>NW_025767357.1:0-2780000 GCF_003918875.1 Haliotis rubra | reverse complement strand
CGCAATAAACCACCTCAAAAATAATGTTCTAAAATCACACGGACATGTGGTTTTGAGACAATCGCTCTGTCACTGGAATATGAACGCTTTAGAACTTGTTTGGGGCATTGCAACGTTCACTGAACTTTGATTGGTCAGCCAGCGGACTGTAAATAATCAATCCAGTGAACCAGACAATTCAGTGATCAATATCATGAACATCGACCTATGCAATTGGGATACGATGACATGTGTCAGTAATGTCAGTGAACCGGACCTCACGATCCCGTTAGTCGCCTCTTACGACAAGCATGGGTGGCTGAATACCAAGTCTAACCCGGATCTTCACGGGTCCGTTGGCAGAAGCACTACGATAGTCAAATAATCCGATGTGGAGAAACTAGTTATTAACTAAAAAATGGGCTGGTTTGTACGACCCAGACTCGATGATTTACTGGTCATACAGCTGGAATACAACAAACAAACAAGTCCTGATAGTGGTTAGTTTCAGTTTCATGTAGTTATATGGATACAGCTGCATAACCTGTGTGCTATATTTCTCTGAATGAGTAAACTGAAGCCAACTTATAGTCCTTATTGGGACAGGTAGTCTCTAACGAATTCCAGCATTCAATACATTCACCCCATTCAGCCCACGTCTCAGCCCAATACTCCCCACCTTTGGAATTAAAGGTTTCAGGTGTCCTTAATTCTTAAAATTCCTTAATTCTCAAAAGTCAATATCAAAAAGTCTTTGAATGGTATTTAGAACTAGAAGTTTCTTTTCTTGTAATGGGACCACCGGCCCATTTTACATTCTCACATGTAACAAGTTGTACATGTACATGCGAGCGCCAGTATACAAATGGTGAAGTGTTGTACATGTTGCCATAAGAAATATCATCACTGTCAATTCATTATCAAAATGTAAGAAAGTTCTGTATCTTCCTTTGGGCTAAAAATATGAATTTAGCTAAGCTTTTTATAATTAATGGATTAGTTGAAGAAAATAATTGGACACACTTTCTATCTGATTGGTAATTTCAAAAATATTTACGTAAAATACTCTGCCTAAGTTCGTTATAAAATGGACATATAAAACAAAAAATGAAATTCAGTTTCCACTGGTATAATACAAAAGGGACACAACCTCTCCTTTCTTGGAATGTTAAGCTTTCTACCATCTGATATCATAAGATTATGACCGGAACAACGAAATTGTGATAATGAAGTCCTATAAACTTGAATATCTACCTCTGTCGAATATGTTTCGACAGCAGAATCAATTCTAATACTTCTATAGAACGACAAACTAGAACATTTACCAAGTGCCTCAGAGTACAGCTTATTATCAATATCGATACACCTTTGCCTAAAATCTAATATAAACTTCGTTTTACTTCTCACAAGCTGCGTTTCCCATACATTTCCAAAGCCATAGCTAAATAATAACCTTTTCACTTTTAATGCCCAACAATCTATTCCTCTTTCAGCAAGATTATATTGATATAAAAAGATATGCTATAGAATACAATTGTCACACTGGGATAATATTCTAATCCAATATTCCATAATTTTGAGGCACCCTTGAAGAGCCACCTCCTCGTGGTGGGTGCTGGTTAACGCTAAGACCTCTTCAATCCCCCGTGTGAACCCGGGGGTATACTAGTATTTGTATACTAGTATTTGGTCCACAGCACCCCATTGCTGGTCGTTAGACCGAATTGGGGCAACCTGTTTGCCGTGGGCTGCGCCCTTGTGTCGGTGGAGGACAGGAGTCTGGTGGTTGAGGGCACTGGAACCAGGAACAGTATTCCTTTGCCCAACGCACCACTTTGCCCCTAACTTAAGCCGCGTTTACATGACACCTATTTGCCACCGGGGTATTTTACCCCCGTGGGCTAATTTACCCCCAAGGGCAAAAGAATTTGCGTTTACGTTGGTTTTAAGACAAGGGTGGGTATTCATCATTCTCATTTCAATCTGACCATGGACAGGTACAGGCGGCTGTCAAAGAAAAGGAGAAGAAACAGATTTTTGCAAGTTATGGTGTTATGTGTGACATCCACATTACACAGAGAGCGAAGTGTATGGGAGCGAGAAAGAAGTCTACACTGGTGGGAAGTGACAGTACAGACATTCGATGATGATCGGCGGAGAGAGAACTTCCGGATGTTCAATCTTCTCTGTCAAAAACTGTGGCAACATCTTGAAAAACAATCCAGAATTCGCCAAGCTCTTTGTCTTGAACACAGAGTCGCAGTTGCAGTATATTTGCTCGCTACAACAGGAGAACATCGCACCATCGCCAATCTTTTTGGAATACACAAGTCCACTGTCTGCTGCATTGTGCATGAGGTGTGTAATGCCATTTACACAAAAATATTCCCAGCTGTGGTCAAGTTCCCTCAAGATGAAGAACTTAAAAGAGTTATTTCAGGATTCCAAAAGAAATGGAACTTTCCAAATTTTGGAGGTGCTATAGATGCAACACATATTCCAATTATGGCCCCGCAGCAGTTCCACTCTGATTATGTGAATAGAAAAGGGTTCTATTCAATTATCATGCAAGCTGTTTGTGATGATAAGTACAGGTTCACTGATGTCTGCATAGGCTGGCCAGGTCGAGTTCACGATGCACGAGTGTTCTCAAACTCTAAGCTGAGGGCTTTGGCAGATAGTGGTGAGATATTACCGCAGACAACACAGATGGTGGACAGTGTAGGCCCTGCTGATCATAAAGTGGATATGCCCGTTGTCATCATCACAGACCCTGCGTACCCTATGTGTCCGTGGCTACTGAAACCATATAGCAACAGCGGGGCTCTGACAGAAGAATAATCGTACTTCAACTACAGACTTAGCAGTGCACGCATGACTATTGAAAACACATTTGGCGGCTTTAAGGGGCGATGGAAACGTTTCTCTAAGCGCATTGATGTGCATGTGGAGTTTGTGTCAGTACTCACTGCAGCTTCAGTTGCCTTGCACAACATGTGTGAGAATGAGCACGAGTTGTTCGACCCAGACTGGATGCAGGACGTAGATGTTGGAGCAGGAGAGAGTGGACAACAAGTTCATCCAGATCCAGTCACTGGATCAGCTCTTCGAGAAACACTGACTGCACAGTTTGCCAATGAAAGACAGTGAAGCTTTTCTGATGAACATTTGAGACAGTGATTACTCTATCCTTGTTTATTCAATTAACAAATAATTGTCATCCAAACATCACTTTATTTGAAGCTTTTAAATGAACAAAACATCACTTGAGAACAAGAGTTTTGTTTTGCAAACATCATTAAATTTTAGAAATAAACTGCAACCTGCAAACAGAACACTGTTATTATTTGTTCTTAAACATTAAAGTAGGTGAAAAGGTCAGTCACAAATTCTTATTAAAAAACTGCTACCATCAGTTATATAGTTGGTATTTTCCCAATTCAATCAAACAATGGATAGGTAAAGACGACTTTCGCAGCTTGAAACATAATTCCTTGTTTACCAGAATTCAATCTATAGCTAAATTAGGTTGTGATCGAAACATTACTTAATTTGAAGCCTTCATTTGAAAACAAGA
Organism: Haliotis rubra; assembly: GCF_003918875.1. NCBI lineage: Eukaryota > Metazoa > Mollusca > Gastropoda > Lepetellida > Haliotidae > Haliotis > Haliotis rubra. Next base: position 2,776,444 of record NW_025767357.1, on the reverse strand, counting down.
GTTAAGTTGCATTAGGAACAAACAGAACTTGCATAAACACAATGCATTCTTAGCAGTTTTCTACAAAATTCACAGTCAGTGAGCAAGTTAGTCACAGGTTATAAAACCTGCTGCCACCAGTGTTGTGGGTATCACTACCACGGCTTCTCCTGGGATCTGGAGTAATCTGATCCGCGGTCGCCTGGTGGAGTTGCAGTGGTTGTGCTGGGCACTGGCTGCTTGTAGTCATCAAAACCCTGGCTGTAAGATGGCACTTGGTGGACTGAAGCTTGACATGGAAGCATAGCTGCCTGCAGAGGAAACTGTGGTCTGCTGCTCATGATCAGTTGGATCATTCGCAGTTGGTGGTCTCTGTCTGCTGTTCGCTGTTTCTCCTCTCTGTCAAGTTTCTTCAATTAAAAAACTCTCTCCTGTGAGCCTCGTCATGTATTTTCTTCATTTCAAGTTCAATTCTCTTCTTTTCTAATTCAACTTGACTTGCTTCAATACTGTCATTTGACTTTGTGTGCTTGTCCATTACAGTCTCTAAAGATGCTTGAGAGCGGCTTTTTCTTTGTTTTCCCTTCTGCTTTGTTTTAGTTTCGATTATTGCCTCTTCTTTTGTTTGTGGTTCAGCATATGATTTATCATCCTTGTTTTCGATTCCTGAGACATCTGTGTCCAAATCCTCACCCTCGAACAGAGGTATGGCATCCTCCATCTCCTCAGTAGCAGGATCACCATCAGCAGCAGCAGCAGAGTTTTCTGCATCTGATACTGGTGGCTCAAAACTCTGGATCACCTTTCCAGGAGAGGTGTCTGGCCTTATCTCCAGTATTTCATTCATTTCTTTGTAGTATTTAACCTTCTGCGTGATTGTCCACTTTTCTTCAATGCATCTCGGCATTGTCTGTACGACTTTTTGAGAGTTTTCATCCTCTCCTTACACTGAGATCTGGTTCTCTCATAACCCATGTCATGAAAAGCATTGCTGATTTTTGTGTATACAGCATTGTCTGCTTTCGAGGGAAAATCCAGTTGGGATTGTGCTTTCAAATCACCCCAAATACTTAGAAGGCACTTTGTACTATCATCGCACCACGAATTTCCCCGCGAGCACTTCTTCTTTGGTGGCATTTTCACTTCCTCAAAGTGCACAAGAGTGTTGGTAATGATGCAACCTATTACATAAGTGCTAAAAATAGATTTCCAAGAAAAGAAGTCCATTTTCTGTACAGGGGTGTTAGATTTTTATCCTTTGCCCCCATGAAAAATTAAAAAAGCGTTTACATGACACGTTTACCCCAATATACCCCCGGGTGGTGGGTGGTTGAATGGGCCCGATTCAAACAATAGGCTGGTCATGCCAAGCCCTGTGTATAACGGTATGCTTCAACTTTTTAAAATGTTTTGTTATAAGTCTTGGCCAAATGATCTTTCACTTGAATTTCAAGTGCATCTTTACTAATTTTGTAATTTGCCTGGAGTCTTATACCCAGAACAATACCCAAGATTTCCAACCGTCAGCGATCTGCTTACAAGAAACGTATCTGGAGCAGACAGATTCCTTAAACTTTCGTCAGTTCAACGCATATCATTAGTATTCTCCAGCAGGTGATAGGGCCACTGGAAGGTCATCCATTCTTGTAAGACATGACGTTATCCACAGCTCTGTGACACTCAAAACAAATCTCCAAGCAGTTGCAGTGCGACTTACCTTGAACGTTACACTTACTCTGTGTTCACTGTACATTCCGCCATCATCAACTCGTATGCAGGCTGATCTTCAAACACTCTTTGATGATCTTCCCAAACCATGTGTACTCATGGGCGATCTGAATTGCCACAACCAACTCTTGGGGAGTGCGACCACAACCACTAAAGGTAAAATTCTGGAGGATTTTATTTCAAATAATAATTTATGTACATGTATATACAATGATGGCACAGATACATACTTACATCCTGATACAGGAACATATTCAGCCCTTGATTTGTCAATAACTGACTCCAGCTTACTAAATGTATTTGAATGGTCAGTCCACGATGACATTTGTGGAAGTGACCATTTTTCTACTATACTGAAACGTCTAACCCCATCTGATGCTCCTCCATCATCAAGATGGAATTTTAAAAAGGCTAACTGGCCGTTGTGGGCTGACAAACTTAGACCTGAACTTTTTATTGATGTTCCCGATGCTATCAAATGTTTTTCTGATGAACTGAATACCATAGCTGACGAGTGTATTCCAAAGTCCTCTGCAATTACACATAATCGAAGGTCCGGGTTAGGAACCCTTGTTCGTCGTAAGAGGCGACTAACGGGACGGGGTGGTCAGGCTCGCTGACTTGGTTGACACATTTCATCGGTTCCCAATTGCGCAGATCGATGCCCATGCTGTTGATCACTGGATTGTCTGGTCCGGACTCGCCATATAGCTGGAATATTGCTGAGTGCAGCGTAAAACTAAACTCACTCACTCACTTTTCTTTACGAAGATGGTTTCAGCAACAGCGAGCATTTTACCTCTTAGCTAACAATTCTTTTGTACAATTTTGAGGTAAAACCTTTAAACAAGGGGTAAGCACCAATAGTATACCGCTTCTTGCGGATCTGTTTTGTATGCACATGAATCAAATAGCCCATCCCCGTCCACCAATGTTTGACATATTTGATATATGCGCAAAGACTCAGATTGACGACAAATGCTCCACGCGGCTATATGACAAAAGGGATGATTTCACCATTCCATTAGTGGGGCGGTGTGGTAGCCTATAGTCTGTTTGCAGTGAAAATGTACCGATGAATTGCACTTTAAACAAGAAAGTAAATGAAATAAAGTGAATAACGATTTGAAACTATGATCGTTTGTTAAACAACTTTTATCCTAAGTTTAATAAAATTCTGATATTTAAATGTTCAGTTGGCAAGGTAAAATTATGAAGATTCGCAATCTTAATTTCACTTTATTCGATTTACTTTCTTGTTTAAAGTGAAATTCATCGGTATGTTTTCACTGCAAACAGACAATAGTGGATAAAGCGTTCGCTCGTCAGGCCGAAGACATGGGTTTGATTCCCCACATGGGTACAATGCGTGAGGCCCATTTCTGGTATCCCCCTCCGTGATATTGCTGGAATATTGCTAAAAGCGGCGTAAAACTATACTCACTCACTCACTCACCATTCCATTAGTTTCCGTGCATGTTTAGTAGCAATATTCCTACAGCTCCGTGTGGTTGCCAGGGGAGTTTCAGCCTATGTCGGGTCGGCTATGCAGATTTTACAGTCGCTTCAATACCGAAGGCACCTTTTGACGTCTGGCCATCTTTGATACCTGGACAAACTCTTTACCTTGCAGTTATGGGCTATACGTTAATGCACTGACAGAAAGTACCACTTGTGAATAATCGAAGTAGTGTTTAAGTGAGTAAATTGTTTTAACGCTGCTTTTGAGAGACATTTCAAGACGTTCTTTAAACTTTAGGATGAAAGTGAAACCACAGGCGTACGGTGCCGAAAGACCTTGACACATAATCAGGGCGAACTGGAATTCAAACCCATGATTATAGGACTCTGCCATGCCTACGTGACATGATGCGAGTCATTATTCTGTGATATTTTTGTGAACTTCTGATATTATAGTCTGTATCCCCTTCACTTCAACATCCTTGAAACCGTAAACTGAACAGCTTGTGTACTTCAGGTCTGTGAGTCCTTTTTACAACATCCTTGAAACCGTAAACTGAACAGCCTGTGTACTTCAGGTCTGTGAGTCCTTTTTACAACATCACTGAGACCGTAAATGGAACATTTTGTGATTCAGTGGAAGTTAGTTGAAAGTGCATGTGAATATATCGCTAAGTACCGTAAGTTTTGTCGAAGTTGGAGAAACCTACGTAAAGAAACCAGCGTTCAACACAGAACATTGATGAATAGGTTTTGCTCACATGAATAATTATTGGAAATATGCAGATATGTTGCTTTTGTAAGACATCATGGGCTGTGAAGGACATTTGACATCTTTGTATCGAAGATGAGTATCATGTTGTACATATGCATCCAGCGTATCATGTTGTACATATGCATCCAGCGTATCATGTTGTACATATGCATCCAGCGTATCATGTTGTACATGTGCATCCAGCGTATCATGTTTTACATATGCATCCAGCGTATCATATTTTACATATGCATCCAGCGTATCATGTTTTACACATGTATCCAGCGTATCATGTTTTACACATGCATCCAGCGTATCATATTTTACATATGCATCCAGCGTATCATGTTTTACACATGTATCCAGCGTATCATGTTTTACATATGCATCCAGCGTATCATGTTTTAAAAGTAAATAATATATATATATGTTTGTTACAAAATCCATATGTTGACGGCATTGGTAAGTTAATGATATGTGATTGTACAGATGTGCTCATCAATGGCTAATTATACTATGAAACCAAGAAAGTGTACAAATTTGAAAATAATACGCACACTGACAACGTACCTTAGGCTTCTCCCCTCATCAGTATCATCTGTTAATTAATAATAAATAGTCATTCTGATGCGTTATGCACTTTCAAACGAAATAAGCAAGGCTCCTAGATTAGAACACGATTTGCCAGGGCGACCGCCATACATATACTTGAATTACTGGATTATCTCCCTTCATCCACGAGACTCAGCCTTAATATTTTCAAACGAAACTCGATCTAAAACCGTTAACATCTGAAGGAAGACCGTCGACGAAAACCCTCACTGCAAGTGCCAGAGGGTATCACAATCTCGGGTGAAAGTCGAAATGCCATGGGCAAAATGCATCGTAATCGTCGACGTTGAACAGTGATAAATTGAATGATGAGGTACTGAGCTCCTGTGCCTCCTTTTTAAGCGCTACTAGGGGCGGTGGCTAGCCTAGTGGTTTAAACGTTCGCTCGTCACGCCGAAGACCCAGGTTCGATTCCCCACATAAGTACAATGTGTCAAGCCCATTCCTGGTGTCCCCCACCGTGATATTAATGCACTCACTCATTCACTCATTTTATGCGCTACTACTAAGACCATTCAGAGTTCATCTCTTGGATGAAGTTGACTGACCTGTAAATGTGTACGCTTGCATCAAAATGTCATTGTGAAATTAAGATTATTCGACGAATTTAATGAAACCGTCTAGGCCATTGTTGGTGGATGCTCAGCGCTGGCTCCAACACTGTGTCATTATAGCATGACTAAGTTACAGGAAATATGCATTGGTGTTGCAGTTACATCAGGTTACTTAGGACCTTACATACATGTGTGGTGCCGTAACATCAGGTTACACATGACCTTATACATGTGTGTTGCAGTTACATCAGGTTACACAGGACGTTACATACATGTGTGTTGCCGTAACATCAAGGTATATAGGACCTTACATACATGTGTGTTGCCGTAACATCAATGTATAGAGGACCTTACATACATGTGTGTTGCCGTAACATCAAGGTATATAGGACCTTACATACATGTGTGTTGATGTACCATCTAGGTATATATGACCTTTCATACATGTGTGTTGCCGTAACATCAAGGTATATAGGACCTTACATACATGTGTTTTGAAGTAACATCAAGGTATATAGGACCTTACATACATGTGTTTTGAAGTAACATCAAGGTATATAGGACCTTACATACATGAGTGTTGCCGTAACATCAGATTACACAGGACCTTACCTACATGTGTGTTGCCGTAACATCAAGGTATATAGGACCTTACCTACATGTTAGTTCCGTAACATCAAGGTATATAGGACCTTACATACATGTGTGTTGCCGTAAAATCAAGGTATAAAGGACCTTACATACATGTGTGTTGCCGTAACATCAATGTATATAGGGCCTTACATACATGTGTTTTGAAGTAACATCAAGGAATATAGGACCTTACATACATATGTGTAACCGTAACATCAAGGTATATAGGACCTTACATACATGTATGTTGCCGTAACATCAGATTACACAGGACCTTACATGTGTGTTCCCGTAACATCAAGGTACACAGGACCTTACCTACATGTGTGTTGTCGTAACATCAAGGTATATAGGACCTTACCTACATGTGTGTTGCCGTAACATCAAGGTATATATGACCTTACCTACATGTGTGTTGCCGTAACATCAAGGTATATAGGACCTGACATACATGTGTGTTGCCGTAACATCAGGTATATAGGACCTTACATACATGTGTTTTGCAGTAACATCAAGGTATATAGGACCTTACATACATATGTGTTGCCGTACCATCAAGGTATATAGGACCTCACATACATGTGTGTTGCCGTAACATCAGATTACACAGGACCTTACATACATGTGTGTTGCCGTAACATCAAGGTATATAGGACCTTACATACATGTGTGTTGCCGTAACATCAAGGTATATAGGACCTTACATACATGTGTTTTGCAGTAACATCAGCGTACACAATACCTTATATACATGTGTGTTGCCGTAACATATGGGTACACAGGACCTTACATACATGTGTGTTGCCGTAACATCAAGATATATAGGACCTTACATACATGTGTGTTGATGTACCATCAAGGTATATAGGACCTTACATACATGTGTGTTGCCGTACAACAGATTACCCAGGACCTTACATGCATGTGTGTTGCCGTAACATCAGGGTACATAGGACCCTACACAGTGTTGGAAATAACTGACTACCCTCTAGCAAAATGCTAGTTGACCTTTGCTCGGGCCTGTCAAAAGTTGCTAAAGCTGGCCCGCCTGGCTAGTGATAATTTAGGAGCTGATCATGTCCTCAAAAACACAAACAAATAGTCAAATGCACGTTGTTATAAATAACAACGTGCATCGTAAGCAGTAACGTCATTGGTCAGATTCTGAAGTGCCACAGTATGACCCCTGTGAAGCCATTCGCCACTGGTTTAAAGTAAAACCCAGCCGGCTAAGGAGGGTTTAGTATGTTTCACAGTTCCTGAACCACATTATTGTCCCTAATGCCTAGCCCTCCCTGCAGTGCTAAAGCCATAAATGAAGCAAGTCTAAAATTCCTCAGGTTCATGTTCCTGAATCTCTGGGGTCACTGGGACTCCAGGTCAATTTAAATAGGTTTATTTGTTACTATCAAAATTATATATATGTTCAGGGACTAATCATTTTTCTAGTCTGTTCTCTAACCAGGAAAAAACAGAACAATGCTTCATGCAACCGCTGTGCGGAAGATGATGCTTAGTCCTAATGTCTGTGTCCTGTTCGTACACAATGGACCAGCACTCAAAGTAAAGTCAGTCGTCTTCCTGACATTGTGTCACTGACGGGAAATACAATAAATAGGACCCCAGGGACTCTCTTCATTTTCAGAAGCTGTGGAAATCTAGACTTGCCACATTTTCTAGACTTGCGTGGGATTTCTTAGATATATTTACTTCAGGGTCTGTATGACAGACTATCATTCCCGATGAGAGTGGGCAATTGCAGTCGTTGAGTTTGCAAGATGCGATTCATGAGGCCAAAAGCACTTTTAGATCTATAAATACATTAATGATAACAAGTAAAGTATAGAAAACTAGCACGTCATTGAAACAAATGACTAGTATGGATTAACATACATGGGTAGGGGGTACGGTTTTTCTGGTGTCGGTGAGTGACGTTCCCGTCAATAAGAGCTGCCTCTGAGATGACCACCGCTACCACAAGTCAAATGCAGTTAAGTTTTGAAAGCAACCAGGAACTGTTTACGACAAAACCCCACCAAGTACGCATGTGCAAACATATAAAATTGTAATGTAAGCAACAAACAATTGTCGACAGCACGCGTGTAATTTACGTTATGTCAGATTGTATTACCCACAACTGAAAACTAGAAACTGTTACAATATCAAATTGAGTGAGTGTGTGAGTTAAAATTTAGTCACTTTGGCAATATTTCAGCCATATCGTGACTAAAACAGTTAATATGTAACTACTTTATAATATTATAATATATAATCTGTCGCCAAAAGACAGTAAACCACTAGCATATCACAGTTAAAGATTTAAAACTAGCATTGAACTTAAAATCATATACTATATAGTACAATACAATATAAAAGCTGGCTATAGAACACAGCAACTGAAGGTAGACCACCATACTAGGGCCATGGGGACTTGCAGTACATTTGCTTCCTGCATGGGCCCTAGCTAGATTTACATCATCCTTCAACTGTTAGCAATTTAGATGTAATTAGCCATACATTAAAATACACATATGCTACGATTACAAAAGTGGATAGTTTAAATTTACTTTGAATCTTTGGGACTTACGTACCCTCTCAGGAGGACAATAATTTTACAGTGTTACAATTCCAAAAAATGAATGATATAGTTCAGACAACAAGCAGGTTATGTCCACGAGAGATACAGGTTAGTTGTACACAGACCAGTAATGTTCGTTTTAAAGACCGATTTTTTAAGAACGTAATCATAGGTGACGGTGATGATATTGTAACTTTGCCACGAGGCGTTATGAACCAACATTTCCTTGTATAGTTTAATACTGCATCGACGCAGATAGACAGCCTCAGAACCCGGATGATCCCTTTAGATCAACAAAATGTAATTTACGTTTTGTAATTTACGTTTAATTGACAGTTAGAATGGACCATGACGTTACATGGGAAACACCAAAACACCAAAAATCACGTGTTGGTAACCATTTGAATTTCTGCATGCGAGCAGAGCAGAGCAGAGCTCATTCTATGGATTCCATTGTCGATCATGACACTTTTTGACCCTAACGTAAATTACTAAAGGTGTTAGGTAAATTTCATACGAATATTTCTTTCGGAATCATTACTTAAGACGATAAAACAGTTTAACATGTTGATGAAATTGAAGAGTACGTTTTGTCAACTATACAGCCCGCGTTCATCTAAGCCCTTGTGTTGTTATTGTGTCTGGCCTCCTAATCCCATTGTACTGTACAAACATCTGCTCTAACTTGTATATATGCTCCCTCATCCTTATGCTGTTCATCACTTGCTTGATAACGGTGTTAGAACCTACACCGAAACGTCGCTCTCACAGCAATAAAGAAGTTGTTCATCCATATATTGTTATCCTTCCTTACTGCTACAACTTCTAAATGCCTCTCAAAAACGTTATGCAGATTGTTCTTTAATTTACTCTAAATAAGGATAGATCCAAAAGTAAACAAATGTTTTATTCCAATGTCTCATAGTGTAATTGTTGCTTGTAGATATCTCAATGCTGCACGACTGTCTCGGCCATGTTTTCAGAAAAATGTTACATATCCGGAGCAAAGATTTTTACTGTTTTTGTCATCTATGGCGATTGATCAAAATTCAGTCTTTGAATTTAACATGAACGTAAGTTACAACGTAATATACGTCACGCAGTAGAACTGTAAGATGGTAAAGGTGTTTAAAAGTTAAAGCCAAAATATGTTCATTCCCATTTTGTATGATTCCATGGCGTTTTCGTGAAAAGGAACGTTTTATTTTCAGGCTTCTGATTTTAATCTTTGATACAATGTAAATGTGCTATGCGTGGTTCAGTCAATTCTGGATCTTGAACAGGTATTATGTGGCGTCAACAGTGTGAAATGCGCTTTACTGAGTACACATTTCTTATGTTTTTCAGATGTATTAATTGTTTCTTTATTCGATGTTTGAATCAAAACAAGAACCAAAGAGTTCATTTTCTCGCGGTTTGTGTTGGTACTACTAGTTACTCATGAACGTAAATTACTTGGGCGCTTACGGGTACCTTACTTCAAACTAGTGCTGCAAGTTTAATAATGTTCACTGAGTGCTGAAAAAGTACAGACTGTTCATTTACAAGTTGTATTTTTGGAAAATAAACATTTTTTTTTGACTGAAGTGGTTTTGGTTTTTTCACTATCCTCTCTGAATTGTGCAGTTTCGTTGGGAATGACTGGATGACTGAAGTCCGTAAGATAATTTAATATGAACATAATTTGAAAATATATGGGTATTTTTAGAGTGTGTCCCATCAATGTAAGAGGCTCAGAGTTAATGGTCTGAAACAATTATTTTGTGAAATGAATTATTCTAATTATTCTCATATGCGCTGTTTTATTGTCTATAAATTATCATGAATTATTCGGGCCAGTAAGGTGTCTGAAGGGTTAGTGACATTTTTGGCCCATTAGCCCCACTTGCTAGTGACAGTTTGAATCTATTTCTAACACTGACATTACATACATGTGTGTTGCCGTAACATCAGGTTAAGTTGCAGCATGTATACAGTGACATTGCCGTAACATCAGACCACGTAGCAGCATGTATACAGTGACATTGCCGTATCATCAAACTAAAGTACTGTCGGAAGGAGAAAAAAAGCTGGGTTTTTTTCTCATGTATATCTACACTTTATGTAGTTAATATGTGAAAGTGTAAATTACCTGTTAAAGTAAGTTCGGCCTAACTACAGTTTCAGTGGTAGGGAGATCACTGTCCAAAGTGACTTATTTTGAACAGGCCATGGCTTTATGCAAATTAGTGTGCGATGATATTGCATTTCAAAGGACACTTTTTAAATGCCCATTTTGAAATTAGACTTAGCTTCATTATAAACGATAACTGGCGTAAAAACTAATAACTTTAATGTTGAAACTATTAAGGATATAGCCACCATAGAGTGTCACTATCACTATAAAAACAAACAGGTAGGAGGGATCGTCTCAAAACGAAACCAGGACGGGTATCACAGACGGTGGTTGGGGTCGGGCTGGAGGATAGAGATATCAGCTAAGATAAGATAATCCTTTAGGAGAATTAAAATTGGGAAGTAAACGGCATGTCATAAATATTTACAAGTAACATCCAGTCCTGCCGATGTTTGTGTAGTCATGCCACCTATATATTTTGAGACATTTAGTACGATGGCTGATTTAATCTTTTCTATGAGTATCAAACTCTTTTACAGACCGCAACATAAACTTTATGAAAGAAAGACACGTAAGATGTTAATCAATAGATGAGACATCTTAAACACTCATGAAAAAGCATACAATATCTTTGAGATGACCCCTTGTGCCTGTAGGCAGTTTTGCCAGATTTTACGAGTAAAGATGTTTTACTTGATATCCTATTACGCATCCCACTGAACACCCAGTTAGCCGATGTGGGTTATTTCGACATATGCTATTTGCAATGGTGTAAATTTTAAGGATGCAGAGTAACAACCTAAAAACAGTTTTTCTTTTCTATTTCCGACAGTACTTTAGGTTGCACCGACGTTGCTGTAACATCAGAAAACGTAGCAGCATGTCAACATGCATGTTGCTGTCACTACAGGCAAAGTATCATCATGTTACTGTAACATCGGGCTGAGGACCAGAATGTCACATGGGTGTTGCTTTAACGACAGGCTAAGTATCAGCATGTCTAAACTAGTGTAACCGTAACATCGGGCTGAGGACCAGAATGTAACATGTGTGTTGCCGTAACGACAGGCTAAGTGTCATCATGTCTAAACTAGTGTTACCGTAACATCAGGCTGAGGACCAGAATGTCACGTTGATGTTGCCGTAACGACAGGCTAGGTATCAGCATGTCTAAGCTAGTGTTACTGTAAGATGAGGCTGAGGAACAGAATGTAACATGTGTGTTGCTGTAACGACAGGCCAAGTATCAACATGTCTAAACTAGTGTTACTGTAACATCAGGCTGAGGACCAGAATGTAACATGTGTGTTGCTGTCACTACAGGCCAAGTATCAGCATGTGGCGGTAGGTAGCCTCGTGGCGGTGGGTAACCTCGTGGTTAAAACGTTCGCTCGTCACGCCGAAGACCCAGGTTCGATTCCCCACATAAGTACAATGTGTCAAGCCCATTTCTGGTGTCCCCCGCCGTGATATTAATGGAATATTGCACTCACTCACTCATTCACTCATTTTATGCGCTACTACTAAGACTATGCAGAGTTCATCTCTTGGATGAAGTTGACTGACCTGAAAATGTGTACGTTTGCATCAAAATGTCATTGTGAAATTAAGATTATTCGACGAATTTAATGAAACCGTCTAGGCCATTGTTGGTGGATGCTCAGCGCTGGCTCCAACACTGTGTCATGATAGCATGACTAAGTTACAGGAAATATGCATTGGTGTTGCAGTTACATCAGGTTACATAGGACCTTACATACATGTGTGGTGCCGTAACATCAGGTTACACATGACCATATACATGTGTGTTGCAGTTACATCAGGTTACACAGGACGTTACATACATGTGTGTTGCCGTAACATCAATGTATATAGGACCTTACATACATGTGTGTTGCCGTAACATCAAGGTATATAGGACCTTACGTACACGTGTGTTGCCGTAACATCAAGGTATATAGGACCTTACATACATGTGTGTTGCCGTACCATCAGGGTATATAGGACCTTACATACATGTGTTTTGCAGTAACATCAAGGTATATAGGACCTTACCTACATATGTGTTGCCGTAACATCAAGGTATATCGGACCTTACATACATGTGTGTTGCCGTAACATCAGATTACACAGGACCTTACACGTGTGTTCCCGTAACATCAGGGTACACAGGACGTTACATACATGTGTGTTGCCGTAACATCAAGATATATAGGACCTTACATACATGTGTGTTGCCGTAACATCAGGTTACACAGGACATTACATGTGTGTTCCCGTAACATCAGGTTACACAGGACGTTACATACATGTGTGTTGCCGTAACATCAAGGTATATAGGACCTTACATACATGTGTGTTGCCGTAACATCAAGATATATAGGACCTTACATACATGTGTGTTGCCGTACCATCAAGGTATATAGGACCTTACATACATGTGTTTTGCAGTAACATCAAGGTATATAGGACCTTACATACATTTGTGTTGCCGTAACATCAAGGTATATAGGACCTTACACACATGTGTGTTGCCGTAACATCAAGGTATATAGGACCTTACATACATGTGTTTTGCAGTAACATCAGCGTACACAATACCTTATATACATGTGTGTTGCCGTAACATATGGGTACACAGGACCTTACATACATGTGTGTTGCAGTAACATCAAGGTATATAGGACCTTACATACATGTGTGTTGATGTACCATCAAGGTATATAGGACCTTACATACATGTGTGTTGCCGTACATCAGATTACACAGGACCTTACATGCATGTGTGTTGCCGTAACACCAGGGTACATAGGACCCTACACAGTGTTGGAAATAACTGACTACCCTCTAGCAAAATGCTAGTTGACGTTTGCTCGGGCCTGTCAAAAGTTGCTGAAGCTGCCCCGCCTGGCTAGTGATAATTTAGGAGCTGATCATGTCCTCAAAAACACAAACAAATAGTCAAATGCACGTTGTTACAAATAACTATCGAAATCGTAAGCAGTGTCAGATTCATTGGTCAGATTCTGAAGTCTCTAACCAGGAAAAAACAGATACAAGAACAATGCTCCATGCAACCACTGTGCGGAAGATGATGCTTAGTCTTAATGTCTGTGTCCTGTTCGTACACAATGGACCAGCACTCAAAGTAAAGTCAGTCGTCTTCCTGACATTGTGTCACTGACGGGAAATACAATAAATAGGACCCCAGGGACTCTCTTCATTTTCAGAAGCTGTGGAAATCTAGACTTGTCACATTTTCTAGACTTGCGTGGGATTTCTTAGATATATTTACTTCAGGGTCTGTATGACAGACTATCATTCCCGATGAGAGTGGGCAATTGCAGTCGTTGAGTTTGCAAGATGCGATTCATGAGGCCAAAAGCACTTTTAGATCTATAAATACATTAATGATAACAAGTAAAGTATAGAAAACTAACACGTCATTGAAACAAATGCCTAGTATGGATTGACATACATGGGTAGGGGGTACGGTTTTTCTGGTGTCGGTGAGTGACGTTCCCGTCAATAAGAGCTGCCTCTGAGATGACCACCGCTACCACAAGTCAAATACAGTTAAGTTTTGAAAGCAACCAGGAACTGTTTACGACAAAACCCCATCAAGTACGCATGTGCAAACATATAAAATTGTAATGTAAGCAACAAACAATTGTCGACAGCACGCGTGTAATTTACGTTATGTCAGATTGTATTACCCACAACTGAAAACTAGAAACTGTTACAATATCAAATTGAGTGAGTGTGTGAGTTAAAATTTAGTCACTTTGGCAATATTTCAGCCATATCGTGACTAAAACAGTTAATATGTAACTACTTTATAATATTATAATATATAATCTGTCGCCAAAGGACAGTAAACCACTAGCATATCACAGTTAAAGATTTAAAACTAGCATTGAACTTAAAATCATATACTATATAGTACAATACAATATAAAAGCTGGCTATAGAACACAGCAACTGAAGGTAGACCACCATACTAGGGCCATGGGGACTTGCAGTACATTTGCTTCCTGCATGGGCCCTAGCTAGATTTACATCATCCTTCAACTGTTAGCAATTTAGATGTAATTAGCCATACATTAAAAATACACATATGCTACGATTACAAAAGTGGATAGTTTAAATTTACTTTGAATCTTTGGGACTTACGTACCCTCTCAGGAGGACAATAATTTTACAGTGTTACAATTCCAAAAAATGAATGATATAGTTCAGACAACAAGCAGGTTATGTCCACGAGAGATACAGGTTAGTTGTACACAGACCAGTAATGTTCGTTTTAAAGACCGATTTTTTAAGAACGTAATCATAGGTGACGGTGATGATATTGTAACTTTGCCACGAGGCGTTATGAACCAACATTTCCTTGTATAGTTTAATACTGCATCGACGCAGATAGACAGCCTCAGAACCCGGATGATCCCTTTAGATCAACAAAATGTAATTTACGTTTTGTAATTTACGTTTAATTGACAGTTAGAATGGACCATGACGTTACATGGGAAACCCCAAAACACCAAAAATCACGTGTTGGTAACCATTTGAATTTCTGCATGCGAGCAGAGCAGAGAAGAGCTCATTCTATGGATTCCATTGTCGATCATGCCACTTTTTGACCCTAACGTTAATTACTAAAGGTGTTAGGTAAATTTCATACGAATATTTCTTTCGGAATCATTACTTAAGACGATAAAACGGTTTAACATGTTGATGAAATTGAAGAGTACGTTTTGTCAACTATACAGCCCGCGTTCATCTAAGCCCTTGTGTTGTTATTGTGTCTGGCCTCCTAATCCCATTGTACTGTACAAACATCTGCTCTAACTTGTATATATGCTCCCTCATCCTTATGCTGTTCATCACTTGCTTGATAACGGTGTTAGAACCTACACCGAGACGTCGCTCTCACAGTAATAAAGAAGTTGTTCATCCATATATTGTTATCCTTCCTTACTGCTACAACTTCTAAATGCCTCTCAAAAACGTTATGCAGATTGTTCTTTAATTTACTCTAAATAAGGATAGATCCAAAAGTAAACAAATGTTTTATTCCAATGTCTCATGGTGTAATTGTTGCTTGTAGATATCTCAATGCTGCACGACTGTCTCGGCCATGTTTTCAGAAAAATGTTACATATCCGGAGCAAAGATTGTTACTGTTTTTGTCATCTATGGCGATTGATCAAAATTCAGTCTTTGAATTTAACATGAACGTAAGTTACAACGTAATATACGTCACGCAGTAGAACTGTAAGAAGGTAAAGGTGTTTAAAAGTTAAAGCCAAAATATGTTCATTCCCATTTTGTATGATTCCATGGCGTTTTCGTGAAAAGGAACGTTTTATTTTCAGGCTTCTGATTTTAATCTTTGATACAATGTAAATGTGCTATGCGTGGTTCAGTCAATTCTGGATCTTGAACAGGTATTATGTGGCGTCAACAGTGTGAAATACGCTTTACTGAGTACACATTTCTTATGTTTTTCAGATGTATTAATTGTTTCTTTATTCGATGTTTGAATCAAAACAAGAACCAAAGAGTTCATTTTCTCTCGGTTTGTATTGGTACTACTAGTTACCCATGAACGTAAATTACTTGGGCGCTTACGGGTACCTTACTTCAAACTAGTGCTGCAAGTTTAATAATGTTCACTGAGTGCTGAAAAAGTACAGACTGTTCATTTACAAGTTGTATTTTTGGAAAATAAACATTTTTTTGGGCTGAAGTGGTTTTGGTTTTTTCACTATCCTCTCTGAATTGTGCAGTTTCGTTGGGAATGACTGGATGACTGAAGTCCGTAAGATAATTTAATATGAACATAATTTGAAAATATATGGGTATTTTTAGAGTGTGTCCCATCAATGTAAGAGGCTCAGAGTTAATGGTCTGAAACAATTATTTTGTGAAATGAATTATTCTAATTATTCTCATATGCGCTGTTTTATTGTCTATAAATTATCATGAATTATTCGGGCCAGTAAGGTGTCTGAAGGGTTAGTGACATTTTTGGCCCATTAGCCCTACGGGCTAGTGACAGTTTGAATCTATTTCTAACACTGACATTACATACATGTGTGTTGCCGTAACATCAGGTTAAGTTGCAGCATGTATACAGTGACATTGCCGTAACATCAGACCACGTAGCAGCATGTATACAGTGACATTGCCGTAACATCAAACTAAAGTACTGTCGGAAAGAGAAAAAAAGCTGTTTTTTTTCTCATGTATATCTACACTTTATGTAGTTAATATGTGAAAGTGTAAATTACCTGTTAAAGTAAGTTCGGCCTAACTACAGTTTCAGTGGCAGGGAGACCACTGTCCAAAGTGACTTATTTTGAACAGGCCATGGCTCAATGCAAATTAGTGTGCGATGATATTGTATTTCAAAGGACACTTTTAAATGCCCATTTTGAAATTAGACTTAGCTTCATTATAAACGATAACTGGCGTAAAAACTAATAACTTTAATGTTGAAACTATTAAGGATATAGCCACCATAGAGTGTCACTATCACTATAAAAACAAACAGCTAGGAGTGATCGTCTCAAAACGAAACCAGGACGGGTATCACAGACGGTGGTTGGGGTCGGGCTGGAGGATAGAGATATCAGCTAAGATAAGATAATCCTTTAGGAGAATTAAAATTGGAAAGTAAACGGCATGTCATAAATATTTACAAGTAACATCCAATCCTGCCGATGTTTGTGTAGTCATGCCACCTATATATTTTGAGACATTTAGTACGATGGCTGATTTAATCTTTTCTATGAGTATCACACTCTTTTACAGAACGCAACATAAACTTTATGAAAGAAAGACACGTAAGATGTTAATCAATAGATGAGACATCTTAAACACTCATGAAAAAGCATACAATATCTTTGAGATGTCCCCTTGTGCCTGTAGGCAGTTTTGCCAGATTTTACGAGTAAAGATGTTTTACTTGATATCCTATTACGCATCCCACTGAACACCCAGTTAGCCGATGTGGGTTATTTCGACATATGCTATTTGCAATGGTGTAAATTTTAAGGATGCAGAGTAACAGCCTAAAAACAGTTTTTCTTTTCTATTTCCGACAGTACTTTAGGTTGCACCGACGTTGCTGTAACATCAGAAAACGTAGCAGCATGTCAACATGCATGTTGCTGTCACTACAGGCAAAGTATCATCATGTTACTGTAACATCGGGCTGAGGACCAGAATGTCACATGGGTGTTGCTGTAACGACAGGCCAAGTATCACCATTTCTAAACTAGTGTTACCGTAACATCGGGCTGAGGACCAGAATGTAACATGGATGTTGCCGTAACGACAGGCTAAGTATCAGCATGTCTAAACTAGTGTCACTGTAACATCAGGCTGAGGACAGGAATGTCACATGTGTGTTGCTGTAGCGACAGGCCAAGTATCAGAATGTCTAAACTAGTGTTACTGTAACATGTGTGTTGCTGTCACTACAGGCCAAGTATCAGCATGTCTAAACTAGTGTTACCGTAACATCAGGCTGAGGACCAGCATGTCTAAACTAGTGTTACCGTAACATCAGGCTGAGGACCAGAATGTAACATGGGTGCTGGCGTAACGACAGGCTTAGTATCAGTATGTCTAAGCCAGTGTTATCATAACATCAGGCTGAGATAGGCATGTCCACAATAACGTTAAAGGGACATTAGGCTATATGGAACAAGTTTTTATGGATAGCAACTTCTTTATTTCGTGAGTGCGATGTTTCGATACAGATTCTTGTACAGTATCACAGTGGATTAGTTTTACGTCGCTTTTAGCAATATTCCAGCAATATCACTACAGCGGACACCAAACATGGGCTTCACTTATTGTACCCACGTGGGGAATCGAACCCGGGTGTTCGGCGTGACGAGCGAACGCTTTAACCTCTAGGCTTCCCCGCTTGTGGGTATTGCTAAAAGCGGCGTAAAACCATACTCACTCCTCTGCTGCTAGTATTACGCGCGTACTGTTAATAGCAATGATCTTTCTTCATACGACCCGTGAAGATCCGGGGTAGAATCTTCAGCAACCTATGCTTGCCACAAAAGGCGACTATGGGATCGGGTGGTCAGGCTCGCTGACTTGGTTGACACATGTCATCGGTTCCCAATTGCGCAGATCAATGATCATGCTACTGATCACTGGATTGTCTGTTTCAGACTCGATTATTTACAGACCGTCGCCATATAGCTGAAATATTGCTGAGTACGGCGTAAAACTAAACTCACTCACTCTTTCTTGATGCGGTATATTTCACAATCTCAAAAATGCCTCCAAGACATTCTGCGTAGATGATGTTGTTGACTCCTTTTATTCCTGTATTCATCAGTACTTTAAACGTTGTCACAGTGTCAGCTGACATCATCAATGGCGACCCGCGATCCTGCCATCTTCCTTTGATATCAATACCGGTATGTGGAACAATATCCTTCTCCACATGTCGACCAAAAAGGACGCTGCATGGAGACCTCTGGAGCCATCATTAAAAGTTAATGGTATATCTGATCCTTTAGAAACGGAGCGGTTGGGTAGTCTAAAGGTTAAAGCGTTCACTCGTCAGGTCGAGGACCCGTGTTCGATTCCCCACATGATAAATCTAGAAAATACACCTGCTGGAAATAAATCCAAGACAACCAGCCTGACATGATCTTTTATTGTATCTGAAGACATATTTTGTTATATTTTGCCAGGCTATAAAAGGGATTACTGAACAACATAATTAACCTTTTCAAACACGTAAAACGACGAAAGAGGACGTGGTTATTGGAAGTTTAATAATTCCTTACTGTTAAACCTTAAATATGGACATTTAGTCAGAACTGTTTTAAATGATACTATTAATAAAATACTCAGCAGAAATAACTGAGATGACTTTAAAAACATTAAACATATTAATCTTACAATTTCTGATTCCTTATTTCCATAAACTTTATAAATGAAAATTCGAGGAAAGACTATATCTTTTTCATCCTACATAAAAAACAAAATCTGAAACTACAGAAGAACTAAAACTTGAAAAACATAAAAAGTTTCAAAACGTAGATGAACAACTTGTTAGTTAATTATCAAAGTATAAGAAAGATATGGAAAAAATTAAAAACGAGGACACGAAAGGAATAGAAATGCGAAACCGAATTCTTTGCTACGAAGGAGAAAAAAACGTTAAAATATTTCTGCCATCTGGAAAATAGAAAGTTCTAAAAAATCAAACAAAAATTGATAGCTAATCATAACAAAGAAAGTACAGACAGTAAATCAATACTTCATGAAGTAAAGTTATTTCATAATAATCTATGCTGCTCAGGAACAGTTTAAGGAGGAAGACTGCTTGCATGATTTCAAAACTCAGCATGGAAGAAATTAGCAATGTTGTTTACAAGATGAAGAATAATAAACCCCACGGATTGATGGATTACCTATTGATTGCTTTAAATAATTTGGAAAGAAATAAAAGTATGCATTTATGGATCTGTTTAAATGTATTAACTAAGAATGAAATGTCTTCGAGTATGAAAAGGGCGTCATCCAATAAAGACAGAAGATTACTAAAAAATTGGAGGCTTATCATAAAATTATCAGCTCCCGTATTGCACTTAGATTAAAGCTACTTTAGATGAACTTATGCACTGTAATCAAACTGATTTTATACAAGGTAGAACTATTAGTGAAAATAGAAGACTGCTATATGAAAATGTTTTAAGCAAAGAAACAAAACATTGCTGGTTTTAATTTTAATCTGTTTAATTTTAAAAAACCCTGCTTGACATATAATGAAAATAGCAAAGGTATTTTCTTCAATGGTAATGGATATAAATTGGATCAATACGCTGATGATACAAAACTAGTTCTTGATGGAACTGAGGAGAGTTTGTATTATGCTATTGACACAATTAATACATGTTATAAAATGTCAGGTTTGAAAATCAATTTGATAAATTAAATTCAATCTGGATTAGATCAAAAACTAAATCTACTGATAAAATATGTAATGATCTGAAAATTGAATGAGTAAGCGGTACTAGGTGTTAAATTTACACTAGATGTTGAAGAATTATTGGTAATCAACACCAGGGAGACTGGAAGAAATTAATAGACTCTTAGCATCTTTGGGAAAACACATTTAACACTTATTGGTAAAATAACAGTTATAAAAATGCATAGCAATCTCCAAACTAGTGCATATTTTCAATTCTTTGCCCAACACACCAGCAGAATTTTAAAAATTCATTTGGAATGATAAAAATGATAAAATGAAGAGGAGTGTAATAACAATTATATGTGAAGAAGGTGGACTGAGAATGATACAAATAGATGTATTGATGCTTTGAAATTATCCACTTTAAAGCTTTATTTAATTAATCCATGCAATATACATTTTAAGATATATTTAATTTTGGAGCAAATTCTTAAACTTTTGTTGAGATTGAAAATCCTTTTTGGCATGATGTGCTAAAAGAATGGAATCTACTTTACACACAGCATAAAATTGACCCAAATAACATTAATGATATCCTATCCCAACCACTCAGCTTAAATCACAATTTGAAAAATTCTATACACTTCTTAAAAAATTGGGCGGAGAAAGGTATCATTATACGGTACAACCAGAAATTATTGAGAATTTAAAGATTGTAATGTTTTTATTTTTTTCACTCATTCCTCACGTATTAAATGTGAATATTAGCAGAACATAACTCCAGATTCAAAGACAGGTGAACAGTTAGTAATACTATTTATTCAAGTCACTATGGGCAGCAATGCAGGCTTCAATGCGGCGGGGCATACTACTGATCAAAGAAGTTAGAAAGTCGTGGTCCACGCTGTCCCAATATCGGACCACCTCTTCTTTTATTTCAGCAATATTTGTCAGATTTTTCTTATTGACACTTTCCTTAATAAGTCCCCAAACATTTTATATTGGATTTAGGTCAGGGCTATAGCTTGGCCAATCTAATAATGTCATATTTTGGGTCCGAAACCAGGCCTGTGAATGTTTTGAACGATGTTTTGGGTCATTGTCCTGCTGGAAAATCCAAACATTGAACATAGAACACGTGAGCAGGTGGAAGTAAATGTCCCTCGAGAATATCTGTGTACCGCTTACTGTTCATATTCCCTTCAAATACACAGAGGGGCGTTGCCCCTAACACAGATATTATCTGAATTTTGGAAACATACTTTAAAGCACTGCCACTCTACTCCAGTCAGGAATTTGAATGTCAACTAATGCAAGCTAAATTTAGTAAAAGCGTCAAAAGGCTGCTGGACTTTTTATGATATAGAGGATACTTAACGACCTTCCGTGTAATACCTTTTTTATTTAACGAGTTAATGATCTTTTACGAGTTTAATAAAAATGGTATTTCACGGAAGCGTGTTTAGTATTGTGTTTATTACTCTCCAACATAAATTGATAGAGACTGCTTACAGTGTGATGATTCTCAGCTTTCCTGGAGTCAAGCAAGGCCTAATACCATTGTGACATAGGTATTAGCATTATGACGCCATAATTGTAAACCATTATGACCTGTTGATCTGTTTGATTGGCATTTAGAAGTTGGTGACTAATATTATGACTAACCATTATGACGTCATATGTCTACCGGCATTACACTAGTGCAATATTGCCGTAAATATATTACACTGCAGTATCTTACACGGACGAATAATACAAGCTTATTTGGAATGAAAAACATCAAAACATCTTTAATAGATGTTATCACTTATTTCCAGAAACTGAGTGTAATTGCAAAAGCATATTTACAATATATATAAAAGGTATATATATAGAAAGATATATATATTTCTACAAGGTATTATTTATACAAACGGGGAATTGCTCAAAATGAAAAAAAAGTTGATAACAGTTTGTGTTGCTTTTGCAACGATGTAAACGAGTGTTTGTGTCACATGTACTGGGAATGTCAGAAGACACAAACCCTTTGGAAAAACCTACACATTTGGCTTAACAATATATCCTCAACCATTGATATTATCAAAACACATGGTTTGGGTTGGTACTCTACATCAAAATAGATTACTAAATCACATCATCATTGCCGCGAAGAGACATATTTACATATGCAGAATCAAAACTATGCTTTCAAATCTAACATTATGTATAAAAACCCGAAAAGAAATATGTTTTGTGGAAAATCATATATCAACAAGCAATGATAAAATAAAAGATTTCAATCCCAGATGGAGCTCTATCTTCCCAGTTCTTAGATGACATCATCTGTACGTTTAATGATTCATGCGTCTATATGAATATATTAACATATTGATATCTTACCTTTACATGATGTATCTATATTACCATAAGCCGCATGTATCACGGCTTTGTATATCTGTAATATTGTAATCTTGGGAACCAATAAAAAATCATAGTAATTGTAATGGTAGGGTTATTTTTTAGTAGAAATCAGGCTTGTTTTAGGGAGGGGACAGGTTAGGCATAGGCTGGGCTTAAAATAACACACAAGGCTTAGCCTTCAGTGGGCTGGTCCATTTAGCTCTTGAGGGGTAAGGACCCTCTAGGCAAGTACCTAGTATGCTTCTTCCCCATTGTTATGCAATGGGATGGGCCAGTGCAGGAGCAGAGGGATCAGTCCACTGAACTTTTCTTTTGTAGGCATTTTTTGGGTAATTTTCAGAGCATGTTTTTTATTGGGTAAGAGTTATAGGTTAGGGGTATAAAAAGGCAGATTATTTTTTCCTCTGCACTCTGGGGTTTTACAGAGACAAGAAAGGTGAGAAATTCACTATTGTTTCTGTAGACTATGCAAACAGAGTTTTAAGTTTCTTAAGTTTTAGTTTAAAGAAGAAATATAGTTTTGGTTAGATAATGATAGGTAGTTAATTTTTGTTTTATTTTGCAGGGAACATTATTTTGGGGAATTAAGTTGGGATAAGGGGTAATAGTATAGGTATATTTAATAGGGTTTTATCCTTTTCACAGGATCCTTGGAGGCATTATTATTTTTGTTGTTTATTTAACTTAGTTTATTGTCGATTTTGTGATATATATTAATTGAGTTGGAAATAAATTTATTTGGTTTGCAAAATCTTGTGTTCGGTTGTCATTATGACTTTAAACCCCTGAATCCTGTGGACCTGAGGACCGGAAACAGCATCCTCCTGTTACAGTAATAATAAAAATAACGCCAAACGGATATACTTGTACTGCCACTTTTTTTGCAGTTGATTAACACTCTCATATCAGCGTGTCTACATGGTGGAATGGAATGGCGTACGTACATGTATTTAGGAAATCACATTTAGCCAAAATCTTCAACACACTTTAAAATACCCGAAATGAAGGTTGTCATGGAAACTTTATGAACTAAAGACATTAAAATACACAGATCATCAGAAGTGTAATAGACACCGCACAAACAATTGACTTTCCGATGCATAGTCTTCAAGAACAATCATGGACACTGTCTTGGACTGCAAAATGCATCATAAAAAGAGATGCGGTGGAAACTTCCGTTTTAAAGTTGGACTTTTGAGTACACATATTACCGGGGAAACCGTCTTTATAAAGAGTTCCACATCTATTTACACAAATCGCTTATCTGTCACTGGACCCACCTTAACCACATGTTTCGCAAGACACAGATCATTAGATTAAAACAGCAGGCTCCCACAAGTCAGTAATTTGTCAAAGGATCTACATTAGCATCATACTTCCACAAACACAGATCATTAAATCGTCAAAGGATCTACCCTAACGTCATACTTCCAAATACACTGATCATTAAGTTGTCATAGGAAGTACTTCTACAAACAGTGATCATTAAGTTGTAAAAGGAAATACCCCAACATCTTACTACCAAATACACAGATCATTAAGTTATCAAATGATCTGCCTTAACGTCATACTTCTATAAAAACAGATCATTAGAAGTTGTAAAAGGAAATACCCTAACATCATACTTCCAAATACACAGATCGTTAAGCTGTCAAAGGATCTACCTTAACATCACACTTCCACAAAAAAGATCGTTAAGCTGTCAAAGGATCTGCCTTAACATCATACTTACAAATACACAGATCGTTAAGCTGTCAAAGGATCTGCCTTAACATCATACTTTCAAATACACAGATCATTAAGTTGTCAAGGGATCTACATTAACATCATACTTCCAAATACACACATCATCATGGTTGTCACAGAAAGCACTGTAACATCAGCGCCGACATTTGGATTGTTTCCTGGTTTACCTGAAACACAAAAAGACCAGCAAAACGAATTACGTCAGCGTGGTAGTGATATTTGCATTATTTCATCTAAACATGGAAGAAATGATATTTTCAGGAATTGTGAACGCGGGCACATTTAGTGAGGTTTCACTTATCTTTGTTCCAGGTATCTTTGATAATTATGTACCGCTTCGTAGCACAAGTACTTTATCATGCATTGTATTTATAGATTACACCATTCTTATTGACTTCCTCGCTGACTTCACGAATTTCGAAGAGTCAGTATGTGCATGTGGAAAGATTGTCTGTCAGCACGTTCCTCTAGCATGTAAGGGGCGGTGGGCAAGCCTAATGGTTAAAGCGTTCGCTAGCCATGCCGAAGACCCGGTTCGATTCCCCTTATAGGTATAATGTGTTAAGCCCATTTCTGGTGTCCCCCGCTCGATATTGCTAGAATATTGCTAAGAGCGTCTTAACACTAAACTCACTCAATCTGCATCTGACAGCACACTCACCCAGGAAGGAGCAGGTGTCTCCGGTGTAGCCGTCATAACACTGACAGAAGTGATAGCTGGTGCAGATGTTGCATTCGCCATGGCCGCTGCACTGATCCCCTGACGATCCACAAACTGGGGCTGTAATAAAATGTAATTGAAACATGAACATTAAACACTACCAAAACAATAACAACAGAAGGAGTTTGTAGCGAAGTAGTAGAAGAAGTAGTAGTAGTAGTCGCAATAGTAGCAGAAGTAGTACTACTAGTAGTAGAAATAGTCGTAGTAGTAGTAGTAGCAGTAGTCGTAGTAGTCGTTGTCGTCGTAGTAGCAGCAGTAGTAGTCGTAGTAGCAGTAGGAGTAGCAGAAGTAGTAGTAGTAGTCGTAATAGTAGTAGAAGTAGTACTAGTAGTAGTAGCAATAGTAGTAGTCGTCATAGTAGTCGTAGTAGTAGTAGTAGCAGCAGTAGTAGCAGTAGTAGTAGTAGTAGCAGCAGTAAGTAGCAGTAGCGTAGCAGTAGCAGTAGTAGTAGTAGTAGCAGTAGCAGTAGTAGTAGTAGTCAGTAGTAGTAGTAGTAGTAGTAGCAGTAGTCGTAGCAGTAGCAGTAGTAGTAGTAGTAGTAGTAGTAGTAGTAGTAGTAGTAGTAGAAGTAGTAGTAGTAGTAGAAGTAGTAGTAGTAGAAGTAGTAGAAGTAGTAGAGATAGTAGTAGTAGTAGTAGTAGTAGAAGTAGTAGTAGAAGTAGTAGTAGTAGTCGATGTAATCGTAGTCGTAGTCGTAGTCGTAGTCGTAGTCGTAGTAGTAGTAGTAGTAGTAGTAGTAGTAGAAGAAGTAGTTATAGTATGTGTTGTATTTTGTATCGCAGTCAGCATTATTCCAGCAGTGTGAAGGCGATATTTAAAATTACTCAAATCTGGATTATATTATATAGCGGTTGATATAATGAGTATCGATCTGGACAATTAGGGCACGGTGGCCTATATCAGCCAATTAAGATATTCTGACCACTCAATCCCGTTACTCGCCAATTACGGTCGATGAAAATCAATCCTAACTCGGAAGTAGTAGCAGTACTACCAGCACCAGTAGTGAGAGAGGTAGTAGTAGTAATGATACATTATGAGGTAGGTTTAAGGGTGTATTAACAAAGCCACGTTTTCCTTATGTAACCAAATGAAATGTACATTACAAGAATGTTTTAGAAACAATAAGCCCTTTAACAGAAAGTATCCAACAATATTGAAGTAAAGGCGTGCGTATGT
Organism: Haliotis rubra; assembly: GCF_003918875.1. NCBI lineage: Eukaryota > Metazoa > Mollusca > Gastropoda > Lepetellida > Haliotidae > Haliotis > Haliotis rubra. The sequence goes on along the minus strand of NW_025767357.1, from coordinate 2,750,025 downwards.
GTACGCGTGAGCGTATCTTACCTACGTTACACGTTTTCCCACTGTATCCATTCTTGCAGGCACAATAATTTTCCGATTCTAACCCGGATCGCCACGGGTCACTAGACAGATATAATAGCCCAAAGAGATTAATCGACTGTCTTCGACATTGTCGAATCAAGAATAACACCCTTCGGTTGTGTGTGACGCTACTGCCCACGACACGTGCAAACTACAGGGTGTTTAGTTTCACAGACATAACCGATTTTGAATATTTCATTTGTCTTCTACCCTTACCTTGTTCTAAAACTAGGTATTAACTTTTATTCATCACGAAGCATTGTTTTATCATTATCAGTGTTGCCAGTTCGATGGAAAACATCTCACCTTTCGCACACGCACAACTCTGATAACTGGTGAGGATTACAATATAACGTTTTCTCTGCATGAACTGCAGACTGCCCTAGGGTAGGCTTACGAGACAGAAGCTGATGCTACTCATTATCAGACTGCCCTCCATCATTTGTACAGATCATTAATTCGTTCTAAACAATATTATGGCTCAATTGTCTGTTCCATAATCAAGGCCTTAGGCTCTGTCTCGAAGCTTTTAGGGCCACTCTGGTAGACAGCATATATGCGGAGGCTAACAGACCTTCCATTGAACAACGCCACATTAAACATTATCTGCAGTATATCTCTAAATTACATTCAAATTAGCCAATTCCAGCCTACATTGTGTTTTCAACCTTCTGTATGAAAACGTCTTCCTCATCTGCCAAGGATGGCTCCACCCACCTAATGGAATCTGAATTAAAAAAACTAAAAATGATCTTAATATCATATCACCTTAGCAACTTTTGTCTTCCCCACCCTGGCAGATGGTGAACCAAGAGATGGATCTTACTTTCACCAAACTCAAAACATCCAAACCAAATCCTTTGGTGTTCTACCAGGAATACAACCAGTTACGTCCTAAGTATTACATCCATTTTTACAGACGAATCCAAGGATGATGGCAAAGTTTCCTGTCCCACAGTCAATAATCCCTGGCAATAGTTCCATTTTTGCAGCTGTGACCAATGCTATCCTCACGGCTTTGACCTATATTAAACAGCAAAACCATTCCTAAAACTTAATCATTGTATCAGGTTCATTGTCTTCCCTGAGGGCACTTCAGAATGTCTTTTCGAATCACCCTATCATTCTGGACATTTTAGAACCTGACAACAACCTTTCTACTGGCCAATATGACATCGTCCTCTGCTGGTCACCGCGTCACGTACTCATAGCAGGTAACACAAAAGCCGAAGCCGAAGTTAAAACGTCTCTTGACATGTGATGAGGAAGTCTTAGGACGTTGTGTTGGCTAAAGTCGGTTTACTCATGTCTTTTTGCTCAAGACACATGGAGATGGACCTCATGAGTGTATTTCTTGCGATGAGGTGTTCACCATCAAGCTAATTCCGCCAGACTGTATGGCCTTTTCAAATGCAAGGGATCGTATTATGATGAGATAAATCTGAAAGATCTAGTTTCCCGCACGAGCAGGAAACACATTGTGAAGGACTTGAATTGAAAATCTAACTCACGTCAATCATGCTGAGATGAAGGTGCTTTTAGTTATACATATAAATGATAAAACAGATTTATCAGCATCATATCACACTTCGGCGTATATGGGGGAATACTGCTATGTTACTGGTTAGAGTAGGTCAGGATTTCGCTAGTGAGACATGTCAGTTTGAAATATGTGGCCTTATCTGTCTCACGTGTAGTACACTTGGGACCCGTGTATCCGTTCCTGCAGGAACAGGAATATGTCGATGTGTCACAGGCTCCATTGACTCCACATTCACCTCCACCAGCAGTGCAGAAGGGGGCTGACAAAAGAAAAAGCAAAACAAAAATAATATAATGCCCGCACAAGCCGTAGGATATGTTCATTCAAGGGGAAACACGAGGAATTCGTTACTGATTGGATGTGAAGCGCGACGCACAGACCATTATCTTCAGGTCAGTAGCCTGATTCACTTTCTCACACTGATGCAGTCGAATAGTTGGCCTTACCAATGTTCCATTTGTCTCCTGTATAAGCGTTTCTGTACACTCATGAATATTAAGTAAATCTGTAATAATTTTTATTCATGATTTCTGAATTATGGCGTTGAATTATGATTCCGTTTGTAATTGTGCTGTAGTCTTACCAACGTTGCATTTGTTTCCTGTATACCCGTTTTTGCAGACACATGAGTATGAAGAGCTTCCATAGTAACTGCGACTTCGTGTGCAGTTTCCGTTAGCACCGCAATCGTTTCCTCCAATGGTGCAGAAAGGCGCTGAAACAAATGCAACGAATTTAATTCAGTTACATTTGCAAAGACATCCTTTAAGAGGCACAGTCAATCTGGACACTCTCACTTATTCTGCTAAGTGTGTTAAAATGTAATTTGTGTCTTTTTTTTTAAAGCCACACTCAACAATATACCAACTGTGTGACGGCTGTTTGTAAGCCATCGGGTCTGGACCAGACATTCCAATGACATCATGAGCATCGCTCCACGTAACTGAGATACGATGACATGGATCATGTAAGAGTCACAATAAATATTGACACGGTAATTTATTCTTAGAAGGTAGTAACGATGATATGTATGAACCGAGTGAGCTAACCTGCACACCCTACCACGCTAGTTGCCTTGAACGTCATGCTTGAGTTGCTGAAGATTGATTCTAATCCGTATGATAAATGGTGTTAAAATTGTTTAGATATGCTACATTCTGAATAGTCGGATCAAGATTACAGTTTCTGTATCTTGATTATTTTTTTTCTGGTAATATCATTCAAGGGAGATATCGGTAGTACACGGGTGGGGTGGGGGTGCGCTATATCTGTATTGCTAGTTACTTGGTAGATAAACAAAATGGTAAAATGGTCTAGTGAGACATATCATATATTTATCAATATAGTAAATATAGTAAAGATGACAGTTTCTTTACCTTCAGTATTTTCTCTAGCAATATCATTCAAGGGAGATATAGGGAGTACATGGGGGTATTGTGTTATGTCTGAATTTGCTAGTAACTAAGTAGATAGACAAAATCGTTAATTGAGACATTTCAGATTAAACATTTGGCCTTATCTGCCTCACGTGTAGTACACTTGGGACCCGTGTATCCGTTCTTGCAGGAACAGGAATATGTCGATGTATCACAGGCTCCATTGACGCCACATTCACCTCCTCCAGCCGTGCAGAAGGGGGCTGACAAAAGAAAAACAAAACAAAAAAAAATATAATGCCCGCACAAGGCGTAGGATATGTTCATTCAAGGGGAAACAAGAGGAATTCGTTTCTGATTGGAAGTGAAGCGCGACGCAGAGAACATTCTTTTCAGGCCTGTAGCCTGATTCACTCTCTCACACTGATGTAGTCGAAAAGTTGGTCTTACCAATGTTGCACCTGCCTCCTGTATACCCGTTTTTGCAGACACATGAGTATGAAGAGTCTCCATAGTAATTTCTGCTCTGTGTGCAATCCCCGTTGGTACCGCAATCGTTTCCTCCAATGGTACAGAAAGGGGCTGAAACAAACACAACGAATAACATTCAATTACATTTGCACATGCATCCCTTAAGAGTCACAGTCAACCTGTACACTGGAGAAGAGAGACTATGACATGCATTGACCACGTCAGCAAGCCTGACCACCCGATGCCGTTAGTTGCCTGGTACATCATGCATGGGTTGCTTAAGATGTATTCTAACCCGAACGTTTAAGGGTGTTAAAATTATTTAGATATGCTACATTCTGATTAGTCGGGTCAAGAAGACAGTTTCTGTACCTTCAGTATTTTCTCTAGCAATATCATTCAAGGGAGATATAGGGAGTACATGGGGGTATTGTGTTATGTCTGAATTTGCTAGTGACTAAGTAGATAGACAAAATCGTTTATTGAGACATTTCAGATTAAACATTTAGCCTTATCTGCCTCACGTGTAGTACACTTGGGACCCGTGTATCCGTTCTTGCAGGAACAGGAATATGTCGATGTGTCACAGGCTCCATTGACGCCACATTTACCTCCTCCAGCCGTGCAGAAGGGGGCTGACAAAAGAAAAAGCAAAACAAAAATAATATAATGCCCGCACAAGGAGTAGGATATGTTCATTCAAGGGGAAACAAGAGGAATTCGTTACTGATTGGATGTGAAGCGCGACGCACAGACCATTATCTTCAGGTCAGTAGCCTGATTCACTCTCTCACACTGATGTAGTCGAATAGTTGGCCTTACCAATGTTCCATTTATCTCCTGTATAAGCGTTTCTGTACACTCATGAATATTAAGAAAATCTGTAATAATTTTTTATACATGATTTCTGAATTATGGCGTTGACTTATGATTCCCTGTGTAGTTGTGCTGTAGTCTTACCAACGTTGCATCTGTCTCCTGTATACCCGTTTTGCAGACACATGAGTATGAAGAGCTTCCATAGTAACTGCGACTTCGTGTGCAGTTTCCGTTAGCACCGCAATCGTTTCCTCCAATGGTGCAGAAAGGCGCTGAAACAAATGCAACGAATTTAATTCAGTTACATTTGCAAAGACATCCTTTAAGAGGCACAGTCAATCTGGACACTCTCACTTATTCTGCTAAGTGTGTTAAAATGTAATTTGTGTCTTTTTTTAAAGCCACACTCAACAATATACCAACTGTGTGACGGCTGTTTGTAAGCCATCGGGTCTGGACCAGACATTCCAATGACATCATGAGCATCGCTCCACGTAACTGAGATACGATGACATGGATCATGTAAGAGTCACAATAAATATTGACACGGTAATTTATTCTTAGAAGGTAGTAACGATGATATGTATGAACCGAGTGAGCTAACCTGCACACCCTACCACGCTAGTTGCCTTGAACGTCATGCTTGAGTTGCTGAAGATTGATTCTAATCCGTATGATAAATGGTGTTAAAATTGTTTAGATATGCTACATTCTGAATAGTCGGATCAAGATTACAGTTTCTGTATCTTGATTATTTTTTTCTGGTAATATCATTCAAGGGAGATATCGGTAGTACACGGGTGGAGTGGGGGTGCGCTATATCTGTATTGCTAGTTACTTGGTAGATAAACAAAATGGTAAAATGGTCTAGTGAGACATATCATATATTTATCAATATAGTAAATATAGTAAAGATGACAGTTTCTGTACCTTCAGTATTTTCTCTAGCAATATCATTCAAGGGAGATATAGGGGAGTACATGGGGGTATTGTGTTATGTCTGAATTTGCTAGTAACTAAGTAGATAGACAAAATCGTTAATTGAGACATTTCAGATTAAACATTTGGCCTTATCTGCCTCACGTGTAGTACACTTGGGACCCGTGTATCCGTTCTTGCAGGAACAGGAATATGTCGATGTATCACAGGCTCCATTGACGCCACATTCACCTCCTCCAGCCGTGCAGAAGGGGGCTGACAAAAGAAAAAAACAAAACAAAAATAATATAATGCCCGCACAAGGCGTAGGATATGTTCATTCAAGGGGAAACAAGAGGAATTCGTTTCTGATTGGAAGTGAAGCGCGACGCAGAGAACATTCTTTTCAGGCCTGTAGCCTGATTCACTCTCTCACACTGATGTAGTCGAAAAGTTGGTCTTACCAATGTTGCACCTGCCTCCTGTATACCCGTTTTTGCAGACACATGAGTATGAAGAGTCTCCATAGTAATTTCTGCTCTGTGTGCAATCCCCGTTGGTACCGCAATCGTTTCCTCCAATGGTACAGAAAGGGGCTGAAACAAACACAACGAATAACATTCAATTACATTTGCACATGCATCCCTTAAGAGTCACAGTCAACCTGTACACTGGAGAAGAGAGACTATGACATGCATTGACCACGTCAGCAAGCCTGACCACCCGATGCCGTTAGTTGCCTGGTACATCATGCATGGGTTGCTTAAGATGTATTCTAACCCGAACGTTTAAGGGTGTTAAAATTATTTAGATATGCTACATTCTAGTGAGACATGATTAGTCAATATAGTCAAGAAGACAGTTTCTGTACCTTCAGTATTTTCTCTAGCAATATCATTCAAGGGAGATATAGGGAGTACATGGGGGTATTGTGTTATGTCTGAATTTGCTAGTAACTAAGTAGATAGACAAAATCGTTTATTGAGACATTTCAGATTAAACATTTGGCCTTATCTGCCTCACGTGTAGTACACTTGGGACCCGTGTATCCGTTCTTGCAGGAACAGGAATATGTCGATGTGTCACAGGCTCCATTGACGCCACATTTACCTCCTCCAGCCGTGCAGAAGGGGGCTGACAAAAGAAAAAGCAAAACAAAAATAATATAATGCCCGCACAAGGAGTAGGATATGTTCATTCAAGGGGAAACAAGAGGAATTCGTTACTGATTGGATGTGAAGCGCGACGCACAGACCATTATCTTCAGGTCAGTAGCCTGATTCACTCTCTCACACTGATGTAGTCGAATAGTTGGCCTTACCAATGTTCCATTTATCTCCTGTATAAGCGTTTCTGTACACTCATGAATATTAAGAAAATCTGTAATAATTTTTATACATGATTTCTGAATTATGGCGTTGACTTATGATTCCCTGTGTAGTTGTGCTGTAGTCTTACCAACGTTGCATCTGTCTCCTGTATACCCGTTTTTGCAGACACATGAGTATGAAGAGCTTCCATAGTAACTGCGACTTCGTGTGCAGTTTCCGTTAGCACCGCAATCGTTTCCTCCAATGGTGCAGAAAGGCGCTGAAACAAATGCAACGAATTTAATTCAGTTACATTTGCAAAGACATCCTTTAAGAGGCACAGTCAATCTGGACACTCTCACTTATTCTGCTAAGTGTGTTAAAATGTAATTTGTGTCTTTTTTTAAAGCCACACTCAACAATATACCAACTGTGTGACGGCTGTTTGTAAGCCATCGGGTCTGGACCAGACATTCCAATGACATCATGAGCATCGCTCCACGTAACTGAGATACGATGACATGGATCATGTAAGAGTCACAATAAATATTGACACGGTAATTTATTCTTAGAAGGTAGTAACGATGATATGTATGAACCGAGTGAGCTAACCTGCACACCCTACCACGCTAGTTGCCTTGAACGTCATGCTTGAGTTGCTGAAGATTGATTCTAATCCGTATGATAAATGGTGTTAAAATTGTTTAGATATGCTACATTCTGAATAGTCGGATCAAGATTACAGTTTCTGTATCTTCATTATTTTTTTCTGGTAATATCATTCAAGGGAGATATCGGTAGTACACGGGTGGAGTGGGGGTGCGCTATATCTGTATTGATAGTTACTTGGTAGATAAACAAAATGGTAAAATGGTCTAGTGAGACATATCATATATTTATCAATATAGTAAATATAGTAAAGATGACAGTTTCTGTACCTTCAGTATTTTCTCTAGCAATATCATTCAAGGGAGATATAGGGAGTACATGGGGGTATTGTGTTATGTCTGAATTTGCTAGTAACTAAGTAGATAGACAAAATCGTTTATTGAGACATTTCAGATTAAACGTTTGGTCTTATCTGCCTCACGTGTAGTACACTTGGGACCCGTGTATCCGTTCTTGCAGGAACAGGAATATGTCGATGTATCACAGGCTCCATTGACGCCACATTCACCTCCTCCAGCCGTGCAGAAGGGGGCTGACAAAAGAAAAAAACAAAACAAAAATAATATAATGCCCGCACAAGGCGTAGGATATGTTCATTCAAGGGGAAACAAGAGGAATTCGTTACTGATTGGATGTGAAGCGCGACGCACAGACCATTATCTTCAGGTCAGTAGCCTGATTCACTCTCTCACACTGATGTAGTCGAATAGTTGGCCTTACCAATGTTCCATTTGTCTCCTGTATAAGCGTTTCTGTACACTCATGAATATTACGTAAATCTGTAATAATTTTTATACATGATTTCTGAATTATGGCGTTGACTTATGATTCCCTTTGTAGTTGTGCTGTAGTCTTACCAACGTTGCATCTGTCTCCTGTATACCCGTTTTGCAGACAGACACATGAGTATGAAAAGCTGTCCATAATAACACCACAATGCTCTGCGTGCTGCAGTTTCCGTTAGCACCGCAATCGTTTCTGCTAAATGGTACAGAAAGGGCTTGAAACAAACACCAACGAATTACATTAAGAGATGATGACATGTTTCTGTACACGGTTCAGAATAGTACATTAAGATGACAGTTTCTGTACCTTCAGTATTTTCTCTAGCAATATCATTCAAGGGAGATATAGGGAGTACATGAGGGTATTGTGTTATGTCTGAATTTGCTAGTAACTAAGTAGATAGACAAAATCGTTTATTGAGACATTTCAGATTAAACATTTGGCCTTATCTGCCTCACGTGTAGTACACTTGGGACCCGTGTATCCGTTCTTGCAGGAACAGGAATATGTCGATGTATCACAGGCTCCATTGACGCCACATTCACCTCCTCCAGCCGTGCAGAAGGGGGCTGACAAAAGAAAAAAACAAAACAAAAATAATATAATGCCCACACAAGGCGTAGGATATGTTCATTCAAGGGGAAACAAGAGGAATTCGTTACTGATTGGATGTGAAGCGCGACGCACAGACCATTATCTTCAGGTCAGTAGCCTGATTCACTCTCTCACACTGATGTAGTCGAATAGTTGGCCTTACCAATGTTCCATTTGTCTCCTGTATAAGCGTTTCTGTACACTCATGAATATTACCTGTAATAATTTTTATACATGATTTCTGAATTATGGCGTTGACTTATGATTCCCTTTGTAGTTGTGCTGTAGTCTTACCAACGTTGCATCTGTCTCCTGTATATCGTTTCTGCAGACACATGAGTATGAAGAGCTTCCATAGTAACTGCGACTGCGTGTGCAGTTTCCGTTAGCACCGCAATCGTTTCTCCAATGGTGCAGAAAGGCGCTGAAACAAATGCAACGAATTTAATTCAGTTACATTTGCAAAGACATCCTTTAAGAGGCACAGTCAATCTGGACACTCTCACTTATTCTGCTAAGTGTGTTAAAATGTAATTTGTGTCTTTTTTTAAAGCCACACTCAACAATATACCAACTGTGTGACGGCTGTTTGTAAGCCATCGAGTCTGGACCAGACATTCCAATGACATCATGAGCATCGCTCCACGTAACTGAGATACGATGACATGGATCATGTAAGAGTCACAATAAATATTGACACGGTAATTTATTCTTAGAAGGTAGTAACGATGATATGTATGAACCGAGTGAGCTAACCTGCACACCCTACCACGCTAGTTGCCTTGAACGTCATGCTTGAGTTGCTGAAGATTGATTCTAATCCGTATGATAAATGGTGTTAAAATTGTTTAGATATGCTACATTCTGAATAGTCGGATCAAGATTACAGTTTCTGTATCTTCATTATTTTTTTCTGGTAATATCATTCAAGGGAGATATCGGTAGTACACGGGTGGAGTGGGGGTGCGCTATATCTGTATTGCTAGTTACTTGGTAGATAAACAAAATGGTAAAATGGTCTAGTGAGACATATCATATATTTATCAATATAGTAAATATAGTAAAGATGACAGTTTCTGTACCTTCAGTATTTTCTCTAGCAATATCATTCAAGGGAGATATAGGGAGTACATGGGGGTATTGTGTTATGTCTGAATTTGCTAGTAACTAAGTAGATAGACAAAATCGTTTATTGAGACATTTCAGATTAAACATTTGGCCTTATCTGCCTCACGTGTAGTACACTTGGGACCCGTGTATCCGTTCTTGCAGGAACAGGAATATGTCGATGTGTCACAGGCTCCATTGACGCCACATTCACCTCCTCCAGCCGTGCAGAAGGGGGCTGACAAAAGAAAAACAAAACAAAAATAATATAATGCCCACACAAGGCGTAGGATATGTTCATTCAAGGGGAAACAAGAGGAATTCGTTACTGATTGGATGTGAAGCGCGACGCACGGACCATTATCTTCAGGTCAGTAGCCTGATTCACTCTCTCACACTGATGTAGTCGAATAGTTGGCCTTACCAATGTTCCATTTGTCTCCTGTATAAGCGTTTCTGTACACTCATGAATATCAAGTAAGTCTGTAATAATTTTTATACATGATTTCTTAATTATGCCGTTGAATTATGATTCCGCTTTGTAATTGTGCTGTAGTCTTACCAACGTTGCATCTGTCTCCTGTATATCCGTTTCTGCAGACACATGAGTATGAAGAGGGTCCATAATAACTGCTCTCTGTGCAGTTTCCGTTAGCACCGCAATCGTTTCCTCCAATGGTACAGAAAGGGGCTGAAACAAACACAACGAATTACATTAAGATGACAGTTTCTGTACCTTCAGAATTACATTAAGATGACAGTTTCTGTACCTTCAGTATTTTCTCTAGCAATATCATTCAAGGGAGATATAGGGAGTACATGAGGGTATTGTGTTATGTCTGAATTTGCTAGTAACTAAGTAGATAGACAAAATCGTTTATTGAGACATTTCAGATTAAACATTTGGCCTTATATGCCAAAGAAGAAGGGGGCTGACAAAGGAAAAAAACAAAACAAAAATAATATAATGCCCGCACAAGGCGTAGGATATGTTCATTCAAGGGGAAACAAGAGGAATTCGTTTCTGATTGGAAGTGAAGCGCGACGCACAGACCATTATCTTCAAGTCAGTAGCCTGATTCACTCTCTCACACTGATGTAGTCGAATAGTTGGCCTTACCAATGTTCCATTTGTCTCCTGTATAAGCGTTTCTGTACACTCATGAATATTAAGAAAATCTGTAATAATTTTTATATATGATTTCTTAATTATGCCGTTGAATTATGATTCCGTTTGTAGTTGTGCTGTAGTCTTACCAATGTTGCATCTGTCTCCTGTATACCCGTTTTTGCAGACACATGAGTATGAAGAGCTTCCATAGTAACTGCGACTGCGTGTGCAGTTTCCGTTAGCACCGCAATCGTTTCCTCCAATAGTGCAGAAAGGCTCTGTAACATATGCAACGAATTTATTTCAGTTACATTTGCAAAGACATCCTGTAAGAGGCACAGTCAATCTGGACACTCTCACTTATTCTGCTAAGTGTGTTAAAATGTAATTTGTGTCTTTTTTTTAAAGCCACACTCAACAACATATCAACTGTGTGACGGCTGTTTGTAAGCCATCGAGTCTGGACCAGAAATTCCAGTGACATCATGAGCATCGCTCCACGTAACTGAGATACGATGATATGGATCGTGTAAGAGTCACAATAAATATGGGCACGGTAATTTATTCTTAGAAAGTTACATTCAATTACATTTGCACATGTACACTGGAGAAGAGAGACACTATGACATGCATTGACCACGTCAGCAAGCCTGACAACCCGATCCCCTTAGACGCCTCTTACGACAAGCATGGGTTACTGAAGGTTCCAGCCACAAATGTGACTCATACTGAAACAATTTAGCTAGGAGGAGCACACAACTGGTCCCCACGTGTTCTCTGACTGCGTTACCCTTAAAATTAAGGGCACTATTTCACTTCTCTAAAATGAAATACTGCATTTATCTCAATAATACTATCAGCCCTCAGGGAAGCTATCATATTTTATTCCTGAAAGAAAATGAAAACACAACAACCCGTATTTAGATTACAATATATATTAAAAAGTGACCTCTGAATTAAAGCAACGTTGCATTAAATCGACACTCGTGCCCTCTACCGACCGAACATTATTTCAAGCGAATCCCATGAGCTATGTCCCTTGGAGCGCTCTTTACGAATATCATATTGATCTCTGTTTCTCTGTGTTTAAGCTTGTCGCCTCGAAGTTTCAGTTATCGATTTCAGGTGAGTTGTAAGGGGATAAGTTTTTTATTGCATCAATAGGAAGCTACAGTAAGTGCATATGCCCCAATATGTATAATATAGGCCAAGAAATTGTAAAAGTGTAAAAATTGTGCCTTTAAGTAGATGCTGGGCCATTGAATATAATCTCATAGCCATGTTAATGAATATATCATAATAAGTAGCCTTATCAACGTCGCATCTGTTCCCAGTGTAACCGTTCATGCAGACACATGACAATGGAGGGTCGCTGCTACTTCGTGTGCAGTTTCCGTTGGACCCACAATCGTTTCCTCCAACAACGCAAAACGGGGCTGAAAAAAGACTTATTGCATTGCATCTGACCACTGTCATCATCAGATCTGGACACAATAACATAGTCAATTTCCGCCTTGCCGTTAATTTCTAAATATGGATGCTTGCTACATTGTAAATCGCAACCAGCGTTTATCATTCAAGTTGGATACACCTGACCCCCACTTAAGCCAACAGTTTAGCTCAATTCTTCTCACCTGTTCTGCACTTTGGGCCAGTGTAGTCGTTCTTGCATTTGCAGGTATATTCTTCGGAGGATGTGTCACAGTTACCATTGTCGCCACACTCGTTTCCCTTAGCAGTGCAGATTGGGGCTGTGAAGATTAAATTAACCGTTGTAATCCTATCCGACCAGATCATAAAACTAACAGTTGGTCATCTGTGCCCAACATGTGATAAGAAATCAAACTATCACACTGTCACCCTGTCTACCATGTATACCAACACTCACCGGTCCTCCCACCAGCCACATTCAGTGGTTCACACTAATCTCTCTCTATGTCTCTGTTTCTCTGTCTCTGTCTCTCTCTGTCTCTCTCTGTATCACTCTTACCCTCCCCCTGCCCCGGAGACAGTGGTTCACACTAATATCACTTTCTCAACCTTCAAGTGGTTTACACTAATATATCTCTCTCCCAATCCAATAGTTCACCCTAATATATCTCTCTATCCCCATTCAGTGGTTCACACTAATATATCTCTCTCGTCCCATCCAATAGTTCACATTAATATCACTCTATCCCTCTAACCCCTACCCCATCCAGTGGTTCACACTAATATATATATATCTCCTCCCATCCAATAGTTCACATTAATATCACTCTATCCCTCTAACCCCGCCCCCATCCAGTAGTTCACTCCAATGTATCTCTCGCTCCCCATCCATTAGTTCACACTAATATAATTCTCTCCCCAATACAACAGTTCACACAAATATCACTCTCTCCCCACACCCAGTATATCACACTAATATCACTCTCTCCCCCATCCAGTGGTTCACACTAATATCTCTCTCTCCCCCATCCAGTAGTTCACACTAATATCACTCTCTCACCCCATCCAGTAGTTCACACTAATATCTCTCTCTCCTCCATCCAGTAGTTCACACTAATATCACTCTCTCACCCCATCCAGTAGTTCACACTAATATATCTCTCTCCCCAATCCAGTAGTTCACACTAATATCACTCTCTCACCCCATCCAGTAGTTCACACTAATATCTCTCTCTCCCCCATCCAGTAGTTCACACTAATATCACTCTCTCACCCCATCCAGTAGTTCGCACTAATATATCTCTCTCCCCAATCCAGTAGTTCACACTAATATCACTCTCTCACCCCATCCAGTAGTTCACACTAATATAACCCCCTCCCCAATCCAACAGTTTACACTATTATCACTCTTTCCTCCCATGCAATAGTTCACACTAATATCACTCTCTCCCCACATCCAGTATATAGTTGTGACATTTTTATTTCGCCAAAACAGAAACCTGGATAGGCGAACAAGCCTAGTGGCTTATATAAACGCCGCTTCAGTACATTGTTGAAAATTAATAGCTTGATGCATAAATGAGATACATGTAATTTGACAACAAAAGAATAATACCGCCGTAACAAATAAATGATTGAGTAACAAATATGTTCGTTCTGGTGTTGGTTATGCCTAGCAACGAAATGGGCTGCCGCAGAAAATCACGTTACATTTAATTTGTCTTACACTGAATATATATGTTGAGGAGATAATCACTGGAAGCGGTTACTTTTAGAAATGAACTGGTGTAATTACTTAAGAATGTCACTATTAGTTGAGTTATTCAATGCACCGTTACCGTATAAAGTAGTTTTAACATCATATCCTTGAATATAAAAATACACAGTAGTTCTTAAATTTTGATAGTTCCGACATATAAAGAGGTAGTGAATAATCTTCGTTATAATAACCTCATGAGCACCTGGGCGTGTCCGATATATGCCGATTATATCTGTCTGCGGTTAGATCACTACAGCCGAGCCTGAGGCGACAATGAATGATTTGACAAAATCTAGTTCCAAAATTCAGATCAAAGTAATTGTGAGTTTCTGTTGTGCTTATCATGGTTTTAAATTGATTCAGGGAAATAGCGTTAACACCTCCATCAGGCAATGAATTCCACGTCATAATCGCGCTCGGTAAAAATGATTGAAAATATCTTTGCGTTCTACAATTAATAGTTTGAATGGAAGTACTATTTCTAAGCTTATAGTTGCTTTGTTCGAGTACTCTACCTGGTACAAGATCGTTCAAATAATCAGGAGGTACATTTTCTAGAAAGTTATGAGTTTAGAGCGATGTCGTCTTTCTTTTAGTGTGCTATAATTAGTTTCCCTGTATATTTTATCGTGACTGGTGCCACCGCTTATAGTTCTTAAGGCGTCTAAATGTACATTTTCCAGTAAAATCCCCTGTTCAATCGTACAATTATCCCATATATGACAGCAGTAATCTAAAAGTGGTAAGACAAAGGAGTTGTATAAAGTATTACGCATTTTCCGAGATAAACGACATTTCAAACTTTTTTGGACAATTGATCATTGGACTAATTTTCTTTATCATGTCACCTATACGAACTTTCCAAGAACAATCGCTTTGAAGTGTTATACCTAAGTGTTTATGGTTATCCAGTTCTTTAATAATTTCACCATTCATTAATAAGTTTGGTGTGACATAAGTTTGGTTTTTCGAGTGAATGTTATACTCCCAGTCTTATTAGGATTAAGTTGCCACTTTTTTAGCCCAATCTGACTATTTTGCCAAATTTTTAGTTAAAAATTGCGACTGCTGTAATATGATCATCTGTTATAGCATATATCGATGTATCATCAGCAAAAACGCGGATGTTACTATCTATACCATCCACAATGTCATTAATATAGATGATGAACAAAAGCGGTCCTAAAACGTAAACTTGGGGCCCGCGAGCTTTCACAACTTTAATATCTGAACTGTATCTATTTATTACCACTCTCTGCATTCTACTATCTAGATAACTTTCAAACCATTCCAAAAGTTCACCCCTTATATCGTAAGCATAAAGTTTATCAATAATGCCCCCATGCCAAACTGTATATCTAGTATATCACACTAATACATCTCTCTACCCTATCCAATAGTTCACACTACTATATCTCGCTCAACCCATCCAGTGGTTTACACTAATATCTCTCTCTCACCCCATCCCATAGTTCACACTAATATCACTCTCTCCCTCCACCCCCACCCCTATCCAAAAGTTCACACTATTATCACTCTTTCCTCCCATGCAATAGTTCACACTAATATCACTCTCTCCCCACATCCAGTATATAGTTGTGACATTTTTATTTCGCCAAAACAGAAACCTGGATAGGCGAACAAGCCTAGTGGCTTATATAAACGCCGCTTCAGTACATTGTTGAAAATTAATAGCTTGATGCATAAATGAGATACATGTAATTTGACAACAAAAGAATAATACCGCCGTAACAAATAAATGATTGAGTAACAAATATGTTCGTTCTGGTGTTGGTTATGCCTAGCAACGAAATGGGCTGCCGCAGAAAATCACGTTACATTTAATTTGTCTTACACTGAATATACTAGTATATGTTGAGGAGATAATCACTGGAAGCGGTTACTTTTAGAAATGAACTGGTGTAATTACTTAAGAATGTCACTATTAGTTGAGTTATTCAATGCACCGTTACCGTATAAAGTAGTTTTAACATCATATCCTTGAATATAAAAATACACAGTAGTTCTTAAATTTTGATAGTTCCGACATATAAAGAGGTAGTGAATAATCTTCGTTATAATAACCTCATGAGCACCTGGGCGTGTCCGATATATGCCGATTATATCTGTCTGCGGTTAGATCACTACAGCCGAGCCTGAGGCGACAATGAATGATTTGACAAAATCTAGTTCCAAAATTCAGATCAAAGTAATTGTGAGTTTCTGTTGTGCTTATCATGGTTTTAAATTGATTCAGGGAAATAGCGTTAACACCTCCATCAGGCAATGAATTCCACGTCATAATCGCGCTCGGTAAAAATGATTGAAAATATCTTTGCGTTCTACAATTAATAGTTTGAATGGAAGTACTATTTCTAAGCTTATAGTTTTGCTTTGTTCGAGTACTCTACCTGGTACAAGATCGTTCAAATAATCAGGAGGTACATTTTCTAGAAAGTTATGAGTTTAGAGCGATGTCGTCTTTCTTTTAGTGTGCTATAATTAGTTTCCCTGTATATTTTATCGTGACTGGTGCCACCGCTTATAGTTCTTAAGGCGTCTAAATGTACATTTTCCAGTAAAATCCCCTGTTCAATCGTACAATTATCCCATATATGACAGCAGTAATCTAAAAGTGGTAAGACAAAGGAGTTGTATAAAGTATTACGCATTTTCCGAGATAAACGACATTTCAAACTTTTTTGGACAATTGATCATTGGACTAATTTTCTTTATCATGTCACCTATACGAACTTTCCAAGAACAATCGCTTTGAAGTGTTATACCTAAGTGTTTATGGTTATCCAGTTCTTTAATAATTTCACCATTCATTAATAAGTTTGGTGTGACATAAGTTTGGTTTTTCGAGTGAATGTTATACTCCCAGTCTTATTAGGATTAAGTTGCCACTTTTAGCCCAATCTGACTATTTTGCCAAATTTTTAGTTAAAATTGCGACTGCTGTAATATGATCATCTGTTATAGCATATATCGATGTATCATCAGCAAAACGCGGATGTTACTATCTATACCATCCACAATGTCATTAATATAGATGATGAACAAAAGCGGTCCTAAAACGTAAACTTGGGGCCCGCGAGCTTTCACAACTTTAATATCTGAACTGTATCTATTTATTACCACTCTCTGCATTCTACTATCTAGATAACTTTCAAACCATTCCAAAAGTTCACCCCTTATATCGTAAGCATAAAGTTTATCAATAATGCCCCCATGCCAAACTGTATATCTAGTATATCACACTAATACATCTCTACCCTATCCAATAGTTCACACTACTATATCTCGCTCAACCCATCCAGTGGTTTACACTAATATCTCTCTCACCCCATCCCATAGTTCACACTAATATCACTCTCTCCCTCCACCCCCACCCCTATCCAAAAGTTCACACTATTATCACTCTTTCCTCCCATGCAATAGTTCACACTAATATCACTCTCTCCCACATCCAGTATATAGTTGTGACATTTTTATTTCGCCAAAACAGAAACCTGGATAGGCGAACAAGCCTAGTGGCTTATATAAACGCCGCTTCAGTACATTGTTGAAAATTAATAGCTTGATGCATAAATGAGATACATGTAATTTGACAACAAAAGAATAATACCGCCGTAACAAATAAATGATTGAGTAACAAATATGTTCGTTCTGGTGTTGGTTATGCCTAGCAACGAAATGGGCTGCCGCAGAAAATCACGTTACATTTAATTTGTCTTACACTGAATATACTAGTATATGTTGAGGAGATAATCACTGGAAGCGGTTACTTTTAGAAATGAACTGGTGTAATTACTTAAGAATGTCACTATTAGTTGAGTTATTCAATGCACCGTTACCGTATAAAGTAGTTTTAACATCATATCCTTGAATATAAAAATACACAGTAGTTCTTAAATTTTGATAGTTCCGACATATAAAGAGGTAGTGAATAATCTTCGTTATAATAACCTCATGAGCACCTGGGCGTGTCCGATATATGCCGATTATATCTGTCTGCGGTTAGATCACTACAGCCGAGCCTGAGGCGACAATGAATGATTTGACAAAATCTAGTTCCAAAATTCAGATCAAAGTAATTGTGAGTTTCTGTTGTGCTTATCATGGTTTTAAATTGATTCAGGGAAATAGCGTTAACACCTCCATCAGGCAATGAATTCCACGTCATAATCGCGCTCGGTAAAAATGATTGAAAATATCTTTGCGTTCTACAATTAATAGTTTGAATGGAAGTACTATTTCTAAGCTTATAGTTTTGCTTTGTTCGAGTACTCTACCTGGTACAAGATCGTTCAAATAATCAGGAGGTACATTTTCTAGAAAGTTATGAGTTTAGAGCGATGTCGTCTTTCTTTTAGTGTGCTATAATTAGTTTCCCTGTATATTTTATCGTGACTGGTGCCACCGCTTATAGTTCTTAAGGCGTCTAAATGTACATTTTCCAGTAAAATCCCCTGTTCAATCGTACAATTATCCCATATATGACAGCAGTAATCTAAAAGTGGTAAGACAAAGGAGTTGTATAAAGTATTACGCATTTTCCGAGATAAACGACATTTCAAACTTTTTGGACAATTGATCATTGGACTAATTTTCTTTATCATGTCACCTATACGAACTTTCCAAGAACAATCGCTTTGAAGTGTTATACCTAAGTGTTTATGGTTATCCAGTTCTTTAATAATTTCACCATTCATTAATAAGTTTGGTGTGACATAAGTTTGGTTTTTCGAGTGAATGTTATACTCCCAGTCTTATTAGGATTAAGTTGCCACTTTTTTAGCCCAATCTGACTATTTTGCCAAATTTTTAGTTAAAAATTGCGACTGCTGTAATATGATCATCTGTTATAGCATATATCGATGTATCATCAGCAAAAACGCGGATGTTACTATCTATACCATCCACAATGTCATTAATATAGATGATGAACAAAAGCGGTCCTAAAACGTAAACTTGGGGCCCGCGAGCTTTCACAACTTTAATATCTGAACTGTATCTATTTATTACCACTCTCTGCATTCTACTATCTAGATAACTTTCAAACCATTCCAAAAGTTCACCCCTTATATCGTAAGCATAAAGTTTATCAATAATGCCCCCATGCCAAACTGTATATCTAGTATATCACACTAATACATCTCTCTACCCTATCCAATAGTTCACACTACTATATCTCGCTCAACCCATCCAGTGGTTTACACTAATATCTCTCTCTCACCCCATCCCATAGTTCACACTAATATCACTCTCTCCCTCCACCCCCACCCCTATCCAAAAGTTCACACTATTATCACTCTTTCCTCCCATGCAATAGTTCACACTAATATCACTCTCTCCCCACATCCAGTATATAGTTGTGACATTTTTATTTCGCCAAAACAGAAACCTGGGATAGGCGAACAAGCCTAGTGGCTTATATAAACGCCGCTTCAGTACATTGTTGAAAATTAATAGCTTGATGCATAAATGAGATACATGTAATTTGACAACAAAAGAATAATACCGCCGTAACAAATAAATGATTGAGTAACAAATATGTTCGTTCTGGTGTTGGTTATGCCTAGCAACGAAATGGGCTGCCGCAGAAAATCACGTTACATTTAATTTGTCTTACACTGAATATATATGTTGAGGAGATAATCACTGGAAGCGGTTACTTTTAGAAATGAACTGGTGTAATTACTTAAGAATGTCACTATTAGTTGAGTTATTCAATGCACCGTTACCGTATAAAGTAGTTTTAACATCATATCCTTGAATATAAAAAATACACAGTAGTTCTTAAATTTTGATAGTTCCGACATATAAAAAGGTAGTGAATAATCTTCGTTATAATAACCTCATGAGCACCTGGGCGTGTCCGATATATGCCGATTATATCTGTCTGCGGTTAGATCACTACAGCCGAGCCTGAGGCGACAATGAATGATTTGACAAAATCTAGTTCCAAAATTCAGATCAAAGTAATTGTGAGTTTATGTTGTGCTTATCATGGTTTTAAATTGATTCAGGGAAATAGCGTTAACACCTCCATCAGGCAATGAATTCCACGTCATAATCGCGCTCGGTAAAAATGATTGAAAATATCTTTGCGTTCTACAATTAATAGTTTGAATGGAAGTACTATTTCTAAGCTTATAGTTTTGCTTTGTTCGAGTACTCTACCTGGTACAAGATCGTTCAAATAATCAGGAGGTACATTTTCTAGAAAGTTATGAGTTTAGAGCGATGTCGTCTTTCTTTTAGTGTGCTATAATTAGTTTCCCTGTATATTTTATCGTGACTGGTGCCACCGCTTATAGTTCTTAAGGCGTCTAAATGTACATTTTCCAGTAAAATCCCCTGTTCAATCGTACAATTATCCCATATATGACAGCAGTAATCTAAAAGTGGTAAGACAAAGGAGTTGTATAAAGTATTACGCATTTTCCGAGATAAACGACATTTCAAACTTTTTTGGACAATTGATCATTGGACTAATTTTCTTTATCATGTCACCTATACGAACTTTCCAAGAACAATCGCTTTGAAGTGTTATACCTAAGTGTTTATGGTTATCCAGTTCTTTAATAATTTCACCATTCATTAATAAGTTTGGTGTGACATAAGTTTGGTTTTTCGAGTGAATGTTATACTCCCAGTCTTATTAGGATTAAGTTGCCACTTTTTAGCCCAATCTGACTATTTTGCCAAATTTTTAGTTAAAAATTGCGACTGCTGTAATATGATCATCTGTTATAGCATATATCGATGTATCATCAGCAAAAACGCGGATGTTACTATCTATACCATCCACAATGTCATTAATATAGATGATGAACAAAAGCGGTCCTAAAACGTAAACTTGGGGCCCGCGAGCTTTCACAACTTTAATATCTGAACTGTATCTATTTATTACCACTCTCTGCATTCTACTATCTAGATAACTTTCAAACCATTCCAAAAGTTCACCCCTTATATCGTAAGCATAAAGTTTATCAATAATGCCCCCATGCCAAACTGTATATCTAGTATATCACACTAATACATCTCTCTACCCTATCCAATAGTTCACACTACTATATCTCGCTCCACCCATCCAGTGGTTTACACTAATATATCTCTCTCACCCCATCCCATAGTTCACACTAATATCACTCTCTCCCTCCACCCCCACCCCTATCCAAAAGTTCACACTAATATATCTCTCCCCCCATCCAGTAGTTCACACTAGGGGGCGGTGGGGTAGCCTAGTGGATAAAGCGTTGGCTCGTCACGCCGAAGACCCGGGTTCGAATTCCCACATGGGTAGAATGTGTGAAGCCCATTTCTGGTGTCCCCGGCCGTGATGTTGCTGGAATATTGCTAAAAGCGGCGTAAAACCAAAACTCAGTCAGTCAGTTCACAATAACATCAATCTCTCCCACTATCCAGTATATCACACTAATATTTCCTTCTCCCAATCCAATAGTAAACACTGATATATATCTCTTCCCCATGCAATAGTTTCCACTAATATGTCTCTCTCCCCCATCCAACAGTAAACATTAATATATATCTATCCCCCCATACAGTGGTTCACACTATTATCACTCCAGTAGTTCACATCAGTATATATCTCTCACCCAAATAGTCGTTCACACTAACATCACTCGCTCTCCGCATCTAGTAGTTCACACTAATTTATGTCTCTCCCCCATCCAGTGGTTAACAATAATATCACTTTCTCCCAATCCAGTATTTCACACTAATGTCAATCGCTGCCCGCATCCAGTAGTTCACACTAATCTCTCTCTCTCCCCCATTCAGTCGTTCACACTAATATCACTCTCTCCCACATCTAGTGGTTCACATTAATATCATTCTCTCCTCCATTCAGTGGATCACACTAATATATCTCTCTACCCCATTCAATCGTTCACACTAATATCATTCTCTCCCCCATCCAGCGGTTCAAACTAATATCACTCTCTCCCCCATCCAGTGGTTCACACTAATATCACTCTCTCTCCTATCCGGTGCTTGACACTAATATCACTATCTATCCCATCCAGTGGATAACACTCCCGGCATCCAGTGGTTCACACTATTGTCCCCATTCAGTATTTCACACTAATATATATCTCTCCTCTGTCTAGTGGTTTACACTAATATCACTCTCTCCCCCATCCAGTAGTTCACACCAATATATATGTCTCACCCATCTAGTCGTTCAAACTAATAACACTCTCTCCCCGCATCCAGTAGTTCACACTAATATCACTCTCTCCCCGGATCCAGTAATTCACACTAATTCAACTTTCTCCCCATCCAGTATTTTAGACTAATAGATATGTCTCCCCCATCCAGTGGTTTGCAGTATTATCACTCTCTCTCCGCATCCAGTAGTTCACACTAATATCACTCTCACCCCATCCACTGTTTCACATTAATATATATGTCTCCCCAGCCAGAGGTTAACAATAATATCACTTTCACACCATCCAGTATTTCACACTCACATCATTCTCTGCCCGCATCCAGTAGTTCACACTAACACATCTATCTCCTCGATCCGGTCGTTCACACTAATCTCACTCTCTCCCACATCCAGTCGTTCACAGCAATATCACTATCTCCGCTCATCCAGTAATTCTCATTAATGTCACTCTCTCTCTTTCCAGTGGTTCATAATAATATCACTCTCTTCCCGCATGCAGTAGTAAACACTAATATCACTCTCACAACCCATGCAGTAGTTCACACTAACATCACTCTCCCCATCCAGTAGTACACACTAATATGTTTTTCTCCCCGCAACCAGTAGTTCACACTAATATATGTCTCTCAGCTATGTAGTAGTTAACACTAACATAATTTCCCCTATACAGTATTTCACACTAATATCACTCTCGCCCAGCGTCAAGCAGTTCACAATAATATCACTCTCACCCCCATTTTGTCGTTCACACTAATGTCACTCTCTTCCCCATCCGGTAGTTAAAACTAATATGTCTCTCCCCCATTTCGCCGTTCACACTAATGACACTCTCTCCCCCTATCAATTAGTTCACACTACTATATCTCTCCTAAACCAATAGTAAACACTAAATATCCCCCATCCATAGGTTTACACTAATATTTCTCTCTCCCCCATCCAACAGTTTACAATTATATCTCTCTCTAGCCCCATCAAGTGGTTCACACTAATATCACCCTCTCAAATCATCCATTAGTTCATACGAACATATGTCTCTCCCTATCCGAAAGTAAGTACTAATACTAGTATATATATTTTCCCCCATCCAGTGGTTTACACTAATATGCCTCTCATCACCACCCAATATTTCACTGTAATATCTCATTCTCCAACCATCCACTATATCACACTAATATATCTCTCTCCCCACTCCAATAGTAAACACTAATATATATCTGTCCCAAATTAAGTGGTTCACACTAATATCACTCTCTCCTCCATCCACGTGTTCACACCAGTATATCTCTCTACCCCATCCAGTCGTTCACACTAATATATCATTCTACCTCATCCAGTCGTTCACACTAATATGTCTGTCTCCCCGCATCCAGTAGTTCACACTAATATATCTCTCCCCCATCCAGTAGTTCACACTAATATATCTCTCTACCTCATCCAGTCGTTCACACTAATATGTCTGTCTCCCCGCATCCAGTAGTTAACACTAATATCACCCTCTGAACCAATCCAGTAGTTCACACTACTATGTCTCTCTCGCTCATCCAGTAGTCCTCACTAATATCACTCTCTTCCTCATCCAGTGGATCACACCAATATATCTCTCACACCCATCCAGTCGTTGACACTAATATTGCTATCTCCACCATCCAGTGGTTAACACTAATGTCACCCTGTCAAAGCATCACCCTGTCCCCCATTCAGTGGTTCACACTAATATATATCTCCTTTCCATCTAGTCGTTCACACTTATATCAATCTCTCTCACATCCAGTGATTCACACTAATATCATTCTCTCACACATCCAATGACTCACACTCATATTGGTTCACATTAATATCACTTTCTTCCCCAATATATATCTCTCACCCATCTCCAACATCCAGTGCTTCAGACTAATATATTTCTCATCCCCATCCAGTGGGTAACACTAATACCACTCTCTCCCCCATCCAGTGGTTCACACTAATATATCTCTCTCCCCCATTCGGTGGTTCTCACCAATATATCTCTCTCCCCCATCCAGTGGTTCACATCAATATATCTCTCTCAACCATCTAGTCGTTCACAGTAATATCTCCCTCTCCAACATCCAGTGGTTCAAACTAATTTCACTCTCTCCCACATCCAGTGGTTCACACTAATTTCATTCTCTCCCACATCCAGTGGTTTACACTAATACCACTCTCTCTCCCATTCGATGGTTCACACTAACATATCTGTCTCACTCTCTGAAGTGATTTACACTAAAATATCTCTCTTCCCCATCCGGTGGTTGACATTAATATATCTCTCTTCCCCATCCGGTGGTTGACATTAATATATCTCTCTTCCCCATTCAGGTGGTTCACACCAATATATCTTTCTCAACCATCTAGTCGTTCACACTAATATCTCTCTTTCCCACATCAAGAGGTTCAAACTAATATGACTCTCTCCAACATCCAGTGGTTCACACTAATTTCATTCTGGCTCCGCACTAATGTCACTCTTTCCCCATACAGTGCTTAACACTAACATCACCCTCTCCCCATCCGGTTACTTCATGCACTAATATCCACTCTCTCCTCGGATCGAGTGGTTCGCACTATCTTTACGGTCTCCCGATTTCAGTCTTTCACGCTGATATATATCTCTCCTCCATCGGTGGTTTACACTAATATCATCTCTCTCCTCCATCCAGTAGTTCCGCACCAATATATCTCCCTAACCCATGTTGTTCCTTCACACTAATAACACTCTCTCACATCCAGTGGTTCACTTTAATATCATTCTCTTCCCATTCGGTGGTTCACGCAATATATCTCTCTCTCACCCATCTGAGTCGTTTCACATATATATCTCTCTCACATCCAGTGGTTCACACAGTAATATCATGTTCTACATCCAGTGATTCACATTAATATCGCTTTCTTCCCCATCCAGTAAAAGATCATACCAATATATATCTCACCCATCTCCAATATCCAGTACTTCAGACTAATATATTTCTCATCCCAATCCGGTGGATAACACTAATGCCACTCTCTCCCCATTCGGTTGGTTCAGACTAATGTATCTATCTCCCCGTTCCAGTGGTTCTCCGCCGTATATGCTCTCTAAGCCCATCTGGTCGTTCACTTCAATAATATATATCTCTCCCACATCCGGTGGTTTTCCAGAGCTAATATCGCTCTCTCCACGTCCGGCGGTTCACACTGGTTCATCATTATATCCCGTCGATTGGTTTTACGCTTCAATATCACTATATCTCCCATTCCGGGTGGTTCACACTGGCATATCTGTCGCACTTTCCTCTGGAGTGGATTTACACTAATATATCTCTTCCCCATCCGGTGGATTCGGCATTAATATATCCTCTCTTCCCCATTCGGTGGTTTCACACTAATATAATACCTCTCAACCATCCTAGTCGATTCCTACTAATATCTCTCTTTCCACATCAAGTAGTTCCACATAATGACTCTCTCAACATCCAGTGGTTCACACTAATTTCATTCTCTGCCACAACTAGTGTTTCACACTAATCCACTCTGTCCCCCATTCGGTGGTTCACACTAATATATCTCTCTTCCCCATCCGATGGTCAACACTAATACCAGTCTCTCCCCTATCCTTTGGTTCATCACTATCTATCCTATCCAGCGGTAAACACTCATATCACTCTCTTCCCCATCCAGTGTATCACAATAATATATCTCTCACACCGATCCAGTCGTTCAAACTAATATTACTCTCTCCCCCGTCCAGTGGTTCACACTAATATCACTCTCTCCAAGCATCCAGTGGCTCGCACTAATGTCACTCTTTCCCCCATACAGTGCTTAACACTAACATCACCCTCTCCCCCATCCAGTACTTCACACTAATATCACTCTCTCCTCGGATCGAGTGGTTCACACTATCTTTACAGTCTCCCATTTCAGTCTTTCACACTGATATATATCTCTCCTCCATCTAGTGGTTTACACTAATATCACTCTCTCCTCCATCCAGTAGTTCACACCAATATATATCTCTAACCCATGTATTCCTTCACACTAATAACACTCTCTCCCACATCCAGTGGTTCACACTAATATCATTCTCTTCCCCATTCGGTGGTTCACACCAATATATCTCTCTCACCCATCTAGTCGTTCACACATATATATCTCTCTCCCACATCCAGTGGTTCACAGTAATATCATGTTCTCCCACATCCAGTGATTCACATTAATATCACTTTCTTCCCCATCCAGTAGTTCATACCAATATATATCTCACCCATCTCCAATATCCAGTACTTCAGACTAATATATTTCTCATCCCAATCCAGTGGATAACACTAATACCACTCTCTCCCCCATTCGGTGGTTCAGACTAATATATCTCTCTCCCCCATTCAGTGGTTCTCACCAATATATCTCTCTCAACCATCTAGTCGTTCACACTAATATCTCTCTCTCCCACATCCAGTGGTTCAAACTAATATCACTCTCTCCCACATCCAGCGGTTCACACTAGTTTCATTCTCTCCCACATCCAGTGGTTTACACTAATATCACTCTCTCTCCCATTCGATGGTTCACACTAACATATCTGTCTCACTCTCTGAAGTGGTTTACACTAATATATCTCTCTTCCCCATCCGGTGGTTGACATTAATATATCTCTCTTCCCCATTCGGTGGTTCACACTAATATATACCTCTCACATCCAGTGGTTCACAGTAATATCATGTTCTGCCATCCAGTGGATCTCACATTAATTATCACTTTCTTTCCCCTATTCAGTAGTTCATACCCAATATATATCACACCTATCTCCAATATCCAGTACTTCAGACTAATATATTTCTCATCCCAATCCAGTGGATAACACTAATACTCACTCTCTCCCCATTCAGTGGTTCAGACTAATATATCTCTCTCTCCCCATTCAGTGGTTCTCACTCAATATCTCTCTAAACCATCTAGTCGTTCACACTAATATCTCTCTCTCCCACATCCAGTGGTTCAAACTAATATCACTCTCTCCCACATCCAGCGGTTCACACTAGTTTCATTCTCTCCCACATCCAGTGGTTTACACTAATATCACTCTCTCTCCCATTCGATGGTTCACACTAACATATCTGTCTCACTCTCTGAAGTGGTTTACACTAATATATCTCTCTTCCCCATCCGGTGGTTGACATTAATATATCTCTCTTCCCCATTCGGTGGTTCACACTAATATATACCTCTCAACCATCTAGTCGTTCACACTAATATCTCTCTTTTCCACATCAAGTGGTTCACACTAATATGACTCTCTCCCACATCCAGTGGTTCACACTAATTTCATTCTCTCCCACATCAAGTGGTTCACACTAAAACCACTCTGTCCCCCATTCGGTGGTTCACACGAATATATCTCTCTTTCCCATCCGGTGGTTCACACAAATAAATATCTCTCCCACATCCAGAGGTTCACACTAATATCACTCTCTCCCACATCCAGTCGTCCACACTAATATATCTCTCTTCCCCATCCGGTGTTTCACACTATTACCATTCTCTCCCCTATCCGGTGGTTAACACTAATATATCTCTCTCACCCACCCACTCATTCATACTAATATTACACTCTCCCCCATTCCAGTGGTTCACATTAATATCACTCTCTTCCGGCATGCAGTAGTGAACACTAATATCACTCTTCACCCCATGAAATCGTTCACACTAATATAACCCTTTCACACATCCAGTCGTTTACTTTAATATCACCCTTTTCCCCATCAAGTGGTTCACACTAATGTCACTCTCTCGCCGCGTCCATTAATTCACACGAATATATAGTTCTCCCCATCCAATAGTAAACACTAATATATATATATATCTCCCCCCATCCAGTGGTTTACGCTAATATTTCTTTCTTCACCATCCAATAGTTCACTGTAATATCTCTTTCTACCCCAGTCCAGTAGATCACACTAATATATCTCTCTCTCCCATCCAATAGTAAACATTAATATATATATCTCCCCTATCCAGTGGTTTACACTAATATCACTTCTCCCTATCCATTCGATGGTTCACACTCAACATGTCACTGTCTTTCACTCTCTGAAGTGGTTTACAGTAATATATCTCTCTTCCCCATCCAGTGGTTGACATTAATATATCTCTTTCCCCCATCTTCACTTGGTTCACACTCTAATATATACCTCTCAACCATCTAGTCGTTCACACTAATATCTCTCTTTTCCACATCAAGTGGTTCACACTCAATATGACTCTCTCCCCACATCCAGTGGTTCACACTCACTTTCATTCTTCCCACATCAAGTGGTTCACACTAAAACCACTCTGTCCCCCATTCGGTGGTTCACGAATATATATCTCTTTTCCCATCCGGTGGTTCACACAAATAAATATCTCCCACATCCAGAGGTTCACACTAATATCACTCTCTCCCACATCCAGTCGTCCACACTAATATATCTCTCTTCCCCATCCGGTGTTTCACACTATTACCATTCTCTCCCCTATCCGGTGGTTAACACTAATATATCTCTCTCACCCACCCACTCATTCATACTAATATTACACTCTCCCCCATTCCAGTGGTTCACATTAATATCACTCTCTTCCGGCATGCAGTAGTGAACACTAATATCACTCTTTCACCCCATGAAATCGTTCACACTAATATAACCCTTTCACACATCCAGTCGTTTACTTTAATATCACCCTTTTCCCCATCAAGTGGTTCACACTAATGTCACTCTCTCGCCGCGTCCATTAATTCACACGAATATATAGTTCTCCCCATCCAATAGTAAACACTAATATATATATATATCTCCCCCCATCCAGTGGTTTACGCTAATATTTCTTTCTTCACCATCCAATAGTTCACTGTAATATCTCTTTCTACCCCAGTCCAGTAGATCACACTAATATATCTCTCTCTCCCATCCAATAGTAAACATTAATATATATATCTCCCCTATCCAGTGGTTTACACTAATATCATTCTCTCCCCCATTCACTAGTTCACAATAATATCACTCTTTCCCCCATCCAATGGTTTACAGTACTATTTCTCTCTCCCCCCATCCAGTGGTTTACACTAAGATCACTCTCTCCCCCATCCACTAGTTCACACTAATATGTCTCTCTTCCCGCATCCAGTAGTTCAAACTAATATATATATCTCCCCCATCCAGTAGTTCACACTAATATCACTCTCACCATGCATGAAGCAGTTCACACTAATATCACTCTCACCCCATTTAGTCGTTCACACTGATGTCACTCTCTTCCCCATCCAGTAGTTCACACTACTATACCTCTCTAGCCCATCCAGTCATTCTCACTAATATCAAATTAATATCACTCTCTCATCCCATTCAGTGTCTCACACTAATATCACTCACTCTCCCCATCCAGTGGTTCACACTAATATTACTCTCTTCCCCATCCAGTAGTCACATTATATCAGTCTCTTCACAGTAATCTCTCTCTCCCCAATCCATTTGTTGACACCAATATCCCTCTCTCTCACACTATCCATCAATTGACACTATCAAATAAAATCACTCTCTCTCATATGTAGTGCTTCACATTAATATCACTCTCTCCTCAAATCCAGTGGTTCACACATATCACTCTCTTTCCCCATCCAGGGTTCACATTAATTTAACTGTCTCCCCCGTCCAGTTGTTCACATCGATATCACTCTCTCATCCCATCAAGTAGTTCACATTAATATTACTCTCTTCCCCCATCCAGTGGTTCACATTAATATCACTCTCTAATCCCATCTAGTGGTTCACATTAATATCACTCTCTTCCCCAATCCGGAGGTTCACATTAACATCAGTCTTTCATCCCATCTAGTGGTTCACATTAATATCACTCTCTCATCCCATCTAATGGTTCACATTAATATCACTCTCTTCCCCAATCCAGAGGTTCACATTAACATCACTCTCTCATCCCATCTAGTGGTTCACATTAATATTACTCTCTTCCCCAATCCAGAGGTTCACATTAACATCAGTCTTTCATCCCATCTAGTGGTTCACATTATTATTACTCTCTTCCCCCATAAAGTGGTTCACATTAATATCACTCTCTCATCACATTCTGTGGTTCACATTAATATCACTCTCTTCCCCCATCCAGTGCTTCACATTAATATCACTCTCTCATCCGATCCACTAGTCCACACTAATATTACTCTCTCATCACATTCAGACGGTTGTCAGTAATCTCTTTCTCTCCCCAATCCATTAGTTAACACCAATATCCCTCTCTCTCACACTATCCATCAATTAACACTATCAAATATCACTCTCTCCAATATGTAGCGGTTCACACTAATATCAACCTCTCCTCATATCCAGTGGTTCACATTAATATAACTCTCTCCCCCGTCCAGTTGTTCAAATTAATATCACTGTCTCATCACATCTAGTGGTTCACATTAATATCACTATCTTCCCCATCCAGTAGTTCATACCAATATACCTCTCTCACCCCATTAAGTGGTTCACATAAATATACCTCTCTCACCCCATCCAGAGGTTCACACTAACATCACCCTCTCCCCTATCCAGAAGTTCAAACTAATGTATCTCTTTTCTCCATCCACTAGTACACAATAATATCTCTCTCTGTACCTATCTGGTAGTTCACACTCATATCACTCTCTCCTACATTCAGTGGTTAACACTAATGTCACTCTCCCCCCCCATCCAGTGGTTCACACTAATATCAGTGTCTCCTCTATAAAGCGTTTCACAGTATAATCACTCTCCACCTCATCCAGTGGTTCACACTAATTTCAGTCTCTCCCCATTCAGTGGTTCACATTAATGTCATTTTCTCATCCCATCCAGTTCTTCAGATTAACATCACCCTCTCCCCCATCCAGTGGTTCACATTAATATCACTCTATCATCCCATTTAGTGGTTCACATCAATATCACTTCTCTCATCACATCCAGTGGTTCACATCAATATCACTCTCTCATCCCATTCAGTGGTTCACAGAAATATCACTCTCTCATCCCATCCGTTGGCTCACACTCATATCACTCTCTCCCCAATCCAGTGGTTCACATTAATATCACTCTCTTTACAATCCAGTGGTTAATAGTAATATCACTCTCTTCCCCATCCAATGGTTCACACCAATGTCACACTCTCCCCCATCCAGTGGTTCACTCTAATATTACTCTCACATCCCATCCAGTGGTTCACATTAACATCACTCCCTCATCCCATCCTGTGGTTCACATTAACTCCAATTTCTCTTCCCATCCAGTGGTTCACATTTATATCACTTTCTCCCCCATCCAGTGGTTCAAATTCATAACACTCTCTCCCCCTTGCAATGGTTGACACTATTATCACTCTCTCTCCCATACAGTTTCGAACACTAATATCACTCTCTCCCACATCCAGCGGTTCACACCAATGTCACACTCTCCCCCATCAAGTGGTTCACACTAATATTACTCTCACATCCCATCCAGTGGTTCACATTAACATCACTCTCTCATCCCCTCCAGTGGTTCACATTGATATCAATCTCTACCTCCATCCAGTGCTTCACATTCATATCACTCTCTCCCCCATGCAATGGTTGACACTAATATCACTCTGTCATCCATACAGTGGTTTATATTAATTTCACTCTATCATCCCATCCAGGGGTTCACACTAATATCACTATCTCCCCCATCCAGTAGTTCATACCAATATACCTCTCTCACCCCATTAAGTGGTTCACATAAATATACCTCTCTCACCCCATCCAGTGGTTCACACTAACATCACCCCCTCCCCCATACAGTAGTTCAAACTAATGTATCTATTTCCCCATCCACAAGTACACACTAATATCTCTCTCTGCACCTATCTGGTAGTTCAAACTAATATCACTCTCTCCTACATTCAGTGGTTAACACTAATATCACTCTCTCCCCAATCCAGCGGTTCACACTAATATCAGTGTCTCCCCTATAAAGTGTTTCACAGTATAATCACTCTCCACCTCATCCAGTGGTTCACACTAATTTCAGTCTCTCCCCATCCAGTGGTTCACATTAATGTCACTTTCCCATCCCATCCAGTTCTTCAGATTAACACCATCCTCTCCCCCATCCAGTGGTTCACATCAATATCACTCTATCATCCCATTCAGTGGTTCACACCAATGTCACACTCTCCCCCATCCAGTGGTTCACACTAATTTCAGTCTCTCCCCATCCAGTGGTTCACATTAATGTCACTTTCTCATCCCATTCAGTTCTTCAGATTAACACCATCCTCTTCCCCATCCAGTGGTTCACATCAATATCACTCTATCATCCCATTCAGTGGTTCACATCACTATCATTCTCTCATCACATCCAGTGGTTCACATCAATATCACTCTCTCATCCCATCCATAGGCTCACACTAATATCACTCTCTCCCCAATCCAGTGGTTCACATTAATATCACTCTCTTTAGAATCCAGTGGTTAATAGTAATATCACTTTTTTCCCATCCAATGGTTCACACCAATGTCACACTCTCCCCCATCCAGTGGTTCACTCTAATATTACTCTCACATCCCATCCAGTGGTTCACATTAACATCACTCTCTCATCTCATCCAGCGGTTCACATTAACTCCACTTTCTCTTCCCATCCAGTGGTTCACATTTATATCACTTTCTCCCCCATCCAGTGGTTCAAATTCATAACACTCTCTCCCCCTTGCAATGGTTGACACTATTATCACTCTCTCCCATACAGTTTCGAACACTAATATCACCCTCTCCCCCATCCAGTGGTTCGCACCAATGTCACACTCTCCCCCATCAAGTGGTTCACACTAATAGTACTCTCACATCCCCTCCAGTGGTTCACATTAATACCACTCTCTCCCCTCCAGTGGTTCACATTAATACCACTCTCTCCCCCAGCCAGTGCTTCACATTCATATCACTTTCTCCTCCATCCAATGGTTGACACTAATATCACTCTGTCATCCATCCAGTGGTTCACACTAACATCACCCTCTCCCCTATCCAGTAGTTCAAACTAATGTATCTATTTCCCCCATCAACAAGTACACACTAATATCTCTCTCTGCACCTATCTGGTAGTTCACACTAATATCAGTCTCTCCTACATTCAGTGGTTAACACTAATATCACTCTCTCCCCCATCCAGTGCTTCTCACTAATTTCAGTCTCTCCTCATCCAGTGGTTCAAATAAATATCACTCTCTCATCACATTCAGTGGTTCACATCAATATCACTCCCTCATCCCATCCATAGGCTCACACTAATATCACTCTCTCCCCAATCAAGTGGTTCACATTAATATCACTCTCTTTACAATCCAGTGGTTAAAAGTAATATCACTCTCTTCCCAATCCAGTGGTTCACACCAATGTCACACTCTCCCCCATCCAGTGGTTCACACTAATTTCAGTCTCTCCCCATTCAGTGGTTCACATTAATGTCACTTTCTCATCCCATTCAGTTCTTCAGATTAACACCATCCTCTCCCCCATCCAGTGGTTCACATTAATATCACTCTATCATCCCATTCAGTGGTTCACATCAATATCACTCTCTCATCACATCCAGTGGTTCACATCAATATCACTCTCTCATCCCATCCATAGGCTCACACTAATATCACTCTCTCCCCAATCCAGTGGTTCACATTAATATCACTCTCTTTACAATCCAGTGGTTAATAGTAATATCACTCTCTTCCCCATCCAATGGTTCACACCAATGTCACACTCTCCCCCATCAAGTGGTCCACACTAATAGTACTCTCACATCCCCTCCAGTGGTTCACATTAACACCACTCTCTCCCCCAGCCAGTGCTTCACATTCATATCACTTTCTCCTCCATCCAATGGTTGACACTAATATCACTCTCTCATCCATCCAGTGGTTCACACTAACATCACCCTCTCCCCTATCCAGTAGTTCAAACTAATGTATCTATTTCCCCCATCCACTAGTACACACTAATATCTCTCTCTGCACCTATCTGGTAGTTCACACTAATATCAGTCTCTCCTACATTCAGTGGTTAACACTAATATCACTCTCTCCCCCATCCAGTGGTTCAAATAAATATCACTCTATCATCCCATTTAGTGGTTCACACTGATATCACTCTCTCATCACATTCAGAGGTTCACATCAATATCACTCTCTCATCCCATTCAGTGGTTCACAGAAATATCACTCTCTCATCCCATCCATAGGCTCACACTAATATTACTCTCTCCCCAATCCAGTGGTTCACACTAATATCACTCTCTTTACAATCCAGTGGTTAATAGTAATATCACTCTCTTCCCCATCCAGTGGTTCACACCAATGTCACACTCTCCCCCATCAAGTGGTTCACATTAACATCACTCTCTCATCCCATCAATTGGTTCACATTAATATCACTTTCTCTTCCACTCCAGTGGATCACATTTATATCACTCTCTTCCCCATCCAGCGGTTCACATTCATAAGTCTCTCTGGCCCTTGCAATGGTTGACACTAATGTCACTCTCTCATCCATACAGTGGTTCACATTAATTTCACTCTCATCCCCTTCAGTGGTTCACATTAATATCACTCTCTCTTCCCTTCCAGTGGTTTACATTAATACCACTCTTCCCCCACTCAGTGGTTCACATTAATATCAGTCTCTCCCCCATCCAGTGGTTCACATTAATATTACTCTCACATTCCATCCAGTGGTTCACACTAAAATCACTGTCTCTCCCATCCAGTGGTTCACATTCATATCACTCTCTCATCCCATTCAATGGTTCACATTAATATCACTCTCTCCCCCTTCCAGTAGTTCACATTAATATTACTCTCTTTCCCACCCTTTGGTTCACACAAATATCACTCTCTCACCCCATCCAGTAGTTCACACAGAGTCTAGTAGTTCCACACGCACCAGTTGGTTGCTTCATC
Organism: Haliotis rubra; assembly: GCF_003918875.1. NCBI lineage: Eukaryota > Metazoa > Mollusca > Gastropoda > Lepetellida > Haliotidae > Haliotis > Haliotis rubra. The sequence goes on along the minus strand of NW_025767357.1, from coordinate 2,714,890 downwards.
ATACAAAACTGTACATCGACACACGAGGATCATAATCACTTACGTTTCGTACAGGCATCGCCACTGTATCCGTTGGAACACTGGCATTGAGAATGACAGGGATGAGGACACGTGCCGTTGCCGTTACAACTTTTGTCGCTGATACAGACGTAACTGGGGCTGTCGAATGTGGCTCGACAAACCACGATATCTGGAATTAGCAAGTAAGCAGGTAAGTAGTTGGACATGTGAGTCGTTGGGTGGGCAGGTTAATAAGTGGATGGGTGTGTTCGTTTACCAATGGTGCAGAAAGGCGCTGTAACATATGCATCAAACTGTATGTATGTATGTATGTATGTATGTATGTATGTATGTATGTATGTATGTATGTATGTATGTATGTATGTATGTATGTATGTATGTATGTATGTATGTATGTATGTATGTATGTATGTGGTGGGTGGGTGGGCTTTAGGTAGGTAGGTGGGTAGGTTGGAAGGTGGGTGTATAGATTTGTAAGTAGGTAGGTCTGTAGGTGGGTAGGTGGGTAGGCAGCTTTAGGTAGGTGGGATGGAAGGTGGGTAGGTGGATGGGTAAGTGGGTAGATATGTAGGTGGGTAGGTAGGTAGGTAGTTGGGTTGGTTGATAGGTAGGTAGGTAGGTAGGTAGGTAGGTAGGTAGGTAGGTGGGTAGGTGGGTGGGTGGGAGAGTGGGGGTAGTGGGTGAGTGTGTGAGTAGGTAGCTAGATATATAGGTAGGTAGATACAGGTAGGTGGGTAGCTGGGGTTTTTAGGTCGGAAGGTAAATGTGGGTGGGTGGTTAGATGGGTTGTAGGAAGGAAGGTGGATGGGGATTGATTAGGTAGGTAGGCAGGCAGGTAAGCAGGCAGTCAGTCAGTCAGGCAGGTCAGTCAGGCAGGCAGGCAGGCAGGCAGGCAGGCAGGCAGGCAGGCAGGCAGGCAGGCAGGCAGGCAGGCAGGCAGGCAGGCAGGCAGGCAGGCAGGCAGGCAGGCAGACAGGCACGCAGGCAGGCAGGCACGCAGGCAGGCAGGCAGGCAGGCACGCAGGCACGCAGGCATGCAGGCAGGCACGTAGGTAAGGCGGGTGGTTGGGTAGGCAGGAGGGATAATGTGTGGCTAGGTTGGTGGGTGGTCTTGTTTAAATTTTACAGGTAAATAAAACAACCAGCAGCCTCTGATATAAACGGAAATTTGAAGTGATATGTAATTATTGTCTGGTCCTACTCCAAACATGTATTGTAATCTGCCCTGAAACTACGCAAGAGTACAACATCCTACATGCTTAATGGAGAGACTGGACGCCTTACTATCTCTGTGTATATTAATAAGCGAATAATTTCATATTGGTCTGAACATGCCACTAGTGTACATCAAAATACAATGTCAGCTTTGATTCACAATGATTTATCACAAATGCTAGAAAATTCCATGTATGTTTCACTATGGCTTGCTAATGTTAAATGTATATCAGACGAATGTGGTTTATCATTCGTGTTTAATTATTCTCATATGTACGACCGACAATGGCTTATCTCCACAGTATTTCATCGTTTGTCTGATCAATTTATTGAAAAATGACATGCCGATCAGACAAATTCACATAAAGGTTCAATGTAGAAACTCTTAAATCCTCACTTTGGCGAAAGTAAATTACCAATCCCGCTTTTAACATTCCGTAAAAATAACCATTTCCTACCTGTGGAGACTGGTCGATGGTCTAAATATATTTTAAATGTCGTACCTTCAAGCTGTGTAATTTACAACTTGTCGGGGATGAAAAACATTACTTACTTGCATTCCCATATTTCATAGTAGAGAGTTATATAAGTAAATTTTACTTTTTAAATACAAAATACAATAAGCTGCAATTTTTACTCGATTATACGAAAATGAGCTTTGTTCATATCTTGTTTCTATAATACATATGTAAGTAAATCTGTAAATTATATCACTAACAGCACGGTTTTTAATATGTCAAATATGTAAAAGAAATTTATTCTAATGTACCACGGTGAGTGGTTAAAATGAAATAAGGATTCATTGATCAAATACTATTAAATATTAGATTTTAAGCCTTTTGCGGTGTTATTGATTCCGCGAACACTAAAGACAACGCCCACGGTGTGTGCCATACCCTTCATGTATATTATTCCTTTATTTGTACTAAATACTTTTTAAGCACTTGTTGAAAACAGACTGAGAGAATAATGTACAGACTTGAAAATCAAACACATCATCAAGAGGATATATTTACAATATTGATATTTTATAGTTTCCTCAAGACAGTAATTGAAGCAACAACTGACTGACTGACTGAGTTTAGTTTTACGCCGCTTTTAGCAATATTCCAGCAATATCACGGCGGGGGACACCAGAAATGGGCTTAACACATTGTGCCCATGTGGGGAATCGAACCCGGGTCTTCGGCGTGACGAGCCAACGCTTTAACCACTAGGCTAACCCACCGCCCCAATTGAAGCAACAAGAAAATAGTTGAAGCAGTGAGAAAATATCCGAAGCAACGAGAAAATACGCGAAATTCCAAGTTTTTGACAGAAACTTAAAGTAACTAGAAAATACTCGAAGAAACTAGAAAATAATCGCAATAACGAGAAAATAATTGAAATAACGAGAAAATACTCCCAAGCACCGACAAATAAATGGAAGCAACGAACAATTTCACTGAAAAAATAATTTATGCTACAAACGTGGCAGCATTAGCCTTTCGTAAGTATCCGGCATCGGAAACATTTATCAACAATGCTTTTCACGATTTATCTAAATAATACCAAGACATTCACTCATAAAGATCAGTGAAATGGCTATATTGACCATTTAGCATACTAATGGAGATCTGAGATCCTTCACCCTACAGTTATTTTAACCATGCAGTACACGTATACACGTATAACGTCTTAAATATGATGTGTTTTTAGTTAATAAATGATTCGGAATAATTTAGTTGGAATACCTGTGTGTGAAGCATTTGGTACAATAAAAATGTTTAACTTACGCGACACGAAGAAGGCAATTCCAAATACTACTGTTCTCCTCATACTGAAGGTAACCCGTGGTCTGTTACAGGGAATGCCCAGCCGGCTGCAGCATCATGTTATATAGCGGCACACACCCGGATACTTACACCACATCATGGCGCGGACCGGAACTACTGGCACAAACTAATTCTGATCATGACGTTATTTGCTTATATTTCACTACTTATATACGTTTTGTCTTGCGTTCACTCAACTGACATGAATGTGTATTATCGCTTTAAGTTTGTTATCGTGGTTGGTTTCAAATTCCGCTCTCAAAGGTCAATTAGATCTTGTAATTTGAGGAATACTAAATTAACAGCAATGAGTGAGCTGTATTCAACGCCGCTTCTAAAAGTAATGTATGTGTGTGTGCGCGTGCGATCTGCAAAAATGTGTGTTTATTTCAATCCATAATGTGTAAAACCACATCTGACACAAACAGCATTTTCCACTGTAATTGATATAATAGACTAACAGCTTGTCTCTGAAATGAACATATTTTACTGAAAAAAAGTTCATAGTAAAAATGAGTCCGACGTTTCGGTGTAGGTACTAACACTGTTATCAAGCAAGTCATGCAAATCTAGACTTGCCTCATTTTCTAGACTTGCGTGGGCTTTCGTGGATATATTTGCTTCAGGGTCTGTACGACAGACTATTCATATCAATGAGCGAGTTGTATTTAACTCCGCTTTTGTTGTGTGCGTGAGTGCGTATGTGAGTCAGTGAGTGTGTGAGAGTGAGTGTGTGTGTGTGTGAGAGAGAGAGAGAGAGAGAGAGAGAGAGAGAGAGAGAGAGAGAGAGAGAGAGAGAGAGAGAGAGAGAGAGAGAGAGAGAGAGAGAGAGAGAGAGAGAGAGAGAGAGAGAGAGAGAGAGAGAGAGAGAGAGAGAGAGAGAGAGAGAGAGAGAGAGAGAGAGAGAGAGAGAGAGAGAGAGAGAGAGAGAGAGAGAGAGAAAGAGAGAGAGAGAGTGAGAGAGAGAGAGTTGAGTGGTAGACGGAATGTGGCTAAACCTAAAGTAAATGCCTGAAATAAGTACTATTGTTGTTTACCACTTTTTGGTACAGCACTGATAAATCAAGTGTGAGTGAGTTTAGTTTTACGCCGCTTTAAGCAATATTCAAGCAATATTACAGCGAGGACCCCAGAAATCGGCTTCACACATTGCACCCATGTGGAGAATAGAACCAGCTTCTTCGGCGTGACGAGCGAACGCTTTAACTATTTGGCTACCCCACCGCCCCGATAAATCAAGAAGCTCCGTCTGGGCAAACATTCCTGGTACGACTTAGGAACGGAGACGACGTGGCAAACGATGCCCCGCGTTATATTAAGCTGCACTGACGAAGCACCTATACATAGCTGTAATGAAGTAGTGCCTTCTGTATTCCACTAGCGTTACAAAACACATGATGAGTATGGCCTCAGCAATGATAGATCTCTTCATGAGGATCAGGGTTAACTCGGGGTTATTTTTAAGAGCAAACAAACGCCGTAGGGTGGTCAGGCTGATATGCATGTAACCATATCCTTATCCTGTCTCCCTAATGCTACACAAACAGAGTAAGCTCTGGGGGATTAATTGTGCAAACATTAATCACTTACTGTTCAACTTTACTATGTATATAATTATATACCTTGCCTGTATTATTGTACATCATTTGCTTGATAACCGTGTTAGTAGCTACACCGAAACGTCGTTCATATTATGTTAAAGAAGTTGTATATCCCTAGAACGCTCCTCGTTGTTCACCACACTAACTTCTAAATGCCACTCAAACAAGCTACAACAAGCTGCTCGACATTCCACATCAAACCTTTGCGTGTGAATACAGTTTCGGCTTCTTTTCTTCTTGCTCCTATGGTAAAACATTTGATCAATTTTCCATATGCCTTACTAACATTACAACTGTCAATATGACTATAAAACATTGCAGTGGATGACTATTTATCTACATAGCCACCGTGACTGCTTTCGATCGACAAGTATAGCGGCTGTTCCGTGGATATTGTCTGTCTCAGTCCCTTTTCAATTTATACGGGTTTATTTGTTACAATCAAAATTATATAAAATACAAACAAAAAGTATGGGAACACCCGAATATTTGATACTCATATATAAACGTGGTGAGGTCATTTATACTCTAAGGTAAATGCAACTTTTTGTGTGCTTAATAGGTACTTTAAACGACATGTTAGAACATGCAGTGAAGCAACTGATTCAATATTCGTTGGGTTTGAGTGAAATTAAACATTGTCAAAAACAGCGAAAAATAAGGGTGTACAATCAAAAAATGCATGTCGCAATGTTTAACTATTAATGTGTTACAAAGGCCATGAAGTGTGACTCAATTTAATGTACAATCAAAACCGTATTTCGCAATCACACTGCAGTGTGTTCAACTATTAATGTACAGAAGAATGTTTCTTAAGTACAGAGCAATGCCGCGTAAGATGGGTCCGTTTAGTTAGATGTGGGTTCTTGTTTAACAGGAAATCTCTAGAAAGGCAGGATCACACAGCAATGAATCAAATATCAACACGCAACTTAAATATCATGTGTACTTCCATTGGAGAGAGTTATCAACCGCATTCTATAAACCAAATTTCGTGGAACTATTTAAGATATTATTCACAATATGTTTCTATCATATGCTTAAACAATTCGTGCTATAATATGAGGAGTTTGTCTTAGATACGAAATTTATAACGTTTCTTGTGCATGACGAACAGTTTCAGTTGGAAAGGTAATGACGACCATGGACTAGCCTGTTTCATCACTTGTTATTTTATTGTCTGCTGCGAGATCGAATGAAATGCGAAATGACTATTAATCTGAAAGCAAACATCCGCACAGATGTAGTATTGATTCAGATTTCATCATACCAATTGAGATAATTTCATTCATTCAATTTGACATGGATTGAAGAAAGGTTGTTTAAGAAACTGTCATGCAAGTTTGTGAGAGGAGAGAGAGAGAGAGAGAGAGAGAGAGAGAGAGAGAGAGAGAGAGAGAGAGAGAGAGAGAGAGAGAGAAGTGTATGTCTGAGACCTGCATCACTCTCACCATTTAAAATAATTAACATGCACACGTACCTTCCTTCAATCAGTCCTACTGGCCTTATCAGTGCTCTGTTCAGACGGCCATTCCCAAACAGCCATTACAACACTATATATGATAAAATTCACAGATTGTTTGCAAACCTTTGTATTTCACGTTAATGATCATTGAAAGTCGGATGGTGAGACCCTTAGTCGGTCATTTAAGGTACCCTAAACAAGCAGCAGTCTAGAACAAGACACTAAGTACTTACTACAGAAAGAGAGAGACAAGCATTTGAACAAAGACAGTCCGTAAGTGACCATCAAAAATGCGATTCAGAAGTTTTTCTCTGAAAAGATATGTTTATATTTGCGGGTATTGAAGAAATGCATGGTAACGGAGCATCATTTAGTTGAGTCCAGTCGTTTCCCTGGAAACATGTTCAACGCTTTTAATTGCAGGCGACGAGAACCTTACACAAGAAGCGGAAACATGGAAAAAATGTATATACGTTGATGAATCAATGGTCAATACATATCATATTGTGACACATCAATGTGTCTAATCAGATGCGAAAACCTCTCGTAACTTTCTCGAGGAATAAGCGGTTGACTAATGCTGTAAGCGGGATGTAAAGACAAAATACATCCTCTATGGTACGTGTTTCCAGATAAACCTAAAGTTTGACGAAAATATCACACAGGAATAAACAGTCACATCCTTCTGGATTGGGTCGAGAAACTGCTAGTTCCTGTTATGCCTCTGAAATTGCTGTTAGTGGCCTTGAGAGGCATTGTGAAGCCCGCAATGAAACACCTCAAATAGTGTTCTAAAATCATACTGTGGTTTTCATCATGTGGTTTTGAGACAATCGCTCTGTCACTGGAATATGAACGCTTTAGAACTTGTTTTGGGCATTGCAACGTTCACTTAACTTGGTCAGCCAGCGGACTGTAAATAATCGAGTATGGACCAAACAATCCAGTGATCAATATCATGAACATCGACGTATGCAATTGGGATACGATGACATGTGTCAACCATGTCAGTGAGCCTGACCACTTAATCCCGTTAGTCGCTTCTTACGACAAGCATGGCTGGCTGAATACCAACTCTAACCCGGATCTTCACGGGTCCTTTGGCAGAGGCACTACGACAGTCAAATAATCCGATGTGGAGAAACTAGTTATTAACTAAAAATGGGCTTGTTGCATTTACAAAGTGGAGACCAGAATTGGAACTTCATGCTGGAAGGAAATGTATATACCCAGTAACACATGTCGGTCTTAAGTAGATTCTAACGGCGTCAGTTGGTGAGACTCACAGACTTTGGTGTGACACCCAACTCCATCAGCATAGATTGATGCTCCTAATGTCAGTCACTGGCGTGTATGATCCAGACTCGATGATTTATTGGTCATACAGCTGGAATACAAGAAACAAACAAATCCTGACAGTGGTTAGTGACAGTTTCATGTCGTTATATGTATACAACTACATAGCCTGTGTGCTATATTTCTGAGTAAACTGAAGCCATCTTATAGTCTTTTATTAAGATAGGTAGTCTCTAACGAATTCCAGCATTCAAAACATTCACCCCATTCAGCCCTGACCCACGTCTCAGCACAATACTCCCCACTTTTGGAATTAAAGGCTTCAGGTTTCCTGAATTCTCAAAAGTCCTTTCTAAAAAGTCTTTGAATACCATTTAGAAGTGATACACATAAGGAAGAGAGTTTTTAAGGATGTCAACCTCTTTATTATTAGGAACATAATGTTTCGGAGTATATCCTTACTCCATTACCATCCACTCGATGAAGGAGTAAGGATATACCCCTAAACGTTGTGTTCCTCACATGATGTTGATCACTGGATTGTCTGGTCCAGACGAGATTATTTACAGACCGCCGCCATATAGCTGGAATATTGCTGAGTGCGGCGTAAAACTAAACTCACTCACTCACTTTTCTTTACGAAGATAGTTTCAGTGACAGCGAACATTTTACCTCTTAGCTAACAATACTTTTGTACAATTCTGAGGTAAAACCTTTAAACAAGGGGTAAGCACCAATAGTATACCGCTTCTTGCGGATCTGTTTTGTATGCACATGAATCAGAATTACTGCTCGATTTGCGAAAATCAAACAAGGTAATTTGGTCAAGAAGTTAAATTTATTACATCATAAGCTCTCGATTTATGACTCAATCAAATAGCCCATCCCCGTACACCAATGTTTGACATCTTTGATATATGCGCAAAGACTCAGACTGACGACAAATGCTTCACGGGGCTTTATGACAAAAGGGATGATTTCACCATTCCATTAGTGGGGCGGTGAGGTAGCCTAGTGGATAAAGCGTTCGCTCGTCATGCCGAAGACATGGGTTTGATTCTCTACATGAGTACAATGTGTGAAGCCCATTTCTGGTATCCCCCGCCGTGATATTGCTGGAATATTGCTAAAAGCTGCGTAATACTATACTCACTCACTCACCATTCCATTAGTTTCCGTTCATGTTTAGCAATATTCCTACAGCTCCGTTTTGGTTGCCAGAGGAGTTTCAGCCTATGTCGGGTCGGCTATGCAGATTTTACAGTCGCTTCAATACAGAAGGCACGTTTTGACGTCTGGCCATCTTTGATATCTGGACAAACTCTTTACCTTGCAGCTATGGGCTATACGTTAAATGCACTGAGAGAAACTACCACTTGTGAAAAAATGGAAGTAGTGTGTAAGTGAGTAAATTGGTTTAGCGCTGCTTTGAGAGACATTTCAAGACGTTCTTTAAAATGCAGGAGGAAAGTGAAACCACAGGCGTACGGTGCCGAAAGACCTTGACACATATCAGGGCGAACTGGAATTCAAACCCATGATTATAGGACTCTGCCATGCCTACGTGACATGATGCGAGTCATTATTCTGTGATATTATTGTGAACTTCTGATATTATAGTCTGTATCCCCTTCACTTCAACATTCTTGAAACCGTAAACTGAACAGCTTGTGTACTTCAGGTCTGTGAGTCCTTTTTACAACATCATTGAGACCGTAAATGGAACATTTTGTGATTCAGTGGAAGTTAGTTGAAAGTGCATGTGAATATATCGCCAAGTACCGTAAGTTTTGTCGAAGTTGAAAAGACCTTCGTAAAGAAACCAGCGTTCAGCACAAAAGAAAATGATGAATAGATTTTGCTCACATGACTAATTGTTGGAAATATGCAGATATGTTGCTTTTGTAAGACACCATGGGCTGTGAAGAACATTTAACATATTTGTATCGAAGATGAGTATCATGTTTTACATATGCATCCAGCGTATCATGTTGTACATATGCATCCAGCGTATCATGTTGTACATATGCATCCAGCGTATCATGTTTTACATATGTATCCAGCGTATCATGTTTTACATATGCATCCAGCGTATCATGTTTTAAAAGTAAATAATATATATATGTTTGTTACAAAGTCCATATGTTGACGGCATTGGTAAATTAATGACATGTGATTGTACAGAAACTATATGCGCATCTATGGCTACTTATGTTATGAAACCAAGAAAGTGTACAAGTTTGAAAACAATACACACTGACTACGTACCTTAGGCTTCTCCCCTCATCAGTATCATCTATTAATTAATAATAAATAATCATTCTGATGTGTTATGCACTTTCAAACGAACTAAGCAAGGTTGCTAGATTAGAACACGATTTGCCAGGGCGACCGCCAAAAATACACTTGAATTACTGGATTATCTCCCTTCATCCACTAGACTCAGTCTTCCTACTTGCAAACGAAACTCGATCTGAAACCGTTTACATCTGAAAGAAGACCGTCGACGAAAACCCTCACTGCAAGTGTCAGAGGGTATCACAATCTCGGGTAAAGTCGAAATGCCATGGGCAAAATGCATCGAAATCGTCGACGTTGAACAATGATACATTGAATGTTGAGGTATTGAGCTCCTTTACCTCCTATTTATGCGCTACTAGGGGCAGTGGGTAGCCTAGTGGTTAAAACTTTCGCTCGTCACGCCGAAGACCCGGGTTCGAATCCCCACATAAGTACAATGTGTCAAGCCCATTTCTGGTGTCCCCCGCCGTGACATTAATGGAATATTGCACTCACTCACTCATTCACTCATTTTATGCGCTGCTACTAAGACCATGCAGAGTTCATCTCTTGGATGAAGTTGACTGACCTGAAAATGTGTAAGTTTGCATCAAAATGTGATTGTGAAATTAAGATTATTCGACGAATTCAATGGAACCGTCTAGGCCATTGTTGGTTGATGCTCAGCGCTGGCGCCAACACTGTGTCATTATAGCATGACTAAGTTCCAGCAAATATGCATTGGTGTTGCAGTTACATCAGGTTACACAGGACGTTACCTACATGTGTGTTGCCGTAACATTAGGTTACACAGGACCTTATACATGTGTGTTGCCGTAACATCAGGTTACACAGAACCTTACATACATGTGTGTTGATGTACCATCAGGGTATATAGGACCTTACATACATGTGTGTTGCCGTAACATCAGGGTACACAGAACCTTACATACATGTGTGTTGATGTACCATCAGGGTATATAGGACCTTACATACATGTGTGTTGCCGTAACATCAGGGTATATAGGACCTTACATACATGTGTGTTGCCGTAACATCAGGGTACACAGGACCTTACATACATGTGTGTTGACGTACCATCAGGGTATATAGGACCTTACATACATGTGTGTTGATGTACCATCAGGGTATATAGGACCTTACACACATGTGTGTTGCCGTAACATCAGGGTGTGTTGATGTACCATCAAGGTATATAGGACCTTACATACATGTGTGTTGATGTAACATCAAGGTATATAGGACCTTACATACATGTGTGTTGATGTATCATCAGGGTATATAGGACCTTACATACATGTGTGTTGCCGTAACATCAGGGTATACATGTGTGTTGATGTATATAGGACCATCAGGTGTATATAGGACCTTACATACATGTGTGTTGCTGTAGCTGGATTTCATACATCATCCTTTTTAACAAGTGTTACTGTAAAATCAGGCTGAGGAACAGAATGTAACATGGATGTTGCTGTAACGACAGGCCAAGTATCAACATGTCTAAACTAGTGTTACAGTAAAATCAGGCTGAGGACAGGAATGTAACATGTGTGTTGCTGTAGCGACAGGCCAAGTATCAGCATGTCTAAACTAGTGTTACTGTAACATCAGGTTGAGGACCAGCATGTCTAAACTAGCGTAACCGTAACATCGGGCTGAGGACCAGAATGTAACATGGCTGTTGCTTTAACGACAGGCCAAGTATCAGCATGTCTAAACTAGTGTTACTGTAACATCAGGCTGAGGAACAGAATGTAACATGGATGTTGCCGTAACGACAGGCTAAGTATCAGCATATCTAAACAAGTGTTACTGTAACATCAGGCTGAGGAACAGAATGTAACATGGATGTTGCTGTAACGACAGGCCAGGTATCAACATGTCTAAACTAGTGTTACAGTAAAATCAGGCTGAGGACAGGAATGTAACATGTGTGTTGCTGTAGCGACAGGCCAAGAATCAGAATGTCTAAACTAGTAAACGTACATCAGGCTGAGGACAGGAATCAGTGTGTTGCTGTAGCCAATAATCAGGCTCAGGGTATATGGTCTAAGTGTGTAACTGTAACATCAGGCTGAGGACCAGAATGTAACATGGATGTTGCTGTAGCGACAGGCCAAGTATCAACATGTCTAAACTAGTGTTACTGTAACATCAGGCTGAGGACAGGAATGTAACATGGATGTTGCTGTAGCCACAGGCCAAGTATCAACATGTCTAAACTAGTGTAACTGTAACATCAGGCTGAGGACCAGAATGTAACATGTGTGTTGCTGTAACGACAGGCCAAGTATCAGCATGTCTAAACTAGTGTTACTATAACATCAGGTTGAGGACCAGCATGTCTAAACTAGCGTAACCGTAACATCGGGCTGAGGACCAGAATGTAACGTGTGTTGCTGTCACTACAGGCCAAGTATCAGCATGTCTAAACTTGTGTTACTGTAACATCGGGCTGGGGACCAGCATGTCTAAACTAGCGTAACATCGTGTGTTGCCGTAACGACAGGCTACAGAATGTAAACTAGTGTTACCGTGTTCAGGCTGAGGAACCAAGTATCAGCATGTCTAAACTAGTGTAACCGTAACATCAGGCTGAGGACCAGAATGTAACATGGATGTTGCTGTAACGACAGGCCAAGTATCAGCATGTCTAAACTAGTGTTACTGTAACATCAGGCTGAGGACCAGAATGTCTACATAGTGTAACTGCCGTAATCGACAGGACCAAGTATGTAACATGTCTAAACTAGTGTTACTGTAACATCAGGCTGAGGATCAGCATGTCTAAACTAGTGTAACCGTAACATCAGGCTGAGGACCAGAATGTAACATGGATGTTGCCGTAACGACAGGCCAAGTATCAGCATGTCTAAACTAGTGTTACTGTAACATCAGGCTGAGGACCAGAAAACTAGTGTAAACATCAGGCTGTTGCCGTAACGTACATGGCCAAGTGTGTTGATCAGCATATCTAAACTAGTGTTACTGTAACATCAGGCTGAGGACCAGAATGTAACATGGATGTTGCTGTAACGACAGGCCAAGTATCAGCATGTCTAAACTAGTGTTACCGTAACATCAGGCTGAGGACCAGAATGTAACATGGATGTTGCCGTAACGACAGGCCAAGTATCAGCATGTCTAAACTAGTGTTACTGTAACATCAGGCTGAGGACCAGAATGTAACATGGCTGTTGCTGTAACGACAGGCCAAGTATCAGCATGTCTAAACTAGTGTTACTGTAACATCAGGCTGAGGAACAGAATGTAACATGGATGTTGCCGTAACGACAGGCCAAGTATCAGCATATCTAAACTAGTGTTACTGTAACATCAGGCTGAGGACCAGAATGTAACATGGATGTTGCCGTAACGACAGGCCAAGTATCAACATGTCTAAACTAGTGTTACTGTAACATCAGGACTGAGGTAACATGTGTGTTGCTGTACCAGGGTGTTGCTGTGTTGACGACAGGCTAAGCATCAGCATGTAACATCAAGGTATATGGACTAAACTAGTGTTACCGTAACATCAGGCTGAGGACCAGAATGTAACATGGATGTTGCTGTAACGACAGGCCAAGTATCAGCATGTCTAAACTAGTGTTACCGTAACATCAGGCTGAGGACCAGAATGTAACATGTGTGTTGCTGTAACATCAGGCCAAGTATGTTCTAAACTAGTGTTACTGTAACGACAGGCTCAGGGGTGTGTTGATGTCAGCATGTCTAAACTAGTGTGATGTACCATCAGGTTACACAACCACTAACCGTAAACATCGGGCTGAGGACCAGAATGTAACATGGATGTTGCCGTAACGACAGGCCAAGTATCAGCATATCTAAACTAGTGTTACTGTAACATCAGGCTGAGGACCAGAATGTAACATGGATGTTGCTGTAACGACAGGCTAAGTATCAACATGTCTAAACTAGTGTTACTGTAACATCAGGCTGAGGACCAGAATGTAACATGGATGTTGCCGTAACGACAGGCCAAGTATCAGCATGTCTAAACTAGTGTTACTAAACTCAGGCTTAGGACTGTAATGTATGGCTGTTGCTGTAACGACAGGCCAAGATCAGCATGTCTAAACTGAGTGTTGCCGTAACATCAGGCCAAGGACAGAATGTAACATGGATGTTGCTGTAACGACAGGCCAAGTATCAGCATGTCTAAACTAGTGTTACTGTAACATCAGGCTGAGGACCAGAATGTAACATGTGTGTTGCTGTAGCGACAGGCCAAGTATCAGCATGTCTAAACTAGTGTTACTGTAACATCAGGCTGAGGACCAGTGTGACATGTGTAACATGCTGCTGTAACGACAGGCCAAGGCTATCAACATGGATGTTGCCGTAACGTCTAAACTAGTGTTACTGTAACATCAGGCTGAGGACCAGAATGTAACATGGGTGTTGCTGTAACGACAGGCTAAGTATCAGCATGTCTAAACTAGTGTTACTGTAACATCAGGCTGAGGACCAGAATGTAACATGGATGTTGCCGTAACGACAGGCCAAGTATCAGCATGTCTAAACTAGTGTTACTGTAACATCAGAGGCCAAAAGCACTTTTAGATCTATAAATACATTAATGATAACAAGTAAAGTATAGAAAACTAAAACGTCATTGAAACAAATGCCTAGTATGGATTGACATACATGGGTAGGGGGTACGGTTTTTCTGGTGTCGGTGAGTGACGTTCCCGTCAGTAAGAGCTGCCTCTAAGATGACCACCGCTACCACAAGTCAAATGGAGTTAAGTTTTGAAAGCAATCAGGAACTGTTTACGACAAAACACCATCAAGTACGTATGTGCAAACATACAAAATTGTAATGTAAGCAACAAACAATTGTCGACAGCACGCGTGTAATTTACGTTATGTCAGATTGTATTACCCACAACTTAAAACTAGAAACTGTTACAATATCAAATTGAGTGAGTGTGTGAGTTAAAATTTAGTCACTTTGGCAATATTTCAGCCATATCGTGACTAAAACAGTTAATATGTAACTACTTTATAATGTTATAATATATAATCTGTCGCCAAAGGACAGTAAACAACTAGCATATCACAGTTAGAGATTTAAAACTAGCATTGAACTTAAAATCATGTACTATATAGTACAATACAATATAAAAGCTGGCTATAGATCACAGCAACTGAAGGTAGACCACCATACTAGGGCCATGGGGACTTGCAGTACATTTGCTTCCTGCATGGGCCCTAGCTGGATTTACATCATCCTTTAACTGTTAGCAATTTATATGTAATTAGCCATACATTAAAAATACACATATGCTACGATTAAAAAAGTGGAGAATTTAAATTTACTTTGAATGTTTTGGGACTTACGTACCCTCTCAGGAGGACAATAATTTTACAGTGTTACAATACCAAAAAATGAATGATATAGTTCAGTCAACAAGCAGGTTACGTCTACGAGACATACAGGTTAGTTGTACACAGACCAGTAATGTTCGTTTTAAAGACCGATTTTTAAGAACGTAATCATACGTGACGGTGATGATATTGTAACTTTGCTACGAGGCGTTATGAACCAACATTTCCTTGTATAGTTTAATACTGCATCGACGCAGATAGACAGCCTCAGAACCCGGATGATCACTTTAGATAAACAAAATGTAATTTACGTTCATCAGTGTTACCGTAACATCGGGGTGAGGACCAGAATGTAACATGTGTTGCCGTAACGACAGGCTAAGTGTCATCATGTCTAAACTAGTGTTACCGTAACATCAAGCTGAGGACCAGAATGTCACGTGGATGTTGCCGTAACGACAGGCTAAGTATCAGCATGTCTAAACTAGTGTTACTGTAACATCAGGATGAGGAACAGAATGTAACATGGATGTTGCCGTAACGACAGGCCAACTATCAGTATGTCTAAACTAGTGTTACCGTAACATCAGGATGAGGACCAGCATGTCTAAACTAGTGTTACCGTAACATCGGGCTGAGGACCAGAATGTAACATGGCTGTTGCTGTAACGACAGGCCAAGTATCAGCATGTCTAAACTAGTGTTACTGTAACATCAGGCTGAGGACCAGAATGTAACATGGCTGTTGCTGTAACGACAGGCTAAGTATCAGCATGTCTAAACTAGTGTTACTGTAACATCAGGCTGAGGACCAGAATGTAACATGGATGTTGCCGTAACGACAGGCCAAGTATCAGCATGTCTAAACTAGTGTTACTGTAAAATCAGGCTGAGGAACAGAATGTAACATGGATGTTGCTGTAACGACAGGCCAAGTATCAACATGTCTAAACTAGTGTTACTGTAAAATCAGGCTGAGGACAGGAATGTAACATGTGTGTTGCTGTAGCGACAGGCCAAGTATCAACATGTCTAAACTAGTGTTACTGTAACATCAGGCTGAGGACAGGAATGTTACATGTGTGTTGCTGTAGCGACAGGCCAAGTATCAGCATGTCTAAACTAGTGTTACTGTAACATCAGGCTGAGGACCAGAATGTAACATGTGTGTTGCTGTCACTACAGGCCAAGTATCAGCATGTCTAAACTAGTGTTACTGTAACATCAGGCTGAGGACCAGCATGTCTAAACTAGCGTAACCGTAACATCGGGCTGAGGACCAGAATGTAACATGGGTGTTGCTGTAACGACAGGCTAAGTATCAGCATGTCTAAACTAGTGTTAGTGTAACATCAGGCTGAGGACCAGAATGTCACATGTCTGTTGCTGTAACGACAGGCTTAGTATCAACATGTCTAAACTAGTGTTACTGTAACATCAGGCTGAGGAACAGAATGTAACATGGATGTTGCCGTAACGACAGGCCAAGTATCAGCATATCTAAACAAGTGTTACTGTAAAATCAGGCTGAGGACCAGAATGTAACATGGATGTTGCTGGAACGACAGGCCAAGTATCAACATGTCTAAACTAGTGTTACTGTAAAATCAGGCTGAGGACAGGAATGTAACATGTGTGTTGCTGTAGCGACAGGCCAAGTATCAGCATGTCTAAACTAGTGTTACTGTAACATCAGGCAGAGGACAGGAATGTTACATGTGTGTTGCTCTAGCGACAGGCCAAGTATCAGCATGTCTAAACTAGTGTTACTGTAACATCAGGTTGAGGACCAGTATGTCTAAACTAGCGTAACCGTAACATCGGGCTGAGGACCAGAATGTAACATGGGTGTTGCTGTAACGACAGGCTAAGTATCAACATGTCTAAACTAGTGTTACTGTAACATCAGGCTGAGGACCAGAATGTAACATGGATGTTGCCGTAACGACAGGCTAAGTATCAACATGTCTAAACTAGTGTTACTGTAACATCAGGCTGAGGACCAGAATGTAACGTTGATGTTGCCGTAACGACAGGCCAAGTATCAATATGTCTAAACTAGTGTTACCGTAAGATCAGGCTGAGGGCCAGAATGTCTAAACTAGTGTAACCGTAACATCGGGCTGAGGACCAGAATGTAACATGGATGTTGCCGTAACGACAGGCCAAGTATCAGTATATCTAACCCAGTGTTACCGTAACATAAGGATGAGGACCAGTATGTCTAAACTAGTGTAACCGTAACATCAGGCTGAGGACCAGAATGTAACATGGATGTTACTGTAACGACAGGCCAAGTATCAGCATGTCTAAACTAGTGTTACTGTAACATCAGGCTGAGGACCAGAATGTAACATGGCTGTTGCTGTAACGACAGGCCAAGTATCAGCATGTCTAAACTAGTGTTACTGTAACATCAGGCTGAGGAACAGAATGTAACATGGATGTTGCCGTAACGACAGGCTAAGTATCAGCATATCTAAACAAGTGTTACTGTAAAATCAGGCTGAGGACCAGAATGTAGCATGTGTGTTGCTGTAGCGACAGGCCAAGTATCAGCATGCCTAAACTAGTGTTACTGTAACATCAGGCTGAGGACCAGAATGTAACATGTGTGTTGCTGTCACTACAGGCCAAGTATCAGCATGTCTAAACTAGTGTTACTGTAACATCAGGCTGAGGACCAGCATGTCTAAACTAGTGTTACCGTAACATCAGGCTGAGGACCAGAATGTAACATGGGTGCTGGCGTAACGACAGGCTATGTATCAGTATGTCTAAGCCAGTGTTATCATAACATCATGCTGAGAATAGGCATGTCCACAATAACGTTAAAGGGACATTATGCTAAGCACCAACATATATACCTCAGTGTCACTGTGACCCAGGCTGTGTACCATCGTATATTCTTCCAAGTATAACAATGCCAAAATTACCATACTTTTCTTTCAAGTTTTTATCAATTTTAGATATGTTCTACAATGTTATTTTTTTACATTCTCAGTCCAGTTAAGTCACTTAACTTAAGTCACTTTGTATGCAAACATACATAATTATTCTCAGCACTATAACATCCACGTTGTCAAAACCGGACCAGAGACTCTGGGAGATTATTAAGTGTTAGGCCACTGCTCTTTGTGTCCCAATCACACAGTGATGATCAGTTTAGGTGCATTGTCGATCTAGACACAGCTGACCAACCCAAAATACTAGTAAATAACAAAGGAAACCAACCCGAACCGTAACATTCCAGCAGCAATTATGTTTTCCTATTAGCTAATTTCCCCCCGCTTTGGCTACCCAGCTTTGTCAAACTTTCATAATTTCAAACTTGTAGTATCAAACGTGCGTAATATGGTCAGTGCGTCATGCAGGGCATCGACTTGCTTTCAAATTCAGACAGGAGATCTCGGGTATAAATACAGGCATAGTTCGCCACTGAGGTATTCCTCTTTTGCCTGAGATCCTCTCTGTTTGTATTTGAAGGTAAGTCACTTTTACTTCAAATCTTTACTTGTTACTTTGTCACTTGCTACTTTGTTAAATTAGCTTAAAGTGCTTCTAACCGTGCTACTCTACTTGAACAATGAAATCATCTTACTTTAATCTAAAATGCTGTTAGAATTCACCATTCGGTCGCTATATGTTAATTTTATGTATAATCGAGAATCCCAGATAAGAAATCATTACTTTATATCAGGCGATACCCGTTTTTGTTAAGGATATATTAAGAATTAAACTTATATAAAAGATTTCTTACGACAAAGATTTTAGTTGATACACAATTCCATAATTTAATTTCAATACATGTAATTTGTAATTTCTGTTGGCAATGTAGCCTTTTACTGATGATCAGGTTGTCAGTGATCTCAAGTTGTCTTGTACTAGTAACAATGTTTTCTGCGAATATTATTCGGCAAATCGTAGAAAGGTATTTCTTTTGTTTTGTTTTTTTGTATCATACAAATTAGAAATCATCCTTTAAGCTACATGGGCAGGATAACTCCAGGTTGAAGAATGGTCTTAAGTTTTATTTACTGATAAACTCTAATGGTTTTAGTCAACATCTGCTATGAGAATGCCGAAAGATATTTTCTTTTTGTGGCTTCGCACCATGTCCAGTGGAAAACTTGATCTTCCATTCCATAACGCAATTATAATTCACTTCAAGTGTAGTTTTGTTTGGGCAGGATAACTTTGTGTTGATAACATTGTTCCTTAATCTCTTATGTTCTAAAGGTACAGTCATTCCTGTAATGTATGTTTTCAGAACTTTGAATGGTGTTTCTTTGCTTTTTCACATTATACGAACTCAGCGAAGGTTTGCTTTTAGAATGTAAATGTTTATCTCTGTTATTTTGCACCATGCAAAGTAAATTTGGGTGACACCTGTTTTTCGTTAAGGAAATACGACGAATCAAATTTACAACGAAGATTGCTTGATACACAATTCCTTAATGCAATTTCAGTGAAAGTAACTTCCAACTTCCATGGTGCATTGAAGACTTATATTGAAGAACAGGTTGTCACTGCTCTCAGGTTTTTGTTGTACAAGTAACTTCAACGAATACCATCCATTTTCACATACAACTGCATAATGCTTTCTTGAACTTATGTGGGCAGGGTGAATCCAGGTTGACCAACATCGCCTCCAGGCTTTTTCTTTGTTTTTATACATTTTGTTTTCTGTCTTTTTACTTCTGTTTATTAACTAGAAATTCCACATTTGTAGGTACTTCATGCTACGCGTTAATCACTTCCAAAAATAACCATGTTGCCATATACGTATTAATACCTATGAATACCTTTGACTTTGTCAAACATGACCATGGATAATAAAATTAAAATAGTGTTGGTAAACTGCAGGGGCATCGGGGAGAAAAATAAGCGTAGAGAAATAATGAACATATGGAGAAAAAAATGTTGCTCAATTATTTGTCTACAAGATATTCACGTTGCTGAAAAAGATGAACTACTAATGAGAAATGAATGGGGATTAGAGTGCATTATCGCCCCTTATAGATCTAATGCAAGAGGGGTTGCCATTCTTTTTAATAACAATATTGAAGTCAAAATACATAGAACAATAAAAGATCCTAATGGCAACTTTATTATTGCAGATATCTCAATTGATGGTATAAAACTTACCCTTTCAAATATTTACGGCCCAAACAATGATGACCCAACTTTCTATGAGAATATTTTTAGAAATATCGATAGCCTTGAAAATGATTCTTTGGTCTTGTGTGGAGACTGGAACTTCGTACTTGAACCATCAATAGATTTAGAGAACTATCGGCATGTTAACAACCCTAAAGCCAGGCAAGTGGTCTTAGATATGATAGAAAATTACGATTTGTTGGATATTTGGAGACAATATAACCAAGGCTCTAAATGTTTTACATGGTGGAAAAAAAATCCTAGACAGCAGGCTAGGTTGGATTTCTTTTTACTATCTCAAGACTTGGCAAATCTTACAATAGAATGCAATATTCTCCCAGGATACAAATCAGACCATTCAGCAGTTATAATATCAATATCAAATACTTTGTCTAAAGAAAAAGGTAAGGGTTATTGGAAATTTAATACCTCTTTATTACACAATAAAGATTATGTTGAAAAAGTCAATACAATTTTGAAAGATATGAAACAAGAATATCTCAATAGAAACATATATCAAGAAATACAAGATATTAGCGACAAAAACCTTAAATTAACCATTAGTGACACTTTGTTTCTGGAAACATTTCTTATGAAAGTTAGAGGCGAATCCATATCTATGTCCTCATTTCTGAAGAAAAACCGGTGCCGTAAAATTGAACAGTTGGAAGATAGAATATGCGAAGTTGAAAACGAAATTAGGGGGAACTTTCAAAATATAAGGAAGAAAAACTAAATGAACTTACCAAACTTCAAGAAGAAATTGAAAAGTTAAGGGGAGAAGTAACTAGAGGGATTCAAATAAGGAACAGAATAAAATGGTATGAGGAAGGTGAAAAGCCGACAAAATACTTCTGTCATTTGGAAAACCGAAATTACACAAGCAAGTTGATTAATCAATTAATAGATGATAAAGGAGAAATAATATTAGATGGTAAAAAAATCCTAGAAGAACAAAATCAGTTTTATAAAAATCTGTATTCCCAAAGTGATAGAGCTTCAGAAAAGGAAATTCAGGATTTCCTCTCAAAAGTTCCAGTTCCTTCTTTAGATAAACAACAAAGAGACAATTTGGAAAAAGAAATTACATTGGATGAAATTTCAAAAGCAGTAAAAGGAATGAAAAATAACAAAAGCCCCGGGGTAGATGGCTTTCCAATAGAATTTTTTAAGTTTTTCTGGAAAGAACTAAAGGTTTGGGTGCACAGATATATCAGTGAATCACTTTGTAACGGCTGTTTGAGTCTGAACATTAACAGAGGAATTATAACATGTCTGCCTAAAGGAAACAAGGATAGGTCCTATCTTAAAAACTGGCGACCAATCACCCTTTTAAATTGTTTGTACAAGATTATTAGCACATGTATCACTAAGAGAATGAAGACTGTTTTGGATCTTTTGATACACGAAAATCAAACAGGATTTATTCCAGGGAGATCTTTAGCGGATAATATACGATTATTGTACGATATCATCCTGGAAACAAAATCTAAAAATAAGAAAGGTATGCTACTTTCTATAGACTTTGAAAAAGCCTTTGATTCTGTGTCAAAAATAGCTATACTTAAAGTTCTGGAAAGGTTTGGCTTTGGTCCTCAGATGATAAAGTGGGTACACATTTTGATAAGCAATGCAACCTCTTGTGTCATACAAAATGGCCATCTCTCTTCATTTTTTGACAATGGTAGAGGCTGTAGACAGGGGGACCCAATCTCCCCATATTTATTTCTTTTTGTAGCCGAAATACTGGCCACTATGATTAGACATAATGATACGATTAAAGGCATTTATTTAATAAACATAGAGCATAAATTAGGGCAGTATGCTGACGATACACAGCTTTTTTTTGGACGGCTCAGAAGAAAGCCTAAGAGCTGCACTTAATACTTTGGAAAGTTTTTACTATTATTCAGGATTAAGAATGAATTCAGATAAAACTAAGGCAATATGGCTTGGGTCAATGATTGGAAAGAATATTAAAGTGTGCGAAGATGTTAATCTAGATTGGATTCATGGTGACTTTGAAGTTCTTGGTATTCAACTAAACGCAAATTTAGAAAAACTATGGGTTATCAACACCAGAAAAAGACTAGAAAACATTACGAGATTACTAGCAAATTGGCGTAAACGTAAATTGACATTAATTGGAAAAATAACTGTGATAAAAACTTTAGCATTATCTACTCTTGTTCACATATTCTCTGCTCTGCCGCAACCACCCAAAGAATTTGTTGATGAACTAAGTTCAATTTTTTTAAAGTTTATTTGGAACTCTAAGCCTGATAAAATTAAACGGGCGAACTTGACAAGAAGCTATGAAAATGGTGGATTGAGAATGGTAGATATAAATGTGTTCATATCATCGCTAAAGCTCAGTATCCTGAAAAAAAGCATGTTTAAGAACCTCTATAATAGTTACTTTCCTTTAAAACTCCTTTTTCAACTGGTGCCCATGTATCGTCTTACAGACTTTGTAAAATTGATAACCCCTACTGGCAGGATTTGATATATATTTGGAGTAAATACTATAGGTCTCATTTGACAGATGCAAGAGATATTCAGGCTATTCTAGCTGAACCGATATGGTTTAACCACCAGTGTACAGACTCAAATTTTATTGTAGAAAACTGGTTCGGTAATATGGTGCATTATATAAGAGACCTATGTGATGAGAATGGGCTCCTATCCTTTGTAGACTTGAAAAAAAAAACAACCTCAAGGGTACTTATCTGGACCATCATCGAGTTGTTAGTAATCTCCCTAAAGAATGGATAAAGGTGATAGACAATTCTAAACCTATATGTGTCTACGATCTTAGGATGAATAACTTTCTAATGGAATGGATTAAACCAGCAAAGGGATCTCGGAAGATATATGATATACTCGTGCAAAATAATTATCTCCCTATTATTTGTAGTAAATGGCAACAAATGTTCTTAACTGACTTAAACTGGAAGGAAATATTTAGTCTTCCTAAACAATGTTGTAGAGATATCAAGCTACAAGATTTCCAATATAGATTTTTGCATCGCATTATAAACACCAAAAAGGAATTATTTAAAATGAAGCTGATCGACAATAGTATTTGTCAAAGATGTAACAATGAAAACGAATCGATTGTGCACGTATATTTTGAATGTCCACAGGTTAGTCATTTCTGGTACAATCTGGAACAATTTTTGAGACAACATTTGTGTTATGAGATTCAGCTTAATCTTAAATCCATCCTCTTTGGTATCCAGGGGACCGCAAACTTCAAACTGGTGAACCACATTCTTTTGGCCGGAAAAAGATATATATACATAAGTTGTATTAGAAATGAATCTCTATCTTTCAAATCTTTTACTGCTACCTTGAAAGATATTTTTCAAGTTGAGAGATATGTTGCTAGAATAAAAACCAACTAAATGAATGTATGAGTAAATGGCTACCACTACTCACAACATGGACCGATGTGTCATGACTCTTCAACAGCTTAAAGTAGAATTTTGAGATTGCGAATTACAATATGTGTCAATCCACGGATGGGAAAAGATATACATATTTAATGCATAAGCTGTATTAAAAATTTAATATTGACCCTAAAATCCTCCATCGCTTCTTTGAAAGATATGTTGCCAAAATGAAAAACCAGCCAGACGAATGTCGAGTAAACGGGCGCCCATTACACAACATGGTCTGATGTGTTATGACTCTTCAATGTGTAAAACTTATGATCTTTGTGCAGTAATACTTGAATGTATCTACTCATGTTTGAAGACTGATGTGTTGTGAACTGTCAACATGTATAAGCTTGTATTAGGCATGACATCTGTATAATAATCTATAAATGTTTCTACCCCTTGGTTACCGAGAAGGATACGGTGCTGTTATGAAAACGAACCATATGAACCCAGGAGCAAACAAGCAATATTACTCATAACACCGACTTACCTAATTGCTTAAGCTTAGACGATCCGCAATTATACAACTTTGTTTGGATGATATTCGTATAAAACGATTGTAATAAGATATGTTTCCTGTCAACATATATGACTTTTGCAAAAAGTGAATGTACCTACTGATGTGAATAAAAAGAATGTGGAAACAAAAGAAAAAAGAAAGAAATCATTACTTTCATAGGCCACCATTAGAGTATCAGATGCCTAAACTATTTCAGTTAAAATGTAACGTTCGGTTTAGTTAATGGCGTCGTGGATGTCTATAGTCAATAAATGCCCAACGTGTATAACGTTTACAACATGTTCTAAGCATCAGCATTCTGTATTTTTATCTCTGTCGTGTCACTTGTCATATTGTTTGTAATTTCAACTGAATAGTTTTCTGTAACAATATTATAATTATTTGTCTTGACCAATTATTTTGAATTACCAGTTAACTGAATATGTGTCCTTTGCCTTCATGTAATAAAGATTCCTGTTTTGTCTGAGATCCTCTCTGTTTGTATTTGAAGGGCGTGGATATCCCGGAGCTAATTCCCCGAAATAGTTCTAGGTTTGAACGGTCACGTTAGACTGTTACACGTTAGACGTTACAAGTAACGGTGAATGAGTGCTTTGATGAAACCAATGGTTCCATCAGTTCGACTCATCCACAACGCCAGTAGTTATTATCTCTGAGAATGATGAAGCTCGTTTTTTTTCTCTTTTCGGAAAACGTGTTCTCCCAAACTCCAACACTTTATATGAGTCTTATTACCGCTCTCTGTGAGGGATAAGAAGGGAAAATTACAGGAAATTAACTGTGGAGTGTGGTCAGGGAAGAGCACTTTAGCCAAAGGTGTTCTTTCAAGCAAATCCAAAAGAAGTGCACAATGTATGAATTATCTATAAAAAAGTAAAATCGTGTTAATTAGGCCATGCTCGTGTGAAGGCCCTCGATCCTCCATATATATATAATGGCTCTCGGTTTGGTGTTAACGAACGCTATATCTAGTCAACACCACAACGGATCAAGGATCAATTTAAGAAAAATAAGGTTTAGATGGAGGTTAAATTTGGTCTCCAAAAGCTTTCGAGTTACACGACAAGATATTTGATTGAATAGTTCGTTGGATACATGGCTAGATACACAGGTGTTTGGTGATAATACGTTATCAGATGTATGATGTATGACCTCACTAGACACATGAATCTATTCATATAGACTTGCGGCGACAAAAAGACTAAATTCATGTCACAACATGAAAGCGGCGTAAAACTAAACTCACTCACTCACTCACTCACTCATACACACACACACACACACACACACACACACACACTCTTGTACACTGGGCCTATCTGCGGCATAGTGGCAAAAGCGTTCGCACTCACGACAAAGACGAGGGGTCGATTCTCCACACTGGGAAATGTGCGAAACTCAAGACTGGTCCATGATATTACTGAAATGTTGCTAAGGGAGCAAAACCTACTCACTCACTCTTGTGCCATTACAACTGCAAACAGACATTTATCAAGCATGTAGCTCAATGCTGGTAATTAGAACAGCATGCATTATGCAGAAAGGGATTTCGAATTTAACGTATTGATAGTTAGTCACCTGTTACCTTAGGCCTTCTAACCTTAGAGTATTGCTCGATGGTGTCATTGAAATGAGGCTTAATCATATTCATATCGTCTTAATTAGTATTCGTATGCATGGAAACTTAATAATGTGCGCATCATTTGCCGAACAGCTGTTTGTAGCTAGCACTCGTGCGGGATGTCCGGAGGGGCGAGACGAACTCATGATGTCCATGTTGCACGGCCCACGATGTAGTAACGCAGCCCGCTGCAGTCAAGCAGTTGATGTTGCATGCTGTATAACGTGCATCAACTTTGACGAAGTATGATGCGCCTGGCAGTCCATTTAGTACTCTCTCTGTAGGGGAGGTTGGGTAGCCTAGTGGTTGAAGCGTTCGCTCGTCATGCCGATGGCACGGGTTCGATTCCCGACCTGTGTACAATGTTTGAAGCCCTTTTATGGTGATATTGCTGAAACGTTGCTAAAATCTGCGTAAAACTAAACTCACTCACTCACTCTCCTCTCTCTCCATCCCTCCTTTCTCTGTGTGTGCGTGTTCAAATGGGGCGAACTTGATTTGTCCCTGGAAAGGTTCTTGATGGTATCACATCTACCCGATGTAAAACAGTCCACAGAGCACATGTGTGTATGTTACAGGAAATCTTTGTTCAGCTCTGTCTGATGTCTATGATAAAATCATATTACTAACGAACATGAAAATAGATTTGGACTATCTAAAATCGACATTTCTATCGCCAACACGATCACGTTTCCGATATTGTTTCCGTCTTTGTTAGGCTGGTCTATTTTCGGTTTAACTGGTGTTGTCTCAGAGAAATGAGAAATCAGAATTACAAATATAAGTAGAAAACCGTTTCAAAAGTCTTAAACTTGTCTCTACTGAAGGTTTCCGTTTACGAAATTCCTATTATGTCATGTGTACAGCTATGCCACGGCGAGTGGTGTGAGTGAGTTTGGCTTCACGCACCTTTTAGCAATATTCCAGCAATATCACGGCGGGGGGCACCAGAAATTGGCTTCACACATTGCATTGGCTTCACACATGAGAGAAAGGAAGAGAGAAAGAGAGAGAACGTGTGTGTGTGGTGTTCTCTTTTAATGATTGCATTCTTTTATTCTAACTAAGGCGGCTTTATGGTGTTAATTATCTCGGAACGTTTAATTGGCGCCCAGACCATAACAAACATGAATTGTTAGAGCGGCGTCGACGGGAACATCTCAATCTTGTTTAAAGTCTAATGAGCAACAAAGCTGCATGTGGTATGAATGTGGCGTGATTTTATTTAAGTTAGAAATGCTCTGTAACCAAAATAGCCTGTTTGTGGATCATTAGAGGAAGATGGTGTCTGGCATCTTTCTTCGCCCTCTACGATATGTTGCCACTGCTTCACGGCTCGTATACTCATGGCCGACAAGAGAACATGCTAGCAAGTGTTTGCTGGCAAACCGCTACAAAATCAAAAAATTTACTGAACATGACATTAGGTAAAGCGCTACAAAACCTAACATTTACTAAACATGACACTCGGTGAAACACTACAAAACCTGGCATTTACATGACGCTCGGTAAACGCTACAAAATCTAACATTTACTAAACATGAGACTCGGTGAAACGCTACAAAAATCCTAACATTTACTAAACATGACATTCGGTAAAACGCTACAAAACATGACATTTACACGTCACTCAGTAGAATGCCACAAAACCTAACATTTACTAAACATGAGACTCGGTGAAACGCTACAAAAATCCTAACATTTACTAAACATGACATTCGGTAAAACGCTACAAAACATGACATTTACACGTCACTCAGTAGAATGCCACAAAACCTAACATTTACTAAACATGACACTCGGAGAAACGCTACAAAACCTAACATTTACATTTACTACACATGACATTTACTGCCTGTACCCTGAACTCATTCGGCAACGTAACTCCGTTTCAGAATTAACGTCACAGTCTCCATGCCCTATCTCTCAGCACAGATTTGTTCTCGCTCACAATAATTTCACTGGTCGACTATTTTACATTATCTTTCGAAATTATGAATACACAGTGCCATTTACAAAGTGGTAAAAGTGTAACACATGTTATATTTGGGATTACACTTTCTCAGTAAAGTACAGATTCTGGTTCTTTTATTGGGTTTGAGTCCCATCTGAGTCATGCACTTACTCTTCAGCACACAATGTCAGCCACCTAACCCACTCAGCCATCCGTCTTCCACAAAAATAGAAGTCAGACAAGTGGTAGTCTAGATCACGGACTTTGTGTTCCCATCTGAAGAGTGGTTCATTTTGGAATAAATGGTGTAACAGTATTTAGAATGGAGTGGGAGTGAGTGAGTGAGTTTCGTTTTACGCCACACTCAGCAATATTCTAGCTTCATGGCGGCGGTCTGTAAATAATCTGGACCAGACAATCCACACGACAAGCATGGGTTCCTGAAGAGCTTTTCTAATCCGGACCTTCGCAGGTAATTTAGTATGGATAGAGTAACGAAAGTCAGTGATACCACCAGGTGAAAAGGGTATGGTAGATTCTCTTCCAGTAGCACCAGCCCTCATACAATCTGAAAACAAACACAGCAAGTAGTACTACACCTGCAATATATCAGAGAGCTGTAGACAACGTAAGGTCTGCAACAGGTAAAGTATCATATAAACATTCAAGTTCAATTTAACCCAAAACGTTGTATATTCATGTCTATACTCTCTCTGCAAACAAACTCCATGCAAATTGAAGCGTACGCTCACTCAGGCATGCTGGTACTGATCTTGATTTTGGTGAAACGGTGATGCTGGAAGTAATTAGTATCCCAAAGCAGCCTGATAGCTCTGAAGGAGCGGCGGGCGATTATGGATTACCATAACATTACCAGACTATCCAGCACCGTGAAAGGCAGCTGGAAAGCCATGGATCAATTAGTGCGTATCACAGCTTCAATGCTCCTGGCTGAACACGATGTCCCGTTTAGTACAGCATTATGTTTTTTTAAGTTTGTCTAGTCATCCGAATTAGGCACTCTTAGCTTTTACTAAACGGAAGTGTGTGGAGGTTATCTTTTCATGAAGACGAACGACCCGGTCACTGTGAGCGTTACATTTCCATTGCACCGAGTGATATTTTTCTCCGAACTGTCTCTTTCCGGTAAGCCGCCCATAACTTGGAGTTTTGCTGGAAAAGGAGTAGGTCAAATCTGGTAATGGTGATGCTTCACGTCAATTTGAAATAGAAACCAGGAAATGAATGTTTCAGCCGGAAAGTAAAACATGATGGATGTACTTAACATTTGGTCAAAAATGTAACTGAAGTACATGAGCATATAAGTACGCTAGTCCGCGGGTAAACGTCCCTGTATGTCAAAGACGGCCTGAATGGTAAGGCTTAATTCTGCATTTATATTGCGCACAGAACAGTAACTGTCCCAGAATTTCAGCGAATGGCGCGGTGTTCTGTTTCTCCAGAAATAGTCCATTCCGTGTACCTGTTAGATTCAGGTTGTTTGGATTATTTAACAATCAAATTAGGACTGGGCACGGAATAAAATTAACCAGTTTTACCAGTGATTGCTTACACATTGTGAGCTTAAATAAGGGGTTGTATAATGTTCCATAACTGTGTGCATGTATTTTAGTACAGTACTTTCTATGTTAAACGATGCATTTGAACCAAATATACAACCAGGCAACACACGTCTACCGGTTGTAACATGATTTGATAGTTTCAGTTAATGAAAATGGTTAAAACTGACTACAGAAGTGTCTCCAGTGGAAATTCTTTAACAGCGTCCCATAGGATCAAATAGGACAAAGATGTTGCTCCCTTCACTGACTTTATTAAAACATTAAGAGGTGGGCATTGGTCTATAAAGGCGACATATTGAATATCTACTTCCTAACATATGTTAAATGGTAAAAAAGTATATTTATTTACACATAAGAAAATGGATGTAAATGTTATCTAAAGAGCAGCAAAGAACTGCTCTCATCCCACAACCTGCGTGTATTCACATCGCAATCCCTGTCTCGGCCCAGTTTAGTTAGCGACGTTACAGATGAGAAACGTCTGCCATTTTCCTCTGTTTAAAGTGCATTCATCTATATGACAATAAAGTGATTTTTCAATTATGCTCGGTGTTTAGTAGACGCGAGATGGGACACTGTCTTGCTTCGGTGTGCCCCAGTCAATTAAAAAGTTACAAAGCGTCATTTAGTCAGACTTCCAAGCGTAAGGACCGAGATAGAGGGGAGGGCAGTTTGAAAACAGCGATGTCTGATGTTCAATGCACTTTGAGAGATTAAGGAAAGCTACAGAAAGTTGGTTCTGAAAAGGCAAGGGCTAATTTGAAAAAAATGCCGTGCCAGGTAAGTGTGAAAAAAAGAAATTTGACCAACATGACTCGCGGACGGGAAACCCTCTGTGATAATATTTTACAATATTTTGGAAGTCTTTGGTAAGAATTCGGGATAATCTCTTGGATGCACAGAATCAACAAACCCCAAATCATTTGAATATTACCAACAAATGGTTGATACTCAAACCACGTACATCACATACATCATTTATGAGTCAAGTTAATTCAAATAAATATAAATTTTTAGTCATCGATGAGAAACATTATATCGTAGTGTTTGCCTTGGTACTGTTTATAGATAAATTGAAAAGTGAAAACAAACTGATTGTCAATAGGATTTGATTAGCATGTATGTGTTTCGTTGGACATATGTTTTTTTATCGATCATTAATGATCAATCGGAGAAGGACCTGGTGTTTTTCAAAGGCGTTATTGTGTGACGATATGCTGTTACAGGGATAGCCTAGAACACTGTGGCGTACATTTGTCATTAAATTATAGTGTGGTATATCTAAATGTAATATTATCAGTTTTATTTCGATTATTTGTGGCAAACAAAATTTCTGTTATTTCTTTCTTCGGTTAATTTGTTTGTGTCTCTCTCCAATGTAGTCCGTGATATATAATTATGGATGTTTCTGGTCAAAACTAATAGAGTTCTCTTTATGAGGTAAATACCAGCCACTGAGATCGTTTATCAACGAAGTATATGCTGCAACAACTGTTTAAACGGCAATAAAACTCCTCTCAGCAATATCCCAGTCATGTGACGGCGGTCTGTGAATAATGGAACGTGGACCAGACAATTCAGTGATGGACATCACAGACTTCGATCTGCTTAACTGGAACACGAGGATAAGCACCAACCATGTCAGCGAGCCTGACCACCCGATCAAATGACAGAAAATACCATAAATTTCGAAAGAATCTTGAGACAGCAAAAACTATAAATGTACCGAGAAAAAGCGTAAACTAACGATGAATCATTTGAAATAAGGAAATCAAACATAGTAATGAGGTAAAATCGAAATTTTTAGTTTTAGGAATATACTTGAAATAACGAGGAGATATTCTAGATATGGAAAATATTATCTAAATAACCCGAAAATACCAGAAATTTCGAAACATATAGAAATAGGCACAATATTTAAGAACATATAGCCTATGAAATAAAAGTGGCAGCATCTGGCTACCGAATATTCACAGAAATTACAAGTCTTTATGACTTTGCTTTGGTCTTATGAGAAGTTGAGAGGCTAGTTGCAGATGAATTTGATGGTTAAAGGCCAACCTAAAAACTGTATTTGTCGTCGCCTCGGAGTGATGGAAATCGACAGCTCCAGGATATCAGAATCTATTACTGTGTATACTCACCCACACCAACAACTCAAAACTTCGCTACTTTCCTTCTAGTGAAATGTGGGGAAATAAAATACGGAATGACTGAATGTCCCATTTGCGATGTGGTAATGATGGGACTTGGGGTATTTCCTTGCATTTCTACATTTAAACTCTATGACGCACTTGCAATGAGTCGTCTGGACGTCTGAACAATTGTTATGGGGTTTTCGCTTCTCAAAACAAGAGTTCAATGAAAGAGCCTTTGAGCGTTCCTAAGCTAAATGGGAAAAAGGGATCATCATCCGGGTTCATTAGTTGGGAATAATCAAATGTGTCAACGTTGGAAGACGTAGAACCAGGATGATGACGTAAATACTCCAGAATATGTTGATCCTAGATGCTAGGCTGAGGCTAAAGTGTTTTATGCCAACGGGTTTACAGAATATCCTTGTCGTAGATCACTGTAATGGAAACTGATAATCAAAGAAGATTTATACCACATGAACGTGAGCTCGATAAGTATAGCGTGTTTTCCTCAGACCTTTATTCATCATATCAGTCACCAAGGCTGAAACAAACAATGGCACGTATCACTGTTTTTCTAATTGTAACACATATAGTATATATATATATTTGACAGTTCATTTGTGTACATATTGTCGTACTCAAAGTATGGATCAGAAGACCTTAACAAACCTATCAACGATTTTAATGGCATTTGATTAATCGCCATTGCGATTTAAGTATTAATAAGAAGACATTACGAACGCGTTAATATTGTACCTTTTATATTTATTATTGCCATTTTTTAGGATACAACTGCGGGCACACCAGGAGAAACACGAGAAAGAACAGACAGAATCAAAACAATCAATCTCCCTGTAAAAATCGATATATTTCTGAATGTAACCACAAAATGTGCTAGCCACATTATCGTGCATCAACACACTTCCTCTTGTAAACAGCTAATGATTCCTTTTAGCGAACTATCTCCAAAGACAAAACGTGCACAAACTGGACATTAAGGGGACCCTCCTGTGGTGTTATGGATAGTGCATCTACCTAGAGAGGGTAAGGTCGGTGGTTCGATCACCGGTCCTGTCATACCAAAAGATGTTAAACAATTATTGTGTCCCTCTCTAGCCCTCGGAATCAAATCGGGGCTAAAACCAAGAACATAATCACAAAAGCATCCTTGTTAAACTGCCACACTGTATGTCACTGGGCCAGTCTGATAAAACTGTCATGAGGTCTGGTACACACGCGTCCACATAATTCTAACTTTTATTGAATTTGAATTACTTAGTTAAATTGGCCAACAGCTTCATTTGGTGAGCAGCTAAGAGACTCGGTTGATCGTGTGTCATCCAACTTTACAGCTTATTTGAAATTAATTTATTACCTGCATGATTTGTTTTTGAATTATCACGGAAAACATCATTGCAATGTTATTAATAAATGACAAGCTGATACATATTTGCCTCACGTTTATATGATGATTCATTATTGGATATTTCACCTTGGTTGCATTCTCAAAGATGTGCCCAGGGTCCGGGATACTGAACGTGTTATCAGGTAATACAATATTCTCTGTTAATACCTTAAATCTAACTTGTCGTTCTGTTATCTTCAATGTTATCCTTCAGTTCAAAGCAGTATCAACAAATTTTGTATGAGGCTGTTTCCCAAGATATGCGCCCTTCTCATATTTGCACAAGCTAAATATTATGAAAAGACTGCTTAATATTGTGGAAAGGAATGATTTAGGAGACAAGTACAAAGAAATACATCTGCTCGTGTTTGTAAAACGTGGCAGACAGTCGTGTTTTTAGGATGCAATGTAATTTGGGAAAACACTTTATCAGTTCTGTGAGATAACGGTTTCTTGGAATCAGAGAATTCCTTTCAGAAAAGACATCTTGCATAACACATATTCAATCCCGATTGATAAATTTGACTCAACAGAAGTTGAATGAATAGACATATGCACAGAAGCAACAACGAACAGTCAATTAGGCATACATTTGAAATAAATTTAAATCAATGATCTTTCAAGATTTATCTGGTCAGCATTTTGAAGTTATGAAAGCGTGCACATATCTGTTAGCCGCTGAAATGGCTGAGAGAAATCGTATTGGTTTTAACGGAACGGTATTTACGGTACAACTTCCATGGATTTTGACAATACTATTACTTAACTGTCAAGCAGTACAAGATACGTGAAGTAAACTACCTGTCTAAAGACAGAATCCACTGACTGTGGTTCAAGAAAACAAGCACGGAATGGTTTCTGATGGTGATGTATTAGATAGATTGGTGCTGTGGACCTGAAATTTGCAATATTTCAGCACAGTAGACCTTAGTAATTATTGTGTGTGCCACTTGATTATTTTGCTCATAAGTTTTGGGAACATTAGAGGCCTCAGATAGGCAATAAGTTCCAAAACAGACCTATAAAAGACATTTCCGCATTTGATGAGAGATGAGAGAAAGTATGTCAAACGCAATTCCCTATTTGACTTGCACCATACTTTCTCGACTGTTCCTAACTTAAAATTGCATGCTTTGTGAACGTACCATCAGTTTTGCAGGATATGCTCACCTATTGGCGAACACCTGGTATCATCTCTATTTGACAGTTATTCATAAAAAAATGTTGAAAACGTTGAAACAAGGAAGGGTATTGAAGCGGTGTGATCAGCAAATGCTTTTCTTTGGACATTTGAGAATGATGATTTGAAAATTGCATCACTGAAGATATAGAGGGATAGAGTCTATCAAAGTGAAAAGTGAAAGAAAGTAGAATGTTAGTTTAATGCCACGTTGACAGAAAGGTCTTTTCTATTAATGTTAAGTGCGCAAAGAGAAGTTAATCGCAATAAACAGTGCCATGTGGATATATAATAATCAAAGATACTACTGAGACCATCTGTTGTGGTAAATGCGTTTAATAAGCAACTGGTGACAGGGTCGGGGATCCTTTCCTACATCTGCATTATTTGAAGGAGGAATGTTTGTGTTGTTTGTCAGTACCCGAGCCTGATGGAGACATCCCCGATGGAGACTATGACATCTTCTACGTATATAATCGAAACTCGCACTTGACATAGATCACCAGAATTATGGGTAACCTTAAAAAATATGTTACCACGTACACACACATCAGGAAGAAAAGTGTCTCCAAAGGAGCAGCAAGCGCTCACTGTTTCGCGAATACCTGTATCACTATTTGAAGGAGATTTATGAACACATGTCGTAAAATGAAGTCTGGTATGTAATTTCTTATTTGAATATTATGGAAATCGTTTTGTAGCTATATTTAAGTTTCAGAAACCTAGGATAATGGGTTCCAATCCCAGTTGGTTGTGATTGCCTACAAGGTTTGTAAGAACAGTACTACTCTTCTCGTTGGCCAGCTTAAAGGTCACATGCAACGTAAAACACAACTTTGGAGATTCTGATACCTTTCGATATGGACTTACCGAAACAAATCAGTTTTAACTTATAAAGTTGAAAAATAACGCGATGAAAACAAACGCGCAAAATCGTAGTTCAAACGATTCACTAACTTTCCCCCAGCGCTTGGGGGAATTGAAGTGGTTTCAACAGCTAGGCTGCGCTCAGAGCACATGCGCAGTGAAATACGTTTGCGGAGCTTGGAAGCGGGTTGTCTGGTGAATATTCGGTGAAGGCTTTGGTGTGAGATATTTTTCTAATGTTTGTTGATATTTCACAGGCGCGAGCTTTTTATATGTTATTGCAGTAGATTACCGATTTAAATGTTTATATACTTTCATTTGTCTATTTCACCACACGTTCTTCTTACCGAGTCACTTTCTCAGTTCGATACTTAAAAGCAATGTCATTATTTAGCGTCGACAGAATTTCTAACTGTGATATGGATATGTCGTTGTCACAGACAAAACTCAATGTCTGTTTTATTGGCACATATGTGTCTGCCTGCCCGTCTGCTAATGACAGTATTCAATACACAATTTCACTGACCACATGCAATTTTAACTTAACACCTATCAGGCTATACGCCATAAACAAAACGCATTGATTTATGGCCCGAGTTCGGTCTCTGTCACATTATCTAATTACACAGACAGTCAGGTGTGATACTTGTACACATGACATGTTATGATGTCTGTTGATTGCAAAATGTTATACACCAAAAATGAGCATGTATTTACAAAACCCAACATCTCTATATATACACACACAATAGGCCGTGAAAATGAACCAGCCGTTACACTTGAGTGCACACCCACCCGCTCTGACTGGGTTCGGTATCCCGGGTGCTTCGTTTCTTGGGAAGTAAACTCAAGTACAAAATATTGCACTTTTGATTTGCGATTGTACGCTTATAATTTTGTTGTTATGTTTTTTAATAACCAGCAATGTATATTATATGTCATGAATAAGTGATAATTGTGTTTTAATTATGTTTGATTGTTTGGTTGCATGTGACCTTTAACGTATCAGGTTGAGAAGCATTGATAGAACTGAAATACTGTTCAAAAACGGAGTACAGCGCAATTCACACTCTAATCTATGAGAAGAACGTCATCAGAGGTGTGTTAGAGGGTTTGGTGATTGAGTGAGAAGTGTTTGAACAGCACCTGTGATCTCTAGTCAAGCTGGTAATAAATTAAAGCTCGTGAACAAATTATATCTTACTTTCATCATGTTGATCAGGCTTTTCGTCAAATCCTTGACTTAAGGAGATGTGCTCGTTGCATCTTAAGGTCTGGTCCATTCAACACTCTTTTGAAAGATCAAAGAGTTGTGAAAAATGAAAGTCTTTCTTTCTCTCCTCGTCGGTTGTGAGTTCTTTTATGACACGCATCCCATTTCCTCATTACTTGGGCAATACAGGATTAAGGCTGACAAAAGGCAGACGTTTCTGTTTGAAGCAGATTACTTACAAATGTTTCCAAAACAAATTTAATCTTTCAAACACTACACATTCTGAATCACCAGTCAGCGAAAGGTGTCTATCATTAAACACATGAAACCGCCTCCTTGGTGTTGTGGATGGAGCGTCTGGAGAACATAAAGTCGGTGCTTAAACCCCGTGGCTAGGCTGCGTCACACAAAAAGACGCTTTAAGATTGTACGAGTCACCCTGTCTGGCGCTCGGTAGTATAGAAGACATGAAGAATGGACAACTCCGTCTAGTGTTTATGGGCTGTGTGAGTGAGTGTGTGTGTGTATATATATATATGTTTATATATATGACATGTGTGCGATATGATATATGATAAATGTGCGTGTGTGTGTGTGTGGGTGGTGTGTGTGTGTGTGTGTGTGTGTGTGTGTGTGTGTGTGTGTGTGTGTGTGTGTGTGTGTGTGTGTGTGTGTTTCGTGTTCGTCGTTTCACGTCTTCTCACACATGATTCATTACTGGCATTGTCCCAAGAATTGCAGGTGTCATAACTTTACCATTTTGGCGAGTTATGGTGTATGGTGCTTGAACGCACGGGGCACTTGTAACGCAAGTTTAGTTATAAGATATGTTTATACCCGTATAGAATGCCAGCATGTTGGACCGAAATTCTCGCGATAAAAACCGTAAGTTCTACCGGCATATGTAACACATGTCTCGACCTGTGAGTAGAATTCCCAGCACTGCGGCATCGTCACCTAAAACGGATGCTGGGGTAGCCTAGTGATTAAGGCGTCGCAGACCCATGTTCGTTTCCCACATGGGTAAAAGAAGTCCATTTCTTGTGTAGCCCCGCCGATATGTTGCTGGAAAATTACTAAAGGCGACGTAAAGCTAACCTCACTTATCAGGAGGTAGAAGATGAATATCATTTCCTGCTTGTTTGTCCTTTGTATGGAAATTTTCTGAAAAGAATACATAAAGAAATAATTTTACTTGAACCCCCGAAAAGACAAATTCTATACCCTCATGGCATCCCAAAATCAAACAGCCACAAAATATCTCGCAATGTATATATACCATGCCATGAATATGAGATCCTCTGCATTACAGATGTGATATTATTTACTATATATTCTTTTATATTGCACCCTCTGCTACTGTATGTTAAATGTACTATAGGCCTACGGCCTCTTCAGTACTGTAAATAAAGATTGACTCCTCTTTCCAGTTGTGTGGGTTAATGATATGCGATCAGTTAGTTCAGATCCACTGATTATCACAATAGGATTAGTTTTGAGATTTTGTATTTTGAAGTATAAGGTTAACTGTCAAGAGGTATATAGACTGGAGGAGACAGACAGCAATATGAGCCTTGCTGATTTATATCACGGAGCACGTTGACTGTCGCTGTTGAGATACCTTTGCGATGCTAGATCAGAAAAAAGATATGTAAGACGTCAGAAGACTATGTATATGCTACCATGGATATTGTAGATAATGCCAGTGAAATAATACCTTTAAATTTATCTTTGTAACAGCATCTTCTAGGGTTTCTTTTTGTCAGGAAAAACAAATGATGAATGTCTGGAAGCACAGTCATGTTTTTTTATCTAACTAAGTTTATACACGGCACAATCCTTGTCTTGATATTTGATTTCTCTTTGGTATGGCAGGGTGGATTTAGGTAATTAGATTAAAAATATATCATCTACAATATTCTCTAACTTATAACAAATCATGTAAATTAATGAAGATAAGATTATTCAAAGCAGTCGTCAATACATGTTATGTGGCAGTGCTATTGATTGTGTAACAATTTTCCAGGTTTATAAAGTTGTACAGGAGGCGGTAATCTTTTATATATTTGGAGTGTTTAGGAGTCAAAACAAACCTATGAGCCTTTTCGTTATATTCTGAACGTAGAGTCGGCGAATCGTCTAGACTCCTTTTCTTGGGTATAGAAGTGGAGCCAACTTTTGCCTCTCACATAACATATCTCAAACAACAAGAAGACGATCAATTGTGTGGAGATAATTCTTGTACTGGATACTTGGCGGAGCTGTGGTTTCGGAAACTTGACCATAGTTGCAGGGAGGTAAACATTACCACCTCTGTCTTTATTGTTTTAATTTCAACTTGTGAATGACACGTAACAATTTCTTCCATTGTCTGGTGAAGTGCCCTTTGTAATCATATCGTTTTCGAAGCTATCTTTCTTGTAACACTTTTACTATTTTTGGCTGTTCATTTCTTAAAAATCCAGGAGGGAATCATTTTCAAAAAGTTCTGCTTTGATGTACATTGCATTGTTACGTGTACAGTACATGACATAAAATAGTACTTTCTGTGTTTTAATTTCAACTTGTGAATGACACGTAACAATTTCTTCCATTGTCTGGTGAAGTGCCCTTTGTAATCATATCGTTTTCGAAGCTATCTTTCTTGTAACACTTTTACTATTTTTGGCTGTTCATTTCTTAAAAATCCAGGAGGGAATCATTTTCAAAAAGTTCTGCTTTGATGTACATTGCATTGTTACGTGTACTTTCTGTGTTTTAATTTCAACTTGTACACGTAACATAAAAATAGTACTTTCTGTGTTTTTTCTTAATTTCAACTTGATGTACATTGAATGACAGTACGTAACAATTTCTTTCTGTTGTCACGTGGTGAAGTGCCCTTTGTAATCATATCGTTTTCGAAGCTATCTTTCTTGTAACACTTTTACTATTTTTGGCTGTTCATTTCTTAAAAATCCAGGAGGGAATCATTTTCAAAAAGTTCTGCTTTGATGTACATTGCATTGTTACGTGTACAGTACATGACATAAAATAGTACTTTCTGTGTTTTAATTTCAACTTGTGAATGACACGTAACAATTTCTTCCATTGTCTGGTGAAGTGCCCTTTGTAATCATATCGTTTTCGAAGCTATCTTTCTTGTAACACTTTTACTATTTTTGGCTGTTCATTTCTTAAAAATCCAGGAGGGAATCATTTTCAAAAAGTTCTGCTTTGATGTACATTGCATTGTTACGTGTACAGTACATGACATAAAATAGTACTTTCCTGAAACAATGCCTGTGGTGATGTGCTAACAAAGCCTCTAAGGATATACGTTAGTTTCATTTTCAAGTATAAAATCACTTCTTTGATCACTGTAAGATAATAAGGAATATCTAGGAACCTTTAACAAAATGGAAACATGTAAACAATTCCAGAAAATAGAGGTATATTTGCGTGGCAAACTTGAATTATCATTTGCTAACACTTTCTATTTTTTCCAGTAACCTGACCATGCAAATTGCTGGCGCGGTTGCACTGTTTTTCCTGTTCCACGAAACAAGTTATATATAGAAATTATCATCCAGCAGAACCAGCGGGTTCACTACGGGCATTGGTCTTTGCCGTTCAAGAGAAGTGTCTAAGGTCTTGTCCATTTCTTTGTTGAAACCACAACACGACATATTTATTTACGTCTGTAAGTTGGACTAATAAGACGTCGAGAGGTTAGCATATACGCATCTCGACTGTTAAAGGTCAGCCTCATAACTGTGGTTGTCAGCGTCACAGTGTGATGGAAGTCAGGCAGCTCGAGGATATCAGACTCAATCAGTGTATACTCACCCATTACGCCTAGCGAAGGCCCTCTACTTTCTTTCACGAGAATTGTGGGGAAATCAAATACGAAATGACTGAATGCCCCATTTGCGATGTGGTAATGATGGGACTTGGGGTATTTCCTTACTTTTCTACTTTAAACTGCCTCTATGACACACCTGCAATGAATCGTCTAGACATCTCAAATAATTGCTCCATGGGGTTTTCGCTTGTCAAAATATAAGCCCAAGGAAAGAGCCTCTGAACGGTTCTAAGCTAAATGTGAGTAAGGGATCATTCGGACCGTAAGACAGATATATGGTATGAGGGTTCATTAGTTGGAAATGATCAAATGTGTCAACATTGCGTAGGACCAGGATGTCATAAATGCTCTGGTACATGTTGATCCTGGATGCTGGGCTGAGGCTAAAGTGTTTTATGCCAAAAGCTTACAGAATATCCACGTCATGGATCACTGTAATGCGACGTGTGTTTACACTTGAAACAGATAATAAAAGAAAATTTAATATTTAAAGCCGTTTTCCGGTCAATGCGTTACAAAGCAACCGGTGACAAACTCGGGGAACGTGCCTTGACTGCGTTGTCTGATGTTGGTGTGGACATATTGTCATACATTCTGTACCGGTGTCTGTTGGACACATCCCTGATGGAAACCCCCCTTCATATTTACTCCATGTAGGCACTGAGATTGGTAATCAACTTTATGACTACTTCCCAGTACAGGGGCGATGGGGTAACATAATGGTTCAAGCGTAAGCTCGTCACTCTGAAGACCCGTGTTCGATTACCCACATGGGTACAACGAAGCCCATTTCTAGTGTCTCCCGGCGTGATACTACTGGAATATTGCTATTAGTGGCGTCACTCGTCAAACCATACTCACTCACTTCTCAGTGCATACACATCAGGAACTACAATGTCCCCTAACATTTGTGTCGAGTACCTGTATCCCAGTGATATATAAACAGATGTCAATGGAAAGTGGACTCTGTTGTTTGGATTTGTCAAATTGTTTCCGAAACCTAGGACCATGAGTTCAAATTCTGGTTGACCCTCCTAGGCTTGTTAGAACTCGTTCTCGTTGAACACCTGCATCCATTTCACGCACGCTTAACGTTCAAGTTGACAAGCATTGATGTAACTGAAATACTGTTCAAAGCGGCGGTAAACCCAATTCACTCA
Organism: Haliotis rubra; assembly: GCF_003918875.1. NCBI lineage: Eukaryota > Metazoa > Mollusca > Gastropoda > Lepetellida > Haliotidae > Haliotis > Haliotis rubra. The sequence goes on along the minus strand of NW_025767357.1, from coordinate 2,673,737 downwards.
CACATCCATAAGAAAAATGTGATCAGAGGTGTTTTGGAGAGTACACGGTGAGGTGATTGAGAGAGAAGTGTTAGAGCAGTACCTATGATGAAGCTGATCGTAAATTAATGCTGGTGAACAAATTACATCCACTTTCATCGTGTTGATCGTCATTTCTTCAAATCCTTGACTTAAGGAGACGTACTCATTATATCGTTAGCAACAGCCCATGCAGCACTCTAATGAAAGATCAAAGAGTTGTGAAAAATTAAAATCCTACTTTTTCCCTTCGCTGACTGTAAGTGTTTTTACGACTCATTTCTTATTTCCTCATTAGCGGGCATTACAGGATTAAAGCTGTTAAAAGGCAGACGTTACTATTTGAAGCACACACTTTACATAATGTTGGCTGAACAAACATAATCTTTCATTCACTCCCCATTCTGAGTCCGTCTTGCAACAAACGTATGAGACCGCTTCCGTGGTGCAGTGGAGGGAGAGTCTGGAGAGCAGAAGGTCGGTGGTTCGATCCCAAGGTTTTAAATAAAAAAGTTGATTATATTTGTTACACAAACTGGTGCTCGGTGTCATATAGCGATAACACCAGGACTAGTGGGACCGGCCTGTCTCATACGTGTAAGTTGGTTGACCTGGTTAGAACTGCAGAATGGTGTGTCATCGGGCTGCAGAATGGTGTGTCACGTTATTATATTCCGACGCTATGTAGACTTGTATGGTTTCATTGTAGTTTTGAGAGTTTTTTCACATGGAGTTTGGCTTTAACACCCGTTATGAAATCTGTTTCATGAGATACTAAACATTCTTATTCTCTGGCATTGGAGTTTGTATTTATTCACACATGTAAGAGTAGGTATTATATTACTTGGGAACTGTAGGTATATTTTCATTTGCATCCACTCTGCATTAATCTGCGGTTGTGCCAAACTGTAATGACTAGAAGAGGATCTATGCCGATATTTTCGCAATATCATGTTCTCTGATTTGTGCTAACAAACATGAGGTTAATCAGGCATCATTTCGATAATGTTTATTCCAACATTGGAATATCAAACAAAGCTTCATACTACACTTTATCAAAGCACAAAAGCTGAGTACAATATACACACACAACGAGACAGAGAGACACAACATAGGGGAGAGGGACACACAGTCTGAAATACGAGCACACTAAACGGCAGTAACCAACAAACACAGACACCACCATTACACCACCATCACGCATACGCTCACAAGCAAGAATTTACAACACACTACATAAGCAGGAACATGAACCCTCATCAGACACTAGCACAGACGACACATGAAGATCAGAATTGGTCTTCAGCAACCCATGCTTGTCGTAAGAGGCGACAGACGGGATTGGGTGTTCTGGCTCGCTGACCGAGTTGATGTCATCGTATTTCAATTGCGTAGATCGATGCTCAGGCTGTTGATCACTGGGTTGTCCGGTGCAGACTGGACTATTCAGGCCACCGCCATATAGCTGGAATATAGCTGAGTGCAGCGTTCAACCAGCAACAAACAAACAAAAACATCCGAAGGAATGCGTCAAACTAGACTGGAACAACACCTTTAGCACTAGACTGGAACATGCCCGTTGTGCTCATCAGAAACAACGCCTGTAGTCTGAAGTCATGATCTACTGCTATTTTAAAAAAAACAAATAATGAAGAACTGAACGGAAACATCGCCTCTAATAATGCGGTGAAACAATATTGTAATGTTGTGCTGATATCACGTTTTCATGGAGATTACACAAAGGTAATGCTAGGCTGATACACCGTCTTAAGTACCACGTTGCAACAATGCATGTACTATTGTGGTGAATCAATGTCCAGTGTCCTATGACGAAACACTGTCGATTCTACTGATGCTGTACCTATGTACCACTTCAACACCTCGTTGATTACCCCATATGACATATAGCATTTTCATATTTCAATAAAATTCTTCTAAGTGAATCGTGAGAAATGGCGATTTCACTTGTTACACTCCTGCACACTAATTCAATTATAAACTGAAGGCTATTCAAGATGGAAATGCAACATGTCATCCCAACAGCCAGAAAGAAAATGTTACTTGTAATTAGTAATACAACTCGGCAAGTTAACAGTTGGATGCTTCAGATAAGAATTGTTTATCAACAAACTGAAGAGGTTAAGGCCAGTTGCAATTACTTGATTAAAACATTCCAGGTTGTGAACACCAAGAGCAGTAAGAGTTAAGAAGAACAAAGAAAGACGGCTTTTGTCTATCACCTCCTTGCCGTACCAATTCATCTGCAAGCAAGCACTGTCATTACAAAGCTATCGTCGGTCTATGCATGGTTCCACTCATTTCGACTAATTACAAACAGAGCGTTGTACCTGCCAGCAGTGTGTTACATTCAAGACAACTCAAAAGATGGACAATGGAGTCAATTGTTTTCTTTCGTTAGAAGAGTGACACGTAACTGCAAGTCGAGCCGTATGTACGTATGAACGTATGCACGAACAGATCAGTCGGCCAGGATCTCCCAATTACATAATTGTTCCGTGGAACAACGTTCCTGATTTTGTGGTACAAAACATCTGAAAAACAGGTTACGATCATAAACGGCGTTAAACGGCGTGTGTTCAGCATCTGCTCTGAGATGTTTTCCTAACCATCCTGCCCAAAGTTTGCAGCCGTCCTCGCCCCTGTTTGCTAAATTAACAACACAATTAATAATTTCAAGAAGGTAGTTAATAGTGATTGGTGCGTTCTAATTGCACCAAAGACAGCTGATGCCTTTTGTTTGTTAGGTCGATTGTCGCACTTCGAAACAATGTATGCTTTAATGCAATGATCCCTGCGTTTAGGAAGCAATTACAAGCACACAAACCCAACAATAGCTTGTGTTGTAGAAATAGGATTTCCGAATGTTGAAGAAGGAGCATAAACTGCTCAGTAACCGAAGGAGGACTCTTGGGTGTGTGAATGACCGGTTGAGTATCAGAGATTCCAAGTGTTGTTCCGCCGTAGTTACTCTGTGTTTTAGTTACTGGGTGACCAGAAACTACATAACTGTGGATTATTAAGTCCGGTTCACCCTGAATAGGGTTATGCTTGTGGGTGCTCGTGGTTTTCAGCGAAGAGGTAAAGGTCTGAACCCTGCATTACTTGGGTATTTCATCCCACAATAAGCTGATAAACGTTGATGTAATGTGAATACTGATCAAAGCGGAGCTAAACCTAAATCGCTCATTCACTCTTTCTTTTTACTCACATCGGAATTACTTCTTGCTTAAACGTATTTATTCTAGTCTCACGTACTTATCGCATAACAGAAACAACGTTTCCAAATGCAAAGACACGTGAGCAATCATGTTTTGGCATATCTGATTTCATGCGCATCTGGACGTGAAATATCAGATTAAATTGGACCTGTTTCACGGTTGAAAACCAGCTCGTCGTTCCATTGTAAAGTAATTACGTGGGTCTTCAGTAATGCCAAATTCGTGTCTCCCAAAGATAAGCACGAACATGTGAAATCTCTCCTTGCGCCGTATTTCTGTTAACGTGTCAGTGATATGACAATCATCCAGTTAAAAAGACATCACACCTAAACCACACACTGGAATAAGACTTTGACATCAAACCTAAGACACACGACTGATATGAAACAAAAATATTGACTGCAATACTTTTTCAGTGCTAAATTGCATGTACTGGATCATTATCATCACTACATAGGAGAAGATGTTCATCCACGTGATTTCAACACTGGCTCGTCTCTCTGAAGACCAGCACTCGATTCACAACTTCATTGAATCTGTGTAGACGCCATTTCTTGGCACCATCAAGATCTGTATAATAATGAGGGCGTAAATGAATGAAACTGAGAGATGATGCTTTATGAAAGTACACCTAAAGATACACCTATATCTAAACGCACATTACATGTTGTGAAAGTAAGTTTTTCAAAACTCTCGCAAATGTGAAGATGAAATTAAGACATTATTCCATCCATATTTCTTGAAAGCATTAACGCACTTCACGAAGACCAGGTTTCAAAATTGAACTTGTAAAAAAGGAATGTCAACATGAAGCTATTTGAAGGCAGCGAAGCATTCCACATTTCCAAGATAAACGTTTTGAAACCTTTTTAGAAGCACACTTCACTGTTATTATGTTTTAGTAAAAGGTACGAAAATTAAATATCAATGTTGACATAATAATGATTAAATGGAACTTAAAAACATCAGTGTAAATTGGATATGGTGGATCAAACAAATGTCATATTCAACCCAGAAAACAAAACTGACAAGAGCGCCTGGTCTTTTTCTCAAATGGTAACGTATATAATCAATATTCGTTAGAAAGGAAATCACTGCCAAACATAAAACAAGGCGCCTCAGTGAAAGGAACGGACTTCTGAGAAGACGTTGCACGTTGACTGATGACGTGCCCAGTTGGCAAAAAACTTATAGGAACGTTTAATACGACATTGATTTCTGAGCGATCTCCTGTAACAATATGCTTAGAGTTAATTCTTCACCCTTTCTTCAAACTCATATAACGAGATTAACCTGAAAATGACTTAAAAGAAACTTTTGTTTATTGTGGGACATGAAAAGCAGTCGACATGTCAAAATTCCATTTTAAACTGTAACTGTTGAAATACAACATTCAACTACAACAACACTCTGATATGATAACACATATGATTAAGGTATATGCTGTCACTACAGCAGTCACTCAACGTCTGATTGAGGGACTGTATCGTCCAACAGCAGCCGTTCACCCTCTGATATGGTATTTCAGCATACAGACAGACATTTCTGCGATATATACTGCACTATACGGCTGTGCGATACATACGGACACATGTTCACTTCACTATATAGATGTGAGATACAAACGGGCATATGTTCACTTCACTTGCATTTGTGTGACACAAGCATGTACTGAGGGATCACAAGCTCTAAGAAGTCCAGCGTTTATCACTGGAAAAACACGAACATGATTCTGCCAAAATATCATTTTAAAGTCCGACATCACTTCTCAAAACATATATAGTGAAAGGCATAACGGAAATGAGAGTCAGTGCAAAAAGAGCAATGTGTAAGGTTGTAATGAAGTTATCTTTATTTGTCGCCATATTCCTCATTAAACGTCGCCTTGGGAATAACACGCCATTCTGCTGGGTCGATCCACGTTCTCACACAAGCACGCCACATCAGCAAAACGCCTGTGTATTCTAGGAAAGTGATGAAGAGGAAGAGAAATCTCTAAGTTCCTTGCAACAGCCACTCCCTTGGGACAAGTCAATTTTGATGAAGTATTATGAGATACCTCTATTTGCCGAATGGGTTGTTTCAATGCTCCAGTGTGCTTTATATGTCTGATATCAAACTAAATATGGTCAAGATCCATCAACATTTCTTCGAATTGTCATTCCGAAACCACACTACTTTATGATAGACGGGCGGCAAGAAAGATGGATGACAGCCCATGACAATATGGCCAATGACAAAAGCCGTTAATCATGTTACGGTGATCAATAATGCAAAGTTTAAAAGTTCTTTGACAAGTGATTTGAGACGCTTGGATTTTCGTCTCGTCAATGTCAAGACATTTCCCACAGGACATAGACCCTAATTGAGGTTTCACAATCCTACCATCATTCCTCGGACATTTAGAACCGGAAGAAAGGCCCGCGGCGGTGGTCAAGTAAGCCCGAGATATACCTATTGCTCTTGTGAGCAATGAAAGAAGCAAAAAGCATTGCTGACCTTATATCATAGAGTGGCAGCTCTTTGTGGGAGGATAGTCAGGAGAGATAAGGGTCGTAACTGTTCACCTCTTCACTGAAACCCATGGGTATGGTGGTGGTGGTACTGTCAAACCAGAATTCTGACATACAATTATGGGCTTTTGACAGGCCCCAGGAACACACAGAGTATTGAAGCGTCCTTCGCAACCAAGACATCTTGCCCTTCTATCGAATTAGTGGCTGTTTCATAGAGGTGGGCCAATATTATGAGGCTGTGATACAGTATCTATCCTGATAATATGCGTGCCATACCATATGCATCCCCATGCAGTAATATTTTCTTTGATTGCATAAGTTCATATTCTCTCCCTCTTTTGCTGGTGAAAACATATTTTTTGTAATGTTTAAGACAGTGAAAATGGAAATGAGCTTGGAGGTACTATGCATATTCAATTTTAACCAGTCAGAACAGTAGTTGTAAATCTATGCATTATATCATGAGCCATCTAGCCATATCGTTACACAAGTGTTCTTTTACAAAACCCCGTCACATTACAACATATTGTAAACAATAGGTTATAACTTGCTTACCCTTTTCTAAACCAATGACTGATCTGGCAAGAGAAATTTCAAAATGATTTACACGAGAGGTAATATTCAGAAAGTAAGTATTGGTCCATTTTGGGACATTACAATATGTGCCCTTTGACGATAACGATGTTCAGGTTCGTGTATAATTATAAAATAGGCAGCCATGATAGAAACAGCTCAAATGCGCACCACCTGTGATCTCTCGTGACGTTTGCCATGAATTAAATCTCGTGAACAAATTACCTCTCACTTTCATCCTATTTTTTCTTTTAACTCCTTTACTTAAGGAGACCCATGTGCTCGTTACTTTATTTGTCGCCATGTTCCTCATTAAACGTCGCCTTGGGAATAACACGCCATTCTGCTGGGTCGATCCACGTTCTCACACAAGCACGCCACATCAGCAAAACGCCTGTGTATTCTAGGAAAGTGATGAAGAGCAAAAGAAATCTCTAAGTTCCTTGCAACAGCCACTCCCTTGGGACAAACCAATTTTGATGAAGTATTATGAGAAACCTCTATTTGCCGAATGGGTTGTTTCAATGCTCCAGTGTGCTTGTTATGTCTGATATCAAACTAAATATGGTCAAGATCCATCAACATTTCTTCGAATTGTCATTCCGAAACCACACTACTTTATGATAGACGGGCGGCAAGAAAGATGAATGACAGCCCATGACAATATGGCCAATGACAAAAGCCGTTAATCATGTTACGGTGATCAATAATGCAAAGTTTAAAAGTTCTTTGACAAGTGATTTGAGACGCTTGGATTTTCGTCTCGTCAATGTCAAGACATTTCCCACAGGACATAGACCCTAATTGAGGTTTCACGTTCCAACCATCATTCCTCGGACATTTAGAACCGGAAGAAAGGCCAGCGGCGGTGGTCAAGTAAGCCCCAGATATACCAATTGCTCTTGTGAGCAATGAAAGAAGCGAAAAGCATTGCTGACCTTATATCATAGAGTGGCAGCTCCTTGTGGGAGGATAGTCAGGAGAGATAAGGGTCATAACTGTTCACCTCTTCACTGAAACCCATGGGTATGGTGGTGGGGGTACTGTCAAACCAGAATTCTGACATACAATTATGGGCTTTTGACAGGCCCCAGGAACACACAGAGTATTGAAGCGTCCTTCGCAACCAAGACATCTTGCCCTTCTATCGAATTAGTAGCTGTTTCATAGAGGTGGGCCAATATTATGAGGCTGTGATACAGTATGTTTCCTGATAATATGCGTGCCATACCATATGCATCCCCATGCAGTAATATTTTCTTTCATTGTATAAGTCCATATTTTTGTTACATCACAATACCTGTAATGTAACGAATCGTATGTACAGCGATACAGTAGTTGTAAACCTATGCATTATATCATGAGCCATCTAGCCATATCGTTACACAAGTATTCTTTTACAAAACCCCGTCACATTACAACATATTGTAAACAATAGGTTATAACTTGCTTACCCTTTTGTAAACCAGTGCCTGATCTGGCAAGAGAAATCTCAAAATGATTTACACGAGAGGTAATATTCAGAAAGTAAGTATTGGTCCATTTGGGGACATTACAATATGTGCCCTTTGACGATAACGATGTTCAGGTTCGTGTATAATTATAAAATAGGCAGCCATGATTGAAACAGCTCAAATGCGCAGCACTGGTGATCTCTCGTGACGTTTGCCATGAATTAAAGCTCGTGAACAAATTACCTCTCACTTTCATCCTATTTTTTCTTTTAACTCCTTTACTTAAGGAGACCCATGTGCTCGTTACTTCGTTAAGGTTGGTCTTTTTAGCACCTCTAATGTAACATCAAATAGTTTGATTCAAAGTCGTGCTTTTTCCTCTTGCCAAAAGTTGAGTGTATCTATTAGATGTTTTTGGTTGTTCATTAAGAGGTCATTATGATGGTAAAGCAGCTCAGGCATAAATGACGTCATATGTTTCGACCCAACAACGATTTAACTTTTTAAACATGTCCATATAAACACTATAGAAACTAACCATGCAAACGTTCTGCGCTTAATGTTGCATCTTTAGGCCTGATGTAATTACCGCAACTAGTTTTAGGACAATTTCTTTCTTTTTCTACTGGGAAATAAACGTTTCCAGATAGTGAGTTGGGTTCACACCGCTTTGAACAGTATTACAGATGAATCACAGCGTGTCAACATGATCTGAACGGGAAGCCTGAAAGAGCACGGTTATGATGCTGACAACCCCAATAATATAACCAGGGTGAGTCGGAATGGGATATTATAAGTTGTTGTGAACAACGTATTTATCTTACAGAAGACATCGATGGCAATTTTGAACTGAAGCACGGGTATTGTATCATTGTATGGAGTACCAGACGACAAGACGACAAGAAAAACAAATTTAGAGTTATCTCCCTTCCGTCTATTTGCATTCGCAAAACATCGGTAATTTCCGTACATCATACGTGATTCAATGTTATTCGAGATAAAGAATTACTACTACGAAATACCAAATGAGTTTGGCATTCCCTGTGGGGTACATAGAAATGTTACTCGCTTGTAAGCGGGGTAAATTGAAAATATTAGAAGAGTTCTCAGCCAATCAGAAAACAACATTTATGTGTGAGGCAAGATAAATTTGAATGGACAGAACAGAATTTTATTCTAAAAAAACGCACAAAAAGTGATATAGAGATCATACAGGTATATATATATATATAAATAAAATATACACATGATATCATTTGAAGAGGCACATGCACTGTTTTATAATTTTGGATAATTTGAGGAGGAGTTGTTGATAATAAATAACATTTCATGAGAAAAATAAATTTACAGATTGAGGGCTTCACACAGAAATATTTTGGTAAAAAGGTTTTTCGTTGTTCAACAAGTGATGAACATATTAGTAAAATGGAATTCGTCACATATAACTTGATTGCAAGGATTACAAAGTCGGCTTCCTTTCAAAATATTTAGCCAGCACCCTGTTTCTATTAGGAACCTATGATTTGTTGTCCTAAATTTTGTTAGCCAAATTCTACTTTGAAAGGCTAATTTAAGATAAGGTTCAGGAATAAGTGCATTTTCATACATTGAATAATAAAATACTTTTGATGATTGAGTAATACTTGAGTTCCAAGATAGTACAAACGGATCTAAAAGGGTCCTCTTTATAATATTCTTGAATGAAGTAACGTTATTAACATATTGAGAGACCCATACATAAGACATTCCAGTCTCATCTAAAATAGCTTTAACATTATTTAACAAAACGAAATTAGAATTGTTGCTATTAACTGTCAAATTGTACATAAGGTTGTAGATGATATGAGATATCTTATGACTAGGATGTAATAATTTAGCTCAATAGGAAATCACTTTAACTTTAACATTAATCGAGAGGGGAAAACGCCCAAATTGTTCATAAACCATAAAGCCTGGTGTTGATTGTTTAACATATTTTTAAATATATTTCCAAAGCGAAAACGAACACGTTCCAAAAGTTTAACATTTTCATAACCCCAGATCTCAGCACCATATAACAAAACGGGTTGAACAAGCCCGTGAAACAATTTCAGCTGACAATCAGTGGGGATATCTAACTAGCGAATAAGTCTAAAAAACTCAAAACATTGCCTTCGCGGCTTGGTCTGACAATCTTTTTATAGCTTTACAAAATCTTCCGTTTCAGCAAATAGAACAGTATCATCTGCACACAGAACTCACAACTTTATCTACACATTGAAATTATTCTCAACCAACATATTCACAGGAGCAAGCCCATCTACCTGATGTTCCTTCAAAAATAGCTCTAAGTCATTTAAATAAATAGCAAAAGAGTGCAAGACTCTGCCCCTATACATGATATTACCGAATTTCCCTCTGTTGTTCCATAGGTAGGAAATCATGATGCTATTTAGCGTGGGCAGCCACCATTCATTGTTAACTGTTTCAGTACACAAAACTAAAAGCGACAAGACCCAGATCCATAATAAATGTTTGCTCAATTACAGCTACGACTGTCGTAATCATGTATATATGAATCACTATCTATTATTGATGATAGCAAGTGTTGGAAATAAGGAAAAGGTAAATGTATCCTCGTCCATTGGTAGCAACGTCCACTTGAGGCTGAGTTCATCAAGTTCACACATAACCTAAGTATATTCTCCAGATTCGGCTGCTTCTTGTTTTTCTGAAGAGCCCCTACAACACACATTCATCAGTTCCAGCTTCATACTTTGCGGTTAGTAATGGTTCACAGTCTTGTGTGGTCAGTTGTCCAATCCATTTCGTTGACTCACCCAGTATATTTGTTACACAATATAAAAACACTTTAAAGGGAAATATATCTGACACTAAATAATCTCACTTCATCAAGGCTTTTCCAACTCTTTGAAGCTCTGATGCATCGAGAACCCCAGCAGTCGTTTACACTGCATTTCCTGATTAGGTTCGGATTCATTGCTATCTTAAATGCATTACTTGTCTCTGAACTGACAGCATTTGCATGGACCAAGAGAAAGTAACATGCGTCGAGGAGAATACATGGACTTTAAAATGAGGTTCGTCCCATGACAAGTAATACCGGATCAACTTCAGAAAATGGAAACGTTTTGCTTTGGGCGGTGAGATTACATATTAACTACGACATAAAAAGAAATAATAGAGAAATGTGTCTGATATGTGCCATTATCTCATTCCTCTACAGAATTAGAAGATAGATAGCAATTAAAAGTGAGTGGAAGGGAAATATGCAAAGGTGATGATTTTTTCAATTGTGGTCGGGGTTTCCCATAGCTCTTCATTAACCATCACTTGTCAAGCTGTTCACGGAAGGCTGTAGTTCTGGATTCATATCGCAGGCCCAGTTATTCCTTTAAGTTTGTAATCTTATATCCTAACATATATTAACTTTGTATTGAGTGAGTGAGTGAGTTAAAATGCTAAGTCACATCGGCAATATTTCAGCCATATCGTGACTAAAACAAGTAACTGTTATAGTTTCATAATAATTAAAAGTAAATTTTAAACATCTGTCAACTAAAGACAGTAAAACAACTAAGTTATCACAGATACATATTTAAAACTAGTAATAAAATCTAAAACAGTTTAACTATTGAAGACGATACAATATATATACAGGCTGTAGATCGCCAACAACTGTAGGGAGATTACCAAACTAGGGACCATGGGGACTTACAGTGCCTTTGCTACCTGCATGGACCCTATATAGATTTACACCACCCCTTCAGCCGCTGGCAATTGTAGGAAAATGTAGCCATAATTTAAAAGCATAAATATAGAACATTTAAAAAATCTGGTATGTTTAAGTTTCCTTCAATGATTTCGGGACTTACGTATCCTCTCAGGAGGACAGTAATTTTACAGTACTTTGTACAGTATATTTGTAAGCTTTATGGGAGTGGGAATTTAGATATACATGCCTATTGCGTGTACGTCGAGGGTTCGAATTTCAGATTTTTCTTAATTACACCCAAATCTGTCGCTACCATTTCATATTACAAATGTCACAAGTAGTGTAAAATTTGTCTTATTCAGCACTTTCTGTTTCAAGGTAATGGTGGGCTTCACAAACCAAACATCCTTGAAAAGTAGTTTATCTAGTATTTTATCAGCTTACCTTTTTTCAGGAGCACCTGGACACACTGAACACTTTGATATTACAACATAGAGATTCATAAACAGATGCTTATAATACACTAGGAATCGTGCTCCACAGAAATTTGTCGTTATTATGGAAACTTTACAGTCTCTTTCCTTTATAGCAGGTGTATCATTTACAAGAGCGGTAGATCGGTGCCATGCTTTCTTTGAATCAATCGCTTCTGTTGAGGAAGCATGCAATGAGGCGAAATGTCTAGACTCGTTCGTGCATCATAAACATGGTTTGTAAAGATCCATTTGACCAAAAATAAACCAAAACGACAAACACACACACAACTAAATGATATGTGATATAGAAATGATTACAGTAATTGCTCAAGGCGTTTTAAGCCTTCTCCAGTTGATTGGCTGACTGCGATTTATAGAATTGGGCAATATCCCTGACGAGAAGAACAGAACACTTTTCACCATGCATACAAAAATGAATTATTGGAAAATTACAATTCACATCATTACTATTTTTGAAAACACCACATCAACATTGCTTCAGGTTAGATGCATTTATGGGTAATATCATCCTCAACTGACCCATCGCAAAAGTTGGACAATACCATTTCAAGCAGAGCGAATTTATATGCAATTAATTTAAATAATAGCTCGTTTATCTATCTGAAATAGACGTCCGTGAGCAGTATTCACGTCATAGCGGGGAAGGAAGTGACGAAGTAAATTAAGACTCAGACATTTACAACGTTTTAACACAAGTGCTGAGAAAACTAAAATCAGTTTTTGCAAACCACATCATAGAATCCAGGCGTACCCAGCAGATGCAACTATGCCTGGGGAATCCGTTTACGCTACACTAAATTAACTATTCAACCTTTAAAGTCGACGGGAAGGACAACTTACTAAGACTCACTAAACATCAAGTTATTAAACATCATCGGTTATCTTATCAATCAGTTGGAATGACCGCCATGTTACCATGTAGTTACAGTATCAGTTACAGTATCAATATCATGAAATACATGACTAGTCACCAACCTAAACGATTGTAACGCTTTACTAATTAATTATACTGGTTAAATGGATGGGATTACCCTTAGATGTTAAATGAGTTAAACCTGTGTGACCTGCATCACTCCTGGCTTTCCTTCCACGGCATGCTGACACGTCGTTATAACTGGAACACTGTTATAAAGTGTGTTAAACTAGCACATTGTGTCAATTTTATGAACATCTATGATGCACTGTTAGCTTTGAAAATGACCATTCCTGGAACTAACAATTAAGCCCCCCCAAAAGAAAATAATCAATAAAAATACAATATATTTAAACATTTAAAGGACACTAATATACAACCAAACCAGCAGATTCACTTGACAATTAAAATTCGTAAACTTCGGCTCCTGTGTCACCAACAATGTTCCTCCAACTGTTCAATGTGTTATATTAAGGTCGGACATAATGTATATTGCCTGGTAGAGGTCATTCTATGCTTTTTGAAGTTAGAAAAGGTTACAAATTTGATAATAAACGTATTCATAGAGAGTAAAATAAGTTAGTATTATGTTTTACAGATTGAGATGAAAATGCAGTGGAGAGGGTTCGGGTGATCCTGGCACAATCAGGCTGGTAAGGCTTGTCGTCAGCTCAGGACCCATGGCCCTCTACACACAGCCCAAACAGCGAATCGACCTTCTCCCAGGAAACGCACTCCAGTCGAACCCACCAGGAACTACATTTTTATATTATTATGATTAGAATGATTACCTTTTCCGTTTAAATATAAAAAGATACTTACACATCACTTTGGCATGGTGTTGATTAAATGGAACTAGTACCAGGGTGCATTCAACATGGTGGATCAAACAAATGCCATAATTTACGCAGAATGCATAAAGCATGGCATGCGTACCTTTCAATACAATGTCATGCTTTCTTACATTTTCTCAAACAGGAAATATGTAATCAATATTCGTTTGAAACGAAATCTCTGCCGAATAGCAAGAAGTTAATTTACACGTCTATAGGGAGATTTTCACTGAAGGAAAAAAGGAGGTTGGTCCATGTTTGTCATAGTGTTCGTTCGCCTGCTCTGTTCTTGAAGTCATACACGTCTCTTTGTTAGAATACGGTCCTGTCAGAATCCATCGCGGACAATTCGTGCTTATCGTAGTGGGATCAGGTGGTTATTTGATTAGTTACTTTTTTCGTAAACCAAACCCGATTATTTACAAGCAGCCATAATGTTACTGGAGTAATATTGATTCCGGCGTTTAACACCGTTTACCTGCACCACTGGAATATTGTTTCCTTCCATTTAAGTCACAACTGCGCCGTCGACTTATTATCAGTTGTTATTTATGACATATGTTTGTCTACCATACCTAATGCTCATCATTCTTGCATGGACATGATGACAACTTTGATTCCATGGGGACACTCCTTAAAACTACTTGTCGACTGACACTGATAAGAATGATGAAAGACGGCTCTGGGTTGGAATTAGGTTGTTATTCTACAGAAATCATGGGCAGCAGAGCATAAAATGTCTGTAACTATATTTCCGTTGACTCCCATGCTTGACTAGAAATATATCAACGCCAATAAGCTATTAGCACTTTATGATCGTACAGGGATTTCTGCGGCGATTCACGAGTAAACCCTGGCGATCTGACCCTGCACGTCTTCACCCAGTAATGCCAGACTAACGATTGCGATTAATGCAATATTAACTTCATTATTGAATGTTCTGGCTACGGACGGAAACATAAAGAACGCACCTCTCCCACCAATTTTCTACATGAATAGGTTAAATTGGATCTGAGCTTCCTTGCACAGAAGAAACGATGACATCCAATAAACGCCCATTGAAAAGGAAGTTTTGTGAAGCAGTCAACAGATGCGTAGATGTTTCATGATGTAGTTGAACCTTTCGGCGGGCGAACATGTACTGGTCTGATGCTCGACATGGAAAAACCTTCACAAAAAGCGTAATTTGTGGCAAGCCATGCCTTTATTGATATCACAGTATATTCCCCTTAATGCAGCAGCGACTTCACTCACTCGCTTCTGTATTGGATTAGGCTTAGGACTCCAGTGATATAAACAGCGGAGCAATTCCAACGTCATGACCTCATTTCATGGTCAGTCTCAGTCCGTATGTACATGAATATCAACTGGTCACGATGACAAAGTTGAAAATGTCCACATTACTTAGTTAATTTGAAGGAGCGGCGGCGTAGCCACGTGATTAAAGCGTTCGCTCGTCAGGCCGAAGACCCGGGTTCGATTCCCCACATGGGTACAATGTGAAGCCCATTTGTGGTGTCCCCTGCCGTGATATTGCTGGAATATTGCTACAAACGGCGTAAAACGAAACTCATTCACTCACTAGTTCCTTTGAAATTAAATGCAATTAATGAAAGGACACAATATTCATCAAAAACATGAGGATCCATGCCTATTGAAGATAGAATGATGCGTATCATGCAGCTAAAATTAGTTTCATTTGAGACATAACAGGATTTAATATTCAAATTTTCGTTTGAATTTGCTAATTAAAATATGCTAATTGTCGAAATAGTAAGATGTGATTGTGAAGGATGTTCTTTGGAAAGTTCCCACACAATCCTGATAAGATGTAACGAGAAAGGAACAAATATGCCAAAACTGCACATCCATAATTTATTGCTATTTTCAGTGGCGTTTAACTTTTTACAACTTGCTCTTTCCTGTGGAGGCCATGTTTCTGTGAGCACTCACAGACTTACTCACCCAAACATGCTGGCTGTTGTTGATCTATAATCAGTTGTAAATACTAGTGTTTCATCTTCACTGAGGAAGTTTAATGCGTGATGAAATTCTTGACCCACAGCCATGTCTTTATCCCTGAACAGAGAATTAAAAACACCAACATGCATTTTGAATTACAGCAACGTTTTTGCGCACACACACTTGTGTGTATATGTTTAAGACAAAGTAAAACAATGTGATAAATGTGTTAAATGAACATTTACTACTTAACAAGTTAATAATGACCATGTTTTAAAAGCAATCGAGGAACAAGGAACGTGACATGTTCCAATAAGGCTTTCTTGAATCCAACTGGTAAACTTGATGTTGAGGGATTTTCCATTGAGGAGTGATGTCTCAGATCTGATCTGCAATGATGAATGCAAACTCAAGTTCAGGATTTGCTTGTCAAGCTCTCTTAATCAAACATTGAAGCCAAATATGTACTCGTATTAGGACCTTAACTCTTACTTATATGAGTATGAACGATTGAGACGTTTTTGACTGATAAACTGGATTGGGGAAATCTTGTATTGGTCCAATATGATTAACTTTGAGTAAACGTTTTGTCATCACGTTTTGTGCCAGTCCCGTAAGAATGTACAACATGAGACATTTATAGATAGTGAAACATATAATTCACATAGCATATTATCAGCGATAAAGATTTCGATTTGATTTTATCTCCAGTGTCCTTATTCATAACGTTTAAAGGAAAACGTATTTAAACACAATCAGTATGAGGTCATCAGTTTCTTTAGAGCTCATATGTTGATTTAATATATTAATTTATTTTCCGAGCTCATACATACATAAACAATCTTATAGTTGGTATTATGATAATTATTTCTCGTTTTAAAGTTCGAAAAAAGACAATGGAAAAGCACAGGTGATCCTCAATCCCTCTTTATTCCATAACCCCAATCAAAGAAGAGCCACGTGATTTCAAACCTTCGGACCGCCTCCGTGGTGTAGCCGCCCGTGAGCGGAAGGTCCATTGACCTTACCAAAAGACACCTTGTTGGTCCCTGCCTGGCGCTCGGCATTAATGGACAAACAAGGACTGGTCGGCTTGGATCAGTCTACAATTCATGCTCACTGCGGCATGTTCTTAGAGGGTAACACATCTTAAGACTGGGCTAGTCACCCCTCCTTTACACACGCATTGCACGTGCATTGCATCGTCATATGGACAATCCCTGGCTCTCTTTATCACATTGCACTGATCACTATTAAAATCGGACGACTTAAGTCACCCTCCTTTACTCTATCCAGTGGACAATCCCTGTTCTTTATCTCACTCGGCATCAGTTTGACTCATCTGTACAGAATCGATATAATTGTCGACAGTTCTACCAGAACGGTTGTTTTTATAGGTTAGAGCAGTGAATGAGTAATGTTTGACAACAGACTGGATAGGTGTTGATAAATATCAGATGCATAATTAAAGTGTGCCAGTCGGAGACGAACGAAGTGAAGAGATCAAAAGGAAAGCGTGTAATCCATTACCCTTATCGTCTTTAAAGCAATCACCTGACTGAGCAAAATGAGGATATTTCCTCAGTAATTAGCACTTTGTAAGTGGCGTTCCTGACAGACAACAGCTGAACAGATGTATTTTTGCACTTGTGTTGTCTGCACTGGCTACAATTATCTGTTACAGAGCGTGAACTCTCCAGAGGAAAAGTGCTGTCGCTGATGGCATCATACAAGACAAGATCATTCTCGTGTTATGTGTTGATTGCCCAGTTGGAACTATAAGATAACTGGAAATCGGTCCGTAAAAGAACTCGGTCTCAAACCAACAGATAACAAAAAGATGTGATATAATTAGCAATTGTAATTTAAAATTGACTAATGTGCAGTACAAGTCCAAATTGATATTCATCTCATTGCAGCAACTTCCAAAACAGGCCGTAGCATAGAATCCAGGTTGAAAGTGATCTTCACAGAACCGCTTGTCTTTAATGATATATGGTAGTTGTTATGGATCTGTCCACAATATCCTGATTTAGACCATGCTTGAATGTTCTATGCGGCTATATTACGAGGTGGCACCCTCCAGAACGCTCCCACTAAATATAGCACATGTCTAAATAACACGCATCGGTGTCGGCGACTGAATGTCAACAGAACGAAATGCAATACACTTGAAACGCTGTTCCTGGCCGAATAGAAATGCCACATAATACTACCTGTATATACGTAATACATTTGAACAGGAACGATGTATTTATGGATAAATAAGTTCTTTATTGCAATGGATGTGACGTTTTGGTGTAGATGCTAACACTGTTATAAAGCAAGTGATGAGTAACACATGTGTTCTACAATAATAACGTTGACTGTCTTGTAGTGCAAGCACACATGCCCCCAGCAACTACTACCATAGTCCGTTGTAATCCGATCACTGCCTATATCGGTATGCTACAAAACGTTAATAGCATTTAATGGAGGACAAAACCAGCATACAAAAGACGTCAGTGTCATCCGACATCAATTCATTAAAGGTTTCAGATATGGGTACTTAAATGTCATATGTTATATATATTTACTTTTACCATAATGATGATTGCTCATCTCTTTACGCATATACGATACCAATAACTAAATATCATGATAGTAATTGAATGAAACCTAAAACATTGACATCAATTCAATATGGTGGATTAAACAAATGTCAAATTTCATTCAGAAAATACAAAGTTTCAGGCATTACTTATAATTCAACCTTTCTAAAGTTTTCTCAAATCGAAACTTTTTAAGATCAACGTTAGTTTGAGATGTAATCATCACAGACTAGCAGGGAATTACTTAAAAGGAGAGAATGTAAACTTCTTTATTATAAGGAACACAACGACTCGGCGCATAGTCCTTCCATGCATGCATCCCATTTTTGTGGACCCGTTTCTTTAAGCACATGAATCAGAATTTCTGCTCTGGCTGACAACAAGTAAACAAGGTTTTTTTGGCCAAGAAGTTTAACTTCAGCTTTAGGTATTATAGATGATCTAATATCGTTCAATAACCACGAAATAGGCAATTCCCTTCCTGTGATTTACCCACCGGAACTTGACATTAAGGAGACCAGTGAGACCGCCTCAACTGTTTCACATTTTGATCTATGCATAAAGATTTAGAGTGACAAAAAACATCCTTCCAACTTCCAACTTTCCAATAGTCGACTTTCCTGTCATGTCGAGCAATATTCCATCAGCACCAGCCTTTGGTGTTGATATTCCACAACTTTGTGGCACAATCGAGCACGCTCTTTGGACCACGAACTCAAACCGCGGCATACCACACTTGCTCTGAAGTTGTTCGATCACGGTTACAACATTCAAGGCCGCAGTAAGCTTTCAAAAAGTTTCATGGTACACATTTTGAGGACATTTAAAACTGTGATGCATCACAGACTAAAATGATGTCGAATGAAACCTGGTATCATCTGGTTTTATCATCCGTGAAGATTCGGGTTCGACTTTCTCTTCAGCAATCCATGCTTAGCGTAAGCGACTAAAGGGATCAGGTGGACCCACTGACATCGTATCCAAATTGCGAAGATCAATGCTCATGTTTTTTATTACTGGATTGTCTGGTGCAGTCTCGATTATTTACAGACCGTGGTATCATCTTTACATATGTATTCATAAACACATGTTATTTCATCGTATCTCATCATGTGCCAGTCACTGGATTGGCTGGTCTCGTCGTACAGCTGTAACACTGCTGAATGTGGCGTAAAACAAATACTATATAGGTAGAATTTTACAACTGAGATTTCTTACAGAGGTGAAAAAGGGTTCTGTCTGGGTTTTTTCTAAATGCCATAATTCTAAATCATAATTGCATGCGTCAGTGAGGACATGTTCAGTGAAAATATCCGTTTTGACACTAAACTGTCTACTTGTCATCTTTAAGATAGATATCACAAGACTGTTCAAGTCATCTTTGAAGTGTGTTTTCTTCTGAAACTGTCCGATATGTATTCTGGTTACACTTTACCAGTACGCCGTGTTTGAGGCAGAGAGATCGGGCATTCAAGCCTTGTGACGTCAGGAGTAAGTGCGTTCATAAATACTCTGTAACCACATCTTTTTAAATTCCATACACCAGATATTATCACACTATCACTGTTACCATGTAACACACTGGTGTTAGGAGGCCTTGTATGCTACAGTTAATGCCATTTATGTACTGTAACCAGAACGTTTGACCTTATGTGACATGTTTTGATATGGAGTGTAATATACATATATATACACAGGTTGACAATACATGCATCAGGATAAGTTTAACATCGATCAAGGACAATATTTTGTAGCATCGATCAGGGACAGTATTTTTGTCGCATCGATCAGGGACAATATTTTGTCACATCGATCAGGGACACTATTTTGTAACATTGATCAGCGACACTATTTTGTCACATCGATCAGGGACAATATTTTGTCACATCGATCAGGGACAATATTCCTTCACATCGTCAGGGACACTATCGACCATAGACAAACATTTTGTCATATCGATCATGAACAATATTCCTTCACTTCAGTCAGGGACAATATTTTGTCACATCCTACTGAGCTAATATTTTGTCACATCGATCAGGTACAATATCTTGTCACATGTGAGTTGTCGATAGTTCGAATCCTCACCCCGATGGCTGCCCAGTCTAATGTGGTAAACATCGTAGAAGGATCATCCAGATTTGTGCATGCATACAGGAGTGTGTGAGGGAGTGAGTGGGTTTAAAATTTGGAACCGTTCGTTCCTCTCCCGATCTCAAATACTTGTTAAAGAGCGTTCATATGCGTCCGATATGTATGTGCATTGTCAAACTGTAAGCCCATGTCACTCATTACAACTTTCATTCAATAAGGACAGTTCATTCATATATGTTTCACTGCAAAATTGATGTGAAGACGACACAATTTTGGAATCGGATATTCCAATCGTGGGCAGCAGATTTCCTTTGACTTCCATGTCTGACAGGAAATAGCTGATGTCAATTAGTTATTAGCACTTTATAACAGTACAGGGATTTCTGTGGCGACTCGTGACTGAACCCTGGTGATCTGACCCTGCACGTCTTCACCTAGTAATGCCAGACTAACGACTGCGATTATTGCAAAATTAACTTCATTATTGAATGTTTTGGTTACGGACGGAAACACAACGAACGCACCTATCCCACCAATTTTCTACATGCATCGGTCAAAGTGGATCTAGGTTCTTTGCACAACAGAAACGATGACATAAAGATAACCGCTCATGAAGAAAGAACTTTGCAAAGCAGTCAACATAAACGGGGCTTTTTCATGGTCAGAGATAATGGCGTTCACCCTTTTGACTGGCGTTTGGATCTTTTGCTGTACATGATCAAAACAATCCTCTTCGGTCGGTCAAGAGGTTGCGGCATAAATTATATTCGAATTATAAGGAAATGTTAAATGATCTCTATGATATGTTTCCAGATGCATATACTGGCATATGCTATGTGATGTCACAGAGTATTTGATTTGGTCAGGGACCTGAGCGACAGTATTCTTTCATCTATCTTATAGCCTTGCTACCAGTGTAGGTCCACATATTTATTATGTGGCATGTTGAAGGCACCAACCTTCAAATATTTCTTACCATTGAACTTAAAGACAGAATATGAAAATATGTTTCACTGTTGAGGCCACGTGCATTCAAACCAAAAATCTTTCACACTGATCTTGACTTACTCATTTGTTTATTAATATTAACATATAATCACCTTTAAATAATATTGTTTCAGTGGTGTTGAGGAGGTAGTGTAAGTGATAAGATTTCTGTTTTTCTCTGAAGACGGAAAAATCAACGTATATTTTATCATTTCGTTCACAAACATAGAAAAACAATTTTATAACATGTTTGCAACGTTCCTGTTCCCACGCATTTGAGAAGAAACTGTTTAATGAGAATCATATTTTAGGTGGGTTTGGGGAGTTTAAAAGGTAAAAACCAATGCTGTATATGTGCAGTGCCTGCGTGAAATTGCACAAAAAAATTTACGGATCTCTTTCCTACGCCGAGGAGCGTCTTCCTACGCCACTGATTCGGTCTTGCTCAGTACATCTGTCGAGAGTGTTAAAACTGGCACGATATCGTGTTTCCATTGATTTTTAAAGTACTTTCGGTCCAGATTTCTTTCAATGACCATGTTTTATAAGCAAACGCATTGCTACGGAACTAGGAACGTGACATGTTCCTATAAGGTTTTCTTGAATCCAATTTCAAAGAGTTAACTTGATGTGGAAGGATTTCTATTGAGGAGCGATGTCTCTAATCTGACCTGCAATGGTGAATGCAAACTCAAGTTCAGGATTTGCTTGTGAAGCTCTCTTAATCAAACATTGAAGCCAAATATGTACTCGAATTAGGACCTTTAACTCTAACTTATATGAGTATGAACGATTGAGAAGTTTTTAACTGATTAAATGGATTGGGGAAATCTTGTATTGGTCCAGTATCTTTGTGATGAAATATTACTTTCATCATTGGGAAATTCGTGAGGGCGAGTGCGCCACGCAATCCGGTGTTACATACTGGCACATTGAGTAGGAAAAGGCCTTAACAAATTACGCATGTTGACGACACTGACCAAATAGTCCTATTTGCAGGTGATGATAAATGAATGTTTGATATTCATGAAGAACCGATATTCACGACATCTGACGTGTCGTCTCTATCCTAGCGGAGAGAAACAACTTAGCATGTCTCTTTTCTGATCATGCTGCTTTTATATAAGCATGGCATTTGAAGATTTTTATAAATGTAATCAGTATTAGTGAAGAATCTGATTGAATGTGAATTTCTTAAACCTTTTATACAGACTTCAACTGGAGAATATATGAAGTTCCTGATGCATACTTTCACTTTGCCATTTTGTATAGTAATAATAATGCAAATTAGGACGTATAATCCTTTTTTTCCACTTTTGCAGAAAATGCATATCGAAATGCAACTAATTAAATAGCATATGTAACTATTCCCTCTCGCCTTTGGAAATAATACATTCAAACATGTGAACGATATTTGTTTAGGCTGACTGAATTAGGACTTCATAAGATTTCATTTTGTGTGAAAAATATGTTAAGCTCAAAGTTTCAAAATCTGATATAATTTAACAAGCTGCGTCACATTACGATTGCTTAACAAAAGGCAGAATACGATTTGAAATGCTGAAAAATGTACTCAAATTGTAATTGTGGATGACTTATTTTGTTCACTAGTGAATCTATTATATTGTTTGAATCGTAATTTCCAAAATATATCGGACGTAGCTTTAAATGTACCTGAATTATTAAGCTCCGTCTAGGCTAAAAGCTAACGGGCTTGATATTCTGTTCCACATGGACCATGAACGTACTTCATACACTTTAGGGCTATATTGATGTAGCAATGAAGAGAGCAATGGACAATATGTACCGTATGTGTGGGTATACGTTTGTGCAATGTCCGTTGCCGTTTGAAATGAGAATATCCGGAACTAATTCCTCCAGTACATTTGGTAAAATTCGGATTTACTGTCTTCATCTCTGGATCTTATACAGAGCACAATGGCACAGTGTTGCCAGTTGCCGCGCTTGTCTAAAAAATGGGAACATAAAGTGTGTTATACATGTACACGGATGGTTTATTCGGCTTCTGAAGAGCCTTCATACCGGCAATTGTTGTCAGGGTAACATCAGCAAAACGATACACAGTATTGAAAGAACTCATCAGTCTGGGGCGCATGTGTGAAACGTGAACAGTATGTGTGTATATAAGTGTAATCAATATATGCCAAAAATGCATAAAAATATAACATGAAGTGGAAAGGCCATGCCAGTATACCATTTCCATAAAACACATTTGTGATGTTCCACAATGACTGCTGGAGCAAGCTGTGCTCAAAGATTTAAAGGCGACACACCTTCAGTGGAATGCCCTTGATAACATGGTGTATGGGTAATGAGTTAATAAAGTTGATAAATCACCCTTAGATGTGTTGTAAGGTAGATTATTAAAAGTAATATGTGTTACAATTACCGCATGCTTCCCACTGGGACGACGGTCGAGTCCACATCACGTGAAGATACACCGTAATAAGCACGGCATGTGACCACAACAGGAAGTGAACATTGACATGGACACCACCATATCGTACATTCCACGATCTCAGTTGGAATCGTGGATTTGGCAAAGGCCAGAGCCATTCCTGAGTCGAGATACAGACTGAATGATAAGGAAATAGTGAACGCGCTCTCTCGCAGGGGGCAGCAAGTTAGAGCTGTGTCACGACAGTCCCGATGTGTTTAATCGGAGGATCCCCACTTGGTCTATAATCAGCTGAAGATATGATCATCAGTCTAAGCTATCAGTAATGGTATTTTCCATCAAAGATGTCCATCCCAAATGTTTCTCTCAGTATAGCTGATATAAAAAAAACCGTATCCACACTGCTGAAGTACTGTCACCAGGGTATCTCTTAATTGTAGGTTGTAAGATGTTAAACCAATCTACAATAGTATACATAATATCTTAGAATCAGGTTCATGACAGATATGTGTCTAATACTACTACTACTACTACTACTTCTACTACTACTACTACTACTACTACTACTACTACTACTACTACTACTACTACTACTACTACTACTACTACTACTGAGTGCTACTACTCACTACTATTCTACTACTACTACTACTGCTGCTGCTGCTGCTACTGCTGCTGCTACTACTACTACGTTTTGGACCTGTGAAGACCCGGGTTAGCATTGATCTTCAGCAACTCATGCTTGTCGTAAGAGGCGACTGGGAGGGATCTTGAGGTCAGGCTCACTGACTTGGTTGACACATGTCATCGTGTCCCAATTGCAAAGATCGATGCTCATGATGTTGATGATTGGATTGTCTGGTCCAGACTCTATTATTTAAAGAGCGATGCTACATGACTGGTTTTCTGCTAAGTGTGGCTTTAAAAAACAACTCATCAAACAAACACAACACATTTTTGGTTATTTTATGCTCCGAAACATTTTGCTCTATATTATGAAGAAGTCGATAACTATATATTCTCTCCTTTGTTGGTATCACTATGTCATTGAAGGATATAATAATACAGTCCACAAAACATTTCCACAATAATGAGAAAGACTGCAGTGCTGAAGGCAGATTCTGGACAGTGTATAATTCCAGCTATGCAATAAGTATTATTTTAAAAGTCACTATCTAATTAATTCACGTTGTTCGCGAAAAGGCGAACGCCTGGTGTCATCACCAGGGTTCAGTGAAAGGTTTATGTAATCCACATGTCATCATCCATATGATTCATGCATATCCATGAGCCCAGTTTCATTGAGCGATACGTGACGATTTGAACCCACCATGCATCATGATAGTATTGCCAGCATTCCATCAAGTGGGGAGGGCATTGACATCTTTAACGGTGATTAAACTGATAATTAAACAATTCGCTCATACTAAATTGTGACTCTGAGCAAATAGGAAATAAATAGAAAAACCCAGAGATCACCACAGAAAGAACTCTTTTAAAGTTTTGTATGCTTTCAATGGAATGCTTTGTGATGTGTGTGACTTCATTTCCCCCCAAAGTACACATGTGCCTTTGGGGCGTGGATCGACCTAATGTTCTCACACACTGTGAACTACTAAA
This sequence comes from Haliotis rubra, assembly GCF_003918875.1. Lineage (NCBI taxonomy): Eukaryota > Metazoa > Mollusca > Gastropoda > Lepetellida > Haliotidae > Haliotis > Haliotis rubra. The sequence goes on along the minus strand of NW_025767357.1, from coordinate 2,648,306 downwards.
TCTTTCTATGACGCTTTATCAATACTTCCTGAATGCGATTTTTTTACATTTTAATAGGATAGGAATTTATCGGTATTATTGATCTTACTTTGTGGTGGTTATCAATAAAATATCAGAACCCTGTTCGTAAATCAGATAATGCATTCCAGAATAATATAAATGACATAAAATAACCTGACAGTCGTTGATACAAAATCGGACGGCGTGTACAATAAATATAAACAAAACGTTATCAGACGTAAATATCCAAATGAAGATAGGGAAGCTTGCTTCTAATTTCTTAATAATCAGATTGATTGAAAATACACTCTAAACTATGTTGCAATTATTTTAATGATAGCAACGTTAAACAGGTGTTTACAAATGTTAACCAGGAGGGTTATTACGCGTAATAACACTACAAAACCCAGCCATGTGTTGAAGCATTTCTACCATCTTTAATTCATTTTAATTTATAGTATCAACGTTGCAGAGCAAATTGGTTATTGGAAGCGCTTCCTGTAATCCCTGGAAAGTCAGTCGTCGTCTGCTATCGCTGGCCTTTCTAAGACGGCGTGTTGTGGTTTCAATTTGCCATCTCAATAACAGCGCTCCAGTCTCCAGTGCATGCAGTAATACGTATGCACTGACTGAACCATAGTGTTAACTTGACAGTCATAAACAGGTATTCTGGAAGGCGGTATATTCGAAAGTTTTTCTAAGTTTTCTTCTCTCTTTTTTTCAGTTTTAAATTAGGGATGGCAGTATTTTCGTCTGGTCTACACGTCTGGTCTATGTCACATAATATCTAGTGAGTTTTCACATATATGGCCTTTACATGCACTATTTATTTTAACATTCCTGTCATGAGATTTAAGATACAGTCAAAAACTCTTGTGTCGAATGTGAAAGGACTTACACAAACAGTTCAAGGTATCCGAGGTTCCACACTCACGGCAAATGATTACTCAAGGAATACACAAGGATCACGTCTCCTACTTCGAGATAACAGTAATCTCGACACAACGATGTTTGAGTATGTTTCAGTTATATTTTGTTACTTTAGCTTCTGTCACATGCAGATGCAAATAACTGGTAGAGGAAGGTATTGGTGACATGTATGCCTGGTGATGGTTGACAGGACACGAAGGGGTTAGTTTCGGGACATCTGTATACAGTGCATGTATCAAATTCAGTAGTGTTTGAAATGTCCCACAAAACTTCCCGATCCAGACACCAACAGCTTCCTGTTTCCAAAACGTACACCATACCGTTCAAAGACTTCACTGCTGGGAATGTAACAGTGGACATTGCAGCTCATAATGTGAACTCGATTTCTTCTGGATGAGAAGACTCACCACACAACTTTGTTCTGTTGTTCATGAAATGAAAGGCATGTTTTCTATTCCTAAGTAACTGTCATTTAAATATTTCAAGCAAGACACCTTCCATGGTGATGTGTCACATGCCAAAGTATAGACCAAGGATGAAGATGAGCCCGTGGAATGTCCTTCAGAGTGGTGCCAAGTCAGTGTTCAACGATGTCATTGGGAGAATGCACAGACTGAAACAGACGAAACAGATTAGGAACAGACCCAGTTTTCTGTGACTGATATCATCCAAAGTTTGCTGCTCTACAAAAATTGCTGTTGTTCCTTTTTTGTTTTATTTAAGCATAGCCATATATAAATTGTAAAGAATATTTACATGTATCAACCTGTTCCACTGTGTAACAAAAACTGACAGTCTTATTGCAAACCAAACTGTACATTTGCAGGAAAATTACTGAAGCCGACGTAAAAGCTTACTCGTTTCTTTACGTCAATGCATAATTCAGCCATTTTAGCGCAAAGTGGCATATGCTCGTATCCGAATATTAGCTGTCTTTGTAATTTCAATGAAGGAAACACGACACCATTGACAACATCAGAAGTTGTGATGAGTTGTCTGGCATGATATTCGCGACACAAACATACTGTATCGCAAATGTAATACTACCATCTTCTGACACCCAATACTTAATTGCGCGTTGTCTCCTTTCAGATAGTGCATAGTACACTATAAAATAATAAAAACAACCGGTTACTGAAGAGCGATTCCATATATGCGCCAGTTAATGTTGAGACACGTGCTAGCTTTCAGTACAACACCATAGAAGTGATTAGAGTGGTCAAATGTTTGGCTGAAGTACCAGAAATGCCACTTTTGTTATCCTCTTAATGTTAACGTCGTATCAGACATGTTTAAATGACTGACAAACTAATACTAAAAATGCCAGTTTTAAGCCTTAGAAGTGATACGAGTCACAATTCTAACGCAAATGTTGTATTCGCTGATATTCATAACAACAATAGCAAATCTAAATGTGTAGACGATTGTCTTTCTTAATGCAGTTTTGCCTAATGTTTGCACTAATGATAACTACATTTCCTTGAACAACTATGTTTGAATCCAGGATCTGCTTATATTCAAATAGTGAAAAACGCTTCAAGAAAATCTATTTTAGCCTTTGGCTACACATTTCTTATTTGAATCAGTTGAAAGCTTTCAAGTCGCGATATGAAGAAACGAAAGAACCCTAATTCAGACAAAAATATCTGATTACTGTCATAACGATTTAGATACTTAATTACAGCAAACTAATTAGATTATGCACCTCCCGTCACTAAAAGAGGCCCTCTCTTGCATTATGTGCACTACTGAAGATTCTGATTTCTGATTAAAACTTTATTTAAATTTATGGTATAATTTTAGGATGGGTTCTATGTCCCCGTTGGAGTGTGTGGTACCACTACGCTCCACTTTTCAAGCAACACCATTACACCATGGAACATGGACGAGAGACGACCCGGTTGCTTATACCAACCCCAAGCTTTCGTGGGATCTTGGGATGAGTTTCCGTTTTAACGGCATGAGTGGAACGTTGTTTTTATCTTGTCAGTCGCATGATCGCCGGGTTTGTTTAGAGGTCACCGTCGCATCGAATGAGTACTGCTGGGTGAGAGAGTAAACTGAAATTCAAGACACTTTTATCAGTATTACAGTTGTGATACGATGTGTCAGCTTTATGTGGAAGAAACGCCGGAAGTGATGCATTTCTTAGACATTTACCACTTTTGTGACACACAAGAGCTCGGGTTATATGGTCACAAATCAAGAAACGTAATTGTCTTGAACTATAACAAAGTGTATTCACCTGTGTGATATCACATCGACCTTGAACTCCGACTGCACCGTAGGTTATTGTTTATGCTGATAATGTAGACCGGTCTTACTATTTTGAAAGTAAAACTGGTGTTTCTTTATTATATACAAGTGTGCTTTTTACTGCCATTCGTATCTTCTTATGCTTAACCAAAATGCAGACAGATATACACACAGAAACCTAAAATAAAGAACCTGAAAACAATAGGAATATCGACGCTCCATGATTTATAAATATATCTTTGCTCCTTCAGTGAATATGAAATGAGGCGCTTCCCATATCCAGCAACCGCGTCGGAGCCGTATATTGCAATAATTCCGTGTCACTGACACCTGATGATGAACACCGACACCTGACACCAGACTTATGACACATGACAACTTAATATTGCGATAGCGTAACTAGCCATTACTGTCTGTGCTTTAGTGTCTCCTTGGTCCAGACAATGAATCATTACCATCATATAACTATCATCTAAAGCCTATCTAATTGATGTACTGCATGGGTGAAGTCGAATTAGTTTGAAACACCTTAATTATAACGCCCAGACGGCTGTGAAAACATAATGAGGTATTTATTGCGGTCTGTCCTTTGTGTGACTAATTATAATGTCTTGTTTTATGTTTGTTAGTTTGTGTTACAACTCTCTCAGAAACATCCCAGCATTTCGTTCATTTCTTAGTTCAGTATAGTTAAGAGTGTTAAGTATGACATAAAGTTAAAAATTCACTCTTCCATTTTCGTATGGTCCTTCCACATAGATTAGTATTTTCCTTTGATAAATAAAACGACTACTATTTTTTGAAGGTTCTTTCAAGGGCGTTTCAAAGTTGATATTAATGGACCCTAACTATCTCCCACAATGATCCGCAGAATAGTCCACAGACGAAGCATAAACCTCTAATCATTACTCACTTAAGACATTCTTGCAGATGCCATGCCTACTGTAGGTTTGAGTATGGACGTCATAAATAAGTAGCGACCGGTAATGGTATTCTTTGTTATTATCCTTACACTGGCCAAGTTCTCCCGGCTGATTGGGCTAATACTAGGGGTTGGCAGGTAGACATTGGAGTCATTCCTCATCAAACAGCGTCCATACGGGCATCGTATGTTAAATCATTGAGGCCCGTAATCACAAAAAGAACCTGCCAAGATATTCCATCGCTTAATTAGGCCCAAATTCAAATATGCTCTATAGGCAGAGCGATTTAATGTCGAAAGAAAATAATGGTAAGCATTGGCGAGAGTTATTATTACTTTCACAGCATCAACCGTCGTCAACCATAAAACGATGGTTCCAATTCGTAGAAATTAAATTGTAAACTTTATAGTGTTCCGTTGAGTTGAAAGAAACTTGTTTGAGCGGAGGTTGTACCAAAGAAGCTGATGAAGCTGCCACAACCAATTGATGGTGATGGTGTCTTGGATGACTGTATCATTGTTCCAGTGTTGAATTTGTGATGTCCAACCTTAACCCACTCGCATAACTCTCTTCTTCCCTACCAGAAAGAGCGTTGGGAAAAGGACATTGTCAGATCGTGGAAGGACACTTTATGAGTTTGCCTTTCTAGAATAAAACACAATTGGGCATACACTAAACTCTGCTCCTTAATATAAACTTGAAAGAGAAGCGAAAAACAATGTCTGCTTTATGTGAAGAAGGAAATGTTAATACAAATAACAGGATTGAAAATACTCGGTGGCACATGTCATAAACATGTGCTAGTTCTAGTCATTTGTTTACCTGAAATAATTCGGGAACTTATAGTATAAGTCAAAATAGGGAATTACATCCGACATAATTTGAAATCAAATATGAAAATTTCCTCCACACGTCTACCATAAAACTTCGCGAAAGCTTTACTGAGGCCTTGAAGTTTGTAACCTTGATCACGCAACTGCTGAGCAAGAGAGGCGTGACGCTCTTTGAAATCTTGATAAAAAGAGCAAGGCTGGAACTGTGGAATATTACTAGACATTGGAAAGTTCAAACCATCCCTTTTGTCATACAGCCAAGTTTAGAGATTTGTCTATTTGAATCTTTATGCATAGTGAGTGAGTGAGTTTAGTGTTACGCCGCACTCGGCAATATACCAGCTATATGGTGGCGGTCTGTAAATAATCGAGTCTAGACCAAACAATCCAGTGATCAACACCATGATCATCAATCAGAGCAATTGGGAAGCGATGACATGTGTCAACTAAGTCAGCAAACCTGACCACCCGATCCCGTTAGTCGCCTCTTACAACAAGCATGGGTTACTGAAGATCAATATCTAACCCGGACCTTCACGGGTACTTTATGCATAGACTTAAATATGAGACAATTGAGGCAGTCTCACTTATCTCCTTAATTTCAGGTTCAGGTAGGTCAATCAGTGGAAGGCAATTAAGAAATGCATTTTTTGTGGGACGTCATGTAGTGTATTTGATTTGGTTATGGACCTGGGTGCCGTTGTACAAAGCGATCTTAGCGCTAAGGTGACCGTAACTCCCATACCTTAACATATAAAGGTTGTTTTGTACAACGGCACCCTGCGTCATATAAACACTCACAGTATTCTTCAACTATGTCATGGCCAAATGGTAAGTCGTCCGTTAATTAAGATCCACAAATCTATTATATAATTACGTGGCATATTAAAGGCACAAACCTTGAAATAGTTCAAATACGTATTACATTTGACATTAAAGACAAAATATTCAACCGTTCTTCTCTACCTCTATTGCATAATGGCAATGCATAAATACTTGTTGAACTTGTTGAACATGCAGTGACCAGCAGTTTCACGTACCGTTTGCAAATGCAAGTGATTGTAACGTTAAATTAGAGAGTGTAAACCACAAAAGATCACTTTAAGAAAACTAGATTACAGTTCGTTTGGAACAATGAAGTCTGGTTACCTGACGCTTCGAATAAAAAAATAGATATACAGCTATTACAAAGTACTGTCAAGGCGTGAATACAAACCCGAACATCTCACCACGGACGAACAACTTGCAGACATCTGTGAGGAAGTGTGGATTCAAACTAAATGACTTTCTAACTGATCTTGATTTACTGATTTGTTAGTTAATATTTACTTATAAATCACCTTTAAATACCATTGTTTCAGTGGTGTTGAGGGTGTCCTCTCAGTGATAAGATTCCTGTTTTTCTCCTCTAAACACGGAAAAATCAACTTATATTTTATCATTGGGTTCATGAACAGAGAAAGACAGTTTCATCACATATTTACAACGTTCCTGAGCCCATGCATTTGAGAAGAAACGGTTATGTCTCTGATTAATGAATATTATAGTATCGGTGGATTAGGGGAGTTTAACATGTAAAAACCAATGCTTTGTATGTGCAGTGCCTGCGTGAAATTGCACAAAATATCTTACGGATCTTTTTCCTACGCCGAGGAGCCTCTTCCTGCGCCATCGATTCGGTCTTGCTCAGTACATCTGGTGAGAGTGTTAAAACTGGCACGATATCGTGTTTCCATTGATTTTTAAAGTACTTTCGGTCCAGATTTCTTTCAATGACCATGTTTTATAAGCAAACGAATTGCTACGGAACTAGGAACGTGACATGTTCCTATAAGGTTTTCTTGAATCCAATTTCAAAGAGTTAACTTGATGTGGAAGGATTTTCTATTGAGGAGCGCTGTCTCTAATCTGACCTGCAATGATGAATGCAAACTCAAGTTTAGGATTTGCTTGTGAAGCTCTCTTAATCAAACATTGAAGCCAAATATGTACTCGAATTAGGACCTTTAACTCTAACTTATATGAGTATGAACGACTGAGAAGTTTTTAACTGATTAAATGGATTGGGGAAATCTTGTATTGTCCAATATCTTTGTGATGAAATATTACTTGCATTATTGGGAAGTTACACACTGGCACATTGAGTAGGAAAAGGCCTTAACAAATTATGCATGTTGACGACACTGACCAAATAGTTCTATTTGCAGGCTGTGATTGGCATCTGTCATAGCAAAATGAATGTTTGATATTCATGAAGAACCTCCGCAAAATGCACAGAATAATAAACAAGAAGATACAGCCGACGTGTCTTCTCTATCCTAGCGGAAAGAAACAACTTAGCATGTTTCCTTTCTGATTATGCTGCTATTTTATAAGCATGACATTTGAAGATTTCTATAAATGTAATCAGTATTATTTCACTATCTACTACCCGTTGTTCTCGAAAAAGCGAGCGCCTGGTGTCAGCACCAAAGTTCAATGATACATTTAAGTCATCCATATGTCAGTCATCATCCATTCATGCATTTCCTTGAGCCCAGTTTAGTTATGATTCGAACCAACCACGCATCATGATAGTATAGACAGCATTACATCAAGTGGGGAGGCCACTGACACCTTTAACGATCATGAAACTGATAACGCAAATAATTCGCTCATACTAGTTTGTGACTCTGAGCAAATAGGAAATATTTAATACAAAAAATAGAAAAAAACGATATTACCACAGAAAGTAATTCTTTTCAGTTTTGTATGCTTTCAGTGGAAAGCCATGTGAAGTGTGTGACTTCATTTTTTCAAAAGTGTGCCTTTATATTGTGGATGTTCTGACACACTGTGAGGTACTAAATCTTTCTGTGACGCTTTAAAAGCAATACTTCCTGAATGCGATTTTTTCACATTTTAATAGGACAGGAATTTATCGGTATTATTGATCTTACTTTGTTGTGGTTATCAATAAAATGTCAGAACTCTGTTCATAAATCAGATAATGCATTCTAGAATAACATAAATGACATAAATTATACTGAGAGGCATTGATACAAAACCGGACGTCTTGCACAATAAGTGTAAACAAAACTTAATGAGATATGTGGACGTAAATACCCAAATAATGAGATGGCATCTTGGTTCTAAGTTCGTAATAATCAGATTGATTGAAAAAACACGTTGCACCTCTAAAAACTATGTGAAAAATATTTTTGTTTTGATGATCTGAATGATAGCAACGTTAAACAGGTGCTTACAGATGTTAATCACGAGCGTTATTACGCGTAATAACACGACAAAAATGAGCCATGTGTTGAAACTTTTTCACCATCTTTAATCCATTTAAATTTATGGCATGAACGTCAAGAGCAAATAGGTTATTGGTGGAAGCGCTTCCTGTTATCCCTGAAAAGTCAGTCGTCATCTGCTACAGGTGGCCATTCTAAGACGGTGCGCTGTGGTTTCAATTTGTCATCTCGATAACAGCGCTTCAGTCTCCAGTGCAGCAATACATATGCACTGACTGAACCATATATATAGTGTTATGTTAACAGCCATAAACTGGTATTCTAGAAGGCGGTATATTCGAAAGTTTTTCAAACTTTTCTTCTCTCATTGTTTCCTATTAAACTGGGGTTCTGGCCATGTTGTCGTATTATACACGTCTAGTCTATGTCACATTATGTAAAAGGAGTTTAAAAGATATATGTCCAGTGAGTTATCATATCTATTGCCTTTATATGCACGATTTATTTTAAGATTCTTGTCATGAGAGGTTTTAAAAATACCTGTCTACTGTTTTAACATAATCATATCATGCTGATTCTAGAATTTCAACATAATCATATTCCGTGTTTATTGCAATTAGAACGTAATCATTTTGTATAAACGGTTTTAACAAACCATTATTTGTGCATACTTTTTAACACACTTATGTCACCTTGTCAGAATGATTTGTAACTCGTCCTACATGGAACGTGTGTTGATATGGCTATATCTGCTGTTGTATACACCAGTTAACACATATGTGTCCTATGGGCAACACAATGAAGAGTCATCGGTTTCTAAGTGGTATGTGTTGAGGATACAGTCAAAGCTGTTGTGCCGAATTTGAAAGGACTTACATAAACAGTTGAAGGTGCACGATGTTCCACGCAAACGGCAACTGGTGACTAAAGAAGGAATTTTAATTATATTTGGCATGTTTCATATTCCTAAGTAACTGCCATTCAAATATGGTAAGCATCGCATCTTCTGTGCTGATGTGGCACATGCCAAGGTATAGACCAAACTAATTGATGAAGCTGTGGAATGTCCATCGGAATGGTTTCAGGTCAGTGTTCGACGATGACATTAGGATAGTACACAGACTGAAAGAGACCCTGACTAATATCATCCAAAGTTTGCTGCTCTACAAAGATTGCTGTTGTTCCTTTTGTTATATGTTAGCAGAGCAACGTATATAATGTTTTATTTTTTTATTTCCATCTTTTGAAGTTACATTTGTCCATATTCTGTGAACAATGATGGGGCAAGTGTGCATCAGAATGTATGGCCATTGTTGTAAATATATTGGCAACAAATACATACCTATACACGCACGCATAAATTAACATGTATAACATATCCAATTAGCAACATATGTATACACACAAACATACATATAAATACACACACACACACACACACACACACACACACACACACACACACACACACATATATATATATCACAATCTCCCTGAAGAGTAAAGAACGAAACATGTTGGAGAAAAAGGCATTCTGTTTTTATTTATCTATGTGATATTTATGACTGAACACCTGTACTATTTTGGACATTTTGTGCGCATGTATATATATATATATGTCCAAAATAGTACAGGTGTTCAGTCATAAATATCACATAGATAAATAAAACAGGGTATATATATATATATATATATATATATATATATATATAATGCATTCAATTTTAAAGAGTCAGTGTAGAGGATTTCTAAAGAGTAAATGGAAAGAAGACCAGAAGGCAAGAAAGCTTGCAAAGTTACAATTTGAATATGCAATAAACTTTGAGGTTTCGTAATATCTTACTATTTCTTTTTGAAAGGTTAAAAAGCTTGGTTTAGTCATTTTTCTATTAAATTTGTAAAGGAAAGATTTTGTTATCATGATAACAACATTCAAAGGATTATTATGTTTACCCTATGTTCTTCACTAAAGGCGATTCTGCCTTCTGTATAATTTCCAATCCATTCTGATAGCTTTTCCCATATTTCAAAAGAATATAAACATTTACATAAGACATGTGAAATTGTTTCAATTGGTTCGTTACATAAGGTACAAGCTGCTGATGGTACATAACCAAACTAAATAAATAACTGTTTGTACTCAAGATATTGTGCAAAACTTTCAGCTGAAACTATCTTAATTCACTACTTGGAGTGCATCTTTTACCATCAAATTATAGTTTATCCACCCTGTTTTTCCAACGTAACTTTCCCACTTTGTGTAGGTCTTAGGTGGTGCAAAATTAGGCTCATGCAGAATTTTATAAAGTACCTTACATCCAGATTTATTGTGTATTTTAGAGATGTTGAATGGCAATATTGGTCCTTGAGAAATTTTCACAAATTGATTCCTATTAATGTTTTGTAAATAACTCAACATAGCTTGTTTAATTCCTTGATAGGTGGTCACGAAATTGGTTCTAATTCTATATTTTTAACAAATTCATCAAACTCATATATTTTACCATGTTCAGTGATAAAATCATTCAGAAATGTTAAACCCTTTTTATGCCACTGTGCAATATATATGGGCTCACCATCAATTTTTATGGAATTGTTATACCAAACTGATTTGCTCATAATCAGTTTGGTATAACCATTCAAATATATGCTCCATAATAGCAATATCTCTTTCCAAAAGAGTTATGAATATTTGGAGCAATAGTTTCATAAATATATGAACTATCAGCCAAAGTCATGACATTTATATTCACTACAGTTTCAAAAAATATGTTTGACCACTTGGATATACTAGAAAATAATCTTTTAACCCATCCCAATTTCTGAGCTGCAATTACTTTTCCACAACAGGTACACTAATGTCACCATATTCTGGCTGTAGTAAATTGTAACGAATATTTATATATATCAACCTGTTCCACTGCGTAACCAAAACTGACACATTCTTATTGCAAACCCATTTGTACATTTTCCGGAAAATTACTGAAACCGTCGTAAAAGCCTGCTCATAGCTTTACGTCCATGCCAGATTCAGCCATTTCAGCGCAGTGTGGCATATGCTTATGTCCGAAAATACCTCTTATATTCACAGCCTTTGTAACGTCAACTAAAGAAATATGACACCATTGCCAACATCAGCTCAGTTATAGACATAGTGTGACACAAATGTAATACTACCATCATCTGACACCAAATATGTGATTGCTCGTTGTTTCATTTCAGATATTGAATATTACACTATAAAATAATAAAAACATCGTTATTGAAGACCGGTTCCATATGCGTCAATAAATGATAAGGCACATGCCAGCTTTCAGGACAACAACTTCATAGGAGTGCTATGAGTGGTCAAAACGTCAATCATGGTCTGATGAAATACCATTTTGTATCCTCTTCAAAGCCCAAATTAATGTTAACGATGTTTATAACTTTGAAATAGTCATGCTATCAGACATGTTTAAATGAGTGACAACTAATACTAACAATGCAAGTTTTACACTTCAGGAGTGATACGAATGAGAGCGAGATCAAATGGAAATGCTGTATTGGCTGATATTCAAAACAACAGCAGAAAATCTAAATGTGTAGAAGATTGTCAATCTTAATGCAATTTTGCCTAATGTTTGCACTGACGTTAATTACATTTCCTTCAACATCAATGTTTGAATCCAAAATCTGCTTATATTCAAATAGTGAAAAACGCTTCAAGAAAGTCTGTTTTAGCCGTTGGCTACACATTTCGTATTTGAGTCAGTTGAAAGCTTTCAAATAGCGATATGATGACACGAAATAATTCTAATTTGTGGTAAGACATCTGCTAACTGTCATAACGATTTAGATCGATTTCGAAGCATCTTCGTATGGGTCGTAACAACAGTATGACTGAAACGTTTTTTGTCAGTCACATGATAGGCTGGTTTGTTTACGGGTCGCCGTTGCATGGAATACTACAGTGTGAGTGAGTGAGTTGAGATTCAATACACTTTTATCAGTATTACAGTTATGATACGGTGAGTCAGCTCTATGTGGAAGAAACTCCGGAAGTGATGCATTTCTTAGACATTTACCACTTTTGTGACACACAAGAGCTCGGGCTATATGCTGATAAAGAAAGGAATGTGATTGTCTTGAACTATAACAAAGTGTATTCCCCCTGTGTGATATCACATCGACCTTGAACTCCGACTGCACCGTAGGTTAAAGTTTATGCTGATAATATATACAGATCTTACATTTACTATTTCGAAAGTAAAATTGGCGTTTCTTTATTATAATCAAGTGTGCATTTTACATTCGTATCTTTATATGCTTAACCAAAATGCAGACAGATATCAAACAGAAACCTAAAATAAAGAACCTGAAAACAATAGGAATATCGATGCTCCAAGATATATAAATATATCTTTGCTCCTTCAGTTGATATGGAATGAGGCGATTCTCATATCCAGCAACCGCGTCGAAGCCGTATATTGCAATAATTCCGTGCCAATGACACCTGATGATGAACACCGACACCTGACACCAGACTTATGACACATGACAACATAACACTTCAAAGCGATAGCGTAATTAACCATTACTGTCTGTGCTTTAGTGTCTCCTTGGTCCAGACAATGAATCATTACCATCATATAACTATCATCTAAACCCTATTTAATTCATGTGCTGCATGGTTGAAGTCGAATTCGTTTGAAACTCTTTCAAATGCGTAGTTATAACGCCCAGACGGCTGTTAAAACACAATGATCGTTTTATTGTGGTCTGTCCTTGTGTGACTAATTATAACGTCTTGTTATATGTTTGTTTTTCTGTGTAACGCCTCTCTCAGAAACACCCCAGCAGCCCGTGAATAACTGAACTGAACTTTATTTACTCTCCGGCCGCGTTCTGCGGCATTAAAGGTACAAACTATCTATGCAGTAGGTCAGTGTTTTTTGTTGTTTTTAGGTTAACAATATTTGTCCCAGTTAATGTCTGGATGTTAATCATAATCAGTTATGACTCAAAGTATCTTGCCAATTTAAGATTTGAAGCCGACCAATTTAGATAGCAATGTACTGAATGCGTGTTTTGGAAAAATCTAGTTCAAAACAAATTTCGAAAAGGCTATGATTTTCTGGAATTTAAAGGAGTCCAAAAATAGAAGACATCAGAACAAATCCTCAGGGCCACAACCAACGCACCAGCGTCGCCACTACTACTACGACTATCACCACTACTACATACAATGTACATGTATAGTATTACATATGCTACTCCAGAAACTACGAGTACACAATCCATTTAAGAAACTGGTCAAATGCAACCTATTTTTTATGGATTACGCTTTCTCGGTAATCTGTGTCTGATTCCTGGATGTGACTGAACCAAAACGGAATATGTATTTTACTGAGAAAGTGTAAGCCTAAGTATAATATGTGTATATCAAAATCGGACCGATGAATTTCAATTTAACTCGGAAACTAATAAACATATAATAATCAATTAAACACTGATCATAATCAAAACATCAGACCAACTCTGTGATTTTTTCGCAGAATTTATGTCTTAAAAGTAAGAAAGTTGTTTAACAAACTATCATTAAAATTTTGACACAGTTCACTATTTGTTACGAGGAAGGGGTGCAAAGAGAGGGACAGCCAGGTGTGTGAGAAAGGATGGAGACAGCACAGCACAGGTAAATGAATCAATAACTTTGTCGGCACTTGTGCACGTGCTCCGCGTTCACCTGGCTGTTCCTCTCTTTGTGGTCCTCCTCGTAACAAAAAGTGAACTTTGTCAAAATTTGAATGATAGTTTGTTAAGCAGCTTTTTTTAATTTGCGCCTCATATACTACTAATACTACAGTTCAACCAGAAATTATTGAGAATTTAAAGATTGTAATCTTTTTAAAAAATGTTCACTCATTACTCACGTATTAAATGTGAATCTTAGCAGAACATAACTCCAGATTCAAAGACAGGTGAACAGTTAGTATTCTGTCAAGTCACCATGGGCAGCAATGCACGTTTTAATGCGGCGGGGCATACTACTGATCAAAGAAGTTAGAAAGTCGTGGTCCATGCTGTCCCAATATCGGACCACCTCTTCTTTCATTTCAGCAATATTTGTCAATTTATTAACACTTTCCTTCATAAGTCCCCAAACATTTCCTATTGGATTTAGGTCAGGGCTATGTCTTGGCCAATCTAATAATGTCATATTTTGGGTCCGAAACCAGGCCTGTGAATGCTTTGAACGATGTTTTGGGCCGTTGTCCTGCTGGAAAATCCAAAAATGTCCATAGAACAAGTGAGCAGATGAAAGTAAATGTCCCTCGAGAATATCTGTGTACCGCTCACTCTTCATATTCCCTTCAAACACATAGAGGGGCGTTGCCCCTAACACAGATATGCCACCCCACACGCTAAATTTCGGACTGTACTTTGGGCACTGATACAAAGGGTTTTCAGTTTGTTAAGTCCAGAATTGCAGTGTATTAGGAAACAGCCACACAGAACTGTCATCTGAGAAAATCACATTATCCCAGTACAAATGTCTATGCTGTAAGCACCAGTTCAACCTTTTGTTCAGGTTTCATGATCGGTGATGGAATTCCTCGACTTTTCGGCCAACCCATTGCATGCAGCTTAGTTCTAATTGTTTCCTTACAGACAGCCACAGTTCCTCTATCAATCATATCCAGCCTTAAGTTTTCTAAACTCCTTCGTTTGTTTTTAGAAACAAGAATACCAAGCCGCCTCCTGTCACCGACAGTCAATTTTCTGGGCCTACCTACGCCTCCCTGGTGCTCAATGCCATATCCATTTGCAATATTTTTCAAAACACGATAAACAGTGGACAAAGGGATGCCTGTTCTACTTGAAATCACTTTAGCTGATCTGATGTCCTTGTTATAAGACGCTAAAGTCAACTTCCTCTTCTCTAAATCATCCATACTGACGATCACTGAAAATGTCGTCTGCTAGCAAGTAAACAAAGGGGGATAACTCTTCACAAACTAATGAAAAAGGATGAGCGGAGTTGTCTCTCTTGAATGAAACCAAGCACTTCATAGCTGGTCAAGGTTGTTTATACTAGAAATCCAATTAAACATATTCCTAAAATTCTCAATAATTTCTGGTCATTCTATATTAACTTGTTTGAGTAGCATTTAGAAGTTGGTGTGATGAACAACGAGGAGAGTTCTATGGTTATACAACTTCTCAAGCAAATGAAAACGGTGTTAGTAGCTACACCGAAACGTCGCTCATATTATATTAAGAAGTTGTATATCCATAGAACTCTCCTCGTTACTAATACTATTACCACATATATTACCACACCTTCCACTTCCACCATTTCTACCAAAACTGAAGACTACTTGTTCTAGCAATGCTCGAAGTTACCATCATGTTCGAATCAGCTATTGTGACCATTGGATTTCCCGCACCGGCTATGAAAATATTGTCATAAAACGTTACTTTTACACACAAATAAAACAAATACCCATATATTTAGACATAACTGTACCAAACTGTATTGTAATCACATGTGCATTTGCGTGAGAGGTATGCTAATTTCGGCATTTTAAACAATCACGTAACTATGGAAATATATCCAATCTAGTCTATAAGACGCTTAATACGTATTCTCAGTCCAGCAGAGTCAGCAATATAAAGACCTTGAGAGCTGAATGTGCTATGATTGCTTGCCTATTTTCGGAGTTTCCTCATGTCAGCATACTTACTCGTGTAATATGTGTTATTTAATCCGTTTCACTGCATATGTCCATATTAGACATACGCATACAACATGTTGCGCAATACATATGGAATCAGGTGCAGCATGTTTGATAAGAAGCCTGGAACTTGGTATACTGAACAACAGTCTTCATTTCTCATGAATACTGTGACAAATGTTTTATGAAACTGTGTGCCGAGGCTGAACTACAAAAACCTATCCACAGTAACATTCATGATCCCAAACCTTTTATGTTCAGAATGGTTACTGAATAACCTGTGTACAACGAGAGTCAAGTATCACATCAAGTCTAAAACGCACTCTTCCTTTTTTCTATGATGCTTCGACATAGATCAGTATTTTCCTTTGATAAATGAAACGACTACTATTTCTTTGAAGGTTCTTTCACGGGTGTTTCAAAGTTGATAATAATGGAAATTATGTCCCACAGTGATCCGCAGAATATTTCACAGATGAAGTATATACCTGTAATCATTACTCACTTAAGACATTCTTGCAGATGCCATGCCTACTGTAGGTTTGAGTATGGACGTCATAAATAAGTAGCGACCGGTAATGGTATTCTTTGTTATTGAGTGACCATCCTTACACTGGCCAAGTTCTCCCGGCTGATTGGGCTAATACTAGGGGTTGGCAGGTAGACATTGGAGTCATTCCTCATCAAACAGCGTCCATACGGACATCGTATGTTAAATCAATTAGGCCCGTAATCACGAAAAGAACCTGCCAAGATATTCCATAGATTAATTAGGTCTCTATTCAAAGAGGCAGAGCGATTTAATGTCGAAAGAAAATAATGGCGGGCATTGGCGAGAGGAATAGTTACTTTCACAGTAGCAACCGTCGTCAACCATAAAACGATGGTTCCAATCCGTAGTAATTCAACTGTAAGTTTTAGAATGTCCCGTTGAGCTGAAAGGAACGTGTTTGAGTGGAGTTTGTACCAAAGAATGTGATGAAGCTGCCACAGCGTATTGATGGTTATGGTGTCCTGGATGACTGTATCATTGTTCCAATGTTAGATTTGTGATGTCCAACATTAACCCGCTCTCATATCTCTCTTCTACCCTACCAAAAAGAGCGTTGAGAAAATGACATTTTCAATCGTGTTAAAGAAATAACGAAGGAAGGACACTTTATGAGAATGTCTTTCTAGAATATAATACAATTGGGCATACACTAAACTCTGCTCTCATAGTTAAAAGAGGTTTCGATTCTTCACATGGGTACAATTTGTGAACCCCATTTCTGGTCGCGATATTGTTCGAATGTTCCTGAAACTCACTCACTCATTCCAATGTCTACAGTTTTTCGAGTGAGAAAAACTTGAAGGATGTAGGACCACCTTGTAATGTAGGTCAAATTAACTTCGGACATTCTGAATCAAGCTTATTCACCCTATGGACTTGATTGACATGCCATGCACCTTCCCACCTACCAGCAGTATATGGGGATAGTTCAGAGTACATTTGGAGTGGCATGTCAATCCTCCAGTATCGACTACATGTCTATGGAACTACACTTAAACCCACACTAACTAAAGATTCGTTTGGCGGGGTCGATGCGTATGCATGTAAGCATGAGAACAGATTCGTGATGGTTTTGGAAGGTGTGGTAGTGATGTATGTACGTTTGTGTGTTTATATGTAATTTATGTGCAGGTGTGTGTGCGTGTATATATATGTGTGTGTGTGTGTGTGTGAGAGAGAGAGAGAGAGAGAGAGAGAGAGAGAGAGAGAGAGAGAGAGAGAGAGAAAGAGAAAGAGAGAGAAAATGAGAGAGTGAGGGTAGGAGAGAGAAGGTAAAAAGACAAGGGTCGTCGTACATGTTGTGAGTTGGATGAATACTTGGGCCACAAGTAGAGGGAAGGGTGGTAATTTCGGTATGACATTGTACAAATCCAACCGAAATTTTAGGAGGTACTTTTCATGCTGAACACTGTGCAGCACTTCAATAAAATCATCCTCTGAGTTGACGCTTAAGACTGTTTGGTCAAACCCCCTAACTTGTCATCGTACCCCACTTGCGTAGATCGATTCTCGTGATGTCAGTTACTGGATTGTCCGGCGTCACATTGCTGGGAATGTGCTAGGTGTGGCGTTAAACAACAAACATACAACCAAACTAACCCTGTGTGGCACATATAGTTCACAGTTTGTGTCTGAATGAGTAGGATATCGAACACATAGGTTCAATTGTCCCAGTCTGTGATTTGCATCCAATGGAACATGTATCAGCAAACCTAAAATGCTGACGTTCGACCATGTTCAGGAATTCCCAGGTGTACAAGATCGAATGATCTTCCAAAACCAGCTACCAATTGCTACATAGTTCCACCAGGCTTGAGTACGAGGTACGGGTTAGACGATTTCAAATCGTCAGCATACAGCTCATCCTTATGTATTGTACCGTTCCTGACAAATGTCTTATTTCCAGCCAACGTTGCTTGGCCGGTGAGAAAGGCTTGTCATTTATATCATTACATATCTCTTTCATATGTACTGTGAAACGGAAAGTTGATATCACCCATTACAACCAATTAAAATGAGAACACCTATTTAATAATGTCTCATTGCAAACCTGATTTGAAGGTGACACACTTTTGGAATCAGGTGGATATTCCAATCATGGGCAGCAGAGCGTAAAACTGTATTTTCTTTGACACCAATGTCTGAATGTTATCATCACTTTATGAGTGAGTGAGTAAGTGAGTGAGTTAATATTTAACATCACGTGGGTAATATCTCAGCCACATCGTGACGAGAACATATTTGACATTGAAATGGAATATATGTATATGATAAAAACCTGTCTACGAAGGACAGTAAAACAACTACAATATCACAATTACAACTAAAACTAGTGTGGAAAGTTAAAACTAATAGCACTATTTGGACAATACAATATAAAAACTGGCTATAGATCGCCAACAACTGAAGGTAGATCACCAAACTAGGGACCATGGGGACTTACCTTACTGGATTTATATCACCCCTTCAGCCGCTGGCGATGGTAGGAAGATTAAGCCGAAATTTAAAAATGCTACATTTAAAACAGCTGGTAAATTTGAATTTCCTTTGAATGTTTCGGGACTTACGTACCCTCTCAGGAGGACAATAATTTTACGCTACTTCAACCCCCTTTGAGGGTACAGCTACTAACAATCTCAGTTACTGATCTAAACTACCAATAATAAAATATGTATCTATTTACAAATCATTTAACAAATCCAATTCTTTTAAAAATGCAATAATTAAATGAGAACTTATATTATAAAAAAGATCCTTCATAGTTCGTGATATGAAATAGATATCCCTTGTGATGGAATATTCAACACAGTCAAGCAGGACACGCTTGGCCGTGATTCTTTCATCACAAGGGATACAAAACGGAGGATCCTCACCATTCAAAAAGGTACTCATGCGTATATCTTGTGTGGCCAATACGACATCGTCGTGTGATGACCTCTTCAAATCTGGACTGACAACCCAAGTAGGTGTAACCAATAGTTGGTTTTATTGCATGCAATTTATTGATACCTACTTGGGTGTCCCACTTCTTTTGCATCAGATCACGGATGTAAGTTCTAATGCTAGTTTTGAAATCAGAGTATGGGATAAGAAGTGCTGTCACAGATTTGTTGAGTGCTACCTTGGCTTCAAAGTCGGCCATTGCATTCCCAGAAAAGCCAACGTGGTTGGGTTACCAACAAAGGACGATGTCGTATCGGCCAGTTGCATGATCATTATATAATTCTATAATTTCTATTAAAAGTGGATGTTTACAAGAAATATTTTTAATCGCCTGAAGGCAAGAAAGAGAGTCAGAAAATATTATACATTGTTTATATTTAGAGTGTCTATTTATATATTTAAGAGCTGTTAGTATTGCGTTTGCTTCTGCTGTGAAAATTGAACTGTCATTGGGTAATCTGGAAGATGTTGTTTTGGACCCAATGACAGTGGCACAAGCAACCGCGCCACCACCCTTGACCCATCTGTAAATAAGCATTTATATGTATTATATTTACTTTTTAATTGATTATATTCTTGTTTAGGTAGTAAGTCATTAGTTTCTGATTTTTTAAATTTAGTGAGTGTAAGGTCGGCTTGTGACCTAACCAGTTGCCTAGGAGGAGAAGAAAGAAGACGGGAAGGAAATACATTTTCCAGCTCAATGCCGGCAGTAGTAGTGAATGGTTTAATCCTGAGCCCAAGAGGCGGAACAAGAGAAGATGTCTTGTTGTACAAATCCTCATAAAGAGGATTAAAGATGCAGTGAAATGCAGGATTAGACTCGTTAGAATATAGTTTGGTAATATATTGTAATGATAATTTTATTCGGCGTTGGGTAAGAGATGGTTCATCTGCCTCGGCGTAGAGACTGTCAACAGGAGATGTTCTGAATGACCCAAGACAAAGTCTCAGACCTTGGTGGTGGACGGAATCTAATAGTTTAGGTTGCGATATACGATGGAGCCATAATCAAGCTTCGAGCGGACCAGTGATCTATATAAGTGTAGGAGGGTAGTTTGGTCCCCTCCCCACTTTGAATTAGAAACAACTTTCAATAAATCGAGTGCCTTCAGGCATTTAGTTTTTAGGGATTTGATATGCGGAAGAAAGGTTAAATGGGAGTCGAAAATCAGACTCAAGAACTTAGCCTATTTTTCAACCCTGATGGGAGTGCCATTTTAAAACAGTTCTGGGTCTTTATGTGGTTTATATTTACGGCAGAAATGCATGTAATTAGTTTTTGATTTAGAAAACTTAAAGCCGTTTTCAAGACACCATTTATTTATTTTGTTTAAACACAATAGTATGCATATTGTTACCGCGACAAGAAATGCTAAAATCATCCACAAAAAGTGATCCATCGATTGAATCATTTAAAACCTTGGATAAACTGCTGATCTTAATACTAAGCAATGTTACAGGCAAAATACTGTCTTGCGGATCCCTGATCCTGATTATAATGGTCCGACAGGGTTGAACCCACTCGGACTTAAAATTTCCTGTCTGTTAAAATCTGTAATATAAAAACTCATGTAAATCCTTTAAAATGCCATGCTTCCAGGTGGTATCGTATGCTTTCTCAAGATCAAAGAATATCGATACTGCCTGTTGTTTATTTACTATAGCATATTTTACAAAGGATTCTAAACGTAACAAATGATCAATGGTACTACGATTTTTCCTGAAACCACATTGGATATTTGTGATAAAGTTATTGGTTTCAAGATACCATGTTAATCGACTGTTTACCATTAGTTCCATGGTTATACAGACACAACTCGTTAAAGAGATTGGTTTGTAATTAGACGGATCAGTATGATCCCGGCCAGGTTTTGGAATGGGGACTACAATGGCATTACGCCGGGAAGTTGGGTAATTCCCTGTAGTCAATATCATATAAAAATAAAATTTAGCAGCGTTTCCAAACACGATTCGGGCAAATGCTTAAGGAGCTGATAGTGGATATCATCAGCCCCTGTTGCTGTATCATGAGCTTGCCCAAGAGCGGTATGTAGCTCATGTACTGAGAATAGTTCATTATAATCTTCACCATTGTCTGAGTTCAAATTGATTCTTTTCTTCTCCTGTTGTTTCTGGTGTTTTTGAAACTCAGGGACATAATTTGATGACGAAGAATGTTTGGCAAACGTTTCGCCAAGTTTATTTGCTATGTCAGTTTTATGAGTTAAGAGATTATTACCATCCTTCAGATGGTGTACAGTAGATTTAGAGCCTTTGCCCTTTATTCTTTGGACCATGTTCCACACCTTGGAAATAGGTGTACGTGATCTTATTTTGGAAACATAGTTCCTCCAAGACTGACGCTTATTCTGTTTAATGCGTGTCGAGCCGTGGCATTTAAAATTTTAACTTTGTCTAAAATATGGACTGTAGGATGTTTGCGAAAAATCTTTTCAGCTTTCATCCTACTCTTCCCGGCCTGTTTACACTCATTAGTAAACCATGGTTTACGAATATGTGGAATTGCAGAGGACTTGGGGATAGTGTGGTCAGCAATGTCATTGAGTATATCGGAAAACAGTTGCATAGATTCTTCGCTGTTCGCAAAAACATCATGTTTTAAGTGATCATCACATAGTGTCCTATATAATGACCAATCAGCCCTGGCGAATTTCCTTCTCGATAAAGGTGGATCATCACGAGGGTTGATTGTTTTGAGAATGGTAGGGAAGTGATCACTCCCACACAGGTCATCATGAACCATCTATTCAAATTCATTATATAAGGTTGAATCGGTGAGTGACAGATCCAGGGAAGAATATGTTCCCGTAGCTGGATGTAAATAAGTGGCTGAATCATCATTGAAAATACAGAGATTATTATCTGATATAAATTCCTCAAGGATTTTACCTTTATTGTTGGTATGGGCACTTCCCCAAAGCGGATTGTGTCCATTCAGATCGCCCATGATGATACATGGCTTTGTAAGCTGATCATACAGATTCTGAAGATCCGAAAGACGGACATCAGAAGATGGAGGGATATATAAGCTGCACAGAGTCAAAGCAATGTGCAGGGTCAGTCGAACAGCTACAGTCTGAAGATTGTTATTAAGGGGGACAGGGCCATGTATTATACCCTGCCGTACGAAGATAGGAGCACCCCCAGTTGCTTTATATCCTGGAGGAGAAAAGGAATGGTAATCGTTGTATTGTCTCAAAGTAAAGTTATCTGTGGGTTTTAAATATGTCTCTTGGAGACGGAGTGCTGTCGGCTGAATATCTTGTATCAGTAATTGTATCTCATTGAAGTTATTTCTTAGTCCTCTGCAATTCCATTGCATTAAAGTAGACAATTGAGTCATGGCGCCTCAATTGGTGATCTCTCGCGTGAATGCCAGGAGGATAAGCTCCTCCGCCTGTCCTGTGAGGACGGAGTAACCTCCATATCTAAAGCTCCAAATGAGTGTTCAAGAGGTACCTCTGGAGGTGAAGGAACAACAGGTAGTTTATCCGTAGTAATCCCTTTCTTCTGTTTAATATTATTCACGGCTGGTTGCAAAACAGCCGTTTGCAATGATGTATCGGATTCAGTTTTATCAGTCTGAGAACCAGACGTAGCTTGAGGGATTGTGGCAGTCGGTATTAATGGTTGAAGCTGACGAAATGAAATGGTTTTCTCTGACTTGACCCAAGTCAAGTCAGTCTGACACGCAGTAGAGGACACTGCCACAGAGCGAGTAACTGCCGCAGCGTAGGTAATGTGTGATGGAGCAGAGGTTTGATTTAGCAGGGTTTTTTTTATCCATGTAGCGAACTTTAGGAGCGTTAAACCCAGACAACGAGTGGCTAGATTCTTTATAGGAAGGATAAACAAAACATCAACAGAGCAATCCATGTTGAACTATCTGACTAGCAGAAATATTGAGGTGTCATCTCTGAGGTTCTTCAACCATCCAGAAAGGGTGTCATGTGCTGCACAACTTAACGTTCCTTACAAAGAAGGTAAATATGTTGCTGATCAGTCATTCTGGCCACCTGGAATTGTGGTACGAAAGTGGATTCCAAGAAGGTACATGTCAAGACAAAACCAGTGAGCCATGAAGTGTTTAAATATTATGACTTGGAACTGTCGTGGGATACATTCAAGTATTCCGTATCTGTTGGACTGTCTGGTTAGGTATAACATTGATATCTGTGGCATCACAGAGCACCATCTTAATGAAAGCAGTTTGTTTCTAGTGACTAAATTATCAACAGATTACTTTGTATATGCAAAGTGTTATGGACACCGTGACTCTATTCGTGAGTCGAATGCTACTAGGGGCGGAGTTGCAATGATGATAGCTAGACATCTACAACAGTATATGCAGGAGATTGAACTGGACGTGGATTGTAGGTGTTGAGGTGCATCTTCCAAACAGTAATCCATTGCACATATTCTGTGTATACTTACCAGCGTCAACAAGACCTACTGAGGCGTTTTTCTCATCTCTTGATGTGTTGGATGAATTGCACGAAGCATATTCAGTATTCGGTGAGGTGATTATTGTCGGTGATATGAACGCTAAAATTGCGGGACCTCGTTGCGTGTTCAAAACAGATGTGCGGTCACGTCGCATGCATCAGACTCTGATGAAGTCAGGTTTAACTGCAGTGAATGTTCTATCATCATGTTATGGTCCTAACTGGACTTTTCAGTCACATGAAAATGGTCCAACGACCATGATCGACCATATTCTTGTACCCAAAACACTACTCAGTGATGTCCAGTGGTGCTGTGTGCTAGATGATCACAGTTACAAAGTCTCTGATCACCATCCTGTTATTGCATCGGTTAGTTTACACTTATACGGAAGCATAGATATCACACAAGTTCAGAAGACTGCTATTGCCTGGGATAAAGCGAGAAACACAGATAAGATAGTTGACTATACATTTGCTGTGTCACAGGCGCTCTGGACTCTAACACCTCTCAGTGCTGATGCCAGCCCAGCAGAGATTGATCTATATTACAATTTTATTGTGGATAGTTTACTGCAGGCTGCAAGGGACACGTTGACAGTGAAAGGTATAACAGAAACCTGAAACC
Organism: Haliotis rubra; assembly: GCF_003918875.1. Classification (NCBI taxonomy): domain Eukaryota; kingdom Metazoa; phylum Mollusca; class Gastropoda; order Lepetellida; family Haliotidae; genus Haliotis; species Haliotis rubra. Next base: position 2,623,817 of record NW_025767357.1, on the reverse strand, counting down.
ATTTTGGAGAAACATTGTCAATCAGTACCATAACACGATGAATAAGAAGAGACTATCATGGATTAATGCTGGTAGGCCACGGGGGATGCATCACAGTACATATGTTGAGTACAAAGAAGCAAAAGCTGTGTTTAGGAGGTCACCTCGTGAAGCCTCAGATAAATTTGTCTCAGAATGGTTCAAGACATTGAAGATATGGCTCATGTTGATCATCGTCGGTTCTGGTATATGGTAAACAGGATGCAGAAGGGACATGAAGCGTCCTTGGCGCCTATAACATATAATGGTGTTACTCACAGCACTCCCGATGCTGTGATGGAAGCTTGGGCGGCTCACTTCAGTGCTGTATATCAAGATACTGAGAAGGAACATTTCAATACGGCATTTCAAGAGCATGTCAACCAAACAGTAGACACCATCAGGACGAGTTGTTTAACAGAGTGTGGTGAATGTATTCATTTAGTGCAGTAGACATAGAAGCTCTGTGTTCGCAACTCCCCAACCAGAAGGCTGGAGGACATGATGGTTTGGTTTATGAACACTTACGTCACGGTGGGAAATGTTTCATCTGTCATGTCTGTTTGGTGCTATTGTGAACACAAGAAGTCTTCCGAGAGACTGGTGTGAATCCGTCATGGTCCCTATATTCAAAGGGGGTAACAAATCGAGAAAAGATCCGAACTCCTACAGGGGTATATCGCTCAGCCCTGTCATTGGACAGGTATTTGAAATGGAACTGATACAACACTTACAACCGCTGAAGTCTGCGGCAACATTTCCCAGTAAACAGCAGATGGCGTATCAAACAGGCTTGTCAGCTCTAGAAGCGTCATTTAATCTGCAAGAGACTATATATCATTACCATGAAAGGAAACAAGATATACACGTTGCTTTCTTGGATACAATGAAGGCATTCGATACTGTCTGGCATAACGGTCTCAGATACAAACTGTATGAAGCAGGGGTTCATGGACAGCTGTGGACTATTATTGACAGGATGTACACAGGTATGAAATCATATGTACAACTTGGGCAACATAAATCTAGAGTGTTTGAGCTTCTACAAGGAGTTCGCCAAGGCGGAGTCCTTTCAGCTAAGCTGTATTTGTTATATATTGATGGACTGTTGAAGAAACTCTCTGATACCAAGAAAGGTGCAATGTTGTAAGATCTGAATATGTGCTCACCTACTCAAGCAGATGACATTGCGGTCGTTAGCTCAAATGTGCATGCTCTGAACAGCCTTGTGCAGACGTGTGAGGAGTACAGTAATGACTGGCGATTCACTCTGTCTCCCAGCAATAGTGAGATCATGACGTTTCCCTATAGTGCGAACACGATGGGCAACCGTCCGGAAATCACACTTTACAGTGAACCTGTGCTCCAGACTGATATCATCAGACATGTAGGCATAGTACTCACACAGAGAATGTCATCCATCGAGCATGTGCTGCAGGCTTGTAACACACTGAGAGCAAACACACATGTGTTGTTGCGGAAAGGATTCCACTCAAAGTTAATGAACCCGATGACAGCCAGCAAGTTACTTGCAGCATCTGTGCTACCAAAGGCACTCTATGGATGTGAGCTTTGGACTGGTCTCATCAAACATGAGATAACCATGCTCGAACGAGCATACCGTTATGCAGTAGAGAAAATACGAAATCTGCCAGCAAGAACCAGGACAGATATCTGTCTTGGTCTCCTAGGGCTTTGTCCTGTTGAGACTGTGATAGATACTCGAAAGCTGTTATATATAGGCAGACTCATCAATATGAAGAGACACTATTTGCCTCACCAGGTGTTTCTTACCAGACTTCTGTGCTTCAGACATGAGCTTGAGAAGTCAACGGGTTTTATTCCCGACATTGTGAGAATTCTTCATAAATACGGTTTGCATCAGCACCTAGAGTCTTATGTACAAACGGGACAGTTCATAAAGCAGACTGCGTGGAAGAAAATTGTGAAAAGATATGTAATGAACTTCGAAGTGACGTCATACAGACAGAGATTAGTGGATTCAGGACTACATGAGTTCCACCAGATTCACCCGAACCTGTGTGTGCACCAAGCCTGGGTGATTGCGCAGAAGAAGCCGGCCTGCAGAGCAGCAGCCAATTTTGTGGTGCAAACCTGTGCTGTGATTAAGGAGAACCAGGTGTGGTCTGTTTTACACAGATATTCTTACCCATATTATCCATTACTGTGATCACTTGACTGACCTCAGCGATGAACTGTGGTGTGAGATCATAGCTATTGGTAGTGTGGAATTCAGTGTGCATCTCCACAACCTTAATGATTGGGATTTCACACTGCGCATGTTATCCTGTGTGACTAGTTTTAACCTGTGCACAGATGACAGAGACACTTTCGCGGCAGTTTGTGTGCAGTATGTGTTTCGCATGGCCAACAGATACTACCAGAGATCTGTTGGTGTCACATAGCACTGTTCCACGAACGTTCAGATCTGGTACGGACTGCGCATATGCCCAACAACTATTGCTTGAAGAATAATATGTAATCATTGTATTGTATATATACTATGTGAACCTTGTACTCTTCAGAATGGAGGAAATAAATATTATATATATCAGTCTGAGAACCACACGTAGATTGAGTGATTGTGGCGGTCGGTTTTAATGGTTGAAGCTGACGAAATGGGTTTCTCTGACTTGACCCAAGTCAAGTCAGTCTGACACGCAGTAGAGGACACTGCCACAGAGCGAGTAACTGCCGCAGCGTGGGTAATGTGTGATGGAGCATAGGTTTGATTTAGCAGGGCTTTTTTTTATCCAGGTATGAAACGTTTTTTTCACATTTAAGTTTCATAATCCGCGATTCACGCTGGAACACAGGGCAGGCTTTCGATGAAGCAGGATGAGCACCATTACAGTTAGCACATTTGCAATCTTTGTCGCAGTCAGAACCGTCATGACGATCGCCACAACGATGACAGCCTACAGAGTTTCGGAAAGATTGTGAGCCGTGTCCGAAATGCTGACATTTGTAACATCGGAGTGGATTGGGGACATACACATCCACCCCGATATTGAAATAGCCTGCTTTGATAGATGTTGGAAGTGAGGAACGAGAAAGGGTCAACGGATATGTATTAGTTTTGGTAATGTTACCCTCTTTCTTAACGGTAAAACGTTTTACTGCTGAAACTCCCTGATTCTGCAGCTCTGCGGCAATGTCTTCCTCGGACATATCAGAGAGACACCGTTCCCTGTCAAGCATGATGCCACGACAAGAGTTTAATGTTCTGTGTGCAGAGACGGTAACTTCTATGTTTGCAAAGGTCTTGATTGACAGAGAGTTTTGTCTCCGTAAACATTCAACTAAAAGTGAACCACTACGGAGACGGGTAACATTCTTGACCTCCCCACAAATTCCAGAAATAGCCTTTGAAATGGCGAAAGGATTAAGTATGATAGGAAGAAAGTCTGCAGCTTCTATTACGAAAAACCGAGTCCAAGAATCAACAGTTATATTTGTTTGGTCACTTGATTGATCTATTTCGTCAATACGTCGTTTCTTTTCATGGCGAGATGAACCAGCTTGTTGTTGTGACATGATGAAAGGAATTTGATTCAGCACCCCTGCTTCCCACCCACCACGGAGTGTCAACACGGACAGTGTCTAATAGCACCGGATATCCAGCATGCAAACACCAGGGATACAAGGGTGATATACTCCAGTAAATACGACATAAATAGCTATATCTGTCTACCAAATAAAATGTCAGGCTGGTTCGGCTCTAACAAAAACTTGGAGACATACAGAATTTAGAGGTCGACACCACCAGATTGGCCCATGAGCCACCACCTTCTGGCATAGGACTCTAGGCAATAGATTTAACAATAATTTGTATACTAGACAATCAAAATTACCAATACCCAATAATTCAAATGTGCAAAAATACTTTCTATGCACAGGGCATGGCGTGACCAGCCGATTGATAGAACCGGGCCAGTTCTACCACCCGTCTAGGTGAATATTAAGGGCCAAAGTGGTGTGTTGGGCAAAAGGAACAAGCTCCCATTGCCCTCAACAACCAGAATCCCGTCCTCCACCGACACAGGGGCGCAACCACGGCAAACTTCTTCTTCTTCGGTAAGGTGCTTTGGAGGTCGCCTTCGCCTGTTGGCATTTCGGCAAACGGGTTGGTGGGCCAAATATACCCCGGGTCCACAACGGGGGTTGAAGAGCGCTTAGCGTTACCCAGCACCCACAACGAGGAGGTGGCTCTTCACGGGTGCCACTTTGTGATCGTACAGGGATTTCTGTGGCGACTCATAACTGAACCCTGGTGATCTGACCCTGCACGTCTTTACCCACTAATGACAGAATAACGACTGCGATTAATCCTTGCACAACGGAAACGATGACATCCAATAAACGCCTACTGGAAAATGGACTTTTTGGACTGTTGCTGTCAACAGAAGCGTGACGTTTTGATGGTCAGAGATAATGGCGTTCGGATCTGTTGCTATTATCAAACCTCTTTGAAATCGGTCATGAGTTTGCTGCATAAATTAATAATAGAAGTGACAAAACCCTTTCCACATTCACAAGAATTCTCTGCCAAAATCAAGTCGATTGTACAGTTGTGACTATATTATGAGCAGGTATTTGTTTCAGCAGTATTGTAGATGTATGATACTGTTTGTAAACAAATCGGGTCTGAACCAGACAATCCAGTGATTGTCACCAATCGATACGATGGCAGAGCATGTGTTTATGAAATATTGATGATACCAGATGTTGCGGAAAGGTTAGCGTATCCTGCCCCGCCGGTAGCACCCGTCAAAAACATATGCTAGTCTAGTCATTTGTTTACCCTAAATAATTCGGGAACGTATGGTATAAGACAAAAAAAGGGAATTGCATCGGACATCATTTTTGTCACTCATGATTCAAATTTGGAAATTTCCTCCACATGTTTACCATATAACTACGTGAAAGCTTTACTGAGGCCTTGAATTTTGTACGTTTAAAAGTTGTGAAATGTAAACACCAAAGGCTGGAGCTGTTGGAATATTGCTCGACATGAAAGGGAAGCTGACTATTGGAAAGTTGAAATCATCCCATTTGTCCATACATCCTAGTGGAGTTTTTGTCATTCTGAATCTTTATGCATGATATGAAACAATTGAGGAGGTCTCACTTGTCTCCTTAATTTCAAGTTCAGATGTTTAAAACAGTGGAAGGCAATTATGAAATGCATATATTGTGGGACGCCATGTAGTGTATTTGATTATTGTTCGGGACCTGAGCCATATCAACATTAACAGTATTCCATGCCATGACCTTATGGTAAGTCGTCCGTTAAGGTCCACATATCTACTACGTGGCATGTTGAAGGCACAAACCTTGATATAGTTCAAATACATGTTACCTTTGACATTAAAGAAAAAATAATAAACCGTTGTTCTTTACCTTGTACTTACCTTTTGTACTTGTTGAACTGGTACGTAAGCCCCATAACTTTCAAAGTAAAATATAAATTATCACATTTTAAACGCAGTATTTTTGTTATTTTAACTGTTGGCTAAATGTTCCTACAATCGCCAGCGGCTGAAGGGATGGTGTAAATCTAGCTAGGAACCATGCAGGTAGCAAAAGTAATGTAAGTCCCCATGGTTCCTAGTATGGTGATCTACCTTCGATCTATAGCCCATTGTTACACTGTATTGTCCAGAAATAGTTTTGTACTTTTAAAGATATATGCTAGCTAGTTTTCTCAATCTGTGATAATCTAGTGGTTTTACTGTCCTTTGCTGACAGAGTTTTATATATTATATGTATGTATTATGAATTTAGAACTAGGTTTAGTCACGATATGGCTGAAATATTGCCGATGTGACTTTAAATCTTAACTCACTCACTCACTCACTCACTCACTCACTCACTTGTTGAACTTGTTGAACATGCAGTGACCAGAGGTTTCACGTACCGTTATTGGTCACACAGCAAAGATAATCTATTCGCTTTCTTTAGAATCTCGTAATTGAAACATACCAAAACTGAACATGTATCACTTTGCGAATGCAAGTGATTGTAACGTTAAATTAGAGAGTGCAATTCTTGTCAAATAACAAAACCAAAACCTAGCAAACCACAAAAGACCACTTTGAGAAAATAGTTTACAGTTCGTTTGGAACAATGAAGTCTGGTTACCTAACACTTCGAATACATAATTATATATACAGCTTTTACAAGGTACTGTCAAGGCGTGAATACAAACCCGAACATCTTACCATAGACGAACAACTTGCAGACATCTGTGAAGAAGTGTGGATTCAAACTAAAAAGGTTTCTGATTGATCCTGACTTACTGATTTGTTAGTTAATATTAACATATAATCACCTTTAAATACTATTGTTTCAGTGGTGTTGAGGGTGTCCTATGAGTGATAAGATTTTAGTTTTTCTCTAAACACGGAAAAATCAACGTATATTTTATCATTGGATTCATGAACGGTGAAAGACAATTTCATCACATATTTAAAACGTTCCTGAGCCCACGCATTTGAGAAGAAACGGCTATATCTCTGATTAATGAATATTATAGTATCGGTGGGTTAGGGGAGTTTAAAAGGTAAAAGCCAATGCTTTATATGTGCAGTGCCTGCGTGAAATTGCACAAAATATCTTACGGATCTTTTTCCTACGCCGAGGAGCGTCTTCCTGCGCCATCGATTCGGTCTTGCTCAGTACATCTGGTGAGAGTGTTAAAACTGGCACGATATCGTGTTTCCATCGATTTTTAAAGTACTTTCGGTCCAGATTTCTTTCAATGACCATGTTTTATAAGCAAACGAATTGCTACGGAACTAGGAACGTGACATGTTCCTATAAGGTTTTCTTGAATCCAATTTCAAAGAGTTAACTTGATGTGGAAGGATTTTCTATTGAGGAGCGATGTCTCTAATCTGACCTGCAATGATGAATGCAAACTCAAGTTCAGGATTTGCTTGTGAAGCTCTCTTAATCAAACATTGAAGCCAAATATGTACTCGAATTAGGACCTTTAACTCTAACTTATATGAGTATGAACTACTGAGAAGTTTTTAACTGATTAAATGGATTGGGGAAATCTTGTATTGTCCAATATCTTTATGATGCAATATTGCTTTCACCATTGGGGAAGTTTGTGAGGGTGAGTGCGCCACGCAATCCGGTGTTAGACACTGGCACATTGAGTAGGAAAAGGCCTTAACAAATTACGCATGTTGACGACACTGACCATATAGTCCTATTTGCAGGTGATAATAGACATCTGTCAAAGCTAAATGAATGTTTGGTATTCAAGAAGAACCTCCGCAAAATGCACAGAATAATGAACAAGATGATACAGCTGATCCTAGCGGAATGAAACATCTTAGCATGTTTTTTTCTGATCATGCTGCTATTTTATAAGCATGACATTTTAAGATTTTTATAAATGTAATCAGTATTAGTGAAGAATCAGATTGAATGTGAATTTCTTAAACCTTTTATACAGACTTCAACTGGCGAATATATGAAGTTCCTGATGCATACTTTCACTTTGCCATTTTGTATAGTAATAATAATGAAAATTAGGAGATATATTCCTTTTTTCCACTTATGAAGTCTGGGGCGCATGTGTAAAACGTTAACAGTATGTGTGTATACCAGTGTAAGCAGTGTAATGCATAAAAATATAACATGAAGACGAAATGCCATGCCCCGAGCCAGTATACCATTTCCATAAAACACATTTGTAATGTTCCACAATGGTTGCTGGAGCAAACTGTGCTCAAAGATTTAAAGGCGACACACCTTCAGTGGAATGCCCATGATACCAAGGTGTGTGGTTAATGAGTTAATAAAGTTGATAAGTCACACTTAGATATGTTGTAAGGTAGATTATTAAAAGTAATATGTGTTACAATTACCGCATGCTTCCCACTGGGACGACGGTCGAGGCCACATGAAGTTTAGTGGAAGATACACCGTAATGAGCACAGCCTGTGACCTGAGTCGAGGTATAGACTGAATGATATAAACTGAATGATAAGTGAATAATGGTATTTTCCTTCAAAGATGTCCATCCGAAATGTGTCTCACAATATAGCTGATCTAAAAATCAAACGTATCAACACAGCTTATTGTCACCAGGGTATCTCTATATAGGTTGTAACATGGTAAACCTATCTACAATAATATACATAACATCTGAGAATCAGGTTATGATTACACAATGCCATTTAGAAAGTGGTCAAATGCAACATATGTTATATTTGGGATTACACTTTCTTAGTAGAGTACAGATTCTAGTACTTGTGGAAGTCCGGTGGCTGAGCGGGTTGGGCGGCTGACTTTGTTTGCTGGCGATTTGGTGCCTGACTCTGAGGGTGTGGGTTCGAATCCCGGATGGGAATCAAGCCCCCAAAAGTACTAGAATTTGTACTTTACTAAGAAAGTGTAATCCCAAATATAACAAATGTTGCATTTGACGATATAGCATAACATGTTGAGAATCAGGTTTATGTGAGATAGGAAGGGTTGAGAAGCAGAACGACCTAAGTCAGACTTAGGTTGTTTTCACATTATAATACCCTGCTAATCGTCATGTTCGGATCTACATTGTGATAAAATTTCACGTTGATACATTAATATTTTGCAGAATTATAGCGTGTTGAATATGCATGATGTATGCACAAATATGTGCCCGTTTCCCATTTAGCTGATGATACAGTAATGACAGTAAAGCTACTCCGCTACTGAATGTAGACTTGGCAAACGCTGGTGCGCGGTTTGCTACACTTTGACGTATTGAATTTGGAGACTGACAGACACTCAGTTCCAGTGTGTTCCGGTTCTACCATCAGGAAAGTCAGATCAACATGTTCTGGAATGACAGCTACACTGTCCTGAACAGAACAGAAATGTTGCAGTTTTACATGGATATTGCATATTATAATAATAATTATAAATACTACTGGACGAACCAGCAATCAGACTTTACCAAGTCTGAGTCAGTTATTTGTGGAGAAGCTTTCTGAGAAGCCACTGCATCGAGTATATATGAAGTGTGTGGAACAGAGCAGTAATCCAACCGACTCCTTCGCCTGTATGAAGTCGGCCGGTCTTAAAAGTGCAACAAAGAGCTTCCGTTTGCAGATCAGGACCAGTCACTTCCCACTCTCAATCGGCAAGATGTGATTCTTGAACAAAATGTCCATATGAATTGTCGAATTTGCAATGAATTTACAGAGACTATCCAACACCTTGTCAATGGATGCCCTTCCTTGGCACAAACATCCATGGTACGACCCTGAACATGTCCAGGGCGTCATGGAAAATGACAGCTTTAAACTTGCCTATATAAAGCCTCAGAAGAATTCCAGCCAACAAACCTGATCTTCTCCTTTTTGATGAAGCCAATGAATTTATTTATGTTATTGAACTTTCTGTCCTATTTGACAGCAACTTGATAGGCAAGATTCAGGAATAGCATGCTAAATTTGCAGACCTCGCCTTTGGAAAGTCGCGCTTGCATCCCAAGTACATTGTCGTCAGGCCCACCATTGTTCTCGGTGCCATTGGTTTGGTACCTCCTGATCTCTTGGCGCAGATCAGGAGAGTGTACGCATTCTCCTCTGGGAGCACAGCCCTTCTAACACCCTGGGTAGTGCAGAAGCCCGTATATTCTCCGGAAAGAACTTGGTGGGGTCCACTATACAGCGTTTCATGGGAGAAGTCCCATTTGCTGTCTGGACTGCGTGTAGAGGGGGCAAGGGCCCTGAGCTGATGGTGAGCTGATGGTGACACAATCCGTATTGTGTACACGCTGCAGACGATTTATCTGCTTAGCAGGGGCTCCAACAAGGAGACTGTTACAACAGTCCATCTTTGTCATGACTAGGAACAGTACGAGAATGATGGTTGATTCTGTGGTTAAATTTTTCCGGATGTTGCTGATGTTCATCACCTGTAGAAAACACATCTTGGTTATTTGACTGATCTGAGTATCCATGGAGAGGTCCGAGTCCAGGATAACACCTAAGTCTTTGACACACTCTGACACTGGTACCTCAGTATCTCCAAGCACCAAGGTAATGATCCGTACTCTGAGCGCCTTGACTTTGGTCCAACCACAACAAACTCCGTTTTTCCAACATTCAACTTTAGCTTGTTGGTCGACATCCTTTTCTATATGCCATGGCAGCAGTTTTCATACTTTGAGCTGCTCGCAGTGCTTCAGATTGATTAGGCTTCAAGAGTGATGCCAGCTGAATGTCATCTGCATGTAGATGCCTGTTGATCTCATGTACCTGAATGATTGAGCCAGATGCCTTGGTAAAAAAAACTAACCCCTGTGGCACACCACTTGAAAAAGTCACTGGAGCTGAATATACACCATCGATATACACCGATTGATACCGATTCTACAGATAGTATTCGAACCAGGACCATACACTACCATTGAGAAAGAAATCATTCTTGAGGCGCCTGAGTTGCATCTGGTGGTGTATGGTATCAAACGCCACGCTCAAATCTAAGAAAACCAGGAGCTCAATGTCAATACCACATCAAAGAACGCTGAGGACTTTCGATAGGGCTGTCTCCGTACTGTGTTAAGGGCGGCATGCAGATTGAAAAGGCTCGTACAAATCACACGAGAGGATAACAGACATATTGCTGTTCCTGACAAGAACAGTATAGGAAACAAGAGCTTTTCTTGAAATGCTTTGATTGTAGTGAGTGAGTTTTTAGCAATATTCCAGCAATAACACGGCGGGGGACACCAGAAATGGGCTTAAAACATTGTACCCATGTAGGGAATCGAACCCGGGTCTTCGGCGTGACGAGCGAACGCCTTAACCACTAGGCTACCCCAACGCTCCTTTGATTGTAAGAAATATGTAGATATTATAATCCATAAGGATGAATTATTTATTACAGTTTGATGTTCAGAATGTGTATGTTTGAATAGATTTGATGATTCTAACATGGAGATGTTTTATCACTCATTACCATGGCTGATGGTTGTACTGCAGTCTGTAAACCATGCTTCTCGTAAGAGCGTTACTAGTATCCTCTAAGGTTGAGATGACTTTCACAAGAAAAATACATCTTTTTAAAATACAATATTCCTCTCAAAAGTTAACCAGAAGCACGTGCAATGGATACATACTTCAATCTTGTTTTGTATCTTTGTCATAATTATTGCATTATTTCTTGAAATGATTTTATGCATAATGACTTAGGTCGTTTTGCTTTTCAATTTTTGTGACTTAGGCCGTTCTGCCACGAAAAATATCCCTGACTTAGGTCATTCTGCCAAAAAACGGAAATTCAATGATAAGTTTTGCCTCCATAATGCTGAAAATGTTTGATGAAACAATGTCAAAGTAAAGCATGATGCATTTTATTCCACCATGCAAGTCTAACAGAGAGTACAAGGACTTTGCCCCAGTAGTTTTCAAGATACCAGTTTTTCGTTTCTCCTGAAAACCTTAAATAAATGACCTAGGTCGTTCTGTTTCTCAACCTGTCTACCTATTAGGTGCTACTACTACTACTACTACTACTACTACTACTACTACTACTACTACTACTACTACTACTACGACTGCCACTACTGCTACTAATACTAATACGATTTGGACCTGTGAAGATCCGGGTTAGAATTGACCTTCAGCAACTCATGCTTGTCGGAAGTGGCAACTGGGAGGGATCTTGAGGTCAGGCTCACTGACTTGGTTGACACAATCGTATCCCAATTGCAAAGATCGCTGCTCACGATGTTGATGTATGGATTGTCTGGTCCAGACTCGATTATTCAAAGAGCGGCGCCTCTACATGCTTGGTATATACTGCTAAGTGCGGTTTTAAACAACAACTCATCCAACCAACTGATCACTTTTTGTTTTATCTAATGGTCCGAAACGTTGTTCTCTTCATTATGAAGAGGTCGATAACTATACAATCTCTTCCTTGTTGGCATCACTATGTCTTTGAAGGATATACTTATATAATATAAAGGTGACAATACATTTACACAATAATGAGACATTCTGGATTGTTGAAGACGGATTCCAGTGTACAATTCCAACTATGCAATAACCATTATTTTAAAAGATACTATCTAGTGCTCGTTGTTCGCGACAATGAGAACGCCTGGTGTCATCGCCAGAAGTTAAATGATACATTTAAGTCATCCATATGTCATCATCCATTCATGCATTTCCCTGAGCCCAGTTTAGTTACGATTTCAACCCACCACGCATAATGATAGTATTGACAGCATTCCATCAATTTAGGAGAGCATTGACACATTTAACGATCATTAAACTGATAATGCAAATAAATCGCTTATACTAGATTGTGACTCTGAGGAAATAGGAAATAAATATAAAAACTAGAAAATTAACCCAGAAATCACAACAGAAAGAACTCTTTTCAGTTTTGTATGCTTTCAATGGAATGCCTTGTGATGTGTGTGACTTCATTTACCCCCAAAGTACATATGTGCCTTTTGGTCGTGGATCGACCTAATGTTCTTACACACTGTGAGCTACTAAATCTTTCTTTGACGCTTTATCAATACTTCCTGAATACAATTTTTTTCACATTTTAATAGGAAAGAAATTTATCGGTATTATTGATCTCACTTTGTGGTGGTTATCAATAAAATGTCAGAACTCTGTTCGTAAATCAGATAATGCATTCCAGAATAATCAAAATGACATAACGTATCCTGAGAGGCGTTGATGCAAAATCGGACGGCGTGTACAATACGTGTAAACAAAACTTAATCAAATATGTGGACGTAAATATCCACATGATGAGAGGGACACCTTGCTTCTAAGTTCGTAATAATCAGATTGATTGAAAATACACGTTGCAACTCAAAACTATGTGAAAAATAATTTTGTTTGGATGATCTGAATGATAGCAACGTTAAATAGGTGTTTACAGATGTTAACCACGAGCGTTATTACGCGTAATAACACTACAAAATTCAGCCATGTGTTGAAGCATTTCCACCATCTTTAATCCATTTAAATTTATGGCATCAACGTTGCAGAGCAAATTGGTTATTGGAAACGCTTCCTGTAATCGCTGAAAAATCAGTCGTCGTCTGCTACCGCTGGCCTTTCTAAGACGGTGCGTTGTGGTTTCAATTTGTCATCTCAATAACAGCGCTCCAGTCTGCAGTGCAGCAATACATATGCACTGACTGAACTATGTATATAGTGTATTGTTAACAGTCATCAACTGGTATTCTAGGTGGTACATTCGAAAGTTTTTCAAACTTTTCTTCTCTCTTTGTTTCCTATTAAACTGGGGGTCTGGCCATATTGTCGTATTATACATGTCTGGTCTATGTCACATTATGTAAAAAAGAGTTTAAAAGAAATATGTCCAGTGAGTTATCATATCTATTGCCTTTATATGCACGATTTATTTTAATATTCCTGTCATGAAAGGTTTTAAAAATACCTGTCTACTGTTTTAACATAACCGGGATAGTGAGCGGATGTTAACAAATTATCCAGGACACTGGTTACGGGGATGAGACCTTTTATTCCAGATATTAACAACACCCTGAAACAATACATGGTTCAATAAATACAGTCATAATATATACATACGATTTAAATCCGTCATTACATCTTTCAGATGAAATGCTATAATTATACACATTCTGGACAAATAAACTACAAGGGGCGACCACTCCATGATTTACTGATTACATATAAATGACATAAATATAGTTAAGGTAGAGGCATATGAATCCTATAAACATGCCCAGGTAGAAAATGTAAAGTATGCAATACTACATAAATATATACAAGCAAGCACACTGTAATGCCTACCCGGTGCATGGAACTAGGGTGCAGAGTACAGCCCCGACAAGCCGACAAGCCAGTCAAACGTACGTATAATCTGTATAAACAATAATCAACGTTAAGGCTACGAAAACTTAAATTATATATATATTCTACCATTTCAAAACCTAGGATATAATATAAGCAGTTCAACCTTATATCACATTCATACCTACATTCACATACACACTATACTTTCTCTCATTTATATAATCAATCAATCAAACGTGCAAATATGCAACCATTCACTCATAGGAGACTGAAAACACTTTAATGAACTAGATAACTTATTTGGATATTTCATATTAAATATTATACAGAAAAACATGATTGGATTATAATTTAGCTTAGTGACCCTAACAAGCTGAACCTAACTTGTACACTTACACACAAGTTACAGTTTATATTTACACATAAGTTACAGCATATATTTACACATAAACCTTAACAATATAGCATTTAAAGGCATGCACACTGATTAATTGATATAAAAGATTAAACTGACCTGTGGTGATGTTATAATATGGATGAATTCCAACACAGGATAAACGTCTTGTTGGTACAAGCAGTGACAGTGAAGTGAAGATTTGAATTAGTAAAAGAGGGCAAGAGTTTGAATGATCCAATCAGATTGGATCATATAAGGACACATAATAATGTAGTGACCCTACCTAACAACCCTTAATTAAAGTAGAATGACACTGACTATATAGCTTATAATAGACTTGTGTTAAGAAGAGTATAGTTAGTTTCAAAATGGCCAGACCTGTTGATAGAAAAGTATTCATTAATATAAATAAGAAATGTTATACCTGCAGAATGACTGTTAATATACACATATCCATTAATATCCAAATATGAAATAATATCCCTGAAACTGCAATGTAACTATTAATATACAAACATTCATAAATTTGTTAAATGACTTGAAACTAATATGTTCAGGACTGTAAAAAACACGATATTATATATCTGCCACAATATCATGCTGATTCTACGAATTTCAACATAATCACATTCCGTGTTTATTGCAATTAGAACGTAATCATTTTGTATAAACGGTTTTAACAACCATTCTGTGTGCATTTTTCTTAACACACTTATGTCACCTTGTGAGAAGGATTTGTAACTCGTCCTACGTGGAACGTGTGTTGACATGGCTATATCTCCTGTTGTATATACAAGTTAACACCTATGTGTCCTATGGGCAACACAATGAAGAGTCATCGGGTTCTAAGTGGTATGTGTTGAGGATACAGTCAAAGCTGTTGTGCCGAATTTGAAAGGACTTACATAAACAGTTGAAGGCGCACGATGTTCCACGCAAACGGCAACTGGTGACTTAAGAAGGAATTTTAATTATATTTGGCATGTTTCATATTGCTAAGTAACTGCCATTCAAATATGGCAAGCATCGCATCTTCTCTGCTGATGTGGCACATGCCAAAGTATAGACCAAACTAATTGATGAACCTGTGGAATGTCCATCGGAATGGTTTCAGGTCAGTGTTCGACGATGTCATTGGGAGAATGCACAGACTGAAAGAGACGAAACAGATTAGGAACAGACTTAGTTTATCCCTGACTGATATCATCCAAAGTTTGCTGCTCTACAAAGCTTACTGTTGTTCCTTTGTTATATGTTAGCAGAGCAACATGTATAAATTGTAACGAACGTTTATATATATCAATCTGTCCCACTGAGTAACCAAAACTGACATATTCTTATTGCAAACCCATTTGTACATTTGCTGGAAAATTACTGAAACCGTCGTAAAAGCCTACTCATAGCTTTACGTCCATGCCAGATTCAGCCATTTCAGCGCAGTGTGGCATATGCTTATGTCCGAACACGCTTCTGATATTCACTGTCTTTGTAACGTCAACTAAGGAAACACGACACCATTGCCAACATCAGCAGTAGTGATGAGTTGTCTGACACGATATTCGCTCAGTTATAGACATAGTGTGACGCAAATGTAATACTACCATCATCTGACATCAAATATTGGACTGACTGACTGAGTTTGGTTTTACGCCGCTTTTAGCAATATTCCAGCCACATCACTGCGGGGGACACCAGAAATGGGCTTCACACATTGTGCCCATGTGGGGATTCGAACCCGGGTCTTCGGCGTGACGAGCCAACGCTTTAACCTTTAGGCTACCCCACCGCCCCTCAAATATTGGAATGCTCGTTGTTTCATTTCAGTTATTGAATATTACACTATAAAATAATAAAAACATCGTTATTGAAGAGCGGTTCCATATGCGTCAATTAATGTTAAGACACGTGCTAGCTTGCAGGACAACAACTTCATAGAAGTGCTATGAATGGTCAAGACGTCAATCTTAGTCTGATGAAATGCTATTTTGTATCATCTTCAAAACCAAATGTTAACGTCGTTTATAACTTCGAAATATTCATGCCATCAGACATGTTTAAATGACTGACAACTAATACTGAAAATGCAAGTATTAACTTCAGGAGTGATACGAATTAGAGTTCGAATGCAAATGTAATTTGGCTGATATATATCGTCAAGTCACACAAGTTCGATCGTCATGTAACTTCGATCGCCCATTTTGACTGGTAATTGTTGCAATACGTAGCGATAACTTACGATATCTGCAGCTTTGATCTTCTGGTGACACCACTTTCATTCGTTTGGACCGGAAAATGTTTCGTGTCAAGTTACCAAATGTAAGTTATAGCTCATTTTCAGCAAACAACTACCTTTTAACCCTAGATCAATAATGTAACTTTATCAGCTCAAATAAAATGTAAACAGTATAAATGTCAGACGTTGTAAATTGACAGCACCCCTGTCTTATTTTTGTTTACGTTGCTGGTCTAATTGTGACATGTCCAGACACGTGATATCCTTGTCAAAATTTAAAACTTTGGAAACAAGTAAGGGCCATTTCTTATAGAAAACGTAATGTTTTTTGAGAATTTCCGTGAATTTGTACCTGATGAAGTTCGAGCTATTGCCTCATTGATAAATACAACCTTGGCACAATGTACCCACCCTACAAGTCAGCACAGAACACATTTACGTTTCTGCAAGCCAGTTCGTGGTGTTTGTCTACATTCTGAGGTTTGATGCCCGTCACCATGAGCCTGAAGAATACTTCCCTGCATAATACTTGTATATAGGCTGAATAATTGTGACTTTTCATCGTTTTTGAAGTATTGAAACATAAAATGAACGTTTCATGGACATAAATACCATACAATTACTTGGGACTGCTCTAACTCTGAATTTGACACAAGAGATCGTCCATACAAGTCATCCTGTTTACGCGACAAGCCAGCCAATCATATGATCGAACTTATGTGACGTAGCTTTCTGGGTCACTTGTGTTGACAGTGACAGGGCGGCCATGCCGCGATTGTGAAAAGCAGTAAAAATACCTTCATTTTGGAAATGTTTGACATAAATAAACACGTTTAGAGGTAAGAGATTTGAAAATAAGATTATATGAATATAACTTTGAAAATTCAGCGACAGTTCTTAAGTAATCGAACTTACATGACACAAGGGTATAACAACAAGGACACATCTAAATGTGTACACGATTGTAAATCTTTATGACAAAGAGCACCTGACACCAGACGTATGACACATGACAACTAAAGCGATAGCGTAATTAACCATTACTGTCTGTGCTCTAGTGTCTCCTTGGTCCAGACAGTGAATCATTACCATTATATAACTATCATCTAAGCCTTATTTAATTCATGTGCTGCATGGTTGAAGTCGAATTCGTTTGCAACACTTTAAAATACGCAATTATAACGCCCAGACGGCTGTTAAAACATATGAGGTTTTTATTGTGATTTGTCCTTGCGTGACTAATTATAATGTCTTGTTTCATGTTTGTTTGTCTGTGTGACACCTCTCTCAGAAACATCCCAGCAGCCCGTGAATAACCCAAACAGTATCAGAGATTGATTTGCAGCAGTGATCCACACTTTTGGCCGAGCCTCTAAGGACCGGCATTGTTTACACGGGGCGTAATCTTTCCTGGAATCCCCACAAGGGGCTTTCATGTCGTTCACTGGACAATATACACAAAACAATGTTTATGTTTATGGATACTACCCATCAAAAGTTTAGACTCACTAGTGTAAATGTAGCTCAACTGTTCTAAACTAGATTTTGCAAATTAGTCCATACTATTTAAAGGTATGTTTTACACATGAACTGATGTATTGTAAAACACATTCGTAACGTTGAAAACAATATTTTCATGAGTTCAATAAATGGTGAAACTCAGTGAAAATTGGGGAATTTGTAACAAAACTTTACACCAAAACGCAGGGGTACACATACACGATATTTGCACATGCTTTTCCAAAAAGTTGATGCAAGGTTTGCAGATGGTTCCCCTAAGTTAGTGGAGAGATTCATCTTCGATGTAACCGTATATATATACATAACATATAGTGAGTGCTTCAAGTGAGTCCAAACGTTTGATGGGTAGTATATATCTATTGTTGTCTTTGTTCAAACAACTGTTTATAGCAATTGAAAGTATTTTACACACTTCTCATCAAAAAGACCTTTATGCTTCTAGTGCTACAATGGATATTATGCAAGTGAGTCTTTTGCGCCGCCATCAACATGTCTCCGACAGTATAATAGGTTTGTAAGTACAAGCACTGCCTACAATGCTGTGTCAGGCGGCATGTGCTACTGTACAGAGTGTCATATCATCAGTGAGGTAAGTCGTTACAACAAAAGACTACTCCGTGTTACCGTCTCTTAGAATAACGGGTGACAAACTGTTCAAGAGAGTGTCATGTTTAGCAGGTTGAAAATTAAGAATTTACTACTCTTGAACAGGATATAATTAAAGTTATATCAGGTTAAACGTTTTATTTTTTATGTTCTTATTCTCTTTCAACATATGATTCGACCAATGGCAGTCACGATCTGTCCATCCTGCTGTCTGTGCAGTAGGTAAGTGCTTCTTTGTTAACGCGTGGATCTCCAGCCATCAATATTTGTCCTAGTTAATGTCTGAATGTTAATCAAAGTCAGTTATGATTCAAAGTATCTTGTCAATGTAGGATTTGAAGCTGACCAATTTAGATAGCAATTAACTGGAAGCGTGGTTTGGAGGAATCGCGTTCAAAACATGAGGTCTAGAACTCAAAGTCAGTTATGATTCAAAGGATCTAGTCAATGTAGGATTTGAAGCTGACCAATTTAGATAGCAATTAACTGGAAGCGTGGTTTGGGAAAATCTCGTTCAAAACATAAAGTCGAGAACTGAAAGTCAGTTATGATTCAAAGTATTTTGTCTTAGGATTTGAAGCTGGGCAATTTAGATAAACATGAACTCCGTATACTGAACAACAATCTTCAATTCTCATGGATATTGTGGTCGATATTTTATGGAACCGTGTGCCGATGCTTACCTACAAAAGCCTATCCACAGTAACATTCTTGATCTCAAACATTTCTTAGTTCAGTATAGTTACTAAATAACATTTATTCAACGAGTGTTAAGTATACCATAAAGTTCAAAATGTTCTCTCACATAGATTAGTATTTTCCTTTGATAAATGAGCATGACTACTATTTCTTTGAAGGTTCTTTCACGGGCGTTTCAAAGTTGATATTAATGGACCCGAATTATCTCCAACAATGATCAGCAGAATAGTCCACAGACGAAGCATAAACCTCTAATCATTACTCACTTAAGACATTCTTGCAGATGCCATGCCTACTGTAGGTTTGAGTATGGACGTCATAAATAAGTAGCGACCGGTAATGGTATTCTTTGTTATTGAGTGACCATCCTTACACTGGCCCAGTTCTCCCGGCTGATTGGGCTAATACTAGGGGTTGGCAGGTAGACATTGGAGTCATTCCTCATCAAACAGCGTCCATACGGGCATCGTATGTTAAATCATTGAGGCCCGTAAGCAAGAAAAGAACCTGCCAAGATATTCCATCGATTAATTAGGCCTCTATTCAAAGATGCTCCACGGGCAGAGCGATTTAATGTCGAATGGAAATAATGGTGAGCATTGGCGAGAGGAATAATTACCTTCACAGCAGCAACCGTCGTCACCCATAAAACGATGGTTCCAATTCGTAGTAATTCAATTGTAAGTTTTAGAATGTCCCGTTGAGCTGAACGAAATTTGTTTGTAACAAAGAAGGTGATGAAGCTGCCACAACCAATTGATGGTGATGGTGTCTTGGATGACTGTATCATTGTTCCAATGTTGAATTTGTGATGTCCAACCTTAACACACTCCCATATTTCTCTTCTTAAAGTGCGTTGGGGAAAGGACATTTTCAGATCGTGTTTAACAAATAACGAAGGAAGGACACTTTATGAGTTTACCTTTTTTGAATGCAACACAACTGAGCATACACTATACCCTGCTCCTAAATATAAAGTCATATTGAAAAAAGAAGCGAAAAAACTGTAACTGCTTGATGTGAAGATGGAAATAACAAAAATATGTTTCAACTGGCAACAGAAATAACACAACTGAAATACTCAGTAAAATTATCAAACCTTTTCTACAACAATCTTTCTTGAAGTGTTGTTACTCTGTCATTATGTACCATGAAACCTTTCTCGTGCCTATCCGATAAAAGACATATATGCTCAAAAGACACAAAACTGTAAAGAAGACTGAAATATCTATTGTGTTAAACATAGAACGGAACAGTAATTTTATTCTAAAAAATCACATATAGTGACATAGAGAACATACAGCATATTGATACATATTAAACATTGAACAGACCAGTTCTGATACATTTGGCAACTTTGGAGTTAAGTGGTGAATAATCACATTTCATTAGATAAACAAATTGTTTTCAGAAATATTCGGGAAAACAGTTGAAGTCTGAGAGCATTTATAGTGACGGACAGTATAATAAAAAGTAAAGTTCATCACATATAGATGATGTACAAACTTGGCAGATTCTATTACATCGTACCACGTCCTGTTTCAATGGGCAACTTGTGGTTTGAAGTTCTAAATTTAGTTACCCAGCGTCCATAGTAATAAGGTAATTGAAACAAATAAGGTTCTAAAAATAGTGAATGCTAATACATTATATAGTAATAACCCTTCGATGAGTCAACAGCAGAGTGCCACCATAACAGCTTAAACTGATCAACGAGAATTAATTGTACATTATTTTTAAGCCAAACAATGCTAGGTACAGACTGAATGAGCCAAATATAATACAATCCAGTCTCCTGTAGGATGCGCTTGACACTTGATAATAATGGAAATTTAAAATCAGCATTTGAAGAACATAATTATTGCACCTGACATTATAAAAATGGCATTTAATAGATTTACAAAATTTAAGATGGACACGTTCGATGATGGTAACATTTTCAGACCCCCACATCCATAGAGAAGGATTGATTTAACAAGATTATCAAACAATTTCGAGTTATAATGACTTCAGGGCAAGCCTACAGCGTTGTGACTGGTGATCCTTTCATGAGCAACAGTGAAACCGGAGTATATAAACACATGTTGTATACAGAGAGATGTGTGATGACAACATAACGTGTAAAGCAGAACTGCAGAATATGTAATGTATATGGATAATTATATCCTTTCACTTGGAATATTAGGATATAGCCTCATTTGTTTTAACTTATCTTATTGTTTTAATGGGGCGGTGGGGTAGCCTGGAGGTTAAAGTGTTCGCTCGTCACGCCGAAGACTCGCGTTCGATTCCCTACATGGGTACAATGTGTGAAGCCCATTTCTGGTGTCCCCCGCCGTGATATTGCTGGAATATTGCTAAAAGCGGCGTAAAACCAAACTCACTCACTCAATATTGTTTTAATACCAAAAGGTGATCCCTTATCAGGGATTCGTACTCACAGTCTGCGAGTGAGGCACATGTTGTCTACACAGAGATGCATGAAAACAATATGACGTGTAGCAGAATTATACATACTCTCACATTCAGGCACCTATTCGCCAGCACACACGAATATATGTATCGAAAGAAAGGTGCAAGCCCATACCAGTTGCTACTTTCCCTTCATGAACTCCCTTGTGGTGTTACCACTGTGGAAGCCGCGGTGGCTGAGCGGTCTAGGCGTCTGACTTTGTGTGCTGGCGATGAGTTGCCTGACTCTGAGGGTGCGGGTTCGAATCCCGGATGGGACTCAACCCCAAAAGTACTAGAATCTGTACTTTACTAAGAAAGTGTAATCCCAAATATAACATAGATTACATTGGACTACTTGGTTGTTTTAGTGTGTGAATTGCCAACCAAGTCAGCTCGTTGTTATCACACCCAGCCACATTAGTCTACGTTCCATGTGTCCTCGATTTACCACCACCTATTGTTTAATATAGCGGTGTAGTCGGGCGTGCTGATTAGGGGAACAATGGCATTAAAACAAGGTCTAATGTGGTTGTACTTAATTGGCGACTTGCGCTTATTCCATTGACTTCCTCTTTTTATTATTGTCTTGCATATCAGCATGCATATATAGTAACTCAATCAGAATCAGTAGTCATCATATAACGGTGCACGATGTAAACATAAAACGCTTAACGATAAAGGTTTAATCCATCAATGAATCATCCATCAATCCAGCATCCATTCACTCACTCACTTACTCACTCCTATATTTTTAAAGACTTTAGTTGTTTCTTGTGCATATAACATCCACATGGCTTCGCAAAAACTGCATCTTGTTATGTTGTACATTCCAATATCTACAGTTTGACCAGTCAGAACGACGTGAAGGATGTGGGACCAGCCTGGTAATGTAGGTCAAATATACACTTTACATGAAGAGTCAATTAACTCCGGAACATTCTGAATCAAGCCTATTCACCCTCTGGACTTGATTGACACGCCATGCACCTTCCCTCCTGCCAACAATATATGGCGATAGTTCAGAGTACACTTGGAGTAGCATGCCAATCCTCCAGTATTGAGTGCATGTCGGTGGGACTACACTTACACCCACACGAACTAGAGCCGCATTTGGCTGGAGTGATGTGTTTATATGTACAAGCATGAATGCAAATACATGAGGGCTGGCGCAGATAAGAGGTTTGTTTGGGTATGTATGTATGTATGTATGTATGTATGTATGTATGTATGTATGTATGTATGTATGTATGTATGTATGTATGTATGTATGTATGTATGTGTATGTATGTATGTATGTGTGTGTGTGTGTGTGTGTGTGTGTGTGTGTGTGTGTGTGTGTGTGTGTGTGTGTGTGTGTGTGTGTGTGTGTGTGTGTGTATGTATGTATGTCCGTGTGCAGATGTGTGTGTTGTATGTGTAATCGAGAGGGAACGAGAGAAAGAAAGATGGCATTTAATTAAGCCTGTACAGATAGAGAAGGGATACATAGGAGAACTTGCGGTCCTTGGGCTGTGTATAGAAGTGTGCATGTACTGTTTTTGCGGTTCCTTATAATCTAGTAATAGTTGTCCAACACTGTCCAACTATAAATATAGGCAGTACATTTCACGATGCACACTGCGCGGCACTTAAATAAATCATGCGCTGAGTTGACGTATCAGATTGGTTGGTCTTGCCCAGTAACTTCTCACCTTAGCCCACCATCAATAGATCGATGCTCATGATGTCAGTTACTGGACTGTCCTGTCCAGACTCCATTATTGACATGCTGACGTCCCAAAGCTGTGACACTGCCGAGTGTGGCGTTAAACAACAAACATACAACCAGACTAACACTGTGTGGCACATACAGGAAGCGATGTGTTTCAGGTGAATGGGTAGGATATATTCGTTCAATAATCCCAGTCTGTGATTTGCATCCAATGGAACATGTACCAGCAAACCTAAAATGCTGATGTTCGACCACGTTCAGTAAGTCCCAGGTCAACAAGAGTACATGTTCGAATGATCTTCCAAAACCAGGTACAGATTGCCAGATAGTTCCACCAGACTTGAGTACGGAGTACGGGATAGGCGACTTCAAATCGTCAGCATTATCCCAACTGCATGCGCGAAGTGTCACGTGTTGTGCCGCCCCTTACAAACGTCATATTTTCTGTCGACGTAACTGGTATACACTGGTAGAAACTGTAGTCTTTTCCATTAACTTTGCCCTGTGATCGTCGTGGTTGTGACTGGCAACGTCGAAATGAACGTCAAGCCAATGTCATCCTGAGACCTCATGACGGATTTGGCGTGGGATCGGTAATGTAATGGGGTTGCATCACTATGACTGGCAGAACTATTGGGACTATATACTGACACCGTTTGTTGTTCCGTATGCAAGGCATGTCGGCCCACGGTGTGTGTTTCACGATTCACAACAACTCCCTTGATGGCCTGCACGAATCGACAATCCTCAGCTTCATCTTCCATAGAATGTCATGGCCAACAATGACCCGGGATCTTAACGCACTTGACACATCTTGGACATGATAGGAAGACCTGTCCGTCAATGTCATAGACCACCTACGAAGTTGGGTGAACTTGGTTAGGTGGTGCAAGAGGAGTAGGGTGAAATCCGTGACATCCTCACACTCAAGTGAATAAATGTTTCATAAACCGTGAGATATTACGCACTGCTGATCGGAAACGTCAATTTCCTGTCAAATCCTAACCTGTCCAGTCTTTCAAGATAATCTAGTGTGTTCTTCACTGGGCTCGGATGTAATATGTTCATTATTATCATCAGACAACTGGAAACCAATATATCCTACAATTACATATTTTAATGTTATTTCAGAGTATCCTCTACTCGTAGGGAAGAGTACAGTATTCAAAGCCCTACAACGTGACAGTGCTACAAAAAAGCAATGTCTAGGGAATGATTTCAAATTAACAAATATTATCTTTCAGGGCATCCCGTAAACCTATTCATGACAGTATAATAGATCTCATTCTAAAACAAATTATTAACAACACATCACAGGGGACGTCCTGACAGTTCCTTCCACCCTGACCTCCTGTCTTCAGAATATCAAATGGTGGTCACATCGCCAGCAAGGACACTGCTACACCTACATCAACGTACTGCATCGTCTCCACTGGCGCACTATTTTCAAACAAATCTCCCGAAGCCTCGAAGCCTGATCATGAGTGGAGGAGCTTACAAAGAAACATTACCTGAGGGTCAATATTTCCTTGAGGGTCTAACATATCCAAATAACACATTTTCAAGCGATTAATTACAGTGATAGAAGCTGTTGGGATCAGATCAGGCAGCAAAGTGACGTAATGGACACAAGTTCTGTGATGTAGGTCCAGCACCTATGTACATATATGTAAGTAACAGAAGTCAACGTTACTTTGGTAAAACAAAGAACAAAGTGTATATGGCACTGTTGGTGCCCTGCTTCTCCCGTATCAATGATCGATTCTCAATGTTGTAACTACCAGTCTTGAGACAGTGAATAATACAAGTGCTATCATTCGCCAGCCTCAAGCAGTGTGTCTATTGCTTCTTTGTGCGTGTTGATCAAAGATAATGTTTCTGGGGATAAAGACTCCTGTTTTCAGGGCGGCGAAAAGGCAAACGTCCAAATAATAATGAGCGAAGCCGTACATTGCTGTCTCCATCTTTGATATAGTCTTATTATAACTTGTCTATGTGTAATTGGTATCGGAATTGTAGTCGGAGAGAACTATGACGTGCGGCCATTAAACTAGGGGACATGTTTCTGTATGTTACTGTTTAAACTAAATTATAAACATTAGAAACTTGAAAACACTGAATGAATATAATGGTACATATTTAGTTTTACTTATATGAATACACAATGCCGTTTAGAAAGTTGTCAAATGTAACATGTTTTATTTGGGATTACACTTTAGTAAAGTACAGATTCTTGTACCTTTGTTTAGTTGAGTCCCATCCGGAATTCGAGCCCACACCCTCAGAGTCATGTTACGTAAATGTTGCATATTTAAATTTACTTACATGTTATGTATTTATATTTACTTACACGTTACGTAATGTCATCATAATTTTATTAATATGTAGAGTGGCGGCTTTCGCTCTGGCACTGTATTATTGCTTGAGCCACTCTGTGAGGTATGGTGTTGGCATCTAGGTTGGTCACGGAACTGTCCACTGGGCTCCCACGTCTTTACACTGCCAGAATACGAGTGGCATCATCTTGAAGATGGCAACCACCTTAAAGGGAACAGAGGATGTGTACATTATGATATTCAAAATTAACCAGGGATGAATTTCATTATCTAAATTCGCACCTTTCATGTACAAACGTTGCTAATTTTCACATGTACTACCGTGCATGGCGTACCATTTAAAATACTGTTTTTTACAAAGTGATTGAATGAGTTTAGTTTAGTATTGCTTGTATACAAAACACCAACACTTAAGCTCTCACATGGAAAGCTCTTTGTCTGAACAAACTATTTTGTATATATTTATGCTTATCCCACAATCGGATTCTTTGTAAGTGTGAAGTTCCAAAAACTTTGTCTCTGTTAACTGGATTCTAGTATAAGCACATTAATTCTATCACATTGTCCATTACTGATTTTTCGGCCTCGATGCACCTTCCCTGATCTGTACATGATGTATGTTAGGCCAAATGGGATTGTGTTCGCCAGTCACGCGTATGATCCTGGTTTGATTCACTGCAGGGGTACAACTTGTGATACACGCGGTTGACTAAACATCTGTCTTAGGGTAATAAACTCTTACTTAGAATTGTTGCAATTTCATTTTTGGAATGATCTGTCATCCCGGCTTTTATTCAAAACTGCAAAAGATCCTGTTTTTTGTCTGTGTTACAAGTACCTTCTCCATCAGAGATCATGTCATCCATTTCTAATTACGAACATCTATTGCCGAACACCTTTAAACTCGTCACTTGCTTCTTTAAGGTAAAACAGTGGTGTTGCTGAACATCGCGCCAACCAAGAACAGATTCATCAGTTTGTTTGCGGGGAGATGAAATGGGCAGCTCGGCTGAAATTAGTTTCAAGGAAAGTCAGTGTAAATATAGGATTCAAAGGGTCTCGTGAAGCAGAAAAGGCGCTAGGGGCGCTAGTGTTTGCTGGACTGCCACTTCCAACACGGGTCATGACTCGTATTGTCTGATCAGGAGCAGCGCTGGACAATTAGCTGAGCAATTAGAGTTTGCTATTGACAACGGCTTGAGATTGAAGTCCAAAATATTGCCTGACTCGCCCTGGAGACTTGAACGTGTGATAAAGTAGAAGGAGGTAGCAATTAAATGTAGAGGGAGGTTATATAGTTCACGTTACCACTGTATATTGACTGATCACGTGGTGGCATAAACAGTGGGTAGACAGCAGCCTTTTGTTACACTTCTGTTACAAGTGACTGTTGCTCTCTGCAACATCCGTGGATGTATTTGTACACATACCACTGTTTGTAAACTAGAATAGTACAAGATAGTACAGTTACGTATCAAGGTATGTATCAGTTCATGAATCTGTACATATTTGATCATATGGGTTTGTAGATGAAACTCAAGAAGAGTCGGTCCTAATATTCAAGTACGAAACGTCCTTATGGTCTTGCCATGGAAACGTACTGTCCAATTTTCACAATTATGTTTATGTTGTATATTCCAACAATAATGATCTCGAATCCCAGTTCGCCAAGATAAGGCGTCCAGGTTATTCAGCACCATACCCGTGTTTGTGGATTTCATCGAAGTAGTATATTTCTACCTGCATTACTTCGGACGTTTCTCCCACAAGAAGCTGAAACGCCGTTAAAATACTGTTCAAAGCGACGGTAAACACAACTCACTCACTCCGAAACCGACCAAAAAAAATCTGAGAAAAGAGAGTTCCGTTTCCCATGTTGCACATCTCCTAGTAGTGAACGCGTTTGCTCGTCACGCTGAAGACCCGGATTCCCACATGGGTACAATGTGTGAAGCCCATTTCTGGTGTCCCCGCCGTGATATTGCTGGAATATTGCTAAATGCGGCGTAAAATCCAACTCACTCATGCACACATTGTAAGACAATTGTCCTATTGTTAGTGACAGTTGCAGAGCTTAAATTGGAACATAATTTCACAATACGAGTTTAAAGTTTCTCCCCGACACAAGAGAATATATGTGGATTATAATATATAAATGACGTCGTCGGATACCTTAGAAATGTTAACGTTGGTAGTTATACCCCGACATATAGTTTCCAGACCTGTTAACGAGTGGCGTATTAAATAATTTAGATAATGTATCAAAGGCACGGCGTTTTCGTCTCTGATGTCTATCAACCAGGTAGTTTACTTCTGCAGTTTTACAAACCCGTTTTATCTTCACTGGATCATGACATTTATAAGCATCTAGAATTTCTCTCATTGACCATAGGCAATTATTTTAATGTCAGCATATTTGATCGACCATTCTGTGAAAGACAATTATAATATTATATCCACAGTCTCCACATAGCATTTTTTAATGTTTATCTGAAACGTTATCAAGATGTAGTTACTAACAGATAATAAGATAACAAGTATGCACGGATTACCCATTAGGGCTAAATCTCGCCATGTAGAAATAAAAAAGTAAGTTAGTTGCAAATAAGTTAATTGCAAATTGCAAAATTGTTCCATTCATTATAATTACATAACTTGGCATCATCTATAATTGATAGTAATTCATGAAAGAGCATGCTTATAATATTGCCGGAATCATATAACACACTTTTGTGGCAGTTATTTCAAATGATTATGGAAACAATTTTGTCATTTGTATTGACATAATTAACTAATAGGCTGTCAAAAATGACATAAAACATTGTTTCATTTCAATATGCGTTCATATGCTCACATAACCAACTTATTTATCAGGTATTTTACTGTTTCTTCTTAACGATATCAATTACGTCCAATCCAAACCCATGCTATCAATATATCCAAATTCGAAAGCAGGGGATTAAAGCTAATAACGGTCGAAATGTCAAGCAGAGACGGTTTCCAGTGCCTGTCCACAAGTTGAGCCGAGCTGTTTAGACCAAGATGCCCATACAGACAGGCGGATAGTGTTTTGGAACTTGAAAGGAGATTCTTCTACACCTAATGATAGAAAATGAGAATGTGTTGACAATAAATGTGCCTTCTAATGACACATGATAGAGGGACGTATTGCTTTATTAATACCCCTGTCTGATGGACGACCATCCATCACAGTGTCATCGCATATGGGGATTATACATTATTACGTCGAAGGGCGAATTCAGGTTTGAGGGACTGTATCATTAGAGACCGGGTATTTGGCGAGGGCCGCTGGCTGTACGTACACAGTACTATCGTGTTCAATGGATTTAAGTTTCATATTCCGGAATTACGATATATCATGCACAATTTGCGTTTTTCGTAGACATTCCAGAACACAAATAACATACATTACATATTGTGAGAGGACGTGTTGGTTTTTGGGGGCCACGAAATAAAAGTACAACATATCCGTTTTGGCTTGCTGAAATTATGTTGCTGTTTGTGAAATGTAATGTTTTTGTATAAACCTATTGATGTTTGGCTTGTTCCGTTATGCAAGGAGATGGATCATGATGGAGAGTGGTTTGGACAGATTGTACAAGTGTGTGTCGTAAAAAGTTTAAATAGAGACAAATTGCATCATAAAATAGCACAAAACATACATACGGACCGTTTCATCAGCGATGAGACTGTTGGGAGTTTGTGTTGAATCATATTGGTACAGCTCGCGTCGGCTGGTTAGCTGATGTCAAACGGGGCCAAGGTTATGTGACAAGACGGATGGAAGGATGGGTAAATAGGATGATGAACACACAGATGAATTAAAGTGTAGATGGATGTACTGATGAACTGGCATGCACGAATGCATGCAGGCAGGGAGGGACGCGGTATGTGAATGTAATGGTTTTGTTTCATATGTAGGCATACCGGTAATTTGTACTTAAAAACTTTAACACTTCATGTTTTTTAACCTAAATTTCGTGAGAGTCGGATTGGCCAGGCTAGTTTCGTGGATTCCTAGATTGCGTAGGTCGAGCACACTCAATCAAGAGGAGACAGATGATTGCGCCTGTCGCCTATTTGTGTAATGAAAACACTCTCTGCGTCTTACAATCGCAATAAAAAACACCGTGGCGTCTTCACAGGCACTCGAACTTTGGATCAGAAAGTCAGTGTCTAGGTATCGGTGGTTGGCCATAGATCGACAAGTACTCTAGAGTGTGACAACTCCAGAACAGGGATTAGTGAAATGGATTCCACGCCATGGATCTAAGTTCTAATTACTTCCGAGGGAACACACGCTACGAGATACCTAACTGTCATGCATTCAAATAAAAGCTTTTCAAATATCAGTAATACCCCAGGTAATTATTTTGAAAACACATTCTCATGCGGCTATTTGTTCAACAAACGTGTGCTTCTTTAATGTACTGTACTAATTTGTACACTACTTAAATGTTATTGGGCTTTCACCGCTGTGTATATTTGCTACAGTCGTAGATACCATTTCAATAATGACTTAGATGGACTGACATGCACATCATTAGCACACCGAAGCGACTTGACATCCATTATGGGTCACTGTATGTCTAGATGTTACAAACATGAGTTTGGTATGTAGCGCCGCACTGCAATATTCCATGTTCATAACGGCGATCTATAACTTTATAGCTTGTCTTGGTTGTTCGTAACGCCACACTCAGCAATATTTCAGCTTCATGGCGAACCAGTCGAGTCTGGACCAGACAATCCAGTGATCAACAGTATGAGCATCGATATACGCAAACTGGGATACAATGGCATGTATAAAACCAAGTCAGTCTGACCACGCGGTTTCCTCTTACGACAACGATCTATCACTAATCCAGTATAGGGATAAGCAATCCAGTGGTGGATAGCATGAGCATCTGTCTACTCATCTAGCATACGCTGACGGGCATCCGCAACTCGTTGTCACCGTTGATTCTTTAGTCACATTTTACATCATGCTGGAGACCAATTTTAACCTGAATCTTTACGAAATTTTTACAAAGAGATAAAAGGCCGAAAAACTGATAATCACTGTGTGTCCTTGGAGAGATCCAAATGGTTGTAACCCTATCATGAGATACCATCTTTATTCTCCAAGGACAGTCACATCATTTAAATATTATTTCGTGCTGAAATCCATGGTTGAATGATAAAAGGGCAAGAAAACGTCATGGGTAATACAAAACGTAGACACACTATACAAACAAAATGATAATGACACCATGTGTCCAAAACATCATGTGAAAGCAGA
Organism: Haliotis rubra; assembly: GCF_003918875.1. Classification (NCBI taxonomy): domain Eukaryota; kingdom Metazoa; phylum Mollusca; class Gastropoda; order Lepetellida; family Haliotidae; genus Haliotis; species Haliotis rubra. Next base: position 2,592,696 of record NW_025767357.1, on the reverse strand, counting down.
ATGTAGTATAAACAAAAGGTAGGGCATAAGGTGGGATATGGTAACTTGGATGAAGATCTTCTGGGTTGATAGGTTTCCCCCTTCAGTTTGTTGAACTTGGAAATGTGTTTCTTTTTCTTGGCAGCCTAGGTAGCAGTTGCTTTTGATCTGAATGTTCCTGAGTGTTGACTAGATCTCCTCTGTGAGAACTGAATTATTGAATGTAGTTTGTTGCTTTACAGTGGTATCTAAATTCAGAGCCACCAGTCATAATGCTACAGGCTTCACGTGTTAGCGTTCATATATAAGCCATTGGAAACGCATCACTGATAGATAAGCATCTTTCTTAGGTGCGTTTTGGCATCCAAGACCTTTTTAGAGAGCGATGTGATAAGTGACCATTTAAGAAGAGTGGAATGCGTTATGAAGTTGCACTGCATTTATTTACCAAGGCAACGTGGGTTAAACAGAGACGGGGTTAAATCAAAAGTTCACACAAGTAAACAACAAGAAGGAAGACAACGTCAGTATCGCGTGTGTCCACCATCAGCATCAATAACAGCCACACACCTCCTCCTGAGAGAACAGATGACCCTCCTGAAGAAATCCTGAGGGATCTGTTGCCATATCCTGCGGGGAGACGCTTCCAGCTGCTGCAAGTTGAGAGGCAGCGCCATATTGGTAATTTTCCTCCCCATCTCATCCAAGACATGCTCGATAGGTGTCAAATCAGGGGACAGCGATGGCCATTGCATGACATTTATGTTGTTCTGTCGCAGGAAGTCCATGGTATGCCTTGCGGTATGGGGTCTGGCGTTATCTTGTTGCAGAGTGTGCAGACGTTGATGGGTCATCATGTGAGGGACAACGATAGGCCATCAAACGTCCTGCGTGTACGTTTGGGCGGTAACACGGCCTCGAAAGACATGCAAAGGGGTCTTGTCAAACACACTGATCCCGCCCAAAAACATCAAACTTCCTCCGCCCCAGCGATTAGCCTCCAAAACACAGCAATTGGCGTAACGGTCACCGCGTCTACGCCACACACGCAAACGTCCATCAGTGTGACTGATGTGGAATCTTGATTCGTCGGTAAACAGGACTCCTGCCCACTCTCTGTGTCCACCTGCGATGATGTCTACACCAAGCGAGACGTGCCTGACGATGTCTGCGCGTCAGAATTGGACCAACTTGAGATCGACGTGCACGTTGCCCTCTCTCACGTAAACGACGTCTCACAGTTTGAGGACTGATTCTCCCCATTCTCCCACGGATTGCTGAAGTTGTTCTCGCTGCTGGCTGGAACCGGTTCCTCAAATGGGTGACCTGGATGTAGTGGTCTTGATATGAGGTTGTGACGCGTGGTTGTCCCGGACGTTGACAGTCACGTGTGCTGAATGTTTGTTGAAGACGCTGGGAGAGTCTAACAATTGCCGACATGTGACAGTTGAACTGTCTGGCCACTGCACGGGTGGATAATCCAGCATTAAGCAAACCCTATCCTCGCGCTATCTCAACAGCCGATAATCGAGGCATCGTTACAAATTCAGCAAAGGAATTAAAGACCAAAAACCATGTGATTCTTACAGGAAAATTGTCAAACTTTAACCCTGCTTAACCCTCATTATGTGTCACGTGACCGCACCTGCATGCATGCTGCTCTCACTTTGCATGCTTTTCAGGTGACATGGTTAGTTGATTCACACATCAGTTTGGGTCGAACCATTTACGTCAGTAAAACTTATATCATGAGAATGGGTGATGCGTTTCTAATGGCTTTCAGTATATATTCAGACACTCTCATCTTAAGCACTGCACATCTACATGGCTTCCCAATCCTATTGCAACATCAATTCCCATTGACTGAATATGTAGTGTTATCGTTCCTTATGCTCCAACTTCTAAATGCCTCTCAAAGAATTTATAACCATTTACCGTTAACCTTCTTCCAGGAACTCTAGTCTAATGTGTTTTCCTCATCAACTATATTCTACTCCGTCCAGGTACGTCTAGTTTTTATGCTTATGCTGGCAATGTACATAATGTTTTTTGCATAATTGATTATCACAATTTTTGACACGGTATATTACAAATATTCACATATAAACGTACACAGGTCCTAATACAGGTGGTAAATGTGTTAGGTCTCTTGTTGAAGATGCACCAGGGCTACATATCATGGTGAGTCAGCCAAGATCCACAGATCCTGGTACTTGTTCCAGACGTAACTTGTCAATGAGTTCACCAGTATGTGATGACGGATGTCGTCACTGACATTGGTGTCAGCCCGTCGGGTCTCAATGAGCTCTCTGTAGCCCCTGGCCGTAAGGCTCCTTCTTCACCACGTCCCCCGTGGGCGGCTTACTAGTGCTTGGCCGGCCATGTTGGGACAGCGTCTACAGATAGCAGCAGTGGTGATATTGTTACAGTAGTTCGTTTATACTGAACACGTTAATAACGAACTGACAGATATAGCAAACTTGTTTTCTTTTCGTTTTGGACAATCGGATATCCCAGTCGACACGAACTACTGTTATAACGAATTGCTTGTCCCTTTGAGTTCGTTATACCCGTGTTTTACTGTATTCGTTTTAGGTTCTTGATTGTATTCAAACAACACTTCAGATGTAACAATTACAGATCAGACCTGAAAGGGCAGAGTTACGTCCCTTATCCATTAATTAGTTCGAATTATTTTCGTTTGAAACCGATTTTGAACCTTGGTTATATTAACTCAAGGACTTACCGACATGTGAAGATCCGGGTTAGAATTGGTTTTCAGCAACCCATGCTTGTCGCAAGATGTGACTAACGGGATCGAGTGGACAGGCTCGCTGACTTGGTTGACACTTATCGTATCCCAGTTGCGTAGATCAATGCTCATGCTGTTGATCACTGGATTGTCTGGCCTAGTCTCAATTATTTACAGACTGCCACCATATAGCTGGAATATTGGTGAGTGCGGCGTTAGACAACCAACCAACTAATCAACTAGGCCTTATCAGGCGTATTTAACGTCTATGACTTTTGTCACATTGACATGACTTCCACATGTACCTTAATATATAAACGCAGTGATACACTGAAAATAGCGTTCGGAGTTAAAATAAACTTAAGCTCCCTCGCACTATTCTTGCTTCACAACATATCAAGATCAATTTCACACAGATCAATCAGCATATTTTTAAAGCTATTTTATCATAGCAATTATGGATTTCACTTAAACATATTTTAACTTGATACATCATTCTTTTCCGTTTTGACAAGAAACAAAGCTATTCAGTACACGCGCACCAGGAAGCCATCTCAAACTGAGATTCTGCAATATGTCCGTTTGTCTCAGAAATAGTGCTGCGATTTCAACTATTTTCTGAGATCCGGGAAAATAGCAGGGGGTACTATTAAAACTCTTTGCAATACATGAACATGCAAATATTGGCCAATGCACAAAGCATTCATGGTAATTGTGCGATTACAGAAAGCACGAAAAGGAAATCAAACAATAAATGAAAACATATTTCTGCTTTGGATTAAGTCAAGAAAATAGTCTCGGGCCGCCAGGAACTGCTGGTAAGAACCAAGAACAAATAATCCTTCAAGAGAATATCTGAGAGAAGGGAATCCTCGTATTTGCCATAAACAAGGCAAAATGGCACCTGACCTTCTCGGGGATCTTGGTCTTATGGTCCTTTTATTGCTGCATTTAGTTTTGAGGACATGAAAGTGGTTATTTTTATGGCAGACTTTGGAATAAAGGATTTTCTTGGGATTGATGGGTAAATTTAGAATGAACCGTAGGGAGAATTATGGGGGGAGATATCTCTGTAATGTAACCTGTTTGCAAATCCTGGTTTAAAGAGATTGGGAAAAAATGAACTTGAAACCGATACGATGTAATGAATAAATCGCAATAATACACAGAATGATCAAATTTATAGAAATCTGTTTCTATGAAAAGTGTAATACACCGTGCCTCAAAGACGCAGAGAAAATAGTTCCTTATTGGTCCTGTGACAACTTTCTCCTCTGTGGGCAGTTTTCTTTATTTGTCACAGACCATATTCAGTTGATACAGCTCTTTACACAGCGACGTGTCCTGGTCATTGATGTCGGTGGGCTTGAAACACTCCATATAACAAACTTGTACATCAAGTTCTTCACATAGATGCGACTTCCCCCGACCCCACTTTTATCAGTCTGAGTGAGGTATTTGAAATAACAGTTGTCTTGGAGACGAGGTGTTATTGGGGAACTCGTACCCACATGGCCGTTAACAGTTTGATTTAGACTTCACCAAGGCGTGCGGCGGGCACACTGTAACAAAACGGTACTTTGGTGAGACTCTCACTCATTGTGTTTGGATAGCACTTTCAGTGGACAAACTTTATCATTGGACATATTTCACATTGTGGGGAAAGTAAATGTCCTTAATTCAGACATATTTGTTTACGATTACACAGACGCTTGGCCGTAATTGCAGCATCAAGTGTACAGAGTAGACGCAATTATTGGTGCCGCTATTTGTAGAAAAGATATAAATGTTGAGCTGTGGAAGGCTTACGTGCGTACTTGAATCAAGCACTTACACAGTGTAAGCATCATAAAGTATGTGGGAGATTTCTCCGCCTCCATTTAGCCTAGCACGAAGAGAGTGAAATAACCTTTCTCTAATGCCAGTTGCTACTGCAACATCACAGACCACGAAGAAAGCAGCGTGATTGAATTACTATAAAAACTTGTGAAAATTGCAGATTTCGTGTCTAATTAAACCCCTATTAATCCCAAATCAGGTGCGACTTGTTTCACAACTGGGTCTTTTTTCTGTCTATGGTGCTTCGAACGTGTGTATGGCCGAAGCCTGGGGCCAGATTTTCTATCCCAATCTCAAAAAATCAATTTTAACCACTCGAGAAAATTGCATGATTACTAGTATTTTGTTAAGTAGCCACGCAGTTTGCCTGGCTGTGTCCCACTGCACTTGAGCTTCCAATGTACTGGTGGGTAAGACTTTAGTCCATCTGCCAGCGCAGGACCTCTGCCGTGATGAATTAGTGCAAGTCAAATGCAAAATGTAATTTACAATCTAATTCGTTTCCAATTATGGGCAAACACCCTATCGACATGAAATATAGAATCGTTGAAATGCACCTGGCGTGATTTAATGCTGCGGGAATATTGGATTGTATCAAATTGTATCTTCTCCACTACCGCCTGTATGAAGAGTACAGTGAGGTTTCTTTATAGCACCGGGTAACGCTGCACTGACGCGTGCACCATCAGTTGCTTTTTCTAAATTATATTACCAGGAAAGTCCGGTTTCCTTTCGAAAATATCCGCCACATCCAATATTTCAGAGCAACATGATGGCTTAATATATAGTGGTTTGCATGAGAATATCAATATTCAATTAAGAATAGAACCAAATACTGAAAACGTTACCAAGACAGATGTGTCTTGCTACCTGCAGATGGAACTGATACACTGCATAAACATAAAGCGGGTCGTAGGTACTTATATACACACTGTTACCTGGAACACGAGACTCATTTAGACTACAGGGCGGTGGGGTAGCCTAGTTCGCTTGTCACGTAGAAGGTCCGGGTTCGATTCCTCACATGGGTACAACGAAGCCCATTTCTAGTGTCTCCCAGCGTGAAACTGCTGGAATATTGCTCATAGTGGCGTCAAACTATACTCACTCACACACTTCTCAGTGCATACACACCAGGAACTACAATGTCCCCTAATGAGTAACTCACATTTGTGTCGAGTACCTGTATCACAATGATTTATAAACAGATGTCAATGAAACAGGGATCGTAAAGTGGACTCTGTTGTTTGTATTTGTCAAACTGTTTCCGAAACCTAAGATCATGAGTTCAAATTCTGGTTGACCCTCCTTGGCTTCTTAGAACTCGTTCTCGTGGAACACCTACATCTATTTCACGCTCTCTTAACGTTCGAGTTGACAAGCATTGATGTAACTGAAATACTGTTCAAAGTGGCGTAAAACCTAATTCACTCACAACTCCATGAGAAAAACGTGTTCAGAGGGGTTTTAGCGAGTACACGGTGAGGTGATTGAGAGAGAAGTGTTAGAGCAGTACCTATGATCTCTAATGAAGCTGATCGTAAATTAATGCTGGTGAACACATTACATCCACTTTCATTGGGTTGATCGCGTGAAGCCCATTTCTGGTGTCCCTCGCCGCGATGTTGCTTGAATATTGCTATAAGCGACGTAAAACCATACTTACTCACTCATTTAGACTATAAGCATGTTTTGTTAGATGAATATCGTTTACGACTGACGATGTGCTGCTTGTTATCTTAACATTAGTAAATAATCAGGGAGTAATCCCAGTAATTCCAGTGAGTGATACTATGAGCGAGGATCCATGCCTTGGTTCCTTTGTTGGCTAGCCATCCTATGTTGGTGGTATGTTTTCTTCGTGATCATAACAAAATGCCTAATAAGCTGCATTGTATGTTGATTTCACTCTTAACACAGAAATGACCTTTATACGTGCAGTATACGTAGATGTAGAAATTTCCATGACTGTCATGTCTGAGAAATACTGAGGGCACAATGTTCCAAGGTAAGAGTTCCTTGTACAATTACGACTTTGTTTATATAGAACGTATATCATAATGGTGGAATAACTTATTATTTCTGTCAATTTGAAACGCTAATGAAGACGCACTTGCATGTTAAACACTAGCGTTACTTCATGACAATCTTCAATATATTGCACCCGTGATACATCTTGTGACGATACAAAACATACCCTCTGCTTCTGAAATACTTGAAAATTTGCACGCGAGGTCGTGTCTGGCGCCATTTGAAAGTACCTCCCAACCATTTACTCATAAAAAAGTATATGTTGAGTGAAATTCGTTTTGTGGTGATCCTGTAGGCCCTCAAGGCATATCAGTGGTCGATTGGAAAAGTCAACATCAAGTTGAAGTTGTAGAAACTCTTTTTACAAAAGTTCGCTGAAGCCGGGCTACGGTGGAACTTTCATGCAACTGCATTAAACTGCTGTTATCAGCTCCACACTGATGCTGACATTATTGCTCATTCATTCACTCGTTCACTGTATCAATTAGACATAGGTCAGCTGCTGGTTCCATACTCGGAAAGCGTCATATGTGGATGAACATGTGTAATGTATGTCACATAAAACTAAATATTTGAAGTCATATATGAGTGAGTGAGCGAGTTGGGTTTACGCCGTTTTTAGCAGTATTCCAGCTATATGGGGGCGGGGGACACCGGAAATGGTGTCTTCAGCGAGACGAGCGAACGCCTTAACCACTACGCTACCCCACCGCACCCCTTATATATGATATTAGTGAAGTTATATATGAAAGTTTGGTTTTATATTGTTCTTGGCGCAGATAAGATGCAGCATCTGCCGATCATAGTATGAGCTGTATACAAATCGCAAACCCATCAATTGTGGAACATAGAATTTCACACATGGGACATTTACATCTAATGATATTGCGACATCTTAATTTTATTGCACGCTTAAACTCAATGTGTCCAGATTACATGATGCAACATTATTCTCATATCTTGTGTAGCTTATACTTCTTACGAACAGCAAAATTGTTACCTAATATGTAAACGCTGCATCACACTTAACTGCAATTAGTGTTGCGGTGTTCCATATGTGAAGTTATGTATGAAATAGTGAAGTTATATGACAGTTTTGTTCTATATTGTTCTCTGCTCAAATAAGACGCAGCATGTGTCCATCATAGTAAAAGCTCTATACAAACCGCAACCCCATCAGTTGTGGAACATAGTGTGAGCTCTATATAAAACCTCATCCGGCCCCTTTTCTCCTATTACCATCCATTGCTAGAAATGTTCAGTATTCTAGAAAACAGGTGTAGGGGCACGTCGAGAAGAAATAACTTGTAACAGTCAGTAGAAACGTGAGCTCTGTCACGCTCTTGTCGCAATTGGGTAGCCTCTTTTGTAGGTTCATTTTGTTTTGTTTTTCACTGAACAAGGGGTTAAAGGTGTTAGGGGTCGAAAATGGTTTCATAAATACAGGGAGTGAGTTAAAATTTAACTTCACCTCGGTAACATTTCAGCCATATAGCGACGAATACATAAATACAGAACTCTTGTATATGAGCTAAGAGTTTAACGTCTGTTTGTCCGGTTTTTTAAAGAAGAAAGTACAAAATACAGAAACATTAATGATACAGAGTTTTCTCAAATTGACATTAAAAATATCGCGCTCGCACACACACACATACATACATACATACATGCATACATACATACATACATACATACATACATACATACATACATACATACATACATACATACATACATACATACATACATACATACATACATACATACATATACTCATTCCAATAATGGTTGTCACCCTCTTCAATTTTTTAATTGGAGAGGGGCTGTGAGGTGGGGTGTGTGGGGGTTGGGGTGGGGAGGGGGTATATATGCTTTAGAAATTCTTAGACCAAAAAAGTAAAATGTGCCTTTACACCGATCAAGGATATTTGACTGCAAAGAAAATTAGCTAAAATACACGAGACTGAGAAGTTCAGTATTACTACTCTGTGGCATACGAATGTATTCCGGGCACATATTTTGCCTGACCATCTAAACGACGCTATTCTACCCTGTAGCAGTTAACAGCTGCAGCAGCTTTCCTTTAATGCAGCAGGAACACTGGTGTTTGTTCAATAAATTTAACGGATCGACTCGAATTCCGAGCTTGAGGAGTGAGATGATGTGACCATATTTACTGTTACTGGTACAGCCTGGATCGGGCAGTGAGACCTGTCAAACGTAATTAGAGCATGGGTTAAATCGCTTAGATTTGCTTCATTCATTTTCTGATATGACGATCGATGTCTATACAATCGCAGCATAATGGGCTGATGTCGACTAACTTAACCAAAAGTGTTTTCATAACATGGTTAGTAAAATCGATATAGTGTTATCGAGGATCAAAAGGAAAATATTTTGAGAGGTCGATCATACTTGGTGAAGTGCTAAGAATTAGCCTTGGAAAGACACTCGTACACAGGGCACGGCGATAGAGCTTAGATATGCACTGTCTCTATAAAAGTGCTGTTCAGATTGTGTTGTTAGGGAAAAGAAAACTAACTCCGGTGGAAAGGCACGTTTATCCTTGGTGACCTCAACAATGGGTTCGAGCTGAAATAGTGAATTTAACATTTATCGTCTACTGCAACCGTACAATAATTTTATGACACAAATGTTCGACTCTTGTTTGGTCCATAACCACATGTAATATTCATCCGCAAAGAAGCTAAAACACATGAAATTTAAAAGTCTGTTACTACAAGGCATAAAGCTGTTGACTCAATGTAGGCGATTAGGAATGGGCTTCACACATTGTGCCAATGTGGAGAATCGAACCCGGGCCTTCGGCGTGACGGGCGAACGCTTTAACCACTAGGCTACCCCACCGTCCCAGGCGATAAGTAACAGGCAGTTAATGATTATCGTTTCAACATGCAAGCTACGATGACGACGTACAACGTAAATTTGGCTAGTTTTACTGTTGAAGTGTGATCGCGAAATACGCATTATTCATATTCCATAAATAATATTATATTTGTAGTGCATCGTAAAAGGAAAATTTACTCTAGTGATCAAATGATTGCTAAATATACAAGAAAGATGAAATCAGTTATTATTCGAGATGGGGCATTTGTTATGCATACAATGAAAGACGTATCAGCTTTAATTTTTCGATGTAGTAGGCCCAATATTTTTGTTTTAAAACGGTAAAACATGCTATGTTTTAGTTTGCAAAACATTATCATAGGAAGATTGGTCCACCATCACTGTAACCTGAAATAGCTGCGTCACTGACTGTATCGAATGGATTTCCAAACTGAACCTCTAAAGTAACCAAGAAATGTGTTCCAACAGAATTAAATCGTAATTTTTTTTAAAAGTCCATGAGTAATTGGCAAATTGCATCGAGTGACACAGGATTAGGTTTACAATCAAATGGGGCAATACAGTAGGTCAGGCACGTGGCAGGTGCAATAAATAACGGTCCCTGAAATACATGAGTGCATGAATCTCCAGAATTAAGTCACTGCTAAATGCTACACGTGCTTTGTCCGTTAATCCCCGGAAGCTGGCAAGAAGTTTGTCTTAAAATTAGTATCAGGTCACGTGCCAAGTAGATAATACTCATGTTAGTTCGTACAAGGCCTTCAGTCACACACTTCCCTTCAGTCACACACTTCCCTTCAGTCACACACTTCACGTTCTCACGAAGATGCAGACTGAATTCTGGAGTCCGTCGCTTCTCGAATCTTCTCGAATGATGTAGACTCTCCAAAAGTCAACAACACAAAGTACAACTAAGGGAAGGCAACTCTAACTTACTAGCTGAGCTGGTCACCACGAACAATCAATGCTTTATGAGCGCTTCATAAAATAATCTACTGCCACAAAACAACATACATGAAAATAATGTGTTTCCAAAGAATATTGTCAGTTTGTTCAATGTAGTTTTATTGATTGACACTTATCAGAGACTTGCCTGGACAGTGATTGTCCTCTGCCGTTAAGATCGGAAGAGTTTTCAGTGAACAAGAACATGTAAAACATTAAATGTGGGTCAACAGTGAGTGAGTGAGTTAATATTTTACGTCACATCGGCAATATCTCAGCCATATCGTGACGAAAACAATTTATACAATAAATAGTGAAAATACTTTGAAGATTAAAACCTGTCAACGATGGACAGTAAAAATACTAGAGAATTACAGATATGAATATAAAACTAGCGAGCAAAGCTAAAACAGTCCAATTAAACAGGACAATACAGTATAAAACACGGGCTATAGACCGCCAACAACTGAAGGTAGATCACCATGCTAAGGAACCATGGGGACTTACATTCCTTTGGCTACCTGCATGGATCCCATGTGGGTCAACATGTTTTGCTGGCAAAACGCAAATATAACATTGATATGCATCCTGTGACTGCCCTCTACTGTTCAGATACACATCACCATAAAGTAGTTTGAGAGGATTAAACCAGCGGATAGACTCTCTTGCTCAATATCTCTGGGAGAGATTTCATGGCTTCATATCTCAATATTTTTGTCAAATTAGAATAGTCATCCGTTATTTCGTCAAGGGACGATTCAAACAAACCAAACTTAATACAATTCGACTGTAGAAACAGATCTGATTGAACAAAGGTCTGCAGTGTCACACACTGTTGAATTCAGCCACTTGGAACGATATCAATAAACGTGTGTGCTGCTTTAGACATGACACAAATCAGATGGACGTCCTTTGTCATGTCTGGTTCATAAAAGATTCTGGGCGATGCATGTCAGTTTGTATTTTATCGTCGTATTCAGTTGAAAGGAAAGCAACGTGAAAACACAATTTTAGAATTACACAAATTAATATGGGTAAGTTCAACATCAATCACACAATGAACTTGAATACATCGTAATTGAACATTTTTTTATTCAGAGCACAACCAGTTAATTACACGGGTAATATCTACAACAAAATCACCGCAATGGAGTATTAGCATCCTCGGTCAGTTCAACGTGTTTATGACGTCAGATCCAAGGAAATGGGTTTGATGTATTGCCCATTAACTAAAACAACAATAACCAAATATACGACATGATATCAATAAATCATATTCAAACGTTCACGGGAGATGCAACGGTGGCTCTTTTGTACAGGGCTTGATGCATCCTTTGTGCTAGTCACTCTCAAGAAGAAAGACGAGCTCTTATATTCGACACGAGTATCTAAGTCAGACACTGTAAATCATTGTAACAACCCTCCAAGTTCATCATATCTGATTAATGGTTATTATATTCTTTCCTACGTATTGGTTTTGTAGTCGATATCCCAGTGTAGGATACACATGTGAGAATCTAAAACCTAACAGCATCTGAGAAAACAAATTGACTCTTCGACGTGACCGAAATGTCATAATGGCACGCTGTGGATCAACTATATGATAGATGTAAACATCAATCTGGAAAGAATTGTAAAATTATCTTTCTTCATCTCGAATGCCTGCGACGTTTCACGTGAGTTCGTGCCTGGCGCCATGTGAAACATTTGTTTAATAAGTCCAGAACCTTTACCCATAAATTTCAGGCAAGCTGGCAGTCATGCAGAGTCGTGGGATAGTGTTTCAGGTCGATCCGACCGAAAGTGAACTTTTTTAATAACTAAAAAGCACTTCTAACTTAAAACATGTTCCATTCACAGAATTGATCTGATCTGTTTTTATCTCCATTTAAATGAACAATTGTGAGACAAAGGCGTCCAGCCAACTAAATCAAAAGAAGAGGGCATCATGTCTCGCGTTTTCAATCCGTATCATGTATTTTATTGCCACGTTCAGACACAAATATCCTTTCTGGATTATTAGGGACTATATTTATTGAAGTTAAACCTCTGGACAATGACATCATTTTACGACATCCAATTTCACAGAAGCATGTTATTTCATTGGCGGTACTGTTAGCAATCTTTCAACTTGTGATTTAAAATTGGGTATTATATATTATGACACAATCTGCTCTGTAAGTGCTGAACCATATTCAAATTCACAAAACAAAAACTTTCAACAACTTTTTAATCAGTTTTTATGGAGTGCTCTTTTTGGTCATGATCACTGGCAATAAAACGGTGATTTGTTACCGGTAATGGTTATAAAGTTTATTTTTCATAAACAATTATTACCAAAGTATTCTTGTTCATTAATTAGTCACTGCTTCACGGAATCGTATTCTGTTTGAGATATATCCAGTCCAGTCAAGACATTACCATTACGATGCAGGTGTGTCACACTGTAAAATGTAAAGATAAACACATAGATTCCCCACTGAGTGTTACGAGAGTGTGTTTTTTGTAATTTGTAATAACATTGGTTAGGTGATAATAATTATGAGTCACAATGTTTAAAGTTTTGAGTGTTGGTTGTGGGTCACATTTCGAGTCATATATGTTCAGTGGCAACAGTATTTTAGCGGCACGCCTTTATGATAGCGATCCAGAGTTACCTCCCTTGACCGGATGTTTATGTGTTGACATCGTCATGTCGTATGTTCAACACGTTTCGAGAAAGATCTAAGTGGTTAATGATACAGCCATGCTTTGCTGGAAAGTTCGAGAATCTGTGTCAGTATATATAAAGGCTGGCTGTTGTGTGGTGTGACACGCAAGGACTGACACACGGACTAACACACGGAATTACACGGGACTTTCGATATCACTGGAGTTGCCCATCGTTGTTTGCCTTCGTCCTTCGTCACATCGCCATCGTCTGACCCTGACACTTCGTGCCTGACTGCTCTCATTTGTAAACAAGCTCCATTTAGAATATCTGATCTCACTGTGGTTACCACGACTCTGGTGAGTTAATATTTTATATGTGACCCATTACTTTAGATTTGTGACTCAATTGCATTGTACTAGAAATCTGTATTGTGATTCATTGTAGCTTGCTCATTGTTTGCTCAATATATTATTGAATATTTTAGACTTGTCTGTGTTATATTTTGCTGGTTCAAAGGGGATTCTTAAACCTTTTGTCACGGCAATTATTTAAAAATGGTAAGCTTTGCAAAAGCAGTAAGTGTAATCCAAGAACTAATCCAAGGCCTTGCTACCGTTATCTTCAATTAAGGTAATATATGATAATATCTTTTATGTTGATGAAAGACGGCTCACAATCACGGTTAATGTGGTGCTTTCCCATCAATATCCCAATACAACCAACGTGAGAAGGTTATCTATTATCCGATTCGTATGGATAAACTTATCTATTAACTGTAAGATGTCATTACGTAGGATATGTCAGACCAACAACAGAGGTAAATGAGATAAATCTGAAATTTCGCTCCCATCTTTTAGTCTCCAATACAGTTCGTCACAGTATGTATCAGTGAGCTCTACATGAACACACGAATACTAATAGTTTAACCATACAATAATACCTGCGGGAGATTTTTGCCTTGATTTCAACAAGGACGAACACGTAATCCGTTTTAGATGGCAAGATGGCTGATCATTACCTATGAATGAAAAGTATCTGATGAACAGTTTAGTTACCGTGAAGATCTGGTTAGATCCGCTCTTCAGTAACCCACACTTGTCGTAAAAGGCGACTAACGGGATAGGGTGGTCATGCTCGCCGACTTGGTTGACTCATGTAATCGTATCCCAATAGTGTATCCCCTACCAACAAATTTTATATTCAATTCTTTATTACAGAAGTGTAGGCCATCAGCCCATAACTACATAGGTTACATTTACATGGCAAAACATGGTGTGTACAGTATAGATAGATAATTTTTAACATCTTAGATACATTGCATGATAGATAAAGCTAGCTAAGTTATTTATAAGTTTACAATCTGATGATGACATGAGGTGTTTGAATTTGGCTTTACTTGGGTTGATACAATAGGTTTTAGGTAAATGGTTCAAGCGGAGCTGTTGGAATTTGGAACACACGAGGAGAAGATGGTATTCATCCTCAATATAACCTTCATCGCACTGTAAACATGATCTATCATTTCTATCTATATTATAATACCTTCCAGTTTCTATACGTAACTGATGTGAAAAACATCTAAACTGAGCGAGTGCTACTCTAAACTTTTTAATGTTAATCACATTTAAATACAATTCCCTGGACAATGTTATTTTGAAGTAAGAATAAAACATTGCTGCCATTTTGAAGTGAACTATACCAATTCTGTTCATGAATACATTTAAGTCGACTCACAAATTCAGATAAAAACGAGGTAGGAGAAATAACCGATTGCCTGTATCACCTGTAAATAACGAAGCTGAACCAGTAATCGAAACTATAAGCAACGATCTACGTTGCCGGAGTACGTTGAAGAAGACATCGGGCCAGACCACCGAAGCCATATCTTTCTTATCACCAGCCACATGGAGTACACATTAACAGTGTATAATATAGGAATGTTTACGGTGTGACAGTTAACTTGTCTTTGCATGTGTGTATGACGGGTGCCACCGGTGGGGCAGGATACGCTCACTTTTTCGCGAACACCCGGTATCATCACTATGTGATAGTGGTTCATAACGACATGCTCTGTCATCGTATCTCATGGTGTCATTCACTGGATTGTCTGGTCCAGGCTCGAATACAGCGTCAAACAAACACATGCTCATGATACAGTAAGAAGTGTTCAACTGACTTTGCTTTTAACAGAGATTTCTTATGGATGTGGTAAGGCTTTTTGTCTTTTCCATTTTCTTGGCTATTAATTCCCATTCATAGTAGACTTTATATTGCGCTGACATAATATCTGTACTTTTATTGCCGTGCATATCAGCATTTGGGGCATTTCATCAGCCACAGTATACAATAATTTATTTATAAAGATGGTGATAAATCACATACAGTTCAGAATGACGACATACAGCTGAACAAAACTAAGTATGTTCGCTCACTTTGAACACACTTAGTTTCACCCAAAACAGCACGGCTGAAAGGGCCACAAGGCTCCAACGTTATCAGAAAGTTTGTAACATGACGCGGCCACGATAACACCACGAATGTCGTTTTCTTTCCTGTGCATCCTTACGCTGTTATTGATACCTGCCATACGTCATTTCTTCACAGGTATGATGTTCGGGCTATTTTCCATTCAAATACTGTTGATTTAGTGATGTGATTCTCTGGGCTGTCTCTCTTTACTTTGAAATGACGGTAATAAAGACGAGCTGTTGTTGACCTCTGTTTCGCATTCCTTTGTAATACATGTTTAGGCTCAGGGAAGAATGATCAAATATTCAAGTCTCTAATTTCTTGAAATTGACATGGTACATGTTGTTTCAATTTCAGCATATAACTTTTGAATCATACAATTTTATACTGTTAGTGAAGGCTGTCTGTATGGGATGCTTCATCGATTTGCAATATATATTGTATATCTGCATTTGCAGCCAGATGAAATGCCAGAAATATCTCTTGAGCAATTCATGATTAGTTTCAGTTTAAAACTACTGTACAGGTTAATCTACTAATCTACAGAATTTATTAACCTAGTGTGCCATACTATTAGCTTTCCTTGGGACATGGTTATCTTACACGATTTTAAGTTTCCAAAGATTTGTGTTCGCTGTTCATTAAATGACAGTTTGGGTCAAGCGTAAACGACTAATATAATCTTCTAATGACAACTACTAATGGCCTCCACAATCTTAAGCAATGTTTATTAAGAATTTATATGTTGAAACACTTCTGCATGTCCGTAGTATTAACATCACGTTCGCACGCACTCATACGTTTTCAGAGGCCCATTTTACATGTGGCCTAAAGTAATAGCATGCATTTACTCTTTAAAAAGTTGGGTTCGTGCAACAGAATCGAATGTTCATACTGTACACGGTTGGTCCAGACATATGGAAGTGTAAGGTTGTTGGCAATGCTCCCGTATATATCGGCTTAGTGTCAGGGCTATTTGCCATCCAGGCCTGGCGATTGCGACTACGTTTCATGAACGGGACCGATAATTCAATTTATAGTTTCACTTAAAAACATACACTGATTTAACAATGTCTTATAATTCGGTAATCAACTGACCAAACATATCTTCTGCTTTGGCGATCGCACAACATATTTCTGTCATGAGTACAGTAGTGGTGGTCCGATTAATTGAAATAATCGAAGATTGGTCGCAGTGACTAAACGACCAAGCAATCGATCATGTTTTTTCATAATCGAACACAAACAATTCTGGAACACTTGTTTTCATCAACAATATTTTTCACAGGGTTGGTTTTGTCTGTTACATTTCATAAGCATTACAAGCTCGTTCCAAGTCATGATTAAATTTATCTTAAAGACACAAAGAAATTTATGTTCCTAACATACTTGTCATCCTTTAAAGATGTGAAATTTAGCCAAAACACCCAAAAATAACTACATGTTTTTTTCATTATTAATTTGAGCATTAACAAATTTCATAAATAACGCTAGCCAATTATTTCGATGATTGATTGGTGGTAATGAACTAATCATCAATTATGAGATGTTAACCAATTCCCAACACTTGAGTACAGTACCTTCGACCTTCATGCTTGAATTCACCACTAACGTTTGATGTCTTTTCAGTAGAATGTGTCACCATCAATTTCTCATTATTACATAATACCATTATATTGGGGTCAAATTATTTACAAATCATTACAGTGCTGTAACGATATATAACTCACAACGTCAACCACGACATTGTTGTCCTACGCAGTATTGCAGCTACTTTGGTACGCGTTGCTTTGACATTAGAAAGTCATAACATTAACTCTGCGGATACTTACAGAATATTTCTTGACATGCATAAGTAAGTAGTTTATAATGTGTATTATATATATGTATGTGTGTGTGTGTGTGTGTGTGTGTCTATATATATACATGTATATATATATATATATATATCTATATATATATATATATATATATATATATAAAAACAAGTCCACCACTATTGTTTCTAACTATGACGTCAAAAACACGATGACGTCACAAACGTAACCTTACTGTCACCCATGACTACGTTTTACGTCTCCAGTTATTGTCACTAACTGCTTAACGTCATACGCATGATGACGACATAGCCATTACCGTTATGTGTCGCCTATGACGACACTCAGCTTTCATTGAACACCTGAAGAGCCGTTGAACCGCGAAATATCTTGTGCAGATATAAAGGAGATTTGACAATAAGAAATATCTCGACTCATATTTTATATAAATATATATATATATATATATATACATGCACATATATATAATTTCCCGAGGAATGTTACATCTTCCATATACGCAAAAGAAAACCTTTCAGCAATATCCCACTGCGTTTGCTTTTGAACCAAAACACGAAGAAAGAAGAGCAATATCAAGTTCTTTAACTATAAAGATATCTACATCGAAAAGAAAACGCTAACCATTCTAATATTACTAGAAGCATATTCTGTATCAAATGCACTAATACAACACGGTAAATGCTGTGATTACCAAAGATAGAAATATCTCTCTACACAAAAAATCAACTCTTGTCTTTCATGTCGAGCCCAGCGGAGTGCATATTGAAACACCACTGCAGTGCTGAGTGTAAATATTTCTTTAGAAGGATAATTCTCAGCATTTCACCAAGAGTAATCGAGCTCTGAAAATATTTTCCTTGAGGAACTCGATAAAGTGATATTGATTTCCCAGTTGCATGTGATAAAAACACTCTGAGATAAGTTGGTCGACATAAATCCATGAGGTTGTGATTGTATAAGAATCGATTCTTGATATCTGTAAATGAATAGAGCAAACCTGTACAATTTAACACATGCTCCAGTTTGATTTGACAAGTCTTATGACCCGGTCCATGCCGCACCAGTAATGCTAAGGGCACAACGGCAGTGTCCTCAAGCACGGATATGGACACAAAACAGTCCATCCTTTGATTAACTGAACAAATACCTCCGCTTCTCTCACATTAGAGAATTCTGTATGTGACAAGGATCCAACTGTTTTACGTTATAATCGTGATGCTCGGATGGAACAAATATAAGAGTTTCTATTTTACTCCTAAATAAATAGAATCTACCATCGGGATCAATAGTTTTGTGTGTATTAAGCTCATTCAACATTTTGCTACTACTAATCTGCAGCCTTCACCTGAAACATGAAGTGCACCCACATATGGGGACAACTAGTTTTGAATTGCATTGACAGAACTGCAAGCAGCGGTTGGAAAGATGAAAATATATTCAAATCTTTGATTATGAATGCTGTTTACCTCAAAGATTAGATGGTAATTATAAGCTAAACAAAACTACGTACCACATTATTACCTCTATTTACGCAAATGTGAAACCAACAGATATCGTTCGCGATTGTAATCAAATTGACCTCCCTTTACCACAATGAATGGTTTCGACTGTTCTACTGAAGTCAACTGCGTTATAATCAGTTAGCATTATAACTATCTATGGATTGTACAAAAACAAATGCATGATGATACTGTTCTAAAGCATGTCAGTGCACAGATCCGCTGACCAGAATGCACGTAGGTTGATTTGTAAAAACATAATACATGTTTAAGCCTCTACATAACTTTTAATCATACATCGATAATATATCGCTATACCAGTCTATGTGGGACGATATGATAATAACCAGATAATTTCACATCTCACTCATACATGTATCTTGTGAAACGTCTGTATACACATAAACTCTGTATGATATAAACATACTCCTGCAATATTTTGTGTAACCTGCATTTGGAAAAAGATACTTTGTAAATGCCACGCAATACGTCTAATAATGGTTCTTGAAGTGAATTGCTTCAAGTAATATATGGTCCGATGGCCTTTTGATTACTAAGATAGACACATATGTGCTAATGGAGATATTTGGCAAATAGTTATGATTACTTTGTTTTCCAAATCTGATTGTTAGAAAGGAATGTTGAACTGTTATTGTCGTTGTCATATTCAATGAATTTTACTCGAATACCACTACCCTCAGAGTAAACATCACTCCGAATTTGAGCCCTGATAAATTATGTATGAAGAAAGTTAATTCGTTGCTAACAAGAATTCAAATGATCGTTCCATGATTACGATACTGATATGAAAATAGCTTTCTAAACTACTATTCTTCATTAAGGACACCCGATATAAGGAATGACAGAGATTGATGTATAGCCCATCAATTAGTACAGCCATATCTAAATATACAGCGTGATGTCAATAAATCTTGTCTGTAACAGTCAATGTAGATGTTCTCTGTAATACTGCAAGATATACTCTTTTTACGAGGCACCTTCCATGTGAAAGGCAAGGTATTTTATGCAGCACGAGTATCAGTAAGTCAGACAATGTAAATCATTTTAACAACCCTTGTACTTCACCACATCTGATATATGTTTATTACATTGTTTTACACACATTGATTTTGAAGTCAGAACTCGCGCCATGATGATAATCCCTTGACATGGGATACGACATTGGGACGCTGACGAAACAGAGCCACAGAGACTTGTTAAAACAACTTGGAATTAAGTACCCAATACCCGTGATTGAAATAATTGTAACATGTCCATTTTTAAAACATTTTCTTTCAGAATTGCCTAATACTGTTCAGGTAATAATAATAATAATAATAGGCCATTATATATAGCGCCTTTCCACGTCACAGGGATATGCTCAAAGCGCTTCCTGAGCTCAAGTTAAAACTATATACAGTTGGCAGGTACGGATGATTGGAAGTCACTTGTAGCGAAGAAATAGATGAGTCTTTAGTCGTGTTTTGAATGTACTTAGGGAAGGAGATGATTTTAACTCGATAGGGAGAGAGTTCCACAGAGAAGCTGCTGCATATGAAAAGGTCCTTGAGCCAAATGATTTGAGATTGTAGCTCGGGACAGCAAGTAACAGTTGTTGTGATGAGCGCAGGGTTCTTTCTGGAGAGTAATGTGTCAGAAGGTCTTGAAGGTAGGAAGGTCCTGAGTTGTAGAAAGACTGGTAGGTGAGGCAGAGAATCTTGAAATCAATCCTTTCACGAATACGGAGCCAGTGTAGAGAGTTTAGGATGGGAGAGATGTGACAGCGAGGACTGGTGAGAGTGATGATGCGTGCAGCTTTGTTCTGGATTTTCTGAAGACGATGGAGTTGAGAGGAAGAGATGCCAAACAGTAAACTGTTGCAGTAATCCAGGCGGGATAAAATCAGTGTCCGCACAAGGGTGGCAGTGGCTTCTTTTGTTAGGACTTTGCGGATGCTGCCGATGTTCTTCAGATGGTAGTGGCAGGTCTTTACTAGATGATTTATTTGCTTGTCCATGCTGAGGTTTGAGTCCAAAAGAACGCCAAGGTTTTTCACAAGAGGAGAAAAAGGAATCGAAGATTGCCCAATGGAGATATCTTTGATGATAAGGTTTCGTTGTCTTGAGATTGTGGAGATGACCATTGTTTCTGTTTTATAGTCGTTAAGTTTCAGCTTGTTAGCAGACATCCAGGATCTTGTGCTCGAGAGGCATGCTTCAAGGTTGGACTTGCACTCTAACTGACTTTGTTCTGACGACTTAAAACTGTCAAACAATTGGCTGTCGTCCGCATAGAAATGATGAGGCACATGATAAGCAGACATCAGTTTTCCGAGCGGTTGAGTATACAGGAGAAAAGAATTGGTCCAAGAACTGATCCCTGGGGAACTCCACAGGTTAGGTGTGACTGGATGATGAAGACGTTCCGATGTGAATGGACTGGGTTCTGTCTGAAAGGTAGGATCTTAGCCAGTCAAGAACTGTATTAGTCAAACCAAATTCTTTCACCAAACGCTCAAGAAGAATTTCATGGTTAATTGTGTCGAAAGCCGCAGATAAATCCAGGAAGACAAGCAAAGCAGATTCACCATGGTCGACTGCAGATCTGACAGAGTTCAAGACATAATTTAGAGCAGTTTCTGTGCTGTGAGCCTGCCTGTAGGCAGATTGGTAACAATCAGTCAAGTTATGCTGAGAAAGATGATCCGAGAGTTGTTGTTTGACTACTTTCTCCAGAACTTTAGACATGAACATCAAATTTGAGACAGGACGATAGTTTTTAGGCGAATGAACTGAGCTGGGTACCAATGGGCTCTCCGAATACAACACTCATTTATCAATGCATCCGTGGTGCTGCTTGTGCGACATCCGCTCGGAATGGGTTCAGTACCCTAGCAAATTTATCCCATGACACGTTAAAGGTTTCTTCTTGCTTGTTCTCATCCTTCCCGACCGTCGATAACATAGTGGGCTTTACATGTTACGGTATGGAATCTCACCCGTAGGAATGACTAGTGTTTATAGATGATCAACGTCTTTATTGAACAATAGCTACGTTTCGGTATAGATGCTTATACCGTTTTCGAGCATGAGGTGGTAAATGGACACAGCCGGATATATAGCGATATATGAGGGCTAACAAAGAGAATGCATGATAAAACTGACCCGTGTACTTTAAAGTTGAGTTCAGATTATAATACAGAGAGAGAGAGAGAGAGAGAGAGAGAGAGAGAGAGAGAGAGAGAGAGAGAGAGAGAGAGAGAGAGAGAGAGAGAGAGAGAGAGAGAGAGAGAGAGAAACACACTCCCAATACCCCATGACAAACGTAAGGCAAAAACATCATTCCTTCATACCGTGAGCATTTGTTAGCAAACGCATGGACAACAGATAAAGTTCCATATTTATCTTCAGAGGTTTAGGGCAATTCGTCAAAAATGAATGCATCTTTTACTGAGAAAACAGTATGTGAAACGCTAAACTTTCTCGATGATAACTTCAATGTAAACGTTTGGGGGTACATTTCAAGAAATAGGCATTCTAATGTGCACCAATCCCTCTCACTGATTTGTTTCTCTATTCATTGGAATCAGAATGTCTGATTGGATTTGCAAAATCAAAGCAGGGTCTTTTGAACAAGAGGTTTAATTCAAGCTTCGGGTGTATCGATGATCTGATATCGTTGAATAACCATCAAATATCCAATTATTTCCACTGAAGTACCCATCTTAACTTGAAATATAGGAGACCAGTAAGACCCCATCGTGGGTTTCATATGTCGATCTATGCATAAAGATTCTGAGTGAACACAAATCTCCACAAAAATACTTCTATTCCCAGCACTGTGGATGAGGGATGACTTCAACCTTTCAGTTGTCAACTTCCCCTTTCTGACAAGAGCAAGATTACAAAAGTTCCAGCCTTTGGTGCTTACATTTCAGAACATTGAGGCACAATTGGTCAAGCTTTCAAAGAACGTCAAGCAACTCGTGCTCAAACGTTGTTAGGTCAAGGTTTCAGCATGGTATATATCATGGCTGACAAAAAAAGGTTTGTTTCTAGGAATTTATGTTTCATTGATAAGTTCGATGTAATGTCAGAATCCTTGTTAGTAAAAATAAAAGGTATAAAAAGGTCTTTGTTAGGTTGGAGGTGATTTTTCCTCACAGATATCAATATTGATAATTTTCTGACCTTTACATCTTGTGAAGACAGCACACAAGTGACACGATCGTACTCAAGTACAACATGTACAGGCGATGGAAAACTGCGCCTCAGATTGTTCAAGAAACAAATGTATTCTGAAATAACAATGCATCGTTCAATGCATATTCATGAACACATCTTCTCGGTCTTGATTTACATTTTGCGCTTGCATGTTCTTGCTTAGCTCACAATTTCGATGTTTTCTTGTTTGTGTTATTCAATGTAAATTGCTCAAAATGATTGTTGAACTGGCACGTACTCAAAACATCATGCCATTACATAACCTGCAATTATCCGCAAATATATTATTAAATTTTAATAAGCTTCAGTCTTGATTGCTCCGGGAAATACATTGATTACAATATGGCAAGGGTGTCATGAAGAGCACACTGGACAAACGGAGGGATATAGTGCGCGAACAGAAACACCAGATAATGATTCCGAAAACAAGGACCAGACCATGAGCTATCACATCACAGCTGAAGAAAGACAACTTCCTTTTCTTTACAAATAATACTGCTGATGCAGCGAAAAACTATTGAAGACAGTTAAATGAAATATTTGTATCAATCTTTATGTGCATATGTTCATTGTGATATCATATTATAGTGCGACCCGTGAAGATCCGGGGTAGAATAGGTCTTCAGCAACCCATTCTTGTCATAAAAGGCGACTATGCTTGTCGTAAAAGGCGACTAACGGGATCGGGTGGTCAGGATCGCTGACTTGGTTGACACATGTCATCGGTTCCCAATTGCGCAGATCGATGCTCATGCTGTTGATCACTGGATTGTCTGGTCCAGACTCGATTATTTACAGACCGCCGCAATAATATAATGCTGGAATATTGCTGAGTGTGGCGTAAAACTAAACTCACTCACTCACTCATATTATAGTGACGTCATATTGGCGCTATTTCCGTATTCACTTCTCCCAGATGATGTGATGGAAATATGCAGGGGAATTAATGTCTTGCCTATTCATATTTCTTTACTGTACAAAAGTGAATCATACATATCGAACTTTTCAAAGTAAACGAGATTCCGTCTGTATTGGAGATGATTCCATATTGTAAGATTCTCTTCTCATTTGAGTATGTAAATAGCGATTAATAATACATATTGTTCACCTGTATCATTCAACATTAATCGTTAATCCTGTAGAGTAGTCTCAGGCTGCGTGAACTAGTGGTGGTCCGATTAATTGAAATAATCGAAGATTGGTCGCGGTGACTAAACGACCAAGCAATCGATTATGTTTTTTCATAATCGAACACAAACAATTCTGGAACACTTGTTTTCATCAACAATATTTTTCACAGGGTTGGTTTTGTCTGTTACATTTTTTACAAGCATAAGTCATGATTAAATTTATCTTAAAGACATAAAGAAATTTATGCTAACACACTAGTCATCCTTTAAAGATGTGAAATTTAGCCAAAACACCCAAAAATAACTACATATTTTTTTCATTATTAATTTGTGCATTAACAAATTTCATAAATGACGCTAGCCAATTATCATCACTTATGAGATTTTAACCAATTCCCAACACTAGCGTGAACCTGCGTCGCATCGACATGCCCGTCCTCATCCTCGTATCGCTGTTTGTACAGTAAACTATGGTTCTGACGCCATTAATTTTAGTTTGTTGAAACCGTACTTCGTTAGACGCATTTCCACTGAGATAAACAGCACTTGGTCTGTGCAAAACTCAATATATCGGTTCGCTATATGCGTAGTTATTATTATCATAGCATATTATTTTATATAGCGCACATCTCTACGCAACTAGTACATGCTCAAGGCGCTGGAGTGTGCCCTTGATCAATGGATGTCTTTATTCTGGCATTCTTTTTTAACCAGCTGAACTCCCTGGGCAGTAATCAGCCTGTTAACCGCAGCGAGTTATCACACAGTCTCATGCTCAGAACGTACCCATTTGGAGTTGGGTGAAATGGGACACATAGTCACAGTATTTTGTCCAATGATACTGCACGTTACTAGGTGTTTGCACGTGTCCGTGTGTCCACCATCTGGTCACCTACCATCGGATGCATGGGTTCTTTTAAGCTTTTAATGCACTGGGTTGTGTACTGCTCACTTGGGGTCGTGACAACACTGAAAGAGCCTGCAAGTAATATTAGCTCCAAGGTTTTTACTCCCGGTCACAAGTAAGGAACGATCCAGGCACCTTTCCCTTACTAGCGCGGCGCCTTAGACACCTTGCCCACCTTGCCTCTAGTTGGCTATATCCACAGGTTGTTAGAATCAACCTAAGCTCACGGGTTTTCCCAAACACTGATTCGAGTCTTCTCCCGTGCGCACGCCTGAAATCATCACTCATCCACTAACAAGAAACGGCAGAAAGTAGACATTTTTAATGGGCACTGTAGGTAACCTAGAAGTTCAAGAGTTGTGCCCTATAGTGCTAACAGTGGCGTAAAGCGATATTCATTCACTTTTTGTGTCCCTGATATGAGAGTACCAGGAATATATCTCTCATATGTCTCCTTCTCTGGTGGAAAGGGCAGTTGACTCACCGCCGCCTTTAAAGGTAGATTGTTTGAGCTGATGTTACCGACTTTTTGCACAAAAATGCATTGTTGGATAATAGATCGCTACATTTTTCACTTTCAGCTCCAAATTCAATTAGCATCTTTTACGTAAAGTTTAGGAAACATAACAATACAATGAAAAGACTATATGTTTTTCTCTCAAGTGACAGTCATGAATTCTGCTTGAGGAGTAATTTGCCCAATTACACAACATGTGTTGATATACGTACTGTTGCCAGACTGCAACAGATTGGAGTGAAGAGTAGCCCAGGTGACAGCGAGGATGTTTCTTTAGCTTTAATCCACTTGCAGTACTCCGGCAAAGGGCATTGCTGTATTACAGTAGCAATAAATATTCGTTCGGGAAAAAGTGTGTCTGAATTTGGTTAACTATTCCACGAAATCGTCTTTCCATCTTGACAAATTGCGTGATAAACGGGATCTTTAAACGGGATCTTTAAACAGTATTGGATTTTTTCTCCATGAAGTGAATTAATTGCGATGATTTATCGCGCAGCTGTAATCTTGCTTTTAACACGGCAATGCATTACAAGGAACGTCCACTGAACTGCGGTATCAATCTAGTCAAGACGGTGGAAAATATAGCATTTAGAGCATATTGTGTGAGTGTTTAAAACTGTGATCACAACACTGGTTGATCGTAATTACCTTTCTATGGCTCATCGACGAAATGATATAAAAGATAGCGTTCATGAAGCTATAGTGTTTTTAGTGATATTCAACGTGTTCTCAGAAGAAAAAAACGCCACACAATCATTTTCTTTCTAACGCATCAAGTGGCCCAAACAAATATTGTGATGTCAAGAATGTGCACACTTTTCCTTGGCTGACACTGCTCACATGAAAATAAAAGCGTCAAAACTCTTTCCTTAAGCACAAAACATGTTTGCGTTGACGTCAACAATAACCTCCATGTAGTTGCTGAGGATATCAGGCATGTTGTTTAGCACGTGCCTGCTAGGCCAAGTCAGCTTGTGTAATTTTAGCCGGAGGTTGAAGGAATTCATGGGTTTTTTAAAATGGCATTCAAAACACGAATATGCCTCCGTTGCAAGCTAAGGATACTTCTGCAAAAGGTCAAAGCAAGTGAACCTTGAGCGAACTGACCACCCAATGTAAATATAGACTGTGGTTGATATTGAACCTATCAACTGTCAGTTTGCTATGAAACGATCCTTGCTCGCTGTTACCGCTTCTGTTAGGAAATTTCGATTTTCACAAATACAAACACACACCATTCAGAAATATTTTTCAGATTATACACCATTTTAGATGCCATGGCGCTCAGAAACGACAGTATGTGGGAAGTGCTTACACTCCAGCTGTAACCAGCTGTACAATCCCGATTTCGGAACATGTCCTTCAAAATATGCCAGATGCAGACATAAGATGTTCTGATGTGAGTGCTTCATTAACTCCTACCAATACTGTAGAAGCCTGATTTCTTGATTAAAATGTTCACAAAAGCGAACTCAGATTGATAAGGATGCATCCCCAGATATTCAGAAAGAGAGGTATAATATCAGAGTAAGATCTGGTTTGGGTGAGATTTGATTTATATAAGTTATAATGATATCTTTCTTGCATTTTGTTGCGAACATTTCCGGTTGAAAACAAAATAGTGATACTTTATCGCTAATTCTTAAGAAAAGAAAATCTACCTAATCCGTTATATATGTGTACTTCCATCTTGAAATCTAAAGGTAAAACATTCAGAACAGGTAAAACTATCCGTAAAACTATTCTTCCAGTGACACAGAACACAGTATCGCTTGGTGTAGTATCTACTTGTATGATGGTTGACTTGGTCGTTCAAACAACTGCCAGAGAATAAGTACTGAACTATGAAACCAAATCGATCATTAGCAAAACCAGTGTCTCCATCAAAAAGCATATCGTATTGGGGACCATTCGCAACAATCCCTACTTCATGTCATTTGTGAAATACTATGTTTTTGGAAGTACATGGTAATGTTATTAATGATGCCTTCGGTACTAATTTCGTGGGCAACAAAGTAGTAAAGTATCCCTTGACATTGTAAGCCGGAGGTGGCAGTATATCACAACGTAAGACAGTTTATCTTGACAGGAAGCTTAGTCTATCGCTATGAGCAGCTTGCTAGCGGTCACCAAGCTTGAGGCAGTTTAGATAACCACTAGTGGGTACAATAACCAAGCATCATTCATCTCTTTCCGTTAAGACCTTAACTCCAGTCAAACCTCTTTATTCATAATTGGGTTGAGATTTAAGAATCGCAGAAGAAACACTGGCAATTAGGTTTAGGCCACAGAGTCTTTTTTTCTCCCGAGACCACCCATAACGGCTCTTCAGGTGTACAATCACCTGTGTATAATATATCTTTTATTATCCATCCAATCATCTGTCATCCAGCTAGGCTCCATCAGGTAGCAAAAGCAATGTAAGTCCCTATGGTTCCTAGTATGGTGATCTACCTTCAGATGCTGGCGATCTATAGCCCGTGTTTATATTGTTTGGCTTCTTTGATTACACTGTTTTAGTTTTACATGCTAATGTTCATAGCTGTGATACTCTAGTATTTTTACTGTCCATCGTCGACAGGTTGACCTTTTTACAATGTTTTCATTTTTGTATTATATAAATTGTTTTCGTCACAATATAGCTGAGATATTGCCGATGTGACGTTAAGTATTAACTCACTCATTCACTCATCCGTCTATCTGTACTAAAGTTTATAGTTTTCAGTAAACTGAACAACGAAAAACATTCCACTGAGCGTTAAAGGCAATATATGAATGGATCACACACAGCGACAGCAGCAGAGAAAAGCTTTGGCTCATATTGGCTATTGGCGTTAAAGTCACAAATACTTCTTTTAGCTTAATTGCGAATAACATTAGAACGGAGTTTTGAATCCTTTTGGATCTAGAATCATTTAAAGTCTAATCGCGAAAATCGGAATTAATTTCCATGTTAAAGTATTTCAAATGTAAGCAGTCATCGAATCTTCACATCAAAAGATTCGCTGATTTCGAGATTCCATATGGAACATTAGTTGCCGGTAGGTTTGATGCGTTTCAACATTCTCTGTGCATGGTACAATCCGTAAGCAAAGTTATGTACTCAATGGAAGCATACCATAATGACACGAGGTAACTCTCAAGAGAAAGTATAATGAACGAAAGTGAAAAAGGTTACAGCTGAATAACTCGAAACAATACTTATATCAGCGTGAATTTGCAATCAGTATACATGGTTCAAATTATTGACATGTTCTTTAAGATTATACTTTGCCACAGGGAAATGTATATCTCCTAAAATTTCAAAGACTGTCGCAAATCGATAAAGCTACAAAACATATCTTGGAAGTTTGAAGGATTTTGCATTTCATATACAGTTCGGAAATCTTATCTGTTGTTTTGGAATTGTCTGAAACTTGATCTGAGGTGGACTTAATGTGTTACTCTCAAGGAAAGTGTTCACACTTACGTTTGAGATACTAAAATCGCATAAATGCATTTTTGTTTTATTACTTCATATGAATTCAGATCAAGCGAGTTTCCTTGTAGACTGGTTTTATGGTACACGTTTTGCCTGGTGAAAGAACAAGATTGAAAAGCTCTACAGGAAGATGTTTGAATGATACGCACAGCATTGGGATATCTATGATATTTCATTGGTGTTTAAGCAAGTTAGAAAACCCGTTCATTACAAATGTACTGAAAAATTGTATTTCGAATTGTATTTCGAGAATTATTTGTTTTTAATATTGCCTTTAATACATTTTTGGATTCTTTTCTTTTCTGACTTCAATGATTGCTTATATATTCTATTTGTTAAGTACGGGGTATTCCATTTTGGGGTGATAATATTTGGGAACGAAGTTTGCAAATTATTTCTTTCATTTCAAAGAAACATTACAAATGCATCAATGATGTCAAATGCATTTTAACTTGTCATCCAATCATCAGCTTTTTTGCTTCACACACGCACAGGACTGCTTTATTCAAAGTATGGTTCAAATTGCCACACGTCAAGGGAAATAAAAGCTTAGGCTCTCATATTTGAAAATTATTTATGCTGTACAACAAATAGCCTACTTCATCTCCATGTGGATTGTATAAAGAAATTGTTAAAGGGAAAACAGGATATACAGGATAAAGCGTATATATTTGTTATATCATATACGAGTATATCTCTTGTATATATCTCACCAGTCGATACGACATTATATATCTAAATCCATGTGACATATATCTTTAAAACATAAGGGATATCATATACGAGATTATCTTAGCACTAGTCGATACCAGATTTTATATCTAAATCCACGTGACATATTATTTTAAAACATAATGGACGTGTGCCAGTTTTGACGTTATTCTTATCAAGTTATCTTTTATATCCACAACAGTTCCTGAAACTATAGCGTTTATTTAGGTATGACACTGATAGGAACGTTTTGGAAAGAACACGTAATTAGTGAGTGAGCCATATCGTGACGAGGAACACGTAATTAAGACAAGTAGATAGGTCAGTTGTCCTAACATAGGAGTAGTGTTTCCGATCAAGGGAGACAGATATTGTGGCAAGTGCTTGTCAATCCTGCCAGCTTTTCCCCTGAGATGTGAATCTGGGTAATGCAGTCTACATTTTATTGTCCCCGGAAGATATGATTCAAATTGAGCGCAATCGTCTTTCATAAATGTTAAGTCATATATCTTTCGATTTTGTATCTTCAACGTAATGCTGCATAGGGTATTGAACCATGTTTTAATCCCGATCAGGGTGTCTTAACGTCAGGAAATCTTTAGAATCAATCTGACCATCTTGGCTTGTAATTGAATATTTAAAGGGCTTGGTTACATACGAGTCCCATGCTCTCGAGCACATCGTAGCTTTAGATCCGTTATTTTATAGTGATATTTTCAGAATATCACTGTCTGACGTATTGAAAGGGCATCCTACTGACAACGCAATTACTGCGGGGATATATATTGTCATCCCTCTCTACATCCTTGTCCAGAGTTATGATCACTTTCGCTGGCCTACGGGTTGCAAGGAGGTGTTGTGGGCAAATCGTAAATCTGACCGTATAGGAATACAGGAAATCGCTACAGCGACGTAGGCCGTTATTGACACTCTTCTTCTTAAAATACATTCCTGAGACGACATCGTGACGGTGCCCAGCTTCATACATCTCAATCTCTAGTTGTTTATATCCTATGTGGCGAATCTCTACATCAACAGGGTATTTCAATGCAACCACTATCATCGCGCTGCCTGTCTGTCTTTTTTTATAGTAAATACATGATCATCCTGTAGACTTTAGACCATCCATCATTTAGATTTTATCACCAGCAGCACCTTATACAGTGTGTACGTCCTTTTCCGTCTCACATCAGTCTGGGCGTATTTGTGTCTGAATCGTTCATCATACAATAAATGTTTAAACTTGAAGGATTAAGTGTCTTTTAAACAGGCATCACAAGTAAAATGTGTAGGGTGTCTGTTTTGGATTTACCTTCTCTTTATAATTCCCGTGTTCTTAACCTAGCTGAGAGAATTTTATCTGATTCCAGGCAGCTGATACCAAATGCCCCGTTTTTTAAAAAATGAGTTCAAAATTATTTTATTACAACAAGTATTGGCATTATAAATGACTGTTTACTTTGTCTATTGTGTTGATTTGTGTTTTCTTAACCTTGATGTTATTTTTAATATTTGATTATGTGATCCCTTTCAAATGTAAAACGAATTCCCCAGGGGTAACAAAGTATTGTCATTGTCATTGATAGGTGATCTTTCGATTTCATGCACAATAGTTTCTATATTGGGAGCTTGTTTCTCCAACGACATATGTCATTAACACTGCCATCACCACGAGTAAGTACGATGCTAATATACTTTTGCTGATTGAATCTTGGACAGTTCCGAAGCATTTAAGCTGATTATAATTGACATAATGTCTGCTTGCTTGTAACTACCTTCCATTGTAATACAGAGCTCCCCGAAAATATCGAGACTCGCCGTGGCATTTGACCTTAGCACGTTTGTTTTGTCTGCAACATGCCCATTTTGATTTACTGTCACAGATTTCCCATCAATTGGAGTATTACTCTTAGCAGAATTTCACGCACTGACTATCTATCCCGAGTGTTAAGAGTATGTCGTAAAGACTGGACGACTTGCATCGTGATCATAACGAGTCGTGATATATCATCCGCGACGCTATGAGATATCCAGTGTACCAAATGAGTTCGAGATTCCCACCGGGGTACACAGAAAATGTTATCCACTTGTAAGCGGGGTACATTGAAAATAATAGAAGAGCGCTCAGCCAAACAGAAAACGACATTTATGTGTGAGGCAAGATAATGCCGTTTAACTATCTTCTTTTATTATGACCAGTGTCTTTCCGACAAATGATTTGAGAATGATGTGTACTTCTTAACTTGGTCGCGATGTTATCACCGTCCCTTAGAACCGCATTGGTGCTGATTAATTGACGAAAAGGAAATATTCCCGTCTTGTCAGTTCACGAACAAATGATCGCTGATATGCCATATTTTACAATTAACGTTCCAATATTACGTTAGTAGTGCTGAAATGTGATGGCCGGGCTCAACATCAATCGTTATGCAGACTCTGAAATGAATTTTATCTGTCAGTTTTCGACATCTAAAAGGAGAAAAGGTGTAATATCTGAGGTCACATGCATATAAATATTAATCATTTGCGCTACGACATGACACTTGACACTTCTTTTTTTAATGTTCAATTCTTCCACTTGAAAGGTCGCCCTTTAGTGGTGTTTGGTTGCTGTAAAAACAAGACTATAAAAATGTACGTGTCGGGTCAAAAGTTACATGTAAGAGACTGAAGCTTCTTTTAAGAAAGCGGCAGGAAAGGATAATTTAACATGTACATGTTTTAGCTCGATCAATTTTATTGCTTAATGCAGTTATCCGTCTGGCACACGTCACTGTAACAGACTTCAACAGTGTTTAATTTGTTGTGACTGTTGTGTCACCTGGCTCCATTCTCTTCTTATTTAAAATAAAAATAAAAATTCAACAGCAAGTATAAAAGCACCCAAACCTTTTGGCATAATTAAGAACAGTCCTTTCAGTTTCAGCCCATTGTATTATACCGATGAAAGAAGGGTCTTCTTCCATCCCTGGGCGCCGCGATTCGCTAAGCAGAGTCGTTTTACATTTGAGCGCCACAGACCTATGAGTATGACTTCCAATGCAGTGGTTATTTTTCCCGGTTTGTCAGCACTATACCCGTGTTGTTGCAACGTCGGGGAGATGCATCACGTCAGGCTCTCGACACACATTTAACTACAGATGACAAAAAAATGAAATACTGTTAAAAGTGCCCTTAAAACCCACTCACCCGCTGCGAACGCGTACACAGATCTAACAACTTTGTCATTTCAAGCTTTGACATCGTTTCTTACATACTTGTAAAATTGTTAATCCACAAACTATAGCTACCGGAATATCGCTCGACTTACCAGGGGTACGATTACTGAAAAGCTTGTGACTATTTTGTTTTTACTCGTTATGTCGTTATGCATAGATCTAGAACCAAAACTTGATGAGGCGTTCTGAATATCTTTTATATCCAGCTCAGGTAGGGTAAAAGGTACTTGTCAGAATACATGACAGGAAAATGAAATCAACACACACCAAGCTTGTAGGATTGGGGGTAGACTAATGCTTAGTCTCTGAATATATATAATTTTGATAGTAACAAACTAGCCCATTTAAATTGAAAAGGAGCCCCAGGGAAACCAGAGATCCTGAACCTGAGGAAATCTAGACTTGCTTTATTTAGGGCTTTAGCACTGCAGAGAGACCTTGGCAGTGGGGAAA
The DNA here is from genome assembly GCF_003918875.1 of Haliotis rubra. NCBI lineage: Eukaryota > Metazoa > Mollusca > Gastropoda > Lepetellida > Haliotidae > Haliotis > Haliotis rubra. Next base: position 2,559,180 of record NW_025767357.1, on the reverse strand, counting down.
ATAATGTGGTTCAGGGACTGTGAGACAGACTAGATTGGGGTGGGGGTGGGGTGTGTGTTGGGGGGAGGGCGCTGAATGAGGAATGGGAAGGATCAATAAGACATACCATATATGTTGTCAATAAGTACAGCAGCTGTTGTAAACATGTTGTTCGCTTTCAAATAACAGCTACTTTGTATTCCATGAAGTACAAGGAGACGCCGTGGAAACCGTGCTTCCATTGAGGTCAGGAACTTATTGCCTGTTCAGAAATAAGCATTATTGGAACATCAATGCCTGGGGATTTGGTCGCTCGTATACATGTCAGGTGAGTACCAACGAATTCAATTAGACAACGAGAAACCCATCCGTCACGAATCATTGTGATAACAATCGAGTGGTTCTGAGCCACTGACAGTCGCCATTATATCTAGTGACAAGGATCGCATGTGTTACCGTTCAAGTTATCGCAAAACAATCCCGAAACATCATCAATACCTAGCAAGTTTCAATGCACAATTGTCATATTCATCCGTTGCTATTAAATAAAGACAATCCCAAATATTGGTTGTAACATGTAAACTGCCATTGAACACTACAGACGCACAAGAATCAGTTTTCAGGTCTTATTGAATCTATCGATGGTAAGGGTTACGGATTTGGTTTTGTCATGGGGATAAGGCGGGTATTTCTGTTGGTATCATGGTGCTCAATTAACGATTACGCCGCATTCCTTGGAATAACACCCCACCCACTGAGATACTGACTTATAATTGTCGAAAGGTATTAAGAGCTGACGCACACTGCAGTCGATAACATAAAGACGCATTGACAAAGATAAACCAACTGATACTTAAGAATGTATTAACACTGGGCAATAACAACCAAGCTAAATCATTTGGGATTGAACGGGTGAATTTAGTGAGTATCTCTAAGAGAATATATAGCTTTAAGCTTATACACTTTAGCAACCACATGACTGTGCAGGTTGAAATAGACACTCTGCCAAGTTTGACGTTCAAGCGACTAGGTAAGGCGTATGTGTGTGTTTTAACACACGTTCAGCCGATACATTTGAACAGCATTTTAACATAAATAATCAGATGGGGAATCGCGTTAACAGTTTGTAAAGATGAAGTATGTTCAAAAACTACAAAATGGATAATATGTAACAGCTGGAAAGGAAAGTGAAATCCGGAGGGAAAATATGTAATATATGTAGTAAAAAACAATATGAACCTTGAACCTAGTCACAGTTGGGATTAAAATGAGATAAAGAACTATAGGACGTCACATTTGAAGATCATGTGAAATTGGTTATATGTTCAGCGTGTGCTGTAATATAATTACAGCCAGCTGCAGATAACAATTTGTGAACAGATGTGACGTGGGTTTACAGGCGGATATCGGTCGTGTAGGGCATTCTCTACATCAGCTAACCCAAACCTGTCGTGAAAGGCGATTTACGGGATCGGGTTGTCAGATTTGCTGACTTGGTTGACACATGTATCCAAATTGCCTAGATCAATGCTCATGGTATCCACTACTGGCTTACCTGATCGCGCCTCGCTTATTCACAGACCGCCGTCATTTAGCTGACACATTGCTGATTGAGACTTTAAACAACAAACGACAGAAGCAGCTGTGTCGAAACCACAGATGCTCTGAAATATATTTTTTTCTATATTATTGGGCAGACTGAACCCTATTATGTTTATTTCTTTTGCATCAAAAAATATCGAGGGGGAAGTCATTTGCCCGGTCTAATGTTCTGAGCAGCAACGTAATTGGAATTAAGAGCTCCCGGGGCGATTAATATCTTGTCTCGCTCTGGCTTTTCCCCCTTGCGTGTCTGCAACATGCTGCTCTCAATGGTTTCAGCAAAAATGTAAACGTATACTACTTAAGTCAATTTGGACTTTCGTCCTGGTTGAAGCTGATCATTCTCTATGTGACCGGAATACTGTTGAAAGGCGTCAACCAACGGCCTCGGTGATTAAACAGTACTTACCCTCTCCATACATCAACTTCAGAGAATAATCAGTGTTGATTACCTACGAAACCTATTACATGGAGCATTAAGGCCAAAATGGCAAAGACAATTTTATGAAAGAATCACTGAATTTTTTCGGACACCACATTTCGGTACTGGCGAAATGGCTGCGTGTATTTGCTCTTTCTTCAGCATCCGTGAACATGAAAAGGTAAATGCTCGTTACCTGACATAGCACAGCAGTAATTATTTTATACGACGTCGGTCAGTAATTGAGTCATAGGCAGACAGTGTGGTTAATTTGAGAATGATGTCATCTCTGAATGTCAAGTAAATTTGGTCTTTTTTCAGTTGAGAACTTACGAAATCCGTAGGACCTTTTCACAATTTGCAAGGAAATCGCTCAAGACGAGTACCCTCTGAAGGAAATGTTTGACAGGTGTTCGACAGCTACAATGATATCAGAGGTACTGCAATGGAAGGTGTTGTCTTCATTTAGCTGGACATATAAGGACTGAGATGCTTCTTTAAGAGTCTTGCCCTATATGGAGAAGCTCATTATGTGTGCTTCTTTCAAATATACTAACTACCAGCACTGCTTCCCTTATCAAAATGTAGTTGGTAACAAAAGAAATTAGGTGACATAATACAACATTGTTACGCATCATTAATTTCAAACATAAAGTTTCTAATAAAATGATGCATAACGTTGCAGTTGTTAGGGCGAGGGACAATAAAAGTTCTTTTCTTTGATTCAGCAGAAAAGCCACGACTGAAGCCACTTATGCACAAGAAGAAAATCAAGTTTGTTGTTTTCCCTTATGTGTATAAAACATCAAGTCAAACAAAGTGTCTAACACTCCATAAGTTAACAAATAGGGATGTTGATGGATATGTTGCCAAACAAGCAAACTAACACTGATTCTCACATTTACGCTATTTCACTTAAGCTATTTCATGACTATTTGTAAATATTTGAGCCTGGACCTGTCCCATTGGTGATAGAAAGCATGTGCGACGACATACAATTGATAAACTATCAATAAAATCTTTTAAGCCTTGTTACACGAGTCATTTAAGTCGACTCTTTCCATAAGCATAGTTTTTGGCAACCTATTCTACCCTGAAATATCCAAAGAGCTACCAGCCATGTGATGCCACAATCTCATTCATCTCACCAGAATGTTGCAAGGAATGGTAAAAACACTTCATCACTCACGACATTCGCTGTAACAGAGGTGATCTGTCATACACCTACTGGTGTCCTATGTAGACCTATATAATTGGCACTGCCAACCCACATAGCTTAAGGTGCCATAGCGCCGCATTTAGAACACATATAACTACGTGTCTCCCATGACAGGGAATAATCCGTTCAACAAGGCTAGATGTGTGTCCACAAACATTGTAAGTCATCAGGTGCTTTGCTGTTTCCTTGTTGCGGGGAATGTCTGTCAGAGAGCCATAATGGATCAGAAATACAACGAACACGGTTAGCCATTAGATTATTTGACTTTAGTATACTGGTATTTTAGCATGACTTTATCATCGCAACGAATCTCTCGTGTTACTCATTCTTGCCCATCTATCATTTCACCAGTTTCTATTTCTAGGCTATCACATGCAATAAAGACTAATTCAGTTTCAATTTGCAAACCCCTGACAAGAATAGAACATCACGATAAGGGCATTGGCTGCATAACAGCATTCTCCCTAAGAAGTATACAGCATTGGATTTAATGTTTGGAATTGTGCATTGCAGATTAAGCCATAATTAACCTCTGTGTCGAACAAAAGGAATCAGATGTATCGGCTAGTACTACACATTCATAATCTGCAATAGCCAGAAGGAGCCACATACGTGCAATTGTTCCTGTGTGTCGTTCAAATTTTATGAGCACCTTACAAGTAACACACTTCCGGACAATTTTGGTATAATGACCACAGTATTCTCGATTAATCGTTTGAGAATGGTGTTTACTTCATCCGTTATGTTATCAAAATACTTGAGGAAGCTGATTCCTGTTCTCAATTCACTCTAAAATAGTCATATTCTCCAATAACATCTCCCACATATTATGTTACTGAAGCTCCAAGGTCAGACTGAATGTCAATCATCATGCGAATTCTAAAACGATATTGATATGTTTTTATAATAATTTCTTCATTTGACATTTTCTTTTAAAGGTTCATTTCTTCCACTTGAAATCCCCCTTTAGAGGAGTTTGCTAAAAAATACACGCTTCACATTGGTACTGCTTTGACAGAAGTGATCAGACTGAAGGTTCGCAAAGATGTATAAATAACCGAAGAGCTTATTTAGGTTACCTCGATGCAGTTATCTGTCGTCAACTCATGTGGACACATCAACTCATGTGGACTCTCTCAATGTAACAGGACGCAATTCCGACGGTGGTTTCTGTGCATGCCTCATCTAGGCATTCTTATTTCGTATTTGTCTTCAGCATGATAATCTTAAAAATATGAGTTAATGTTACAGTTCTTTGACCTTTTCGATTGTATCACTAGGTTATCACTATGAAACTGATAATACGATATATTATCATGATAAGATGACCGTAACCTGTCCCGCAAAATTAAGTGAAGTTTTCACCTCCGTACGTCCACATAACATCTTTATTTAAGTCTTATTCCTTATTCTTTGTTGAGCTTGATGATATTATCAGGTTTTAAAAATGACAAATACAATAAAACGCAGGCTCTCTACAGTTCATTTATACTAAGCACTAGCATTACATAGGGGCGGTGGGGTAGCCTAGTGGTTAAAGCGTTCGCTCGTCACGCCGAAGACCCGGGTTCGATTCACATATGGGCACAATGTGTGAAGCCCATTTCAGGTGTCCCCCGCTGTGATAACGCTGGAATATTGCAAAAAGCGGCGTAAAACTCATTCACTCACTCACTCACTCACAAGCATGTTCATGCCAATCGACAGAAGCCTCTTTAGTATTTATAACAAATGTTTAATACTAGCTGAGTCCACGAAACAAATCATACTGAAACATCAGCAAGTTGTTAAGAACCACAGCCAAATAGTGATAAATTGTCAAAACTGTGTGTAATCTGTGGTCCCCCCTGCACACACGTTGGTGCTGTTGAAACGGATATGTGCTCATGATAAAGTCACAATTGTACACTCGACCTTGCTTTTAGCAGATATTTCTTACGAATGTGGTAAGGGTTTGTCGCTTCTATTGAAATCTGAAATCATATAGAAATATGACTCGATGCTAAATTAGCTTTTGTCTCTGGGGATAGAATAAAACCTCTTTCTAAGCCTTACTGAGACCATAAATGTAGTCAACTTAATAAAAACAAAAATTCTGCGCGATGCTCTTTGAAATCTTGTTCTCGAAATAGTACTAGTGAATTGGGTAGACACCAACCACAAGAGCTGTAGAATCCGGCTCGACAGAGAATCCGGCTCGACGGCTTCCACAGTAAACTAGTGGAAGATTATATGTCTGTTTAGTTCTATTATTTCAAGTTCATTGTGTATGAGTCAGTTAATTGTTTGATCAACATGCAAGAAGTTCTGAATACACAATGGCATTTAGAAAGTGGTCAGTGTAATATATGTTATATTTGGGATTACACTTTGTTTGCAGAGTACAGATTCTGGTACTTTTGTTAGGTTGAGTCCCATCCGGGATTCGAACCTACACCATCAGGGTCAGGCACCTAATCGCCAGCACCCAAAGTCAGCCGCCTAACCCGTCCAGACACCGCAGCTTCCATGTGGAAGGGTGTGGAATGGAATCCCGGGTGGGACTCAACCCAACAAAAGTACCAGACTCTGTACTTTACTAACAAAGTGCAATCCAAAATATAACATATGTCACATTCTAGAAGTTGGTGAGTAGAACGATAAATACCACTTCTTGTATCCTACATTTCAGAGCAGATCCTTACACCGTTATCAAGGTAATACGATGATATAGCCATTAGACTGACTGAGTTTGGTTTTACGCCGCTTTTAGCAATATTCCAGCAATATCACGGTGGGGGACACCAGAAATGGGCTTCACTCTTTGTACCCATGTGGGGATTCGAACCCGGGTCTTCGGTGTGACGAGCCAACGCTTTAACCACTAGACTACCCCACCGCCATTAGAAGTATACATAAGGTATGTTGTGACAACAGCAGATTGACGCCATCGACGGCAAGTAACTGATAACAAGTGATCTGTCCAATGTTCTGAGCACGTATTTCGTTAAAATTATGTTATATACCTCCCCGATGGTATCGGGTTTGTCTGCAGCATTTCCATTCTTTCTCGTGGAGTTACTGCCAAATAGTAAACCTCCACAATCTGCGTTATGATGAGTTTTCTCCTGGTCGAAGTGGGGCGGTGGGGTAGCAAATGGTTAAACTTAAGCTCGTCACGCCGAAGACCCGGGTTTGATTCTCCACATGGGTACAATGAGTGAAACCCATTTCTGGTGTCCCCCGCCGTGATATTGCTGGAATATTGCGGTGTCAAGCCATACTCACTCACGCACTTCAGGTTGAAGCTGATCATTCTCAATATAACAGAAAAACAATTCAAAGCAGCATCAACCTACGTACTCAATGATAAAAACGCCCCGAAAGTGATTCGGAGCATATAATCAGTTTTGATAATCTGCCAAAACATTTTCTATTGAGCTTTAAAGACAAATTGCAAGAGACACTTTTATGAACGGATCTCATTGCTCTCTCGACAATTGGTAGAATCTACTGCTCAACCTGTAGCATCTGCCATTCACACAATGTGCTTGACAAAGTAAACGGTTATTACCTGACGCAGCAGAGCGGTACTTATGACATACGAAGCAATTTAGAGAGACAATCAAGTACGTAACCTGAGATGGCGTCATCTCCAAATTACTGGAATTACCTTTGGGAACTGTTGGAGTCCGAATGAAAATGAAAGACAGTGATGTTCCTACAAAGAGTACCTTGTGAAGGGAATGTTCGGCAAGTACCACGACCAGGTCTTACCGCAACTACAACTTGGCCAGAGTGAATTGCCTTCATCAGCCGTGATGCATTGTCCTTTACATGGAAAAGGTCGTTGTATGTTTTGCTATCAAATATATTTAAGACTCAGCTTTTTAAGTCAGTTGATGTATTTTGTATTAAAATGTAATATACTTTCTAACATTATTCTGAATCATAAATTTAAAAAATAAAGTCTCAAATTAAATCATACATCACTTCAAAACTGTTACGGTAGGCAAAGTGCTAGGTGTTTTTTTAACACGTTTGAAGAGTTAAATTATACGAAATGTCAGCTCCATTAGAAATGTATATGACACAAAGTTTATCATAACACTCCACTCAACAACGAATTTGCACAATGATAATTTTCGTCACAATGCTATGCCAAACGAATGACTTGAATATGCATAGAAACACTGACACAAACAACAACTCATTAGCACATAACCACATTTACGACTTCTTCTTCAAGATATTGTTTGTTTTGGGTTTTTACGCCACATTTGGAAATATTTTAGCTATATATGATGGTGGTATGTGAATAATCAGGTCTGAGCCAGACAATCAACTGCTTGACGTCAAGAACATCGATCTACGCATTTGGGATACAATGACATGTGTCAACCAAATCAGCGAACCTGACCATCGGATGCTGTTGTCCGCCTTTTATTCCAAGCATGATCACATTTTATCTTAGTTCTTCTCGCGTCCATTGAAGCTATGTTGTGGCTACTTGTACATGAACCTGGGTCAGATCTATCGGATATAGAAACCATTTGAAAAGATCTGCGATTTATAAATACATTGAGCCTGATCTCTCGACTTATGTTAAGTCGGCTTTGTCAACAGGCATAGAGTACAGGCCAGCCATTCCAGCCTGCCATTCTGTCAGAGTCTATAAGTACGTGATGCAACAGTCTCATTCATCCCCTCGGGCAGCTTTGTGACAAGATCTTAGCAAAAAAACAAAGCTTGTCCTCCTGCTACGTCCAACTCATCACACACACACATACACTAACGAACGCACGCACGCACGCACGCACACACACACACACACTGCATCTGGCAGAACGACAATGAACAACAGTTCTTCCGTATTAGACCGCCTGTATTCCAAGCAGACAATTGAGTGGTCGACGGTACAGAAAGTTCAATTATTAGGGCTCCTTGCCTCTAGGCAGGAGACCTATTGTAATCGTTCAGATTATTATTATTATTTATTATTCCGCCGATTTTTGTACCAAACATACCCCTAAACCAATGCTCCGAATCGCTTACAAAAAATCACACAGATGCCCACCGAGGAGTAAATATTCCCCTTAAAAATCGCTAGGCTCTAGGCCCATTAGCAAAGGGGAGATAATTAAAAATTAATTCCAAACGTTCAAAGTTCGACAGCACATATCTCAAGAACTAATTGTACCAACACTTCAAAATCTCTTGTACAGATGCACTATCGAATTCCCAACAACTTTGCCTGGACGGGTCAAGTCGCTAAAATGTACCGTTTGGCAGTTATTTTTGTTTTCAGTTTTTGGCCATGTTTTTCAGCAGTTTTCTGAGTAGTTTGCTCCCAAAATGTGCTGAGCTCGAACCATCAGCTCTAGACATCCATAGCTGATGTCCAGGATGATAGCTGACGTCTTGGTGATTCCTGAACACTAATTGTTTTGGCCGTAGACCCAAGAACAACTGAGATACAGCCTTTTAAGGAGGGAACTATATCTTCTCCAGAACTATTTGAAAGGCACATGACCCCGGCTGTATATGGAAGATCCGTTCGCCTGTCAAAAAAGTGTTCTGGTTCCGTTTTGGACGATGATGTCTAGCCCTCAAATACAATTCCAACACCCGTAACTCTCTGATTTCGACCAAAATGTACCTATGCAAGTGGGCTTTTAGTGTCGATTATAACTACTGATTGCAGTAATGTATCTCCAAAGACGACAGAGGGACAAGTGAAATTATATTACAGTGAAATGATTCATATTAACTAAAACTATTACAACTTTCATCAAATATGTGACAGACACAATAGGCTAGATATAACTAAAGCCAAGGAGCCCACATCGTTGCTTGCGACTATATTTAATTTTGAATCACGGCGGCTGTGTGGAAGTGCACACATGCTGCTTACAAGAAGAGAAACACTGTACGGTCTCAGCATTAATGTCTTTGACTTCACAGTTGAATTTACATTCCGGTAGATGCATGCATGTGAGTTGACGACGAGACGGTGAAATGGTCAAAATGATTGATTACCCATTATACACCCGCTGAGAAAGATCATCTGTCATTGTTATAACCACATTCTCATGTTCAATGTCTTAATAGTTTAATGACACATGATACAAGTACACATTTACCATGACCGGGAACAATCCATCAGCTATCCTAATCAAGAGTGTGTCTACACGTTCTGCGTGGGGGATAGTCAAGAGATACTCAAGTATATTCATTTGTTTGTTTCGGAAAACTCTTGCAGGGACAAAAAATAATTAAGAATAACATGAACACTTGTAGCCATGAGATATTTTGACAGTTGCTTACTGGAATTATTAAACTGACTTTCACATGCAATCGTTAGGTAATTTTTGGCATACATCATGGATATATTATATATCCAAGTAAAGATCCAGGTTAGGCATGCTCTTCGGCAGCTCATGCTGGCTGTAAGAGGCGACTAATGGGTTCGACTGGTGAGGCTTTTGGACTAAGTTGATGTATCTTGTCGTATCCAACTGGATGTTCATGATGTCAAACACTGGAAAGTTTAGTCCACGAATTGGTTAAAATCTCATAATTGATGATTGGTTTATTATAACCGATCAATCATCGACAAAAATTGGTTAACGTCATTAATGAAATTTGTTAATGCACATAAAAATATGGAAAAAACATGTAGTTCTTTGGGGTTTTTTGGCAAAATTTCACATCTCTAAAGGATGACTAGTATGTAAGGAACATAAATTTCTTGGAGTCTTTAAGATAAATTCAATCATGACTTGAAACGAGCTTGTAGTGCTTATGAAATGTAACAGACAAAACCAACCTTGTGAAAAATATTGTTGATGAAAACAAGTGTTCCAGAATTGTTTGTGGTCGATTATAAGAAATTATGATCGATTGCTTGGTCGTTTAGTCACTGCGACCAATCTTCGATTATTTAATTTAATTGGACCACCACTAGTCCACACTAGAATATTTACGGATCGCCATCATATAGTTGGACAAATAAATCCTGTACTTATTATACATCTACCATTTCACCATTTTCCCGAACTATTACATGCAATAACCACGAAGTCTGTCAATTGTGACGCCACTGATAAGAATATAGCTTTGTGACGAGGGTTTCGGCTAGATAACGGCGTGTCCTCCCTTGGAGATTTTGCTTTTTTAATAGATTTAGTATCTGTAATGGTACAAGGTAAACTTATAATTAATCCAGCTGAGATGTTTCAAATTTACTATCTATGTCAACTTAAACCTTCATACGTAAAAAGAACATTACGAGACCAATCCAACGTATCGACTGAAACAACTTATGAAGGTTTTTGAATGAAGGTAATTTTCTTTATGAGCAGAGTATCATCCATTGATCATTTGCTTAATCAATTTTATTATTGTTACTAGTGGATTTTCGTTTAAACATTAGATCACTGTGTAGATTTCCATGGCTAAATAACAATTCGTCAGCATTGCAAACACATGCAGCTGTTTATTTGACGATAGGGAAATATCTTAAATGTTCCAATCTTGTCAGATCACTAAACAATGATCACTAATATGCCATAGTTTACTATTAACCCGCAATATCACGTTTATAATGTTTCAATTTATGGGGAAGATTGAAAATCAATTGCCATGAAGATCGTAAACTGATTTTGATTTGTCAGTTTTTAGACCTAGAAAAGACAGGGATGATATCTTGGAACGCATTAATATTGATCATTTGCTCTATGATATAACGCACGTCATTCAAGTTCACTTCTTTCAATTACTGAATAGCATTTCCACTTTCAACGGGGTTGACGTTTTGTTAGCATTATAGACTGAATGCCCATTGAAATAAAGCCTTTTGACAGAGCAACTAAACATGTCGAGCAACGTCAGTGTAAAAATCACTCAACTGTTAACGATAAATGTGTCGTTCTGTTACAGGTGACATTTCCTGCAGTGAGTCATTCGAATACAGTTATGGTGTGACCTGACGCTTATTAACCGTTTGTCTATTTTTTCATAAAAAAACATGATAATATAAAGATCATGTAAATAACCCTTTCATAATTGTTAGAAATGCCAGCACAGTCCACTGTACGATTTCGCTTGCGTCAGAAAATCTGTCTAAAATACCATTACATAATAGTTGGTTGGATGGTTGTTGTTTAACGCCGACCTCTGCAATATTCCAGCTAAATGGCAGCGGTCTGTAAATAACTGAGTCTGGACCACAGAGTCCAGTGATCAACATCATGAGCGTCGCTCTACGCATTTGGCATACAATGACATGTGTCAACCAAGTCATCTGATCTCCCGACCCCGTTAGTCGCATCTTACGACAAGCATGGGTTACAAGCGTCGGTAAGTATTAAATTTGGCATCTTAGAAGAAAATACAGACACTGTTCGCTCTAGCACCTTGTATAGTGTAATAAGGCACACTTTCGCCCTGAACGCAAGCGTCCTCGTGCTTTAACTATAATACTTGAGGGCGAAAGTGTGCTTTATTACACTGTACATGGTGGTGGAGCGAACTGTATTTCTTAAATAACCCAAGAGATAGATGGGATTGTGGCATCACATACCTATCAACAGAGAGGGTGAGAGAGGAGAATAGGTTTCCAATATTAATAATGTGTGTATTCATATTGCGGTAATATCAACACACAAGGTGTATATTCAAAGCACTTACAGTATCACCACTGTCAATGGTTCGGTATGCACTAAAACCTAATCTGTCTGTGTGGCTCTGGAAGGTTAAGTCATATGAATATCTCATTCCACCCGGTATCAAATACCTATGAGCCAAACGTCGTCATATGAGCGAAATATTCTCAAGCACGACGTAAAACCAAATTTCACCTCACCTCACCTCACCTATGGGCCGAGAGGATTTCAAAGGACGATGGCTTCCCAGTAGTTTGTGGTTGTGGTAAGAGTCGACAAATACAAGCAGGTGATCAGGCACAATGATTTGAGTGAATGATTATACCTCGACCGTTGCATACATGTATGTCGTGTCACCTCTTTTTATTATATTTCATTATTTACAAGGCTTGGATATGGGTACTTCGTAAATGTGGCTGTGCGCTTCATTGCTAGTTGCCCACCTCTCATTTCTTCTATTTATATTCAACTGTTCTAAACTTTAAACTTTATTATGGCATTTTGACAAAGCAATGCTGAACATCATCGTTATTTCACAGAATGTAAAATCAAAAATGTCATTTGCATTTTGTAAAGATATTGACATTTCGTTTAACATAGTGTTTTATGTTTATAACTACAATTTCCCTCTTGTCAAAAGTGACTTCCGTCATTCCGTTTCCTTCGGTTTTGAACGAAGCGACGATATTGTGCGGCCTAACAATTTCGAAGTGTCATGTAAATTGTAACTTTATTTCCTGATATAACAGTTCAGAGGATTGTTAGATAATATTTTGCCTCATTGATCTTGATGAAATGTTTCGATTAGAGTGCTGCGTTAATAAGATGTCTTTGATATATTTGATATCAAAACATGTTGTTGGATTCCTCAGATAACGGGCAACGCAGTGGACATAGAGCAGTACGTTCTGGAGGTTGTACTAAGTGAATGTGATCATTTCAGCCTCAATAACGCTGACAATATTGCAGTTACGACTTCATTGTAACTTCATCTTTCAGAAAGTCACAAGTATCTGTACGGTTCCCAAATGAAATGTACTTCTTCCCCAGTAAATCATGGATGATAGCATACACACTGTAGTTTGCTGGTTAGGTACCACACTCAAGACCCGTTACCCCCAATGAAGTCTGGTGTAAGTGTGTGCAGTAAGTGCATTTTTTGCCATTGTTAAACGTTTCTCTCACAACATATGTGACACGTCCATAATCATTCGCTTTTATACCCAAAGTATGTGACACTTCTGTAATCTAGCACTTTAATTTTTCAATTACAATCCAGGATGGTCAAAATATTTTCCTGGCGTGAAGGCACCTTTGTCGAAATTGAAAGCACTGTCCAGACTCTGTCATTCAGTAGATATAAGTTGAAAATCTAAATTGAAGGACTTACGACTTGACATTTATTAAGTACACATATGGCTCGACTGGATTTTGTAGATACCACCGATGTAGACAGAATTAATCAAATATCATGTGAGTGACAGCCAAAGACAGTTGTTATAAGCTCTGACGCCACTGGTTGACTGCCATGCTTCTACAACAGACATTTCACTTTATTATGAGTTACATTCTTTGTGAAATGGTCAGAATCAGACATATCCCATTTATTGTTGTGTGTACGCTCACTTTGGTATTTTTTAGAAAGATTTGGACATACGTAGCGTTTGAGACACATCCTTCAAACTAATTGCCATAATTGTAATAAATGTAATATGCCTCATGATTATTTTGATATCTTGAAGTTAAAAGGATTTCGTACGCTTGATTTTGTAATATGTAATAACAAGCTGAGGAAAGCAGCCTGATTAGTCATATTCTCGGTTTATCACATAGTTCTTCGGTGCTTTCTGCATCTTGCTTAATAAATAACACATGATTTTCAAAGGTAGAAATTCCTAGTTTTCTATTCCTTCTTTCCGGTTCCAAACCCCAGCCTCTATCCAAGACAAACCCCCCCCAAAAAACACAACAACAACAACAACAACAACAACAAAACCCGTAACCACTGAGGTCCTACAATAAGTCAAGTCATTTCAGTGACACTCGCAAAGTGGTTGGACTACAAGTAATTTCCAAACGATAAGATCTTGTAGCATGGGTGATGGCCTGTAATAATATGATAAATATCAAAACGATTCTGGACAGAACATCTACAATGGACTCTCGGTACTTAATCACTTGTTGTCGTTATGTTACACTGATAATGTCTATTTTTGGCCATTCCATTTGTCTTTATTCATGAGACAATCCTACCGCATTGACATCATAACGAAAGATTGTCTGGCCAAACTTTATTACCAGTGTTTAATGCCTGTCATCTTCTCAGAATACAAAGCAACATATTCAGAATCGTTTGGTACCAACTTCATTAAGAGTCTGTATGATATAACTGAAACCCTTCCGAATATTCAGAATTTGTGATGAGATGATCCTGGTGTGTATTCCTTTCTTTCTTCGTATTAGCTCCACGCACTGGCGATAAATGAAATTGAGACAATTAGGAAAGATGGAACTTCTAAACTTTAAACTCATACAATGAGAGAAGCCATATCTTCTTATCTTATCTTAAGATTCATATTACAAGTTGTTAATATCATCAATGTTTGACAACGCAATTATGTTTCAGATCTTTCTTTTTGCAAGTAAAATGAACATCCTGTTTGAATTGCTCGATAATTGTCATACAGTAATTGAAATAAAATACCTATCAAGTGTGAAAGAACATACATATTAAGTATCAGAAAGTAGCGGTAATTTGACACCTCAACGATGCAAATCCTTATTCTGATGTAATAGTGCCTGTGTTTCTTCAAATGGACACATGACTTGTCTTTCGATATGTAAGTGACGAACTTTTCTGGACAGGATACACTCATATTATCACGAAAACATCAGGTCACTATTTGTGCCAAAGAAACATATTGTTACGAAACGATATTCTGATTGATTTTTGTCAATGACATCAGGAAGTTTGAGACCAGTTGAATTATATCACGTATGACATCTTCGTACAATGTGAGGGTAACACAAAGACAAGAAGGGCACCAACTGTGCTAACTGAATCTTAATGCATAATATGTTGGTTCCATCGGCAAAATCAAGTCACGATTATATAGCTATGAAGGTTAACCGGATGAAATGATAATCTGATACTGTTCAATTACGCTCAAATAGGCACTTCCCGTCCAATGATTCATGCACCTGGATCCATTTCCACAAAGCAACATTAGAAATATGACATTCGTAAGTCTATGTTAAAACGTGGGGGTTACGATAACGCTAGAGTAAAGATCGATTCGTGGAACAGAGCCGAGAATAGAAATGAAAGAGGAATCTATACATACAACTTCATAGTGACAAATTGTTTACAATGACGCCTTATAAATATAGTATGACCAGAAATACTTTGAGAATTTTAGGAATATGTTTAATTGGATTTCTTGTATAAACAACCTTGACCAGCTATCAAGTGCTTGGTTTCATTCAAGAGAGACAATTCCGTTAATCCTTTTTTTCATTAGTTTGTGAAGAGTTATCCCCCTTTGTTTACTTGCTAGCAGACGACATTTTCAGTGATCCTCAGTATTTATGATTTAGAGAAGAGGAAGTTGATTTTAGAGTATTATAACAAGGACATCAGATCAGCTAAAGTGATTTCAAGTAGAACAGGCATCCCTTTGTCCACTGTTTATCGTGTTTTGAGAAATATTGCAAATGGATAAGGCATTGAGCACCAGGGAGGCGCAGGTAGGCCCAGAAAATTGACTGTCGGTGACAGGAGGCGGCTTGGTATTCTTGTTTCTAAAAAACAAACGAAGGAGTTTAGAAAACTTAAGGCTGGATATGATTGATAGAGAAACTGTGGCTGTTTGTAAGGAGACAATTAGAACTGAGCTGCATGCAATAGGTTGGAAGAAAAGTCGAGGAATTCCATCACCGATCATGAAACCTGAACAAAAGGAGCGAAGGTTGAACTGGTGCTTACAGCATAGACATTTTAACTGGGACAATGTGATTTTCTCAGATGAAAGTTCTGTGTGGCTGTTTCCTAATACACCGAAATTCTGGACCAAACAAACTGAAAAACCTTTGTATCAGCGCCCAAAGTACAGTCCGAAATTTAACGTGTGGGGTGGCATATCTGTGTTAGGGGCAACGCCCCTCTGTGTATTTGAAGGGAATATGAACAGTGAGCGGTACACAGATATTCTCGAGGGACATTTACTTCCATCTGCTCACGTGTTCTATGGAAAGTTTTGGATTTTCCAGCAGGACAACGACCCAAAACATTGTTCAAAGCATTCACAGGCCTGGTTTCGGACCCAAAATATGACATTATTAGATTGGCCAAGCTATAGCCCTGACCTAAATCCAATAGAAAATGTTTGGGGACTTATGAAGGAAAGTGTCAATAAGAAAAATCTGACAAATATTGCTGAAATGAAAGAAGAGGTGGTCCGATATTAGGACAGCATGGACCACGACTTTCTAACTTCTTTGATCAGTAGTATGCCCCGCCGCATTGAAGCCTGCATTGCTGCCCATGGTGACTTGACAAAATACTAACTGTTCACCTGTCTTTGAATCTGGAGTTATGTTCTGCTAATATTCACATTTAATACGTGAGTAATGAGTGAAATTTTTTTTACAATCTTTAAATTCTCAATAATTTCTGGTTGTACTGTACGTCCCAGTAAGTAACTGTCGCATAACGTATGCTCAACGACGATTGATCCAGCGCTACCGCTCTTGACACCAACGACGTCTTGTCGTCAGTCGTGGAGGACATTCTTACAGGTTCCAACTGTGTAACCACTTACATATTGTCTGTCCACTCACTAGAACACATGTAACTCCACAGCTCGTCTCTATTAGAAAGGCACTTTGACAATGGCTTTGTAATACATTCGTGCTGAGTTGCTAGCCAGTTGTCGCCCTTGGTCGACGAGATCGACGTTTGCGATCAACGTTATTTAACTGTCTGTCAATGTCGTGATTGTTATCTGCTAATCGCTGCCAGTGAAATGTTGAGAGCTCGTGCCAGATTGTCTGTCTTGTTCCAACTTCCAAACATGCTAACTGCATGTAGCCGGTCCTGATGTGGCATGTGAAAAACGTTTAAAACGTGATCAGAACAACCCACAATCTGGGGTTTATCACTGAAATGTACAGCCACACACTGACACGTTTCACTGTACATTTCGAATTTTACTCCGATCCTTCTCACGTGCACATCACGAAAAACGCTTTCACGAAATTAGCGTGTTTGCACAAAATGCATAACACGTCATTTCTAAATCCAAATACACTCAAGTTAGTTATATCAAACCAATGACTATCTCCTACCTTATAGTGCACACTGCCTTTGTAGTAATCATTTCATAATTCTCGCTCAAAGGTTGTTTCATCACGCACATCGCTTAGGGCGGGAGACAAAATGTTTAACACTGTAGAAATGATCACTTGAGTTAATGTTGCAGTGTATGTAATGGGTGTCACAAGCAGGCAGGATTCTTTTTATCATGAAACTATTTCGCATTATCGCAGTTAAATGGCTTGTTACACTTATTTTATGATTATTGAAAGGGTTCTGTCGATTTATAAACTCCACATCATGATAATAAATGAACAGAAAAATGCAGAGCTTCGACTGACTGACTGAGTTTGGCTTTGCGCCGCTTTTAGCAATATTCCAGCAACATCACGGCGGGGGACACCAGAAATGGGTTTCACACGTTGTACACATGTGGGGATTCGAACCCGGGTCTTCGGAGTGACGAGCCAACGCTTTAACGACTAGACTACCCCACCGCCCCGCAGAGCTTGGATGAGGTGACACACAATGTTATACAAATAGGACATCACCTGTTACAATGATAGACGCCAGATGGTAATGTCTGACACTTGTATCGACATCAGCTAACTGCATTTGGCATTGACACTTGTCTAAACTGTATATTAATCCTGTCCAATACCATCTTCAACCTGATTTTTACACTAGGCACACGCATCTGAAGGATGATTTCAAGTGGAAGAACTATAACAAACGTCGTGTCATATTGTCACGCAAATGATTAATATCAATATGCATGTGTCCTCAAATATGTTATTTTTTCCTATTTTAGATGTCAAATCTGTCAAATGGCATTCATTTTACAATCCTCATAGCAATTTGCATTCATCTGGTCAATACAATAGGGCATTACTAATATTGGGAGATTAATTGCAATATGTTATCCTTAGAGAACTGTCAAGATGGGAATAGTTCATGTTCGTCAATGAATCAGCACAGCTGTTTTTAAATGGTTACATTAGTCACAATATAAAAAGAGAGTACGGGAGTGAATTGCTTGAAGGTGTTCCTCAGATGTGATTGACACAGAGAAACCGTCAACGGACAATTGATTCGTGTTGGTGCTTCGCTTTATACAAGTCGGACGGAAACAGATGAAAATATATTTGTGAAGATACAACTCACTGTCCCAATGCACTGATAGTTATACCTTTGTTTGGTGCAACAAAGACCTAACTTAATGCATTTGGTACGTCTTTTCGTTATCTCTGTTACAAAATATACCACTTCTTTGGACGTAATAAATTATTCTCAAGTTTAATAACACTGTTCAAATTGTTATCAAAATGCAAAATTGAAACATTTAGTCTGGTAAGTTATTTCTCAAATCTTAAGACATCGGACGAAGAGCTCCCTGACATTAATATTGGCTTTGCTCGTGTTTTCAACACTATTCCCTTCATCTCAGAAAGGTTTAAACATCTATTTTTGACATCAGTTTGGGCTTTCATTCTCAATGAAGTTAACAAGCTATGACCTAACTGCCCTTTCAAACAGTCTTACAGAACTCACACGAAAATCCTAGAGGCCTCTGCAGCACACATTAATGTGAGGCATAACTAAAGATGCTCATTTTCAGTTTATACTGTATTATAACGGCGAAATACACACAACGAAAGGGGATGCACACTTTATAGCTTTCATTCTCAATGAAGGCAAATAGCTATGACCTTACAGCTCGGTTGGCTTGCAAAAGCTTCACTACAATTTACAACAATAATATCACTGTAGTCAATTTATATCCTTGACTGAGCTCTACATTCAGGAAATACGAGCTGAGATGTCTGTCACATTGCCCTTTACATGGAGAATATTCATCTATCTTTTGAAAGTGTATCGATAACAAAGATCGGATGATAAAATTTGCAATTGTGCAGGCACTGTTTCTTTTGTTCATGTATACGGTTTCAAAGAGAACGAGGTGAGGTGTAATTGTTTGTCATTCTATGTCAGTAATGTCAAGTAGGAGTTTGCGATCATAAATTTAATATAGAAACAATGAATGGAACCAACGACAGATCATAGAGACTGATTGTTCTCTGTGGTTGTTATATTATTCAATATATTGAGCTCACAGTGAAAACATAAAGAGTAGGATGGTTTATATGAAACGTTCATACATTACGTGATGTCTCACCAAAGATACCAAAGTTTTATACGGTGCCTTCAAGCCCTGTCACGGCCATCTTGTAACGATCGGGCCAGAATGCAACACACCGATGGCTCAAATGGCACCAAACACGATCCATATGTTATCATTCAAATCTCTGAACCAACACTAGATTGAGAACACAGTAGGTATAAATCCTAATTACCACATCAGTTTAGAACACAGTAGGTATAAATCCTAATTACCACATTAGTTCATGCCTGTTGAATAGAAGAATCAATCCCTCAATTAACCTCATTAAGGCAGTAGAGAGGTCTATGTACCGTCTATATGTCAGTAAGCCATCAGATATTACCAGGGTGTCCGTTGTGTCATGGTGTAATGGGGTATATTTTGTGAGTGATCTGCCATTATAAATATGGTAAGATTCCGATCTTATGTATACATGCAGAAACCATCCAGACGTAATCTACTGTTGGATTGAAACTGCAGTAAAGCTGTTGATGCCAAAGGATCATACCTGGCAAACCTAATCCACATTGAGATGCTCTTTCAAAATCAGTGTACTTAGTCAGAAAATAGAGCATTGAAAATATGCACTAAGATGTGGCAAACATGCGTGATGGTTTTCAATACTACATATGGGTAATTAAGTTATCAGCAACAACTTTCAACATGGTATTTGTTTACAAATCAGATAGTTACTTTATAAAAAGGAAACGATAATCCCTGGTAAACTCTATCCAGACATAGATAGGCCACATATAATCATTGTTAAGATTTGCATACCTAAGGATTTACTTGCTCGTACCTATGTCACATGAATCCTAGCGAATTAGATGACAGAATAAAACTGCCATCATGACTCATTGTAAAAATGCGATAACAAGTGGATAACTACCAACAGTCGACACCATCTTTTTTGCACAAAAATGCAAAAGTGTTACTTGTCGAGGTATATGAACTCTTTTAAGATATCAAGTGTTCGTCACATTTATATCAGTCACACAACCTGAAACCCAAGAGAGCAGCAGCGAAACTAATGATCTCATTGTTAGTCTTCATGAACCATTTGTCAGCAGAAACTGTACACATCGGTATGATTAGGTTTAGGGATTGATGTCTGGGGAAAGATGTGGACATCTGATTTGAAGGAATTCGCAACCACCAACATGTGTTGGAACCGCTTCATCAATCAATAATACAGTATACCCTGGTTATACTGCCACCGTTTGTCAAGATGAAAATATGTCATTATAACCAGAGTGGCATTATAACCGTGTAGGGCCGTTAGGACAACCACAAAGCTGATGTCTCCTGTAATGAGCCTTGAATGACTGCATAATCCCAGCGACTAGGGGCTGCAGGTGACTTGTTGGAGGTGGTAGTAACTGTATTGTCATAATTTATGTGTTAACCCATCTGGGAACATGACTACTTAAAGCATTACTGATTTTGGACAATTAATTTGAGTCATGTCAATTAACCAATTAAGCTATCCATACTACTGCAGTAAGTGTTGATTCTTAAGGGGAAACTTGAATGTAAATCGGGGATCAGTTCGTAAAAGAACATGGTGTGAAGCAAATAAGAAATATGTTCCAATTCACATCTGTATTCTCGAGTTAACTAAGGACACAGATCAATACAAAGGTATCACTGTATATGTGTAGTCAGTGTAGCAATAAAATAATAATGGTATCATTCACCAGTTAGCAAGACTATTCGAACTTTCAACAAAGACCAAGGCAGGTTATATGATAATCACGCACAATACTCTTCCAACTTGATATACGAGAGGTACTAATAGCTATCTTCCCTTATAAAACAAAAATAAGATGCTAGAAAGGTATATAATACTCTTAAGGTTTGGATAACAGTTGAAACAGTCACACAATGTATAATAGTACTGCCTCATACAGCGATTACAATATCAGATAAATTGTTCAGTTTTCAAATGAATACGCATTCGTTGATAAGAGGGCATGGCCATGCAAAGTTGTTTACGAAAAACGCCATGTACTGTTAAATTATTTATCCAACTATCAAGTTGACAAGAATAGAAATCCGTCTGAACATTTTAGTATAAATTGGCTCATAATCATATAAAAACACGTGTCAGTTGTCTTTCGATATCAGTTTATTTTCTATGAACAGCTACAGTTGCCTTGACAAGTGGTTTCCCATGCCGTCTATGTCTGTAGAATATAGGACTCAGATTGAAATCAATTTGTACTTCATAAATATCAAGTAATAAATCCTTTAAGTTAGATTTTGAACTTAAGTCTGCTAAGTGATTAAGTCTAGACGCATGTTTCTGACGGCGCTCTCAATCACGATTAAGATGTCTTAACGCCGGGAAAATCTTTGGAAACCGTCTGAAACCACGGTTTGTGATTAAATATTTCAAGCGCTTGTGTATAGATGGGTCCCAAGCCATCGAGCAAGACACGGCATTAGATCTGTTATTCTAAAGTGGCGTTTTGAGCAAAATATTTTCTGTCGGACTTCTTGTACTGGCATGCTGGTGATAACGCAATTACATAAGGGACATTCATTTTCAACTCTCCCCAGACCATTGTCATGCATTGTGAAAGACCTGTATTGGTTTAAGGATCACAAATAGGTGACATGGATAAATCGCCAATGTGAATATATAGGATAACAGGAAATCACTGCAGCCGCGAAAGACATTATTGATACATGTCTTCTCAAAACAAATTCGTGAGACCCCGCCGTAACGGCGCTCAGCTTCATACGTCTCACTCTCTAGGTGTCCATATCCGATGTGATGAAGGTCCACACCAACGGGACAATTCAATGTAAGCAATATCATCACTCTTCCCGTCTGTCCGCTATTTCAAAAGTATTTCCATAATTGAAAATCCTGAAGACGTAAGAGCATCCTTTATTTATCTTGTAGCACTCGAAACAAATCTCCCAGTTGCGTAATTTCGCTTCTCCTTTCAAGAAACGCCAATCTTTGCAATTGTGTAATGTGATTGTGTACAATATTTTCTACTTTACTTCACGTGCTGTACCATGGACATATAAAGTGATAAAAGTCAGTCTGCCTCGAAGACAACCGCATCAGTGGTAGAAGTGATTTGGACAGGTGATATTATTCCTTATATATTGCACCTTAGAAAATTCAATTTTTTATACTTATTGTAAAACAAGTTTCAGTTTTAGTAATCAAAGTAAAAGGCAACAATCACACTGATATAATTTCAAGTTCTCAATAAGCGTTCATTTACCATTATAATATTTCAATGTAAATAACAATCAGTCCATATTGTTATTTATTAAATATATCGAATATGTTGCTGATACTGCCTACTCTTTCAAGCAAATACATACAGCAGGTTTTTGTTATTAACCATTTCATAAGTACTGTATATTCCTCAGGAAGCTTTCTTCTGTATTGGAAACGACGAGTTACAAAACGTTTCTGTCAAGTAAACCATGTTAATTTCATGTGGAAACCATTGTAGGAATCGCGACGTGCATGCATGCGAATTCATACTTTTTGAAAAATCGGTTTTCGATTCATGCCTCAAGGGGCCTTAATCATTACACAGTCTTAAACATTTTGACTTAAAATGAATAATTAGTCTCGATTATCTGCAACACAGATTCTGTTTGATGTGAAATGGCAAACACAACTCTCCATTATGCAACCACATATTTGAACATATTATTTGAAAATGAT
Organism: Haliotis rubra; assembly: GCF_003918875.1. Taxonomy (NCBI): domain Eukaryota; kingdom Metazoa; phylum Mollusca; class Gastropoda; order Lepetellida; family Haliotidae; genus Haliotis; species Haliotis rubra. The sequence goes on along the minus strand of NW_025767357.1, from coordinate 2,536,139 downwards.
TGATTGAATTGATGGAAAGGAAAGCATATACATCTCCACATATATGACTATGTTATGCGTGTACATATCTGTGTGAACTTAAAATACCTACCTGTATTCTATATTTACGAATTGATTGACAGGAAAAGCATGTACCTCTTCTCATATATGACTATATCACGTATGTGCATATCTGTTTGAACTTAAAATACCTCCCTCATTTTATATTTACCAATTGATTGAAAAGAAAAATATGTACATCTTCACACATATGATGTGACTATGTTATGTATGTGCATATCTGTGTGCATTACTTAAAATACCTACCTGCATTTTATATTTACCAATTGATTGAAGTGGAAAACATGTACATCTTCACATATATGACTATGTTATGTGTATACATATCTGTGTCAACTTAAAATACCTACCTGTATTTTATATTTACCAATTGATTGAAGTGGAAAACAAGTACATCTTTACACATATGACTATAACATGTATGTTATAGAGTGGGAAAAATGGAAATAAAACAAAACAAAACATTATTTGAAAAAGACAATTGCAGTCCTTAAGGCCTCAAGCCACATGAAGTGAGGATTCTGACTTGATATCGCTCATTACACAAGATTTTCAAGTATATTGTAAAATACTCACAAGTCCCTCCTAACAACATAACATTATTCTCATCCATAAACAGATGCTCGTGGTATACTGGGAATTGTACAGCGAACTCGGGTCTCGTAGAAGGTTTTTTGTCACTTCCGATAACACTCATCGTCCCGAGTGGTGTTGACCAGTGGAAGTCCTGGAAATAGATTTTCTTTTAGTGAGCGTTCTACTTCTACCTCTCCAATAGATAACTTACAGAGGTATCTTCCTCTGATAACGTACTGTGATTACCAGCTTCTGCAGTTATATAAATCATGTAACGGGCCTTATTGAAACAGCGAGCAACTTCCATCATATGAATATTGCATGTCATAAATCTTGAAATCTTTCACGAATCGAGCTTCAGGATGCTTGCAAGAATTGGTTTTATGATATATACCGAGTTCTGCGTTATCATGTTGCAAAGCGGCCCGAGGAAATGTAAGCCTTTGATATTAACAAAGATTATTAAGAAGTCATTCTTTTATTAATTGTGCCTCTTTTCCACAATGAAAGCTAGCCCCAATCCTAAAGATGTGGTTATATTGAATATATGTTATCTCCAAGTGATGGGTTGCAAGCACTAGGTGAGCACCGGCAGCAAAGACGGACTGATATCTTATTTCACAGCCAGTTAGCAGAAAATCAACTGCCACTGTACGAAAGCATTAACATGATCATAGTAGTCAAAACCAACCGACATGAGAAGCCTCACAATCTATAATTTGGCAAACTATACCTTTGAAAATAGTCTAAGATATACGTGTAATAACTCACTTTAATATCCCTCGTGTGTACGGTAATATTACGGTCTAATGATGCATTATCGTTCCCAAGATATAAGATAAGTATATATACTTTCTGGCTTTTGGTCATAGAAAAGGTTTTACTAGCATGGAACATGAGATATGGGATTGATAACCTATTTGGCAAAATATACCTACACCTATTTTCATATGTACCCACTGTAAGTTTCCTTCATGGTAGCGGTAATATTACCTTTTAATGCTGTATGATAGTTCTTTTCATATTAAATATGTATCTGTTCCAGCAATTTAGCATGGAAAAAAAATTGAATTAAAGATTCAACTAAACATTGGTTTTCTAACGTCCAACATGCGATATTACATGACAGTTTGATTCACAAGCTATGATTGCATGAAGCGTCAGATGAGTATGTACGACATGTACAACCAGCACATAATAGATCACGATGCAATCGTAGGCATCTGTTTTTGCGGGAATAACATGTTTTGCGCGCGTTTGTGAAGCATGAGCTGGCTGGTGTATGTTCTGCTGCAGCACGAGGAAGAGTAGTATTCGGACTTTGAGGGACATACAGATCGGTTAGTCCATTCACCGATAGCTCCTTCAATTAACTGCTCTTCAGTAACTATATTTCCTTTCCAGCCCCATAATTGTTGATTGCTGATTAACATGTATTTTTCGATCATCCGTAAAACTGTGTACATTCATTGTTGCTTTTATTTAGCTGTTTGTGGTTTATTACACATTCCAGCTATATGGCGGTGATCTGCGAGTATAAATTATCCAGTGATTGATATCGTGAGCATCGATCTATGCAATGCATATAATCATATATAATCATATCATATAATTTCATATTATGCTTTGCTATAAAACACGGTACTATACTGCAGTGTTTTGTTATATGTGCAGTTAAAGTATTAAACCTTTAACTGACTGAGTTTGGTTTTACGCCGCTTTACCAATATTCCAGCAACATCACGGCGGGGACACCAGAAATGGGCTTCACACATTGTACCCATGTGGGGAAAACGCACACAACATATTCTGTACAGTGTAGATCCAGTCAGTATATTTTTTTCTTTGAAGATTTCCTTTGATGGTAAACCCTTTGCATATTCTGAAGTGCCAGTAGTATAACATGGTGGCACTGAAGGCCACTGTAAACAGTGGCACTAACGAGAGAGAGTTTCAAAGTTGCAAAGGACTGCTCTTATCGAGACTCACGAGATGCTTTCTAAATCCGTGCCTGGATACACGACACCATCCTATTCGACAGTCATAAAAACACGGCTCTAGAACAATGCGTCCACTTTGTCCACTCAACGCCTATTTGATGGGACAATCGCCATAGTCTATACTGGTGATATTGGATTCCTCCAAGTTGTTAGTTTTCTCAGATTCCTTCTCCTGGTGATACAGTGAGGTTTAGGGGCCATAAAAGCCGTCTCTAATTTGCAGAGAATTGATGCATAATAGAGTACCAGACACGTTCAATCTACAACACCTTTGGCTGCGGGACAAGGTCAGGGTTAGAATACTTAAACATATTTTCACCACTGCTTCTGATACCGAACAGCGTCTGTGGCAGGATATCTGTCAATATATAACCCTATTTTCTGACAAATATCTTAGTTTCACTCGACTTGAAAATTCAAACGGACCATTTCAACGCATGTTTATCGACTTTCAGACAAGACGCAGCTGTTCGATAGAGTTGCTGATCTAGTATCAAATCCTGCGTTGATGAAATGCGTTTTATTTCTAAGTAATATACATGAAGTGTTATAATGTGCTTGAGCCAATGGTACGGCATTATGGACGAAACGTTATTTTCACTATATTTCGATAATTCAAACCCACATTATAATGGTAATATGTATTAAACTAAAAAAGCCAAGCCAGACACTTTTAAACTTAGTGACTGGAACATGGGTTTAAAGCAGTGTCTAATACTTGAAGGACAGTGTTACATCTGAAATGCTTGGCCGATGACAGATTCGATGGGACAGCGAATGACAGGTAGCACACTGGGAACGTTGTTTAATGTTACGAAAACGATCCTGTCATCTTCGTGGCTCTGAAGGAATCTGTATTGAATTATACATAGGTTGTTTTTTTTTTTTTTAAAAAACAGCGTTCATAGACTCTTTCGAATGTCTGTAATTTCGTTCAGTGTGTCGCTTTTCAGCGATTAAGATCGGAAAGATTATGTATCTTGATCCATATGTATCCTATGTATACTTTTAATTCACTGTCCACATCTGCACGTACCTTGACACATGATTTCTGCGTAGGTCCCTCTTAATTCTTCTAGTTCACTGGAGAGTACATTAATATCTTGCTGTACATCCTCCACCAGAGGCTTTCCGAAAATTCTCTTCTACGACAGAGTGTAGGAAAGTAACGCGAGAAAACTGTTAATATCATGCCCATGATAGGAAAGCTCTGCTGAAAGTCCAATATACGATCATGGCTTGAATTTTGTTTCAGATAGTGCTTATATATTAATACCTGTGAACATGTCTTAATGTCAGGAACACCTCTAGAATCGGTAGGACTAGTTTGACTCTCAAGTGAATGTTTTCAAGCCCTCATACATATGAGTCCCGTGGTCTTGACCTATTTTCCATGTCAGTTATGTTATTTTATGTTTGGTGTTTTCGTCTGTCCAGCTTCTCTATATAGTTATTATACTGACAATGATATCAATCACAAAACAATTAGTTTGATGTAGCCCTACAATCTTGGCCTTTGTCCTGTACATGTATAAAACATTGGTTAACCAGATGCAAGGAGTTAATAGGAAGAAATCGCAAATCTGAACATAAACAAAAACAAGGCAGTGATACATAAATAGAACGTCATACTTGTGCATTTGGATGTTTTGTATTGAACTCGAAGTTGTCATGGGAGCAGAGAAACAACGAGTTCGAAGAACGAGTTCAATACCAAACTTCCAAATCGAAGATGTCATGGGAGTAGAGAAACACCTCGTTCTTCGAACTCGTGGTTTCTCTGCTCCCATGACATCTTCGAGTTCAATACAACACATCCAAATGCACAAGTATGACGTTCTAAATTTATTATATACCCTCTTATCTTGTATTATCTGTTACTTATTAAAACAAATCATAGCGGCAGGCAGGGGTTCAATACGGAATCTAGGGTGCAATACGGAATTTGATGATGTCATCCGTATTGCATCCCTGGATTACTATCCTGAGTTTACATGGGTATATGATAGAATCACATTAATTATGGGCATCTTCTGAAAATAGATTTGTGAGAAGGTGCTTCATAAACCTCATTCTCTAAATGCATGTTTACGTTAACCTTTGTTATCTGCAACAATAACCCAGCTCCGTGTATTTGATAACTGTATATGTGGCTTGAAAACTGAACACTGAATGAAATACTGAAAGCTATTCTATTTGGTACATGAAAGATACTGTCGAGCAAAGTTTAAGTGACTTAGAAGAACCTTGATATTAACACGTTCTACTTTTTACAAAGTGCCTGTTAATGGAAGGAAGTAGAAGCTGTTCTCGGAATAATTGAAACTGAATGCGTTTCAGCTATCATTTATATGAACCGAAACTTTTACTGTAGCAAGGAACGTGTTCTTTGAACCTTAGCAGTTATGAAAATAGGATTTAGAGCTCTACAATAACATCAAGAATCGCTCTGGCTGTGCCCATTGTAATTCAGCACTCTCTTCCGCAGCTATGGCAAAACATCTATGACTCAAATCAGTTTGTGCAAATATATTCTTTGGCTTTAATATATTACTCTGATGTTATGAAATTGTCAAAACCAGAACGTTTAGTCGGGTTATTAATTTGCCTTATGTTCGTTGCGGGTACCGCAGTTTGATTATGAGCTCGCAGTGACTGTTCAGGCGAGGCTTGGTTTTTTGTTGTGTTTTCCACAACTATTCCCTTCCTCTCAGAAAGGTTGAAACATCTACTGCTGACATCAGTTTTGGGCCTTCATTCTCAATGATGTTAACACGCTTTGACCTAACTGCCATTCAAAGTGTCCTATCAGAACTCACACCAAAATCCTAGAGGTTTCTTGTGGCACACAATGATGTGTGGCATAACTAAATATGATCATTGTCAGTTGATAATGTAGACAGTGTTATAACGGCGAGATACACAGTACGAAAGGAGAAACACACGTTATGGCAATTGAGGATTCGAGCCCGATCTTCAGCTCAATTGCAATGACTGACCAAGCCTCAACACAAAAAAATGTGAATGCTGTCATACGTGATTTGTGCACATAACATTAGTTGTTTCCATAGTTGATCGTAAACACGGCTAGGGACTTGGTCAAATGTGAGAAAGAACTTGTTAAGAAATTAGTGTCTTCTGCAAGGCATAGTCAGAAACACCTGGCTTACTGCCACCAAGCTAACAAAAACTTCCCAGCAGCTCGATTGTCTTGCAGACACTTCACAACGATTCACAAGAATAATACCCTTGAAGTCAATTTATATCTTTCGTTTGAGGAAATACGAGTTCAGATGTGTGTCAAATTGCCCTTTACATGGAATATTTTATCGTGTGTTTTGAAGGTGTATTGATATGAAAGATCGGTTGATTAAATTTGCAATTGTACACACGATGTTTCTTTTGTTCATGTACAGGGTTTGAAAAGCACGACGTGAGATGTAATTGTTTGTCAGTCTATGTCTGTGAAGTCAAGTAGGAGTTTGTGCTCATAAATTACAAATAGAAAAAATGAATGAAACCTTCGGAAGAGTCTGATTGTTCTGTGGCGTTGTTATATTATTATGCATACTAATCTACCACGAACAACATAAGTAGATGAAACGTTCATACATTGCCTGATTCCTCAAGTAAAATATCCAAGGCTTATACGGAGCTTACATGTATCTTGTTGGTGTATATCACAATGAAACACGCCAACAGCTCAAATGGCACCAATCACGATCCCAGTATTATAATTAAAATCAAATCTCTGAACCAGCGAGTGAGCGAGTACGTTCACTTTAGTTTAATTGGGATACGAGAATATATGTCAACCAAGTCAGCGGGCCTAACCACCCGATTCCGTTAGCCGCCTCTTACGACAACCATGGGTAACTGAAGATCAAATCTAACCCGGATCTTCACGGGTAAATTACAAGTATAAAAAAATTAAAGAAACTCCTCGGAAGATTACCGAGTCTGATTGTTCTGTGGCATTGTTGTGTTATTATCTATATTAATCTATCACGAACAACATAATTATATAAAACGTTCATACATGATGTGATGCTTCAAGTAAAATATCCAAGGCTTTTACAGAGCCTTCAAGTTCACAGCTATCTTGTTGTGTGTATCAGAATGAAACACGCCCACAGCTCAAATGTCCACCAATCACGATCCAGGTATTATCATGCAAATCTCTGAACCAGAACTAGAATTGAGAACACACTAGGTATATATCATAATTACCACATTAGCTCATGCCTGTTGAATAGAGGGATGAACCCTTCAAGTACCTTCACGCAGACAGTAGTGTTGTCTATTCACCGTTTATATGTCAGTAAGCCATCAGATATTGTCATGGTGTCCGTTGTTTCAAGGCGCGATGGGATATATTTTGTGAGTGATAAATGTTACGAGAGTGTGTTTTTTGTCATTTGTAATAACATTGGTTAGGTGATAATAATTATGAGTCACAATGTTTAAAGTTTTGAGTGTTGGTTGTGGGTCACATTTCAAGTCATATATGATCAGTGGCAGCAGTATTTTAGCAGCACGCCTTTATGATAGCGCTCCAGAGTTACCTCCCTTGACCGGCTGTTTATGTGTTGACATCGTCATGTCGTATGTTCAACACGTTTCGAGAAAGATCTAAGTGGTTAATGATACAGCCATGCTTTGCTGGAAAGTTCGAGAATCTGTGTCAGTATATATAAAGGCTGGCTGTTGTGTGGTGTGACACGCAAGAACTGACACACGGACTAACACACGGAATTACACGGGACTTTCGATATCACTGGAGTTGCCCATCGTTGTTTGCCTTCGTCCTTCGTCACATCGCCATCGTCTGACCCTGACACTTCGTGCCTGACTGCTCTCATTTGTAAACAAGCTCCATTTAGAATATCTGATCTCACTGTGGTTACCACGACTCTGGTGAGTTATTATTTTATATGTGACCCATAACTTTAGATTTGTGACTCAATTGCATTGTACTAGAAATCTATATTGGGATTCCTTGTAGCTTGCTCATTGTTTGCTCAATATATTATTGAAAATTTTAGACTTGTCTGTGTTATATTTTGCTGGTTCAAAGGGGGATTCTTAAACCTTTTGTCACGGCAATTATTTAACCGTAACATAAGCCATTGCGAATCTGGTAAGATCCCGATCTTATCTATACATACATTAAAAATCCAGACGTAATCTACAGTGGAATGGAAGTACAGTAAATTCGCATCACGGCGTCTCCGAAACTGATAGGATCAAATGACTTTATATAGCAATCGTCGCTGAGACGCTGCCTCCATTTTCAAAAATGCATGCATTGAATATGTCTCAACCTCGTGGAGATTAGGTTTGTCTATGTATGTAAAACTCTACGTACTGTAGATTCTACGATACTTTATCAAACTATCAAGTCGACCTGAATATGAATCCTTCCGAACGTTTTAGTATAACTCGGCTCATAATAAGATTACATCATGTGTCAGTTGTCGTTGTCATTTTGGTTTCCCGTCAGTGGGTGCAGGTCCGTTTATTTCCTATGAACAGCTACAGTTGCCCTGACAAGTGGTTTCCCATGCCATCTACATCTGCAGCCGCACATGCAGGACTCAGATTGAACTAAATTTGTACTTCATAAATATCAAGTAATAAATCCTTTCACGTCAGATGTTCAGCGTTAGTCAGCATGACAATGAAGTCCAGACGCATGTTTCAATCACGATCAAGACGTCTTAATCCGGAAAACTCTTTGGAATCCGTCTGGGCACCTAGGTTTGTAATTGAATATTTCAAGCGTTTGTGTATAGATGGGTCCCAAGCTCTCGATCTAGACACGGCATTAGATCTGTTATTCTAAAGTGGCGTTTTCAGCAAAATATTTTCTGTCGGACTTCTTGAAAAAGCATGCTGGAGACAACGCAGTTACCCCTGGGATATTTATTTTCACCTCTCCCCAGACCATTGTCCAGTATTGTGAAAGACTTGCATTGGTTTACGGATCAGAAATAGGTGACATGGATAAATCGTCAATGTGAATAGACAGGATTACAGGGAATACTGCAGCCGCGAAAGACATTATTGATACATGTCTTCTCAAAACAAATTCGTGAGACCCGCCGTAACGGCGCTCAGCTTTAACGTCTCACTCTCTAGGTGTCCATATCCGATGTGATGAAGGTCCACACCAACGGGACAATTCAATGTAAGCAATATCATAACTCTTCCCGTCTGTCCGCTATTTCAAAAGTATCTCTATAAATGTAAATCTAGAAGGTTTAGAACCATAGCACTAGAAACAAGTCTCCCAGTTGCCTACCTTCTCCTCTCCTTTCACGAAACGCCAATTTTTGCAATTGTGTAATGTGATTGTGTACAATATTTTCTACCCTACTTTACATACTTTACAATGGACAATCGGTTTGTCTCGAAGACATATGCATCAGTTCGATATATGAGGAGGGCGAGAGATATCATTCCTTATATAAATTGGATCTAGAAAATTGAAATGTTTATTCTTTTTGTAATCACACTAACATCATGATTAATCGAAGTCGAACGCAGCAATCACACTGATGTAATTTCAAGTTTTAAATAAACGTTCGTTTACCTTAAAAAGGAATTCTAAATACCGATCTGTACACATCAGAAAGATAGGCCATCCGACAGACCAGGTGATAGGAGTAGTTGATATATGTCCATTGTGTTGCTGTCACTGTCTACTGTTCTAAATCAGCACTTGCTGATATATAATTTACATTATACATCAGTTAAATCAATTCTCAATATCACTCTGAAAAATGCGTTGAAAAAATATAAGTTGTAAATGTTACAATGCAGGAGCTGAAAGTTATACTGGTACATAACAGGGGAAGAAAGTCATGTCATATAATTCAAATCCTTTACAGTCAAAAGGGAAACAGCATAAAGTACAGAAACAGAATAATCGAGTCTTGAGCAAATCAGCTTATCAATAAGCACCACAACTGATACACAATCGATCAAATTTAACATGAATCGGGATCTTTCAGGGAAATATTTGGCCGAATTAACCTGTTTTATTATTGTCTTAAGTATATATAAACCTCACCTATCTTTAGCACTTCAAATGGCTTCCCAGGGGTTATAGTAGCAATTCTTCATGTATCTTTATGAGAATCAAAATGAGATGATTATATTGAAAGTAGAATAGACTTCTTGGTCCTCAATGATGAACTATGTATTGGTTAGTACCTAGCATTATTTGTGTACAGCTGACAGTGTTTGCTTCAGAATATGTTAAGTATGTCACCTAAATGACACATAAGATCGTGCTTGGTCAGCAAAGGCAACTGCCTGTCAAGTACTCTCACTATAATCACTGTAGTGTTAATGCCACTGTCATTGTGATGGTGCCCTTTTTTAATAGTAATTGAATGAACAATATTCCAGCAATATCACTGCGGGGGACACCAGAAATGGGCTTCACACATTGTACCCATGTGGGGAATCGAACCCGGCGTTGGCGTGACGAGCCAAAGTTTTAACCACTAGGCTACCCCACCGCCCCCTTTTTCACAGTATAATTGCAAGTAGCATTGTCGAAATCTGACTATTCGTTAGGCTCTAATATGGTTGTGCCGAAGACCCGGGTTCGAATCCCCACATGGGTACAATGTGTGAAGCCTATTTCTGGTGTCCCCCGCCGTGATGTTGCTGGAATATTGCTAAAAGCGGCGTAAAACCAAACTCAGTCAGTCAGTCTAATATGTTTGTGAATTGTATTGCACAAACTCTCTCTTTTTGGGTGTAAAATGAAACAATATAGTAGTTTTATTATTGCACCTAGTTCATGGCAACAATGAATAAACCTGAATCTATACATTTAGTGTCAAACAATGTTTCTGGATTTAATCTGGTTGCTACTTTTTAGACAAACTCACAAAGGCAGCTTCACTAATTAAATGTTCGGAGAAAGTAAATATGCACGGTCAGTGTTTGTTTTTGTGATTCATCATTTCAGAAAAAGTATTAATTTTAGTGCCTGAATTTCCTCAGGAAACCTTCGTCCGTATTGAAAACAGGAAGTTTATGCCATGTCAACCATGTTAATTTCCTACCAGAACAATTGTGTTTGGCAAATATATTTATCAGTTGTGTTTTTCCCGGTTTACTGAGATGTGATTAAAAAAACTTTGTGGGAACTTTTGTAATAATTTGATTTCCCTTCGTTCGGTTTCCGATTCATGCCTCAAAGGACCTATCAAATTACATAGAAAAACAGAATTAGTCTCTATTATCTGCAAACGGATTCCATTGGAAGTAAAGGGCAAACCAGAGCATACGATTATGAAACGTTCTACTTCTACCTCCCTCATAGATAACTTACACATACATCTTCCTCTGAAAACGTACTGAGATTACCAGCTTTTGCTACGATATAAATCTTATAACAGATCTTACTGAAACAGCGAGCTACTTCCATCGTATGAATAGTGCATGTCATAAAATCTTTAAATCTTTCACGAATCGTGCATCGGGATGCTTGCAAGAACTGGTTTTATAATTAATGTTCTTAACCGAGTTTTGTGTCGTGATATTGCAAAGAGGCCCTAGGAGATTAACCTTAATGAAGATTATTAAAAATCATTATTTTATTAATTTTGGCTTTTCAGCGGTGAAAGATGGCCCTTGTCCTCAAGATGTGGTTTTATTGAATCTATTTTATCTCCGAGTGACGGGTTACAAGAACTGCCTGTGCACCGGCAGCAAAGACTTACTGATATCTTATTTCACAGTCAGTTAGCAAAAAGTCCAACTGCTGCCTCAGGCTATCATGTGTAAAGTTTAAACGTTCGTTGCTCCTTTCGTTTATTTGTTTATGATTTAAAATACATATTCCAGCAATATGGTGGCGATCTGCGAGTCTGGCAGATATGTTTTAAGTGAACATCTGTGAATAATTTCATCTCAAAATGTCCAGTCAACAACAACATCAGTGATGCAACAACGACATCAAACAAAGGAGGGGTCACTTGCAGTCAATATCGTGTGTGTCCAAGACACACATTTCCATTTGCAAAGGATAAGTTGAACCTGGATTCATCTGATAAAATGACATCTGGCCATGTCCTGTTGCCAAGATTGGCCCCATTTGCTGCCCATCGCTGTCTGGCAAGTCTGTGGCGATGCAATAAGGTTGGACCACGGTACGGGTGACGACACCGGATGTTGAAGGCAGCAAGGCGTCCTTGCACCTTTTGGGCGCTGAAATGACGTTGACTTGTCCCAATTGTCCTCCTTGCCTAATCATCAGCTGTTTGGAACCGATTTCGCAAGTGTGAAACTCGGATATTGTGGTTTTGTCGAGCTGTTATCACAGGTGGTGCACCAGGTCGCGGACGATCAGAAACACTTCCGGTAGCCCGAAAACGTTGTCTGAGTCGACTTACAGTGGATGGATGCACATTAAAGTGCCTGGCAATCATCACATCTTAAGCACCTTGGCTGACCATACCGATAACCTGATTCCTTTTGTCTTGTGTCAAGTGTGTCATTTTCTCAAAGTGATTGAGTTCCACAATTCCTTGTGCTTTTACAGGGCCTGCGTGCAGGTAATGCATGTGCACAACGTGTTTCATGAATGTGGTTGTGTTTACGAGAAATGTCAAAGGTTCAGTTTTAAGTATCAAAGTTCATGTGAGAGGAATGCTCCGGGACTCGAACTCGAAATGGGCCAGAATAACAGCCTTTTATCCCTACATCCTCTGTATCGCAGGAAAATTCTTCAATAGAACTTTTGTAAGTTTCAGGACAACAAATACCAATTGCGTTTTTAATGGCTTACAGTATATATTTTTCTTTGAAGAAATATGTGTTTTCTCTGAAAGAGGTCTGAAAACGCACATAACATATTCTGAACAGTGTATGGCCAAGTGGTAAGCTGTGATTGATGATCCAGTCTTTAACACTTGTACACTAAAGGCCACTGTAGCAAGGACGAGTGAGGATGTGGAGATGTTTACAAAGGACTGAGCACTATTATCAAGACAAAGTTCATGTTTTCCTAAATCCGTGTCTGGTCATTGCCAGTCATAATAAACACGGCTGTCGAACATTGCGTCAACTTATCCACTCAACGCCCATTTGATGGGACAATCGCCATAGTCTGTCCTTGTGATACTGGATACCTCCAAGTTGTTACTCTTCTCAGATTCCTTTTTGCAACGATACGGAAAGGCTTGGGGCCATAAAAGCCGTTTCTAATTCGCAGGGAATTAATACATAATAAAATGCGTGACACGTTCCACCTATAACACCGCTGGCTGCAGTACAAGGTCAGGGTTAGAATGCTTAAACAGATTTTCACCACTGATTCTGACAACATATAGTGTCTGTGGCAGGATAACTATCCATATATATCCCAATTTTCTATGAAATGTCTTCTTTCGTTCGCCTGTAAAATTCAAACGGACCATTCGAGGAAATAGTTATCGACATTCAGACAATACGCAGCAAATCTATTAGATCATACACAGGTATTCGATACAATTGATAATTTAGTATCACTTCTTGCACTGATGGACTGTTTTACTTCTAAAAGTATATGTGTATGGTAATATGCTTTTGCACAGTATGTTATAGTGGATGAAATGTTGCTTTCATTAAATTTTACTATAATTCATTATCACATTATATTTCTTAAACTGCTCTCTGAACATATTGCAAAACGCACGACATGCGAATCTGGACAATCACATACGTTTTGGAGATATAATTAATTGCTGAGCAGATACTTAATAGGCAAATACATAATAGTAACTTAGTGTTTGACAGGTTGGGTGAAATGTGGACGGCAGATCCACAAACTATGTACTCTTAAACATTTTTACTGAACATGGGTTTAAAGCAGTGTCTAATACTTGCAGGAAACTTTTAGTTGAACTGTGATCCTGCATGCGCAGTCGGTGACAGATGAGACAGAGAATGGCAAATAGTGAGTGAGTGAGTTTAGTTTTACGCCGCAATATTCCAGCTATATGGCATCGGTCTGTAAATAAACGAGCCCGGACCAGACAATCCATATGATGGCATGTGTCAACCAAGTCAGCGAGCCTGACCTCCCGATCCCGTTAGTCGCCTTTTACGACAAACATGAGTTACTGAAGACCAATTCTAACCCAAATCTTCACGGGTCTGAATAACAGATAGGAAACTGGGTGTGTCAATAAGTGTTAAGGGGGAAATCCTGTCATCCACCTGGCTCTAAAATAATCTATATTGTATAATCTGTATTGAATTCTATACATAATTAAAAATAGATTATCAATAAACCAACGCGCTAAGAACCTTTTCGAATTTGTCTTTTCGTTTACTCTAATGCCTTTGCAGTGATTAAGCTATGAAAACAAGACGTATCCTGCACATCCCATGCCAACATATAACTTTCTGTCCACATCTACTCTTCCACTGGCGCATAGTATCCGAGTAATTCCCTCTTCATTCTTCCAGCTTACAGGAGAATGCATTAATATTATGATGTACATCGTTCATCACTGACCTTTAATTAAAGACATTAAGTCCCACAATAGAGAGAAGATAAGTGGAGCGATCATGCTATTCATTTAGTTCAGATGATAAGACAGCTCTGCTGAAGGTCCTATATACATTTACAACTTGACCTTTGTTTTAGACAGTGCCGATGAAGATATGTTAATGATAGGAACATCTTTGTAATAAGTAATACTACTTTGAATCTCAACTGACTATTTTCAAGCCCTTCATACATATGTGAGTCTCATGCTTTTGACCTTTTCTCCATATCAGGCCTGCCATTTCAAATTGGAGTTTTCATCAGTCCTGTTTCTGTAAATGGTTATTACACTGACAACGCAAATAATGACAAAATATAGAATTCCATTTCTCTCAACATCCTTGACCATTTTCATGAAGGACTCGTACATGTATTTGTCAACCCGATGAAAGGTGGTGGAAATCTCACATCTGAATATAAAGTGTAACAAGTCATCGATACAGCAGCGAAATACATTTTCTTCTGCAAACAGATTTGTGAGAAGATACTTCATTGACCTCACTCGCCAGATGCCTGTATAATTTTACCTTTGTCATGCCACTCGTGCTTAGAAGTTGTTTGATCAAGGTTAGAACATTCAAGGCCTCAGTAAAGCTTTCAAGAAGTTTTATGGAGACATGTGGAGGAAATTTCAAAATTTGACGCATCGGTGACAAACATGATATCCGATGCAATTTACTATTTTGACTTATTCCGTACATTCCCGAGTTATTTCAGGTGAACAGACATAGCATATGTTCATGACGGGTGCCACCGGTAGGGACACCTGGTATCATCACTATTTCCTAGCGATTCATAAACACATGCTCTGTCATCATATCACATGGTGGCAATCACTAGATTGTCTGATTCAGACCCGATCTGTTCACAAACATCATACAGCTGTACAATCGACACTGCTTTTGGCACATATTTCTTAAGAATGTGGAAAGGGGTTTCTCGCTTCTATTTAGTGCAACAATAACTCCGCTTAATGTATTTGATAAATGAATAAACACAAATTTAAATATTGAACGTTATTCTGTTGGGGACATTAGCAATGCTGTCAAGCAAATATTTAATTGATGTTAACTTCATGCTACCGCGTTATGATTTGTTCTTACTCGCCTGTTGATGAAGAGAAGTACTGACATCATGATGGTATAACATAGCAGCAATTCTCAGGATAACTGAAAGTGACTTTTTTCGTATGAAAAATAACCGAAACCTTTACTGTGGCAAGTGACGTGTCCTTTGCCCATTCTGATGTTTAAGCAGTTGTGAAATTAGGATTTAGAGCACTACCATAATATCAACATTCGCATGGGCTTTCATCATTGGTCATTTAGCACTCTTTTCTTCAGCTACTTTGAAACATCTATGAATAAAATCAGTTTGGACATATATATTCTTTGGGCAGATAATATTATTTTCGTGTTAAATAATACGGTTCCAATTCTTATCAAGATGACAGAAAATTAGAGCAGTTACATTTGGATAACTAGCTAGCGGAGATTATTCCAACAACGCTTTTGCTTTGATCGTGTATTCAACACTATTCCCTTCATCTCAGAAAGGTTTAACCATCCGCTATTGACATTGGTTCGGGCCTTCATTTTCAATTAAGTTAACAAGCTATGACCTAACGGCTGTTCAAAGAGCCATGTCAAAACTCACACTAAAATTCTAGGGGCCTCATGCGGTACACAATCACCTGTGGCGCCAGTAAATATGCTGTCTCATTTCCAAATAGTATGGTATCATAATGGCGAGAAACACCTACGAAAGGAACCACACACTTTGGGGATAGCAATTTGGGGATCTTAAGCACAAAACGATAGGGCTCTCACGAGTCCAAAATGTGGGACTTGAGTACTCGAGGGGTCAGATCCGACTCGGACCCGAGTACCCGACAATTTGGATGCTTATCTAAAAGCAGCATTCAAGCATACACGTGGCTGTTCCACCTTCCAATCCACGAATAATGCAACATGTATATATGTGAAGTTAAACGTTCCTGAATAAAGCAATTGATGTTCAATTTCAATGGAAGTATCTATTACCTTTTTATGATTGCAAACAACATGTGAAGGCAGTGTAAGTGTCACTGTGACGCAGTTCTACGCGATCAATAATGTGATCAATATTCATGAGCTGGGCCGGTGATACCTTATTTTACTTGTAAATGCTGTAATATGATTGAAACCAATCAATGTACTTCTCTTCTCATATTAGCAACTTTTAAACATTCACCTGGAGGATAAGTGACATAATCAATTGACCTTTATCATGGTTAAATTGCGGCAAAACGTGCGCAAGCTGGAAGATATTTAGACAAAGCATTCATTCATTGATGCTGCATCGGATAATCTTGTAAAGATGGATCGACTAAGGAGCTTAAGAATGAAATATGTAAAACACGATTGGTGTTTATTTGAGACTTCTTATAGTGAAAACGTTTTGGTTTCAAACTAAAGACTAAGCATTTATTGAGTAACACTACACTGAAATTCTTCTTCCGAAACTCTACTGAACGGAGATCAATGGTATGTAAAGTGATTAAAACTTTAACTATTTTAGGATTTAGGTCTCCAAGTGTGAATGTTATTTTGAATGCTTATGTATGTGTTGATTGTTGAATATGTAACTGAAATACGCTGGATAAGAACGACTGAATATCTATGTAGAAAACAAGTTGAACAACAAGAGTGAAGACTAATTGTTTCCAATTGTTTGTTTAATGATTTTAATGCAAGAAGGCAAGAACACAAGGCCTGGTTTTAAAGAACATAGCTTATTACATTATCTTCATCTTTTAATGCGTCTCGTAGATTCTAGTTTAGGAATATGATTGCGTCTGCAGTCTCCTGACACAAGACAGCCCGTTGTTTAGTAATGGTGAGTCCGGCAGCAGAGAACGCGCGTTCAGATGGAACACTGGTTCCAGGTATACAGAGATACCTCTTGGCAAGTGGTGCTATACGTGGGAACAGGTTCTCATTCTCCCGCCACCAAGATAGCGATAGAGACTTCAAAGTAGACCTTTCTACGGTAGACGCCAGATGCCGTTGGAAATTCCTCACTACACAGAGCTTCTGTTGCTGAAACAAGAGATTTCAGTGCTATGGCAACCTGATCCACCAAAGTCCAGTGTTTGTCCTTTAAGTCTAGGTGTTTGTGTTTCTTGAGAAGGGAACCACAAAGCACTGCAACAATGTCACCATGCAAGAGGGACAGCCGGTCAAGCAGAAAGTGGACGGAATTCCGACGCGTCACAACATAGGTGATGACATGTTTGGGTTTTTTTCTGATGACTTTCGAGAAACTGTGTTGCCATTGTCGACTTTGCAAAGAAGGCCACAAGTGTGTGTGCATGCATTAGCATGTTTTCAATGCCAGGTACCTTGAACCCATCATTAACAGCAAATTGCAGTGTGTGGGCAAAACAGCGAACATGGGGATAGCCAGCCGTTTTGGCTGCAGCTGACATATTTGAAGCATTGTCAGTTGTAATGCCAGACACTGTTTAGATTTGCGGCAATATTTTCACCGGTGTGCCTCTCCTCTACACGTCGTGTTGCAAGAATGCATGACTTTAAATTCCAATCTGATAGGTAGTGGGCAATGACAGTGATATAGCCGTGAGGGGCTACGCTGGTCCACATGTCCGTAATTAGGGCAACGGCAGGTACTGTTTTGAGTACTGATATTATGTTCTCCTTGCAATCTTCATACGACTTCATGAGGTAGTTGTGAATTGTCGCGGCACATGGGACCTGGTAAATTGAGTTCAATGCTTCACAGAAAGCCCTGAAATGCTCCCCTTTAACAAGGCTTATTGGTCGCATATCTTGAACGCACGTAAGCATAGCTTTTTGTGTAATACCTTCTTGCGACTTTTGCTAAAAAAATTACCAAACTGCCCCAGCGTTGCTTGCTGAGCTGGTTTTCTGTCTACAGTGCTTATTTGCGGGTGCTTACAGGACAAATGCTTGCGCATGGAACTTGTTGCCACCTTCACTCTTCCCTTCTGCATTCAACATTTTCCGTTTTCCATTCTTTTAAAAAAGATGCTTGTAAAGCTTGCAAACAGCTCGTTAACTTGCAAACACTTCACGACAATTCCCAACAATAATATCACTGTACTTACTTTATAGCCTTCATTAAGTTGCACATTTAGGAAATACAAGCTGAGTTATCTCTCACATTGCTCTTTACATCGCGAATTTTATTGTGTGTTTTCAAATTTTATTGCGTGTGAAATGTAATTATGTTTCATTCTATGTCAGTATTGTCAAGTAGGGCTTCTAGATTGAATATAAAAGAAAAGGGTGAAACCATCAGGACTGAATGTTCCCCTGCGCGCTGTTATGTTATTATCTGTATTAATTTAGCACTACAAAACATTCAATTCATTCCATGCTCTGAACAGGCAACCCATCCTATCCTTGAATCCACATGGGATACTTTTTAGTATATGGTTATGTGGTACAATAATTCAATCCATCTCTTGGGCGACGTGTAAAATATGATCGTAAAATAGCTCGCGATTAATCACCAGAAAAACTCACTACTAGAGAGTTCTGTCTGAGTTTAATATGTTTGCGATGGCGGAATGCTGCTTGTAACTTACTGTGTAAAGCTGCCTCATACCGGGCATCACATTTGTATACTCAGCACTAGATTGTGAGCACATAAGGCATAGATCATAATTACCACATTAGTTCATGCATGTTAAATAGAGGGATCAATCCCTTAATAACCCTCACTTAGATAATAGAGATGTCTATGTCGTGAGTGAGTGAGTTTGGTTTTACGCCGCTTTTAGCAATATTCCAGCAATATCACGGCGGGGGACACCAGAAATGAGCTTCACACAATGTACCCATGTGGGGATTCGAACCCGGGTCTTCGGCGTGACGAGCGAACGCTTTAGCCACTAGGCTACCCCACCGCCCTAGATGTCTATGTACCGTTTATATGCCAGTATGTCATAGGATACTGACACGGTGTCATTTGTTTAATGGTGTAATGGGATGACATTTGTGTGTGATACGCCACTAGGAATACGTAGTGAACAGAGAAAGGAAGTAAGTCGAAAATTTAACTTTTGTTAACTGATCTCGATGTTATCTATACACAATCCTAACCAGATCAAGATAAAGTTGCAGAGCGTACATTAGTTTCCAGTAGCCCGAGCACTGAAAAGGTATTCAGAATCCATTTTCACATCACTGATGCCACAGCTAACCTTGTTACAGGGTTAACAGATGTGTAACAGAGTTTCCTTACCCTTGAGGGGGCGGTGGGGTAGCCTAATGGTTAAAGCGTTGGCTCGTCACGCCGAAGACCCGGGTTCGAATCCCCACATGGGTACAACGTGTGAAGCCCCTTTCTGGTCTCCCCCGCCGTGATGTTGCTGGAATATTGCTAAAAGCGGCGTAAAACCAAACTCAGTCCGTCAGTCAGTCCTTACCCTTGAGATACAGCACCATACGCAGAAGTTTGTGAATCTACAGGCTTTTGCGATAAACCTGAAACGATCATGCCTGGAAATCCTAAACCAGGTCAAGAGTCAGAAAATAAAGCATTGAAAGCATACCCCAAGATAAGACAAACACATACGACGGTTTTCACTCCGTGAGGGGATCAATGTTACATGCGGTTAATGAAGTCATCAACCAAAGCTATACACATGTTATTCGTTTACAAATTAGGTAGTTACTTTTAATTCCTTTACGAAGGAAACAATAAGCTTCAGTCATAAAGTCTGACATAATCATTAGTAAGACTTGCATGCCTACGGATTTACTTGCTCGTACCTATGTCACATGAATCCAAGCGAAATCAGATGACAGAATAAAACTTCCATCATGACTCATTGTAAAAGGCGATAACAAGTGGATAACTACCTACAGTCGAAACGAGCTCTTGTGCGCAAGAACCTGTGAAAGTCCGGGTTAGAATGAACCTTCAGTAACCCATGCTTGTCGTATGAGGCGACTAACGGGATCGGTTGGTCAGGCGTGCTGGCTTGGTTGACCCATGTCATCGGTTCCCAATTGCGCAGATCGATGTTCATGCTGTTGATAACTGGATTGTCTGGTCCAGACTCGATTATTTACAGACCGCCGCCATATAGCTGGAATATTGCTACACAACCTAAAACACAAGAGAGTTGCAGCGAAATGAATTATATCATTTCAGGTCTTCAGGAACCATTTGTCAGCAGTGATTGTACACATTGATATGATTAGATTCAGGGAATGATGTCTGGGGAAAGATGTTGGTGATTTGACTGAAATTCGCAACCACCTAAATGTTTTTAAACAGCTGTATCAATGACGTAATGACTACGTACACGGTGTACAGGCTCGGATTGATAAACGGGTTAGCAACCGTCGCTCAGACGGTCTCTACATTTTCAAATACAGTGAAACCTATCTAAACCGGCACCCCATGGGACCGACATAAAATGCGGATTTCGACAGGGTGCCGGATTAGACAGTCACGATCATTTTCGAACATGGCTGCCATTTACACTCCCTAGCCTCTTTATTCCTGATTATCTAGCGTGCCGAGAGGGGGTTTTGGATTAAGGGACCTTGATTGGACTGCTCATACCCATGCCGGCTTAGAGGGTTTGATTCACCGCACAATCACAACTTCCTGATTATCTTGCGTGACAAGAGGATCAATTAGTGTATTGGATTATGGGTCCTTGATTGGACTGCTCATACCCATGCCGGTTTAGATAATGTTAATTACAGTTACAATTAATGATCATAACATCGTTGTAAAATGGCGGGACCAAAAGTTTATGCCGGTTTTGACAGTGTGCCGGATTAGACAGGTGCCGGTGTTGGCAGGGTTCACTGTATACGTCTTAACATTGTGGAAATTATTTTTAGTTTAGTTTTGTTAGAAAAGACACTACGTGCTGTTCAATTTGTTATCAAACTATCAAGTTGACAAAAGTAGGAATCCTTCCGAACGTTTTAGTATCGGCTCATAATAAGCTTAAACATGTGTCAGTTATTGCTGTTTAGATTTCCCATCAGTAGGTGCTTTTCTTTGATGTCCGTTTATTCCCTGTCATCCACTACAGTTGTGCTGACAAGTAGTATCTAATTTCCTCTTCATTTTCAGCCTCACAGCAGATAGAACTAAGATTGAGCTAAATTTGTATTTCATTATTATCAAGTAATACATCCTTCAACTTAGATTTTCAACGTACGTCCTCACAATATGTAAGTCTAGACGCTTCTATCAGATTTTGCTTTTAATCCCCATCAAGATGTCTTAACGTCGGAAAACTCTTTGGAACCCGTCTGACCACCATGGATTCTAAATGAATATTTCAAGCGCTTGTGTATAGAGGATCCCAAGTTTTCAGGCAAGACACGGCATTAGATCTGTTATTCCAAAGTGGCGTTTTGAGCAAAATATTTTCTGTCCGACTTCTTGAAAAGACATCCCAATGACAACGCAATTACCCCTGGGATATTTATTTTCAGCTCTCTCTAGACCCTTGTCCAGTGTTGTGAAAGGCGTGCATTGGATAAATCGCCAGTGTGAATATATGGGATTACAGGGAATCACTACAGCCGCGAAAGACATTATTGATGCATGTCTTCTCAAAACAAATTCGCGAGACCACATCGTAACGGCCCTCAGCTTTATATATCTCACTGCCTTGGTGTCAATATCCAATGTGATGAAAGTGCACACCGACGAGAAAATTCAATGTAAGCAGTATCATCATTCTGCCGGTCGTTCCACTTTTTCCAAATATCTCTATAATAGAAAACCTTGAAACCTAAAGACTTTCCATTATTTATTTGTAGATAAGAACACTGGAAACAGTTTCCCAGTTGCATACACGTAGTTTCTCCTCTCCTTTCATGGAGCGCTTAATTTCAATAAATGTTTATTTACATTGAAAGGAAAGTATGATATTAAATATGTAATAGCTTTCTGTTTATCGAAATATGAAAGACGGTGAAATGTATACCTATTCGTGCTCTTGATGTTTTTGCCTGAAGACCGACCGGATGATAAAACAATGTAATATATGTTCACTGTGCTGCTAATACTACCTATATTGTCCACAAGAAAGGTAAACTGTCGGTCTTTATCATACATACATCGGAACATGTTGCATTTGGTTTCCTGAAGATGCAGTTGTGATGTCTCCAGTTTGCTTGCACATGGCCTATTCCATGTTAGATCTTTCTTATTTGATTGTCTAATATTAAGTAAGTTAAATGGGTTGAGGGAAACTCAAGATTTGCGATACAGGCATTGAAATATTTAAAGGAAAGTTGAAAAAACTCATGTTGTTGATTTTAGCTTTCTTGAACAAACCTAAAGAAATCAGACACAAAGCATGTACCAGCAAGAATAACATCATTACGAGACGACAACGATACTTATAAATATTTTTGTACTGATTTATCTGATGATGGTGACGTAGTTGATAGTGTTACTGTCACTGGATTCAGAACCATATCATCCAGATTACCAAATGACAGCTAAACGTTCACAGCTGAATAATAAGATTTATTTACAGCTGTTAAATATGTGAATGCTCAATCTGAACATAAACAGTATAATATATTTCCTGATTTCCTTTCCCACCTTTATAATATACTCATGCCAATAATGGTTGTAACCCCCTCCCCACCCCAACCCCCACACACCTTACACTCCCACCCACACCCCCTCTCCAATTAAAAAAATTGAAGGGGGTGACAACCATTATTGGCATGAGTATATCTCCTGCCAACACACAATTTCACTTGAAATCATAGAATTTTGTAATGTTCGTGCTACTAGAAAATACCATCAGCAGCACTCAACAAATCTGTGACACCACTTCTGATGGACAATGCTTGTAATCAGATGCTTTATCATTTTAAAGATGCACATTTATAATTTACTATGCTTTTTTTGTTGTTTTAAGAAATGCAAGTCCTTGCAATAGATTTCCTCTAATTGAGTGTCCTACTTCTACTTCTTCCCCATAAAACACTCTGAATTTATCAGTTCTGCCGTGATATGAATTAGGAAACGACATTATTGAAACAGCGAGATACGTCCTTCGCATGAATATTGCATGTCATAAATCTTCAAATATTTCAAGATTTTGGCAAGGGTATTAGCACTGCGGTTCAGGTTGCCAGGAAGATTTGGTTTTATTATAAATGCTCTCAGCCGAGGCCTGTGTTATAATGTTCCAAACTGGTCATAAGCCACTGACCTTAAAGAAGATTATTTATCAGTCGGTAGTTCATTATTGTTGCCTTTTTCAACAATGAAATCTAGACCAAATCCTCAAGACGTGGATATTATGAATGCAATGTATCTTCGAGTAACGGGTTACAAGCACTGCCTTGTCGGACCGATGTTTCCCTATTTCACAGCAACGTACCAAAAAACCAAACTGCCAATTTTGTTACGAATACACTTGAATTCACATGACCATAGTTGTTAAAACAACTGACACCAGATGCTGCGTTATCTTAACACATGACAAACGTTACTAATGTGAGTATTTTATTCTATCAAGTAAGGTACTGTAATGCCCCTCGTGTGTCCGGTAGCGTTATTCTACAACACCGATTGTAATGACGTACTACCGCTCACAAGATATTTTATAAGTATATATTCCAGCTGATGTGCATGAAAAGACAGTGGTAAATAATCAAATAAACATTGATATATTAGCATGCAACATGAGATATTACAGGGCGAATGGACTGACAACCTATGTATTTGAATTGATGAAACGTCAAATGAGTATTTTAGAGGTTTATAGCCAGCATATAATAGATCACGATGGGCAGTCACGCACCTTGCTGGCAGAAGAGAAACTTTTGCACACACTTGTGAATGAGTTAATTAAAACCGAAGTCTGCAGCATGGTTTGACGGGTGAATGTTCGCGTGTATATCTCCCGTGTCCCGTGTCCCCCCGTGTCTGAAGTGAAATTAGCTCAGTTCTTTACATCAAAGAATACGTATATTATAAATTGTCTTGCAAAATATCTTTTTTTTTGCCATGAAAAAACGAAATAAATTTCTTTCAGTCTTCGTACCCACAAATGTATAATTGTGCAGCTCTCATGATGTTGTACGGTGCTCTAATGATTGTATATTCTGTTCACCCGATGTATAATGGGCCTGTGGCCCCTTTACTGAATAAAACTCTCTCTCTCACTAGCTAGTTTTGTGGTATTTTTACTAGTCTATGGAAGACATACAGATCTGTCTGTCAACCACAAACTTTACGAGCATCTGTTGTGATGATTGATTCTGTTATCTCTCTATATATTTTCGACAACAATGTTTCCTTTCACCCCAATGCTTTGTTTAGCAATTATTGGAGACTGATTGGCCTCTGACTGACATATTTTTATTTCTATATATTTGTTTGCTTATTGCATAACATGGATATTCCAGCTATATAAAACCGGGCTGCAAATCAGGTCTGAACCCAGCAATCCAGTTACTGGCAACGCAGTAGCAATAACAAAACTGTACTATTTGATACCAAACTGTACCTTACCATACCATTCTAATCTCCACTTCGTTGTACTATACTGTTAAGTGTTATGTTATATTGTGCTGTGAGCGAAAATGCATTTACAGAAAGTATCTTGTATAAATGCCAGAAGTGAAACGTGAATAATTACCTGGGGAGTTATCAGACAGTGGTAAATTACCATCATAAGAATACACAATGAGGACATGCTACCTTTCATCCTTAATTTGAAGAATATTCCCGTATCTGGTAAATATATTATGTATCCTTTTGCAAGATTTGCATGCTTGCGTGCATTGCAGAGTGCTTTTAGAGCAGTAGTTTGCTTTCTGTTTCAATGGGTACCCATAGTTTGCATGTTTTTGTCATTCAAATCAAATCAAAATATCTTCGAACAGGTTTTTCTGTGAAAGAGGTCTGAAAACAATGTTATATATTCCGAATAGCAATAATAGCAATCACGAGTTAGTATGTCAAAGTAATTGCCTTTATACGTGTTTGGTTATACAACACCATCCTATTCCCTAGTCGTGGAAATACGGCTCTCAATTAATGCGTCGACTTTGACGCGATTGTGATTATGTACCAATTGTGATACTGGTTTCTCCTAAGTAGTTAGTTTCTCAGATACTGGTGATATGGTGTGGTTTTCCGGGGGAAAAGGCCTTTTCATAATTCGCAGGGAATTGATGCATCATTAAATGCACCTGAATTGGAAGTGATACACTAGTGTTACCCATAAGACACCATGGATTAGACGTTTCTTTCAAAATATTTTCATAGTTCATTATCACCTTATATCAGGAAATGTCTTATAACTGGTCTGTGAAAAAATAGACAAACAAACATGCCCATTTCCTTCCAAGCATGTAGGTTGTCGAGCCATAATTGATTAATGATCGGAGATTGCTTAATGTACAAATATTTACATTGTATCGCCGTCAATTTCATTCAGCCAAGATCTGACGTGGGCTACAGACTTTATGTTTTGAAACCACAGGGGCACCAGGCAAAATGCATTATTTTGTTCTAAATGAAATCTTAAATGTATGATAAGTTGGACAAAATATGGAAGGCGGATCAATAAACTGGACTCAAATTTCATAAACCTGTGTTTGAAGCTATCGTTAATACACGGAACACTTGAACTGAGATCCTGGATGCGTAGTCGATTTAGCGTTAGATGACAGATGGGACCTGCTGGACAGTGAATGACAGGTAGCACACTGGCAGTGTTATTATTAAATGTTGTGAAGGAGATTCTGTCATCGTCTTGGCTCTACAAGAATCCGCTTTGAACTCTATGCAAAATTAAAAATATTTTATCAATAAACCAACACGCTAAGAACTATTTGATTTTCTGCCTTTTCTTTCACTGTCTCGATATTTACAGTGATTAAGATCTGCAGAATTACGTATCCATGACAACCACGTGTGTCAGCATTGTTGTAGCGCTAATCAAAGACGTTCGTCTTGCATGTTTGAGGACGGGCTTTAATCTTCAGCTGTAATAATTTCCCTCATTATGTATCAGTGTGGATCAAACACGTAGTGAATTACAGATATCATTTGTCAAAGGCCTTCATGGTTATAGGGATTCAACTGGAAAGGAAACGCTCCTTACAAAGAAGATATAGAGTTTATTCAACATATGACCTGTAATAGCGCTCCTTATCTACGCACGTTATTGATAAAACACCTAGCCTGAGTGCTTCCATATTGCACGTTTTCATATATAAAAAGTCACGTCCGAGTGCTGCAGACTTTGAGCCACGCGTCTAAAATTATTTCACAAACTACATCATACCAAAAGCAGCAACGGATCAGTGTCAAAAAAGTCAATACACACGAATATCATCAGAGACGGATTTCATTTGGTTAAATAGCGGTGAAACTGTAAATAATATATACCTGAAAATCAGTGATGACACCATCGGTTATCAAAAACGGTAATCCCTACAAAGCCGAATTTGCCTTTATGATGTAGCAATTTTAGATGATTATTTTCTTATTATCACCTTGTTTCAGTTTTGCACATGTCATGATCTGATACAGGGAATGCAACTATGAACGTCAGTGGTAATTGTGTTCCATATTTTACTGGAAATGTTGTGAAATATTTTGTAAGGAGGGTACTTACAATGCAGTAATGTTTAAGATATCGGTTATTTTATTTATAATATTGACAATTTGCTTTAATGTGATGTTTTCATCTAAAATTCATTTCAAGTTCCTAAGAATAAAAAAGTTGTCCCCTCTGGATTGATTACACAGTCATAAAACCGAGTCCGTGTGACAAATGAAGGATTTGTCGTTGTCTGCAAGTAATGTATTAAGCAAATAGTAGAAATATGTCGACCCCTCTATGAAAAGTTGACACACGACATTTTGTCTTTGGTGAAGGATGTAGTCGTATTATAGTTTCGTTGATGGAGAATACACTTTGTAGAGTGTTAACCTTTCCTTAACACTCAGAAGACATGCACTGATGAATAAGTGAGTGAGTTGGTTTAAACAGTATGTACGTAAACAGTATTTCAGGGTGAATCTGTGACTCGAACCAACAATCACAGGTACCTTATTGTTACAGTCTGTGATGTAATTTTTAAGTGGTATAACGATGTTAAGATGTGTGTAGTAAAGATTGCTTTCCAGAATGTGATATTTGTCTTCTTGATGCGCTCATGTATGTGTGTGAACAAGAACTGATGCGATATGTTTACTCACGAAATTTGGGTGCATATGTGTCTGAGACGCATCTCTTTATAGTAGCTGTAGTGGATCGTCATTATAGACAGGTCCCGAGACAAACTAAACTGTATAATATATTGGTCAGATATGGGCATTTTGTGGAAATGCAGTTGAGAAACATACACCATTTTACTTACAAGGCACTTGGATTTTGGATCAAGAACAATAATGTAACAACGACTTATGAACTGGAACATATTACTGTTGCTTAAACAATTGTATTCTGCAGACTGCAGTTAATACCTGAGTCTGTAATATCTGTCATATAAGCCTTGTTATTAGATATACCATTTTATCTCACAGTTCTGTCCTTGTGTTCGGCGAGTTGTAATCCAAGTGACCAAAAAGAACAGGCTTTGACGAACGCATGTGATTAGCCATTGTATTGTATTGTTTCATTCGATCTTGGTGTGTCCATTTACAACACTGACTCATTTGTAACACATACGCCTCTTGTTACATGGAAGATAAACGTTGGAAAACCTTGAAAATAGTTCATTATGTAATCTGGTGGCAAAAACACATCAGCAGTCCACCGAAATGATACATTACAAATTCCCAACTTCTATCTAATAAAAAAAGAAAGCGGATGAAAGAAAAAACAATAGCAAATTCTAAAGGTATGTTTTATAACTACAGTCCAGTTTCAACAGTTGTATCGTTTACTTGGCATTTCCAGAGGTACTGGTGTCAGAACGTGACATTAAATTTTCAGTCAGTAATTATTAAAAGCTGTCAGCGTTCATGTAAGTTCTTGTCTGCACAGCTTTACTTTCACCAGTTCCTCTTACCAAAAAAGACCTCTTTTCTGGCATATGGAAGTTGTCGAATCATAGATTCTAGATAAATATATTCCCGAATGTCAAATCAAATAGAATTTGTGGTAAAAAATAAAGTAATTTAATCTGAAGCGAAACCTGATGATTTCATATCTTTCTCGTTTTTGTAATAGTATCGTTTCGGTGCTTCAACTTGCTGCACTGGACACTACTGCGTAAACATAGCTCACGTTGAATTGGATAAACTTGATTGGGGCGAAACTAAACGTAAATGTGTGTTTTCAAGTTTATTGGTCAATTGTTGCAATAATACTCTGGTTTCACACCAGTGGGTGCAGCTATTTCCAGCTGCTCTACATTATATCTACATGACTGGCATTCACAGAAGATGGGAAGCAAAATTTGTATTAATAAATTTCAAGAAATATATCCTTCAAATTAAATTTCCAATTTATATCTGAAGAATCATTATGTCTAGACTGTTTCAATCCTGGTCGAATGTCTTAATGCCAGGAATATCTTCGGATCCGTCTGACCACCATGGATTGTGATTGCTTATGCAAGCGCTTGTGTATAGTAAAACATTTTCTTTGAGACTTCCTGAAAAGGCATCCCAGTTACATCGCAGCTACGCCAGTGATAGTTATATGTATCTCTTCCTAGATGCTTATTCAGCACACTGAAAGACATGCATTGGTCTACGGATCGCAATGAGGTGACATGTAGAAATCGCATACCTGAATATATAGGATTACAGTGAATCACGACAGCCACGAAAGACAGTGATGCGTGTCTTCTCAAAATAAATTCGTGAGGCGACGCTGTAACGGCACACATCTTCAAGCATCTCACTCTCTTTGTGCGACCCGTGAAGATCCGGGATAGAATAGGTCTTCAGCAACCCATGTGCTTGCCATAAAAGGCGACTATGCTTGTCGTAAGAGGAGACTAACGGGATCAGGTGGTCAGTTTCGCTGTCTTGGTTGACACATGTCATCGGTTCCCAATTGCGCAGATCGATGCTCATGCTGTTGATCACTGGATTGTCTGGTCCAGACTCGATTATTTACAGACCGCCGCCATATAGCTGGGATATTGCTGAGTGCGGCTTAAAACTAAACTCACTCACTCACTCTCTTTGTGCTCATATCCAGTGTGATCAAAGTCCACACCAATTGCACAATTCAACGTAGTAAATGTCGCCTTTTCAATAGTATCTCTATACGTGAAAATGATAAAGACTAGAGACAAATCATAATTCATTTTATCACACTCAAACTGTGTTTCCTCCTTGCAGTTGTGTAATGTGATTGTGTGTAATATTGTCTACCCTGCTTCGCGCAATGTAAAAGAGACTAATGCATGATGTGTTTCTGTATGTTTTGTCTAACATCTGGAGAATGTCGCTCGCATCCCTCACTGAAATGTACGTAGTTGCATCATACTGCAGCTCTTTTAAAAATAAAAGTGTACTTTTGTTTTTACGAACCTGCATATTGTGTATGGTTTTCTCATATTGTGCGAAACATATTTTTGTCTTTGAAGAAATACGATTTTATCTGAAAGAGTTCTGATATATTCCTTCCAGTGTATGGGCCAATGGATAACTCTAGATCTGATCGATTGTAAGCGCTTGTACACCAAAGGTCACTGTAAACAATAGCAATAGCATTGCAAAGCGGTTGCCCAGAACTGCTCTTATCGAGACTCAGCTGATGTTGTTCTTAATCCGTGTCTGGATACACGACACCATCCTATTCTCCAGTCATAAAAACACGGTCCTCGAACAATGCGTCAGATTGTCTACTTAAAGCTTATTTGATGGAACAATCGCCATTGTCTGTTCTTGTGATATTGGATTCTCCTGAGTTGCTAGTTTTCTCAGATTCCTTTCTGGTGATACAGTGAGGTTTACGGGCCATAAACGCCGGTTCTAATTCACAGAGAATTGATGCATAATAAAGTGCGCGACACGTTCCACCTATAAGGCAATTGGCTGCCGTACAAGGTCAGGGTTAGAATGCTTAAACAGACTTTCACCACTGATTCTGACCCCGAACAGCGTCTGTGGCAGGATATCTGCCCATATATAACTCAATTTTCTATCAAATGTCTTATTTTCACTCGCCTGGAAAATTCAAACAGACCATCTGTGCTCACAGTTATCGACTTTCAGACAATACAGTATAACATCCTTCGCTGATCGACTGCGTTTTTGTTCTTACTACTATACGTGACGTGTATGGTAATATTATAGCGTCGAACTGTGGACGAAACTTTGCTTCACTATATTTCAAAAACTCACCGTCACCGTCGACATATGCTCAAATGCGCGAAATGAATACGGGCACGCACATATGTTTGGCAAAGATCGGTTAACTGATTGATTGATGTACAATTATTCATACTGTACTTATATGACGCCAATTTGATTTCAGGTAAGACTTCTCTTGATTATTCATTTTACGGAATTCTGTTTTGAATCCACAGGATGGCCTGATGAATTAAAAAAAAGAAAATTTAAAAGAAATCTTACACGGGGAAGTCAAAGCATCGTTAGTATTAATTTGTTTTGATCATTTATTCTAAATTACCATTGAGGCACTTTAGTCGTCTGATCATTAAAGTAAGTACCGCTAAGGACAGATACCGTAACGTGTGTTTTCAACTTTGCCTAATATTGTTAGAACACTTGTAGTTAACTGTGATCCTGCTGGTGCAGCTGATGCAGCACTAGATGACCGATGGAACCTTCTAGACAGTGAATGTGACAGGCAGTCCTCTGGGAGTGTTATTATTAAATGTTATGAAGTAGATCCTGTCATCAGATTGACTTCACAAGAATCCGTATTGAACTTTATACGATCTAAATCGATCTATAGTTCATGCATGCCCTTCTTTGGCACACAATGCACTGAAGACACCCGATGTGTCTAACATGGCAGAGAGCTGACAGTTCTCAGATTTCCACATTTCATGGTTTTCTCATAGGCTATGCTTCCATACCTATTATAGGATTTACATATTTACCTTGTAACATTTGCAATACGAGATTCATTTGGTATTTGGCAGGTATGAGTATTCCCATTATTTTATCTTACTTTCCATTTAATTAAACTTTGATTTCCATGGTGCCTAGATCAGCCAATGGAAGATTTTTTATTGTACTGTTGTCTATAGTTATATATTTAATGAGTGAGTGAGTTAAAATTTACATTCAAATCGGTAATATTTCATCCATATCGTGACTAATATAAGTTTCAAATTGACCATAAATACATGTAAATTATAATAACCTTTCAACGAATGACAGTAAAACGAACTAGAATATCACAGTATGAAGAATTAAAACTAGCATCTCTTTCAAATTGGATTTCAAATTAGGACAAGACAGTATAAAAATGGGCTACAGATCGCCAACAACTGAAGGTAGATCACCATACTAGGGACCGTGGGGACCTACAATACCTTTGCTACCTGCATAGACCCTAGTTGGATTTACACCGTCCCTTCAGATGTTAGCGATTGTAGACAAATCTAGCCTTAAGTTAAAATAACATATATCCTACGTTTAAATAATGTGGTAGGTTACATTTTCCGTGAATATCTTGGGACTTACGTATCCTCTCAGGAGGACAATAATTTTACAGTACTTTAACCCCCATTGGAGGATACAGCCACTTTATAACAATCTCAGTTACTAATCTGAACAACGAATCATAAAAGTACGGGTATTTACAAAACATATTGACCAAAATTTGTCTATCAATTCTATCTCTTTTAAAAATTCGATAATAAAATGATGATTAACATTATAAAAAAGATCCATCGTAGATGTGTTTATGATACCATACTAGTTTTAAGTTAAGAACTGTGATTTTCTAGTAGTTTTACTGTCCTTCGATGACAGATTTTAAGTTTTAAATTTACTGATTTTAATGTTAATATATAAATTGTCACGATATGGCTGAAATATTGCCGATAAGAAGCCAAATATTAACTCCCTCACTCACTCACTAAACTTTTAATGGCATGGTTGAGTGGGAATTCACAGACAATACGCAATGGCATCTTCTGTCAAATATATCTACTGTACATAGTGTTCCTGTGTTGTTTTTTTAAAGCTGACATAAATACTTGCTTGTATCGTTTAGTTATTTCTTCATCAATGACTACAAGACTGTGGAAACTGACGAATCTTTCTCAACACTTTGTGTTATATGTGAAATGAAACATAAGTGACTGTCGCTTTTAAAGGATTTCCAAATGAAACCTGACTTAAAAAATGGCACTATTTCACAAGAAATCTTGCTGTTTAAAGTACTTCCAGAAATGTAACTAAAATAGCTGAATATTGTTTCAAATGTCTAAACACATCATTCCTTGTATAAAATCAAGTTTGAGTCTGAAGTGAGAACGGAAGCTTTGATATTGGAATTATAAATTTGCTGCAATGTGTATACAGCTCCATAAACGTAGCTTATGTGAATATGATTTAACTGAGACTGGGAAAACTGAAAAAAACACGGCATATTGTTCAGAACGCAAAATTTAAATGTATATACGACATCAGTTTCTAATAGCTAATAGATAAACTGGCGATTCCACAGTTTGTTCTATATAGCTGTTAGTCACATGTATATATATAGGGGACGGTGAGGTATCCTGGTGGTTGAGCGTTCGCTCGTCATGCTGGAGATCCCGGTAGATTGTTCGGAATACTAAAATGACATGTATATACATCATCAATTCCTAACAGTCAGCTGCACCTTAATACGGGTTAGGAAGCAAAGTGTACTGTAAGTCCCCATTGTCCCTAGTATGGTGATCTACCTTCAGTTGTTGGCAATCTATAGCCGGTTTTTATATTGTATTGTCGTTTATAGGTAAAATATTTTGGATTTAATTACTAGTCTTAAATTTATTCCTGTGATAACCTATTTGTTTTACTGTCCTTTGTCGACATGTGTTTTATAATGTAAAGGTGTTTATTGTTGATTTATAACTTTTTAAGTCACAATATGGCTGAAATATTGCCGATGTGACTATACATTTTAACTCACTCACTCACTCACTTAATACGGGTTATTAACCAGTTTGCTCTTTATTGTTATCAGTACATTATAGAGAGTACCTGGCTATTCTGAGAACGTATATTTCATCCCCGTGCTGATGTCGGGTTATAACTGGACATTGATGCTGCCCAGACTGGCTTGTACTTGATGTATCGGATGGACAGACAGACAGATGCAGTATCAATGTATATCGATTGTGATAGCTTCACACGAAATTCAGTGTGAAAAGATAAGGACTCAAAAGTTCAAGCTCTTAAGGGATTAGGTTATCCAAAAATAGCACAGAATAGCATCTGGTCATTTCCAGTAATTACATGGAACCTACATCAACCTGAAATTGGATTGATCACAAATGACATGAGCATATTCTGTCCAAAGGTTCCAACATTAACATCGGTAACTGTTGCGGTATCATGAAGAAGATCATTTGGGAAATATTGAAGATAAAGAAGTCCTCATTCAAAACCGCTCTTGGCTCTTAACGTCACACATGTAATCAAGACCTTGACCAACCACTCACGGCGGCTATTTAACTTCGGGCAGGTTGCTCTCTACTGAAGTTGCAATTTCGCCATTGACACAAGCCCTTAGAGTATACTTATTGCTGTTGAAAACTCTGCTGATGTGGAAGGATATTATATTTAACACGCACATTAGACACGACTATCCAAGTATAATTATAACTTTGTTCATTTAACATCCCAAACCGAAAGCGGTTGAGTTTTAATGTATGTCTAGACATGGGCATTCCTGACATTATTGTGCAGATACTTTAACAAAGTGTTCCTGCAGCGTACAAAAACAAACAAATAAACAAAAAACAAAACTATGACAAAAAGGATTTCTGGCTCATTGTAATTCCAACGCATGGAATACAGAACAACCAAAATTTAACATTGCCTTTCAACTTCGACCCCATATTCGGTCACTCGGAACGACGGTATCCCCGCTGTAGATCAACTTCGTTTAGTGTCCTAGATATCTCACCAAATGTATGTCCTGTGTGTACAGGGTCACTAAAGAACCTCATATCCAACAGTACGAACTTACACTTACGAAATAAAGAAAAACAACAAAAACAACAACACGCGTGCGGGTCTCAGATTTTGTGCAGCTTCAAACAAAGGCCAAGATGAAACAACAGTAGCGTACACACAGTGTTCTCGTTCAAGACAAAAATGTAATGTTGTTGTGTATATTGTAGATGCTATTGTTATGCCATCAGAATGGCATATTTTCATGTGTTGTATGGGTAATGCATAGGCGCTTGACTCTGATATGTTTATATCAAAAGGTGCTCCAACATATGATTTGAATTTTTCATTAATGGAATAGCCCCAACAGCTGTAAAGTCTAGACATTGTCCAAGCATTTATAAAGGTACATAATCTCACTACGCTGAAGTTTTTACATTAATTCGAATTGAATATCAAAAGTGATATGTCGCATCATGTCCATAGTCAAAAGCAACAGAAGCCAATCTATCTGAAGATGAAAAATGGATGTTCCTCTGTTGTAATTTTATAATGGCAGGTCTATATTATACAACACTGAATTTACAGCGTGTCAGTTTCCTTCCATAAAGTATTCACCGTGGTATCAAGTTTTGATGTTTACTTAATACTTATGAATGACAACCGCCAGAGAGTGACCTAAACGATGTCACGTTATCCGATAAAAGTACGGATTGTGTCGCTTCACAACATTGGTACAACGGACACACATAAGCAAATAGACTCGAAATTGCCAAACAGAATTTGTCATTAAATAACTTTTTGAGTCGGCAAGTGCATGTCTGTTGTGTTCATGTATTTCTGTTCGTCCCATCGAGAGTTCATAATCTTTGAGGGGTTAAACTCAGAGAACAGTTACATTGTTCTGGCAACATTCGATATCAATGTCAAAATGCCACAACATGCACATGGGAGCAACAGAGAGGACACTGATTAAAACAGGAAACAATGTTTATTTCATGCCATGTTAGTTTCACGTGGTTAGAAAGCACGATGGTAGTCAGGTTGTTTAAAGTTTAGTTACCACTTTCTTGAAAGGGAAGGTCGAAGCTTGGGTTCGAACCCAAAATGGACGCCGCCTTTAACGACCGTGCATGATAAATTCTAACAGAAATCGACGGAAGGTGCTATCGAGGTGACAATGCGTACTCAGACATATGACAGCTGCAGTATACGGTAGTTCGAATTCAGCCTTAGAATAAAAGCGTGGAGTCGTTCGTGAGCCAACCGCACTATATAACCATGTCATGGGGACGTTGGGCAAACCATACCATATAATCATGTCAATTTCACAGGGATACATATCATCATCATATCCATCGTTTGTAGCCCCGGAATAGAGTGATTACCCACTATCCTGGCGCCTGATCTGGAAACACACCATGATCGATAGCTATTAGGGATGATCGTGACAGATACAAACTCCAACCATATCAGCGTAAGTATATAGAGTATGGAGTAGGAATTTGTATCAGTGTCAGGCGTAACTGAAGATGGTTTCATCTGGTTTAGGACATTGATATATCACAGATGGACGTATCTCTGTCTCTATCCCTGTAGTTGCAGACCAACACAGACAACATAGCACCATTGCCATTAAAGATCTGAGGAGGCACGTCAAGGGAGCAATCACCAGTAAACACCTTCGTATACCATACACTGTCAACTTTCGTAAAGTATACAATAGATTCTGACTGGCATAAATTGCACATTCAGGTTAACGAGTCTTCAGAATTTGATATGGGAAACTTTAAGTACATAGTGCACTATTTCTAAAAAGGCATCTGTCCCATCTTTGACTTGCCTTTGATACATAAAACTGTTGTCAATAATCAAAATTCCATGTATATATTGAGGATAGTCCAGTAAGTAAAGCCTGATGTCGTATTCAACATGTTCCAGCAATAACTCGGCAGGGAGAACCAGACATGGCTTCATATATTTCCCATGTTTCGAATGAAACCTTCACCTTCAGCTCGACAAGCCTATTCTGAAACACAAATCTGACCCACCAACTTTGAAAGTCCGAAAAATACATTAATGATGCTTATTCACACATATCCCGTGACATTTAGAAATGTTTGGAATTACCTTCAAAGTCTAATTCATCAATGTACAATTACGGCCGACTTGATGACCATTGCAAAGGACATTGATAAGGATCAAATACTTCACAGTTTTAAAACTGTCCAACATTTTGCAGAAATTAATTCAATTATGGTCGCTCAATTAATCACTTACTAATAAACCATTACTTTTATAATCTGACACCATGTCTCAAGAGAACCAAGTAGTATAATGCGCATTGAGAAATAAAACGAAATTTGATTTAGGATGCCACGACATTAGATGATTTATTCCCACACATTTCGACGACTGGAGCCTTTTAATGTGACCTTGTTTTCCTGCAGAGTTTTACTCATGTCATGACCTGACCGAGGTTTCCCTGACACAATAGTCCCCAGTGGTAATTGTTTCACTTATATCGAAAGTGTAAAGTGTCATGCCATTTCTAAAGATCCCCACTTTTATAACATTCCAGAAATAATCTTCAGAATGTCATGTATTTTATGTGTTTATTTAGAATTTGACCGGAGCGTTTTTTATTTGACATCCGTAAAGCATAGCAAAACATGGAAGTCTCATCTGCAGGAGACCGCCTCCGTGGTGTAGTGGTTAGAGCGTCCGCCCGGAGAGCGGAAGATCGCGGGTTCGATCCCCGACCGCGTCATACCAAAAGACGTTAAAATATGGTACTTGTTGGTCCCTGCCTGGCGCTCGGCATTAATGGGTACAACAAGGACTGGTCGGCTCGGAGTCAGTATAATGTGTCTGAGTGGGGTATTCATGTTTCACTGCGGCATGGTATCTCAGTGGGCTAGCACTATAAAACCAGCTTCAGTCTAGGCTAGTACAAGCAGCCGCACATACACATACACACGCATGCACGTCGTCATGTGAGCGAAATATTCTCAAACCCGACGTTAAACCCAATTTCACCTCACGTCACCTCATCTGCAGGAGGGGAAGATAACCAGCCAAGTACTCCTATAGTGTGAAACAATGTTCTCCCATGTTTGTAGCTTTCTATAAATGCGAAAAATATGTTCGGTATACAGACGAAAGTAGAATTTCGTACACCTTTACTGCAAAACGGAGGCAATACTCTGGAGGAAACTGGCTGTATGTGCCACCATGTGTAACTAAAGAAATCCCTGCTAAAAGAGTGCTTTGTATGGTTCCGTCTCTATCACACGGGGGAGTTTAGTTTTACGCCGCACTCAGCAATATTCCAGCTATATGGCGGCTGTCTGTAAATAATCGAGTCTGGACCAGACAGTTCAGTGATCAACAGCATGTACATCGATCTGCGCAATTGGGAACCGATGACATGTGTCAACCAAGTCAGCGAGCCTTACCCCCCGATCCCGTCAGTCGCCTTTACAACAAGCATGGTTTACTGAAGATGAATATTGTGGTCCTGTGCTCAAAGCTCAGGTCACAAATCGGTAAAGTTAAGCAGCGTGGAGCTCAGAGAGTCCTTGGATGGGTGACCGTGTTTGGCAGCTTGACTCCTGAGAGTTTCTAGGACTAGAGTCCTGCCCCACAACGAAGCACATGTGACACATGTGGTCTCACCTTAGGCAAGTGAGTTTGTTCAAAATTGTCTCTGTTCACCCAGCAGGAAAATGGGTACCCGGTGGAAAAAATCATATGACTATAACCTTCTAGCGCCTAACAGGCAGCTGGGGTTATCCGGGGTAATAATGTGCTGTGCCTTGATTGTAACGCTATGAGCATACCTAGTGTGGAGTTTGGCGCTATATAAATGGACACATTATTATTTATTATTATTAATAGTCTAACCCGGACCCTCACGAGTTCTATCACAAGGATATGTATATGAACCACCATCAGACACTTGTGATACGACGTGTTCCCGAAAGGGTGAGCACATCACCAATTGCACCCATTACAAACACATGTATAGTGAGTGAGTGAGTGAGTGAGTTATTATTTAACGTCACATCGGCAATATTTCATCCATATCGTGACGAAAACACTTGACATTGAAATAGAATATATATAGAGATTATAAAACCTGCCGACAAAGGACAGTAAAGCAACTAGAGTATCACAGATATATATGAAAAAATTAGTAATTGAATCTAAAACATTTTAACTACAGGGGACAACACAATATAAAAATGGGCTATAGATCGCCAACAACTGAAGGTAGATCACCATACTAGGAGCCCAACAAACACATGTATAGGACGACGGGAGCATATGGTGCAAATGGAAATAGAGTATTGTATTGGAAGATATATTTGTTACTGATATGCCATGTTTGGAAATGTCTTCCACATATCTACCATAATACACGTTTTTGCGTGGCAATTTAGACGTTGTAAAGATGAAGGCAGACCAAGTTCTATGGATAGTCAATTTCTTTATTGCAGTGAATGTTAGTATCTACACCGAAACGTTGCATTTATTGCAATAACGAAATTGACTATCCATAGAACTTGGTTTTCCTTCATAATACACTTTTAAGGATTAAGAAAGCGAATGATAAGCCGGATTAAACACGTTTTGAGGAGGTTCGTATGACATTCCTTAAAATCTTCGCTGGAACGACATGAACGATTTTGTGTCAAAAGTCATGAACTATCCAGAAAGTACTTTTAGGAATTTTAAGTAGCAACCGCACAACCATAAAATTATCATTTTTAGAATTTCATCTCACTACTGACAGATTACAATATTTTCGCGCGGTTGGATTCGGTTTTCTCTTCACATTCTCCTATACCTTATCAGTTTAAAGCCATATGGCAGTTGTCAGAACTTGAATTATAGATAAACTGAATTGTAAATGTCAAAACAAATTCAGCAACAGTTAAAAAAATTCGAGTTATAAATCGAGAATGGAAGCTTTGATGTCGTTTTTTCGTTAGTTTCAACACATAAAATTGCTGAAATGGTTACATTAAGAAACCATCATAGAAACTTTTATTGATACTTTACGGTCATATCGGACGTTATTAAACTTTATTGAGCTTATAACACGTCTATGCGTGTATGCCTCAAGCTAAATGAGGAAATTTCACAATATCGACATTATGCTCCAATATACAAGTAAAAACTGCATCCAAACATACATATAGTAATAACGATGTACATGCACACTCACTGACAGCAGGGATGTTTCTTCATTAATTCAAGTGCTCCGGATTGTGAATTAAATTCCGTTTGATACCAAATCATATATTTTGAAAGTGAGCTTACTTTCTCTATTGACCGTTTGATCTTGTACTATGAATATCACTGCTTTGGACTAAACTCGTCTGCTGAACCTCTGGGTCCGAATAAGTCAAATAACTGCTGAAAGACTGCCATAACCGGCAGTAATAAAAGGAAACATATTGTGGCACCCAGGAGAAGTTTTACTTTTTGGATTATCTCAATGCATTGCCATGAATATTTTTTGGATTACGACGCCCATTACTGGCGTCCAAGAACATCGCTTTCAACATGAACATTCTCGCATTTGCCTACTTCCCATAACATGCCTTAGGTAGGTATTTGTTTGTTATGTCTCCCTCAATGTTTCCATTTCCGCGTTGGAGTAAGTGGTTTGGTGTATAGGTGTGCATATTTCGTTCTCTTGGGCTCTTAATTTAACATATTGATACTTTTGAGTTGAACTGCTGTTCTGCTGATAGGCTGACAATACATGGATACCATTTTGAATAAAACACATTACGTTTTGAATTATCAGGAGTATCTCTGGTCTGAGTTTGGTTTCGGCGATATCAGCAATATGTAAACCGACTACGTATGACCTTCTGATTTATGATTTGTACTTTACTAAGAAAGTTTCATCACAAATATAACATATGTTACATGATTGAACAGAACAATCCGATTCCACTCCTTTCCAATTTCAATGTAGAACACTCAACTGACCCTCGTGAAAAGCACGATCCTCATGTCGACATCTAACAACGGACTTCACACAGTAGATATGTCTTCTGATTATGTAAATGGTTTTGTCAACTTCCTCATGCTTCCATCAACACCACTGTCCCGGGTGGTTGATGTCCAATGGAAGTCTTGGCCATAGATATCCTCTAATTGACAGCCCTACTTCTGTTTCTCCCATGGAAAACATACAAAGTTGAGTTGAGTTGAGTTGAGTTGGGATTTACGTCACATCGGCATTTTTCGAGCCATATAGTGACGAGAACAAGTTTGCATTAATAAACATTGTAAGTACATACGCGAAATGAGTTTTATTTCAAAAACATATATTCATTACATTGTCATTTAAAAGCAGAAAAAGTCATAGCACTAAATTTATAGGCAGGCAATTTGTTAGTCATATTACACAGTTACACTTTATGATACAGATCAACTTCCCTCAGGTAGTCCACTATCAGATGAGCGCTCACGCGGGAGAACAGATCTTTCACATTTGTTGCATCATAATGTGAATCCCTTGCAGACGATAAGTCCACGCAGTCAAGCAGAATATGCCTGATGGTGAAAACCTCATCGCAAGAGACACACATGGGGGGTCCATCCTCATCCGTTTTCAGCAGATAGTCATAAATAAAACGACTGTGGCCAATACGACATCGTCGTAAAATTACCTCATCACGTCTTGACTGACAACCCAAGTAGGTATAACCAATTGTTGGCATCAATTCATATACTTTATTTCTTCCTACTTGAGTGCCCCACTTTTTTTGCATGAGGTCCCGAGTATAGCTGTTGATAGTTGGTTTGAAATCACTGTACGGGATCAGCAGTGGAGATAAGGGCTTGTCAAGAGCTGCTTTTGCTGCAGCATCGGCGTTTGTGTTACCTGCTATGCCGACGTGACCCGGCAACCAGCAGAGGACGAT
This sequence comes from Haliotis rubra, assembly GCF_003918875.1. NCBI lineage: Eukaryota > Metazoa > Mollusca > Gastropoda > Lepetellida > Haliotidae > Haliotis > Haliotis rubra. Next base: position 2,494,893 of record NW_025767357.1, on the reverse strand, counting down.
GCCACATTGGCCAGTAGAGAGGTCGTTGTAAAGTTCTAAAATGTTCAGAATGATAGGGTGACTTGAAGTAACATTTTTAAGTGCTTGAAGGCAAGATAATGAATCTGTGAAAACGATGAAGTTTTTGGAATGATTCTGCTGTTTAATATAGGTCAAAGCTGAAAAGATAGCTTTGGCCTCGGCAGTGAAAATGGAACTGTTGTTGGGAATCCTAGAGGAGACAGTCTTAGATCCAATGACTGTAGCACTGGCAACTTGGCCTTCATCCTTGGATCCGTCTGTGAAAATGGATCTATGGGTGTCATACTTGGAACGTAGTTGGTTGTATTCCTGCTCGAACACCAAGGGATTTGTTTCGGACTTTTTGAGTTTAGTGAGGGTAAGATCGACCTGTGGTTTCACCATCTGCCAGGGTGGTAAAGACAGGAGTCGGTAAGGTGCTATGATATTGAGATCAATTTTAGCTGCAGATATGTGTGGTTCAATTCTGATTCCAAGTGGTGGAACCAGGCTTGGCAGTTTAGAAAACAAGTTTTCATAGAGAGGGTTGAAAACGCAATTGTATGCTGGATTGGACTGATTTGAACGTAGTTTAGTGATATACTGCAGTGAAAGTTTAATGCGACGTTGTTCAACGGAAGGTTCGTTAGCCTCTGCATATAGACTGTCTACCGGAGAGGTCCTAACAGCTCCCTGGCAGAGCCTCAGGCCTTGGTGGTGGATAGAATCTATTTTTTCTAAATTGCTTTTGCAGACTCCACCATAAACAATGGAGCCGTAGTCTAGTTTAGAGCGAACCAAAGATCTGTACAAGTGAAGAAGGGTAGTCTGATCCCCTCCCCACTCTGTATTTGAAACGACTGTTAGTAAGTCCAGACCCTTCAAGCACTTGGTTTTCAAATGTTTATGTATGGTAACAATGTCAGGTGACGGTCGAATATGAGTCCAAGGAATTTGGCTTCTTCTACTACCTTGATGGGAGTACCATCTAAGGATAGGTCTGGATCCTTGTGTGGTTTGTATTTACGACAAAAGTGAATACAATTTGTTTTGGATTTTGAAAACTTAAAGCCATTTCCATTGGCCCATTTTTGGATTTTGTTAAGGCAGAGTTGTAGCTGCCTTTCTATTACGTGCATGTTCTTACCACGACATAAAATATTGTAATCGTCCACGAAAAGGGACCCATCAACACAACTGTTCAGGACGTTAGTGAGGCTATTAATTGTGATGCTAAAAAGAGTGACAGACAGGATGCTGCCTTGAGGGACGCCCTGATCTTGGTGGAAATAATCAGACAATGTGGAACCTACCCGTACTTGAAATTGTCTGTTGTTTAAAAACTGAGATATGAACTGAGGTAATCTGCCCCTCAATCCAAATTCATGTAAATCTTTTAAGATACCATGTTTCCACGTTGTATCGTATGCTTTTTCTAAATCGAAAAAGATAGATACAGTATGTTGTTTGTTGACGATGGAATTTTTGATGAAAGATTCCTGACGCACCATATGGTCAATGGTACTTCGGCTTTTTCGGAAACCACATTGGAGGTCACTAAGGAGGTTATTGGTCTCCAAGTACCAGATTAATCGATTGTTGACCATGCGCTCCATGGTTTTGCAAACGCAGCTAGTTAGTGATATAGGACGGTAGTTTGAGGGATCGGTATGATCCCGGCCAGGTTTTGGTATAGGGATGATAACGGCGTTGTGCCACGAAGGAGGAAAGTTGCCGGTTGTCCAAATGTCATCAAATATGTTGAGTAGAGTTTCCAAACTTCAATCAGGCAGGTGTTTCAGAAGCTGATAATGAATATCATCAGCTCCTGCTGCAGTGTCGTGAGCCTGCCCCAGGGCAGTACGTAGTTCATGGAGAGAAAACGTTTCATTGTAATCCTCACCATTATCAGAGTTGAAATTGACAGATTTCTTTTCTTGTTGGTATTGGTATTTCTGGAACTTGGGGTTATAGTTTGACGAGGAGGAGTGGTTTGCCAAAGTTTCGCCAAGTTTGTTTGCAATTTCAACTTTATTGGTTAAAAGGGAGTCACAATCATTGAGATGGCGAACAACCGATTTGGATCCTTTGCCCTTAATCTTTTGAAGCATGTTCCACACCTTGGACATGGGTGTGCGGGAGTTGATTTTGGACACATATTTCCTCCATGACCGGCGTTAACTTTGTTGAATTGGACGTCTTGCCCTGGCATTTGTCATTTTAACGGCATTCAGGTTATGCACAGTAGGATGTTGTCGGAAGTATGTTTCCGCCTTCTTCCTATTATTCCTAGGTTGTTTGCAGTTTGTAACAAACCATGGTTTGCGTATGTGCGGGTTTGCAGAGGACTTAGGAATGGTTTCGTCTCTAATAGTATTTAAGATATCAGAAAAAAGTTCCATGGGATCAGGAACATTCCTGAAGTTGTCCGGTATAAGCTTTTCAGAGCAGAGAGTTTGAAATAATGGCCAAATGGCCTTAGTAAAATTCCATCTTGTTGAAGGTGGTTCATCCGCGGGAGTGATAGGAGTAAGAATAGTTGGGAAGTGGTCACTTCCACAAAGGTCATCGTGGACCGACCATTCAAACTCGTTTAAGAGATTAGAATCCGTAAGTGATAGATCAAGTGCAGTGTATGTTCCAGTGTCAGGATGGAGATAAGTGTTTGATCCATCGTTGAAGATGCATAGATCATTATTGAGAAAAAATCTTTTACCTCCATCAGATCACTTACTGAAATTATCAGCTTCTGCGGTGATATAAATCACGTAACGACCTGATTGAAACAGCGAGCAACGTCCACCGTATGAATATTGTGTGTCATAAATCTTCAAATCTTCAAGATGTTGGTGTTTGAATTAGCATGGCTGTTGACGTTGCCAACAAGAATTGGTTTTGCAATAAATGTTCTCAACAGCGTTTTTGATGTCATAATGTTGTGTTATAATGGCCGAGTGATTATGAGCCGCCATTGACCGTATAGAAGATTATTCAGTTGTTATTTCATTAATGTTGTGAGCCGTGAAGATCTGGGTTAGAATTGATCATCGGTAACCCATACTTGTCGTAATAGGCGACTAACGGGATCGAGTGGTTAGGCTCGTTGACGTGGTTGACTCATGTCATCGTATCCCAATTGCGTAGATCCATGCTCATGCAGTTAATCACTGGATTTTCTGGTCCAGACTCGATTATTTAAAGACCGCCGCCATATAGCCGGAATATTGCTGAGTGCGGCGTAAAACTAAACTCACTCACTCACTCATTAATGTTGCCTTTTCTCAAGAATGAAAGTTAGCTCTAATCCTTAAGATGTGGTTATATTGAATGCTTTTTGACGGTTAACAAGCACTGCCTGCCAAACTGATGTCTCTTTAGTTCACCGCCAATTAGCAAATATCAACTGCAAAAGGCTTTATCAATCACATTTGGCAAAGGATACGAACGTGAATATTCTACTACATAATTGGAGTAATGTCCCTCGTGTGTACAGTGATAAAATGAATTAATGTTCTGTATTATAATGTTCCAAGGCGGCACGAGCGGACACAAGCCACTCACCTTAAAGAAGATTATAAATCAGTCCCTATTTCATTAATGTTGCTTTTTCAACAATGAAAGCCAGTCCAAATCCACAAGATGTGATTCTATTTGGAACAAAAGCGGAGGAAACTAGAAAGACAAATGAGGCAAACTGCATTGGTTATTCATAAGCAGCTCTTCCAAACTCAGAGAAATAATGCCACATGTGTGATTGAACAAGCCAAACGATGTCATTTCGTAGCGCAGCTGAACGCGGCTTCCGACATGAAGACTTTCAAACAAACTGTTGTTCAAAAAGTGCTGCCAGTTTCGACTTCACTAGATGAGCTCACTAGTTTGTTTTCTTCATATTTTACAGAGAGAATACTAGGAATCAGAGCAAGTTTTTAGAGAGGACGCAGTCAAGTTGTACTCTAGATGCTAGTGAAGATTCGACAGTTACAGCTTCCTCATCGCTTACCTGTTTCAGTCAGGCAACTGAAACGGAAGTAGTCAAATTGATTCAGCAAAGTCCGGGCAAGTCATGCTCCCTCGATCCCGTGCCAACATGGTTTCTGAAGGAATGCCTGGACTCGGCTGCTCCCGTTTTAACCCACACTGTCAACATGTCACTATCAAAAGGAGTGGTGCCATCGTCAATGAAAGAAGAGCTGGTCTCTCCTCTCATTAAGAAAGGCCACCTTGACCCAGAGGTGTTGAAGAATTACAGGCCAGTGTCTAACTTGTCTTACCTCTCCAAACTCCTAGAGCGGGTTGTTGCCTCAAGATTCAAAGACCACATGGACTCCAGTGGTTTGTTTGAGGTAATGCAGTCCGCTTACCGACAGGGCCATAGCACCGAAACTGCATTAGTGCGGGTGCAGAACGACTTACTGTGTTCCATAGATTCTACTGGTGGGGCCATTCTGGTATTGTTGGACCTATCTGCTGCGTTTGATACCGTGTATCACAACATCTTACTCTCTATCTTTGAAAAGAGGATATGTGGTACTGGAATTGCACTGAAATGGATCCAGTCCTATTTGTCAGACAGGCATAAATTTGTATGTATAAACGGCACAGTTCCACAAAAGGAACTACGTTGATTCGGAGTACCTCAGGGATCTGTCCTCGGACCCATTCTCTTTGTTATCTATATGTCGCCACTCAGAGATATAGCCCAGAAACAATTCCACCAGTACGAAGACGTATCCAGCTCTACATCGGCTTCAAACCTCTGCAACCTACATCCTGGGACTCTGCTCGTGCTGCAGTTGAAAATTGCATTGCAGATATCCAAGTATGGATGACTACTCACTTCCTTAAATTAAACCAAGACAAAACAGAAATGCTTGTTCTGTATTCCCGTTCAACGCTGCGAAAACTACCTCCCATGAAATTGGAAATAGCAGACTGTTCCGCGCAACCATGTGGTCATGCTTGCAACCTAGGAGTCGTCTGGTACGTAAGTACCAAAACGTGCAAGGTCAATTTCGCTCTACCGAACTTTTAATCGTAGCATATTGGTTGTTTTAAACTATGGCTTAACTTTCCTACAATCACCAGCGGCTGAAGGGATGGTGTAAATCCAACTAGGGTTCATACAGGTAGCAAAAGTAGTGTAAGTCCCCATGGACCCTAGTATGGTGATCTACCTTCAGTTGTTGGCGATAAATAGCCCATTTTTACATTGTATTATCCAAAATAGTTGTTTACTTTTAAAGATATATGTTAGCTAGTTTTACCTAATTGTGTGATATTCTAGTAATTTTACTGTCCATCGACGACAGGGTTTTATTTATTATATATATGTATTTTGAACTCACTCACTTTGAACTAGTCACGATATGGCTGAAACATTGCCGCTGTGACTTTAAATCTTAACTTACTCACTCACTCACTCACTCAATAGGAGTCGTCTTCGACACAACCATGAGCCTTGAGAAGCACGTGAACAACATGTGCAAAAGTGGCTACCCTAACATCCGCAATAATGGACTGATAAGGAAATACATCACCAAGGAAACAGCAGCAACACTGATTCAAGCATATGTTACACCTCGACTGGATTATTGCAATGCTCTGCTTCACGGACTTCCCGAATACCTCCTGGTGAAGCTAAAGAAGGTCTAGAACTCAGCTGCGAGAGTCGTGACACGAACTAAGAAGTCAGAACATATCACTCCTGTTCTGACAGGCAACATTGGCTGCCAATCAAAGAACGTATCCAGTACAAAATGCTTGTATTAATGTTCAAATCCTTGCACGGAAAAGCGCCAGTATACCTATCTGATCTTTTGCATGAATATCAGCCGCCAAGGAACCTTAGATCATCAACACAACATATGTCAAAGTCAGTTGTTGGTCGGACCAAGACATTCGGAGACAGGTCTTTTCAATCTGGTGGTCCATCTTTATGGAACAAGCTACCACTGTCTCTACGATCAGAAGGTCAACTGCGTACTTTCAAATGAAAATTAAAGACTCATTTATTCTCGGCAGCCTACCACACCCAATAGCGCTTTTGAGCAACCTTCCGAAGGATGGATATAAGCGCTATACAAATGTATATATTGATATTGATTGATATATTGAATGAATGATATCTCCGAGTGAGGGGTTACAAGCACTACAGGACGAACTGAAGTTAGCAAACATGAAAATGCAAATCTGGTTATGAATACACTTGAATTCACGTGACTATAGTTGTTTAAAACAACTGACACCAGATGCAGCGTTTTCTAACATTTGGCAAATGGTACTAATGTGAATACTGTGGTATTTAGTTGAGGTAAGGTACTTTGATGTTCATCGTGAGTACGGTAATGTTGTCATTTTATGACTTATTACCGTTCACAAGATATAGGATAAGTATATTTTCCAGCTTTTGATCATGAGCATCTAAACCCAGTAGTAAAAAATCAAATAAACATTGATTTACTAGCATGCAACGTGATTATTACTTGACGAATGGACTGCCAACCTATGCATTTGAATTGATGAAGCTTCAAATGAGTACGTTAGACGTTTATAGCCAACATATAATAGATCACTATGCGATTTCACTCACCTTCCTGGCAGAAGAGACACCTTTTGCAGGCATTTGTGAATGAGTTAATTAAATCTGAACTCTGCAACATGGTTTCAAGGGTGAATGTTCGCGTGATTAAACCCCGTGTCACTAGCTAGTTCCACAGTTAGTTATGTATATGTTCCACAACAATGTTTCCTTTGACGCCCAATGATTTGTTTAGCAAGGATTGGAGACTGATTAGCCTCTGACTAACACACACATATATATATATATATATATCTGATAACATATACACATATATATATATATATAGGTCATTTTCAAAATTGGTAGGATTTTCAATTCTATATTACAGTAAAATCAAACTCCTCAAAATTGATTTAATTTTTATTCAAATAAAGCCACAAACACTTAATTATTCAAAAATACAAACATGCAGACTGAAATGTCCTTAATTGATACATAAGTAATTAAAAGGGTGGGGGACTGTCCTGACCGTTACCACTTCTTAATCAGAATATGGATTTTGAAATATAATTTTTTTTTAAATTAATGATGGTAGACACAGCTTTTACACAGACTTGATCAAACTTGAAGGTAAAAACTATCATCATGAATCTTGAAAGTGTTATTTTGTATCTTTCATTTATTTACCATAAAAATGATAGCATTTTTCTAAAACATTATTATGTATATAGCTTTCAACATGTGGAATTGTCTAAAATAAACATCTGCTACTAAGCCCAGAACATCTTCTGATGACACCAACTTAAAGAGGAGTGTTTCATGTATTATCATGAATTAATTAGAGCAGTCAATTAACACCAGTAACGGTTAGGACAATAGTGGTAACGGTTTGGACAGGAATGGTAACGGGCTGGACATAAGCCTTAAACAATTTAATTTAACATAGAAACAGGTAACATGAAAGGAAAAAAATGATATCATTTACTTGAACTGATAATCCTATTTTGACAGACAGTGAAATGGGTAATAGAAATTGTAACTCGTAACAAATATGACATGCTGTGGTAACGGTTTGGACATTTGTTATATCAATATAAAACTTGTGAATGAATTTAGGCTTTTGAATAAACACAAACTGTAGCTTCTAAAGAATAGAAAAACATACCTGTCTAGATTGAAAATCACTTATAATCTAAAGAACAGTGTAATTGGGGAACGAAAATTGAATGAATAGCAACGGTTGTGACATTATTGGTAACGGTCAGGACATCAGTGTAACAAACAAATGTTATCCCTCTAAAAACATGCAAACGATTAAATTCTGAAAGGTACTGCAACAACTATGATACTGTACACATGGTCATGCAACACAGGCCACTGCACAGATGTCATTTTGCTGTTGCTATTATGGTGCAATATTAGTATCCACGAAATATACTTCTTTCATTCACTTGGATACCTTTAGCTTTTGTTAATAGTGAGATGGTAACACATATTTATCAAATACAAATGCCAACATATTAGCACCTATCAATATTCTGGGTAAATGGTAGTCTTACATATCTGACAAAGTGAAAACAGACAACACCAAAACAATCTTTAAAGGTTGGAATACAATTAAGTTGTTTACCGTTACTACATGTTGTCCTAACTGTTACCTTTAATTCATAAAGACTTCTTTTAGAAAATAGAAACTTAACGTGATAAATTCGTTTTGGTTTTTATTATTAAAAGCAGATAGATAAGGAAGTAGAAATGTATTATGACACCATAGAACAAATTCTTCAAAATTGAAATTTAGTAAAGAAATGTCCCGACCGTTACTAGAGACTGTGTTTTGTATTCTACTGTATCAAAACTCCTTTGAACAGTCCATGCTTAAACTATCTTAACTCTTAAAGAAATTATAAATTTGTTCTACTTCAAATATTAATGAATAACTTTTTGAAATGCAAATCATTTTGTCCTGACCGTTACATAGACTGTCCAAACCGTTACTTTGCAGAATGGTAACGGTTTGGACAGTAACGGTCAAGACAATTTGTAAGTAAATCTTAAATAAAAAAATGAACGATCCCAAAAACTTTTCAAAAGGAAATGCCTTTCATCTCTTCCATTTCTTGGCACCATATCCATTGAAATTTAAAAAAAAGAGATACATATTTGACACAAAATACATTGATAACAGTCTGGACAATTAAGGTTGACACATAACATTTATACTTATTTGACGGTGTCAATTCTCTTCAAAATGTATTGAATCTCTGTATTTCATCTGCTGTCACATCCACAGGGGCTAGCTCAAACAGACACAGGAAGTAGTATTACAATCCTGCTCCAGGGAGATATTATTGCAGGAATTTCATACACTGGTAACGGCCAGGACACAGAATCACAGGACAAGCATGTTACAATTTGTAGAAGGTTTAAGTTAAAAAAAAATTAAATGCAGTCTGAGTATGCTTGATCAATCCTAACTGGCATAATATGAATTAATTTGTTTATTTGCATTTATATTTACATTATTTGTGAACATTGATATTAGGACCGTCACATCCGGACGGAGCAAATCTGCCAGTTTTGACCCCAAAATGTGGTTAAGTATAAATTTCAAAATGACAAGACTAATGATATACCACATTTACTGACTAGTAAACATCTCTAGAACAAAAAAATCCTCACAGATTTTTTTTTTAATTTGGAACGGACAGAAAATCCTACCAATTTTGAAAATGACCCATATATCTATCTATACTGTAACCGCTACAATCTCCCTGAAGAGTAAAGAACGAAACATGTTGGAGAAAAAGGCATTCTGTATTTATTTATCTATGTAATATATGTATATACATGCATATATATATATATATATATATATATATACATTCCTATGATGTGTTTGTTTGTTTATTGCATAACATGGGTATTCCAGCTATATGGAACTGGTCTGGACCAAGCAATCAGTCTAGTGACTGACATCGTAAGCATCGATTTACGCAACGCAATAACACTACCAAAACCATACTATTTCATACCATACCGCACCTTACCATGTCTTTCCAAATTCAGCTACATTGTACTATACCGTTGCAGAATTATGCTATATTGTGCTGTGAACGAAGTTACATTTAAAGACAGGTAGAACAAATTTCTGTCAGCTATCTCGTATAAATGTCAGAAGTGAAACGTGAATAATCAATTTTGATGCCATACTGTGGAGATATCAGACAGAAGCAAATTACCATCATGAAAACAGTCAATGAGATCATGCTTCCTTCCCACCTTAATCTGAAGAATATCCCCATATCCGGTGAATATATCATGTATCCTTCAGCAAGCTTATACATGACTGCTAAACATTGCAGTATACTTCAACAGCAGTAGTTTACATTCTATTTGAATGAGTTTTCATAATTTGCATGTTTTCTTCTAATTCAGTTCAAATGAAAATATCTTTTTCTTTGAACAAACCATGTAATATATTCCGTATGGCAATAATATCAATAAGGAGAGATTATTTCAAAGTGTTTGCACATGATTGCTCTTATCGAAACTCACTTGATGATTTCCTTTATTCGCGTCGTGGAAACATTGCTCTCAATCAATGAGCCGACTTGTCCACTCATCGCGAATTTGATGGGACAAGTATTATGTTTTTGTGATATGTACCAAATGAGACCGGACACACACGTTGCTTTTCGACTGACAATTGAGTGTACAAATATTTACAGTGTCTCGCAGTCAATTACAGTCAGCCAAGATCTTTCGTGGGCTTCAGACTTTCTGTTTGTTATTTTGTTCTAAATTTTAGATCTATTATAGGAAAGACAAAATATGGAAGACCAATCACTACACCAGACTTCTAATTTCAATAACCTGTGTATGAAGCTGTCGCTAATACACGGAAGACACGTTTAGTTAAACAGAGGGAATGGACAGTGAATGACAGGTAGCACACTGGCAGTGTTATTATTAAATGTTGTGAAGGAGATTCGTCTTGGCTCTACAAGAATCCACATTGAACTCTATACAAAATTTAAAATATTTTATCAATAAACCACCACGCTAAGAAGTATTTCAGTTTTCGCCTTTTCTTTCACTGTCTCGATTTTTACAGTGATTAAGATCTGCAAAATTACGTATCCGTGACAACGTGTGTCAGCATTGTTGTAGCGCTAATCAAAGACGTTCGTCTTGCATGTTTGAGGACGGGCTTTAATCTTCAGCTGTAATAATTTCCCTCACTATGTATCAGTGTGGATCAAACACGTAGTGAATTACAGATATCATTTGTCAAAGGCCTTCATGGTTATAGGGATTCAACTGGAAAAGAAACGCTCCTTACAAAGAAGATATAGAGTCTATTCAACATATGACCTGTAATAGCGCCCCTTATCTACGCTCGTTATTGATAAAACACCTAGCCTGAGTGCTTCTTTATTCCACATGTTCAAATATAAAAAGGCACGTCCGAGTGCTGCAGATTTTGAGCAACGCGTCAAAAATTATTTCTCAAACTACATCATACCAAAAGCAGCGAAGGAGTTGAGTTCAGTTGAGTTGGGCTTTACGTCACATCGGCATTATTTCTAGGGGTGACTATTGAGGGGGAAACAATTATTGCGATAGCGATCGACTATTGCAACCAACCATTGCAATATTGCAATAATATATTTCTTTCCTTGAAATGTCTCATCTGAAGTCATTTCCCAAATGAATGTATTATGAAATAGAAACAAGTTGAAATAGTTCAGTCTCTTTTAATAACTGACAAGAAACTTGAAATCAAGATCAAGTAAACAGATAAACCAAAGTCTGCAAAGTCTGCATCCAAACAATAAAAAATACAAAATAACATAATTATAAAATAACATTTTTGTGCTCCTCATTTATCAACGAAAGTCAAATACTAAACTATCGATAGTCACACATACTATCGGTGCATCGATAGTTTGTTCGTTTCTACCATCGATTACTTGATATCGGAGACTCAACAATTTCAATAGATAGTTCAATGCATCGTTACAGCCCTAATTATTTCAGCCATATAGTGACAAGATCAAGTCTGCATTCATAAGCATTTAAGCACAAAGTCCAAATGAGCTTTATGCTGAAACACATATATTCATTACATTATTATTTAAAAAACAGAAAATGTCAGTGCACCAAATTCAAAAGCAACCAGTTCGTTCTTCACATTACATAGTTACAATTTTTAAGCTAAGGGGGACAGAAAAAATGGATGTTTGGAAGTGATCAGGTTAAGATATCAACGTATTATTATTACCTGGGAATTGTATTTTCTAATAGATTATGTTGGTCAAAAGCAATTAATGTTCTTGGTCAGAAAGCCAGTAAAGCTATATTTTCAGTTAAACACCTACAGTATAAGTTAAAGAATATTTCTCCCACTATTCTATTTAAGATTTTTCATACGCAGATAAAACCAATTTTACTTTATTCCAGTGAGGTATAGAGATTTTCTAAAATTGAATATGTTGAACGTTTTCACATTAAGTTTTGTAAATATGTTTTAGGTGTTGGGTTTTATGTTTCAAATGATGCTGCGTTTGGTGAATGCGGTAGACATGGTCTGTTTATTGATGATCATAAACGATGTATTACGTTTTGGTTAAAATTGTTAGCAATGCCAACTGTTAGATATCCAAAACAATGTTATTTATTATGTAAATCATTAGATGAATGTAATCGTATAACTTGGGCATCAAAGGTTAAACACTTACTATTTAGTTATGGCTTTGGTTTAGTGTGGATCACACATGAAGTGGGTGATAAAAACATGTTTCTTAATACTTTTGTACAAAGACTTAAAGACTGCAATCAACAAAATTGGTACTCTAAAATTTGTGATTCAAGTAAATTATGTAATTATAAAGAATGTATATCGCCTTTGTCAATTTAATATTATTTGTGTGCTATCCCAGAAAGAGAATACAGAAGACTTTTATGTTTATAACGAACGTGTGAGCTCCCTTTAATGGTTAATATTGGCAGACGGTGTGGCATTCCCCGCAGTAATAGAATATGTACATTTTGTGTGTTAGGTTGTGTAGAAGATGAATATCACTTCCTTCTAAAATGTTCATTGTATGACTATCTCAGATCAAAATATATACCAAGATATTATTATAATTCATCCACGATGTTTAAGTTTAAAATTCTTTTCACATGTAATAAGATAAATATTTTGTTATATGTTGCGAAGTTTATTAAGGAAGCTCTATTTCTCAGAAATTCCCATCTGTCATTATAATGATTATTTTGTATTATGTTGTACATGGGCCGTTGGCCTCTATACCGAATAAAAAAAAGAAGAAGAAATTACAATTTTTGATACAGGTCAACTTCCCTCGGTAGTTAACAATGAGATGCCAGCTCAGGGAAAACAGATCTGTCAGATTTCTCGCATCATAATGTGAATCTCTTTAAGTCGAAAAGTCCACTCAGTCAAGCAGAATATGCTTGATGGTGAGCACCTCGCCTCGCCGCAAGAGACACACATTGGAGGTCCATCCCCATCCGTTTTCAGCATATAGTCATGAGTAAACCTACTGTGGCCAATACGACATCGTCTTAAAATTACTTCATCACGTCTTGACGGACAACCCAAGTAGGTATAACCAGTTGTTGGCTTCAATTCATGAAGTTTATTTCTTCCTACTTGGGTGTTCCACTTTTTTCGCATGAGGTCCCGAGTATAACTTTTGACAGTGGGTTTGAAATCACTGTACGGGATCAGCAGTGGAGATGTATGGGATCAACAGCTGCAGCATCGGCCTTTGTGTTACCTGCTAAGCCAACGTGACCCGGCAACCAGCAGAGGACGATGTCACATTGGCCAGTAGAAAGATCGTTGTAAAGTTCTAAAATGTCTAGGATGATAGGGTGACTCGAAGTAACATTTTGAAGTGCCTGAAGGCAAGATAATGAATCTGTAAAAATGATGAAGTTTTAGAAAAGATAGCTTTGGCCTCAGCAGTAAAACTGGAAGTATTGACGGGACTTGGATTCAGTGACTGTAGCACTGGCAACTTGGCCATCATCCTTGGATCCCTCTGTGAAAATGGATTTATGGGTGTTATACTTGGAACGTAACTGGTTGTATTTCTGTTGAAACACCAAAAGGATTTTTCTCGGACTTTTTGAGTTTGGTGAGGGTAAGATCGACATGTGGTTTCACCATCTACCACGGTGGCGAAGACAAAAGTCGGTAAGGTGCTATGATATTACGATCAATTTTAGCTGCAGATATGTGTGGTTATATTCTGATTTCAAGTGGTGGAACCAGGCTTGGCAGATTAGGGAACAGGTTTTCATACAACTGTATGCTGGATTGGACTGATTTGAACGTAATTTTGTGATATACTGCAGTGAAAGTTCAATGCGGCGTTGTTCAAGGGAAGGTTCGTCAGCCTCCACATATCGACTATCTATCGGAGAGGTCCTAAAAGCTCCGAGACAGAGCCTGAGGCATTGGTGGTGGACAGAATCTAATTTTTCTAAACTGTTTTTGCAGGCTCCATCATAGACAATGGCGCCGCAATCTAGTTTAGAGCGAACTAATGATCTGTAAAAGTGAAGGAGGGTAGTCTGACCCCCTGCCCCCTCCGTATTTGAAACGACTTTTAGCAAGTCAAGAGCCTTCAAGCACTTTTATTTTCAAATATTTCATGTGTGGTAAGAATGCCAAGTGACGGTCGAATATGAGTCCCAGGAATTTGGCCTCTTCTACTGCCTTGATGGGAGTACCATCTAAGGATAGTTCTGGATCCTTGTGTGGTTTGTATTTACGACAAAAGTGAATACAATTTGTTTTGGATTTTGAAAACTTAAAGCCATTTCCATTTTGAGGTTTTGTTAAGGCCAATTTGAGGAAGCGAAACCTTTTTTCTCGTTAATAGGCAGAGCTTGTGCAGGACACTTGCGCTTTCTATTGCATGGGGCGAATTAAAGTAATTGTGTATCTGTTCGGCTAATCTACTAAGCGAAACCAGATGATACATCATATCTTTCATCAGGATTTTGTAAAGCTGAGTATCGTTTCTGAGAATGTATATTCCCCTTTGTAAATGTTGGACAATGACTGGACACTACTGCGTAAACATAGCTCACGCTCACGCATTGCTTACGATGTCAATTATGTAAACCAGTGGGTGCAGCTATTTCCAGTTGCCCTGACAAGACTTAGTGGTATCTGCGTTACATCTACATGACTGGCATTCACAGATGACGGGAAGCAGACTTTGTATTCATAAATATCAAGAAATATATCCTACAAATTAAATTTTCAATTTATATCTGCAGAATAATTATATCTAGACTCTTTCAATCCTGGTCGAATGTCTTAGTGCCAGGAATATCTTCGGAATCCGTCTGACCACCATGGATTGTGATTGCTTATCCAAGCGCGTGTGTATAGATAAGTTCCATGCTCTCAAGCATGTGGCTTTTTGAGTTCTTTGCGACTTACTGAAGAGGCATCCAAGTTAATCCGCAGCTACACTGGTGATAGCTACATTTATCTGTCCCTAGATGCTTATCCAGCATTCTGAAAGACATGCATTGGTTTACGCATCGCAAAGAGGTGACACAGAGAAATCGGAAACCTGAACATATAGGATTACAGTGAATCACGACAGCCACGAAAGATTGATACGTGTCTTCTAAAATATATTCAATGTTCAATGTAGTAAATGTTGTTATTTTAAAAGTTGAAATAATAAAAACTTGAGACCAATTATAATAATTCTATTACCCTCGAATCAAGCTTCCTCGCCAATCTTGCAGTTGTGTAATGTGATTATGTGAAATAAAGTCTACTCTGCTTCACGCAATGTACAAGAGACAAATACATGATGTGTTTCTCTATGTATTACACCTATGACAATGTTCATATTGTAAGCAACAGGATGTAATCAAAGTCTGTTGCAATGTTCACATTGACTTACCTCGAAGTCTTCAACAAGTATTCATTTGCCTTGAGAGGGATAGTCTATTGTCTAATCACATACAAATGTGAATGACAGGTATGCATACACAGGTTTACAAGTTCGATGTCACTGCATGAAGACAGGACCCGACGCACATGGTGATAAGGGTAGGTAATATATGCAGCTGTTCTGTTACTTGGTGTTTTGTTATGCTACCACTTAGCTAAAATACAATTACAACAGGGGAGAGTATGTTCCCATCAAGCATCTTGTAAATTCATCTAGCTCATCATGTGCTAGAAAGTGGGGTACCACTTATTAATTTGGACTCCATTATTGGGGTTTATCAGACAGTGGTAAAATTAAAATGATAATTATTATTATTATAATAACTCTCAAGGGTAGCATGCTTCTTTTGTCCAACATCTGGAGAATGTCGCACATATCCCTCACTGAAATTATCATAGTTGCATCATACCGCAGCTCTTTTTAAAAAATTGTAGTCTACTTTCTTCTGGTACAAACGTGCATATTATCTATTTTTCCCCATATTGTTCGGAAAATATCTTTGTCTTGGAAGAAAGATGTTTTGCTCGGAAAGAGTTCTGTGTATGGGTGAATGGATAACTCTGATTGATGGTAAGCTCTTTAACGCTTGTACACCAAAGGTTACTGTAAACAATAGCAATAGCATTGCAAAGTGGTTGCCCAGAACTGCTCTTATCGAGACTCAGTTGATGTTCTTCTTAATCCGTGTCTGGATACACGACACCATCCTATTCGCCAGTCATAAAAACACGGTCCTCAAACAATGCGCCAGATTGTCTACTTAAAGCTTATTTGATGGAACAATCGCCATTGTCTGTTCTTGTGATATTGGATTCTCCAGAGTTGCTAGTTTTCTCAGATTCTTTTCGTGGTGATACAGTAAGATGTACGGGCCATAAACGCCGGTTCTAATTCACAGAGAATTGATGCATAACAAAGTGCGTGACACGTTTCTCCTATAAGGCAATTGGCTGCCGTACAAGGTCAGGGTTAGAATGCTTAAACAGATTTTCACCACTGATTCTTACGCCGAACAGCGTCTGTGGCAGGATATCTGCCCATATATAACCCAATTTTCTATCAAATGTCTTATTTTCACTCGCCTGGAAAATTCAAACAGACCATTTGAGCTCACAGTTATCGACTTTCAGACAATACCCTACTATTCAAAACAATTGATAATCCAGTATTACATCCTGCGCTGATCGACTGTGTTTTTGTTCTGACTACAAAACGTGACGTGTGTGGTAATATTCCAGCGTCGGATTGTGGAGGAAACCTTGCTTTCACTATATTTCGAAAAGTCATCATCACCTTAAATCGTTACATATCTTCCAAATGATTTCTGATACCATCGACATACGCTCACATGCACGAAATGATTCCGGGCACGTTCATATGTATTGATTGGTTGATTGATTGACTGATGTACAATTATTTCTTCTGTACTTATGTGACGCCAATTTGAATTCAAGTAAGACTTCTCTTGATTATTCATTTTACGGAACTCTGTTTTGAATCCACAGGTTGGCCTGATGAAGTTAAATAAAAAATAGAAGAAATCTTACACCGGGCAAAATCTATGCATGTTGAAGTGAAGTGAAGTCAAAGGGTCGTTGCTATTAGTTTGTTTTGATCATATATTCCAAATCATAACTGAGGCACTTTAGTCGGCTGATCATTAAAGCAAGTACCGCTAAGGACAGATACCTTAACGTGTGTTTGAAACTTTGCCTAATATTGATAGGACACTTGAAGTTAACTGTGATCCTGCTGGTGCAGCTGGTGCAGCACTAGATGACCGATGGAACCTTCTAGACAGTGAATGTGACAGGCAGTCCTCTGGGAGTGTTATCATTAAATGTTATGAAGTAGATCCTGTCATCGGATTGACTTCCCAAGAATCCGTATTGAACTCTATACAAAATCAAATCAATCTACAGTGCATGCATGTCCGTCTTTGGCACACAATGTACCGAAGACACCCGATGTGTGTAACATGGCAGAGAGCTGACAGTTCTCAGATTTCCACATTTCATGTTTGTCTCAGAGAAGGTTATGTTTCCATGCCTATTATAGGATTTATAGATTTCACTCGTAACATTTCCGATACAAGATTCAGTTGTTATTTGGCAAATATGAGGATTCACTCGATCTTATCGTACTTTCCATTTAATTAAACTTTGATTTTCATGGAGGAGTAGTGTGGTATCAGACAATACACAACGACAACTTCTGTCACAAATATCTACTGTACATATAATGATATAATACTTGCCTCTTTCATGTAATAAACCTCTTCATTGATGACCATCTGACTGTGGAAACTGACAAGACGTCCCTAACACTGGAATATGTGAAATGCAATTACATTAGTTGCCTTTAAAGGATTTCCAAAATAAAGTAAGTTGCTCCGGAAATTGAACTACATTTACAAAATTGTTTAATTTTTTCCATTGTCAACTGTTTTTTTCGTCCTTGACTTGGTTACCATTACCTTCACCTTTGATATCCCGTGTTAGTTTTTCCCAGACACTTATTTAAAGGGCACGTTAAAAAAACCCAGAACTGTTTAACATGACGTATTGTGGTTGTATATTCTTGGTAATCATTTTGGTTTTAGCTGTTATCATCCTGACTGTATTGCCAGTCGTAAGTCCTTTGTCTATTTCATAGATTAAACAATCATTAAACAAAATCCGAGTTACACGTGAAGGATTCAAATGGCAAGTGATGCACATCATGAAATCTTAGGAAAAACATCAATCAGAAATCGAGACATGGTATTGTATCTATATACGACACATGTATTAAAACATTCTCCACTAAAGGTTGGTGTGTAATTTGTGGTGGTTTAGTCGTATTGAGGTTCTGCTGATTGGAACTACACGGTATACTGTGTCTTGAACCATGTACACTTTAACTTAACTCTCAGTGGATACCACTCCGTGAAGCTCATGGTCAGCATTGGTCTTCAGTAACCCAGGCGACTAATGGGATCGGGTGGTGAGGCTCTCTGATGTGGTTGACATATTTGTGTAGAACGATGCTCATGATGTAGATCACTGGATTGTCTGGCCCAGACTCGATTATTTACAGACCGCCACCACATAGCTGGAATATTTGCTCGGAGGGGCGTTAAACAACAAACCAACCAACTCAGTGGATACCACCGATATCTTTCATTCGATGTACATTAAATCTACATTTACTAATACACGTCTGTGTGAGGTGGTTTTAGCAGTAGTTGATTGTGTTTCAGGACGAATATGAGATTCGAACCAACAACCATGCGTGTCTCGTAATCCAAGGAGACGCAACTCTACAGAGTGAAATGTGACTACATCAACATGACAGTCTGGTTTCGAGAAAACATACACAATATACTGATAAAAAAAAGAAACGCATAACCAGAAATCTGTTACGAAAATGTATTTTCAAACATGTATAACTCGTCCACAAATAAATTTTAGTATATTAATTTTTACATCAGTTTAGAAGAAGGAAATGTCTATACAACCAAGTGGATAATTTTAGAAAACGGACACTTTGAGCGCGATGGTGACGACGAAGCACGGTCCCGACGTGGGGTCTCCTGGCTCTCACTCCAATCTTTCTCAACCTGTTCCGTACAGTTAGACCGGATATCCTCCGAAATCCAGGCGCCCTGGCTGCTGTGCTCTCACCCGTAGCAGTACGATCACGCAAATGTAGAACCTGGATGTACCGATTTCGGGCTGCCGTGGTGACTCGAGGTCTGCCTGTACGGGGACGGTCATTTGTTATACCCGTTTGGTTGTAACGAGCTGCAAGCCGTGATATCGTGTTCAGACTAACATTCGGACGCATGGAAACAGAAGATTGGTAATCTCCAGCGTGCATTCTTTCAATGGCGATGTTCCGTGTTGCAGCGTCACGACGTGGCGCAGTGATTGGACCTTGAAAGTCCTTCAAAACGAATGCCGATTACCGAAAGTACTTTCATAGCCAATTGCTGCACAATTTCAACTGTTAGGTGATTTTTGTTGCGTTGTGGCGATGCCTTTTAATCCCTGTGTGAAATCTCATCAAAATCAACATTTTCAGGTAAAGTCAATTTTTCAATTGTGTAAAATCATGTTATCAACACTTGTGGTACGTATTTTGAGGATTGTTTGAACACAATAGGTAATCAATATATTTTTAAAATACAAAACGCCTAGGAGTTTCATTTTTTTGGATAGTAAATATTCGTCTCATAGTTTCCATGACGTACAGTTTGTGTATTCGAACACAAACAAATACAATGCTTCTGGGTGTAAAGCAACAATGTTTTAAAGCCTTGTGAACTGAAACAGAATATTGTTGCTAAAACATGTGTATAATACATATTGTAATTGATTGCTGAATGTGTAGTATAGCATCAACCTTCTTATTATATAAACCGGAACCTCTCACAGGTCGCCTGTCTTAGTATCAGACGACCTATAACGTCAAACAGATACAGGCAGGTACTCCTCTCGGAGCTAAGTAAGACAAAGGCTATGCTGTAGTCTATGCCAGCTCATTGGATTAACCATTGTATGTGTGTCCCGTTACAACACTGGCTCAATTGTTACACATAAGCCTCTTATCACATGGAAAATAGACGTTGGCAAACTTTTGGTTAATTATATACCCATGTCGAAAACATACATCAGTCTTCCAGCGGAATGATGTATTACAAATTCCAAAGCTACAGTCTCATAGAAACCTAGTTATTTTAAGTGAATTAAAGTTTTATTGCATTAAAATCGAAGTATCAAGAACAACAAGTACCAATTTCTAAAGGTTAGTCTCATGACAACTATCAAATTTCAGAAGACTTAGCATCGTTCACTTGGTCTCTCCTGAAGTGCTGGTGTAAAGTGTAGGCACGAAATTGTTAATGGTGATTTATGCTGTCAGCGTTCATGTCTGCACAGCTTCTCTTTGATTAGATCCTTTAACAAAAAGCGATTTCTTTTCTGCTATATGGAAGTTGTCGAATGATAGATTCTAGATAAATACTGTTACAAATGCCAAAACACATATCATTTTTCATATAAAAATCAAATAATTTCAGTCAAAAGCAAAACCAAAAGCTTTGATGTCGCTCTCGTTTTCATATGAACGTTGTTTCAATGCATCAATTTCCTGCAATATGCATACAGCTGCAAAAACGTTTGTGAATAGGACTCGACTAGAAAAACTGAAAAATACGGCATATTGTTCCGGGTACTGAATTTGAATGTACAGATGTCATCAAGAACTAGCCATACTTTGGAAACGGACGATTCCACAGTTCGTTCTTCATAGTTATTAGTACATGATATGCGATATCTGACTATTCGAGGAATGTATATGTTGGGTAACAGAATCTGCCCAATGTTTCGAGCATTAACATCGGTAACTGTAGTGGTATCACGAAGAGGATCATGCGGGTAATATGAAAAGATAACAGCTCCCATTAAACGTTCTCATATATACCTCGATTACAACTACGATTACCGACCTTCTTGAATTTTGTAATTATTTCAACAAACTATGTACTCCAGACTATAATGTCAGTTGATCGACAGCGTTGGCAGGACTATGGCATGGAATGCATTAACAACTTTGATCACCTGAACAAGTTAAATCCCTTTCATCAAATGCCATTCTAATTATAATAGTACATTGCCTGAAAATAAATTTCCCCTGTTCACGTGATGTTCGTCAGGGCTGTGTCCTTAGCCCTCTGTTGTTTTCGATATTTATCAACGAGTTGGCTGTTGAGATAGAACGAAGTTCAGGTCCAGGTATTCAATTACATCCTGATGTTATTCAAATATTTATTCTTCGTTTTCCGGATGACATCGCACTTATATCTGATACTAGTGGAGGGTTACAGAAGCGCATCGATGTTTTAGAAAAGTTTTGTATAGAATATGGTCTTGGGGTCAATTTGGATAAGACAAAAGTTGTCGTTTTTCAGAAAGGTGGTACTTTATCAATAAGAGAAAGTTGGTTTTATAATGGTAGGAAGTTGGAAGCGGTAACTTCATATAAGTATCTAGGTATAACATTCACAAGGGGCTTGTCTTGGTCTAGTCATTGTTCTAATGCAGCTTTGCAAGGTGAAAAGGCTTTTTTTGGTGTTCTTAAAAATATAAGTAAGCTTGGTAATATATCTCATGAATTATACTTTGAGATATTTGATATGAAAATAGCTCCTATTCTGCTGTATGGTGCCGAGGTCTGGGCATTCTGTCAGAATGATTATGTTGAATCTGTGCATACATTGGCTTGCAAACGGTTTTTAGGCGTTAAGATCTCTACAACTAATAATATAGCTCGAGGTGAATGTGGGCGGTATCCCCTATATATCCTAGCATATAAAAGGGTAATAAAGCATTGGTTAAAAATTATTGAGTATGTCTGATTCTCGTCATCCCAAAAAATGTTATCATATGATGTTAATGGCTTTAGATCATAATAAAGTTAATTGGGCGTCGAAGTGTCGAGATCTGCTGTACAGTTTGGGTTTTGGTTTTGTTTGGGAACAGCAATCTGTTATTTCTCCTACCTCGTTTTATCTGAATTTGTGAGTCGACTTAAATGTATTCATGAACAGAATTGGTATGATTCACTTCAAAATGGCAGCAAATCTATGTTATATTCTTACTTCAAAATTTCATTGTCCAGGGAATTGTCTTTAAATGTGATTAACATTAAAAAGTTCAGAGTAGCACTCGCTCAGTTTAGATGTTTTTCACATCAGTTACGTATAGAAACTGGAAGGTAATATAATATAGATAGAAATGATAGATTATGTTTACAGTGCGATGAAGGTTATATTGAGGATGAATACCATCTTCTCATCGTGTGTTCCAAATTCCAACAGCTCCGCTTGAACCATTTACCTAAAACCTATTGTATCAAGCCAAGTAAAGCCAAATTCAAACTCCTCATGTCATCATCAGATTGTAAGCTTATAAATAACTTAGCTATCTCTATCTATCATGCAATGTATCTAAGATGTTAAAAATTATCAATCTATACTGTACACACCATGTTTTGCCATGTAAATGTAACCTATGTAGTTATGAGCCGATGGCCTACACTTCTGTAATAAAAAATTGAATTGAATTGAGTATACGCATTCCCTTTTGGAGTCACAAACTTTGTTGTGCATTGTGATAATTTATCAACTGTATCTAAGTGTAAATATAAGCGTTTTGATGTATGTGCAAACATGGGCATTTCTGACATTGTTGTCCGGACACTTGACCAAACTGTGCTCTTAGTTTGTTTGTTGTTTTGAACCTCACTCAGCAATGTTCTAGCTATATGGCGGCGGTCTGCAAATAATCGAGTCTGGACAAGACAATCCATTGACCTAAATCATCGTCTTACGCAGCGTCCTATGCAATTGGGATACGATCAACCAAGACAGCGTGCCTGCTAGTTTAGTCTGCAAACCAAAAATTGTCAATCCTCATTAGAAATATGCAGAAAAGTGTTTATGAAAAGCTCTTTGAGCTTCGGACCCATATTCGGTGACTCGGAACGACGGTATCCCTGCTGTGCAATCAACATTATTACGTTTCTTTGATATGTCGGCAGAATGTTTATCCTGTGTGTACTGGGTCAACAAAGATATTGATTTCCAACAGGACGACTTACACTGAGTAAGTATTAATCAACAAACACAAGTCTGCTTAGATTTTGTGCAGCTTCAAATGATCAATATCAGAATAAGAAAAAACAACAACCGTGATCTACATACAGCTTTCCCGCTAAACACCAACATGGACTGTTATTGTTTATATGGTAGACGTTAGTATTATGCCATAAGTAAGGAAGAGAATGACCACTTTAAGCAATCTCATCAAAACAGTGCTTCAACATATAATTTAAATTGGTGATTGATAGAACAGTATCCATAAAGTCTAGACATATTTGTCAAGTATCTAATTTCGCAACGAAGACGGTTTTTCATTAACTCAACTTGATTATCAAAAGTGGTAGGTTGCAGAACGTTCATAGTCAAACGACCGAAAGACCACAATATATCTGAGCATGAAAGCTGGATATTCCTCCATTGCAACTGTACAGTGGCAGGTATAAGTATAACGTAGACTGAATTGATAGCATGGCTGTATATTATCATAAAGTATAAACTCGCTATTGCGTTTCGATGTTTCTTTGTGAATGACCTAAACGAGATCACGGTTATTCAACCAAAACTGAAATAAACTCTAAAACGTCAATCCGAATTCGTCAAGAAATGATTCAGCGAGTGGGGCGGTGCGTGTATGTTGTGTCCCTGTATTTCTGCTCTTTCCATCGAGAGTTGATAGTTTTGGGGGTTAGACCTTGTGTACAGTTACACAGTTCTGGCAATAAACGATGTGAATGTCGAAATGACCATATTTATAACAATAGCAGCAATGTCTATTTCATGCCATGTCGGTTTTACATGGTCAGAAAGCACAACGTTATGCGTTTTAATTTTTAAAGTCCAATTACCGCTTTCTTTAAGGGAAGAGCAAAGCTTGGCTCCAACCCAAAATGTACAACGCCTTTAACGACGCTTACATGATAAATTATCAAAAGGTGCTATCAGGGGAGACAAGGCGCACTCAGTAATATCCCAGCTATATGGTGGTTCCGCTTCAGAGAAAAACAAAAGAGTTGCTATTTGGGCTAACCACACAATATAATCATGTAAGTTGACGTTGGGCAAACCATACCATATAATCATGTCAGTTTCACAGGGGTACATATCATCATCATACCCAGAGTTTGTAGCCCGGGAATAGCATGGAATGAAAGTAGAAAATGTACAGTTGGTTGGTTGTCAGTACAGGTAAGTTTCAATGATAGATCATTTACTATCATTAGGATATATGTTTCCTGTTACTGATGTGCGTGAGACGTCTCGAGTGCTTGGGCACCATCCTGGCGCCTGACCTGGAAAAACACTGTATACCATGATCGATAGCTATTAGGGATGATCGTGACAGATAAAAACTCCAACCATATCAGCGTAAGTATATAGAAACAAGACGCAAGAGATGCACTATCAGAGTAGGGTTTTGTATCAGTATCAGGCATAACTGAAGACGGTTTCATCTGTTTTTAGGATTGATAGATCACAGATGGACGTCACTATCTATCTGTGTAGTTACAGAGGACAGACAACATAGCACCATTGCTATTGCAAATCTCAGGAGTCACATCAAGCGATCAATCACCACTAAACACCTACGTATACTTGACTCTGGTCAACCGATTATACACTGTCAACTTTCGTAAGTAGACCTTTTGTCAGCTGCGAGAATCGAAGCTCAATGTATTTGTGAGGATAGGAGAATGAGATAGGTCAGTAAACCTTGACATCGTTTTCAACATGTTCCAGCACATGAGAAATAGAACTTTATTTGATTTATGATGCCACGACATTAGATGATTTCTTTCCATACGTTATGACGTCTGGAGTCTTTGAATGTCACCTTGATTTCCTGCAGAATTTCACTCACGTCATGAACCGAACGACGTTTCCCGATAGCTGCACACAAAAGTCTTCAGATGTAATTGCATCACATATATCGAAAGTATAACGTGTCATACATTCTTCTATGAGAATCCAGAAATGAGTTACAGAATGTCATGTATTTTATGGTTCTATTTCGAATTTGACTGCTTTTATTTGACATCTGTTAAACATCGCAAGTAATGGGAGACTCATTTGCAACAGAGGAAGACGACCAGGCAAGTAATCCTAAAATGTGATACAATATTCTCCCTTGTTTGTAGCGTTCTGTTAATGCGAAATATACAGTCAGTGTCAAGATGAAAGTGGGATTCGAATACACAAATGCACAAGGGAGACGATGCTCTCGGGGGAACTAGCTGTATGTGCCATGTAACGAAACAAATCCCTTCTTACATTCCCTTGTAATGGTTCCGACTCTATCAGAAGGGTGCGAACCACCATCTGACAGTGATAATACCACGTACTGTCGAAAGGGTGAGCGCATCATCAATGGCACCCATCAGAAACACACGTATAGGATAGGACAACAGATGTTCACCTGAGCACACCCGAGAACATATGGTACAAATGGAAATAGAGAATTTGATTGGAAGTAATAATTGTTACTGATGCGTTAACTTTGGAAATGTGTTCCACATGTCTACCTTAATACACTTTGAAGTCCAAATAAAAGAACGAATCGTATTGCCAGGACCAAACACGTTTTGAGCAGGTTCGTATGACGCTCGTTGAAATCTTCACTGGAAGCGCATGAACGATTGTATTTCAAAAGTTATGAATTATCTATAGGTACTTCAGTGATTTCAAGTGGCAACCATAAAATCATCATTTTAAATTTTTTATCTCAGTACTGACAGATATTTTTGCGCAGTTGGATTCGGTATGTTTTGCAGCAAACATAGGCTGTTGTGAAAGTTCTTCTTTACAATTGTTAATGATTAATTCAGGATAACCAAAATGGCAACAGCTTCTTATCTGCAGGGCAGTATTTTCTCTTCATATTATCCTATACCTCATTCATTTTCAGCCATATGGCAGTTGTCAGAGCATGCATTATAGATGAATTGAATTGTAAATGTCAAAACAAATTCAGAAATAGTTTAAAAAAAACATATTATCGGTTTATTAATCGAGATTGGAAGCTTTGATGTCGTTTTTATCATTCGTTTCAACACATAAAATTGCTGAAATGGTTAAGTTAGGAAAACTTTGTAGAAACGTCTTTGGATACTTTTAATTTATAGTAAGATCGGACTTCCTTGAACTTTATTAAGCTTATTACATGTCTATGCGTGCATGATTCATGATGTTCCCCAACATCGAAATCATGCACCAACATACGTGTAAAAAATGCATCAATTCATACATTTGGCAATAATGATGTACACGCATACTCACTGACAGCAGGATTGCTTCGCCAGTAGTCCAAGTGCTCCGCAATTTTTCTCGGTAATGTGAATTCGCTTTCGTTTGATATCAAATCATATATTTTGAAAGTAAGCTTACTTTCCCAATTGACCCTTTGATCTTGTACTATGAATATCAATGCCTTTAACTAAAGTCGTCTGCTGAACCGCTGTGTCCTTTTGAAGATGTATTGAATGATTGAAATAACTGCTCAAAGAATGTCATAACCGGCCATAGAGAGAACATGAACTTCCCAATGGTAGATTACTCTTAGGCCGAGAACTGTACTAGGTGTTCGAGCAGTTGTCTGAACGTTTCATAATTATTTATTATTAGAAAGCTCATATTACACACTTTACGAGTTCTCGTTAGATACCAGTTTTATGAAACGAGTTAACCTCCTATGGTATTAGATACGATAGTTCAAGAACAGGTTATTTAATATCCACGTTTTATGTAGGCTACAGTTGATATTTGTGTAATTTTGACGTATTCGATTCACGAACCAAAACTAGCTTAAGAAATGGCTGAATTACCTTGAAAGGTATTCTTAAAGACCTGAGTTCAAACCTATACACAGATGGGATGTGACCTCCTTGCCTTGTCAAAGCTGACTTTTGATGCAAAGCAATGCAGTATTCATGTACATTCCATGACATATCACAACATTGACGTCCCGGTTCATGATGAAATTAACCTATAGTGTAAACAAGTATGTTTTGAAGGCTCACGGTAAAATGTATGGATGCAGACAGCCTACAAAACATACATTTTCAAAATATGTTTCTCTTTTTTAAATCCAGATTTGAATTTCCCATTCTATCAGTCAGGTGACCATAGGATGGGCATTTCCATAGAATCAAGCCCGTGAGTGGGTTAGAGTTTCTTTCAGGATTTCATATTGCAGGCAGGCTGTGAAAATACCCCCCTCCCCACTGACCCTATGCTGTGCAGGGTTAGGGCTGTACACTTATTTGATGCTGCATCGCCATGTGTATTCCGGTAGCAAATTCCAAAGTTAACCTTTGACATCGCCAGGCACCCATAGCCCTTACAGTTATGCCACTTATGGGCAGTTAACATCAACACTGCCGAGGAGTAGCTAGTGATTGAGTTGAGTTGAGTCACCTCGACATTATTTCAGTCTTATAGCGACGGGACCAAGTAGGTATTCATACACATTTTAAGTACAAAGGTCAAATGAAAAAAAACATTATCTATTCCTTACATTATCATTTACAAACAGAAACTATCACAGCACCAATGGAAGACTAACTTGAGACCCATGGGCATTTTTAAGTTTGCACTCTGGCCTTTAACCTGTATTTGTGTTAGACATTTCATGCGTAGATCAATGTCCATGCTATTGATCACTGGAGTGTATGGCCCGGACAAACCAACCAACCGAGCGTAATTGAACGCTGTGTGGTTTCAATCAATTCTACCTGCTGTTGTTGAAGTACATACCTTATGCTTCCACAGATGTCTGATCCTAGTTTAAGGCGGGCTGCCATGGCATGCAGGAACGAGTGGAAAGGGCCTCTGCTAGCACCTTCGGTTAACAACTATACTGAAAGTTTAATGTTTGGTTTAAGGTTACAACCGCGTCTTCTTACTACATGGAAGATATTCTTTACCAACTGTTTGAAAAGATATGTAAATCTGAGACCAAGCAGAAAATAGTTCATCATCCTGTCCCAATGATGCATTGAGCTTAAACATATCAGAAAAAGATGGGCTATGCAAAAGCGGTGATATCTTTAGGGCTTTTTTAGAAAAAATGTCATGAGAAGTAACTCTCAAGTTTGAAAGTAAGTCTCATGACGATACAACAGTTTATGGCTTGACACATTCTGGTAACAAATATCTCGGATGTTTCCAATTAAGATGTAAGGCAGTAAAGAAAAAGGGTCTTGCAGGTCCAACAGGTCGTAAGGATGTTGACGAAGCAGAACGTTGGGTTTTTAAATAGCACACCAAATTTCATCTTTTGGTTAAAAAAGATAATACGCTGGATGCGATGACTGGATATCGATATTTCTTGTAACAACAATGTGTCATCGAGTAACTTATCGCACAGTGGATCACCGTCAATACCCATCCACGTGATCATAAAATGCGCTTTGCTTCATCGAACTGACGAAAATTGAAAGAATTGAGTCATATTGTTTGTGGAAATTTTACACTTTGCTGTTAATAATACTAATGTATTTGCTGTAATAGGAGGAAATTTGTCATATTTGGTGGTCGGAGTTCGTATTGATTTTGCGCCTGTTGTTGATGGTGATACCAGAGGTTTGTGACCTGCAAGGGGTCTAAACTGAAACTGCAATCTCGTTCAAAATGCATATTTCTGGCATCCACGCCTTATCTGGTTGTAATGATGGCTTTTCATTGATAGAGAGCATAAAAGCATATAAATAAAAATATATTGTTATTAATCTCATTCACACTGGGCAGATGCCATACCAACCAGAGGAGACATCAACATGTTCCCTAAAAAGATCCCATTTTCACGACTAAACTTAAATTTGGTGGTAATTTCACTTTGACCTTCTGCTCCCTGCACCTTTCACTCTCATAATTTCCACCCAAATATATGCGTTTCGTCCCTAACACATTAGCATCGATAGTTTTTCAAGAGACTGCGAGAGGCTAACCTTGACATTCGCCCATCTACTGGTGTATATAGTGTGCACTCTTTGGAGACCATAACGTGTTGTTATCAAGTCTCCACAAAATGACAGATTCCAATTTTACACAATTTGAAAACTGTCAACCACTGTGTGTATCACGTGTACACAACGCCCCATATTTTGTATCATTATGCTACTATTAACCATAGCAAAAGAACTTACCCAAATCTAAATTTAACTTACTATTTGAATAGACGGACCCTCAAGAAATGTTTACGAGTCAAGTCTATTTTGATCATATCTTAATGTATGGTGTTCCCGAAGGATTAAAATAATCATTACAGTTAAAAATTCCTTAAGTCCTTCTTTGTAAAAACAGACTAAACGTAAAATCGCACCAATTCACAAGAGAGCCATGTCGTTTAAAGTTGTAACAAACCTGAAAGAACTTAATTTGCTTTCATGATGGAGCAAAACTGGATTATTCCCTTTCGCGTATTAAGTGGTGCTCAGTACAAAGTGTTTTCAAATGTCACTTTGTATCAATTTCCTGTATAAATCGCTAATGGAATGACCTATTCATGGTTTTCCGATTACTTTCGACAATAATCCCCTGTAGTTATTGAGTCCCATATGTTTGTCTCCCTTCGATGTGATGTTATACAGTGTTTTTACAATGTAAAGACATCAATTGTTACTGGAATCCTGAAATGAACAACGGTGTGAAGACCTGAGAGTTCATTACTTTACCTTTGTGTTGTATCTATTGATTGTAAGGTCGGTGTCTGACGTGCACGATTTTGAGCGCGTTACAGTTTTGCTTGGTATTGATGCCTCAATTGAGTCGTTGAGGTATTCTAAAAAAATACATATACTTCCTTTCAAAAGTTTAGACTCGCTAGTGTAAATATGGCCTCTTACTTCAGGCAACTGTGCTAAACTAAATTTTGCCGACTATTCCATACTGTTTAAAGGTACTGTTTACACATGAAATGATGCATTGTAAAACAAAATCGTAACGTTGAAAAGGTTATTGTCATGAGTTCAATTAATGATAAAAATCAGTGAATTCTTAACAAAACATTAGACCAAAACGCAGCTGTTCACGTGCTCGATATTTACACATGCTTTTCAGCAATTTGATGCATGATCTTCGTGCAATTCATCTGCATATGGTTTGCAGTTGGTTCCCCAAAGTTAGTGCAGAAATCAATCTTCGATGTAACCATAATTTATACAGAACATATAATGAGTGTTTTAAGTGAGCCTAAACTTTGGATGGGAACTATGTTACGTAGTGTTATGTCCAACGTTAAAATACTTTTTGATGCTTTTAAAGGGATCTTAATATCTTTTAGAGGCTGTCATGTCTTGAAACAGCTTTTTGTCTGAACAGGAATAAATGCCGGAATCTAGAACACTTGGATTAGAAAAAAAAATCTTATCCTCCTACAGTTCGTCTCTCCTAGTGTCAAGCGAGTTGCAATGTAACGAGGGTAGACACGTAAGTTTGAAGTCATATCAATTATTATATCATGCAATAGAAATATCATTCGTCTGCCTGAATGGCACACCCCAAAGGTATTTATTTCATACAAGGTCTAATGACACATTTGTGGTATTGAATAGATGTGCAAAAAGAATACTATCACTTCCGAAACAAGTATTGTCTTGACATACGCATTACAGAATTTTATCAGTCTGCAGTCTGTTCCATCACTTTTCTGGAATAGTGTTCGTTTTGTCATTTTAAGATACTGATTTCTTTTACTTGTTTTAATGGGGATGGATGGTGCCACCAGAGGCCAAAGACCTTTCAGGAGTCAGTCTCCTAATGTAGATAATTACCATCAATTTGTCATGTGGAAAACAACACAGGTATTGTTAAGGCCAAAGCAATGCTTCATTAATGACATATTAATAGTGTCTTTGTATTCCTCAGTGATCAAGAACTAATTATAAGGCGTTATAGCCTGACACATGGCAATATCTATGACCTAACACTTTCTGATACGACGGTAAACACATTTCGCGGCACGAGCAGGGTGCAGGTCCAAAAACTTTCCTAAAGAGTTAGAAATGTGAAGTAGTAATTGAATCAAGTTCGTTCGTTTCATGTCAGGGTCTTCGTGAAGAAATATCTGATAACTGACGTAACTGCATAAGGTCTGCCATAACTGTCACCAAACACGACATGAACTTCCGAATAGTAGATTAACCTTCATACCCATGGCATGGGCCTTCTGTCTAGGCCTTTGGGGCAACGAATAGCAATCACTGACAGACAGTTATTTTCAAAATTAGTTCAGCAGACTGTATACTCTTGGGTATAAACCGTCGCTTACACCAGAGTTCAGTGTGTGTGAATGTCAGCACTGAAAGAGTATCAAAATAGTTGGCAGGTAGGGAACACTGCTCAAGAACGATTTAAGCCATTGCCATTACGCGAAATGGCAATCTAGACAGCTTAGTGCATTCATCGCTTCCACAAGAACTCTCTTGGCGATCATTCGTAACAATCCTATCATTCCATAAATTCATTTCAGTGTTGCAGCAACTTGATTAGCAATGACAGGTACGTAATGTCAACAGTTGTCAAAACCAATGTGTTGGTCATGCCTCTAGCGTACATGTAGGCCCTAGCGGAACCAGCCCATATGGCATAAAGTCTCACATATGGAAGATATACTCCTTCGATCAAGAAACGCACAAGGGAAATGAGAATGTTGATTTGATTTTATTATTCAAGAAACATTCAGTACAAATGTAACATTTTTACCGAACAACGGTGACCAAATGCTCGTTAACTGCATTTTGCTCTAAGACAACCCTTTTCAACTTTCGTTGAACAAACCGCTATTTCACAGAACCTGCGAAAACGTTATGAAAAGGTGGTACAAAATAGAATGTACGGTGGTGTAACAATCAAGTGCAGTGATAGAAACTGTAAAAGTAAAAACGGCAGTAAGATTTTGTCATACGTTCGTCGACGCCTAGACCGCTCAGCCACCGCGGCTTCCACAAAAAATGGAAGTCATACGTTACATCTGACCACTTTCTAAAATGGCATTGTGTATTTCATAGATTTCGACCGTGGGAGCCGTGCCATTTTAAGACTTATCAGGGGCACGCAAAATCCGTAGTCTAGACTACCAGTTGTCCGACCTCCATTTTTGTGGAAGCCGCGGTGGCTGAGCGGTCTAGGTCTGCGATTAGGTGCCTGACTCTGAGGGTGTGGGTTCGAATCCCAGATGGGACTCAACCCCAAAAGTACTAGAATCTGTACTTTACTAAGAAAGTGTAATCCCAAATATAACATATGTTAAATTATGATGTGGACTCGTAACTTTCAGGCATAGCTAGCCCCACTGTACATTAGGGAGGGAAGAAGGTCAGTTTGAATGTCTTTCACCATTCATTTCTTTTGCAGTGGACTCAGCATAGATAAATGTTACTGAGCTTATGATGAAACTCGGTGATGTCAGTCCACCAGTAAAAACATCAAATCCTCTTCACTTATCCGTCAGTCCTGGGACGTCCCTCCACCATTCTATACAATCCATTGCAAACAAATCTGTATTTTACAACCTCGAAAAAATCGCACTCGAGGAAGAATGTTTACACTGTAACCAAATGGATTGCGGAAATTGCCCATATCTAATTGTTTTCTTCCAGCAGTCTCGAGTAGTATCAAGCAACATTTTAGCCTTAGCTAGCAGTAACGGTGGAAATAGACAGCAATGGATCCTGGCCTCTCGGAGGACACAGCACACATTAACAACATTTGTTCTGCTCTTTGGAATACTCGAGTCTAGATGAGAACTGATTATTTTTGTTTGGGATTTTTTTTAAAATTTTAATGATAACAGGATTAGCTCTAGATCACGCCAGCGAAGTCTCAGCAGCGTAAGTAGGAACAGGTGATCTGGTTAAACTTTATCTAAGCTGGTGATGACACAGGGATTACTGTTATTTGTGCAGACATTGAAGAGTCCGGAAGGACGTAATGTAATACATAATGGAAGTAGCAGCAGTCTAAGTTCATTCTCGGTTTGTCTCTTTGTTTCTTGTTATATAACGTCGCACTGTAACCCATCATTTTAGCTATATCACCGCGATCTTTAATTAATGGAGTCTGGACCATCGATTTCGAAAAATTGATCTTTGCAATTGGGATACGATGACATGCATCAGTGTGCGTGCCTGAACACCCATCTCATCTGTTGGCACTTACAGAAAATAGAGTGGATTGCTGAAGACCAGTTCTAGCCCAGATCGTCACGGGTAGGGTCTAATGATTGAGGTAGATCGATTTACCACTGATTTAAACCCTGTTCCATTTATATAAGCCATTTGAATATGTCTTATTATTTGTACACCAACATTTGTCAACATTTTAAAAATGTGACATTCTAGTTGCTCAAAAAGGAATTGTATCCTGCGAACGTTTGGAAACGAAAAATATACGTTCATCCAGAAAGTGTCCATAAACAGTGAAAAGACATCAACATTCAGCACAAACACATGTTCAACTTATAAATGTGACATAATTGAGTTATAAAACAAAGTACAAGAAAAAGGTACCATGTGTTCATGGCATTTCATTGTATTACTAATGATAGTTTGAAACATGAAAACACTATCCTGAGAGATTTAACAGTTTGGTTGTCAGTTTAACACTTTAATGTGTTTATATATCGAGGCAAGCGTTGAGTGGCATAGATATATTCTGCCCAATAATACCCAGAGAGAGCGAAAAGCGTTAGGTGCCATGATACTATCTGGCTCCAGAACTCACTTGATAGAGACAAGCATTAGGTGCCACAGATCTAATCGGTCACAGAATCCCAACGACCGAGACAAGTCTTTGGTGCCACAAGTCTTGTCGGCCCAAGAATCCCCGCGAATGATACAAGTTTTAAGTCTAATAGGACCATCGGGTCTGTTATATTCTCCCCATCAGAACGTCTCCCTGACTAGTAGTTTCAGAGACATATACGTCGCAATCATTAATCCCATAAGTATGTTGAAGACTCTCTCCCGGTTTCATGATTATTTAATAATAACTTCTTTTCTCAGACTTTGACAAAAAGGAAATAAGATATTGCCGCCACGCCGTCTGAGATGAACACTGAAAACGGCCTTTAGTCGACCACACATCTAAACTGCAATGCACACCCTAATTTCGAAGGTAGTCAATCTCCAATTATCCATTGCCTCGCTCATTTGCAATCGAAGGAAGGTGTTACTTTTGGTTAACAGACACCGAAACCCATAATATGGCAGCCCAAGGTAGGTTGGCACTTCGTTAACGCTGACCTGAGGGGCAGGGTCAAGAAGAGAGCCGACGAAATACCTCACCTTGTCTCGGGGAGTGCTGATGTTTGTGTCTTTTGGGCCTTAAATAGGAACATACTGCAGCCACGGAAATACTAAGGTCGTCACATGTATTGAATTTTCTGATGTTTTCTCATTTAGCAGATTATATGAAATCTAGGTTTTGTACGTCGTAAACTGGTCTGGACTATTCTTAGGCATCGATGTCTGACTGTTTAGCTTCTAAATTAGATAACAATGGGGAAGTTACAAAAGTGCCCGCCTGAGGAAAAGGAGCGGGTAGTCAGAGCCTTCGGACACAAACTGTCCGTGGAAACATGAAATAGTGGGTCTTTTACATCATTTTGTCACCAATACAGTAACCATTATTATTACATATAGAATAATATCATGCCACCAAACAAAGAACAAGTACATGTACCTTAATTTTAGGCAGGTATGTTCATAACAATTTAATCACAAGTTCGTGAGATATGCATGTGAACGTTTATGTTTTACAGTCATTGAACAGATGTATATCAGTCTTTTGTGATGCAAACCCAGCGGGGAAAACAACGTTCAAGGTTGTATATGAAAGTTTTTTAGACGTAGATATCCGACGTGGAATCAACGTTGAAGTTTGACCTATTATCAACGTTGAAAAAAGGTTGTATATGAAATTGTTTTAGACGTAGATATCCGACGTGGAATCAACGTAGAAGTTTGACATATTATTAACGTTGAAATGGGTTGGTCCGTGGTTGTGTATGGGAGTTTTTTTATATAGAAATCTAACGTAAACACGTGAAATTTCAACCAAGGTTTCAATACGTGTATACCGCATTCCTGTATATAACCTCGTATTTCAACTTTAAACTACACTAAGGTAGCAGTAAACTCCTGTATCCAATTAAAATACAAAACAAAAAAATACCTGCCACAAACAGTGAAACAGAAAATTACAGTAAAAATATTTACCTCATAAAATACTTGGTCGAAATTTTACATTCAAAATAGTGTTCATTTAAGTTTTATGTCAGTTGGATATAATTCCAGTAAGAAGGAAAGAGTATTCCAAATTAAGAAAAACTATTAGATAGACCCCTGAATAAACACAATGCAATTACTTTCACCATGAAAGGAATCCAAGATGACCATGAACTAAACCTGAAGACAGAACATAAAACAAGTCACTTTTCATGAAATCTTCATACATGACATCCTTTCGGTGATCTCTGTTTGTGATAATAACACAATATCATCTTAAACTGACATTCACGCCACAAATTTCAATGCCACAGTTCATATCTTTAAACACAATTATAACTTCAAAAAACACAATTATTAGCTCCTCTTCTTTATGCCACTCCCACCCTGAGGGTCAGGTCCATACTTCAGAAAGGTTCCTAACTCTTTCTTGAAATTTGCTTTGGTTGCATTCCTATCCTGAGATAGGACACACTCTGAAATATTTATATTTATATATATATAAATTTTATATGGAAGATATATTGTCTTAAATGATTCAAGTATTTGTTAAATCAATCACAAGTAAGGTTCACTTCACTGCTGTAACTCGGCATGTGAACATACAGCATCCATACAATAGATGAGGAAAAATACTTTTATAATGTAAACAATTTATATTTTCAACTAAATGAATGGAAGTCTTTTTAAACATTTGCAATTGCAAACTGATTGTTCAATTAGACAATGAATTAGAATGAATTAGACGATGCTTTACTGTCATATATTATTTGCTATGGTCATGATGAAAATGCTGACAAAGAGCATTTGGTAATTAACTTACCAGAGATGATTGAATACAATTTTGTATTCTTAAAAGAAAACTTGCCGTTTCGCCCATCAACATTCATTCTTGACATCAAATTGTTTGACATTGTCCTGCAAAACAATGGAAGTTTGTTGTTATTCTGTCAGATTTAGTTTTCTTTAGAGATGCCCGGAGATGAGTATTCAAAATTATATAGGTGTTGTACTGATGTAGCTATTTTGCTAACAGGAGTCATAAATTGTAACAAAAGCCATTTATTACATTAAAGGATGAGAAAACAAAGTGGGTGGTAACAAAAGTGCATTATCATCTTTCTCTTAATCTTTGAGATGGAGATACTGGTAAACAAGTGAAATGTTAAAACCTTGTTACCTTAGCATTGCTCTTTTTATGTCATCCACAAAACTGATGCCACCCAATCTTCGAAGATGAGATTTCTGCAAATTCAATTAAACATAACTTTTATTTTTCATAATTAAATGTTCCTTTATAAATTACTTCTTTTATATGTAAAATTTTAACCATTAAGGATGTAAATCATCACATCCCTTCCAAATCAGTGTAAGAATTAAAGTTTATGGGTGCAGTTTTGTTTACTGTCCCATCAAAGAATCATTAGTGAAGTTACATATTTTGTAAATAAATAAAAGGTTTAAAAAATTATATACAATTTCACCCATCACAAAGACATGCACAAGACATTTTGTTGTGAATTTTGGTTGCATGATCTGAGAAAGATGTCCTTTCGCCACACGGACT
This sequence comes from Haliotis rubra, assembly GCF_003918875.1. Lineage (NCBI taxonomy): Eukaryota > Metazoa > Mollusca > Gastropoda > Lepetellida > Haliotidae > Haliotis > Haliotis rubra. The sequence goes on along the minus strand of NW_025767357.1, from coordinate 2,457,917 downwards.
TGTACAATGTGCCGTTTAGATCGCAAATATAGCTACGAACTTACACGGTATAACTGGCACACGTTAGTATTATCTTGAGATGGTTATCGATAATCATTGCTTATCACAGTACACCCTTTCCTATATTTTGATTGAGATAAATGTTGATCGGTAATTGATGTCAAAAACATAAATATGTCGTTGTGTTTCTATAAGTGACTATGCTTGATGACTAATGGAACTAGTCTTGATTTATGGTACGCCTGATTAAAGCTGCTACCCTTTGTCTTGAATCGTGTGTTATCTAATGTCCCTGTTGTCACAGAAATAATACGGCATTCACCAAAAATAGGTTTTGTCCTTAGCTGGGTATACCTATAAACAATACATAATGGCAAAGTAATGGGAGGTGCGTCTGAGAGCTCCGCGACCCATTGGGCGTGTAAAGCCTCTTTAAGCAGCTGCACATAGAAACATACTGACAGCTTTATGACCTCTACATCTATCTGCCACGAGCTTTAAAATAAAACGTAATGATTTTTACGAAATGAACACGGTAAATGTAGCACTGGCATTGATTATCTCTTCATGGCCTTTAGCAGCACGAGAAAACGTCGTCATTAATGCTTCTATAAGTATTGATTTGAAGAAAACATACAACACTAGATATTATAGAAAGTTAGAAGTTTGAGTACGTTTTACTGTGTTACTTACTTATATATTTTAATGAAGACATAATCCGATAAAAATGGATCCTTCTAAAGGCACTTTCCACAGACCAAGTGAAAAAAGGTTACATTTCTAGTGATGGAGCTATGTCGTTATCCGTGGAGGTATTTTTATAAAGCTGATATGTGATAAGTGTTAATAGACACGCAGATTGTACCACTACGTGACTGGGTGTGTTGACCGATAACAATTGCTATGGTGTCGCCCGTTTGTAGCAAAGACATAATGAAACTGCTCTGAAAAGTGGCAAAAAGTGATTAAGGTCGACAGTTTGCGGGACAGAACTCTTCCGAATCCTCCTCCAACCATTGGTGATTATCATGTATGATCTCAGTTTCAACGTTAGGTTCAATGTTATCAGTGTATAGAGTAAAGTTACTGATGCAGACTGATGCTAACAACTCGATAGTGTGTAACAAAACATGCAATGACATATGCACATTGTGTGTAAAAAGATCTGTTTCTACCAATCCTTAAGAAAGGGAGGATCTTTATGTGCTTTTGCTGGCATACAGAGATCCTATAACCAGCTGAATGTGCCCTCTAATGGGTTCGCTGTGCCTGGGATAATCAGATTGACGATAGTGTGAAAGAAACGCGTAGCTGATACGTCAGTAAAACGTCACTCTAACCCAAGGTCTCCCCTAACACTTTAGTCACTTTACACGCATGCCTCGCATTTATGTAGAGGTACATGTCGTGCATGTTACAAAGTCTATGTCAGTACCTTCATAGATCAGCTGCTGTTGACATGACGTCACCGACACATAACAAGGAGGTTATTGGAACTCATTTAATAACATAATGTATAAAATTGGTAATACCGTCATTATATATTGGCAATACACCCAGACGCCGACTGCAACTATGATTACTTATGTCTGTCACGGTTAATACACCCAGAAGTCGATTGCAACTATAATAACTTTGCATTCTGTCACAGTCAATACACCCAGAAGCCGACTGCAAATATACAAACGTTATGTACGTCACAGTCAATACACCCAGAAGCCGACTGCAACTATACAAACGTTATGTACGTCACGGCCAATACAACCAGAAGCCGACTGCAACTATACAAACGTCATGTACGTCACGGTCAATACACCCAGAAGCCGACTGCAACTATACAAACGTAACGTACGTCACGGTCAATACACCAGAAGCCGACTGGTATAACAGTGTATCAGTGTATTTGCCACGGTCAGTATTCGCAGTGTTGCAAAACAACATATATTGCCTGTACACCTTGAAGCCGACTGCATCTGTTTAACTATCCAGATCAGTTCAATCCGTGGCCCGCTGCACATTGTATACCAAGATATGTATCACTGACGATATACTATGGAAGCGACTGCACTTTGTAAAAAGAACATGTATGTAATCGTCAATACACTCAGGAGCCTACTGCTCCTTGTACAACAACATGTATGCAATTGTCAATACACTCAGGAACCTATGGCTCCTATGTACAAAGAACATTGTGTGACGTTATATCAGCGTCAAAGTACCCTTTACGTCGCTTTCAATAAAGCTCGAAGCCACATCCAAACTGTATAGGTTACGCCTGTATACCCAAATGTCGGGGACAGTACGCTTAATAACACAACAGAAGTGATCTATTTAAGCCCACATCATTCAAAGAATATCCTAATACCGTTTTTAATCGCAGTATATGTGTATATTTTAGATATATGGCTAACATTGCCTACAATGAAGGCAGCTGAAGGGATGGTACAAGTCCTGCTGGGGAACAGTGCAGGAAGCAGAAGTATTGTAAGTCCCCACGGTCCCAAGTATGGTGGCTTAACTGTGGTTGCAATCAATCTCTAGCCCATTTTATACAGTGTTTGTCAATTGATAGTTTCAATTTTTTACTTGCTCACACACTAATTTTAAAAATTGATAACCTGATTGTTGTACTGTCCTTCGATGACAGCTATTTAGAGTATTTTAGATTTATTCTTAATTTATGAATTTCTGTCGTCGCGATATGGCTGAAATATTGCCGATATGACGTCAAAATATAACTCACTCACTCACCCAGATACTGCAACTGGTACAATAACATGCCAGTCACATAATATGCTTTTCTACGTAGTATGTCCTGTTTCAGTCTAATTGATAGCTGATATATCAACAACACAAAATAGTTTCAACTATGCGAACGTGTTTACTGATGACTCATCCCCAGGTGGCGCTGTGGTGGTGTTTACCTACTACAAACACAAGCGGTATTTGTGACGCCCATCTACAATCTATATCTCTCCCAATCCTAAAAGAAGATCAAAACCGTCTTTAGTTATGCCTGACAGATACAAAACCCTTCTGTGGTAGTGCCTCTGATGCGTCCTGTTTCGTAGAATGACGCTAATATGGTTGGCGTTTTTATCTGTCACAATCATCTCTCTTGCCGTCCATCATTGTGTAAAGTGTCTTTCCAGGGCAGGTATATCACTCCATGATGTCTCACTTATATTAGCAAAAGGTAAACTTGCATCTCAGTGGTAGTTAATGATCTATCACAGAAACCTACCGTTAACAGAGTAGCGAGACATTTCATGCTTGCATTGACACATTTGTTCTGTATCTAGTATGACCTTAAAAGCATGTTGTTGAGAGGGAAACATTCAAATAATGTAGTTGAAACAATTGTATATATTTTTGTAAATAAAACTGGGTTTTCTGTTTGAAGACCTCTCAAGTATACATGTTATCGATACAGTTTCTAGAACAAAACGCTTGAGACAAGTTATTTTGTTCGACTATTACAGTAAAACCTATTTTATATACAGATGTGATTCGTATGAACGTGTACCAGTTAAGCGACTTGTGTCGTGAAAACATTCATAAGCATTTTGATATCCATATGAAATCGTCATCTAATGATACTGTTTCTCGATCAGCCTAACCAACAATAAAACCCCTGTGTGTCGCATGGGTCATGTGGTAACAAGTTATGTGTTATCACATATGCTGCTCTTTGAGCAAATCTACAATTATAAAATGAACACATTGTATCTGCCACTGACCAACCTCCACATTCATATATGTAATAATAATACCCCACAGACCTGTTTCTGATGGCCAGTGCATCAATAATATCATTAGTCATCACCATGACACGACAGCGCAATACAAAGCAAAAATGGAGGCAACATAGCTCACTGCACAAAGTCCTATTAAAACTAACAGTACCTCTGCTACCGTCATGAACTCCAATTTGTCGAAGTTATTTAAAGAACACATATTCAAATATTAAATATACTTTGCCTAACTACAACTGATTGTATAAAATGGTCCTTGAAGTTCTCTTTAGGATATTGATGTGTGTGATGTGTGACGTAAGATATTTCTTTCCACACCTCAACCCTTACTACAATTCTCGTACCCGAAATGAAACATGTTTTACAGAATTACAGGGTATCAAGTAATATCAATGTATTAATGAAGGCTATTTTCCTACTTACACATGTACCTATTACGATGATTATATGAGATGCTGGCGTCATCCTTGACATGAACTGAGGTTAATACCTGCATTAATCGGATGTCCAGAATTTTAAAAGGCTAATGCTAGGTTGGCAGGCAACCCAGGGGATTTCAAAAGATCATACACATTGAAGGGGCAACTGTTGCATGAATATGAATGAAAAGATAAGAATTTCAAGTAGGGTAACCAATAAGTCGTTTGTGGAAATGAAGAATGCACTAAGCGGTCTAAAATGTAATTTAGCACAATGACAGATAATTAAATAGTTCTGAGATCAAAGGAGTGTCCCCGAACTGTCAACTCTTTTGACAATCTTTCAGTTCTGACATTAACACAATTTGAACCTTGGCATAAGCCACTGATATTCTTCCCCTTAGAATACAGCTGAAATCCTTTTGAAATAAGTTTCTGTCAAGTAAATCGGTGATTGCAAAGTGTTGACCCATGAGTTTGAGCACAATGTCGTCTCTGTTGGCAGTTATGACAACCTTTCGGCTGTTACGTTAATTATCGGATATGTCTTCAGACATACAACTGACGAGCTTCACTCAATTGCATCGGCACATGTACAGCTTTCACGAACCAATATTGATTATGCTTTCTGCTCGTTTGTTGATCTTGGAAATGTCACCAACTTAGCAGCAGAAAGTTTAATGATATAGATATCGCCATGCGTCAGACTGTTAACAAGAGTACTATTCGGCCTGTCGAACTTTGGACGGAAGAGTCGGTACATCATTTACTTGACGCTGAAAGTCCCATGCATGTTACCTTATTGGATCCAAACAAACAAACAAACAAACAGACAAACCTTGTCACTTTAAAATATATTAACTTTGATATCACTTGCGTGGTTTTCTATGTTATTTCCTCTGTGTGCTATACCAACGTGACGGTATGTGGACTTGGTTCATACTTTACGTTAAAACCTTTACGACTGAACTGGAAATGTGAACTAAATGATAATGCGTTGTTTCCCTTTGAGTATCCCTGGTGGAGAATAGCGTTAACCAGAATTCAAGTGCATACCCAACCCGAGCAATTAAATGATGGGCAAGAACGCTGAGGAAAACTGTTGAATAATACGCCTATAACGTCAATTTTGATAATGTCTTATGTGTATAAATACAGAGATAAAGTAAGTAAAGAAATAAGTTTCATATTCATTTGATATTTCAGCCAGAACATTTCTTTTGTGGTTCATGTCATTGATAAATGCAACTGAAGCAACACTATTTTCACAATTAAATTTTCGTGGACACGACGAAGGAAGGGAAGATACTGAGGTTAGTCACAAGAAACCCCACGGAACATCACGTTAACGAGATGAAACGTTGCAACCATAAGCAAGAATCTGAGCTTTCATTATCATTATGACCTAGACTACTTTCCTTTCATTCTAAACCAGGGATTATATTTTGTTTGCCTTTTACTCTTGTGTATCAAAAAGGTATGCTTTGACAACATTACTGTGGCAGAAAAGAGGCAGATCGTGTGAAAGCTCCTTTTCTTTAAAAAGAACTACATTTTTGCTGTGAATGCATCACTGAGGCAGAAGGAAAGTGTATTTATTATATGATCACATAATTAACTGTGTCTTCAACATTTGCCAACTTCTATCTTTTCCGTGTAATAAGAGGCTTATGTGGTCCAGTTGAACCAGTGCTGTAACGAAACACATAAAGAGGATTAGATAAACAGCATTTTTGAAACATACAAAGGTTAATCCATCGAGCTTGCAGAGGCTACATCATGGAATTAAACTCTTTGCACTGAGAGGTCTCCCCGTTCGTTTCTAGGTTGGATTACCTCTTGCTTACCACTAAAGCAGGATAACTACGAGAACATTGAGAATTTAATACTCACGGATAACAGGAAGAAGGAGATCGGCAGCAACAGAAAGCAGATCACCATACTAGGACATTGAGGACTTACAGCATGTATACTACTTGTATGGGGCCATGCATGGCAGGCTATTGAACTGTCTTGTACCTTTTCTATGCTTCATACGTCAGGCATAGCTCTCGTAATGACATATAAATGATACATAAAAAGCATGTCAAGTGATAAACACTCAATTTGTCGAGAATATTGGAATGCGTCACACCATTCTTGAATCTAGTAAAATTGTTCTCTTCACGTTGAAAACACTGCATAATTTCACATCAAAGCGATCCAAACACATGGGACAGCAAGAGATTATTGTTGAAGGTAATCAGAAAACAACAACGAGGTCATTCCATTAGCAATTCATAGAAGCATTCGACACAAGGCGGTATTAAAAACACTTTGAACTGAAGACTTCTTAATACGCGAAAAGGAATAACCAAATTTCCTCACATCAAAAACGTAAAATAAGTTCAGTTTCTGTAACTACTTTAAACCACTACACTCTTGTGAATTGGTGCCAATTTAATAAAGTCGGGTTTTATGAGGAAGGGCTTAGGAAAGTGGCCGTTATTGTATTGCACAGGTTATGCCATGTTATCCATTGTACAACTTTGGGCAATTGTTCAATGACATAAAGTGCAACCTGTGTAAATTTATGCCTTTTGTAATTTCTTTACTTCTGTTGTCATTCGTCCCTGTTGATGGGGAGGATATATAATTCTGAGGGAGCAACAGTGACCCGTTGTAGAGAAAACAGGTATGTTTGTTTGCAAAGTTTGCCAATGTTCGTTAATTACTATGTTTTTGTCATCAGGAGAGTAACAGGGTAGTTAAAGGCCAGGATCATCAGGAGAGTAACAGTGCACTGCATATCTTACTGTTCATGTCAGATTCTAAACATTTCTCGGTTTAGCAAAATATACTAAAGGTCAAATGAAACGCCACCACGTATAGTGTTATGCCTGCAGCGCACCGCAGGCTGCTTGGTTTGTAAAAGCATTCCTGTTCATCATATCGGCTTTTAAGTTCCTCTCAAAGAAGGAACAAATCAGACTATTAAAAATTACACGAAAAAAACACGATTAGTGGGTGAGTTTAAAAGTTCCTGAACAATGTGCCCAAATTCTAATGCTTTGTCGCCTCGATGAAGCAGAGTACATTTCACATGACCGGCATTGACGGTGATGCACAGTGCAATAAGTTAACCAGCTCAGCCATAGAAAGAAAGATCAATTTCTAAGCATCACATCAAGACTAATTGCTTTCCATACCAAAATTGAAATTTGGTGTGCTATTTCAACTTTTGTTTATCACAACCTTCTGATTCGACAACATCCTAATGGCCTGTCTCTCATGTAGTGCCCTTGTGGACACCTTTGTGTACTCAATTACTGTTTCGTTATAATAGGTCCATGTCTTTCATTTGTGATGTATTTGTAGCTGGACACGCCAAAATGAACAATGGGCTGGCAAGGGTTACATCGTAGATTTAGTCTCTCTTCTACCCAGGCGTTTCTGAGTGACATTACACCCGTCTATTATAACATCAGGAAAATTGTGAAAGTGGATTGTTTTCTTACAAAATCGATCGTATAATGGATTTGAGTTGTATACACTTTGAGTTTTATTCTTATGTTTTATGTGAGGCTCTAAAGCTAAATATATATAAATTTCTATGAAAGCATCGGGTTGGTTTTTATGATGTTGAATTCATATCTATCTGAGAACACTAAAAATAATTCGTCGCGTAATTTAGGCATATTTCACGCACCGTATGGTGTGAATTCTTACACGGAGGCAGTTAAGTGTATATTGTAAATATTCTTTAATAATAATTCACAGTTATATTCGTTAGTAATATCAAATTGCGATTTGAATTTATTGCGACGATGTGCTTTCATACAACACGTGCCATCAAAGATATCTTACTATCAAGTATCTTACTATTACTGACACTTGATGGAAATGATCAATGTTTATACGCTGTCTTAATTTCAGCAATTTTTCCCACGCGTTTCTGGTCTAAAGGTTAATATAGAAAAAACAAGATTAATTTGGATAGGATCCAAGAAACGATCTCGTATCAAACTATGTAAGGAGTGGAACTTTGACTGGTCTCAGACCGATTTCAAACTGTTGGGAATAAACTTCGATATTGATACATGAGTCAATTACGTTATGAAGAAAAGTTCCTACAAATAAAACACTTAATGGACATCTGGTTAGCAAGAAATCTTACACCTTATGGAAGAATCACAGTTTTAACATCCCTCCTCCTGCCCAAGTTAAAGCCACCTGTTTTCTGCCCTTCCCCGCCCACCTGAATCTATTGTAGACAATTTCCCAAAACAATGTTTCAGATTTATATGGCGAAACAAGCCAGATAAAGTTAAAAGATATATTGTTGTTCTAAATCCAGAACATTGGGGGCTTAAAGTTCCAATGACTAAAAATGTTATATGTTCGCAAAAATTGAAATGGGTAGAGAGATTATAAAGCACCTCACCAAACCGGAAATCACTATTAATGCATAGATTACACAGCCAGAATTTATTGTGGATATCAGATAAAACATACATCGAAAATATAGTGATTCCTGCCAATTCAAACCCAATTTGGATAGAAGTCTTTAAAGATTGGTCTAATATTGTTAGAAGATACAAAGGACATGTGAAAACTGAATGCGACCTACTCTCTCAAAGTATTTGGAATAATGATAGCATAAAAGTTGGAAATAAAGACTATTTCTTACAGAAGCTGGGAAAAACAAGGTTTAATTCGTAAACGGCTTACTGAATGAAAACGGCAGATTTTGTTCTAAGGAAGAATTTTGTCCCTTGTACACCCTAGACACAGACTTTCTTAAATATGAGGGTGTTAAACGAGCAGTTTTATGTTATGCATATTCAATATGCATTACTTTACCCGGACGTAGATTATGTAATCCTGTGTATCCGTTTATAATGAAATGTACAAACAGTCGCCTGGGACATCAGAAAGTATTTGACATGTTAGTTGATTCACGCTTTGTTAAACTCCCCTGCTATGATAAGTTGGAACACGTCACTGCTTCACACTACTCGGACTTTGACTAGAAATATTTCAACTCGATCGCAAATAAATGTACTACAAGTACCGAGTTAATATGGTTGCAGTACAGAACCATTCGCAGAATATTGCCAGTCAGACATTTCCTCTACAAAATCAACTGTGCGAATAGCCCTAAATGTACATTTTTCAACAATTAGGACGAAACAATTTATCATATCTTCTGGGTGTGTGACAAGTTGGAAAGCATATGGCGTTAAATGAAAATATGGCTTAGAACTGTAGACGTAGAATTGAGTCTTACTAAATCCCAGGTAATGTTTGGGATTAAAGGAAAGCATAACTATGCATTAAATGCGAAAATTATTTTAGTCAAGAATAGTATATACAATTGTAGTAAGAAAGGTTTCATTCCAAATATTTCATACATCAAGAGGCAAATTATACAATACTATAATACCACAAAATATGTATACATTAATCTTGACCAGGAACCCTACTTCCTAATACTTTTTGTTCCAGTTTACACATGCTACTCAGAACCGTTGAGTAAGTAACTAATCTCGTACATGTAACAATGTTATTGACTCTGTACAATTATACTGAAGTATTATCAACCTTACACGTATGTATTGAACTTTATACACTTACACATGTCAACCTGTACGTATACCTGGAAAAAAGCAATATAAAAAAAGTACGGTGAAATTTTAATGACACTGTTATCTATCCCTCTGGCAAAATCTGTGTCCCATTTTTTGTGACTATTAATTCAAGTGAAATGATAAGCTCTCAATTCGACCAAATTATAAATAAAATGCCATGGAGTTCAATGTAAGTATTGTCTTTACTTTGAAAAAGGAAACACTGTATAAGTTCACATCAAAGCCTGGCAAACGTATTGAACACAATTACAATTTGAAATTATAGTCAAGGTAATTTAGCGATTAAGACAGGAAAGCGACACAGCCTTGAAACTGAGAAATACCTGGGAAGTGGAAAGAAATCATCCAATTTCACTACATCATAACGCATTTAAATTTAGTTCGGAAATTACTATAATTTGCATTAGCGGAAAGGCGTTCAAAACCTCCGCTTGTCACAATGAAGGTTATGGCTCAATCATAGGGATATATGTCAGGCTATTCGGTTTCTCCCTCCACGTCACCCACTTTTCTTACTTCAAAATATATTTTGAGACTTGGTGAAGTTGTCGAATACTGGCTAAAGGGATGTTTTAACTGTTACTAATAATGCACTGCATCAGTCGCTGCCCTGTTACCAACTAAGAAGACCCTCGAGGCACGTACGTCACCGACTGCATAAACAGAGCGAAAGCACCAATAGGTTGCTTTCCTTATCAATCTTTATAGACCTTCGGCATAAGAAAGCATACTTCACCGACGTAAAAATGTCTCTGACGAGAATGAATGTAGAATGTCCTGGTATCATCACAATTTCCTAGTGATTCATAAACACATGCTCTGTCATCATATCGCATGGTGACAATCACTGGATTCGATTTGTATACAAACAACATCGTACAGCTGTAATACTGCTGAAACAAATATATACTCATGATGTAGTCACAATGGTATTAATCGATTCTGGGTTAGAATTGGTCTTAAGTAACCTATGCTTGACGCAAGGCGACTAACGGGATCTGCTGGTCAGGATCTTGACTTTGTTAACATGTACCATCGTATCCCAATGGCGTATATCAATCTTAATGCTATTGCTCACTGGATTGTCTGACCTACCAATTACGATTGGTTACCGCGATCCTTCTATCAGCAAATATTATTACATTCGGGAGTAAACAGTTTGTGGAAAGCATTTCCTAAAGAAAATGATTCTTATGTCAGGCAATAATTGTAAAGTGCAAGTATATAGTACAGTTCTGGGAAATCTGGGTGCTGGGAAATCCATGTCGACTCTGTTGCCGGTCATGGCATTCTCTGAGCTGCAATGTCAATTATCTGATACTTCTTCAAAGGAAACCAGACATTTAGCTAACGAATTTAGACCTAGACAGTTACATTCAAAGGTCAAGATCAAAGGGCCAACAGAGGTAACCTTGCAGAGTTTATGTCCACTGCTGAGCTATCAAAATATCACCACAAAAACATATTCTCGCAAACAGATTTTTGTAATCAGCCGAAAAAAAACATTTACACATGCAACACAGAGTGAGTTACCCAAAGTAATCTGTTACCATTCACCTCAGATCGAATGGAGAAAACCAGTCGACTGATTATGGATTGGTATCAGTGCAGAAAGCTGATGTGTTGAAACGAACGGCGAAAAAGCGATCAAACCTTCCCATTTGATTTATACCTAGACTATTTGATATTTAACTATATTGTTGATACTTGTTTTGACATTTACAATTTCATTTGTCTATTATGCATAGTCTGTCAGCTTTCATGTGGCAACAAATGAACAAAGCATTGGAGAAGATGATTAGAGAGGACGGAACTAATCGCTACCAATTTAAATGAAAACATGTAATTCCTATGATTCTCAACACACATAATAACACAGTAATATACTAGGAATGACAAGTCTTTATGTATGATCAGCTTGTTTATTGTATAATGTTGTACTTTATTGAAGTTGATCATCCAGAAAGACTTGTCATTCCTATTGCTCACAACTTCTACCATGCCTCTCAACAGTTCCGTAATATGCCTGTTGTTAGAAATAAGACTGGTGCAGTGTTGGCTGTCGCATCGTTTTCACACCAAACCTGTTATTTGCCTGACGATTTTTCGTCAAGGAGCTTTTAATATTAACAGGAGAGGCCATGATGCCTGTTAGGTGGAAGGGGCGTGACGTCATTAATACTGTCATTCGAAACCGCTCATATTGTGTGGCATCTCTATACATTTGCGTGTAATAACAAACAATCATTCACTTATTTTCCCGTATGAAGTAGAAGTAAAATAGACCAGTGAAAGATCCATATCAGTGTTATAGTTAGACCTATGCATGGTGATTTAGAGTGACAAAAGTCTATCCACGAACTTGTAACTTTACCTTTCTAACAACCGAATTCACTTTATGTTGAGCATTATCAAACAGATGCTATAGATTCATATATGTTCATGTACAATCGAGCACGCTCTTTCAACGCAGATTTCAACGAGGGTCATACAACTCTTGCTCAAACGTTGCTTGATCAGGATTTCGTGAGGATCAAGGATCAAGATTTCCAAATTTGACGTATTATCAATAAGAAAAGATATTTCCGATACAACGTGTACCGTATCTCACATACCAGATACGTCCCCTGTTCACGATGTTTCGGCCATGGCATCTTAGACTTAATGCTTGCTTCATAGTTCACCCTTTGTGAGAGTGTTATTTGTGCTAATCATAATCATTATTGCTTAAAAAATCCATTGTTAAAATGGAGGATCATTCCTTGAATCACGTTTGTCTCCTAACTTCTGTCGGTGGCACTCTGTTATATGTGTTTCTCTACATTTCCAGGGATGGGCATTATTTGTGACGTCTAGACGTCTGCATAAACACGTCTGACACATACAAAAATCTTCTGTGATAGTGCCTCTGTTGCGATTTTGTTTCCATAAAATACATCGTTTGTATTTCAGATGCAGACGCCGGGGTGGCCTCCTGTCAGTCTAAAAGGTCTCACACCCGTGAAGATCCTGGTAGGAATTGATCTTCAGTAACCCATGCTTGTCGTTAGAGGCGACTAACGGGATCGGGTCGTAAGGCTCGCTGACTTTGTTGACACATGCCATCGTATCCCAATTGCGTAGATTGATGCTCATCACTGGATTGTCTGGTCCAGACTCAGTTATTTACAGACCGCCGCCAAATAGCTGCCATATTGCTGTGGCATCACCCTATTTCCCATCAGCCCATTGCCATCAGCGAGTGTTTGAAATGATGATAATAATTCAACACTATACAAACATCCATGCGCTCAACTGCGTTAGACACAAAACTACATGCATGTAACACTGAACAGGCTCTTTCACGGCCTTGCATGTCTTATTTACAGACAGCCGCCATATGGTTGGAATATTTGGAAGTGCGGCGTAAAACTAAACTCACTCACTCTATAAGGTCTCACTTCAGATATCATTGGAACAAATTACATCCCAATGCCAATGAATTAATTATTTATCATAGTAACTTAAATGCCAAACATGACACTGAGTGACCTATTCTTTGTGTGTATTGTTCACAAAATGCATTTTCAGTTCGTATTGTGGAAAAAATGAAACCATGTACATGTCGACACGCATAATGTATATTTAAAGACCTCTTAAGTACATCTAGAATCAATGCATATTTTAGAACAACCAGAAGACCGCTGTCTGATGAGCACGTTTTCCTGCTCGATGACATTATTTTTACACACAACGTAATCATTTTACATAAACACACGGAAACTTCAAAGGCTTGTTTGGTAACATAATCATACATAGCTTCAACAACTTTTAAACGTAACTCCAAGCCTGAATTTGATCTCACATAGCTAATTATGAAGACAGTCCATTTCGTAAATTACGAACCTTTTGAAATATCACTTATTAAAGATCATGTTTGAGTCTATTTATGTCGCAATCATATCGAAGGATATAATCAGTTACATGAATAAGTCTGGTTCCAAGAGTTGAGAATATAAGAAGTGCACTGCTTAATACATTTACATCACGATCTGCTTTAAATAAAGAAATAGAGGGCTGCACATTGAAGAGTGCCATCTAACATACTATAGTTGCATAACAACAGATAGTGAAAACGCTTTTTATATATTTTATGTGTCTTACCAAGTGGGAACATATTAAATAATTAGACAGAATATCGGACGTCCTTAGCTACAATATTTTACTAAAGACACAGTACTAGTACTTCCTGAGTTCATCAAAGACTGCTTACAGTGGAAGAATCCAGTTTTCAGGCCCCGATTTCTTGAAACAAACTTAAGTCTGCGTTTTGGCTTTACAGTACCTCTACTTCCCCGTGAACCACCGCTGACTATTTTGTTGCTGTTGGCGTATTCAGATGTTGGCGTTTATGGACAAACAAAGTATATATATAACAGAATACATATTCAACGATTACAATATCCACTTATGTGAATGATTTTGGCATGGTTTTCACACTCTCTGTGGAGTAACGTTATGACATGTTCGACATGATGCCTCTTGACTTCACAAAATTTTGTGTATTTCGATACCCTTCCAAATTTTGAAATAACCGTCAACATGCAATTTGAGACTACTTTCACATATTGCACAATTTCAGTGGGCGAAGCAATTGATATATCTAATATAAAAAAACGAAGAAGAATTTACAGCGATTTTTCCACAAATCGTCCCCATAAACCTTCGAAGTATTACAATATCTGCACTGATGTTAGTATCCACCTTGAATGAAGGTGCATGTCACTAAGACATCTTCTTAAAAACAACATATTCACAGACAGACAGACAGACAATACTTTATTACCATAAAAGGAATTCGTTTTGGATCACAGAACCTGACCAAACATCAAATGAATAACAAAATAAAATATGAAATTGCTAAAAACATAAAAAGATATAAATATGTGCTTAAAGATAATTCAGTGAATAACATGATAACTGGACATTCAACATCAAATTAAAATTGCAATGCTTTGAGGTACAAAAGACGTCTTGGTAATTGGCACTGTGTAGCGGCGGCCAGCTATTGAATGTTCTCGAAATAGTAATGTTTAATTTTTTTAAACAAAATTGGAACCATGTGCTGGAAATAATATGTCATGCCTCCAGTGAAGTATGATTTATCTGTCATCTCGTGCAGTGATAAACGTCATATGTTCACTTCGTTCGACGAGAAATATTTCATATTTCACTAGACACATGAAATGTTCTATATAACATCTCTCTTTGAAAATCACTTTGGCTGCTGGTGATTTAAAGCCCAGTTTTAGAATGTAGTGTTCTGAACATTCACATTTTATTGTTTTAGACCTTATCTGTGATCCATTGGCTATTTTACGCTCCTTTGTTTCAGTTTAACAAGAATTATTACAGTAAAACTTGATTTAGTCACAATATGGCTGAAATACTGAATACTTAAATATTAACTCACTAACTCGTTAAAAATGGATTATATGTATGTACTAACTTTGGAAAAAGAGTTCAATTGAAGATTCACGTTGAATGTGCATATATCATAATTTGATACACGGATAAACACTTAGAAGGTTGGAAACGAAATCGTGATATGCCAAAACGTACGCACGCACAGTATGGCCAATTTAGGGGATTCACAACGTCAGTTGGCAATAACCTTCAACTGCAGCCAGGCCACCATCATCAAATTGACAAAAAATGCTACCAGCAAACAGACGAGACCCAAGACCGCCCAAGATTGGGAAGACCAAGAGTCATGACACCGGCCATAGACCATTACATCCAGCAGATCGACCTCTAGAATAGATTCATGACGGCGACAGTACTAGGACACGCCATCAGCAGACGGAAAGCCTTTCGGTGACTTGGTATGCCCGGTATACGAGCCTACCGCCCCTTCCGTGGAATGGCCTTGACACATCTACACAGTAAACTCCGAAAGCAATGGGCCCGAACTGTATCATAAATCTCACATACGTCTCTGTTTCTATTCTTTTTGGTCAGTGACATTCGTTTGCCCGGTATTTTATATACGACTGCTGCAGGTCTTCTGTTGTTGTTTTTTCATTTGGTATGCATGGGTATTTATGCCACCGTCATGCACGTGCATTTGAACCAATGTGTCACAGTTACTTATTTCACGTTTTAAAAAAAGCACGATTCGTAGTTTTCGGAGAGCTGCTTCGTTATCGGAACCATGTTTCGCTTTGGCGAATGTTTTCTGCTTTGGTTGTTTTCTTTGTTTTAAACATATTATATTCACAGAGAAAAGGATTAGGAACAAGTTCTACAAGAATACTGTCTCCTTGGTATGTACATAGGTAATTTAGATTGTTTTGGTTCAAACCTATACCAGCGTTTTTGTTTTTTATACAAATACTTGAAAAGTGATAACTTTCCTTTTCCCGGTAGTATATAACAACACACATATTACTGTGTTATAATGTCTGTTGAGAATCATAGGCGTTCGATTTTTATATTAAAAATGGTAGCAATTAATCAAAGGTGCTTTTTTATCTTCATGGCCATACGTTATCTTCATCTTCCCCAATGCTTTGTTCATTCATTGCCATGTGGAAGTTGTCAGAGCATAGATTATAGATAAATGAACTTTAAAATGTCAAAACAAGTATCAGCAATAGCTACATAGCAAATACACTAGGTATCAATCAGGAGTGGAATCTTTGATCTTATTTTTTCGCAGTTCGTTTCAACGCATCAGCTTTCTGCACCAATACCAATCCATGACTACTTGACTGTTTTTCCCATTTATTCTGAGGCGAATGGTAACATTGCAGATTGTTTTGGGAAACTCACTTTATTTTGTATTTGTAACTGGTCCTTTTCTGCTGATCACAAAACTGTTTGCGAGAATATGTTGATAGCTTAGCAGTGGACATAAACTCTGCAAGGTTACCTCTGTTGGCCCTTTGATCCTGAACTTTGAATGTCACAGTCTAGGTCTGAATTCGCCTGCTGAATGTCTGGTTTCTTTTGAAGAACTATCCGATAATTGGCATTGTTCCTCAGAGAATGCCATAACCGGCAACAGAGTCGGCATGGATTTCCCAATAGTATATTAACCTTGCTTAAGGCCAAGAAGTGTACTATTTACTTGTACTTGCATGAACCCTTTACAATTATAGCCTCACAGACGAATCAGTTTCTTATGCAAATTCTTTCCACAAACTGTTCACTCCAAGGCGAAATAACAGCTGCTAATAGAGGGTTTGTGGTAATCGCATCACAGTATTTTTTCATACCACAGGAACAATGTTGTACAAGATAAAACTACAGGACGAGCAACACTCAGGGCGATACACCCTGGGAAAGAAAACACCGTAACACTTGGTCCGTAAAATACACAGGAAATACAGATACGTTTTACGTCGGTGAAGTATGTTTTCTTATACCGAATGTCTTGTGAAATAGATAAGGAAAGCAAGGTATCGGTGCTGTCGCTTTGTTTACGTACAACTTCCTTGGTCGTGTCTACGAAAACTTGATTGTGGAAATATTGTTGCTTAAGTTGTAGTTGTCAATGACATGTACCACAGCAGAAATAGTTCGACTGAGACATCAATATGAGACATGTGTCTTTATTTACTTAAAAGCAGCGGAATCTCTGTACTTACAATGTCTTATGAAATTGATAAGGAAAGCAAGGTATCGGTGCTTTCGCTTTGTTTACGTAGTCGGTGACGGCCGGGTATCGAGGGTCTTCTGAATTGGTAACAGGACAGCGAGTGATGCAGTGCATTATTCGTGAGATGTACAACATCCCTTTGGTCAGTATTCGACAACTTCATCAAGTCTCAAAATATATTTTAAAGTTAGAAGAGTGGGTGACGTGGTGGGAGAAACCAGTATAGCCTCACATATCTTCCCATGTTAGAAATTGAGCGATGACCTTCATTGTGACAAGCGGAGGCGTTCAACGCTATGCCACTAATGTAAATTATAGTAATTTCAGAGCTAAACTTAAAATGCTCTATGATACAGTAAAATTGGATGATTTCTTTCCACTTATCAGGTAGTCCTCAGTTTCAAGGTTGTGACGTTTTCCTGTCTTTATCGCTAAATTACCTTGACAATCTCAAGTTGTATATGCGTTCCATATGTTTGCCTTGCTTTGTTGTGAACTTTTACAAAGTGAAGGCAACACTTACACTGAACTCCACAACATTTTATTTATGATTTGGTCGTATTGTGAGCTTATCATTTCCCAAGAGTTTATAGTCACAAGGAATGGTTTTGCCAGAGGGATAGATAACGCTGTCATTAAAATTTCACCTTACATGTAGTTGTCAGAAAGTAAGATATTTTTGATGGCATATGTTGCATGAGAGCGAATCGTCGCCATAAATCCACCTCACAATTTTATATTAATAACGAATATGACTGAATAATTATCAAAGCTTATTAAATCATTAAAACATTATACACTAAACTGCCTCCGTGTGAGAATTCACGCCATACTGTGCGTGAACTATGTCTAAATTATGTGGTGAATTGTTTTTAAGTGTTCTCGGAAGATAAAACCCCTTTTTCTCTTTTCAACGTCATACAATGCAACCCGATTCCTTCATAGTAATGCCTATATCTTTAGGTTTAGAGCCTAATATAAAACATAAGTATAAAACACAGTGTATAACACTCTGTCTCAAATCAATCCTTCCATCCACTTTTGAAAGAACACCTTCTGCCCTCACAATTCAAATGCTGTTATAACAGACGGGTGTGAGGTATTCTTTGCCAAATATTTAATACATATAGTTAGCTCTGTGGTCAAGAGACACGATATTTCATCCTCCTGCATTACAAATTATCGAGCATCCAAGAGAGACGTAATCATTTTTTAATGGATTTGTATGAATATGAAGACTATCCAAGTTGAAATTAAGTATCACTGAGATGGTCATGTTACAGTCGTGTATCGCTTTATGGATTCTGAGAAGCAGGAATGGTTCATGGAAATAGTCATTGAGTATACATGTCCACAAGGGCACTACAGGTCAGACAGGCCATTAGGATGTTGTCAAAGCAGAACGATGTGATAAAAAAAGTGGAAAAGGCACACCGAATTTTAACTTTGGTATGAAAAGGAAATAGTCTTAATGTAATGTGTAGATATTGATCTTTATTTCTGTGGTTCAACTTACTGCACTGAGCAACATCGTCAAAACAGGGCAAATGGATCCCACTGGGAATGAAGGGTAAACTTGTGGTGAATATTATATAACTGAACCTCCAAAACCAGTACTAACGAAATGAGTCTTCACTGCAAAAGACAACGGACAGGGCTTCACACATTCCTCATGATGGAAAAATCAAATCCTGGCCTTCCACTACCCTACTACTCTTGATGGCAGAAGAAATAGTAATTAACGAACATTGGTAAACTTGGCAGAAACGTGTACTTTCTCTTAAAAGAGTCACTGTTCCTTTCTCAGAATTATATATCCCCCATCAACAATGCCGATTGACAATACAAAATGTGTACATTTACACAGGTTCGCATTTTAGAAACATCATAAACTGTTATTGTCCACTTTCAAATATTAATTAAAATGAACAATTGCCCTATGCTGCACAATGTATAACATGGTATGACCTGTTCAATTCAATAATAGCCACTTTCCTAAGCCCTTCCTCATAAAACCCAACTTTATTAAATTGGCACCAATTCACAAGAGAGCTGTGTGGTTTAAAGTAGTTACTGAAACTGAACTTAATTTGCGTTTTTAATGGAGGGAAATTGGGTTATTCCTTTTCGCGTATTAAGAAGTCTTCAGTTCAAAGTGTTTCTGATACCGCCTTGTGTCGATTGCTTGTATAAAGTGTAATGGAATGACCTCGTCGTGGTTTTCCGATTACCTTCGACAATAATCGCCTGCTGTAACAGTGTCCCAAGTGTTTGCCTCGCTTTGATGTGAATTTATGCAGTGTTTTCAAAGTAAGGACAGCATTTTTACTAGTATCAGGAAACACCGAATGGTGTCATGCATTCCAATATTCTGGACGAATTGAGTGTTTATCACTTGGCATGTTCTTTATTTGTTATTTATCGATTTGAGAGACAATGTCAGTACGAGAGCTATGCCTGACTTATGAAACGTAGAAAAAGGTACAAAACATTTCAATTGCCCCAGAAGGTACCATGCAGTTAGCCAACTTACAATGAGTCATCAAGGCCCTAGTATGGTGATCTACTTTCAGTTGCTGGCGATCGCCATATACTTTTTTCTCAATAGAAACATATCCTCGAATATTAAATTCTAAATATCCTCTCTCGTACTAATCCTGTTCAAGTTGTAGGCAAGAGGTATTCCGGCCTAGAAATGAACGGGAAGACCTCTCGGTGCTAGGCGTTTAAGCCCATAACGTAGCCTCTGCAAGCTCGATGGATTAACCGTTGTACGTTTCAAAAATGTTGCTTCATCTAACCCTCTTTGTGCATTCCGTTACAGCACTGGCTCAACTGGAAGACATCAGCCGCTTATTCCACGGAGTGAGTGAGTGAGTTCAAATTTATAGTCACATCGGCAATATTTCAGCCATATTGTGACTTAAAAAGTTATAAATTAACAATTAACACAATTACATTAGAAAACACCTGTCGACGAAGGACAGTAAAACAACTAGATTATCACAGGGAAAAAATTTAAGACTAGTAATTAGATCTAAAATATGTTGCTTTTAAATGACAATACAATATAAAAACCGGCTACAGATTGCCAACAACTGAAGGTAGATCACCATTATTCCACGGAAGGGATAGAAGTTGGCAAATGCTGAAGACTCAACTATTTATGTGATTATACCATACATACACTTTCCTTCTGCTTGGATTAGGCATTCAAAGCAAATCAAAATTTCAAAACAAGAAGCTTTCACAATATCGTTCTCTTTTCCGCCGAAGTGATGTCCAAGCATACCTTTTTGATGAGCAAGTGTAAAAGGCAAACCAAATATAATCCTTGGTTTAAAATGAAAGGCAAGTAGCCTGGATCATAATAATAAATGGAAATTTAGATTCTCTATTATGGTCTCAACGTTTTATCTCGTTAACGTATTCTTCCGTGGAATTTCCTGAATATGTGCCCTCTGAGTGCACCTTCCTTCGTCGTGTCTACGAAAACCTGATTGTGGAAATATTGTCGCTTAAGTTGTAGTTGCCAATGACATGTACCACAGTAGTAGTCGACTGAGCCATCAATATGAGACATATGTCTTTATTTACTTAAAAGCAGCGGAATTTCTGTACTTATACCCTGAAGACATTATCAAAAGCGACGTATCATGTTTAGAAATTAAAAAAAATTCCCCAGTTTTCTTGCCCATCATTTAAGTGCTGGGTTTGTGTATGCACTGGGATCCTGGTCAACGCTAAGGGAAACAACGCATTATCATTTAATTCATATCTCCAGTACAGTCATAAACGTTCTAATGTAAAGGGATTGAGACAGTTCGTCATACCGTCACATTGATATAGCGTGCACATCGCACAGAATACTACGCAGGTGATATTACAGTTAATTTATTTTAAAGAGAAAAGGTTTGGATCCAATAAAGTATCATACGTGGGACTTTGAGCGTCATGTCAATGATGAACTCTTCCGATTCTTCCATCCATAGTACTCTTGTTAACAGTCTGACGCATGGCGATATCTATATCATTAAACCTTCTGCTGCTAAGATGGTGATATTTCTAACATCAACAAACGAGCAGAAAGCATAATCGATGTTGGTTCGTGAAAGCTGTACATGTGCCGACGCAATTGAGTGAAGCTCGTCAGTTGTAGGTCTGAAGACATATCCGATAATTAACGTAACAGCAGAAAGGTTGTCATAACTGCCAACAGAGATGACATTAACTCCCCAATAGTAGAATAACCTTCATACCCAGACATATACCGTGTGCTCAAGTTCATGGGTCAACACTCTACAGTCACCGATTTACTTGACAAAAAGTTATTACAAAAAGGTTTCAGCTGTATACTCAGGGGATGAATATCAGTCGCCTATGCCAAGGTTCAAATTGTGTTAATGTCAGAACTGAAAGATTGTCAAACGGGTTAATAGATCAGGGACACTGCTTTGATCTTTGAGTCTGTGCCATTGTGCCAAATTACATTTTAGACACTTTAGTGCATTCTTCGTTTCCACAAACGATGTATTTGTGACTCTACTTGACACTCTTATAATTCCATTAATATTCAAGAGTTGCCCCATTCAATGCGTATGCTCTTTTCTGCGTCTTTCGTGAAATTCCGTGGGTAGTCTGCATGCCTATAGTGTAAGGACCAAAGCTAGTCATCAACTATTCATGAAACTTGAAATTTCATCCTCCAAGGAATAGCTGCCAAACTTCATATTACCCTCACATTTTATCAACATTTCATTGTGGTAATTACACTTTGAAACATTGTAAGAGGAACCAAGTAAATTGATAATAGAAAAACTGCACTTGATTGGATTTGAAATATTCTGTGGATCTATAAGAAGGCTGTCTTGTTATATATAATGAAAACGGCTTCTCAGTCGTTATGCGATCGTCGCTTAACTCATACGATAGTTTCTTTCGTAAAATGTCTTAAAATTGAATCTTTCCGAACTAATTCCACTCTGACGCACATTAACGGACAATAGATATCATAGTTACCATCTGTTGTTCATAACTGATCTAAATATGTTAGCTGACACTCCACAATGATCAGACTCCTTGATATTATGAAAAACGATACATAACAAAAACGTACCAGACAATGTGCATTTTATGTTTTAAACGCTGAAAACCTTTGGAGTTTTGATGATTGCCTTCAACTTGGTGATAGCGTTCTAAATGGGGACAAATGTGGTCGTTCTGTTTGAGACATATCAACAACTGACTATGCATTTTACTTACACGAGAGTCTTCATTATGCATTGCAGAGTTCAAAGTTTAGCAATGTATGAGCTAATACAGATGTGCCAAACGCGTTAAACTTAAGGATTGTTGTTCATTATGAATATTGTAACCACATAAATCGATTAAGAAGTACACATCCACAAGAATTTACGGTATGTAAAATATGTTTCACTGTAATAGTCGAACCAAATCACTTGTCTTCAGCGTGTTATTCTGAAAACTATATCGATTATATCGATTACTTCAGATGTCTTCAAATAGGCACAAACATGTTGAATCCAGGTTTCAATTTAACAAAAATGTACTGTGATAGCAACTATAATATTTGAATATTTCCTTCTTAACAACAGGAGCCGCGGGGTAGCCAAGTGTTATAGCGTGCGCTCGTCACATCGAAGGCCCGGGTATGATTCCCTACATGGATACAATGTGTGAAGCCCATTTCTGGTGTCCCCCGCCGTGATATTGCTAAACGCGGCGTAAAAATAAACCCACTCACTCTTAACAGCATGTCTTTAAGGTCATATCAGACATCGAACAAATACACCAATGCAATGTCTACCTACTCCGTTAACAGTAAGTCTTTATGATAAATCAATTGCTGCCATTGGGATATAAGTTTCTCATTGGTAATACAAGAGAAACCCTGTCACGTGGTAGTCCACCATCATACACAATGATCTCATACACAATGATCAATGGCAAGAGGGATGATTGTGACAGATAAAAATGCCCACTATATTAGCGTCATTCTACGGAACAAGACGCATCAGAGGCACTACCACAGAAGGGTTTTGTATCTATGTCAGGCTTAACTGAAGGTCTTTGATCTGCTTTTAGCACTGGGAGAGATATAGATTGAATATGGTTGTCAGAAATGTGCCTCCGTAGTTGTAGAGAGAGACTGACACCACAGCGCCACCGACACTACATCACTGAGTTGGTCCATCTGGGGATCAATCATCAGTACATTTGTTCGTATACTTGAAAATATTTGGTTTGTTTATCCACTAACAAGTTGGCTCAAGCAGAACATTAACTCGCAACTGGTCAATTACGAAGAAAAACCTATAATTGCTTTGTTCAAAGCGACACATATGTAACGGACGTGTCATTATACCAGTGGCAGGATCTAAGTGATAGATGGTCAGAGTGTTGTATAATTAAGCTTTGGGGTATACAAGCGTAAACTATATAGTTTGGGTGTGAATTCGAGGTGTATTGGAAGATATGTAAAGGGTGTTTTGACAGTAGTAGGCACATGGGTGTATTACCAATGACATGTATTGAGAATACTAAACGATGTCCCGTGTAATACCATATTTATGAACGAGTGAATGGATTGGTATCTAAAGTATAATTCACGAGTTTCATATATATGGTATTACACGGGACATCGTTTAGTATGTTATATTACTCACCCAACATTAGCAAAATAATATCTCAGAACTGAATGTACAGAACGAATGCATTACGCCCTCATAAGAAGGGTCACGCGTATGTATATGTTTCATAGGTGATTGTCAACATTAGTCTATTTAATTTGACTTTTTAAAAATAAACAAGGGATATGAAACAGGGACCAAATGTCTTCAACAAGCATATTATTTTTTTACAAATGCTATTACACGCAATCTACTTTGGTGCAAATAATGCAAATAGTTCAGGCAATTCGCAATGTTATTACACAGTGTGTAATAATATTGTAGATGCATTAAACAGTGATATCTTCAAAGGGCGAGTAATAAATGTTCTTATACATGGTGCAGTGGGTACCTTATGTATTGCCAATGATACAAATCTTTGTACACAATGTGCAACAGGCACCAGATTGTATTGATCGGGTCATATAAGTTGTTTAAAACGTGCAGTCCGCTTCGAGGTGAACTGACAACATAGTGTATGCTGTTATGCAACACTGAGAATACTGACAGTGGCATGTATATTGTTAAACCTGTCGGCTTCTTGGCGCCTTGACTGTGACATACATAATAATAATATTGGTACATTTATTATAGCTGTAGTCCACTTCTGGGTGTTTTGACAATAGATTTTATAATGACCGCATTACAAATTATGTTATTAATACAAGTTACTCAGACAGTCGGGTATGTTGTCATATCAACAAAAGCTGACCTCTGAAGGTATTGACATAGACTTTACAACAACAAAAAACGCATGTCTACATACATGTGTTACTGGAGTCCGCTGGGTAGAGAGACCGCAGTACTAACGCATCAGCTATACGTTTCCTTCACACTATCATCAATCTGATTATCCCAGGCACAGCTACCCATTAATGGACACATTCAGCTGGTTATAGGATCTCTGTTTGCCAGCAATAGCACATAAACATCCTCCCATTCATAAATATTGGTAACCATCTTTTTTAAACACAAGGTGCATATCTCATTGCGTGTCTCGTTACACACCATACAGATGTTAGCATCGGTAACTTCACTCTATATACTGATAACATGGAACCCAACGTCGGAAAGTCAGAGTTGCATCGCTGTTTCCCGAGCCAATCCCGCAAAGTGTCGACCTTAATCACTTTTTGCCACTTTTAAGAGCAGTTTCATCATGTCTTTGCCACAAACGTTCGACACCATAGTTATTGTACGAGTAATCGGTCATACACGCAGCCATGGAGTGGTACAATATGCGTGTCAATTAACACTGATTAACATATCTGCTCTATAAAAAGAACACCACCAATAACGACATAGCTTCATCACCAGAAACGTAACCTTTTTTTAAATTTTGCCTGTGTAAAGTGCCTTTAGAACTAGGAACCTTGTTTACGTCTTCGTAAATAAGTAAATAACACAGTAAAACATACTCAAGCTCATTAATCGTGCCGTGAGTCAGCCCAGATATATGTACTTGCTATATTGAACAATGTCATTTTTGTTGTCCACAACAGGTTTTCCTTCAGGCTTGACATCACTCACTAATTTCATGAACGTTCGTGATAGTCACGAAATTTGAACCTTTCTATAATGTCTACTGTCGTATGTTTTCTTCAAATCAATACTAAAAGAAGCACTAATGATGACGAGTTTATGTGCTGCTAAAGGCCGTGAAGAGGTAATCAATGCCAGTGCTACATTTACCGTGTTCATTTCGTAAAAATCATTACGGTTTATTTTAAAGTTCGCGCCAGATGGATGTACAGGTCATAAAGCTGTCAGTATGTTTCAATGTGCAGCTGCTTAAAGAGGCTTTACACGCCCAATGGGACGCGGAGCTCTCAGACGCACCTCCCATTACTTTGACATTATGTATTGTTTATATGTATACCCAGCTAAGGACAAAACCTATTTTTGGTGAATGCCGTATTATTTCCGTGACAACAGGGACATTAGATAACACACGATTCAAGACAAAGGGCAGCTGCTTTAATCAGGCGTACTATAAATCAAGACTAGTTCCATTAGTCGTCAGGTATAGTCACTTATAGAAACACAACAACATATATACTGAGTCAAAAAAGAAACTTCACAAAATGTAATTTGAAAGATAATGAATAATTTTTCTCTGATGATACATCTATGTATCCGAAATGGGATCCCTATCTTTCGACTCTAGAAAAACGTTAGCAAAACCCACTCAAACCCATCCATTCGTCGTGCAAATGACGTTAGTGCCAAATCAGGTTTTGCACGTGCAGTCGATCACGTGATCTTCGCATCGAATTTTTCTTCATATGCACGTGTTTGCATTGGCCTCAAGAATTGAAAAAACACTTTTAAACCACAGTTCTAACGGTACTTGAAATGCCACGATTGTCAAATGTGCAACGTGAACGTGCCGTTGTCATGTTGCAAGCGGGAAGATCAGTTATTGACGTCGCAAGAGCAATGGGATGCAGCCGTCGTACTGTGTATGACTTGCGAGGTCGTCTACAACAAACTGGCACCATTTCTGATCGCCCAAAGGTCGGGTCGTCCACGTGTGACGTCACGAGCAGAAGACCGTCAAATCGTCCTACGTCACCTACGTGACAGATTTCTGCCGGCTACACGAACCAGGGCTGAGATGTTTAGAGGTCGACTGTCCTCACAGACCATTCGAAATCGGTTGCGGGCTGCCAATCTCCATTCTCGACGTCCATATCGTGGGCCAATATTGACGCCGTTTCATCAACCTGAACGTCTGCTGTGGGGCCCAACGTCACCTCCGATGGACCCAGAGAGACTGGAATCGAGTCGTCTTTAGCGGTAAATCCAGGTTTACCCTCAGATTCGCGGACGGCAGGCATAGAGTCTGGAGACGACGTCGTGAACGGTATGCCCAATGTTGTGAAAAGGAAGTCGACAGATTCGGGGGCGGAAGTTGCATGGTGTGGGGTGCTTTCTGTGGGAACAACCGTTCCCGACTTCTGGTCATCCGTGGAAACCTCACAGCTGCTGCTTACCGCGACCAGGTGCTCACCCCTGAACTCGTTCCTTTCATGGCGGCTCATGGCCCAGGTCTACAGTTCCAGCATGATAATGCTCGGCCGCATACAGCGATGTTGACACGGAATTTCCTTCAAAACGCTGGAATCAACGTCATGGACTGGCCATCTAGGTCCCCTGACCTTAATCCAAGAGAGCACGTTTGGGATGCACTTGGAAGGGGGTTCGTGGTCTTAGGAACCAACCTCAGAATTTGCAGGAACTTGGCGCTGCCTTGCAAGAGCAATGGCGCAGAATCCCCAACCACGTGTTCACAAGCATCAGGCAGTCGATGAGGAGACGGTGTTTGGCAGTGGTGAATGCGCGGGGCGGCCATACACGATATTGAACTGAGAAATTTCGCATTTTTATTCTTGTGACTTGACATTCTGTATACCCATGTTTTGGAACGGCGGTGTCGCCTAATGGAACTGATTATGGCACTGTCAGTGTATCGAGTACATCACACAGATCTCAGCAATGAAATAATACCAATTTAACCATCTTACCATCTCTTGTTCTTTTATAGTGCCCTGAAGAAAGAATGTGAAGTTTCTTTTTTGACTCAGTATATATGTTTTTGTCATCACTGACTGATCAACGTATATCTCCATCAAAATATAGGAAAAGGTGTACTGTGGAAAGCAATCGGTATTGATAACCATTCCAAAATAATCCTAATGTCAGTCAGGTTTACCGTGCAAGTTCGTAGCTGTACGAACGACCTCGACTGCACATTGTACAAGTCTGTGTACAATGGTTACATGTCAGTTACTTTATATGTCTACATGTTGAACCTGAAATGTATGGTTTTTTTGGTCATCGATCGACATCATCATGATCCCAACCTTCATCGTGACAAACTTGATCCCCGAGGACACCCTTCTTGGACTTCAATAACACTCTCGTCGGTAATTTTGCATCACAACAGACTTATATAAATCTGCTCAATGACTGTAAAACATAAAAGTTGACATGCAGATCTCCCGACCCTATGATGTTATGGTCATACCAGCCTTAATTTTAGGTGCTATATTGGTGACAAAATATTATTTTCTATTATTTTCTAAGCAGGAACAATAATGGCTACTTCTTTGGTGACAAAATGACGTTCAACAAAGCACTATCGCATGTCTCCCAGACATTTTGTTTCCGAAGGCTCTGACTACCCTGCTCCTTACCGCAGGCATAAACTTTTGCAACTTCCCCATTGTTATCTAATTTAGAAGCTAAACAGTCAGACATCGATGCCTAAGAATAGTCCAGACCAGTTTACGACGTACAAGGGAAACCTAGATTTCATATAATCTGCTAAATGAGAAAACATCAGAAAATTCAATACATGTGACGACCTTAGTATTTCCGTGGTTGCAGTATGTTCCTATTTAAGGCCCGAAAGACACAAACATCAGCTCTCCCCCAGACAGGGTGAGGTATTTCGTCGGCCCTCTTTTTGACCCGACCCCTGAGGTCAGCGTTAATGAAGTGCCAATCTAAATCGGGTTCCCATATTATGGGTTTCGGTGTCTTTTAACCAAGAGTAACACCTACGTTCGATTGCAAATGAGCGAGGCAAAAGCTAATTGGTGATTGACTACCTTCGAAATTAGGGAGTGCATTGCAGTATAGATGTGTGGTCGACTAAAGGCCGTTTTCAGTGTTCATCTCAGACGGCGTGGCGGCAATATCTTATTTTCTTCTTGTCGAAGTCTGAGAAAAGAAGTTATTATTAAATAATCATGAAAACGGGAGAGGGTCTTCAACATACTTATGAAATTAATGATTGCGGCGTGTATGTCTCTGAAACTACCAGTCAGGGAGACGTTCTGATGGGGAGAATATAACAGGCCTGCTGGTCCTATTAGACTTAAACTTGTATCATTCGCGTGCATTGTGGGGACGTCAAGATGCGTGGCACCAAAGACGTGTCTCGGTCGTTGGGTTCCTCTGACTGAATAGGTTTCTGGCACCAAATACTTGTCTCTAGCGAGTGAGTTCTGGAGCCAGATAGTTACAAGGCACCTCTTGGGTATTATTGGGCAGAATATCTCTATGCCACCCATCACTTGTCTCGATCATTTAAACATCTCGCTTTGATTGTTTGTTGTTTAATAGTGCACTCAGCAATGTTTGACGGCAGTTTGTAAATAATCAAGTCTGGACCAAACAAGCAAACAATCAACAACGTGAGTATTGAATACGCAATAGGGAAATGACCAAGTCAGCTCTCATTAGTTACAACAGAAACATGTACTGCTCAAGATCAATTCTAACCCCTGATCGTTAGGGACACCGATCGTTGCCATTTATCAGAAACTCTGAATAGGTGAAATTAATACCGTTTAAGAGGGTCAGTATCAAGCTTTTTCAGATTGCAAAATCCGCAGTATATGTGCCATGGACAGGACACTAATCAGAATGTTTGTTCAATACTCACCAGAAATCATCTTTTAGTTCTTTTAATGCTAAGCAGGCTGGATTAGGTATCTTTTATACTATACACTGCCCTTCATTATATCATAGTATTTCTATATTACTACATATAAAACTATATAAAGGTTGTCTCACTACACGAATACTCGTAAGAACACAGGATCAAACGACTTTGCCTTATGAAAAACGCAGTAAACAACATCAATACATTAACTATGTTTAAGTCGAGCGTTTATTCCATGGTTTTCGGTACTGATAGCTTTTGCATTTATTTAGGTTGTAGATGTGCAGATGTTACAGCGTTTTCCATACCCGGAAATACATATCCTGTGTCTCTTCTTGCTTAAATCCTTAACACAAACCTTTGTCTTTATATTGTCTAAGTTAGGCAGCTGAAGATTTTTAGGGTCTTTTTGCCCTATGAGCACTTAACACTGGGTTCAAATCCCAGGTTTAAATTATGTTTCCATGTTTGCCAACATTATACTGTACTCGTTGGTTTTACCAAAGTAGTAAACGTCTAAGATTTATTTGAAGAAAGTCAGTGTGCATCGCTTCAGGTTCTCCTTGTTCAGTAATTAGCACGTCGTGATATAACCGGAATAGTGTTTAAAGCGGCCGTAAATCGACCGCCTTAATTCCAACCTACCCGTGAAGATTTGAGTTAGAACTGCTCTATGTTTTTTGTAACTGTCGAGATCGGTGTTCAGGCAGCACACTTGACTGATGCATGTCATCGTATCCCAAGTGCAAAGATCAATGCTTATGAAATCAATCAGTTCTATTAACTACAGATCGCCGCTATGTAGCTAAAGTATTGCGTTATAGTGCGGCGTTATACAAAAACAAACAAAGAAACAAACGGAGAAGGAACTCAGAATGCTTCTACTTTCATTATGTATTCCATTACGTCCTTCCGGACCCTTCAATGTCTGTAAAACTAACAGTAATCCCTGTGTCGTAACCAGCTCGGATACATTTTAACCAGATCACCTGTTCCTACTTACGCTGCTGAGACTTCGCTGGCGTGATCTAGGAGCTAATCCTGTTGCTTTTGTCATTAAATTTGTAACAAAGTTTTTTCCCAAACAAAAGTAATCAGTTCTCATCTCGACGCGAGTATTCCAAAGAGCAGAACAAATGTTGTTAATGTGTGCTGTGTCCTCCGAGAGGCGAAGATCTATTACTGTCGATTTCCACCGTTAACGCCAGCTTAGGGTAAAATGTTGCTTGATATTACTCGAGACTGCTGGAGGAAAACAATTGGATATGGGCAATTTCAGCAATCCATTTGGCTGCAGTGTAGACGTTCTTCCTTGAGTGAGATTTTTTCGAGGCTGTAAAATACAGATTTGTTTGCAATGGATTGTACTGAATGGTGGAGGGACGTCCCAGGACTGACGGATAAGTGGAGAGGATTTGATGTTTTTACTGGTGAACTGAAGTCCCGGATTTCATCATAAGCTCAGTAGTATTTATCTATGCTGAGCCAACTGCAAAAGAAATAGATGGTGAAAGACATTCAAACTGACCTCTACTGCCCTTACGTGCAGGAAAACAAAACGCTTTTCTTTGTTTGTAAGCAGTGGAATCTCTGTACTACACAGTGGTAGTGATTCAAAATTCAGAACTGTTTTTCTGGTTCATCGATCACTTGATTGTCTGGTTTGTTTAAAGTCAATGTGTGTGGCCGGTGTGCTGCTGTACAGCGTCGGAGTGTAAATGTTTGCATTAACGGCGAATTGTGTGTATCGCTGGTGCTAGTGGTATGACAAGATATGTTTACATTTTCCGCGAACAACTGGTGTTATTACTAATCTTCAGTGGACCATTGAAGGACTTTTCAAGGAAATTTGCCCTTCACATAAAATGAAATATGTTTGCAAGACTAGGCATTCTTGAACACTGATGTTTCATTTTTCTGTGGGTGAGCAAATGAATAATTGATGCCATATGTCATGTGGAAAGATCAGTACATTGTAACCTCGCAAGGGGTGTATATAGAAAATAAATATGCTTCATGAGGTGAGGTGAATTATCGTCATGTTAAACAACTGTCTGCAGTTATGCCTCGGACTAATTAAACAGATTATTTGTTCGAGGTTTTTCATCTGTCCCACTGAAATACCATGCATCAGTTTAACTAGGATACCACATTCAATCGACCATTCCATATTTCATCTCTTCAATGCCGAGCGCCGGTCAGGGCATCGACAGGTACCATCCTTTATCGTCTTTGGGGTGACGCGACCAGGGGCTTGCATCATCAACGTCTCCAGGCAGACGCTCTACTCAATAGACCACAACGACAATCTTCCCGCAGAGACGTGCAGGATGTACAAGTAAAACGACTGTCTGAAAAAAAGCAGCATTCTGCTTTATTCTGAAACGTCCCCGGATTCAATAATATAAGCATCAGGTTTGACTGGCTATTGAAGTAAAGGTTAGAGGTTTTGATTGTTCACTGGAGAAGAAATCGTGCAGGGAAAGGGTGCTTTGCATAAACAGTTGTCTATTAGCAATACTTGTTTCGCGGTGTGGAGAGTATTCAGGGAAAGCGGATGCGTCATTGGTGGTTAGTGTCGAACGCGGTTTAATGCGTCTATTCTTGGTACTGTGCATGTAAGCTCGGTACAGTGGGGTGATGCCCAGTACTATTTTATCACTGCAATGTAAAGTCTTAAATAGATATTGACGTTTCTGGCATGAAAAGGCATTCAACAGATAAATACACGTTTTCGTTTGTCAGACAGCTTTAGTGAGAAATTCGTACAGTATTTAATGTTATCATTAAGTGTTGTTGGCGACAGATGTGGTCGCATTGTGTACAGGAAGGCACCCTCATTCTGTGTTGG
The DNA here is from genome assembly GCF_003918875.1 of Haliotis rubra. Classification (NCBI taxonomy): domain Eukaryota; kingdom Metazoa; phylum Mollusca; class Gastropoda; order Lepetellida; family Haliotidae; genus Haliotis; species Haliotis rubra. Next base: position 2,425,476 of record NW_025767357.1, on the reverse strand, counting down.
TAATGCCCTGATGCACGTACCAGTAAGGCTTTGGGTTAGTGAGAGATTTTACGTCGCCTTTTGCAATAACTGGGCGGGGACACACCATAAAGGTTTTTGTGTGAGGTAGTTTGGTTTTACGTCGCTTTTAGCAATATTCCAGCAATATCACGGCGGTGGACACCAGAAAGGGGCTTCACATTGTACCCATGTGGGGAATCGAACCCGGGTCTGAGGCTACCCAACCTCCCCACCATAAAAGGGCCTACGCTCAATCTACTTGACCACATTGTATCCATGGCAGAATCGAACCCAGACCTTTGAACGCTATAACTACAAGGCTATAGCACCCACCAGTATGTCAATGAGATGTGTTATAGCCGCAGGTGAGGTGAGGTGGAAGGGGGCTTAACGTACGTCGTACTTAAGAATATTTCGCACATATAATGACGTGCATGCGTGTGTATGTGTGGCTACTTGTACTGGCCCAGACTTTAGCTGGTTTTATAGTGCAAGCTCACTGAAATACGATGCCACAGTTAAGCATGAATACCCCACACAGACACAGATCGAACCCGCGACCTTCCGCTCTCCTGGCGGACGCTCTAACCACAACACCACGGTGGCGGTCTATAGACACAGAAGATATTAAATACTCAGCTTTCAGATTAATCTTTCAGTAAATAACTGAAAAGACTGGTAAAAACGCCCAGATAATTCATACGTAGTTTTCTATTGACCTTTTGGACACTTGAAAAAAGTCACCACTCACATTGACTTACAAAAGTATGATCCTGTATATATTTTGTGTACATACATCGATTTTTGTTTCGCAGTTCAGAAACTGATACGTCTTATTGTATATTTTCATATAAAACATCCAGTGTTGAAAATGGGATTCTTTATTAATTTCCTAAAATGTTAAACAGCAACACAAATATCGGAGGATCTGAAACTATTACGCTTGACGTTATTTGATAGGCGTAAAACGAATTGTTATTAATTTCTGTAAATCACATCCAATGACAGTATCTGCAACATACTGGAGGAAGACACACCAGTTATTCAGTAGGTGTCAATGGCGTCATTAATATATACCCGTGAAGATCCGGGTTAGAATTGATCTTCTGTAACACATGCTTGCCGTAAGAGGCGACTAACGGGATCGGGTGGTCAGGCTCGCTGACTTGGTTGACACATGTCATCGCACCCCAATTGCATGGATCGATGCTCATGCTGTTGATCACTGGATTGTCTGGTCCAGACTCGATTATTTACAGACCGCCGCCATATAGCTGGAATATTGCTGAGTGCTGCGTAAAACTAAACTCACCCACTCACCCTTAAGAGCATAACCCTGTCTTATCAGGCTGCTCCAAAGAGTTATGCCCCTTAGTCCTGGCAGAATCATAACTCGCGCTGGTAATACGTCAATGTTTTTGAGGTCGGTTGATATTCTCGTGCATTTCCACAAGGTTGTATATTTGTTTCTTAGACCTTTAGATTCACCAAAGTAAGGGTAGACGCCCTCCCTAACTGTTAAATCTCTGTATCTTAAGTTCTGTTCACCTTCTAACGGCGTTTCGTCAATACCCACGTCAGCATGCACGTTCTTAATTATCGATCGCCCGTGGCATTCAGTCCAACACTCCAACTGAAGCATGTACGTTATAAAGACGACCAGACTCCCGGATGTAAATTGGACTTGTTGAGTCCGCAATGTAAGTTAACGTCTACTAAAGATCAACAGTGTTCATTATATCTGACAACCATATTGACGTTGTACTTACCATGTCAGAGTAAGGATGTTCGAAACGTCAGCAGCCAGCTCTATTGGCATGTCGAGTGTATTTCATATGCAACAAAGAAGAATATATGCAGTCTGTTCGATGTATTTATAAATATGCGTTACGTAAAGCGTGTTCGTCGGATTGGGCGTCTATAATTCCATAATGGCATACTTTCGACACTTCTTTAAACAAAATGCGAAATATTAATGAATTCATGAACAGCTTTGTATGTGTAACATACAGGAACTGAAGACAACACAATCATATGACATAGTTCAGAGCAACAATTTAACGCAAGCCCACCGATTCCTGTGTGACCGTTAGTGGAAGTGACGGACAGACAATGATTTTATTAGTCTCACTTGTGTACATACAGTTGATTGATACATATATAAAATATAATACACAGAGGCTAAAAGTACACAACCAATCACTTAGTGATTTATGAGAGACTAAAAACTAGTAAATACATAAATATATACAGAAATATGAATATATGAACATATGTAAACGCATATAATGCTGCGAATAAACATAAAGGTAAACAGTATAATTAGGAAAATAAAAGATGGCGTGACCTAAACAGATTAAATGGGTGGCACCTAAACCAGTCAGATGAAGAAAACATACAAATGCCATGGTATCACATGTAATTCTTTTATTTGATGGCATTAGCATAGTCTCACAAATATACAGACAAGACAACGATAAGCCTGAAACAGTCCGCCGATCAAATAAAACATATTTTCTGATGGCCCACTGCATTAACTCGCTATTGTGTGAGTGAGTGAGTTGGGATAAAAAAATAAAATAATTTTTTATCTTATGTGAAAATTGTTTAAATTCATTAGCAACGATGATTATAAATGATTTTGACAATATACGTCAATTCTATTGTCTCTTTTTCAGCAATGTGCGAATAGTGGAAAGGTGCTCGCTGAAATTGGCGAAAGTCCTATGTTTAGTTATCCCCATTAATATGCATCGATATGAGAGTTAATAATAAGACGAATGTAGCGACAACTCCTAAATTCCATGAAACAATTAAACGTCTACATGCCATTACATCCACGATTGCAGACCGCCTCCGTGGTGTAGTGGTTAGAGCGTCCGCCCGGAGAGCGGAAAATCGCGGGTTCGATCCCCGACCGCGTCATACCAAAAGACGTTAAAATATGCTACTTGTTGGTCTCTGCCTGGCGCTCGGCATTAATGGGTACAACAAGGACTGGTCGGCTCGGAGTCAGTATAATGTGTTTTAGTGGGGTATTCATGCTTCACTGCGGCATGGTATCTCAGTGGGCTAGAACTATAAAACCAGCTTCAGTCTGGGCTAGTACAAGCAGCCACACATACACACGCATGCACGTCGTCATATGAGCGAAATATTCTCAAGCACGACGTAAAACCCAATTTCACCTCACCTCACCTCACATCCACGATTGCACTGCAATATCGATGAGAAATCAACCTCAGTTCTTAATTAAGTAAAGATCATTTATTGAGATGTCATTCTGAAGGACAACGAGCAGTTAATGGCGAACAATGTTGGCAACAATTGATCAGGGGAATAACCACAGTCCAATATACACTAATAGATTGCATGTCCGGTAGGTGCCCGTGAACTACAGTGTGAACTATAGAACAAAAATCGCTATACATGTATAACCACATTAAATTTCCCGTGAGGCAAGGAGAAGAACACAAAGTAACGACAGTACCCCAAATTAGGTACTTGTAGATCGCTAGTGAACTTCGATTAACAATTAGTGTTAAGAAGTGAGGGTATGTGTATTGACAATAGAGTAAGCTTGACCTCAATCGAATAATTCAGAGTGGTCTCCCCTTACATAGAAGTCCCAGTCCCAGAACAATGAACGTTACTGAATGCCTCAGTGCCTTCTTTCAAAATATCCTTAATTATCTCGTGGTGTGATTCAGCACAGTGCTAATCAGTACGCCTCGACTGCTCAACGATTTTACAAGGCACAAAATTTGATCGATTTCACTTGAGCATTTGTGTCCCACAAGAGATGCGAAACGAGGCCATGGGAGCAAGCTGGAACACTTCCTTTAAATTGTTGTAGAGATTTTCATCAATACCCTTTCTTGTAGATATTTTCCATTTACGTGGAAATACAATTTTCATCGGTCGACTTCCACGTGTCACTTGAAATGTTTCAGTGTGGTTTGCTTCATCAGAAGAGATGTCCGCACTTCCGTATAAAACCCTTACCACAGACAGATGAAATCTCGCCTAAATCTCGTTTTCAGCTGAAGAAACGAGTCTTTTTTAACGCTTCATTGAAAATTGGCATACAACAAGAGGTTTACTGATTACAGTTTTTCATACGGGACATTGGAGGGTTCGACCCTCGCTCTTTTCTCTTCACAATCTGACGAAAGGAACACGAAAATCAATTAGTTTCTGTTAAGGACCAACTTTGAACAAAAAAGTTGTGGGTGCAAAAACACGAACGTTACGATGTTTCAATTGTTGAATACGTCCTTGAGTAGTCCCTCGAATCCGTTGATTCCGAAAGTAGAATCCGAGAGGGCTCTTCCTTGCCACTTCCAACAGAATCCACAGATTCGTGTGATCTTTCCGTCAATAATATATAGAAGATGGTGTGCGCGTGTGTGTGTGTGTGTACCGTAATAAGATCAGGTAGTATACCTCAAACCGGGTATGACATTATCATCAGGTTTGAATGAGACCTCAAACCAGGTAATACAATCTCGATTGGTATGAGACCTTCAGCAGGTATGACCAGCTCGAATGGTATGAGACCTCCACCAGGTATGACAATTGTGAATGGTATGAGACCTGCACTAGATATGACAATTTATATTGGTGTGAGACCTCCACAAGGCTTGACCGGTAAGATACCTCCACCAGATAGGACAAACTTACCAGGTATGCGACTTCCACCTGGTATGATATTCTGACAAGGTATGCCACTAAAACACTTATGGCATCAGGTATGCTATTTCTGGATCTCTTCTCACTTTACGTTAAGCCTACGTTGCACAGCCCTTCCTGGTGGGATTATTATCAGTTCGAGGACAGGAGAACTTGTTTCCTCAAAACCGACCATTATTGGCCATGCGTTTCACTGACACTCCTTGGGTATTTCGGGTCTTCACATTGAAGGCCCGGGATCAAGTGCCAACTTGAGAAACTTCTAGTGTCACAGCCCGAAATATAGCTGGAATTCCCATAATCTCTCATTCAGTCTACGTACAAAGTGAGCAAATGAGTTTGCTTTACCACGGCATTCCACTAAATCCCTGTTGTATTGCCATATGCCAGCCAAAGTGGTGCAGTATTGAATATTCCCAACAGTAACTCTCTAAGGAGTAGTAAGTTTCAGTTTGTTTTTAGAGATAATGTGAAAATGAATAAGTTTGGCCTGAGTAACTGTGTGACATATTTATGAGGGACGAAACCTCGAAGTAATACAGATCAGAGTCCTTTTTAACTAAGGTGAATCCAGCGAACACGACAAGGTTTCGGGCCCGCATAACAGTACCAACAACGCACATCCGACCTCCGATGTTTGGATAAAAGGTCATTTGTTGCAGAGATAGACAAGAAATCGATCATTTGTCGTTAAAACGCCGCTTGTCCTGTTAAAACAGTGTGTTTGACTGCCCTTCTTTAGTGATAAAAGTAGTGACCCAAAAGATAGCATGTCTTGAGCAAAAGACCCAGTGAACCTTTGTCATAATTTACTGCATAAACAGTGAAGGGCCTAGATTTCCGAAGCTCTCTTAGAGCTAAGATAGTCGTAAGTTAATGTTAATGTATGTCAATTACGACCATCTTAACACAAGGAGAGCTTCTAAAATCCATGTTCAGGGAACTACTGAATACATGCTGGGTTATCCTTAATACGAAACAATATGTCAGGATCAGACTATAATGCTGTGGATAGCTCCGATGCCTTACGTCGACTTACCGGACGTATCGCTATCCTCTATCATTAACTTGGTATTGCTATAAATCATGTATGGGGATTTTTAGGTATAAGTTAACGGGGACCGAGGTTTGAACATCTTGAATTAAATACGCTGCAAGTGTCAATTGAGTCCTGTTCTTGTTTTAAACAATTGTTAGCACTCGTCACGTTTCAAATTTGTTGGCATTGTTTTCGTTGGAGAGTGAGTGAGTGAGTTAATATTTAACGTCACATCGGCAATATCTCAGCCATATCGTGACGAAAACAATTCATACAAATGAAAAATAAAATTATTTTGAAGAGTAAAACCTGTCGACGATGGACAGTAAAATTACGAGAGTATGACAGATACGAATATATAACTAAAACATTTTAATTAAAGAAGACAATACAGTATAAATCACGGGCTATAGCTCATCAATAACTGAAGGTAGATCACCATACTAGGGACCATGGGGACTTACAGTGCTTTTGCTACCTGCATAGACCCTAGTTGGATTTACACCATCCCTCCAGCCGCTGCCGATTGTAGGAAACGTTAGCCGAAATTTGAAAATAGATAACTGTCATCTTATCAATGGTAGTATAAATTAGCTACTGCGAATGTTAGTGGCTGTATCCTCAAAGGGGGTTAAAGTATCATAAAATTATTGTCCCCCCTGAGAGGGTACGTAAGTCCCAAAACTTTCAAAGTAAAATTTAAACTTACCAGATTTTTGTTATTTTAAACATATTTTTCAAAATATATCTAATAATTCTATTTCTTTTAAAAAACAAGTATTAAATGATAATTTACAGTATAAAAAGTATTCTTTATTGTTTTGACACTGCAATGTATCTATCCCTTGTGATGGAAATATCAATACAGTCAAGCATGACATGCTTTCGTTGGATAATCTGGACGATAGAATTATGTTATGTATTTTGGACCCACTGATAATTATTCCGGGGAATGGCTTCCAAGCACTGCTTTAAAACAACCCATATTAAATGAACAACTGGACACTAATTTACCCAAACGTATATGTTTTGTGGGTTTTTTCAGCACATCACAGTGCTGTCATCTATGTATATCTGAGGTGAACCCAAAAACAAATAAATATACTCTGAGGGCTTACTAATTCACCCTCACCTCAATTGCACTACGCAATAGATTCAAATCTGCTCCTGCTATCAAAGGGATTATTAAGTACGTTAACGGAAGACGAATTTTAACAGCTTTACTATCCATGCCTGGAAGCATGGGTTCTATGAAGGGCGTCACTCTAACAGATAACCAGAGGCGGCAAAGATTGGGGTAGGCGCCATTGGTGATATACCGTATTTGCAGCTTAAGTAAGAGGTTTTGCCTTTGAACCACACATCGCTAGCCACGTGATGGTATGCCTGCAACTCTTGACCATGATAGGTATAGGGTCAGTAGTGTGTAGGTGCAGGGCGGCATTAATCATGATTCACAAATGAGATTTGGTTATTTGTTATTGACAAGTCAGTGATATTTTGATGTAATTTGGCGTTCTGTCGTTATTTGATTAGTTGTAATAATCTGCACAAGTTTTGTAATGGAAGATGACAATGTCACACTTCGTGGTGCCCCTGTAGTCGTTGAATGTCTCCGACAACATGGCATATTGACACTGGACAGGCCCGCTAAGCAACCTGAAATGTCCCCCATAGGGCATCTGAGGGATGTTCTCGGGAGGGGAGTGTATCCGGTTTCAAGGCAGAATGGAGGCAGTACGAAAGGTGATCTAAAGTAAGATTTTTCGAAGTAACACCTTCACTATCATTTCATTACCTCTATCCCAATACGTGTGTGCGAGCGTGCGCGTGTGTGGATGTGTGTTCGAAAAACGTGGTTATCTTCTTTACACAAAAAAACCCAAACGGTTTCAATCGCAGGTTGTGTTAAGTGTCTGATAAGTACACTGGCGTCTGTAACGACAAACAACCAGCTGTCCTGCAATAGTATGACTTATAGAAGAACCCAATAACTTGCATCAGGTGAATTGGCTCATAAACGTTATCATGACAATCAAGATGGTCTTGCGTTGTAGGTTTCGTATGTCACACATATCTATAAATTCCAGTCACAAGCACCATCTGAGTCTCTCAAATGACCAGTGAAGCACAACTAACCGTCTTTTTTTAACAGTTTACTCTTGCAAAAGCATGATAAATCCGCTTCTCAAGTCAATATTAACAATTCCAGAGACTCTATTTTAAGAAACAGTTAAAGGGTACGACCCGGCTTTTACTCGGCATCAGTGATGAATCTTCTCCTATGGGAGATGTTAACACACTATAGTGAAGTTCCCCAGCTCTTTCGCCCTGGGACGCCATGCTAAATGATATCATACGCCAAATTGAAGATTTTACGGCCTTTTTTCATTATTTTCTGAAAACGAAAATTGATTTTTTTACAACTGGATAGCACTAGTTAATTGAAAAATGTAAACATTGTCATATTATCTGATGTGGTTGCCTGTTTACTCATCACCTGATGATACCATCGACCTGATAACTAAGATTAATCGCCACATTCGATCGATTGTTACCCTTTTCCCCTCCGATTCAAATGCCAGTGCACATACAAATTGCTGTATCATATTAAAGAGGCAAATGTCAAGCCTTTTGCTATAGTTTAGCAGTTTTTAAATAATTGACTACTTGATATACAACGTATATTAACGATCATATATTGATTTCATCCGTCAATTTTACCCTTTCAGTCGTAGGGCTACTTTCTTTCAAAACCAAATTGAAATATGTAAGAACCAAATCGTTAAAAGGGGCTATTCAATGAACTATTCAATATTTCAAACCTAAAAATACACTATTCAATGCAACTAAGAAGGAAGCAAGGGATTATATTCCCTTGAAAAATGATTCACCTTTATGAAATTAACTCGCCTGTTTGATTATCTCTTCCACTGTTTCGGACCAGTTCCCAGGCGGTGTATAATTAAACAAGATTGAGTTAATACTTTGAAGCAAGGGCATACTTATCTACAGAGGAGCGTCCATCAAGCTGAGTTCTGGAAGACTCAGAGAGAAGCTTCGTTAGTTCCTCGCCCCTGGCCATGACGCTTTGTGTTCTCCAAAGAGTTTGAAAACAATCGTCTGGCGATTACCCATAAAAGCCGACACACACAAAGAAAGAAGCGAGCTGGCCTGGAGGGATACTGTGTGTTATTGGGGAATAAAAGAACTGGTCTTTTTGATCACATGGTCAACAATGGTTCTGGAACGTATATCGCATCTAGTAATATAACTAATTAGTGTTTTCACTGTGTCCTTTCACGTAAATTAAATCAAATCATACGCATGTTTGGCGGAATTTAGAAAAAGAAACTTAGCTAACTCTTTGAGTATTGCGATGTATGCATCAGTTGATTAAAGACAAAAACAGGCCAGCTGAGAGATCTTCATAATGATACTTTTTTTTAAAAAGGTATGATTTAGCTGACGCCGATAGTTGGTTAAGAAAAGAACTAATGCAACGTTTTCATAGCATTGCTGCACGCGAGAAGAAGCATCACGCAACGTTGGTCCAGGCCGTCATCTCTGACGTGTGTCAGAAACCTATGGCCCTGGAATCGATTCGCTATTCGCCATACTTTTGGTCAAACTGTGCATCACTTCGGATAATTATCTACATTGGCAGGGTACGCAATCTTAAGACCAGGGTTGGTTGCATAGAACACAAGATCTTTAGAATTCCATGTATATAATTGTTCCCAGTGCCATTCGCCTGTCGAAAGAGGCTCTTTAAGTGTAAAGGTGGTCAGGCTCTATCTCTTCTGGTTTAGTGTTATCATACTCTCCATGCTGTGGATCGTTGCATTGCTCTTCACGTGCCACACTCATCATATCGCTTGAATATAAAGGTTTGGCGATACCAAAAAAATGAAATCCACCATAGGAACATACTATATAATTATTGACTTCTAGTAAGGTTGATTCATTGATTTATCGACATGTCATATTGTCATATTGTCACATGTCCAGGGTCAATAAACCATTGCATCAACCGAACTGAAGTCAATAACTGTTTTATTATGTGACAAAAGTACTGTTCTTCTGTGACATAGGAGAGACTCAATATAAGCTGGAATAGGCTTACAGCTTTCAGAGGCGGTATTAGTAAATGAAAGCATTTTTTAAAAATTCAACTTGTGTATTATCACAATCTTTTAGATATCTTTCAACAGTCAATAACATTTCAACATCTTTAAAATATCACAGTTCAAATATTTCAAGTCTCAATTTCAGCAGTACGGAGTTCACAGCTGGAATATCCCAAATCTATCTTTAGCCATGGGAGGTGCTTGGATTGTTATATCAACCTCTCGCGACGTGGCGAGATTGACATCGCTTAGCGTCACAGCTGTCATGTGACCAAATGGGCCAATCAGAAGGGCGGAAATCTACCCGTCATGTAATAATGTCGTATAACACCTTTCTCATTACGATCAGATCACTTACTGTGATAGGATACTTCGGTGATGAATAAAAACGAAAAAGTCCGAAAGTGACAACTGCAGCGGCACCACTATATTGTTGCTGACATATATAGTTCCATATATCCGATCGGTTCCGAGCGCCATGGCATCTGCATATGAATGGAGTATGAGTGAGTGAGTGAGTGAGTTAAGATTTTAAGTCACATCGGCAATAAAAACAAATTATAATTTCATAATAAATAATGGTAACTTATAAAACCCTATCAACGAAGGACTGTGAAATAACTAGTTTCAAATTTCAATTTAAAACTAGTAATGAACTCTAAAACAGTTTAACTATATACGACAATAAAATATGAAAACAGGCTATAGATTGCCAATAGCTGAAGGTACATCACTATACTAGGGACCTTGGGGACTTACAATACATTTGCTTTCTGCATGAACCCTAGCTGGATTTACACCATCCCTTCAGCTGTAAGCAGGTTTAGACAATTTAGCCATTAATTAAAATAACATATATTCTACGGTTAATAAATAATGGTATGTTTAAATTTACTTTGAATGTTTTGGGACTTACGTACCCCCACGTATGAATGGAGTGCCATCAACCATTTCTGTCGGTTTTCGTTACATTAATTTTGGTTAAACTCATAAGGCCGAATAGTTTTAAAAGTTGAAAGCTGAACCCTGACGGATTTTGGACGGAAGCAGGGGGTCTCACAATTTACTAAGCGTTCCGTGGACGGATCTTTAAACCGAGGTGTACGTGTATCCTAACGAAGGGAGATGTCATCATGGACTGAAAGTGGATCCACAAAAACGCACATCATAACGTAGAGGTACACTATATGTACATTTATCTTCGACATAACACCACATAAGATAGTTTGATGCAATAACATTGCTGACTCCACGCAATCCCTCTTATTCAAATACGCCATGAGATGGATAGCCGGGTGGTTACAGCACTCAGTCACTCAATCAGTCATTGCTCCTTGCTTCGTGTCCAGCCGAAACCACCAATAAACGTTACTACTGTTTTTGAAATGCAACACGATAGGTAATACGTTTTTTAGAACTTTTAAGTTCTGCAATCTGGCTACATAATCATGCGATCATTTGCATCGCGTGCACCCTGCGTTCTTCATATGCACCTTTTAACATCCCATATTTCCCTTTCATATTTTTAAGTTCAACATCATGATAAAATATAAAAATCTGTGCTAAATGCTAAAACGACAGGATATCCTTCGAATTGGAAACAGCTCTGAAAAACTATGAGCTTCTAGCCATGTTAATTGCCTGTAACTTGCCTTCCATCGTGCAATATGCGTTTTAAGCATTTATTGACGATTTCTGCTCTCCGTGCAGCTTTATTTGACCATTCTTTTAGCAATATGTCAATGCTCTTTGAAAACGTAGGCGCTCTAACCACTATGAAGCAAAAAGGATCCTTCGAGCGATATTGTTAACGTAGAGCGCTTTAGGTGAGTGGAAAGAAAAAAGTTTCAAAAAATTAAAATTGTTGATAAAATGCGAAAGTGATCACTTGTGGCGTCGCCTTTCTTGGAATACTTTCGCCCTCTGTTTTGTTTCCTTGATAATAGTTCGCAAAGGTTTGATATGCGGAAGTTACTTATGCTGTTCCCTTGAGTCGTCTCACGCGAGTAATAAAAGCAGCTCCATCACATCAAAGGGACGTCTTGGCCCTTTAAAACGAGGGCGCAAGTAAAACTCGTAATAAAATATTTGTCCTTCCTGAAACTGAAGACATACATGGCTCATTTTTTTAATTCGTAAACAAACTGAGAAGCATATTTGTCAGTTCAGTTTTCCTTGCACTGTTTCCGATTTTTTCGTTCTTGACTGCAAGGTCATCTCCATGCTACCATACATGTTATATTGACTTCAACTGCATGCCACGTTGCGTAATATGGAAGAACCCATTACGACTGGTTGAATTCTTCTGATAATGCGTCCAGAAAACTATTGAATATCCTGATTCTTGTCTATAGTCAAACGCAATACAATAATGTGATGTGTTGATGGCATTTCCAGCTAAAACAAGGATAACTGGATGAGAGACATCACACCCGTGTGCTTGATGAAATCCGACAATATCTCTGAATCACCTTTGTTTAATTCTGAGGATATTACTCGGTTGTACGAGTAAACGCTGCATGTAGTAAATTCTTACCTTAGCATCATTTCTTGGAGCATCGAGGCTGTAAGAAGCCAAAGATGGAGCAGATGACATCATACTGCCCTCATACCTGTAAACATATTTTTCGTGTGTCGCACACGAGAGCGTTGCCATGGTTCTACTCCATCCATTAATCAACGACGATTTTCGGCAGAATCATATTCCGTAACGTAAAGTTATTACACGCATCACTTCACCAACATTTCTTTTATGGTTAAAGTATGAAGAATAATGATAATTATTATGGATATACAACTTCTTTTATTCTGTGGAGGCGACGTTTCGACATAGATTCTAATGTCGTTGTCAAGCAAGTGATGGTTCTAACATGCCCATCAAAGAAGTCATGGTTAAAGTATGGTTGAACAGAATGTACTGATATTTGAAACCAGCAAGCAACCTCCTCCCAACAATTTACCCAACTTGGGCCTTCGGTGCTCGAAGCTCCCTTCAATTTCCGGATACTGTTGCAAAAACATTCTCTATTTTCTTAATTTAAAAGTAGATCTCAAGACAAAAAAAGTCTTTATGAGAAGAATCACACCGTGATTTCCCCATTAATGACGAAATGAGATTTCTGTTCAATAACGAAGGCGCTCCCATCAAGTACAAGTTTGTGAGGGCCACGTTCGTTCATTTACTGTCCCAACAGGATTAAATTTGCCGTCGGCTGTGTCGCAGCTCCCACCATGGTCTGTAGTTGAAGCAAAGTATATTGCTTGCAAAAGGGAGATGTAGCGGATAAAAGAGACGGAATGATAAAAAGTACTCTCATTTCAATTCAAGAGACAAGGTAATGGTTATTGAAGGCAAGTGGAAGCAATGATGACAAAAACAAAATTTGCGTCAGAAAACAAATTGTACATAAAACTCCGTCTGCAGAAATTGTGTTTGAACCATACGAATGGTCGAATATTTCAATGGGCTGTGCCTTGATTTATTAAATCAACGAAGCAACCGGATTCATCAAAAGGAGTGAGTTAAGATTTAAAGTCACATCGGCAATATTTCAGCCATATCGTGACTAGAACAAGTTATAGATTTATAATGATAAAAAATAAATCAACGAAGGACAGTAAAACAACTAGAGTATCACAGATATATATTTGAAACTAGTGATTAAATCTAAAACAGTTTAACTATAGAGGACGATACAATATAAAAACAGGCTGTAGATCGCCAACAACTGAAGGTAGATCACCAGTTGCAGACTAGGGACCATGGGTCATCAAAAGGACATTACCATCATTTCAATACAAGCAACAATATACTGGTTACTGAAGACAACGTGGAAGTAGTGATGTATTTAACTTCACTAAAACAATTGGAATGTACAAATACAATAATACATTCTTTGAACAATAGAAACGCACAGGGAATAGTGAGAATGGCGTTGATTTTGTATGAATGAAACATCAAGTTTGCGTATACATAACCGAGGTAAACTTATGCGGATATGTGCAATACTATACTATACTATACTATACTATACTATACTATACTATACTATAACCAGTAATACATTGTATTTCACCTATTAGCATAACATTTATAAAGACAAGGATCAAACGGATAGTTTATCACTAAACAATTGATAATACACGGCCGAATGGTCAGACTCGAAAAGCAAGTCGAAAAGAGCATTGATAATATTACTTCCCCAGTGTTCGTTTTGAGGTGTGATGATTTATTGGTCTAAGCTGTAATGTGTTTGGAGAACAATGCATGTGTGCTCTTTGCTAACCTGTTCATTGTTACTTCATTGTTATCCCCCGCAACGCGTTTTGCGGGGGATATTAAAATGGACTCCGTCCGTGTAGTTTTGGTATTCTGAATTAAATATTTTTGGCGTTTCCAGGGCAACAAGTTTGACTTAGACTGAAATTGGTGGTAGTGCTCTTTTCCGGAGCAGAACTCTAAAACCGTTCAATGTTTCTTCACCAAACTTGGCACATAGATTGGTCTTGTGGTGTACTGGTGCCTTTAGGTAGTTTGGGGTTTCTGAATAAAATATCTTTGCATTTCCATGCCAAGCAGAACTTTTAAAACCTTTCAATAATCTCCTTCCACCTTTCTATATACACACCAAAACTTTTGACATAATCATAACTCGTAGACATATTCATGAAGAGTATTTTGCCATTGCGGGGGATATTGATGACTTTGTCTTCTTGTTGCTTTTCTATCCAGCTGATGAACTGTGCAGGAAGATACAGAAGCTTACTATACCTCTCTCAACACTTCAACTTTTGAGGTATATGTCAATATGTAGTGTGAAAAAGACCAGAAGAGGCTGTCGAGGTGGAAACAAAATAAAAAATCATGTAAACATTTCCCCTACCTTAAAGACTTCAAAAACAAATATTGGAGTGCTAAACGCCAGATCCGTGAAACCTAACTCACCTTCAAGTGATAAGGCCAATTCAATAAGGGATTTGCTGTTTGACCAAAAACTTGATATCCTGATTTTAACAGGACCAAGTGACGGTAGATAGCATAACACCACATGGATTCAAACTCGCCTAAACTGCTAGGGCGGTAAAGCGTGGTGGTGGTGGTGTTGCTATTCTTACAAGGACACTTTGAAATTCTCTAAACTAGTTCCTCCACAAACCTTCCTATCTTTTGGGACCGCCTCCGTGGTGTAGTGGTTAGAGCGTCCGCCCGGAGAGCGGAAGGTCGCGGGTTCGATCAATATGGTACTTGTTGGTCCCTGCCTGGCGCTCGGCATTAATGGGTTCAACAAGGACTGGTCGGCTCGGAGTCAGTATAATGTGTCTGAGTGGCGTATTCATGCTTCACTGCGGCATGGCATCTCAGTGGGCTAGCACTATAAAACCAGCTTACGTCTGGGCTAGTACAAGCAGCCGCACATACACATACACACGCATGCACGTCGTCATATGAGCGAAATATTCTCAAGCACGACGTAAAACCCAATTTGACCTCACCTCACCTCCTATCTTTTGAAAGTCTGATCATTGGACTTGAGAATGACAGTCAGACACTGATGGTATGTGCAATATATAGGCCTCCCGATAGAACGTGTCACGATGGAAAAGACTTTCTTACTGAGTTTGCCTGTTTTCTGGAATTCCTTAACAGTGTCCCTGGTAAACTTCTGATATTAGGTGACTTCAACATACATGTTGATAATGTTCATCTCTCAGATACAGAAGAGTTTTTGTGTATTCTTTCCTCACATGGACTCGTTCAGCATGTCTCTGTTCGAGAACATACTCTAGATCTCATCATCACTAGAGACGAGGAACTCAACTTAAAGATCACCGGCGTTGATCAGTTAGTTCAATCCGATCATTTTGCTATCCTCGCTAGAGCAAGCTTTTCTATACCCAGAAGACCAAGACAGGAACTATCATTCCGGAAATGGGATTGTATCAGTCTTCCGGTTTTGAAGTCAGCTCTTTCCACAGTACTTGAAGGATAATCTGAGCTTAGTGTTGAAGCATGTGCCTGTCGTTATGATAGTGAAGTCCGTAAAGTCATTAATGACCTTGCTCCGATATCCAAACGTATTGTAACAGTTCACTCAAAAGAACCTTGGTACAATGACAAAATCCGGGCAGCAAAACAGTATCGACGACAGTTGGAGAGGCGGATGAGATCGTCTGATCTGGTAGTCTTCAAAGAGATGCATTCTGCCCAGCGCAATGCTGTCAATGCCCTTGTATACGAGGCAAAGAACACCTTCTACAATGATGCAATTGCACAGTCTAATGGCCAAAAGGATCTTTATCGACTGTGTGACAGACTTTTGTTCAAGAAGCATTCAAACCCTCTACCAAACTATGACTCTAAACTCGAAATGGTAAATACATTCTACAAGTATTTCACGGAAAATATTGAAACTCTTCGTTCCAGTCTGGAAAGTAGAACTGTGAGACCTGTTACCACCATCCCCACCAGTGGCGTTCCTGATAATCATACATCACTGTCCTCATTTTCCCAGATTCACGAGAACGAAACCAGGAAACTTATCTCTCTATGTCCAAACAAATCTTGCTACCTGGACCCGTTACGACATGGCTCCTCAAAGGACTGTCTGGATGAGGTTGTTCCTGTGATGACTCACATTGTAAATCAATCCTTTCTTGAATTTTCTGTTCCTGCAGATTTTAAGAAAGCTTTTGTGTCACCTTTGCTTAAAAAAAACAACTGGATGCAGAGGTTTTAAAAAACTATAGACCTGTATCCAATCTGTCGTTTGCATACAAGTTACTTGAACGAGTTGTTGCTTCACAATTAAACCAGCATCTGAAGAGTACCGGTCAATTGGAAGTGATCCAGTATGCTTACTGAAAAGGGCATAGTACTGAGACTGCTCTTGTTCATGTTCAGACCGATCTTCTCCAGGCTGTTGACAAAGATGGTGCAGCAGTACTCATACTCCTTGATCTTTCCTCTGCCTTTGATACTATCGATCAGGGAATACTACTTCGTACTCTAGAGGATAGATTTGGGGTTCCTGGAGAAGCGCTACTCTGGCTAAATTAGTATCTGTCAAACAGATACCAGGCTGTGCATGTGGATGGTTGTAGCTCTTAAATGACAGAGCTCAAGTATGGTGTTCCTCGAGGTTCGGCCCTGGGACCTATACTTTTCACGATGTACACCTCTCCACTTGGAGATATTGCTAGAGCACACACCTTTGCTTTCATCTATATGCAGATGATACACAGCTGTATCTATCATTCAAGCCGAAGGATAACACCTCAACCAATACTGCTTTCTCCAGAATTGCAGAGTGCACAGAGACATCAAGACTTGGATGACCATAAATTTCTTAAAGCTGAATGAGGAAAAGGCTGAGAGGCTTGAGATTACATCAAAAGCCATGAGACCAAAGTTAACTCTTCACATTCTTAAGTTGTCATCTTGTGTCATCGAACGTAGCCAGGAGGCTAGAAATCTGGGTGTCATGTTTGATTCCACACTCATTGCTGAATGCAATGTGGGCCGGGTCTGCAAAAAGGTTTACATGAATATCCCAAACATCAGTCAGATACGACAGTTTATCAACAACAAAACAACAGCTTTGCTCGTTCAAGCCCGTGTAATCTCCCATCTGGATTATTGCAACTCCCTTCTTCTCGGGCTGCCAAAACGTCTTTAAACTTCAGAAAGTCCAGAATTCTGCCGCTTGACTAATCAAAAGAACCAGAAGATCAGTACATATCACCCCAGTCCTGAAAGATTTCCACTGGCTCAAAGTTGAGGACAGAATCAAGTTTAAAGTGATGACTCTGACATTCCGTGCTATCCACCGCGATGCTTCTCCGTACATTTCTGAACTCATCCAAGAATACAAACCTGAGAGAACTCTACGTTCCTGTAACCAGTGTCTTTTGAAGCTTCCGTCAGCTCGTACATCATTTGGCGAGAGAAGTTTCGAAATCTCAGCACCCCAGATATGGAACTCCCTCCCACTTGAAATAAGAAGTGCCCCTGAGTTTGAATCATTCAAGTCACTACTGAAAACACATTTGTTTAAAGTCTGCTACTGTTACACAGTGTATTCCCAGGACAGTTCATTGCTCACAAGCGCTTTTGAGCAGTTGATAATACTGGAAACAAGCGCTATACAAGTGTATATTTATTACTATTTAGTTTTGCACTTTAAGGCTACATACACACAGGTGGTGCCTCCAATAAAAGAGTTATACGATTAGGGTTCCGCTTATACTTCTGACAAACGTTTCTGAGAGCTGGGCGTGACAGAAAGGGCTGAATCCTGTACTATAAAACCATTCATCTCTGACTGTCTGCCATGGTTGTCTGAGCCATACACTGTTGCTGTCACAGAGGCTCGCCGAGTACCCTAGGTTGGCTTATAAAAGCCAGTGAATGAGAAGGCTCCATACCGTGTGAATATCTGGAGGGACACACAGACACACACAGACACACACACAGACACACACACATATATATATATATATATATACATATATATATATATTATAAATATATATATTGTTACTCATCTGTCTGTGCTGAACACACTATGTAGTCATCGATTCGTAAATCTCCGACCTAAGTGACACAAGATAGACATGAACAGATTCAGTCGGTCTAATGTTATACGATGGCCCATTATCAGGATTACATTCAATGTGGTGTAACATAGCACCTGCCTTCTCTGTGCAATTTGAAACATAATTGTTTGAAACGTGTCGGAACGAATTTTTTGACAAGGAGTTTATAAAAACTTCCTGACAGAATGAGTAAGGTGAAATTGAGCTTAACGTTGTGTCTAGGGCATATAGAGCCGTGGTATCAAAGTTTGCTTAAGGTAAAACTTATCTGACGTAAACTGGAGAAATATCTTAGAAAAGTACCTGATTGAAATTACACTATGCACGAAATTCATAATAACACATGCCATGTAGTGAAAATAGAGCATACATGTACATGTATATACATTTTGAATAATCGGGAGTAATGCAAGGAATTCATAATGAAACATGCCATGGAGTGAAAATAAAGCATACATGTACATACATTTTGAATAATCGGGAATAATGCAAGAAATTCATAGTGAAACATGTCATGGAGCCAAAGTAAAGCAGATATACATTTTGAATAACCAGGAATAATGCAAGAAATCCATAATAACACATGCCATGGAGTGAAAGTAAAGCAGATATACATTTTGAATAACCAGGAATAATGAAAGAAATCCATAATAACACATGCCATGGAGTGAAAGTAAAGCATATACACATTTTGAATAATCATGAATAATGCAAGAAATCCATAATAACACATACCATGGAGTGAAAGTAAAGCATATACACATTTTGAATAATCAGGAATAATGCAAAAAAGCCATAATAACACATACCATGGAGTGAAAGTAAAGCATCTATACATTTTCAATAATCGGGAATAATGCAAGAAATCTATGATAGCACATGCCATGGAGTGAAAATAGAGCATAAATACGTTCTGAATAATCGGGTTAACAACATCAAAGGACTTAGTTGTAATGCTGTTGATAATTGTACATAATCGCCATCAGGTTTTAATGCTCTACAGGTCCAATGGCCATCCAATTAAAACAGTAACTCAAGGGTGACACCCTCGCTATCGAGCACAGTTGGAAAGAACGGTTAAAAACTACAAGCTTTAGCAATTTTAATTCCTTGTGACTAGCACTCCATTGTGCACTGAGCGTTCAAAGTCTGTTTCAACAATTTAACAGGTCAGTATTTGCAATTTCTTCTTACACACAGCGCGGCTTTCCATATATTTGACCTTCCTTTTGACAATACGCCACTGCTCTTTCTAAACGCTAGATTGTAACGTGAAGCGCTTTTTGGTAAGTGGATAGATGAATGTATTCAAAAAGTCAAATGGATGATAAATGCGAAATCAATCACTTGTGGCGTCGCGTTTCTTTGTAAACATTCTCCCTTTGTTTTGTTTGCCCGATAGAAGTTTCGCAAAGGTATGACAAGAGGATATTACTTAGGTTGTAGCCTGGAGTCTTCGCAATTACTGGGAACGCCATCACATCACAGGAACGTCTTAAAAAAAGACTTTTTTATTAACTGTTTCCGTCTTTAAAGCCAACGATGTTGACTGCATGGTTGTTACTCATGCTACACATGGTACACTGACGACCAAATGTACGATGGCTTTCTATTGTAACGGGAACTGTGATTAATAACCAAACCATTTCTACATAAATCAACTGCTGAAATACTACAGATAATGTTTACAGACAACCCTGAATATACTGGTTTCATTACATCTTAGTAAAACACATTTCAATAATACTGAATATATTTATATTTCAAAGAATTCACATCATGTATTATTGACCAAGAGTAAACTTTCGTTGAATGAGTGATTTAGGTTAAATTCAACAATATTATAGTGCTATCGAGGCGTGTTGTTGTTCGTAATTCAGTCGGTCATTACGCTTTACAATGCTATTATTATGTTTCAGCAATATGATAGGTAGGGCAAAATGATTCGGACAGTGGAGGGAAGTGTGTGGGAGTGTTGTATATATGTCTGCTTTTTACATACATCTATATCTCTAATGTCGTAATGAGATAGTGAATAAACGTTATACCGTGTGATTATTTTTATCATATATGTGTTTGGTTATAACCATTATGGTTATGTGTTTTTAATTATCATAGGTATGTCATGGGCAATGCTTACTATGGTACCCAGTTTTCATCAGAACATATTATTTGTATTTTAAAAGTCGGCGAACTCCTGTCGAATTTTCTCGATTTCTCTCCGGTTGTTGACAATATGTTCAGTGTTCATTTCGACGTTTTTAATCAGACTGTCAATCACGTCCCGAATTTTTGCTAGTTCATCACTAATTTTATCCATCTTATGTGTCAGTACTGAAGTTGGTGTCGTGACAGCTTCCTCTATGAAACTTTTGATATCATCATGTTCACCACACCCGCCTACCTCCATACCAGTGCTGTCATCGTTATCCGCTTCGTCTGTGATGGTTTCGTTCGTTTTTTGAAGGTATGCATCCATATTGCCTGTTGGTGTTATTTCTTTATTATCTGTTCTACCCTTTCTCGTCCCTTTTCGTTGCCCTGGCATTGTGATTTTGAAAGATTTAGGCGGATTTCGAGAGCTGATAGATTAGCTACCTGTCGCCATGCGAGTTCAACCGGAAGTCAATGTATCATGTAATGGTTGTAACAGAATGATTTGTGACAAAAGCCAGAAACAATGCTGGTTTTATAGAAAATTTCTCTGACCCTGTGAGCACTTGTGACGAGTTGTCATGTACTTGGGGATTAAGAAGAAGTCACTTGTGTGAAATCACTGGGGAAGCCACTTGAGGGAGGCCATGCATTTGTACTTGCAGTAATGTTTTGACAACCCCAAAACGCACATGCAAAGATTTGTGACAGAAGCCAGAAACAATGCTATGAAAACATCCACAGAAACAATGCTTCCTACCCCCCCAAAATAATTTTTTTAAACAAATACGAAAACATAGACTGCACTTAATTACAGTAAGTAATAACCTTTGAAATGTATTGCCTGATTTGCAAAATCTTCAGTTAGGCATTATGTGTAAAAGAAAGCTATAAATTTTAGTCATTTCGTGTAATGTCTGGAATTTTCAGTAATTATAGGTATTGCCTTGTGATCACAGGCATTTCACGGAATGATCGATTACACAGACTGACTGTAGCATATATAGTCAGTGTAATGTATACAATCCTTAAATGTATTTTATAAGTACATGTATATATATTAACTACATTTTACTATGACATGAGTTTAATGTTGTTGAATAAATATAGATATGAATTGTTGTGACTCTAATGTCCCCTCACATACGTATGTGTGTATATAGTTTAATGTACATGTTTCAGGGCGTTCTTTCTAATTTCGTCAAATAAATCCTCAAGACTCAAACACGACCTGTGTTTCGTTTATGAACACCCGGTTACACGAAGCTATTAGTATTCTTTGCGATATCACTGCAGTTGACGTCAATGGACGAAACGACTACGGGTCGTCTACATACTAGTATCAGCCCTTTGGTGGTGTCGCTCGAGGTGATGCAAATCGTAAATGTTAATCCTTTTGGTGAAATTCCGTGTGCATGTCCATGATTTATTTATAGTCAAAAGGGTTGAAGCCAAGAATACTTCCTGGTATGCAAACCAACGATCGCAGAAAGAAAGGAACAACAACACTTCTGTAGAACACCTACACACTTTAATTTATGAGAATTTCCTGTTATTATTTCCCATCATTTCAAAGTGACTGCGACTTTTGACCCTTGAACTGGGAGCATTACAGTAATTTTTATTCAGGACCTTGAGCCAGATACCTCTTGGGAAGAAGGATTTTTTTCATAAAAGCATGTCCTTTAGCAAGTTATCGCACATCAGGACGCTGCCTATAGTGAGTCTCAGCTTTAACAAGATTTCCTGGATTGACTGAGACTGATGGAAGCCGACGATGGGGCAGATGACGTCACAGTTTCTCATGCCCGTAAACTAATTTTCCCAGCACCATACACATGATAGAGTCGCCTGCTGTTACTCCGTCCATTAACCTACAATAATTTTCGGCTAAATCTTGCGGTACAACAAAATTGCTACAATGTCACTTTTCTAACGTTCTTTATGCATAAAGTATGGTTAAACGGAGTGTACTGGTATCTGAGGCAGCCTACAACGTGACCCAACGCCGATGGAAGTTCACATCAATTTCCGGCTACTGTTTGAATGTTTACAAAAATATTCTTTATTTTCTTAATTTAAAAGTAGATCTCGAAACAAAAACGGCCTTTGGAGAAAAACACTTTTTTTTCATTAGGAAGAGCCAAACACGAAATGAGATTTTTATTCTATCACAAAAAGCTCTCGCATCAAGTACAATTTTGTGAGGGCGATTTTCGTTCAATTACTATACCAATTAGATTAAATTCGCCCTTAGCCGTGTCGCACCTCCAGCTACGGTTTGTATTGGAAACAGTATATATTGCAGGAAAGGAAATGAAGTCGACGAAAAAAGACGGATTCATCAAAAAGTACCTCATTTCAATAAAAGCGACAAGGTAATGGTTATTGAAGACAAAGTAGTAGCAATGATGATCTTAATTTTGACCAATAAAACCGCGTTTGAAACAAAGAATTTCACATAAAACTCCGTCTGCAGAAGGTTATATTACTGAAGTTGGGCCGGAACCTTACCAGTGGTCGAATATATGAATGGACTGGGCCTTGAATTATTTTAATACAGTAAGATTTCCCTCTACATCGTCAACGTGTAAACATGTATGCTTTGAAGGAAACTGAATGAATTGCTACCAAGGCCACTTTTCTTCTCCCAGGCCCGCAAACCCTACATGTAGCTAAAGTGATCTGTTACATATTGGGTTTCACCCATTAGCATATGTCACAAATGCATAGAAACTGTGTACATTGAAAACCTATATATTGGAACTTCATGTACAGATGTCGACACAGTAATTAGTGATTTTAAATAAAAACATTTTGCATGTGCTATGTTTGGAATTTCGGCATGGGCTTTTGCAACACGTTTGAGCATGTCGATTTGGGAAGCTTAATTGTTAGACGTTTGATCGTTGAATAGATGAAAAGGCAAGTGAACCGCTAATCATGGCAGGACTCACGACTGCACGTCATGAAGCTAGCACTATAGTGATGGCCCGAAGGGTAATGTCTAAACATCAGGTGGCTGCGCACTTCCATCGCCATCGACACACTATCCCAGCACTTTTGAGGCGTGCCACAAGCCATGACCGTTTGACAGGCTCTATGCGTCAGCGATGCGATGTGTTCTGGCTGCTCACGGGGCCAGAGCCGTTATTGAGTTTGTACCATTGTTGTTTCACCTCTGCCCCGCAATTGGATTTGTAACGACAAATTCATAGACATTGAATCTGCCGTTTTGTCGACTTCTTGTGGCCTGTTCAAGATTTCATATAATCTTTACATTGTTGTTATGTTTATATATTTAGAAAGGAATACACAGCTTCTTTTTGTGGCTTGTTTATGTAAAGACAACGGTATTGCATCAGTTGTAATATGTTATAATAGTCTGCACAATCTGCCCGTGTAATAATAGTATAATAAAAATACAATTTGGGGTTCGCACCTTAAGCGGAGACGGTGTCGTGATTTTGTACTTGAGAGTTATATCTCCCAGAGCCGTGTGCGCCTGAGGTAGAACTGAATCCCGATATTGTGATATCATTTATTTGTGGCTGTCTGCCACGGTTGTCTGAGCCATACACATTTGCTGTCACAGAGACTAGCCAGTGACCCACACTGAAGTATGGCCTTGAGGGTGAGCCGATTGTGTCTGGCAAGCTGTTCACATATAATTTGAATTTACCGATTTATCTTTAATTCTTTTAAGGATCTTGAATTAAATTAGAAATATATATCTTGAATAAAATTGAAAATATCTTGATCAAAGCTGAAATGACTGAAATTAATATCTCGAATAGAGATTATTATATATATCTGACTTACCAATGATGGTATCAGATGAATTACAGATTTGATGAGGCATATTATTGATATCTTGACAAGAATTGGTGATACCTTTAGTTTGATTTATGATCAGAATACGCCTATATATTTAAACAATTCATCTTTTAAATAATATCAGTGATTAAATGCCTATATTTCTGGCTTCTGGTCTGTTTCCGACACCATATGCGCGGTTACAACTTGTGAGATTTCAGGGGGAGCCAAGCACACATATGAAGCATTTTATGCCATTTCGAAGCTGGAGAAATTGACGAATATGTACCCGGAAGTACTTGAAGATATATGTGAATGATATCCCGTCCTTCTGGTGACCTGGGCAATGAATATTTTCTTGTTACTTACATCACAGATATCATTTACTGATATAAAAGTATCTTCAAAATTATGAATGATATCTAATAATTTTATCTTAGATCACAGTAAATCGAAGATATACTATCCCAAAAAAGAAACTCATAGGCGTTTTGTATTTTTAAAAATCTATAAATTACCAATTGTGTTCAAAATCTGTAACAAATGTGTTGATAACATGATTTAACACAATTACACAAGTGAAAAGTCGACTTTACCTGAAAATGTTGATTTTGATGAGATTTCTTACAAGAATTAAAAAGGCATCGCCACAACGCAACAGAAATCACCTTCTAGTTGAAATTGTTCAGCAAAGAGCATGCACTGTCTGGCTATAAAAATCCAGATTACTTTCGGAAATCGGCATCCGTATTGAAAGAGCCTCAATGTCAAATAACTACGCCAAGTCTTGACGCTGCGACACGGAACATCGCCATTGAAAGAATGCACGCTGGAGATGACCAAGTTTCTGTTGCCAGGCGTCTGAATGTTTGTCTGAGCACGATATCACTGCTTGCAGCTTGTTACAACCAAACAGGTATAACAATTGACCGTCCCCGTACAAGCAGACCTCGAATCACCACTGAGCCCAAGATCGGTTGATCCGGGTACTACGTTTGCGTGATCGTTCTGCCACGTGTGAGAGCACAGCAGCCAGGGTGCCTGGACTTGGGAGGGTGTCCGGCCAAGCTGTACGGAACAGGTTGAGAGAGACTGGACTGAGAGCCAGGAGACCCGACGTCGGGACCATGCTACGTGGTCACCATTGCGCTTAACGTCTCCGTTATCTAAAAGTATCCACTTGGTTGTATTGACATTACCTTCTTCTAAACTGATGTAAACATTAATTTCTTAAAGTCTTTTTGTGGACGAGTTATACATGTTTGAAAATACAACATTTTCGCAACAGATTTCTGGGTTATACGTTTCTTTTTTGGAATAGTATATATCAAATTATGCATGTAATGCGTTTGACGATACAAAGTTGTATGTATAGACTATTTCCTCATATCTTGAATAGAATTTCAGACATTTTGAAATAGTTTCCGCTGTGATTATGAAATTATATGATTGTAATCGTTTTATTGATGTCTTAAAAGCATTTGGAGATGTTACGAAATATGGTGTCAGTACCATTTCAGGATGTCACTAATTTCACTTTTAATATCAGAAATTGAATAACATACCTTTTTTACTTGTACAATATCTTCAAAACATTATTGATATTATAATTATAACACATACATCTTTAAAACGCTTGAACATATCAGTTATTTCTTAATTAATGTGAAACCGGAACATACAGGTAATAGAGACAATAATGTGCTCAGTTAAACCTGAACCATAATTGTTTCGACGCTCATACTAACGACAATGCATACAGATGACGTCATTGCAGTTACTTTGGGTTTACAGGACACGTTACACGCTTCTTTCCCCGTCATGAAGGGGAGATAGGTCATATGAATATTTCACACAATGGGGACTACAACATCACAGGTCACAGATCATGTTCTAACCCTGATTCTACATTAACAGGGGCGGTGGGATAGCCTAGTGGTTAAAGCGTTGGCTCGTCACGCCGAAGACCCGGGTTCGAATCCCCACATGGGTACAATGTGTGAAGCCCATTTCTGGTGTCCCCGCCGTGATATTGCTGGAATATTGCTAAAAGCGGCGTAAAACCAAACTCAGTCAGTCAGTCTACATAAACATTAGATGTTATAATGTCAAATTACCCATGAAGGTCAGAATTGATGTTCAGTAACCCATGCTTGGCGTAAGAGGCGACTAACGGGATCGGGTGGTCAGGGTCGCTGACTTGGTTGACACATGTCATCGCACCCCATTTGGGTGGATCGATACTCATGCTGATGATCACTGGATTGTCTGGTCCAGACTCGATTATTTACAGACCGCCGCCATACAGTTGAAAGATTGCTGAGTGCGGCATAAAACTAAATTTACTCACTCACTATGGTGTCAAATACTCCGCAGGTCCAATGGTGTCCGGAGGTCTCAACACTCGCTCACTCACAGCGTTTAGTTTCACATCTAGATGAATCCATAAGGGTACGAAAACAATCTGATCGGGTTATTGAGTTTTATTGTGAGTGAGTGTGGTTTTGCGCCGCTTTTAGCTCTATTCAAGCAACATCACCGCGGGGACACCAGAACTGGGTTTCACACATTGTACCTATGTGGGAATTGAAACCGTGTCTTCGAGCGAACGCTTTAATCACTAGACTATTCCACCGCTCCAGTTTTATTGTTAGACGATTTAGTTTAAGAATGGATAAATAAGTCCGTCTCTATGCACTTGCATGTGATTATTTACACTATACACCTTGCGTCACCGCTTCAACATACAATGGAATATGTACAAATAGACGCTCAATACAAAAACGGCAGGATATCTTTCGCCGTCCAACACAACTGGAAACACCAGAAATATTAATTGCATCCAACTAGCTCTGCATCCTGACCTAAGCGCCTAAAGCAAGTATGGAAAATCTCTTCTTATTCTCAGTGCAGATTTCCATATTTTTTGCCATTCTTTTAAATATACGTCTGTGCTCTTTTCAAAAGTTGGCACAGTAACCTAAGGGTAACAAAAGGGATTCTGCGAACGGCATTATAACGTTGAGCGCTTTAGGTAAGTGGTTATAAGTATGTTTCCAGAAAGTCAAATGGTTGATAAAATCGGAAATCAATCACTTGTGTCGTCGTCTCTCTTTGAATACATTCGCCCTTTGTTTTGTTTCCTTGATAAAAGTTCGCAAAGGTTTGATAAGCGAAAGTCACTTATGCCGTTGCCCGGAGTCTTCTCAAGCGAGCAGTAACAAGCACATCAGAGGATCGTCTTTGCCCTTTAACAGGAGAAGACACCAATCACTGCAATAAAGCCTTTGTTGTTCCCCAGACGGAAGACATTTATTGCTCATGTCTGCTTCACCAACCGGCAAGTCGTGTGTCAGTTCTTTACAGTAGTTCCTTGCACTGCTTCTGACATAGTAAGTGAGTTTAGGTTTACTCAGCATTTTAGCAGTATTCCAGCAATAGCACGGCGTCGGACTCCAGAAATTGGCTTCACACATTGTAACTCTTGTGGGGATTCGAACCCGGGTCTTCTGTATGACGAGCGAACGCTTTAACGACTAGGCTTCCCCACCGCCCCGTACCCTTTCTGTCTCGAAAGGCAAGCGATGTTGACTGCAAAGTTGTTTCACATGGTTTCCTAGGGCGAAGTTAATTCAACGTCAGAAACATGGCTTGTAAACGGATAATAAGATCCCGTCATAACTGAACAGTTCCATATATACATCAACTGCTTAGACTGACTGACTGAGTTTGGTTTTACGCCGCTTTTAGCAATATTCCAGCAACATCACGGCGGGGGACACCAGAAATTGGCTTCACACATTGTACCCATGTGGGGATTCGAACCTGGGTCTTGGGCGTGAGGAGCCAACGCTTTAACCACTAGGCTACCCCACCGCCCCTCAACTGCTTAGATGCTAGGGATAACGGGCATAGACAAATAATGAATGTTGTGATTTGATTATAATTCTGAAGGTGATGGCAAAACGCAATGTAATAAGGCTGGGGAATCCTATCTCATTCCTCGAACCATTGGACGGGTGACCTGGGTTAAATCCGACAACACTTTAGTACTATCACAGGTTTTACATGGCTTCAAGTATGTTTCAGAATGATCAGTGTGGTTGAAATCCGAACTTGGATTCATCAAGTGCTTGCCTATTCAACTGCTGTCATTGTAAACAACCTTCAATCAGTATATCTGTTCTGACTGTAAATGTCAAGACTCTGATGAGTTAATATTTTAGATTTGTGACTCTGTTGCATTGTACTAGAAATCTGTATTGTCATTCATGGTAGTTTGTTCAATACATTATTGAATATTTTAGACTCGTCTATGTTCTATTTTGCTGGTTCAAAAGGGACTCTTAAACCTTTTGTCACGGCAAATTATTAACCGTAACACTGTATATAGTAATTCATGGGGTTTCACAAGAGTTCTATATTAAATGGGGCTAATGAAAGTCACAGCTCTCAGATTGTCTCAGATTGTCCATAAACTAATTGTGTCTCCTTGGTATAACACCGTCCATAAACCGACGACAAACCTCGACAAAATCGTGTTGCTCAACAACATTAGTACCATGTCACTTTTCCAACGTTTTTGTTATGGATAAGGTATGGCTGAACGGATCTGAAACCGACAAGCAACCTGCTGCCATGTTTTGCCCGACCTGACCCAACGGCAATTGCATCTCCCTTCCGCACACTGACTGGTTGCAAAAAATACTATGTATTTAGTGAATTTAAAAGTAGATCTTGAAAAAAAAAATTTGTTTGGAGAAAACCTTACTTTGTTTTCAATTGAAACCGTCAAAGACAAAATGAGATTTTATCCTATCACAAAAAGCTGTTGCATCAAGAACATGTTTGTGAGGGCGAGCTCCGTTCAGTTAATGTCCTAGCTGTATTAAATTCGCCCTCGGCTTAAGGTCGCATCTCCAGGTACGGAAAGCATGGTGAAACAAATAGGGATCATCAAAAACAAAGTACAATGTTTTATATACAAATACCCATGTAATGGTTACTGAAGACAAAGAAGAAGCAATAATGTTTTCACATCACATTTGACAAAAGCGGTTGCCCATACAATAAGAATTCTGTAGTTGGAAGAGTAAAACGTGGGAGCTGTGAAGAAACATACCAATGGCCGTCAATTTGAACTAGGGAGGACCTAAATCATTTTCTCCTTCTATCCCTTTCCCCATAATTTTTGGCCTTCAACTTAAACAATTTATCCAGTCTTGTAATCATGGAGTTTTCCCAAATTGTTGAACTGTAAATTTGACACTCACGATAACGTGTCATTATTACATAATGTGATAACCGAGGTCTCTTTCAGAACGAAATCTTGTTAGTTCAGGGACCAACACAGATGAAAAAAGCCAAGCGGTGCAGTCATTGCATTAACATCCTTCTCAGTCGTGTCCTCAACGTCCCTCTAACCTCGACAAACCATCACACGCGAGTGTCATCTCTATGAAAAGCCGTCTGTGATCGCCATTTCATCCATCTAATGAGCCATATAAAGTCAAGGAAGCGTCTACTCTCTGAGCACTAGTCAGTAAGCAAGACACCAGAATGGGTTTGTTCGGTTAGGTGGTCGTGCATCGCTTCACATTCTAGTTAATAGTGAGTGAGTTAGAGACTTTAGTATTACGCCGCACTCAGCAATATTCCAGCTGTATTGCGGCGGTCTTGACCAGACAACAAAGTGATCAACAGCATGATAATCGATCTACTCAACTTGGATATGATGACATGGCAACCAAGTCAGAGAACCTGACCACCCGATCCCGTTAGTCGTCTTTTACGACAAGCTTTGGTTACTGTAGACCAATTCTAAACCGGATCTTCACGGGTTTCTTGTTAAGAGAGACTGTCCTTTTCACTAAGAGTACTTAATTTCTGGTCAGCCACCATGGCGACAAACTTGGCGTCTTCAGAAATCGCAATCACCAGATGTCAAAGGTACAGAAAAGGGGCAAGAGAATGATATCACAATGGACTTGTCTGGCGTGCCAAATGCATATACTCAGTGACCTTCCAAATCAAAGTTAATTGTCTAACAAACCCCACGTTTGGAAATGCAGCCTAGTATTTAGTTATGCGTTACTCTAAGGCCACAGTGGTTATTTTACCATGATGAGATCGCTTCTGGAAAATTTAAATCGATTTATTTTTAAATGAAACAAATTTCTCAGAGGATTTGTGTCGACTTCGCTATCGATCTGTGGAATAATCTACATGCAGGGAACTAATTGAATCCCTAAGTTCAGAAATAGTATTGAACAGTTCCACGGAAGATCAAAGCAGATATCTGACACGGATGTTTATACACTCTAACCGTTGAGGGAAAGCCCAGCAGTGGCGTGACGAGGTGACGCTTCAGTCACCAGGTTGAAGTTACAGCATCCTGATTAGGCCATATAAGGCATGGAACACATCACGTAGCAAACCAATCACAGTTTCTAGTTCTTATTTCATACATAACATACACCCGTGAAGGTCCGTGTTAGAATATTGATCTTCAGTAACCCATGCTTGTCGGGATCGGGTGGTCAAGCTCGCTGACTTGGTTGACACATGGCATCGGTCCCAATTGCGCAGATCGATGCTCATGCTGTTGATCACTTTGTTGTCTGGTCCAAACTTGATTATTTACAGACCGCCGCCATATAGCTCGAATATTGCTGAATGTCCCGTAAAATAAACTCACTCACTCATACATACCATACAACTGTCAAATGGTTATGTTTTGTCACGAAAAGTATGAAAGTGAGTGAGTGACTTGTTTGCATAAAACATGTTTCTAGTAATGTCACGGCGTGTCAGATTAAAACTGGAGGTTGAAGTAATATGCATTTACTAGTTTCGTGATAAATAGGAGCATGTGTTGACCAAGAAAAGAAATCGGGACGAACCGGGATTCGAACCAGGTTTCTGATGTTCCCAAGAGCTGCAACTATGCACATGGAATTACGAGGACATAAGTGAACATGAACCGCTTTCGCGTTATTATTTGAGCCGTTTTGGTAAGATCTGTCCCCTTAATTGCGTTGTCTTTGTCACGAGATCCACGCGTGATTGTCCATAATAAAAGTGAATGTCAAAGTAAGAGAAGACACTTATTCACATGAGAAAGTGACGACATCGAAATCCTTCAAACCTTTGTGTCAGTACAAATAGGCCGCAAGCCTTTTCTTCATAGAAAACATGCATTTTACAATTGCGGTAGCAGGTAATATCGTATTTCTATAATTTTTGGAAACGTGATTTGGGAACATTGATAAGACGACGAGAGTGATGTGAATGTATATTTTGAATGCATGAGTCCTGAATCATAGTCACTGCTACACATTAACAAAACAAGTAATTTTCATCTACAGTGTCCTGTGTTCAAATTCACTTTCATCGCAGAAAACAATCCACAAAACTGATCTCAATACCGTCTACTTGTCGCGCAAGATCTCGAGCGTATGGAGAGACCATATGGAGAGACAAACAGGCGTATCAAGTCGTAGTAACACCTTGTTATCATGTGGCTGAGGAATTACTGTATATGCTGACTGTTTTATTGGTAGAGTTCTTCTTTGTGTTATGTAGCACGAGTAAAATTGTACGTAATCTGTGGATTCATATATTTAAAAAATGTGGAATTGTATTTGTTTACTTGTTCTATATATAACATATGTATAATTGTACTGAGCTGTCTGAAGTCTTCGCACTCACCACTTGCACGTACAGACACCCTCTCGTTCAGTAAAGCGACTCATGAAACACTGAAGATAATGATAATGTGGTTTCAATTTCCGGCTATATTAGGTGTGGACGGGACTGTCTCCCCCACCGGGAGTTATGCAGACAAGCAGCCAGTTCACCAATTCCGCCACAACTCCCTTTAGGTTCCGACTGTACGATATCTCCAGTAAAGCTTCTTCGTTTGCTTACCCTGATGGACCATGTTAACACATGTTCATATCCCCCTGTGCATCGAACCCTGTTCATAGTTGCATCTCTTAGGAAACAATTCATCGATTGATTGATTCTTAACAAGTCTTTAAGAGCTGATGCACAAGTGTACTTTAAATTATGATGCTAGTTCTAGGCATATAATTACACATTTGTTACTGTAAGTGTTGTTATATACTGGTATATTTGCCCTTTGAAAGAATGCACTGAGAGACATTTATCTTCGGACATCAATATTTCGAGAAATAGAGTGAGTAAGCTTTTATACTGCAAGCAATATCCAAGCAATATCAAGTCCTGGAAACCAGAAACTAACCTCACGCATTGTACCGGATTCTTTACATTATGCTTAAACCACTAGGCACCGCCTCTGCCCTCGGAAAGGGGCGATAACCGAACTTTCAGAATGAAATCGAGGAGTAAAGATAACATGCAAAAATCGATATACAATAATACATATATTATGAGATAAACACTTCCAGGAATTGAGATATCACGTGTAAAGGATGTTCAGAGATGCACAGATAACTCTGTCCGGGGATACAGATACTAAAACTAAGACATGCGGTAAAACATATAATATGCTGAAATAAAGATATCCAGAAATTAAGATATCATGTGAAAATGATGTTCAGAGATGCAAATATCATGAGATACCTATATCCAACGAAACAGTAAGTGAGTTTGGTTTTACGCTGCTTGTAGCAGTATTCCAGCAATATCACGGCGGAGGATGGCTTCACATATTGTGCCCGTGTGGGGCATCAAACACAGAGTCTTCGGAGTGACGAGCGAACGCTTTAACCACTAGGCTAAATAATACAAAATATATATGAGTTATATATCAGATAACTGTACTGTTTTGGCTACGAAACCACATGGTTATCACTTTCTAGCTGAAAAAGTGAACTTGCCCTTTAAGTACTGGGGACACCTTGGCAATTACACCAATTGTGAAATAGTTTTGGAGAATCCATTGTCCCGATATAACTAACATTAGCCAGACATACATCGACATTGTCGATAGACGATACATCAACATAATCCCTAGGATTCTAAACCACCTTCGGAACCACATGCCCTATCTATTTTCTTTCTGTTGTGAGACTGTTGTTTACTTCTGTGTCAAGATAACCTGCTATTGAAACTTTGAAATACATGTTAAACAAGAAATGAAGAATTATTGTTCGACAGATGCATGCATTTAGAACTAAGACCCACTGGTCCGCTCACGTTAATAATTGCGCTGAAAATGCAGCCTTTTGGACTCCCTATACAGTTCTTATCCATACTTGTCATTAAAACCCTTACAGATTCCTTGAAAATGACGTTTTCACTGTAGACAGATAGTGTTCCGCGGCGAAGATTGGGTGCATTCTGGATGTGAGCAGCTTCAACAAACATTATGTCCATTTTGTTTCATTCCTTCGCCCCAGAAACAACTGGAGGAAGGAATTTGGATTGTTAATTAAACCTCTTATGTTATCCACATGAATTAAGCTCACAATAAAACACAAATAAACCATGTTGAAAATGATAATTGGCTGTTGCAAACAATACGCCGCCGAAGGCTATTTTACGAAAACAAAACATTAAAACCTCTCAATAATCGCTTGGCCTATTTGATGATGGCATTAGAGGAGAATATGTAATTCAGTGACCTCTGCAAACTGTTTCGCAGATGGCATTACGGGCTTTATTTTTCGACGGTGTACCATGCAATCATGCAATCCGTTTATAGTGCTTATTTCAAAAGTTAGGTAGATGCAACACAAAACGGCATCAACTGATTATTTGATATACACAAAGAGTGTGAAATGCAGACGAACTAATCCTCCATAAAAGACCCATCTTTTATGTTCACTTAGGCTTTGCGTGCGAGTGATAAATGTTCTGTGCTTCTGATTTAGGCTTACCACTGCTGGCAGTTGAAATATGTCTGTCTCAGTCATACTCTGCACACAAAGTTTAGTCATTAAACATGCACGGCAGCACAACTCCAGATAGATAAGAAAAAGGAAATTCCAGAATCAATTGTCGAGCAATCCCTCATAGTATTTCACTTCCCCGTCAAAATAATGCTTGCCCATATGTGACTACAGCACCCCAATTCATCTGAGAACCTTGCATAGTGCCGATTGCTAAGTGTTTTCCCTTAAGAAAACGCATACCGTCAGAGCTGCCAAGGGTGAAGAATAGCCCTCTAGGTAAGGTGGAACCCCTTTGAATAAACTAATCTTCGGAGTGCAGCAACATGATGAACTGATTAATAAAGTGGGGGTAAACTGTCCCCGAAATAGGGTAACAGGCTCGGTCTTAGGCTGGAGATCAATGGTGCCCTAACAAAGCCACCGCTCTGCAATACCCTCCAATTCAGTCCGTCGACAGCCACGCTCTTCAAAATGAATGTGCATTGCCATCAGGAGGTCAGAGAAGCTTATCAATACTGGACAGCTATGGATATGGAATTAATTATTCGTAGTATAATTGCACAAAACAAAAACAGGAAAAAAGGATGGATTAAATGAATAATTGACAACATGAACATTTTTAAACAATTAAGCTTCGATTGTAAAACGAGATGTCACTTTTAATGTTGTCAATAAACGGACACATTGTGGCTTAGCTCTTCATTCTCTTTTATCGACAAGCGTGTTTTCTTCGTTCGAAAATACAGTTCACCACCCATGATATCTGATTGAATGCATATGGTCGGACTTGCACTTTGTGTCGGTGATTTGGGATACACACAGCACATCTAGAGACACGGGAAAGCGAATAGTTACGAACCTTACTGTACATGTGATGATTGTATTTAAAGCATATGAAGAGGAATCGCTTAAGCATTGATTACAGTTTCAAGTAAATGTGCAAATGCGACCAATTCCAGTATAGGAATGCAATTCGGGCATTTACAAAATCAGCACGTTAATGCTCTTTCAAACTGTTAGCACAATAACCTCGGCGTAACTGGAGACGGTCTTCGAATATAACGTGTAGCGCTTCAGGTAAGTGGTTAGAAACATGTTTCCAGAAGTAAAATGAAATGTGAATTAATCCCACGTGTTTTTGTCTTTCTTTGAATACGTTCGCCACTTGTTTCGTTCCTTGATAAAAGTTCTCAAAGGACGTTACTTGTGCTGTTGCCTGGAGTCGTCTCACGCGAGCAATAACTAGCAACTCAATCACATCTGTCGAACGTCTTTGCCCTTTAACACGAGTGAAAAGCCAGTCGCTTTTGTTCTTCCGCAGACATGAGACATTTTTGCTCGTGTTTTTAAACCAACAGGTAAAGAATATGTTGTGTGTTAATTCTCAATTTCACAGTAGTTTCTTGTGCTTTTTCCCTCTTAGCGTTGTGGAATGCAACCATGTTGTTTCACGTGCCACCCATGGTATACTGACGGCAAAGTTTATTCAACCTCAGAGACAGTACTTGTCATTAAGTAATGGAATCTCATTATAACCGAAGCTTTGATTAATAACCACCAAACAGTTCATTAAACAAATCCAATGCTTCGATGCAGCGGATAATGGGTATAGACAAATGGAATGTTAATATTTTATTACAATTGAATCCGCTAATATATTAGATAAATCGCGTTCATGCGAGTGAGTACGTCAGAAGGTTTTACCTCGCTTTGAGTATATCTCATAAATAATCCTGTGGTTGAAATCCGATCTGGGCATCACTAAATCTAGCCAATGGGAAAGGACATGTGAGTACAGCAAGACAAACGCTCGGGGTAATGTCTATCTCAGATGTTTGTCCATTTGGTAAAATGTCATGGGCATCTTAACAGAGCTGACAAACCAAGAATTATTTTCATAACTGCTATGCGAACAAACCATTATGTAAGGTTGCAAACACAACACGATCAACTATGAGAACTTCCTGTAATTTCGATCATTCTAAGACAATGGCGCCTGTGGACTCCTAATTCATACCAGATCTTTGGAATTCCTAGTTCATACCTTGCAAGGTATCGCACGATTGTTGTACAAACATCAGAATGCTGCCTATAGTAAATCCTGGATTTTCACAAGAGTAGATATATTTATTAGGGATAATGAAAATCACTGTTCTCAGATTGCACATACACTAAGTTTCCAGGCACGACACACATAGAAGAGTCTCCCTGGTAAACCACCGTCTACTATCCTACGACACATCTCGACAAGAAACTTACTGCAAACGTCACTTTTCTTACGTCTTTGTATGGACTCAACAGCGATCGAAGCTCCTTTCATTTTCCGGACCATTCCTGGTGTCCCCCGCCGTGATATTGCTGGAATATTGCTAAAAGCGGCGTAAAACTAAACTCACTCACTCATTTTCCGGACACTGTCTTGTTGCAAAAACATGAATTTTCTGAGCTTGAAAGTAGACCTTAAAACAGAAATGATCCGTTTTCAGAACATTTGAAACCGTCAATGACAAAATGTGATTTTTATTCTCTCACATAAAGATCTTGCATCAAGAACTGGGTTTGTGAGATGTAGAATCGCTCATTTAATGTCCTAACTGGGTTAAATTCGCCCTTGGCTGCTTCTTTAGCTGCGGAAAGCATTCCAGAAAACTTGCCATAAAGATAATTCACCTCACCAAAACATGAGGATCATCAAAAACAAAGTACCCTCTTTTTCAATACAAGCATCCACGTAATGGTTACTGAAGACAAAGAAGAAGCAATAATAATTTTAACGTCACATTTGACAAAAGCAGTTGCCCGTGCAATAGGTTATAAAGTAGAAGCGGTTGAGAAACTTACCAGAAGCCGTCACTAAGGAGGCCTTAAATTATTTGGGAAAAATAGTCTCCTTCTTTTCCCTTCGCCCTAATTTTCTGTCTTAAGCTTAAGTGACATGCCCTGAGTCCAAATTTATATGATTGGTAACGAAGCTTACTGAATGAATTACTAACTGTTATATACACCCATGCCAGCAGTCCATGCGTTAATTACCCTCTAATCATTGTTATATTTTATGTGTAAAACTATCCAACAATGTAACACTCACATTCAGGACAACGGGTGATTATATTACATAACCTGATAACCACGATCTCAGAAATATAACTTCATAAGAGTAATTAAGTGATATCACACAATCAAATGTTCTATTTCATAACTGATCTTAAGTTTACAGCCTACACATCGAAAAATCAAACATGTCATTCAGTGCATGATGTCATTGCACTCACATCCTTTACAGTCGTGACCTTTATTTCTGTGACTGCCATTTCATCTTTTCTAATAAGCCATATGAAGTGAAGGAAGCGTCTACTCTCTGAGCACTAGTCAGTAAGCTAGACACCAGAATGGGTTTGTTCGGTTACATGGGGGTGCATCGCTTCACATTTTAGTTCAGAGAGAAAGTCCTTTTTTACTAAGCTCACTCAATTTCGGCTTGCCACCACTGTGACAAAAGCAGGAGGCAAAACGGACTGTTAAACTCACTTACATGGCCTTTGAAAAGGGGCACGAAAAAGATATCACAGTGGACCTTCCATATCAATACAGTCTGGTATTAAGGTTGGTGTCAATCTAAAGCCACAGAGGCTATTTTGTCATGGCGAGACCGTTTTAAAAACGATTTATTTTAAAATGAAACAACTTTCTCAGAGGATACTTGTCGAATTCGAAATCGATCTGTGGAATAATCTAAATGCAGGGAACTAAATGAATCATTAAGTTTAGAAATATAATTGAACAGTTCCATGAAAGATCAAAGCAGATATTGTTGTTCACTGGATTCGATTATTTACAGACAACCGCCGGAATATTGCTGAGTGCGGCGTAAAACTCACTCAAAGCAGATATCATTCGAAACGGCTTTACACACGCTGACCTTTTCAGAAATCACTGCTGTGACGTGACCAGGTGACGTTGTAGCCACCAGCCCATCCCATCCTGAGGTCCGGCTGAAATTACAACATTCTGATTAGGCCCCATAAGGCATGGAACACACTCATTAGCAATCCACACATACGTCTTATTCCATACCTACCATACAATGGAAATACATGTGAAAGCTTATTTTGAATCCATGCGTCCTAAATCATCATCCTTGGTACACACTAAGAAAACAAACAATACTCATTTACAATGTCCTTTGTTCATATTCACTTTGATCGCAGAAAACGTTTCATAACATAGATTTCAATACAACCTACTTGTATTGATAGATCTCTAACATGCCCTCGTGTACGGAAACTAACGGGCAATGTTTCAACCATATGCAGAGATGCCTTCGGAATTGTGTAGGTACGAAAAGTACACGAGCCGTTGAAACTAATATTCAAACTTTTGTGAGAATCCGTCGAGGTCGAACCATCCTTCTGAATGTTAGCATCGACGGTTTTGTATCCAGGTAATTTGCTATTGAAACTTTGAAAGAAAAAATGAAAAAGACAAGCTCGATAAGTGCATGTATTTAGAACGTAGAGACGTTGGCCCTCTCACTTTAATGAATGCGATGCAACTACAGTCTTTTGGACTCTGTTAACAGTTCTTATCCATAGTTGTCATGACAGCCCCTACTGATTCCTTGCAAATTACGTCTCACTGTAAACAGATAGTGTTCCGAGGCGAAGATGAGTTCAGGATGCGAGCAGCATTAATAAACATTGTCCTTTTTCTGCATTATTTCGCCCCCCAAACAACTGACTCATTGAAAGACGTAGGATTGTTAATTAAACCCCTTACGTTTACCGCATGAATTAGGCTCACAAAAATCACAAATAAAACATGTTGAAAATGATAATTGGTTGTTGAAAATAATACGACGCCGAAGGCTATTCAAAGAAAACAAAACATTGAAAACTCTTAATAATCGCTCGGCCTATTTTATGACAGCACTGGAGGAGATTCTGACATTCAATGAACCCAGCAAGCCTTTTCAGAAATGACATTAAGGGGAATTATCATTCGACGGTGCATAATGTTTTCTGTTTGTGGTGCTGATTGCAAAAGTTAGGTCAGTAGCCAGATAGGAGCAACATAGAACGGCATTCAGAGAGCAAGATTATTTGATAAACAGACGGAGTATGAAATAAAATGAAGAACTGACCTGACGAAAACGACTTTCATTTACTTCAGGCTTTGCAGGCGAGTGAGTAAGGGTCATGTACTGCTGATTTAGACTCTAGTAATGGCACAGCACCCGATTTCATTAGAAAAGATTACTTGGTATCAATTGCTAAATGTGTTCCTAAACAATGAAAATATTCACTCAGAGACGGCGCTGTCAAGGCTGAAACATAGCCCAGTAGGTAAGGTGGAATCCCGTTGATTAAACTAATCTTCAGAGTGCCGCAGCGTGTAGAACTGTTTTCCAAAGTAGCGGCGAACTGTCCCCGAAATAGGGCTCAGTCTGAGGCCAGATCAATGGTGCCCTGGCAAAGCCACCGCTCTGCAATACCCTCCAATTCAGCCCGTCGGCAGACGGATTCTTCAGAAGAAATGCTCTTTGTCATTATCAGGTCAGGGAAGCTTATCAATACTGGACAGCTATAGATATGGATTAATTGTGTGTAATTAGATTGCTTGTAAATAGTTTAGCTTTCATTCGTCCTTCGAAAAGGCACCAGTCACGATATCTGAATGAACGCATATCGTTGGACTTTCACGCTGTGTCGGTGATTTGGAGGACACCCTGCACATCTAGAGACACGGAAAATATTGCGTTCGGGAGATAATGATCATATATGTATAGCTCGTACAGTAGTGGATGGTGATAGTGGATGGTGATGCCAACGTTTGTTTATGTATAACTTCTTGTTGTGATGACACGTTCATGAACAGTTCAAGGTCATTGTTAGTAAGTTTAACTTCGTTATGTGATACTCCTGTTTCCTATACAAGTTGTGAGTTCGTTCACGGCAATTGATTAGAGTTCTCAAAGTTGAGAAAGTTGAATGATTAGTTCCAAACTTAGTAAATCGGAAAACCTTCTCCCTGAGAAAACATGCTACTTCATGGGTAACTTCTCCTTTATTGCATGCAGAGGTTTTGAAACCGCTGTCCAGTTTATCTACAGTGAACCGTCATTGTATGCAATATACCAGAAGATTTTGTAAAGTTTGAAAATTGCATGTCATTCTGGGACTAGACAGATTGATATACAGTTCTATGTAGATTCGGCTGCTGCCTGATATCCTTGACAACATGGCACAGCGAAAGGAAACATTCCAATCATTTTAATATTCGTATTTAGAAAATTGTAATCTAAAATTAACGTATTATTGAAAATTTAGTTATAAGTGGAAGGTTTTGTGAAGGATCTCAAAATATACCAGCTACTCTACAGAGCATTTGCTAAAGTTAACTGAGCGTGAGGAGAACTATCAATGCGGCTGAGATAGTAGTACCTGCAAAGAACATGGTCCAACCCATCCAACGCCATACTCGTGTGCGTCTTGCACTTTCCTCTGACCACTGTATTCGCTGAAATTGGTGCTTGTCAAGCGTCGAGCTGATCCTAAGCCAGAGGTTGGTTAGATGAATAATCATTCACGGTCATGTCTTATTCCTTGAATAGGCATGTAATGTCAATAAGAGTGTTAGCTCATTCTTAGCTTCAACACATAGAACGCCCCAGTCATGAATGGCATCCACTTGTCTACAGGTGCCGATGGAACAACACACCGTTAGTGAGATTTCTTCAACGTTTAGAATTTATCAACTAGTTGCCTAAGCAGATTAACCTTTATCATACCTTTACTAGACCCCATTGTCAGAAACACTTCAAGTTTGCAGAAGAGTCTCATAATGGTGTAACTAGGAAAAATCCGAAATTCTCCGATATCTCGAACGGGTCCAGAGATACAGGTATGTTCCCATATGGGAACACTTGCAGGATCATCGAGAAAATGAAACGAAACTATTTTTGTAACACATCTTTTATCCTTCCAATGTTCCCATATGGGAACATTTAACTTCAATTCCTAATTTTGGCCTAAATTCCTGCTATCATGATGAAATTTCTTTTGCCATTTTGTACCTACATCATTTGTTTATAAGGGCATGTAAAACAAGTTTTGGGCATTTTTGGACCCTCGTCAATTCTTCTAAAAAATCAAAAGTATGATTTTGAAATGTTAGAACATTGGCAATTATCTTAAGATCAATATGGACAAAATACATTAATTTATCTTCACGCATATAAAAGTTACAAAGCATTTTATGACATGTTTCCATATGGGAACACTTGCATGAAAAAGGTTAACACAATCAACTGGATCCACTTCGAACCAACGTGAACTTTCATGAGAGATGATAAATGTAACAAGGAGTCTTTTTCGAACCTAAATGTAATGTCTTACATGTCAAGAAATATAAGGTGACTCGATCTTATGGTGACTTTTTTAACTGTTACCTAATGTTGGTATATGTGAGGATCTACACTGAACTCAAAAGTCACGGAAAGACACGCTTGCCTTCAAAATAAGCTTCAAATAGAGGTTTCACGCACAAAGGCATGGTTACAATTATGATCCATGGTACTCTGAATTATTTGCACGGAATTATTACCCTACGTTACTCATTTTATTCAAGGTTGTGGGAGTGTCCGATGCCACTGAAAAGGATACGCTACATTGTTTCCTGTGTTGTCTGGCCTTGAAAAATCTATTTCAGGAGAAGTCCGAGGTAAATATCAGTTTCTGACTCTGATATGTTCAGTGTCAAAAGGGACCCACGAAAGCTATGATACAGGATCTCAAGGATCGTATTTGGAAGAGATGTTACTCGAACACCAACTTTGGCACCAGTACCAAACAGTGCCTTGAATGGAACCTGCTTGATGAATGGAAACCACAAATTGCCTGAAAGTTTTACTCAGTGACTGTAACATATATAGAGAATACTACACGAGGTCTCATTACATACGGATTATACGAAACGAGTGTCCTTCCTATGATATCTGACCGAGCGAAAGCGAGGTCAGAAACCATAGGAAGGTCACGAGTTTGGTATAATTCGTATGTAATTAGACCGAGTGTGGTATTTTATTTATTACCCACGTCTTACATGCATTAAAGTGACAAAATAGCGTAGTTTTGATATTGTTGTGGTTTCAAACCGAAACCGGTTTCATAAAGAGGTTGCGGAAGAATTTTGTTCTGACGTCACACTGTATTGAAGTCACTACGCCATTCTCGTCTGTCCCCTTGGTAACCGACATCACGATGCATGTCAGTTGTCATCGCCTCTCGTACAGCCTCCTTCAGTAAACTACTCCGTAGCACCCCGTTTCTTGGTTTGCAACTGCTTCACACTGCTAACATCACTGGTGGAAACATTGCGTTTATGTTTTTCGACGGATATAATGTCTCAGTTTGACTCACAATTAA
Organism: Haliotis rubra; assembly: GCF_003918875.1. Classification (NCBI taxonomy): domain Eukaryota; kingdom Metazoa; phylum Mollusca; class Gastropoda; order Lepetellida; family Haliotidae; genus Haliotis; species Haliotis rubra. Next base: position 2,382,746 of record NW_025767357.1, on the reverse strand, counting down.
ACAGCGACACGGCAACGTTCGCAATGTTTACATTCCCACAATGCATCTAAGTTGTAGAATGAATGAATTCACGTGTTTGTTATGATTGAACAAGTAGTTCCGTCACAACGTGACCTAACTGAGAAGTCATCGGTTATCCAATCAAATCGTTAGAATCTCAGGTCAAGTCGTTACGACATAGGTCAACGCGATACGACACTCGTGTCACGTACGAGATGAGTATGCAACTACCCATACGTTGACCACGTGGGTAATAAAGACTAGGACATGGTATGACGCATGTACCAGGAAAATATGATGCTTGTGACGGGACATGTTATGGTGGAGGCGCACAGCCATTGCAAAGACAATGTGCGTGTGTGTGTGTGTGTGTGTGTGTGCGTGGTGCATATATATATATATATATATATATATTATTATTTAAACACGAGCAACAGTGTAATAACCTCCAATAATTTATTTTTAGCTATTAAGCAACACACAGCCTGAATGTAATGTAATAGCTTTGTCTCGAAAGCGCATCTTTAGCAGTATTTCCTCAGTGTTCTGTTTTTGGAACATGCAGTGCGGTAATTGTGTGGTCTACGGAGTGATGTGTTTGGAGTTTAGGGTTAAAAGTACCCAGTTGGTACCTCCAATAAGCTACTTAAATATGATGAGGGTTCGGCTTGTACTTGTGGAGGTCATCCATGAGAGCCGAGCGCACACGAGTTAGGTCTGAATCCCGATACTATAACTATAATATCTGAAGAGACGAATACATCGACAGGGCAACTCGGAGTCAGTATTATTCATCTGTCCGTCCTAAACACACAATATACACACTGTTACGTTAACGTCTGTTCCGTGTGACACAAGACACACGTAAAAAGAGTCAATTTGTTTGCAGTAGCACAATAACGCTACTGGATATCACGATAAAAAATAATGTGGTGTAACTTCTCTGACAAAGCTGTGAACATGTGATAATATGAAGTTTCACACACAAAACAAATTACACTGACGCTCAGTTCCCTCAGGGTCCAACCATGAAGATCCAGGTTAGAACCAATCTTCAGCAGCCCATGCTTGTCACTCTGCCATAAGCAGAGTCGATTGTACATTTGTAACTATATCATGAGCAAATATTTGTATTACAGCTGTATGATGTTTGTAAACAAATTGCATCTCACATCATTTTTGTCACTGATGCATCAAATTTGGAAATTTCCTCGACATGTCTACCATAAAATGTCTTGAAAGCTTAACTGAGGCCTTGAATGGTGTAACCGTGATCAAACAACTTCTGAGCAAGAGTGGCATGACGCTCTTTGAAATCCTGATAAAAAGAGCACGCTCGAATGTACCTCAAAAGTTGTGAAATGTACACACCTAAGGCTGGAGCTGTTAGAATATTGCTAGACATGAAAGGGAATTGAAAAGATAAAAACATCCCTTTTGTCATATAGCTTTGGGGAGATTTTGTTTGTCACCCTGAATCTTTATGCATGAATCTAAATATGAAACAGTTGAGGCGGTCTCACTTGTCTCCTTAATTTGCAAGTTGTGGTGGATAAATCAGCGGAAGGCAATTGGCTATTTGATGGTTATTGAACGATATTAAATCATCGATGTACGGGAAGCTTAAGTTAAACTTCTTGGCCAAATTACCTTGTTTTGATTTTGCCAATCCAAGCAGACATTCTGATTCATATGCATAAAGAAACAGATGGGGACTTCTTGGGGAAATGTTTTACCCAAAATTTCACAAAAATGATAAAGTCCAGCATTTCACATATCGTTTTCTTGATAAACTGCAAATGACGTTGCTTTCATTTTTGACAAATTGTCCTGAACCTATGAAGATAGATATGTAGGTATATATTTTTTCACCATGTTTCTTTACAAAAGCGAATCAACGAATGAAGTTTTTCCTTTAGTTTGTTATGTGGGATAGTGGTATACAATGTTGAAAAAACAAATGTTTTGACAGAACTTACCTCGGTCCGTTTCTGATGTTCGAAAAATGTAAGCAAATCCTTTGAGTTTTGGAGAATCCATGTGGTATTAATTCCGCTTGTTTCAAAAACAAAATTCTGTGAATATGGAGAAAGTCCTTCCTTGATACTATTAAGGATTATGGTTAATCTCTGAGACATGGATTTGTTGGTACATTTGCGGGAACCAGTAATAAATCTCTCCTCGTACGGATTCACTCTGGATCCAATGGACAAAGATCAGAGAAAAACAATTCAATGAAATGATATTAATGCAAGACACCCGTTTTAACACACGCTATTAAGTAGAGATAGACCATCAATACATTTGCATAATGAGCATTACAAACATTCCTGTCAACAATTCATGATCCGACGCTCTTGTTAATTCTACATCACCCCTTGATGTTCTTATATCAAATACTCCGCATCTTAGATAGCTTCTAGCAACGTCTAACTTGATCTGCAATAAAAACTATGCTTTTGAAGCAAGTGCAGTGCAGCTTTCTATAATATTTGATCATTATTTTGACAATGCGTCAATGCTCTTTGAACACGATGCCAAGGATAACAAAAGGGGTTCGAGCAAGATTATAAAAAGGAGTGTTTCAGGTAAATGGTTGGAAAAATATTTCTAGAAAGTAAAATTGTTGATAAAATGTGAAATTACACCCAAGTGGCGTCGTCTTGCTTTGAATTCTTTCGCCCTTTGTTGTGTTTCCTTGATAAAAGTTTTGATAAGCGGAAGATACTTATGCTGTTGCCTGGAGTCGTCTCACGCGAGCAATAACAAGCAAGTCTATCACATCAGTGGAACATCTTTGCCCTTTAACACGAGTGTGAAACCAATCGCTGCAATAAAGCCTTTGTTCTTCCCGAGACGTTAAACCAATCGGTAGAGTATATGTTGTGTGTCAATTCGGTTTTACTGAGGTTTCTTGCACTGTTTCTGTGTTTGAAGACAAGCGCTGATGATTGCAAGGTTGTTTCACGTGCCACACATGTTATATTGAGGACGAAGTGTATCCAACGTCAATAACAGTGAAGCAATCGGATAATGGAATCCCATTACAATGGAAACTCAGCAATAAATAACCACCAAACAGTTCAGTATATAAATCAACTCCTTAGATGCTATAGATAATGGGCATAGACGAAACTAGAACTGAATATCTTGGTTTAATTAAATTCAGAACTGTGAGAAAACAAATGCATCGACAATCATTCCCATGTTAATTTCCAGACACTGTTTGGTTACAACAACATTCTGTATTTTCATATTTTGAAAGTACATGCAAATCTTGAAATGAATACGGCATGCCGTTTTTTCATTTGAGACTGTCAATGACGAAATGCGATTTTTATTCAATCACGAAAGCTTTCGCATCAAGTACAAGCTTGTGAGGGTGATTTTCGTTCAATTACTGTCCCAATTGGATTAAATCCGCCCTTGACTGTGTCGCATCTCCATCTACAGAAAGTATTGGAGGTAGAGTGTTGCTATAAAGGAAATGAAATCTACTAAAAAAATCGGAATCATCAAAAGCAAAGTACTATCTTTTCAATAAAGGCGACCATATAATTGTTACTGAAGACAAAGAAGAATCAATAGTGCTAATTCAAACTGACATCTCCATTCACGCCAACAGCCCAAGCGATACTAGTAACAGTTGTAATCGCCTTTACCGTAAAGATATATAGAGACAAATACCAAAAGGAGAGTTTATCAGTGGGAATTTGTAAATACATTATTCTCTACAACATTCTCTGTCCAGAATGGTACATGACAAGTAAACTAATAAATCCTGTTTAAAGTTGCACAATATATCCAATATCAGTAACAGAACTAATGGGTCGCTGCCGCAATTCGAACTATAATTTTTTCACGACAACTTGTGATTGATTACAAAACGTATTAACCACGGTCCCAGAACGCAATTCTGCTTCATGGTATGCAATTAACCTCCTGATAGTAATTAGGTGAGATTAGGTAATTATATGTGCTATTTCATAACTGCCGTGTAATCACACGTTTCCTTAGCAATGTACGCAGGTGATGAAGGTCAAGCAGTTCATCCAGCGCATGATGTCATTGCACTCACAACCTTCACAGTCGTGACCGTTATTTCCATCTAAACTCAACCTCGGCAAAGCATGATAAGTGAGTCGTGCCACTTGTCGTCTCTATTAAAGACCGTCTGTGACCGCCATTTCATCTATCTAATGAGCCATATAAAGTCAAGGAAGCGTCTACTCTCTGAGCACTAGTCAGTTAAGCAAGACACCAGAATGGGTTTGTTCGGTTAGATGGTTGTGCATCGCTTCACATTTTCGTAAAGAGAGACTGTCCTTTTAACTGAGAGCACTCCACTTCTGGACAGCCACCACGGCGACAAAATTGGGGTCTTCAGAAATCGCCATCGCCAGAGGTCAAAGGGACAGAAAACTCACTTACATGGGCATTCAAAAGGGGCACGAGAATGAGATCACAGATGCCTTGTCTGGCGTGCCAAATGCAATATTCAGTGACCTTCCATATCAACGTTAATTGTCTAACAAATCCCATGTTAGGGAATACAATTTCGTATTTAATTACGCGTTAATCGAAGGCTACAGAGGCTGTATAGCACGATGAAATCGCTTCTGAAAATTTAAATCGATTTAGTTTTAAATGAAACAAATATCTCAGAGGATTTCTATCGACTTCGCCATCGATCTGCGGTATAATCTACATGCAGTGAACTAATTATATCACAAAGTTCAGAAGTATTACTGAACAGTCAAAGTCAAAGCAGATAACGGGAAAGGGCCTTTCACTCTTACATGAACCTGCGTTATGGCGTGATGACGTAATGCTTTAACAATCAGTCTACTCCACTATCCATAGATCCGAGTCAAGTCACCACAAACGCATATCCCGATTAGACCCCATAAGGCATCTAACATCACGTACCAATAAAACCATAGGACACCTACATCTTATACCACGTTTAACCAAAGAAGAAAAAGAAATTTTCAATGGGGATAAATATTTGATAAAATGTGTTTCTGTTACAAAACTTATGCCTGGGGCTGATGGTGAGTGAGTGACTCAGGTTTAACAGTTACATATAACGAATAGCTTGGTGATGTCAACACCTCTAGTCTCTTGGCCGTTTCTTTCAGCCTGTCAATAAACAGCGTTGTTGCCCTCGTTCAGTACAGTTTTTTCTGAAGTCGCAGAGTGACCTCAGATGTACACCAAACTGTTTTGACCGTATGCAATATTTGGAGCAGTTTCGTACAAATCGTTCCTATCAATTACATTGTCTTTGATCATGTGACAGAGATTCCCGCAAGTGAAGGTCGAAGTAAGAGGAGACCCGTGTATTCAAAATCAATCTAACTTTTGTGTCGGTTACGAATAGGGAACACACCTTTATAAATTGTGTGCAATATAGAACACATGCATTTGACAAATGTGGGTACACGTTTGACAGTTTTATTTTAGGAGTTTTTTAAAACCTTTAGAAACGTTTACTGGAAACATTGATTTAGACGATGAAAATGTTAAGTTTGAATGCATGAGTCATAAATCATCATCAAAACAATTACATGTATATTCATTTACAATGCCCTTGCTCATGTTCACTTTGATCAGAGAAAACGGTTCATATAACGGACTTTAATTTAAACTACTTAGGTTGTCCGATCTCGGCGTGCCCTGGTGTGGAGAAAGAGACATGCCATATTCAGAGATGGGCGTGCTTCAATATGAAGAGACAAACAGGCTTATTGGGTGATAGTAACATCATGTGGCTGAGGAATTACAAACTGTAGATGTTAAGCGTTGTATTGTCAGAGTTCTTGTTTGTGTTCGATTCCCCACATGGGTACAATGTGTGAAGCCCATTTCTGGTGTCCTCTGCAATATTGCTAAAAGCGGCGTAAAACTAAACTCACTCATATGGGTGGGATGGGACTGAATTCATCACCGGGGAATTACACAGACTAACAACCAGTTCAACACTTACAACACAGATAACATCAGGTTCTTCTCCAAATTGTTCCTAGCTACATCATCTCTAATAGATTTTTATTTTATTTTGCTAATAATTAGTCAACGCACATGTTCCCATAGAGCCAAAAAATATATTCTGTTCACATATAGATTATCTCTTCTTATTAGAACACGTCACCGAATGCTTAAACTGTAACCCCATGAATGATCGGACTGAAGATCTATTATTTCCAGACATCAATATATGGAGTTAATGAGTTTAGTTTTATTGTTTGTTGTTTTGTTTTTTTTCGGAGGGGGGGGGGTGGTGGTTTTAGTTTCTTATAGTTTTTGACCACATTTCAGCATTATCATAAACAGACATCCATATATACCAACCTCTTAAAATGTGTAAAAGCACATGAACACCAAAATCGTCCGGTACCATGTACGTCGCACATCCCGCACACGCTCCACAATCACACACTCACTCATACTGGGACTGTCGGATATGTATCCACAGGACGAGTACGTTACGATGAAGCTGGTACCACCATCAAAAAGACGCCTCATGAGCACTGCTTACTTAAGAACTTTGATGTACTTGAGTGTGGAGATGTAAAGAAGCTGATCAGACGCAGGTCCGATTTACTTTGTTTCAAACAAGAAAACATTTTGATGTCAGGAGACATACCGCCAGGCCATGGAGGTCGTCACAAGATGCTGAAAGAGATAGCGAATAAATATACCAACATCAGTTGGAATGTTCTCCATAGCAGTGAGTATGGTGATCTACCTTCAGTTGTTGGCGATCTATAGCCTGTTTTTATATTGTATTGTCCAAATAGTGCTATTAGTTTTAACTTTCCACACTAGTTTTAGTTGTGATATTCTAGTTGTTTTACTGTCCTTCGTCGACAGGTTTTTATAACGTATATATATTCCATTTCAATGTCAAATGTTCTCATTTCACTTTTTATTTTATAAATAGTTTTCGTCACGATATGGCTGAAATATTGCCGATGTGACGTTAAATAATAACTCACTCACTCCATAGCAGTGAAGTCAGGACGTTTGAACTCACGGTATTTACGCAATGAATTTGATCTGTGTGCAACCAAACTTTACTCTATCAGGGGCATGTGTACTGACAGCGACATATCTCTCAGAGCAGCAGTTCAAAGTGAGTCAACTTGTGATGGTCAAGGTTTCGTGAGATGTAACTGTGCTGGTATTAAGATGTGTCAAATGTTTCAAAGCTCAAGTTCTCTGGAACTCCAGGTGCCATGTCAGCTAGGACTGTAAAACAAAAACTGTTGTTACATTGTAATGGTAATGTGCTGACTGTACCTGACCAGTCCGTTTGGTTAGTTATGTATGTTGATCGATCTGACCATGTATCTTCATTAATAAAGTGAACAAGCAAACACATCTGTGTGTATAATTCATTCTTGATCAGATCTTGATTTCAGTAAATATGTATAATGAAGACGTGAAGATGCTATAAGATAAAAAAAAAATCAGAAATTTATCCTGAGATAAAGATATTTGGTAGTAAAGTTATCCCGAGAATAAGATCTCTATGAATACAGACATCATGGGATACAAAATTAAAGGAATGCTGATACCATATAGACGTTAACTGTCATGTGGCAGTACACGTCATGAGATTACATACAGGACAAACGTTTTGTTGTGAGAAGCACGAGTCTAACGCGTGTCTTTCCGATTTACAGCTTCCATATTTTTGTGTCAAGATAAATCCCACAATTGGAAATTAGAAACCAAAAACATGTATACTTTGACAAGTCATTTATTTGGACCGTAGACATATCGGTCGCTCCCTTTTATGAATGCCTTTTAACCTCCCTATACGTGCCATTCAAGCCCAGACGCGTGAAGATCAGGGTTAGAATTGGTCTTCAACAACCCATGCTTGTCATTAAAGGCGACTAACAGGATCGGGTGGTCAATCTCGTTGACTTAATTAACACCTCATCGTACCCCAATTGCGTAGTTCGATGATCATGATGTTGATCACTGGATTGTCTGGTCCAGGCTCGATTAAATTATTTTACCACTGCCATATTGCTGGAACGTATATAGTTGAGTGCAGTGTTCAATAACACAAACACATACTAAAGCCCAACTGATTCATTGCAAGTGGCCTCTCACTGTATACGCATTCAGGATGTGAGTGAGTAGGCGAGTGAGTGAGTTAACATTTAACGTGACCTCTGCACTGTTTCAGCCATATAGTGACAAGAAAGGTTTTGCATACACAATAAATACAAGTTTTTAAAAATCCAGTCATCAGAGAACTGTAAAATAACTAGAGTATCACAGACGGGGTTTAAAACTAGAATGTAAATCTAAACTATTTTATTTACGAAAACAGGCTTTAAGTCGCCAACAACTGAAGGTAGATCACCATAATAGGGACCATTCAGGATGAGCAGCATCAAAGACATTATGCTATTATCATTCACTGGTGTATCTTGCAATCCGTTTGTGATGCTGATTTCAAAAGTTAGACTGGAAGCTAGATAGGAGCAACTGAATACTGCATCAAGAGATGACGATTACTTGAAATACAGACGGAGTGTGAAATGCAATCGAGTCTAAAAGCTGATCCTTCAGAACTATGCCTTTCAAATTAACTTCAGGCTTCGGGAGCGAGTAAATCATGTTCTGTACTGCTGATTTAGACTCTGATCACGGCTAGAACTATACCATTGCTTGTAGCACTAATCTACCTATCTCCCTCACACTTTTTACATTCTGTTTAGTCATTACAAAGGTCTGGATGCACAATCTAGATAGATAAGTATGGAATAGATCACCTCTAGCACCCTCCATTATCAACATCTATTGCGCTTAAGGGAAATGCACAGAATCCGTTGACGAACATTCACTAATGGTATTTCAGTTCCCCGTCAAAACAGCGCTTGCCCACATGTCGCTATAACACCCCATTTCATCTCAGAACGTTACATGGTACCAATTGCTTTTTTGACTAAATGCGTTCCGTAAATGCATATATTCACTGAAACGGCGCTGTCAAGGCTGAAGAATAGCCCAGTAGGTAAGGTGGAATGCCGTTGATTAAACTAATCTTCAGAGTGCCGCAGCGTGTAGAACTGTTTACCAAAGTAGGGGCGAACCGACATAGGGTAACAGGCTCAGTCTGAGGCCAGATCAATGGTGCCCTGACAAAGCCACCACTCTGCAATGCCCTTTAATTCAGCCCGTCGGCAGATGCATTCTTCAGAAGGGATTCGCTTTGTCATTTTCAGGTCAGGGAAGCTTATCAATACTGGACAGCTATAGATATGGATTAATTGTGTGTAATTAGATTGCTTGTAAATAGTTTAGCTTTCATTCGCCCTTCGAAAAGGCACCAGTCACGATATCTGAATGAACGCATATCGTTGGACTTTCACGCTGTGTTGGTGATTTGGAGGACACCCTACACATCTAGAGACACGGAAAATATTGCATTCGGGAGATTATGATCATATATGTATAGCTCGTACAATGGTAAGGTTAATAACAATATACAGTGGATAGACCAACCTGTTATTTAGCTATACCAGGAACACACTGATAGTGGATGGTGATGCCAAGGTTTGCTTATGTATAACTTCTTGTTGTGATGACACGTTCAACAGTTCAAGGTCATTGTTTGTTAGTTTAACTTCGTTATGTGATACTCCTGTTTCATGTTACAAATTGTGAGTTCGTTCACGGCAATGGATTAAAGTTCTCAAAGTTGTATTTTTGAAGGACGTTTGAACTCCTGGAGACAGATTAAAGGGCCACTGATCCAGAGCAATTTCCGTGGACTGGTTGTTGCTTTTGTTATTGTTTTTCTCCAGTGAATACCCGGATGATATCCCAGAATTCATGACTGGTTCATTACCTCTGCTGCGCCACCCTCATGTGCAATTGATAGTATAGGTAAACAAAGATGAAATCTTTTTCACTCGATAATCTTATGTTGATTTTGTTGTAAAATTATGTAGGCTTTGATGAATAAGTTGGTTTCTTATGGAAAAATATTCACTTTGATAAAAATGCTGATTTGATGTAAAAGTTTGATTTCATAGTAATGTTGACTTTATAAAAATGTTAACGTAAATGGATGTAGAATTTGATTTAGGAAATAGTTTGACCTTGAATTTGGTGAGAAGCCTGATATAATAGTATTGTTTTGAAAGTAAGGCTAACTAAGTACATAGGGAGTCTTGGGGAGAGTAGTGAGCTTGGATTCACTACTAGTCAATCTGAATGTTGTATTAACTGGCATTATTTTGATAACAAATGAAAACATTTTAAGTATAACCATCTGCCAGTGGTAATAAATGTTAGGACTGAAATAACGAAGTCAATGTACGTTTTTATATTTTGTCTTATAATCCTAATTGGTTTATTGTCATATTTGTATGCATTTTGAAACTTAATAAAATGCACACGATCTGCATATATTTAGTGATTTGATAACATGACTGTAATATCTAGACATCTTATAGATTGCCAACGTGTATCATATTTCACACAGACGCCCTAAGTGCGACCTAGTGTAGGTTGTCTATCTCATTACACTTCATGGCAAAACAAAATGATTATGTTGAGTGCCATAACAAATAAATAAAAACAAAATGCAAATATTAAAATTAAAACAGACCAAAGTTATAGCAACAATATCAGACTATTACCTTCTTCGGGGAATGTATCGATCAATATCCACATAAAGGAATGATATGCCATTAATCTGCAGCTGACAAAGTATCCAGTTCCATATCATGTGTCTTTTAACAGTCTAATATGCGAAAAAGTGGTCTATCGTTTCAGGTTTTTCACATTGGTGTATAGTCCCATTGGTCATCCAAGATAGCCCACCTGGTGAGTTTGTTGTTCAAGAGTTTTTCAAATAGTTTATATAGAACTGTCAATAAAGTAATTGGCCTGTAGTTTTTTGCTAAATGTTTTGGCTTGCTGTTTCCTTTGTGAATTGGTATGATGACGCCTATCTTGCAGTTTTGTGGGACATACGCAGATTGTATCATGGCGTCGAATAGGCGCGTGAGATGAAAAATAAGCTGATGTCCACCATGTATAATGTTTTCATTTTGTATGCAGTCCTTTCCAGCAGCTTTGTTCTGTTTAAGTGTTTGTACCATACATCGGGTTTCGTCACAGGTTACGGGTGAGGAAAATTCTTGGATGTGATCACGATTTGGTGAGGAGGATAACTCATTTAGTTTGCGTTCTGGTTAAAGTCTGGACTTGTCTGAGGAGTATGAACTGAATGATAGAAATTGGCAAAAGAGATACACACTTTCCTCTGACCACTGTATTCGCTGAAATTGGTGCTTGTCAAGCGTCGAGCTGATCCTAAGCCAGAGGTTGGTTATATGAATAATCATTCAAGGTTATGTTTTATTCCTTGAATAGGCATGTAATGTCAATAAGAGTGTTAGCTCATTCTTAGCTTCAACACATAGAACGCTCCAGTCATGAATTGCAGCCACTGTCTACAGGTGCCGATGGAACAACACACCTTGAGTGAGCTTTATTCAACGTTTAGATTTTCTCAACTAGTTACCTAAGCAGATTAACCTTTATCATACCTTTACTAGACCCCATTGTCAGAAACACTTCAAATTTACAGAAGAGTCTCATAATGGTGTAACTAGGAGAACTCCGAAATTTCATACTGATATCTCGAACGGGTCCAGAGATATAGGTATGTTCCCATCATCGAGAAAATGAAACAACGCTATATTTTTTAAACACAACTTTTATCCTTCCAATGTTCCCATATGGGAACATTTAACTTCAATTCCAAATTTTGACCAAAATTCCTGCTATCGTGATGAAATTTCTTTTGCCATTTTGTACGTACATCATTTGTTTATAAGGACATGTAAAAAGTTATAAAAGAATGTAATTATACATGTCATTTTTTTATAGAGTGTTTTCGGTTGGAAACACGTTTTGGGGAATTTTTGGACCCTTGTCAATTCTTTTTAAAAACAAAGTATGATTTTTGAAATATTAGAACATTGGCAATTATCTTAAGATCGATATGGACAACATACATTAATTTATCTTCACGCATAAAAAAAGTTACAAACCATTTTATGGCATGTTCCCATATGGGAACATTGGCATGAAAAAGGTTAACACAATCAACTGGATCGACTTCGAACCAACGTGAAGTTTCACGAGAGATGATAAATGTAACAAGGAGTCAGTAGTGTTACAAACATGTGTGCAGAAACCTATGTTAAAGCCACTTCATATTTTCAGACTGTTCTCAATTTTTTTCGAACCTAAATGTAATTATTCTGTCAAGAAATATAAGGTGACTCGAACTTATGGTGACTAATTTTTAATGTTACCTAATGTTGGTATATGTGAGGATCTACACTGAACTCAAAAGTCACAGAAAGCCACCATTGGCTTCAAAATAAGCTTCAAATAGAGGTTTCACGCACAAACACGTGGTTACAATTATGATCCATGGTACTCTGAATTATTTGCACGGAATTATTATCCCACGTTACTCATTTTATTCACGGTTGTGGGAGTGTCCGGTGCTACTGAAAAGGATATGCTCCATTGTTTCCTGTGTTGTCTGGCCTTGAAAAATCTATTTCAGAAGTCCAAGGCAAATATCAGTTTCTGACTCTGATATGTTCAGTGTCAAAAGGGACCCACGAAAGCTATGATACAGGATCTCAAGAATCGTATTTGAATGAGATGTTGCTCGAACACCAACTTTGGCACCAGTACCAAACAGCGCCTTGAATGGAACCTGCTTGATGCCAGAATGGAAACCACAAATTGCCTGACATTTTACACAGTGACTGTAACATATAGGCCAGGACATGATATGACCCATGGACCAGGAAAACATATGATGCATGTGACGGGACATGTTATGGTGGTATATATATATATCACTCACACACTCACACACACACAGACCTAACTCTTGTGCGCTCGGCTCTCATGGATGACCTCCACAAGTACAAGCCGAACCTTCATGATATTTAAGTAGCTTATTGGAGGTAGCCAACTGGGTACTTTTAACCCTAAACTCCAAACATATCACTCCGTAGCCCACACAATTATAGCACACTGAGGAAATACTGCTAAAGATGCGCTTTCGAGACAAAGCTATTACATTACATTCAGGTTGTGTGTAGTTGAATAGCTAAAGATTAAATATTAGACGTTATTACACTGTTGTGCGTGTTTAATTAAAAGATATATAATTAAATGATATACACACACACACACACACATTGTCTTTGCAATGGCTGTGCGCCTCCATATATATATATATATATATCTTTTAATTAAACACGCTCAAATGTGTAATAACCTCCAATATTTTATCTTTAGCTAATAAACAACACACAACCTGAATGTAATGTAATAGCTTCGTCTCGAAAGCGCATCTTTAGCAGTATGTCCTCAGTGTGCGATAATTGTATGATAAATCAGCGGAAGGCAATTGTCTATTTGGTGGTTATTGAACGATATTAAATCATCGATGTACGGGAAGCTTAAGTTAAACTTCTTGGCCAAATTACCTTGTTTTGATTTTGCCAATCCAAGCAGACATTCTGATTCATATGAATAAAGAAACAGATGGGGACTTCTTGTGGAAATGTTTTACCCAAAATTACACAAAAATGATAAAGTCCAGCATTTCAACATATTGTTTTCTCGGTAAACTGCAAATGACGTGTGCTTTCATTTTTGACAAATTGTCCTGAACCTATGAAGATAGATATGTAGGTATATATTTTTCCACCATGTTTCTTTACAAAAGCGAATCAACGAATGAAGTTTTTCCTTTAGTTTGTTACGTGGGATAGTGGTATACAATGTTGAAAAATCAAATGCTTTGACAGAGGTGAGGTGAAAGTGGGTTTTACGTCGTGCTTGAGAATATTTCGCTCATATGACGACGTGCATGCGTGTGTATGTGTATGTGCGGATGCTTGTACTAGCCCAGACTGAAGTTGGTTTTATAGTGCTAGCCCACTAAGATACCATGCCGCAGTGAAGCATGAATACCCCACTCAGACACATTATACTGACTCCGAGCCAACCAGTCCTTGTTGTACCCATTAATGCCGAGCGCCAGGCAGGGACCAACAAGTACCATATTTTAACGTCTTTCGGTATGATGCGGTCGGGGATCGAAACCGCGACCTTCCGCTCTCCGGGCGGACGCTCTAACCACTACACCACGGAGGCGGTCTGTTTTGATAGAACTTACATCGGTCCGTTTCTGATGTTCGAAAAATGTAAGCAAATCCTTTGAGTTTTCGAGAATCCATGTGGTATTAATTCCGCTTGTTTCAAAAACAAAATTCTGTGAATATGGAGAAAGTCCTTCCTTGATAGTAATAAATATTATGGTTAATCTCTGAGACATGGATTTGTTGGTACATTTGCGGGAACCAGTAATAAATCTCTCCTCGTACGGATTCACTCAGGATCCAATGGACAAAGATCAGAGAAAAACATTTCAATGAAATGATATTAATGCAAGACACCCGTTTTAACACACACTATTAAGTAGAGATAGACCATCAATACATTTTGCATAATGAGCATTAGAAACATTCCTGTCAACAATTCATGTCCGACGCTCTTGTTAATTCTACATCTCCCCTTGATGTTCTTATATCAAATACTCTGCATCTTAGATAGCTTCTAGCAACGTCTAACTTGATCTGCAATAAAAACTATGCTTTTGAAGCAAGTGCAGTGCAGCTTTCTATAATATTTGATCATTATTTTGACAATGCGTCAATGCTCTTTGAACACGATGCCAAGGATAACAAAAGGGGTTCGAGCAAGATTATAAAAAGGAGTGTTTTAGGTAAGTGGTTAGAAAAATATTTCCAGAAAGTAAAATTGTTGATAAAATGTGAAATTACACCCAAGTGGCGTCGTCTTGCTTTGAATTCTTTCGCCCTTTGTTGTGTTTCCTTGATAAAAATTTTGATAAGCGGAAGTTACTTATGCTGTTGCCTGGAGTCGTCTCATGCGAGCAATAACAAGCAAGTCCATCACATCTGTGGAACATCTTTGCCCTTTAACACGAGTGCCAAACCAATCGCTGCAATAAAGCCTTTGTTCTTCCCGAGACGTTAAACCAATCGGTAGAGAATATGTTGTGTGTCAATTCGGTTTTACTGAGGTTTCTTGCACTATTTCAGTGTTCAAAGACAAGCGCTGATGATTGCAAGGTTGTTTCACGTGCCACACATGTTATATTAAGGACGAAGTGTATCCAACGTTAACAACAGTGAAGCAATCGGATAATGGAATCCCATTACAATGGAAACTCAGCAATAAATAACCACCAAACAGTTCAGTATATAAATCAACTCCTTAGATGCTATAAATAATGGGCATAGACGAAACTAGACCTGAATATCTTGGTTTAATTAAATTCAGAACTGTGAGAAAACAAATGCATCGACAATCATTTCCATGTTAATTTCCAGACACTGTTTGGTTACAACAACATTCTGTATTTTCATATTTTGAAAGTACATGCAAATCTTGAAATGAATACGGCATCTTTGAGAAAAACCATGCCGTATTTTCATTTGAGACTGTCAATGACGAAATGAGATTTTTATTCAATCACGAAAGCTTTCGCATCAAGTACAAGCTTGTGAGGGTGATTTTCGTTCAATTACTGTCCCAATTGGATTAAATCCGCCCTTGACTGTGTCGCATCTCCATCTACAGAAAGTATTGGAGGTAGAGTGTTGCTATAAAGGAAATGAAATCTACTAAAAAAAATCAGAATCATCAAAAGCAAAGTACTATCTTTTCAATAAAGGCGACCATATAATTGTTACTGAAGACAAAGAAGAAGCAATAGTGCTAATTCAAACTGACATCTCCATTCATGCCAACAGCCCAAGCGATACTAGTAACAGTTGTAATCGCCTTTACCGTAAAGATATATAGAGACAAATACCAAAAGGAGAGTTTATCAGTGGGAATTTGTAAATACATTATTCTCTACAACATTCTCTGTCCAGAATGGTACATGATAAGTAAACTAATAAATCCTGTTTAAAGTTACACAATATATCCAATATCAGTAACAGAACTAATGGGTCGCTGCCGCAATTCGAACTATAATTTTTTCACGACAACTTGTGATTGATTACAAAACGTATTAACCACGGTCCCAGAACGCAATTCTGCTTCATGGTATGCAATAAACCTCCTGATAGTAATTAGGTGAGATTACACCATTATATGTGATGTTTCATAACTGCTGTGTAATCACACGTTCGTCTAGCAATGTACGCAGGTGATGAAGGTCAAGCAGTTCATCCAGCGCATGATGTCATTGCACTCACAACCTTCACAGTCGTGACCTTTATTTCCATCTAAACTCAACCTCGGCAAAGCATGATAAGTGAGTCGTGCCACTTGTCGTCACTATTAAAGACCGTCTGTGACCGCCATTTCATCTATCTAATGAGCCATATAAAGTCAAGGAAGCGTCTACTCTCTGAGCACTAGTCAGTTAGCAAGACACCAGAATGGGTTTGTTCGGTTAGATGGTTGTGCATCGCTTCACATTTTTGTAAAGAGAGACTGTCCTTTTAACTGAGAGCACTTGACTTCTGGACAGCCACCACGGCGACAAAATTGGGGTCTTCAGAAATCGCCATCGCCAGAGGTCAAAGGGACAGAAAACTCACTTACATGGGCATTCAAAATGGGCACGAGAGTGAGATCACAGATGCCTTGTCTGGCGTGCCAAATGCAATATTCAGTGACCTTCCATATCAACGTTAATTGTCTAACAAATCCCATGTTAGGGAATACAATTTCGTATTTAATTACGCGTTAATCGAAGGCTACAGAGGCTGTATAGCACGATGAAATCGCTCCTGAAAATTTAAATCGATTTAGTTTTAAATGAAACAAATATCTCAGAGGATTTCTATCGACTTCGCCATCGATCTGTGGTATAATCTACATGCAGTGAACTAATTATATCACAAAGTTCAGAAGTATTACTGAACAGTCCTATGGTAGGTCAAAGCAGATAACGGGAAAGGGCCTTTCACTCTTACATGAACCTGCGTTATGGCGTGATGACGTAATGCTTTAACAATCAGTCTACTCCACTATCCATAGATCCGAGTCAAGTCACCACAAACGCATATCCCGATTAGACCCCATAAGGCATCTAACATCACGTACCAATAAAACCATAGGACACCTACATCTTATACCACGCTTAACCAAAGAAGAAAAAAGAAATTTTCAATGGGGATAAATATTTGATAAAAATGTGTTTCTGTTACAAAACTTATGCCTGGGGCTGATGGTGAGTGAGTGACTCAGGTTTAACAGTTACATATAACGAATAGCTTGGTGATGTCAACACCTCTAGTCTCTTGGCCGTTTCTTTCAGCCTGTCAATAAACAGCGTTGTTGCCCTCGTTCAGTACAGTTTTTTCTGAAGTCGCAGAGTGACCTCAGATGTACACCAAACTGTTTTGACCGTATGCAATATTTGGAGCAGTTTCGTACAAATCGTTCCTATCAATTACATTGTCTTTGATCATGTGACAGAGATTCCCGCAAGTGAAGGTCGAAGTAAGAGGAGACCCGTGTATTCAAAATCAATCTAACTTTTGTGTCGGTTACGAATAGGGAACACACCTTTTATAAATTGTGTGCAATATAGAACACATGCATTTGACAAATGTGGGTACACGTTTGACAGTTTTATTTTAGGAGTTTTTTTAAAACCTTTTAGAAACGTTTACTGGAAACATTGATTTAGACGATGAAAATGTTAAGTTTGAATGCATGAGTCATAAATCATCATCAAAACAATTACATGTATATTCATTTACAATGCCCTTGCTCATGTTCACTTTGATCAGAGAAAACGGTTCATATAACGGACTTTAATTTAAACTACTTAGGTTGTCCGATCTCGGGCGTGCCCTGGTGTGGAGAAAGAGACATGCCATATTCAGAGATGGGCGTGCTTCAATATGAAGAGACAAACAGGCTTATTGGGTGATAGTAACATCATGTGGCTGAGGAATTACAAACTGTAGATGTTAAGTGTTGTATTGTCAGAGTTCTTGTTTGTGTTCGATTCCCCACATGGGTACAGTGTGTGAAGCCCATTTCTGGTGTCCCCTGCAATATTGCTAAAAGCGGCGTAAAACTAAACTCACTCATATGGGTGGGATGGGACTGAATTCATCACCGGGGAATTACACAGACTAACAACCAGTTCAACACTTACAACACAGATAACATCAGGTTCTTCTCCAAATTGTTCCTAGCTACATCATCTCTAATAGATTTTTCTTTTATTTTTCTAATAATTAGTCAACGCACATCTTCCCATAGATCCAAAAAATATATTCTGTTCACATATAAATTATCTCTTCTTATTAGAACACGTCACCGAATGCTTAAACTGTAACCCCATGAATGATTGGACTGAAGATCAATTATTTCCAGACATCAATATATAGAGTTAATGAGTTTAGTTTTATTGTTTGTTGTTTTTGTTTTTTTCGGAGGGGGAGGGCGTTTTTTAGTTTTTATAGTTTTTGACCACATTTCAGCATTATCATAAACAGACATCCATATATACCAACCTCTTAAAATGTGTAAAAGCACATGTACACCAAAATCGTCCGGTACCATGTACGTCGCACATCCCGCACACGCTCCACAATCACACACTCACTCATACTGGGACTGTCGGATATATATCCACAGGACGAGTACGATACGATGAAGCTGGTACCACCATCAAAAAGACGCCTCATGAGCACTGCTTACTTAAGAACTTTGATGTACTTGAGTGTGGAGATGTAAAGAAGCTGATCAGACGCAGATCCGATTTACTTTGTTTCAAACAAGAAAACATTTTGATGTTGTCAGGAGACATATCGCCAGGTCATGGAGGTCGTGACAAGATGCTGAAAGAGATAGCGAAGAAATATACCAACATCAGTTGGAATGTTCTCCATAGCAGTGAAGTCAGGACGTTTGAACTCACGATATTTACGCAATGAATTTGATCTGTGTGCAACCAAGCTTTGCTCTATCAGGGGCATGTGTACTGACTGTGACATATCTCTCAGAGCAGCAGTTCAAAGTGAGTCAACTTGTGATGGTCAAGGTTTCGTGAGATTTAACTGTGCTGGTATTAAGATGTGTCAAATGTTTCAAAGCTCAAGTTCTCTGGAACTCCAGGTGCCATGTCAGCTAGGACTGTAAAACAAAAACTGTTGTTACATTGTGGTGGTAATGTGCTGACTGTACCTGACCAGTCCCTTTGGTTAGTTATGTATGTTGATCGATCTGACCATGTATCTTCATTAATAAAGTGAACAAGCAAACACATCTGTGTGTATAATTCATTCTTGATCAGATCTTGATTTCAGTAAATATGTATAATGAATCAGTGTAGATTTCAGTAAAGATATGTACTTCCTGAAAATACAAAGTCCCTGATGAAATCAGTAAATACTAATAATCACTGAAATATTCAGTAAATACACATTTCCTATAACATATACATTCAATCACATACATACATACAGACATACAGACACACATACATACATAAACGCACGCACATACATACACACACATACATACATGCATATAGACACACACATACATACACACACACGTGCATACATACATACACACACATACATACATACATACAGACACATACATACATGCAGACACACACACGCACATACATACACACACACACACACACATACTATACATACAGACACACACACACACATACATACACACACATACATACATACATACAGACACACATACATACACATACATACATACATACATACATACATACATACATACATACATACATACATACATACATACATACATACATACATACATACATACATACATACATACACATATGCATGTATACACAATACACACTAAACATACTGAGAAAGTCCATACACAAACTGCAACATATTTAAGAGAAGACGTGAAGATTTATCAGTGGCCTACTACCTTTTATTATTTTTCAGCGATAATACCTGGTAAACCGGTGGTTGTTGACGAAAACCTGTTTCCAGGAATTCTAGAATAGAGATAACAATAGTTTCAAAAAGAAATCAAGAGGTGCAGATCTGATGCGAAAGTGATGTCCATGAATACAAATATCTTGAGATAAAGGTTTATATGAATTTAGATAGGTTCTGGAAATGATATTCACAAATAGAGGCATCATGAGATAGTTATATCCTGGGACTTAGATGCTATAAGATAAAAAAAAATTCCAGAAATTTATCCTGAGATAAAGATATTTGGTAATACAGTTATCCCGAGAATAAGATCTCTATGAATACAGACATCATGGTATACAAAATTAAAGGAATGCTGATACCATATAGACGTTAACTGTCATGTGGCAGTACACGTCATGAGATTACATACAGGACAAACGTTTTGTTGTGAGAAACACGAGTCTAACGCGTGTCTTTCCGATTGACAGCTTCCATATTTTTGTGTCAAGATAAATCCCACAACTGGAAATTTGAAAGCAAAAACATGTATACTTTGACAAGTCATTTATTTGGACCGTAGACATATCGGTCGCTCCCTTTTATGAATGCCTTTTAGCCTCCCTATACGTGCCATTCAAACCCAGACGCGTGAAGATCAGGGTTAGAATTGGTCTTCAACAACCCATCCTTGTCATTAAAGGCGACTAACAGGATCGGGTGGTCAATCTCGTTGACCTAATTAACACCTCATCGTACCCCAATTGCGTAGTTCGATGATCATGATGTTGATCACTGGATTGTCTGGTCCAGGCTCGATTAAATTATTTTACCACTGCCATATTGCTGGAACATATATAGTTGAGTGCAGTGTTCAATAACACACAAACACATACTACAACTGATTCATTGCAAGTGGCCTCTCACTGTATACGCATTCAGGATGTGAGTGAGTAGGCGAGTGAGTGAGTTAACATTTAACGTGACCTCTGCACTGTTTCAGCCATATAGTGACAAGAAAGGTTTTGCATACACAATAAATACAAGTTGTTAAAAATCCAGTCATCGGAGAACTGTAAAATAACTAGAGTATCACAGACGGGGTTTAAAACTAGAATGTAAATCTAAACTATTTTATTTACGAAAACAGGCTTTAAGTCGCCAACAACTGAAGGTAGATCACCATAATAGGGACCATTCAGGATGAGCAGCATCAAAGACATTATGCTATTATCATTCACTGGTGTATCTTGCAATCCGTTTGTGATGCTGATTTCAAAAGTTAGACTGGAAGCTAGATAGGAGCAACTGAATACTGCATCAAGAGATGACGATTACAGGGGCTTGTAAAATACAGACGGAGTGTGAAATGCAATCGAGTCTAATAGCTGATCCTTCAGAACTATGCCTTTCAAATTAACTTCAGGCTTCGGGAGCGAGTAAATGCATGTTCTGTACTGCTGATTTAGACTCTGATCACGGCTAGAACTATACCATTGCTTGTAGCACTAATCTGCCTATCTCCCTCCACACTTTGTAGCACTAATCTGTTTCCTCATTACAAAGGTTTGGATGCACAATCTAGATAGATAAGTATGGAATAGATCACCTCTAGCACCCTCCATTATCAACATCTATTGCGCTTTAAGGAAATGCGCAGAATCCGTTGCCGAACATTCACTAATGGTATTTCAGTTCCCCGTCAAAACAGCGCTTGCCCACATGTCGCTATAACACCCCATTTCATCTCAGAACGTTACATGGTACCAATTGCTTTTTTGACTAAATGCGTTCCGTAAATGCATATATTCACTGAAACGGCGCTGTCAAGGCTGAAGAATAGCCCAGTAGGTAAGGTGGAATCCCGTTGATTAAACTAATCTTCAGAGTGCCGCAGCGTGTAGAACTGTTTACCAAAGTAGGGGCGAACCGACATAGGGTAACAGGCTCAGTCTGAGGCCAGATCAATGGTGCCCTGACAAAGCCACCGCTCTGCAATGCCCTTTAATTCAGCCCGTCGGCAGATGCATTCTTCAGAAGGGATGCGCTTTGTCATTTTCAGGTCAGGGAAGCTTATCAATACTGGACAGCTATAGATATGGATTAATTGTGTGTAATTAGATTGCTTGTAAATAGTTTAGCTTTCATTCGTCCTTCGAAAAGGCACCAGTCACGATATCTGAATGAACGCATATCGTTGGACTTTCACGCTGTGTTGGTGATTTGGAGGACACCCTACACATCTAGAGACACGGAAAATATTGCATTCGGGAGATTATGATCATATATGTATAGCTCGTACAATGGTAAGGTTAATAACAATATACAGTGGATAGACCAACAAATTTCTTGGATGTGATCACGATTTGGTGTGGAGGATAACTCATTTAGTTTGCGTTCTGTTTCTTGCAGGAAGTTCTGGTTAAAGTCTGGATTCGTCTGAGGAGTATGAACTGAATGATAGAAATTGGCAAAGGAGATACACACTTTCCTCTGACCACTGTATTCGCTGAAATTGGTGCTTGTGAAGTGTCAATCTGATTCTAAGCCAGAGGTTGGTTATATGAATAATCATTCACGGTCATGTTTTATGCATTGAATAGGCATGTAATGACAATAAGAGTGTTAGCTCATTCTTAGCTTCAACACATAGAACGCTCCAGTCATGAATTGCAGCCACTTGTCTACAGGTGCCGATGGAACAACACACCTTGAGTGAGCTTTCTTCAACGTTTAGATTTTCTCAACTAGTTACCTAAGCAGATTAACCTTTATCATACCTTTACTAGACCCCATTGTCAGAAACACTTCACATTTACAGAAGAGTCGTCTCATAATGTTGTAACTAGGAAAAATCCGAAATTTCATACTGATATCTCGAACGGGTCCAGAGATATAGGTGTGTTCCCATATGGGAACATTGGCAGGATCATCGAGAAAATGAAACAAAACTATTTTTGTAACACATCTTTTATCCTTCCAATGTTCCCATATGGGAACATTTAACTTCAGTTCCTAATTTTGACCAACATTCCTGCTATCGTGATGAAATTTCTTTTGCCATTTTGTAAGTACATCATTTGTTTATAAGGACATGTAAAAAGTTATAAAAGAAAGTAATTATACATATCATTATTTTTATAGAGTGTTTTCGGTTGGAAACGCGTTTTGGGGTCATTTTTGGACCCTTGTCAATTGTTCTAAAAAAATCAAAAGTATGATTTTGAAATGTTAGAACATTGGCAATTATCTCAAGATCAATATGGACAAAATACATTAATTTATCTTCACGCATAAAAAAAAGTTACAAAGTATTTTATGACATGTTCCCATATGGGAACATTGGCATGAAAAAGGTTAACACAATCAACTGGATCGACTTCGAACCAACGTGAAGTTTCACGAGAGATGATAAATGTAACAGGGCGTCAGTAGTGTTACAAACATGTGTGCTGAAACCTATGTTAAAGCCAGTTCATTTCTCAGACTGTTCTCAATATTTTACGAACCTAAATATAATTATTCTGTCAAGAAATATAAGGTGACTCGAACTTATGGTGACTATTTTTTTACTGTTACCTAATGTTGGTATATGTGAAGATCTACACTGAACTCAAAAGTCACGGAAAGCCACCATTGGCTTCAAAATAAGCTTCAAATAGAGGTTTCACGCACAAACACGTGGTTACAATTATGATCCATGGTACTCTGAATTATTTGCACGGAATTATTATCCCACGTTACTCATTTTATTCACGGTTGTGGGAGTGTCCGGTGCTACTGAAAAGGATATGCTCCATTGTTTCCTGTGTTGTCTTGCCCTGAAAAATCTATTTCAGGAGAAGTCAAAGGCAAATATCAGTTTCTGACTCTGATATGTACCCACGAAAGCTATGATACAGGATCTCAAGGAACGTATTTGGAAGAGATGTTGCTCGAACACCAACTTTGGCACCAGTACCGAAACAGCGCCTTGAATGGAATCTGCTTGATGCCTGAATGGAAACCACAAATTGCCTGAAACTTTACACATTGACTGTAACATATAGGCCAGGACATGGTATGACCCATGTACCAGGAAAACATATGATGCATGTGACGGGACATGTTATGGTGGAGGCGCACTGCCATTGCAAAGACAATGTGTGTGTGTGTGTGTGTGTGTGTGTGTGTGTGTGTGTGTGTGTGTGTGCGTGTGTGTGTGCGTGTGTGTGTGTGTGTGTGTGTGTGTGTGTGTGTGTGTGCGTGTGTGTGCGTGCGTGTGTGTGTGTGTGTGTGTGTGTGTGTGTAAGAGTGATATATATCGCAACAGTGTAATAACATCCAATATTTTATCTTTAGCTATTAAACAACGCACAACCTGAATGTAATGTAATGTGTTCTGTTTTTGGGACATGCAGTGTGATAATTGTGCGGTCTACGGAGTAATGTGTTTGGAGTTTAGGGTTATAAGTACCCAGTTGGTACCTCCAATAAGCTACTTAAATATGATGAGGGTTCGGCTTGTACTTGTGGAGGTCATCCCTGAGAGCCGAGCGCACATGAGTTAGGTCTGAATCCCGATACTATAACTATAATATCTGAAGAGACGAATACATCGAAAAGGCAACTCGGAGTAACTATTATTCATCTGTCCGTCCTGAACACACACTATACACACTGTTACGTTAACATCTGTTCCGTGTGACACAAGACACACGCAAAAAGAGTCAATTTGTTTGCAGTAACACAATAACGCTACCGAATATCACGATAAAAAAATAATGTGGTGTAACTTATCTGATAAAGCTGTCAACATGTGATACGTTTCACACACAAAACATATGACACTGACGCTCAGTTCCTTCAGGGTCCAACCATGAAGATCCAGGTTAAGATCGATCTTCAGCAGCCCATGCTTGTCATTCACGATGTGTTCATGAGCAGCATCAATATACATAATGCAAATAGAAGCGACAAACCCCTTTCCACATTCATAAGAGATCTCTGCCAAAAGCAGAGTCGATTGTATGTTTGTAACTATATCATGAGCAGATATTGGTTTCAGCAGTTTTACAGCTGTATGAGTTGTTTGTAAACAAATGGGGTCTGAACCAGACAACCCAGTAATTGTCACCATGCGATACGATGACAGAGGATGTGTTTATGAATCACTATCAGTGTTCGCGAAAAGGTGGGCGTATCCTGCCCCACCGGTGGCACCCGTCCTAAACATATGCAAAGTCTAGTCAATTGTTCACCTGAAATAATTCGGGGACGTATGGTATAAATCAAAAGAGGGAATTACATCGGACATAGTTTTTGTCACTGTTGCATCAAATTTGGAAATTTCCTCCACGTGTCTACCATAAACTTCTTGAAAGCTTTACCGAGGCCTTGAATGTTGTAACTTTGATCAGACAACTTCTGAGCAATAGTGGCATGACGTTCTTTGAAAGCCCGATAAAAAGAGATGGGTAGAGAATATGATGTGTGTCAATTCGGTTTTACTGAGGTTTCTTGCACTGTTTCTGTGTTCGAAGACAAGAGCTGGTGATTGCAAGGTTGTTTCACGTGCCACACATGTTATATTGAGGACGAGGTGTATCCAACGTCAACAACAGTGAAGCAATCGGATAATGGAATCTCATTACAATGGAAACTCAGCAATAAATAACCACCAAACAGTATATAAATCAAGTCCTTAGATGCTATAGATAATGGGCATAGACGAAACTAGACCTGAATATCTTGGTTTTATTAAATTCAGAACTGTGAGAAAACAAATGCATCGACAATCCTTCCCATGTTAATTTCCAGACACTGTTTGGTAGCAAACACATTCTGTATTTTCATATTTTGAAAGTAGATCTCGAAACAAAAGCCGCATCTTTGAGAAAAACCATGCCGCATCTTCATTTGAGACTGTCAATGACGAAATGAGATTTTTATTTAATCACGAGAGCTTTCGCATCAAGTACAAACTTGTGAGGGTGATTTTCGTTCAATTACTGTCCCAATTGGATTAAATTCGCCCTTGACTGTGTCGCATCTCCATCTACAGAAAGTATTGGAGGTAGAGTGTTACTATAAAGGAAATGAAATCTACTAAAAAATCGGAATCATTAAAAGCAAAGTATTATCTTTTCAATAAAGGCTACCATATAATTGTTACTGAAGACAAAGAAGAAGCAATAGTGCTAATTCAAACTGACATCTCCATTCACGCCAACAGCCCAAGCGATACTAGTAACAGTCGTAATCGCCTTTAGCGAAAAGATATATAGAGACAAATACCAAATGGAGAGTTTATCAGTGGGAATTTGTAAATACATTCTCTACAACATTCCAGAATGGTACATAACAAGTAAACTGATAA
This sequence comes from Haliotis rubra, assembly GCF_003918875.1. Lineage (NCBI taxonomy): Eukaryota > Metazoa > Mollusca > Gastropoda > Lepetellida > Haliotidae > Haliotis > Haliotis rubra. The sequence continues at coordinate 2,356,319 of NW_025767357.1, read as the reverse complement.
ATCCTGTTTAGAGTTGCACAATATGCCCAATATCAGTAAGAGAACTAATGGGTCGCTGTTGCAATTTGAACTATAATTGTTTCACGACAACTTGTGATTGATTTACAAAACGTATTAACCACGGTCCCTGAACGCAGTTCTGCTTCATGTTACGCAATAAACCTCCTGATAGTAATCAGGTGAGATTACACCATTATATGTGCTATTTCATAACTGCTGTGTAATCACGCGTTCGTTGAGCGATGTACGCAGGTGATGAAGGTCAAGCAGTTCATTCAGTGCATGATGTCATTGCACTCACAACCTTCACAGTCGTGACCTTTATTTCCATCTAAACTCAACCTCGGCAAAGCATGACAAGTGAGTGCTGCGCCCTATCGTCTATTAAAGACCGTCTGTTACCGCCGTTTCATCTATCTAATGAACCATATAAAGTCAAGGAAGCGTCTACTCTCTGAGCACTAGTCAGTAAGCAAGACACCAGAATGGGTTTGTTCGGATAGGTGGTCGTGCATCGCTTCACATTCTTGTAAAGAGAGACTGTCCTTTTTACTGAAAGCACTTGACTTCTGGGCAGCGGACACAGCGACAAAATTGGGGTCTTAAGAAATCGCCATCGCCAGAGGTCAAAGGGACAGAAAACTCACTTACATAGGCATTCAAAAGGGGCACGAGAATGAGATCACAGATGCCTTGTCTGGCGTGCCAAATGCAATATTCAGTGACCTTCCATATCAACGTTAATTGTCTAACAAATCCCATGTTAGGGAATACAATTTCGTATTTAATTACGCGTTAATCAAAGGCCACAGAGACTGTATAGCATGATGAGATCGCTCCTGAAAATTTAAATCGATTTAGTTTAAATGAAATAAATATCTCAGAGGATTTGTGTCGACTTTGCTATCGATCAATGGCATAATCTACATGCATTACTAAGTTCAGAAGTATTATTGAACGGTCCCACGGTAGGTCAAAGCAGATATCGGGAAAGGGCCTTTCACTTTTACATGAACCTGCGTTATGGCCTGATGAGGTAATGCTTTAACAAGCAGGCTACTCCACTATCCATAGATCCGAGGACATCTACATCTTATACCACACTTAACCAAAGAAGAAAATAGAAATTTTAAATGGTGATAAATATTTGGTAAAAATGTGTTCCTGTTACAAAACTTATGCCAGAGGCTGATAGTGAGTGAGTGACTTAGGTTTAACGGTTGGATGTAACAAATAGCCTTGTGATGTCAACACCTATGGCCGTTGTTCAGTGCAGTTGTTTTTCTTAGATCGCAGAGTGACCTCAGATGCACACCAGACTGTTTTGCAATATTTGGAGCAGTTTCGTAAAAAAAATCTGTCCCATCAATTACAGTGTCTTTGATCATGTGACAGAGAGTCCCACGAGCAGAGACACGTCTATTCAAAATCAATGTGCTCATATTCACTTTGTTCGGAGAAAATGGTTCATATAATGGACTTCAATTTAAACTACTTAGCTCGGCCGATCTCGGGCGTGTCCGTGTGTGTAGAAAGAGACATGCATATTCGGAGATGGACGTGCCTCCATATGAAGAGACAAACAGGCTTAATGGGTGAAAGTAACAACACGTGGCTGACGAATTACAAACTGTAGATGTTAACAGTTCTTGTTTGTGTCATGTAGCGCAAATAAATTGGTACGTGGTCTGTTGGTTCATATATTTAGAAGACACAAGCTCGATACCCTCACAAGGGTACAATGTGTGAAGCCCATTTTTTTTAATTTTTTTTTTTTTTTTTGGGGGGGGCTTTTGGCTTTATTTCAGCATTGTCATTAAAAGACATCCGTATACTAGTATACCAACCTCTTTATATGTGCACAAGCACACCAATAGCGCCCGGTACCATATACGTCTCACATCCCGCTCACGCTCCACCATCATACACTCACTCATACATGGACTGCCGCAAGTATATCCACAAGACGAGTACGATATGGCTGTTGGCGACCTTATTGAAGCTGGTACCACCATCAAGAAGACGCCTCATGAGCACTACTTACTTAAGAAGTTTGAGGTACTTGAGTGTGGGGATGTAAAGCAGAGTGTCAGACGCAGATCCGATTTACTTTGTTTCAATGGAGAAAACATTTGATGTTATCAAGAGAGCACCTATCGCAACAGGTCACGGAGGTCGTGACAAGATGCTGAAAGAGATAGCGAAGAAATATACAAACATCAGTTGGAATATACCAAAATCATAGCAGTGAAGTCAGGAAGTTACATACATACATATATACATACATACATACATACATACATACATACATACATACATACATACATACATACATATACATACATACATACATACATACATACATACATACATACATACAATACATACAATACATGCATACATACAACACATACAATACACACACATATGCACGCACAATAAATACAATACACACTAAACATACTGAGAAAGTCCATGCACAAACTGCAAGGTATTTAAGAGAAGACGTGAATGTGACGACGTCTGTGTATTGTTAGGCGAGTGGCCTACATATCACCACAACATTTTATTATTTATCAGCGATACTACCTGGTAAACCGATGGTTGATGACGAAAACCTGCTTCCAGTGATTCTAGAATAGAAATATTAATGGTTTCGAAAAGAAATTAAGATGTGCAGATCTGATGTCCATGAATACAAATATCTTGAGATGAAGGTATCTATGAATTTAGATAGGTTCTGGAAATGATATTCACAAATAGAGGCATCATGAGATAGTTATATCCTGGGACTTAGATGCTATAAGATAAAAAACAATTTCCAGAAATTTATCCTGAGATAAAGATATTTGGTAGTAAAGTTATCCCGAGAATAAGATCTCTATGAATACAGACATCATGGGATACAAAATTAAAGGAATGCTGATACCATACAGAAGTTAAATGTCATGTGGCAGTACACGTCATGAGATTACATACAGGACAAACGTTTTGTTGTGAGAAACACGAGTCTAACCCGTGTCTTTCCGATTGACAGCTTCCATATTTTTGTGTCAAGATAAATCCCACAATTGGAAATTTGAAAGCAAGAACATGTATACTTTGACAAGTCATTTATTTGGACCGTAGACATATCGGTCGCTCCCTTTTATGAATGCCTTTTTGCCTCCCTATACGTGCCATTCAAACCCAGACGCGTGAAGATCAGGGTTAGAATTGGCCTTTAATAACCCATGCTTGTCTTTAAAGGCGACTAACAGGATCGGGTGGTCAATCTCGTTGACTTAATTAACACGCAATCCGTACCCCAATTGCGTAGTTCGATGAACATGATGTTGATCACTGGATTGTCTGGTCCAGGCTCGATTATTATTTTACCACTGATATAATGCCTGGAACATAGTTAAGAAGAGCAGTGTTCAATAACACACAAACAGATACTAAAGCCCTGCTGATTCATTGCAAGTGGCCTCTCACTGTATACGTTTTGTGTGCATTCAAGATGTGAGTGAGTAAGCAAGCGAGTAAAGGAGTTAAAATTTAACGTCACCTCGGCATTTTTTCAGCCATATACTGACGACAAAGGTTTTGCATACACAATAAATACAAGTTGATAAACATCCAGCCATCGAAGGGCTGTAAAATAACTAGAGTATCACAGACGGGGTTTAGAACTAGAATGTAAATCTAAACTATTTTATTTACGAAAACAGGCTATAAGTCGCCAACAACTGAAGGTAGATCACCACAATAGGGACCATTCAGGATGAGCAGCATCAAAGACATTATGCTATCATCATTCACTGGTGTATCTTGCAATCCGTTTGTGGTGCTGAGTTCAAAAGTTAGACTGGAAGCTAGATAGGAGCAACAGAATACTGCATCAAGAGATGACGATTATTTGAAATACAGACGGAGTGTGAAATGCAATCGAGTCTAAAAGCTGATCCTTTACGACTATGCCTTTTAAATTAACTTCAGGCTTCGGGAGCGAGTAAATCATGTTCTGTACTACTGATTTAGACTCTGATCACGGCTAGAACTATACCATTGCTTGTAGCACTAATCTGCCTATCTCCCTCCCACTTTGTACACTCAGTTTAGTCATTAAACAACTCTAGATAGATAGGTATGGCATAGATGGCCTCCAGCAATTGCTTTTTCGACTAAATGCGTTCCTTAAATGCATATATATTCACTCAGAGACGGCGTTGTCAAGACTGAAGAATAGCCCAGTAGGTAAGGTGAAATCCCGGTGATTAAACTAATCTTCAGCGTGCCGCAGCGTGTACAACTGTAAACCAAAGAAGGGACGAACTGTCCCCAACATAGGGTAACGGGCTCAATCTTAGGCTGGCGATCAATGGTGCCCTGGCAAAGCCACCGCTCTGCAATACCCTTCAATTCAGCCCGTCGACAGCCTTCAGAATGAATGTGCATTGCCATCAGGAGGTCAGAGAAGCTTATCAAAACTAGACAGCTATGGATATGGATTAATTGTGTGTAATTAGATTGCACAGACAGGTTACACAAAACAGAAATAGGAAAACACAGGAAGAGGATGACATGAAGGAATAATTGACCACTTGATAAGATTTAAACAGTTTAGTTTCGATTGTAAAGCGGGATGTCACGTTGTGGTTTAGCTCGTCTTTCCCTTTCGTGGACAAATGTGTTCTCGGCATTCAAAAATGTTCGCCAGTCACGTTGTTTCGGTGGTTTGGGGGACACACTGCACATATAAAGACTCTGGAAACCAAAGAGCTAATGAATAAATACTGTTTAGTGTTTAGAAGTAAATGTGTAAATACGACTAATTCCAGTATAGGAAAGTACTGTTGGTAGTATTCGGGCATTTACAAAACCAGAAGTCGAGACAGATTAATGGGGGAATAGTTAATCCAAACCTTAGTAAATTGGGAAACCTTCTCCCTGAGAAAACATGCTCCTTCATGGATAACACCTTCTCCTTTATGGCATGAAGCGAGGTCACAGATTATTACACCGTTATCCAATTTATCTACATTTCTACATTTATTTACATCGCCGTTGTATGCAATATACCAGACGTTTTTGTAAAATGTCCATGTTTTCGCAGGGATTTCTGGTATATTCGGATTTGGTTTTAGTTATTTTTTTGCGGGCACTGTGTTATCACTTAATGTATCATTAATCAAAATCTACGCGATGTCACGAAAACAGGTATCACAGTAACGTGGCATAATGGACTTGTGGCATTGTGCTTTAATTTTTAAGATGAAGGTTTCACGAACAAAGCGATGGACAAAGTTATGACCGATGCTACTCTGAAGTAATTATCATTCCAGTGAGTGTGTGAGTTTAGTTTTACGCCGCAATCAGCAATATTCCAGCTATATGGCGGCGTATCATTCCAAGTTATTCATTTTTTATAGAAGATTGTGTGAGACGAGTTCCACTGACAGCAAGAAAATGATATCCTGTGTTGGACATATTGTGGTGGATGCGCAAAGATATTGCGAAGACGATGGACTTTCTTAAATGTACACATTAGTACCTGTAATAAGTTAGTTATATAATGAGGGTTCAGCTTGTACTTGAATCCCGATACAATGAAACCATTTATTTGTGACGGTCTGCCATGTTTGTCTGAGCCATACATTGCTGCAGTCACAAGGGCTCGCCGTGTTCCCTGTATTGGATCATGCAATGACGTGAACAGGAAGGATCTTCACTATGAGAATATCTGAAGAGACAAATACATGAAAACAGCAACTCGTAGTCACTATTATTCATCCGTCTTTTCTGAACACACAATATACAAACTGTTACGTTAACGTCTGTTCCGTGTGGCACAAGACACAAGTAAAAAGAGAAAACATGTTTACAGTAACGCAATTACCGAATATTACGATAAGAATGAATGTGGTGTAACTTACCACACGCCTTCTCTGATCAAGCTGTTGAAATGTGAAGCATAATTTGAATTTATAACAAAATCACCCTGACGCTCATTTCGCTCACGCCCAACCCATGAAGTAAGATCCAGGCTAGAACTGATCTTCAGCAACCAATGCTTGGCGACTATGTCTGTCATCATATCCCAGATCGAAGCTCATGCTGTTGATCACTAGGTTGTATGGTCCAGAATCCATATACAGGCCGCCGCCATGTAGCTGGAATATTGCTGAATGAGGCGTTCAACCACAAACAAATAAACATTGAAGCCCAACTGATTCATTGCAATTCACGTCTCACCGGAGACGCATTGGGTGCATTCGGGATGCGTTCATCAGCAGCATTAGTAGACATAATGTAAACAAACAAAATCTCCCTGTATCCAATGAAGAAAGATCAGAGAAAAAGATTTCATTTGAATCGGATTAAGTGCTTTTTATAATATGCTTAAAATGCAAGACACCCATTTTAACACACGTCACAACGTAGGGATAGACCACAAATTTTGTATAATGAGTACTACAACATCCCGGTCAACAGTCAATGATCAAGCACCGTTGTGAATTTTATAAACATTCCCAGATATGCCTATGTCAAATAGTCTGCACATTTGATAGGTTTCCAGCAATGTTAAATGCGTCAAACTAGATCTGCATGGAACTAAGCGCTTGAAGTAAGTGTGTCAATTTCTTCTTCCTCTCAATGTAGCTTTCTATGAAATATGATGAATATTTTAACAAAACGTCAATGCTCTTTCAAAACGTTGCCAATGATAACAAAAGGGGTTCTCCAGGCGAGATTATAACGAGGAGCGCTTTAGGTAAGTTTTTAGAAGAATGTTTCCAGAAATTAAACTTGTTGATAAACAGATGTAAGTACAATTATTTTCTTTGAATACGTTCGCCCTCTGTTTTGTTTCCTTGATAAAAGGTTCACTAAAAAATAATAAGATTTCATTTGAACTATGTTAATGCAAGGCACCTATTTTAACGCACATCAAGAAGTAAAGATATGCCACTAATATATTATATGAGTATTAATGTGCCCTTTGAAAACGTTGCCAATGACAACAAAAGGGGTTCTTCGAGCGAGATTATAACGAGGAGCGCTTTAGGTAAGTTTTTAGAAGAATGTTTCCAGAAATTAAACTTGTTGATAAACAGATGTTATATCGAGGACGAAGTGTATTCAACGTCAACAAAGTGCATGTAATCAGATAATGGAATCCTATTAAAATAAAAATATAATAATTAATAACCACCAAACAGATCAACTGCTTAGATGGCATAGATAATAGGTAGAGACGATACTGATCCTGAATATCCTGATTTGATTAACATTCAGATCTGAGAGGCAAAACGCAATGCAATATGGCTCAATATTATTTTTATAATGTTTTGTTCAGTCAGATCAAGTAACTTTAGCTAGGTGTTCACCAATCAATGAGTGTGTCAGCTGGCTTAAAACCAACGGTATTTTAGCGTTAAGATTGTCATCATGTTTTACATTGTTTTCAATGCATTTCAGGAATGTTAACGTGGTTGACATCACAATTCGGCATACGTATATGTTCCCTATACAAAAGTTAGAAGTACATGGCAACACAAGAATCATTGTATATCCCGATAGGGTGAAGTTTTCTTTGTTAATGAGTACTGATGACAATGTTCTTATCCGTAAGTTGTCAACCTTTATCTATCAAGCATTGTCTCTAAGAAATAAACATAATAATTCATTTGTTACGATATGGTATGATGTGGTGCGATATGATATGATATGATACATGGTATGATATGACATGATGTAATATGGGGTGTTATGATATGATGTGATACGACAAAGTATGTGTAATGCCATGTTATATGATGTGATACATTTTGATGCGATATGACATATTGTGATTTGACTATTTTTATTCTTTTCTATGATATTGTGTACTATGTTCTTGTATACTATGGGCCTGTGGCCTTCAGTATGAATAAAGATTGATTGAATGAAGAATCATTATCACTACTGGTATGACAACTCACTACCATACAGGTAACGAACACTGCTGCAGACTAATGCTCCTCAACAGACTTTTTTTCCGTTTTAGAGACATACCTGCTGTAACCTATTGTTTTCAAGTGATGACCCCTTTGGACTCTTTCTTAGGAACGTTGAACGTGGATCACTGCAATCATACAGAAGACATGTGGAAGAAGCGTTGCTTTATATACTATCCCAAAAAAGAAACGGATAGGCGTTTCGTATTTTCAAAAATCTATTAATTACAAATTGTGTTCAAACAATCGTCAAAATATGTAACAAAAGTGTTGATAATATGATTTTACACAATTGCACAAGTGAAAATTCGACTTTACCTGAAAATGTTGATTTTGATGAGATGTCTTACAAGAATTAAAAAGGCATCGCCACAACGCAACAGAAATCACTTTCCAGTTGAAATTGTTCAGCAAAGAGCATGCACTGTCTGGCTATAAAAATCCAGATTACTTTCGGAAATCGGCATTCGTTTTGAAGGCGTTTCAAGGTCAAAACCCTACACGGAACATCGCCATGGAAAGAATGCACGCAGGAGATTACCAATTTTCTGTTGCCAGGCGTCTGAATGTCAATCTGAGCACGGTGTGACTGCTTGCAGCTCGTTACAACTAAACAGGTATAACAATTGACCGTCCCCGTACAAGCAGACCTCGAATCACCACTGCAGCCGAAGATCGGTACATCCGGGTACTACATTTGCGTGATCGCACTGCCACGGGTGAGAGCACAGCAGCCAGGGTGCCTGGACTTTGGAGGATATCCGGTCAAACTGTACGGAACAGGCTGAGAGAGATTGGACTGAGAGCCAGGAGACCCGACGTCGGGACCATGCTACGTGGTCACCAGACATTACCTTCTTCTAAACGGATGTAAACATTCATGTTCTAAATTTGTGGACGAGTTATACATGTTTGAAAAAACAACATTTTCTCAACAGATTTCTGGGTTATGCGTTTCATTTTCCTAATTCTCACGGTATCGCACGATTGTTGTACATACATGAGAACGCTTCCTATAGTAAATCCTGGCGTTAACAAGATTTCCTGGATTGACATAGACTAATGGAAACCGAAGATGGAGTAGGCGACGTCACAGTTTTCTCACACAAGTAACGAACATTGCTGTAGATTATTGCTCGTTTGTTAGAATTTCCTGTTATGACACATTTGGAACGTTGATCTTGGATCACTGGAATAAATTGTATATAGGAACCATAGGGAAGAAGGTTTGCGTTATCTAAATGCATGTCATTACTTTCAAGATATCACATGATTGTTGTACATACATCAGGAAGCTGCCCATAGTAATTTCTGGCTGTACCAAGATTACCTGTATTGACTGAGACAAATCGAAGCCGAAGATGGGGCAGGTGACGTCATAGTTCTCTCATGCCGATAAACTAGTTTTCTGGGCACTATATACACACGATAGGATCGCCCGGGTGTTGCTACGTCCATTAACCTACAACAATGTTCGGTTAAATCTTGAGGCACAACAACATTACTGCTATGTTACATTTCCAACGTCCTTTATGCATAAAGTATGGTTAAAAGGAGCGTTCTGTAACCCACAAACAGCCTTCTTCCATGCTACTATGAATTGCACAAGCTAACTTATCGACAGTCGTAACTCGCGTTAATTTCCAGAAATTGTTTGGTAGCAAACACATTCCGTATTTTCAAAATTTGAAAGTAGATCTTGAAACAAAAACGGCATCTTTGAAAAAAAGGGATTTATTTTCATTTGAAACAGTCAATGACGAAATGAGATTTTTATTCAATCACGAAAGCGTTCGCATCAAGTGCAAACCTGTGAGGGTGATTATCGTTCATTTAGTCTCACAACTGGATTAGATTCGCCCTTGACTGTGTCGCGTCTCCAGCTACAGAAAGTATTGGAGGCAAAGTGTTGCCATAAAAGAAATGAACAAAATCAGAATCATCAAAAGCAAAATACTATCTTTGTAATAAGAGCAGCCATGTAATTGTTACTGAAGACAAACAAGAAGCAATAGTGCTAATTCAAACTGACATCTCCATTCACGCCAGCAGCCCAAGCGATACTAGAAATATTCGTAATCACCTTTAGCGTAAATATATATAGAGAGAAATGTCAAATGGAGAGTCTATCAGTGGGAATTTGAAAATACATTCTCCACAACATAGTCACTGTTACTTGGTATCTGTCCAGAATGGTACACGACAAGTAAACTGATAAATCCGGTTTAAATTTACACAATATATCCAATATCAGTAAGAGAACCAATGGGTCGGTACCTTGCACATGCATTCTCACGTTGTTGCAATTTGAACTATAATTGTTTGACACTCATACAGACGACAATGTGGGATTGATAACACAGCATATTAACTACGGTCTCAGAACGCAATTCTGCTACAAGTGATGAAAGAAACCTCCTGATAGTAATTAGGCGAGATTACACACTTACATGTTCTTTTTGATAACTGCTGTGTAATCAGTCGTGACCGTTATTTCGATCTAAACTCAACCTCGGCAAAGCATGACAAGTGAGTCGTGCCACTTGTCGTCTCTATTCAAGACCGTCTGTGACCGCCATTTCAACTATCGAATGAGCCATATAAAGTGAAGGAAGAGTCTACTCTCTGAGCACTAGTCAGTAAGCAAGACACCAGAATGGGTTTGTTCGGCTAGATGGTTGTGCATCGCTTCACATTTTCGTAAAGAGAGACTGTCCTTTTAACTGAGAGTACTTGACTTCTGGACAGCCACCACGGAGACAAAATTGGGGTCTTCAGTAATCGCCATCGCCAGAGGTCAAAGGGACAGAAAACTCATGGGCATTCAAAAAGGGCACGAGTATGAGATCACAGTGGCCTTGTCTGGCGTGCCAAATGCAATATTCAGTGACCTTCCATATCAACGTTAATTGTCTAACAAACCCCATGCGAGGGAATACAATTTTGTATTTAATTACGCGTTAATTAAAGGCCACTGAGGCTATTTTACCATGATGAGATCGCTTCTGGAAAATTTAAATCGATATACTTTTAAGTGAAACAAATACCAATAAAACCCTAGGACATCTACATGTTATACAACACTTAATCAAAGAAGAAAATAGAAATTTTAAATGGTGATAAATATTTGAGAGTCTGATAGTGAGTGAGTGACTCAGGTTTAACGGTTGGATGTAACAAATAACCTGGAAATGTCAACACCTCTGGTCTCTTGGCCGCTTCTTTGAGATTGTCAAGAAGCAGCGTTGTTTCCTGTCGTTCAGTGCAGATTTTTTTTCTGAGATCGCAGAGTGACCTCAGATGCACACCAAACTGTTTTGCAATATTTGGAGCAGTTTCGTAAAAATCTGTCCCATCAATTACGTTGTCTTTGATCATGTGACAGAGATTCCCGCAAACGAAGGTCGAAGTAAGAGGAGACACGTGTATTCAAAATCAATCTCACGTTTGAGTCAGTACGAATAAGGAACACACCATCGTTTATAAATTGTGTGCAATATAGAACACATACATTTGACAAATGTGGGTATGTGTTTGACAGTTTTATTTTCGTGTGTGTGTGTGTGTGTGTGTGTGTGTTTCAAACCTTTTAGAACCGTTTTATTGGAAACTCTGATATAAACTATGTGGATTGCGAATTTGTGGATTTTAAACGTGCTTTTGATTCAATAGATAGGTGTAAATAGCAGTTTAAGTTAGCAAAATTAGGTGTTAGAGGGAAGCTATTGTCAGTTATTCATTCGTTGTATCTTAATGTAAGGTCATGTGTGAGGATCGGTGGTTATGATAATCAGTATTTCAGAAATAGTTCGGGCCTAATGCAGGGAGAGGTATTGTGACCAATTTTGTTTTCTTTTTATGCAAGTGATTTTGAGGAATCTTTCCTAAAAGATAAATGTATACCTTACGAGTTTAAATCTTTGAGCATATTTCTGCTTATGTACGCTGATGATCTTGTCATATTTTCTGAATCTGTTTAAGGGTTGCAAACACAGTTAAATTCGTTTTTGGCTTATTCAAATCGCTGGGAACTTGAAGTGAACATTGCTAAGGCAAAGATAATGGTTTTTACAAGAGGTGGTAAAGTTAATTCTTCAGAACATTGGTGTTATAATGGCAGTGTCCTTAAGGTTGTTAGTCGTTAGTCGAAGCATCGTTAATTACATCCTTTATGTTAACTATATTGTAAAATAATTGTCCTCCCGAGAGAGTACGTAAGTCCCAAAACTTTCAAATTTAAATTTAAGCTTACCAGATTTTCAAAGTAGTATTTGTGTTCTTTTAAATTTCTGCTAAAGTTTTCCTACAATCGCCAGCGGCTGAAGAGATGGTGTAAATCCAACTAGGGAACATGCAGGTAGCAAAAGCTCTGTAACTCCTCATGGTCCCTGGTATGGTGATCTACCTTTAGTTCCTGCCGATCTATAGCTCTTTTTTATACTGTATTGTGCTAATTTGAATTCCAATTTTAGAGAGAGATGCTAGTTTTATTCCTTGATACTGTGATATTCTAGTTGGCCTTACTGTCCTTCGATGACAGATTTCATTTATTTACATGTATTTATGGTGAATTTTAAACATGTGGCTGAAATATTGCCGATGTGACTAAATTTTAACTCACCTACTTCATGTTAACTGCATAAATGGGTCACAAATAAATAAAAACAATGCTCATGTTGAAACAATACGTCGCCGAAATACTATTGAAAGAATACGATCCATGAAAAACACTCAATAATTGATGGGAATATTTGATGACAGCATGTGAAGAGATGTTAACACTCGATGTCTTCAGCAAGATTTTTCAAAGATGACATTAAGGGCCATTATCAATCGACGGTGTATCTTGCAATCCGTTTGTGATGCTGATTTTAAAACTTAGACTTCTGTTGCTAGATAGGAGCAACAGAAAACGGCATAAAGAGATGACGATTATTTGAAATATAGACAGAGTGTGACATGCAATCGTGTCTAAAAGACTAGGCCTTTAATTTCAGTAAGTAATGTTATGTACTGCTTATTTAGACTCTGATAATGGCTTGGACCTTAACATTGCTCAAAGCACTAATCTGCCTAGCCCCCTCACACTTTGTACACTCAGTTTAGTCATTACAAATGCCTGGATGCACAACTCTAAATAGATAAGTATGGAATAGATCGCCACCAGCACTGTCCATTATCAACATCTATTGCGCTTAAGGGACATACATGGAATCCGTTGCCGAACATTCACTAATGGTATTTCAGTTCCCCGTCAAAACAGCATTTGCCCACATGTCGTTATAACACCCCATTTCAGCTCAGTACGTTACATGGTACCAATTGCTTTTTCGACTAAATGCATTGCTTAAATGCATATATTCACTCAGAGACGGCTCTGTCAAGGCTGAAGAATAGCCCAGTATTTAAGGTGGAATCCCGTTGATTAAATTAATCTTCAGAGTGCCGCAGCGTGTACAACTGTAAACCAAAGAAGGGACGAACTGTCCCCAACATAGGGTAACAGCCTCAGTCTTAGGCTGGAGATCAATGGTGCCCTGGCAAAGCCACCTCTCTGCAATAACTTTCAATTCAGCCCGTCGACAGCCACACTCTTCGGAACAAATGTGCATTGCGATCAGGAGGTCAGAGAAACTTATCAATACTGGACAGCTATGAATATGGATTAATTGTGTGTAATTAGATTGCACAGATAGGTTACACAAAACGGAAAAAGGAAAACACAGGAAAACGATGACATACATGAATAATTGACCACTTGATAAGGTTTAAACTGTTTAGCTTCGGTTGTAAAGCTGGATGTCACGTTATGGTTTAGCTCGTCTTTCCCTTTCGTGGAAAAATGTGTTCTCGGCATTCACAAATGCAGTTCGCCAGTCACTATGTCTGAATGAACGCATATAGTTGGTCCCTCACGTTGTTTCGGTGGTTTGAGGGGACACACTGCACATATAGAGATTCTGGAAACCAAAGAGCTATCGAATAAATACTGTTTAGCGTTTGAGGGAAATGTGGAAATACAACCCATTCCATTACAGGAAAGCACTGTTGGTGATATTCGGGCATTTACAAAGCAGTATATTAGTGTTAATGAGTGACTGGGTATGGTTTTTCGACGTTTTTAGCAATATTCCAGTAATAGAGCGGCGGGGGACACTAGAAATGGTTTCATATTACAAATTGTGAGTTCATTCACGACAATATCTTAGAGTTCTTAACGTTTGCCTCGAGACAGATTAATGTTGGAATAGTTAATGCCAACCCTAGTAAATCGGAAAACCTTCTTCCAAAGAAAACATGCTACTTCATGGATAACACCTTCTTTATTGCATGAAGCGAGGTTTTGACACAGATTATTACATCGTTATCCGATTTATCTACATTGAAACGTTATATGAAATATACCAGAAGTATTTTTTGGTAAAATTTCCATATCTTCACAGGGATATGATTTGGTTTCAGTTATTTTTTGCTGGGACTCTGTTGTCACTTAGTTTATCATTAATCACAATCTACGCGATGTCTCGAAAAGAGGTATCATAAGAACGTGGTTCAATACACATTGGCAGTTTCATAAACGCTTCATATTATGCTTTAATATTTCGGAGCTAGACAGATTAATAAGCAGTTCCATGTACATTCGGCTGCTGTCTGATCTCCTCAATAACATGGCAGGAATCATTTTGAACGTTATAACTTTGTGAGCTAATATTAACGCATTATTGAACTTTGTGTTCTATTAGGTGGGCGGTTTTCTGAAGGAACTGGCATAACAACATATACCAAATACTATACATATACCAAAGCATTTTCTAATGTTAACTTAAGGTGAACTTTCAATGTGGCTGAAGTAGTAAGACCAGCAAAGAATATGGTGCAAGCAGTCAAACACCATACTCTTGTACATCTTGCACTTTCCTTTGACCACAGTACTCGCTAAAATTGGTGTTTGTCAAGCGTCCAACTGATCTTCAGCCAGTGGTTGGTTATGTGAAAATATAACACCGGACACAATCATTCACGATCATGTTTTATTCCTTTTATGAGCATGCAATGTCAACAAGAGTGTTAACTCATTTTTAGCTTCAACACATAGAGCCCTTTTGTCATGAATTGCAGCCATAGCAACAACACTCGTGGGTACAGGTGCCTTGTCCCGATGGAACAACGCGCGTTTAGTGAGATGTCTACAACGTTTAGACTTTCTCAACTAGTTACTTAAGCAGATTAGCACAATCATCAAGGTCTGCTTCGAATCAACGTGTTGATGAACTTAGTAAGTAGTGTTGAAACCCTCTGACCTGAAATCTATGTCATTACCAGTTCATTTCTCAGATTGTTCTCAACTTTCCCGTACATATATAAGTTGGCTTTGTTGTGGCAGTTCAAGGGGTATACTTATTTGGATAATGTGAAGTTGTTATGGACGCCGGGACGCCGCCTGGAATACCAATACGTTAGTCATTCTTTTCCTTAACATGAACAGTCATACTTAGCATACTTAGGAGTATGTATTCGTTTCAAATTAAACATCTACGCGAGTTGTACCTTTACATGCAAATGATTATTCCTATGTAGGTTCAGATAGTTTCCGCCACGCCTCTTGTTTTTTATTTCTTCGTTGTGTGTTTTATCGCATATAACGTGTGAGGACTCAATGGCTCATAAAGTCAGTGTGGGTGATATGTGCATCCGATAGCTGCTGTACAAGATGCAACTTAAGGATGGGTTTTTAATTCATAATATTATAAAGAAAGATCAGGTAGCTCAAGCTTATGGTGTCTATATTTTACTGTTGCCTAATGCGGTTATTGAGAGGAATTACAGTGAACGCAAATGTTTGCTCAAAAATAAGCTTAAAATACAAGACACCCATTTTAACACACGCTATGAGTGATAGACCATTAATACATAATGAGTATTACAACATCCCAGTCAAAAGTTAATGATCCAGTACTTTTGTTAATTTTACATCATGCCTCGATGTTCTTATATCAAATGCATTTGATAAGCTTCCAGCAATGTTAAATGCGTCCAATTAGATCTTCGTGGAATACCACTGTAAGCAAGTATGGACATTTCCCCTTGCTCTCGGTACAGCTTTCTATTATATTTGACCATTATTTTAACAAAACGTCAATGCTCTTTGAACACGATGCCGAGGATAACAAACGGGGATCTTCGAGCGAGATTATGACGAGGAGCGTTTTAGGTAAGTGGTTAGAAGAATGTTTCTAGAAAATAAAATGCTTGATAAAAGGCGAAATTAATTACAAGTGGCGTCGTCTTTCTTTGAATACTTTCGACATCTGTTGTGTTTGCTTGATACACGTTCGTAAAGGTTTGGTAAGCGGAAGTTACTTATGCTGTTGCCTGGAGTCGTCTCACGCGAGCAATAACAAGCAAGTCCATCACATCAGTGGAACGTATTTGCCCTTTAACACGAGTGAGAAACCAGTCGCTGCAATAAAGCCTTTGTTCTTCGTGAGACGTGAGACATTTATCACTCGTGTCTGTTAAAGCTATCGGTAAAGAATATGTTGTGTGTCATTTCGGTTTTACTGAGGTTTCTTGCACAGTTTCTGTGTTCAAAGACAAGCGCTGTTCATTGCAAGTTTGTTCACGTGCCACACATATTATATCGAGGACAAAGTGTATTGAACGTCAACAACAGTGCTTGCAATCGGATAATGGAATCCCATTACAATGGAAACTCAACAATAAATAACCATCAAACAGTTCAGTATATAAATCAACTACTTAGATGCTATAGATAATGGGTATAGGCGAAGTTGGTCCTGAATATTTTGGTTTGAATAAATGCAGAACTGTGAGAAAACAAATGCATCAACAATCCTTTTCATGTTAATTTCCAGACACTGTTTGGTTACAAAAACATTCTGTATTTTCATATTTTAAAAGTAGATCTTGAAACAACATCTTTGAGAAAAACCATGACGTATTTTCATTTGAAACCATCAATGACAAAATGAGATTTTTATTCAATCACGAAAGCTTTCGTATCAAGTACATTACTCTCCCAATTGGATTAAAGTCGCCCTTGACTGTGTCGCATCTCCAGCTACAGAAAGTATTGAAGGTAAAGTTTTGCCATAAAGGAAATGAAGTCGACGAAAAAATCAAATTCATGAAAAACCAAGTGCTATGTTTTCAATAAAAGCGACCATTTAATTGTTACTGAAGACAAAGAAGAAGCAATAGAGCTAATTCAAACTGACATCTAGGCTCTCCATTCACGCCAACAACCCAAGCGATACCAGTAACAGTCGTATTAGCCTTTAGCGTAGAAACATATAGAGACACGTGCCAAATGGAAAGTTTATCAGTGGAAACTTATAAATACATTCTCTACAGCATAGTCACTGTTACTTTGATATCTGTCCAGAATGGTACATGACAGGTAAACTGATCAATCCTGTTGAAAGTTACACAATATGTCCAATACCAGTAACAGGATTAATGTGTTGGGACCTTGCAAATGCATTCTCACGCTGTTGCAATTTGAACTATAATTGTTTCACACTCACATTGACGAGAACTTGTGATTGATTACAAAACGTATAAACCACGGTCTCAGAACGCAATTCTGCTCCATGTTATGCAATAAACCTCCTCATAGTAATTAGGTGACATTACACCATTATATGTGCTATTTCATAACTGCTGTGTAATCACACGTTCCTTTAGCAATGTACGTAGGTGATGAAGGTCAAGCAGTTCATCCAGTGCATGATGTCATTGCACTCACAACCTTCACAGTCGTGACCTTTATTTCCATCTAAACGCAACCTCGGCAAAGCATGACAAGTGAGTCGTGCGACTTGTCGTCTCTATTAAAGACCGTCTGTGACCGGCATTTCATATATCTAATGAGCCATATAAAGTGAAGGAAGCGTCTTATTTCTGAACACTAGTCAGAAAGCAAGACACCAGAATGGGTTTGTTCGGCTAGATGGTTGTGCATCGCTTCACATTTTCGTAAAGAGAGACTGTCCTTTTAACTGAGAGCACTTGACTTCTGGACAGCCTACACAGCGACAAAATTGGGGTCTTCAGAAATCGCCATCGCCAGAGGTCAAAGGGACAGAAAACTCACTTACATGGGCATTCAAAAGGGGCACGAGAATGAGATCACAGTGGCCTTGTCTGGCGTGCCAAATGCAATATTCAGTGACCTTCCATATCAACGTTAATTGTCTAACAAATCCCATGTTAGGGAATACAATTTCGTATTTAATTCCGCGTTATTCAAAGGCCACAGAGACTGTATGGCATGATGAGATCTCCTGAAAATTTAAATCGATTTCTTTTAAAATTAAACCAATTTCTTAGAGGATTTGTGTCGACTTCGCCATTGATCTGTGGAATAGTCTACATGCAGTGAACTAATTGTATCACTAAGTTCAGAAATGTTATTAAACAGTTCTACGTTAGATCAAAGGAGATATCTGTTAAGGGCATTTCACTCTTACATGAACCTGCGTTATGTCCTGATGAGGTAATGCTTTAACATCCAGAGAACCCGACTCACAACAAACGCACATCCCGATTAGACCCCATAAGGCATCTGACATCATGTACCAAAATGACCACGACATCTACATCTTATACCATATTTACCATTTTAAACGAAAATAGAAATAACAAATGGCGATTAATGCATATTTAATTAACTTCGTTCCTGTTACCAAACTTATTATAGAGGTTGGAAGTAAGTGATTGTCAATAATCAGCGTCGCCACAGTCGTCGGTAAGACTTTCTCATGTGCAAGAACTGTACAGTTTTTTCCACTGAAATTTCGACTTTCATATCTGATGTACGCCAAACTGTTTTAACAGTATGCAATTTTTGGAGCAGTTTCGTAAAAACAATTCCCATCAATTGCATTGTCTTTGATCATGTGACAGAGATTCCCCTCGTGATTGCCCATAATACAAATGTGAAATTGACGACACCAAAACCAATCAACAAGCAGGCTTATTGAGTGGTAGTAATATCTTGTTATCACGTGGCTGAGGAATTACAAACTGTAGATGTTAAATGTTGTATTGTCAGATTTCCTTGCGTTTTAAAGCACAGGCAACCCTGTACGTGCTCTCATCTTTCATATATCCATAAAACCTTGTGAAATTGTATTCTTCATGTTGTGCTATAATCACAAGTGTGGAGTGGGACTGAATTCACCAAATGGGAATTACACAGACTAACGACCGGTTCAAGAGTTACAACAAAGATAACATCAAATTCGTCTCCCAATCATCTCTTAAATATGTTTAAATTGCTTGATCGAATAACTAATCAATGCATATATGCCGATACACCCACCCACAAACATATGTAAGAATAGAAGTGAACCTGACGACGTCTGTACATTTTTTAATTGAGTGCGGTGAGTGGCTTACATTTTATTACAACATTATTATTCATTAGCGATATTACCTGGTGGAGTGGTGGTCTTGGTTTCTAGAATCTAGAATAGAGATGATAGGGGTTTTAAAAAGCCATCAAGGGTTATCCCCAGAATAAAAGTTCTAAGATTTCAGATATAATGAATTACAAATTTACAGGTACTTGTCAATGACTCGTTCCATGATCTGCAAAATATTTGATTGGTGCCATAAAACTATTTTTTATGGTTCCTCGTGTATCAAGGTTAGATTAAAGTGGCTCTTTGCCTAAAGAGGGGTTACCATATGATTAATAATCCAGTTTTAAATGGATACAATTTCAAATTATAAATCTATGTTTAAGTAAAGTTGGGAATTTTTGCGATCCTTAGCAAAGTGTGAGCAGTATATATTGTAGGTGTATGAAATATCAAGGTGTATGTATCATAATGGAGTTTAACGACCTAATTATACAGATTTTAGGTAAACTAGCTATCCATGATTAGATGTAAGGAAATCAATTATTCAGGATGAGGTCCACACAAATTAGAGAATCCAGATATGTTTTGAAGATATGAGCTGGTAACACCTTCATCATCATACTTATTGGAAATTATAGAATTGCAATAGAACTAACATCAGACAGATATGTCTAGAAATCTCGATGTTTCTACGTATTCATCTAGAATCTAAGTGAGTGAGTGAGTTAAAATTTTACGTCACATCGGCAAAGTTTCAGAAATATCGTGACGACAAAAAGGATAAATTTATTTACACCTTTTTAAAAATCTGTCAGCAACGGACAGTATAACAACTAGATTATCACAAATAAAGTAAAACTAGTTTGAGTTCAGTGTAAAATGCTAGCGCTAAATAATTTCAAAACAACACAATATAAAATCGGGGCTATAGATCGCCAGCAACTGAAAGTAGATCATTATGCTAGGGACCATGGGGACTTACATTACTACTGCTACCTGTACGGGCCTATAGAATCTAAGACCACCAATCCAACAAAAACATTTTTTGTTGCGTTTACATAGGGGACAAACGTTTATTGTGAGAATTCATCAGACTTTAACCCGTGCCTTTCCGAATGTTAGCTTCGATCGATATTTTTGTGTCAAGATTAATACGCAAATCGGGTGGTAAGGCTCTCTGACTTAATTGACACATGTCATCGTACCCCAGTTGCGTAGATTGATGCTCGTAATGTTGATCACTGGATCGTCTGGTACAGGCTCGATTATTGACTGCCGCCATATAGCTGGAATATTGCTGAGTGCAGTGATAAATAACAAACAAACATATTTTAAAGCCCAACTGATTCATTGCCAGCGACGTCTCACTGTAGACGAATTGGATGCATTCAGGATGTGTTCATGAGCAGTATCAGTAGATACATTCCTATGGCCTAAAACAACTGACAATTAGTCAAAGAAAGAAGTAGAATCAATTAATTAAATCTCTTATGTTAACTGCCTAAATTAAGCTGATAAATATACATATGCTGAAAATGATAACTGGCTGTTAAAAAAAATACGCTGCCAAATACTATTTTAAGCATACAATTCATTAATAAAACTCAATAACTGCTGGGAATATTTGATGACAGCATGTGAGGAGATGTTGACACTCGACACTCTTCAGCAAGCTTTTCAAAGATGATTTTACGGAGCATTACCATTGACGGTGTATCTTGTAATCCGTCTGGGGAGCTCATTTCAAAAGGTAGACTGGAAGCTAGATAGGAGCAACAGAAAACGGCATCACAAGATGACGATTATTTGAAATAAAGACGGAGTGTGAAATAGAATCGAGTCTAAAAGCTGATCCTTTACGACTATACCATTTAAATTGACTTCAGGCTTTGTGAGGGAGTAAGTAATGTTATGTACTGCTTATTTAGACTCTGGTCATGGCTTAGACCTTTAACATTTCTTGTAGCACTAATCTGCCTATCTCCCTCAAACTTTGTACATTCTGTTTAGTCATTACAAAGGTCTGGATGCACAATTTAGATAGATAAGTATGGAATAGATCACCTCGAGCACCCTCCATTATCAACATCTGTTGCGCTTAAGGGAAATGCACAGAATCCGTTGCCGAACATTCACTAATGATATTTCAGTTCCCCGTCAAAACAGCGCTTGCCCACATGTCGTTATAACACGCCATTTCATCTCAGAACGTTACATGGTACCAATTGCTTTCTCGACTAAATGCATTGCTTAAATGTATATATTCGCTCTGAGACGGCGTTGTCAAAGCTGAAGAATAGCACAGTAGGTAAGGTGGAATCCCGTTGATTAAACTAATCTTCAGAGTGCCGCAGCGTGTACAACTGTTAACCAAAGTAGGGGCGAACTGTCCCCGACATAGGGTAACAGCCTGTCTTAGGCTGGAGATCAATGGTGCCCTGGTAAAGCCACCGCTCTGCAATACCCTTCAATTCAGCCCGTCGACAGCCACACTCTTCGGAACGAATGTGCATTGCCATCGGGAGGTCAGAGAAGCTTATCAATACTGGACAGCTATGGATATGGATTAATTGTGCGTAGTTAGATTGCACAGATAGGTTACACAAAACAGAAATAGAAAAACAGAAGAAAAGTCTTGCATGAATGAATAATTGACTAGTTAATAGTTTAAACAGTTTACCTTCGATTGAAAAGCTTGATTATCATTCTTAAAGCCAATGTTACTTCTTTCTCTTTCATCGACCAGCGTGTTCTCGCCATTCACTAATGTAATCCACCAGTCACAATATCTTAATGAATGCATATCGTAGGACATTGATGCTGGTGAGGTGGACGAATATAGACAAACTTTATAGATAACATAAGATTCCTGCAAGGCAACGGTGAAAAAATGTTTATCGAAACGTTTCACGAAATAAAAGAAGATTTCACCCATAACGTTTTCTATGTCATTTTAAACAAATTTGAAGTATATGTGTAAACTCGCATAATACCAATAAAAACGGAAGCCACTGCTGGATAGTGTTTCTTTATGAAACAAATTCAAAAGTGGTATTATTAAGTTCAGTTTTACAACACATGTATGGCTGTATGAATCGTACAATGGTATGGTTGATAACAAAATAAAGAGGATAGACCAACCAAATATTGAGTTATAGGAGCATATGGATAATTCTGTCACTGATATGGATGGTAATACCATGTACCACGTTCTGTGATCGTATCACACCTTGATTAGCTGCGCTTTTATTAAAGTTTTTTTTAAAAGTAAAGTTAAACTATTGATGCTGCTAAGTTAGTAATGCCTGCTGAATAGTATGGTCTATCTTGTAGGAGGCGCACTGATAAGCTTGACTCCATACTCTTGCACCTTCCTGGGAACACAGTACTCTCTGAAACTGGTGTTTCTCAAGCGTCTAGCAAATCTACATTCATGGTTGTTCATGTAATAATAATAATAATAACGACGGCCATAACTATTCACGAACACATATTTCCTTGTCTGTGCCTGTGATGTCATCATGATAGCCAGCTCATTGCAATGTTGTTTGTTTGACAATATGGCCCGGTCAGTGAACACACGATAACGAAGAGACGTGATAGCAAAAGAAGTTCAATATCTTAATATCTAATGCAGCGTTCTAACTTTTAGATGTTTGATGTGATGCGACTCTCTGCTTACATTTTGCGCATGTATCGAATCACTTTCATCCTTTTTTAAAGTACACCCATGCAGCAGATTGATAATTATGCATCATAATAACTAGTTTACAAAGCTTGTCCACATTTCATATCAAATTGTAGCCCTGCCTATTGTACAAATAATTACACTAGGGAGAAAAACTTGATGTGAAATGGTAAGCTCTTAATGTCCAGTAATGTTGAGATGTGGTCTGTTATTCTAAGGTCATAACATTTGGATGCACTCACTGATACAGTGGAAACTGGTAAATTTCGATTAGTACCGTTGCAATGGAGTCTGGATACGAATGACAAGTTTGTTGGCCCAATGGATTTGCATCATGAAGCATTGAAGCAATATGTTTATAGATTATTACGAGAGTAATCAGACTTGATTGTACCTTTGTACACTTCTATAATTGCATGTTTGGGACTTATGACAACCCAATAAGCATAGGTAAAGTTACATGACAAGCCGCGGTTATTAATTGCAATCATGGTGACAACGTACTTGTGCACAAGTGATGATGGAGCAACACACCTTTAATGAGCTAAGACGTTTCGACTTGACATTCTCGCCTAGACTGTTACTTAAGCAGTTAAACATAATATCGCCAATTAAATGCCTGACCTGCCCGGATGTATAATCTGCCAGTAGGGTCTCTTTGAATTGCTGAATATCCATGATTTCAAATCGGTCAACACAATCAATTGGATCTACTTAAAATCAACGTAAAGTTTCATAAGAGATGAAATATATAGGGACCTGTAAGACATCGGACAAGTATTTTTAAATTTTGTTTAATGAATATGCTATCTGGATATAATATTGCCTCTTTTGGAAACTCGCTGGCCATTAAATATTTCCATAACTGACGGTGTTTCCGTGTATTAGATTACTGCTGGTGCGGATTCAAGCAACATTTACCCACTCACTGAGGGGGCGGTGAGGTAGCCTAGTGTTTAAAGCATTCGCTCGTCACGCCTAAGGTTCGGGTTCGATTCCCGAATTGGATACTATGTGTGAAGCCCATTTCTGGTGTCCCCCGCCCTGATATTGCTGGAGTATTGCTAACCGCGGCGTAAAACTAAACTCACTCACAGTTTATTTTGTTGAATTATATTGAGCATGGTTGCCAAGGGTCTAAAATGCGAGAAAATGGAATTTCGCATTCTGGCGTTCCAGCAATATCGTACTTTGGTGGCCTGATTTGACAAGTCGAGATTTTAGATTGCGACATATTGCATCATGTTCAAATGTCACATTTCACTACTTTTGACACAAAGTGATTTGTAAAAATACACGAGAATGTGAGATCACGTGAACGCGAGATTTAAGCTAAATCTCGCGTCCTTGCCATCTCTCATATTTAACACGTATCCAAAGGTCGAAACCGCAAGAATGCGAGACCGTAACAATGTCCCTTACAGTATTCCATACAATACTGATAATTTGGGTGTCTTTTTTAGATATGTTCAACATAATACAGTTTTTTTTCTGTTTGATTTTTCAGATCCCATCCGGAGGCTAGTATCGACTTTTAAATCACACAAATCTAAAAAAATTTTATCGCACTTATCCTTTAAGACCTCCGTGGCTCACCAAATCAGTGTGGGCGATATGTGCTTCCGACAGTAGTTGTGCAGGCAGTTGAATCTTGATGGTGATTTTTAACTTCCAGTTTTGATGTTCACCTTCATGTCAGTACATATATCATTAGCTCTCAGTTTCCTAATGTGAGTATGAGAGACCATATACTGAACTGTGATTATACGGAGGAAACACCTTTTGGGGGCCTTACAAACAAGCTTTCAATCCAAGTTCACAGAGTCATGGCCAGCAGTATTTTACACGGAATTGTCATTCCACGTCACTCATTTTGTCTGCAATTGTGTGAGTCGCGAGTGCAAATTGGAGAACAGGAAATTAGGAAAAGGGTTTTTTTCGCAAACAAACAGGGTGTCATCACGCTATTGCCTTTTCATATGACAATCTATTTCGGCATATATTCGAAGCAGAAATCAATATCAAACGCTCGTTTTTGAGTATCGAAAGGTACCCACAAAAGCAATGACATGGTATGGTGTATCTGCTAGCATAATATACTGTGTCAGATAATGCCATGAGGCCAGTTCATAGAGATGATATGATGTGTGTGTGTGTGTGTGTGTCAGTAAGGACATGGTTTGACGTGTGTCTCAGGACATGGTATGATGTGTGTATCAGGACATGGTATGATGTGTGTGTCAAGACATGGTGTGATGTGTGTGTGTGTGTGTGTCAGGACATGGTATGATGTGTGTGTCAGGACATGGTGTGATGTGTGTCAGGACATGGTATGTGTGTGTCAGGACATGGTATGATGTGTGTGTCAGGACATGGTATGATGTGTGTCAGGACATGGTATGATGTGTGTAAAGGACATGATATGATGTTTGTGTCAGGGTATGGTATGACGTGTGTGTCAGGACATGGTCTGATGTGTATGTCAGGACATGTTGTGATATGTGTGAAGAACACGGTGTGATGTGTGTGACAGACAAGGTGTGATGTGTGTGTCAGGACATGGTGTGATGTGTGTGTGTCAGGACATGGTATGATGTGTGTGTCAGGACATGGTGTAAAGTGTGTGTCAGGACATGGTATGATGTGTGTGTCAGGACATGGTGTGATGTGTGTGTCAGGACATGGTGTGATGTGTGTGTTAGGACATGGTGTAATGTGTGTGTCAGGACATGGTGTGATGTGTGTGTCAGGACATGGTGTAATGTGTGTGTCAGGACATGGTGTAATGTTTGTGTCAGGACATGGCATGATGTGTGTGTCAGGACATGGTGTGATGTGTGTATCAGGACATGGTATGATGTGTGTGTCAGGACATGGTATGACGTGTGTGTCAGGACATTGTGTGATGTGTGTGTCAGGACATGGTGTGATGTGTGTGTCAGGACATGGTATGATGTGTGTGTCAGGACATGGTATGATGTTTGTGTCAGGACATGGTGTGATGTGTCTATCAGGACATGGTATGATGTGTGTGTGTCAGGATATGGTACGATGTATATGAATGACATGGTCCGATGTATATGAAGGACATGATATTATGTATGTGAAGGACATGGTATGATGTATGTGAAGAACATGGTATGGTGTATGTGAACGACATGGTATGATGTGTATGAAGGACATGGTATGATGTGTGTGTCAGCACAATGTATGACGTGTGTGTCAGGACATGTTGTGATGTGTGTGAAAGACATGGTATGATGTATGTGAAGGATATGGTATGATGTGTGTGTGTCAGCATATGGTATGACGTTTGTGTCAGGATATGTTGTGATGTGTGTGAAGGACATGGTATGACGTATGTAAAGGAATAGTATGATGTTTTGTCAGGACATGGTATGATGTGTGTGTCAGGACATGGTATGATGTTTGTGTCAGGATATGGTATGATGTGTGTGTCAGGACATGGTCTGATGTGTATGTCAGGACATGTTGTGATATGTGTGAAGAACACGGTGTGATGTGTGTGACAGACATGGTGTGATGTGTGTATCAGGACATGGTATGATGTGTGTGCCAGACATGGTATGATGTGTGTATCAGGACATGGTATGATTTCTTATGTGTTAGGACATGGTGTGATGTGTGGCAGGACATGGTATGGTGTATATGTCAGGATATGGTATGATATGTGTCAGGACATGGTATGATGTGTGTGTCAGACATGGTATGATTTATGTGTCAGGACACGTTGTGATGTGTGTCACGGACATTGTATGATGTATGTGTCAGGACATAGTGTGATATGTGTGAAGGACATGGTGTGGTGTGTGTATCAGGGCATGGTATGATGTGTGTGTCAGGATATGGTATGATGAATGTGAAGGACATGGTATGATGTATGTGGAGGACATGGTATACTGTATGTGAAGGAAATGGTATGATGTGTGTGTGTGTCAGGACATGCTGTGATGTGTGTGAAGGACATGGTGTGATGTGTGCATCAGGACATGGTATGATGTATGTGTCAGGACATGGTATGACGTGTGTGTCAGGACATGTTGTGGTTTGTGTGAAGGACATGTTGTGATGTGTGTGAAGGACATGTTGTGATGTGTGTGAAGGACATTGTATGATGTATGTGAAGGAATAGAATGACGTGTGTGTGTATGGACATGGTATGGTCTATGTGAGGGACATGGTATGATGTATGTGAAGGATATGGTATGGTGTATGTGAAGGATATGGTATGACGTGTGTGTCAGGATATGGTATGACGTGTGTGTCAGGACATGGTGTGATATATGTCAAGGACATGGTATGATGTATGTGTCAGGACATGGTATGATGTGTGTGTCAGGACATGGTATGATGTGTGTGTCAGGACATGGTATGATGTGTGTGTCAGGAAATGGTATGATGTGTGTGTCAGGACATGATATGATGTGTGTAAAGGACATGATATGATGTTTGTGTCAGGGTATGGTATGACGTGTGTGAAGGATATGGTATGCCGTTTGTGTCAGGACATGTTGTGATGTGTGTGAAGGACATTGTATGATGTATGAGAAGGAATAGTATGACATGTGTGTCTGAACATGGTATGATGTATGTGAGGGATATGATATGATGTATGTGAAGGATATGGTATGATGTATGTGAAGGATATGGTATGACGTGTGGGTCAGGATATAGTATGACATGTGTGTCAGGACATGTTGTGATGTGTGTGAAGGACATCGTATGATGTATGTAAAGGACATAGTATGATGTGTGTGTCAGGATATGGTATGACGTGTGTGTCAGGGCATGGTGTGATGTGTGTGTCAGTACATGTTGTGATGTGTTTGAAAGACATGGTGTGATGTGTGTCAGACATGGTGTGATATGTGGCTCAGGACATGGTATGATGTGTCTGTCAGAATATCGTATGATATATGTGTCAGAACATGGTATGATGTGTGTGAAGGACATGGTGTGATGTGTGTGAAAGACATGGTATGTTTGTCAGACATGGTGTGATGTGTGGATCAGGACATGGTATGATGTATCTGTCAGAATATGGTATGATGTATGTGTCAGGACATGGTGTGATGTGTGTGTCAGGACATGATCTAAGTAAGATGAAACTGTCAGTTGTATACGACAGTATACGAGGAACACTATGTGTAACATCCAAATGCAGCTTGGAATACTTGAAACCCAAGAGATCCACATTCCCTGAGTATTTGAGCCGAACATTTCTCTTTCACACATTCTCGAGAGACCAAGCCTTTACAGCGCACAGAATGATTATCTTGGTGAAACCGGAGGCAATTTTGTTTCAAGTATATTATTGAGCTCAATTTAGTAGGAATCGTTCAGAGAAATATGTCCCAAAGTTGCCAAGAAAAATATACAGCTGTAAATACGTGTTCACTTTTTTTCATTTCAAGTATTTTTTGACAACTCTCCAAACACTTCCATAGCTGGACATATCACCTCTGAAAGGTTTAAAACATGACAGTTTCGTTTGGAAATGAATTATTGTCGACGTGAAATGTTTTAGGAGAGAAATATCTTTAGGTAATAACATTAATAATAACATTAATAATAACATCTTCATTGATAAAACTCAAAGTCCAACAACCACAATTTGCAGACTGACTGAACAAGATTCTAATGCGCCCCACAACATTACTTCGGCTACTCAGACGACACTGCTTCAATCTAAGATCAATCGATGAAACTGTTGTTTCAACAGAAAATGTGTTTATGCATCTTATACGAATTCGAATGCTGTGAAGTCAAATAATGCGTATTAAAATTATACGATCAGGTAAATGTTGATGATTTGAATGCTTCCTGCTTCCACTCGACCGCTGGAATATTAAGCCCTTTAATAACAGAGATGACAGTTATCTAGTAAGGCTAAAGCTACATATACTTTGTCACTGTTCCATCTTGTTTTGTGTCCATTCATATTCTCTGAAGCAAATACGCTTGCAACACTGCTTGCAGAACAACACATTCTTCTGCATGTCAATTGCTGTCAACGAAACTTTTTTGTGCTGGTTCATTTGTTTTGTAACAGCAATGTTTCTTCACATGGCACAAGGAAGGTCTTCAGCTGACGTGGAATGTGATTTTAAGGATGATTCCTCACAGAGGCTTGCTTTCTTGAACGTTTGAAATATGCAACAGTAGATACTGTCTACCACAAAGCTGTGTTTCTATACGTATGTCTTTCCGATTCCTGGCTATATTGTTATGTTATGTTTTATTGTGGCATATATTTGTTGAAATGCAGATGGGTCTGGGGTTTTTCAAAACTTTTTCCTTATTGGAATTCCTTGCATGTACTCCTAGCACAGAAATACTGTACAGTACATAAGTATTGATCATTCCACTCAATACCCGTGAAGTCCGGGTTAGAATAGACCGTCAGTAACCCATGTTTGTCGTAAGAAGTGACTAAGGGGATCGGGTGGTCAGGCCCGCTGGCTTGGTTGACACATGTTATCGGTTCCCAATTGCGCAGATCGATGCGCATATCACTAGATTGTCTGGTCCAGACTCGATTATTTACTGACCGCCGCCATATAGCTGGAATATGGCTGAGTGTGGCGTAAAACTAAACTCACTCACTCACTCAATCCACTCAAGAATATTTAGTGCTTACAATTCAGATATCATTATCCTTACCTTCGTGTTTAGGAATTAATGTATATACTGCAATGTCTGTTTTTTAACACATTGGATATATATTCACAATTCCTGATTCCCAGACATCCATCTCTTTCTAAAGGTGTGAATACGATGCTGGGATCTTAAAACTATATGGGATAGACTATTATTATGCGAGAAGCAGTTTGCTACAAATCTTCCCTTTAACCACACACCTATCCCAACTCTGCTGCTTATATACCTGTCTCCGTAGATGCCTGGAAGAACGCTACATGACTTACGAGCATCAATATCAGTGTGTTGCTTCAGATAACAATGCTACTTCAAAATGCCCACAAACTAAGATGAATGACTGGTGGTTATTGATGGAATCAAAATTCTTTAACTCCCTATGGTGAGTTTCAGCAACATTTTATGATTGATTGGCCTCTGGGTGTTGCCTAGAATGTCAACACTGAGGAATGGATTCCAGACGTCAGGCGGTCGTGTGTTGCTTGTCCTCTTCGATGCGTTAAACGAACGACGGAACGGAATTCAATTTTTTTTATTTTGTGTTCAAGCCGACGTCAGGCGTCATTATGGACATGTCCGTTAGAATATATGTTTCACATCATACTTCTTATTCTTTCCATTTTTGTATAATCAAGTAATATAACACACTAACGTACTTCTGTGATGTAATAAGACTCTTGCTAATTCGGTGATGCCCTCAGGAAAAAACATTCAAACAGTTGTATCGTAGACTTTTGGAGTGTCAATATTTTATAGTTTGACACATCCGTGATGAAATCATGACCAACGTAATTCTCTATTTTGGCCTTACCATATGTTCCCGTGTTTGTTCAGCTTAACACTTGCTTTGAACACGTCTATTATTACGCACATTTTGTGAATAGCGAGTGCTACCTGTACGTAACGGCATGCTTACTCTTTTCACAAACAATTGGTGTCATCACTGATTTTCAGTGATCATTCATATAAACTAAGCTGCAAAAGAATGTATAGGTCGGAAAAAGTCAATTTACTGTGAAAGTGTTGATAGCTGGTTGAAAGTATGCATTCAGACAGTTGTCCCCAAGCACAAGGATGCAAAATTGCATCTCCCAAACACATCATGACCGGTGGTGCCACGCTGCACCAGAAAATGGTAAAACACGTGCAAAGGCTGCAGAGGGAGATGCACGTGCCGAATTGGCGTATAAATAAGGTGAAACCATGGGTTGACAACACAGTTGACAAAAACAAACAATCGATATGCCTAGACTGACAAGAGAGCAGCGAGAGAGGGCGATTGGTATGCACCAGATGGGGGCAACACAGGTCCAGATTGCACGAAGGTACGGTTGCACGCCTTTAACGGTATCCAGGCTGCTGCAACGTTACCGACAGACAGGAAGGACTGTAGACAGACCCAGAACGGGAAGACCACGTGTCACAACACCCCAGGAAGATCGCCGAATTCGAACAATTCACTTACGCAACAGGTTCGTCACGGCGACGGCGACGGCGACGGCTGCAACAGCGCTGGGACATCGCATCAGCCAACGCACAGTACTCCGACGACTTCGTGCTGCAGGATTCAGAGCCTACCGTCCCTTCCGAGGAATGTTCCTGACAGCACAACATCGACGCCGAAGGGTACAATGGGCGAGGCAAGTTCGAATCTGGCAAGTGCGAGAATGGCGCCGAGTACTGTTTCTGACGAGAGTCGTTTCCAGTTGTTCCAGAACGACGGCAGACAACGAGTTTATCGCCGAAGAGGTGAACGTTTAGCTCCACCATGCATCCGAGAGGTCCATCCGTTCGGAGGGAAGGTGTTATGGTCTGGGGAGGCATCTGTAGGGAACAGAAGACTGATCTGGTCATTGTGCAAGGGAACCTGAATGCTGTTCAATACGGAGCGCAAGTGTTGCGCCCAGTCGTGCTTCCATTCTTGCGGAACCAGCCACAGGGGATAGTGTTTCAACATGACAATGCCAGACCCCACACAGCAAGATTGACACAGGACTTCCTCAACCGCCACGATGTTGATGTTCTCCCTTGGCCTGCCTGTTCACCCGACATGAACCCCATAGAGCATCTGTGGGACCATCTGGGCAGACGGTTAAGGAATCGTCAACAACCCCCAGTGACGAGAGATGAGATGGAACGTGCCCTGAGAGAAGAGTGGCAGAGAATCCCACCACCCGTCATCAGACGCCTGACGTCATCAATGAGACGACGCGTCATGGCATGCATTGATGCACGTGGGGGTCATACACGGTATTGAGACATGTTCTGTTTGTTGTGTAAACTTGGACAATGATTGACAATCATGTGTGGCCCTTAAGACATCGCTGAAAAATGAGTTGTTGGACCCCACCATTGTTCAACTAGCGCCCACATGTTATGTGTTGCCTGTATTCCAATTATTTTTGCCTAATAATGATCATTAACCCTTCTTTCACGATATACACACGCTTCGCCAATTTGATTTGTTGTGTTTTGTTTACCACTCATCAAACTCCACCTATACTTTCTTTTGCCGTTTAGTTTATATATTTTACAGCTATTTTTCCCTACACACCAAACAGAATTTGAGATTGGTCAAGACTGGGTATTCTTTTGTACTGACATATGCTGTATTTGCATGTGTTTGTGACGGGTGGCACCCATAGAAAAGTGAAGCCTAATCCTTTCTCGAACACCTGATCTCTCAGCAGATCGCTTCTAGTCGTTCAGGATTATGATAGACAGACTTTTTACCAGCCACTGTATGCTAAATGTGATGTCCTCAGTATATGTACAAGGGTTATGGCGCATTAGGACCACAAATAACTATATCAACGTTTGAATAATATCAGCAATCGCGTCAGAAGCTTACCACTTCGTTGACATTGTGCCGGGACGACAGAAAAGCAAGAACATATATTCGGTGCCGATCTGTGACTTCATCTCACGATCAAAGGTAAGGACAAAAGTCTGAAACGACCAAAACCATAAATTCCTGCCCAAATTAATTTTACAAGTTTTGGAAGTGGATTCGAAACTTGTGATCCTCAATTTGACTTTAAATAAAAAACAGGGATCTGATCGACGAGTATTGATTACAAGACGACAACACAGCCGGAGGCTCTATACTACTACTTCTGGACAACTGTCGATTCACTACGTATCTTCTATTTGCAATAAATCGATTCTATTATTGGAAACATAATTCACTGAGGTTTAGCACTTTATCAAAACAAATGCATATGAGGAGAGACAGAATCGCTTATAACTAATCACGATTACTGAGCAGTCTCATCAAGGAGGAAAGTGTCGTTGATAAACACTGGAAGCGTTCTCCAGTAGCTGCGAACAAAGAATCGGTTGTTGTTTGCCAATAAACTGAGACCCAATCCGTTATTACGTGGGATTACGGTAATGAATACGTGTCTGGAGGAGTGATTATATTATTTGTCTTAGGCTTTGATTGAGGAATCAATTATGTCTCAGATAGACAGCATTGTTCCTTAACGTTACCCTTTTCAGTGAGATATTTTCTGAAGAATATCAATTTCCTAAGTGAAACTTAAGTTGTAATGATTTGGAAAGATCCAAACGTTTCAATATGCAAACTGATGTCGCGTGTTTGTTGTCTTCATTAATGAGTTTATGCTTTGTCTCTTTCAATTGACATATTAATTTAAATGTTTTACTTATGTCCTTGGATATTCTGAAGTAAACAGCATTGTTTAGAGTTTTGTGTGTTTCAATTATTATTTGATGGCTGGTAGTTGTATGCATCACTTCTAATTCGTCGATTAGTATGCAGGATATATGTAAAATACAATGGAATAAAAACAGTATTCATGTAAGGATTCATAAAAGTCCAGTTATATCCCACTGATGGACTTCCACTTACAATCGTAGTGGTTCAAAAATAAGATATTTATCTTGATGAATATGGGCCCTGCTTCGTCTTATGTTCAGATAAAGTCCCCTTAAAATCTTAAGGCAACCATTTTTGTAGTCATACATAACATACTACACTGGAAGAAATCATTCACGAGCGATTTTATGAGGGTTAGCTTAATCGTTCCCACCCTAGATACGATGGATGTATTGTGCACCCTAAACAGTTGGGATATAAGTATCTGTGAATATTGGGGTAACAAAATAAAACCTCTACAGGGAAAAGTCTTCAACAGCCCTTGCTTGCCACTAATGGGACTCTCTGTTCAAGGTTGACTTGGCTGTTGCATCTAAGCCCATCTCATTTGTGTAGCTAGATAATAATGATGTCAGTCTCTGAATGGTCAGGTCCAGACACCATTGTTTTTATAGACCGCCGTCACATTGTTGGCATTATGCGTGCGACAAACAAACAAACAAAAAGCAATTATTACCAAAGTGGGTAAAAAGGAACTTTCCACCTCGGGGACAAAGTCATTAGCCAGTAGGTTCCAGACTCTCCCACATCATTACTATAACTATGTGGACTATCAACAACTCTATCAACTTTGCACATTATATACTATTAAAACAAGTAGAGGATGTGCCTTAAAAAGGTGTCACAACTATTGATATTTTCGTTTTAATGGTGTTTTACTATGTAACAGACAGTGACACTGATATTTGCATCAGAGGTTGAACATAAGATGACGATATGTTTAGTTAGATGATTAGCCTTTGTCATTTATCAACAAAGGTCAACCTCGAGTGAATGAAACTCGAGTGAAAGAAAATCGCGGTATTCGAGGAGGCATCCTCCTAATCAAACGTCCAATGTCAGCTTGGTTCATTCCATCCCATTCTCTTGCAGGCAGCGCTAAGTTCGTTGAGTGTAGTCGTTGGTTCTTTACGGTGACGTAAACGCCGTCGAAGGATATTCCAAACATGTTCAATAGTTGACAAGTCTAGACTGAGGGCTGGCCATTGTAAGGTGGTTGTATTCTCTTGTTGCTGGCACTTAATAACTATTATGTTATTGCGTTCTGAAACACAAAGCGATGTCCAATGGCACCATGTGTGCCTCCATGAGGTTGTCATGGTAGTGGTGCCAAAGTAACACATCCGTGAGTAACATGTAAAGTTGTTCTGCCAGTCACAGTGATCCTAGCCTATGTCATTGCTGAGCCATTACCAATCCCTTTTGTTTAACCTTACCGATATGAAACCGCACATTCCGTCTTTGCCAAACTTGTTGCGCCTGTCAAGGAAATCTAAAGCCAACCTCGATTCAAACAAGCCATTGTAATAATAACTATCATAGTGATTGCTAAAAGTCAATTGGTCCAGCGCTTCACTTCTGGCATCATTGACGTTTTGCACTAATGTGACATTCTATGATATATCAGAGCTATTTTCAGTCTGGTGTATATCATCGAAATGGATAGCAACACATTGACAAAACAAACCATTACAGAAATATCAATGTAATGTATACCATATAGACGTATAAACCATAATCTAATGAAAGGTCGCCATAAGTTACTCAGCATTATATTACGGTTATGAAGTTTGAAAGTTGCAAGCATCAAATATACTAGTCATTGTCTAATGGTGTCTATACGAAAATAACTGTTCAATCTTTATTCCGGTACTGAAAAGGCCTCAGGCCTATAGTACACTATATACATTGCTTTATACACGTTCAAGGAACAATATGTTTTCTATGTACAAATGAGAAGAAAATATACATGGACAGGTTTTCAATTTCTTTAGGATTTGAACTGTTTACACTGTGTTAAACTTACTCTATACTTTTTTACATTTAAACATGATAGATAGAATTCGGTATGGATATTGTTTTTAAACATTTGGTAAGTGTCACATTTGCTTGAAATAGATCATTTTTCTTGCCAAGTTTGAAAATACATATCTCTTAGTCTTTGAGTAAATGATTTGATGAATTCCGGATATATTCCATTTTCTTGGTTATGCCAAATATCTCCAAATCGAGTAGAAAATAATAATTGTTTTATCTCAGTCACCCATTTTTTGTGTCCATTTCTATCATATAAAAGCATCATATTATAACATTTCTGTGGTAAGCGATAGATTGGTATGTGTATTAACTTTATCCAATACCGAATTACTTTACAATAAGAGTGTATATGTAAAGGAAACCTGCCACATTCTCCATAGATCATGATATTTGGAGTGTTTTGTTTAACACCCAAAAACTTTTTACAGGCATACACATGTACCATTTCTAATTTTCCAAGTGTATTTAATCCCAAAAATTCTGCGTCATATAAAATAGAATATATTTTTACATCAAATATTTTGAAAAATGAATTCATACTGAGATCACCAACAATATGTATTTGTCTTAGGATTCCAAGAAGTACTTTCTGTGCCTGCACTGCTGCATAGTTTGCGTGCAGTGACCAGGATAATTGATTTGTGAAATATACACCAAGATATTTGTCAGAATTTGCAGTTTCAAGTTTACAATCTTTATAATACCATATAATATTTAAAATATAATATAATTTTTCATTGTTTCCTAGTTTTCGCCCATTTTTAAATACCACTACTTTTGTTTTATCAAAATTAACTGTCAGCTTTGACTGCTCACAAAAGTTTTCCAGTTCATATATTTGCCTTCATATTTCTACGCCGTGTGTACAATTATTCTCGATCTGCGTGGCCAATTCATTTTGGAAAAAAGTAAATAAGAAGGGACTCAATACACAGCCTTGTCTGACTCCTATGTGGCGCACGGTGGTGTAGTGGTTAGCTTGCTGGCCTCTCACGCCAAAGGCTCGGGTTCGAATCCCGGTGGAGACACCAAACTTTGTGAGCCGGGTCTCATACTGTGTTGTGTCCCTGGGCAAGGCACTTCGTCCACATTGCACTCAGTCCACCCAGCTGTTCAAAATGGGTACCTGAAAAGCGGATGTACGGACCTATACGGTCGCGCTTAGCGTTTAGTAGCAGCTTTGAAAGTACAATTCCGTCAGGTAATAAAGTAACGCCAGAGAGCAACATCGTGTTGGATTCTAGGCGCAAAACGTAGCATTATTATTATTATTATTATTACTTGTATGTCACAGGTTCCTGATACTACATTATTATTTCTGACACAAGCTTTAACATTCTCATATATCTGTCTTAAGAGTTTATTCATTTTTGGGCTTAGTCCACTTGTGTTTAGAAGATTCCATAATTTTTTCTTTCCACAGAGTCAAACGCATTAGCAAAGTCAACAAATAACGCATAAAGTTTTCCCCCTTTAATATTAAGGTATCTCTGGACGATACAATGTACTTTGTAAAACAAACATATTATCAATGGTTGTGTAGCCTTGTCTAAAACCTGCCTGGCATTCAGTTAACTTATCCATTGTTTCCCCACAGAATACTAACCTCTTATTGGTAATTGAAGTGAAAATTTTACTGAAAATGCTGAGAAGTGTTATAATAACTGTTGTGTCAGATGTATCAGATGAGGCTTTGTGCTCAATGACATCATGACTAACAATTGTGGACAGCCATCAAGACGGCAAAGGTTCGCTGGAGCGAAGTATATAAGTATATAAACGGATTTAAAGATTGTGTTCTGAGGAAAATCTTCTTGTTTATATTTGAAAGACATTGTAGCTGTTGGTTATGTCTTTGCTATTGCCTTCGTGGTCTAATTGCGCACAGTATTAGCATGGTAAATATTGACTTCGATTGATGTTCTTGGCATATAAATGTACTTCTGATCTGGCGTGCACAACTGTAGGTACCAACAGAGAAACAAACCCGGAAATAAAACCAGCCATGGCAGGACTTCAATGTTAAGCTGCCTCACAAAGTTCATAGTGCAACACGTGTGGGTGGCGTTATCCTTCTGCGACGGGACGTTACATACTTACAAAGAGTGGAACATGATGTCGATCGATTTTGTGCCTAATAACATACACCATTCAAAACGTCACCAACAATGACTAGTTGGGGACATGTACATCTACAAGGACATGTATACAGTTTAGGCAGTCGTTGTCCAACGCCGACAACTTCAGAAAATGAATGTTTCAAATATAATCATGTATATATACATTAATCCTATAGAGTCTGCCTTCCAAGTTTTGTAGTCAGGGAATCTCTACTTTTATTTAAGAGTGAGTGAGTGTGTGAGTGAGTTAAAATTTAACACAGATCACAGATGGTGTCTAAAGCTAGCTGGTAAATGTAAAAATATTTTATTTATAAAGACAATACAATGTAAAAATCGGCTATAGATCGCCAGCAACCGAAGGTAGATCGCCATACTAGGGACCATGGGGACTTACAGTGCCTTTGCTACCTGCATGGACCCTAGCTGGATTTACACCATTCCCTCAGCCACTGGCGATTGTAGGAATATTTAGCCGAATTTTAAAATAACAAAAATGCTACGTTTAAAAAATTTGGTATGTTTAATCTTTACTTTGGTTCTTACGTACCCTCTCAGCTTTTATTTAGGACACTATACTTATGCCTTTATATCATGTACACATACATTATGTATTTTATTTGATCTTTTGGCTTATATTCATTTGAAATGTGACTACGAGACATATTCATTCTACAAAAATTGGCCCATTGCACTTATCCACTGCACAGCATCCACTTTAGTGAATATATGTATGTGATATTTAGAAAATACGGAATAATAAAATAGCAAGTTCAGGGTATTTTTCATAAAACATGTCTTGAAGTACATGTGCACGAAATTACAACTTCTCTCAGTGGAGTTTTCTTTGTTCTTTAGATGCAGACATGATAGCTGCGAGTGATAAACTTTTGAAGGGTGCGCTCATCACATTAATAATTCCCTTTCGTCCGGCATACTAAAATCCAGTTCAGAGAAAATATTTGGATACTTCTAATTTATATACCGATTACCAAACTCGAACAATAGGTATGCTGAGATTTTATCACACAAAACCGAACAGTGATAAACAATCAACGTCTTCCAACGATAACTAGGTTTACAAGTAAAGTACAAATTACTTCCGTTGAATAATAACGGGAGTACAACATAGAGTGGTACTACAAAATCCAATGACATTCAAAATAATTTAGTAGTGGTATTAGCTGTAAAGTAAGTGGTGATAATATTCAGTCGTCAAGTTTCCAAAATAGGCTTTGCTGGATATCAAAGATAAAAATTTGATCTTCACAAGTACGGGTCCCATTTTGTGTGAGGTGATAGCATCCTTATATAGCACCAGAAATGTCCACACAATGCTGGATACGTCTTTGGTTTCTAGAAGCTTCCAGATTACTCTTGACTAAGAAGGCAACTGTGGTAGACTGCACATTATTAACCTCTAATGAATCTTAACGATAAGAAAGAAATACGATTTCAACATTGAGAATAGTTTACACCGAAACATTACACATTAGCTTCGGGGGATCATTTCTATTGTACAAACATAAAACTAATGTACAGCTTAGCTGAGGATATTAGGTCAACGCCTGCGAACAATCTGACTCGATTATCTATCAAAACAGATTCCACTGGACGTATAAAGCAAAATATCTGAGATAATTACTTTCATTGTTCATCAAAAACCATCACGTTCATTATTCAATGAAAACATCTACTCTCCCTGAACATACGTTTACCCACATTTGTTAAGCTGTGTGCATCACAGAAACCTTCCTAAAAAGCCGCAACATTATTATACAAGATCAGATAGCCGTACTGTAGCCACCAACTCATGGTGATTGATCTGGTGTCGCAGTGGCAACGCCAGACACGACAATAGTGCCTACGACGATACAAGAAGAAGACGGTATATTACTTTCTGTTTCATAACGCTATCATAAATAGCTATCACCCTGTAAAGTATCGCGTGATACCTATACACATCCGACGTACTCAGACACTAGCTTGGCTACCTGGGCATACGTGACATGGATGCTTTAAATCCGAGTTTCTTATCTACACAGTAATTTACAGTTTCTGTCTCCGGAGACGCGGATAGCCTGGAGCCACTGTGAAGGGAAACCGGACCTTCATGCAGACAGCTCTGTAAGGAAACGACCTGCCTTGGATAACAAAGCCACAGCGAAACATCGGGTTCAGCAACAAATTGGAGGATGATAAAAACGTCGTTTTCAGATCTCTTTTTCTACACCGAGCTGATTCTTCTACACAGCCACAGCCTGGAAGGAACGTCCTTATCTGCACATGTTAATGACGTTTTGATTTAGCTGATGTATAAAAATGACACAACGTATTGTATTGATGTTAGCTATCAGAGTTAACCATGAAATTAGATCAAGAATGTCCCCAGCGAGGATGACCTCGGAGTAGTGTCATCGTAACATTTGGAATACCCTGGTTAGATTTAACTGATGGAAATAGCCCTTTGCGTGAGAACATTCCTGGTGCTGCCCTCCGTAATATTGTTGGCTTACTCCCTCATTCACCCATCCATACTTTCACTCGTTCACCTCATCATTTACCAGCAGCATCTCCATTACTATAACTCATGCTGACCTATTCAAGAGTGAACTTGTGAGTGTTTTTGCGTACAAATTACAGTGCAGAAAGTTCTAAAAGAGACAGAGACGTGCCTTCTGATAGTGAGTGAGTATTATTTTACGCCGATTTTAGCAATATTCCAGCAATATCACGGCGGGGGACACCAGAAATGGGCTTCACACATTATGCCCTCGTGGGGAATCGAACCCGGGTCCTCTGCGCGATGAGCGAACCTTTTAACCAATAGGCTACCGCACCGCCCCTCCCTCTGATAAGGGTTCATTAAACAGGATAAATGTCTTTGTAAATACCACTACACAAATCAATATTATTTGAGGCACTGATGTAAGAATTACCCAGATATTATCCTCGAAAGAGACCCCATAAAAATGTCTCCTATATAATGTGTCAATATTCAGAGATGTGGGTCAATGTAAATGACGTTAACAAAACAGTACTGTTAATAACAGCACAAAGAGAAATGTGCTTATTGATCGCAAACACTTGAAGGTAGATCACTACAATAGGGTCCATGGGGACTAACAGTACTTTTGCTACCTGCATGGTCTCCAGCAGGATTTGTACCATCCCTTCAGACGTTGGCGATTTTACTCAGATTGCTACATTACTGGGGGATCGAACGCAGACATTTGAACGCCTTGACATCGTAATAACCTACCGCCCTGTGACCGAAAAAACCTCACTGACGGTGAAACATCAATGTGCCCCAATGTCTTCTGACACACCATAGCATTGAAACCCTCCATTTCTTTACATTCCCACACACAAACACAAGTATACTGTCTGCTTGGACTGTCTCGTATGTGTGTCTAACTCTGGCCACTTCACTATATAATCATTCAGGTACACATTAACATCCATTCTTCCTGTACCCGTGAAGGTCCAGGTTAGAATGAACCTTCAGTAACCCATGCTTGTCGTAAGAGGCGACTAACGGGATCGGGTGGTCAGGCTCGCTGGCTTGGTTGACACATGTCATCGGTTCCCAGTTGTACAGATCGATGCTCATGCTGTTGATCACTGGATTGTCTGGTCCAGACTCGATTATTTACAGATCGCCGCCATATAGCGGGAATATTGCTGAGTGCGGCGTAAAACTAAACTCACTCACTCACTCCATTCTACCTGTCTTCCACCTGAACAGTACACTCAGCATATCTTTGTTTCGTCGATTGAAGTCTGCTTGAATTCACTTGCTGATTAATACCCACAAACAACATTAATAACACAAACATCACCACGCGTCAATATTTAATCATACATAAGCAGCTTCAGTGCTTCCTAATACCTCTCTTGAAGTACATGTAATTCCAGGATTATGAAGCATAGTTTAGTGGAGCAACTTCAAAGAATCAATAAATGGAAAAGTCGTTCTTTCCAAATCGTCCCAGAGGTGAAAATATCACCTTTGCAAATATTTTAAAATATGATATTTTCGTCTGGAAATGAACTGTCCCCCAACGGAAAGGTTCTGAATATTTTAGTTGAGGATACTTTTCCAGCAATAAAATATAATTAATGAAACTCGAAGTTCTGAACTTTTATATTGACACTTCATGTTTGTTCTAGTGTGCCTCAGAGCAATACCTACACTACTCAGAGCGAGTATGCTTCCATCTGAGATCAACT
The DNA here is from genome assembly GCF_003918875.1 of Haliotis rubra. Classification (NCBI taxonomy): domain Eukaryota; kingdom Metazoa; phylum Mollusca; class Gastropoda; order Lepetellida; family Haliotidae; genus Haliotis; species Haliotis rubra. The sequence continues at coordinate 2,314,509 of NW_025767357.1, read as the reverse complement.
GATTTACACATTTGTGTAAATGGAAAAAACGTTCATGCCGCGTTTACAAACCGAATGTCGTGACGTTCGTCGGCAAATAATAATGCATAATTAATTATATAATCAGGTTAATGCGGACCGCAAGGATCTTTAAGCCGATTAACCACTGAGTTGTTACATGTACGTTTTCACTGTGTCCATCCATTTCCCTCTGTAGCAAACACCCTTGCAACACTGCATGCAGTACCTGGGCCTCTTCTCCCCGTGAGGCTGCCTGATTTTAACGAAACCTTTCTTTTGTGCTGAAACATTTGTTTGCAAACAGCAAAGTTTCTTCTCATGGGACGAGGAAGGTATTCAGCTGACGTGGAATGTGATTTTAAGGAGGATTCCCAACAGTGGCTTGCTTTCTGACATCACACCGAAGATCCCGAAAGTTTGTGAAGATCGATACTGTCCACCACAAGTCTATGTTTCCATCCTGGCATTATTGTTATGTCATGTTGAGTTAGTTATGCATATATTTGTTATGTGCATATGAACACAATAAAGGGGTAATTGATTTTATGTGGGTCTAGGATTTTATCAAAACTGAACTGTTCAAGATAATGATTGAAAAACTGTTACATTATAGACTGTCAAAAAACACAATCATTCATTGGGATTCGTTGCTGACTATGTCATAGGATAAGATTTTGCAAATTTATCTGAAACATACTAACGTCACCACCCTTCATTTCTAAATGGTCCGGAGGTCATAGACCTTTCTTGTCACGTACCAAACAAATAGCATATGTATATGTTTACCCATGCAATTACTAGCTGCCACTCCCAGAAGACTTTATTTTGTTTGATTACTAAGATACTTCAGTTACATGTACTCTGTAGATCATTACCCATAAAAATAGTTTGCTTTAACACATCAGGTATCTTCGTTATTGCCTTCAAGAAGATGAACATTGAACGAAATACATATTGTTTTCTACTACAAGTCGAAGTATATACATATATATTCCTTATGTTCAGTAGAAACAAAAGCTAAACTCACTGAATTCATGTGCTACATGTGATACATACAACATGAATATGATCGTCAATATCAGTGTTTTGCTTCCGACAATAGTACTACATCTAGATACACATAAACTAAGATAGATGGCTGCTGATTACTAATGAAATCAAAATCTTTAACTCCCTATGGTGTGTTTCTGAGACAGTTTTGATTGATTGACATCTGCTTTTTGACTGTAATATCTGCAAATAGTATAAACATTAGAGAAGAAAACGAATAACGAACTATTTTTTTCAAGAATGACAGCCCATCTTTTTATTGTCCAAGTAGGAGCAACTTCAGACAACATTATGGGCATTCCGTTAGAATGCTTCAAATCATGCTTCTTATATATTTCCATTTTTTCTATAATCGAGTAATATAATACGCTGATGTACTTCAATAGTGTAAAAAGACTCTTGCTTTTTTGTTGTTGCATTGAGTCAAACATTCAAATAGTTTTACCGTAAATGGCACTAACCACAAATTACAATGCGACTTTGAACATTTTTTTACAATATCGGTATCGGTGCCGAACCGCAACCTGAACAAAGAATTTAACCAGGACCCATCTGAAATTACACCTCTCGCTGATATCGGTGCCGAACCAACTTCACAACGGCCTATCAGTGATTTCATCTCACGATCAAAGGTTCATGGCGCATAGGACAGATGCTTGTCTACAGAGTGTGATGCGACAGGACACATGAATTGCCACCAAAATAAATTGTACGAGTTTTGTAAAGTGGATTCGATACCTTTGAACTTAATTTTGAATTTGAATAAACACAGTGATTAAATCGACGATTATAAGTCGGAATACTTCTACTTAGAGAAAAAATGTGATTTAATACATATTTTGTTTGCCATACACGAATAAACTGTGTGAAAATTTCACTCCGATTTAGCAATTTATCAAAGTGCATGCATATCATCATTCTCTTCCCACAGATGTTACAGTCATATCTTTCATAGGAAGGTAAAACAAGTAACCTCTTTGGGAAGGGAATGGCATATCATGAGAGACAGAATCGCTCAGAGCTATTTACGGAACTTAGGAGAAATGTGTCGTTGATAAACACTGGAAGCGTTCTCCAGTAGCTGCGAACAAAGAATCGGTTGTTGTTCGCCAATAAACTGAGACCCAATCCATTATTATGTGGGATTACCGTAATGAATTCGTGTCTGCAGGAGTGATTATATTATTTGTCTTAGACTTTGATTGAGGAATCAATTAAGTCTCAGATAGGCAAAATTGTTCCTGGACTTTACCCTTTTCAGTGGAATATTTTCTGAAGAATACCAATTTCCTAAGAGAATAGCGCTGCACCAACGTCTTATAAGTTTTGTGTTTGAACGTTTTATAATGCAAACTGATGATGCATGGCTGTTATCTTCATTATATTTTTAAATTGAACTATAAATTAAAATGTTTATATTTATTCAATTTAATTCCCTTGTATGCTCCCACAATAAACACGAATGTTTAGAATGTTTAACTGTTTGAAAGGCATTAAAGAAGTTATATAATAGGAAAGACAAACCTTTATGGATGATCAACTTCTTTATTATACAATAGCGACATTTTGGTATAGATACTTATACCGTTTTCAAGCATCTATGCCAAAACGTCAATATTGTATGATAAAGAAGTTGATCTTCCATAAAGACTTGTCATGCCTGTTTAGAATTTTGTATTTTCTGTTTAATTTCATGACTGGCAGTGGCATTTACCATTCCTAAAGAGTTATATAACTCGTCGATTAGAAAGGGGGATAGTGTGAAACACAATAACATAGAAACATAATATTCGAATATGAAGTGACAAAAGTTGAGAGTTATACTTCACAGTTCAAGAAATCATTGAATAAATAACACGCGATACATGATGAAATCGTTTCCACCCTAAATACAAATTATGTATAGTAAATATTTAAAAGTGAGCATGTAAGAGCATGAAAGAGGCAACAGATGGGATACTCTGGTGGAACTGGCTGACTAGGCTGATGCATCTCATCATGTCTCATTTGTGTAGATCGATGGATATGATTGTCAGCTTTGATTATTTACAGATCGCCGTCATATAGCTGGCATAATGTCGAATGTGATTTGCACCACCAACAACAGAACATGTATGAAGTGTAATTCCAACCTCTCTCCTGTTCCACTTCTTACCAAAGTTGCTAAGACAGACGTTTCTAACTGGATGGACGCCATCTTCGCCAGTATGTCCCAGGCATTGTCATTAGAGTGTGTGTGTGGACCTCTTTGGGAATATGTTGTAAACAAATTAGCAAATAACTCTATTGTCACTGTCCATCACATACACTTACAAACTAAGGCATATTCAGTGAAAAGGTACGGTACCACGGCTCCTGATACGTTACATCTCCAAAACAGACATGTGACTGAAACTTGTTGTTGAATATCAGATGACGATAGATATTGTCAATTGAAATATAGAAAACACCTTATGGATGGACAACTCCTTTTCTCATTCCTGCTTGACAACAGTACAAGAATCTGTATAGAAACGTCGCACTCATGAAATAAAGAAGTTGTTATCCATAAAGTTCTTTCTATATTATACTTCCCAACTTTTAAAATATCACTGAAATAAGTCAGATGAATTGGACAAAGCGTGCAGTTCCTTTAACAAGAGAGGTCAAACGTTTTGTTGCATGAATCCGCCTCTGTTTTCAAGACAATCACGGTCCTAAACGAGGCATCCTCCTAATCAAACGTCCAATGTTAGCTTTGTTCATTCCATCCCATTCTTCATGCGGGCATCGCCAACTGCGGTGGACGTTGGTTCTTGACCGTGACGTAAACGCCGTCGAAGGATATCCCAAACATGTTCCATGGGTAACAAATATAGACTGAGGGCTGGCCATGGTAAGGTGGTCGAGTTTTCCTGTTAGAGTTACTCAAAAGCAATACGAGAACAGTGTGCTCTTGTATTTTCGTTCATAAACACAATGCGTCGTCCAGTCACAGTGATCCTGGCCTGAGCCATTACCAAAACAATCCGATTAGATATGAAACCGTGCATTCCGTCTGTGCCACACTTGTGGCGCCTGTGAAGGAAGTTTTAAGTAATCCTTGATTCATCTGAAAACATAGAGTTTGCACAACGACGACTGTTCAAACTCTTGGTGTCTGGCACTTTAGACATTCTATGTTATATAAGAACTACATTCAGAGTAATTCATATCACTGACACATTGACAGGTTACAATGTAATATATACGATATAGACGCATACATCTGCAACCATCAGATATGTTAATCATTATCTAATGGTATCTATACGAAAATAACTGTTGTGTTGGCATACAGACGATGAAGTGACATGTATCAGATGAGGCTTTGTGCTCCATGTCATCATGACCAGCTGTAGACAGTCAACAAAACAGCAAAGATTCGCAGGAGCTGTACAAAATGTGCGTATAGAAACGGATTAAAAGATAGTATTCCGAGGAGTGAGTGAGTGAGTGAGTTCAAATGTAACGTCACATCGGCAATATTGCAGCCATATCGTTACGAGAACAGTTGATATCAATATACAAATCAATAAATGTATAACGTAAAAACCTTTCATCGCAGGACAGTAAAACTACTAGAATATCACAGCTCTTAAGTTAAAACTAGTACGCTATCATAAAAATAGATCATGAGAGACAACAGTACAATGTGAAAACGGCTATGGATCACCAGCAACTGAAGGTTGATCACCATACTAAGGACCATGGGGACTTAATTCCAAGGAAAACCATATTTCTGTTAATCTGAAAGACATTGTTGCTATTGGTTATGTCTTTGATTTTGCCTTAGTAGACTAATTGAGCACATCATTAGCATGGTAAATAATGGCTTCCATTACTGGTCTTGACGTATGAATGTACTCCTGATTTGGCTTTGAAACGGAGAAAAACCCGAAGACAAAACCAGCCATGGAATTACCTCAAAGTTCGTAATGACGCGATCAACACGTTTGGGTCGAATTATCATTCCGCAACGGGAACTTACATACTTACAAAGAGTGGAACATGTCAATCGATGTCGTCATAACAGCGTACGCCAATCAAAATTACAGCAACCTACAAGGACACGTATATAGTCTATTTCAGCGGTCGTTCAGCCGACAAATTCAGTAAATGAATGTTTACTATATAATCATGTATATGTACATTAAATCCCATAATGTCGGTCTTTCAAGTTATGCAGTCAGCCTGTCTCTACTTGTCAAGACACTGCATTTATTCAAGCCACTAAACTTATATCTATAATTCACACATAGATTACGTATTTTATTTATCTTTTGGCTGATATTCATCTGAAATATGAGGATATTCCACGTTTTATTCATTAATCCCGCACCCACTTTAGTTAGTGTATGTATGTATGTATGAATGTGATATTCAGAAAATACACGACTAATAAATAAGCAAGTTAAGGGTCTTCTTGATAAACATGTCTTGAAGTACATATATACGAAATTACAACTTCTCCCTGAGGAGTTTTCTTTGTGTTTTGGTGCAGAAACGAAAGCTATGACGGATACGCCTTTTTTAAGGGTGCGTTCCTCTCATTAATAATTCCCTTTAGTCGGGCATACTAAAGTCATGTTTAAGAAAAACTTTAGATGTTTCTAATTCATATATCCGTTTCTTTGGAAAGAAAAGAAAAACATGTGACATCTCCCATACGGATGCATATATATTGGTTGGTTATTGTAACAGTCTAAAGTTGCCGATCACGTTTGTTGCTTTTAAAGAAAAGGTATACACTGTGCACACTGGAGCCAAGTACAAAACATCGGCATACATTTACTGCTGAACAAGATCTACAACAAGTGAACCATTGATTTACCATAATCTATGCTGGCAGTGACTCAGTGATGTAAGATGTTCCAAATTAAATATATGGCTTTTTGTTACGTAAACAATAGGTTAACTCGGAATGTTTCACACAAAAAGCAAAAGTAATGTGCAATTAACAAATGTCTTCTCACAATAACTAGGTTTACAGGCAAATGATACAAATTACTTCCAGTGAATCATAATGGAAATACAAAATAGTTGCAGTACAAAATAGTTCAGCAGTCGTAATACCTAAAAAGTCAATGGATATAATATTCAGTCGTCAAGTTTCCAAACTAGGCCAAAGCTGGATATCAATGATGAATATATGATCTTAATACAAGTACGGGTCCCATGTTTTGTGAGGTGATAGCGCCTTTACATAGTACCACACAATGCTGTATATCTCTGGTTTCTGGACGCTTCCAGATTACACTCCAAAAGCATATGAATATAGTAGCCTGCACATCACTAACCTCTGCTGAATCTTAATGACAAAAAAGAGATACACTTGGAACATTGTCTGAAAATAATTTGAGTGAGTGAGTTTAGTTTTACGCCAAACTCAGCAATATGCCAGGTTTATGGCGACGGTCTGTAAATAATCGAGTCTGGACCAGACAATCCAGTGATCAACAGCATGAGCTTCGATCTTCGCAATTTGGAACCGATGACATGTGTCAACCAAGTCAGCGGGCCTGACCACCTGATCCCGTTAGTCACCTCTTACGACAGGCATGGGTTCCAGAAATCAATATTCTAACCCGGATCTTCACGTGGTCCATGTTTTGTGAGGTTGTAGCATCCTTATATATCACCAGAAATGTCCACAAAATGCTGGATACGTCTTTGGTTTCTAGAAGCTTCCAGGTTAAACTTTACTAAGAAAGCATCTAAAGGTAGTAGACTGCACATCACTGACCTCTGCTGAATCTTAACGACAAAAGAGAAATACAATTTCAACATTGTTTGAGAATAATTTACACCGAAACATTATACATTAGCTTCGGAGGATCATTTCTATTGTACAAACAAAAAACTAATGCACAGCTTAGCAATGGATGAAAAAGGTCAACGCCTGAGGACAATCTGACTCGATTATCTACCAAAACAGATTCCACTGGAGGTATACAGCAAAATATCTGAGATAATTACTCACATGGTTCACTAAAAACCCTCGCGTTCCATTGTTCAATGAAAATGCTTTCTTCCCTTACACACGGAACACCTACTATCCCGGAAGATGCGTTTCCCCACATATCTTAAGCTGTATTTATTACAGAAACCTTATTCCTAAAAAGCCTCAACATTATTATCCAGGAACAGTTAGCCTACTGCAGCTACCAATTCATGGTGATTGATCTGGCGTCGCAGTGGCAACGCCACAGACACTATAATAGTACCTACGACGATAAAAGACAAAGACGGTATATTTCTTTCTGTTTCATTTCTGTAATAGCTATCACTCTGTACAGTACCGTGTGATTACCTATGCACATCCGACGTACTCAGACACAAGCTACGCTACCTGAGCATACGTGACATGGATGCATTAATCCGAGTTTCTTATCTAGACAGTAATTTACAGTTTCTGTCTCCGGAGATGCAGATAGCCTGGAGCCACTGTGGAGGTAAACCGGACCTTCATGCAGACAGCTCGGTAAGGAAACGAGCTGCCAACAACAAAGCCACAGTGAAACATCGAGTTCAGCAACAAATTGGAGGATGATAAAAACGTCTTTTTTGCCATCTCTGTTTCTACACCAAGTTGATTTCCTGTTATGAGTGAATGCGGCAGGTTATATTGTGACGTCGGAGCCACCCACTGCTGGAAGGAACGTCTTATCTGCACATGTTAATGACGTTTCAGTTTAGCTGATGTATACAAATACGCAAAATTTTACTGATGTTAGCTATCAGAGTGAACCATTAAATTAGAATGTCCCCAGCGAGGAGGACCTCGGAGTAGTGTCATCGTAACATTTGGAATACCCTGGTTAGATTTAACTGATGGACATAGCCCTTTTTGTGAGAACATCCCTGGTGTTGCCCTCCGTAATATTGTTCACTTACTCCCTCATTCACCCATCCATACTTCCACTCGCTCACCCCATCATTTACCAGCAGCATCTCCATTACTATAACTCATACCAGAAGACGTGATTTCATTCTCTCGACTCTTGCTTGAAAACAAACAAGTTGCAAGGGCTGCAATTGACTTGGTTCTGAAAACATCTGGACACGAACGACTACCGAATAATTCAACATTTTGTCTGGCTAGCACTAGGAAAGTGGAGTTCGAAATGAAAGGTATATGGGACGTGCAGCTATTGAAGTAAAAGCTATTTCATGTTGACCTATTCAAGAGTGTTCTCTTTTTACATACAAATCACTGTGGTGAAAGTTCTAAAAGAGACACAGACGCCGCCAGTGTCATCGATAAACAGTACTTAGTTGTCAGTAATGCCCTCTGATAGCGGTTCATTAACGAAACTAAATGTCTTTGTAAATACCACTACACAAATCAATAACATTTTGGGCGCTGGTATAAAAATGACCATTATACTATTTTTGTAAGACATCCCATAAAATGTATTGCATGTAATATGTGAGTGAGTGAATTGATATTTAGCGTTACAACGGCAATATTTCAGCCATGTCGAGACGAAAACAATTTAATTTAGGTCAATATTAGAATCAATAAATTTAGAACGTAAACACCTGTCATCGAAAGACAGTAAGACATTAAAAATACCAGCGCATCGCATATATAACTTAAAACTAGTACGCTATCATAAAATTAAATCAGTATAGACAGTACAAAATAAAACCGGGCTATAGATCACCAACAACTGAAGGCAGAACACCATACTAGGGACCATGGGGAATTACAGTACATTTGCTTCCTGCATGGACCCTAGCTGGATGTACCATCCCTTCACCTATTAGCAATTTTAGACAATCTCGCCATAACTCCAAAAGACATATATACTGCGACATTAAAGTAGTAAGTTTAAATTGACGTTGAAAGTTTTGGGACTTACGTACCCTCTCAGAGGGACAATAATTTTACAGTACTTTAACCCCCTTTGAGGATACAGCCAGTTGATGATTTACCAATTATAATAACAAAATATTTATCTATTTACAAAACAGATGTCAAAGTTTATGCAACAATTTGATTTCTTTTAAACAACCAATAATTAAATGAAAATTAACAAAGGTAAAAAGATCCTTAACAGTTTTTACATTGAAATACTTTTCCCTTGTGATGGAAAATCAATACAGTCAAGCAGGACATGCTTGACCGTTATTACACATAATGGGTCAATGTAAATGAAACCATGTGATCAAAGTGCTAATCATGTGATGCCCTTCAAGTAATGTTCAATTTCAGTGTTATCACAAAAACTGCTTGTGTTAAAACACACCTACAGTACACTTCCTGTTCTGACTCAAACCAAAACGATTAAACCGTTGGTCAATTTATATAAAATATTCATTTTTGTTTTCATTTTCTAATGTTCATACGTTTCTATCCGCTATATTAAATTACATGGTGAAAAAGTAAAATGGGTTGGTTTGAAGTTAAGTGTATGTAACAATCATATGTTGAGTTGAGGTCTGCGACTGCAGCAAAACAGGTCTTGTTCTTCTCCAAACCTGGGTCTTTGGCCAAAGGAAGGCATCAGAAGATGTAGCCGACATTGCTAATTACTACTTGCCCATTCATGCGTTTATTTTCACGACAACAATAGTATCATCACCCTGTGGTGTCAGATTCATCAACTGGGGAACATAACCGCGGACACATATCAGTCACATCATGAGTCAGTGAGTCAATGAGTGAATAAATAGTTAACGTAACCTCGGCAATATTTCAGCCATATCGTGACGAGAAACAAATTTGACATCGATGAGGAGTGCATTTATACATTAGAAACCTGTCATCAATAGACAGTAAAACACCTAGAATACCACATATAGAATCTTTAAACAGCAAGCAAAATTTACACAACAGCACTGTAAATGAGAATACAAATAGAAATGTGCTTTTGATCGCCAGCACTTGAAGGTAGATCACAATAATAGGGACCATGGGGACAAACAGTACTTTTGCTACCTGCATGGACCTTAGCATGGTTTACACCATCCCTATGTGGGAGATCGAACCCATATATTTGAACGGCTTGATATCAAGCTAACCTACTGCACTGTGATGGAAGAAACCTCACTGACTGTGAAACATCATTGTGTCTCAATGTCTTCTAACACACCAACTTCTACTTTCCTTTAGATCCAAATGGACAAGCACAAGTATACTGTCAGTTTCGACTGCCTCGTATATATGTCTGACTCTGACCACTTGATGCACTGTAACATCCATTTTACCTGTCTTCCGAACAGTACACTCCGCATATCTCTGTTTCGTCGATTGAAGCGTCCTTGAATTCACATGCTTAATGATTGCTTCACTGATTAATACCTCAACACAAACAACATCACCACGCGTGTATTTATGCATGTGAGATGAAGTCAATATTGAATCATAAATAAGCAGCTTTAGAGCTTCCTAATACCTCTCTTGAAGTACATGTAATTCCAGTATTATGAAGCATAGTTTAGTAGAACAATTTCAAAGAATCAATAAATGGAAAAGTCGTTCTTTTCAAATCTTCCCAGAGCTGAAAATATCACCTTTGCAATATTTTGAAATATGATATTTTTCTTTTGAAATGAATGATTCCCCGATGAAAAGTTTCTGAATATTTGAGTTGAGGCTACTTTTCCAGCAATAAAATAGAATTAATGAAACTCGAAGTTCAGAACTTTGATACTGACACTACATGCATGTTTCTAGTGTGCCTCAAAACAATACTTCCAATGCTTCAATTTGAGATAATTGACCTTCCTTGTTACGTACCTAACTAATTACATATGTGTATGTTTCCCCATTCAATTACTAGCACCCACTCCTAGAAGACTTCATTGTTTTTTTCCATCACAAGGGATAAATATTTCAGTGTTAAAACTGTTAAGGATCTTTTTAATGATGTTAATGATCATTTTATTATCAAATGTTTAAAAGAAATAGAATTAATTGATAAATTTTGATTGATATGTTTTGTATGTAGATATATATTTCATTATTGGTAGTTTAAATTAGTCACTTAGATTGTTAGTGGCTAAATCCTCATGGGGTTAAAGTACTGTAAAATTATTGTCCTCCTGAGAGGATACGTAGCTTACCGCTTTGTAGTCGTAGAATATGGTGCTTTTAATGTATGGCTATCTTTTCCTACAATCGCCAGTGCCTCAAGGGATGGTGTAAATCCAACTAGGTTCCATGCATGTAGCTAAAGTACTGTCCCCATGGTCCCCTGTATGGTGATCAACCTTAAGTTGTTGACGATCTATAGCCAGTGTTTTATATTGTATTGTCTTCTTTAATCAACATGTTTTAGTTTTACATACTAGTTTTATATTCCTATCTGTGATATTCTAGTAGTTTTACTGTCCATCGTTGACAGGTTTTACTCTTTCAAATGTTTTCATCTTAATTGTTTTAAATTGTTTTCATCGCAATATGGCTGAGACATTGCCGATGTGACGTTAAATATTAACTAACTCACTCACTCACTTTATTGTTTTTGATTACTAAGATAGTACAGTTACATGTGTTCCTCCTTCTTAAAAGGCTCACTCACTCCTTCATCAAAGTAGATCAATACCCATAAATACATTCGTGTTTACATGTCAGATATCTTTGTTATTGCCTTCATGTAGATAAACATTTAAAACATGTATTATTAGTTTATGCGACACCAACATGGCATTCACGTTCATCATTTCCAGATCTCCAGTTATCTAAGTTTTTCCAATCGAATTCATATAACTCATAGACTATTAGCATGTAAGAACCAGTTCGCCTGGTTATGCACAGCTTTTACCCCACAGGATGCCCTCCAGCCCAGTCTTGCTGCTGATATAACTGTATCTGTCACGTGAGTCATGAGAGGTAAATGTGGTACATACCACATGAGTAATGATCGTCAATATCAGTGTTTTGCTTCCGATAACAATGCTACTTCAACAGACATTTTGATTGATTGACATCTGCGTTTTGTCTATAATATCTGCACAGGTTTAAGACATTCGAGAAGCGTAAAACGAACAACGAAATATTTCTTTTTCCAAGAGAGACACTAAAATGTTTATTGTCCAAGCCCAGTCAGAACAGCTTCAGACAAACATTATAGACATTCCGTTAGAATGCTTCACATCATGCTTCTTGATTAAGCAAATTACTTGTTGCATTGAGTCAAACTTTCAAATAGTTTTATCGTAAAAATTTAAACTATCGATGTTTTCAAATTTGTCACATTTACGTCCAACTCAATTCCTTATTTTAACTTGAGCCACATGTTCTCATGAAGTGGCACCGATACTAAAGGTTAGGCTAAACCTTTAGCCAATACATAGTATAATCACTACTTGATGGTAATTCATAAACACATGCTTATGGCATGATAAAACGTATGACTATTTCTGAACCTTAGCCAAAATTCGAATGACCCCGAACTCGGTTCACAGCAGTTTGATTCTCGACGTTATGGGTTATGAACGAACATCTTCATTATTACTTATTCGTTGCACCCCTTTAAAACGTCTACCAGACTATGTATGCTGAATGTGGTGTCTATTATCTCACACCTGGTGATGGGAATATGTTGGAGGGCGATAAACTAAGTACATGTCCATCATTGGGTAGTGCTGTTGTTGGTTATTCCTCTTTCAAATAGATAAAGTTGGCTCATGGTGAAAAGATGTTCACAATGATTTCTGAAGTTGCCCTGACGTTGCCCATAAACTTTGTGGAGAACGGAAACATTGCTATGGCAAACGATGTGCGTCTTCTTTGACTGCCGGTTAGATAGGTGCTTCACGTAAATACTGACACTTTATATTTTCCCTTGTGAAAATGAATGTTCAAGGACAAAAAAAGAAGTAATTTATCTCTCAACAGCACTATCTAAAAGACAAATTACGTTCGTTCGTTCGAATTATGAATAACACGTAACGAACTAAATCTCGTCGCCTATTTCTTTTATGGTTCTACTTGCAGCCACGTATTCTGAATGTGTGACTCAGTGATCAAGTGAGTGAGTGCACTGACGAAAACGAGGGACAAGTTGGAGGCTGAAAACTCTGTTGAGTCACTGACCACAATTTACCATGTGACTTTGAACATTTTTTTACAATATCGGTAATTAGTATAACCTCGCTGATATTGGTGCCGAACCGCAACCTGAACAAAGAATTTAACCAGGACCCATCTGTGATTTCACCTCTCGCTGATATCGGTGCCGAACCAAACTCAGCCAAGTAACTTCACAAAGGCCCATCAGTGATTTCATCTCACGATCAAAGGTTCATGGCGCATAGGACAGATGCTTGTCTATGAGTGTGATGCGACAGGACACATGAATTGCCACCAAAATTAATTCTACAAGTTTTGTGAAGTGGATTCGATACCTGTGAACTTAATTTTGAATTTGAATAAAGTCAGTGATTAAATCGGCGATCATAAGTCGGACTACTTCTACTTATAGAAAAAATGTGATTTAATACATATTTTGTTTGCTATACACGAATCAATTGTGTGAAAATTTCACTCCGATTTAGCAATTTATCAAAACGCTTGCATATCACGAGACAGAAAAGCATGCATATCATCATTCTCTTCCCACAGAGGTTAATTGTCATATCTTTCGTAGGAGGACAAGACAAGTAACGTCTGTGGGAAGAAAATGGCATATTATGAGAGACAGAATCGCTCAGAGCTATTTACGAGTACTCAGGAGAAATGTGTCGTTGATAAACACTGGAAGCGTTCTCCAGTAGCTGCGAACAAAGAATCGGTTGTTGTTCTCCAATAAACTGAGACCCAATCCATTATTACGTTGGATTACCGTAATGAATCATAGTGCTGCACCAACGTCTTATACGTTTTGTGTCGGTTTGAACGTTTTATAATGCAAACTGATGATGCATGGCTGATTTCTTCATTATTTCTTTTATATTTTTAAAATGAACTATTAATTTAAACGTTTATATTTATTTTATTTTTTTCCTTGTTTGCCCCCTACGGAAGCGTAGTAGGGCCACGGTGAAAATGTTTTTTTGGTTTACTATCTCCTACGTAGTACTTAATATCTCCTACGTAGGACTTAGTATCTCCTACATAGGACTTAGTATCTCCTACGTAGGACATAGTATCTCCTACGTAGGACTTAGTATCTCCTACGTAGGACTTAATATCTCCTACGTAGGACTTAATATCTCCTACGTAGGACTTAGTATCTCCTACGTAGGACTTACTATCTCCTACGTAGGACTTAGTATCTCCTACGTAGGACTAATATCTCCTACATAGGACTTAATATCTCCTACGTAGGACTTAGTATCTTCTACGTAGGACTTAGTATCTCCTACGTAGTACTTAATATTTCCTGTAGGAGATGATCGATATACGTTTATATAGATTAATCTGAAAGTGTCGACTTAAATCCCCAGACACGCACACAATCTGCTGATTCACTGTCTCAGTCACTGTGAGAGTCTACAGTTATGTGTTTCATTTACTGTTAGAGTCTACAGTTATGTGTTTCATTTACTGTTAGAGTCTACTATCATGTGTTTTAATTTACTATTAGAGTCTACTGTTTCCTACACTATTAGAGTCATGTTTTCAACTAATTGCTGCACATTACGGTGTTGGACCGACTGTTATACTTTACTGCCTTGCGTTCAGTTTACTATTACGCGTTGCAGTTAGTTCACTGTTATATGTTGCACTTTGTTACACTTTACTATTATGCGTTGGATATTTCAGAGGTCGTTGCTCATGAATCATAATCTGCGTGTACAGACGTGTCTTAGACTATCGGTGGCAATCTATTTGTACGTATCCCCTTATATTTATACAAATAAATATAATGACAATTCTTTGCCTTTTTGAATTTCGTATTGTTTTACGCCGCACTCAACACCTTTCCACCCCAGTAAAGTCAACCTGTAAACAATTACGAAAAAAGCCGCAAACGAGCGTTGCATCCGATCCAACCTAGCCCCATCAAGACAAGCAACAACTTGCGGAGGTCGTGTTATAACCCGAGTTTCATATCACAACCTCACCCCAACCATCCCACCCACCTCTCTCTGCGTGTGTGTGCGTGTGTGTGTGTGTGTGTGTGTGCGTATGTATGATAGATTAAACATAACCATACCCAAACCTCCATAACTGCAATTAGAACAGGGTCCACGTCACCCTAACGTAATACACACACAATAACACTGTATAGTAACACTGTGTTAGTGTCATGAATATTCACTGACTTACATTTCAACTATCTAACGTCCTGCATAGCCAAACATAACTTAATAACCATCCTTAAAGCCATATATTAAGTCCCAACGTAGGATATACCATGCCCTAAAAGGATATAAGTCCTACGTAAGATACCCTACGTAGGAGAGATAAGTATACGTAGGAGATAGTACGTACGTAGGATATACTAAGTCCTACGTAGGAGATACTAAGTCCCACGTAGGAGATACTAAGTCCTACGTAGGAGATATTAAGTCCTACGTAGGAGATAGTGACCCCCAAAACAATTTTCACCGTGGCCCTACTACGCTTCCGTAGCCCCCAGATTAACCACGAATGTTTAGAATTTTGAAAGGCATTCAAGAAGTTATATATTTTTATAAGTAATAGGAAAGACAAGTCTTTATGGATGATCAACTTTATTATACAATAGCGACATTTTGGTATAGATACTTATACCGTTTTCAAGCATCTATGCCGAAACGTCACTATTGTATAATATAGAAGTCGATCGTCGATAAAGACTTGTCATTCCTGCTTAGAATTTTGTATTTTCAGTCATCTCATGACTGGCAGTGGCATTTACCATTCCTAAAGGGTCACATAACTCGTCGAATATAATTGAGGATATTGGTGAAACACAATTACATAGAAATATAATATTCGAATATGAAGTGACAAAAGTTAAGAGTTATACCTCACAGTGGAAGAAATCATTGAATGAATAACACACGATACATGAGGGGTAGCTGAATCGTTTCCACCCTAAATACGAAGGATGTATGGTAAATTCTAAATGGTGAACATGTAAGAACCTCTGAAGATCGGGATTACAAAAACATTCTTCAGGGAAGGTCTTCAGCAACCTTTCCGTGCCGAACGAGGCAACAGATTGGAGTCTCTGGTCAGGTTGGCTGACTGCTGATGCATCTCATCATGTCTCACTTGTGTAGATCGGTGGATATTGTTTCAGTCTCTGGATTGTCTGGTCAGCCTTAATTAGCTGGCATATTGTGATGTGATAAGCAGCAACAACAACAAAACATGTACAAAGTGTAATTCCAACCTCTTTCCAATTCCACTTCTTACCAAAGTTGCTAAGAAGTACGTCCCAGGCACTCATGCATTCTTATAAGACTCTGTGGACCTCTTAGGGATTATGTTGTAAAAAAATAATCAAAAACCTCTATCATCACCGTCCATCATATACAATTACAAACGCTAAGCGATATTCAATGAAAAAGGTGTCACAGACATTGATATGTGATATCTTTAATGAGATAAAAGGCTTACCAGTGTAACAGACATGTGACTGAAACTTGCAATTGTTATTGAATGTCAGATGACAATAGATATAGCCAGGTGATTGGCCAAACGTCCTACTCATTTACCAATAAAGGTCAAACTCTTTGTCGCATCAGTCCGCCTCTGTCAGCTAGGTTCATTCCATCCCATTCTTCCTGCAGACAGAGCCAAGAACGTTGTGCGTGGTCGGTGGTTCTTGACCCTGACGGACACTCCGTTAAAAGATATCCCAAATGTGTTCGATTGGTGACAAATCAGGATTGAGCGCTGCCAATTGTAAGGTTGCCATGTTCTCCTGTTGGAGGTACTCAATTACAATACGAGGCTTGCGTGCTCTTGCATTGTCGTTCTGAAACACGAAGCGACGACCACTGGCAACACGTGTGCCTCCAGGAGGTTGTCATGGTAGTGGTGCCAAAGTGACACATCCGGGAATAGCATGTAAAGGTGTTCGGCCAGTCGCAGTTATCCTAACATATGTCATTACTGAGACATTACCAAAACAGTCGTTCTGGCGAACGTTTCCAGTATAGAATCATACATTCCGTATGCGAAAACGTTGTTGCGCCCGTCAAGGAAGTCTTTACGTAAACCTTTATTCATCCGAAAACATAGAGTCTGCTCAATGACGACTGGTTGAACGCTTCTGCCAATGATGTCTGGCACTTTAGGCATTTCAGAGTAATTTATATCATTGACGTGCATAGCAAACACATTGACAGGTTACAATGTAATGTACTGCATATAGACGTATAAATCACAATATAATTAACGGTGGCCATAAAGTTACCATATCAACATTAACGGTTATGACACTCGAAGGTTGCAACAATTCGACATACTAATTATTGTCTAATGGTGTCTATACCAAAATAACTGCTGTGTTGGCACACAGACGGTGAAGTGAAATGTATCAGATGAGGCTTTGTGCTCCATGTCATCATGACTATCAATAGTAGACAGTCATCAAGACGGCAAAGGTTCTGTACAAAACGCAAGTATAGGAACGGCTTAAAAGATAGTATTCCGAGGAAAATCGTTTTTGTTAATCTAAAATTCATTGTTGCTATTGGTTATGTGGTGGCGCGTGCTCCTGTGCACACAGCTCAGGTCACAAATCAGTTGAAGTTAAGCAACGTCGAGCTTGGACAATCCTTGGATGGGTGACCGTGTTTGGCAGCCTGACTCCTGAGAGTTTCTAAGACTTCAGTCCTGCCCCACAACGAAGCACATGTGATGCATGTGGTCTCACCTTAGGCAAGTGAGTTTGTTCAAATTGCCTCTGTTCACCCAGCAGAAAATGGGTACCCGGTGGGATAAAGTCATGTGACTATAACCTTCTAGCGCCTAACAGGCAGCTTGGGTTATCCGGGGTAATAAGAATCAGATTCTGATTAACCGCCGCGAGCAATCACTTGGTGTTTGGAGACTGTGCGCTATTGAAGATGACTTATTATTATGTCTTTCATTTTGCCTTTGTGGTCTAATTGAGCACATCATTAGCATGGTAAACCATGTCTTCAATTGCTGGTCTTGACATATGAATGTACTCTTGATTTGGCTTGCTGGACGTTTCATACCAACGGAGAAAAACCCGAAGACAAAACCAGCCATGGCAGGACTTCAATGTTCATAATAACGCATGCAAAACGTCTGGGTGGCATTATCCTTCTGAAGTGGTCAGTTACGTACCTACAAAGAGTGGAACATGATCTCGATCGATGTTGTGATAACAGCGCACGCCAGTCAAAATGTCACCAACAATATTACTAGTTTTGGATATGTACATCTACAAGGACACGTATATAGTCTATTTCGGCCGACAACTTCAGTAAATGAATGTTTACAATATAATCATGTATGTGTACACTAAATCCCATAATGTCGGTCTTCCACGTTATGCAGGGAGCCTGTCTCTACTTGTCACGACACTGAATTTATTTAAGACACTATAGTTATATCTATATATAATTTACACATACATTATGTATTTATTTTAGTTTTGGCTGATATTCATCTTAAATGTGACGATGAGAGGCATTCATTCCACGTTTTATCCAATTATATAGCATCCATTTTAATGTATATATGCAAGTGATATTTAAAAAATATAGGAATCATAAGTAAGCAACTTCAGGGTCTTTTTATAAAACATATCTTGAAGTACATGTATACGAAATTACAACTTCTCACAGGAGAGCTTTCTTTGTTCTTTTCATGCAGACATGAAAGCTATGACGGATAAGCCTTTTTAAAGGTGAGTTCATCACATTAATAATTCCCTTTAGTCTGGCATACTTAAGTCATGTTCAAAGAAAATATTTGGATATTTCCAATTCACATATCCATTTACTGGACGGAAAAGAAAAGCATTTCCCATACAGATGCATATATTTATGAGTAGGTTAGTATACCAATGTGAAGTTGCCGATCACGTTTGTTTCTTTTCAAGAAAACTTATACACTACGCATACTGGAACTAAAAACAAAACTTCGGCATAAATTTACTGCTGAACACGTTCTACAACAAGTGAACCATTGATTTAGCATGATCCATGTTGTCAGTGACTCAGTGATGAAAGATGCTCCAAATAAAAGATATGGCAGTTTTGTTACATGTCGATTACCAGACTCAAACAATAGGTATGCTGAGATATTTTCACACAAAAACCAAAAGTGATATACAATCAACAAATGTCTTACAACAATAACTAAACTTGCAAGTTAGTACAAAGTACTTCCGTTGAATTATACTGGGAGTACAAAATAGAGTGGTACTACAAAATCCAATGACATTTAATAATTATAGTTCAGGTAGTGGTATAGTTTAGTAGTGGTATTAGCTGTAAAGTATGTGGTGATAATATTCTGTCGTCAAGTTTCAAATTAGGCCTTTGCTGGATATCAAAGATGAAAATTTGATCATCACCTAAGAACGGGTCCCCTGTTTTGCGCGGTGATAGCATCCTTCTATAGCACCAGAAATGTCCACACAATGCTGGATACGTCCTTGGTTTCCAGAAGCTTCCAGATTACTCTTGACTAAGAAAGCATCTAAATGTAGTAGACAGCACGTCACTGACCTCTGCTGAATCTTAACGACAAAAAGAAATACAATTTCAACATTGTCTGAGAATAGTTTAACACCGAAACATTATACATTAGCTTCGGAGTGAGTGAGTGACTGTTTGAGTGAGTATGGTTTTACGCCTCTTTTAGCAATTTTCCAGCAAAATCACGACAGGGGACCATTAGATTCGGAGGATCATTTATATTGTACAAACTAATAACTAATGCACAGAGAATCAGAGGATATTAGGTCAACGCCTGAGAACAATCAATCTCGAGGATCTAGCCAAACAGATTCCACCGGACGTATGAAACAAAACATCTGAGATAATTACTAACATGGTTCACTATAGATCGAGAAATTACCATTATCAGCCTCCATTGTTCAATGGAAATGGATTCTACACGCGAAATGTCTACTCTCCCGGAACATGCGTTTACCCTCATTTGTTAAGCTGTATGTATTACGGAAGCCTAATTCCTGAAAAGCCGCAGCATTGTTATCCAGGAACACGTACCCGCACCATAGCCAACTCATGGTGACTGATCTTGTGGCATAGTGGCAACGCCACAGACACGATAATAGTACCTACGACGATACAAGAAGAAGACGGTATATTTCTTTCTGTTTCATAACGCTGTAAATAGCTTTCACCCTGTTCAATATCGCGTGAAAACCTATGCACATCTAACGTACTTGGTCACAAGCTACGCTACCTGAGCATACGTGACATGGATGCTTTAAATCCGAGTTTCTTATCTAGACAGTAATTTACAGTTTCTGTCTCCGGAGATGCGGATAGCCTGGAGCCACTGTGGAGGGAAACCGGACCTTCATGCAGACAGCTCTGTAAGGAAACGTGTTGCCTTGGAGAACAAAGCCACAGTGAAACATCGAGTTCAGCAACAAATTGGAGGATGATAAAAACGTCTTTTTTAGATCTCTTTTTCTACGCCAAGCTGATTTCCTGTTATGAGTGAATGCGGCAGCTTATATTGTGACGTCGGAGCCACCCACTGCTGGAAGGAACGTCTTATCTGTACATGTTAATGACGTTTCAGTTTAGCTGATGTATAAAAAAGACATAAAATTGTATTGAGGTTAGCTATCAGAGTTAACCATTAAATTTGATCAAGAATGTCCCCAGCGAGTAGGACGTCAGAGTGGTGTTATCTTAATATTTAATATACCCTGGTTACATTTAACTGATAGGAGTATCCCTTTGTGTGAGGCGAATTCCCGGTGTTTTCCTCCGTAATATTCCACTCGCTCACCCATCATTTACCAGCAGCATCTCCATTAGTATAACTCATAACGGACGACTTGGTTTCATTCTCTTGACGACCGCCATAACAAAAGACGTTAAAATATGGTACTTGTTGGTCCCTGCCTGGCGCTCGGCATTAATGGGTACAACAAGGACTGGTCGGCTCGGAGTCAGTATAATGTGTCTGAGTGGGGTATTCATGCTTCACTGCGGCGTGGTATCTCAGTGGGCTGGCACTATAAAACCAACTTAAGTCTGGGCTAGTACAAGCAGCCGCACATACACATACACACGCATGCACGTCGTCATATGAGCGAAATATTCTCAAGCACGACGTTAAACCCAATTTCACCTCACCTCATTCTCTTGACTCTTGCTTGAAAACAAACAAGTCGCAAGGGCTGTACTTGACTAGGTTCTGAAAACATCTGGACACAAATGACTACCGAATAATTCAACATTTTGTCTGGCTACCCCTAGGAAAGAGGAATCCGAAATGTAAGGTGTATGGGACGTGCAGCTATTGAAGTAAAAAGCTATTCCATGTTGACCTATTCAAGAGTGAACTTAGTGTTGTGGTTTTACATACAAATTACAGTAGTGAAAGTTCTAAAAGAGACAGAGACGTGTGCCACTGTCGTCGTTAAACAGCTATTAGTTGTCAGTATTGCCCTCTGATAGTGGTTAATTAGTGAGTGAGTGAGTTAAAATTTAAAGTCACTTTGGCAATATTTCAGCCATATCGTGACTAAAAAAACATAGATATTAACAATAATTAAAGATAGAGTATAAAATCAGTAAAACAACTAGAATATCACAGATATAAATGTAAAACTAGCAATTAAATCTAAAACGTTTTAACTATAGAGCACAAAACAATATAAAAATGGCTATAGATCACCAACAACTGAAGGTAGTTCACCATACTAGGGACCATGGGGACTTACAGTACCTTTGCTACCTGCATGGACCCTTGCTGGATTTACACCATCCTTTCAGCAGCTGGCGATTGTAGGAAAATTAAGCCGGAAGTTAAAAGAACAAAGATTAAAATGTGGTAAATTTATATTTTACTTTGAAAGTTTTGGGACTTACGTCGTGGTTAATTAAACAGGCTAAACGACTTTGTAAACACCACTACACATAACATTTGGGACACGCTATAAGAATTACCCAAATATCATTCTCGTAAGAGATCTCATAAAAAATGAGTGATATATAATGTGTCAATATTTGGAGATGTTTATGTAAATGAAACCATGTTAACAAGGTCCTAATCATGAGACGTCCTTCAATTAATGTTCAATTTCAGTGTTATTACAAAAACTGCTTGTGTTAAAACAGGTATAAACAGTCAGGTGAGGTATGTTTTTGTTCTGACTCAAAACCAAAAAGATTAAACTGTTCGTCAATTAATATAAAATATCCATTTTCTGTTTATATTGTCTAATGTTCATGCGTTGGATCCACATGATGAAAAAGTACTAGATACATTGGCTTGTATGAAGTTAAGTGTAATGTGTATTAATCATGTGTTAAGTTGAGGTATGCGACTATAGCAGAACAGGTTTTGTTCTTCTCCCAACCTGGATATTTATCTAGAGGAAGACATCAGAAGAATACATTGCTCCTTGCCCATTCATGCTTTTATCTTCCCGACAACAAAGTTGTGGCATCACCCTGTGGTGTCAGGCTCATCAGCTGGGGGTGGGAAACAACAGACACACATATATATCAGTCACATCATGAGCCAGTGAATGAATGAGTGAGTAAATATTTAAGATAACATCGGCAATATTTCAGCCGTATCGTGACGAAAAACAAATTTGACATTGGTATGGAATACATTTATACAATAGAAACAATAGACACTAGAATACACAGGTAGAATGCTTAAAAAGCACGTGAAATTAAAACAACAGCACTGTTAATGACAATACAAATGGAAATGTGCCTTTGATTGCAAGCACTTGAAGGAGATAACCATACTAGGGACCATGGGGACTAACAGTACTTTTGCTACCTGCATTGCAATTTTACTCAGATGACTGACCTATGTGTGGAATCGACATCATCCCAACCTGTTGCCCTGTGACCGAAGAAACCTCACTGGGTGTGAAGGATCAGTGTGTCACAACGTCTGCTAACACACCAAGCCATTAAAACTTCTCCAATCCTTTATATCCAAATGGACAAGCACGAGTGTACTGTCTGTTTGGACCGTCTCGTATATGTGTCTAACTCTGACCACTGCATTAAATGACCATTAACATACACATTAACAATTTCAAAGAATCAATAAATGGATAAGTCGTTCTTTTCAAATCTTCAGAGCTGAAAATATCACCTTTGCAATGGTTTACAAACATGATATTTCGTTTGGAAATGAATTATTCCCCAATGAAACGTTTCTAGATATTTTAGTTGAGGCTACTTTTCCAGCAATAAAATAGAATTTATGAAAATCGAAGTTCAGAACTTTTATACTGACACTACATGCATGTTTCTAGTGTGCCTCAGAACAATGCTTCCATCTGAGATTAACTGATCTAACATTTGTGTAAATACGAAAAAAATGTTCATGCTGCTTTTACAAAATCGAATGTTGTGACGTTCGTCGCCAAATAATAATGCAATGATATAAATAGGTTAATGTCGACAAATGGGATACCAAACCGATTAACAACTGCGTTGTTACATGTACTTTATCACTGTTCCATCTTGTTCTGTGTCTATCCATCTCCCTCTGAAGCAAATACGCTTGCAACACTGCTTGCAGTACCTAAGCCTCTCCTACATGTCAGGCTGCCAGCAGAAAGCTGGTTCATTTGTTTGCAAACAGCATGTTTCTGGGACGAGGAAGGTATTCAGCTGGCGTGGAATGTGATTTTAAGGAGGAGTCCCAACAGTGGTTTGCTTTCTAACATTTTTTCTAACACGTTGAAAATCCTGAACGATTGTCAACATAGATAACAAGAAAGTGTAATCCCAAATATAACATATGTTACATTTGACCACTTTCTAAAATGGCATTGTGTACTCATAGCTTTCGGCCGTGGGAGCCGTGCCAATTTACACTTCTCAGAGGGGTACACTAAGTCCGCAGTCCAGACTACCAGTTGTCCGACTACCATTTTTGTGGAAATCGTTGTGGCTGAGCGGGTTAGGCGACTGACGATTAGGTGCCTGACTCTGAGGGTGTGGGTTCGAATCCCGGATGAAACTCAACCCCAAAAAGTACTAGAATTTGTACTTTACAAAGAAAGTGTAATCCCAAATGTAACATATGTAACATAGATTCCTCGCATTATTGTTATGTCATGTTGAATTAGTTATACATATACGTGTATTTGTCAAATGCATATGAAAATAATAAAAGGGAAAATGATTTCAGGTGGACCTGGGATTTTATCGAAAAATCTTAACTGTTCCAGATACTGGTTGAAAAAACAGTTATTATATAGACTGTTGGAAACAAAGACAATATGACACAAAAATGCGTTGATGCGTTCTTGGGATCTTTTGCTGAACATGTCATAGGATAAGGTTTTGCAAATTAACCTGAAACATACTAACGTCACCACTCCTCATTTTCAAGTGGCCCAAAAGTCAGAGACCTTCCTTGTCACGTACCTAACTAATTACACATATTTATGTTTCCCCATTCAATTACTAGTATCCACTCCTAGAAGACTTTATTGTCTTTGATTACTACGATAGTTCAGTTAAATATACGCTTTCTTCATACGAGTAGATGTTTACCCATAAAAAATCATGTTTACATGTCACATACCTTTGTTCTTGTCTTCATGTAGGTAAACATTTTTAAAACTACATATTCTGTTTTCTAACACATGTCGAAATACATATATTCCTTATGTTCAGTTTGAATAAAACCTAAACTCACTTAAGTCATCTATGCCATTGCTTTACTTGCATTATTTGTTTATGCAACACCAACGTGGCATTCACTGTCAACATTTCATTTAGCCGGACTTTTCCCAATGGAATTCAAAGCTGTGAATCGTCACACTAAAATTTGTAGACTTTAGATTATTTAAGAGGCAGTTCGCCTGATTATTCACACCTATTACTCAAGAGAGGGTCCTCCATACCGGTAATGTCGCTGATATAACTGTCTCTGTCACGTGACTCATGGAAGGGTAATGTGCTACATACATAAGTAATGATCGTCAATACAAGTGCTTTGCGTCCGATAGCAATGCTACTTCAAGATACGCATAAATTAAGAATAAATGGCAGGTTGTTACTAATGAAATCAAAATTCTTTAACTCCTTATGGTGTGTTTCTGAGACAGTTTTGATTGACATCTGCTGTTTGTCTGTAACATCTGCACACATTTGACAAGCTAAAAACGAACAACGAAATATTTCTTCTAAGAGTGACACCAAACATTTTATTGTCCAAGTCAAGTCTGACCAACTTCAGAAAACATCATGCTTCTTATATATTTCCATTTTTTGTCATCAAGTTATAATATACGCTGATGTACTTCAATAGTGTAAAAAGACTCTTGCTAAATAATTGTTGCCCTGAGTCAAACTTTCAAATAGTTGTATCATAAACCTTTGAAGTACCAATATTTTAAGTGTTGACACATTCACGTCAATTCCAGTTCCTTATTCTTTACTTGAGCCACATGTTCTCATGTTTGTTCAATTGAACACTTGATTTGCCTTCTGTTTGTTGTTGGTGCCATCGATACTGAAGGTTAGTGTAAACTTTTCGCCAAAATACATTTGCCAAAATTCGAATGACCCCAAACTCGGTTCACAGCACTTCGATTCTCGACGTTATGGGTTATGAACGAACATCTTCATATTTACTTATTCGTTGTACCCCTTTAAAACGTTTACCAGTCAATGCATGTTGAATGTGATGTCTATTTTCTCACACCTGGTGATGAGAATATGTTGGAGGGCGAAAAATAAAGTACATGTCCATCATTTGGTAGTGCCGTCGTTGGTTATTCCTCTTTCAAATAGATAAAGTTGGCTCATGGTGAAAAGATGTTCATAATAATGCCTGAAGTTGCCCTGACATGCATTTTCTCTTATGTACAATCTAGACTTTGTGAAGAACGGAAACATTGCTATGGCAAACAGTGCTTTTTCTTTGATTGCCGGGTAGATAAGTGAAGTACGTAAATACTCACACTTTATATTTCCCTTGTGAAAATGAATGTTCAAGGACAAAAAAACCGAAGTAATTTATCTCTCAACAGCTCAGCCTAAAAGACAAATTACGTTCGTTCGTTATTCGCCATTCAAGTTTTTCACGAATCTCGAATTATGAATATAACATAACGAGCTAAATCTCGTCGCCTATTTCTTTTATGGTTCTACTTGCAGTCACTTATTCTGAGTGTGTGACTCAGTGATCAAGTGAGTGAGTGCACTGACGAAAACGAGGGACAAGCAGGAGGGTCAGAACTCTAAATCTCTGTTCAGTCAGTGACAACTAATTACCATGTGACTTTGAACATTTATTACAATATCGGTAATTAGCATAACCTCGCTGATATTGGTGCCGAACCGGAACCTGAACAAGGACCCATCTGTGATTTCATCTCTCGCCGATATTGATGCCGAACTAAAATCAGCCAAGTAAGTACACCAAGGCCCATCTTTAATTTCATATCACGATCAAAGGTTCATGGTGCATCTGACAGATGTTTGTCTGCACAGCCTGATGCGACAGGACACCAGAAATGCCACCAAAATTTATTTTACAAGTTTTGGGGCGTGGATTCGATACCTGTGAACTGAATTTTGAATTTGAATAAAACACAGTGATTAAATCGGCGATCATAAGTCTGACTACTTCTACTTCTCGAAAAATGTTATTCAATACATATTTTGTTTGTTATACACGAATCATTTATGTGAAAATTTCACTCCGATTTAGCAATTTATCAAAACGCTTGCATATCATGAGAGAGACAGAATCGCTCAGAGCTATTTACGAGTAATGAGGAGAAAAATGTCGTTGATACACACTGGAAGCGTTCTCCAGTAGCTGCGAACAAAGAATCGGTTGTTGTTCGCCAATAAACTGAGACCCAATCTGTTATTACTTGGGATTACCGTAATGAATACGTGTCTGGAGGAGTGATTATGTTATTTATCTTAGACTTTGATTGAGGAATCAATTAAGTCTCAGATAGACAAAATTGTTCCCGAACTTTACCCTTTTCAGTGGGATATTTTCTGAAGAATACCAATTTCCTAAGAGAATCGTAGCGCTGCACCAACGTCTTATAAGTTTTGTCTTGATTTGGACGTTTTATAATGCAAACTGATGATGCATGGCTGTTGCCTTCATTATTTCTTATATTTTTAAATTAAAGTATTAACTAAAACGTTTATATTTATTTAACTTAATTCCCTTTTATGCCCCCAGAATAAACACGAATATTTAGAATTTTGAGAGGCATTCAAGAAGTAAATAATAAGAAAGACAAGTCTTTATGGATGATCAACTTCTTTATTATACAATAGTCACGTTTTGGTATAGATACTTATACCGTTTTCAAGCATCTATGCCAAAACGTCACTATTGTATAATATAGAAGTTGATCGTCGATAAAGACTTGTCATTCCTGCTTAGAATTTTGTATTTTCAGTATCATCTCAGACTGGCAGTGGCATTTACCATTCAAGAAGGGTTATATAAGACAACTCGTCGATTAGAATGGAGGATATTGGTGAAACACGATTACATAGAAACAAAATATTCAAATAAGAAGTAACCAGAGTTATATCGATCGTGTAGATCGATGGATATGATACCAATACCTCCATTATTAACAGACCGTCGTCATATAGATGGTACATTGTTGAATGTGATAAGCAACAACAACAAAAGAACAACAAAGCATGTATGAAGTCTAGTTCCAACCTCTTTCTAATTCACTTTTACCAAAGTTTCTAAGATTACGTTTCCAACTCGGAATGGACGCATCTTCGCCAGTATGTCCCAGGCACTCATTCATTGTTATTACACCGTGCGGATCTCTGAGGGTGTATGTTGTAAACAAATTAGCAAATAACTCTATCATTACTGTCCATCATACATACTTACAAACACTAAGTGATATTCAATGACAAGGTGTCACAGCTATTGGTATGTTACATTTTTAATGAGATAAAAGGTTTAACATTGTAACAGACATCTGACTGAAACTTACAATTGTTATTGAATGTCAGATGACAATAGATATTGTCAGGTGATTGGCCAAAGCGTCCTACTCATTTACCAATAAAGGTCAAACTCTTTGTCGCGTGAATCCGCCTTGTCAGCTAGGTTCATTCCATCCCATTCTTCCTGCAGACAGAGCCAAGTACGCTGAGTGTGGTGTGTGGTTCTTGACGGTGACGGACACTCGGTCGAAAGATATCCCAAACATGTTCGATTGGTGGTGGCAAGTCAAGATTGAGGGCTGGCCATGGGGAGGCGCCCATGTTCTCCTGTTGGAGGTACTCAATAACAATACGAGGCATGCTTGCTCTTGCATTGTCGTTCTGAAACACAAAGCGACGACCACTGTACCATGTGTGCCACCAGGAGTTTGTCATGGTAGTGGTGCCAAAGTGACACATCCATGAGTAACATGTAAAGGTGTTCTGCCAGCCACAGTGATGCTAGCCTATGTCATTGCTGAGCCATTACAAAAACAATCGTTCTGGCTCATGTTACCGTTAGGAAACAGGGTATTCCGTCCACACTTGTTGCGCCTGTCAACAGTCTTTAAGTAAACCTTGATTCATCAGAAAACACTGAGTTTGCTCAACGATGCCTGGTCCAACGCTTCTGCTTTTGACACCAATGACGTCTTGCACTTTAGACATTCTATCATATAATAGAACTGCATTCAGTGTGGTGTTTATCACTGAAATGCATAGCAACACATTGAGAGGTTACAATGTAATGTACTGGACACAGACGTATAAACCATAATATAATTAGCGGTCACCATAAAGTTACCATATCAGTTTTAACGGTTATAACATCCGAACGTTGCTACAATCGGTGTCTGATTGTGTCTATACGAATATAACTCTTGTGTTGGCATACAGACGGTGAAGTGACATGTTTCAGATGAGGCCTTGTGCTCCATGTCATCGTGACCAGCTGTTGTAGACAGTCATCAAGACAGCAAAGATTCGCTGGCGCTGTAC
This sequence comes from Haliotis rubra, assembly GCF_003918875.1. Lineage (NCBI taxonomy): Eukaryota > Metazoa > Mollusca > Gastropoda > Lepetellida > Haliotidae > Haliotis > Haliotis rubra. The sequence goes on along the minus strand of NW_025767357.1, from coordinate 2,285,382 downwards.
AGAACGCACGAAAAGAAACGGATTAAAATAAAGCATTCTGTGGGAAAACAATTTTTGAGGAAAATCTGGCTTACATTTGTGATATTGGTTATGTCTTTGACATTGCCTTCGTGGACTAATTGCACACAGAATTAGCATAGTAAATAATGGCCTCGATTGCTGGTCTTTAGAGATAAATGTACTCCTGATTTGGCTTGCTCGACGTTTGATACCAAAGAGAAAAACCCGGAGACAAAACCAGCCACGGCAGTACTTCAAAATTCATAATAACACGTGCACCACGTATAGGTGGCATTATCCTTTTCCTACGATCGATTGGTACAGGGTACGCTATTCAAAAATGTCATCACAAATGACTAGTTCTGAACATGCACATCTACAAGGACACTCATATAGTGAGTGAGTTAATATTTAACTACACATCGGCAATATCTCAGCTATATCGTGACGAAAACAATTTATACAATAAAAAGTGAATATTTTTTCAAGAGTAAAACCTGTCGACGATGGACAGTAAAAATACTAGATTATCACAGATGCACTCATATAGTCTTTTCTCTGGCTGTCGTTGTCTAACAATGACAGCTTCAGTAAATGAATAAAATCTTGTATATATACATAATCCATTGTGTCCGTCTTCCAAGTTACGCAATCAGCGTGTCTCTACTTTGTCGATCAAATTAGGATGACACTGCTTTTATTAAAAACAGTATTCTTATGTCTTTATATAAGTTGCAAATACATTATGTTTCTTATTTCATCTTTTGGTTGATATTAATACTTCTGACATATGACCATGAGAGATATTTATTCAACGTTTTATATCATATAAAAGTAGCATAATGGCCCATTTTCACATATATTCTTTAAATTAAAAGTATTGATTAAAACAGCATCTCCTTGATGAACTTTGAAGTGCATGTATACTGAATTACAGCTTCTTTCACTTCTTTCAGTGGAATTCTCTGTGTTTTTTATGCACACGTGATAGCTGTGAGTGATAAGCTTTTTTATGGGTGCGTTCATCGCATTAATAATTCCCTTTAGTCCGACATACAAAAGTCGTCTTCAGAGTCAATCTTTGAATATTTCTAAATTATGTATCCGTTTCTTTGGACAGGAAAAAACATATAATAGTCCATTTATCATCAGGCGCATTTCCCCATGCATGCTCGAAGCGCCCAAGGGGCGGTGGGGTAGCCTAGTGGTTAAAGCGTTGGCTCTTCACGCCGAAGACCCGGGTTCGATTCCCCACATGGGCACAATGTGTTATGCCCATTTCTGGTGTCCCCCGCCGTGATATTGCTGGAATATTGCTAAAAGCGGCGTAAAACTAAAACTCACTCAGAAACTCAGTCGAAGCGCCCAAACAATATGAATATTATTACCTTGGATAACCCAAGCTACCTGTTAGACGCTAGAATGTTATAGTCACATGACCTTATGCCACCGGGTACCCATTTTCTGCTGGGTGAACAGAGGCAATTGTGAACAAATTCACTTGCCTAAGATGAGACCACGTGTATCACATGTGCCTCGTTGTGGGGCAGGACTAACGTCCAAGAAACTCTCAGGAATCAAGCTGCCAAACACCGTTTCTGAACTTCACCTGATAAGTGACCTGAGCTCTATGCACAGGACCACGTGCCACCACTAGTATAATTAATGTTTCTTTTAAGGAAGTCTTATACACTATACATCCTGGAAGAGTCACATACTATAAACATATTTCTTATAACAAAAGCTTGGTTTACAAGTAAATACAGATTACTTCCAGTGAATTATAATGGGAGTAAAATAGAATGGTAGAACAATATTCAATAGCAGTACAAAACAGTTTAACAGTGGTAAATGCTTTGAAGTCAGTGGTGATAATATTCAGTTGTCAAGTTTCCTAAATAGGCCTTTCCTGGATTTCAAAGATGAAAATGTGATCTTCACACAACTATGGGTCCCATGTTATGTGACTTGATAGCGCCCTCATATAGTCTTTAGATTAGTCCTCCAAAAGCATGTAAATGTGATGGCCTGCGAACCACTAACCTCTTATACTTAACGAGTAAAATGAAACACAATGTCAACACTGTTTTACAATAAGTTAAACCGAAATATTAGACATTAGCTTCAGAGGATCATGTCTATTAGACAAAGAAATAATTAATGCATCGCTAAGAGGAGGATATAAGGTCAACCCCGGGAGACAATGAGTCTCGATTATCTACCAAAACAGATTCCACGGGACGTAGAAAGCAAAATATCTGAGATAATCACATACATGGATCACTAGACATCGGGAAGTGTAAATTATCACGGTCCAATGTTTAATGGAAATGGATACTACTGTTACTCACGAACCACCTATGCTCCCGCAACACGTGTTCAAACACATTTGTTAAGCTGTATTTGGAGCACAGTGGTGTAGTGGTTAGCATGCTGGCCTCTCACGCCAAAGGCCCGGGTTCGAATCCCGGTGGAGACACCAAACTTTGTGACCTGTGTCTCATGCTGTGTTGTGTCCTTGGGCAAGGCACTTCGTCCACATTGCACTCAGTCCACCCAGCTGTTCAAATGGGTACCTGACAAGCGGATGTACGGATCTATACGGTCGCGCGAAGCGCTTAGTAGCAGCTTTGAAAGTACAATTCCTTCAGGATAATAATGTATCGCCGGAAAGCAGCATCGTGCTGGATTCTAGGCGCCAAAAATAGCATTATTATTATTATTATTATTTACTACAGAAACCCTCATCTGGTGTCGTAGCTACGATGAGAAATGAAAACGGCATATTTCTTTCTGTTTCATAAAATTACAAATTGCTAACACCCTGTACAATACAATTACCTGTGCACATCCGACGTACTTAGATACTAACTCCGCTACCAGGGCATACGGGACATGGATGCTTCAAATCTGAGTTTTTTTATCTAGACAGTAATTTACAGTTTCTGTCTCCGGAGACGCGGATAGCCTGGAGCCATTGTGAAGGGAAACCGGACCTTCATGCAGACAGCTCGGTAAGGAAACGAGCTGGCTTGGAGAACAAAGCCACAGCGAAACATCGAGTTCAGCAACAAATTAGAGGATGATAAATACGTCTTTTTTTTGCAATCTCCTTTTCTACGCCAAGCTGATTTCCTGTTATGAGTGAATGCGGCAGCTTATATTGTGACGTCGGAGCCACCCACTGCTGGAAGGAACGTCTTATCTGTACATGATAATGACGTGACAATTTGGCTACAGTGTACGAAAAAGACACACAATTGTATTGATGTTAGCGTTCATTAAATTATATCAAGAATGTCCCCTCCAAGAAGGGCGGTGGAATAGTGTCATCTCAACAAGCAAAATGTCCTGGTTCGAATCAACACATGGTTTTATCCCATTGCGTGAAGCCAGTTCCTGATGCCCTCCTCCATTATTGTGTTCACTCACTCACTCACCCATCCACACGTAGTCTCGCTCCCCCATCATTTACCGGCATCATCGCCATCGGCATAACTCATGTCAGAAAACGGTTTCACTCTCGTTTGTTGCTTAAAAACAAGCAGGTTTCCAGGGCTGCACTTGACTGGGTTCTGAAAACATCTGGACACGAACAACGATCGAATAATTCAACATTTTGTCTGGCTAGTCACTAGGAAAGACGGGTCCGTAATGAACGGTGTATGGGAAGTGCAGCTATTGAAGTAAAAGCTATTTCATGTTGACCTATTCAAGAGTGAACTTAGTGTTGCGTTTTTACGTACGAATTACAGTGGTGAAAGTTCTAAAAGAGACGCAAACGTCCGCCACTGTCGTCGTTAAACAGATATTAGTTGGCAGTAATGCCCTCTGATAGTGGTTCATTAAACAGGCTAAATGTCTTTGTAAATACCACTACACAAATCAATAGCATTAGTGGAACTGGTGTAAGAATTATCCACATATTATTCTCGTATCAGATCCCATAAAAATGCATCAGAGATGCACGTTTATGTAAATAAAACGATGTGATCAAGGTGCTATTGCTTGCATTAAGACGTATAAAACGGTCTGGTGAGTAATGTTCCCGTTCTGACCCAAATCCAACCAACGAAGACTTAAACGAGCAAACATATAAATATCCATTCTTTCATCGTCTCATGTTCAAGCACTGAATTCAACGCAAACCGCATCCATAGGTGGTAAATTACGGGAGCAATTGGATGGTAATGGGAACAGTTCAACATGTTCGCCCTTGTTTCTGTATGGAATCATAGACCATTCCGTGGCAAGTGGTGTCCAGAAGCTCTTGGGCTAGCAGGTTGTATGTTGACTTTGTCGGGAGGTACATGTGCGTAAGATGAGTCGCACATTTGTAGAAGGATGAAGGCGATGTGTACAAAAGGCACGAAGATGCGATACCTTAAAAGGGACAAACGATACGATAAAGGGACATAAATTGCGGGCGACGGAAAGGCAACAAAAGATAAGGCGTGAACAAACACAAGAAGCCATGGAGGAACATCAGACACACAGACGGTAACACTAACATGTTGAAAAGAGGAATCCAAGTGACCAATAGGGGAGAACAAGAATAAAGACGTGGACAACGATACGCATATGAGCAGTAGGGTGACGCGCAGAGGGGAAGACGGGTGTTAAAGAACAAATATGTGTAATGCAACATTCCAGCTATCATATGAAGTGATATGAGTGAAGTGATGAGTCTGGATCAGTAAATCCAGTGATCAACAGCATGAGTATCGATCTACGCAATCGGGATACAATGGCATGTGTCATCCAAGTCAGAACACCCGATCCCGTTAGTCGCCTCGTGTGACAAGCATGGTTGCTGAAGACGAATTATAACGCCGATCTTCAGGTGTCGTGTACAAGGAAACAAGATGTTGGGTTATGAGGAAAAGAGATGTTTCATGGTGAAGGAAATGTTTTTCACTTTCTATAAAATGTCTATGCATGATAGTGTACGTGATGTTCTCACTGAAAGTTTCCAGGTTCTTTTTTTTCAAATATTAACATAACCACAAAACACAGCAGTGAATTGTCAAAGACGTCACACACAGCTGTGACAACTTGTTGTTCCTGAAGAGTGGCACTTTATTTGACATTTCCAGCGCTGTAGAACATAATCGATCTCACAACAGCACTCTTTAACACGTAGTCAGAACTAAAGCTGGTAAAAAAACAATCCTGGTATGAATTTATTTGACCTGGAACGTGATACATAAGATGGGGTTTCTTTTCATCCCGATCCATTTGTTATTTGTCGTAAACACTGACGGCATTGACAAATGTATGAATTGTGAGTAGAGATGGCATGACGACAAATGCTTAAACTGATATTTTTACGAGACTGTTCGGACCTCTTTAATCTTTAAGTCCTAAGAGGAATGCAGGTATGTATGTTTCAGTAGCAGTCTATGTTAAAGTATGGGAATTACGACTGTCGTAGCGCTATGATCGCTTTGAGGAACGGGTCCAGGCTACTGGGTCGTTTTTTGTTACCTGTCAAAAGCACACTTTACTGAAGATCAATACCCCGATCGGTCGATTTAACAAACAGAGGAGCTATTAAAACATGTACTAAACACACGGCACCATGTTTGTTATGGTTTATCACCCGTGAACATCCCGGTTAAAATTGATCTTCAGTAACCCATTCGTAAGAGGCGACTCATTTGGATGGCACTTGTCATCGTATCCCAACTGAATAGATCACTGGATTGTCTGGTCCAAACTCAATTTCTGTGTTACTTGGAATATAGAAGGCGGCGTAAAATTCACTCACTCATTGTTACGATGTATCCATTATTTATTTGTCACGAAGTATATGATGATTTGAATGAACCTAATGTAAAGAATCCATATGTTTCAGTTTCCTTCCTCATTATCCGTGATATGTAACTATTGCCATTTGAAGTTTTAGCATAATGCTGATGCAGGTTAAACTATCCTTAACATTTTAGTGAGTGAATGAGTTAAAATTGTAAGTCACATCGGCAGTGTTTCAACAATGCCGTGACTATATCAATTTATGTATTAATAACAGTTATAGGTAAATAATAAAAACAACTGTCAACGAAAGACAGTAAAACATACTAGCATATATCGGATATGAATATAAAACTAGCATGTAAAACTAAAACATTTCACTAAAGAAGACAATACAATATAAAACACGGGCTATAGATCGCCAACAACTGAAGGTAGATCACCATACTGGGGACCATAGGGTCTTACAGTACATTTGCTTCCTGCATGGGCCCCAAATAGATTTACACCATCCCTCCAGCTGCTAGCGACTGTAGGTAATGTTAGCCATTTATCTAAAAACTACAAATATTCTACGATTAAAAAACGATGGTAGCTATGGATATTCTGTGATTTGTGTCAAGGGGATGATAACTTTACAGTATTTATATCCCCCGTGAAGGGTACTGCCACTTAAAAACACAGTAAATGTTCATGAGTTACCTGTCTATAAAATATCCGTATATACAGCAAAAGTTTGAAAAACCAATACCTATATGAGAGCTGATATTATTAAATAGATCCTTCATAGTAAGTAATTTGAAAGTTAACATTTCAAAATTTAAATCATGATCATAACCTATGTACCAAAATAAAAATGAAAAGATAGCTAAGGGTACAACCAAGGTACCATCAACAAATTAGAATGAAAGACAACACTTTCATCAGAGAATTGCGTGTGGCGTTATTTGCTTTTGACTAAATTGAACTGATAAAAACCTAACACAATTGTTATAAAATATGTGATGCAACATTGTCATGCATTTTGAGTGTGGGTTCGAATCCCGGATGGACCCAACCCAACAAAAGTACTAGAATCTGCACTTTACTAAGAAAGTATAATCCAAAATATAACGTGTGTTACATTTTACTGTGTTACATTTTACGACTTTCTTAAAGGGCCTGTGAAGGTCAGGGTTAAAATGAGCCGTCAGTAACCCATGCTTATCGTAAGAAGTGACTAACGGGATCGGGTGGTCAGGCTCGATGACTTGGTTGACACATCGGTTCCCAATTATGTAGATCGATGCTGATGTTGTTGATCACTGGATTGTCTGGTCTAGACTCGATTATTTACAGACCGCCGCCAAATTGCTGGAATATTGCTGGGGGTGCGGCGTAAAACTTAACTCACTCACTTTGTGTGTATTCATTTTGGCAATTGTAGACATTGGCAATGGTCGGTCAGACACCATTTTGCGACGGATGTGCCAACTCCCCAATATGAAACTATCCGAAACGTTTTGCAAGAGCCTTCAGAAAATTTCTGCGCATTCAGAAAGCATGATCGAAGCTGTGAAATAGAAATTGTGAAGTGTGGACGACGAGGTTTTATACAGTCTAACTACGTGGATAGTCATCCTTCTTGTCATATCGTCCTGATGATATATTCTCACTATATATGTTTGAGTACGAAACAGATGAGGCGGTTTCAACGGCTACTATGTCTTGCTTGATGCGGTAGGTAAATTATGGGAAGATAAATGGCGCTGTTAGCACACATTTATTCATGTTACAGGAACACACACTTATAGATAAAAGCGACAGACCCATTTCCACCTTCATACTGAAAGCAGAATCGATCCGATTGCATACATTCGCCGTCAAAACAGGAACTTATCAGATGATGAAGTCGAAATCAAAACCCACACACAAATACGTGCAACAAACGCTAACCACAGAGGCAGGGTTTATGAATCGTCGCTCGACAAAAATGAGCACTTTCTTAAGGTGAAGACGGTCATTTTTCAGGTTGTTTCCGTTGGCAATGGTTATCCGAGTGCTCTTTTCAACCCGTAAATCATTATATTAACGTGGAACATAACTACAAATCGGCACTGTCCCCGGGTTCATGCAATTTGAATATAGCACTGGCACCATCAACAACAAGCCATGGACAACGTTCAGCCTAGTGGAAGTGCGGGATTGTGAGAAAGTCATTCGTTGAACGTATGAAGTACTATTGGGAATACATTTAAACCAAATACTACTAATAGTGACAAAACAGTTTGCTAAAATGCCGAACTCGAACATCCTGTATCAGTAGAATGTGTTTATACATTACTAAAACATATTGATGCCATTGCGCGAAATCCGAGCTCCATCCGTCACACACACATGTAAGGCAAGCCAATTCTTTCCGTGAAATATATATACGGGACATTATACAAGTCAAAATAGGGAATGGCACAGAACGTAGTTATTTGTCATCGAAGCGTCCAATATAGAATATTCACCATATGTCAAGCAGAAAATTTGGGATGTCTGTACTTACACGTACCTTAATCTTTGAGCACGATTCTTGATATTGTAGATATTCGACAATAAATGTAGGCAGACGCATGATCTGTTCGAATAGTGCTGGGACACTTGACGTTGTCTATCTTGCCATACAGTCTTGTGGGGTATATTTAACCATAATTTGTAACGGCATTTCTCCTGGTCTCCTAGATTTCTAATTCTACTGGGAACTTTAGTGAAAGGAGTTGTCTGTTTGTTATTGAAAAACATCAGATCGTGGGCATATCTATACCATAAGTTACACTTTGTGACTAAGTTCCCTTGTTTTGAATTTCAGTCTGGGCAGAAATTCTTATCCATGTACATGAAGAACGCACAAATGTACAACAAAAAGAGCAACTTCAAAATCACCAAAATCATTATTGATGGAGAAATATCTTGATTTTGTGTTTGTGTCACGAACAACAGCCTATAACCTTACAATGAAGGATCCCTTGCTGAGTTCCAAAATATTACTTCCAAGAGACGTTGAAGCAATAAAACCATGTAACAATTTTGATGAAATCTAGTATACATTATTGGAGGGTTATCTCAACAATTCGTTTTGAAAGCAATATTTTATATTTGAATCGTTCCGTAAGCAATATCTATCACATTAATAACTAACTGTGACCCCTTTAGGGTTGCTTGTATAAAACGGACACCAACAAACTGTGTTTTGAAATAAGATTTCTGTGTAGATAAGATTCCATTAAAGCGCTCAGTTCCTAATCAAAACAGAAAGTATCTAATCTACATCGGGGCTACAGTGCATTTCAACACATGGGGTTGATAATTGAAATATAATGATGTTGTACGGAGAAGATCAGATGTCCACAGATAAACCAAGCTGAGATGCTTGCATCATACTCACGCGACTCGACTCAGGTCATCTGTGCAGACCTGAAAAAAGCCTGACAGTCATGTCTCTATAAATATGGAACTATTATATCTATCAATCATTATGGATTCATTTTTGTAATATTTACAGGTTTCAGGTTTCATTACCAATTTGAATATTTTTCACAGAGACCTCATGACGAGAATATACCTTCGCTGCAAGCAAACCGTGATAAACAGAGGGGTCTGGGTAATGTGACGATATTTCCTGCAGTTGCTTGAGATGATACAAAGTACAGCAGCTTGGGCAGTATACAGATCTCGACATTCCTTTTACTGGCTTTCATTTGCGACCATAAGAAAATCCACATGACCCAGCATCATCATGTTTGGTCATCCTACTGGACAAGAACAAACCACTGGCAGACCACAACACGTTTTTCCAGTCCACGTGTATGATCCTTTCTCTCTATCACTATTAAATATTTTATTTACAGATGAACATAAATATACACGACTGGTTAAGCAAATCGACTCAGTGCCCTTGCCTGGGCCCCGTTTTCCAAAGCTATCGTACCGCTACTACTGTCTTCGGGACTTCCTAGGATTTACTACCTCGTTGAACACAAGAAGTGCTGTTCGAAGAAAGTGAAGACTCCACATCACTGCATTACACTGTGTGTCAGAAGGGATGTGTTCAGAGCAGCAAACGCGGGTACTCTCCCAATCTCAGTAAACTGACTGTGGGTAACAAACCAATGGCATTAGGGAACAATTGGGAGTCGGACAACCTGGTACTTGGGGTGCAAGCGTGACATTTCGTAAGTGTCATTCGTATGCAACATTTTCTACTTAATATTTTCAATTGGCGTCAAAGGGGACAGAACATTCAATGATATAAATGATTTCCATGGATTTATCAAAAACAAAATGACCGGTTTGTTGGCCTAGAAGCGTCTGTTGCTGGACACGGGGCTATTCTTGAAAATGCCATTATCATCATTTTCCATGACGTCCTCTCCATATTTTGGGTCACAGGATCAATGGACCTCTGAGACAAAATTACTAGCACAGCGAATAGACAAACAACACTAAGTCCTAATGTAATGTGTTTGTGCCAAAGCTGGGCATCACAACAATGTATTAAAATAAGCTGTCTCTTTAAATCATTTTCATAATCCGATTCGTATGTACTTTTTCAATGCAAAATCACACATTGAGGGATTCGAGATGGAAGTTGTCGTGTGCTTCGAACAGAAATCCTTCTAGTTCACTTCACACGGAAAGGACTCTTGATTATTCTTCTGCTTTCACGTAAAAGAAATGTCCATGTTTTGGGGTTTTTTAGTCTTTCGTAGACCAACGACTACCGTGCTGCAGACTAACTTTTCCTCATCAGTCTCATTCCCCAATAAGGATGCTCTTTACATGGTAACTCTCAGCACTAGCGTTGCACAGTCACCAGGCATCAACTCAGCTGTACACTCACTCCACAACACAACTTGTCATGCGATGAAGTCCTTCCATTCCTCGTGGCAAACTAAAGCTCCGTGGTGTTGGCGAATATGACACGAATCAAAGTGGCATTATCCAATGTCTAATGTTTTAAGTACTTTGCCTTTCAGAGGTTTGGGGTCACCGACGTTGACCTTAAGAAATAATGTAGTATTGTGTGAATGATGATGTCGGAGACTTTCCGATGGGAAACATTAAGTTTTTGTATAAATAACTGTGACATTGTAAAGACTACGGCAGAATGTGTCAAGGGCGAATTTTCTTACTGAATAGATGTAGATTATGACATGTTTGTCTGTTAGTCGTAAAATTGGGAACAGGTAAAGGTATTGTACACAGAGCAAATAAATTCAATTATGATAATTGCATTAATATCATACCGCAGTCCTGCTATCCTCCTGGGGCCGCGGGTTAGCCCAGTGGTTATACGTTTACTCGTCATGTCGAAGACCAGGATTCGAATCCTGTACATGTATGAAGCCAGATTCTAGCATTGTGTTCTGTTTCTGCTATTAATGATATTAACAAATCAGGATTATAAAGATCACATGATACGACCAACTATAAATTGTTTACCAGATCAACTTGCAGGTAACTTTAATTCGGACCAAAATATTAGATGATGTTAGAGAGTTTGCCGGCGTTTAACAATGGTTCAACAGTACCTCCTTGAGCGAAAGTCCATTACATCAAATACTTCAAATCACGACCATACGGAACATTGTAGGTTCGTTATGTGAGTGAATGAGTGATTATGGTTTCACGCCGCTCTTAGCAATATCACAGCAGGGGGACATCAGAGTGAGTGAGTGAGTGACTTAATATTTATCGTCACATCGGCAATATTTCAGCCATTTCGTGACGAGAACAGTTTATAATTATATTATAGATCAATAAAGTAGGACAGTAAAAAACCTGTTGACGAAGAACAGTAAAACTACTAGTGTATCACAGATATCCATTTAAAACTAGCAATTAAATCTAAAATATAGGAACTATAAATGACAATACAATATGAATATGGGCTATAGATTGCCAACAACTGAAGATAGATCACCACACTAGGGACCATGGGGACTTACAGTACATTTGCTTCATGCATGGGCCCTAGCTGGATTTACATCATCCCCTCAGCTGTTAGCAATTGAGATATATCTAGCCATACATTAAAATTACACATATTCTACGATTAAAAAACGGAAAGCTGAAATTTACTTTGAATGTTTTGGGACTTATGTACCCTCTCAGGAGGACAATGATTTTACAGTACTTTAACCCCCCTCGAGGATACAGCCACTAACAATCTCAGTTACTAATTCAAACTTCCAATCATAAAATATTTAGCTATTTACAAATCTGTTAACAAATTTAATTCTTTCAAAAAAGCAATAATTAAATGAGGACTTATAGTAGTAAAAAGATCCTTCAGAGTTCGGGATTTGAAATAGATATCCCTTGTGATGGAGTACTCGACACAGTCAAGCAAGACATGCTTGACCGTGATTCGTTCATCACAAGGGATACAAAACGGAGGATCCTCACCTTTTAATAGGTACTCATGCGTATATCTTGTGTGGCCAATACGACATCGTCGTATGATGACCTCTTCAAATCTGGACTGACAACCCAAGTAAGTGTAACCGATATAGGGTTTTATTTCATGTAATTTATTGATACCTACTTGGGTGTCCCACTTCTTTTGCATCAGATCACGGATATAAGATCTTATAGCACCTTTGTAATCACAATATGGGATCAGAAGTGGTGTCACAGATTTGTTGAGTGCTGCCTTAGCAGCAAGATCAGCCATTGTGTTACCAGATATGCCAACGTGGCTGGGTAACCAACAAAAGACGATGTCTCATTGGCCAGTAGCAAGCTCATTATACAATTCAATAATTTCTAATAAAAGTGGATGTTTACAAGCAAGATTTTAATAGCCTGAAGACAAGAAAGAGAATCGGAAAAGATGATGTATTGCTCATATTTACGATGTTGATTAATATACTGAAGAGCTGTTAATATGGCGTTAGCTTCTGCTGTGAAAATAGAGCTGTTATTTGGTAGTCGAGAAGATATTGTTTTGGATCCAATGACAGTGGCACATGCCACCGCGCCACCATCCTTGGACCCATCTGTAAATAAGGATTTGTGAGTATTATATTTATTTTTTAATTGATTATATTCTTGTTTATATTGTAATTCATTAGTTACAGATTTCTTAAACTTTGTCAGAGTTAGATCAACTTCAGGCCTCACCAGTTGCCAAGGAGGAGAAGAAAAAAGACGGAAAGGAGCTATATTTTCCAGCTCAATGCCGGCAGCAGAAATGAAGGGCTTAATTCTGTGCCCAAGAGGCGGAACAAGAGAAGGTTTTTTGTTGTATAAATCCTCATAGAGGGGATTGAAGACACAGTTAAATGCAGGGTTAGACTCGCTAGAATATAATTTTGTAATATATTGTAAAGATAATTTTATACGACGTTGTGTAAGAGAAGGCTCATCTGCTTCAACATATAGACTATCAATAGGAGAGGTTCTAAAGGACCCAAGACAAAGGCCTTGGTGATGGACAGAATCAAGTAGTTTTAGGTTGCTTTTGCAGGCTCCACCATATACGATGGAGCCATAATCAAGTTTCGAGCGGACCAATGATCGATATAGGTGGAGGAGGGTAGCTTGATCCCCTCCCCACTTTGAGTTGGAAACAACTTTCAACAAATCGAGTGCCTTCAGGCATTTGGCTTTAAGTGATTTAATATGTGGCAAAATGCTTAAATGGGAGTCGAAAATTAGACTCAAGAATTTGGCCTCCTTAACAACTTTGAGGGGAGTGCCATTTAAAGATAGTTCTGGATCTTTATGCGGCTGATATTTTCTACAAAAGTGTAGACAATTAGTTTTGGACTTGGAAAATTTAAAGCCGTTTTCAAGACACCATTTATTTATTTTATTTAAACACAACTGCAATTGCCGTTCAATAGTATGCATATTTTTACCACGACAAGAAATATTAAAATCATCCACAAAAAGTGATCCATCAATTGAATCGTTTAAAACCTTTGATAAACTGTTTATCTTGATACTAATCAATGTGACAGACAAAATACTGCCTTGCGGGACACCCTGATCCTGATTGTAATGGTCAGACAGGGTTGAACCAACTCGAACTTGAAATTGCCTGTCATTTAAGAAGTTGGATATAAATTGAGGCAAACGGCCTCTTAATCCAAAGTCATGTAAATCTTTTAAAATCCCATGTTTCCATGTCGTGTCGTATGCCTTTTCCAAATCGAAAAAGATAGACACTGCATGTTGTCTATTAAGTATGGCATCCTTCACAAAAGATTCTAAACGCACTAAATGATCGATTGTACTTCTGTTTTTACGGAAACCACATTGTATATCTGTTATGAGGTTATTGGTTTCCAAGTACCAAACAAGTCGATTATTTATCATGCGTTCCATGGTCTTGCAAACACAGCTAGTTAGTGAAATTGGTCTATAATTCGAGGGATTAGTATTATCACGTCGAGGTTTAGGGATGGGCACAATTATGGCATCGCGCCACGGGGAAGGAAAATTTCCAGATGTCCAAATGTCATCCAAAATATGTAAAAGTGTCTCTAAACATGAATCCGGGAAGTGCTTCAGTAGTTGATAATGTATACCATCAGCTCCTGAAGCAGTATCGTGAGCCTGGTCAAGAGCAGTGTGAAGTTCATGTATCGAAAAGGGTTCGTTATAATCTTCCCCATTATCTGAAGTAAAATTAATAGATTTCTTTTTTTGCTGTTTTTGATATTTTTGGAATGCAGGTACATAATAAGATGAGGAAGAATGTTTGGCCAAAGTCTCACCAAGTTTGTTAGCAATATCTGATGTATTAGTCAATAATTGATTCCCATCTTTCAGATGGTGAATGCTAGATTTAGAACCCTTACCTTTGATTTTCTGGATCATGTTCCATACCTTTGAACTTGGCGTACGTGAATTTATTTTTGAAACATATTTTTGCCAAGACTGGCGTTTGTTTTGTTTGAAAGTACGCCTTGCTTTAGCATTTAAAATTTTGAACTTATTTAAATTGGGGCCATAGGATGGCGACGGAAATACTGTTCAGCTTTCTTTCGGGCCTTCCTAGCTGTTTGCAGTCAGCGGTAAACCATGGTTTACGTATGTGTGGATTGGAAGAGGACTTCGGAACACATTCATCAGCTATTTAAAGAAGTTCGTTAGAGAAGAGTGTTACAGGGTCGGGAACATCAAGAAAAGCACCAGGTGTTAGTTTAGTAGAACAACGAATTTCATACAAATCCCAGTTAGCTTTAGCAAAGTTCCATCGTGATGATGGAGGAACATTCAGAAGGTGTCACAGATTTCAATATGGTGGGAAAATGGTCACTTCCACAGAGGTCATCGTGAACTGACCATTCAAATTCACTCAGTAAATTAGAGTCAACAATGGATAAATCCAGACAAGAGTAAGTTCCAGTTCCTGGATGTAGATATGTATGAGAACCATCATTAAATATGCATAAATCGTTGTTTGAGAAAAACTCCTCTAAGATTTTACCCTTTGTATTGATGTTATTACTACCCCAAAGCGGGTTATGGCCATTTAAATCTCCCATGATGACACAGGGCTTTGGTAGCCGGTTATATAATGCTTGAAGATCAACCTGTCGGAGGCAAAACGAAGGTGGAATATATAAAGAACACAGGGAAAAAACGATATTTAGGGTTACTCGTACAGCGACAGCCTGGAGAGGGGTATTGAGAGGAACAGGACTGTGAATGACGCCCTGCCTCACCATAACAGAAGATCCTCCAGAAGCTTTATCACCTGGAGGAGAGAAGTGATGGTATGAGTTATAATATCTCAAGTCAAAATTATCTGTAACTTTAAGGAAAGTTTCATGTAAGCAAAAGGCTGATGGTTTTAGATCTTGTATTAATAGCTGAAGATCATCAAAGTTATTACGAAGTCCTCTACAATTCCATTGAATTAAATTAGTGGAGGAAGTCATGGTGGTTCAATGGGAGATCGAGCACGGGGAGAAGGTCCTCTTCGCTGATCTGGCAGCGATGGAGTAACCTCCATGTCCAGAGGTGGGGACATCAGAAATGGACTTCACACATTGTGCCCATGTGGGGAATAGAACCCAGGTCTTCGGCGTGACGAGCGAACGCCCTAACCACTAGGCTACAACACCGCCCCAGTTCGTTATGCTCATCATATTGTCGTACTCGACAATGGAAAGACGTTTGCTCTTAGCTTCTTGTGGCTGTTGAAACTGTTTGTCACTGAGATTTCGTAAAGAGGTGACTTTGAAAACATGGTTGGTGGAGGATCATGAAGGTAAAGGCAACATGAGAATATGTATATTTGTTTCTGGTGTCCCCGCCGTGAGGAATTTTCTTTTCTTTTTACTTTGACACATCTGTTTCATAATATGTGCGCAGAAGTAAACACAAGCATCCGTCTACACTGACTGGCATCCACTGAAGTACTTTGACGATTATCATAATAAAGTAAACACTTACCGGAATATTGTCACGGGATGTATGTATCTGGCAAGTGTTCCCGAAAGTCTTTGTGTGTTTCTACCATGTGTCGTTGTTCGTCAATTACTGGCAAAACCCGAAGGATACGTATGTCTATATCCCATTAAGTCGATCATGCTGGCATCCCAAGGAGAAATAGGCAACTAAAATAAATGGATGACATTTTGGTGTGATCAAAAACCAAAACAAAAATCATCAGCGCAAATCATTTGGTAAAAATGCAATAGGTACAAGGATGGATAAAGCATAAACACGGATGTGTGTTGAAGTATTGCTAAAACGTGCGATATAGTGTAATAGTCACACAGTCGCTCATAATGTGACACTGATAAAGCGTTTGGCGTTGGCATACTGTGTAATAAATAGATGGATTTGGATGGATTATTGCCAAAAAACATTTGGATGTGGAATCGTTTGAAATGTTTTAGAATGATAACACATGCTACAAGACTCAATAACATTGCCATGTTTGACATCTCTCTGTGTGTGTTTTTCCAATTGCGTTTCATTTCTTTTCTGATCGAATGTCCTTTGTATGAAAGCGGCAGTATTTGTCCAATAAAGGAATCGACTTCACAGGATATCCAGAAAAATGTATGGGATTCACCTGTTATGGACATGCTGTGTGAGCATCACCACATAACATGTAATTGACCCACGGAAATCCAGGATAGAATTGGTCTTATGCAACCAATGCTTGTCGTGAGGGGCGACTAACGTGATCGCGTGTCGAAGCCCACTGCATTGGATGATGTATGTCTGCGTTAATTTTCGCTTTTAATCACTGGATCGTCTGGTCCAGATTATTTACAGAATATTTTCAGGAACATGGGCAGGGGGATCCAAGTGAATATTCGATATTGTTCTGCATTCGTTGCGAATCGACAGAATAAAATATAAAAAAACGACTTATATTACAGGGCCAGAGGTTAGTATTGTATCGCTTGAAACAAAACCTTTTTGTATTTTTATAACGGTGGTCTGTAAATTACACTCTAATCAGCATCAGACATGACCGACTACTAGGCAAGAAAACAGATGGTTTACAAAAATTTACAATTTTTCAAGTGCATATTTCCAAATAAATACAAATTCTGTAAAGATGATATTTACAAAGCTTGTAATTGTTTTGGTAAATTTAGGATGGATTCTACCGCTACTTCATTCAGGTTCTCCTGTTCCAATGTCGCTCCAATTTCAAGCATCTTTTGTTCTATGTTAGTTCACATTGTACAAATACATTATGCCTTTTGCGTATGACACATATAATATACATGTAAACATGTGAGTCAAGGAATAAAGTAACTCGAATCATACACCCACTACATGGCAGGTGGCAGCTGTTCAATATCCAGCTGCAACAGACACCCAGTTTTCTCTGCTGACGTTTATGCCTTTGACTTTCAAGCCTGCTTTGTTCTCTAGATATGGCCTTGACAGTATATGGGTTCACCCAATCTTCCTTCCCTCACTAAGATCAGACATCTTCTCCAGAAGTGTTCTCAGACACGCCTCACAAACCCACGAACGTGAAGACGCCATTTTGGATTCAGCCATGGCATTCCATGGCCCAAATCCTATGACGGAACAGTCTGACGATACCTGGCCCTTGAAGGGTGTCTCTACACTGTACGCGAACAAAGCACTGTCTAAATTCTAAACGACATATTGTTGTATCAAATGCATTTTTATTTATATTATGTTGCAAATTCGATAAGCGTCAGTTAACGAGATTTCAGTCACAAAGAAAGGGACGTATTTCAGGTTCGAAGAATTTGGTTAGGATGACAAGAATATATTTTTTGTTCTGTTCCTACGCAACCCTTCTAAACAGATCCTATTTACGATGTTATAATGACAAATCACACGATCCCCTTGGATCCGATTTTGTTGGTGATTTGTGACGTCAAATCAGTAATAGAACACGAGGCTTATAGTCAAATGTAATTATCAAAGAAAAACTGATTCCGTTTCTTCACTAAAATGACTTGATATATGACGGATGACATTGGTGTGCTTATTAATAAATGTCACGACATTTTCATCCATTTAATGCAAAAATGTTCAAAACAGAATTTAACACTTTTTCGACACAAGTATATTAATTATTTTTGTTAATAATGTCTTACAACAGTTCATTATTACGTTAGATAGTTGGATTTTGTGTCTTAATTTGACACATCGCTAATACAAATGAATATGTATTGAACAATATTATATTATATCGTCTCATATTCCTGTAATACATGACGCAAAGCAGCGCCATTGAAAATAAAATGAATAATCGTTCTAGCGTGGTACGCCATGTATTTAAATAACTCTTTACAGTTCGCACGGACATTAGGGAACGTGTTCAATATTGAGCACGTTACAACAGTCATAAATGGTAAACCACTCGAACATGACAAAATTCGACCCTGTTCAATCGAGAGGCATCAATGTTCTGTCAGTCAAACGACTAAACACACATCATAAAAATATTTTGTCAAAATTGCATGTTATAATTTCATTTAAAAACATATTCCTTTTGTTTAAATAATATGCATTGATTACAAGGTAAAATGAAATAATATCGTATCTGTTTGATATCCCGTTCTTATGTTTGATGACCCGCGAAGGTCCGTGTTAGAATGAAGCTTCAGTAACCCATGCTTGTCGTAAGAGGCGACTAACGGGATCGGGTGGTGAGGCTCGCTGGCTTGGATGACACATGTCATCGGTTCCCAATTGCGCAGATCGATGCTCATGCTGTTGATCACTGGATTGTCTGGTCAAGACTCGATTAATAACAGACCGCCGCCATATAGCTGGAATATTGCTAAGTGCGGCGTAAAACTTAACTCACTCACTCACGTATGCTTGATTGGGTTTGGTTTTGTTCTACTGTGAGCAACATTGCGGCATAATATTGTTAGGTGTTGAGTCCCAAGGTGAAACATAAAAGTTACATTTGAATCAGTCCATGCAAAAAAAAGGTGTGAACCAACAAATACCAAAGGCATTCCAAAATTAGCTAAGTTCACAAATAATTACAGAATATATCGCCCTGGCAGTACAGTGGCGGTATAAACTCAATGGTAACTGCAAGAGCAATTAAAAAGAAAACGAAGGTAATATTCACCCCCGGTAATCGAACTCTAAAGATAGGGCTTATCATATACGAGGATGGTATTCTTTAGCCTTGAGGGAGTGAGTGAGTTTAGTTTTACGCCGCTTTTAGCAATATTCCAGCAATGTCACGGCGGGGGACATCGGCAATGGACGTGACACACTGTACCCATGTGGGGAATCGAACCCGGGCCTTCCGCATGACGAGCGAACGCTTTAACCTCTACGCTACCCTACTGCCACTTTAGACTTGAGATGAAATGTGACATGAGAGGCACACCTATCTGGAATAATATCCTTCGAGCACAGATCATTCCGGCTAAATATACCACATCACTCCCCTTACTGAACCATATTTACATAAGTGTGTTATGTAGGTCATCTAAAACAATCTTCTAAATCTGCGGATTGTTATTTATTACTTTGATTCCAATTGAAACCACGTAGAATTCATCTGTCAGATATGTAGATAAATAACGACATTTGCATGCTTTTGCGTCAGTCATAATGTTACGCCGGACGAAAACATAGATGTGAAATATATATAATCTAATAAGAGTCTCAAAACTGGCATTTGTGTAACGTTATTTTGTAGACATTATCTTTAATGGTGGAAATTTCCTTTCGGGTTTCGTGCATTGCATATTTTCTGAAAAAGGCTATCGATTCTTGCGTTATTGATGACGTTTCAGAATTACAGGGATTTGGTTAATCATTGAAACTCGTGTTCACTAATAAGTTAATTTTCGTATTGAATTGACCGAATAAGTATATCCGATATATCGATTTTCAAAGCTTACGTAAAATGAATGGTCATTATGTGAAATGTCAAAAATAGCGATGTATTCGAGGAAACATCCAGAGGCCGTCTTCAGTAATATGGCGTTACACGACTGCGGATGATATCACATCACAGAACGGGACATATTTCGAGTTTATTCAACTTCAAAATTATGGCAAGAAAAGGAAGAATATATACATGCATACATGTATTAAAATTATTCATACACTATCGAGAAACACATAATGTAAATCATAAAATTAATGCGTCACCAAGTTAAAGAGTAAAGACCTCATTCAAATGTGTAACGAAATTCATGCGGGAGGCTGGCATTAAGTTTATGATTTACAATATCCTAGCGACAGGATACGATAAAATTATCCCATTATGTATAGTGCTTCATCTGTTTGATTGGCATTTTAGAAGTTGATGAATAATAAGAAAGGTAATGATACTTTATCGATGACAACATCTTTATCATATTATGATCCCGTTGTCCAGCAAGATTCTTCTATCTTGTAGAGCACTAAGTATCATACCTTTCTTATTGTGGTTCATCATTTAGTACTAAAACTCCACCTGTTCCCCAATTACGTGTGTCACAACTTAACTGTTATTTACTTGCCTCTGTAACCGAAGTATCATGGCACATTGACGTCATGTAAACATATACCCTTTAATAATGCATCTTTATTCAATATAGAAACCTTTACTCCAAGACGTCATCTTCCATGAGACAAGATCCTTGTTCGCACTGATTTGGCTCAGCATGTCACTACTACTCGCCTTGACGCTCTTCACATGGCCCTACCCAACCGGATGACCTCGATCGTTATTTGAAGACTTCCTGAAATATGTGAAATGTAAGTAATTAGGTATTATGCCGCTGGAAACCTTTCACCGGAAATCAAAGACTGTCAGCATCTCCTGTTGACATGCCTTCAAAAAGGACATCAAGAGCCTTCTTTCAACCACGGACGCCAGTGATAGATACAGAAATGGAAATGTAACATGTCATTAGACATGAAGTGTATTATATAATGGGTAGGATTTTCACAAGAAAAAGCCAACGGATAAAACAGCAATTTGTTTGGGTAATGTGTGGATAAATATGCAACTAGGTCACATGTGCAATATTACCCGGGATTCGAACCCACACTCTCAGAGTAAGGCACCTTATCATCAGCACTAAACTTCAGCGATCGAACCCACTCAGCCATCTAGGCTTCCACAAACTTGGTAGCCATGACCACATACCTTTGGGTACCATTTAGATAAATGTAAATTGGTAACTTACGCAATACCGAAGTTGCGAACAAGCTTACTTTGTGGGTGTGGGTTCAAATCCCGGATATGATTCACCCCCCCAAATTACTAGAATCTGTAATTTAGTGCGGACGTGTAATTCCCTACGCTCCTGTTTACGAACAAACATGGCGTCGCCTTTACCTGTCAGATACCCGTGAAGATCCGGGTTAGAATTGCGGCGTTAAACATGAATCAATCAATTGACCGACAGAATTGACGATGGGTACAAAACTGCTGTGATGTAATAGTTTAAGTTACAGAATAACGGTGTCTAAACGTGGCGCTGCTCAGGGCATTTACAAAAATAGGAAATTGTGGAGAGACAAATTGCCCTTACCCATGCCTTTACTTGTAGACCTCTGCGGCTTGATATCTTTTCTCGAAAAAACAAATAGCTGGATATGCCCGAAATATGTCTAATGTCTCACCAAGACTATTTTTGTCTCTTTGCGGGATATTGACGAAATTTCGTCATCCTGTTGCGTTTCGTTTAGGCAGGCTAAGCAGTCTCCAAAGAGTAGTATTACTGACTAAAATAGCATCCCTGTAACGAAGGACAATTATGCTGGCGGTCAAACCATGGATTGCCGCGAAAGACAATCACTCACACAGTTGAACACGTACTTTTCTCTTTATGGCACTTACCTTAGTCTTCTTAACAGACAATGAGTGAGTGAGTATGGTTTTACGCCGCCTTTAGCTATATTCCAGCAATATCACGGCGGGGGACACCGGAACTGGGTTCACATTTTGTACCCATGTGGGGATTCGAACCCGGGGCTTCGGCGTGACGAGCCAACGCTTTAACCATTAGGCTACGCCACAGCACCCTTAACAGACAACCTTCACTGACATTGTGCAATATTGATCCACTCATTGTACAAACACTTTCGTGTACATACGTTTTTACATTGTTATTTCTAAGTGCAGAATAATACCATCTCAAAACAGACTAGCCTCTAATTAAAACTTGGTATATGTACATTGACATGGATGGGTGCCCCCAGTCATCAAAAACTAGCAACGTATAAATTCGTTGTTTTTTTTCAAATAAAGAAAATTTACATCTCAACACAGGTAAGCTTGCATTTATAACGTGGGCTTTTTTCAATATATATATGGGCGGTGAGATAGCCTAGTGGTAAAAGCGTTAACCCCGAAGACCCGGGTTTTCCACATGAGTAGATGTGTGAAGCCCATTTCTGCTGTCCCCCGCCGCGATATTGTTGGAATATTGCTAAAAGCGTAAAACCTCACTCACTCACTCACTTATTCAATATACTTGCATATTAGTTCTCATTAGGAGGTAAATATCAACGCTGTGTTTTCCTAAAGCACATTTAAGGCATCAAATACTCGCACTCGCAACAACCACAAATCTGAACATAGCAAATGTCCCTGGCTGGAATGCTATGACTTCATGGTGCAGTGTATAACACCATGTGCTTCCGTGAAAACGGAACCAGCCAGGTTAGTAAACTTTGGTAAAAGCCACTAAATCCAACTCGTTATGCAGAGATAAGAAATAATTCGCATGTGATATTCTTGGTCAATCTGAATGGCAATTTGTTTTGAGCACATGTTTGAGAAGAATTATTTAAAGTAATTGTAATCATTTGCAGGAATTTCATTGAATGTGTCTGGCTTTCTTTTAGCAATCTCAGCCAAAACCCACCCAACTGTACCTCAGAACGGGAGATGAGCAAATGAATGCTTACATTGCCCAAGGGCGACTTCTTTTATACTTTGGTTATATAAATATAATCTGATAACATGGATCTAACTAACTGTAACACCGTCAGTGGAATTAATGTGGTTAAACATTTCTGTGAATTGGTGAAGTACAGGGTCCCGTTCCTCAAACCGATCGAAGAGCTACGATGATCGTAACTCCCATACTTTAACATAGACTTACGACTGTCGTAGCGCTACAATCGCTTTGAGGAACGGGGACCATGACCTTACAACAGCCGACGCGACCAACGTGACTGCTGAGACGATTTGAGTGTAAGTTATCACTGACAGTGATGGTTAAATTGATAAACAGGTTCTGAACTACATCAGGTTAGATTCTGAACTACATAAGGTTATTTTAGAATGCTGTTAACTCTGGTAGCCAATTCACAGACATTTTCTAGTTTGTTCACAAGCTGTAGGATGACTCGGATGACACGATATTTAACCCGATTTGTGTTTAATATATAAGTGCATGTAAAACCGCTCAGTTCAAGCATTTCAGTGAACAGAATAAAACCTTTCTGTATGGAAATGGATTTCACTCAATTTGCCCGAGGTGTACCAATTTTCAGTACCAAGCAAAATGCTTGACACTATCCGACTAACTGTGTATAACTCTAGACATTCGCCAACGAAGGCAAGTTGATTTACTGGCAAATACTGCCGACGAATTAGGTACGAAAGTTGGTTAGCCTGTAAATAGTCGAGCATTTCAATGATTAATATGATGAACAAAGATTCCCGCCGTCACGTCCTTGGCACGCGATCGCCCACCTCACATAGCCCAACAAACGGATTAATACAGATGCATTCTGCGACCAGCACAGCGTGTTGAGGATCCCACGAGGAGCAAAATCTATGTACATCATGTGTTGAGACAATATGTAAGTTTTCCCCAGAAAAGAAATTCTGATACTATCAACTTAATGTGTTGCCGTAATACTATTTTTATGATGTGTACATGGCGTCATATGAAGCACATTCAAATATGATAAAGTGTCTCATTATTATATTTCATATCGGAAGCAAGGGTTGTTTAATGTACCCTTTGTGCAGTGTGATGTTCCTCAGTGTGGGCATATGGCCAATACAAAATGGCTGAGTTGGCAGCATTCTAGTTCTTCAAAGCACAATGAATCAAATCAAACGTCACGATATATACCAATCCAGCAGTTAAACCGTACCTAATTTCTCAAAAGCAATGGCCTAATTTCATTCATGGCCCGCATTATAACGTCTTGACCTAAGTTGTCAAAAAACACCAAACTGTAGATCTCAGCCTTTAATTGCCAATTTCTGTTGGTAATAGGTTTTGTTCCCAGAAGCCCGATTATGATTTGCTTTGTCAGCATCGCACCAGTGCCACTGGTTTCATCAAAGTGGTAAACGTTTTCCGGGTCACCTGCAACTGGTGCTCTCCTCCCACATCGTAATAAAAGAGGCGTTTAACCCAAATCACTCACTTCCTTCCAGTTCATATCATCAGTCAGATACAAGTCTTCAAATGTCACGTAAGGCCATTTCGCGGTTTGGGAATTCTTCAGATGTGAAGTGATGATGATGCGCTAATTTCCCTCTTTCTGAGTACTTAACTGAAACGGAAACACTGTCTTGGGAACACCGTTTTGATAAACTGCCAGTGAATCGCTCGCAGAATAGAGCTGAAAGACGCCACTTACGGTCAGATTAAGGCAAATGACATGTAAGCATGCTTGACACTTGGTTAAGTCAGTGACGGGTCACAGAGAAAGGCAATTATTTCAAAAGCGTCATTCTGCTCTGGATAAGCAGTCAACAGAAAGCATCACGCAGCATTCCTGCCAAGACATTGCTGTGTTTTTGTGGTATCTTTGTAACAGAGTTGCCGTATTCCTCTATATGGCTGCCTCCATATTTGAACTTAACGTTACATACTTCAAAAGTTTATCACTTTTATCAAGAAAGGATGAAAATACCTACTCACCACAATACCAAATGTTTTCTTTGTGGTGACAAACCATGATCTTCAACCGTACAGGCCATGCAGTCCGCAGTTTCCTGTGAAAACAATATGTGATATGTGGGACTTCCTCATTAATGTCATTGGTCAGTGAGATATTTAGGCAAGAGGTATGCTTCTCCATGGACACCAATTGTGATCCCTACCTTGCTGGTCTATTTCTTTATTTCAGATTTCTGAGCAGATGGAAGGCTTGATGTCAGGATGTCGGACCGCTCGGAGGTGGTAGCATCATTGGTTTGGGGTAGCAGCATCAGTCAGGTCAATGTGGAATCAAGGGCCAAGTTAGTGCAGATTCATTCACTGAGTCTATGTGGAATCCTATGCCAAGTCATCACCATATCTATCCTCCTGATTGTGTACATTTCTGCCCATGGTCATGCATTGGTGCCTGTCTTAGGCATACGAATGGCATAGAGGAAGAAAATAGTTTGATCATAAAAAATACACACACATAAAAATACCTCCGCCTGCCATATTCTTTACATTCAGTTTTTCGCAATTTAATGTTGCCTTAAACCCACGTGTACGTGTATGAGAAGAGGGATGACTTCAACTTTCTGATACTCAACCTTCCCTTCATGTCGAAAAGCACGCAAGCAGACCCATCCTTTTCACAACACTGGACCATGCTCTTTCGATTGAGATTTCAAAGAGCGCCAGGCGACTCTTGCTCAGAACGAGTTTAATCAACGTTACAACATGAAATGTCTCCGTACAACTTCGAAAACGTTTTGTTGGAGACACGTGGATATCATTTCCAAATTGAATGCATCTGTGTCAAGAATAGTATAGAGTAGCAATTCTTTATTTTGACGTAAACTGTATGTTCCAATATTATGTTTATCACAAACCAATTAATTTACATTTCCCTTGCTTTTGCATATGTTTGTAACGGGTGTTAACACGGGAACATGATTCTCTCAAGTTTCTTGCGAACACAAAGTATGAGTATGTTCACATCCTATTATCGGAATCTCCCAATCGACTGTCCTTTTTGCATGGACGTCTTATAGATATGGAAACGGTTTGCCGACTCAATTTCATCAGCCATTCGACCCGTGAAGAATCGGGTTGGAATTGGTCTTCAGCAACACATGATTGTCGTAAGAGGCGACTAACGGGATCGGGTGGTCAGGCTCGCTGACTTGGTTGACACATGTCATAGTATCCCGATTACGTAGATCGATGTTCGTGCTGTTGATCACTGGATTGTCTGGTCCAGGCTCGATTATTTACAGACCGCCGACATATGGCTGGAACATTGCTGAGTGCGGCGTTAAACAACAACCAATCCAATCATCGGACATTCGCGTAACAAAAATGGACTGACAAAATATCACTGCAGTGTATCTGCATCATGGTGCACACCATGTTAATGCTATACAGACATTCTCATGATCATCATCAATACTTGAAGGGATTGCAAAGGGCGTTAGGGTAGCCTAGTGGTTAAAGCGTTCGCTCATCACGCCGAAGAACCGGTTTCGAATCCCATGGGTACAGTGTGTGGAGTCCATTTCTGGTGTTCCCCGTCGTGATATTGCTGGAATATTGCTAAAAGCGGCGTAAAACAATACTCACTCATTTACATACTGTTCCGGTTTATGGCGGTCTCAAATCCTTCGTCATGATGGTACGGGTACAAATATATCGGTTATTCAATGAAACAAATGATGTCATCTTCCATGATAACTACATGACGACTTTATACCATGCCCACGATTAGTAAAACGTTTGTAACGTGGACGCTTCGTGAACGTTTACGACCCATTCATTTTATGAATGCTGAATGTTGTATTTCAGTTGAAAACAAAAAAGATGCATGATTAACACTAACCATACTCACTCACTCACTCTTCATGGTCACCTTCATAAAAGCCCACAATATAAGGTTCTCTTGATACAATCCTTTTCAGAGTACAATAAGGTGAACTGAATAGTTCGCATCTTCAGGTGAGGTAGTCAAATCGTGAATTGGTCGCAGCTATTAATGTATTTGATCTATTTTGCAACGTGTCACATTGTGTGTTTTGTGATGCAGGCATAGACCGTAATCACTTTGAAGAAATCCGACGCCATGAAGATTGTGCTGACAACGTTTTCGAAACTCGAGATCATAGGATTCTGTCCTGTCTAAGGAAACAGCGAACAGACAGATACCAAAACGTCCATTAAACCTGGCACTATGTGCGATGCGTTTCTTGCGTGACTTGAAGCAAGGAAACTTAAGTATTTCCTGGACATTCATTGGAGCACACGGACAGCGAGAACTGACGGAAAGTGCTAAGTAACATTAGGTCTCTGGGCGGTTAATCTTTATAGTCAAAGTTCAAGCTGAACGTTTGATCTTACAAGCAAGACTCCTTTGCATTATTACATGGTGCCATTACGTGGTCTGACGTCTTTTCTGGTTTGATGTGTCATTTGCGAATGTGGGTAAAGAAACCAAACGGTTTGAAACATGTGTTGCCATCAGTTAACAATACTGCATGGAGGTAACAGGAAATTTGGTTTCCACTTGGCCCAGGGGTTCACTTTCTGACATACAGCGCATGCCGACACAAAAATCAAGATAAACATGAATATGTGCTGAGGGATTAAACACATGATGGAGCTTTGTGACCATATTGTCTCTCTGCCTGTTTTATTTTATGGATCATTTTGCAGAATAAAGTTAATTATATTTCCGGAGTATTAGAACATATATAACTGATATATTTCTTGAACTATCGTACGAGGACGGGTTGATAAGATCTGACCATCACATAAAAGTATTCACCTTAGGGCATTAATAACAGTCATTATTCAATATATCGGTTTAAACACTGGAACACTTTTGCCAACAATGCAGTTCTTCTTTTGGCTATCCAAATGAAGTTACTCAAAGCTCCTGTGACTCCGTGATAGGTTCTGGCTTCAGCGTTCTTCATGTTTGAGAACAGACGGGCGTCTGACATAGTCATATCAAGAGAATACCGTTTTTGTTGAAAGTGGTTGCAGCTCCAAGCGTGAATTGACGCATTTTCCCGATGGACGAACAAACATATTCTCAGCTTCCCGCGTTTTGCTGTCCTAATTTCATCCTACAATCATTATGTTCCGTTTCCTGTCTGGCCTTTTGGAACTTATCCTCTTTGGTGATGCCAAATGTTTATTCGATTTTGATTGCTGTGTGGACTAATCGTTGCAAGAACCTTTCTGGATCAGCTGCAAACAGAGCTTGATTATCACGTGCCTCGTGTGCTTTTAAGCAGATGATAGAAGCTTTGGAACCCAACAAACTTAATCCTTCCCACTGATACTAAGATTACAGAATAAGATACATACTTAGGGTTCTGAGCCTATCGTTGACAGGATCATTACTTGCCTAAAATGACGACCCTTTACACCATAAATGAAAACGGTTATTTGAAGCAATGTTAGTTTTAATTGTACCGTTTTAGATAATTAAAATATTACTTGACGTACAAAACAAAGTTCACCTCTGGTGCTTTTGGATCAGTTTTAAATAAACAAACTCCAAAGTAAATATTTTTAGTGTTTTTATAGTAACTTGCTAATCACACAAATGTTACAGGTACTGCCCAAAAACCTTGGGAATATTGTACAGTGTTGTGCGTGAGTGTGAAATGAGAGTTTGTTTACATTCATTACAGTATTAAGAATGCATTAATGTCGCTTTAGTCTTTTCAATGGATATGTACTATGTAATCAACATAATTTGCTGGCTAAATATTGAAAAAAAAAATTAATGGAACTAATTAACGGAACTTTGAAGTCGAATATCAGACATTACATAAATATTTGAATCTCTTTTATCAAACAGCTATTTTTTTATTTTTTCAAGGGTTACAATATGCCGACGCTTACACACCTTTCAGTGTAGTATTTTTACCGGCAGATTCTGCCTTATAAATGTTATGAAGCAAATTTGTACCATGTCAAATAGTGAACATATCACTCCTGTAAGTAATGAATGCAATGTGCCTAGCTGTTCAAGAGCCGTGCACCATCGACTCGTGTTTATACCGTTTACATTATTCAAATGCCAATCTACCTTATACCTGAAGCAAAAATTCGTATAAAATGCTTACACCTGGAATTCTGAATTAAGATTCACCATCAAAGGTTAGCTAAGTCAAACAATATATTGTATGCGAGACATTCAGAGGATTTTATACCATAATTCACTCTTCTCAACAGGAAGCGCGATGCTGTGCTCCAGTATGACCTTCATGACCTTTTCACACTCCTTTTTCTCAATAACAGCTACCACAAGAAACAGATAATATCAAAGGTAGCTGTCGGTAGAGCAGGGTAAACGTACCCTATTCGCAAACAACTACTGTTCTCCAGTGAACCGTTTCTGTAGCCTTCATTACAACTATGCCTATTACACCCCATGGGGCGGTTGGGTAGCCTAATGGTTAAAGTGTCCGCTCGTCGCTCCGAAGACCTGAGTTTTATTGCCCACAATGTGTGGAGCCCATTTCTGGTGTCCCCCGCCGTGATATTGCCGGAATATTGCTAAAAGAGGCGTAAAAGATTACTCACTCACTCACTCATTCACTCCCTATGGAATCTGCTATGGCATATAAAAGAAACTACAAGCTCTCTTTCGTTACACTTTTGAGTTTTAATAACTCAGTAAACTGTTCCCAAATCAGTAAATCTCATTTCATATTCGTCCAAGATGTCTTTGCCTGTTCCATTGCAGTGTCCCGAGCATAGATTTCCATAGCAGTAGAATGGGTTCGCTTCGCACAATGTCGCTCACTGGATTGTCTTCACGGAGTCTACATTTTACAAGCCACGGCCATACAGCTAGAATAAAGCCAAGCCCGCGTTGAGCTACAAACAAATTACAAAAAACACATAAGATTACCGTATATCATACTTCAGGTACCTGTATCACTTCTTAACCTCAAACACATGGATTAGTAATGCTCACAGGAAGTCGTCAGTGACATCCCGACGTGAATCAAAGGATAAACGGCTGACATGAAGGAGGATGTAACGTCGGTTTGAATTACGGTTGTTCTAGGTAGCCTCAAAGGGATTGAAATGTAACTTGTCACTGTAAAGGGAGTCACTGTACATTATTCATTGACATTATGTTGCACACATATGCTACCCTTTGTTTTTCAGATATACGCTTCCCATTGATGCTGGTCTGTCAGGAAACGACTTGACTCTGTGGTGATTTGTCGTGAGACGATACAAATCTACGGACACATATTCTTTGGATATACACGCAGCGTACAGTGAGCACATGTCATATATAGAACATGTATCATTGTAAAGTTATACAATGTATGCTTGTATGTGCGTGCGTGCGTGTGTGCGCGTGTGCGTGGGCGCGCGCGCTAAAAACTATTACGACAGTAACTTCTGGAATTGTTTGTCACCAGTCAACCCAATCTTCGCGAAAATCAAATATGAGTGAAATACAACAGTGGCGATATCGGGACTAGTTAGGGCGGAGAAACGGTCTGATGACAAGAGGAGTGTCTCTCCTGTCTCGTTGGGGTCATTACTATTTCATACTGTTGGTAAACCATTGACACATGTTCATGATAAGGTCAAAATCATTCAATCGACCCTGCTGCTGGCAAATTTTTATTGTGGATTTGGAAAGGTTTTGTCGCTTATATTTTCCAAAAGGTGCCAGTTATCAATTTCATTAGCGTCGTTTACCAAATATAAAAATATTAAACATTTGAACACCGTTGAAGAAATAAACATTTTTGACCTCGGGGCTTGACATTAACACACTACGGACGACTTTGTTTGCGGATAGCTCGAAGCCAAAGAAGGCAACCTTTGGGGGAAGTCAAGGTTCATCTCAAGTTCCGTCTCTTAAATATTGAAATATCCGCATACAAGTAGCTTCTGTCTTATTTTGGAATAGTCACTACACCAGGGCGAAGAGTGTCCTTCTAATTCGTCTTCGATCTGCTGAAAGAGACGTGGAACAGTGGAAAATATCACAGTAGACAAAATTGGCCTCTCTCACTTCTTCAGTGTTCTTGACTGAGGTGAAAAGTAGAATGTCGTAGTCGATTCTGTACAGGACACAGGACATAGTTGCCGCCTTCGATGTTAGGCCAGAACAAGACATAAAACATATTTGTATGAATGAATTTCTGTAACCATCGTTTATCATAAAACCAGTTGATACTAATGTATTTTTGTATGCCTCGTTTATCATAAAACGTATTGTTACGGATATCTTTCTTAACGCCTCGTTTGTCATAAAACTTATTTGTACGAACACATTTGTGTATGTCTCTTTTATCATAAACATATTTGTACAAACACATTTGTGTACGTCTCCTTTATCATAAACATATTTGTACAAACGCATTGTTTTATTACTCTTTTATCATAAACATATTTCACGAAAACATTTGTGTATGTCTTCTTTATCATAAACATATTTGTACAAACGCATTGTTTTATTACTCTTTTATCATAAACATATTTCACCAAAACATTTGTGTATGTCTCCTTTATCATAAACATATTTGCACGAACGCATTTTGTGTATGTCTCTTTTATCATAAAACGTTTTGTACGAATGCATTTCCGTCTACCTCGTTTACAAACATCAAATGTGTTGTCCTGATAATTTCTGTATGCCTCGTTTATAAATTCTGTATGCTCTCGCTCGTTCGATACCAAATTATTAACTCGTGTAATAAAAATGATATTACGCGGAAGGTTGTTGAGTATCCTCTTTTTAATGATAGACCAAAGTTTACTGCAAACGACACTCGATTATCAGTTAACGGCACAGCCACTGGTACTCCACAAGATTGTGTAATTTCTCCCGTCTTGTTTATTTCCTACACCAATAACTACCGGTGTGTATACATTAGGTATTTCATTCGCTGCTGATGCAGCTCTAGCAGAATTCAAATACAGAGATGAGTTTTCTAATTTTACGACATTGTGGAAAATTAGTTTTCTGTTCCTAATGTTAACAAATGGTTTCAGGAAACAGAAATAGTCTTTCTCCTCAGTTCTAGTTGATATCCATTAAATTGAATCTGTTGATCAGTACAAGTATCTATATTGACTAAAAACTCAGTTGGAATGACAAACCTGATTTTATCTGGAAGCAGCGGTTATATATCCGTCGGCGTCTGAGGCATTTTAATGTTGACAGGGCAATCATGTGTCTGTTTTACAATACATTTCTCCAAAGTATTTTAACTTTTTCACATGGAATGAGACCGTATCTGTTCAGAATAGAAAGATTTTTTCAAAATTATAAACGCAGCATGTAAAATCATAGGTATCACATTACCAAATATTGGCACCTTACTCGAGCATCAAATTTCTAAAAAGCGCTGAAATTAATAGATGACAGCTCTAATGATCTGTCTTCTGAATATAAGGTTTTACCCTCTGGAGGTCGTCAAACGCCACTATAAAAAACATACAAGACCCGACAGCCTTATTTACTAGCACCAACTAGATCTTCATCAATGCCGAATTTAAGTATACCTTTTAAGATCGCATCTTATATTATAACAATGATAGTGTCTAACTGTTTATGTGTTAGTTGCACATATGCCGTAAATAAAGTAAAGCATCCAATCGTGATCGTAATTACATTCATGCCGACCGTTGAAGACATAGCTGGCACCAGAATGGGACACGTGGTATTTGTCACTCGGCAAAAGTGATTCCTGTAGTGTCAGGAGTTCAGCTCGCCAGACCAATTTGTCATGCATATTCAAGCCATGTGCCAGAGATCGTAATACGATTATTTATTTCTGTTTCGTAATTTGCTAAAGTGCATGCATATTTCGAAATAATTTGTAAGTGTGTATGAGTTAACTTACCATAACTGTTTAAACGTTTACAAAACCCAGAGGACTGTTTAGGTTGGCGCCCCTATGGAGTGTCATATACTTATTATTACGTAGAGCACATATCAATGAAGCAATTATTTATGATATGAGATCATGAGATATAAATTAGCTGTCATATGTCAACGACATTGGTATGCAAATGAGGTCACGAAATGAGCATAGTCGCGCGCGGGAAGTGATATTTACAAACAACTAAATAACATGGTTTCATATGATGTTGGAGTTGAGTGTGTCATTATTTAGGGAAAGTTATTTACTGTTGTCAGCAAAATGTAAACATTTCAAACGTTCAACAGCTGGTAACAGACTGAACAATTCCATTTCACATTGTTTGTGTGGCGGTGGGGTAGCTTTGTGGTTAAAGCGTTCGCTCGTCTCGCCGAAGGCCCGGGTTCGATTCTCCGCATGGGTACACTGTGTGAAGCCGATTTCTGGTGTCCCCCCGTCGTAATATTGTACGAATACTGATAAAAGCAGCCTAATACCCAACTCACTCAATCATACTGTTTGTCAAACATTAATGACGTGCCTGTTACTAATATTTCTCAACGAGTAATTATTATCTACATTGCGACTGCACACACCCGCTTGATGGTTTGTAGTAAATTGCACTGAAATGAAAGTATATCCCACTGTTATTAAGAACATATGCAAAGCAGGCAGACTATACACCTCTAACAGACTTATCCAGTCAAAGGAGACCGAAAATTTACTCTTATGACCTATCCTCAAAGACATGAAGATACATGTATTGTAAGATGTGTGCCGCATTGCGATATATCTTCAGGAAGCATCGTCACCTGCTGTGTATCACCAGAATCTGCACTGGAATAATATCTTCAGGGATCATAACGTCCCGTGTGTCATATGGAAATAGTAAATGTACTGATAGGGATCATGGAGTCTCAAGTACAATCTGAAACTGTGCGGTGTATCATAGCGAACCCCGTGAAGAAAATATATCTCCTGGAATGACCAGTTTATCATTAATAACTCCATGTACAAGAATATATATCCAGGGTGCATCGTGGCACGTGTATCGTACTTTAAGAGCATTAAATTCTCCATTGGTCCACAATCTTTCAAGTAATAACCATTCTCTTGGTCATCAGTCATAAACCAAACTGGAGATGTCTTCCGGAAAGCATGGGGTTGGGGATGGCTCTTCTATTCAATGATCCCTGGAGAATAGCATTAAATGATTATAATATCAATACATGACTTTCGAGCCCTATCTAGGATATATCACCCAGCATGTCCATGCATGTTTACATAATATGTTAAACTAGCTCCATAGAAGTACACTTGGGAATTCCTCTGAGCAGCTTTAACGTGTATAACAGATACGACAGTGGACATAAATCTCTGAAGCACAGTGCGATAATGAATCACTGTGAATCAGACAGTGATATTTATGCTGAAAAAGATTTTCTTGGCAAGGGTGCATCATGTTAAGACTTGCCGGTCTTGTTTTTATCTTGGGGTAAAGGGTACAATGTATTAGTGTTCCTTATGCATCACTTTTGTTTTCAACTGAAATACAAATTTCAGCATTAGTACATTGAATGGGTCGTAAACGTTCACGAAGCGTCCACGTTACAAACGTTATACTAATCGTGAGCATCTTATAAAGTCGTTATGTAGTTAGAATAGAAGATGACATCATAATCCGTTTTTATGGATTAATAGATAATATATATTGGTTACCGTGTTTTCATGACGAAGGATTTAAGACCGTCATAAACCTGAACAGTATGTGTGTGAGTTTGGTTTTACGCGGCTTTACGCCGAGCGAACGCTTTAACCACTAGGCTACCCCATTGCCTGGGAACAGTATGTGCTGAGTCAGGGCATCGGCCAACAAACCAGTCGTAGTATTACGATCGCGTTGTATACCGGGACTCATGTTCTTCCGCTTCACTGATCTGCCCACCTTTGGTGTAATTAGATTATGGCATCTGGTACTTCCTCATGGCAAATTCCCCAAAACTGGATAACTTGGGGCATTTCATATGCAGTTTCCTGACAACAGCGTCTTCATTTTAATTAAGGACTGGTCATGTTTAGAGTAGATGGGTCAGACGGAACCACGGAGGGTCACAAAACATGATACGCGTGTCATGAAAACAGGACATTTCATGAGGGACTGTTGCACTAGTCTTTGTCTTTGGGGAAGCAGCATGAGAACACGTGGGAGAGACATAAAATAGTTTTACAAGCATTAGTGGCGGCAGGACCATGGTTTCAGTATACTAGAACAGCAATAACCTTGAACCCACGCAGTTTGATTGATCCTTAAGTGATTAGAGAGAGTCAGATTGACGCATCATCACCTCACATCCGAAGTCCCAAACCACAAAAGTGTCCATACGTGGCATTTGTAGATTTTTGCGTGACTAAAGATATGAATTATTAGGAATTGAGTGATTTGGTTCAAAGCCTCTTTCATTTCGTCTGAAGGTCCATGTGGGCGGATAGCCAACTGTAGGCAGGAAACGTATATTATTTTCATATCAGTTATGAACCTAACAAAACTAGTATCATGAATCTGTCGAACCTCTGGCAATAAAGGTGCATTGACAGCCAACACTGGCCGTTAAAGTTGGTTCCACGGTTCGATCATGCATTATAACAAAAGTCCTGTGAGCAATTACACATTAACTCCTTGTATTAAGGGCGGTGGGGTAGCCTAATGGTTGTAGGGTTCGCTCAGCACGCCGAAAGGTCCTGGTTCCATGCCCCATATGGGTACAATGTGTGAAGAACATTTCTGGTGACTGTTATATTGGAGGAATGTGGCTAAAATCTGTACAACACTGTGGCACTATGTATTCAGGTAGATCATTAATTGTCCACTTAGCTCCAATTTACCCAGGACTGTTATATTTTCCGAGCGTCGTCTTCCTTAAATATCATGAAGTTGGCATTACGCTTGCGGCCTACTCTTTCGTTATTTGATGAGACAGATAATTTCTTCTATTTTTCGAATTGATATTTCATTTTTATATTGAATTAATAAAATACACGACGTTGTAAGTCAATTATATCTATTTACCTCATAACCAGCACTCAGCAAGCTTAGTGTTCGTGAACATATGGCGTAATATGAGTCATGCGCTATTGTCAAAGGATATATGCTACACGCATTAACCTTTTCACCACAGAAGACGCTCTCCTGAGATAAAATGCACTCTTTGAATGTCTCTTTGACCAATAGTTGAGCCATACAGGCATCAAAGCTTCTCCCGTATCAAAGACGAATTAGAACATCAAAAAAAGAAAAGAAATGTGATGCATTCTGCCTGACAAATACTGACCACTTGTTGAACTTTCAACGAACTGTTTGGGTCATTTACTTCAAATGTCAGTCAACGGTAGGTTCAGAGAAGCGAAAGTTATTCTTACCAACGTGAAAGAGTCAACAACAGCTTTATCTCCGTTAACTGTAAATAATAGCTGTCCTGATCAGGCAATCCAGTTTGAGAAAAGATCTGGGTACATCGTCCACTTCCAGGACATCATGGCAATGCCTCTCAGGACCCAGTCACTGCCCAGTCCTTCTTGGTCATTCCGCGCGAATATTTGCCAATATTATTTGTCTACAGCTTGATGTGTATCATACTATTGTACATCACAGACTTGTCAAAGTATAAATCCATATAATAGAAAACCAAAAGGGCACATATTTGTGATGATATATCCTACTAACATAACATGGACATAGGTGGATGGATAGATACATAAATATGGCACAGTGGATGGATGAATAAATGGATGGATGGGTGGATGGAAAGGTTTCATAAGGCAAGTAATCGTCCATAGTCGCGCAATGCCCATATAAATCACTTGATAGTCTGGTTCAGACAAGTCAGCTCACCGCCAGTCGCCATTAAGCTGGTCTAAGTTGAGCGTCGTTTAACAATAAGCACACGCATGCTAATGAGTTGAGACCGACTTCTGGAATTTAAAAGTAATGTGGGGAGTTTTTTTGTCCAACTTGTGTCGATATACTGTAGCCTCATCACTCACTCATTCGTGTGATTCTGGCACGCTGTATTACTCACAGGACTACGTGTGTTGCTCCCTCGGTTTCACCAACACTGGGTACGTAAGTCCCAAAACATTCAAAGTCAATTTAAATCAATCCAACCTTTTTAATCGTAGAATATGTGTGTTTTTAATATA
The DNA here is from genome assembly GCF_003918875.1 of Haliotis rubra. Taxonomy (NCBI): domain Eukaryota; kingdom Metazoa; phylum Mollusca; class Gastropoda; order Lepetellida; family Haliotidae; genus Haliotis; species Haliotis rubra. The sequence goes on along the minus strand of NW_025767357.1, from coordinate 2,248,163 downwards.
TGGCTAAATGTGTCTAAACCGCTAACGGCTGAAGGGATGGTGTAAATCCAGCTAGGGTCCATGCAGGAAGCAAATGTACTGTAAGTCCCCATGGTCCCTAGTATGGTGATCTACCTTCAGTTGTTGGCAATCTATAGCCTGTTTTACCTTTGTATTGTCATCCATAGTTAAACTGTTTTAGATTTAATTACTAGTTTTAAATTCGAATCTGTGATAATCTAGTTATTTTACTCTTAGTCCAGGAGGAGAATCTCAAAAGGGGCCTAGAAATAGGATTTCGTAGCCTCCCCAGTACTGATTTTGTTTGACACTATTTTCAGTTAGTATAACAGGTTTTTACAATTTACCATTAATTACTATGTATAAAATGAATTGTTCTCGTCACGATAAGTATCAACTGTTCTCGTCACGATATGGCTGCATTATTGCCGATGTGACGTTAAATTTTTACTCACTCACTCACTCACCAACACTGACGAAGCCTTAGTTTGTCACGTTACGTTATTTTCCCAAACAGATTAAAAAACATTACCATTTCCTAGAATATACTGTCTGAAAACAGATAATTTATACGGCTTTTTTCAACACATGTATTGGTGGGTGATAAATGGTATATTTTAGCATTCATTTATATTTCTGAATTTGATTTACAAATAATACTTTTATGAGAAGCAGAATATGTTGGGGTGTTTTGCAGCCGTTGAGTAAATTACCATTCTATCGTTGCTTCGTTGCTAAGAAATCATCATTTACAAAATGTCATGCATCAAGAGCGATGATGTTTGTACCGTCCAACTGGCGTACTTTGTCATGCTCGTATAGACTTTATCAAAATAGTCTTTCAAATCACGATGACAATCGACCATCCCACCTACCGTTAAATCTAGCTTCCTTTGTCGGTGACATAGGAGATGTAGAGTGAGTCTGATATATATGGTCGTTACTCTGAAACCCAGATTCATTGTGAATGTCCACTCTCTCTCTCTCTCTCTCAAATATTCTGCCTTGTATGTGTCTCTATCTCTATACAAAGTATACCACACATACGCACACCTGCACGCGCCCCATGGCACTACTATATGTCGCCTTCGGATACTGTCAGGCCAAAGATACACGTCCATCAGATAATCTGAAGTCCGGCTCGGATCAGTGTCCGCGATTAGAATAAATGGTACGCTTTGGCACCAACGGAGTTCATTATCCACCTGATTTGCAACCACGTTTGGCTTAAATAACACATAAACTACTGAATATGTGTAAAGAATCTACAAAATGAGTCTCTCGGGGCGCTAATGTTTGCTGAGCGTCACCTGCTATCTCTCGGGGCTCGTTCTGGAGGACAGAGACAGAAGCCTTTCAGACACCTAAAAGGGGGTTCACATTCAGGCCACCCTATTTGTGTTAAGTCATCGTCTGCATCTAGTGACACTGGTAATAATATGTAAGTTGCGATGAAATGAGAAGTTTTGTTCAATGATTCCACAGTGGGGGCTGTTTTACTTTGACACACCCTGCCTGTGGGCACAAATTTGTGCAAAAAGAAGACGTCATCATTCGTCAGTTCCTTTACCGTCAACATACTGCACACATGAAAGCATCAACACACAGCACACAAGAAGACGGAATCATTCGTCAGTTCCTTTACCGTCAACACACTGCACACATGAAAGCGTCAACACATATAAGGCAACGTCATCATTCGTCAGTTCCTTTACAGACACACACTACACACATGAAAGCATCAACACACAGCACACAAGAAGACGTCATCATTCGACAGTTCCTTTACTAACAACATACTGCACACATGAAAGCGTCAACACATAAGACAACGTCATCATTCGTCAGCTTCTACTGACAACATACTGCACACATGAAAGTATCAACACACAGTACACACGAAGACGTCTTCATTCGTCAGTTCCTTTACCGACACACACTACACACATGAAAGCGTCAACACACAAGAAGGCGACAACACAATGCACACATACAAACAACAAATATCCTCTTTCCACATCTATAATAATTGTTCCCACAATATTATGCATTTCACTCCGCAATATTACGGCGGTCTCTATATAATCGTGTCTGGACCAAACAATCCAGGGATTGGCATCCTGAGATACGATGGCACAGATTGTATATATGTATATCCCTATCAATAGTGATGATATCATCTGCTCGCGAAAAGCTGGTCATATCTTTCCCCACTGGTGGCCTCCGTCATAAACACCTGCAAAGGCTAGTCAAATATTCGCATGTAAGAAAAATGGGAAACTTATGGTACCAGTCAGAATAGGAATTACCACCGGGCATCATTTTTGTCACGGATGCATCCAATGCTTTACTAAGGCAATGAATGTTCTATCCTTCATCGGACAACTGAGAAAAAGTCGTATGAAGCTCTTTGAATTCTTGGTTAAAAGAGCATGCTCTATCGTACCTCAAAAGTTGTCAAATGCAAACACAAAAGGCTGGTGATGTTGGAACACTGGTCAACACTGAGGGCTGAGTATGGTTTTACGCCGTTTTTAGCAATATTCCAGCAATATTACGGCGGGGGACACCAGAAATGGGCTTCACAAGTTGTACCCATGTGGGGAATCGAACCCGGGCCTTCGGCGTGGCGAGCGAACGCTTTAACCACTAGGCTACCCCACCGCCCCAACACTGAGGGAAAGTTGACTGTTGAAAAGTTTAAATCATCCCTTTTGTCATACAGCTTGTGAAGAGTTGTCTGTCACTCTGAATCTTTATGGGCACTTCTAACTATGAAACACGTGAGTCTAGGTGGTTTCCTATATTTCATGTTCGGGTGGTTGTCAGTGGAATGGGATTGCCTGACAAAGTACAAGATGGTTTATATATTTTTTTTATGGTACATTTAAATTTTAGTTTAAAAATCTCATTTTGCAGCTGTAGATTTCAGAATAACCTGCCCCTCACAAATCCCACTTAAGTAAATGAACATCTGCAGTGCCGGAGTGACTTGGAAGCTTCAAGATTCACAATTGTCTCTCTCTAGTGGCCCCCCAGCACTACCAGACACCTCTCCCAACCCTATAGACCAGAATGTAATTTAATATACTCAGTGCATCTCAGCTTATTTACTCCCACTTAACACTGCAGATGGTTTGAAGTCCCAAGAAAATTATTTTTAAAGAATTCTCATTTATTTTGTGAACATACCATAGACATGCCTCTTGAGATTGGTAGGTGAGTCCTTGAACGAGGCAAGCAATTTGAAGCCTATTACAATTCCCAACTTCAAATTGGCAAAATAGGCTTATCTGTATAAATATTTTTAAATTTTCGATTGCACTTTTAACGTTGGAACTAACAACAGTTCTCTGTTGGTGAGGTACCTACTGATTAGTTTGGAAAATGTTCAAGACGATGACGGCTTTCCAGAGCTGCAGAGACACCCTCTCCAGTATTAAAACTGTGCGTGTTATTGGCGAGAATTCGAACAGGTTGACGGATTAATACTTCCATTTGGGATTTCATTCCCTAAAACGACACGTGATTGAGCGAAATTTGTCATCTCGTGCCATATAGATCAGGAAGTATCATTATGTTACCCAACGCTTCCGAATCAATGAATGAGATATACTGCTCACACTTTGCTGAGGCTCACAAAATTCACAACTTTACTTAAACGTAGATTCATAATTTGAAATTGTATCCATTTAAAACTGGATAAATAATATTATGGTAACCCCTCTTTAGGCAAACAGTCACTTTAATCTAACCTTATGCACTTGATACATGAGTAACCATAAAAGTGGTTTTCATGGTACCAATCAACCATTTGCAAATCATGGAACGAGTCATTGACAAGTACACAACACATGTCAGTAGCAGGTATGGGTTCCACAAAAGGAAAGGACATACTGAAACCTATGGTCCATGCTTACAATAAGCTTAGATATTTAAACCAAATTTGTGCCCACATCATAGCTTTCTGTTAAAACCGTGATTTGATCCTTAGCAAAGTGTGAATAATATAATATCACCAGATTTTTCCAAAATTATTTAAAGTACTCACACTATCTAACCAGACATTAACTGAAATATATTTACTCTTTGCAGCCAACTCGGGTGGTGCTGTCTACATATGTGTTGACGGTAAGGCAACAGGCGAGTGGTTTTGTCTACATATGTGTTGACGGTAAGGCAACAGGCGAGTGGTTCTGTCTACATATGTGTTGACGGTGAGGCAACAGGCGAGTGATGCTGTCCACATATGTGTTGAAGGTAAGGCAACAGGCGAGTGGTTCTGTCTACATATGTGTTGACGGTAAGGCAACAGGCGAGTGGTGCTGTCTACATATGTGTTGACTGTAAAGCAACAGGCGAGTGGTTCTGTCTACATATGTGTTGACTGTAAGGTAACAGGCGAGTGGTGCTATCTACATATGTGTTGACGGTAAGGCAGCAGGCCAGCAGGTGTTGACGGTAGGCAACAGGCGAGTGGGTGCTGTCTACATATGTGTTGACGGTAAGGCAACAGGCGAGTGGTACTGTCTACATATGTGTTGACGGTGAGGCAACAGGCGAGTGATGCTGTCCACATATGTGTTGACTGTAAGGTAACAGGCGAGTGGTTCTGTCTACATATGTGTTGACGATAAGGCAACAGGCGAGTGGTTCTGTCTACATATGTGTTGACGGTGAGGCAACGGGCGAGTGGTTCTGTCTACATATGTGTTGACGGTAAGGCAACAGGCGAGTGGTGCAGTCTACATGTGTGCTGACGGAAATGGAAATGGCGTGAAAGGATGTCTATATATGTGTTGACGGTAAGTGTATTGACTCTATGGGAACTAGGACGTCTACATATGTGTGTTGACGTAATTGTATTGACTTCATGGGAACTAGGACGTCTACATATGTGAAGTGTATTGACTTCATGGGAACTAGGACGTCTACATATGTGAAGTGTATTGACTTCATGGGAACTAGGACGTCTACATATGTGAAGTGTATTGACTTCATGGGAACTAGGATGTCTACATATTCATAATATGTTGGCAGTAAAGCAACTGGCATGTAATAACGTCTGTAACTGTGTAGTAGTTTGCCAGTAAGGCTATTGACGAGTGAGAACGCCGTTATCAAATACGATGTTTGTCTACTGTAGTGTTCTTACAAAATACCAAATCAGGCGTTCTTGTCTTTGTCTTCGCCTCTTCAGTTTCATTGTTGATAAGCTGAACCTGTGATAATCCGGTAAATTTCAAAACAATTATGTTTTTTCATCGCTTTTTATTCACATTTCTGGACAGTTTACATTTCAGCAAATTGAATTGTAGCTGCAAGTTGAATTGTAGTGGCAAGAGATGGGATAGTTAATGAAATATGTGTACTAGATAAGTGAAAAGGTATTTAGAACCTTAAATAGATAAAGAAAAACCTTGTTATGTTGAGAGGAAAGGTGGTATAAGTGGTTACCGTAGTTAGGAAGAAGGGCTATGTATATAGACTACCTTGGTAGATGGAAGTATAATACATACGTAGGTGACTGAATAAATTAGCTGCTAGATAAATCTAGAGAACTGACTAACTCATAAAGTAGATTTAGAGAAAGTCATGTGATCAAATTGAATAATATGTATAGATGGTCGGTGTAGGTGGTAGACTAAGCATGTGTTCATAATGTTTTGTTCAAAATGTTTTCATTTCGAGTGAAAACTTTCAATATAGTTGCTTTTGTGGCATTCTTGTTTTCTGCTGATGTTTTGGTGAAAGTATTATTCGTTCGTTTCTTACACTTGACGCAAATATGTGTGTCTTTGCTGTCAGAGTGATGCGATCTGTTAAAAGCAAACAATATTGACTGTGTATCAAATGTTATTTTCTGGTGTCAAAGTAGTATATTGATTTCGCTAAAGTTGGATCAAGAAGTGTGTAACATGTTCACATTCAAGAAACATCATGAACGGAAATCAGAATGGAAAGATTTGTACCCCTCTTACAGTTTACACTTGTCAGAGGGATACACATAGTACGTGATCGAGACTATCAGGTGTCCGACTCCCATTGTCGTCGAAGCTGCGACGGCTGAGTGGGTCAGATCGCAGACTATGTCCTGACGATTAGGTGACTCTGAGGGTGTGGGTTCGAATCCCAGGATGAGACTCAACTCAAAAGGTACTACAATCTGTAATTTACTGAGTAAGTGCAATCCCAAATCAAACATGTTACATCTGATCACATTCTAAATGGCATTGTGTATTCAAAGATGTACATAAAGCATTATTAAGTACTTATTTAAGTAATTTCTGATGTAGATTATTCGATATAAGAACTTGTATTGAATTTCAGGAACTTATCATCAGTTGCACATTTTCTGTACTGAAGAACAATTTCTCCAAAGTAAAAGTAATGTCTGGGTGTACAGTTTCCCCCTTATTACATCTAGTTAGAAGGCTATGATCATTATAGAAGCTATTTGTTAATGCTAAATACAAGTTATTTCATATTCAGTAGTGTTCAGTATATTAAACCAGGCATGTATGAATGTCTCGTACGGTGGCCTAGTGGTTAACACATTAAACTTCTGATCCAAAGTGCAAGGGTTCAAATCCAGCGTAATGGTAAAAACGTTTGTAAATTTAATCAGTAAATATAAAGCCTCACTTTCATTATTGATGGTCACATGACCCAACCCTTGCACAAGATCTTCATGCAAAGTCGGATTCACTGTGCTATCAACATGGTCACTTGGCTGTCTGCAAACCTCTCTGTATGGCAACACAAATGTGAGTATTCTTAATCATATATTGTGTTCTTTACATGACATTTGAATAGGAATTATCATTTGGAATATTATGACCATTATTATTGTGAAATTTGATAGAAAGCTGTTATTGAAGCACGTTACTGAAATGCATTGTCTGACAATCTTCACACGTTTTATCTAATAATTTTGAAGTGCTATTTTTGATCATCATGAAATCCTATACTAGTATTTGAAACTTCAGAAAGGAAAGACTTCCTTCCGTTCCCCCAACCCTAAACCTAACTCTTAACCTAACTCTTAACCTAACTCTAAACCTAACTCTAAACCTAACCCTAAACCTAACCCTAAACCTAACCCTTAGTCATTTTGTGAGTTCTATAGTAATTGGTGTATTAAGTTTTATTAATAATTTTAGTATATTTATAAATATTATTTGGGATGGGGGAACGGGAGGAACTCTTACTTTCAGGAAAGTTATATTCAAATGACTGTAATTAACGTATCAGCTAAAAGAATCATTTAGTTTATTTAGTTTCTTAAACCTCATCGATGGATCGAGTCATGTCAACGATAATTAGCCAATGACTTGGAGTAGTGTTCTTGCATCTACACTATTGTTTATTCCTGTGTCATAAATGCATATATTTGGTACAAGTATTCCGCAATTGATACCATGGTATGGAGATAATATTATGTTGCATCTGACCACTTTCTAAATTGCATTGTCTATTCAAAGATGTACATAAGTCACCATAAAGTAATTTCGTCTTTAGTTGGTAAATTCTTGGGTAGATTATTTCTTGTTTTAAAATTCCAGTAACCTGATATCCTTTGCACATGTTCTGTATTGAAGGATAATTTCTCCAAAGTAAAAGTAACGTTGGGAAGTACAGTTCCCCCCCTTGTCACATACAGTTGAAAGGCCGTGATCATAAGAAGAAGCTATTGTTTATTGCTGTGTCAGAAATGTGTATATTTGGTATAGTTTTTAGCAGCTGACACCATTGTATTGAGATATTGTTATGTTGTGTCTGACCACTTTCTAAATGGCATTGTGTATTCAAAGATGTACATAAGTTATTATAGTACTTTCGTCTTCAGTTGATAGCATTATAATATTAAAAATGTTGTTAAAGTCTAAGCAGGCGCCTTTGCTTGAATCCTCAAAAGGAGTGAAACCTGCTAATCAACAAGTATCAGATACATTTGTTATAATTATTCTTCATCAAATTATCTCCTTCGCGGAATTGGTGATCAAGCAATGTTGTTTTAAATATAACGTCACTTACATGTCTGGGGTTAATATGCTGATTTCTCTAAAATCTACCCAAAATGTCCATGACGTCATTCCAGTATGAATTATCAACCTGCAATTTTCTTTTTGAGTGATGCAAGCCCCTTGCCTGAAGAAGTCTTGATTACATGAATACGTTGGATATTTGCTTAAATTCGTATGTGTGTTCGATAGTGTTGGGAATTGGTTAAAATCTCATAATTGATGATAAGTTCATTACCACCGATCAATCATCGAAAATAATTCGCTAGCGTCATTTATAAAATTTGTTAATGCACAAATTAATAAGGAAAAAACATGTAGTTATGATTGTAACAAATTTCAGTAATGTTCCGTGTTAACAACTGTTGTTTCCTCGTATATAATCTTCACTATTAACATAGATCTACTCTCATTAACGTTACCATGAAGCATCACTTTACCTCTGCAGTATATGGTATCCTTTGCATTCTGAATACAGCTGTCCGTAATTTTACGAGACTATTATGCATCAAGACTGTGTTTGTGACGGAAAAATCATTAATCTTTCTGCACTTCGGGAAATTAGTTCTCCTTAGATAGAAGAAAATCATTGGGAAGATAGGCTGATTTCTGATCATCTGAAATCCACAAGGTAAGACAACATGACTCTTGCTCCCCACAGCAGGATATTTATTCTGGTAATAACTGACGATTTTCTGTCTGACTCAGATGTGATATCTATGATCTTTCTTTCAGACGATTTTGCTTGTAAAATAGCAGTGTTGTACACATAGACGATATTATGTCATTACCGTCTGTCTACATTTACCTTCTCATATTCAACAGTCCATAGTCATTTTCCAGCGTCGCAGACCTTGTAATTTGTAAAATCTATGCAGGAGAAGTCTTCAGATAAGCTACAATGTGGCTTGTAGTGCACTGAGCTCAATCTTCGTAACATTTTCCATGTATCATAGTTCATGCTCACAAATGTCCATATGTATCGAATTATCATAAACATCCATATATACCACAATACTGTAAACTGCTATATGAACCGTAATACTGTCAACGACTATATGTACCGCAATGCCATAAACGTTATACTATAGACGTCCATATAGACTGCTATACTGTAAACGTCCAGATATACTGTAAGCGTCAATATGTACCGCAATATCATAAACGGCCGGTTTTTTTCTGCAATACTGTAAACGTCCATACATGTACCGCAATACTGTATACGTCCATATATGTACCGTAATAACATGAACGTCCATATGTATCGCAATACCTAAACGTCCATATGTACCAGAATACCTAAACGTCCATATGTACCAGAATACCTATGTACCAGAATACCTAAACGTCCATATGTACCAGAATACCTAAACGTCCATATGTACCAGAATACCTAAACGTCCATATGTACCAGAAACCTAAACGTCCATATGTACCGAAACACTATGAACGTTCACATGTACCGAAACACTATGAACGTTCATATGTACCGAAACACTATGAACGTTCATATGTACCGAAACACTATGAACGCCCATATGTACCGTAACACTATGAACGTCCATATGTACCGAAACACTATGAACGTTCATATGTACCGAAACACTATGAACGTTCATATGTACCGAAACACTATGAACGCCCATATGTACCGAAACACTATGAACGCCCATATGTACCGTAACACTATGAACGTCCATATGTACCGAAACACTATGAACGTCCATATGTACCGCAATAATGTAAACGTCCAAAACCAGACTACCTAAACGTCCAAATGTACCAGAATACCTAAACGTCCAAATGTACCAGAATACTTAAATGACCATATGTACCGAAACACTATGAACGTCGCTATGTACCACAATACTGTAAACGCCCATATGTACCAGAATACTTAAACATCCATATGTACCGAAACACTATGAACGTCCATATGTACCAGAATACCTAAACGTCCATATGTACACCAGTACCATAAACCACCATATGCCAGTAAAATCCCTTGACTGTTCGATTCACTGGTTGAGAGAGCGAGTAGGTGAATGAGAGAGTGAGATCGTATTTCAATTTTATCAGGGTGTCCCAGGTTGATGTGGGAGGAAAGAACAAGTGATGGATCCTGCGGGCGCTTACCACTTTCCTTAAATCCAAAAGCCCTTATAAACTTAGAAAAATATTCAGAGCGACGGGATTCGAAACATCGATAATGGGTGTTTTACCGCCATCGAAGGGCGAAACTCTGTACAGCGAATGCTGGAGCAGGACCGGAATCGGGTCAATTGGCAGTTCTAGCCTGTTAGATTCCAATCATTCAAACATTTACCCTAAGCACATTTTATTCGTAGATCGATCACATAGTTAATACCAAGAGACATAAAAATGTGTTACTTGCTGTTAACCAGTCCCACGGCGTTAATGGTAAATAATAAAGGCATAACTCAGGACTAGTACAAGCAGTCACTCACACAGACACGCGCACGCACAGAAAAAACGCCAGTGTTGTAAACTTGAGCAGGACGTTTAAATCCATTTCAATAGACTTACTGACGTGGGGCAGCATTGCTGAATACGTCCCATATTTTAGTGTTAAAAATATAAACAGTTTTAGACAATATGCAACCCTCGTCTTTGCAGGTGCGCTAGGTTCACGTTTTGACATAGCACTCAGATTTTACTGTTATAGCTTTAATCAGTTTCAAGTGATAGGTCACCTCTTGCTTGTTGGTGCGTTGCAGTTCCCGTTGTGACATAGCACTGAGAGTTTACTGTTATTTAAATAGTTTAATTTAATATGTAGGCCTAGGCTTTGCAGGCGTGTTACTGTTCACGTTGTGACATAGCACTCAGAATAAACTGTTTAGCTTTAAACAGTTTCATGTGATCATGCAGCCTCTTTCTTGCAGGTGTGTTACAGTTCCCCTTGTGACATAGCACTGAGAGTTTACTGTTATTTAAATAGTTTAATTTATTATGCAGACCTAGGCTTTGCAGGTGTCTTACTGTTCACGTTGTGACATAGCACTCAGAATTTACCGTTGTACCTTTGAACAGTTCAATTTGATATGAGACCTCGTCTTTGTAGGTGCGTTACAGTTCACATGGTGTCATAGCACTCAGAATTTGCTTTAAACAGTTCCCTGTGCCATCTCACCCTCTTCATTACGGTTTACATAGTGACCTAGAATGCAATTAATACCTTTCGAGGACTTGTGTTACGAGATATTTATTCCATTTGCTATTTCAGTCGTATGTTATGTGTTGCTTGTGAACGTCCACCGTTGGTCACTACCGTCATTATGGTGAAACATCATTTGCATTTTCGCATGATGAATGTGTAGTATTTGTATGTACAAGCTGTGTGTACGGAGCTCCAGCGGCATAGCCATACTGTGGACACAAACAAGCAAAAGGACGGTATCACAAAATACTATTTACCTTACGTAAGTCAGTACAAATAAAGTGCACACTACGACACATGTAAAGGTAGCTGTTTTGCATGATAACAACACTCAACAGAGGAATATACTTGATATATGTATATACAGCATTAACAAGAAGCAGGTCTCGGTCAAGCCAGCGAGATATACAAACCATATGATGGTGATTTAAATTGTCGCATCACCCTATGAACGTCACCAGGCAACGTAACGTCACCGTTGGCAGTTGAGGAAGATGTCGCCGGGTGCAGTATCCGGCTGTGTCGTCACGGCCGACGTTCACTACTCAATTTATACAAGTAGCAGGGTGTCACATTACTGTTATATATATACCATAGTCATCAGTACAATTGTATTTACATCATTCTGTCATAGTTCACCGTATGCACAGATCAAATTGACGGACTATTTACAAGTGTTCTCTCCCAACTACAAACAGTCACTCAAGGCAACTCATCAGTCCCGCGTAAGGCCAACTTGAAACACAGTCCTGTCAGGAAACCAGTTCTGCAGTCAATTATGACGTCATAATAGATCTGCAGTAAGGGGTCAACCTAGTTGTTCTGTTTCCTGACAAACTGTATGCCAGCCGGCATGTCTATCTACACCATAACCTCATATATCACGCATGGTTCTAACCACTTTCTCAGCACATGTTTAATGACTAGGCACGGTGTTCATACAGTTGAGCGGAGCGAGGCACATCAGTACATTCAGACATCAGAGTCCCGTGTAGCCTGGGTTTGCACAAGAGCCGTCCTTTTCTCGCCTCCCTTCAGTATGTCCTTTAGAAATATTTTAATGAACGTATCTCTGAACTGTTTGCTCATTGTACAGTACAGGACAAAGTTTATTCCATTGTTGATGAGAGCGAGAATATCCATTAAATCCCCTAGCGGGCTGTACACCTCTCTGAAAAACCCATCGATGACTCCACTGAGCAGTTGAAGGATTCCTTGAGGAATCTCAGTCAACAGAAACAATGCAACGACAATGAGAAGCATGCGTGTCGTTCTGTTGGTTTTCCCTTGCCGTTTGTTGTCGTCATCAGCTTTCTTGGTCTTATTCAATAGCTTCTTCCTCCTCTTCTCCGCATCCTTCATTGTCTTAATCAAACACACGCTTAGTATTGTCAACAGAAAACACGGTAGTAGTTTTACCAAGAGGGCTTGTGTCCAGAAATTGAGGTTCTTGATGAACACTGAGGCAGGAGTGTCCTTCTTCACATCGATGTACCAAGACGTAACGTTGTTCTCCACATACGTGGTGAACTCGTAGGACACGCTGTTCGGTATACATGCAATCGTCGTCACTACCGATACGATCACAATTGTCAGCTTGGCTCTCTGAATACTACACAATTTGGCTCCGTGTCGAGGATTGCGTATGAATATGTAACGAAAGAGTGCCAGTGAAACCGTCAGCCATATTGAAATAGAGTGAACGACGACGCTGAAAATGGCGTAGAACAAAAGAAAACGGGCGTTTGCTAACGGGGACGGACGGGTAGCAAACATGTGGTAGTTAAGTATGGCATATGGGAAGTAGGCTGCCATTGTCAGTCCATCTGACACGGCCAACCCCGAAAGAATAACGTTAGTCGGTGATAGCATATTTTTGCTTGTCAAAACAAAAAAGTTCAAAGCATTTGCCACAACTCCGAAGATGCACACTAAAGGGGCAGCATATCCATGGATGGGTTGGTACCATGAACTCCACAACTGCAGGCCCGTCGGTACTTCTTCAGAAGCGTTAGCCCCCATGTCTGACAGCGTGTTGTTACTGCCGACGGTGGCGTTGAAGTACGCAGCGGTTGACGTCATTTGTCCAGAGTCCGCAATAATGACAGGGGGACAAGCAGTCAGCGATGATATCAAGCCTTGGGGTGCTTTGATTGGTCGATGAGAAACTAAGCTGTTAACTAGCACGCTTAGTCAAATTGACTTCTGGCATGACCATTTGTCCGGCAATGAGTGGTAAGTCCAATTGGGGCTGTAGACGTCTTCTTCCTGCAACAGTAAGGAAACACATTTAGGATGTCATCTGATGTTACACTTACACATTCAACACGGAAGATTCTTCACACCTAAGTGAAGTTAGGCGTGACTAAATATTATCAAATGAGTTGACATACTGAAAAGAACGGAAGTTTATTAATCTTGCTTTCAAACCTGCTTTCTGGACAAGACATGCAATAACAACTTATATTTATCCACACAGAGTCGTGATGTTGTTTTGAAAAATAATAGTAATAATAAACTGTTTTAAGGTGAAGCTTATCTAATGCTGTCTGTTCCTGCCGTTTGTTCAGAAAATCGTTACAAGCTGTCAATCACGTATGCCAATTATTTTGATAAATTCGCAGCCCAAGCACGCAGAACATGAAAAGCTCGATATCAAGAAAACTCGTCAACAAATATACATTCTTACTAACATGAAATACACGTGAAGTACCAGGACATGCTCATTTTCATTTTCGGCACCAATAGTTTTACTGTCAAAGGGCGGGTAACTCTAACACTGGAAACGCATTTAATTTTTTTTACTTAACTATGACCCATAAGGGCCCATTATCTATATTTCCGTCTGCTGCGTGTATTCACATGTCAGTTATGTCATCAAGTATGTAAATCGGGGTAATGTGATAGCCTAGTGGTTGAAGCGTTCGTTCGTCATGATGAAGATCCGGGTTTGATTCCCCACATGCATACAATAAAACCCATGTCTTGGTCCCTGTCGTTATGCTCTGGAATAGTGCTTAATGCATCAAACGGGACTTCAAGAAAAGAGAAAGACTTCTATCTTGGACCATGATTATCACATATAGTGATGTAAGCTAGTTCTTGACATACACAATGTGAGTTGGCTGATAGGTGTATGTGGGCCTCGAAAGCTTTCATCTTGCCAGATGGTGGTTTTCCTGATTCAGACTACTACGAAATGACATAAGCATATGGTATGAAACATCCTCGAGAACTAGCCTGGTGAAATGAGCATCTGAATGCATGATGGTGTTCTGTGATTCTCACGTACACATTCGGTTCGTCAAACTGACTGAACGGTCAGCAGCCCCCTAACACCTGAACTGATCTTCATGACCCTAAACCAACCAACCCTACTTGCAACTTCAACCGCTCAACCAAACTTAATCTCCATCGATATTTATACCTTTGATTCCATATGGTAAACCCCTATCCCAACCTCAAACCATATCACCAACCTGAAACCCCACTCGAATTGCCAATCCACATCACCAGTCAGTTCTCCCCAAATCCATCCATATCACCAAGGTGAAACCAAACCCTAATTGCCAGTCCGCTTCACCATCCATATCCACAAACCCACAGTGCCTAGCCATACTGCCAATGCCAAACCTTATTCACTCGAGATGTCCAGCTGCGTCGTCAATCCTATGCTTCTATTCAAGAAATGTCTCTGAGAAACTCAAATCCCAAACACACACCAGGTTCCGCCAAACGCTATGTCACACACAACAAAAACACATACGCGCAATGTGGCTTGTCTTCGACATTCTGTCAGAGCTGCTGACTCTATTACTGATAATTGTCAGCACAGTGCATGTTGGCAATCATTTCATCACATTAGAGTGTTTTGAAGCATAGATCATCATTAACCCTCAATCACAGCTTTCGACTGTAGAGGGGCCCCGTTATACACCCTCAACCAACACTCATCTTCACCGTGGACCTACTAGCTGTAAGCTATTCCTCAGAGGTCAGTGGCAATAGACTATAATGAAGATGGCTTTACGTCTTAATCCATAAACCAATACTGCACAGGCTAGATAAATGACCACGTGATAAAACTAATACTTAAAGGTCATGTTCATGGATCATGTGAGGAGAGGCTGACAAAGACCAATGACCATCCCTTGTTTCTTCCCATGTATCCCTAACGCTTATGTGAACGTTATAGGAATGTACCTATGGAAGTTATCACACTATCATCCCTTCTGAGGCGGAAGCCTAGTTCTAGAACTGCAAGTTCCGTGTGTTTAGTCATAAAATGACACAAAGAACCAAAGGAACCAGCTGAAAAGGTAACCAACCCATGCCCTGGGACTGGTATAAAGAAGCTGAAATTAATCAAGTTTAGTTCTAAAATTTTAAACAAGCATGTCATACTTGCCACAAACAAATACTAAATTCAGGAACTCAATACAGGGTATCATTTTACAAAATAGATACTTTAGAAATGTATAGATGGTGGTATGCTCTCAAGCATGATTTGTGTTTGGTTACAAATGCATTCAATCGATGTTTACAATTGCTAAACTGCATTTCGTGTCTGGCATAACGAAACAGTTGTGTTCGTCAATCTGACATTTCCTTCTTGGGAATTCAGGAACTAATCAGATTGTAAACAGTTGATGGCAGTTGCCAGAGGTCACTTTATAGGAACTTCAGTGGTCAGAGAGTCTTCTGGGAGCGCATGATTATTGGATTGTTGACCCTTTTGGACAATCAACAAGCTGAAAGTTACACCCCTGCGGCGCGGGGCTGTGTGAAACATGTTTATGCCCAGGGTTCCTCACTGAAACAGTGATTGCCGTCAACATTCCGAGAAAGCGTATCATATATGTTCTTAACCCAGGGTGAACACATACGAGTTTGTGTAGGCATATTTAGTATTTACTCGACCAGTACTGAAAACGGCCCTGACAAGGGCTGAAAACTGAAGCTGAACATTTAAGACTGTCACAATTTGCTTTGTTGAGTTTGCTTTGTTCACCAGACCCGCAGACAACTTTGATCATATTATCGAATCAAATGTCTTGTCCGACTATGTGTCTAGGTTTGTCCCACCATAGACGGGCTCTTGGTTTCAGAGTTGTAACCATCAACGACCTGCATGACTCTGGGTGTGAGCGAGTTTAGTTTTACGCTGCTTTAGCAATATTGTAGCAATATCACGGCGGGGGACACCAGAAATGGGCTTCACACATTGTACTCATGTGGGGAATCGAACCCGCGGATTCGGCGTGACGAGCGAACGCTTTAACCACTAGACTACTCCACCGCCCCAAGCATCACTCGGGACTTTCCTCACACATCACGCTGACATGGTGTGATACAACCAACACACTGTTCAAATAGGTGTTGAAGTAACTTGTTCTTAGTTACTCAAGTACACCACACTTTCGAGAGGGTCTCTAGTGGTCACTTGTGTCTTAAGCGTTCAATCCTCACACCAAAGGCCCGAGTTCGACTCACTACCACGACACCAAAATCGGAGCCCACTGGTTCCCTAATGCGGAGCTGACAGACAATTATAATTATTATTGA
Organism: Haliotis rubra; assembly: GCF_003918875.1. Lineage (NCBI taxonomy): Eukaryota > Metazoa > Mollusca > Gastropoda > Lepetellida > Haliotidae > Haliotis > Haliotis rubra. Next base: position 2,231,393 of record NW_025767357.1, on the reverse strand, counting down.
AAGCATAGTCCTTTATCCATGGTGCTATTTCATATGATCAGAATCGTTTGTGACCTTTGATATTTTTCCCAAAAGCCACTGTAAATGATGCGAAACATCAAATTCGAACGGTTTTAATTTATAAGTATATACATGCAGTTCGGGTACCAAGAACTGCTACTATATGGCGCGTGCAGCTGTCTTTGGAGTATCAGTTCCAATTATAATATGGTAATCTAATCTATACTAATCTGACGCCGTGAAACCAAACAACAAGTCTCTGTAGCCTACAATTTTCTGACCAGCAGAACTCCCTACCTGGTCGTTACTGTATATTCAGAAAGTGACATTTCGACATGATGGCTGAACACCAGTAATAACTGACCGTAAATTACAGTTGTAGCACGTAACTACCAGACAGTACACCGACGACAATCTGTGAACTGTATGGCTGACCTGAACAAAACTTAGTCGTTAACTGTTCCAGGAGTTACATGACAAACGTGATTAAGCCGGTGTTTACGCTGCTTTCAGCTTTATTCCAGACACATGAGGGTGATGGGCACTGTGGGCGTCACACTTCAACCGTGAAAGGACAGGAACCCGTTTCTTCGGTGTCACGATTGTACTGTTAAGCGACCCTATCGCTTCCTTATATATACTCATGGAAACGAATAAGGGAACACTTGAAAGTACAAGTGTTCCTTTAATCTTTTCCAGGTTTCTTCACAAGGTATGTACTGCACTGTGGGTGAAATTCTGGAAATGAATAAAGGAACATGTGTATGTTCATGTGTTCTTTAATTCGTTTCCATGAGTATATAAGACAAAGTATCGTCATCATTCGAAGGGCAAGAACGAGCTATATGGCACATATTCTGCAACGGTATGTGCAAGTAGAAAGAGCGAAAACGACCACTGGCATAAAAATAGGAACATTTACCAAGATAACGCAAGGCGTAGTCACAGAACCACTTTGAAATGGCGTAAGGCGTCCTTCTCAGAACCACTTAAAGATGAGGCAAGGCGTAGTCACAGAACCACTTTGAAATGGCGTAAGGCGTAGTCACAGAACCACTTAAAGATGAGGCAAGGCGTAGTCACAGAACCACTTTGAAATGACGTAAGGTGTCCGTCACAGAATCACTTAAAGTTTAGGCAAGGCGTAGTCACAGAACCACTTTGAAATGGCGTAAGGCGTAGTCTCAGAACCACTTAAAGATGAGGCAAGGCGTAGTCACAGAACCACTTTGAAATGGCGTAAGGCGTCCTTCTCAGAACCACGTAAAGATGAGGCAAGGCGTAGTCACAGAACCACTTAAAGATGAGGCAAGGCGTAGTCACAGAACCACTTAAAGTTTAGACAAGGCGTAGTCACAGAACCACTTTGAAATGGCGTAAGGCGTCCGTCACAGAACCACTTAAAGATGAGGCAAGGCGTAGTCACAGAACAACATTATAATGACGTAAGGCGTCCGTCACAGAACCACTTAAAGATGAGGCAAGGAATAGTCACAGAACCACTTTGAAATGGCGTAAGGCGTCCGTCGCACAACCGCTTAAAGATGAGGCAAGCCGTCGTCACAGAACAAAATTAAAATTACGTAAGGCGTCCGTCACAGGACCACTTTGAATGACGTAAGGAATGGAAATACCACCATCTCAATCCGCCCGTCTGCACCTTCTTGTATATAACATCTGAATACGAATGGAATTCCAGGCCAGCAGTTCACCCCACGTAATTAAAGCCACACCATGAATCAACCGCAAGTGCAAATCGTGCAAGATCTACAGTTAACACCAGCCATAGTATACTATGAATATTGACATGCCCTGCTTGAGCCCCTCATGTACACGTTGGCGACGGGACCTGTCTAAGATGCCCGAGCACCCTGTCTGTCTTACAGCGGGATTGAATAACAATTGTCTGGGGAAATCAACGAGAACCTTCGCAGCGCCAAGCTATCAAATATAAATGTTTATACTCACTTTATAAAATATGTTATGTACGTTTCAATTTGATACACGAGAACATCGCCTGAACCTCTTCACATACGTCTGCATACGGTGTTCTTACATACATCATCCTTCCAACAGATACTAATGAACATATATCTCGGGGTGATCGAAACTTGCGGCATCTAGTTTCCAACTATACCTGATACCAAGTAAGAAAGGCTGTTCCATAGTCTCTTTTTATTCTATTAGAGATTATGTTTATATCCCAAAATTAGTCTTCTAAATTTTCAGTTTGTAAATAGCAATAGTGAACTCAAGGTGAAAATGTACAACTGAGGTGACAATAGGTAATGATGAAATGGTAACAGATGAGGTTCAAATGGTATAGGAGGCACTGTGATGCCATATTCATGTAGAGAGTTTTGAATGGTTCCAACCTTTCCATTTTTAGGCCAACTCAATCATCTTGTCATCTACATAATTAGAGCTTCATAAGCACGTATTTATGGCTGGATATCGCACAATACTGATACCAGTGGTAGTAATAATAAAAATAGTAGTAGTAGTAGTAGTAGTAGTAGTAGTAGTAACCGCAGCAGCAGTCTTAGTCGTATAGCGACAGAAACTGCAACCACAAGACATACAAGCACACGCCACATATCATTACAATTCATCTGACATCTTCATCAATTCTACGAAACATCATAATATATTGATCGTATTTGACGGATACTTAGTTTATTCAACTGGTAAACCACGGTAACATCCCAGACGGTTTCGTATCGAATACCACTTCCTCGCCCGATGCTGCAGCATATTGTCTGTTTTTGCGTAATACCTTTCGTCGTTGTAACGTGTGGTTTCATCTCAGTTGGCGCTGCTACAGATCCCCGTCTCACTGAATGCCTGCAGGTGCATACTCTTGACTGTGGGCTGATGGCTGCTGCGGTATGTACAGTATGAGCTAGACCGTTTCTGCCAAATGTACCTGTTAGGACATCTGCCGCAATCTTCACGTCGGTAGCATAGCAGAGTGGCCCGTCCGCAATCAATTCTATGCTGAACACTTCCCATATTAGCACTGAGTGGTGTTCCGCATGGAAACCATTGCAGCCGAGCTCAGCTCCAGTCCTCCACGCTTCTTCCTCTGTCCTCCCCTGTGTCCTCCTGCCCTCTGTGATCATGCTGGACGTGATGTAGGTGTCATCACGTTATTCGTATTACAGAATTTGCTGTGGTTTTACACCGTGATTACGCCCAACAACACATGGGATCGTTGAAAGGGCACCCTTTGTCGTCACTGTCTCGTATCAACAGCTATGAATCTATGGCTAAAAGCCTTGCGAACGTCAGAGGAAAACATAACAATGTCGCCGCTGATTCCATTCGTTAACGTTTCCTTGAGAATGATTGATATGTTGATTGTTAATAAAGGCATGGCCCTCTTTGAAGAAACACATTATAAACGGAATTAAGGAACAAAGAGTTCGCGTCGGTACATGAACTCAACAATTCTGTTTTGATTCTCATTTCGGTAACAGGGAACAATCATTTTCGTAATGACATTTAAAATCTTAAGCACACATATACTTCGCTTAGCCTCTAAAATATTTTCTTAATTATCTAGAAAAGGGAGAGGTTGTTTGAATCACAGCTTATTCCTTAATGCACTTTAGCTTTAACTTATTTTACCTCTAAGGAAACTTTTCATGCACTTAAGTCAATTTAACTCTCAGAAAACTCTTACGACCGAGTTTTTGAATGTTGATTTGAACCCCAGCCGCAATATTCTAGTAAATAATCAATTTGGGGCTAGGTAATGAAAAGGTAAACAAAAACTAAGAGCAACGATTATACCCTGGAGAGCACGTTGCAAAACATGCAAGTGCAACAGCCTTCAAACACAAGAAATGACATCGTCCAACCTGTTATGTCGAGCATAAAAATGAACTTGACCGTCATGTAGCGAGGCTCGACAGACAGTGGGTAAAGTAACATCCTACAACGCTAATGTAATAAAGCATATATATAATAGTCTTCATCAGCTAGAGAGATGTGCATTTACCCCCGCGGTTACTGAGAATCGTCACTAAGATAACGAATAAAGCCCACAATCCATTGACGGCGGATCATTAGAGGGATGACAAAAACGTGTGGGGATAAGCAAATATCCAAAACGCGATTTTATACACTTTGCGACTGTTATCCTTCGGCAAATGCACAAAACTCGTAAAACAATCCTTGAATACATTAATTCCAGAAATAAGAACTGTTATTTCGAAAACGGACGACACAGACAAAATACATTGAAAGATGAGTTCTTTACAGAAATAAGACGGCGAGGCTAGGCAAAGAGCTAACAGGTTCACCTTTAAGAAAAACACATTTCGAAAGAACAATTAACCTTCCCTCGTACGTAACTATTGTCGACGATAACGTTGTCAGCCCATAGGATGCTAGCATGTCAACTGTACTGGTGTGTTGAGCTCGTGTAATCACAGGAGCAGAGATGGCTTACACCACCCCGACCCGACTCTGACATCGGCCTCATGAATACCTTTCACTCCAAATACGGAACCTGCGTAAAATCTTAACGCGGATTACATGTGAAAAAATAATATTGATTGTGTGAATTCAATTCGTTTGTACAAACCCATGCCAAGCAGTTGTAAGCTACATCACAGCGCAAGTGTGCTCCAGAGGTTTTGACCAGGTGACATCCCTTCTCAAACAAAGACTAAAAGAATATTTAGTTGAAGGATTTCCGCCCGAAATAGCAAAAGCGGGTTTCTGCGGGTTACAACATTTACACTGCAGTGGTTATAGGTGTTATGATGCCTTGCGGGTTCATCAAGTATCATAAATCATTCAGAAATGAGGTGCTTCTTTTCCTTATACCTGCAAAATCCATTTGTAATATTCGCGTTCCAGCTTTATCCTTACCATCACGGCTGATAATGAGCTTAACAAGAGAGCGTCAAATAACTCTCTTTCATGACAATGAGTAAATATAAAATGTGGGACACGCTAACGAAGTTCTTCGTCATTGTCATTCGTAGGTTTTGTCGTGTAAGATTTATGTAACGCGCTGAGCATGATACTTCATATATATAGGGAACTGCAGATGAACACTAATTATGAATCAATGACCTTGTCCACGTTCAGTGACCGCTTCAGCAAACAAGGATATTAGGATGATTATGTCATTTTTGACATTCAAGATGGTTGTTGAGAATTGTGTTCCTCTTCTTTACACGTGCCCGTGGCTCTGCCACATTTATAAATTGAATGCTATTTGAACTGGTTTGTCGACCTGGGTCAACGTGCCGTAGACCCGTGAAGATCCGGGTTAGAATGAACCTTCAGTAACCCATGATTGTCGTAAAAGGCGACTAACGGGATCGGGTGGTCAGGCTCGCTGGCTTGGTTTACACATGTCATCGGTTCCCAATTGCCCAGATCGATGCTCATGCTGTTGATCACTGGATTGTCTGGTCCAGATTCGATTATTTACAGACCGCAGCGATATAGCTGGAATATTGCTGAGTGCGGCGTAAAACTAAACTCACTCACTCAACGTGCCGTAAAGCAGACACAGCCATGATTGTCGTGACAATTTAACTCCAATCTTCGGCATTAGTACTCCTTCGTGCTTTGTGGCCAAATGGTTTCATTTGTCTTAATAATTCATCTGATTGAGTTTGTATGGGGTGGCGACATTCTTAACTACATTGCAGCAATATCACGACAGCTGACACCAGACTTTCACAAATTGTGAATGTTGGGAATGAAACAGCAACTTTCAGTGTGACGCATGAACACTGTAACTACATGGCGACCCAACCATCTCCCTGAGTATATCACTTCTAAATGCCGTTCAAAGACTCCATCTCCCTGAAGTTTAGAAATGTATTAATTGGTTAAGCATTTTCCATACAAACTCCATGAGAGACGCAAGTGTGTGAAATATTGTTCTCCAACAAATGCTGTGCGTATTTCTCGTTTCCATTTTAAGGGCCAATCTTGGATAAAAGGTAGGGACCATCTCTTATGCTATGAAACTGCCAGATATAACTACCGTTTCTCGATCGTAGATAAAGGGACATAACTATCTCCCCGAAGACAAAAAGGTCCACAACCCACAATAGTTCATTTACTCATATTTCATCTGCAGCCTGTTCTGTGAGCCGGATGTACACTAGATTCCCACGTAAGGATTGTGAGCGGGCTCACGGCAAGATCGTGGAATATGGTCTGCTCGCCTACTGACCACATTGATTGTAAGAAAACGATGTTGATTACCATTTCAAAGACATCTATTTCAGTCCTCGCAAGTTTTTGTTGAGGAGCCGGATTGATTACAACAGGGACGACAGTCACCGCTAATGCCTAGGTTTAATTCAGTCCCACCGTCCTCCACATTTGTGTAATTTTGATATTACAGACACTTCAAAGAGAAAGTCAGATATTAAAAATATTTGTGGAACTTTCAGCATGTTTTCATGAAACAGATTTCTTTTCGTTTGACCTGGAGATCTGATGGCCCTGCCAATGGGAAGCAATTCCATGTCTTTGTTTTGCCATCAAAGCTGTTGTTGCTCCATCGAACTGTGTAGGTACCAGCGTTACAGGCCGTTTCCAATAATTCCCTCAGTTCTGTGTTCAGTAAGTGAAACCAATATGTACCGACGAAGATACGAAATACCTTGTTGATATAAATCTCAGATCAAACTGTCTACAGACCCCTTGAATAAATTCAATTTCCAACTGCACATGACGGCCAAACATGGATAGCGCTAAGAGTTTATACTTATCTGTTTTCACTTTACAATATAAACTTTGCCAACACACAAATTGTGTTAGTGGCGGGTGCTATCAATAGGAAAAACATGCTTACCTTTTCCGTGAAGATATGGTGTCATAACTAGTTTTCAGGGATCCTTTCATATAATGTTCACTACTTTTGCGTTTCTCACCAATGAAATCTTTTTCGGAACACATCTTTCTTAAACTGTTCGCATTACTTGCAAGCAGCAGAATCTCTGCATCTCGCAACAGAAGTAACTCAAAATCTGTTTTACACCTAATGGAATCTGTTTCGGCAGACATCTTTTTTTAATGTTCTCTAAACTTGTACGAAGCAGAAGTAAGTAACATTCATAGTTCCTATCCTGCAAAGTCAGAAATACCTCTAAGCCCCGTGGATGTTCAGAGATGTGACCCCAGAAAACTATGCTGGTCGTAGAAAGAAACTTATGGGTGGTCAGGTTCGGTGACGAATGACGTAGGTCGATGCTCACATCATCATTCATTGGAGTGTCTGGTCAAGTCTGGATTACGTTCAAGCCGCCGTGTTATACATGGAATATTACCATTCATCCACACACATACGCACGCACACACACACACACACACACGCACACACACATGTACCTGACTCTAATCGGGGGACGGCTCCATCAGATGTTCGTTTTCATCTTTTTTTTTCTTTACCACGGACAGACACTTGGGAGCCGGCTTAAAATGGACCCAAACACCGGAGGGTCATTTGGCATTTGTTAGAGCAGACTAACCATTCACCGATGTTGTGCATCGTTGCCATTGTTTTCATTCACTGGATTGCCAAACTCAGATTCAATAATTTATAGTCTGTCATGACATTAATGGAATATTGCATAGTTGTGTCATTCCTTCCAAACTAACAGATCGCCTCCGTGGTGTAGTGGTTAGAGCGTCCGCCCGGAGAGCGGAAGGTCGCGGGTTCGATCCCCGACAGCGTCATACCAAAAGACGTTAAAATATAGTACTTGTTGGTCTCTGTCTGGTGCTCGGCATTAATGGGTACAATACGGACTGGTCGGCTGGGAGTCAGTATACTGTGTCTGAGTGGGGTATTCATGCTTCACTGCGGCATGATATCTCAGTGAGCTAGCACTTTAAAACCAGCTTAAGTCTGGGCTAGTACAAGCAGCCGCACATACACATACACACGCATGCACGTCGTCATGTGAGCGAAATATTCTCAAGCACGACGTTAAACCCAATTTCACCTCACCTCACCAAACTAACAAATGGTAAATGAGGGGCCTCTACAATATGTCCAAGTAGGGGGTGACTACAGCAAAGTAGTCAAAGACAAAAGCAGACAAGGAAATGACAACTGGAATCAACGCTACCACATCGAGACAGAAACATCTTGACGTCAACGCGCAGGAACGACAGTATCGTAATTCAATGTAGTTCCTGTACTGTGGAGGTCAAGACATCACTAACGAGCCCCACTGCATAGAAGGAGTTCCTTTCCCACTGGGAAACAAATCTACACAAATAACAATCAGCGCTGTTTACAGACGTTTCCTGCCGTAAACCGTGACACTGTGGGCTTGAAATGGAGGAAAGCTAATTCCATCTTCCCGTAGTAGTTGCTGCTTCCTAATCAGCTACACAGATAAGTCTTGCTTGATTAGAAAACAAGCCCCGACTTCTGTCCTGTTTTGAAGGGACGATGTGGAGTTGAGTGATTGAATAGGTCTTCGATTGAGCTGATCATTGGTCAGACATAATAAATCATTACTACACAACCTATCGCCAATAATTGTATCCATCAAGTTCTGCACCATCATAACAATTAGTTGGACTAATTATTTATCAAAGTAAAACCTTCAGCTTGACCTACTGGGCGTATTAATCTGAAATGATCCATTATCCTTTGAAGGGTACGTTTTGCTATGTTCATAGTAGTGTCATTCCTAGAGGGGGATTGTCAGATGATGAGGATATTTAAGAACTTCTGAGGATCAGTTTGCAATCCTCCAATTTCCCCTGGGATTTAAGTAGCCATTTTACGTAGAATTACCTTTTCTAGTTAGGCTATGTATCATAGTCAGCGATTGTTCTAAGGCACCTGAACAAGGCTGTAATCGGATCAGCACAATTACATGGTAACCTGTCCAGCAAAAGCTATCATTGATTGCTTAATATGATATATAGTGACTCGTGTCCGTCTAGCTGGCTTTAAAATAACTTCTCACTGAAATGACCTTTGTGTATCGAGTATATTTTATTGTAGGAACTATATAATTGAGGCAAGTGTTACTTGGTACATAGCCATATATTCAGAGTGTTCCTGTACGTGTGTATTACAAGATGATTTTCCTCCAACCACCTAAAAATTCAATCAGTACAAATTGACAGAAAAACTAAAAATTCAGACACTTCGACAAAGAATTCTATCACCAGTGGACTGAAAGTGGAAATCTTATGATTATGAAAACGTACAACATACATGTTCCAATCAAATTAACTCTTTTGTGGTGTTCTGAAACGGTTTTGAACGTCTGAGTTTTCAGATAATCTGTCGAATAAATGGACAGATTTTCACATCCAGTTAATGTAATGGCGCACATATATCAGCAGTTTGTAAGTGCATCGCACATAACACATACTCCGGTACATATATGTACATTATATGCTACAAGATCAAGTCTAATGTGATATCTCATGTAAAATCGCACAAGTGCATGTACGAGTCAACGATACTTGCAAGAATCCTTGTAGGATAACTTTCATCGAGATTAAACAAATCACAGAGATCCTTGCTTAATGGACATGTTTCACAAACCGTCATAAGATGTTGGAGCTGTCGAACAAGCTATCTATGATGGTCATAAAAAATAATGGAAAAAATGTTAGCCTCCCTACTTCACATTGATGATCTGGTGGTCGAGTGAGTTCTATCAACGTGGGCAAGGTGCTTAGCCGATACTCCAAATGTCTCATTTTAATTTTATCTCACATCGTCTGAAGAGAACCGGTTTTTATCTTGACTTGTGCCGTTTGAAAAGGTTTCAACAGGAGCAAAGTTCTTTGTGACGTCACAGACAACCGCCATGTCTATTGGAGTGTCAATACTGCAGTAATTCTGACTATTTGCTGAAAGTAATGAGTTTTCTTTCTGTCTCATTTAGAAATCAGAAGGAAGATGTTGGGAATGGGACAGAGGGTAATATCACCAAGAATTGACTTTATGGCTTTGATGCCAAACCGTGTGTATCATAATTACAGGCTCATTTCCAGAGTTGCCAACTTGACCTATAAGAGTCTCGTCTTGAATGTCTACTGATTAGCGTGGAATGTGACATTCAGGTTATCATCGATGTAAGTAGATGTATGTATCATGGTGTGCAATGTGGCAGTAAACTTTATATAGGTTTTAGGTGAGATTATCAAAGCGTTTCAATTGCTTTTGAGGTAATTTCATTGGAATAACGGCTACGGCGGACGATAATGACGATGCAGTAACAATAACGATCGGTCAAAGTGACCATTGTACCTTTTGGACTTCATACAAGTTTTACCTTCTGTTTTCCTGACATATTTCCTTACAAGGAAACGCCTTATCAATGAAACAAGAAAACATATAGAATATAACTGTATAAAGACAATTTGGCAATCTACTAAATGACAAGTGTATGTGTTGAATGGACAAAACGTGTTCTTTCCAAAGATGGCACAATTTCACTGAACCTAAGATTACTCCTCTTTATAAAACAACTTAACGTGAGAGAAGAAACAACTTCCTGGTAAAATACAGTACACAACTATTTTTGAAGGTGGCTCAATATGAGTGAGTGAGTTTATTTTTACGCCACTTTTAGCAATATTCCAGAAATATCAACGGGGGACACCAAAAATGGGCTTCACACATTGTACCCATGTGGGGAATCGAACCTGGGTCTTCGGCGTGACGAGCGAACGCTTTAATCACTAGGCTACCCAACCGCGCCGACTCAATATGAACGAAACCAGATGATGATGCATTGGATACCTGTATGATAGTTATGTTTAGGACCCTTTAATAATGCAGTATTTTTAAAGGTTTTGATAAGTTTTGTAATTTCTCAACAATCCAATTTTCAACCAAGTGCTTCCTTTTGCCTATCAGCGTGAAAGATAACTGCGCTAAAAAAGGAACAAATACAAAGAAATAACAACTTTCTATGGTATATAACGTACTAAGCCCCTGGTATTGTTCTATTTGCGTATAATTAATTTCGATGGACTAAAAGATGCATGATACTGTATTATTTCTGAAGATCAGGGGCGGTGGGGAAGCTTCGGGGTTAAAGCGTTAACGTTCGCTCGTCACGCCGACGGTCCAGTTCCCCACATGAGTAGAATGTGTGAAGCCTATTCCTGATGTCCCCCGGCTTGCTGTTGCTGGAATTTTAGTAAAACTCACTCACTCACTTGAAGATCATGTTCAGCTGCCCACGTCGGGTTTAATTTGTCGGTAGCGTGAAAAGTTTTGCACAACTATTAACTTACTATATTTCAGATGTATTTTAGGTATAATGTTGTGAATTTATATCAGTTTGTTTACTTGTTGTTGTTTAACGCCGCACTCAGCATTATACCAGCTATATGGTTACTTACTGTCAATAATCGAGTCTTGACCACACAATCCAGTGATCAACAGCATGAGCATTGATTTACGCAATTTGGATACGATGACGTGTCAACCAAGTCAGCGAGCTTATAACCACCAGATCCCGTTATTCGCCTCTTACGACAATCATGGGTTGCTGAAGACCAATTCTAACCCCCAACTTCACGGGTTTTTGTATTTCTAAGAGATGAGACTGGAAATGTGTGTCTCCTCGTTAGTTATCACGTGACTAGAGCATCTCGGTCAGATCATGTTAGGCATTTAAGACTGGCGCAGAATCCATTTACTTTATCTTGGTCTTGCGTCGAAAGTTTTGACAGGTTTATTTTCCCGGGATAACTTAGAGAGGAATCTTTTCTGGTGACAGATACGAGGAATACTGCCATGTGACTGGCGGGTGTAATTGTGATCTGTGGTAGATAATGGATCTAAACACGGTACAAAATCTCAGCGTCTCCATCTAAAGCATGCTTTCTCGGTCGGGTGATTGGAGTATGATTGATGAAGAAAGCTGCAGAAGATTGGGGGATCTATTGGGCATAAAGCGCTTATGGTGGAAGATAGTCATTTTACATAACGATCATCACAGTCATATGATGTCCAAGACACTTTCAAAACCATTTCAGTATTGTGTAGGTCTAAGGAGATTTTTCATCTTTTATTCATCGCATCTCACCCATTACAGTTCCCCCAGGTTAGAGAATGTAATGCTTTTTCTGAGGTAATATTTGAAAAACAAATTTGAATAAAATCTCCAAAAACATCGAGTGTCTCAAAGATAAAAGCTTTCATTTACAGAACAACATTCACGCCCCCATAGAGTCTTAATGTTTCATAAATTGCACTTTAGAGATAGATTATCATCGTCCCGGTCCCTAATGGAGAGGGTGCTTCTTAGATCTCATTCTCCCGATTGCGTTACACGCTGTTGGTTACAGCTAAGAATATAGTAATCAAAGCAAATTTTACTTGTACCATTTTGGTGAGAATAACCTGTAAGTGAACGTGCGTGGTGTCGACTGTGAATGCAAGGGCTGTGTGCGAAAACGAATGTGTGTGAAAGCGGTTTCTCTGTCTGTGTGTGTGTGTGTGTGTGTGTGTGTTGTGTGTCTGTGTGTGTCTGTGTGTGTCTGTGTCTGTGTGTACTCGTAATTTAAACTGGGACAGTGACTGTGTGTATTTGGGACAGTGACTGTGTGTGAAAATGGCGTGTGTATGTGACATTAACAGTATGTGAAAGTGTCGTTTGTATGCGTGACATTGGTTATGCGTGAACGCAGTGTGTGTGTAATTTAGACAGTGAAGGAGGCATGCTTTGTTAAAGCGGTGTTTGGATTTTTTATTGTGACAGTGTGTGAAACTGGCATGTGTATGTGACATTGGTTTGTGTAAAAGTGGCGTGTGTATGTGTGACATTGACTGCGTGGAAAAGTGGCGTGTGTATGTGTGATATTGTGTGCAAGTGATGTTTGTGACATTGACTGTGTGGAAAGTTGCGTGTGTATGTGTGACATTCACTTTGTGTGAAAGTGGCGTGTGTATGTGTGACATTGACTTTGTGTGAAAGTGGCGTGTGTATGTGACATTGACTTTGTGTGAAAGTGGCGTGTGTATGTGTGACATTGACTTGTGTAAAAGTGGCTTGTACATGAGTGACATTGGTTTTGTGTGAAAGCGTGTGTGTGAGTGTGTGATTTAGACAGAGATGGTGGCATGTGTGAAAATGACTCGTTTGTTAAAGCGGTGTTTGTATCTGTGACTGTGACAGTATATGAGATGTGCATGTGTATGTATGACATTGTCTGTATGTGAAAGTAGCGTGTGCATTGACAGTGACTGTGTGTAAGTGTGGCGTGTGTAATTGTGACATTGACTGTGTGAACGTGGTTTGTGTGAGAGTCACCTGTGAATGAGAATGACAAAATGTCATATTGCCTCATACCGATTTATTCATAAGGTAATAATGATTTGTTGTTCAAACGGCGAAAGCGAATTACAATAAAACGAGCTTAGAATAATGGCAATCAAATGTGAGCGTGTACCGCATTTTGATTTTTGAATGATGAGGTTAAGTGGAACTTTATGCTGTCGAATCTCCTTCCCGAATGACCTCTTTTATTGCGAAATATGAAATTGCAATCTCCGAGGAATGTGAAAAACTTTACATCCAGCAGACCGACATAATTATTCTATTTCAATATATTCAATGTGATCACAATGTGACTGGAAATACATGGTAATTTCATTTTCTGTGTTGTATTTGGAAAATATGACCTCATCACGTGTTCGATTACCTCCTTGCATTCCAGAGCGACACATTTTACATCGTGTTCCGACTCTTGCAGGACACGATGATAAATTGTTGTACTACTGAACGTCGCCGATGACATTTATGTTCAAAATTGCAGTTAAACATCATGTGTTTTTGCATTTGTGGGAGTTATTGATTATTTGAGGCCAGAGAGAATGTCACTTGGAACCAACGAAGTTAGCCTAGAAATTTGAAATTCAAAATGAAAACTCGATTTCAAATAAATTCCCATTGCATAACGTTCTCAATTACACTTGCAAATGCGGAGACGCATTCTGATTATCACTGGTAATAACTTAATACGACCGTGCCATTTGATATCAACGCTGTCAACCCCTTAACGTCATTAGTAGGATGTAGGAAGTCAAGACGTGCCATATTCACCGCACTCCTGTCCTTGTGAGAAATAAGAGACTATTACATCCGTGTTCGTGTCTCACTGATTTACTGAGTGCCATCATTAGTTCAGTTCTCACAGAAGAGCATGGTAAGAGAGAATTCTGACACGAATATCGTAATATGGTACTGCTGATGAACAGTCGAAAAGATGTCTTGATACGTGATTGGTGTATACAAGAAGATTGTCTTTTGTATTGGAGATTGTCTCTAGGAACTGACTATTGACACCATTGTGTAGCATCACGTTATTATTTTCAGTATGATTTCCTCAGTCACATAATGTGATGTCACATAATGATGACAATCATACAATTTGATATCACACAATGATGACAATCGTACAATTTGATGTCACACTATGATGACAATCATACAATTTTATGTCACACAATGATGACAATCATACAATTTGATGTCACACAATGATGACAATCGTACAATTTGATGTCACACAATGATGACAATCATACAATTTGATGTCACACAATGATGACAATCATACAATTTGATGTCACACAATGATGACAATTATACAATTTGATGTCACACAATGATGACAATCATACAATTTGATGTCACACAATGATGACAATCATACAATTTTATGTCACACAATGATGACAATCATACAATTTGATGTCACACAATGATGACAATCATACAATTTGATGTCACACAATGATGACAATCATACAATTTGATGTCACACAATGATGACAATCGATACAATTTGATATCACACAATGATGACACAATGATGACAATCATACAATTTGATGTCACACAATGATGACAATCATACAATATCATACAATTTGATGTCACACAATGATGACAATTATACAATTTGATGGCACATAATGATGACAATCATACAATTTGATATCACACAATGATGACAATCGTACAATTTGATGTCACACTATGATGACAATCATACAATTTGATGTCACACAATGATGACAATCATACAATTTGATGTCACACAATGATGACAATCATACAATTTGATGTCACACAATGATGACAATCATACAATTTGATGTCACACAATGATGACAATCATACAATTTGATGTCACACAATGATGACAATCATACAATTTTATGTCACACAATGATGACAATTATACAATTTGATGGCACACAATGATGACAATCATACAATTTGATGTCACAATGATGTCAACGATCACAGAATTCACATAGTGACAACATTCACACAATTTGATGTCAACACTCATCAACAGTCTGTCACACTGAAATGTATGATAACGTGATGTCACACAATAGTTTCACACAATGGTTTCCATAGTAACACAATGTGAAGTCACAATGATGTCAATAGCGTGCTTTTATGGAACAAATACTTAATTTTCCCAAATAATATTTGAGTTGTACCTTAAACATATCTAGTCTCCATGCCAAGCTCCACCACACGAATATCAAGAAGTCTGTCTCCAACAAAAGCGATAACTTGCAGATCTAGAGCACGTAGCCGGTTCAAAGAATGTACAGGGAATCTACTTTCGATTGAGCGATTTTCCATTTCTTACCTAAATGTAAACTTCAAGAACGTAATTGGTAAGTGCCGGCTGGATGAATATTCATGAACCCCGCCACAGGGGCCACTTATCCCCAGCCGTCATAGTACAGGCATTTTACACATCTGGAAAATCCTTGCGATTGGGTCTCCTTTCAGCGAAACGATACCATTCATTGTATGCAAACAATGGTCTCAGGTATACGCGATGCATGGAGCGTAGATATAAATACAGAACATGTTTCGCACCTCAACATCAATTCATTTGAAGTTTATCCGTGTCCTGATTTGTTGCACCTTGCAGGTGGTTGGGTGTCCGATAGGATATATCCCACACCAGCATTGCCATTGTGACAAGCCTACAGCTTTTGACCGCCTCCGTGGTGTAGTGGTTAGAGCGTCCGCCCGGAGAGCGGAAGGTCGCTGGTTTGATCCCCGGCCGCGTCATACCAAAAGACGTTAAAATATAGCACTTGTTGGTCCCTGCCTGGCGCTCGGCATTAATGGGTGCAACAAGGACTTGTCGGCTCGGAGTCAGTATAATGTGTCTGAGTGGGGTATTCATGCTTCACTGCGGCATGATATCTCAGTGGGCTAGCACTATAAAACCAGCTGAAGTCTGGGCTAGTACAAGCAGCCGCACATCCACATACACACGCATGCACGTCGTCATATGAGCGAAATATTCTCAAGCACGACGTAAAACCCAATTTCACTTCACCTCACCTCACCTTCAACTTTTATTATCACCCCTCATCTGAAGTAAAATAGGAACTCATCGATACTAGGTCCACGATCATTCATAGGAGGTAAACTTGTCAGTATGATCCTCAAATGCGAATAACTAAAGTTAGTATTACACCTGATTCAATCAGTACCGCTCATATAGTACTGACTGACTGAGTTTGGTTTTACGCCGCTTGTAGCAATATTCCAGCTACATCACCGCGGGGGACACCAGAAATGGGCTTCACACATTGTACCCATTTGGGGATTCGAACCCGGGTCTTCGGCGTGACGAGCCAACGCTTTAACCATTAGAATACCCCACCGCCCCTCATATAGTACGAAATGCAATACTTTAAATATATATATATCTAACCTTCGGAATTCGACCTCTTGACAATTTGTGAATGCACTCAGCATGATGTACACACGCAACAGAGAGAGATTGGGTCAAGACGTGTCTGACTATAAGCCACCATATGTGGATTTCGCTGACATCGCTTCACTACCGTCTTTGTTTGCTCCAGGTGGAAATAATCTGCTAAATGTATTCCTGTTGTGAAGTGGACAAGAGCCGTCACAGACTGAATTGACAGCAGAGTCTAGTGCCAGAGTAAGAAATATTGGTCTGGCATGATTTCATTAAAACCTCCTTCTTCACTTGTGTTGGTAGAGCTTACTGTTAGACCCCTCTCCCTACTCGAGCATGGGCGAAACAGATGGAGATAAGTAGACACTGTACACCAACCGTCCCTCCTACACCATAAGTAGCTGGCTACATCCACAGCCACGTCACAACCACCTCTGCAACATCGTCCTCAGAAAGAGGTCCAGATGTCTCAGATCGTTCAACATAGTAATTCTTTAAAAGCTCTTTTGGTCACAACATTTCCCTTTATGGATGTTCTACAGTATGAGTTCTCTTGGAAGATGACCGTGCCAATGGTAGACTGTCCCAATGTGTAACTACCAATGACAACAATTTTATTAATTATAAGAGTGAGTGAGTGAGTATGGTTTTACGCCGCTTTTTAGCAATCTTCGAGCAATATCACGGCGGGGGACACCGGAAATACGGATTATAAGAACAGTAGCGACATGGCGTCACCTTAAAGTGGAAACATGTTTAAAGATAGCGTACATTAGAAATGTCATATTTTGCAAAACAAAACAGTGAACACAAAATTAACAAAGAATTAATGTAACTATTTCTCCGATACACACAGAGTTAAGATATACGCTAACACTCTCACATACGTATAGTGATCCAGAAATGTAAAGTCAGATGTTTTAACCTGATCATCATTGCCCATAATAACACCTAACAGCATGACAGAAAGTGTTTGAGAAAGCTTTCATAGGTCAGAGTCCGGGCTGTCTTCATCTTCTCCACACGCTAAGTGTATTTCCTCCTGGTACTGAGCACATCTTTCTGTAGCAGTAGTTAGTATGTGACTGACAGATTACTGAACTGCTGTGATAACCCTCGCTACTAAGTTGTTGTCCCGACCACCGTCCGTTATTTCTAGACCACCGACACTGTTATGTTCCGAAACAAAACCACATCTACACAGAACACCAGCAATGTCTCAGGGTGACCATATTATAGTCCTTGGGTGGGTCGGGTGGGGTGGGGTGTGTGAAAGGATTAAAACTAGATTGTGTTAAGGAGGCGTTACTTCATGTAATCATTGATAAAGTACACGAGATATATACATAATATTTCTTTTGTATTGTATGGAACAGGTAGACAGGACCTCTCATGCTTGTGGTGGAAAATGGTTCAAGCGTGAGTGCGTGACCCCGAAGACCCTTGTTTTATTCCACGTATTGGTACTTTGTGTGAATCACGTTTCTGGTTCCCCCTATATTGGCCATAACCCTGGAATATTGATCAAAGCGGCGTAAAACATACTCACTCAATAACGCACTCACTTACACTATTTTATGAGACACATTTACACATATGTATTGTCCAACAATCAAACACCGACCATTATAACTCAAAATGTCATTTTAGAAAATATTTTCAATATCAACATTCTCAAAACAATTTCAAAGTGTGATTGCTGGTAGGGAACGCAGAAAACTATAAGTATGACAAACTCAAATGGACCACTAATTGTAGTTCGTATCAAACGTAGTTCGTTAAACGCCTTCGACTAAAACATAAAGAATGTGGCCTGGACCAAAGATTATTGTTTACACCCGTTTGTTCGCTATAAGCATGTTCAATGTACATGTAGTATAGTGTACTCCCCCTTTACGATAAACGACCAATGGCAAGGCAAGGATGTATTCAACGTCTTAAACCTAAGTAAGGCGTCCTCGATATCATGGGACAGCTACACGGATGATGGGCAATCTTCGAGAAAAATGTTCCCAAAGATGACGAGATCTACAGATATCAGATACCTATATCAATGATATCAGGAGTATTAGGAGAACCACCATGATATCCATTATACATAAGCACGTCACACTGCCAGGTTATCCTCAGTGAAACGCTCCTGGCAGGTTTGACACTACACGTGACACTTTTTAGTCTAGTTTGTAACATGTCAGTTGTTAGAAATAGAATATCGGATTTTCTTTCGCGATTTTTAGTAATGCCTGAAATCCCACAACAAAGACACCGGATTACATCGGGTTTTCTTTAAGGACATATCCTTAATACCTCGCTGGTAGTTCTAAAAATGTAGCTTAAAACCTTACAAAATTTAAACCCTTTAGTTAACATGATCTGATCCTATTTTACACTATCTGTACTAAAAGGGAAATGTATTAACCTTTCAAAGCATCTTGCTTTTTTACGACATCAAGTAAAACTGTAATTTACATACACGTCACTTGCAATGCATTTGGACTATGAGCAGAGGGTCAGGTCGCTTGCCACAAATTGGTTTAAGCACTACGACTATCGTAAGTCAATTTTAAGACAGGTGCTACGACAACCGTATGATTGTAATCTACAGCGCGACCCGGAAACCTGCTTACAACATAAACTGTCTGGCCTCGAAAATTACGCGTCACAGCAACACATTGTGGGAATATATTTACTGCTAGAAGACGTATGTGGGTGCGATTGCATCTGAAAACGACACTTGGATAAAAGTAGAACGCGTCAAAGGATAGGTGGAGTTACGTAAGATGGGGACGAGGCTACATTTGTGTCTTTATGACGCTAGATCAGACGGGAATGAGGTTTGTAATGACGTGATGACGTCAGAGGGAGGAGGATGAGACGACGTGATGACTCTGGATAAAACAAGAAGGCTAGTAGTGACGTGAATATAGGAGGCTTGTAGCACTAGAATAGTATGAGGCTTGTGGTGAACTAATGCCGCTAGATACCACAAGTATGAGGCTTTTAGTGGCGTGTGCACGCTAGATAAGACACGTAAGATGCTAGTAGTGACGCCATGACCCAAGATAAGGCAGGTATAATGTATATAGTGACGTGGTGACGAAAGATAAGAAGAAGGCTTGTTGTGATGTGGTGACGTTAGATACGTGTGAGACTAGTGGTGACGCCAGAAATGTAGCAAGCTTGTGGTGGCGTCATGACGCTATATACGTATGAGGCTTGTGGTGGCGTCATGACGCTATATACGTATGAGGCTTGTGGTGGCATGGTGACGAGATACGTATGAGGCTTGTGGTTGCGTCATGACGCGAGATACGTATGAGGCTTGTGGTGGCGTCATGACGCTAGATACGTATGAGGCTTCAGTGGCACGGTGATCACGAAAGTAAAGTAGGAGGCTTGTGGTTGGGTCATGACGCGAGATACGTATGCGGCTTGTGGTGGCGTCATGACGCTGGATACGTATGAGGCTTCTAGTGACGTGATCACGCTAGAAAAGTAGGAGGATTGTGGTGACGTCATGACGCTAGAAAAGTGTGATGCTTCTAGTGACATGGTGACGCTAGAAAAGTAGGAGGATTGTAGTGCCGCTAGAAAAGTGGGAGGCTTGCAGTGATATGGTGACGCTAGATACTTTATGAGGCTTGTGGTGGCGTGATGACGAGAGATATGCATTAGGATTGTGGTGGCCGGAGATGAGATGGGAGAGACGCTTATAGTGAGGTGATGACAGAATTGGTTCATGCTTAGGCGTCAACTGTCCAACTGTTTGCATTTTCGACACTTAATATAAAACCTACCATGAAGCACTAACCTTTCCTATGTATATTTTATGCACTAGTTATTCAGGATTGCTTATTCCAAATCAATGGTTTATTTAAAATGCATGTTAAAATAAAACGAACAAAACCCCAATAGGTGAATTTAACCCTTTAGGTTCAATGGTATCCACCACTACAAGAAGCAGAAACACATAGAGTTAAGCACCCAGGTACATGCACGCTCTGTAAGTCCAATAATACTGAACGCAACGTTGAACTTCTTTTCACCTCAGCTCCAGCTGCACCCTGTGACAATACTGGACATCCAATCGGACCTGATAACATGGGAATTCAACAAGAATCGCAAATACCACCATGACAGTTTCAACTGCAAGCCAAACAGAACAGGGACGCTTGAGATTTGATGAAAAGTTAAAAACAGTCTATTGAGATACTGTTACAGCGTTCGTGACAGATGTCGCCAAGCCACACACGTGGTAAGTGGATCTGTCAGATAATTTCCTGCTCAGCAGCGGTGGAATTAGTTAACAATTGTACAGTAATTACACCCTCTATTCACAGATGCTTGTTCTAGTCAGTCATAATCCAGGCATTCAGGTTCTGGAGCCCAGTGTCGAAAAGGATTCCAATGAGAGATAACCTGCAAATGCAATCTATATGTGATAGTGATTCTTGTTTAATGTGAAGCTATATTTTTCATT
Source organism: Haliotis rubra (assembly GCF_003918875.1). Classification (NCBI taxonomy): domain Eukaryota; kingdom Metazoa; phylum Mollusca; class Gastropoda; order Lepetellida; family Haliotidae; genus Haliotis; species Haliotis rubra. Next base: position 2,210,179 of record NW_025767357.1, on the reverse strand, counting down.
TCTTTACAGTTCGGTTTTAAACTAGTTTCGGGAAGGTGCCACATTTAAACTGTTATGATGGGGTTAGTGCTGTCTTGGATTTTTGTTTGACAAAAGAGACTATTGCCAGTCAGTAATTCAAGACAAGCACATCTTTGTTCTTAGAAAGGAACAAACCATTCTTTAGGGAACACAACACATTGTTTTTCTGTATTTGTTAGAAAGGAGGATGTGTTATACCACTCGGTCATCTCACCGGAGAAAATTTGGCCATAACTTGACAAATTTCAAAAGGTATAAACAGACTGCTCAGATGATTAAATTCTAGTAAGGTTTCATCCTAGAACAGATATTCAGGATCATGATTTCAAAGAAACCATTTGTAGAATATCTAGTGCAGCTAAAGGTTTCCAAGAATTTGTACAAGACTTGCGTTCTCGCCTTTGCCCAGGGTACATAAGTCCCAATGCATTCACAGTAAATTGAAACCTACTACTATTTTTAATCGTAGTATATGTGTTATTTTAATCTATGGCTAGATTTATCTAAATTGCTAACGGATGAAGGGATGGTGTAAATCCAGCTAGGGTCCGTGCAGGGAGCAAGAGTACTGTAAGTCCCCATGGTCCCTAGCATGGTGATCTAACTTCGGTTGTTGGCAATCTATAGCCTGTTTTTATATTGTGTTGTCCCCTATAGTTAAAGTATTTTAGTGTTAATTACTAGTTTTAGATTGAAATGTGTGATATTCAAGTTGTTTTACTGTCCTTTGCTGACAGGTTTTTATAATTTACCTTTATTTATTGTAAAATTCTAACTTGTTTGTAGTCACGATATGGCTGAAATATTGCCGATGTGACTTAAAATCTTAACTCACTCACTCACCCCTTTGCCCAGGATGAACCGAACGGAAGCTAGAATCGCAGAATCATGAACAGGAATCTGTTGGCGTCAGATAATCCGTAATTCCTTGTGTCTCTTTAGTCTGCTCCGATGGCGTCTCGAGTGGGTTCTTGGCCAACTTCCTGATTAGCACTTAAAGGTCATGAGAAAATTTAGTGTATAATCAAACTGCCACGTAGCAGTAATTCGTACACGTAGACTGGAATGAGAAAAATGTTTTTACCCGACGAAAAATACACCGACGTGTCACAGGTACTAAAGCGGTATTAACCATCGCATTTATAGGAAAATCTCGTGAAATCTCATATGAGTGTGGCTAACTTGAAGCACGGAGATTTTTTGCCCATTCAATTTCCGCAATGTGACTAAGTCCCAAAGGTCTCAGAGGACACATAAGACAGTCACAGCTGATCAAACGAGGGGGGATAAAAATAAAGGAACTCCTTCCATTCAGGGACATATCACCTCTGAGACAATATCACCTCACGGTACACATTAAATGCGGCATTTGTCAGAATCGGAGGAACATTTTATTATTGAATGTAGCGTCCCTATCCCTGCTAATACTCGTCTAATGTAGGATTGCACTACGCTGCTCTATAGATTACTGCACGGTGCGTTATTTCTTTACCCCCGCTACGCGATACCTCATCGTCACTGAAGCCCCTTTAATACGCTGGAAGAAATACCTCGCTAATAGACTGGATTATTCTTGTATGTGCGGAGCCGCCTCGAACTCATGCAAAAACAACATTGTCAAGCAGCTTTCCGAACACAACGATGTTTATCGGACTGGGTGAGGGGACCACGGTTATTTTTCACGTCCATTATCAACCGACTGATTACTCTTGTATGTGCGGAGCCGCCTCGCACTCATGCAAAAACATATTCACGCAGCTTTCCGAATGCAAAGGAGACTGGGATCCTGTCTACTAAACCGATACACACTTCGGCGGCCATTTTCTAGCAGGCTGTGATTAGTCGCCGCTGCACATAGGATGAATTGGTCCTCGGTTTATGGAAAACAAGTAGCGTACAACCTCAGGATTGAGTGAGAAGCATAATTGCTCTTAAAAATAACTACAGCAGAATTCATGTTTTGGTTTCTGTCATCAACAATGTTGATTGTGTACGTGCACATGCTTCCAAAGAGGTGTCATTTAGTGCAGAACTGTGATTGGTTAGTTTAGTATCCTCAACATGTACAAGGCGCTCGGGAAGCTGTCCATACGTTGTGATGTTATTGCGGTAATAAGGACGGACTGTGCACTCATTTGCATGACATGACCATTGAATGCCTAATTATCTTGAAAAAATATACCAATACGATTGACGTACATATTGTTCCCTCCAGTGGCTGTAGTGCATTTTTGAGAGCATCGGGTGTAAAAGGGTAAGTGTAGCTGCCGATGTAATATCTAAGTACACTGATGTCTGAACTAAACTTTGAAGTGAACTTTCATTTCTCTCAAGGCTGCATACATAGTGAGGGTTTACAGAAGTAAATTAAGTAATGGCGACATAAAACCTATCTAAAATTGCATAATATAGAGCGACAAAAGGTTGACAATTTAATCAAATCCGAGACATTTTTTCTTTGAAATAAACTTATCATTTTAGATACAGATGGTCTCTTGATGTACAGTGTTGGAAGTAGTTTCTTTATCGGATCGTTGAAATAATTACAATTAAAAAAGTAGTCAGTATTCATCTCCAATATAATTTGAAACACATAGGCTACATTTTCTATAAAATATATCAATTCTGTACTATCAACCGGTCCGTAATCGATGACATGATAATCTAAACAATGTTAAAGCAATTTTATGTTTTATCAGGTAAATGTTGTAGGTAGAATTCAATATCAGTGTTAAGTTTAATAGATTTATATAAACAAATCAGTGAGACTATTCTTTACCTTATGCTTCCACATGTTATTATATCCAGTTTGAACTAAAATATCATGTACACATGAGATACACTTGTTATTACCTGGTGATCTATAAGATGCATTAACTAAGATATGATACAATATATTAGATAACTTTGAGGATTTGCCTGAAGTCAATTTGGTCCAAAAGCATACCATTTTTGTATGAATATCAATACTAATAGGTTTCCGCCCAGTCTCAGCATACAACATATAATAAGGAGTATTTTTCTTTACACGAAGTAGTTTTCTTTAAAACGTTAAATGAACATTTTCAATAATACTTAAATTTTTAAAGCCTCATATTTCAGCTCCATATGTTAAGATTGGAATCACAATAGCATCAAATAACTTCAGTTGGCAGGCGATAGATGAATTAAAACATCTAGCTTTTGATAAAATATAGTTCATAGCTTTAAGAGCCTTCTCACATAAAGGTCTTCTTGCTGATGTGAAGGTACATTTCTTACTAAATATGATACCCAAGTATTTATATTCATCAACATTCTTTAGGTAAGTGCTAGTGATTGCAGATTTATGACAGTACTCCTTTCTATTGCCATTAGATATATGTATATTACATTTATCAACGTTGATGTTAAGTTTCCATGATTTACTGGCATTATAAATGATCTTTACGGGTTGCCAGAATGACAGTGTCGTCAGCATAAAGTAGTGCAAATAATTTCAAATATATACATAGTTCTTCATTGTCAAAAACAACTCCATCACATAAGGAGGTAAAAGTTTGTTCAATGTCATTTAAATATAAAGCAAAGAGAAGAGGAGATAAATTTTCTCCCTGTCTTACACCTTTAAGACAGTTGAAATATGCTGATATTTGTCTTTTACATGCTACATTTTATACCACTGTACATAGAATGGATAACACGAAATATTTACCGGTTATGTTATAATTTAGTAATTTGATCCACATTCCAGTTCTCCATACATTATCGAAAGCTGTTTCGAAATCTATGAACGCACAACAACTTTTTCTTCGCACTTTTTAAAAGATGAATAATGCTAAAAAGAGTGAACACATGGTCAGAGGTCGTATGACCCTTTCTGAATCCCGCTTGAATCTCAGATAAAACAATTGAATCTTGATAATTAGTTTTTTCTGTTGTTGAGAATAAATGTAAACAATTTGCTCATACAACATAACAGCGTTATTGGTCAAAAGTTCTTTGGATCCAGATGATCACCTTTTTTTGTAAATGGGGCGAATAATTCCATTGAGCCAAAATTGTATTAAAGAGTTTTGTGAACACCTTTATCATCTTGTCTATTGTAGATTTTATATATTCATTTATGATATTATCTACACCACTGGCTCTATTTGTCTTAATGTATTTAGGGTGTCCACACATAGTAGACAGATAGATGATAGCGCAAGCGCACACACACGCACACACGCACGCACACACACACATACATACAGGTACATTGTAGTAGAAACACTTGCTGGTGCAATAACGTACAAACACGTGCATGCATGCACACACACTCGCGCACGCACGTACGCTCGCGGGCGGACTCCCGGTTAGTAGCTGACACTTTCTGGTGGCCTAACGTACACATCCATCGACTTTACTTCATTTGGTGTAGACAAGGACAGTTAAGTTGATATATTGTGGCCGTGAGCTTTAATTTTCACGCGAGGCAGCTAATCCGCGAATTACTGGCAATCTCAACTTAATATCCTAGGGCAAACATCGTAAATGGGACCTTGACAATAGGTAAATTAATAGGAAAGCTTATTCTGAGTTTGCTGGCTTCAGGCCCTCTTCACAGCATGCGAAGGGAAACCGTCCACTTGGTTCTGATATTTGGCAAGTTCCTTTAGCTGTTCACGTATTGTGAATGATTTGGATACACACACATTTGATTGTGTTTGATTATCGCCTTGTGAATACTCTACTGGAATAACAGTCGGTCGATATGTAAGATATTGCATGTAGAATTTAGTGTAAGGAAATGTATCACAGTGGTTTAATCATTAAGACATGTACATACATTGAAATCATCTATTCCATTGTGACTACTCGCGAACATGTGGATAATTGTAATGTTTTTCGATCCAGTTATGCCTTTAGGTAGCCTTCTTAAAGCGTGGGCTTGTCACGTTCATGACCCGTTTCCGATTGATACAATATGAAGAATCCCAGTGTTCACACACCAAGTACTACGTGAGCGTCTCTTGGCTCACATAGCCTAGATAGTTGGATAATGTCACGTCTAGTGTACGATGAGGTTTAGACGAGGGAGCGTGTTTAGCACGTCGCTTTGGTAACTTCCCCTGTGTGGAATAACGGTAGCCACGGTTGCCAACTGCGACATGGTCCTGGACGTGACCTCAGACTGTTGCACTGTATTAGGCTGTGGTCGAGAATCCAGAACCTGAGTCTCCACAGTTCTTTGTACGATCGGGGGCGGTGGGGTAGTCTAGAGGTTAAAGCGTTGGCTCGTCACGCCGAAGACCCGGGTTCGGATCCCCACATGGGTACAATGAGTGAAGCCCATTTCTGGTGTCCCCCGCCGTGATATTGCTGGAATATTGCTAAAAGCGGCGCAAAACCAAACTCAGTCAGTCAGTCTTTGTACGACTGTGATTCCAAGCTACAGGAATGAGACAATATGATGGATAATATTCACCACTCTGACATGTGTTTCACCAGACATGTGGGGCGTTGGGGTAGCCTATTGGTTAAAGCGTTCGCTTGTCACGCCGAAGACCCGGGTTCGATTCCCCACATGGGTACAATGTGTGAAGCCCATTTCTGGTGTCCCCCCGCCGTGATATTGCTTGAGTATTGCTAGAAGTGTCGTAACACTAAACTCACTCACTCACCAGACATGTGGGCACACTGCAGTGACATGCCCCCAGCACAACAATCCCAATTTCAGTGTTCGACAAGTGTACTAATTCTCTTCTCACGCACAACTGTCAGCGCTAAGCGGTTGCCGCGGACTCAGGGTTTGGATGACCTTTTAATAGATTGGACATTTTGTGGAGGAATCCTTCATCATTAAAATACACTTTCGTTGCTCAACGCTAGAGACCAAGAGATTTCATTTGGAATGTTGATATAAAACAGTTTACAATGTAATTACGAAATAGCGGAGGAAACCGCGTACTTAAATTAGTTGCGAAATATAACTTGACCTGATACTGTTTGGTTCTTTCTAAACCAACCCCATGACTTAACTACATGTACAGATGATATCTGGACGGCGTCCCCAGTTTTACAGCCTATACAGCTGATATTAATCAGGTCTTACTCGTCCTCCCAGCAGATTTCCCCCATTCCTCCTTACATTGAGCTGATATCCAAGTCATCCTGCATATTCTGCTTCCAAGCTCGCCCCATCATCCGCCATGCCAGGCTCAGGTCGTCCCCGTATTTGTCATACAACCGACACAACTCCAAGTGAGCTCGCCTTGCCATGACTACCAAGCAGTATTGTAAATCCTTCTCGTAGACCAGGTGAGCTATCTCCGACCTGCATATGTAAATGTCCCAAGACTTAATTGATGGTTTGATTACCCCTTTGACCTTAAGCAGAAAAGGGCTAAATTGAGGCCAATGTCGTGTTTTAATGCTTAGACACAAGATTGATTTACATAATGACACGATATCAATAATTACTATTTTTCATCATAAACTTATGATGGGTGTATCGCAAGGTGCAATTCAAGATTAGGTGCCCCACTAGATCGTGGTACAAGGAGATCAAGTTGGAGCTTCAACTTTATACGAACAAGCTCAGAGGTGGATCCTCACAGGGACCCAGAGACATGAGATCAAGATGACCGACCAATGGCTCTGTCTCCGCCATGTTTGTCGTTAGTATGAAGGACCGTTAGTATAAAGGGCCGTTAGTATGAAGGACCGTTAGTATCAAGGACGGTTAGTATGAAGGGCCGTTAGTATGAAGGACCGTTAGTATAAAGGACCGTTAGTATGAAGGGCCGTTACTATGAAGGACCGGTGAGGTGAGGTGAGGAGAGGTGAAATTGGGTTTAACGTCGTGCTTGAGAATATTTCGCTCATATGACGACGACTAGCCCAGACTTAAGCTGGTTTTATAGTGATAGCCCACTGAGATACCATGCTGCAGTGAAGCATGAATACCCCACTCAGACACATTATACTGACTCCGAGCCGACCAGTCCTTGTTGTACGCATTAATGCCGAGCGCCAGGCAGGAACCAACAAGTACCATATTTTAACGTCTTTGGGTATGACGCGGTCGGGAATCGAACCAGCGACCTTCCGCTCTCCGGGCGGACGCTCTAACCACAACACCACGGAGGTATGAAGGACCGTAAGTATAAAGGACCGTTAGCATGAAGGACCGTTAGTATGAAGGAACGTTAGAATAAAGGGCCGTTAGTATGAAGCACCGTTAGTATAAAGGAGTGTTAGTATGAAGGACCGTTAGTATAAAGGGCCGTTAGTATGAAGGACCGTTAGTATAAAGGTCCCGTTCGTGTCCCTAAAGGGAACCTTCTTTCTTGCGTTCCTCTACTTCGGTTAACTGTTAAAAACGCCCAAAGTGCGAAATCACGATGCAGTCTTCCCCAGTACAACCTGACCCATTGACACCTCTCTGAAGACCAGTGCAGTCGATAAAGAAACCTTTGATCCGTTAATCGAGATATCCGGCTTCTTGTAAGCCTTGCAGTTCAACCACAAATGGAGGTGCATTACATCATTACAACCAAATTAACCTTTCAAGCCATATCTGAATTACCTCGTTGACACCATGAATGTCAGATCAGTTTCTCTGATGCTTGGTACACAAGGACTCGGAGCATTAATAATTAATACCAGAATCTGTATTTCAGTTGGAATAATGCTTGTTTGCTAGGTAGCTGGGTAGCATGCATTTCTTGTTTAAACAATTCTAGAGGGTGGGGGCGCAAAGGACCAAATTTGCTTTGGGAGCCGAACAGAACAGAACGAAACAGAGCTTCATTCTGGCAGATCACGCACAGTGATATAGAGCATACAATTGCTAAAATTTACATTGGATTGTAATGTTTTTAATGAAACATTGCTTGGCCAGCTTTTATATCTCTGGCCATTCTTGTCAGAAAGGGCACATAAGAATAATTCATTAGTGAATTGAACGTTTCTATAGATGGGTATTTACAGTAATAGTTAGGACGGGTTTTGCGGGGAGCCGCAGGTGCAACTGATGCTAGAAACGTATGATCATTGGTGCCAATGTCGTTCCGCCTAGTTCCTGCTTGTCTAGTTTTGTCAGCATCTCACCTGTGCTCATGGGTTCCACCAGAGTGGTAAGGGTGATTATCCTTGAATGTCACAGTTGTACCCTGACAAGAAAATCTGCACCGTAAGTATTCTACAACCGAGAAACCATGGCATGGCCTGTGAAAAACTTTAAAAATATGTCTGGGAACACTTTTTCTCTCTATATACGTGTCTCTCTTTCTCTATACAATGTATACCATCAGAGTTGGCGTATGTGTCCAGTAGAACCTACAGAACATAGCTGTGGAAAAGAAATATTTAATCACGTGAATGATAAGATAGTTTAGCAGTTGCCACGGCGACTGAAAGGTCAACTTGAAAACTCAATACAGTGGAGATCCTGACAGCTCCCAGTTGAGAAGAAACTCGTGTTCTGGCGGAACAAAGTGGATTTGGCCACAGACAACTGGGCAATCAAGTTTTAGCATGCACAAAAACACACCACCTCGTATATATTTCTATTAATGCTGGAACGTATGTGTTTTTACCATAAACATTATGACCTAAAATTCTAATGCAACGTAACTAGACCGACTCTTGAAGAAATACTCTTTATGTATTAATTCCCATTTGTAGACGTCATTTTTATCATTTAAAATACATATAAGCGCATGGTGTAATCAGTCTGTGTTTGTCCATTCTGGTGAAAAGATGAAATTACGCTTTATGAACGTTTTAATTCCAATAATATCAGGTTAGTTAATTATATGTTAGGAATTGCGGATGATTTATAGAAACATTCAAGTTTGTTGTAACACAAGGCATGGGTAAATAGTACATATCAATTCAAGGATAAAATATCTCATTACACAACGCATAAAAAATAGTACCCGTTTATAAAACACTTCAATACGCTAATGCATAACACATACAAAAAGTACCCTCTAATAACACACTTCAATTCAGATGACACTATATTACCAATTAAATATCTTTTTGCATCATGTATGCGAAAACAAACCTCATTAATGAACCACTTTCGTATTTGATGGCATAATGTCTAAGAAATAGTACCCATAAATGAAACATTATAACACATGTTATGGCATGCTTCATGGGAAATGATACTCCTAATACAACACTACTCTATGTTATGGCATACTGCATGGAGAACAGTGCTCATTAATAAAACGCTAAAATATGTCTCAGTTTTATTGTTGAATGGTACAATCACGACTCAAATTCACATATTGAATGTATTTGGCAGCGGTAGGTTTAGAAGCGGATGTAAAAGTCCAATATTTACATTTCCTAAATAGATGTGACGTTTGTAGTGACAGGGTATGCCTGTACTGCATGTATAAAATGGTTGCACCCACTCGCTCTAATCCTAACAGAATTCGTCAGTTGAGTTTTGCAGGATTACAGACTTTTTCTGGATGCCCTCTCCGCTTTTACACCTAACATGCAACCAGAAAGGAATACATTTGCAATGAATATATGAATTGCTTTCAAGAACGAATTCAACGTGTAAGATTTTACATGTTACGAAAATAAACCTTGCTATTGACGAGCTAATGACGAGTGGGGTAAGGAAGTGCAAGCGGGTCTCTGTTTGCTAATCAACTAAATACAGGAGAGGGAATTACAGAAAAAGCAGCACGCTTATTCGGCCTTGACGCTCAGATGAAAGAACATTCAAAGCAGCGGGGAAAACAGCCGACATGTTATAACGTTGATGACAATACTGCCCACGGCCAGGGGGTTCCATTAGCCGAGGTCACATGCGACGACCATGACAACACTGTCCACGTCAAACACAGAGGCCTCCGTCAAGGAACCTCCAAGCCTCTTTGTAACTTCGGAAATGTATCGCAAGCTGATTTTTTTTGTGAAGATGTGAAATTTTCATAATCCGATCTTTTAAGACGAATAGATCAATACGAACATTGCACGGACCTGGTGTCAAACTACAAATGCTCCCCTGATGTGAAGAGACAGATGCTCTGACACTGTGTCATTGAAGGAGGTTTGTTGCGTGATGACTGAAATGATTTGTTTGTGATTATTTATTACGCGCATGCTAACAAAATTACGCTGCATAAAAAAGATGCATTTATAATTTGCACGTCAATTATTTTCGAGATTCCTGGATGCACATTTCTGACGTTATGACAAACTTTATTTAATCTCGTATTTCTTCTCATGTGTTGTTCTCTATGTGAGTGAGGTCAGAGACAACGCGGAACAATTTTAGTCACTACCGCAGAATGGGTGAGTTACGTTTCAAGCCGCTGTGAACAGTATTCATGGGGACTCAGCTTGACATGGTACATGTACGAACGCAACTCTACTCAGCACAAGTACAGCTGAAGTTACAATGATAATGGTGAAAAGTACACGATCAACGGTTTTGTCAGAGGAGCAGAATGTGTATATCGGTATCGGTTATGCTATGCGTGTGTAATGATATTCAGGAGAAATCTAATAAAACTGTTATACTAATCAGAATGTCTTGTATTATACACTGGAGGCCTATTGCATCGTCAAACCCGTGAAGATCTGGGCTAAAATATGTCTTCAGTAACCCATGCAAAACCAACCAACTAAAGCATCGCCATAGAGAGACAGAGGCAGAGATTGATTGAGTGAGTTGCTAAGCATATACCACACGCGGGCTATTGCTCTCTCTCACACACACACTCTCTCTCTCTCTTTCTCTGTCTCTCTCTCTCACACACACACACACGTTATTAGTGTGCTTAAAACTAGGGTTGGTCGGTTTGTTGTTTAACGCCGCACTCAGCAACAGTCCAGCTATATGGCGATGGTTTGTAAATAATCGAGTCTTGACCAGACAATCCAGTGATCAACACCATGAGCATAGATTTATGCAATTGGAATCGATGATTTGTGTCAACCAAGTCAGCGAGCGTGACCACCAGCTCCCGTTAGTGGCTTCTTACCACAAGCATGGGCTACTGAAGATCAATTCTAAACTGGATCTTCATGGGTCTGTATGCATAAAATATATAACTAAATACTACTGATTGGTTCATAAGGTATCGATATAAATCTTGATATGTGTTTTGTACGTGACACTGATGCTCGTGTGAAAAGTTCTACTTGCTGTTTTCATATTAGTTGTATAAGTGGCATTTTGCTGCACGTGCACTATATGTCACTATGAATGTCCCAGTGTAGATTGTGGGCATAATGTGCGAAACCCATTTCAGGTGTCCCCCGCCGTGATATTGCTGGAATATTGATGAAGGCGGCGTAAAACTAAACTCACTCACCAGTGTTGATTGTGTTGACGGGAACTATATGTAAGTATGAATGTTTTAGTGTTGATTGTGTTGACGTGACAACGGTTGTTTCAACATTCTATTTCACGTGACATGTAGTTTGGTTGTGGGAGACGCTGCCTAGAAATGTTCGTCGGTTACATCACCTTATCATCTGAGGAAGTACGGAGGTGATATAGCTTTAAACCGACGCCACAGTGTTGGCGCAAGTGGGCCTTGAATAATAAAATATGGATAAAAAATTAAAAAATCCTAGATTCGAACTCAAAACCATAGGATCCTGGTACGTTGGATGACGCAACTCTCAAAGCGAATTGCAGCCCCGGATACGTCTGGTCGAACCGTGACAGATTCCATTGTGTACACGACGGTATCATAGATTTTGGCTCTGCGGCACTCATCATCATGCGTCAGTGTTTACGCCCTATAAACTTATGAATACATTTATACTGGCCGTGTTATGCAACGGCGTGTAGAAGTATCAATATATCTATACCAGTCGAGTCACGCGTGACCGACGAAATCATGAATGATAAACGTTTTTTGGGTAACGACCTACACAAGTATGATTATATCTATCATATCAATATGACAAGTATCTCTATATTGGCTGTGTCACGTATACCAAAGAAATATGTATGAGAGATTGATGACTTTATTTAATTAAATTAAATTCAATTGTATACCGGTATGAATATTTCCTTTACATGGCCGTGACAGACAAGTCAGTGTGAAGAGTTCGGTGTAGCACCGTGGACTTGTACATCTCTTAATTGAGATGTTACGTGTGACAGACAAATCACCACGGACATCAGAGTGAGTGAGGCCACATGCCACTTTTAGCAATATTCCTGCAATATCACGGCGTGGGACACCAGAAACGGGCTTCACACATTGCACCATTGAACCCACGTCCTCACCGTGACTGACTGACTGACTGAGTTTGGTTTTACGCCGCTTTTAGCAATATTCCAGCAACATCACGGCGGGGGACACCAGAAACGGGCTTCACACATTGCACCGTTGAACCCGCGTCCTCGCCGTGACGAGAGAAGACTTTGACCACCAGACTACACCACCCCCCAGGGCATCATGTATTGTATTAAATGTCTAGTAATATATCCAATCCTACACAGGATACTGATATGAATGCCCCTCCTACAGGTATTTGTTCTTTTGATTTATTTGCTTTAAGAACGGTGTCCCTGGTCATGGTACGTTTAATCAGCAACAGCACGTTCTTCCCCGACGCATCCATCGTATAGTTTGTTTATCCCGGTGTGCATCTGTACACAGCTGACACGCGTTTGAAGCTGCAAGTCAGTTATAACGCTGCTTTCAACGGTATTCCAGATATATCAGATCGTGTCGGCTACTTGTTGAAGGAACCCCGAGTTGATACAAGACATTGACCCACGAGAACGCGTTGGGTGCTGACAAACCACCAACCATAAACACTGGATTTTCTCCTAATATCGTTCACGAACTAAGCAACTTAGCACCATTTGTATATGAAGCTTTCCAGCGAGGAAATTACTTATCTGCATAAAGAGCTTAAAGGAGAATACGAGTGAATTGCAATAATTTGCTGGGTGAAAGATAAAGTCATCAGAAACATATTCCCAAATTTTCAATTAAAAATTATGTATAATTATGGTTTAATCGCGAAAACAGTTTCTGTAAATCTCAGCTTCGGCCATTATGCATATTTCGCTGGAACCCACGTGACCTTTCAGCTCGTGACGTCAAATGTGCCTGGAGTCCGCCATATTGCCAAAGACAAAGCGCTACAGTAGTACAAATCGTGTTGTTTCTGTCGTTTTTAAAAGGTACGATAGTGTATTGCGTTGCCTGGGGATGCACGGCATCATCGAACATGGGAAAGAACCACCATTTCTTCCGTTTTCCAAGTGAAATGACAGATTTCGGCAGGAGAAATGCGCCGATCATTCCGAGTCGGACGCATTGTTACAGCCTCGGTATCTTAATAGCATACCAAAATATACCATTACAAAAAGTAGGGGATATTCCATTTTGCGAGCATACCACTAGCCAATGCCAATGCATATGATAGAAAAAGTAATATATATCAATACAGATGAAACATTTCCAAAGGAATGGAATAACTTGTCACATTTTCCCTTAATTTCTCTTCATCATCTGTTTCCTCCTTGGCTTCATCATTTGCATTTTATCAATCTTGTAAATCCAGTATCCCCTACTTGTTTTGAATGGTATATTATGTATATGACCGGAGGCCATTTATTATGGCCTGTTTGTATCAATAAAAGTTTCTGTCTATATTAGGAACCCACGAGGGATGCTCCGAATAGTGCCAGCTCTAACGACTGGGTCAACGTTTTTCAAATTACGTATGTTAAAATTCATATGACTAAACGTTATGTGTGAAAAACATATCATCCATTATTCATCCGAATCGAATGCAGATTCCGCAGATGAAATGCTGAAATTATGAAGGTTTATCCAGTTAGTCAATCCTTCATCGTTGGGAATTGTCACAGGATGGACCGTCATTCTCTACATATGAAGCAGACTCGAATGTCGTAATTTGATACACTGATATTCATTGGCGGCACGATGCGAATCATAGTCGTATTCAAAGAAGAAGAATTACAGTCAGACAGTTTCGAATGTGACGAAGGATACGATCAAACGTCACGTCATCAAGCCAACAAAGCAGTGACGCCAGCTCTTCTGAAACTTCGTGAATAATGCTGAGTAAGCAAATTCGGTGCTGAGTCAGCAGTATTACAGAAGTGTTTCGGCGGTCTGTCAGGGATCTGGACCAGAACGTGGACGAACACAGACACAAACACTGACGCGCAAACCAAACACATGCAAACACGCACATGCACGCAAACCAAACACATGCAAACACGCACATGCACACAAACCAAACACAATCAAACAATCGTAAACAAACACGCACGCGCACTCACATACATACACACACACTAGGGACAAATGAACCTTGAAGTGTATGGTTGCCATTCATCTTGAACCAAGGGCATGGCCACTGTATTTCATTACAGTCTGCATTGTCAAGCATTAACTGTAAATGTTCACGTTGAAGCACTATGTTGAATTCTGCTTCTACTGTTCTGTAAGCCACTTTGCAAGGAGATAGCGTTGTTTGTTGCAGAGACGTGTATGTTATTCAAAGGGTTTAAATATAGCCTCCATCCAAGCTTAAACTTAAATACTTAGCTAAATCATCAGCTAAACTTAAATAATCAGCTCTTCATGTTGTAATCTTCATTCAAACTAAGGGCATAAATAATATCTATCTGTATATTTGTCTGCCCGTCTATCTTTCTGAGGAACATGAAACTGGAACATTTTGTGCAGATGCAAATTTAAATATTTAATCATACTTCTAAGGTAATGTTGCACTGCTTTTTTAATTAGCTTCAACTTTACCGTTGCAATGCATTAACGTGTCAAGCACATAAGACTGGACATGTTCACACGGAACATTAGCTTAAACAGTCATTCTGTAGTGTATAGACAAACACATGGGAGTGAGAATGTTTATATGGAAGGAGTATTTTGAATCATGGGTCTATGTTGTAGTGTATATGCGACTGAGAACATTAGCTTAAACAGTCATACCGAAGTGCATAGATACGTGTCAAACACGCGAGAGTGAGAATGTTTATGTGAAGGAGTATTTTGAATCAAGCGTCTGTGTTGTAGTGTATTGACGGGCCAAACACACGAGAGTGAGAATGTTTATATGAAGGAGTATTTTGAATCAAGCGTCTGTGTTGTAGTGTATTGACGGGCCAAACACACGAGAGTTAGAATGTTTATATGAAGGTGTATTTTGAATCAAGCGTCTGTGTTGTAGTGTATTGACGGGCCAAACACACGAGAGTGAAAATGTTTATATGAAGGAGTATTTTGAATCATGGGTCGATGTTGTAGTGTATTGACGGGCCAAACACACGAGAGTGAGAATGTTTATATGAAGGAGTATTTTGAATCAAGCGTCTGTGTTGTAGTGTATTGACGGGCCAAACACACGAGAGTGAGAATGTTTATATGAAGGAGTATTTTGAATCAAGCGTCTGTGTTGTAGTGTATTGACGGGCCAAACACACGAGAGTGAAAATGTTTATATGAAGGAGAATATATTTTGAATCAAACACACGTCTGTGTTGTAGTGTATTGACGGGCCAAACACACGAGAGTGAGAATGTTTATATGAAGGAGTATTTTGAATCAAGCGTCTGTGTTGTAGTGTATTGACGGGCCAAACACACGAGAGTGAGAATATTTATATGGAAGGAGTATTTTGAATCATGCGTCTGTGTTGTAGTGTATTGGAGTGAGAGTAGCAAGGACATGGTGTTTTGAATTTGCATCTACAGTAAAGTCGTAGTGTATTAGTGCATATTGACGAGAATGTTCATGTGGAAGGGATCTTTGAATCTTACTTCCATGTCAAAGAGTATCGATGTTACCGCAGCTGTGGTTATTGTTGGAGTTGATTTCATCTGTATGGAACACTGCACAAACAATCACAGCTGCTGGAATATCAATATAATCTGATGTTGATGTCACCTGGATTTCAAACTCAACACACATGCAATCATAAACCGTAATGTACAACTAATGTAGGAATCACCATTCACTCACTCACTCATTAACGATGCCAACTGTCTTTGACTTTTTATGGCTACGGCATGTGTGTGACATTGATATATCACCGGAACATATCCATGAATGAAGCAGATATAATACCACGCCCCGTCTCTTCCGTTTCTGTTGAAGTACTTGTCAATGTGGTAGTGACACCAGATTGGCTCTTAGCTATCGACTCTGGTGTCTGAATTCACTGCAATACCCCTATAACAAATACATTTCGTGGTGAAGTGTAAATATCAGTCACACCGTGTTCAATAATGCGTTCATTGTTGAACAAAATGAGTTGAGAAATCGAAAAAAATGTTTGATGTCAGAGGCATCCCATCATTCAACACAGCGGCAGCCTGAACACAAGACTTCATACTGGCTTCAATAGTAGCCGGAACAACCTGTCGGCCATTCAACTCCCAAACAATATTCCACCGATTTCTACTCTGTGTAAACATCCACCAATGTGCGAACGAGTATATTTTTACGCCACTTTTAATAATATGTAGGTAATATCAAGGACAGGGATATCAGAACCTGAATTCAATTAATCGAACGCGTTGAGCGAACGTTTCAACCACTCGGCTACTTCAACAACGAAACTGACACATTTGCACGAATGATTTCACTCGCCTGTCTAAAATACCAACAACATCAGTGTATGAAGCCCATATTTCCAAAATAGATAACGTGCAGCCAGAGCCACAATCTCAGAATGTGCTGCTGGCACTCTCATGTTCCAAATACGGCAACGTTATGCTTCTTGCATGTGTCAAACGTATTTTAAGCTCTAAGAGGGTTCTACATCAAACCCAAAATAGTTGAATTGACATTTCCAAAAATTATTAACAATGGCTGACAAAACGGCATTGACACAAACCATACTTACTTTCTTGTTTCGCCAACAATTTCTCCTTGATACTAATCGATGTGAGATTGTGTGTGTGCTGCATCACAAGGCCCCAATGCCACTGTCCACTCTATCGTTTCTCAGCTTGTACCCGCACCGCAATTAAAGCGCCAAGTGTCGGCGATATTGCCCGTCTCTCCGCATGGACCCCTCGTTTATTATTTCATTACGGAAAATCTTCATCATACCTGATTCGTCCATGGTCGTATATTTGGCGCTGTGTACACATGAGAGCATGTGGCGATCTACAGACACTGCTTAACTCATATCACTCATCGCGACGTCGAAGACGGCGGAAAATAAAGTCAGATGGGGCAAATAGAACGTCCAATGTTCTGTCTAGCATGAAGTTGGCCAGTATATTACAATTGCAGCATCGATAGGTGCTTTTGAAGTGAAGCTGTCGGATTCAGCAGTGGAAGTCAAGCGCTAAAAGAGTCTGGTTCCAGGGCGAGCGCTATTGAAACTGCCATGGCAGGGGAAACAGTGTCTATGAATATTGTCAGTGTTGAATACTTTACGAGATATTGCCTATTGAAAGTTACAACGCTCCGTGGACACATGTCCAGACTTATCACACTGACGATAAAGCAGTGCTTTAATGCATTTATAAATGTCACTTCACTTTTAGGGGAGGGCAAGAAAACGATCGGGCGTCTGCATCTGCATTTATTGCACGGCTTCCCCAAATGTTCGAGCAACAAAAAACGGATTTAAAATTATCCATGTAAATGTTTCCACTATGTGAGTAACAAAAAACATATTGATATGTGTAACGGGCCCTTTTCACAGTGTTACTGGTTTCCAAAACAAGCTGCCATTCAACGGTAGGGTACCTGGTGACAGTATGCGTATCAAAAAAGAGACCAAAAGTGTTTCCCGAAATATTTCACTTAAAGTCATATGTTTCCAACCGAAACGCACTTCAGCATTTTAAGCAAACCCATTAACCTTACAAAGAAAGCAAAATCGAAGCTGTCTCATATATCACGGTTTATCAAGGCTGTTTGAATAATGAATACAAATCTATACTCCAAACCAACATTCATTGTTTTTATCTGCTATCCCCCTACGCCGCAGCAAGCGTGACTAGAAAAGACTCACGGAGACTATAGATAATGGATGTTTTTAATAATTTGCCAAGGTTAACACAGAACAGCTTTTTATGCACAATGCCGTTTACATTTCCTTTAAAAACAATACGTGCTCTATGATTTTTTCTCATGTATATTTTGCCTCAACCGTTAAAAGGAATTGATAAACACATCGTGACTGTGTGAGGGCTGCTTTCTTTGATCTAATTATGTGTGCTCACGATTGAAAGCAAACATTCATCCTAAGCTTTGTATGTTTACAAACTTTGGTGGCAGTTTGCGAAGACACGTCTTGATAATAAATGTATTGATTAAATCTTGAGCGAATTTATAACAATATCGCTCTATTAGTACGTTAAGATTATATTGTGAAAAGAAGCGACCTGGCCCATTATGATCTATCATTGTCTGGTCACATCAAATATTGATATCTCAACTGCATTGGTTTATACTGGGACCATCTACAACACTGCGCCGCAGTAAAATAACGTGGAGATGGTAATGACAAGTTACACTTGAGACATGCCTTCCAAACACCCATTCTTTTTATTTATCTGGTTTTTTTTATGTTATTCTTTTTATTAATATTTGCCTTGTTATTTCTCTTTGTGTTTTTCTTTTCTTCTTTCTTTTATTTTTTTATTTTTGTGTGTAGGGGTGGGGTGGGGTAGGTTTTTGATAGACGGAATATTTTGGCGGTGATTCGCCACAACACGTTCGATGGGTTCTGAGCCGAGCAACGAAATCATTCAACATGTTTATCATCACATCCAGCATGTCAGAAAAAAGTTGTTTTCTTTACAAATGTTGAGGACATTTCCTATTTTTCATCGAGTATACATTATTATATGGTTGGGCCTTATGAGCAGTACTTCATTATCAGCTTTATTTTATGATGTACTTCACACATTGACTGCCACGGAGTGGAGGCGTGTAACAAACACAACACTGACGTAGTGTAATTAACACCGAGGATGATACGTGCGACCAACGTAACACCATGCTACTTAGACGCCTTCAATGAGCAGATCGTGTTATCTGCCATACCCCTTCATAGTCACCTACCAGTGTCCGCTGTGAAAGCCTGAAACCCACTAATTAGGTAACATTTTCACCTGTTCACAATTTTCAACAAACAGCAGTGGATCCGCTAATTGTTCCTGGTACAGGATGAGGCGATATTGTGTATGGTTGAATGACCTAGCTTCCACGCTGATTTGAATGGTACCTAAACTTAAATCCCTGCATAATGATGCACAAACCCAGCACCATCATCAGGCCGGACAATGTCTTGCTTATGGAGGCTAGTCTGTAAAGGCGAATTTGAATACCCACCTGTCCACCCCCTCCCCATCCCAATCCACCCCCAAGACCACCCAATCCACTCAAGCTTCGCCAGGTTAAAATGTAATTGGATATATAGGTATAACATATCGTACGTGTAGATTCAAATATTAAGGACTAGATGTAGCTGATAATGTTGTTCTCATGATGAGATATGAACGATATATTAAACAAGATGTAAATCCCCAGACGAAACATAACGCTCATTTGGAACATCTGTTGTGAAAACACCTCCTTGTATCCCCATACCAGACGCACACTGACGAAAGAAAATCTAAAGAAACAATAACCTTCTGAAGACCCTTAACCTGTTTGAGTACTCAATGCGACGGCAATATTGGTTGTTGTGACATCGAAAGCTGCACTCTGCTGTCGCTAAGGTTCAATGCAGCCGCTCTTTGCTCCGTCTGTGACTACTTTTAACTACATTCAGATGGCAACATTTCCAACATGGTCGTCAAATTTGTGTCTGCAGAAACGAGACTAAGCAGATGGAAGAGTGTGACAGCCAGTGTATTCGGACAATGAGATTGTCAGGAACCATGGCACCTCGTGCTTTATCAGTCTGTACCGCGTTCTAAATGAACGCAGCGGCCAGTTCTTAAGTGCCGGTATTACCAGACATTGTTATCAAACAAATATGACAAACTGAACCCGTAGCAAAATCGATAAGCTTTTGTTTTTAGTTTCTTAAATTTCATATAATTTTTTTACCGCTGAATATTTTCTGTAGATAAGGTAGCAAGATTGTGGTCTGTTATGAGAGCCGACATATGGTTATTGATCTGCCCCAAGAGTAATAGACTGTTCATGTGATAAATAACAGCAGATAGCCGAATCATGAAAAATAAATTTAGCTGATTGACGACGAAGACGTTAGGAAATAGTGTTTGTCCAATACAGCAAGGGGCTGCTCTCTTCGTCTAACCCGTTGGTGGTGTTCACCGCTTCCAGAACATGGTTGGACTCCCTAACGCTTTAGCCTTTACGAATATCAAACAGAAATCGGACGGACATATACTCGTTGCATAAAAGCAGACTCCGGCAACCCTGTTTTACCTACAATTCTTGTGACATGGTTGAATCAGCAATTATAATATTGTGAAATATATGAATAAATCCTTATGATATATTAAGTGAAATATACATGACTGTTTTAAATATAATTTTCTCTTGTCATTGAGGTTGGATAGACTGCACATGAATACTAGTTATTTCGTTCAACTTATTATACAATACAAAAAACACTCATATTGTATAATACCAAATTGAATAGTAGTATATAATCATCGTGCGCAACTTACCCGAGGACCATATCCGTCTCAATGAAGCATATCATCGAAAACATCCTCATCTTTGATTAAGTTCACTTTTTCCTATTTATTCTCCAACTTATAGAATGTCAATCCAACAGTTATTAATTAAGCTGTTATCAACACGCACCTCGGTTGGTGTGGCTTTGTAATCCAGTTGAGAGTATTTGTCAATGTTTCCTTCCTTAAACGAAAAGAAAAGTAAATGTCAGCATGTTACGGTTGCTTGGCTGGCCCATATTGTTTGCGTCACGAGTAAAGAGCAAAGACCCCTTGAAGGCAATCTGTAGTGACATCATGAATCTGAATGGGCAAACAACCCTGACTCGCTTCATTATATATTAATATACTTGCTTGAATATTAAGTGAATACACTACATCATATCTCGTGATAGGATGCCGTCGAATCGTCGTAAATGCCGTCTTTATGATTTATATAATAATATTTATAACGTAAATGAGAAATCTCTAGAAGCGCAGGGTCTCCGAATTGGAGAATAATGAACTCAAAGTATGAGTTAGTATATACTATTCATGAATATATTTACAATGAGTGTTTCTGTGAGGTTCAGCGTGAAGACCCCTTTGTGTCATTATATGAGTAAATACATATGGCGTAAGATATTCAGTGTTAGGCTATGGAGTAAGATGGTAAGATGGCACTTTGGTATCTCGATATGCAAACCTAGTTATGGCATGATTGTACTGTTAATGTCACGAAGGCATACGCTACTTCACTGAGTTATAGCAATAGAACAGAGAGGCTCAGATATGCTGATAATTATTCTGTTGTATCGACCACAGACCGAAGGCCCTAAATATATGTAAAATAATTGTTAATAAGGATCATTTTCCCGAAATATATGACATAAAAGGTTCATGTATATGTATAATCAATTTATCGCACACCATTTGCATAAACCTGTTCTTTTATCAGATGATTATAGAACATAAGAAATGATTCATATCATATTTTACCATAACGACTTCTATAAAGGACTTATATACATGATATGTAGTTCCACTGCTGTGGAGCATAGTCTGTCTCAGGAATCTTAACCCATTGCAGTAGTGTTACAAAATTCATCGGTCTCCGGTGCCTGAACAATTCACACGAGATGTCGTCGTAATGAAACTCCCAGCTTGGTCATAATCAGTATCGAATGAATAACAAATACCCTCGACAAAGTACACCGAGCTTCTTCTTTGTCTAATTGGCAAGCACACGCGCCATCCTGGTAAATCCAGACAATATAGATATTGTTATAACGACAATCTTCGCTCTGGGGTCTCGTAGACTGCTACATGACCACAAACAGACGCTTATTGTCTCACCATTGTCTACACGGTTTACGGAGGATTCACACGAAGCAACTGACGACAGAGAAATGTGGTAGGAAAGTCGCTTTATATGTGAAAGTACCAGTATTCTATCAAATTCCCTATTTGAATTATGATACTTTTCTCGTCAATTAGGAATTCCTTGATGAGATCATAAATATGCTATTTGTTTTGATAAATGATTTGACGAATCAAATAGGAAGTGAAAAAGAGTACTAGACAAGTATCCCAGTAAACGAAGGGTGTGTCGATAGGAAGGGTAACGACTTCGCATGCAGTTACAGAATCTAACCCAACAACATTGATTCCACTGGAGCACTTGAACTAATCAGCGTGTCCAGCACACCTGAACAATCAGTATATTTTAACAATGAACATTGACGCCTAAACACTTAATCCATAAGGGTATTAAAGACAGACATGGTTTTGATCTGGTTTCAAAGAGTAATGGCCCTGAGAAATATATTTCCGACGAAGATGTTGCAGTGCTCTAGAATGCTTCTGGAAACACGGTTTCTGCTTCGTTCAACTCAGGCCAAGTGAAGTTGAAGCACAACTCATTCAGTAATCAGTATGGTTTGATACCGTCATACAACATCGTGAAAAATACACTCGGACAAATGATGTCACGGACTCTATGACAAGAAGCGCCTCTAGTGTATCCATCCTCCACTAATGTATCCCAAAATGCCCATATAGACTACCAGTTAACAGAAAACGATAAAATAAACATTACATA
Source organism: Haliotis rubra (assembly GCF_003918875.1). Lineage (NCBI taxonomy): Eukaryota > Metazoa > Mollusca > Gastropoda > Lepetellida > Haliotidae > Haliotis > Haliotis rubra. Next base: position 2,187,434 of record NW_025767357.1, on the reverse strand, counting down.
CCTGTTGAAACAAATTTACTTTCCTAATTTAAATCCTACAAATAGTGATAAACTTTTATTTCTACATCTAGACTCCATTCAAAATCTTTCAAATGAAATAATCAAAACATCGTCTCCCTACCTTTCGCGTTTACCTCTACCAGTGCCTCGGCACCATGTTCCAAAAAGGCTTCCACAGTTGTACACAAAACGAAATCCTTTATATCCGCGAACTAGCTTGCCTATAACTGATCACTCACTCCACACACGAATCGGCTCCATGAAGCGATCAAAGTCACGTGACATCGCCCATACAAGGGAAGTAATCGATATTAACCTCCGAGCGCGGCCCCATATTGAGAGGATGCGTTGAACACGGGAGTAGTTTGTAAGTTGTATCGAACGGGGGCGTATGTGTCCCTACCTCCTGGTGGTCAGTGCTGGAGTAGGCATCAACTTGTTTCTGATTATTGTTAAAACGGAGGCGTACATTTCGCATACATTTGCGGAGATTATCGGATTGACCATGACATGCTTGGTTGAAAGGCAGAGGCTTTTCAAATTAGTTCACTTGCAACATTATGGTAGTCAGTGGAGGAAGATACCACCTATCTGCGGCCGGAGTAAAGGCGTGACACGCTCTGATTAATAATCCATAGATTTTAAGGTTTATTGACTAATTCACGCATCGTAATGCAAGTGCCAAGATCTACTGACACCATGGAGCTTTGGTCAGATTCATAACCTGCCGGCAAATACCAGTAACGCCAATGTGTGATGGGGTCTGAAACATGAAAGTAACACAAAACTCGCCGTTCGATGGTGACATGTTTCATAAGGGTTTCACCGTTGTATTTTGGACCTCACGTTTGTAATGCGTTGCGGATTTTAGTATTTGTAACGTTTTGTTGATGGTAATTTGATTAGTAAATCCAGTTTTCACGTGCATACTTTCTCGTTTCCAGTAGTTTATATAAAGTGTGAGATCGGTACATATTTGATCATTTGAACCGTTTAATTAAATTCAACCTATATTCATCTACTTTTATTGGGAAGACTGTTTCGTTAATACAACATACCGCTGTTAAATAGCTGAACTGGCCTGTAAATCTACGTTCACTCCCTGACTATAATTAAACGAACCCGCTCCACCGGAAACTCCGCCTTTATGAGTATTGCATTAAACATACTTCACTCAGAAAATGAAAGGAAATGCGGGGAAGTATAACAACGCAGTAACTTTCCTACACAAGCATTTACAAAGCATAAATCACAAGATCCGCTATTTTCGTGTGGAAACCTATGGGTTATTTAAAAAGTGTAAATCAAAAGATTATAGCAATTCCCCTTGAAAAAGCAATGGGGGGGGGGGGATAGGAGGGATAAACGTATGTATGGGAACACACACTATTCTCTCTCTCTCTCTCTCTCTCTCTCTCTCTCTCTCTCTCTCTCTCTCTCTCTCTCTCTCTCTCTCTCTCTCTCTCTCTCTCTCTCTCTCTCTCTCTCTCTCTCTCTCTCTCTCTCTCTCTCTGTAAGTATAAGTTACAACGGTTCCCATCGGATCTTTATGCTTTATAACATATTTTTCCATTCTTTACAGTTGTACCGTCAATATCAAAAGTATTTCAGCGTAATGAAATGTAAGATGAAAGGAATTCATTTGACATGCACACGAGTCGTCTTTACGAGAGACTGATGGACAGGGAACAGGGCGTCAACTGTACAGTACACTCACGAGAGTTATGTCTCTGTAGGGCGCTGGAATAAGGCTAATTACATATGACGGTTGATATTGATCCTTGCCTCACGTTTTTCGCAAATCTGGTATCATAATGATAGCTTCCACGCCATCTCATTTTCTGCCTTTACTTCACGTAAAATTGCGCACATGCAAAGAAACTTTAATAACAATAATAGCTATTGTCTTTATATTTTTGTTATAATTTACCATTAAAATTTGTTTCACTCTCGGAGTTGACACTCCCCTTGGTATGAACGACAGTGGTTTCAAAACGGTAAATGTTTACCTTGACAGTCACGTTATGCAGGTACAGTAAACTATGTTTATGACGAACAGACGGATATAACGAAGTTGGATTTTGTCGCGGTCACATGCTGTATATTTTAGTTGAAACGAATTTACCGTTACAACCACTTCTGCAATGACCAGGGTGCCTTTACCGTTAGCCTATCAAGCCGAAAACCCGGGTTCGATTCCCCACGTGGGTACAACTTCCGAATCTCAAATATGGCGTCATATTGCTGGGATATTGCTAAAAGCGGCGTAAAATCGTATTCACTCACTCTCCAATTGTACTGATGTTAATGTCATAGTTAACCATGAATCCACAGCATACGATCTGGGTACATTAACATGAATCCTCAGCATACGATCTGGGTACATTAACATGAATCCTCAGCATACGATCTGGGTACATTAACATGAATCCTCAGCATACGATCTGGGTACATTAACATGAATCCTCAGCATACGATCTGGGTACATTAACATGAATCCTCAGCATACGATCTGGGTACATTAACATGAATCCTCAGCATACGATCTGGGTACATTAACATGAATCCTCAGCATACGATCTGGGTACATTAACATGAATCCTCAGCATACGATCTGGGTACATTAACATGAATCCTCAGCATACGATCTGGGTACATTAACATGAATCCTCAGCATACGATCTGGGTACATTAACATGAATCCTCAGCATACGATCTGGGTACATTAACATGAATCCTCAGCATACGATCTGGGTACATTAACATGAATCCTCAGCATACGATCTGGGTACATTAACATGAATCCTCAGCATACGATCTGGGTACATTAACATGAATCCTCATGATAAGCATACTCACTCAATGCTCGTTTGTTTTTTTCCATTTGTGTTTTATCTGTGTACATGACATTAAACGTATACTGATGGCAAAACGTTAACAATACCTGCATTGGGAATAACATATTTAGCTAATAGTGAACTGCAGAGTGAGTGAGTGAGTGAGTGAGTTTAGTTTTACGCCGCACTCAGCAATATTCCAGCTATATGGCTGCGGTGTGTAAATAATCGAGTCTGGACCAGACAGTCCAGTGATCAACAGCATGAGCATCGATCTGCGCAATTGGGAACGGATGACATGTGTCAACCAAGTCAACGAGCCTGACCACGTTAGTCGCCTCATACGACAAGCATGGGTTACTGAAGATCAATATTCTAACCCGGACCTTCACGGGTGTGAACTGCAGAACCGCGAACAAATGATAATACACAAGCACTATCCATGCTGTGCTACGAGGCGTGCATGAGATTCACGATCATGGACGATTTTACACGTGCATGGGGACATGTGGCCTCACCGTCAGTCACATTCAAATCCACTTTAATGTTAGCATTACATCAGTCGTATTGAGGGAGTCTTCGAACTCGTGTCACCATGGTTGTACGATGGCAAATTGTTGATATGAGTAACGCTGTCATGTCCGTACGTCAGATTGCCGCTGCCGTTAACCTTCATTACAGGGTGATCAGCACGCTGTTTTGAAAGTTCAGGAATACTGGTGAGGTGAAGGATAGGCCAAGAACTGGCCTTCCAGTTCAGAATATAGGTGTTATTTACTTGGTTGGTTGGGTGTTCAACTCCGCACTCAGCAATATTCAAGCTATATGGCGGCGGTCTGACAATAATCGAGTCTCGACCAGACAATCCAGTGATCAGCATCATGAGCATCGATCTACGCAATTGGAATACGATGACATGTGTCAATCAAGTCCAGCGAGCCTTACCACCCGTTAGTCGCCTTTTATGACAAGCATGGGTTGCTGAAGATCAATTCTAACCCGGATGTTCACGGGAAGGTTAACTTTTCACCATCAGTATATATATATTCACTTAGTTATTAGGATATCTATGTTCAGATATACAACAAAATATATGTAGTTTTGTGCTGAATGTAATACAAACTACTGTACAACTTAAGGTTTATATGACAATAAAATATCTACAATTGTCAGTGGCATCTGGTGCACGTTTACATGAATAAAAGGCAAATATTGGCAAGAATATAATTATAAAAAAAGTCAAATACTGATAGCAAAGTAAAATATTGACTTTATTATCAGGATCAAACAAACACCGATACGACTATACATCAAGATGAAACAGCCAAACCCTGACAGTACTATATACGGTGATGAGCTAGTCAGATACTCTCATGTATGTAGACCAGAACGAAATAATCAATAATCACGATGTACCATTCTCATTTCCCATCCGAAATGTAAGAACGGAAAGCAGAGTGGGATGTTCAGATGTACACTCTACATCCGTCCAGATTACTTTTTCTTCAACGAGGTCCAGTAAACAATTTTATACCACTGTGGAGCTCCAAATTATGCCTCTTACCAAAATGGCAAAGCACTATTCCATAATTGTCACTAATTCTAATGACGTCACAGCTCTGTTTCACATACCGCCACAGAGTACCAAGCGCATCATTATCTAGAAAGCCCGTCTCCTCGTGGCTACCGACAGTCATGCGGTTTACACAATCCGGATGTCACGTGAGCTTTAAGTAGTGAACTCCATGCTCTGATTTAGAACTCGGATTTACTCTCAGTGGTAATTACACGCGAAGTTAGAAAGTTGACGTCATTGTGAGCTATTACCACATGAAGAGAGAGTATTTCATACGTTCACGCACGCAAGAAAACAAAACACTAATCTGTGTAACGTTTGAAATGCATCTTTTGATCTTTATGCTCAACGTTTGAAATATATCATTTGAACCTTATGATCAACGTTTTGAACGTAGCACTGGATCCTTTTGTTCACCTTTGAAACGTATGACTTGATCCTTATGATCATCTGCTACTTGTGACCAGCGTTTGAAATATATCATTTGATCCTCATGATCAACGTTTCAACGTATCATGTGATCCTTATGATCAAAGTTTGAAACGAATGAATTGATCCTTATGACCAATGTTTGAAACGTATCATTAATTTTATTCTTATCAACGTTAAAATTCTGAAAGAGCATTGGACCCTTATGATCAACGTACGAAACGTATCATTTGATCATTATGATCAAAGTTTGAAACATTAAAACATATCACTTGATCATTATGATCAACGTTTGAAAGTATCATGTGATCCTTATGATCAAAGTTTGAAACGTATCATTTAATCTTTATGACCAGTGTTTGAAACATTGAAACATATCACTTGATCATTATGATCAACGTTTGAACGTATCATGTGATCCTTATGATCAAAGTTTGAAACGTATCATTTAATCTTTATGAACAACGTATCACATTGATTTTGATCCTTATCAAAGTTAAAAACAGAGCATTTGTTCCTTATGGTCATCGTTTGGAACGTATTACTTGTTCCTTATGATCAGCGTTGAAATGTATCATTTGACCATTAAGATCATTTAGCCGTAGCACATTCAAGAGACTATGAACATAAATGGCAGATGTGTGGTCATTGTTTTAACTATAGTCATTGTTTTAATGACTTTCGTACTTTCAAAGATGTCAGTACAGATTTCATCAACCTTGCTCCTACGCCAAGGTTCTCCTGTATCTTATACGCTCCTAAATGTTCGGTCACACATAAATGAAAAGTAACATATTGACAAAACATAATACTTATTTTAACAATTCGATAACATAACTGAATGATATTGGTTCGTTGGTGTTCATGAACGACGTCAGTGTCATAATGAGATAATTCGTAATATATAATAATATTAGCAATATCTTCCAGGGAGTATGAAATAACGGTTGTGAATATAACCTGAAACTTTAAAATTCTAAACCTGCCAAAACGATTATGAGCACGGGGATTTGTTAGAATGTAATATCATAGAATCTTATGACTATACAGTTATGTTTGTTTTGAGAATCTGTAACATAATACCGCATCATAAGTAATTATCACTAGTTTTTATATCTATTCCTCTGGATAATGATTGCTAGCATTTAATAATATTTCTAGGCTCATCTACACATTCAGATCTGTTCAAATGGGAATGATGTTCAACAGACTGTATTCGCATGTATTTAGTCCAGGTGTCTAATTGCAGATGTTTATTTTTGTTCTTTAAGTTCATATCGATACTCTTGTTGATTTTTGCTTCACCCATCAAAGAACCTTTTTTCATTATCCTCCAATTAAACAAATCTTTTGTTGGAATGACGATGTTACTTTTAAATTCTTACCTTTCAACAAACAATTATCAATTGATTTGCTGTTACTTTTAATACCTTAAATATCTGCGAAATGTCATTCCACTGGAGATACTGAAACAACACATATTGATTACCACGTCGGTCATTTCAAGTACATGTAATAATATTCCAAAGTTAAAAGTAAAAAGTTAAATATCTGGCTTATCGCATTCGCAAAAGACATATTCGTATGGAGAAGCAATTGAAGCTGGCGTCCTCGGTAGTTTATCGTTTAGCAATTCAAGACAATCAAATACAGTTTCAATAACTCAGCCATATCATTTTCTCTGGTAATAATTTGCTGTCGAGTATGATATCTGTCTTATATTACCGGTAAGTACTAGAAGACGTCTAAAGGGTAACTACGGAGTAAAAAGTGTCCTTGTTCTTTGATGAAATGCTCTTTGGTGACTATATCCGTCTGTATCCTGACTTTGTTTGAAATTGTTTAAGATTGAATCGTTTTACATTATCAAAATAGAGAATACTGAACGACCTTGCGTGTAATACCATTTTTATTAAACGAATTAATGATTTGGTATCAAACGAGCGAGCGATAGCGAGTTTGATGCTAAATCTTTCACGAGTTTTATAAAAATGTTTTTTCACCGAAGCGAGTTAAGTATTTTGTTTATTACTCTCCAACATAAATTGATAGAAACTGCCTACAGTGTTATGACTTTCAGCTTTTCGCGAGTCAAGCAAGGTCTAATAACATTGTGACAGATGTATTAGCATTACCATTATGAAGTCATACGATCGGCATCACGCGATGTTATTACACAATGTGTAATAACATTGTAGTTTTATTAAACAGTGATATCTTCAACGGGTGAGTAATAAGCAAAACTATACAATATCCATATGATCAAGTACATTTCATGTCAAAAAGTGTTTTGGTTGAACAGTATGAAATTATGAGATAACAATATCTGATTGATCACTTGAAAACTCTGACGGCATCAAATAACAATCGACATTTCTCTTCTGACACATGCTTGTTCTTATTGCGCTGTGACAGAATGTCTGACGAGTCTGCATATATCACGATCCGTACAACAGTAGATTTGATGGGGACGTACGTGCCTCGTATTGACAGGGAAAGGGATCAAATAACTAAGGCACTATGAGCTATATTCTACAGATTTTAAAATACATGTATGTTTAATTTCATAATATGCTGAGATTGTCATGTGCTAAGATCCTGGCATGTGTTGTATATGGAATATGTTGTGTATACTCAACACATACAAAGCCTCTGTTTCTAAATCCCTTACATCGGTTTCATGCCTTAAACAGTTTTACAGTGTATAAATGTGGAAACGTCTCATAGAAGCAATCCGTAACTATCTAGTTAACGTCTATACATTAACACAACATGCGTCACATAATTTAGGGCATTTGAAGGTTAAATAAATAAATGAACGTGTAAGTTAATTTGCTCCTGAAAGGGTCATGTGTGCACATAGAACGCACTGAAATAGAGTATTGATACAGGAAACATGCACAGGTACCTTACCCTCATATTGTGAAGGAAACATATATTCTTAATTAAGGGTAATTTATATACTAGAATCATTTATATACAAAACGAGTAAAACAAACACAAACACTTTGTCGTTTGTCATATACCACCGTAGGTGGGTTCTCCTGAGAATAAAACAAAGTTAACTCAAACTGATAATGAACCGTTTTGTTTTGTTTGGTTTGGGTTTTGGGTTTGTTTTTTTTTGTTTTTTGTTTTTTGTTTGTTACACATTTAACATATTTTATATCTCTTAGGAGTGAATCCCCTGCCGCGTCATACCAAAAGACGTTAAAAAATGGTACTTGTTGGTCCCTGCCTGGCGCTCGGCATTTATAGGTACAACAAGGTCTGGTCGGCTCGGAGTCAGTATAATGTGTCTGAGTGGGGTATTCATGCTTCACTGCGGCATGGTATCTCAGTGGGCTAGCACTATAAAACCAGCTTAAGTCTGGGCTAGTACAAGCAGCCGCACATACACATACACACACATGCACGTCGTCATATGGGCGAAATATTCTCAAGCACGACGTTAAACCCAATTTCACCTCACCTCATCTTAGGAGTGAATGAGTAATTATTGTTTGATGCCGCAAAATCAATCGTCTAACCATTCGCAGGGATTAATCCCAGCAATTATGGTTCATAAATTTATTTAAATATGTTTGCACATATATGCGCATGAAGAAATTAGACAACCTAAAAGTGTAACAACTCTATGAGTAATTGGTTTAGCACCGCACTCTGTAATCCAGTGATCAACAGTATGAGCATCGATCTTCGCAATTGTGATACGATGACATGTGTCAACCAAGTCAGCGATCCTGACCACCCGATCAGTCACCTTTTACGACAAGCATGGGTTGCTGAAGACCAATTTTAACCCGGATCTTCATGTATCTCTATGAGTCTCTTTCTAATGTAACATGAGCACATTAATCTCACTGACGGAATGCAGGCATTGCGTGTTGAAAAACAAAACTGCAAATAATGCGTAGATATACGACATCCCTTCACTGTTACCTGGACATGTGTCACTTTAATGTCGTAATGCAACACTCGAACACATGCTAATCAGAAGTTTAAACCTAAAACGGCAAAGAAGTATAATTCAGTATAATATTTTCAGAAAGACCAATGCATCGATCTACAAAACCCAATAGACTCTTATAGTTCTGTCCGGAAGCATGTCTCGCACACTCCCACTGAAGTACCTGAAGAACTGGCTACCCCGGTAACGGGAAATGATTAAACCTAATCGGACCGTGCCATATGCACAATAATGTTGTCCTTGGCCAGACCCTTAGGGTTAATGGGATTCTATGAGCCTCGATTGCTAACGTTTTTAGAATATGCGAAAACAAAGCAATGTGAAACACAAAAACTGTAGTGTTGGAAAAACATTTAAAGACATGTTTTAGTTTTAGTTGAATATAAACAAAACTAATAAAAGACAGACCCTTGTTATCAGAACATTCTGAGGAAACATTCACAATTTTATATATAGTGCCACGCTCAGGGAATGGCCATATATCATGTATGCTTACTATGTAGGAATGTTTTGGTACTTATAAGAAGAGAAACATGTGTATTCATAATAATGTAAATAATGTATTGACTGGAGTATCAACATTTGAATTCAGGTTTGAAAATATCAGCCTATCGTGTATTAGCATTCGTGATAATGGTGCTGGCGCTTATGGCAGTATACGTTTTTATGGTGAAGCGTCACGCACAAAAGTAATTCTCACCAGTTAGCGTATGCAAATCCAGTCATTTGGCGCATTTCTTATGGTATTTGCGTTTGTTTCAATGGTGTGAAATCCAGCTTTTGGTGTTGTGTATATATTTGGATGACAACGCACAATGCACTCACTTACCGGGTGTTTACAGACGCCATCGCCAGCTGTTTACCCATTCAATACTCATTCACACTAATTGAGGTTTCCCGTGTTTAATATGTTGGAAGCAGTGTGAGGACGAAGTAGCTGAAATAGGCGTTACTTATTGTTTGTATACACGTCCTGTAAACCAGTGGAGGGTTATCTGGTGGTAAAAGCGTTCGTTCAACTAGCTTAACACAAGGGCTAAATTCCGTAATATCGGAATGTGCGAGATTCAGTTAAGGTGCCAGTCTCCCCTACCCGTCCAGCCCACACACCCATTACCAAGAGTAAGTAAATACGGTTTTACACCGGTTTTATGACTAATTGGGAATGCCAGCAATTAGCTGCACCATGCTGGGATTCGAACCCACTGGCAGATGATATCACCAATTGGCTCCCTCCATTCCATGAAAGGTTAACCCGTGATGAGTTTAGAATTGGTCCTCAGCAAACCATGCTTGTCGTAAAAGGGGAATAACGGGATCGAGTTGTCAGGGTCGCTGACTTGGTTGACACATGTCATTGTATCTCAGTTGCGTAGATCGATGTTCATGCTGTTTATCACTGGATTGTCTGGTGCAGACTCGATTATTAACATACCGCCGCCATACAGCTGGAATACTGCTGAGTGCGGCGTAAAACACACACACCAACCAACCAACCATGAATGTTACATGTGGCTTATACAGTTCAAGATGGCATTACACATATGCAAACATATGCATCGTATGAACACATAGTACTGTTTACACAGACAGTGTCAGCACAAAGATGATTGCTGTACAACATATGCTTGCTGTACAATATATGCTTGCATTCCCATCGGGTTTCATGTGCGTGACAGTGTTCCCAGACAGGACTTATTTGACAAGGTCGTGATTCTTTGAAGACAGGTTTCTTCACATACATTTCAAACATTGTCATGTTTCCCGATATCCTGGATTGTGTCTTTGATATCCACGATTGCTTCACCAAAAACTGTCAGATCTTCGTCTGAGCCTCAACGACAAGGAACGACGTGTCTTGTCCGGCAATGCCGCCCTCAGCACAGACAAAAGAGATGGTGAGACCTGTTTTTAATGCACACAGCGATACCATTCCAGTAAATCAAAGCAGTGCTCTGATCCAATTTTCTGGCCATAAGATTCAGGAGCTTCTGTGATCGTCCGTGCCCTCCGTGCTGTCTATGCCTCAGCTGGACAAGATAGCGGCCGAGACAATGGGAGCATCTATCTGTGTGACAAGCCCTCTCTCGCCCAAACACTTCAAGCTGTAAGTGCCACACGAGTGATTCGTCCTCCTTAGTATTTTAAATAGCTGCAACCAACTCGTCCTTGCGGCCCTTTCGGCGTTCCCCTGCTTTGCTTTTGTAATGAAGTGAAATGTTGCCTCAATATTGACAAGCCATTCTCACAGAACCTTTCACAGACGGGAAAATGGCCACAGCCTGTCAGATTTGTATTCTTCACGCGTTGAATGATGGAGATAAAATACAGCGATAATCTCAAATTTAATTTGCTCCCAGTCCATGCTACACGCTATCGGGATGTATATAGAGATAGCCTCGGTATTATTTACATTGCTGTTTCAGGCGTTTCATCATTTGCGCTTGGGGTGTTATTGAATGAAATTATCAGGAAATTTAAACAGACAGTTTCCGATTAAGGTCTGCTCTGTAAGATTGAAAGTATATGCAGAACACAATGTTAGGAAGCTTAAGTGCATGGTTCCCATTACTCAATAGCAGCGTGAGTGAAGACCGTATAACATGGCTTGTGCATAAACTCGAGATAATACATGGTGGAAACATTGGCCTGATCCGATTGATTAAGTCCCGGGAATAGGTGTACATCATATAAACCATACGCCTAGTTCACTCTATCCCTCTTACAATATCGCCATGGAGGAGTATGGTGGTATAATTTGGCCGTAAACAATTCAAGACTGTATTATCCTATGGGTGAGACTTTGCGCTGGTGTTTTATGCTTGAAACAGGACGCTATTGACCACATGAGGCCGAGGAACTCCTGGGTCCTCTTGCTCCGAGCGGTGTCACTGGCACTGCTATTGTACGTGCGCGTTAAGTATGGACACTTGAATGGCCTGAACGCTGAGGTCGCTTTGTGAGAGTGAGACCACTGCTTGATTTGTCCTTGAAGAAGGATGTCAACAAAATGAAGGTCAAGGTTGTGTTTCAGAGGGAACAAATAGCTCAAGCTTTGAGTTTCCTAGGTTTGGACAATACATCTGACCTTTATTATATCAACCGAAAAGTACAAGTGACAAAATCCATATATCATCATTTCTTCCAGAAAATTCTGCTAGCAAAATGGTTATGGCGGTAGTGCCTGTGCATGGAGACAAGGATGAAAACATGATGTGCTAGACCCAGGCAGCTCTTGCATACGATTCATCAATAGACCCATGTACCGTTTTTCATCATACGCAGGGATATTGTGAGGACATTAAAAATTAATCTAACCAGTGCACAGTTATTTTATTTATTTCTATATATTAAGTAGTTTACTAGAATATAAATTTTGTGAGTGAAAGGCCTTTGATGCCTGTTATTTCTGAAAAATCTCGACGGCCTATAAATCAGTCAAACCAGTGTCCGAAAACACGAGCAACAAATAGGACTCGATGACACATCACAAAGGAAATTCTATTCAATCTATTTTAGGCTACACTCATGTAGGTTACTGGAAAATATTTGTATTCGGCATCCCAGGGGATGGAATGTAGATATAGAGTAGAAATTAGAGTGGTGAGGCTATACACGTAAACTTAATGCTAAATAGAAAATGATAGTAGGTAGAGGTAACGGTAGATTGTAGAAAGTAGTAGTGGTTGTGACAGTAAAAAATGGATGGAGAGAGATGTTTATTGAAAATCGAACAAGAGGCAGAGAGTATATAGAAGTTACAGGAGTACATAGCACAAGTACGGGGGTACACAGCAAACGTTTTATAGAAGATGGTATGTGCTTGACAGTACAGAGCAAAGAATATAATAGTAATAGATGAGGGAGTATGGAAGATTGCAAAATGTTTAAAAGTTGGTATTGGGCAGACAGCAAGTAGTAAAGAGTGTAAAGAAGATGAAAGAATTTAATTAGGTGACCATCTTGGGTGGACAACGGAAACTAAACTGTATACATTTTTGTATATATGCGAGAGGGTAGAGTGTATATGGTATATGGACGATTGTGGGTTATAACATATAGGAGAGTGTTTCCACTCCGTCCGTCGGAATAATATCACTGGGATCAATTGCAATGACCCAGGGGTCAGCAAGAGCACAGCATTGACTCTGCACTAGCACAAATATCGGCACATTGATACAGAACGCCCCCCCTCACGAAGCCATGACAGAAGGTAAGCAAGGAAATATTCAACATAGCGACTACAAGGTTCTGGAGAAGAACGTCAAGACATAACTGTTCCATCCTCGAACATATGTTAGAGCAATCCAGGCAATGACGACACGAATTGTTCTCCCACATGATTCAGTTTTATCTTATCCCTGATGCAAAATAAGAAACATGTTTAAACAGGAGTGTCGTGTAATTACCGGATGAAGCTGAACGTTATCAGTGAATGTTCTACACAGTTGATGGTCCACTGGTCAATATTGATCATCAATTCAAGCACTTGCATAGTAGTGTAAAACCATGTGTACTCATTCCGCAATTCCCCTATAACTGAATTCATCTATCAATTGATTAACAAGGCACTTAATGTCCCTCACCAGGCCAATGTTAGCCCTCACTGAAGCCTTGACTGAACATGACAGAGCAATAATTACACATAGTACATCATTAGGAAGTGTTTATGGTACCATCTTACCTCGCCTGGGAACAAAGAGGATTAACTCACCGAGGTTAATAGCATGTAAAAAGGGAAATGAAAACTTACCTAGACTGCAGGAGACCCGAATATTAATCCCCGTTGCTATCAGCTCTCCACAGTAAGGTTCAAAGCCGTTGCCACACGTCCGCAGATCTTTTCACATCACCGCCGACTACCTGCGGCGAACAATATAACACAATTAGAGGGCACAACGTAGAAATAATGTTATTTCTGAGACCTGGAACACTTTAAGCTGTTGTGAAGCTAGGGACGCGCACGGCGTGGCAAAGAAACATCGCCATGAACAGTAACTGTTGTTTTTTTAAATGAACATTTCTCTGATGCATATTTGGCATTTGAGTAAATGTTTGTGTAGGGTAAATTATATTGACTTTAATCATTTCAAAACATATGATGGTCTCATGTGTGTTTCTTTTTCAAAGTAAATATATTAATTCGAGGACATTTTTCAAAGATACCGGGCTATTGAACTCCTCGGGGTTTGGAGGTGTATATACAATCACGATTAATGCTGGAAACGTCGATAATTATTTACATTAGGGAAATTGTAAGCTCGCGTGATGAGGTATTAGCTGTTTATTACGACCAGAATTACTTTTATAGCAACTGGGTATTAAATAATGATCGATAAAGACATATTCTATAGCTGTTCATGGTGTATAATGAGCGACGTTAGGCTAATATCAACTTTTTCCAATCAGTAATCCTTTCAAGAACCGTCGTTTCTAATAGCTTAATGACGTATGTTCTTGATCATAGAAAGTCATAAAATCCACCATTCACACAAAATTTCACACCATGGTGGTTTGAAAACCCATTGTAAAGTTTATGCTGACCTCACTCAAATGGACCCTTTCATTATGAAATACTGAACATAATCATTGGGTAAACAGTGGCATTAAGGTCCCCATCCTCAAAGCGATGTTAGTGTTTGTGCTGATTTCACGCTAGTTCTGTTAGAATACAAGGTGTACAATACGTGATGTGGGAGAAACGCCTGAAGAACTGCTAATGTTGATGAAGCGCCAGCACGGTGCTGAATCAAGGTGAACTGGTATTCGACTCAATATCGCAAAGAGCTAAGTATACCAGTAAGTGCTTAAGTAACTTACACCTTCAGAACCATCACTTATTCAATTATGTCTGTCACCGTCCATGACTGTGATTAGTTCTGAATAACTACGCTTTGCTAATAAGACAGGTGGACGCTGCATTACCAAATATTTTAGTAATGTAATGGAGCGAGAAGCCAGGAAAGAATTTCAATCAATGAGACCATGTACAGAATCGAATCTGGATGTTTGACGTCGAGCGTGAACGCTCAAGCACTATGCTGACTGACCGAACGCCATAGCGAAACAATCCAGATTAACCAGTTCTTTAGGGAAGTTAGAGAATAGATGTCCTCCGACACATGCAACATCTACCTTGGACACTGTGACACCACTGCGCAAAACTAACTACCTCTTTTCCGCGGTACAGTTCTGGAAAATACGCATAAATCGAAGTGTTTGCAAAACCTGTGCGAAATAGTCGCGGTTAGTTTAATGAATTACTGCACTACATTTGCGTAGGTTTGCGTATGTTACGTTTGCGGAGACCCGTGAAGGTCCGGGTTAGAATTGGTCAACAGCAACCCATGCTTGTCGTAAGAGGCGACTAACGGTATCGGGTGGTCAGGCTCGCTGACTTGGTTGACACATGTCATCGTATCCCAATTGCGTAGATCGATGTTCATGTTGTTGATCACTGGATTGTCTGGTTCAGACACGATTATCTACAGACCGCCGCCATACAGCTGGAATATTGATAAGTGCGTTAAACAACAAACAAACAAACAAACGTTTGTTGTTTTTTACGCGGAATGTTTCCGGAAGTTCCACGATGTTTTCGAAATATCATGCTGCGTTTATTGTACTCTATTGTACCACTGTTTTCTCAAAAAGAAATTTCCCACATAGGCGTTATGTATCTTTGATCAGTAGTGTACACGATTACTCCCAGCTCACTCCTTTATTGCCGTTTTATAAACGGCTCCTGTGATGTGTTACGGTATGAAGCCGACATTATCAAGTAAGATGCCGCAATGATGACAGCAGTAATGTCATTATGCGAACCGAAGTGATCCATAATAAAGAGTAACCGTAGTAATTGGTATACTCCACTAATCGTATAACAATGCACATCACGCGGTCTAGGTGACGTTAAACACAGACGCTATCCGCACCATCTCCATTATTGATTATGACCTTGTGTATTCCTATATAGTATGCCTCGAGACTATTTACTAAGTAATGTCATAAAGTATTAATGATAAACTGGTTAGACACAATTGGTAAATCACAGAATATTCTCTGTTGATGGGAAAGAGCACAGGGACACTCAGAGCAGGGCTGGATCATGTGATCTTGAAATCACAGGTTTGTCAATTCTTCCATGTCGTAATATTTACGTGTATGTGATAATTATCTCGTGGTGGTTTGGATATTGGTAGGTGGTGGAGGACTGGGGGATGTGTTGCGGAGAGGGCTCTTTGTAGACAGGATAATGTCTGGTGACAATCATTGCTTAGAAACATGCACTTGTTATGTTATTCTAACAATTCACTTTTTCAAGTCCACGGTTTATCCGACAGTACAATTTCCCTAGGGGTACAAACTAGAAAATCGGAGGACAAATTATATTTTTCCTCATTTTCTCTTGAACAGAGTATTTTTTGCAATAAAATATCGCATCCTTCAAGAGCGTAAGACCATCAAACCCTTGGGGGAATTTTTCTTGGGAATCAGGGATTGCAGAGAGGCTTCCAACAGCTTCTCATACAAAACTATATGCAACTTTATAACAATTATCTTGGAACATTTTCAATAGAAGCAACAAGACCCTTTTACATAACTGCAAGAAGCTGAGTGCATTGTGCGATTTCGACTACAGTGAGTGAGTGAGTGAGTTGGGTTTTACGCCACTTTTAGCATTATTCCAGCAATATCACGGCAGGGACACCAAAAATGGGCTTCACGAGTTGTACCCATGTCGGGAATCGAACTCGGGCCATCGGCGTGACGAGTGAACGCTTTAACCACTTGGCTACCCCCACCGCCCCGACTACAGCTTATTATTGATTCACTTCCAAGGAGCGATAATACCAGGTATGGAAACAGAAAAAATATGTTCTACTTGTATAAGGAGAGAGTCAAAGATGTTTGAATCGAGTTGAAATTGGCCATATATGTGAACAGTACCCTGAGTGAGCATGATCCTCTCAGATGACTGTTGGGCTTTGTTGGAGAGCATCAGTTTACGTCCAGAGAGACTGGACCAGATGAAAGATGTATCACGCGTCACAATCAGCCATTACAATCATGCCAGTTTCGAATTCTATGCCTCAAGTAGGGACTAGTAGAATACTTGAAGATCCTGCAGCATTGATGAGTATTGTGGTCGTATGAGAGTCATTTACTATGGCATCACGGACTGATTGTTCATGACCTAATATCTCTATTTATTACCCACGTGGTCAACGTATGGGTAGTTGCATTCGTTGGTTTCACATTAATTTTAGACTCGCTGTGCGCATGCGCAGAGCGTGTAAAAATATCCTCAGGCCAACTTCCGGTTTGGTCGTAAGCTTTACCGATAGTGTAAACGCACTCTAAAGAAAGCAAAAATCAAAACAAATATATGGTTTTATGTCGAATTTAACTAATCTCAATTCATTTATGAATGGAAGGGACCGGAATCAGTTAAATAAATAGCTTAACGTTTGTAAACAAGCTCTTGTATAAACACATCTCACCACCACCCGTCCACCGTCCTTCCTGCACATCCCCTTCTCACAAGTAAAAGAACACATCTCTGATGCAATGCCACCAAAATAGGACATCAATTATTGAAAAGCATAGGCAAATGGATGTATGTACTCAACTATGAACAGTTGTCACGCGTAAATAATTTTTATACAGCATTTATTTCGAGCATGTTTACAATATCGCTAATATGACCAAACCGGAATTGACCAGTGGATATTTTTACACGCTCTACGCATGCGCACAGCGAGTCGAAAATTAATGTGAAACCAACGAATACTAATCTCGTACGTCACACGAGTGTCGTATCACGTTGACCTGTGTCGTAACGACTTGACCTGAGATTCTAACGATTTGATTGGATAACCGATGACCTCTCATTTAGGTCACATTCTTACGTAACTATTCTTTCATTCATAACAAACACGTGAATTCATTCATTCTACAACTTAAATGCATTGTGGGAATGTAAACATTGCGAATGTTGCCGTGTCGCTGTTTAATTGTGAGTCGAACTGAGACATTATATCCGTCGAAAAACAAACGCAATGTTTCCACCAATGATGTTAGCCGAATGAAGCAACTGCAAACAAAGAAACGTGGTGCTACGGAGTAGTTTACTGTAGGAGGCTGTACGAGGCGATGACAACTGGCATGCATCGTGACGTCGGTTACCAAGGCAGTGACGTCATTACAGTGTGACGCCATGCAAATATTGTACTACAGTACAAAACTCTTCCGCAACCTCTTTATGAAACCGGTTTCGGTTTGAAACCATAAAAATATCACAAATACGCTATTTTGTCAATTCAATGCATGTAAGACGTGGGTAATAAATAAAATACCACACTCGATCTCATTACATACGAATTATACGAAACTCGTGACCTTCCTATGGTATCTGACATCCATAGGAAGGACCCTCGTTTCGTATAATTCGTATGTAATGAGACCTCGTGTAGTATTCTCTATTTCCTGACTTGCGACATTTGAATCATGACAGTGGACGTCATCATGACATTTTGCCCAATCCGGTATCAACCCCTCACTCACTCTGTATCCAATTTATGATGAGTGAATGTAGTTTTACGCCGCCTTTAGCAATATTCCCGAAATATCACGGCGGAGAACGCCACGGATGGGCTTCACACATCGTACCCATGTGGGAAGTCGATCCCGGTTCTTCCGCGTGGCGAACTAACGCTTTAACCAGTATGCTACCCCACCATCCCACTTTATGAAGAACTCGAATTAAATGTGAATATAAATTTTAAATGAAATGATTTATTATATTGCCAGTCGATATTTCCCGGACTATCTTGTTTACGAAATACAAATACTGGGTATGTGCATGTTCATGTTTCAGACCACGCGCACTGAAACAAACACTGTAGGGAAACACCATGAAATGAACTGTTTGATTATAACTGACATTCACTCGGTGTGGGTTCAATGGCATATGAACTACCATACAACGAGGGCCAAACTACATTAACATCCGAGTTTGCGATGAAGTGAAAAATCAATTTTTAATTACATGAGTATTAGTTTAGGTACGATTATTCAAATATGACATTAACGGACATAACAAGGTTGTATGTCATTAAATCCTAAATAAGACTCCGCATTGCTGCTTTAACTTTCGATTACTAATACTATTAAAGGTTTTGATGACGTCTATTTTCGGAATCGCAATCACAGCGTCTGTCGGTTCCACTAAAGAAATATCCCTAAAAAAGCTCTGTCAAGACATTTGAACAAAAAACGTATATGGATTGAGAATAGACTTAAAGTGTGTATGCGTCGTGGAGTCGCTTGCAAAAGAACACAACATGAAATATGGCACAAGATTTCACTTGCAAACGTGAATCACGTCAATGATAAATAATACCCAGTTTTGACTTTACTCAGAAAAAGATTTCATTTTGTGTTACGGGCACAATAGCTGTGGATATCATATGCCTAGGCCGCACAGAATCAAGTATGACACCAGGTGTTCATGAACTGATTAAGCATGTCCTACCCCGCGGTTTGTCTACAAACTGTAAGACTATTTAGTATTTTCACCACGAGGCAATACAACAGTACTCTTGCCAAGCGTCTACAGCCTGTAAACAAACCAGACAATAAAGTGATCCACAGACACACAAATCACGTTAGCTTTTAAATTGACTTTCGGGGCCGTGGGGTAGCCTAGTGGTTAAAGCGTTCGCTCGTCACGCCGAAGACCCGGGTTCGATTTCCCAAATGGGTACAATGTGTGAAGCCCCTTTCTGCTGTCCCCTGCCCTGATATTGCTTGAATATTGCTAAAAGCGGCGTAAAACCATACTCACTCACTCACTTTCGACTTTGTGTAGAAGTTCAGAGATTCTACTACTTACAAATAATTATAAACAGAAACGTTCTTGAGATTGATTTGTTTGGAAAAACAACGTGGGTCGGTTTTAATGTTTCGGACCAAACATGTGTTTCGATAATAGATAAATGCTCAGCTCATGATGAAACTGGGAGACTTCAGTCAACCAACAAACATTCAGCTGAGTCAACGAAACTGGTGCATACAGTGTTGTGTCCTAATTGATCAGGCACACGTTAACATCACGGACATGTATCACACAGGGCCAACCATTTAAAATTCGGGGAGTGGGTTACATTGTGGGTGGGTGGGTTTGTTGTTTTGAATGCCGCAGATATTGATGCAAATAATCCAGTCTGGGTCAGACAATCCAGTGAATAACAGCATGAGTATCAATCTAGGCGATCGGAATACGATGGCATGTGTCAACCAAATGTGCCTGACCACCCGATTGCCAACGGATTTGCGTTTTTGTTTACGGAGTATGTTTACTGAACACCAACAACAAATTCTGTGAAAAGGAGTTCCAACCTTTTTTCCTTTTCCCCAATAATTGTATATTCGGTATTCTGTTTAGTCTGTAGTTCCTTAAATTAATATTATTACCCAATTTCTCATAATGCATTTGCATTACATATGTAATTCTCCTAAACAATACCTGCTTTCAAGATAGTTCTTCTTCATATAAAAAGCTACAACCTTTTAGAATTTGGCACAATGATTGTATACTCAGCGTCAGAGTTGACGGAAGTGTGATAAGTGTAATTATTCTGTGTACAACAAACACGGTGTCTATTATCGCGCTGCGTGGTACTGGGGACCCTTTCACACATATGCCAAATGAGGGGCAATCATTACAAGAACAAATCTAGAGGTCGCCTTACTGAAAGAAGTCATTATGCACACACAAAATGAACTATGACGCGTGAACGGCGTTTTGTTAACACCCCATAACGCTGATGGTTTGTTTGCGAAGGACTTTGACGTCAAAGCTCACCTTGATCTAAATAAAGACGGGTGCTTCAGGTTGGGTAGGACGCATTACTAATTGTGTTTTATGCGACATCTTCTGTTTTCATCGGATGACAATGATTCGGGAGTGTAGGCCTTTTTCAGTGCTTTTGCAATTTTCTATCGATTTCATGGTTATTGATTCGAGGAAGATACATGTATGTATGGGGCTTTGATGATTAATTGCACTTAATCTCTCAATTTCTGGGATAAACTCTTTGTAATTCTATCAAAGTAGTTTATTGATATTTCTTCATCTTTTAATATCGTTCCATTTTGCTTTTCTTGTTACTGTTACTTTTTTTAACTACTAAATATATTGTGAAACTGTCGTTAGTCGTTGGAATGATTTCAACCGATATTACGTACATCTCTTTACGAGAAATGTGTCTGAACAATTAGAAACTAGGTAGGACTTTGTGCATTTTATTAAGACTATTCAATACCTGATGATGTAATTATTTAAAGCGTGTACATAATTGCAAAAAAATACATTAATGACATGACTCATCTTCAGATACCAACTCCTGATCAAGTCCAAGTCATGACAAACAAAGACACATTATGATGGTGAGTCGATTAATTTTCATCACTACGTTCCCTTGTATGCCCAATGGCATTGCTTTCGGCAGATTATACTTTAACGTTGACATTTCGAATGTCCCCACATGACTTTGTTTGTTTCTACAATATTCACGGAGCATATGTTTTATGATTAGTCATTCCTTCGATGATATTGGAGCAGTGAAAACACATCGGAAAGGCCCTTAAATCGAATCGGAATAGTGTTCAGCTACACGTTGTCCATTCAGATTAACAGACACCTAGTTGATGACCAGCTGATGCCAAAACGAATATTACAACTGTGCACAACGAATTGCAGCGCCTGGAACGTGTAGGCCACCCCTTCCAAGGTAAAGGAGTGAGAAGAAACCAGAAGACGATAGAAGGTCATGTGTAGCACGATTGTCGTCAAAGCTAACATTCAACACCATTGAGTTCGTGCATGCATCAAAACATGTCCCAAGCCGTGGTATTCTTTGAACATTGCTAAAAGCGGAGTTCAGTCCAAATCATTTACTCTTCCATGCGTACTTTATACAGAGGGAATACAAAGCATGTGCTTAGTTTTAGACATAACACTCATATTGGCCTATGGAGAAAAGTCAGTACATTCTGTAAAACACACAATTTGTCAATGAGTACATTTCCATGACAAGGAGGAACAAAAACGATCTTTCAGTTTGCGTGTCACTTCAAAGTGAATGACCTTCTTGTG
Organism: Haliotis rubra; assembly: GCF_003918875.1. Taxonomy (NCBI): domain Eukaryota; kingdom Metazoa; phylum Mollusca; class Gastropoda; order Lepetellida; family Haliotidae; genus Haliotis; species Haliotis rubra. The sequence goes on along the minus strand of NW_025767357.1, from coordinate 2,165,460 downwards.
ATTGAGTGAATAACTTGGCATTACGACTGACATTAGAATCCGTTCTGCAAGAAGACTAATCAGATAACTTCAGAAAATGAAGACTTGATTCCTCTGAGACTGCTATTTGTGAAAGTTCTGAAGACAAAGTTCAGAACTTTATTGCTCATTTGATGCTTTATGTAAAACTATATCCTGCCACTGAAAAGACTGCACACAACTTAAATGATAAACTCAATATCATAAATGATGACGTTTGAAATCTTTTAAATTAAATAATACTTTTCTGTCTTTGATATTTCACATTAGAACCACCGTGAAAAAGGATTTGAACACTGGACAACAAGGGATTTTGTTGTATATACTTGTCAATATACAAAAGCAATAACAACCTTTTTAACACTTGTAAGAATATATGTACAATGTTGACTTAATGATTTGCAATGATGAATCAATATTAAAGAGTGATGATACCATGTGTTGGCGAACAACGTTAGCATTGTACAATCCCTCCCCAACCTCCATCCCCAACATACACACACACACACACCATATACCCTCGCACCCCCTCTGTCCTACAGCCTAAATACAGCTGCTGTCTACTAATCACATTTGTACTGTATCAAATGGACATAACCATCGCATGACATAATGATAGTATTAACAAATTCCTTTGTAAAATTTTAAGAATTTGATTATTGGCTACCAAATTCAAGTTTGAAGTGTCACTTTTTATTGTTTTTCGACACACAAACTGGGACATGTGTGAGCTTGCTCTTACGATTTCTGGGGTTTCGGGGTAGCCTAGTAGTTAAAGCGTTGGCTCGTCACGCCGAAGGCCCGGGTTCCATTCCCCACGTGGGTCTTATATGTGAAGCGCATTGCTGCTGTCCCCCGCCGTGACATTGCTGGAATATTGCTAAAAGCGGCGTAAAACCATGCTCACTCACGCCCTCATATGATGTCTAATGATTTACATCCGTGGCTACATAGTATATAAACCTCTCCATTCGATTGCCTTCTGACATCTTGATAAGAGCAGCCCATTCTGGTATCAAAACTATACTCATGCCAATAATGGTTGTCACCCCCATTTTTATTGGAGAGGAGGTTGGGGAGGGAAGGGGGGTGACAACCATTATTGGCATGAGTATATATCAGGAGCATATGTTCTTTAATCATCTTAAAATAGTGATAACACCACGAGTGAGCCCTGTAAACACAGCGATTGCCAATATCGGGGGAGTCAGACGCTCACACGTCATGGCTGTCGTTTTCCTGAAGAGGTGCTCGTGAAATAGCTTGTTATGGGTATAAATGGACGTTAAGTCAAAATTACTCGGTGTCCATGCGATATTATTGGTTTTAAGGCCCCGGTGTTGTAAGGGTCATCGTAGGGACATATTGTCATAATACCCAGTCTATATTGCCCACTAAATGCCATATTTCAAATCGATACTTTCAGTAATGAATGATTATGGTGGAAGGGGTCATTGATGTACGTCTGTCTAGGACATGATTGAATTTGGCTCAGAAATCTGTGGCAATCGCCAGTATGGAGTGTTTCCAAACAATGCTCATCGTGAGCAACTACAATGATATGAGGCATTGTGTATTGATCATGCCTGGTACATTGGAATCAATTACAACAAGGCTGAAACTATTATGGTAACAACATGTATTGCATATCGTAATTAACTTCTGCTCAAGCATATTAGAAACAGTGACAACGATAGAACATAGAGTACCAAAGTGCCGTTGTACAAAGTGCTGTCAGCGCTGAAGTGATCGTAGCTTAGACGTAATGTACACTTACGACAGTCGTACGTACGTAGCGTCAAGGATGTCTTGTACAATACCCAGTTGTGCTTAGTACATGGCATCCACTGCGGCATGGTATCTCAGTGGGCTAGCACTATAAAACAAGCTTAAGTCTGGGCTAGTACAAGCAGCCGCACATACACATACACACGCATGCACGTCGTCATATGAGCGAAATATTATCAAGCACGACGTTAAACTCAATTTCACCTCACCTAGTACATGGCATCTGTTCGTTCTTACCTGAAACCGGACATAGCCTAGTGGATAAAGCGTTGTTTCGTCACACCGAACACCCGGGTTGAATCCCCACAGGGATACAATGTGTGAATGGTGTCCCCTGACGTGACATTGCTGGAATATTGCTGAAACTGGCTTAAAACCCAACTCACTAACTCCAAACTGGGAACACTTAGTGTTAATCACAGGGTACCAATTTATTGTAGTGCCGGTCGTGGTGTCTGCCTTACAACTCATACACGTTAACGTTATTGACAGCACAGCTACAACAATATGTCATTGGGTATTTGTCAGTTACTCCTATCACTGGCATGTTGAGCCACTACTTCAAAGATATGGCACATAAAGCCTTTGATGAGCGGTATCTAAGATACAATAGACGGTTCACTTGCTCTGCTGATCACACTGAGGGTAAAGGTTGCCATAACGACAAAGACCTTTTTACATTCTATTTGTGTATGTATTGGTAGCCAATGTGACTCCTCGTCTCATCATGTCCTGGCTGACCGTCACCGTACCTCGATGGTGTGGATTGCTGCTCAAGGTGACGATCGCTTAATTGTTCCCGTTACAAGCGTTGGTTAAGCTGATATAAGCATTCTGTGGCCGTCACTATTGGCACTGCGTTGGAGTGTCTGGCTGCAAGTGGAATGGCATTCAGTGGTCTTTTGATCTTTTTGGAATTGTGCAAAAACGTGAAATGTGAGTATCAGCCTGGCTGCTTCCAGGACACCGATCAGCCACAGGCGACCTATATCACGCTACAGTTGCTACTATTCATATTCATTTGTCGCAAACACCTCCTGTTAGTCTCGGACTGAACCAGGGCACGACGTCACGCAAACCACAGCTCCACCAATAGTCAGATACCCACTGTTTCATATCTGACGTTCAGTAATTGAAACACAAACCAAATATCCATCGGTAAAAGGCATACCCAAGTATGCTCATCTCAACTTGCAACAGCGCACAATCTTTAGGTTCATCTATGGCTGTATCCGAAAGCCATTTAATGTGATATGGGTAAATATCAACGGGATAGAACATTTCACAGGATAATCGCTAGAACCAATCAGTGCCAGCATATTGTTCGAGTTGGAATGATAATGAACATAAAAGCTTATGTTCGTAGATAGCAGGACGGGATGTGAAAAAAACTCGCAATAAGTCATGGAGAGGGGGTCTATATTACACCTGGTTCATCACTCACGTTTCGCATAGGACAGCGTCTGACACATCCAAGAAGATTTTGACACACCTAAAAGAATAATGTAGTTATAAGGTGTTTATTCAATATTGACGTGTGATACAGACACATTCAGATCAATGTCAAGGCCAGCGTCACCGTCAGGGTTTGAGGATTCATTTTAGTTTGTAAAGAAGAAAACTCGGAAAAAAGGAAAATAAGAGCAAATTCAAGGACAATACTTGTAAATTTTAAACAGTGACAGTGGTTCTCGTGAGTTGCTGCCATCAATCGTAGGTGAAGGTCAAGGTCAGTACTGACAGACGTTTCAGAATGTTTCAATATTGAGCATGCACAACAGTATTCGGTTAAATCTTGCCATATTGCCGCCATTCCAATATTTTAGTACTTGACTAATTCGCATGAAACGAACACGACAATGTTCAAAGCGTTGTATGGCGCTTGATCAAGGTCCATAGGAAGTATTTTCGAAAACATCCTACTGAAGTTGCCATTTCCAGCCTGCCCTTACAGTACAGTGGCCAAGCATCAGGTTGTACGCCGTGGGACCAGGCCTATTCATTTCACAGATTTCATTAAACCCTCTGTGAGAGGGAGGCGAGTTCTAACGCCCCGACCTCCAATGAAAGCTGTCGTTAACACATATCGCCGTTGAATGAAAGTGATAAATCACAGATGATTACCTTTGGGCGGTAGTGCTAAACGGGGAAATATCAATTCGTATTACAAATATAAATTACTCAACGACGTTGTTAAATTTCAGTATTTTATTGTGTTCTTTATGGTACTGTTTTTAGCCAATAATCTTGAGGACATCAATGTAACCGATCCTTTCTTCTTTTTAAATGACTCATACCATTCTAAGTTTCCATCCAGAGTTGCTCATCTGATTAACACAGTATGACTTTTGACACTATTTCATGTTGCAATTCAAATTAACCACAATTAATATACGGTATTCAGGACAGCGGACGGTGAAGTTAATGAAGGGGAAACCTAACTATTCCGCTCCAAGAGAACTCCGAGGCAGTTATGTCTCCCAAGACAGAATCATAAGCTTGAATTCAACCTTGTCTGACCTCTAAGAAAACATGTCACAGCTCCTTGAAGAGGATTTCTGAAGCCGCACCACGGATGAAGGCTTTGTTGAACAGGGGCCAACACTACTAGTGTACGTAGACATTGCTTCGAGCGCACTGCTCACAACTGCCATGTCATAATGACATGTAGTACTATTTATGTTAGCAAGATGGTTGAACTAATTCGTATAAAAGGCGAACATTTGACGGATTTACTGTTAGACCAGTATGGATGAGAGCAAGCTTTTATTACAGACGGGAGATTTTCCTGGCGCCATGACGTTTATTTGTTCCTTGTTCAACGCGATACTCAATATTCCACATGACAGCCGGAGCTGTATGATTGGGCTGGGCCAAGCAATCCAGCGATTGATATTATGAACAATGATTCACGTCAACAAATCGACCCGAAACATGACCCCTGATTCATACATACTTTGGACAGATTAAAACCTGACATCCTGCGACCAGACTCAGGTGACGTCACAAGGAAGCTGGTTTGGTTTTATTGCTTTTAGCAATATTCCAGCAATATCCAGCATTGTACCCATGTGGGGAATCAAACTCGGGTCTTCGGCGTGACGGGCGAACGCTTTAACCACTAGGCTACCCCACCGCCCCTTCATAAAACTGAAAACGATCAATTTTAATGTTTCTACCAAACATTGTTTTCGTTGTGGTTGAGGGTAATGTACACACGCCACTGAGATCATGGTGAAAACAAAGGGGCTTCGGTCCGCCAACTTATACAGCAACTCCGTTGCTGTAACAGATTCTATTGTCAGTAAAATTCTAAATACTGGAGAAAATTACTTGAACACTGAAAAGCAGTGATCACACCAACTATGAGTTCGCGAAAACGTTAGGATGTGGGCAGACAAAGTTGCGTCCCTTGGACTTTATAGGATCCGCGGGTACTCCATTCTTTGACGCATGCAACCTGTTCATTGTATTACACAGGTTTAAATCAATATCTTTCCTGTTCATATGTTTTCAATATTGACACAAAGTGCCTGAAGACATCATCAACTTATGATCTTTGGCGTTCACACTTTAGACAAACCAACACATTTACTTGAATCTCCAAATCCCTCGAGAGTAATATATGCGAAGTCGACATTCAGGCCACAATAGTAGATAAAAACGCTTCAATTATCAGCACCGCGCGTGTCCGGGGACCGGAAAATGTTTTGCTGATTTTGCATTTTTCAACATTTTTAATTTTTAACAAACATTTCCTTCCAGCATCACCATCTTACTTTTTATTATAAATAAGCTTACTTTTGGGCAAAGCAGTTTCATATCACCATTGGGCATTTGTATCAGTAATGCTGAATATTTTTTGAGTAGTGAAGCTTGAATATCTACTTGAGTGAAAAATTGCACCTTCCCTAAAGGATCATTTTGCGACCAATTTCACACGGAAATAGAGACAGAAAAAAAGTGTTTTCAGACAAAAGTTTATAATTATTTTTGATGTGATGCAAAACAAATCTCAATTTAGTTTCTCATCTAGAAAAGAAGAGATCCAGCCATATATATTATCTTCTGATGAGGAAAGTTTCCTTTTCCTTGTCAGTGTTAATGCTTTAGAATCCGTACACCCCTTCCGTCATATCAAGAACAATATATCCGATTTGTGAATATTTCCTGTGACATCAAGCTGAAACTGATTATATCAAGTTCTTATATATTCACTGACTTGCTTGACTATATCGTAGCTTAAGTGTTCACGTAGGAACAAGAATTCCTTTGCTTTACCTGTAGGCTTTTTCAGTTGCTTAAGGAGAGGCTGCAGGTTGGTCGAATAGAAGTGAAGAACTATGTGGACACGTGGCTTGGTGCCAGTTAATGGTGTATGTATGTGATAATGACTCCAGTGTACAGTTACATTTGATGAGGACAAAGTTTATGGATGAACAACTTCTTTATTCAAGTGACGCATCGCCTGACTTAATTATAGAACAAACTTTATGATAACAACTTCTTTTATTCGTGAGTGCGACGTTTCGATACAGATTCTTGTACCGTTGCCACTCAAAGAAGTCACCTGAATAAAGTCGTTCATCCATAACGTCTGCCCTTATCTTACTCTCCAACTTCTAAACATGCCTCCAAAGACGTTATTGTGACATTCCTTCTTTACGTATGGAATATATGATGTAAAAATAATAATATCTCTTGTGTTTTGGTTTCCCTACTTATACCAACCTACCTGTTCTGACATCCTATATTTCAGGTGATCCCCTAATTTTCCTTAATCTCTAATTGAGTGATACAGCCGAGAGATTCCCCAGAGCGACCTGACATTTTTCAGTTTTTGACCCAAGTTGACCAACTGCCGCCCTCGTGACACCTCCCCGGAATTAGACAGCATTCATAAGCCTGTCACATTACAAATCAAATTAAGACTCACATGTTGTCTTGAGCTTAAATACCATATGAAAATCCCGGCCTTTTGTTTGTGAAGAAGGTTTGCAATTGAATCACAATGCCCACACCTTTCTAATTCCAAAGCGTCTACAAATGGAGAAAGGGTGTCAAGCAAAGCCCATATCTATAAACCGTTTTACGCTCCCCAATTTTCGTTTCTGAGATCAATCAGATTGTCTGTTTTCCATACGGGGATGTTCTCTTTGATGTGTAGACATAATTAAAACGTTGTGGACCGTGCCTCCATCAATCTTTCGGGCTGACCTTCTGTCGTGCTTATACAACACAGTGTGAGCCATGTGGACAATGACGATCGTCGAGACCCGATACCAGTCTAAACATTGTTAAGAAAACACCACAGGCTGCAAACATGGATCTGATTCATCTATATATTGATATGGGCTTTCCCAGGTCAGTAGTGGAAGTGGAAACGGTGTTGTCCATGTTTTATGACCACCAGAGACGCTGCAGTCGTCAAGACTGATCACACCATTACCAACCAACGCTGATACCATTGTCTGAGCCGACAGCAGAAACCACGTTTACTGCCTCCACACGTGATTTTTCAAGATCTCTCTTTATCCTGATGCTGTTGTTAATCCAAAACTAACCGATCAGATTCCTCTTTCGGCACTGACTGGCGTTAATGTTCTTGAAGGAGTCCTGTGATCCTGTCTTTGATGAATGGCTTATTGTGAGGAGGTATCGCGTATCGTACATCTTGCGGAGCTTCTTGTACATTTACTTGTTTCTCAATGGCTTTTATGGGATAATATCAATGAGATATGCACGTCTATTATCAGAAATTATATATCACATGCCAAGCACGAACTCGTTTGAAATCTTTGAATATCATCTTAATTCAATTCTATTCCTGGTTGGCATCTAATAATCATCATTCCATTTCAGTACTTTGATTATTACAATTCAAAGATCACTTCTCTGTAATATAGCCTGTTGACATTAAAGAAACCCATCGATCGTTACCCAAAAGATGGAACACATAAAATTACAAGCGACATAATATGTGGAAATGGAATTTCCTTCCGCACCTGACTCCATCTTTAAATCTATTAGTTATCACTTATGTCAAGAACACACACGTTGCTCTACAAGAAAAATAATTTTTGCATTACTCCTTTAGGCATTTGGAATGAATGGTCGATGGTTGCCTTTGACTGTAAGACGATAACACAGGCACAGACGATGAACAGATTGACAGACACCTCAGAATGCGAACTAACAGAATGGATGTTGTCAAGAGCCCAAGACATCAGGAGAAATACGTTACTCATTGATACAACACGGCCCGCTTGGGTGGATCATTACAAGTAACATTTTTATAAGTCTGAAAACGTTTGTCTTTTGAAGTATCAAGAAAACCGACAGTATGGAACAAGTTTCTGGTAACATCGATGGCGTTGGCATCACATCAACGTAATTAAGACTAGATCATTATCCGACCCCAAAGTCTAGGAAACACTGAGGAAGGATGCACGGCTTGCCATTACAGTGATAGATTAGGAAGCCGAAGACGATATAATCAAACCGATCTGACCTGCACTGAAGCTGTATTTGCAACGAAAGTGATTCTGTTCTGACTGAGCGAGAGGGGTAGATTATTCAAGCCTGTGATGCCTCCGATCTGCCGTGTACACTTGTGGGGCATCTGAACAAATGACTGCCATGGGAAGATTCCACGCTATACATAGCGCATTGTGAAATCAGAGGAGACGAAATGAGACACAAACACAAGATGTTACTTCAAGTGAGGAAGCATGGTTTTACGCAACCTTTCGCAATATTCCAGCAATATCACAAGGGAACACTAAACATTTACCTAACATAATGTACCCATGTTCGGAATCGAACCCTGGTCTTCGGTGTGACGAACGAACGCTTTAACAACTAGGCTTCCCCACCGCCCCTAGACGTAATGTGAAAGGTGGGAGTCATATCCTGGGTTCGCTTCCCCACATGAGTACAACGTGTGAAGAAAGTTACTGCAAGGATTGTGTTTCTTCTATCTCAAGAACTATATTTACTGATATCATAAGTAAAAGGAATCGGTTGTGAGATGACAGTGGATTGTTAGTTATTTTAGTTTAGGTAATGGTTCACCATGTATTGTTTTCAGTGAAATTAGCCACATTCACGTCTGTTTGAACTGGATGATGGGATTTTGTGATGTTGGTTATGACCAACAGCAAGATGTGTTATGGATGACAATGTTTTAGGTATCATGATGCGATGTTTCGGTATAGAGCCTTGTCCAGTGCGAAGCGAGAGTGAAGTAAGACAGTATAGCACATACTTTTATATTTTTTATGAAGATTAACAACACCAAAGGCTGACGGTTGATTCAATATAGTAACAACAGAATGAGGCCAACTTTACTTGACTGGGTCCAAATAAATAGGGTTTGTTCCCACTTTACAGGCAGGCAAAGAGGATTAAAACTGACGGTCCGCTGGTTTCAAAATTATTGTCCATTTCACTCTTGAGTTATGAGCTAACTGACATTTATTTCCGAACAGTACCTGTCGGCAATGTGCGAACACCTAATAAAAAGTGCTGACATTCACTTTGAGATGGCTTGTTGTGTTGTTTCATCAGTTCATTGTTGGCAGATTGGATGGGTTACTTATGAGAACAAAGGAGGTGTCACCCATAAAACATATCCTGCTTTCACAATTATTTGAAAACGACTCCGATACAACTATCTTGAACAAGATAATACATCATAATGGAATCGCAATCTTTTAACGCAAAAGTTATTAGTTTGGATTGTTTTCTTTTAAATTGTGAGTGAAACGGGCGACGTTATCTCAGGCTGTTGTATTCTTCAACTCCACAGCTCTGAGATACACTTAGCCGATAAACATAAAAATACAATTATACATATTTGCATTTGTAGTTAATATGCATTGTGGAAGTCGGTCTCGCTGTTAATGTCTCGTCTCTCTGATAAAGTAATGAGATTTTCAGAAATGTATTTCCATAAGTCACGATTCACTTTTCACATTCCACATCTAAAGCTGTCATTGTCAGTAAATGACTATTATTTTAGGCCGAAACACAATGGAATTGTTATTAGAAGCGCGGCGTCGACGATTTGTGAGCTGAATCTGAATTCCCTCATGTAACAAAATAACAGGTTGATCGTTGTTCCCACTCAAGAAGGATCGTTTCACAAAAGTTATGGTAGAGAGACGCATGAACATAAATATAAAACACATTATTGCATATCCAGCACTCCAAAGTATGCATAGAAAAACAGAAATAGACAACTTTGATGTATATGATGCATATAAATAATTATAAAAGGTAGAGTGAAGTTTTAGAAAGTTTTGTTTGTTGTTGAACACTAGCTACATGGCGGGGATCTGTAAATAATCGAGTCTGGACCAGACAGTCCAGTGATCAACAGCATGAGCATTGATCTACGCAGTTGCGTGAGTGAGGATGGTTTTACACCGCTTTTAGCAACATTCCAGCAATATCACGGGTGGGGACATCAGGAAGGGGCTCCACAAATTGTACCCATGTGAGGAATCGAACCCGGGTCTGCGGCGTGAATGCTTTAACCACTAGGTTACACCACCGCCCTTGCATTTAGGAGAGATCGATGATACTTATCAAGCGTGTCAACAAGGATGTCCACCCGAATGGCATCGGTACGAAGATAATTAATTTTTTTTTAGATAAAAACATGTACAGCATAGAAAGTGCGAATGAATAAATTGCTGGAACCATATGTTCATCAGTTTATGCTTTTTGTCTGCAAAAAATCTTGCCCCTAACAACTACTGATGATAGATCGAATTCAGATATAGCATACGTTTTCATGTGGTTAAGGGGCAACGGGGACATTTTGTTGCACAAATGTACTTCGTGCCAAAAATACATGGAAAATATCCTTTAAAAACTGTGTTATAAAATGCATCCCGTTTCTCCTTTCAGAGATAAAAAACAAGCCTCGAGTCTCCATGTAGATTTCACTCGGACGTTTTAATGTAACGTTCCAAATATTACAGAAACCAATAACCAAGGAACCTTGTTTTTTACTAAAAAATGGAAGAAAAAAATATGAAATTGTTATAGCATGATTAAATACCAGCCATTCAGACGGATTTTCCCGTAAAAACATCAACAACGTGTAACTACTACAGCTGCCGTGATTTCAACAAAAAGCTGATGATCCCTGACCATACGGTGTAATTAACTTCTTTCTACATTATTTGGCTCGAGTCACCAGGAAACCACCAGGGAGAATAAAACGAGGGGACTACTCCACACGTGACCGTCCAAGAGCTGCGCAAGGTCGTCTGTGTATTGCGGGTTTAGCTGTGTGGAAACTAAATTTCGGTAAAAGGACGCCAAGGAATTGATTGATTTATCGGCGCGCCAGGTGCTTCGTTGCAGGAAGCACTGTACAAGCTGTGAGATTCAGGCCAGACCATTCCGTTCCTGGATATTTTCTACCACGCAGGGGCAATTTCCTTCATTACACGCAATTATTAAACTTATCAAATCATAAAGTAACAGACTTGTGTGTACTATGAGCATAGTTTTTTAATTGGTTGTTCAATTCGCATTACCGCTTTCACATATGAGACATTCCATAGTGCGTCCTACACTTCTACCGCTTTCACATACACGATGCACCACTGAGTCCTATACTATTGGACTTTCACATACAAGACACACCACTGTGTCCTGTACTATTGGACTTTCACATACAAGACACACCGCTGTGTCCTGTACTATTGGACTTTCACATACAAGACACACCACTGAGTCCTATACTATTGGACTTTCACATACAAGACATACCGCCGAGTCCTAAACTATTGGGGTTTCACATACAAGACACACCACCGAGTGCTATACTATTGGACTTTCACATATAGGACATTCCTCACAACTATTTGTTTCACATTCAATACTTTGCGTGACCCCTTGCTGCTTTCACATTTGGGAATTTCAAAGTAATCCGAAACCACTGCCGCCTGTTCATACGACATATTTCATGGCGTTCACGGCGCTTGAATATAATTCCATGAACTCCTACACAGCCACCGCTTTTGCGGTGAATGAAAGTATCAGTTTTAACTCAGTCAACTACATGAAACTTTCCCTTATACTTGAAACAGTGTCCAGGTAGTGTCAAGGTGTATACCACAGAGCGCAATGTTCATTTTTGCATATTAAGGATATTTAATCATTCCATCAGTTCGTTTGACGTGTAAGTCAGTTGGTTAGTTGTTTAACGCCGCACTCAGCAATATTCCTATGTGTCGGCGTGTGTAAGTCAATAAACACAGCATGAAGCGACAGAGCTGACAATGACAATGACACATTATCTCAGTTATTGTTCTTTAGCATATGTCCTTTTACATATTCCAAATGTAATGGTTACTGAAATATTGTATCTACTCTCTCGGTCATTTTTGTGCGTCATTGTTCATGACGTCATCCTTTTGTGAAGTCATCAATACGCCAATTCGTCCTATCTTTGTGTATAAGAAGAAACAAAGGATTATCCTGGTTATTCAGACAGGCTGGTATAATATCTCTTCAAGATTATCTCGTCTGAAATGAATGTGTCTCATGTAAAAACACATTTTCAAAGCTGCATCAAGAACTTCAAAGGTTTGTCGGTCACAATGTGTGATGTTATTAATGTGAATTCAATACCCGAAATGGAAGAGAAATTAAATATTGACATCTGGTAATTACTCATCTCACTATATTGCAAGAGTGATGTCAGAACCGATATATAAGCATTTGTTACTTTTGCTTGCTTCGTTAAATGATTTTCATAGTCTCATTCAATAGCTGAACAAGGCTGCATTAATCCATTCTAAAAGTTCAAGGGTGGCCTTAGCACTCGGACTACCCAATGTTGTTATTGTTAATAAAATATTACATACATCCAATTCAGTTACCTACTTTACTGAAGTTCGACGTGTTACGATGCCAGTTGCAAATACTGAACGTTACTAGGCCCGTATGATCATTGTATCATTAAATATTTCACCCTTGCTGTAACACTTATGACAAATCTATAGAAGTTTGACAAATGAAGGTTACAGAAAGGTAGCCAACAACACTGTTCATATCACCAGAAACATATTTTTATATGAGTGTTGTTCTCACTCTTAAAATATATGAACCTATTCAAATATATGCCAGGCAGACAATCATTAAATACATTCCATTTTGCAAAGTAGATGTCAACCACTGAAAATCAGTCATGGTACCAGGTGGTCGCGATAGGTAGAAGCAAGAACCTGCAGCGTAATGTTAAAGGATGGAAGGAAAAGATTCAGATACATGTAACATTTCGTTTTTATGTCAATCCCTTTCGTTTTCCTTTTTGGTTTACTTCGAAAACTGATGTAACTCATTAACATGTAAAACACAATAAATAACGTCATTAGACAGTAGGTATCTGGCCATTCATTTCCAGAATGAATCAACTACTTCTATTCAAAGTATTCATTATAACCAAGCAAAACCTATAGGAATAATACTGGAAACTGAAACTTTAGGCTTATAAGTTGACGATATGCATCACGCTATGTTCAAATTATCAGTATTTATCTGTGAACAGGAATATTTCTTTGTCAAAAGTATTTTGTTGTTGTCTGTTCAATCCATTATCACACCATATAAACTTTCACAAAAACTTTTCTGAAATAGTTTCGGTGGGGTTGCCTAATGGTTAAAGCGTTCGCTCGTCACGCAGAAGACCTGTGTTCGATTCCCCATACGGGCACAATGTGTGAAGCCCATTTCTGATGTCCCCCGCCGTGATATTGCTGGAATATTACTAAAAGCGGCGTAAAACCAACTCACTCACTCTAAAATAGTTTGAGTTTAATGTGTTGTTATCCTGTCATTATCTGCTTACAGGTTCAGTAACTTGTTCATAGCCACAAACCCAAACATATATATAAGATATAACTCTCTGGAACACTATGATGAGAACTGTGCATGTTGTGATTAGCAACACCACGGAAAGTCCTGGTTCTAGACATAGTGCTTTTCATTTTGTATGGACTTTAGATGTGTTTATTTGTAAATAAAGTAGGTACTGGAGTCTGGAAATTACATGGACAAAACTGTATCACCAGCAATCCACCTGGGTTTGTGATGGTATTCGGCATCCAGGGGCAATGATAGCTTCATAAATCGCAGGAACTTTGTAAACTATTCACATTGTACATTCACATTTTACATGCTTCTCCACAGAAATCATTATCACCCCCACCCCACCCCAGCCATAAATTATGAACGGTCCCTTAGTGAGAATAGATGAATATTTCGACATTAGAATGATAATGTGTTACCGAGTTTGTGAATGTCAAAACGTTCTTAACATTAGCGTGAATGTACGTCGATTAGAAATTCTTAAATCCAATTATGTTTGACAGTAAAGAATGGCATGATGATAAAATTCAAGCATATTTCTCATTGCAGTGTGAGTTTGTTGAACCAATGCTAACCAAAGTTTAATAGATCTGAACACAATTCAATGGAAGAGGGAATCACATTGGAGGAGACTTCTGTTCTGAGTAAATCCTCAGAATGTTCTGGAGCAGGTTATTTGCAAAATCGAGTCGTAGTGATCTCTTTTCAGTAGGGTTCCTTCGCGAGAGAGTTGGATATTGCCAGTGTGTTGATAGACAAGCACCATGTCGACAGATATGCTTACAGAGGATGGAGCTGTCCTTTGATGAGGTGTTGATTTAGAGGTCACAGTTGTCAGCTGATGGTCAAACAACTGATGAAACAAAGTCCAAGAAAGAGACAAAAGGTCACATGAAAATTGGAAGGAATGTACAAAAACAATATTTGCATTCGTTGCATGTTCAATATCATTTAGTAATCAAATAACACTAACTAATAACATTATTTCCGCCAATCATGGAATAATAACATGTACATAATACACTTCCCTAGCTGGAACACATTCCGCCGAATCTGTCTAATGAACATCGTTCTACATTTACGATCAGTAGTCATAGTTTGGAAACTCAAACTCACACAGTTCCCCATTACACTGTTCTCAAAGTCAATGTTGCAGCTGTCACTGGACTGTTTTGGGAATCAATGTTAAGTCTATCTGCCACTTATACACATATTTTGGCTCATGCGGTAACAAGTATACGGGCATTTGTATCATACTGGGCCTAGATTTTCGAAGCTCTCTTAGCGCTAAGTTAGTCGTAAGTTAATGTTAATGTATGGCACTTACGAATATCTTAGCGCTAAGAGAGCTTCGAAAATCTAGGCCCTGGTGCTGAATGAATATCGTTGGGACAGAACATTTCACATCAATTTTGGATATATATAAATTTGACATTCAGTAGTATGACACTCTTTTTGAGGTTCTTTGGCAGGCAACAGCACAGACATATTATCGGGATTAAATAATGTATCAGGAAATCCATCGATCGAACTTGTTTCCAGGTGTAAATATGCTCGACAGTTAATTTTGATATGATTCTTTATAAATATACATAGTATTACATATAGGCACATACATATCGTTTTGGCATGTGTATCGTTCAATGGGCGTTCACAACTCGACTATATTTGAATTTCTAACTCCACAAAGGTGGGACAACCAAAATATAACAATGTATGTTATTGTTTTGTGTTTTGACACCTCTGGCTGGATTCCATGTCATTTGCTAGCAACGATGTGCAATCGGAGGTTTAAGCTTTAAGCTGACACGCAGTGATGTAATTAGAATATTGATCAAAGAGGCATTAAACTCCACTCACTCACTCACTCACTCCAATGAAAGCCATCATCCCAGGATGTGTAATTGGTAACGTTATGTTTATCAGAATTGAAGTCTAAAGTGCACATATTCTGTTCATATACAATAGATTGGAATGTAGACTCTGTACGACTGGACATCGAGATGACCTCCAGACGTCGCGTACGATTCCAGTTGATTAGCATCGAGGAGTGTTTTGAAAACAAAGAAACAGATGGAATCTCTCGTCGGTTCTATCGAATTCGGATGGTTTTACCATTTTGAGTTAGAGGCCTCAATTACGCGAACGAGACGGTGCTATCATACGGAAATGTCCTTTTGATGAGCAGCCTAAGTGGATGTCTTGTGAAAGCATCCCGTCGTGCTGATTTATAAGTTCATCCTACTGATGAAGAGCCATTCACCTTCCGTCGTCACAACAGCACATATAATATAGGGGAACATGTTAGAATACACCTTTTCCTTAAATGTTATACGTGTCCATAAGGCAGACATATGAGACGTGTTTGATCCAAACCCATATTTGAAACTGTGGTCCCATATTCTGAGTGACAGGTTTGCTCTACAGTATTTATAATTGATTCAGTGTATGAAATAAGGCCCGTCCGACCGCCCGAGACGGGTTAGATTTCAGACGGAAGGTCTAGATTTACAGCTAGCCATATTTGGTGTCTGGTCTGGTTAAATCCATTTTGGACTGGTAACATTTTGAAGTTACCAGCCCTGATGTCTGGCTGGGGATTTGGCTTATTTCATACACTGATTGATTGCTTAGTTGGGTTTTAAGAACACAACGGTTATAAGATAGCTTGGAACACAACGAATAGGTTATTGTGACGACATACTGCTTTTGTTGGATCACTGGATTGTCTCGTCCGGACTAGATTTGTTTATTTTTATTATAGGATATTTATATAGCGCACATATCCACGCACTAGTGCATGCTCAAGGCGCTGGTATTTGTTTACAAACAACATAGTAATCTGTAATCTGTAATACTCATATATATTCATGACAGTCAGAATTGTACAATCAACACTGCTTCGATCAGAGATAGCTAATGGATTCGGAAAGGATTTTGTCGCTTCTGCCACAATGCTAGCCCCACGGCTTCTTATAAATATATTCAGTTCATCTTCCAGGAAGTACATGGAAGCGGTGATGAGTGTTGGATTGGATTGTTGCAATATCTAACTAAATAATGCCCATTATTTAAATGTGTTGACCTATATGTCAACAGTGAATCACCTCTGTCGACCACCAGTGCAATACCTGCTAAACTTCTATGCACATATTTCTCTACGTCACGTGGAGGTCGGATACACCCGGTCACTCACGGGACAAAGACCCCTGGTCATCTGAGCTGAAGTGATTATCTCAATATTTAATTTAAACAATGCTGATTAATTAAACATGTTAAACTGTATGTCTTGCAAACGACGATTGATGATTTCTGTCGACCACCATTGCAATAACCTGCTAAAAACACCATTCATTTATTTCCACACGTCACGTGGAGGTCAGTTGCATCGCGTCCATCATGGTACCCTTGGTCATCTGGTTTTATCACAAATAGGGTCATCATGGACAGGGGTCATCTGGGTGGTCTTCTGGTCAGGAGATTGATAGCCACCATGTCCCGCCTAATACCTTTAAACCATAAGTCGTCTTAATGGGAACTTCATGAAGTGTGCGTGATTGGGGCCGGCCACGACACCACGGGGACAGCCCTGGAGCTATCTCGAAGAAACAGCAGTACTGACCGTTTCCATAATGACACATTATCTCCGAGATTTTCCATTAGAGGGTAAATAATAATGAAATTTGAGGTACATAAAGAATGACATTCTCAGAAACCACCTCCCAGGTAGAAATAAATATGTTTTATTTCAATGTAATAAATGATATTGCTACCGAAACAAATGAGCGACTCAGATTAGAAATTGTCATTTTCAACGAGCGGTACTTGAGATCCCATTTTTCTCTTGTTTCTCTTTTGATGAACAGTAAAAAGTTCTAATTGAATTTTGGTTCGATTATAGTTATTATATTTCATATTGATTTGCACCAACGACTGCCACTGTATCGTGTTCCAAATCACATCATCATTTTTGATTTGTTAGAAAAAACTTGTACAAAGTGAGTCGGGATATGATTTATTTGCGTGCCTAAGGATAGAGATGGTAAACAAGACGTGATGCGTATGTAGGTAGGGTTTGGAAGGGGGAGAAGGTAGTGTCTGAGTGCTGGGGAGGGGTTGGTGAAGGCAGCACCTCATGCATGCTGCTGCAAAAGGAAGACGGCCATTGCCAGCAAGTGTGACACATCACTTCCAAGCCCCTTTGTCTCTCAGCATACTCCAACATCAAGATAAACTTGGAAAAATATAAAGCTTTGCTTATTTTATATTTACATATTTATATATAAAATATTCACTTTGTAATTTCGAACTTCAAATTTCCAAAAGCACACTCTAAGAGCATCTGAAACCGTGGTACAGAGTGCTGCGTAATCGAGTCCTGGTAAATCCTTTGCAAAACCTGTTGCATTGCAATAGTTTAATTACAGCTTGTTGTATTCACGTGTATATGTGAATAGTTTTAAAATGGAAATTCTCAACGTTTCAATTTCACTACCTACAATGTGTACACACATGTTTTTATGTTAATCAAAGCACATTCGGATCTCTTATCTGTTCGTTATGTATAGCAATGTATAACTCCAGTTTTGCTTATAGAATTTGTTCCACAATCGGCATATCCTAGGCTATTAATCACTCTTCGGGTTACTTTTAACCTTAAGTATATAACAATTTTGTAATAAAGCCTTTCCGTCTTCAGTGAAGAAGATGCCTGTTTCACAACGCCGGCACTCCACATTAGCTTGTAATCTTTTCTAATTAAACAGGGATATACGTTGATGGACACAGCACACTATGAGATGATGTTGCTTTGTGCTCTGGATACATCTACATTCATGTATGAAACACTGTTCACCTTTTAGCGTTGTTATTAAAGCTGAATATTGTAACGAAAACAACAAACTTCAGATTGCAATATGTTCTTGACACACAATTTGGCATATTCATGTACGAGTACTTAGCGAGAATGAGATGCTAGAAATGAAACATAGAAATGAACCCTGATGAGGGTCTGAAGACTTGTAAAACATATCAGTCTTCACTGTGGTATAATTAGTAATCTTCACATCTAAAAGTGCAGTTTTTGTTTTGTTTTCCATTTCCATGGTGAACTTGATTGATGTGGAGGAGATACCGGACGAGAGAATATCAACTTCTGTATCGTGAATCCTGACAGCCACATGATAAAACACTCATCAAGATTCATAGCATTTCAGTTATCCCGGGATCTTCAGCAAAGAAATCGGCAAAGGTGTGCAACGGTTTTGAATTCATTTTCATCATAAGTAATGTGTCGTGTGTCGGAGCTATCTTTCTGCAAATGCTGTACCTTATTTGTGTTGAGAGACCTACGTAAACTGTAAATGTATTGTCAGCTAAATCAGTTGAATCGGTTTAAGGTGATTATTTTTTCATCGACTTCTCGATTCACATCCAGTGTGAAATAGCATCTGGTCCTATATCATGACGGATGTTAGTACTTTAACTTGTAACATCAAAGGTGACCAACAGTGCATCGTCTGGTGTGCTGTTTGGTAAATGACTCAGAACGTCTATATCACCTCTGAGATAGTTCTGCACCGCTGTGGCTAATGTTTCCAGGATTATCTGTGAGATTAGTGAGTCTTTGGGCTCGGATATTGGATCTCTCGTCGATAGGTCTCTTGCGATAGATCGATCTTGCGTCGATAGATTTCATGGTTCCTCTGCCATGACATTTTGTTGTTTTATGATTCTTGTTTCTTTGGTTTTGAGAACCTGCAAGTTCTGATATGCAACAGTGATGAGTACTATTGAAATGTGACTTGGACTCTTCTTCACTTCAGTCTCACCAGTATCTTCTAGTCGTGTTGTTTTGTTGTTGTTGTTTTTTCAATCCTGAGCAGGAAACTGTATTTTGCAGTTATTGTGATCTCTGCTCCATCTTTGCGTGTTGCCTTGATGATTGTTATGTACATGTATCATCCCAAGAATTCTCTTGTTTAGTCTTTTGTTCTGCACGCCATCAGATATTTCATTTCCATTTGTTTCAGCTGCTGACTGAAGAGTGGTCCAATTTCTCACAAGTATTTGCATCACCTGCATTTTCGACTCACGTCTTGCACAAGTCCCTGGGCCAATAGTGAGTAAGTGAGTGAGTGTGGTTTTACGCCGCTTTTAGCAATATTCCAGCAATATCACGGCGGGGAACACCAGAAATGGGCTTCACACATTGTGCCCATGTGGGGAATCGAACCCGGGTCTTTGGCGTGACGAGCCAACGCTTTAACCACAAGGCTACCCCACCGCCCCTGGGCCAATAGTAATTGGTTGAAATCATAATTTCTAGTTTATTAAAGGTATATGTGTTATCCTTATGTCCGATCTTCTAGACTGGCCTCTTTAAAGGATCAAATGTCGCTACGTCCATTGAGACAAGGCTGCTATTGAACTAGTTTTCAAATTTCGTAATTCATTATAAGACTGGCAGTTATTGATGATAATCGAGAAGGGACACTGGCTCAGTTTTATGTGGGTCACTGGGTCAAATCGTCTTGACAGAGGAGTTATTGCATCATCTCCTTTTTAGCACGCCCCCAACTTCCTCACACGTCACTTCTCACACCTCACCCACCCACTACTTCTACGACGATTAACAGGGAGATGTGTAAATGCATCACTGCCAAATAGCATTAACCATTAGTTATTAGCATGGGTGAGTTAGTTTAGTTTTACGCCGCACTCAGCAATTTCCCAGCTATATCAAGGCGGTCTGTAAATAATCACATCTGGACCAGACAATCCAGTGATCAACAGCATGATCATCCATCTACGCAATTGGGATATGATGACATGTGTCGACCAAGTCCGTGAGCCTGAGTACCCGATCCCGTTTGTCGCCCCTTACGACAAGCATGGGTTACTGAAGATCAATTCTAATCCGGATCTTTACGCGTGTATCAGCATGACACTAGAAGTAGTTTGTAATAACTTTTAACGTTTTTTATGCTTTCCATTACATTTGGCACCGACAATATGCCTTTGTTCAGTATGCTCCAACACCTGATTATTCGGACATGTTCTGGGCCACAGTTCCACAAAGACGTTCGGTAAGCGGTAAGCGGTAAGTACCATAAACGATTGTACCATCTCACAGTTACAACACGTAAAAGTGATTAGAAGTCATAAAGAGAGTAAGATAAACACGAGTGAGTGAGTGAGTTTAGCTTTGCATCGCTTTTAGCAATATCCCATCAATATCACGGCGGGGGACACCAAAAATGGGCTTCACACATTGTACCCATGTGGAGAATCAAACCCGGGCCTTCGGCATGACGGCGAACGCTTTAACCATTATGCTACCCCACCGCCTACTAACTAAGGTATTAAAAAATGGCTATTTGAATGAATTCCGTTTGTAATCTCTACTATGCCTTATCAGTCAGTCTGATGTATCCGAAATTTCAACTAGATAACCTTTACAAAGAGGCGGTGGGGTAGTCTAATGGTTAAAGCGTTCGCTCGTCACGCCGAAGACCCAGGTTCGATTCCCCACATGGGTACAATGTGTGAAGCCCATTTCTGGTGTTCCCCGCGGTGATATTGCTGGAATATTGCTACAAGCGGCGTAAAACTGAACGCACTGACTTAAGATAACCAATGTAATTTAAACCCATTTGTTGCAAAACAGTACTGATTTCGTTCTGAAATGGGACGTTATACTCGTGATTTACGTGGGATAAATGAAACATCAGTCGATAATCGCTATTTGAGAATGTAGTATCAGATGATAACAATGGTATTTAATGGTATCATTCTCACTTTGTTGAGAATACATTGTAATATAGTCCTAGTTCACCATACACCAGGCGATTGAGAGTTCA
This sequence comes from Haliotis rubra, assembly GCF_003918875.1. Taxonomy (NCBI): domain Eukaryota; kingdom Metazoa; phylum Mollusca; class Gastropoda; order Lepetellida; family Haliotidae; genus Haliotis; species Haliotis rubra. The sequence goes on along the minus strand of NW_025767357.1, from coordinate 2,143,900 downwards.
CTGCTTTAGCTAAGGGTTATGTTTACAATAATTCCCAAAGCCCCACATTCCTCAACCAACAATATAAGTTGAACAAGTTGGACGAATAGTGTAAGCTGACAATCAATATTTATTTGTTTGACAAGTTAGTTTTCTACATAACATATACTTATCGTCCCCACACCCATAAACCCCGCCCACCCGCCCTCAAATTGGTCTAGGCTTTGCAAATATTGGTAACAATATACCAAGATAACATATGTTTTCGCAACCTGTAAAACTTCACATAAACTTGCATTACAATGCAACATGTTTCGACCGTATATAAACAATGGCAAGCTTCGATTTAACAACATTTCCCTTGAAATGATAAATCATTCCATTTATCACAGGAATTTTCAAAGATAGTGAAACATTTTCTTACATCTTGAAGAGTTTGTTTCTTCGTCATTTAAAATTAATGAAAGTTTTATTACAAACCAAGAGAATCAATGCAGTTGTTTTCGCTTTTCACTCTCCCATTAAAACCATTTTAAGAAAGAAAGCTTTCTAGATGCTTTAGGTACAGTACAAACGACGGGTTAAAAAGCATGTTTTGTACAAGAATGTAAACTGAAAAAACGTCACATCTTCATTGTGTGAAATACAGGATTCTAATATCCTGATAGTTATTACATATTCCATATAATCTTTTTCCTTTGATGTTTCATTTCATTTTTGATATCAAGTTGCTTCTGAAGTGTAATAAAGGTTCTCTTTTAAAGCTCAAAACACATAAGACAATTTATTATTCAAATTCTATGGAATATACATCAGCACTTTCAGAATAAACATATTTTCAAAGGCAAAGTTTGAGGGTTTTTTAATCTGGCTTGGTCTTTCAAGTGTCCGTATGACGATATATACTGGGCCATTGAATTAGGTTTGTTCATGTGTCTTGGGAAAATGACGCAGATATGTAGATGGGTGACTCTAGTTCCGGAGCAAACTTCTTAAAGATTACTTCCCATTACTTCCCTCGTGTTGTTGATTAGCTTGACTTCGATGTTGATATGACAACAAGTGAACTTGATCCAGGGTCAATATTAGATGATATTTGTATGAAAAGAGACATATTGAACATGGAGACATCCAGTCCTGACAAATATTGATTAAAGTTGCTTGATATTTGTGGAATTGTGGAATTGGAAAATGATAAGAATAGAGATGAAATAGCATGTCCTTTGACCTTTAGGGAAAATGTCCCTTGGGATGCATAACCAAGGATACCATTATAAATAATCCGCTATGGGATGAAAAGCAAATTCGAGCAAAATATTTCAAAGTATAGTTTCTGTCTTTGCAGCTACCATAGATAGAGTGACTGAGTGAGTGAGTGAGTGAGTATGGTTTTACGCCGCTTTTAGTAATGTTCCAGCAATATCGTGGCGGGGGACACCAGAAATGGGTTTCACATATTGTACCCATGTGGGGAATCGAACCCGGGTCTTTAGCGTGACGAGCCAACGCTTTAACCACTAGGCTACCCCACCGCCCCAACCATAGATAGAGCTGACGTGCTCTTTTTTGAGATGAGAAGAACAAGGTGTGAAGGTTAGTGTGTCCCAGCCACTGTATTCAGTCACGTCATTATGATTTCTCACATTTAGGGTGGATTCCAAGACGGATTATCCAGAACAGATAATCTAGAAATTCTGCAAATTCCATTCTAATGTGAAAATTACGATTATTATTGGCTGTTCCTGCGTCCACCGTTTGTTTTCCTTCAGCAGAAGAAATGATGTCCTTAACTCTTCAAAAGAAATTACTACAAGCATTTTAGAAACTCATATTTATTTGAAAGTTACTTATCACTGCTCATATTTCCCAACAGTTACTTTATCCTACATTATCAATAGAAACGAGTACAAGGATAGGTTTACGTCATGAAGACTGCCAATCCACCTTATTTGATACAGTTGCACTTGGTGGCGAATTTCACCACCCGTGACGTTGTAAATCGAGATGAAATAGACGGGCAATACACAAACTATTCCTATTCTCCAATTAGCCAAACATCTTTAAGTTTGTAACACTTCTGAACACAAAACGTATGTATGTATTCAAGGATTGTCCTTCAGCGTGAATGAAAGTTGGCTGTGGCTGAGGAGATTACAGTGGTCAGAGAAGGCCTGCAGCCGACTCTCCTGTCGTGGGCAATTTATCTGGACAACGTACAATATAAATACACCTGTAGTGTTGGCTGTCCTCGTTATTTTGAGATTGGTCTGATTGAGCCAGGATTAGGGAGAACGTCACTGTCAAGCTTAAAGTAGACTGGTAGTTTTTCATGGGAGACCTTTCAATGTATTTATTGTATGGGCAATCTGAACAACAAGCCTTATTTTGCTTTTCAGTTTCAGTTTTCAATGTTTTCGTCCGTAGAATTTCATTGTTCACAAGTCAACATCATAGTGAATATCAATTGTTTCCTTATCACGTTACGGTGCCTGATCTTAAACATGAAATTCTGTTTCTGTACTTAGTTTATCATGAGCTTTATAAATACTTCTTATTAAATGATTTGATTGTTTGCTGGAAGATAAATTATTTTAAACTAAACAAGCAGTGGTAGCACAAAAAAACGACAAACGTTGACGCTCCTCAGATCACCGCTCCTCATGTCTGTTGCCTTGACAATAGACGGATTGTATTATGTTCGTGGTCTCTACCAATAGTCAGCCTTCAGCTGGACGAGCTACACCTTGACTACACCCCAAATAGGCTTCACATGTTGTGCCCATTTGGGTCAGAACTGGTCTTCAGCTACCCATGCTTCGTAAGAGGCGAGTAGAGAGATCGGGTGGTCTTGCTCAGTGGTTTCATTGATGCAGATCATCGTATCCCAAGTGTTTTATCGATGCTCGTGAAGTCAATAACTGGATTGTCTCCTCCAGATTCGATTATCAAACATGTATAGATGAATTGTGCTGAGGAATGAGTTCAGCAACAAACAAACATAATTTATGTGCAGAATCGAACCCGGGCCGTCGGTGTGACGCGGAAATGTTTCAGCCAAGAAGCTACTCCACCAAGCCTAATTGAGGTGGAAGAGCTTCGTTACTATGACACACAGCATATAAGGGTCCGATGTGATTTGTGGAGTGCGACTCGTCCAGTATAGGGATGTCCGGCTCGTGCACACCATTTGAAATGCCGAGTGTAATCAGCATCGACAGCAGCTTCGTTTAAGAAGAGGATGACAAAGTGCCCTGAGAAAATGGGGAGGGGAGCGGGGGAGGATGTATGGGAGGGGGTCAGGTAATCAGAGGGGATGCTACTCAGAGGCAAGTGTCAATACATCGGGATTCTATGGACATTCTTCTTCTGAAATACCGAACGCCTTTGGCACAATAATTCCGTGTTAAATCAATCGCGGATCAATCTCCGCTGCTCTATAGGAAGATTAGGCGTGATTGGGCCCTTCCAAAACAAAAGACGGGCTTAAAATTTGCCCTGAGTGTTGATTTTCGAGTGTTGGGAAATATAGACGTTTTAGGAAATATTTGAGGCAATGTGATTCATGAGTTGCCGGTGGCAGCCGATGTGGCCTCATTAATTCCATACTGCTCAATATGGCCATGGCAGTCCTTGGTGTTGTGAGCCAGGCTTTCAATCGTTAAGTAATTAGAACAGACTGACCCTGCTCAAAGGCTCACGAAGGTTCAATGGAATCAAATGTATAGTGGTCAAAATGCCTATGTGAACATGCAAATATCGGATTATCCCACGCATTGCTTGTGCTATAATAAGTGACGATTGGACTGGCGAGTCAATGGTCATCTGGAACAGCTTGACCTAGACACCTAAAGGTTTAGCAATGACCCAACGTTCAGCAAAGCTCATTACAGCCAGGTAATGAATGATCGGTGGCGTAGCATATTACACGATAACACATATTGCAGCGATAATTATATGAGCATGATTGTAACACGAGACTACCCAGGTATTGTTGCTAACTTGAAAGCTGTTCTAATTCATCAGAGGAAAGTAGAGTGTGAGGCTACGTGCGAACGTGTGCTCACAACCAATTCGTTATCATATTAAGCAGGATCACGGCAGTTTGACAGCGTACATGCGCCAAGATAGCTGGTTCGCCTTTCAGAAATCAATTTGCTTCGCAATAACAAATGTCACGAAACCATTGAAGCATTATCTTGTTATTGTGGTTAGGGCTTTTATGAAGAAGAAATCCATTCATGTGTAGTAAACAAATAACCATGAACGAATGTATTTGATACCATTGTAATGCACTACCTTGTCAAGATTCAACTCACATAATGAGCATGGGATCTTGCTGAATGCAATGTGAATTGCATTACTTTTAGCTCTCGAAAAGAAACCTGTACTAAACAAAAGCGACAAAACCCTTCCCATTATCCACATAAATATATGATAAAACCACATATATATTGATAAAACCACATAAATATATGATAAAACCACATAAATACATGATAAAACCACATAAATATATGATAAAACCACATAAATATATGATAAAACCATATAAATACATGATAAAACCACATAAATATATGATAAAACCACATAAATATTGATAAAACATATAAATATATGATAAAACCACATAATTTCGTGATAAAACCACATAAACACATGATAAAAGTACAATCGATTTGACTCAATGCATCTGTACATCATCAACAGGTAACACAAGGTTTTTGCGAAACGTTTGTCGTATTTGTCCTAACGGTGGCACCTGTCACTAACACATGCAAGACAAGTATTTCTTTAAAAAACATAAAACATACGGGAATACATGGTATAAGACAATTAAGATATTGCGTCATAATTGTGAAGAACGTGTTATATGTAAAACCCAAAATGTATCATGAGGTCAAATTTTGGACCTCTTTTAAATTTCTGTTCTCCCCATGAATCTACACGGAAATATACATAGTATAAGATAGTATCTCCGTGAATAGAACAACCCGAGACGTTGAAATACTGTCAAATTCTCCTGTGCTAATATTTCCAAATCCCCATTCAAATTGCACACTCTCATATAAAGCATTGTAACAATGTCCATGGTTAAATATAGTACTGACGATCAATCTGATGTTGTTCAAACTGGGCGTCTAGTATGGAACCAACACAGTGGTGACGCAATGCTCTTGGTGTTATAGCAACGCGATCAGGTGACGTCGGAGGGAAGTGTCAAATTGATATTCTTTAATGTACAGAATGTTAAAGCAGACACACAATATGGTGTCCATAAAGTGTAGGCCACAACGTTCTAGATACTGCTGTTACCGCCTCGTGAAATGTTAACCAAAAAGGATGACTTCAGATGTGTGTAGAACTGCTGCTGTCGACTAGGTTGTACGAGGAGATCTTCATTATATTGATTTTGTTAGTTGGACACTTCCTTTCCTTTTGATACTTCTTCTCTTCTTCAAAATAGTTGTTATAGTGTCATATCGTACCATGCACGATGCCATTAACTACATATTCAAATATAATATAATTATAATGATTAGACTGCAGATTGATTAGAGGCCGACTAGTTGATGTGTATGCACATGCTGGGCGTGTTGGTGGGCGATTGTTTAGCTTCCATACACACACACACACACACACACACACACACACACACACACACACACACACACACAGAGGCATGTTTTAACTTTAACACATGCATGTTTGAACGGACCATATTTCTATGTCCAATGAAAAGCTCAACCAACCTGGAACAATAAATTGTGAATCTCGAGGTTTTGTTGAACGGTTCATCTTCATTGGTACATATTATCCCAACGATGGTTTACTAATAAAATTACTACACCAATGTTCAATATACCATGACTGGTTTTTCATATACCATCATCCCAAAACGAAAAGCTAAAAAAAGCTACAAGAACTAAACATCCCTACATTTCTCGCCACACTAAGCCTCCGGGCAACGGACGAATCAAATGTCAATGACAGGAAAATATAGCAAAAACGTGTTTCTGCCATAGAATGTATTGAAACATTAATGTCTAAACTGTTCGCTGTCATAAGAAGACTGACACATGGTGTTGGAGACAAAAGCTGACAAATTCTTACCAAGCTGAGTCTCATGACCGGCGCCGGAGGGTGAGACTCGACAGGGTAGGTTTTATATACCTCCTGGGGAACACACAAGTACACCTCGATGAACCAAAATATCGAGAGTGTGTTTTAACCATCACACACTTTTTTATAAGGAAAAATAAACACAGTGGCATGAATCTGCATCTCAACAGCCCGTGCTCGGCTGCCAAAGAAATCAATTCCATTTCTCGTCAAACTGACACTTCATTAGGATTGAATTACAATCTGTAAGCTAGATATCGACTAAATCCTACATAACCAGACGCATAACGCCAGTCGGTAATATCAATCTCTCCGGTCTAGATGGACGAGCCACATACGTCACCTGTCATATTTCTAAATTAGATAAATTACGCAGTTTACAAGAAACAAATACTCCACCACATTTTCACTGACAACTAACACAGGCCCAATGAGATTTTACGTCATGGTATTGTTCAATATTTTGAAGTGGCAATGCTCTAAGGCATTGACAATATTATTACATTCAGATTGAAAGATCAGAAACAAACACATCCAAATCTACGAATTTAAAATACAAAATGGTAAAAACGAACATGGATTATATTACAATGATGGCAAACCGACGACTGTTAGTTATTTCTGCTTGTGTCATCCATCGTTCGTGAAGGACCAGGTCACGGTATTGCTGACCGTGCAGCTATCTCTGTGACTGTCCAGTACAGGCATGACTACTTCTAATCAATTTGTGGATGAAATATCTCTTAGTGTGACAAGACTCATAACAAAATTGGCAGTTGAATATCTAGTCCGTGATAAATAGTTTTCCCTGGCACCAACAGCGAAATAGAACTCATTGCTTATTGGTAGTAAAATGGAACAGTGTCACATAAGTACAAAAAAGTGAATATCATCAAGGATGATGTTTTACCCAAGTCCTCGAGAAAAGACCTTATGTTCTCCTTATAAAGCAGTGTTTCTCCTGAAATACCATGAGCGCCAGTTGGTTCTTTTTCCTTTTTTATATCGTTCCTCAGTCACAAGGTACATGTTCAATTCAGTAACAGACATTCCAGCATATACGAGTCTGACACCAAACCGACAAATAGGTCGGTTGGTTCAGTAAGCCCAAACTATAAGTAAGTACAATGTCCTCAACCTAGTGCCTCAGGATCTTGGTGTAGTGGACAGAGCACCTGCCCGAAGGACCTAAGGTACGATCCCTTGTTCAAAGTTCGAAGGAAGTTAGAAGATGGTTACGCTGTTTAGGCTCGACGTTAAGGGGACAAAACAAGAAATGAGGAGTGAGGATAATGTTTCTGAGTCGGGTATCCATGATCGCATTGGGTTAACATTATAACATCAGCATAACTCTGGAAGCAGCCACTCTCACATCAGTTGCTGTGCAATCATCATGAATGCGACGACAAGTCATATATCATCTATACGGGTCCTCAGCACCATTAGAGACCCACTGAGCATGGGGTTCTTCTCAGCCATTTCCAGAACCTATACAAATCACCAACAGAATCTTTGCCTTTCATAAAATCTTACGCAGCGCATCTTTGGTGCCTGGTATGTATTTACATTCTGCGGAAGTAATTTCTTCATTTGAAATTCAAACTACTGCCGGGCAGCAGAAGGTATGTTGGATGTAGTTGACATGAAAGTCACTGTTATCGATGGCGATGTATTGTTTACGGGTAACAAAGGTGATATAACATGCATTATATCAATGGGCATCTCACAACAGGTGACGTGTACGTGGCATCACAGGGAACGTGAAGCCGGCGCTGGTTCATATATGTGTGTATTCAGTGTACACGGAGTATGGAGCAGGAAGTAGCTGATGCACATCGCAGGTTTCCAATGATGACTGAGCTATCAACCTTTTTTTGCATTGACAGTGTGCAAACCTTCTTAGATTGATGGTTTTAAAGAATCTTAGTTTGGTACACTGGCTTAAATTCAAATAAAACCTTTGCAGATTTGAATGTTTGTTCATCTATGTATCAAATATATGAGTCGTGAACTGACAGCAATGGATCTTTGTGACAACCAAACATATAAAACTGATATATACATAATTTAAGGCAGTTTGAAACTCCATTCGTCTTCAAGATATGAATAAAATTTTGTATAATGATGCATTTTGGCAATGTTTGGTTTTCACAGTCAGGATAAAAACTTGGGAAAAAGTGGATTTTATAATGTTCATTTTTAAAACTTCAAACCAAAGTAAAGTTAAGAGAATTCCGGATCATGATTCTTGTAACTGTAGTTCCATTTAAAAAAAAAAATTCACGTTACTTTGATGTCAAAATACATGTGCGAGAATAGTTTAACGAAAGACAGAGATCTGTACCAGGTTGGTTCAAGACCTGTCAACCGGGCGGTGATGCACGAGTGTTAAGACCAGAATGGTCCGTATCATGAACAGCTTCAATGGCCCGGCTGAACCGGCTTGATCAATTCCCAAACAGCTCCCAATGAACTAGGAATAATTAGAACAAACACATTTGCGTAAATCGTGGAAGACGTACAGCTATTATTTGGAAGACTGGTCCTGGCCATCCACAACGGTTTAATGATTAGAACTCGAGGGCGACAAGGTGGAACAGGACCTTCAGTAAGACTGAGCGTGACTGCGTGATCAGGCTTCTGGATACTCCAGAAATACGACTGTTGAGAGAAAGCCTTTACATTATAGGCTGGTATCAAACACACAAAAAAACGTTTGTCCTGCGCATCAGTAAACTGTTGTAAACCGTTACGCCAGTGGGCCATTTGCAGTGAATAAAATCGTGTAACCGAGCGTTATGAAATATGACAAGTGCTGAGTATTTACGTCTTCCGCAGGCAATTTCTCTTGTCTCAGGCAAGTGGGTTTCAGCTTTTGCGTTGCTTTTCGTTATGGAGACATTGTTTCGTTTTTTCGTAATGGAGACAGCGTTTTTGCTTTTCTGTAATAGAGAGATTTATTTAACTGCGCTGAAGTGACTGATGACTAGCACGACGGCGTTTCAAGAGGGAGGGTTTGTGCAGACGGAATCTTTTCCATGACCATATTTTACCATGAAAATGCCACATGATGTAACACGTATAGATCATGAACATATTGGCATACTGCACATATTTGTTTGTTGTTGGATGCTGCATTAGTCCAGCTATATGTAAATAATAGTATTGATCAGACAATCAAGTGACTGACTTCACCAACATCGATCTACGCGAAGGGGATACAATGACGGCGAGAATCTGCTTGGGTTGTGCAAAAAAATAATTCGGATCTTCACTGGTTTTTCTTCATGACAACAGCGATATTGAGAGTTGAAACAGTGATTAGAGTTGTTATTCTCGAATCTTTACATCTTTTCTTGGTAAAAGTGTAATTGATTAGGATATGCAAGTACAATGCCTTCGAATACGGAGCTGTTGGTATTTGACCTGTGGGTTTGTTAGTGAATGATTTAAAGATGCAATTATTTAAAGTCGATATTTTCCATGAATTCCGCAATTGAAAGTCTAGAGCCACAAGCAGTAAACTTTGATTTTTATTAAAAAATGCTTCAGACTAGATGGGGAGGACGTAATACTCCGAAACATATTCTGAAATACTTTATCAGATGCATGTCAATGTCATTTAAAACCTCGGATGAACATGTTAAAATCAACTGTGTTCCAAGGAGATCTACGAATCATCATCATGAGATGAACTTTGACGTTATGAAACTGACACATGGAGTATTTTTGTATTGACTGCAATTCACCATTTTCTAAACTGTATATGACGTACATGTAAGCAGAACATTTACGGTAATACAGAATTTTAATCCTTGCTACCCACGTGAATCAAATTAAACTAGATGTAATTATATTCTTCACAACTTTCTTTCAATAAAACAAGTTTAATGGTGTATAATTCTCATAAAATCAGTGACAGAAAACCCAAAGAGAAAAACGTGTAGTTCCGGGGGGAAATATTTCCCTCAATGTAATACATTTACATTGAATATTACATGTATTCAGTTTCAGTTTCTTTTGAGCACGCTGCTATCTTATATTGCCAATAATCAGCTCATATTCTGTGAGGTATGACAAAAAGTTTCTCTACATTAGCCATGTAGTTTGAAAAGGTCAAGAAGGGTTCTCTACTTGCTGATTCATACGAACATGTAGTGATCTGATAGAGGAAGAAAGTGCTGGCACCTTGCATGTAGCATTAAGATTGAACTGGCTAAGTCTGTACGTGCAGCGACTGTAAGATGTATAACTCGTCTCTCTCATGCTGGAAGAGGCCCAGATGTGTCGCCTCTGGTCCTGGATGCATCAGATGCTGGTGGTGGTGCTGCCTCTACTGTGACGCACGATCTTGAGTCGACCGGACGTAACGGAGTGCAAAGCATGTATTTTTCCTTTGAACGTCACTTCACAGAGCATCGGTTCATATTTCTTATTACACTTTGTAGATTGCTTTGGTTGTGTTGCTTAGCCTTTGACAAGACCGTTCCTGTCGCTAACGTCCTTGTCAATCTGTCCGTTGTACTGAACAGTTTCTCTTGATGTGTGCTTGTCGAAACTGCAGTATCACACTGCACAACGGGTCAGGTAGACCAGCAATCGTCGTCAGCATGGCTAACTGACGAGGAGAAGTAATTATGCTCATGACAATATGTACCCTAATTGAATACCTTGTATTACAAACAGATGTCAGAGAGGGTCGGGAATGGGAGGAGCCTAGCACCATAGTCATGTGAATGTCATATTAATCCATCACTTTGGTTTGCCTTGTTCTCGAATCTTTCCACTTGCATAAACAAATGTCAAGGCCATTTTCTCGTTTTTCTGCGACTTGAGGGAAACCTACCAGGTCATCCGGTACGATTTCCTCTATGATCCCATTTAAACATCAAAACACAATGATTAGTTTGACACAAAGGATGTCATAAGGACAGATAATATTGTATTTCAGCACGCGTCTCTCGACTTTGTACTACCTTATTTTTGCTTATAATTATATTTAAGTCGTGAGTGATTAGAATGATGCCTTATCAATAAATATAGTTGAAAACATTGGCGTCGGGCTCCAAACGATACTTTAAAATACCGGTTCACTCAGACTGGCACACACACACAGAGGTCTACTTGGATCACATAATCATTTCACTACATAGAAAACAATAGCAAACCAGCATTATTCACGGTTTCTTACTTAGAAACGTATACGTCAGCTCTTATTGAATAACTTCTGTTTCGGAAAGCACTCTTTATTAGATGTTAATACTAGAAGGTCTGACTCACAAACTCCTCTTAAAGAAGACTTTTTGGAAATTGAACCTGGTTGGATCATGTCACTAGAGGATCCGGAAAACACATTTTTACTAGACAGTCAGGCAGAGGACATTGTACTTGCCACTCCGGGTTTGGACCCGTGAAGATCCGGGGTAGAATAGGTCTTAAGCAACCCATTCTTGTCATAAAAGGCGATTATTCTTGTCGTAAAAGGTGACTAACGGGATCGGGTGGTCAGGCTCGCTGACTTGGTTGACACATGTCATCGGTTCCCAATTGCGCAGATCGATGCTCATGCTGTTGATCACTTGATTGTGTGGTCCAGACTCGATTATTTACAAACCATCGCCATATAGCTGGAATATTGCTGAGTGCGGCGTAAAACTAAACTCACTCACTCACTCCGGGTTTGGACCCTTGGGAAACATACAGCATTGGAACATTAAAACAAAATAACTCCGATTACTCTAGTTGAAGTTTTAACAAAGTCCCGAATACTTCCGAAGTTAGGATTGTGACACTTCCGGTTTGAAAGGAAATACCATTTTGCATTAAGACTAAAAACATTGCAAGGAACACACAGTCAGACATACAGACAGACATGTTTCTGTTAAATCGGTATCAAGCAATACAAGACAATAAACTCTGTTCTTATGCAACCGCTGCGTGATTCAATGATGCTACAACAATAAGGCATGCGAGTGTGTAAAAGTGGATTGAAAACGGTACTCATCCAAAAAAGAAACTTGACATGAGTAACAATCAGGCTATCGGATTACTGTTACAAAACCAAATACCTTCTAAAACCAGTCAAGTAAGTGAGCGAATGGTGATACAAAACATGAACAAAACACGCCCGATTCGCATAAATGGAGTCGACGTTTATACTGAAAGGCTAACCATGTGACACATGCCGGTGGTGGGGAATATTGGCCATACAAGCATTGATTCAAATGGACACCATAACGCCACTGTAAAGGGCGCCATAATGCCAACATTGACGTCGGTTCAATGCAATAATGCCATGTGGAGATTACAAGCAGGGACAACTTACCAAGCTGTGACAATGCACTTTGACGTGACCAGACAGAACATCTCTCTGCTGTATGGGCACGGTACAATACGTATCAAAGTAACAATGATAGGTGAAGATCAGGTCGACCCAGAATAAGATCGATCGATACATTCGGGTGCGTTATCTCCAAAATCGAACGACAACAGCAGCAACAACACCGACACAAATCCCTGGACTATGCAGAAGGGATTGAGGGAGGCATGTTTTTATGCTAGGCGATCTGTACAGTGATGCCAGCAGAGGTGAAGGACCGTCTTGTTCTCTGAAACCAGAGTCTCGTCTTCTCCTGTTGTATCCACACGTGTCTACAGAAAACGCCAGACATGTTGCACGTGTCCCACAACGTCCTGAATGGCCTGACTTTTCGCCCGATTTGTCCCCAATCGACCATCTGTAGGACGCACTGAATCAGTATGAGCGCCAGAAGGATTCCACCACCCCGCCTCTTCCTAAGCTTCTTACAACACCACAGCATATGCAGCAGAACAATCCACAACACGTCTCACACCGTTTGGTTACTTTCATGCGTCACCGCTGTCAAGGTGTCACCGGGGCTTATGGTGGTTATGCCCGATACGACATTTTGTCCACCACTACGTCATTCTCAGGCCTGTGTATATGTTTCATTCGGTTTACCAGACATGCGACATGTCCAGCGGCATCCCCTTCCCATAGCGGTATGATCTTTTGTTGCTTGTATTATGTACGTCTTGTATGTCTACCAGTTGTATTACACGTTGCACGTTTCTTTCAATTTTGGGGATATATACACACGGGAAAAAGGATTTTCCATGCCATTACCATACTATTGCTGTTGGCTCTTTCTATAATTCCCTACTTCTCTGAAGTGGGTGGGTTGATGAATTCTGAGACTACGCGTTCCTCATGTGTGTCCATTTTCCAAAGGACGCAGATGCCTGCTTCGTTTAGAGACAAAGCTTATCATAGCGATATACTTTGATCACGTGTCTATCTCTGCACATGTGACATAATGCAGTGTTCACAACAAACGATTCCACTATTACGCTATAATTATGCAATTGCTCATCAGGGACTGAAAAAGTGTCAATAAAATCTCGTGATGCTTTAGGAAATACTCAGTATATAATGCCAAACAATGCTTTTTCGCTAGCTACTTATCCTTAGTTTAAATTGTTAAAACGTGTCTGTTTAAAGTGTGACCTAAATTGGTATTTGTATACAAGTAAACATTCTGACCTGGCCATGTGTAATAGTGTAAAATGTTTGTTTGTTTGTTTGTTTGTCTCTTGTTTAATGGCGCATCAGCAATATTCCAGCGGTCTGTAAACAGCCGAGTCTAGCCCGAACAATCCAGTGATTGGCTTTATGAACAGCCATCTTCGCAATTGGCATGTCATCCAGATCAGAGTGGTGATTCCACGGGTTGCTGAAGATCAGTTGCAACCAGTATCTTCACGGACAACCAGAATAACTTTAGTGCAAGGCGAGAGTTGCATTGTATATGTACTCGTCTTCAAGCTGGAAACGCATCACTTTCTATTCCTTCTAGGAGTCACAGACAGTCGTCATGTCAGGATGTCAAGTTATGTCCAAAACAAAACTTTCAACTATTAAAAATCAAGTCCATCTATGTGATACAAAGAACCTCTCAATCACCACGCGTAGATACTCTCTGTTCCGTAAAATGTTGTTATTGCTGACAGTGCTTTGCAATGGCCTCGCAGTAACGACCGCGGTTTCTTATAACTTCCACTGTTTCATGTTTGAGCATTCAGACCCGACTTTCTGCAAAATCTATAAAGTTTTGGCCCGTTGATCTTTTCAAGAAAAACAAACCTGGTCTTCCGTGAGATCGTGGCGTTTTTACTGATGTATTACGACACCGTGGAATACGCTTTGACGTCATTCTGTAGCAACGGTGAATGTAGGATTGTCTCAATCAATGACTGTTTCACTTTACACCGGCCTGTTACATCATGTGTTATGCGTCTGCGTCTGTCTCGTATAGTCATGGCATTTTTATGACATCGAAATGTGAACTTTCACTTTGAACTCATGGACTGAAGAACATAATATTTCAGGGTCTGGAAATGAAATTGATTCCAGGCATACCATAATCATTATGACGTTTTACTGATACAAATACAAAATCCTACATATACCCTTGGTGTCATAATCTCCACAGAGTCATTAGTATGATCATGATTGTTTGACTCATAAATGTTTGAGTCATGTCTATTAGGCTCTATACCTACGACCTCGTCTCTAACCGCCTTGTGGCGCGGTGGTGTACTCTAATGGTTGAAGGGTTCGCTCGTCACGCCGAAGACCCGGGTTCGATTCCCCACATGGGTACAGTGTGTGAAACCCATTCTGGTGTCCCCCGCCGTGATTTAGCTGGAATATTGCTAAAAGCGGCGTAAAACTAAACTCACTCACTCACTCTCTCACAGACTCTAACTGCCTTGTGCAGTTATACACACACTGTGCTGATGCTGCAGTTTGTCTCCGTTGAACATTAGTCACTGTCAGTGCCATTAGTAATGGCAACCATGGCGTCATGACATACAAATCGTACAATTGCTACTATACCATAAGCATCTGTGGATCACTAAGGTGTGGATCACAGGTAAAGGTGTGTGTATCCTGCCAACACAAACACAAACGCGCACGCACGCACGCACGCACGCACGCACGCACGCACAACGCAAAGGGGAGAGATACGTTCTCAAAGCCGAGACCTACCACATTTGGTCACAGACATGCGGGAAGCATAAACACCTTACCAGAGCAGGGTAACTAGATGAAGTTTCCTGTTAGCCGAACTGTAACGTCATACCACCTCTTCTGGAACTACATACATCATTGGCGTAATCCTTTATCTGCCAACTAGGAGTTAAACTTACATCTATCTGCAAGGCTGTCCTTTATTATTTGTGCCAGTAACATGGCTGATGACCTTTGCCAGTTAACACCGCGCGACTGGCGATGGCAACAACGTGCCGTCGATGCGCAGACAACGTGTTCGCGACAATGACGTCGCTGATCTATACCTGTCCCTTTTCGAGTAATTAGTGTGTGTAATTAGCTGTGATAAAACTCTGTGGACTGAGAGGGACTTCTTGTACTTGTGAAGGCTTACATGGAGAAAGTTTCCTGGATTACAGACCGCATTTAGCACGCCAATCACATAGCCACTATGCATGACGCGCTGCCTTTGGCAATCAATACAATACCGTTTTGTCAACGCAAGAAGATCGCTTCTTGTATTGCTTGGACACTATGTTGATATTATCTGAAAACAGTCTGAGAATACCTGTCAGAGAAAAAATGTGATCATTATACATTTGGCTTCCACTTTCCATTTTCTTAGCATTATATCCCCATTGAAGAATTGATCAGGCGAAATTTGTCAGAGGTTTCGGAGGAGCGCATCATTTTTTGGTAGTTGAATGAGGAAAATTATTCTACAATTGAGAGAAAAAACAACATGTCATTTACTAAAAAACGAGCGTATTGATAAATACTAAAATACTATTGGAGGCATGACGTGTGAACGATGGAACAATGTGTGCACGCAGTATCATTTTCGATCGAAAAGCCGCTGTCCGATTACCATAATACAATTTAATATGACAAGCATTAAATGACATGAAACTGACAAAAAAATCGCAACAAGACAAACGACTCTCTTGTGGTGAAGGTGTATGTTTTAATGCATGAACGTGCCTATGTATATCTGGTGCGGTGGGGTAGCCTAGTGATTAAAGCGTTCGCTTTTCACGCCGCAGACCCGGGTTCGATTCCCCACATGTGTGAAGCCCATTTCTTGTGCCCCCCTTGTATTAAATTTGATGATGATGATGCTGGTGATTTCGAGTTTAACATCAGCTTCTGGCTGTAGCCAATATCGCCGACGGCGTAGGTGGGAGCTAATGTAATAATTAATATGTTTATGATAGAGAATAAACCACCATGCCAAAAAATGTATATGAAGGGGCGTTAACGTACGAGAATTTGGAATAGAAATGTTTCAAAACATGATAATAAAATAGATGAAAAGCCGAAATTAGGAAGGGAAAGGAAAAATATAATAGTTTGATTTAGAATATATTTAAATGTGACCACTGCATTATGCCTTACATATCAGAGGAAAGTAATACTAGTTTAACTTAATAACTTTTTCGTTTATATTTCACCTTTACTTCAATATACTAAGCTTGGCTTGTTTTTATTTTCTATTCCATTTTCAGTTAGACTGTATCAAGCTGTATCAGTAGTGATTTTAAGCATGTAGTTCTTCTGGGAGAGCTGATGGGCTGTGCTCATTGCAAATGGGGGGTGCCTCTACTCAGATAATTAATCCTTAGTTAATCCCTGTAGTTAATTTGGGATGTAGTTCAAATGGGACGTAGTTCTTATGGGAGTAAAGCGCCGTGATATTGATGGCGGTACTCATTATGTACATCTCCGTCATGGATAGAATCTTCTTTGAGTGGCATTTAGAAGTTGGTGTACTGAACAACGAGAAGAGTTCACTGGATATACAACATATTTTTTCCTCGCTCATATTGGTATTAAAGAGCTTGTATATCCAAAGAACTCTCCTCGTTGTTCATAGATAGAAAGAATCAATGAATGAGGGGATATAAGACTGAACATGCCGCGTTTTGCCTCCAGACAGATCAAGACACTCTTTGTACGTTTAGGAGTTTAACTGTTTAGGAGATGGTATCTGGCCATCGTGCGTGCACAAGATTATTTAAACCCGGCTGGTTCCGAACCAAACATGGCAACAGCTACTTAACAAGAATTTAAGGATGTTTATGATCGTATTTTATGTTGTTTTGAATACACCCTGTTGCTTCCCGGTGAATTTTTTTGTCTTGTTTATAAAGTTAAAGCATAATGAAAAAAGGATAAAGCATTTTCTGTTTAAATGATGGTATTTGCCTTGCTAAATGTGCGCTTTAGTAAACAATGTGTTTCAGAGAATATGGTAAAGGCACAATTTTGCCTCCAAATATTATGTTTTGTGGATATGCTGTGCGTCTTGAAAACGAGTTGTCTCAAAGCAGTGACGAAAATACAACCACACACCATCCATATGTGATATTAAAAGTGAAATATATAAACATTGCTTCCTACTGAAATTTACCCTAAAGTTCAGAATGATGTTGATATTTCAAGATGTTCACACCCTCACAAGCCTCTCCATGACAGAATATTTTCTTTTTTTGTGTGCACATTTTCATGTGTCTGATGATCCTCTTGTCAAAGGTTCATGATGAAAACAAGAAAGTATTCCACTGCTGTCTTAAATGAGCCGAGAACATAGCCTCTATGTCAATATTGATCTTTACAGCGCTGTATTGCTGGACGTTACAGCCAGCGAAGTACGAGTCTATTCAGCACATGTTCAGTTTTTCAAGGGAAGGCTCTCTGAATGAGCACAGTATCGAATTAATGTGAGTTTCGTTGAGAAGAGCAACCCTGCAGAGTCCTTCGTTTGGACAAAGTCGGCTGAACTGAAAACTGAAACAAATGTTTTTACTTCCCAATTGTAACCATAAATGTGTGATTTTGCATCAACATGTAAATAAGAAATGCAGATTGCGTTATGAATGCTCATCGCCCTACCGGTGGATTCCCTGCGTAGTCATCAACCCACGACATCATGGCGTGGGTAATTCCTTTTTGTCGCCATGCCTGAGGTTTTGTCTCAAACGTTCATCATGACTGACTGATTGACTGCGTTTGGTTTTACGCCGCTTTTAGTAATATTCCAGCAACATCACGGCGGGGGACACCAGAAATGGGCTTCAAACATTGTACCCACGTCCATCATGAAACGACGCAGAATATGTAGAGAGCGTCATGGAAAACGATGAAAACATATTTCTCTAGAGTGGGTCCGTATACAGCATCAGACGTGTCCTGGCCACCAAACCTGCTATGGCCTTGTTTGATAAATCCAAAGAACACATCTGTCCCTTTTGACACAAAACTGAATCCGTGAAGATCCGGGTTAGAATTGATTTTTAGTAACCCATGCTTGTCGTAAGAGGCGACTAACGGGATCGGGTGGTCAGGCTCGCTGACTGGGTTGACACATGTCATCGCATCCCAATTGCGTAGATCGATGCTCATGCTGTTGACCACTTGATTGTGTGGTCCAGGCTCGATTATTTATAGACCGCCGCCATACAGCTGGAATATTGCCGAGGGCTGCGTAAAAATTAATTCACTCACTCACTCACTCACAACTGATTGATACAGGGAAAGACATAGTAATTACACAAGCGAAATGTTAAGCATGCATGCACAAACCCACGTTGTCAATATCCCTATTGTACATAGGTTTGGTACCTCCTAATTAGCTGAGGGACATTGGAAGAGTAGCTGTATTTCCTGCTGGGAACGGAGACCCTTCTGATACCCTCACCTATCAGACAAGGCTGCAGCGTTGGGAAGTCTTCACTTCTCCGAAGCCTACTTTGATTCAAACAAGCAACGTTTCCCGTCTCAATAGTTGTCCGTGCTCAGTGTAAAGTTAACAAGGGCATTAGACACCTGACTGTGTCATTTGATCAACAGAACCTTCTTTGACGCATCTATCTAATATAATCTGTAAATAATAATAAATGATTAAAAAAACCTAATTCGATAATAAAAACAATAATGTCCAGAATAGTAAATATTATCAGTCTGTATTTCTATGGAAATACAGTCTGTTCTAGCCACGTTAACGATGTATATATTACCACCAACCTTCATAAAATGCCAATCCAATGGTAGCTTTTGTAAGATGTTAATCAGACATACGTGCTAGCAGTGGGACTGGCAAGCACCACGCAGACACACCTACGTCAGCAATGATGTAATACCTGTCTCACAAAGTATTGATGTTACGCTCTTCGTTCTCAGTAACAGCCTGCTGAATATCATTTGTCAACATATATCTTTTGTGTTGCTGTATATGGGTTTAGTTCTACATAATCTGATGTATTGTTTGACACCCGGCTAGGTGATACGTTCATTATTTCATATATTCGCACCTGTCGTTGACAGGGAAGTTACATTCAGTTGTAGTTACCGTGGTGTTATCAGTGCGTCATGTTGTTTTGTTTGATGTGGATTTGTGGTGTGTGTGTGTGTGTGTCTGTGTGTGTTCTCGTTTCTTCGTGTAACAGTACGGTGCTTGCTCGTTGTTCTGTGCGCAGCTATTACGTTCTGTGTGCAGCTATTGTGATCAATGTGCAGCTATATGTTCTGTGCGCAGCTATTACGTTCTGTGTGCAGCTATTGTGATCAGTGTGCAACTATTATGTTCTGTGTGCAGCTATTATGCTCTGTGTGCACCTATTGTGATCAGTGTGCAGCTATTATGCTCTGTGTGGAGCTATTATGTTCTGTGTGCAGCTATTGTGATCGGTGTGCAGCTATTGTGTTCAGTGTGCAGCTGTTATGTTCTGTGTGCAGCTATTATGTTCTGTGTGTAGATATTATGCTCTGTGTTCAGCTATTATGTTCTGTGTGCAGCTATTGTGATCAGTGTGCAGCTATTATGTTCTGTGTTTAGCTATTATTTTCTGTGTTTAGCCATTATGTTCTGTGTGCAGCTATTATGTTGTGTGATGGCACATTGTTCGATATGCAGCGGACAGGGTCAACGCGTTGTTCTGTGTGTAGCACAGTCATGATCTATACATTATCATAGTTCTGTGTGTAGCACAGTCATGATCTATACATTATCATAGTTCTGTGTGTAGCACAGTCATGATCTATACATTGTCGTAGTTTTGTGTGTAGCACAGTCATGATCTATACATTATCATAGTTCTGTGTGTAGCACAGTCATGATCTATACATTATCATAGTTCTGTGTGTAGCACAGTCATGATCTATACATTATCGTAGTTCTGTGTGTAGCACAGTCATGATCTATACATTATCATAGTTCTGTGTGTAGCACAGTCATGATCTATACATTATCATAGTTCTGTGTGTAGCACAGTCATGATCTATACATTATCATAGTTCTGTGTAGCACAGTCATGATCAATACAGTATCATAGTTCTGTGTAGTGTATGATCTATACAGTCGTAGTTCATGATCTATACATTATCATAGTTCTGTGTGTAGCACAGTCATGATCTATACATTATCATAGTTCTGTGTGTAGCACAGTCATGATCAATACATTATCATAGTTCTGTGTGTAGCACAGTCATGATCTATACATTATCATAGTTCTGTGTGTAGCACAGTCATGATCTATACATTATCATAGTTCTGTGTGTAGCACAGTCATGATCAATACATTATCATAGTTCTGTGTGTAGCACAGTCATGATCAATACATTCTGTGTGTGTAGCACAGTCATGATCAATACATTATCATAGTTCTGTGTGTAGCACAGTCATGATCTATACATTATCATAGTTCTGTGTGTAGCACAGTCATGATCAATACATTATCATAGTTCTGTGTGTAGCACAGTCATGATCTATACATTATCATAGTTCTGTGTGTTATGAACTATACATTGTCATAGTTCTGTGTGTAGCAGTCAGCCCTTGCACGTTGTCATGCGCAACATTCACATACCGTTCAACAGCTTTGGACCTACCCTCATACTTTGAAGCTTAAGACTACCATTCGAACTTCTGACGAGTCTGGTATAAACATATGTTTCATGTGACCACTTTCTAAATGACACATTATTTATTCATAGTATAATACGGTATGAAATGTTTCGGTATTTTTTCCAGTACTGAACTGTTATGTTCTGGGCCTATACATCTTATAATAGCACCACCATAACTATAAGTATACCGCAACCCATGCTTGGCCAAAGAGGCGAAAATCATCATCTGGTATCACTCAGGCTTGCTGACTTGGTAGTGCAACTGACCTTATCCCAATTGGGTAGACTGATTCTCATGTTGCCAATCACTGGATTGTCTGGTTCAGATTCGACGATCAACAGAAGTTGTCATGCAGCTGACATACCGATGCTTTCAGTTACACAACTAACAATGAACGAGAGAGCAGGTGCGCTCCTCAGTGTGTTCTTATCACTACAAATGTTGGCATTGTTAACGTATTGACGTTCCGGTAGTCAAAGAGCTTACATCGCTTTAAGGAACGCGACCCTGTTATCTCGAACCAAGATGGAAGATTCTTTTCAAGGTTCGTTTTTATCCTCCCCGTTGAGTTTACAATCACTCGTAAAGGACAGTGTTCATTTGACATTCAAAACTGTTGCCCGATGGGTCATGACTGTCACAGTGATTGCCACTTTCTGGATTTTTGCAAACGAAGGCTGAAAAGTAAAGTTTATTTACACCGAAATGTCTCATTGCGTTGCGTTTACTCAAACTGCTTCGTTCCCTTTGATGTCGCTAGCCTTCACTCATGTTGTAATCCCGTCATATGTATATACACGTCTCAGACCTCCTGATTGGTCCTTGTCTGTTTCGCCTCAACTTGCACTCTATATCTAACTGAGGTTGAGGTGAAGCTTTGCTTTGTTATGTTACAGTTCTCCGTTGTTGGAGTTGAGAAACAACTAAATAACACAGTAGCTTAATCCCCCCTCTCTGTCACAACACAGATTACAGGCCGCTGTTTAGGGTTAAGTTGCAGTCAAGAAGATGATAGGGTTTGAGCCATTCAGACCAATGATTGATCGTGTGAGAGACATAACTGTGTTTTTCCGAAAATCGACGGTGAAAGTGCTTCTCAGGCAAATTCGTACAGGAAACATTGGTTTGACTGAGCCTTGTCACTTGTTCCCTACGTGAAGACAGCCTCTGGCACTGTCATTATACTCACTGTATACTAAACAATTGTCACAGTTCTCACCAGAGTGACATCCGTTAACATGTGCGAAGTTTCCAGCTGCCAGGATTGATAGATAATAATGGTGGCATGGTACCAGTTGAAGATGCATGCTCAGGGTCACGCCGGTACCACTATAATGACACACTTGCATACATAGTGTTTCCTTCAAGCGCTTACAGACCTGTCAATTACTGACAGAATTGAATAATGGTCAATTACTGACGGGACAATGTTGGGGTTGGGATGTACAACACTGACCGCTCGTGCCCTGAGAATTCTGTCCACACATGGCTCCTTCAAGAACGGTTCCAGCGAACATGCTAAGAACCAGATCATATTAATGGCATCTTATCGCCTGCAATCCAATTCCAGAGCACACCAGAGAGCTAATGAGGTTTTCAGGGTAGGTAATTCAAGCGTGTATCAACAACACCGCTAACATTGCTATGAAATGGATGACTTATCCGGTGATTGGCGTGAAGTCTGATACCATATGTTGTGATAATGGAGTACAAGGTAAAGTCTCTACTTCCAGTCTCAGACACTGTGGTATTCATCAGTTATACGGGTTCTGTGAGGACGGAAACCTATTGGTGATTCAGAGTATATATAAAATAATTACATTACAGTTCTACTCAGCGGGAGTGTTCATATCAATGTCTGGGTCCAGTCACTTCCAATTTCCTTGTAACTCTGACGACAGTTGAATAACACATACTCAGTGGTTTACTAATTCATTAATCATACCTATTCACGTCTTGGCGCAGTGGTGCATATATTTGAATTGATACGGTATAAATGGTAGGTATTACGACCATATATCTGTGTACAATATACAGATGCCCTTACCACAAGGGGCAATACCGTATATATTTATATTGGTGCATATTTGTCTTGGACATTTCAAGTTACTACTCAATTAGTGTCGTTTTGTATCTGCCATCTACTTTAGGCATGTTTCAAAGGATGTCCATGGGTGGCCCTGTCATCTGAGGCTCTGCATTTAGCATTGCATAGTTGTGCATTTTAGGCACACCAGAAACCTATGATTCTGGGTTCGAATCCCTATTCGCCAAATTATTTTTTCAAGGTTTGTCTGCACCATATCCATGCTTGTGGTTTTCACTCTACTTTTCGTCCACCTTTTCCTGAAACACCGTGCTTTAACCACTGACCTACTTCAAACTGTTGCAGTATTCATTGTGTCAGTGTCCTTTGAATTCATATTTCATGCAGACATGAGTCCGGAACTATTCAATGTATGCAGGAAGGCTATTAAATTACGACGTATTAAACAAAGAAATAAATAAGCAGACTGCAGCGTCAAAGCGTCGACGTGGTCGTATTGTTTTCACCCTCACGATAGCAGGGCGGTGGGATAGCCTTGTGGTTAAAGCGTTCGCTCGTCACGCCGAAGACCCGGGTTCGATTCCCCATATGAGTACGATGTGTGAAGCTCATTTCTGGTGTCCCCCGCCGTGATATTGCTGGAATATTGCTCCAAGCGGCGTAAAACTAAACTTACTCACTTTAGCAATCAGTGTATCTTCCTAGGTGTAAAAATATCCGAACAAGCTGATATTTATGGAATCTGTAGACATAAATTTGTAAAACCCGTTTAGTATGTATATTCACTTATATACTCAGAGTGATTGAGTGTGTTTTTACGCCACTTTTAGCAATATTTAAGCAATATCAAGTCGGGCGACACCAGAGATGGGCTTCACACACTGTACCGATTTGGGAAATCGAATCCAGATCTTCGGTGTGACAAGCAAACACTTTAACCACTAAGCTACCCTACTGCCTATGAATTGATCGAGAATTTTATCAGGGCACCATTTTTATTTCATTTGTTTCACGTAGCCACCAAATTCGGAACATGGGTCGGTGGGTCGGGGAAAAAAACCTTAATAAAGACAAAATTATCTGAATAATGTTCTTAATTCTCATTCATTGTAATTCTTACCACAATTTCTCGCGTTCTATGGACTTGTGGCTAAAAGTGATTAAAAGAAAGATTTTATATGACGAGGCGGTACGTTTTATGTCCGAGTCGGCGGTGTTGGAATGAAAAGAATGTTGTTGTTTTGGGGGGTTTTTAGTTGTTGTTTTTGTTTTGTTTGTTTGTTTGTTTGTTTGTTTTGGGGAAGGGGGGTGTTTAGGTCGGCAATAAAATTAGAAGTGTCGGTCGAGCGATGAGAAACACAGACAAAAAAATGCTGCCATTACGCAAACGCTCTTATACTTTAGTACAGTGAGAATAAATATTACAAAAAAAAGTATGTTTAGGTACTGAACGTACTGATATTTTAATTGTACACACTACGTTTAACCGATTCATTACTTTACGTCAATAAACTGAATAGTATCAAATGGAATATTTGTAAGTCATATTCCATCTAGAAGGTCACGCGCACTCGCTCAAATATATTTACCCATGTATATATTCGTTTGCTGCGCAAATAGCGAAACTGTTTCTTATTAGAACGATTGATCCCAATGGATGAACAAAATGGACCGCCACATCTGACATCATTACCAACAGAGATGATTGGCTATCTGTAAAGACGACCTCTTTGTGAACGGCTTGTCGTACAATGGCGACACAGTTCCTGGCAGTGGAAGCTGGAGTTCTGGGAGGTGATGTGAGGAAGATGATGATATAAGAATAAAGGAACTGATTCCGTCTCAGTAGATCCTATGATGTCGTTTGACATCATATTGACTCCGTTTGTGGCACACGCTAGACTAATCAATCGGTTATGGAAATATTAGTCTGAGATAGAATATGTTGTCACTTGTTCGGATATGGAGGAAACCCGATAAATATGAGCCAAAACGCAAACAGAGGCCGTGGACTAATTAATTACAAATAATAACCGCACTTTTTATCCCCAGCACGTCTCGGTGATTCGCCATTATACTGAGAGGGTCGAAGGATGTGTGGAGAGTCAGGCATGAAGACTTATAGAGATGAAAGACAACGGAAGTGATATTGACATGATACTGACATGTTCCCACAAGGGCTGCGACATGGGCGCTGCTTGATTCTGATTGAAATTGATATCCAAATAATGAAGTGATCATCGAACCAGTTTATGGGTATTTGTGTCGTGCCTTATCGCGAGCGAATCGGGCCAAACAGATATGATACTGGATTAATGGTTTTTAGTTTCACAGAAATTCATTGATCTGTTTTGATGTCATTTTCAGATGGTAGTTGATAAGAAGAGCTGTAATGAAAAGGTGTTTCACGTCTAATTGTCAATACTCCAAGGAACTCATTTTCCTGACTATCTCTTTCATCACGTAATTTATTGAGGACTGGTTCTACATAAGTGTTGCCAACGACCTGCTAGATCCGTGGTGTGTGAAGACAGTCATCTAAGTTAACATTTGCAGAGGGAGATCAATTATAAACCATCAGGCGTATTGTCCTAGCATTATGCAATATCACATGTTCGTGAAGACACATAATCCTTGCAAATGGCCGCAGGCTGTAGACACGGAGCGCAAAGCATGTAGCCTGAAATAATATTTGAAAACCGCCACCAAGGCTACGCGTAATACATTCCTCTGTGAAGGATGATATATATGATCATCTGTAAATGTCAAAAATAATCACACGAGAGATTACATGCCTTCTCCGTCTTTCTAATGGTTAGGAAATGCACGAAATTAGACTCTCGTTGTGTTGAAGCCTTCTCGCGTCCACACTTGCAACGGCCGTGTTCAGTGTCTTTGTTCGAGGAAATGGTGGTCTGTGTGGTATCCGGGACCCACGGGAACATGATTATTCCTAGGCCATTATGTAACTTATTCCTCCAACACAAGGCGTTATATCATGAAAGCAAAGACTGTCATTCGTCGACTTTAAACACAGACAGACAGACATCAGATGGGTGGATGGATAGAGAGCCAGACAGACAGGCAGGCAGGCAAAGTTTTCTGTTTATTGATCACTATTAAATGGTGATGACACAAGGTGTTCGCGAAAAGATTTCCTGGTGGCACTCGTCATATACACATACCAAGGCTAGGCATTTTTTCATCTTAAAAAATAACTAGATAATATAATATATTGGATCAGTCAAAGTAATAAAACGAAATTATGAAATTTCATCAGACAACATTTCACTGATGCGTCAGATTCAGACATGTCCTCCACATGTCTACCATTATACTTTTTTAGGCCTTGGACGTTGTAACCTTGATCGAAAAATAAAGGATGGAGATGTAATAATATTAGAATATTGCGCGAAAGCTTTTTTATATGTGAATAGATGTCTGAAATGTGTATGTGAATAGAGGTCTACAATATATGTGTGACGAGAATCTGAAACAGGTATATGAATAGACTCTGCAATATGAAGATGAAGAGAGGACTGAAATATGCATTGGAATAGAGGTATGCAATATGTATGTGAAGTATGCAAGACTCAGGTGAACAGATGTCTGAAACATGTACGTGAACAGCAGTCTGAAATACGCATGCACATTCAATGCGTGGTCGCCCGTAGGCGAGATGGGTCGACTGGATACAAAACCAGCAAACGAAACTAAATTTAGGCATGTTGTCTTAACAACAGGATTCCATAGTCACATTTCAAACAGCAAAGACACCAATTAATAAAGTCTCTCTAACAATGCACTCAAAAAGTCTCTCATTAAAACATGCACTTGGTGTACGAAATGGTGTTCACGAAATACGCCGATCTCCAGCGTCTTATCGGCAAGTCTCCCGGCATCTCGTATCAACTAAGGGCCGGGGGTCACTGGATCCAGTGTAATTTCCGGGCAGCAAGTCATTAATCATGATCCTATAGTCGAGCGGATGTAGAGATGGGAGGGCATTTTAGGAAGTCAAAGACATCACTTAAGTAGATCAGTTATCGTGTTATGATGTGGTGTTACTGTACAGCAATGGACTTGGCTCGTCCGTCTAGACAATGCTTTGGAAGGGCATCAACACATTCAATTGCTCTGGAAGGGCATCAACACATTCAATTGCATTAACTTCATTGAAAGATACCATTCACTTCTCCAAAAGTAGTATGTTCAGTCTCATAACGTCTTCGCTGAGAGTGGAAGGCATGTAAGGACTCACCTAACCTCTTTAAAGATGTGCTTCGAACTCTTGAATTTCACTTACGGAAATCGCCCAAGCTGGCCTGATGACGGCATGACTGATTAAAGTGATCAGTGTAATTCAGACGGCGGTAACCATCTCTCAATGAAACAAACTGGTTACATTACGAGCAGATGCAATCAAGTGGCACTGTGTAATTGTTTGTCTGTCAGGTACCAACAGTGTTATTACATCGGTGTTGCAGCCTGTACCATCAGTTCAGTTAAACCCCTTCAGACTAACACTCAGATGTACATCTTCCAGTTCTTCTACACTCAGTCCTGTCATTCAGAATAGCCTAACGCGACCAACATGGCCCTGATTTAGTTTTGGATTTATGTTCTGTGCCGTGTTGAAGCCACTGGCGATGAAAATAAACGTATGTATTCAACCAGACCAGTCGTCTGAACGCTTTAAATAAAATACATGTTTCGCGCTTTCATACGATATCGGCTACTTCTGTTATTAATATAACAGCAATCACTTCAAGTCACCTCTAATGTACATTAATATTTGTTCAGCCCAGATATAATTAGACATTAATATATATTACAACGTACAAAGTAGAATGCTCTAATAACATTAATATTCCTTTTTGTCTGCACAATAGATTTAATCTTGAAATATTCTAAACAATTGCTTAAATTAATTTAAATGGAATGAATCGTATTTTAACATCAGCCTTGAAAAAAACCCAAATTAATTGCATTGCAGCAATATATGCTATTGTATCCATGCAATATAATTCTAAATTAACCTTTAGAACGTCACCTACTCAAATAGCAAAACATAAAGACGCTGTAAGCCATCGGTATAATGGTATCAACTTTAATTGTATCTGATTGGTTGAGAAAGATTTCTATCTAATTCAAACATCAAACGAGTATTATAATATTTTTCATCTCTTCAAAGTAGGATAACGCTGGTTTAAATTGAAAATCCTCATTTCATGTGCCATAAATACAGAAAGTTCTGCTGTTAAGCGGCAGCAATCAGCGAAGTCCAAGCATAACATTTCGAATAACCGGCAGTGACCTGAAATTACCATCGTTGACATACCTGTCATGTGGCGTTAATATCCTCTCTGGGAGTCATGATTTGCAAGTGCCACGATGGCATTGTACATACCCTTTAACATGAAATTATTGAGTGGCTTGCTAATATAGAGGACAAAGAAGAACCCGATTATCAGCAATCAGCAGCACTTCTCACACATTGTAGTTCATTCGCTTGGAACTGACGACGTAGAACATTCTTCTTAATAAACACTGATGATCACAGGCCTGTAATAATCCTATATTAATCCTTACTTTGCGTGCTGCATGTCAAGCTCCCTGCTAGTCTAATGATTAGTCTCTCATGTGGTTGTTCCATTAGGAATAGCTTTGGAGGAGTTTCGGGGTTACATTCAACATAATTCCGTGCACATCCGTTTTCTTATCTTGTCCGTCTATAGCCTATTGATTGAATAAGTTTACCTCACTTGTGGCGAACAACAATGGTATTTTTGGTCTTACTTGTGTAAAGAATTGTTATTGATAATAATTATTATGATTAGCATATTCTTCATGTGTCAACCTAAAACAAAATCAAACATTACATTATTATCCTCTTTAAAGCATCATTTTGCACTCCTCAGCTGCCAGGGGAGCATAGAACCTGTGAGGCTCTTGAAGACTAACGCTTACTTTTGTCATCCTTCCGGGTATCAAGGAATCACCACTGATTCAGTCCGGGGCAGAACCTTTCAGGGACACTGATGCCAAGCATCCGTGTACTTTCTACGACCAATGTTGTTTAATTGACACTGATTTATAAGGAATATTTTGTGTAAAGGACCATGTGATACCATTCAAACAATGTAAGTTATTAAGTAATTAAAGACATTTAGAGGCTATTATACATTGAAAATGGTAAGTTCCCTTTTAATAACGTTACTAGTGAAAGAAATAAGAAGTCTATTAAAAGACATTTTGCAGAGTAGCTCGTGTGGAATACCGTTATCACAAACACTGATTTCCACCATTGGAGTACAGTACAGACAGCCGCCAGAAAGCTGGAATATTTCGGCGTCAAACAACAACCAAAAAAAAGAACAAAGCATTTAACACAGAGACGTCCTCTGGATAGACTTGTAACACATTCTACGGAAATATGTTATATTCGTTAAGATACAGTGTAGCACACCCATGTTTTCTAAGATAATTGTAAATTCCAATCGGTAACACCATCAACCGGTTTCAGTTTCAGATTTTGGTTTGTTTTCAAGGTCTTTGATATTTTTGGTGATTAGTGTAAGTTACAAAACACTGTTAACTGTGAATGTTGACGTGATTGCTTCTGTCTATGTGGTTTTGTCTACCAACGTGAAGCGCTAAACTATGTCGCTCCAGTATTAGAATCCCCAGAGACGGAATGTAATTATAGGTTGAGGAAGAATGACAGTACATTATCGTAATGCAAATGTACAGTGAGAAAACAATACATGGAACACACGTCCAAAGAGACTCTAGGTATATGCATAATCCGCGGCGCTCTATAAGGTGTATGACCAGTGTGCGAAATAGCCACTGGCCCTCTAGCCCGTGGCTAGTAAAAATCCAGTCGGGTCAGTAAATTTCCACAGTCGCTGGCCCGACTGGCTAGTGAATTTTCATGGGGTCATTTTGTAAATATATCACTCCATCAGACCTGTTAAGTCATAATAACCTTTTAAATCATGCAAGATTATGGCCTGGTAAAAATGTTCATCAAATTAGTAGCTTAATGATGAAACCAGTATCATGCCGACAATATCTTATTCTCATCTATTTTTGTAATTTTTTGCTTAGTTTCTACATTCACATTTGGGGCTAGTGAATATAGTGACTGGCTAAAAAGCTAACAGAGTTTGGAAACTATTTCGCACACTGACAAACACCACTCTGACCAACACCCCTGCCTGCGATTCACCATTCAGTGCCTACTATGGGATTTACATAACTGTTGAAACTAAGACTTCAGTATTTAACGTATGGTTACAACAGTGTTCATACTTACACTGCACCAAAACACAGTACGAACTGACAAGGCGATTTATTCTCAAACATTAAAACATGGAGAACGACATGGCCAGAAGATGGTTCAGAGGCTCTTTCTGTGTGTTGGAATCTTACTCAGGCAACAAGATTATTGTAATATCATTTGGAAATATTACTGATTGATTGATTAAAGCGAACGATCAGCGTTGCTCCAGACGGCGACAATACTCGACTACAGCAGCAAATACATAACATACGAGGCAAATGTAATGACTAGTTATGGAGTGCTGTCAGGTACCTGCATTATCATTTCAGACATAGACAGAAACACGCATCCCATCAGACCGATGAAACATCTGTAGATGGGGGCGTATATGTTTTCAAATTCCGTCCACACACAGACAACCGTCTGAATGGTCTGACAGGACCAATTTGGCAAAAAAGCAGTTACTGGTTCTATTTCCCTTCGAGGATGAATCATTGAGATAAATATGTCTGTTTTTCATCGCAAATTATTTATTCGTCTGCTGTTTAACCCCACACTAGATGCATTGTAGTGATATGACAGCAGTCTGTAAATACTCCCTTTCTGACCGGACAAACCGGTGATAATGTGAACTGCACCTGCCCCGACAATGACACGCAACTACACGTCACCGAGCCTATCCACCTTAACTATTAAATCACACCTTTCCACCAAGACGTTTTGTCGACCATGTCCCATGGGGTTCGCAAAACAACGGAATTTTATCTGTGACATGCCGTAAAGGCGATCTAATCGTGGAAACAATTCGTTACAGAGAACAGCAATGGGTACACTAAAAAGTTTAAGGAATATGAAGTTGACATATTATAGTAAATCTGTTACGAGTATGTAAATCACTGCATCATCTATGAATATTGATGAAAGATAGTCTCGCCTTGTCGTATCAGTTTAACGGAAATGCTTCTGAGAACAGTTTACCGTTGATTGTACATCAGTGTTGGGTCATTTCTGACACTCTGTACTTTCTAGTCAAGTGCTTCCCTCGGCTATCACTCCCGTCACGAAATCCTGCTATACCCCTACGTATAGTGTGTCAATATTCATCAGCCACATCACGATATACTTGGATAAACACATATATCCTGTAGCTTAGCTGACCTATATCGTCTGGCAAAATAATGGTTGGTTAGTGTGGGCATTGCCCGATTTGATGGGTGGTGGTACTTTGATGACATTCTGATTGAACTGACACTGAAAGCCAATGTGAGTCACAGAAATCACTAGAATGTGCTTGGCCCCCACTGTTACAGTTGGTGAACGGAGGTGAAAATCGGACTGTGAACTACCATAGACAGGAGCGTAGCTACCATTACAAAAAACAAAACCGGGCTTTTTGAAAATGAAAGTTGGGCAAGCCCCCAATATATCTAGATATAAAGCTTAGCGCCTGATAGAGTTTCAAAGAAATATTTTTCCTATAAATATCAAATGTTCACATATTTGTAGAATGGAGAGGAGATCCCGTTAGTCGCCTCTTACGACAAGCCTGGGTTCCTGAAGACCACTTCTTACCCGTATCTTCATGGGTCCATAAATATTGAACAAAAGGATATGGTTTGTGACGCGCATGCGTTGTAAAATATAATTGTAACTAGCACGCATAAATAAATCGTAATGTTGATTTACAAATATCGATTTTATAAACTTGATCAAAAACAGAATCGTACACTGTATATCGTCAACGTGACGCAACATATAAACAGTCTCCCATCAGTCTCCATTTGAAGTGTTTCGTTACAGGGATCATTATGTCTTCTTGGATCCGCGTGGCGTCACGATTGCTCGCAGATATTATATAGTGTGACGCTGAATATAGATTTGATCGACTTTGTGATCATTAATCCATTTAAGAAACATGGCGTGAGAGAAATACACACCATTAAAACTGCAATGTCTCATATTCCAGCTGATACCGATTTCTCTCATATTAACTACGTTGGTAGCAGTGTACTGCATAATTAATACAGCAATCATGTCCCTATTCATGATCGGACAATGTAATGTCATTCTTGATGAGGAGATGTTTTGTGTTTTTGTAGATCGACAGATCACGCGCGTGATCCATCATCGGTTATCGATCTCAGAAAAAAAGAAATTACTAAACACATTATTTATTTTTAATTTCATGACAAATATACCCTTCAGCTAATGTCATATCCGAAAATTAGACCAGACTTGGTTAACTGCATTTGCTATGAATATGGGGTAATTTTCATTTCACGCCCCTTTGAATACTTCTTTACTTATTTCACGGTGTGTCAGCTTCGGGTGAGAAGGAAATCGACAAAACTTAGACGTTTATCACAAGTGATCAGGGTTGGTGCTGACCAATTGGGAAACATACACCGGGTCCCGGGATTCAAACCCAGAATACTAGGTTTCCTGCTTGTCCGTGCTCAGCGGATTGCGGAACATTAACCTACGGGCCACCCCTGCCGCTCTTTCCATACGAAGGGAGTGGGTTTGTTTAATATGTTGATGGATCTATTTTAGTTTGAGAGTCACTTTTAATATAACTCATGTTGATGACCGGACAGCGAGCCTCAATTGTTTGATATCTATTTAAACGTCCAAACGTCGGCTGTCTGATGAGGAAACAGACAGATCA
Organism: Haliotis rubra; assembly: GCF_003918875.1. Taxonomy (NCBI): domain Eukaryota; kingdom Metazoa; phylum Mollusca; class Gastropoda; order Lepetellida; family Haliotidae; genus Haliotis; species Haliotis rubra. The sequence goes on along the minus strand of NW_025767357.1, from coordinate 2,110,814 downwards.
ATCGTGCAATGTCAGACGTTACTGCTTGGGAAAGAATAAATTGATCGCGTGACAGACGGATTTCAACTCTCGGGGGTTGAAAATCTATGATCAGCAGCTTATCCTTAAGTCCTATAGAATGTTTTGCATATTGGTAGATTAGAATGGATTTGCCAGCTGCGACTGCTGACAGGATTCTTGGGCCGTACCGAGCCTTCAATGAAACAGTGTCAGTGAGAGAAGGGGTAAGAGAGAGGGGAGAGTGAGAGGAGGGATAGAGCAAAGATAGAGAAGGGTGAGGAAGAGAATAGAGAGTGAGAGAGAGAGGGTAGAGTAAATAAGAGAGAGAAGAGAGAAACAGACGGGAATGTTCTATTTATTCCTTGTTTAACGCCGCGCTCAGCAAATTTACACCAATGGCGACGGTGTGTAAATAATCGAGTCTAGACCATACAAGCCAGTGATCAACGGCATGAGCACTAATCTACGCAACTGGGATACGATAACCAAGTCAGCAAACCTGACCACCCGATCCCGTTAGTTGCCTCTTACGACAAGCATGAGTTGTTGAAGACAAATACTGAACCGATTCTTCATGGGTAGACTTAAAGGTAATCTTTCACATTCTGAATTTTATGGAAACTAAATACTGCATTTTAGTTGATATATAATGTTTAAGTAGATCTGGCGACCATGACAAATCTTAACCAATCAGAGAGTCAACACTCGTAATGAAGACGCCGAATATATCATCAGAAGGACTGTAGTGAAATTCATTAATTTTCCATACAATCTACCGTCTGTGTAAATAGTGCACGCATTGCCACATGTGCATGAACTGGATGCTATAAAATGATGCTCTTATTTTATGCAAATATATGACAATATCAAACTAAAAAGTGGGTTGTGGCTTTTTGAATTATGGATTTATAAGCATGTATAATCCATGGATATAGCAACAGTATACGTTATTCTACGTATGAAAATTAACAAAACAGACAAAGACAAGCTTTTGTTTCACGTTATCTATTTTAAAAAGGAAATATACACCTTTATGTTCACTTATCACGAACGGAAAAGTATTTTGGAAGTATCCGTATGTGGTATTGATCACGATTTGACAAATGTTCACGATACAGCAATACTGAGAGACATTTATACGTTGATATAGATGTCCATACTTGGTCAGATGATATGATACAGACGGAACGACAACTGACGGGCTGCTCAAGTAACGACAGACATAAAACAGATGCAAAACATTCGATAAACGAAATCTCTTTCTGAATATCAGTTACTGTGTAAATATCCTACATGTTTGGTCGTTAAATGTTAAATGGATTCGGGGATTTGTTTACAAAAAGAAGGGAAGAAAGCTATTTCGTATGAAAATCTACAAGTGTGCTTAAATTTTAGCAGGTGCATAGTATCTTGTGAACTGTACACGTGTATGCACCGATTGGAAGCAACATGGCGTGAATCGTTGTTATCGTAGACTAAACAGTGTTCCGACCCTCAAGGGTGTCGTCAGAATGGCTTCAGAGATTAGAACATAATTATAAGCCAACAACCTGTTTGGCTCATCAGTTTAATCACATTAATGTTGGCGTCCTTCATGGGAGCTCTCCTCAGAACCATTAGTTTACAGCGCTTTTTATTGTGACAGTGGCTACTGGTAATCTGTCAAAGCATGTTCGGAATGTGACATATAGTGAAGAACATTGGAATGATTGAGAAACACACTGAAGCCAATGGTATGCTCCCAGCTGCGTGTAATGCCATCACACCTTGAACAGAACGGTCTGGTGTTGATTTGAAGCCAAATGATAAGACAGATGGACTGCACTGAACTAATGTGTTACACGGGGAAACCTCCATGGTTTGAGAGAATATGTATCAGTACACCTTCCTGAAATGAATTATGTCACGGACGACAAAATAGGGCGGCTTCTATAGATTTTATGATTGGGGGTTGTATGTGATTAAACACATCTATTGCCCAAGTATGATTTGGTAACGATACAATCACCCCTTATGAACGATGAACATCAGTGAACTCTTAGACCTGCCATGGTTGTTTGGTTGTTTGAGTGGTTGTTGGGTAAGGCCTCACTCAGCAATATTTCAGCTATATGGCGGCGGTCTGTAAATAATCGAGCCTGGACCAGACCATCCAGTGATCAACAGCATGAGCATCGATCTACGCAATTGGAATACGACGACATGTCAACCAAGTCAGCGAGCCTGACCCCCCATCCTGTTAGTCGCCTCTTACGACCAGCGTGGGTTACTGAAGACCAATTCTAGCCAGGATCTTCATGGGTCCGCCTCTTACGGCTAGCATGGGTTACTGACGATCATTTCTAACCAGAATTAAAGCGGGTCCGTCTCTTACGACAAGCATAGGTTACTGAAGACCACTTCTCACCCGGATCTTCACAGGTAGTTTCTATCATGTCATTCGTTACCTCGTGAGTAGACATACCTGGGGAAGGTGCATTTTATCAGAACATCTGACAACAATTATTGGCATGAGTATATATAACGCCATTAACCTTGCAAATAAATACATGATAAAAATACAATATCTCGTACAACCATCCAAGTTCATCCAACGTGTAATCCCAGATATAACATTTGTTACTTTGAGCCCTGTGTCTACTTATCATTTGTCCAATGCAAGTAAGTTTAGACGTATACAATGTTCTTGTCATCTTGCAGAGACATGGTCGTTTGCTCTCTTTGTCTGTGCAAGGTGTTGCCACCAGGCCTCTACAAACAGGATCAACCGCTTTTGATGAACACCACATAATTAGCTCCTCGAACAATGCTGTAAGAAAAATATCTCAAAGAATTCCCATTTCCCTACGGGTTTAAAATTGCCATGTCCTTCTGTGTAATTGGCCATATGATTCAAACAATGAATTCTGACAAGAAAGATTTTATTCGGGGCAAATTGAACTGGAGCCGAAGGGTCTGTATTTTATCTTCCGATGGTGTCATCAGGACCTTATTAGCCTACTCTTCAAGGTAAATCATAATGATCAACACCACTGCTGGCAGTGTCGCTCCAACTGAGCAATAATCTCTCACATGCTTGCATCTGTTGTGCTCCACAGCTTCATAGGGAGCGGCCGCCTTGCAGCTATCAGCGGTCCTGTTTCTGACGACTGATTATTGCCAGTACCATATAGTTTTTTCAAACAGCTCGTTAAAATGGTATCAATTTCGCGTGGTAATTAGCACAGACATTCTACTGATTCTGTGTTCTTGTCAAACAATCATTAGCCTTGGGTACCACTTTGTCTTGTTTGGCGTTCACCTTCCACAATTGATATTGGCGTTTGGTAATCACGAGATTATGGTTGTATAAAACAGTTTCACTAATTCGAGTGACCATTGAGTAAATTGAAAGAAAACAGCTGGAATTATTTGTTCTTTGGCAATCTTTACGTCGATGGGATTGGAAATGGGTGACGACAGGCCGACTTGAAACGAAACTAAGTGACAGCAACCTCCTTGGGGAAGCCAGCAATTGTATTACACAAACTGATGGCTTGTCAAGCTGTGAAAAAGGGTGCTGCTTTATTCAGCGCATTTTAGTGGTTGTTTACAACATATTGCAAGTGAGAAATTCCCTTTTTATCTGAGACGTCAACACGAAATGAAATTCAGTTGCAAGGGCATAATTGCATCAGCAATTGAACTAACCGTCTCTTTTAACACTGGTAGTATTGGTGAAAGGTAGCTCGGGAACTTCATAAAAAGCAAACCGTTCTCTTCGTGTACACTTCGGTTTGAAAAACATTAGTGGTGGATTAAAACAAGGTAGAAGTAATGTACATCGCCAATGTTTTGATAGGAAAGCTAAAAGAAATGAATGTAATTATCCGGAACGTTACACATGTACATTGTTAGCTTCAACCGATAGAAAACCGAAAGTGTGCACGATAAGCGTTTCCATTAACGATTCTTTGCTTTGGAAAATTCGATTCAAATTTATTTATGAGAATTTAATGGAAACGGAATTATGCAATAGTATTGAGAAATGACTGTCGAATTTAACAAGCCATATCCATCATTCTGAAACAGAATATTTGTCGTTATGTGTTGTCCATGAGTGGTAATTGCGGTCTATGTTTTCGTCTTCATGGTCTCTCTCTTTCTGACCGCCTCCGTGGTGTAGTGGTTAGAGCGTCCGCCCGGAGAGCGGAAGGTCGCGGGTTAGATCCCCGACCGCGTCATACCAAAAGACGTTAAAATATGGTACTTGTTGGTCCCTGCCTGGCGCTCGGCATTAATGGATACAACAAGGACTGGTCGGCTCGGAGTCAGTATAGTGTGTCTGAGTGGGGGTATTCATGCTTCACTGCTGCATGGTATCTCAGCGGGCTAGCACTATAAAACCAGCTTCAGTCTGTGCTAGTACAAGCAGCCGCACCTACACATACACCCGCATGCACGTCGTCATATGAGCGAAATATTCTCCAGCACGGCGTTAAACACAATTTCACCTCACCTCACCTCACCTCACCTCAGCTCTCTCTTTCTCTTAATAGATAGAAACCGCTTTAGTGCCTATGCGTTCCTAATACGAACACCTACGTTGCCTATCCGGCAATACAGAAGTACAGCCACCTTTCAATGCCCACTCCGGCTTACGTGAAACCATCACAATTCATTCCTACACCAGCGGCCTACGTAACCTACATACCACTATTTAATGCCTACACAGTAATACGGGTATGATAAAATACATGCAACTAGCTTTAGTGTCAAAATAACAAAACATATGACGGCATCTTTACATTCCGTAACTAGTTCATGTGCAACAAACTCAAAAGGCACCATTCGGTGCCTGTACGAGCAGACATGCAACAAACTGCCGAATTCGAAGCCTCCATTCACTGCCTACACTAGCCTGAGATAAAGTGCAACAAACTTAAGAACGCTCGATTTATAGCCTATACTACCTTGAGGTAACGTGAACAAACTTAAGGTGGCTCCATCCATTGGCTACAGAAGGTAACGTGCGACAAACTCTAGAAGCCTCCATCCATTGCCTACAGAAGGTAACGTGCAACAAACTCTAGAAGCCTCCATCCATTGCCTACAGAAGGTAACGTGCGACAAACTCTAGAAGCCTCCATCCATTGCCTACGGAAGGTAACGTGCAACAACCTCTAGAAGCCTCCATCCATTGCCTACAGGTAACGTGCAACAACCTCTAGAAGCCTCCATCCATTGCCTACAGAAACGTGCATCAAACTCAAGAAGCCTCCATCCATTGCCTACGGAAGGCAAAGTGCAACGAACTTAGAAATTCAATGCATATACTAGTCTGAGAAAAATTGCATCTGTCGAAAGAAGGCTCCTTTCATGGCCTATGCTAGCCTAAGGTTACGTGCAACAAACTAAAGAAGGCTCCATTCCATGCCTACAAGAGCGGCCGTGAAATCAACCCACGCAGTTGCGATCACACAACCCGTGCACATCAATAGAAATGTAATACCATGAACAGAACTGAACACGCTGCCTGAACTAATCTCCCTCAACGTTATCTGCAATACCTACAGCAAAGCAGTGATAGCATAACTTATTCATGACACAACAACATGCCAGCGACACTGATACGCCACTCAAACTGGCATCAAGTGTGGCCAATGTAGTGCCACATATCTCCTCAACACGCTCTTCCAGACTAAGCTTTATGGGCCGCTTCAGACGTCGACGCCAGAGTAACACTAAATTGCTGTCTAACTGCATTGAGAGAGAGAGAGAGTTTAGTTTTACGCCGCATCCAGCAATTTTCCAGCTATATGGCGGCTAAATGAATTGAAGTGTCGATACAGTAAACACCGTTGTGTCGAAGTTATCGGTTCGGCACAACCGCATTAAGACTAAATTTGGATTAAGCAGGATCACGCTGTTGGTAGTACAATGAGTACAATGTGTGAAGCCCATTTCTGTTGTCCCCCGCCGTGATATTGCTGGAAAATTGCTAAAAGCGGTTTAAAACCATACTCACTCACCTATGATACATGCTACACATTTCAGATATATGTCTTGCACATCCCTCTTATTCCGCATTTAAATCTTACACGCGTACCGTAAAATATGCAACTGATGCCAAACAGCATGCTATCGTATCGATAAACGGTTCATATGATAAGGTTTATGCACAGTACGTTTTATGGTTTATGTTTGGAAAAACAGTTTTGTCCGAAAAATACATTACAAGGTTTGACGCAGTGACCGAATAATGTTAACTTTAACAAAGCTACAAGTCTTCTAACAAAACCACCAGTCTTCTAACAAAACCACCAGTCTTCTAACAAAACTACCAGTCTCGTATTGTGCAGACCGAAGCTGAGGCGCCAGTACTGAGCTGGGGTGATGAAATGTACTGAAGTGTAACAGCCAATAAGTCGGTCTACAATTTACACAGTAAAACTGTTGAATGATGAAATGTTGGTATTACTACCACAGACACGACACATTTCGCTTTACAACCAGACAATAAGTCTGTCCTACTTCGACCTTGAGAGTATCTATCACATAGAAGACATTTTACGACATAAGTATGTTTTACGGCATAGTATTACAGGCAGTGTGGATTGTAATGCTACATCATTGTGCTACATATCCTCATCCAAGACATTTTACGACATAAGTATACTTTACGGTACAATATTACAGGCAGTGTGGATTGGTATGCTACATCATCGTGCTACATATCCTCATCTCGACCAACATCCTCCTCCCAGCACAAATCTTATTACACTCACTAACAACCAATGTAAATATATTCCACCATCCTAATCCGTTGGGTGAAGGTAGAGTGTGAATAATGGAAGTATAAATGCAACAATCCTTACATCAACCTAACGTCCACGTGAACTCTGACATTGACTGTCACGCCCTGGAAATACCGTTATGTTTAATCAACCCAATAAATCAGCTGGTCCGATGACCTGTTTATGTACTGTTAGGCTGTAATATAACAAGTAGCCATGCCGCCATTACGTTGGACTAACGAATCCTTCCAAAGATGTAAGTAAGGATTCGATATTACTAATGTCTCTGCCCGCCTTCAACTATCAAGTCTTTTCTGCCTATAAATATTCCAGTTCATAAAAACGTCATGAATTTTGCTATTAGACGCCGACTGTATCATCACTATATTATGCTTAAAATTCGTCAGCCGAAAGTCATTACTGCCAATTTCCAGTTATCAATTTCCCCAACGACTCTTTCGTTCGCTAATGTCATATTTACTCGGCTAATTAGCTTTCTCCATGAACCCTCCAAACAAATGATGATAAGGATAGGAGTTCCATTTTCCTGGTGTTGAACCACAATCAATCTTCATTTGCATAGCTGAAATCCAGAAGGCTAAGCCCGACCATTCCATGTGACAGCTCTCGTGGTTTAGTTGACATTAAGTAGCCAGTAGGCAGTGCCAATTACAAACCACTTAAACCAGAATACGAATGATGAGAGTTACCGTTACTCGGTATTCTTCAACGGTAAGATAAGGAGGGAGCCTACAGCCTTGTCTGGGACACATTTCATGCCGAGCTGCCTCCCTGGCTGTATATTTCGTCAATATCGATCAACAAGCTTCACGCACTCAAAACTTAATTCACTGGGGCAAACCCCCAAATGAGATAATTGGTGCTTGGCTTGAAAAACAACGAAGTTAAGGATTTAATTTGAATGATTTACAAACTCATCCTTGAAGAGCCATGACTGTCGGTTCTAACGTCTATTTGTAAAACGGTTGGTATTTTAGCAAAAATAACTCTTGACAAGTACCATTGCCTTGTCTGTTAGATTCGGAACATACAAGAATGTAAGCTCAAAGAGACCCGATAGTCTTAAAACATGTTTAATGAGTTACCTGGTTATTAACACGTCAGAAGTAATAACGCTAGGCGTCAGTTCCGACGTCAAGGGGAGCAGCGGTAGCGTTGAGTGCCAGAACAGAAGTTTAATGTGTTCAGCATCAAGCAGTAGAGATCTTATCACGTGCAGGTAAGGTGCTGTGTTGAGATCGTGTGTACGATGACTCATATACACTTTTGTCGACGACGAAGTTCGTCGTTGTGATGTTTGGGGGAATCATTAAACAAAATTTGTCGTATCTGCAGGTCATATGGCCATACGGCGTTGTGACACGTGGTCTTTCACTCCGGGGTCTGTCTTGGGTCCGACCAGTCTGCCTGTACCGTTGTAAAAGCCTGGGCCTAGATTTTCGAAGCTCTCATAAGTCATAAGTACCCTACATTAACATTAACTTGCGACTGTCTTAACGCTAAGAGAGCTTCGAACATCTCGGCCCTGGACACTGTCAATGGTCTGCAGCGGAACGTTCGGGCAATATGAGCTTGGGTAGCACCCATTTCGGCCATTCCAATGTCTCTCTCTCTTTCTTCGTGGGTCAACCCTGGCATTCCTGTTGTGTGTTTTCACTTGCTGTGATACTGCAGCATTCGGCAACCCCATTTAAACCCCATTTCTGCACGTGCATTTCATGAAATTGAACTTAACCACGATTCACACTTTTTTTCCGCGTTTTAGACCTCCAGCACCACAAGATGCGTTTCTGTGATGTGCACAATACTTTTGGAACGTATGCAGTCATATCTATAATCACTCACATTTGGTTTTCTAAAAAACGCTCACTTCATAACAAATTGAAAACCTATACTTTCTTTTGCCCGTTAGTTTATTTGCTGATGTGTTAATTTTGAGCACAAATTCAACAATATTGCAATTATATGACGAAATATTCGAGTTCGTGTCCAGTTCGACAAAGATATTTTAGCGCCTCGACGGGGGTTAACTGTGTTAAAGTATAGACGTTATGATTACTTCAGCGTTAAAATCGCTTTGAAGAACAGGGCCCAGGACTGCACAATCCAGTGGTTGATGTTATGAGCAACTGAGCAACTATTAATACTAACTACAGGTTTCGAACCCATTAAATTCTAGCATTGCTGAATTAATACCCCCCAATCCCACCACACCCATTCCTAACAGAAGACAGCGAAAAAGAACGAATTTAAGCAAATCATTCGTTAATGTGTTTCCGATTTCACCAGCACCAGGGGAGAAAGTCCTTTAGAATCCATTCATTGTAATATAGAAATTGTGAAAAAAATATATAAAAACTCGCCCTTCGGCGCTTTTAAGTTAACCATTTTGGATATCACTTATTGTCGACTACAACATGTGGCGCTTAGTGAAGGTAGCTCGGGGGTTATATATCTTGAGCATTATGTCCAATAATACATATGAACGAGAAGCCGAGTGATACCAGTAACTGAATTTGACGCCATCCGTCTGTCAGTATCTCCGCTTTAAGCAACTTTTTAATCGAGTTTTTATAACTTCGAAATATGACCATATTTATTCATATTCCGAATGACTCCTTTTGCTTCGGGATAGTATTTAAACGTAAAACGAGACTCCCGATCCTGTTGTAATCTTAGCCTCAGATATAGTATCGTTGAATGAGGTATTAGAGTGAGTAAACACTTGTAAAACAAGACCTAAAGAGGTAAAGATGGTTCTTGTAAATGCCATAAGCAAACTATAAAAGCCAGAACCATATTCTCCTTGTTCATAGCTCTATGTTTTAATAGTCTTATGTTCTTAAACGTGATAGCAATTGCTTCTGAGCGATCCAACGATTTAGGAGCTCGGGAATACTTATTCCTGAACAAACAAGCATGCTTTCCTCGACACAATATAAGCCATGTTAACATATCCCTTTTAATTCCAAAATTTGATAACACTTTTTCATGGGATTAACTTATATATCAATGTTCAATGTTGCTGTTTACCTTTAAGTTTGAAACTGACTTTTAAAATGTATTCAATGCTTAAAAATAGAACACGTCGTTAAGGTAAAGGAGATGAGGTTTGCGGTATGTACTTCTCAAACATCATAACGTGATTTATACGGATATGAAAACAGATACAGCTGTTGTTAGCTACGAAACTTGCAATGGAGACTAATGACAAATAAACATGTGTAAACTTCGACAAATAACCCATTGATTATACTTCTCAAGTCACAAATATGGAGTACCAACTCCAGAAACCAAATAGTTAATGGCATGACGCATACACGTTGATCAAAATGATGTCTAGCATTATAAAGAGTGGTATTACGCCGCTTTTAGCAATATTCAGCAATAGCACTGACGGGGAAACCAGAAATGGGTTTCACACATTGTACCCATGTGAGGAATCGAACCTGGGTCTTCGGCATGACGAACGAACACTTTAACCATTTGGCTACCCCCTCTCCCCTTCCATTATAAAGAATAGAAAAAATAATATTCATTACTTCGAAAAGGAGCTGCATCAGTATAATAACAGGTGAGGTGAAATTGGGTTTAACGTCGCGCTGGAGAATATTTCGCTCATATGACGACGTGCATGCGTGTGTATGTGTATGTGCGGCTGCTTGTACTAGCCCAGACTGAAGCTGGTTTTATAGTGCTAGCCCACTGAGATACCATGCCGCAGTGCAGCATGAATACCCCACTCAGACACATTATACTGACTCCGAGCCGACCAATCCTTGTTGTACCCATTAATGCCGAGCGCCAGGCAGGGACCAACAAGTACCATATTTTAACGTTGTTTGGTATGACGCGGTCGGGGATCGACCCCGCGACCTTCCGCTCTCCGGGCGGACGCTCTAACCACTACACCACGGAGGCGGTCGTATAATAACAGACTGAATTTGATATTATAGCCTGGTCCGACTTCATGTCCGGTAAGACGTTGGTCGACAGGTTTGGAATGGCTCAGGAACAAAAGACAAAGAGGAAAACTTGATTGATGACGTCTTCCTGTAAGCCATGTAGTTATCCTCCACTATTCCCATCTTTACATAAGCACCCTAACTACAGCCTTTCAAATGACATGTGCTCAAATATAGGAGTTTCATAGAAATATACGTTATTATGTATTTGAGAAAGATGTGCTGTCATGTACGAAGACATTTAGTTTGATAGGTGGGACAAATTACCTCTGAAGACTGGCAGTCAAGCTGCCAGAACTTGAATTGTTGACGTGCTTGTAACCGTTGCGGGAAAGATTAATCCTATTTGTGTCACAGGCCCTATTCACATCATCACCAACGTACGACGTCTTTTCATCCTCACCAGCATTTATGAAATATGTGACATAGATACAACTACTTGGGCGTGTAAGTTCCTTCGTGAAGGTACAGCCGTCGACAATGTGGCAGTAACTTGACGACGATGTTGAGAGCTGGAACACGTTTGTGTCATCACTATAGTCGTTATTATATCTGTCGAGCGTCTGTGTGGTATTGTGTACTATCTGTCGGCAGCAAGACAGTGCTGGTCAGTAGTAAATGTTGTTAGTAAGTCAGTTTGGTTTAACGTCGCTTTGAACATTATTCCAGATGCACCAAGGCGTGTCGGCTTGATGTGAGAGGACAGACCGAAGAGAAGCAGATCTCCAGCATTTACATCATTGGTGAATACAGTGTTGACGAAGTGCTGAAACATAATCAGGTGTCCCGGGAATCCAACCCACTATCATTCGTTTCTGGCCACACAAATGACTGCAAATATTCCTCAACTCGCCACCTACACTGCTTGGCCACGTATTATACTATCAGCATGTGAGTAAGTGTGTGAGCGAGTTAAATGCAAGTTATGCTGTTCTTTGTACAATATTTTGGCAGCATCAGAACAAGAAATACCTTCTTTCACATTCTGCTGTATGGAAAGAAGAATCCAATGTGTCTTTGTGGAACACAACCTTAGCGCTACGGGTTCTGCAAGTCTATGTGAAGGTTTAGGAGTTAGATCACCATAACGCTAATGTCGCTCTGTACAACGGCACCCAGGTCTTCGGCCTGATAATGGAACGTGTTGGCGACCTTATTTTGAATTGAAAACTGTAATGTTATGCATTATTACGAATAACAGCACGGGTATAGGTGAAAATATATTCAGCAATATATCATTGAGTTTTATAGCATTTTTGGCATTCATATATTGTCGCAAAAAAATGACGATGACGTCATCGGTTTCTCAAGACTTCGCGAGGGTTGTTATGTGATGTTGTTCCAGTAATAGAATAACTGGGCTGACGACTCACAAACTCAAGATTTCTACATCTTCTTAAAATATAAATCTATGAGTAATTTATAGAATAAATAAACAAACAAACGCATCTGAATCATTAATCTGAAACTCGGACTTGAGTCGGAAAGACTTCCTCCCGTATACCCCCTTCCAGTCAAATCATATCACCTGAATATATTTATATATTTTTCCTCATCGTCAAACTTAAGGAGGGGTACGGGCGGAAGTTTTAACCTTGAGTCAACATTTCGGAAGTTTAGTTACTCGGTCCAGATAGTCCCATATTTCCCATTTGCCTATGAGTCAGTCTATAAACAGACACGGCAGTGTTTTTAAAAACACTTGGCGCAAGAAACACGTAATGTGGAAAGTACATAGATGTTCCCAGAAAGTTATATGGCTTTGCATGCGTGACATCTATCCTCTAACCTTATGGTATAGGCCGGAGAGGTGCAATTAGAACAAACGCAGGTCTTTCTGTCGGTTTCAGACTCGAACCGCTCTGTATAGACATGTATGTTATTGGTTGAGAGCAACTACACACCCCACGACCACAGACACTTCGAACTCCCCATTATATTTTAACGCCATTATATACTGAAATGATGTTGCGATAACTCCATATTTCTGCTTACGACGACGACGACGACGACGATGATGATGATGATGATGATGATGATGATGATGATGATGACGATGATGATGATGGTCCATTCAAAACGTTAGTTTCGATTAAAATATTCAAAACGCTAAACCATTGTCACCCGGGTTTGTGGATCCCCATGTCAATACTCCCTCGGGAGTTTTCAACCCTAGCGCCTGCGAGGCGCCAAACAACGTACTGGACGTGATAACAATGTATTTGCAAGGGTGTTTTTCATAAATCAAAATGTTCCCTGAGACTCGGGCAGCCGTCCATAAACAAGACCAAGACGTGATAAACGTGTTTATTTCCATGGTAACCAACCGTCATCATCGGGAACATGTTGCACAAAATAGATTTAATTATAAAGAATAGCTTGTACACTTATAACACGAGCCTTTTTCCTACCATAGGCCAATACACGATCCGATAACTGTAGATACACAAAATGATTTCTCTGAAATTATTAATAAATACAGCCCCTACAAAACATGTGAAGTTTGTTAATATTGTAAACAATACTTCAACATATGGCCGTTGTCATATGGTTACGTGTGCTACTGACACTGTGTAGAGAATCGCACATACACAAGACTGGATGTGTTTTTGTAAGATACAATGTCAATGTTTTTTACCATCATAAATGCTGCTGAAATAAATATATGTTCATGATATACTCGCAATTGTACAATCGACTCGGCTTCTAGCAGAGATTTCTTATGGATGTGGAAAGGGTCTTTCTCTTCTATTTCTTATGTATGTTTAAATATTTTCACCATTTTTGTCACAAATACATCACTGTTCTGGTTTAGATACTGAATACAAAGCTTCGTGTACGTGTAGTTAATGTTCAGTCTAGTCCAGGTTTCGATGTAAACACATGATATCTGCATTCAAAACACACTAGATTATTTGTTATAAAACACTGACATTTTCATGTCCTTTCTTACTTACAAAAACAAACACCGCTTACATGTTTACCAATCACCAAAACCCATACAACATTACATATGGCTGGGGAGTTATGTGTTCACTTCTGGGGTCTCCCGTCGTGGTAGTGCTGAAGGCGTCATAAAATCTCGCTGACTCACTCGCTTCAATTTGAAACAGTGAGCTAATCTCGCCTATTCATATCTCTCCAAACAGCACGAGTAGGCTCTGAGGAGTGAGCATTTATCTCATCCATGTTTCATTATCTACAGCATATCGGGGTATGTTCAGAATCAGCGAGAACTATAGCCAGTACACCCCCACGGGGGGCCGGGCCCGCAAGATGCAGCACCGATACCACGCGTCTCTACCGTGGAGTCAGCGCCTTGCTTTCTGTTACTGCTGATACTACCGTCGACCCAAGTGGTTTAGTGCCGAGTGTATTGATATCGGCAAATGAACTCGGACTTTTTACATCGGACGCTGTGGGTGATGGAGTAGACGGCCAACTGCAGCTTTCTTTGAACCGCTTGCACACCGTATAAGAGAAGTTCATTTAGAATGCTATAAATAATTTGATTGCTTTTTAAGCATTTTGCTCAAGTGTTGATCTGAAGAAAACAAATTGACACTATTCGTGAAAGACATCTTACTGATTAAACTGACAAGGTCAGCTATCTTTTTCCAACTTTCAAGGAGGCTGACATTTTGAATAATGTATCTTCAGATTAAAAGATATAACTCCTATTCGTTGCGTAATGCAACTAAAAATGAACATTGGGTGCACCATTTCCTTAACTCAATGTTTGCAAAGAAAACTCTTGCTACATGCACTTCAGAATAACATTCATCGTAACACGTCTCACATTATATCGGCATCTTTTTGAGATAAACATTTTTGCCCAACTGGTGTTTACAGATATATTTTATGGGATTTAATTCTCAGACGCCACAGTTAACTGAAAGTATTTCAAATCGTATATTTGTGATAAAAACCAGCGTGATGATGTGAAACTAATATATAACTTCACCTATGTAGTAACGGTGGCACTCGGTCACCTATGTAGTAACAGTGCCGCTCGGTTACCTATGTAGTAACAGTGCCGCTCGGTCACCTATGTAGTAACGGTGGCTCTCGGTCACCTATGTAGTTACGGTGGCTCTCGGTCACCTATGTAGTAACAGACGCTCTCGGTCACCTATGTAGTAACAGTGGCACTCGGTCACCTATGTAGTAACGGTGGCACTCGGTCACCTATGTAGTTACGGTGGCTCTCGGTCACCTATGTAGTTACGGTGGCTCGGTCACCTATGTAGTAACAGACGCTCTCGGTCACCTATGTAGTAACGGTGGCTCTCGGTCACCTATGTAGTAACGGTGGCTCGGTCGGTCACCTATGTAGTTACGGTGGCTCTCGGTCACCTATGTAGTTACGGTGGCTCTCGGTCACCTATGTAGTAACGGTGGCTCTCGGTCACCTATGTAGTAACGGTGGCTCTCGGTCACCTATGTAGTAACGGTGGCTCTCGGTCACCTATGTAGTAACGGTGGCTCTCGGTCACCTATGTAGTAACGGTGGCTCTCGGTCACCTATGTAGTAACGGTGGCACTCGGTCACCTATGTAGTAACGGTGGCACTCGGGGCCTCACCTATGTAGTAACGGTGCCGCTCGGTCACCTATGTAGTAACAGTGGCACTCGGACACTCACCTATGTAGTAACGGTGGCCCTCGGTCACCTATGTAGTAACAGTGACACTCGGTCACATGTCTCGGTCACCTATGTAGTAACGGTGGCCCTCGGTCACCTATGTAGTAACGGTGGCACTCGGTCACCTATATAACAGTAGTATGTAGTAACAGACGCTCTCGGTCACCTATGTAGTAACGGTGGCACTCGGTCACCTATGTAGTAACGGTGGCCCTCAGTCACCTATGTAGTAACAGTGACACTCGGTTACCTATGTAGTAACAGTGGCACTCGGACACATATGTAGTAACAGACGCTCTCGGTCACCTATGTAGTAACGGTGGCACTCGGTCACCTATTTAGTAACGGTGGGCCTCAGTCACCTATGTAGTAACGGTGGCACACGTTACCTAAGTAGTAACAGTGGCACTCGGTGACATATATAGTAACGGTGGCACTTGGTGACATATATAGTAACAACGGCTCTCGGTCGCATGTGTAGTGACATTGGCACACAGACACCTTTGTAATAAAAGTGACACACAGACACCTTTGTAGTAACAGTAACATATCCGTAGTAATGGTGACACACGGACTCATATGTAGTAACCGTGACATAGGGACAAATTTGTTGTAAAATTTGCAGTAAGGTCACATTTGTAGTGACAGTACATGTAGCACATACATATGACGATCTACAACCGATACACCAACACCAAGACCAACAGTTTCATAAAGTTGCCTCTTACATCACAAGTTGCTGTGGAGCCGCATTCCTACCTGGACTCCCGGGGGTTTCAAAAACAAATAACATACATGTTTAATCCTTTCATAATGTCAGATATGACACGGGAAATAAACAAAAAAGGAAATTTCAATTGTTTTACCATATTCGAGGTTTTGGCAGGTGCTATATATGTAAATTTAATGACATAACGGAGAAGAATACATGCATATTAAAAGGAAGATATCAAGCATGTATTGTTGCAATTGTAAAAACTAGCATTGATGACAATATGTTTAATTTCACATAAGGGAATGCAAATAAGGTTTGTTATGTCAAAAGCCGAACATGTACCACTTTCTACAGACAACGTGGAGTCTGAACACAATCCGAAAGAGCGTAGTCCTTCACGGCAAAACAAAAACACAATGCACATTGCTAGTTTCCATTAGATAGGATTTATGTATGTATTTGATGAAGTTACTGTGTTCAAGGAAACAAGGCACTAAATCCCCTCATTACAAAGTCATCTATAACACTGAGTGTTCACTGTTGTAAAATCCTTGGTTTTAATTGTCAAATTGCTTTGTCAAATGCTGATTTAACTAGGATTAATGTGGTGGCGATACACAGCTAGTCCGCCTTCTGGCCATTTTGAAAACACAAGTAAGTCGTTGTCAGCTCTGGTTATGCTACATCACAAGCCAGGCTTATACCTGCATCCACAACGCCAGTGAGCGTCATTGGCAGTATTGAGTTATTGGTGTTTTAGTTCTGATATTGCTCAACTGCGTCTAACCACGCGGGAAGCACACTCACGTTCTTCATCATTGGTAGAATTACATGGACTTGTGTTATCATCGCCGCATCTTTTACGGCTTCTGTGTCTTTCATTTGTGTTATAAAACTTTTCGTGTGTGTCGTATACGACAAGACGTGTTTAAACGGATTTTTATGCACCAATGCAATAAATAATGGACATACTCCGTGATTCCAGTTCTACTACGACAGCGAGTCCACACCAGCAGATGTACATGCAGGTGAAGGCGGAATACTGGACTTAGTAATGACTGGTGTAAACACGCACGCACGCACGCACGCACGCACGCACGCACGCACGCACATACATGCACATAAACACGCACGCACATGCATGCATGCATGCATACGTACATAGATTAAAGACATGAGTCTGTAAATAATTGGTTTGTTGGTTTGGTTGGTTAACGACGCACTCAGCAGTAACCCAGCTGTTTGTCTGTTTCCATACACTCCAGAAAGACAGCTCCGTTCTCAGAATCTGAACCTACTCTCTGTGCCTCGGTTCAAACTGCAAACTTTTGGAAGTAAATTCTTTGCCTGCTCTGCCCCTCTACTCTGGAACTCTCTCCCTATCACCATTAAATCAGCAGTTGACTTTAATTCCTTCAAACGACTTCTCAAGACTCATCTGTTTTCACTGCATTATGACTAGCTACTAGTCCCTCATTGTATATATGTATATTATCCACCCACTTTGTTAGCGCTTTGAACATGGGCCTTGTGCATAGAAAAGGCGCATTATAAATTCACATTTATTATTATTATTATTATATTGTCTGGGCCAGGCAGTCCAGTGACTAACGTCATGAGTATCGATCTACATACGAGCCTGACCACTTGATCACGTTAGCCGCCTGATTGCTGATGATCAATTCTAACCAGGATCTTCACCAGTCTGTACTAATTGCAAACATGCGCAAGACACTACACACATATCAATGTTTTCAACACCGGTTTTCACGATTTGATCTTCCCATATTCAGCAAACCGATACTAAAATCCATTTTGTGGTGTTATTTTCACCCAGTGGGCTCAGGTGTATGTTATAAAAACAGCTCATAGCAGCCATTATCATTCCAACATGACGCCAATATGCAGTCGTTCATGCTTGGAACATCCACGACAAACTATTAGTCAAAGGGAGATGACTCTATTATTATTACGTGCATGTGTTCCGTGATCCTGTCTCTTCAGTATGAGGGCTCCAGGTCATGACGTCATGAAGCTGGGACCTTTCAAGCCACGATCCTACCTCCCTTATATCACATTCAATATGGTACAGCTTCATACACGATGTATAATTCGCACAGCACATGTCAAAGATGCTAACATGGGAACAATCGATTGCTTTAAGTGTATCTCCCTGTAGACGAGATAAACGAGAGGCCATAAACACTCTTACAGCCTCCGTGTATGTATTAGGTCTGATCTGCAAAGTTGTCACGGTGGCTTGTTTTTGTATAACCGCCGGCAAATTGTATGGCAGTGAAACGGTGACCAGGTACTTAGTCTGTTACTGTGTGGTGGTGTTGCCATAGTGACCCGGAACTCTGTAGTGGCATTGACACTGTAGCCGGGTAGTCTGCGATGACGTTGTGACAATTCCCGGGTACTGTGGAATGGCATTGTCACGGGTGCTGGGTACGAGGTGATGACGTTGTCATTGTTGCTGTGTACTCTGTGATGACGTTGAAGAGGTAGCCGGGTACTCTGTGATGACGTTGTCCAGGTGGTTGGGTACTCAGTAATGACGTTGTCACGGCTGGGTACGCTGTGATGACGTTGTCACGATCGCTGGGTACTCTGTGATGACATTGTCAAGATGGCTGGTTACTCTGTGATGACGTTGTCAAGGTGGCCGGGTACTCTGTGATCACGTTGTCAAGGTGGCTGGGTACTCTGTGATCAGGTTATCAAGGTATCAAGGTGGCTGGGTAATCTGTGATGACGTTGTCAAGGTGGATGGGTACTCTGTAATGACGATGTCTAGGTGGTTGGGTACTCTGTGATGACGTTGTCAAGGTGGCTGGATACTCTGTGATGACGTTGTCAAGGTGACTGGATACTCTGTAATGACGTTGTCTAGGTGGCTGGGTACTCTGTGATGACGTTGTCAAGGTGGCTGGGTACTCTGTAATGACGTTGTCTAGGTGGCTGGGTACTCTGTGATGACGTTGTCGAGGTGGCTGGGTACTCTGTGATGACGTTGTCAAGGTGGCTGCATACCCTGTGATGACGCTGTAATGAAGCTCAGGTACTCTGTTGTGACGCTATCGCAGAGCCGGGTATACTGTCATGGCGTTGTGACAATGCCCGGGTACTCTGTGTTGACGTTACCACGATGGCTGGGTACTCTGAGATGACGTTGCCATGGCCGGCAGGGTACTCTGTTGTGACGTTGCAATGAAACTCATGTACTCTGTTGTGACGCTATCGCAGAGCCAGGCATACTGTCATGGCGTTGTGACAATGTCCGGTTACTCTGTGGTGACTACCACGATGGCTGGGTACCCTGAGATGACGTTGTCATGGTGACCGGTCGGGTACTGTGTAAATACGTTGACATGGTGGCCGGATACTGTGTAAGTACGTTGACATGGGTCCCGGGTACTCTGTGATTACGTTGTCATGGTGGCTAGGTACTTCCAGGTCGGGTACAGTGTAATCAAGGTCATGGTGAAACTGTCTTTTCCACTGTCATGCTGACATGGGTCCCGGGTACATGTGATGACATTGTCATGGTGGCCGGTCGGGTACTGTGTAAATACGTTAACAAAGCTACCATAAGATGGGTCGAAGAACCCGTACTCCACTCTGAATCGTTGTCATGGTGGCTAGGTACTTCCAGGTCGGGTACAGTGTAATCAAGGTCATGGTGAAACTGTTTTTTCACCTAATTACACAACATAGCCATGATCCCGTTAACCTACCATAAGATGGGTCGAAGAACCCGTACTCCAATCTTTAAAGTCTCGATATCAATAATTGATTTATTCCACCGGTCTTAATTTCCTCGTAGTGGAATCTATTCGATGTTGTTTACAACATGTGTGAAGGATTTCTTCCATATGTTTGACAGATAACCATTCCGAGAACAATCTCTGGTCATGTGGATCCAAAAATTGTTCAGTCGATTTTCCCAACAGTAACACATGCTGGAACAAAACCAACACCACGACATGTTTGATTTCGGTCGATTACAGCGTTAACAGAAACAAAGTACACGGAGTTAAATAGCATTATATCTCACGTTAGATCTATAAACTTGTCAATCAATTAAACAGTTGTCCTAGGAGAATCAGTTCATTGGATCAGGTTATTGATAACTTCTTCAAACAAGACAGACAGAAGTACTCAAGTTTATGTTGTCATGAAACATCCCGAATGTACAGCCATGCCGTGAGCAGGTAGTAAATGAACGGTTATATCGCAGATGATAAAAGCATCGTGCATGAATGAAAAGACACATCAGCTTGGATCTCCTGAGACTAATATCAATATAACAGTGGACGTTATGTTTCCAATCTCAACTGATCAAACGCTTAGCGCTGGGCAATAAAAGCACAGAATACACTAAATCACGTGTATATTGACAATATTATCACATGTTGTTATTTCACTAGTGTCCGAACAGCGACAATCACACCCATGTATATGCATGTATATATAACGCATAGGTTTACTTATCTTAACGTTATTGAATTCCTGACATTCGGGAAATCTTATTTACCGACCATATTTAGAAGATATTTGTTAAAAGTGTTATTTCCATTGGACGATTTAAGTGGTCTGTGTACGTTCACGTACACGTATTTCAAAGATGTTTCACAGTATAAGATTTATCAGGACTAAAGAAATGCCTTTTGAGAGTAATCAAGGTATGATGTCCTTTAAGTTAAAAAGTATGAAGAAAGAGTGCCCTTTGATGTATGTTTTGAGCGCAAACAGAGATGATCATAGTTTTCATTTTGTCTCCTTATCTGTTGGTTTCAGACAATTATCAGCATCAATGATATCATTTCCTTTCGTTAAAACTGTTCCTGTGACAATGTTTAAATAGACATAGTTACCTTAACAAACATTTCTAGCGTGTTCTAAAGCATGCTCAATACGGCCTCACATCACAATGATCAACATACCTCGGCTAATCTGATTACTTCCGTCCGTCCTGTCCTCAATGTCAGAACAAGAATAAGTCCAGACGAAAAGCTGCCAGCCCTGAAACACAGCTCCAAGACAGAAGGCTGGAAATCTCAGGATTTCAGACGTTGCAAAGAGTTAGCAAATCAAAGTCCTTCTTGTCAAAAGAAGCTGCTCTCAGAAGTCCAACGTAATGGTGAATGTATGCTTTTGTAGACAGGCGTCGCGAAGCAAGCCTCTGTTAAGTGAATTCAGGGCCCTCCAATACCCGATGGTCTACAGGAAATGATCGGCTAACTTAGAAAAAATGATGGGGCTAAGCTGTGTGTTGTCTGCGACCATGCAAGTAATCTCACTGACTGTTCCATACTCTGTCACCGAACTAGGAAAATACCCTGGCCAATGGGGAAGAGAGTCCAGGGAGCTAGGTTGACCAATGGTGAAATACCAGGCGTTGTTCACGCGGCGTCTACGAAGGCAGAGACACCATGCGCCAAGTATCTTGCCAGCTATCCTGCTGTACTAGTCATCTCAGTGGAGATTTTCAATTATGATCACTCCCAATCAGGACTCCTGGTTATGTGCCCGTCCTTTGCACTTCTCCTAAATCAATTGGTTAATTCTGACAGATTGTTTTGTTCAAGTTACACAGCAAGGTGCGGAGCGGGGAAAATTAGTGCGTCTTAGCTCTCGTTCGCATATTGATGGTTGAGAATAGGCGAACACCGACTTGTAAATGTCACACATCGCGAGTAATACTTCAAACACTTCACGATCAACAGCTCCGAATGGAAATGGAGGTTCCGCATTCATATCTGGATGGTAATTTGTCGTAAATGTCATAACCATTACTTCCAGAGACAAGTGAAACAACCATAAAGCTTTCAACCATCTCGTAGTTTTATATTTATGTCTGTTGATGATTCTTTACGTTTAACAGTGGCAGGTATTACACAAAGTTGGAAGACAACCTTGATCAGGAGGTTCAAGTCAAAACTAATTATACTCGTTTATGAATAGGGACGAAACCAGTTAAGGCTCGTACTTCAAAGCAAATGTTTACATGTTGCCGGGGCCATCAATGGACGTGTTGTATTATTGAATCGTTTGATCTTAAAATCAAAGCCACGGAGGAAATAGTCCTTCATTAGTTTACAGAAACTAGGGTTAACATTTTTCCTTTTTTTCCTGAAATGTCTCACATCGTTGATGAAGTCTGCAGTAACACCACATAAATCTCAACTAAAGGATGTTTTAGTCCCGCGGTGTTATTGCAGGGTAAGTGATTCATTGCAGTGTGATGAGAGATACTTATCTGTAACATATTTCCGCACTCCAGTCTCCACCATTTTTATACCGCTTAAGACGTAATTTTGGAGGATTAAATAAAATAGTTTCTATCTTTATCAACATACCTCTTTATCTTAATGTTTTCCAGAATTGTTCATTTGAAACTCGTAAATTTAAGCTAGAAATATAAACAATTTCACTGTACGAGTTTCAGTTATTTTGCAATTATGTTGGTTTATGAAGTTAAGTAAAATTAGTTCAAACCAGCCGATGTTTGCATACAGTCTACACGATACATTGCACGATAAGCACAACACGAGTCTCAAGCATCTCTCCCCGCCTGTTCCTTTAACATAATGTTGGACTTTTCCAATGTTAATTAACACAATATTAGTTTTCAGTTTGTTTGTTTGTCTGTTGCTAACGCCGGATTCAGCAATATTCCAGCTATATGGCGGCGGTCTGTAAAAAATCCAGTCTGGACCAGGCAATCCAGTGATTGGCATACTGAGCATCGATCTACGCAATTGGGATACGATGCCATGTGTCCTGTTAGTCGCCTCTTACGACAAGCATGGCTTGCTGAAGACCAATTCTAACCTTCACAGGTATAGTCTTCATGTCAGCCGTGTCTATAAATACCTTATTAGTCTTTAGTATCATTTACTGTCTAGTTTTATGAACTCATTGTTAGTCTGGCTTCCAATCATATCAACCAGTTATATATATAAACAACACAGTTTTTGTCTTCAGTACCATGTCCGCCAGGTCCTTAAATACAATATTAATCCTCAAGCAGGTCCGTCATGCCTATAAACCTAATATTTATCTTCCATAATCGACTAGGTATATGATTAAATATTTGTGTTTAGTATCATATCCCGCTAGGTCTTCCAGTCATATTATATCCTTCAGTATCATGCAATCTGCAATATACCTTTCAGGGCAAAAAAAGCAGAATTTCTAAGGTGTTGCAAACGACATCACTCGGTATCATACCTGTAAGAGTCTACTAACACGAGATCAGTGCACAAGATTAAACGTCTATAAACACAAGATTACAAAATTATACCTCTTTGGGAGGTGTTGAAAACGACATCACTCCACTGCATCATACATGTAAGAGTCTACTAACACGAGATCAGTCCACAAGATCAAACGTCTATAAACACAAGATTAGTAAATTATACCTCTTTGGGAGGTGTTGAAAACGACATCACTCCACTGCATCACACATGTAAGAGTCTACTAACACGAGATCAGTCCACAAGATCAAACGTCTATAAACACAAGATTAGTAAATTATACCTCTTTGGGAGGTGTTGAAAACGACATCACTCCACTGCATCATACATGTAAGAGTCTACTAGCACGAGATCAGTCCACAAGATCAAACGTCTATAAACACAAGATTAGTAAATTATACCTCTTTGGGAGGTGTTGAAAACGACATCACTCCACTGCATCATACATGTAAGAGTCTACTTACACGAGATCAGTCCACAAGATCAAACGTCTATAAATACAAGATTAGTAAATTATACCTCTTTGGGAGGTGTTGAAAACGACATCACTCCACTGCATCATACATGTAAGAGTCTACTAACACGAGATCAGTCCACAAGATCAAACGTCTATAAACACAAGATTAGTAAATTATACCTCTTGG
The DNA here is from genome assembly GCF_003918875.1 of Haliotis rubra. NCBI lineage: Eukaryota > Metazoa > Mollusca > Gastropoda > Lepetellida > Haliotidae > Haliotis > Haliotis rubra. The sequence goes on along the minus strand of NW_025767357.1, from coordinate 2,086,784 downwards.
GAGGTGTTGAAAACGACATCACTCCACTGCATCATACATGTAAGAGTCTACTTACACGAGATCAGTCCACAAGATCAAACGTCTATAAATACAAGATTAGTAAATTATACCTCTTTGGGAGGTGTTGAAAACGACATCACTCCACTGCATCATACATGTAAGAGTCTACTAACACGAGATCAGTCCACAAGATCAAACGTCTATAAACACAAGATTAGTAAATTATACCTCTTTGGGAGGTGTTGAAAACGACATCACTCCACTGCATCATACATGTAAGAGTCTACTAACACGAGATCAGTCCACAAGATCAAACGTCTATAAACACAAGATTACAACATTATACCTGTTTGGATATAAGCACAAAAGCAACATCGGTCTTCATGACTATACCTGATACAGCAATCATTTTCTTCAATATCATTCATCTCCGGGTACTCACATTAACAGAGTGTGTGAACGTGTAAGCGTTTGGTTCTTTTGGTTTGCTGGTAGGTGTGGTTGTGGTATGGAGCGGCGTTGGTGCGTGTGCGTGTGTTGGTTTGATGCTCGTGGTTTGGCGAATGTGTTTAGTGTTGGTGATGTGAGTGAGGAGTATGGGGATAGAGTGGCGTTGTGAGTGGCTTGGTTTGATGAGTATGAGTGGGCTGGTTTGATGAGCGTGGTTGGGCGAATGAGTGAGTGAATGAGAGAGTCGTTTTGGGTGGGCGAGTGAGTGCGTAATATTTATTTGAAGGAAGCCACAACGGGCTTCACACGTTATTTACGTTATTGTGTTCGGTGTTTCATTACGAAACACTGTCATCTTTGGACCAGTGTAGTTTCATGTATTCCAGTGGAAATACATATATACACAAGCGACTTCTCGCCTAATTGACACGGAGCATGGCATAACGTATCTCAGGAACTCCCCCTTTTACTCGATGTTGCACGACGTCTTTAAACAGACGCTGTGCATTGATTTAAACAGCACATTGATATGCTAAGTCATGAGCCATAAAAACATCCTCAGGGATGAGATTGAATGCCGAACCTTGACGTGCACATCTCTTTCTCCGGGAAAAAGTAAGGAAATAAAATTACTCAATTGGAGATGTTTTGCCTTTCATCTGTAAAGAAGACACAGGAACGTGCATTCGTTTGACTCGGTGTCCAAACATATTTTTGGATGGATGTAGTGTGAAGGTAACATATAATGTCGTGCAATTGACATTGCACGTGCAATCGGCATAGAGGTAGGTTGACATGTCGTGCAATCTGTATTGGGTTAGGTTGACCTGACGTGCAATCTGTATAGAGATAGGTTGACATGACGTGCAATCGGCATAGGGGTAGGTTGACATGACGTGCAATCGGCATAGAGGGAAGTAAGCATGTCGTGCAATCTGTATAGAGGTAGGTTGACATGACGTGCAATCGGCATAGGGGTAGGTTGACATGACGTGCAATCTGTATAGGGTTAGGTTGACCTGACGTGCAATCTGTATAGAGGTAGGTTGACCTGACGTGCAATCGGCATATGGGTAGGTTTCTCGGTACACGAATACCTGAACATGACAGTATGCATTTACAGGAGGAAGGCATACAGTCATAAATCATCGTCGATTGTAAGTCAGTTACAGCTGGCGGGTTTACAGGAGGAAGGCATACAGTCATAAATCATCGTCGATTGTAAGTCAGTTACAGCTGGCGGGTTTACAGGAGGAAGGCATACAGTCATAAATCATTGTCGATTGTAAGTCAGTTACAGCTGGCGGGTTTACAGGTTTACAGGAAGGAAGGCATACAGTCATAAATCATCGTCGATTGTAAGTCAGTTACAGCGGGAGGGTTTACAGGAGGAAGGCATACAGTCATAAATCATCGTCGATTGTAAGTCAGTTACTGCTGGCGGGTTTACAGGAGGAAGGCATACAGTCATAAATCATCGTCGATTGTAAGTCAGTTACAGCTGGCGGGTTTACAGGAGGAAGGCATACAGTCATAAATCATCGTCGATTGTAAGTCAGTTACAGCTGGCGGGTTTTACAGGAGGAAGGCATACAGTCATAAATCATCGTCGATTGTAAGTCAGTTACAGCTGGCGGGTTTACAGGAGGAAGGCATACAGTCATAAATCATCGTCGATTGTAAGTCAGTTACAGCTGGCGGGTTTACAGGAGGAAGGCATACAGTCATAAATCATCATCGTCGATTGTAAGTCAGTTACAGCTGGCGGGTTTACAGGAGGAAGGCATACAGTCATAAATCATCGTCGATTGTAAATCAGTTACAGCTGGCGGGTTTACAGGAGGAAGGCATACAGTCATAAGTCATCGTCGATTGTAAATCAGTTACAGCTGGCGGGTTTAGCGTCCTATCGTGCAACCAATTCATTAAACACTGTATTCCATCTACTGTCTTTACAGTTGGAAACATTCATTTCGAAGTTCACCACGAAAAACAATCTGATCTCACATGTAACAAATGTCACAGAACACCGTCCATCTTGGCATGGATGAGCTCGGTCTCACAAGACAATTGTTCAATGCTCCATGTCACGCGATTAATCGAAAACAATTCGTATACATACATTAATGTATGTCCGGGATATTGGCTAATCACCGGGAAGGGAATATCTGACTTAGTGAAGCCTAAACATTCCATGTTACTGGTGTTTTATTATCGTCATGTTTAATACGAAATTTACAAAACAATTCAGTCGCACAGCCGTCTGGTAGACCTGTTCAATGATCTTCCATTCACAACGGATATTACGGTTCGGAGTGTAAACGTATCCTCATGGCTCGTCTAAAAAAAGGAATTTTAGAAAATAATAAAGTTTACTCAACACGCATGGGTACAGTAATAAAGTATAGTTTTCCCTAAACAATAATTTGGTTATAATAAAACGAGCGAAATTATGGACACACAGGTCGGTGAAGTAATATTTAAAAACGCAATAACATTTGTTCATCTTCAGTCGAAGTCTTGCCGAAGAACACCAGGAATCTTTGGTTATATTTTGCTGCTTATTGAATATTTTAATCATTTCTCTACTGCGTGAAGTGTGTTATGTCCCACCATGGGGCGAGATAGCCATGTGTATCAGTGTGTTTCGTCTAACATCAGGCTGGCGTTGTTCAATGGCTTATCAGTAGTATGTATAACCGCGCATGCTGGTTGGATGGTTGTTTAAGATCGGCATTACACTGGGCTTTTCGACATGCCTTGAGGTTCCACTACACTAAATCAGTATCACATGCTCCCTGCGCGAGACCCGTATGTAAACAAGTGAAGAGAGACAGAGACATGTGACAGCTGTGATTGGATGAAATAGTGTAAGATGTTTGTTTTTTAAAAGCACATCCAACCAGTAATTAAAACTGACCACCAAGTATTTAGTGCTGTCATTTTTATCACCATCACTTATGCTTATTGTGTGTACAGATATTTTCCAGTAGGTGACATTTGGTGCGGAACTGGGGTTGGTGTGTTCCGCTTCCTGTGCTCGCAAAACGAGCCGGACAAGTTGGCCTGATATTTTGTTTTATGGTAGTTGAAAGGCCAGAGTGTACCCATGTGTACATGGAATGGCTGTTGATAGCCTGGATATTTTAAAAAAAAAATATAAGGTTACTATAGAAGTCTATGGGAAAACATTTGGTGGTGTGTAACCTTGAGGCTGACCCTGACCTTCATGGCGCCTCAATTAGCAGTGTGGAGTTGCGTCCCTTTTTCAAATCAGATGCCGATCTTGGCTTGCCGAGATCCTGAACAGTCTGGGAACTGGAACATTTATGGCGAAATTAAGCTGATACAATGTGATATTACTTGGAATTCTGTTCAGTTCAGAGTGTAGCCCAACTCATGTATTTTCGCATATTCGCATTTCATCTTTAGATCGTTTTAAAATATGCATGCACTTAAGCCGAAGTTCAATCACCTTATATGTAACGTAAATGAATGTATATATTTGATAGTGTAACTCCATATTAGAACCATGTTCTATGTTAATTGAATTGCGTGTTGCAACAATGTTAAAGATTCGGAAAGTCTATAAGTCATGTCGTATGAGCGCAGCTAATGTAATAGTTCCTTTTTACCATTACACAATGACTTCATCGTCACTTAATTACTAAAGTTAAATTTCTTCTCAACAGAGATTTTCTTTCATTCCTACGAGGTCAATTACAATAAAACGTGCTGCCTTTCGCTCAAGCGCCATGGTGCATGGCCTTCAACAGGTCTCGGTGTTAATGTTGGAATTTGCAAGTGCTAATGTCTCACTCGAAGGTTGAAGGTGATTTCCTAAGGCAGTGAAATAGCCTGAGCTTAATGTATTGCTTCGTTTCTAGATTTTCTTTTCAAACGTGGATATCAATCACATTGGTTGGAGAAATGTTGATGAGGCTAACTCAATTAGTTCATCACCCACAACCGAGGTTGGATTGAGGAAACGGCACTGTAGGGTCGGTTCAAATATTTTTAACAATTCGTCTTTGAAGTTTTAAAGAGATAACACAGGCGAAATCGTTCATCACACGCCTGAGAATTATTTGCTTTACCACTCTGCCTGCCTAAGCATAATATTTAACCGATGGTAATTTGATGTGTTTTAAATACAACGAGCAATTTTGCCATAACAACAGCTGTGAACAATGAGAAACACATGTGAAAACACATGACACAATCCAACTACCGCTGTGGAAATAATTCTGTACGCTGATGCCCTTATATGATTGTATATTGTTGAATACTGTTGTGTTGTACAGATGTGTTGCTATTTAAGATAGTGTTGTATGGGTGTGTTGCTGCTTATGGTTGTGTTGAACGGAGGTGTTACTGATTGTAGTGTTGTACAGATTGATTGTTTGTTTGGTGTTTAACGCTATATGTCGGCGGTATGTAAATAATCGAGTCTGGACCACACCAGAAGTAACTAACAGCATAAGCATCATTCCACGCAATTGGGAGCTATTAGTTGTTAAAAGTTCTGAATTGAAATACAAAACCTATATCAATTTATTACATTATAATAACCGGAGGGCGTTTCTGAATTTCAGAACCTCAAACCATTACCTTAAAGTTCAAACGGGACGATGGATTTAAACACTCCTAAATGAAAGATTATGTACTCTATGTAATTCAAACGACATTGGAAATGAATTTCACTTTTTGTTTATTTGCCCTTCTTTGGTCCTCGATAGGAAAAAAATATATCAACAACGATTACTGTAGAAACACAAAAATACACGAATATGCACAAAATGAACCAACTTGTTCACTCTAATAAACTAGGAACAAGTAGGAAATTGGCAATATTTTGCAAAATAATTATGTCTCATTAACGCCCAAAAATTAACGCATGAGTGTAACATTGTTCCTTTAACTGTTTAAATGCATGTACAGACATAGTTTATCAACCAAGCGATATGTATATCGTACCATTCTGTGGATCACACATGCATGTACCATATATACGTTGTACTTAATAATGATGTAATCATGTACCTCTAATGCCGCAGAGACCGCCTCCGTGGTGTAGTGGTTAGAGCGTCCGCCCGGAGAGCGGTAGGTCGCGGGTTAGATCCCCGGCCGCGTCATAACAAAAACGTTAAAATATGGTACTTGTTGGTCCCTGCCTGGCGCTCGGCATTAATGGGTACAACAAGGACTGGTCGGCTCGGAGTCAGTATACTATGTCTGAGTGGGGTATTCATGCTTCACTGCGGCATGGTATCTCAGTGGGCTAGCACTATAAAACCAGCTTCAGTCTGGGCTAGTACAAGCAGCCGCACATACACATACACACGCATGCACGTCGTCATATGAGCGAAATATTCTCAAGCACGACGTTAAACCCAATCCACCACCACTAATGCCGCAGAACGCGGTCGGAGTGTGAATAAAGTTCAGTTCAGTTCAGGATACCAAGTCAGCGAGCCTGACCACCCGATCCCGTTAGTCGCCTCTTGGGACAAGCATGGGTTGCTGAAGACCAATTCTAACCAGGATCTTTACGGGTCAGTGTTGCTGCTTATGGTAGTGTTGAACGGTCTATATCACATTTACAAATCGCCGTCACCCAACTGATATGTTGCTGAGTGCAGCGCGTACTTACGTATACAATTGGGTATTGGATAGCTAGATAGATAGGCCATATTTAAACATTCTTGTTGAACCAACAAATAATCCCCTCAATGAAATGTTAAGCTAATAACTACGATATACATTTTTACAAAAGCGATGTAAATCATCTCCAGTGCACCTGTCGAGAAGTCTTTCCACTCTGTGTGTTTTCCCCTCGCAAGATGTATTCACATTGTCCGGAATAGAACAGTTTCATCTACGGTCTTTGCGCAGCAAATAACGATTATTTTATCTAGATTGATAACTTTTTCATGAGTGTTTAATCTCCCCACTGTAAATACACTGGAAATTACTGCACGGTCAGACCAGCGAGGTGTGATTAAACCCACAGACACACAGACACAGAGGAGATAGGAGCGTCAGGACCCGTTGGCCTCATCATTAACACGTGGCTGAACCTTGGTAAGCTTTGTCGGGGGATCATATGTTGCGAGGAAGGTGACGAGTGCGTTTAGCAGGAGAGACATATTAATCATTGACGTCATGACTCGCTTTATTTCTCAGCCTTCATTAGATTTGTATCTGTTTGTGTAATAGGCCGCACAATGCACCTACAGTTGATAGTCTAGTGCAGGCGAATGGGTGCTCAGAGACGGGTGTGTTATCAAGATTTATAACACGAACTTGGCAGAAACTTTATAACACGGCGTCGTTCTGAAGTTAAAGCTCGCAAGAAATCAATAGAATCTTGAAGGTATTAATTCAAAAACAACAAAACTCTTTCCACAATCGATGTCGATTCCGCGGTTCTGACTTCATGCAGCAGCTTTGTGAATCACTAATAAATATTGATGATACGTAGAGCTCGCAAACACTTTGTGTTGATGACACAAGTCATAAACACATGAACAGGCAAGTCAATTGTTCACCTGAAATAGCAGGTGAATATATGGAGAATGACAAGGATAGTTGCATCGCACATCGAGTCAAATCTGGACGTGCCTTCCATATATTGGACATACAACATTCAAAAAAATTCACTAGGGTCTCGAATCTAAGCGAGAGCAAAGTGTGGAAAACATTTCCTCAATTAACGTATTAAAGGCCCGCAATGTTATTGTGTTTGAATGTAATGACTGTATGTGTATCCTGCAACAGAGGCGGGGCGGTGGGGTAGCCCAGTGGTTAAAGCGTTCGCTCGTCACGCTGAAGACCCGGGTTCGATTCCCCACATGGGCATAATGTGTGAAGCCCATTTGTGGTGTCCCCCGCCGTGATATTGCTGGAGTATTGCTAAAAGCGGCGTAAAACCATACTCACTCACTGCAACAGAGGCAAGTCTCAAAGGGAGAGTATAGCGGTGAAAAACATCTCCATATCCAATATAATGAAAGGTGTGGGTGGAACTGCCCTTATTCTTCATCAAATACATCTAGGCGATAATACAGGTAAACAGTTCTACAAGAAGTGGGCATTGTGTTCCCTATCTTGTTAATCTTGTTACAAATTGGTCTGTTAGTGATCCGGTTGGAACATTCAAAACAGTGGGAATTTGGTCAAGAGCTTTTACTTAACCTTTTCATACAGCGAATACCCTTTTTTCAATCAATAATTCCTTTCATTTGATTAACCGACATAACCTTGAAGTAAAGCGATACTGTTTGATAAGAAACCACTACCATTGTCCTTCATTGAGTGGCATTTTAGAAGTTGGGAAGTACAATATAGAACAAACTTTATGGATGACCTTTTTATTCGTGACATCACGAATAAAAAAGTTGTTAAATTGTCCGACTTTAGTAATATTCCAGTAGGGACATCAGAAATGGGCTTCATACATTGTACCCATTTTGGGAATCGAACCCGGGACTTCAGCGTGACGATCGGACGCTTTAACCATTACGCTACCCCACCGCTCCTTGTCAGCTGAGGTTGGATTCTAATACACCCCTGGTAAGAGCTGCAGTGGTCCTGTTGATATTCCATATACACATGTCAGGTTTGGTCCGTAGATGACATCCGTATTCAGTGGAAGCAAACCGATGCAAAGCTTCCAATGCAGGCAACCCATAATCGGGAGACTCGAGTTTCCGTATACGACGTCCCAATAATTCCGGATGTGCACCAGTGGATTCAGTCATCTGTTACCCGTGAAGGTCCGGGTTAGGATTGATCTTCAGCAACCCATGCTTGTCGTAAAAGGTGACTAACGGGATCGGGTGGTGAGGCTCGCTGACTTGGTTGACACATGTCATCACATCCCAGTTGCGTAGATCGATGGTCATGCTGTGGTCACTGGTTGTCTGGTCCAGACTCGATTATTTACAGACCGCTACCATATAGCTGGAATATTGCTGAGTGTGGAGTTAAACAACAGTCCCTGTGACCCAACTGGCGAGGCCGTGCCTGTTAAACTGGAGGACAACAACTGGTTTCACAATGTCCTGGACTATTATACATAAGATTGTCTTGTATGGTAACCAGGTCGAAGTTACAATCGAGTGAGATAAGTCCCCATATCATTAACGAACCTTCCCCGTGAGGACAGTTGGCTTGGTGTTTGTGGATGTGTAGTATTCTGTAATGCCTCCACACTGGCCTTCCATGCAGTGGAAAAGAGACATAATTTCGTTCGACCAATGTCGTTTTCGTCGGGTTTTCAGACTGTCGTGTCGTGTTAAACACCATGCCAAACAATTCCTCTGGAGACGATCTGCCAGGAAGTTGTAGTATTATCATTCTGCTGGATGATGTTCCTGTTCCTCTCAAGCGGGTCCTCTGGTCATGTTCAACAGGCAATGAATGGGTAACTATTGTGGGTTCAAATGACTGTTGTCATGCAGATGGAAGCAGTTCCCATCCTTCATGCGATGACGTCACACTCGGTTGTCTTAACCGTGGAATGTTTTTGACAGCATGATTACTGAGTTGTAGTAGTCCAGCTGACGTTATAGTTGTAGTAGTCCAGCTGACGTTGTGGTTGTAGTAGTCCAGCTTACGCTTTAGTTGTAGTAGTCCAGCTGACGTTGTGGTTGTAGTAGTCCAGCTGACGTTGTGGTTGTAGTAGTCCAGCTGACGTTGTAGTTGTAGTAGTCCAGCTGACGTTGTGGTTGTAGTAGTCCAGCTGACGTTGTGGTTGTAGTAGTCCAGCTGACGTTGTGGTTGTAGTAGTTCAGATGGCGTTGCGGTTGTAGTAGTTCAGATGGCGTTGTAGTTGTAGTAGTCCAGCTGACGTTGTGGTTGTAGTAGTCCAGCTGACGTTGTAGTAGTCCAGCTGACGTTGTAGTTGTAGTAGTCCAGCTGACGTTGTAGTTGTAGTAGTCCAGCTGATGTTGTGGTTGTAGTAGTCCAGCTGACGTTGTGGTTGTAGTAGTCCAGATGGCGTTGTGGTTGTAGTCCAGCTGACCAGCCAGCTGACGTTGTAGTTGTAGTAGTCCAGCTGACGTTGTGGTTGTAGTAGTCCAGCTGACGTTGTGGTTGTAGTAGTCCAGCTGACGTTGTGGTTGTAGTAGTCCAGCTGACGTTGTGGTTGTAGTAGTCCAGCTGACGTTGTAGTTGTAGTAGTCCAGCTGACGTTGTAGTTGTAGTAGTGCAGCTGACGTTATAGTTGTAGTAGTCCAGCTGACGTTGTGGTTGAGGTAGTTCAGATGGCGTTGTAGTTGTAGTAGTTCAGATGGCGTTGTAGTTGTAGTAGTCCAGCTGACGTTGTGGTTGTAGTAGTCCAGCTGACGTTGTAGTTGTAGTAGTCCAGCTGACGTTGTGGTTGTAGTAGTCCAGCTGACGTTGTGGTTGTAGTAGTCCAGCTGACGTTGTGGTTGTAGTAGTCCAGCTGACGTTGTGGTTGTAGTAGTCCAGCTGACGTTGTGGTTGTAGTAGTCCAGCTGACGTTGTAGTTGTAGTAGTCCAGCTGACGTTGTGGTTGTAGTAGTCCAGCTGACCTTGTAGTTGTAGTAGTCCAGCTGACGTTGTAGTTGTAGTAGTCACGCTGACGTTGTGGTTGTAGTAGTCCAGCTGACGTTGTGGTTGTAGTAGTCACGCTGAGGTTGTGGTTGTAGTAGTCCAGCTGACGCTTTAGTTGTAGTACTCCAGCTGACGCTTTAGGTGTAGTAGTCCAGCAATGGCATTAGATGGACAACGGTATGGTGGAAAGCATTCCGATTATTTGCCAACCGTGCGCCTAATTGTAAAATATTGAATTTACAGTGATTATATATATAACCACTCAGTAAATGTATATCCACTGTGCAACCAGTATGGACATATAAACATTCAATACTTGCATAAACTGATGCCATGTGATAATGACTGACAGCTAACTTCCTCAGCACAAGTTAGCCAATGGCTGTGCTAGGTGGCTAGTCTTGTACTCATACATTAGCTGTAGACAGAAACAGTGCGCAATGTACTATGTATTAAATCGAGCACTGTCAATCAATTATCAATCATCAATCAATTCCTAATCAATCATCTTAAGTGTTCTTCTATATGTTGGTCAATGGTATGCTGGGAACCCTCCACAGACCATATCATACTCTTGCCATATAAGTAAGAGATAGTGAAAACTATCTTTGAAGGATTTCCCAAGCATACACACATGTGCATTTGACTAGGTATCGTCGCATTTTGTATGAAACATGTCTAATATCTCGTAATACATTTTACCCGATCAAGTGGTGATGATATAAGATATTGTCAGGTCTGCCTAGTATTGTTTTATAAGAACACACTATGAAGTGTTCAATACTATCCGGGCGGTGGGGTAGCCTAATGGTTAAAGCGTTACGCCGAAGACCCAGGTTCGATTCCCCACATGGGTACAATGTGTGAAGTCCATTTCGGGTGTCCCCTGCCGGGATATTGCTGGAATATTGCTAAAACTGGCGTAAAACTAAACTCACTCACTCACTCAATACTATCCCAAATGATAACTCAACACAGGAGAGCATTGGCGTAGCTACCGTAGTGAAATGCTGCAACTTATATACCCTACTGTCTCACTTTCTTGTTACCTTGCCGAAACTACATACTGCAATACATAACGACCATTATTATTTATTAATATCATAGGCCGCCTTGCTCTCGTGACCCTGAAATTAATGCCATCTATTTCGTGATCACTTCAGTTGGAGCGAGCAATAAAAGCGTCGATTTCCTTGTGAGGAAACCCTGCATAGATCTTTTACACAGTGTTTAGTATACAATAACCCTCTCTCCCTTCACGTCAATGTTGATCCCCTGCTCGCCAGACCTTGATAATCACATCACGTCTCTATAATAGAAATTCGTTGAAAACTACTTTCCGCTTCTTAGATATAGTGTGTTCCGAGTGACTAAGATATATAGGTACAGCTACACGCCATACAGCCGATCTTAAATGTCATTAGAGAGAAATGAGGCGAACTGGGTCTCTGAAGGAGCTCGTTCAATAACCGTGTTATCCAGATCGGGTTCACGCTAAACGCTGATTGATCACAGTGATTGATTGATATAAGCATGTGCATGAACAGCTACGGTGTAATTACATTCATACACACAATTGAGGATCTTTATCAATTTAACGGCATGATACTTCATCATTATGAGATAATATTAAGCAGGCTTTCTCCGTCTAGCTGACTGCGTGATGCCATGCGTGCAATGCAACAAATATGTTTGTAAAAGACTGATTAAGTCTCAATTGGTTATTTGTGATAGGCTATAGTTTACAGTATGAGTTATTCTGGTGACGCAGGGGTGGTGGGGTAACCAAGTGGTTAAAGCGTTAGCTCGTCACGCTGAAGACCAAGGTTCGAATGCCCACATGGGTACAATGTGTGAAGCCCATTTCCGGTGTCCCCCGCCGTGATGTTGCTGGAATATTGCTAAAAGCGGCGTAAAACCAAACTCAGTCAGTCAGTCAGTCTGGTGACGCATGTATACTTCGTAAGCGTATCACGCACGTTATCAAGTCACATTTGTGTTCGAATCCAGCAAAACGTGGGCTGTTATTAAGGATCTGTTGTAATTTATATTCGGTAAATTGAAGATGGCCAGATAGGCCATGAGTAATGGATTCATTCAGTCGTGTCTGATTGTCATATGGGGTCCATGTGCTCGACAGATGTGGAGTGACACAGATGCTATGTAGACGTAATGGTTAACTGAGAATATGAAACAAATATTGTATGGGGCATTGCTTAATGAGGAGAAGCACGAATATGAAGTTGGTAGCAGTAGCAATAAAGGAACGACAGCAGCAGTAGATGCAGTTGTCGGTGAGGTGAGGTGAAATTGGGTTTAACGTCGTGCTTGAGAATATTTCGCTCATATGACGACGTGCATGCGGGTGTATGTGTATGTGCGGCTGCTTGTACTAGCCCAGACTGAAGCTGGTTTTATAGTGCTAGCCCACTGAGATACCATGCCGCAGTGAAGCATGAATACCCCACTCAGACACATTATACTGACTCCGAGCCGACCAGTCCTTGTTGTACCCATTAATGCCGAGCGCCAGGCAGGGACCAACAAGTACCATATCTTAACGTCTTTTGGTATGACGCGGCGGGGATCGAACCCGCGACCTTCCGCTCTCCGGGCGGACGCTCTAACCACTACACCACGGAGGCGGTCTGCAGTTGTCGGAGTAGTAGTAGAAGAATCAGTTGTAGTGGAAGTAATCGTGGTAGTAGCAGCAGCAGTAGTAGTAGCAGCGGTAGTAGTAGTAGTAGTAGTAGTAGTAGTAGTAGTAGTAGTAAGTTTAGTTTTACGCCACACTCAGCAGTATTCTATCAATATAGTGGCGGTCTGTAAATAATCGAGTCTGGACCAGACAATCCAGTGATCAACAGCATGAGCATCGATCTACGCAAATGGGAATCGATGACATGTGTCAATCAAGTCAGCGAGTCTGACCACCCGATCCCGTTGGTCGCCTCTTACTACAAGCATAGGTTATTGAAGATCAATATTCTAACCCGGACCTTCACTTTTCTTGTCTGAACAGACACAGAACCGCATGCATATCATTCAAGGGATCTTGGTGGAAGGTAATAGGCATTTCTATTAATTAGTAGTTGAATCTGACAAGCTACTCTACTAGCAAGGATGCTCTGAGCGGGAAGCACTAGAAACGTTTAAATGTGTAACGAAATCATAGCAGCAGAAGTGCAAGTATCCCCATCCCCCACAGTAGTAGTACAATCAGCAAAAGAAACAGTAGTAGTAGTAGTAGTAGTAGTAGTAGTAGTAGTAGTAGTAGTAGTAGTACTGGTAGTCATGCAAGCGATACTGGTAGTGGCAGTAGATTATCCCCATCTCCCACAGTAGTGGTAGAATCAGCAAAAGTAGCATTAACCGTAGCACGTGTTGATAAAATATGTTCATAACAAGTTAAATGTTTATATAATTGTAACGTAAATGTCAATGAAATAATACATGTAATGTAGATCGTTTCCAGCTGTGTTACTTATTCACCAACATCAGACCTTTGATTTCTTGTGGGAAAATGGCTGGACACTAGGACCAGGACAGGACATGACAGGATTTAAATAGTAGTAGTAGTAGTAGTAGTAGTAGTCATGGTAGCAACATGGGTAGTGGTAGTAGTAGCAGTAGTAGTAGTAGTAGTAGTAGTAGTAGTAGTAGTAGTAGTAGTAGTAGTAGTAGTAGTAGTAGTAGTAGTAGTAGTAGTAGGTCCTATTGCTTTGTAACATCTTATGTTTGGGGCGGTGGGGTAGCCTAGTGGTTAAAGCGTTGGCTCGTCACGCCGAAGACCCGGGTTCGAATCCCAGCATGGATACAATGTGTGAAGCCCATTTCTGGTGTCCCCCGCCGTGATGTTGCTGGAATATTGCTAAAAGCGGCGTAAAACCAAAACTCAGTCAGTCAGTTTTATCTTAAACGTTAATCTTCCTGTTGAAATTATCCCATCAATTATTCAGCTGTACACCGCATTAGCGTCACTTCTGTCACGGCTATGAAATTTTAACCAGGTACGCATCTTCAAAGGCAAAATTATAGATTAATTTGAATACATTTGGAATCATATCAATTTCATTTGTAACTTGAGCATGACATATCATAACGAATAATGTATTAGTTTTGGGGTGAATTTGCGTAATGCCATCTCTTGTGGGGATTATTTAGGGCTCAACTGAAGCATCTCCTGAACGTGACATGCCAGTTTTATCACGTGATCGAACAACTTCTTCTAGTTCAACAGAGAGTTCAATGTCAAACGTAAAATGAAACTCACGCTAAGAAAAACGCATAATGAAATACCGCATTAATAAATACATGTAACACATCCTGAAATGGGGCATTTTGAAATACATGACGTACAATGTAACTGTAATCATGAAATATCACATTATAAAACCTAGATCATGAAATATCGTATCATGGAAACCTTCATAATGAAATATCACATCGGAAAACCTACGTCATGAACTATCATGTCATGAAACCAACTTATGAAATATCACATCATGAAACTAACTTTATGAAATATCACATCATAAACCATCTTATGAAATATCACATCATGAAACTAACTTATGAAATATCACATCATAACCATCTTATGAAATATTTCATCATGAAACAAACTTATGAAATATCACATCATGAAACCAACTTTATGAAATATCACGTCATGAAACCAACTTTATGAAATATAACATCATGAAACCAACTTTAAGAATATCACATCATGAAACCAACTTTATGAAATATCACATCAGGAAACCAACTTTATTAAATATCATATCATGAAACCAACTTTATGAAATATCACATCGACATGAAACTAACTTTATGAAATATCACATCAGGAAACCAACTTTATTAAATATCATATAAATTATCATGAAACTAGCTTTATGCAATGCCACATCATGAAACCAACTCGTATACCCAGTATTGTATCTCTCAAAACGGAAACATATATGCCAGGAAACGAAATGCGTTCATTTTATCGTGTCAAAAGATGATAGATTGCATCACACAATTGTAACAAATATACTGAATGATATACACACAGTGACGGGGTTTTTTTTCTTGCTGAGAGCGATTTTTCGGAAAACATGTATTAATGAAAGACATCGGACAAATGTCTGTTTGTGTTGCATATACATTGGCATTCGTTTATGAAGAATCGTCAGAGACAATCAGGTATGTCGCTAGCGTTTCTGCGACAAATTTACACAATCCAATCTGTCGTAGACATTGCTGAAATGATGCTCGAATGTCAATTTGACATGTGCAAATCCGGAAATAATGTACATTTGTATAATTCACTGTATGCTTTGCTGATAGAGTTGAAAAGTGATTTTTTTCCAAACAAATGTCGTGCTAAATGGTTCCAGAATGATATATCTTCAGGAACATTGACTGAAGTATTGGAAGAAATTTAAAAGAAGCCTGTTAAGCAAACATGGATCACACGGTTATTTCAAGCGTTGTGCCAATCAAATCAGACATAACACGAAAGTATTGCAGTGAACGGAACAATGGTATTTACCATGGAACATATAACAGTCTGGAGATATAATACAGTGTATTATCGATAATGAATTCGAACCTTGCCGACCCGTTGCGCTTAACAACATCCTTTCAGACCAAGTCTCTGGCTATCAATACCCGTGTTTGAGGAAGTGAACTTTATCTTCGCATTTTCCTCCTACATTAGAGAGAGACTCTGTGATCTAGAAACAGTAAGTGCTGGTATTCAACGCAGGTCCAGCACTCTCTACGTTTCTTATGACCGCTAATAGGTATATTAGAGTATTAGAAGGCATTGTGTAAAAGCATCTGTAAAGGCCCCAGTTGCAACAGTGAGTGAGGTAGACCTTCGTGTTAAGGTACAATAAGGTAAGAGTACATTGCAGATTGGAAAGCATTAGATGACTGGATCAACTGTGCCCCTGATTGACCCTGAACCACTCGTTGCATGATGACGTTGTGAAAAGTTCAACACTGCCGTCTTTCAAACTTCACATTAAGTTCCAACATTAAGATTCCAATTATACACACAAACACACACAAAAAGAGACACACACACGCACAATTTCACACACAAATATACGCACACACAAGCATACACAAGTACATACATAGGTACATACATACATAAACACACACACATGTACACGCACACACACACACAAACAGAGAGAGACACACGCACAATTTTACATACACGTACACACAAGCCTACATAAGTACATACATAGGTATATACATACATAAACATACATACATACATACATACATACATACATACATACATACATACATACATACATACATACATACATACATACATACATACATACATACGTACGTATACATACACATACATACATACATACATACATACATACATACATACATACATACATACATACATACATACATACATACATACATACATACATACATACATACATACATACATACATACATACGTACATACATACGTACATACATACATACATACATAAACATATATACACACATACATACATACATACATACATACATACATACATACGTACATACGTACGTACGTACATACATACATACATACATACATAAACACACACACACATACATACATACATACATACATACATACATACATACATACATACATACATACATACATACATACATACATACATACATACATACATACATACATACATACATACATACATACATACATACATACATACATACATACATACATACATACATACATACATACATAGATAGTAATTATTAATAACATATACTACCTTACAAACGCAAATGCATTATTTGAAATACATTTATGCACAATACATCTATAAAGGCACTTGCGTCATTCATATATTTAGATAACGATAAACATCGACAATGTGACAAGTTTGTGACCACTGCGTCGCGAAACGAGCTGTACAATTACGTGTGAGGGACAGATTCGAGTGAAAAAGACGCATGTTCTTGAGAAAAAAGAATCAGCGCTGGAGGATTATATTACTTGTAAGAATTATGTTGCATTTCACACCTGTTGCTCGTTGCATCGGTCAATAATCCTATTGCTAACAATTTCATCACAAAATCAATGCGTGGCCTTATCCAAGGTTGTTCCACAGTACCGCATGTGTCTGGAGAATTCAGAATTAACGAGACTGGGCTTCTGTAATGACATCAGGCATGTTGAATGCTATTGGTGGGGGCATGTTGGCTTGGCACCAACATGCACGGAAAGATCCAGTGAGGATTTAGTTGACAATTATGTTTACTGTGTAATACAAAACTATGCACTCGTTGACAGGAATGGTAAATTGCTTTTTTTCATGTTGAAGAGGTTGTTTTATATCAGAGACAATCTACACAATTCTAATTCTGCCTAATTTGACAATGCATAATTTATTTTTTTATTGTAAAAGCATGTGTCCTAAAAAGATATTAAAGTTGGCCACGATGACAAATTTCAAGAATCCGCTTTTTGAGCAACATCTACAAAGTACACTCAGAGTTTTGTGACTTTTGGGGTTATTGCCGGCCATATAAAGTTCATAATTTAAATAAAACACTCGTTCGAAAACATGTACGTTTTTCTTATGTACACTGAATTTTAATCAAGTCTTTTAATGGAATTGGGAAGTAATACCAATGTCAGGAAAAACGTCTGTCAACTTCTGTAATATGAGGCACTCAACTTTTCGGAGTACATTCCTACTCCACGATCAATTTCATGAAAGCTAGAATGTAGAGAGCTTATGCATGTACATGTGAAAACAACAGAAGCAACACGGATTCTAATATAATAGCGGCCTGTTTTCCCGTAAAGTGCTTTCAGCGATAATAGAAATATACACATCAACTCCGTTTAATAGAAATGCCTATTACCTTCCACCAAGATCCCTTGAATGCTATGCATGCGGTTCTGTGTCTGTTCAGACAAGAAAAGTGAAGGTCCGGGTTAGAATATTGATCTTCAATAACCCATGCTTGTAGTAAGAGGCGACTAACGGGATCGGGTGGTCAGGCTCGCTGACTTGGTTGACACATGTCATCGATTCCCAATTGCGCAGATCGATGCTCATGCTGTTGATCACTGGATTGTCTGGTCCAGACTCGATTATTTACAGACCGCCGCCATATAGCTTGAATATTGCTGAGTGCGGCGTTAAACTAAACTCACTCACTCACCGTTTACGCTCATGTTTAATATCTCATTAGCACAAGGGGCGTCTTTCCTGAATTGTATTCTGCAGTCAGCCATATCATTTGACCAAGCTAACGTTATTGTCTTGCGTTGTGTCTTACATATTTATGACCTATGGTTTTAAGAAACTGGGACCGCCTCCGTGGTGTAGAGCGGAAGGTTGCGGGTTCGATCACCGGCAGCGTCATACCAAAAGACGATAAAATATGGTACTTGTTGGTCCCTTGCGCTGGGCATTAATGGGTACAACAAGGACTGGTCGGCTTGGAGTCAGTATAATGTGTCTGAATTGGGAAGTAATACACATATCAGGAAAAACGTTTGGATGTCAACTTCTGTATTATGAGGCACTCAACTTTTCGGAGTACATTCTTACTCCACGATCAATTTCATGAAAGCTAGAATGTAGAGAGCTTATGCATGTACATGTGAAAACAACAGAAGCAACACGGATTCTAATATAATAGCGGCCTGTTTTCCCGTAAAGTGCTTTCAGCGATAATAGAAATATACACATCAACTCCGTTTAATAGAAATGCCTATTACCTTCCACCAAGATCCCTTGAATGCTATGCATGCGGTTCTGTGTCTGTTCAGACAAGAAAAGTGAAGGTCCGGGTTAGAATATTGATCTTCAATAACCCATGCTTGTAGTAAGAGGCGACTAACGGGATCGGGTGGTCAGGCTCGCTGACTTGGTTGACACATGTCATCGATTCCCAATTGCGCAGATCGATGCTCATGCTGTTGATCACTGGATTGTCTGGTCCAGACTCGATTATTTACAGACCGCCGCCATATAGCTTGAATATTGCTGAGTGCGGCGTTAAACTAAACTCACTCACTCACTGTTTACGCTCATGTTTAATATCTCATTAGCACAAGGGGGCGTCTTTCCTGAATTGTATTCTGCAGTCCGCCATATCATTTGACCAAGCTAACGTTATTGTCTTGCGTTGTGTCTTACATATTTATGACCTATGGTTTTAAGAAACTGGGACCGCCTCCGTGGTGTAGAGCGGAAGGTTGCGGGTTCGATCACCGGCAGCGTCATACCAAAAGACGATAAAATATGGTACTTGTTGGTCCCTTGCGCTGGGCATTAATGGGTACAACAAGGACTGGTCGGCTTGGAGTCAGTATAATGTGTCTGAATTGGGAAGTAATACACATATCAGGAAAAACGTTTGGATGTCAACTTCTGTATTATGAGGCACTCAACTTTTCGGAGTACATTCTTACTCCACGATCAATTTCATGAAAGCTAGAATGTAGAGAGCTTATGCATGTACATGTGAAAACAACAGAAGCAACACTGATTCTAATATTCATGCTCAACTGCGGCATAGTATCTCAGTGAGCTAGCTCTGTAAAATCAGCTTAAGTCCGGGCTAGTACAAGCATCCACACATACACACATATACACACGCATGAGCGACGTTAAACCCTATTTCACTTCACCACCTCACCTCACCTCACCTCACCTCACCTCACCTCACCTCACCTCACCTCACCTCACCTCACCTTTAAGAAACTACTTACCCCAAGTTCCTCAGTGGTTCACGATTGTTCTTCAAAAACTGAATTCAAGGCAGAGGCAGATGAACAATGGCATGGCTTCCCTAACAACACATTTCTTGGAGTTTCGCATTTTGAAAACAAGAGAAACATTGCACATTGCACATTGCAAATAGATGGGATAATGTCATTGAGGATAATGTCAGAGAGTGTGGACACGTGTACAACGGGGCAATGCCACAATACATGCAGAGAGAAACTGACTTGATTTATGTAAGATGAGTTAGCGGAACAGCTTCTTTATGGCAATAGATGCGACGTTTCAGTGTAGATCCTATCATCGTTATGACGCAAAGGATAACGTGCTTGATAACGGTATTAGGATCTACAGCGAAACATGGCATCTATTGCCAAAAAGAAGCTGTCTATCCATAAAAAGTGTTCCTCGTTATCATACCAGCTTCTAAATACCACCTAAAGGAGTAAGATGAGTTGAATCAAAATACACTCAAGGCGAGCTGATATCATGACATACACAGCTGAGAATAATGTCATGAAAAATGCAAAAGGAATCACGCAATATATTTACAAGACGAGGCATCTGCCATGAGTGAATGAGTATGGTTTTACGCCGCTTTTAGCAATATTCCAGCAATATTACGGCGGAAATGGGCTTTACACATTGTACCCATGTGGGGAATCGAACCCGGGTCTTCGGCGTGACGAACGAACGCCTTAACCACTAGGCGCCCCCACCGCCCCGCATCATTCATGATACAGGCAGGACGTGGTGATGTCATCACGTGCATGGCATGGTAGATCGAGGATAAGGTGATGACACGATACTTGAAGACGGGCGTATTACATGGAAGTAAATATATTGTTGAATATTGTATTGCACTCACGATTTTGTGTTTTGAAGAGCTTGGTGGCAGTTAATTCTTTCTGCAACGTGATTTGCAACTTATATTGTACACTTGTCCAGTAAGCACACCCATTGGAGGTGGTCGCTGAGGTAGCGGAGGTAGCAGAATTGTTTGTGTTGAATGTAGTACGACTGGAATAACCAGCAGATTAAAAGTTATTGTTACAATCGAATCTTTAACTTACCTACTGGCGGGACATTAAGTGTGTCAATTTTCTACAAGCATCAACTTGTAATAAGTGCAATGTTCCTAAATGTAGATTTTGATTTAAGCAGGAATTGCTTTCAGACGGATCGACGGATTGGAATGCATTACATGTCAGCATGTATAGTTGGTGTTGTCTTTGTCTGCGGGTTGAAGCGCTCGTAAACTAGTGATCTCCCTTAGTTATATGCAGCCCAAACTCCAGCTCCAGCTGAAGAGACCGTCATAATCCTATAGGATTTTCAACTTTTGGGTAGCTTGAAGATTCAATATTGGGGATGACTTGAGTCCTTTTTATGACCTGATGTTTACCTTTCCATTTGTCCAGTGCGACCTATGTACCTATTAGAAAACAGAGTTGTTTGTTAGGTAGCAGACTAATATTGTTGGTGCTGTTGTACGACTGGAATAAATTGCAAATTGATTATTAGTATTATTGCAATGTTAAAAACCCTGGGGAAATAAATTTGATAGGTCTTCCACGTTCAGTGTGTATGGCAGTTAATATGGTGTTTTAGATGTGATTACGTACTTGAATTCTTCAAGCACCCATCTTTGATAAGTAACAATTTCTTAAATGTTGAGTATTAGATTCAACAAAACAGTTGTAAGGAAAAACAATAATGGATCGATCTGCAGACAGGGTACAGTCACGGTACACAATTCTTCAAGATGGTCAATAACCAAATAGTCTGATTTCACTGGTGTCTTTTTACTACTGCCATATAAACGGTCTCAATGAGAAGGTAATCCAAAATGTATTTACAAAGATCTGTCAAACTATCAGAAATAGTACTGCTGTTGATTCTACGGGGAACATGAGAACTGACAGTGCTGACAGTACTCACAGACCCTGCAGATTGATGGGCAAGGATGGTTACAGCTCGTTATAACGATTAGATTGTCGACGATCTTCACACAGTTACGGTTTTGTCGAATTACACTAAATGACCACACGTCAGTTCTCAAAGCAATGCATTTGTGTTATTATTCTTTGCCCCCAGTGTCAACAGCAAGAAATCATAGGCATCTGAATGGTTGGATATTTATGCCAAAATAATATGAATTACAGCTACAGGGTAAGTAGTACAAAGCGAAAAGGTTGGTGCTTCATTTTGTTCAGAAAAACTGATAAGAGGAAACTATTGATAGCAGAAAGAAATTATGGGCACACCATGTGGAAATGAGATTGTTATCCACGGATTGATATAGTGATGCAGAAGTAATCCTGTTCGTCAATGTTTGCCTGTTGAGTTTAACCGCGATTTTGTTGAAGGAACATTTTCCCAATAAGCTGGATGTCATTTCTGTTGCACGAATTGGCTACGGATCAATATACAACTTGGAAATTAAGCGTAAGAATTGTGCTGCATTTCACACATTGCGATTTGTTGCTGCAGTCCATAATCCCATCGCTAACGATTTCATCAGGAACTCAATGCCTGGTGTTATCCCTGCGTACATCACATGTCTGGACAAGTCAGAATCAATGAGCCGGGGCTTTGGTAAAGTTGAATGTCAGTGACTTTGACGTGTTAGCTTGGTATCAACATGCTCATAATGAGCCTTTTTAAACCTAACCCATTTTTCGCTATTATATAAAAAATCAAATAACATCGGGCTTTTTAACTATTTCTACGAATACATTGTCGTCGAAATTGCTATGTTACCTTTTTTACCTGTAAGCCTATTGCAGTAACGTATGATTTTTTTAAAACGAACCCATTTTTGAATGATATGATAAAAATAACATCGGGGTTTTACTACTTCAACGAATTCATTGTCGTAGAAACTGTTACAATACCTTTTGTACATATAAGCCTAATGCAGTAAAATACTGTAAAAATCCAATCATTTTTAAGATATACATGTCCTTATACCAAATGAACAATGGAAATATTTCCACCAGAAACATGCAAGACTATAATCTCACGTGAACTCCTGTTATCACAGAACCTGATATAAGGACACTTGAAATCTTCGTGAGACGAGCTGCATGTAGACCATTACTAATCGTCTATAGCTAAAAGCAAAGAGCCGCTTGTAGGCGTTGAATACGTCATATCGCCAGTTGATACACAGGCAATGATGTAAACGAGATCAACATTACCACAACGGTATGACAAATCAAGAAATTGGAAGAAATAATGGTCAACATCGATTATACAACCTTTATTGAACTTATCAGTGTTTTACACTGTGTTCATGCTACACGTTATATCCATGATGCTTGTCAATGTTGTCCCTTTCGGATACATGTTTATTGATCCTAACAGTTCGATATATATTCCTTCAGTCATCATTTTACTGTAATACTAATAGGTTAAGTGAAGTAAATGTAGACGTATACGTAGAAACATACGTGGATGGACGTAACGATGACACGTGACGATGAATATTTAGAGACAAATATAGAGACACACGTACGTAGAAATAGACGAAGACGTAAATGTAGACACTGACGTAATGTAGCTCTTGAAGTAAATATAAGTAGTCGTAAACGTTGATGTAGATGTAGAAATAGCTACAATTGTAGATATAGACACAATCGTAGACGTAAATGTAGACATTGACGTAATGTAGCTCTTGAAGTAAATATAAGTAGTCGTAAACGTTGATGTAGATGTAGAAATAGCTACAATTGTAGATATAGACACAATCGTAGACGTAAATGAAGATAAAGATGTAGATGAAGATCCTAGTATTGTAGATGAAAATGGTACCTTCATTGTCGAGGACTACACAGTGAAGGATAAGACACACACAAACTCTTCGATAGGGACCAAATAACCATGAGCGAAATTTCAATACTCAGTTTCTGATGCACTTGACTGCAATAATAACATTAGTATATTTCTTCAGTAACTGAAAAGGTCACATCTTGTTTTTAATGTCCGACAAATACCATAAAAAACAGCTGAACTCGAATCCAGCATAGACAATCTTGAATAAATTCTTAGCAAAAGGTTTCGATGCAACTCCAACACCAACCAATGTGAGGGATAACTACCGTCTTCCTGTATTAACTGATATAACTGCGTAATACAAATATGTACGTTAATAAAGCATGGATGAAAATAAAGAGAAACTAAAGTTCCACCAAACAAAGACAACATGCGATACCTGCATAGGGGTGTCGTAAGGGAGGTAACTCCAGTATGCACCTGTGACGATTAACTCTTGCTACAGAATTACCAAATCACAAACTTATATTTGGTCAGAGAAAAAGAAAGGTATACACATTAGAAATAGACTTCTTTGTATTAAAGAAGGAGAAAAAGCCAACAAAATACTTCTTCCGTCTAGAAAATATAAAATTTCATAAGTCAATTAATAAACATACTAAAATATATCTCAAAGAGAAAGGAAATTACTATTAGTAATTCAATAATCAATGATGTAAAAGCCTTTTAAAGAACACTCTATAAGGTGAAAAATGTAAAGATAAGTATTATGAACTGTTCAAGAACTTACATTACAACCGCAATTCTAACTGAGGATATAGAAACAAACTTGGTAAGAGATATTAGAATGGATGAAATTAGTAATATGAAAAAATCAAAAGCCCTGACATTGACGGATTTCCAATTGTCGTCTTTTTTTATTCTTCTGGCAAGAACTCAAATCTGGATATAGAGATTTATGAAACATATACGTGTGAAAAGAATCAAAGGTTTCTGTCCAAGAAGAAAGAAGAAATCGAGAACCATTAGTGAAATCCAACATTACTATATGACATATTGTTTGAAACAAAAAACAAACTATTCCAGGATTATTAATTCTAACTGATTTCAAAAGGATTTTGATACAGTTCTTAGAGACTTATTGAAATCTGGTTTTAGCAAACATTTGGTCCAGAATTTATTCGATGGCTAAATCTTCTGACATTTGAACTAGTATCTTGTGTTATCCAGCATGGTAATGTCGGTTTTTTTGTGACAAATGATCACGGTTAACGTTGTGGACAAGGAGATCTTCCATCCCCCTATCTTTCATATTAAGTAGCTGAAATCAATGGCTGTATGATAAGGAATATTAATGATATTAAAGGAATAGCCACTGACAATAAAGAGTACAACTTGGATATACATGCCGATGACACCGAATTATTTCTTGATGGAACCAAAAAAGTTCATATTTTGTTACTGATTCAATTAATGTTATTTTACAAACATCCTGACTTAAATAAACATTGATAAGACAAAAGCAATTTGGATTGGTTGAAAGGCAAACTGCTCTGATGTAAGTAAGAAAATTCAAACTGAATGGGAAACTGGTGTGTTTGACGTACTAAGAATCAATTTATTGCAAACCTTAACAACCTATAGGGAATCAACACTAGAAAATACGAGAGGAGATATATAGACTGCTTGCGTAATGGAGAAAAAGACGCTTGACACTGACTGAGATAATAACTCTGAAAAAACATCAGGAATATACAAAATGGTACATATTTTAGTACCTTTCCTAAGCCTCCTGAAACATGTATCACTTCCCTGGAAACACTGGGGTTTTTTTCAAATATATTTAGAATGATAAAAATGAAAGGGAAATTATCAAACTAAAGATTCTATAAGAAAGGTGGATTTCGGAACCCAAACTGTTATTGATGCTGTGATACTATCTTATCTTAGACTATATAGCAGGAAAACAAACATCAATAATCCCTGCAATATAATCTTTTATGACATTTTAAGATTTGATGTTGACAGAATAATTCAGATTGATAATCCCTACCGGATAGATGCTTCAAAAGAGTTTAAACAGTACTTACTTGCCAAAATCAAACTGCTGTTCATCATAATGTCTATGACATTTTGTCCCGACCAATTTGACTAAATAATAGTTTAAAAATCAAGCACATTAAAATATATTGGCACACATTACACATTACTGCATAATACATGGATTCACTGAAACCTCACAGAGACCTTTCTATGATAAACTGATCATCTAAAGATGATTTATCAAATGTTTGCAGTTAGAGGCAAGCATAATTGGTTAATTTTGATACTGAATCGCAAAAGATTTTTATAGATTACAAAAAGCAGGGGATGGATTTTCGGTATGAACTTGTGCTTGTTGTCGTTAATACCAAAAGAGAACATACAAGATGAAACTTACAATGAAGGAAACTATGTAGACACTGGCGTATATGTATAAACAAGAATGCATTTCAACAAATGATATCCGCCATTTGAGAAACAGTTTTTAGGACACTATTGGTGAACTAATAACTCTTTTGGGATTTTTACCGCATTACATGTACACATAGCAAAAACGCATGGTGAATGGGTGTTTAGTAATATCCACGTATATACGTGTTCGTTTCTTTGAATAAGTGGGTTAGGTTTAACGCCGCAAAGCATTTCTCTTACATCTCAGAGTATTAGCATAACGTGAACAAAAGCCCAATGTAGTCCGGGTCTTAAACGGATAAGACTTTTTGTGAAACTCGCTAGCACGGGTATAAGCTGACAAATCTAGAACATAATCGGCGCCAAATGGGACATGTTTCTTGCGTGTGCAAGAGTAACAACTCTACACAGTGAACTGTGGTGTCTTGAACGACAGGGGCCCCTAACTACATAAGTAAACACAAATGTAGATGTAAACATATAAGCAGCTGAAAAGCTTCGACGTAGATGTAGGCGAAGGTGTAGCGGTAGACGTAGGCGAACGTTAAGTGTCAGCAGTAGAGGCTGACAAAGATAAGTAATATATGATGGTTAATAAAAACACTGAATATTCTAGGTCAGTTGACGACATTACATATTCCCAAGGAAATACTTAGTTCATGTTTGAAGCATGTGCAGTATACTTTGAGAACTTTTCTAAAATGAAACACAACGTACGAATAATTTCTCTCAGCACTTCATGACCTGTGAAGCTGACAGTATTATGTATGAGACTGAACTTCATGAACCTTCTAAATGGTTATGTCATGAAGCGTTAACCATTAACCAGTGGCACACCTGAGATACGAAAGAGATGTTCACACGTTATGAACAAACAATCTCAGCATGGACCTCGAAATCTTAAGATAAAATAGCTCATTTATTTCCTTATCTGTTTGCAATTCCTGCGCGATGCCAACAAACATTTCCTGCCAAGAAACTGTTCAGCAAACTCGTGGCTGAGGTTGAAGACTAATACATGTGTGTAAGATTGAAGTGGGAGTTAAATCCGACAAGCTACTCTACTAGCAAGGATGCTCTGAGCCGGAGGCACCAGCAACTTCAGGTCTCTTTCACAAAGTCTTCAATTGCTTTGCCACCAACGTTTAAATGTGTAACGAAATCATAGCAGCAGAAGTGCAAGTATCCCCATCCCCCACAGTAGTAGTTCAATCAGCAAAAGAAACATTATCCGTAGCACGTGTTGATAAAATATGTTCATAACAACTGTAAATGTTTATATAATTGTAAAGTAAATGTCAATGAAATTATGCATGTAAAATACACTCAGCATCGGATCAAAACATTGTTTGTGTACAATATCCTGACACATCAATGAATAACTCCAAGCACAATTCCAAGACGTGAACGTTTGCAGTCCATTCAGACTCTTGACTTCAGTATCTAGTGTGACCACCACGAGCGGCAATAACTGCAGCACAGTGTAAATGTACGGAGTGCACTAATCGATTGATGAAGGCCATTTGCACCTGGAACCACACTCTGAGAAGGCCTGGCGCAATAAATCGGCTATGTTCGGCCTTGGTATGACATTATTCAGTCTCCTCTGAATTTCATCCCAAAGATGTTCGATTGGGTTTAAATTAGGACTAAGGGCTGGCCACTGCATAATGTTGACACCGTTCTGCTGTAGGAAGTCCTGTGTAGCTCTGGCAGTATGGGCCCTGGCGTTATCATGCTGGAAAATGTTGCTCCGGTGACGTGCTAAATGTGGTATGACGTGGGGTCTGAGAGCTTGGTCGATGTAGCGCACCGCTGTGATGCCGCCTCCTCTCCCTGGACAAAGGTTCTTGAACACCACAGGACCCATTCTCTGGTTCAGGCCTATTCCACCCCATACCATGATGCTTGCACCTCCCCATGAGTCTCTTTCCATAACACATTGGTCTGAGTAACGCTGGCCACGTCGTCGCCATATTCTTGTTCTGCTATCTGCAGTTGATACGCAGTACCGACTCTCATCTGTGAACAGAACAGTTCTCCATTGCCTGTATCGCCAGTTTTGGTGTTGTAAGGCAAACTGCAGACGTTCACGCCGATGACGAGGGGTGAGGATAGGTCCACGGTAAGGTGTATGGCAATGGAGTTTCCCGCTGTTAAGACGTCGGCGTACTGTATCAGTACTGATTGGTCTTCCGTGTGTTCCCACTGTCTGGCGTGCTGTTTCGGATGCCTGTATGAAGGGATTCTGTACATGCTGTCGCACAACATGGCGGTCTTGTCGTCTTGTGGTCACCCTTGGTCTGCCAGTACGGGGGCGATCATGTGTGGTGTTGGTGGCCCAGAAACGTTGCTGCTGCCTGTAGATGGTCCGAACGTTGACCTGGAAGTGGTTGGCAACGGCTTGTGCAGTGTGGACAGCTTCAGGTCTTCCCAGCGCCTGGTTCCTCTAAGCTGTCGTGAGTCGCGGCGTCCTGCTGACGTTGTCATGTGAATGTTTCAACCAGGTTTGGGGTGCATTTTATAGGGCTGGTCCTTGTGAACAGCACGTGCAGCATGAGTTGCATGAAAAACATGGAGAACACCGTACCATCTCCGAGATCAGGTTGCGTTTTTGAGACCATTTCCTGGGTTCCATTCTGAGTTTGGGAAGGAATGTCTTTGCTCAGGTAAAGTTGGAGATGTTGTCAAAAATATACAATCAAAACATTAAATGAGTTTACAGTTATCCGTTTCTGCGGAGGAAAATTCCAAACTGACGTTTCTTTTGCTGCTTAGTATAGATCGTTTCAAGCTGTGCTACTTTTTTACCAACATCAGACCCTTTTTGTGGGAAAGATATCTGGATATTGCAATCAGAACATGACATGGCAAGATTTTAGTAGTAGTAGAAGTAGTAGTAGTAGTAGTAGTAGTAGTAGTAGTAGTAGTAGTAGTGGTAGTCATGGTAGTAATAATGGTAGTGATAGTAGTAGTAGTTGTGAGTGAGTGACTGTCTGAGTGAGTGAGTTTGCTTTCAAGCCCAGTTTAGCAATATTCCAGCAATATCACGTCGGGAGCACAGCAAATGGGCTTCACACATTGTACCCAAATGGGGAATCGAACCCGGGTCTTCGGCGTGACGCTTTAACCACCGGGCTACCCCACCGCCCCAACGAAACTACTACTACTGGTAGTAAATGTTGCAGTGGTGGTGGTAGTAGATTATCCCCAACTCCAACAAAGGTAATCGAAGCAGTAGAGGAAGAGACATCAGTACGTGTTATTGGCACTTGTAAATGTTTAAGTAAATGTAACTGACGACCTGTAGTGACGTTTTCCACTTCCACCATTTAAAATAGCAACCATACCAATCTCGTGTGCTAGCGCACATTCTTGTAAATGAAGGTATAATGATGTTCCAGGACTTGCCAGTGTAACACATACACCTTCTGTCCCTGGTTATCTTCACATCAATTATTCAACTCCTCACGTCATTACTCCCTCAACTGTAACGTTAAGCCTTATTGTCTTAAATGCTCCAGTCATGTAAATTATCTGATGATGTGACTTGTAAATCTTTGCAAAGCGGCAGGTAAGGATTACGTCATAGTTTCAAGATACAGTCCAGAGGGAAATAGCCCCGGGCTAACGCGTAATTCTCACTGCAAAATTTTCTGTGATTGGTCATGTAAAGATTAACTCATATGGAGTCATGGATAGAAATATCAAAACGTCATCTCAAGCACAAGTGTAAATTGCTACAGAATGTATATCAAATACTAAACGTCACAACGCATGCTTGTCTCAGTTGCCAAAGGAGATAAAATTCGCTGTGCAGAGCTGCATTGCAAGTGCGTGCCAGAAATTTCTGATTCCCACTGATAATGTTTCTTGCTTTCAAAGCATCTGACTTGTACCCATCAGTTTCAAACAGAACACACGAGGGGTCCCTGAAACGTTCTGAACTATACAGTGGAGGGTGTATGGCACACGACACAAATGTTTGTCTGTATCATCTACAATACTTCCAAAGTTTTCACGTGACATTTGAACCCAATTACCAGTCAAGCATTCAGCATATTTCTGCAGGAATCAAAGTGACAAGGTACGCTCTAGACCACACAGGTTACCGCAACATATCTCCAACGGCAATGAATACATGCAACAGCCAATGTTTAGAATGTAGTGGCAGCATCAGAGCATGATGTTCCTTCCCCTGTCACTGCTACGAGGCGGGCAGTGGAAGTCGAGACAGGAAAAAAAGCCTCGAATAACATCAAAGATGAGGATGACATCCATGTGTAACCACTGGGGAAATGTTTATACAATAAGCTTTAGGATTATGGATGACCGATGACTGACCACATGTCACATAGCCAATACAGACATTTCTCTTGAGAGAGTTGAGCAAATTTCGAATATTGAACCTGGCATGTTAAAGGTTTCAGCAAGCTTGGTTCCAGGGCTTTGAACTCCTAATCAGATAAACCTGTTTGAATCTGACTGGCAGGGCCGTGACTTCTATTCTCCAAAACACTACTACCTTCCCCTTCACAGGAAGGTCAGACCTACAGTGACCAATATTATTCTGAACTGCTTTCGCACTGCGTAGGAATATCAAGATTAAACATTTTGCTAACTCACACAAGGGGAGTTGCTCTATCAGGAACATGCTCCTGCCTACATGCCTGTTGTCAAGGCAGCCATTTATGGATATTAAACTCACTGAATACCATTCGTATTCAACATATATGACACAGCCATACGTCCATCTCTCCCCACAGAGAGTTGTCTTGCCAGCAATATATAATGCTAGTGAGCTCATATCTGCTGTTCACAAAAGAAGCTGGCGTTGACTAAATCACTCACTCACTTGTCGGATCATCATCTAAACTGTTTAACATTTATTCAATATTTCATGCATATTACTAAATGCTGAAACTGACGTCACCATATATTTAAGACATTCAATTTGTTGATGTACTTACTGAAAGGTGTATATGCTTTCTATGTGGTTGACCGCCTCCGTGGTGTAGTGGTTAGAGCGTCCGCCCCGACCGCGTCATACCAAAAAGACGTTAAAATATGGTACTTGTTGGTCCCTGTCTGGCGCTCGGCATTAATGGGTACAACAAGGTCTGGTCGGCTCGGAGTCAGTATAATGTGTCTGATAGGGGTATTCATGCTACACTGCGGCATTGTATCTCAGTGGGCTAGCACTATAAAACCAGCTTCAGTCTGGGTTAGTACAAGCAGCCGCACATACACATACACACGCATGCACGTCGTCATATGAGCGAAATATTCTCAAGCAGGACGTTAAACCCAATTTCACCTCACCTCACCTTCTATGTGGTTGAGTAAATTGTCTGTGATTCAAAATAACAACATGGGTCTTTCATTTGACCTGTGGTTTACCCCAATAAACATTCATTTCCAAAACTCATTCCTGGAAACAGGTGATAGAGCTTAATACCAAATAATATCATTAGCTGTTGGTGTGATTAAACCGCATTATCAAGGACATTTATCCTGTAACCTGGAAGTTAATGTAACAACAGACAGAAATAGCACAAATTTTGATGATCGTATCGTCAAAACTGTTCTTCTTGGTCTCCTTGAACCCAGTGTGTTGTTGTGTCATACTGAAATTAAGCTAAATGCTGCCTGACTCTGTTGCCTTCTCAATAGGAATATAATCAATGATCGAGGGAATCATGCAAACGACCGATCATGGAGTCTCGTTTCATAAAAGGTCATCCATCAGCTGATATGCAATGGTTGGTTAAAATACATCCATATGTTTCTTGTCACAGAAATGCTGGACAAATGTGATGATTAAGCGTTTGGAAGTGTCCAATCGGTATTTTATCTGCCATTACACCCAGATGATGTTTACCTGTTTTACAGGGGGGCGTCTGTATCTTTAGCCTTAGCAGATCAAGACAATCGTAAATATTCCTTTCTTGTCGAGCACCATACCATAAGTTCTTCTTCATAGCGCATATATTTCTCAAACAGCACTTTAGAATATATGCAATTTGTTCAATTTTCACTAAACGGCACCTCCTACTTAAAATCGGCTCTGTTGTCCTACAAAACAGTGGATTAAAACGTATATTTGCATATTCACATGATTGTGTCTAACTGTACAATTTTCAATCTATTTCAACTTTTCATAATATATCATCATATAATCAAATTAGTTATAACGTTTATGTTTTGTGCGGATAGCTAATTGCTCTTCTTTATACACAAAGATTTTTCGACCCTATTATCAGAACATTGTTGTAATTTTTTTCTTTTGAGTAAGCTGAAGAAGCAAAACTTACTGAACATTGCTAACGGGCACAACTGAACTACGTTCTTGATTACGCTTCATGACATAGTATTTCAGTGTAAGCGTCAAATGGCTCTACAGAGGGTATTCGCGAACAGGGAAAGCGTCACCTGGCTCAGCGGTAACACATACATTCGCAGAATTTGCATAAAAGAACCTCATTCTATGTGGTTGTTTCTTGAACACAAAACTGAAATAATATGCAATCTCAATCCATTAAATTACGTATTACAATGAAATTACTATCTGCCTGTTTCAGTGATACTGGATCCGTGAAGGTCCGGTTTAGAATATTGGCCTTCAGTAACCCATGCTTGTCGTAAGAGGCGACTAACGGGATCGGGTGGTCAGGCTCGCTGACTTGGTTGACACATGTCATCGGTTCCCAATTGCGCAGATCGGTGCTCATGCTGTTGATCACTGGATTGTCTGGTACAGATTCGATTATTTACAGACCGCCGCCATATAGTTGGAATATTGCTGAGTGCGGCATAAAACTAAACTAACTCACTCACTTCAGTGACACTGTCATTTCTAGATTGCAAAAAAGATCAAAGCAAGATTCCCTTGCCATTTCCGGGACAAATAACGCGATTTCCTGTACCAAATGACCTTACACAGTGACCATTTTCATCCGAAGCTGAAATATCATATAATATCAACTGTCAGATTCCCGGTGAAATTACCATGTCACTTGACACAATAAAGGCATATATCCCCGGAAGATATAGCCTTCTCCTTGCGTAAAGATAATCTATATCATATGTTACTGACACCAACTTAGATTGCAAGTAGCAAACCAATATGCTAGATGCATGTGTACACATGGCAAAATGTAGCTTCCGAGCATTAGATATATTGTGCTTAATCCATGCACACTGTACTCTATGTCCTGAAAACTCAGGTTCAGACACTGCTCATTTCTAATTCTTAGCTATATTAAGAATATCCCTGTTAAAAAATTGATATTTATATTACAGTAGCCAGTTCAGAGATATCGACTTTAGAATTACTTAAGCTTGAAAAGTAATTTCTCCCAATTATTGTTCACTGCAAATGTCGGTTGTAAATGTGTCTTAGGTTAAATATACCGTTGGCGCCACCTTTCAAGGAAAAAACTCGATTTTATTGAAAACCTGGCTTAAAACAATATTCTGTCTCAAACGAGAAACCTTGTCATCTGATTTAATTTGCTCTTCAACGTGATACGGAAAAACCGGACGCGATATGTTTGGCCTTTGTCTGAAACAGATCGTGCCTTGGGGACCTTGAAGTCGAGCCATTTGATGAAGTACATCACGAACATGATACTTGCATCATTCACTGAAGTAGTTCACATCTAGTGATTGTGGGGTCCTTTTGAAATGTATTTTGACAGTTGTAACAGTTGTGTATATACTCACTATGATGAACATGTTCGGATAGGAATCAACAGAACTTCAATACTTATGCTTTAGTTTCATCCTCTGTCCTGGATGTCTTTTATTTTATCAAGGCAAGAATGCATTAAGGATTTGTATAAAGGATTATCAATGTATGATAACCTTGTACATGAAGTTGTAAATTGTACATTACGTACACATTAGAATCTATATCGAAAAACGATTTTATAATTCATATATCTGGAAGTTGAAAATCATAATCATTCGTGAATTGGCAATGTGACGCCAGTTGTGCAACCAAAGAGGAACACTTGTTATGTGCTGTTTAATGACACTGGGCTCCACACGCAATTCAGAGTTCTTCTGTTTTTACTCAATTCCGACACGAGTTCCCAAACATGCATGGTGCATAGAAGCACATAACTAGCACGTCGGTCAATAACGATTTCCTGGTTATTTTCTCGGTTGTGTCGGCCTGGCGATGAGGCTCAAGCTACATGTATGGAAAGAGGAAAACAGATAGAAAGAAAATACGCAACTGTGAGAACTCGCGTCTCAAAAGCTTTTAACTTTTCTTTGCCTGTTGTATTGAACAGTTCTATCAGCACAAAATGTAAAAGCTGCAGGAAATGTCGGTGTTTTGTTCTGCCACGCTGAGTTGTCTAAAAAAGAATAAGATGAAAAGGGTTGCATAAAGTTCTTTACAATATTGTAAATATCGTCATAAAAGGCTGAAAACAAGTCCTGGCAGATTGCATTATTCATTTCTTTCTTCAGTTGCAGTGACTTGAATAATCCTCCGAACTCCTACGACTTTTACTTTGAAGGAGCCAGTTCATTCCCAAATAGAAAAATATGCTACCCGCAACAAGGTATGCGAATACAGTTGAGAGAATGACTGTTACAGAAAAACGTGATATATGGTTGTTGAATATGGATCACAATCAATCAAACAAAAATACCAGGTTTCTCCTTAACTGAGCACTGAGTGTGCTGCCTACATCAAGTTGGATTACATGCTTGTGTCAGTCTGAAGTGATAAGAGTCTTCAGTGACGTCCCTAAGCCTGGTAGCATTGCATTGCTCGTGTTGTAACTCTTATTATTTTCCCCAAACCGCACAAGAAGCCTAAATGTTCGAGAAGAATATTATTGCAAGCGTGTGAAGTGTTATTATCAACTCGGCCCCCGACATATAATACACAGTGGGTGCATTATCATCTGTCTACACTCTATCCCAAGCTACCGTGTAACATCTGATTGGAAAGAGCAATGACATCGGCAATTGTGCGGCAATAGAGTCTTCATATGTATTAATTAATTTTGTTTTTGCATCCTCTAGAAAATATGTCAACCCTTCGCAACTAATGTACTTACTGCATGACATATTTAGGGATAGTCTCACGTTTCTCGTCTTGTCACTCGTGGGTTATACATAAAGCATACAATTTCCCTATTTTGATACGAAAAATTCAGGAATTTTAACGGTAAATATAACATCCGTGATCAGTCACATGTGGTTCCATGGTGTTAAAATCTAGCGAACAAATTGTTTATTAACATATCACCAGTTGCTGTTAACGGTTGATCGTCGGGATGATTACGTTCACAATTCCAGATGGGACAAACCTGAAAAAGTACTAATACTGAGGAATTATAATCTCAGATTTAACATTTGACCACATTCGAAATGACACTGCAAATTCATAGCTGTCGGCCGGATGAGCTGGGTGAGGGCACAAAGTACCTGATGTAGACTACCAAATCTCAGACTTCCATTTTTGTTGAAGCCGCAATGACTAAGTAGGTTAGATTGCTGACTTTCTGTAATGGTGATTTCTGTACCTGACTGACACCGTGTCTTCGAATCCTGTATTAGTTAGTGAGTGAGTTTAGTTTTACGCCGCGCTCAGCAATATTCCAGCTATATGGCTCCGGTATGTAAATAATCGAATCTGGACCAGCCAATCCAGGGATCAACAGCATGAACATCGATCTACGCAAATGGGATACGATGACTTGTGTCAACCCATTCAGCGAGCCTGACCACCCGATCCCGTTAGTCGCCTCTTACGACAAGCATGGGTTACTGAAGATCAGTTCTAACCCGGATCTTCACAGGTAGAATCCTGTATTAGACCCAACCAAAACAAAGTAAATCAGATGGCTAGTTTCAGCATTTCACATATATATCATTTTCTGCGTCAACCTCTGATGGCATTTGCTTTCACATTTCAGACATTGTTGTGAATCCTTGAAATTGTCCAGCGAAATCTATGGTGCCAACGTTTCGGGAATACAAGCTACAAAATCATTTCTATAACCATAACAAATCTGTACTAAAATCTGACTCCACTACAATTTCTATATATTACATGTAAACAATACTAAATTGCAGCCTCCATTTCCTGTGGTAGTTTGACATATAACCTGGAACGTTAACTTCTTTGATGAAATCACCACATCAATTATTCAGCTCTGTACATCATTAGCCTCACTTCTGACACGGTTATGAGCTATTGACCCACACATCTTAAAAGCCAGAATTATACATAAATTCACATAAAGTAGGAATCATGTCAAATTTCACTGTGCCACTGACATGACAGATAAAACGTCATGAATCGGTTTATATGCATTAGAAAAGAGCAGGTAAATAGCTCCACAGTCGTTGAGCATGTGCATGGAAGGGACATAACTCTTGTGTTTCCATTACCGCCTACACATTCTGCTCCTTCATGATGGTTACGACTTGTTAACATCGCCAAGTCTTAACTATGAAGTCGTAACTCTAAGTAATTTCCTGACCTGTCTGCCAGACCATCTAAACAGTCTCAGCGAGAAGGAAATCCAGAAATATGTCCACCATAAATTATTCACTTTAACAGCTATAATATTCTGTAAACACTGTCGGGAACCCATGACACTCACATAAAAGTACAGACCAACCAAACAGATGCGAAAAACTCTTGATAATGTATTTCCTAACGCTGTGAGCATTTAGTTAACTGAGGCCGAGGTCGTAATCGTCCATGACCAGTCGGTTTCTCAATTACAATTGCATTTTCTGTTACAGTAGTCTCCATCCACTAAAGCGATGCGTGTGTGTGTCTACATCAGTAACTACCAGCGTTATCAGGCTGTGGAATATTGCATTCAGCTTCTCTGGTTTTGCAAAGGTTCTTGACAAAGAATATATCTAAATATCTAATATCAGGACTCTCGCATATTGTTAGTGCCAGGATCGTGGCAGGTGTATGATGAACGAATACATGCTCTGCAAACAGATAAACCTTCTATAGGATGATTGCGCATACAAACTTGTACACCTGGCTGTGAACAAGATAGATCAGTTGCAATGCACACCAAGCTTGCGACACGTCGACTTTGCTCACAGAGAGCCTTTCGTGACGTCGTATGTGATAACACTGCGATCATTCAATGGAGATTGCCATTCGGTTTACAATAGAAGTGACAAAACCCTTTCCACATCCATAAGAAATCTCTGCTAAAAGCAGAATCGATTGTAATATTGTGACTGTATCATGAGTATATATCTGTTTCAGCAGTATTACATCCGTACGATGTTGTAACCAAATCGAGTCTGGACCAGACAGTCCAGTGATTGCCACCATACGATACGATGACAGAGCATGTGTCCATGAATAAGTATGAAATAGTGATGATACCAGGTGTTCGCGAAAACAATCCCTTCAGCTATTTGCAATGTTGGATAATCTAACCATACATTGAAATAACGTGCTACGATTAAAATTAGTAGTAAGTTTAAATTTACTTTGAATGTTTTGGGACTTACGTACCCTCTCAGGAGGACAATAATTTTACAATTCTTCAACCCCCTTTGAGGGTACAGCCACTAACAATCTCAGTTACTAATTAATCTAAACTACCAACCATAAAATGACGTCTATCTGCAAAACATATCAATCAAACATATTCAATTAACTCTATTTCTTTTAAAAATTCAATAATAAAATGGCAATTAACATTACTAAAAAGATTCTTCAACGGTTTTACTTCGAAATATATTTCCCTTGTGATGGACATCGGTTCCCAATTACGCAGATCGATGCTCATGCTGTTGATCACTGGATTGTCTGGTCCAGACTCGATTATTTACAGACCGCCGCCATATAGCTGGAATATTGCTGAGTACGGCGTAAAACTAAACTCACTCACTCACTCACTCACTCCCTTGTGATGGAAAAATCAATACAGACACGCAAGACATGCTGGACCGTGATTCTTTCATCACAAGGGGTGCAAAATGGAGGATCTTCACCTTTAAACAAATACTCATGAGTATACCTGCTGTGGCCAATGCGTCGCATGATGATCTTTTCAAATCTGGACTGATGTAAGATCTAATGATAGCTTTGAAATCAGAGTATGGAATGAGAAAAGCCGTCAAACTAAACTCACTAAACATTTATCGCTTCCCTGGAAACGATGGGGTTTTCAAAAATATATTTGGAATGATAAAAATAAAAGGGAAGTTATGAAAAGATTATGTAAGGAAGGTGGTTTGCGAAACAAAATGCTATGATACTATCTATTCTTAGACTATGTAGCAGGAAAACAAACATCAATATATGCCATGCAATGTAGCTATTTATGACATTTTAAGATTTGGAGGGAATGTTGACAGAATAATTTAGGTTGATTATCCCTACCAGATAGAAGCTTCAAATGTGTTTAAACAGTACTTGTCAAAAACAAACTGCTGATAATCATAATATCTATGACATTTTGTCCCGACCAATTTGACTAAATGATAGTTTAAAAATCAAACACATGGATTCACTGAAACCTCACAGAGACCTTGTGATAAACCGATTATCTAAAGAGGTTTTACCAAATGTTTGCAGTTCGAGGCAAGTATAACTGGTTAACTTTGATACTGAATGGCAAATGGATTACAAAATTCGATCAAGGGATTGATGTTCGGTATGAATTTGTGTCTGTTATTGTTTATTGGTGGTGATGTTTTCTGTTGCTTCTGTTGCTTTGTAGAGACTTCAATAAGAAGACTGCCACTTGCAATGTAGGGAAACTACGTAGACACTGACCTATATCAATAAGCAAGAATGTATTTCAACAAATCCTTTCCGCCATTTTGGAAATAACTTTTATGACACTATTGGTGAACTAATAACTGTTTGGAGTTACCGCGTTGGATGTATTAACAGCAAACAAGCAGGGTGAATGTGTGCTCAGTAATATCCACGTATATATGTTACAGTCAGACTGTGCAATCAGTCATTTCATGAAATGACTGAAACTTTCAATCAATTCGTGATATGACTGTTCTGGTCAGTCAGTTCATGAAATAATTTAAATCTCTAGTCATTTCATGAAATGACTGAAATTTTGCCCTGTGAGTTACACTATCTGACTGAAATGGTTGTTCGTTGGTGATACTTCATATATGATAAAACAAAATATACATATCATATTTTTTATTTCATATACAAATAATCAGATAACAATCATTATTCATAGCACATACACAGAACTACCTATTCTTACCACTTATCAATCTTCTCCTGGAAAGAATTAATCCCTGAGAAGCCAACCCAGGACAGCAGATAAGGATGTTGTGATAGATATGTTGCTTCAGAGTCCACTCCCTGACAACTCATTGTAAGATTGAGCTAATTAGGATGTTTTCATATCTTTCAGAATACTCCAAACAAGATTAGAAATTCCATTATTCAATATGCCTATATCTATTTCAGTCAGACAGTGTAACTCACAGGGCAAAATTTCAGTCATTTCATGAAATGACTAGAGATTTCAATCATTTCATGAACTGACTGACCAGAACAGTCATATCACGAATTGACTGAAAGTCTGACTGTAAGATTCGTATGAAATCCGACCGCGACGTTGCCAACCATTGCCAACGTTGGGCCAACTTTGGAATGCTAGCTGTCACTGCTACGAGGCGGGCAGTGGAAGTCGAGACAGGAAAAAAAGAGCATCGAATAACATCAAAGATGAGGATGACATCCATGTGTAACCACTGGGGAAATGCTTATACAATAAGCTTTAGGATTATGGATGACCGATGACTGACCACATGTCACATAGCCAATACAGACATTTCTCTTGAGAGAGTTGAGCAAATTTCGAATATTGAACCTGGCATGTTAAAGGTTTCAGCAAGCTTGGTTCCAGGGCTTTGAACTCCTAATCAGATAAACCTGTTTCAATCTGACTGGCAGGGCCGTGACTTCTATTCTCCAAAACACTACTACCTTCCCCTTCACTGAAAGGTCAGACCTACAGTGACCAATATTATTCTGAACTGCTTTCGCAACTGCGTTGGAATATCAAGATTAAACATTTTGATAACTCACACAAGGGGAGTTGCTCCATCAGGAACATGTTCTTGCCTACATGCCTGTTGTCAAGGCAGCCATTTATGGATATTAAACTCACTGAATACCATTCGTATTCAACATATATGACACAGCCATTTCTTCATCTCTCCCCACAGAGAGTTGTCTTGCCAGCAATATATAATGCTAGTGAGCTCATATCTGCTGTTCACAAAAAAGCTGGCGTTGACTAAATCACTCACTCACTTGTCGGATCATCATCTAAACTGTTTAACATTTATTCAATATTTCATGCATATTACTAAATGCTGAAACTGACGTCACCATATATTTAAGACATTCAATTTGTTGATGTACTTACTGAAAGGTGTATATGCTTTCTATATGGTTGGGTAAATTGTTTGTGATTCAAAATCACAACATGGGTCTTTCATTTGACCTGTGGTTTACCCCAATAAAAATTCATTTCCAAAAACTCATTCCTGGAAACAGGTGATAGAGCTTAATACCAAAAAATAGCATTACCTGTTGGTGTGATTAAACCACATTATCAAGGACATTTATCCGTTTATGTTCTCCGGTAACCTGGAAGTTAACGTGATCCTAGTTAATGTAACACTAGAGGGAAATAGCAACCATTTGTATCGTCAAAACTGTTCTTCTTGGTCTTCTTGAACCCAGTGTGTTGTTGTGTCATACTGAAATTAAGCTAAATGCTGCCTGACTCTGTTGCCTTCTCAATAGGAAT
Source organism: Haliotis rubra (assembly GCF_003918875.1). Taxonomy (NCBI): domain Eukaryota; kingdom Metazoa; phylum Mollusca; class Gastropoda; order Lepetellida; family Haliotidae; genus Haliotis; species Haliotis rubra. The sequence continues at coordinate 2,045,914 of NW_025767357.1, read as the reverse complement.
ATAATCAATGATCGAGGGAATCATGCAAACGACCGATCATGGAGTCTCGTTTCATAAAAGGTCATCCATCAGCTGATATGCAATGGTTGGTTAAAATACATCCATATGTTTCTTGTCACAGAAATGCTGAACAAATGTGATGATTGAGCGTTTGGAAGTGTCCAATCGGTATTTTATCTGCCATTACACCCAGATGATGTTTACCTGTTTTACAGGGGGGCGTCTGTATCTTTAGCGTCAGCAGATCAAGATTAGTAAATTTCTTTATAGTAATTATATATCATCATATAATCAATTACAAAACAGTGGATTAAAACGTATAACGTTTGTCTATGTTTTGTATATCATCATATAATCAAATTAGCTGATAGCTATGATGTCAAAATACTCTTCTTTATACACAAAGATGTTTGGACTCTTTCATCAGTGCATAACTGAACTACGTTCTTGATTACGGTTCTTGACATAGTATTTCAGTGTAAGCGTCACATGGCGGTACAGTGGGTATTCACAAAAAGGGAAAGCGTCACCTGCCTCAGCGGCAACACATACATTCGCTGAATTTGCATAAAAGAACCTCATTCTATGTAGTCGTAGTTTATTGAACACAAAAAAAATATTATGCAATTTCAATCCATTAAATTACGTATTACAATGGAGTTTCTTTCTGCCTGTTTCAGATATACTGTGATATCTAGATTGCAATAAAGATCAAGCAAGATACCCTTGACATTTCCGGAACAAATAACGCAATTTCCTTTACCCAATGACTTTACACAGTTACCATTTTCATCCAAAGCTGCCCCTTTCATATAATATCACCTTTGTTAGATTTACGGTGAAATAAAGGAATATATGCCCGGAAGATAAACCTTCTCCTTGCGTAAAGATAATCTATGTCAGATGTTACTGACACCAACTTAGATTGCAAGTAGCAACTATTATGCTAGATGCACCTGAACACGTGGCAAATGTAGCTTCCAAGCATTAGATATATCAGACACTACTCATTTCTAATTCTTAGCTACATTAAGAATATCCCCGTTAAAACAAATTGATATATATACCACAGTAGCCAGTTCAGAGATATCGACTTTAGAATTACTTTAGCTTGAAAGTAATTTCTCCCAATTATTCAAGTTCACTGCAAATGTCGGATGTAAATGTGTCTTAGATTAAATATACCGTTGGTGCCACCTTTCCAGGAAAAACGCATTTTTATTGAAGATCTGACTTAAAACAATAGTCTGTCTCAAAAAAACAACAACTGTCATCTGATTCAATTTGCTCTTCAACGTGGTACGGAAAAACCGGACGCGATATGTTTGGCCTTTGTCTGTAGCAGATTGTGCCTTGGGGACCTTGAAGTCGAGCCATTTAATGAAGTACACCACGAACATGATATTTGCTTCATTCACTGAAGTAGTTCACATCTAGTGTTTGTGGGGTCCTTTCGAAATGTATTTTGACAGTTGTAACAGTCGTGTGTATACTCACTGATTGTACTTTATGATGAACATGTTCGGATAGGAATCAACAGAACTTCAATACTTATGCTTTAGTTTCATCCTCTGTCCTGGATGTCTTTTATTCTATCAAGACAAGAATGCATTAAGGATTCACATAAAGGTTCATCAATGTATAATGAATTTGTACATGAAGTTGTAAAGTTGTACATTACGTACACATTAGAATCTATATCGAAAAACGATTTTATATTTCATATAACTGGAAGTTCAAAAACATAATCATTCGTGAAATGGCAATGTGACGCCAGTTGTGCAACCGAAGAGGAACACTTGTTATGTGCTGTCTAATGACACTGTGCTCCACACGCAATTCAGAGTTCTTCCGTTTCTACTGAATTTCGACACGAATTCCCAAACATGCATGGTGCATAGAAGCACATAACTAGCACGTCGGTCAATAACGATTTCCTGGTTTATTTTCTCGGTTGTGTCGGCCTGGCGATGAGGCTCAAGCTACATGTATGGAAAGGGGAAAACAGATAGAAAGAAAATACGCAACTTTGAGAACTCGCGTCTCAAAAGCTTTTAACTTTTCTTTGCCTGTTGTATTGAACAGTTCTATCAGCACAAAATGCAAAAGCTGCAGGAAATGTCGGTGTTTTGTTCTGCACGTTGAGTTGTTTAAAAATGAAAAAGATGGAAAGGGTTGCACAAAGTTCTTTACAATATTGTAAATATCGTCATAAAAGGCTGAAAACAAGTCCTGGCAGATTGCATTATTCATTTCTTTCTTCAGTTGCAGTGACTTGAATAATCCTCCGAACTCCTACGACTTTTACTTTGAAGGAGCCAGTTCATTCCCAAATAGAAAAATATGCTACCCGCAACAAGGTATGTGAATACAGTTGAGAGTATGACCACTACAGACATAAATGATATATGGTTGCTGAATATGGATCTCAATCAATCAAACAAAAATACCAGGTTTCTCCTTAACTGAGCACTGAGTGTGCTGCCTACATCAAGTTGGATTACATGCTTGTGTCAGTCTGAAGGAATAAGAGTCTTCAGTGACGTCCTAAGCCTGGTAGCATTGCATTGCTCTTGTTGTAACTCTTATTGTTTTCCCCAAACCGTACAAAACGCCTAACTGTTGGAGAATGTTATTGCAAGCGCGTGAAGTGTTATCATCAACTCGGCTCCCTAAATATAATACACAATGGGTACAATGCCATCTGACACTGTCTACACCCTATCCAAAGCTACAATGCAATATATGAATCGAAAAAGGCAATCATCGGTATTGACACTGGCAATCATGCAGTAATACGGTCTTCATATGTATTTGTTTTTGCATCCGCTAGAAATACAGTCAATCCTTCTCCACTAAATGTATTTACTGCATGACATATTTAGCAATAGTCTCACGTTTCCCGCCTCGTCAAGGATCCATAACTCGTGCGTTATATATAGGCACAAAGTTTCCCTATTTTAATTCGAACATTTCAGCAACTGAATGGTAAATACGACATCCGTGATCAGTCGCATGTGCGTTCCATGGTACTAAAATCCAGCAAACTATTGCCTATTAACATATCGCCACATGCTGTTAACAGTTCATTGTCAGAGTGATTATGTTCACAATTCCAGACAAACCTGAAATAGTACTAATACTGAGAAAGTTTAATCCCAGATATTACATGTTACATCTGACCACATTCGAAATGACACTGTTTAGTCATAGCTGTCGGCAGGATGAGCTGGGTGTGGGCACAAAGTACTTGATGTAGACTACCAAATCTCAGACTTCCATTTTTGTTGAAACCGCGGTGGTTAAGTGACTTGCGCTAACTTTCTGTAATGGTGATTCGTGTACATGACTTACACCGTCTCTTCGAATCCTGTATTAGACCCAACCAAAACAAAGTAAATGAGATAGCTAGGTTCCTCATTTCACATATACATCATTTACTGACTAAACCTCTGATGACATTGTTGTAAATCCTTGAAATTGCCCTCCTAAATATATGGCGCCAACGTTCCGTGAATACAAGCTACAAAGCCATTTCAACAACCACAACAAATCTGTACTTCATTGTAAACAATACTGAATTGCAGCCTCCATTTCCTGTGGTTGTATAACATATAACCTGGAACGTTAACTGTTGAAATCACCACATCAATTATTCAGCACTGCACACCATTAGTGTCACTTCTGAAACGGTTATGAGATCTTGACCCACGAAGCTTATCTTAAAAGCCCAAATTATGCATGAATTTACATAAAGTAGGAATCATGTCAAGTCCCACTGCATCTCAGACGTGACAGATAGAACCTGATGAATCAGTTTTATACGCATTAGAAAACAGCTGGTGAACAGCTCCAGAGAGCATGTGCATTGAAGGGATATAACACATTCTGCTGCATCATGTCGGTCACCTGTTAACATCGCCAGTCTTTATTGTTGTATGAAGTCGTAATTCTAAGTAATGTCCTGTCTGCCTGATTGTCTAAACAGTCTCAGCAAAAAGGAAATCCAGGAATATATCCCCAATACATTATTCACTTCAACAGTTAAAATGTTCTGTAAACAAAACACTCCAAACATTCAAATAAAAGAACAGGCTAGCCAAACAAATATGTAAAACATTTGATAATGTATTTCCTATTGCTGTGATCATATATACATCTGTGCATAAATTAAGCACCACCCTATATTTTTCCATATTTGCAGATCACGTATGCCATCATACACCTGACACGACCCTGTTACTAACATTAACACATATTTCCAGAGTCCTGATATTAGTTATTTAAATAAAAATATTCTCTGTATGCAATGTTCTACAGCCTGATAACACTGGCAGTTGCTGATGTGGAGCTCGGGACACCTGGATATAACATTAATATATATGCGGGGTGCTGATATTAGTTATTTAAATATATTCTCTGTCAATAACCTTACAAATCCAGAGATGCTGAATGCAATGTTCTACAGTCTGATAACACTGGTAGCCTCGACTAAGTGGGTTGAGACTGCTACCACGGTCGATGCAATCGTAACTGAGATATCGACGATGGTCATGGACGATTACGATCTTGGCACCTAGACACCTGTGCATTAATTAAGCACCACCCTATTTTGAAAATAAGATGTGATGTTACAGAAAAGTTAGGGTATATCCATCAATTTAATCCACCTGTAGTTAAAGAAGCTTTATCCACTGACAGTTTCACAAATGTCATAACCTATTCTATTCTTTATGAAAGAATATGTTGATGAAAATGTGATGGGACTGAATTTTTACCCCAATAACTATTCCTCTCCTGCTTAAACTACACAATTAAATTAAGTTTTGACTAAAAATAACAATTCTGTTATATACTATTAGGACATATACATTTTAACCAACCATTGCATATCAGCTGATCGATGACCTTTTATGAAACGAGACTTCATCGGTCGTTTGCAGGATTCCCTCGATCATTGATTATATTCCTATTGAGAAGGCAACAGAGTCAGGCAGCATTTTCCTCAATTTTAGTATGACACAACAATACACCGTGTTCAAGAATACCAAGAAGAACAGTTTTGACGATATGATCACCAGAAAGGTTGTAATTTCTATCAGCTAATGCCTAAGAGGCGACTAACGGTATCGGGTGGTCAGGCTCGCTGACTTGGTTGACACATGTCATCGGTTCCCAATTGCGCAGCTCGATGCTCATGCTGTTGATGACTGGATTGTATGGTCCAGACTCGATTATTTACAGACCGCCGCCATATAGCTGGAACATTGCTGAGTGCGGCGTAAAACTAAACTCACTCACTCACTATCAGCTAATGTTATTGTTTGGTATTAAGCTCTATCACCTGTTTCCAGGAATGACGTTTGGAAATGAATTTTTATTGGGGTAAAACACAGGTCAAACGAAAGACTCATGTTTTTATTTTGAATCACAGAAAATAAGAGCATTTAATACAAAAACGTTTAACATTTCAGTCGAGGGAGTAATGATATGAGGAGTTGAATAATTGATGTGAAGAGAACCAGGGACAGAAGGTGTATGTGTTACACTGGCAAGTCCTGGAACATAATTATACTGTTATTTACAAGAATGTGCTCTAGCACACGAGATTGGTATGGTTGCTATTGGTGAATAAATGGTAGAAGTGGAAAACGTCACTACAGGTCGTCAGTTACAGTTGCATTTACATAAACATTTACAAGTGCCATTAACATGTACTGATGTCTCTTCCTCTACTGCTTTGATTACCTTTGTTTAAGTTGTGTATAATCACGGCGATGACCGGTTGATTCCCCACATGGATACCATGTGTGAAGCCCATTTCTGGTGTTCCCCGACGTGATATTGCTGGAATATTGCTAAAACGGGCGTATATCTAAACTAACTCACTCACCCACCCACTCACTCACTACTACTACTACTACTACTACTACTACTACTACTACTACTACTACTACTACTACTACTACTACTACTGCTACTGCTACTGCTGCTACAACTACTACTACTACTACTGCTGCTACTACTACTACTACTACTACTGCTACTACTACCACTACCCATGTTGCTACCATGACTACTACTACTACTACTACTACTATTTAAAGTCCTGTCATGTCCTGTCCTGGTCTTAGTGTCCAGACATTTTCCCACAACAAAAGGGTCTGATGTTGGTGAATAAGTAACACAGCTGGAAACGATCTACATTACATGTATTATTTCATTGACATTTACTTCTACTACTACTACTACTACTACTACTACTACTACTACTACTACTACTACTGTTTCTTTTGCTGATTCTACTACTACTGTGGGGGATGGGGATACTTGCACTTCTGTTGCTATGATTTCGTTACACATTTAAACGTTGGTGGCAAAGCAATGGAAGACTTTGTTAAAGAGACCTGAAGTTGCTAGTGCTTCCCGCTCAGAGCATCCTTGCTAGTAGAGTAGCTTGTCAGATTTAACACCCACTTCAATCTTACACACATGTATTCGTCTTCAACCTCAGCCACCAGTTTGCTGAACAGTTTCTTGGCAGGATATATTTTTCTGTATCGCTGGGGAATCGCAAACCGATAAGGAAATACATTAGCTATTTTATCTTTAGATTTCAAGGTCCAAGCTGAGATTGTTTGTTCATTACATGTGAACATCTCTTTCGTATCTCAGGTGTGTCACTGGTTAATGGTTAACGCTTCATAACATAGCCTGTTAGAAGGTTCATGAAGTTCGGTCTCATACATAATACTGCCAGCTTCACAGGTCATCAAGTGCTGAGAGAAATCATTCAATTTTCATTTTCGAACAGTTCCCATAGTATACTGCACATACTCCAAACATGAACTAAATATTTCCTTGGGAATATGTAATGTGTTCGCCTACGTCTATCGCTACACCTTCGCCGACATCTACGTCGAGGTTCTGTTAACATCTACTTTTGTGTTTACTTATGTAGTTAGTGGCCCCTGTCGTTCAAGACATTACAATTCACCGTGTAGTGCTGTTACACTTGTAACAATGTCCCATTTGGCGCTGATTATGTTTCTAGACATGGATTACATTGGGCTTACGTTTACTATAAGCTAATACTCTGAGATGTAACAGCAAAGCGGCGTCAAACCAAGCCTACTTATTCAAACAAACGAACACGTATACATATAGATCTACGCATATACACTAAACGCCAAAAGAAACCTTACCCACCTACCTTTATCAATTACTTAAAAACTATCAAAGATATGTTAGAAGGTATTAGTTTACAAGAAAGCTTAACAACACAGCTTTATGCAAATCACGAAAATAAAATTCTCAAATGCATTCATATTTAGGGTCGGTGAGGTAGTCTAGTGGGCACGCTAGTCACGCTGAAGACCCGGGTTTGATTCCCTCCATGGGTACAATGTGAAAAGCTCATTTCTGATGTGCCCCCTTCTGTGGTATTGATAGAGCTAAAAGTGCCATAAAACTAAACTCACTCACACTCGTCCATCATTTGTCCATCTAATTATGATATTTGTACACGTCCCCTCAGCAAGACAGGAGTACTACTAGTACTTGTTTCCATTTTGCAGGTTATCACTGATTGTCAGTTAACATTAAATTGATTAAATTGTTGGATATACCCTAACTTTTCTGTAGCATCACATCTTATTTTCAAAATAGGGTGGTGCTTAATTAATGCACAGGTGTATAGTTGACTGAGGCCAAGATCGTAATCTTTTATGACCAGTCGATATCTCAGTTACGATTGCATCCTCCGTGGTAGTAGTCTCAATCCGAGTAAACCACGTGATGTGTGCTTGGGAAATTGAACAGAATCAATGTTGGAGGATTTTATTACTTGTAAGAATTATGTTGCGTGTCACACCTGTTGCTCGTTGCATCAGTCAATAATCTTATACCAAACAATTTCATCAACAAAATCAATGCCTGACCTAGTCAAGGTCGTTCCACAGTGCCGCGCGTGTCTGGAGATTTCAGAAGAATTTAGCCTTGGCTTAATTAATAGCATTAGACTTGCTGAATGTCATTGGCAGGAGCCTGTTGGCATGCACAGAAAGATTCAGCGACTTGACAACAATATTTGCTCTGAGCATTCGTTGACAGGATCGTAAATTTCTATTTTTAACCTTGATTGTGTATTTGAAGAAGCCTAATTTGACCATGCATCATTTGTGACAAAAACTTGTGTCCTCTCAAAAGACGTCACTGCTGGAAGCGGTGACAAACACAATGGGTGAAGTATTAGCTCAGTGACCCCAAGTTCATAAAATCAGCTGTTGAACTCCTTTGAAAACATGGATCTCTGTTTCATGAACATGCGGTTGTAGTGAAGTCTTTGAATGGGATATAGATACCCATACACATGCGTATAGATATAATACAATACTATCGATGTCAACTTCTTCATTATAAAGAACAAAACGTTTCAGAGTATATGTTTACTCCACAAGGGGAATGAAAGCTTGGAGGCAGAGAACTGGAGAGATCAACGTAATGTAGATTCTAGTATGTATAATAAAGGCAGTTTATAAAGGGAATATAAATATGTTTCTGTATACTGTTACATCAACTCCGCTTGAAGGAAATGACTTGCGAGCCAGTCTCTTCTTGGTATTTACACAGTCTCAGTGAGAAGGAAATCCAGATTTTACCCACACTAAAACTGTCAAACTGTAAGAAAAAGTACAACGTAGGTACATCCAAATTCCAGTTGCATGTGACTTCTTTTCTTGTCACCCGAGTAGTGATACCTCAACCTGCACGTCAGATTGAACTGGGCAAATTGGTGCATTGTGTGAAGTCCATTATTGACAATACCGATGAAATTATGACAATTCTAATAATAGTCTTTCTCACTCTTATCTTCTCTGAAGAAACATGATCAATACTACAATCTGTGTGATATGCCCAATAACATATATTCAATGAAACATTCACACTGATTACAATTCTAATGTTTTCACTTCTGACAGCTTATTTCCATCACATTTTCAGTGCAGTGGAGACTTGCGTAGGATAACCGTACCATTATAACGGTGTCATTAGTGATTTTCAGTGATGCGTGTATATTATTTTCACCACGGTTTTCATTCTTCCGTAAAGATATCTGGAACCTGTTTATGCAGATAATAGAGACTGACTCTATATTTAGTACTTGTGGTTTCGTTGCAGAATAGTTGCTACTTTACCTCATACATAACGTTATTTAAAGAATGTCATGTCAGCCTTGAGGCCACTATTGTTCCAGGTAATTCAAGCTTCTCGTCGGTTCTATCAGACTGTTTTACTTAAACGATAGTATCACTGCGAATCCAGAGGAGGCCGACTTATGCCACAGATTATATCACTGATGCTGATGTACGGACACATGTTCAGTGAAAACATATATGGTATTGTGGGTATTACATCTATGTAATATCAGTGACTCTCACAGACAAAATGTTCCTGAAATATATATAGCTAAAGGGTAATAGACGTTACTGTATACAGACATGCTGAATTAGGTGTAAACTTCGACAAAGCCGCAGACGTAAATTTAGATACATACATCAGTTGTAGATATAGATATAGCTGTAAAGGTAGATGTAAACGAAGAGCCTAAGGTAGATCTGGATATATGGCTTAAGAGAAATAGACGAAATTGTATACGGAGATGTGGAAGTAGAAACGTAGATGAAGACATAGACGTAGAAATAAGACGCAGACATCAGTTAAAAATAGATGTACCTAAAACAGTAAACGAAGAGACAGCCGTAGATCTGGAAGCAGACGTGTATGAAAATATTGATGTAGACGTAAATGGTGATGTTCCCGTAGATGTAGATGACGAAATTGAAGATGTGAAAGTACAAAAAAATTTGTTAAACATAGATGAAGATGCAGTTGTAGACGTAGAGGAAGATATATTTGACGTTGACGTAGATGTAGATTTAAACAAGCACATACTAACAGGAACATTGCTGAGTGAGGCCTCGACAATAATCAAGCAAATAAACAAAAATAGATCCAGATGTAGCTGTAGAAGTAAGAAAGCATTTCAACTTCGGACATTTAGGTAACAGTTTCTAACTGGAAGTTGTCGGACGCCATTTCCTGCCACCTGGTTATACAAGAGTGGCTATATAAGTAGCATAAGACAAACACGACGAATTGGTGTTTGCTAATAAGCATGAATATGAATAGGTAGATGTAGACGTTTAAATGTACTTCGACATATACGTTTAAGACAACGCCGCTTCAGGGCGTATTCAGCTTACGTGTCAGTTAAAAGCTGAGAGAAGCCCCAGGTAAGGAATATTTTCTTTGGCGAAACCGACTGGTGCTGACTAACCTGGATACATAATGGAAACAAATAGAATATGTTTCTAGCGTGCACAAGGGTTGCAAGTCTGTGTTCTGGATGAAGATAAAGTACCAGCAGCAAAGGTTGTCTTTGGGGAAAAGGCAATGTAGGTAATTGAGGAAGCTGATATATTCTTGACTCGTACAAAAATCAAAATCATATTCCCAAAGAAATGCGCAGTTCGTGTTTGAAGAATGTAAACTCTAACAACTCTTCTAACATAAAAAATAACAAAGGATAATTTTCACTTTGTACTTCATTACCTGACGCAATAATGTACGAGACCAAACTTCACGAACCTTCTAAATGGTTATGTCATGAAGCGTTAACCATTAACCAGTGACAAACCTGAGATACGAAAGAGACTTTCACATGTAATTCCAACTCTCAGTTTCTCGTCTCAGTTTCTTTAACAAAACTTTTTAATCACTTTGCCACCTACGTTCAAATGTATAACAAAATCCCAACAAAATCCCAACTATATTCTGACAAATAAAGTATTGTATTCACCGTACTTCGTAATCACATGACACGTTTGCAGTAGGAAGTGGTGTATTTGGGATTTCGTAAGCTTTTCCATAGTAGTAATATTAGAAGTCATAAAAGTATTACTGACAGTAACCAAGGTGATATTTGTAGCAGTAAAAGCAGTTGTAGTATCAGCACCCACAACAAATCCCATTAAGCACAAACTGCAAATGAATACAGAGTTTATATCAGCTATTAGCGAACCAACGTTTGTTTAAAGAGGTCCCACGGTTGCACAAGTCTCCCAAGCGTTCCGTTAGCTGTTGACAGCTGCATTGCTTGTGCGTGCCAGGAATCCATGATCCTCACTGATTCGCCCTGAAAACGTTTTCTTGCATTGACAGGACCATTCCCGTGCTCGTCGGTTAAACATACAACACACGAGGGCTAGCTGAAACGTTCTGAGCGAACGAAGGCTTACGCATGACACACACGTAACAGTTTGTCTGTATTTTCTACAATACTTCCAATGGTTTCAAAAGGCATTTGAACCAAATACACAAGGAGGCTGTATATTTCTGTTTACAGCGATTAGGTATTCACTGTTGACAAACACGGACAGAACAGGTTACAGTTGGACCAAAAGTGTCCATCTGCGGGGGATAAGTCATTCTTTAGGATATGGTCATCCTTCCTCTGACACTGCCAAGAGGCGGGCCGAGAAAATCAAGACAGGAAGAAAACTGGAAAATATTTTTTTTAAATGATAGAATTAGGCATGACCACATCTCACATCGCCAATACAGACATTTCTCCTCAGCAAATTCAGAACATTGAACATGGCATGATAAATGTACTAGCCCGCTGGATTCCATGTCTTTTGATGAATTTATCCAAAGACATCATCTGGAAGCCTAAATGTTGAAGTCACACTATATTATATAACTCAGTTTTAGCAGCTGCAATCATTTTGATCATTTCATCAGCACTGTTGTTTGTCCTGGTCTTCCTGGACCCCATGTATTGTTGCGTCTCACTGAAATTATTATTCATAAGCCAGATGTTGCCTGACTCTGTAGCCTTCTCAATAGGAAGGTAATCGATAATCGAGGAAATCACGCGAACGACCAATAATTAAGTGTCATTTATCAAAACAGATATTAAGGCCATTGACACTAACGGGATGTCAGCCATCAGCTAATGAGCAGTGAATGGGCAAAAACAATCCACATGCTTGTTGTCACATTGTTACGGTTTAGAAATTGTCGTGACAAAAGGTTTGTGAGTTTCCTTTAAACCAGCAAAATAAAACACAGACAGGTCTAAAATATTCAATAATGTATTTAATGAACAATGAGCAAGGTTAAAATGAATGACAATACAGGTTTCTAATACAATACTATTGAGTCATAAATCTAAAATATTGGGTCGCAAATCTAAAATAGTAATTAAATGCCTACAATTACCGGAGTCTTGATTTTTGTCGATGTACTGATTGAGGATTGTTGACGGTTGTTGAATATTCAGTGTTGACGAGGCCTGGTGAAAGTATGTAGACGAGGTGTCGTCACTTGAGCAGTCGAGGTTAGCAGATAGATGAGCGGAAATCCGAAGCAGTAGTCCCAAAGTCGTGTCGAACATGTCAGCTATCAATCCTTATATACCGATTTCTCGAATTCTCTAGCAGCAGCCACGCCTCATTACGACCGTTTAGATCACGCTACCAGCTTCTCAGCGCTTCGAGAATCACAGAATCACGGCACATTGTACCAACACAGGAAGAAGAGGAGATAACTCTCACCTACTCTCAACAGGTGAAATTACACAGCCTAATTCCCAGGTGTGAGTTCAAATCCCCACTCAGCGCTTCAACTTTTGTGACCCATAATAACTAAAAGTCAATCAATGTGACAAACTAACAAAAACACATTCTCATAATATTCTCCTCCTTAAGGAAAAGAAAGTCTGTTACGTTCTGTTACAATTACAGCAAGATAGCTAACATATTAAGATGACTAACATGACATGCATCTTTCAGAATTACCACAACATGATACAGATACAAACATGCAGCGTCATCAAGTCATTACACCTGGCTGTTCCTTCCTTGTAACAAATAGTGAACTGTGTCAATATTTTAATAATAGTTTGTTAAACAACTATTTTTATTTTTAGGACATACTTTCTGCAAAAAATCACAGAGTTGGTCTGATGTTTTGATTATGATCAGCGTTTCATTGAGTATTGTATGTTTATTAGTTTTCGAGTGAGATTGCAATTCATCGGTCCGCCTTTGAGCCAAACGGACTGTAAGGTGTTTCAACAAATCACGTACCAGTTGGGTATTCAGCTGCAGCAGGTTAAGTCTTGTGCTTATCACCCAGAGTCACAGGAAGCTTTAGAGAGGTTTCATCAAACTTTGAAGAATATGATCAAGACTTATTTTGATTGCAATTCATCAGTCCGCTTTTGAGCCAAACGGACATAAAATTAGAGCCCTGGGGCCCGTTTCACCAAGCGATCGTAGCGTTTCGACTGTCGTAAGTCTATGTTGAAGCATGGGAGTTACGATCACCTTAGTGGTACGATCGCTTTGTGAAACGGGTCCCTGATCAGTGTGAACCAACTAAGGGGACAAAACTGATCAAAGCCTTGACAATCACAGGAGCGACAATCCTACAATGATGAATTGCTTTAACTACAGAAGAACACATGATAGTGATAAGATACTGATTACCAGACTTAGTCTCAGGTAGTAGACCAACACAATCAATGAAACGGAAAGGTTCCTCAAAAGCCGGTATGGGTTTTAAAGGAGAGGTAGGAAGTTTCTGATTTGTTTTTTCAACAATTTGTCATGTGTGACAGGTCTTCCAAAATTCAGCCACATCTGGTCTCATCTGGACTAAAAAATGTGCCAAAATGTTCTCACAAGTTTTGATTACACCCAAATGACCTGCCATGGAACTTTCAGATGCCAATGGAAGTACATGATTTCGAAATAATTTTGCTACCACAATTTGATGATACAGTTTCCATTCATCCTCCGCGGGAACATCCGGCGACCTATATTTCCTCATCAAAACACCATCCTTGAAGTAGTAACAAACTGGAACGTTGTTAACCTCCTCAAAAGAAACAGACCAATTTCTGTAACTTTCTGAACTAACACAAGCACATTCTCATAACATAAATGCTTAAACTGTGTGATGATTTTAGCCTGTGAAAGTATACAATCGTTATCTCATCTTTCATTACTGGGACATGATATGATAGTCCAGACTTCCTTTACAGAGGACCGTCTCTGTGGTCAGACCGAGTTAGTAGAGTAAGAACGATTCCACTTCTTGTTTGTGATCGCGGATTTGCAATGATCTACACAAATGGAAAAAGTCAAACATCAGTCCATTCGGTACCTGTTTTCCACACTATCAGGTATCATTTGGAGTCAGACACGTGAAGATCAGCTTTAGAACTGATCTTCAGTAGCCCATACCTGTCGTAAGAGGCAACTGACGGGTGGTCAGACTCGCTAACTCAGTTTGATTACTGTGTAAAAACTCGATGCTCATGATATCAGTTTGTGGATTGCCTGGTCCAGACCTTATTATTTACACACTGATGTCATATAGCTGGAAGATTGCTGAGTACGGCGGTATACATCAAACAAACAGACATTTTGGAGCCAGGCACCCCGTCGTTATATTAACGATGGGCGGAAATGATATCAAACAGAATTCACCTCAAGTGTATTTACCCATCGCCATAGGCTTGGCAAAAAAGATTCTGTTGATACTTCTCTTATTGAAAATTACATCAAACAAACAGACATTTGGAGCCTGGCACCCCATCATTCAAAATTAGCTTTACAACAAATAGGGTAATTTCGGCTTTCCAATTGTAAATTTCCCCTTCATGGTGAGAAACATAGAACCAGTTCTGTTTTATAGCACCTTGCTTTCTCAACTGGCACTTAAGACCATGTGAAGTTTATGGTTTTGTGGAAACACACCAAATATTAACGCTGAGCTGTTGATTTATGTTTACCACAGATTACCTAAACATTAGTTAGCATTATTTAGCATTAGTCTGCTTTGTTCCTCCCGTGTCGCACATTAGCATCAGCAATCAGAAATCTAAATTTATCCTCTTTTTTTCTCATAAAACATAACGTTTAATTCCGTTGAACCTACAAATGTACAAGTCCACTGTAAGTCAAACGACAGTGACACCCACCAATATGTACTGCTTTGTCCCCACCGCCATCCTCTTGTTCGGCTAATAAGAAAAGTTGGTTTTTTGTTTTGCTTCACGTTGTCAAGAAATAATGGGGAAAACTTCAAGTAGGAAATGATATTAAACAAAATTCCCCCTAGTATTTTTACCATGGTAAATAGAACTATCGCCATATTCTCGACAAACAGAATTCTGGTGATACTTCCCTTGTTGAAAATTACACAGATGTCCTTTATATAGTAGAGGTACATAAATATTTGCAGTTATTTTGGCAATCAAAGTTAAATTTACTGACTTTGATGTTTACTGAACAGATAATGAAGAAACATAATTTTAAAAGTGTGCTTTGTTACATACACGACGTTTTATGCACAAGAGAATATTTGGTATGTCTGTTTGGGAACGGTTCTGTTTCTATCAAATACACCTTGGAGTGTTGTGAATCAGCTCTGTTGATATGATGTATGTTTACAAAACTCCCATACTATTTCTTGATGGATCATAAGCGAGCATTAAATTCTGAATTCATGTAAAAATAGACGGTAATTTCATAATACATATTTGAGGTTGAAATATACTGATCATGGACCGAGAAAAGCAGCAAATCTTTCCCGTTTTAATTACATATATCATGCCAAATGAATAATAAGATACTCTATCATTTTGTCAGCCGTTAGCTCTTGCAATTTCAATCTATTAAATAACGTTTCACAAGGAAACTAATTTATGTCTGTTTCAGTGAATGAAAAAACGTTAATGCATGATACATTTGTCTTTTCCCGGGTTAAAAAACACCACCTCCTTTACTTTTTTCACTTTAACATTTTCATTCGAAGCTGCGCCATTCATTCTAATATTAATTTTGTCAATTCTCGATGAGATAACCATGCGACACGAAAACCGACATATATGCTCGTTAGTTATACTCTACCCCTTGTGTACAGATAATCTATTTCATGTATTACTGACACCGGCCTATATTACATAAATAGCAACCGACATGTTAAATGCACGTGTACATAGTAATATGTGAACAGGGCCTGTCCACTGAGTTCGAATGGATAATCACGAAAGAATAGACGGCAACAACAGAGGAGTGCACAGGTGCCTTGTCCTGATGGAACAACATATCTTTAGTGACGTTATACCTTGATGTTCTCCAACGGTTACTAGGCAGATTAGTATAAACGATTCCATACAGTTCCAGGGATCAGGGATTAGACTTTCTTTTGCGTTAAACGAAATGCATCACCTGTACAATGCACCACCGAAGCAGAACCATTCGATTAATTTATCTCGAACGTGCTATTTGCATCACAAACTGACGTTGTATACATCCGGTGATTTTAGGATATTTTCTTCTCTAATACAAATTGCTGACTGTAAAAGTTGAGCATGCATACTCACTAAATGTACGTTTCGAACGACACGTTCTTATTGGATCAACAAAAACTGTACACATTATGTTTTGGTTTGCTACTTTATAAGAAGATGTATCTCTTTGACTTCATCAAAGCAAGAATGCATAAAGGAATTGCATAAAAGGTCCATCAATGTATTATATACTTGAGGATAACGTTATTCACATTTGGAAATCTATCTTAAATCTTATCTGGAAAAAGGTTTGTGGGGAGTTCAAAAACATAATTATTCGTGATCTGACACTTTGAAGCCAGTTTTGTAACCAAAGTGGAAAATGTGTTATCGCTATTTAATGACACTGGGCTCCACACGCAATTCAGAGTTCTTCCGTTTTTACTGAATTCTGACACGAGTTCCCAAGTATGCATGGTGCATAGAAGCACATAACTAGCACGTCGGTCAATAACGATTTCCTGGTTTATGTTCTCAAGTTGTGGCAGAGTTTTAAAATGTCCTTGTCAGCTTGGCTATGATGCTCAAGCTACATTTAAGGAAAGGTGAAAACAGATAGAAAGAAAAATGCAACTATGAAAACTCGCGTCTTAAAAGCTTTTCACTCTTCTTTGCCCTTTGTATTGAACAGTTCCATCAGCACAAAAGGTAAATCTTCAGGATGCGTCGATGTTTTCTTCTGCCATGTCGAGTTGTTTCAAAGAAAAAAAGGCAATGGAATGGTTGCGCAAGTTTCTTTACGATATTGTAAATAACGCCATAAAAGGCTTAAGACCAGTCCTGGCATACTGAGTTGTTAATCTCAGAGTGCAGCTGCAATGACTTCAATAATCATAAGAACTCCTACGAATTTTGATTTGGAGGGGCCATTTCGAAAACAGCTCCAAATACCGAGAACACGTGCGTTCAAGGGACATAACCCTTTGTGTTTCACGTCCACCCTCCATATATTATGTTGTCGTTCATGTCAGATATCGACAGTCAACATCACCCGCCTTTAATGCAGTATCAATTCGTAATTCTAAGTAATAACCTGGCCCGTCTCCTTGGCCATTTACCAAGTCTCAGAGATAAAGGTAATCCCGATATATATTCACAATAAAGTAGCTGCTGTAGCAGCTATAGTATTCTGCAGAGGGGACAATAGCACTCACTCAGCTAAAGGCACAGGCCAATCAGATGAGCAAGGTGGTTGAGTAAAACACCTAATAATACTTATTTATTTACTGACGATTTATTGTGCATGTGATTATTTAGTTGATAGGGGCCTAATAATACTTATTTATTTACTGACGATTTATTGTGCATGTGATCATTTAGTTGATAGGGGCCGTGATCGTAACTGACCATGTCCAGGTCAATCGATTGCGTCTGTGCTAACCCCATTATTTGAGGTATATCAGATTGCACCGCAACTATGTAGCTGCCCCTGAGCCTGTAAAATGAAGCCCACATAAAACATACACATCACAAAGTCTACCCCATAAAATACGAACGTCTGAATAACATCATGAAATACTAGAGATGTACGTCTTACAATATGATTATATATTTGTGTTCATGAAATAAGTGGTCTCTCCAAACAGAAACATATCGTTCAGTTAAAGGAATGCGCTATTTTATAGGTATGCCATCACGATCATGTAATAGAATAATTGAATCATACAACTTGAACAATATTCTGGAAGATACACAAATAATGACATTGCAGAGCAGAAGAAATGATATTTATAGACAGCCTTAAATTAAATTTACATGTAAAAGTCGGGGAATAAAGTTAATTTGCATATTTTGTTGTATTTCGAGCTTATAGAGTAATACATTGATATTTTACCAGAACAAATTTCGTGGTCGATAGTAACAGAATAACATGTAGTCAGAAACAATGAATAAAATTTTACAAAAAAAATATAGAGGGAAACCTGTTGAACCAATATTGATCAGACGGATATTTCGAGCGTTGTACTATCAAATCAGACAAAACACGAAACTATTGTTGCAAAAGTAACAATGATGTTTACAATTTGACATTGAATGGTCTGGAGTTTATTATACAGTGTGCCACTGATAATAAATTCTTACCAAGGCGATCCGATGCGCTTAACAACACCCGTTCAGGCCAAGTCTCTCACTATCAATAGCCGTGTTTGAGGAAGTGAACGACTTCCTTGCGTTTTCCTCCTACATTAGAACGCTACTCTGCGATATAGAAACACTAGTGGTAATCAATCTCCAGCACTCACTACGTTCTTGCAACCGCTAATCATTACATTACAGCACAAGGCGCCATTAAAGTGTCTGTTTTGGTCCCAGTTAAAACAGTGAGTGAGTACCTCGTTTTAACGTACAATGGTGAATTGTTGTTTTCATCTTGATCATATTTTTTAAGAGGTTGTTTCATAATAGATACAATCTACACAAGACTCATTCTGCATAATATGACCTTGTATTATTTATTACAAACCTAAGGGCCCTTCTTGAAAGATATAACTGTTGGTCGCGTTGACAAACAAAAAGTGCCAAGCCTCAGCTCTTCAAGCTTTAAAATGTTTGTGGCGTTTTTGGTTATTGTCAGTGTTGTATTCTTCAAAATGTAAATGAAATATTCCTTCATAAACATGTTGTCTTCTTTATGAACACTAGAATGTAATCAATTGAAAGTATTTCACTGGCATTGGGAAGTAATACACATAACGGGAAAACCTTATGGATATCAACTTCTGTATTATGAAGAACACAACATCTTACTCTACGATCTCTTAAGCGAAAGCAAGAATGTAGAGAGCTTATACATGTACATGTAAAACAACAAAAGTAATGTGGATTCTAATATATAGCCGCAGCCTCTTAAGGTGCGTTCAGGGATAATCTGAGGACTATAAATAAGTACGTATATACATTAACTCTGTTTGAAGAATATGCCTATTACTTTCCATCACGATCCCGCTTTCTGCAATCTCTTCTTTGTCTTTTCAGATATTGCCATGGACTGTGTAAGTTTGTGCTCAGGTTCAGTCTTATCTGCACAGGGGAACGTCCTTGCACAGTTGTGTTTCAGTCCACCATGTGCTTCAACCAGTATAACGTTACCGTCTTTCGTTGTGCAGCAGCAGCAGCAGCAGTAGTAGTAGTAGTTAGGGGTGGGTATTGCAGAGAATTTTCATATTGCGATATATTGCGATGCGGAAGCATATATTGCGATATGTATTGCAATATATTGCAAGGATTATTTTTGTAACAAAAACTACTTATAATCGAGTTAATGCTTGATTATAAAGCAAAAACACAACAAAATCACTATGATTGATTAACCTTTTATAAAAACTTTTAATCATGACAAAATAAAAATTTAAGTAAGATTTGGCACTAATGAAACAGAAAAAAGAACAATTCAAAAAACGGAAATATCCGAAGATTTCCGAGGGTTACGAAGTTTTCGAATGCATGTCAAAATACCGGTTTTCGATCAGCGTATCGCATTACGTATCATTTTCATGTCTGAACCGGTTAATACCTGTAAACCGGTTATATTGTGCAGCCCTAGTAGTAGTAGTAGTAGTAGTAGTAGTAGTAGTAGTAGTAGTAGTGATCAGAACGTGATAATTACATTTGTAAATGTTTATTTAAATGTTACTGACGACCTACAGTAACGTTCCCCACTTGTACCATTAATTCAGCAATATCAACCACTGTGTAAAACAGTCATCGTCCTCCTCTGGTTAACTTCATAGTAATTAATCAGATGCTAACGACTGAAATGTTAAACCCTTGTTTCTTCAAATTGTCTGTCACTCCGATTGCCCAACGCTGCTACTTGGCAGATACTCTAAGACTTGTATTTCTTCAACGTTAATCTTTGCGAAACGGCATGTGAGGATAATTTCGTGGTTTGGATATAGGGGGGGAATCAGTGTTTGCCCTTAACCCTGAAAAGCTGCAAGCCCTAAGGACTTAGAACCATACAAAGTTGTGGGGCCTGATCAGAATGTTTTGGCTCTATATTTCAGCTACAATGTAAGTAATTCCCATCAAAAACAAGGCCATAGTAGCCTGCAAAAAAAAGCAGCTGTGCGTCCGAGTGATTGTCAGTCGGCTTCGACGTTAATATCAAACGCTGGGGGCAATGGCCACATACTCCTGCAGAATCTTCTCAGTGTTTTGTAAACTCACATTTTAGCCATGGATTGAAACACTAACGTAAATAAAGCGGTTATGCTGTTGGAATATTGGTATATTCAGTGTTGTATCTCACACACAAAACGTCATGTCAAGCACAAATGTACATTATTGAAGAATGTATATCAAATGTCAAACACAGCAACGGTTCCTACTTCATCATGGGCATGTGTTTATGAATCACTTTCAAGTAGTGCTGTTCGAGAAAACGTGTCAGCGTATCTTGTGGTTGGTTAGTTGGTCTGTTATTTAACGGCGCACTCGGCAATATTCCAGCTACATGGCAGCAGTGTGTAAATAATCGAGTCTAGACCAGACAATCCTGTGATCAACAGCATGAGCATCGATCTACGCAAGTGGGATACGATGACGTGTGTCAACCAAGTCCGCGAGCCTGACCACCCGATCCCGTTAGTCGCCTCTTACGACAAGCATGGGTTGCTGAAGACCAATTCTAACTCGGATCTTCACGGGTTCGCGTATCTTGTGGAAGTGATGGCACCCATTATAAACTCTTGCTAACTTACGTAAACATGGAGAATATATCTTACATGTTTACAATACTGAATTGCAGCCACCATTTCCTGTGGTTATATAACATACAACCTGGAACGTGAAATCACCACATCAACTATTTAGCTCTGCACATCATTAGCGTCACTTCTGACAGTTATGAGACTACGCACCTTAAAAACCAAAGTTATACATGAATTTACATAAAGTAGGAATCAGTGTCAAATTCCACTGTAACTCATACTTGACAGATAGGAAGGCATGTACAATGTATCAAATTTAGATGCATTAGAAAGCAGCTGTAAACAGCTCCAAATCCCTCACTGTCAGTACCCGTGTCTTTGGTTGTGAACGTCTTCCTTGCGTTTTCTTTCAACATAACACAGTCACACGGTCATATAAAATCTGGAAATATTCAACCATATATATATTTGCATATATCAGTTGTAACAGTTTAATGTATTACAACTAATTAACGTGTTGTTCGAATTATTTTGAATTTCACCCTTGGAGCCTACTTAAACCACAATTCAACACATGCTCACATGACGTTGGCATTGTCCGTTGTGGACACATGACTGATACTTGATGTACTGTGTAATATCTACAAATTTGAATTAAACATTATTTTAAAATCAAATTATGGGTTAAAGTATTTCAGACAAATTACCTTAGACAAATGTAAAAAAGGAATGCAAGAGAACAAAGAGTCTTGAAAATATATTACATAACATGTCAAACTAAAGAAATGTTTAACTGATAATCAGTGATATAGTCTTCCAAAATCAGATTTGTTGATTGAAAGACAATAATGTACAATTCATCTATAGAGGAACCTGTATTTGAAGAATACATTTATATAATTATACATAGGAACAATGTGACCACTTTGCAGCCATTGTTTCACGAGAAAAAGATGAACTTGCAGTCATGGGCGAGGAACAGGTTCTGAGTAAACCACGTGTGCTTGAGACAAACAGACTGAATCAATGTTTGAGGATTATATTACTTGGAAGAATTATGTTGAATTTCACACCTGTTGCTCGTTGCATCACTCAATAATCGCATTACTAACAATTTCATCACGAAATCAATGCCAGACCAAATCCTAGGTTATAACACAGTACCACACGCGTCTGATGACTACAGAATATATTAACCGGTACTTCAGGAGACATTTTGAATGTCATTGGCAGGGGATGGTGGCATGGCACCAACATGAACGGACAGATTCGGGTAGCTCTACTAGTTCAACAATATTATGACACAAGTTGATGCGTTTTCTTGTTTGAACAGTAAGACATGGTTTGTTACGCATATCAAGTGGGATAATGTCAAAGAGAAAATTGTTTAAAGGTAATGTCATGATACATGCAACGGGATACGCCCAAATGATACCTTGGTATGCTGAGTGTACCATTAAAAAGAGTTGTCTGGGACCACAATTCTTAATATTTTACATCAGTATCCAAATATTTTTATATCTCTGGTGAATCATACCTATTGGTATCATCGCCACCTTTAATTTGTACATCAACGCAGTCGCAGACAGCTTGCAATATGCGGTAACGCTTCTGCGAATTGACTATAGGTCAATATACAACTTGGAAATTAGATGTAATAATTGTGCTGCATTTCACACCTTGCGATTTGTTGCTGCAGTCCATAATCCCATCGCTAACGATTTATCAGGAAATCAATGACAAGCGCTATGGCTCCGTACCTCATGTGTCTGGAGAGGTAAGAATTAATGAGTCAAGGCTTCGGTAAAGTTGAATATCATTGGCTGGGACATGTTGGCTTGGCACCAGCAGGCCTTCGATGAGCCCGTGATGATTCAGTTGACATTCTGATATTACACCGAACATTTCATATACCAGAAAGCTTCCGTGGTGTAGTGGTTAGAGCGTCCGCCCGGAGAGCGGAAGGTCGCGGGTTCGCTCCCCGGCCGCGTCATACCAAAAGACGTTAAAATATGGTACTTGTTAGTCCCTGCCTGGCACTCGGCATTAATGGGTACAACAAGGACTGGTCGGCTCGGAGTCAGTATAATGTGTCTGAGTGGGGTATTCATGCTTCACTGCGGCATGGTATCTCAGTAGGCTAACACTATGAAACCAGCTTCAGTCTGGGCTAGTACAAGCAGCCGCACATACACATACACACGCATGAACGTCGTCATATGAGCGAAATATTCTCCAGCACGACTTTAAACCCCATTTCACCTCACCTTTCACTCTACCAGCATGATGAAAAACATATCTTTTTTTTGTGTTTATATTTGTTTCTTTACTTTGCTTTTTTATTTCATTTTTTCATACCGATATTTATTGTAAAAATATATGAAATTGTTTTCACTTTTATAACGATTTTTTTATTGAAGAAAGGTATATTGCCTTTTGTACCTCAGTGCAGTTACGCGGGATGAAATTTCCTTTTCTTAGCTATGCTTGCAATTGCAAGGGACAATGAAAATATTTTTACCTGAAACAATGCATGATCAAATTTTCTCGTGAACCTATGTTAGCCAGAAACCTGATTATTAGAACACTTGTTACCTCAACTTACCTGTACCCTAAATATTGAGATGAACTGCTTGTAGACTGGTGTTTATGTGTTTTCACTGAACTGAAGTTTCGAGCATACCAATAGCAAGTCAACGTTTGTGACTTTTTTTGAGTGGCATTTTATAAGTTGGGAAGTACAATATTGACAAAACGTTATGGATAAGAACCTCTTTTGTGAGTGAGGCATGTTTATTTAGATTATTGTACTATTGTTAAGCAGGAATGTAACATGGTGAGGTGAGGTGAGGTGAAATTGGGTTTTACGTCGTACTTGAGAATATTTCGCTCATATGACGACGTGCATGCGTGTGTATGTGTATGTGCGGCGGCTGCTTGTACTAGCCCAGACTGAAGCTGGTTTTATAGTGCTAGCTCACTGAGATACCATGCCGCAGTGAAGCATGAATACCCCACTCAGACACATTATACTGACTCCGAGCCGACCAGTCCTTGTTGTACCCATTAATGCCGAGCGCCAGACAGGGACCAACAAGTACCATATTTTAACGTCTTTTGGTATGACGCGGTCGGGGATCGAACCCGCGACCTTCCGCTCTCCGGGCGGACGCTCTTACCACTACACCACGGAGGCGGTTTCAGACAAAAGCCAATCAATTTCAATATATAATACATACACAACTTCTTTAGGTGGCATTTAGAAGCTTGTTTGATGAAGAGGAACACTTTTTGTGGATAGAGAACTTTTTTATTGTAACAAATGCGACGTTTCTGTGTAGAAACAAATGATACACAGGATTATGCACAAGGAGAATATATACATGAAGGGTGTTTGAGTTTATACAATTTGAATAAAACCACTACACCACGTGCACGGAGGCGGTCGAATGTAACATGGTGTAAAGTGGACGTATATATGCTTACTGGGTGTAACAAAGAAGAAATCATGATTAACATATGAAATACACAATGTCATTTTAGAAAGTGGTCAAATGTATGTCAATTTATGTGATGGCGATTAGGTGCCTGACTCTGAGGGTGTGGGTTCGAATCCCGGATGGGACTCAACTAAAAAAGTACTAGAATCTGTACTTTTCTAAGAAAGAGTAATCCCAAATATAACATATGTTATGATTAACATAATTGGGAAGGCAGTCAGTTGACAAAGCCAGTGATATGACAAAGGAAAAAGAGGTGGAAAGCGGACACATGTATATACAAATCAAGGGGGTAGTTTAGAAAGTAGGAGATGTTTACAGAGTTGATTGGGCTTGGTGGAGGAGTCTATCAAAAGAGGATGGAATGAAATATTCTTGATCTCGGTTGATGATGGACTTTTGGCGTTTGATGTCTTCGATGAGTTTTCGTTTGGTGAAATCAGTTTGATTGTTCGCAAGAATGGTCAAGCCAGTCCAGTTTATTTGGTGATTGAGATTTGATTTGATGTGATCAGACATGGCGGATTTGCTGTCGGTATATACAAACATCTGTATCGAAAAGTCACACTCACGAATATAAGAAGTTGTTATCTATAAAGTTTGATGCATTGTGTAAAGTCCATTATTGATAATGGAGCTATGAAGATTCTAATAATAATTGCTTCACTCTTACCCCCTCTGTAGAAACATGGTCAATACTACAAACGTCCATGCAGGTAGCAAAGATACTGCAAGTCCACATGGTCCCTAGTATGGTGATCTACCTTCAGTTGCTGGTGATCCATAGCCCGTTTTTTATTTTGTATTGTCCTCTATAATAATATCGTTTTATGATTTCATGCTAGTTCAGGTTTTTAATTTCTAAATTTATTTATGTTCACTATGATAATTGCTTGTTCTCGTCACGATATGGCTGAAACATTGCCGATGTGACGATAAATATTAACTCACTCATTCACTCACTACAATCTGTCTTATATACCACATAATATATAGTCAATGAAACGTTCTAAGTTTTACACTTTTCATTTCTGACAGTCTATATTCACCCCATTTTCAGTGCAGTGGAGACTTGCGTAGGATAACCGTACCCTTTCCACGAACATGTGGTGCCATTACTGATTTTCAGTGATGCGTGTATATTATTTTCACCACGGTTTTCATTCTTCCGTAAAGATATCTGGAACCGGTTTTAGCAGGTAATGGAGACTGACTCTATATTTAGTACTTGTGGTTTCGTTGCAGAATAATTGCTACTTTACCCCATACATAACTTTATTTAAAGAATTTCGTGTCATCTTTGAGGACACTATTTTTCCAGATAATTTAAGCTTCTCGTCGGTTCTATCAGACTGTTTTACTTGAACGATAGTATCACTGCGAATCCAGAGGAGGCCGACTTATGCCACAGATTATATCACTAAATTAATGTTGATGTACCGACACATGTTCAGTGAAATCATATATGGCATTATTGGTATTACAGTTCCATGTAATATCAGTGACTCTCTCAGCCAACATTCTAGCTTATATATAGCTAAAGGGTAATAGACGTTAATGGATACAGACATCAGTTGTAGATATAGATATTGCTGTAAAGGTATATGTAAACGAAGAGGCTCGCTTAGATCTGGGAAGAGATGTGTATAAAGATATTGATGTAGATAAAGATGCTGATGTTGATGTTCTGTATAAAATGAGTGAGTGAGTGAGTTTAGTTTTACGCCACACTCAGCTATATTCCAGTTATATAGCGGCGGTCTGGAAATAATCGAGTCTGGACAAGACAATCCAGTGATGAACAACATGAGCATCGATCTGCGCAACTGGGAACTGATGACATGTGTCAACCAAGCCAGTGAGCCTGACCACCCGATCCCATTAGTCGCCTCTAACGACAAGCATGGGTTACTGAAGGCCAATATTCTAACCCGGACCGTCACGGGTTCTATCACAAGGATATGTATATGAACCACCATCAGACAGTTGTGAGGGTGTCTGCTAATATACATCAATATGAACAGGTAGATGTTTAATTGTACGTCTACGTCGACGTCGATGTAGGCGTAAACATATACGTATCAGTAGATAACGCCGCTTCTGAACATATTCTGCTAACGTGTCAATTAAAAGCTGAGAGAAGCCCCTGGAAAAGAATGTTGTCAAAGGTTTAGACCTTTGGCCAAACCGACCGGACTAACCTGGATACATAATCGTAACAAATGGAATATGTTTCTAGCGTGCACGAGGGTTGCAAGTCTGCGTTCTGGATGAAGATTAAGTGCCAGCAGCAAATGTTGTCTTAGGGGGAAAGGCAATGTAGGTTATTGAGGACGTTGAGTATTCTAGACTCGTTATATTTTTTACATATTCTCGAGGAAATGCGCAGTTCTTGTATTAAGAATGTGCAGTAAAGTTTGACGACTCTTCCAACAATGTAACACAGGCGTATTTTCACTCTGCACTTCATTACCTGACACAATAATCTATGAGACCGAACTTCACGAATCTTGTAAATGGTTATGTCATAAAGCGTTTAACATTAATCAGTGACAGACCTGAGATACGAAAGAGACTTTCACATGTCCGTAGCAGTGCTTGAAAATAGAAACCTAGCAAACGCTAGGCTCAGACCGACAAGCTACTCTAAAAGCAAGGATGCTCTCAGAATGAAGAACCGGCAGCTTCTTTGACAAACTCTTCTCAGTCTCCCGTCTCAGTATCTTTAACAAACTCCTCTCAGTCTCTCATCTCAGTATCTTTAACAAACTCTTCTCAGTCTCTCGTCTCAGTTTATTTAACAAACTCCTCTCAGTCTCTCGTCTCAGTTTCTTTAACAAACTCTTCTCAGTCTCTCGTCTCAGTTTATTTAACAAACTCCTCTCAGTCTCTCGTCTCAGTTTCTTTAACAAACTCTTCTCAGTCTCTTATTTAACGTCTCAGTTTATTTAACAAACTCCTCTCAGTCTCTCAAACTCTCAGTTTCTTTAACAAACTCTTCAGTCTCAGTTTATTTAACAAACTCCTCTCAGTCTCTCGTCTCAGTTTATTTAACAAAGTCTCCTCTCAGTCTCTCGTCTCAGTTTCTTTAACAAACTCTTCTCAGTCTCAATCTCTCGTCTCATTTAACAAACTCCTCTTTCACTCGTCTCAGTTTTTAACAAACTCTTCTCAGTCTCTCGTCTCAGTTTCTTTAACAAACTCTTCTCTCGTCTCAGTCTCTTTAACAAACTCTTCTCAGTCTCTTCTCAGTTTTTTAACAAACTCTTCTCAGTCTCTCTCGTCTCAGTTTATTTAACAAACTCTTCTCAGTCTCTCGTCTCAGTTTATTTAACAAACTCTCTCAGTCTCTCGTCTCAGTTTCTTTAACAAACTCTTCTCAGTCTCTCGTCTCAGTTTCTTTAACAAACTCTTCTCAGTCTCTCGTCTCAGTTTCTTTAACAAACTCTTCTCAGTCTCTCGTCTCAGTTTCTTTAACAAACTCTTCTCAGTCTCTCGTCTCAGTTTATTTAACAAACTCTCTCAGTCTCTCGTCTCAGTTTATTTAACAAACTCTTCTCTCAGTCTCTCGTCTCAGTTTCTTTAACAAACTCTTCTCAGTCTCTCGTCTCAGTTTATTTAACAAACTCTTCTCAGTCTCTCGTCTCAGTTTATTTAACAAACTCCTCTCAGTCTCTCGTCTCAGTTTATTTAACAAACTCTTCTCAGTCTCTCGTCTCAGTTTCTTTAATAGTAGTAGTAGCAGTAGGAGTAACAGCACTCACAAAAACTAATATCAAGCATATATGCAAATTAGTACTGAATGTATGTCAGATATTAACGTACCAACGTTTGTTTAAAACGGTCCCACGGTTGTACCAGTTTCCGAATGAGCTGTTTGGGACTTTTATTGTTTTTTATTTACTTCAGTTGGATAGAAACATTAATTTTCCGAGCCTTGAACTGAGAGACAACATACATACAAAGGCACACATACATATTCAGTTACATTATGTGCTGGGAATAGAAGACTAAATGCAACATCATGGCATCACAATGAAATGCAAGTACTACATCACCATAAATTAAAGTCATAACAGTGACAATGCTGGTGATATTGCATCCCATTTTCTATTAAATGAATCCGTGTTGACATTTTTCGTAGAAATATATATTTCAATTTGATACACATCTTTTATTACAGCTTTTTAGATACTAAAACTGGGTTTCGAACCCTTTATGCTTCATTGGCTTTTATGTTCTTTCAGCTACATTACTAGTACGTGCCAGGAATCTATGGTTCTCACTTATTCGCCCTGATAACGTTTCTTCCTTTGACAGGACCATTCTCGTGCTCGTCGGTTAAACATAAAACACACGAGGACTAGCTGAAACGTTCAGAGCGAAACAACGAAAGCTTACACATGGCACACACATAACAGATTGTCTGTATTTTCTACAATACTTCTAATGCTTTTCAGGTGGCATTTGAACCATATACACAATCAGGCAGCAAAGTGGCAAGGTGTTCTCTGTTACTGTTAATTCTCTCATACAAATGGACAAAACTGGGCAAAACAAATATGTTCGTCTGCATGGAATAAGTCATTCTTCAGGATATAGTGATCCTTCCAGGTAGCGAAAAGGAGGGCAGTGGAAACAAGACGGGAAGAAAGACGGAAAAAATATTAAAATATATAATAGAACTGGGGATGATCGACTGACCACATTTCACAAAGCCAATGTAGACATTTCTCTTCAGCAATTTTAGAACATTGAACATGGCATGATAAATGTTTCAGCCAGCTGGTTTCCAAGTCTTTTAACTGGTGATCAGATAAGCTCATTTGAAACAGACTCAGATACATTTGCAGGACGAGTTGGACTATTTGCCACAGACTAAAGAACAGACAAAGCAGTGGAAACCTTGAACGTGTCCCGTCAGAAAGAAGGCACAGTCTGTTCCATCCATTGACAAGGTCATCACTTCTGTTTTCCATCGCCACCCCATCCTTGAAAGGCCAGACCTTTGGTGATCAATGGCATTCTGATCTGCTTTGACAACGGGATAAGGATATCAAGGTTAAACATTACGGGTAACTCACTGAAGGGGTGTTGTTCCAACAGGTAAATGTACCTGTCCATACGTCCGTTGTAGCTTGGGCAGCTATTAATGTACTCCATAATCACCGGATTCAGCACCGCCATATGTCCATGTAAGCAACTTACAATGATAATGAGGTCATTTCTGCTGTGGACAAAAAGTTCTTCGGCATAAACCAGATCACTCAATCATGTGACGCACCATCATATAATATTTTTTCGTCATGCATGAAATATGTCATTAATATTGCTAAATATAAGACGAGTATATGGATGACAACTTTTCTTTATTGTATAACACGACGTTTCTCGGCTACTTCTTGCCCCTTCTTCAGGTGATATGACCTGAAGAAGGGGCAAGATGTAGCCCAGAAACGTCGTGTTATACAATACAGAAAAAGTTGTCATCCATATACTCGTCTTATATATTCATCAACTTCTAAATGCCTCTCAAGAATCCCAATATTGCTAAATGTTAAGACTGATATTACCATACGTTTAAAACATTCATTTTGGGTTTTTTCTCTGTTACTGAAAATACGGACATAATATTAGGTCTTTCGTTTGATTCATGTTTCATCATTACAGATTCATTCCCAAACATATAACTGAAAACAGGAGAATAAGTAGGAAAACATCAGCTGAAGTATTTTTATTAAATTATATCATCAAGGCAATGACATCCCCTGGAATCCTAAATGTTAAAGTTATGCTAAATGATGTAACTGATGTTAAGCAGCAGCAGTCATTTTCATCATTTCATCAGTACCACTGTTCCTGGTCGTCCTGGACCCCATGTATTGTTGCGTCACTCTAAAATTTTATTCACAAGCCAGATGTTGCCTGGCTCTATTGCCTTCCCAGTAGAAAGGTAATCGATAATTAAGGAAGTCACGCGAACGACCAATAATTAAGTCTCATTTATCAAAACAGCTCATGGACACTAACGGGAGGTCAGCGATCAGCTAATGAGCAGTGAATGGGCAAAAACAACCCACATGTTTGTTGTCACATAAATGCTTAACAATGTGTGATGATTTAACCTGTGAAACTATCCAACCGTTATCTCATCTGTCGCTACAGTGACATGTCCAGACCTCCTTTGCAGAGGTTAGTCTGTATATTAACACCGAGCCTGCAGAGCATGAGCACCTATTGGTTGTAATCGTAGACTTGCAATGATCTACACACATAGTTAAAGTGAAACAACAGTCCATTTGTTACCTGTCTTCCAAACGCCCAGGTATCATTTCTTGCCAGACATGTGAAGATCCGCTTGAGAACGTACATTTGTATCTTCAGCAGCCCATACTTGTCGTAGGAGGCGACTGACAGTTGATCAGACTAGCTGACTTGCTTGATGCATGTCATCGTGTTCCATGATATCAATCACTGGATTGCCTGGATTATTCACAGTCAAATAGCTGGACTATTGCCAAGTACTGCGTGAAACAACAAATAGAAATTTGGAGCCAGGTTGAACATAATTCAAAATTAGCATTTCTACAAATAATGTAATTTCGATTTTCCAATTGTAAACTTCCAATTCATGTCGAGCAACATACAACTAGTTCTGTTTCACAGCGCCTTAATTTCTTAGCTAACACTCAAGATCATTTTATTCAAATTGTATAAACTCTACCCTTCATGTATATATTCTCCTTGTTCATAATCCTGTGTACCATTTGTTTCTACACTGACACGTCGCATGTATTACAATAAAGAAGTTCTCTATCCACAAAAAGTGTTCCTCTTCATCAAACAAGCTTCTGAATGCCACCTAAAGCAGTTGTGTATGTATTATGTATTGAAATTGTTTGGCATTTGTCTGAAACCGCCTCCGTGGTGTAGTGGTTAGAGCGTCCGCCCGGAGAGCGGAAGGTCGTGGGTTCGATCCCCGACCGCGTCATACCAAAAGACGTTAAAATATGGTACTTGTTGGTCCCTGTGCATTAATGGGTACAACAAGGACTGGTCGGCTCGGAGTCAGTATACTGTCTCTGCAGCGTGGTATCTCAGTGGGCTAGCACTATAAAACCAGCTTAAGTCTTGGCTAGCACAAGCAGCCGCACATACACATACACACGCATGCACGTCGTCATATGAGCGAAATATTCTCAAGCACGACGTTAAACCCAATTTCACCTCACCTTTTTGTCTGAAACAGATCGTGCCTCGGGGACTTTTTGTGTCCTCAAAGCCGAACCATTCGATGAAGAACAACCTGTTGTTTGCATCATCCACTGACGTTGTGTACCTTTATTGATTTTAGGATACTTTCTGAATACATATTGTATATATATACTCACTAAATGTACATTCTGATTAACGTGTTCGCATAGGAATCAAAAGAAAGTTCAATAAATATGTTGTGTTTTGGCTTCTTTATAACAAGATGAACGTCTTTGACTTTATCAAGGCAAGAACATATAAGGGAATTACACAAAGGTTCCTCGAAGTATCGTTAACATGAACACGTTGTTATAAAGACGAGGCGTGTACACTGGAATTTATCCTAGAATGTCAATATTGAGTTTTAATGCAGTTCATTATATTGGAAGGAAAAAAGATCATTCGAGAACTGACACTGAGACGCCAGTTTTGCAACCAAAGTGGAAATATGTTCTGCTGTTTAATGACACTGGGCTCCACATGCAATTCAGAGTTTTTACGTTTTTACTGACTTCCGAACTAGCATGTCGGTGAATAACGATTTCCTGGTTTACTTTCTCGGTTGTGGAGGAGTTTTAAATTTCCTTGCCGGTCGGTCTATAAGGCTCAAGCAAAATTTATCGTATGGGAAAACAAATATAAAGAAAATATTCAACTTTGAGAACTTGCAATTGCCTCTCAAAAGCATTTAACTTTCCTTTGCCTATTGTATTGAACAGTTGTAGTTTTCTTGAGATTTCTTTCAATCACTGTTTTAATATTTTATCAATATAATAAATATAATATATATAATATAGTAAATATATATGATATATATTGTGCCAGGAATTCAAACATAGTTCACATAATCCCGGTTTATGATCTTAGCATTATGAAAGTATATATTGACGGTAAAAAGAAACCTCACAAGAGACACAGAAAGAAAAACAATATGTCACGTGAACATGTATAGGTAGTAATGATAAAGTTTGGTTTTTAACGATGCAGTCAGCAATACTCCGGCTACACAACTGCGATCTGTAAATAATCTAGTTGAGACCAGATAATACAAGTGATTAACGTCATGAACATCGATCTGTAAACTTGAGATACGACGACATGATCAACTAAGTCAGAAAGCATGACCACCCAGTCGCCTCTTATGACAACCATACGTTGCTGAAGATCAATTCCAACGCTGATCGTCATGGGTCTGAATGATTATGGGTTTGAAAGACAATGCTAGAAAACCGCAAGTGAAAGTGATAGGCATGCAGCTGTCGTTGATGACACTAGGCCCGTGAAATGAGCATCGGTGTTCACATGTGAGTTTGTCTTGATAAAATCATGCTCGAGAATGAGTCGTGTACGACTATCCGGTGTCTGGATCTCAGCGTATATTCACCTTCAATCGTTCACAGTCTGCATCAGCTGAAAAGAGCTGATGCAGACTGTGAACGAATGAAGGTGAGGTGAGTCGCACGTGTCCAACTGGAAGATGCTTAAAACAGGTATGATTGGAAATCTTGCTGGCGTATCAATGTAACGCTTTGATGTTACTTGTATCCAGGAAGTCCTTACAATACGACGTACTCATTCTGGACCAGGATGCGTTGTGTCCTTTCCTGGGTCTAGGCTAACTGCTCCCCCGAACACCTGCCCCCCGACAACTGCCCCCGGACAACTGCCCCTGGGTTAATTGAACCCCGGACAACTCCCCATAACAAAACACACAAGCAAACTCCCCCGTCTTTAACTTTAACTTTAGCCTTACACTGACTGCGTCTTCTCTTCACATATTCATTAGAGGTAACTCCACCTTGTAACTCTTTCCCTCTAAAGCTAACGTATCCTTCCCTCTCTGACTTGAAATCCACTCCATGGTTGTGAAATGACTGACAGGACACCTTTTCCTCAATGCTTATATACCAGCATTATTAGGGGCGATGGGAGTAACTGTTTGTTGATATAATGTAATTAAGTTGACTGTTATCTTACTTAACTTGTTATCTTAATCACAACTCAACACATTGTTTTCATAATTGAGTTTAATAAATCCTATGAAGATGGGGGAGGGGGTCACACTTTTAGTTTTGATGGGGGCACTTGTCCTAGGGGCAATTGTCCGGGGCACAATGGACGGGGGGCAGATAGCCAGGGGCAGTTGTCCGGGGCACAATGGACGGGGGCAGATAGCCAGGGAGCAGTTGTCGGGGGGCAGTTGTCCGGGGGGGTGTTAGCCTGATACCCCTTTCCTGTATGGACCATTGTTATTTTCTTCTGTTTGCTTTGATCCAACAGCTGCTTGTTATCGTTTGTCGGCCATCCATATGACCTACCATGCCACTGTCAGCGATACGGAGAGACAGCATATGCAGTTGCACGTCTTCGCCACATATTGTAAAACGTGTCGATCCTTTTTCTGAAACAACCGTTCAGATTGCTCCCATACAATGATACCTGTGGCTCATCGTTCCTGTTCTGTTCGCTTTTCGAGAATTTTGTTTAGATGTCATTTATAATTTTCATAAATGGGAGTGGATAACGATACCAAGTTAGTATGTTGGTACGAGTAGCATGCTGAATTGAAGACCACTTGTGGATAAGTGGCTTTTGATCCTTAGTTATCCGTTATTTCACAGTAATCACGCAACAATGTTGTAGTGTTAGGAATATGGTTCGACACGTTTTAATTCCATTCGTAAAGGTACTTTTGACCATTGTGTGTACACCATGTGACAACGGATATTGGCAGTAGGCACACGCAGGCACGCCCGCACACACACACACACACACGTCTCCTGACTGTGAGTATATGAACAGGTGACCATGGATGATCCCAGTCCATGAGGTGAGGTCCTTGGACAGACCAGAATCCCGGTCAGACCGATTCTGTGTCTGTGTCCGTCAGCACCAAACCGTAGTCAAGGATCGGTAAATATCACCTCGGGCTTTCCTCTCACATGCCGTGATATAACTGGCATTAAAAGCAGGGAAGTGAACCTTGAGACCTGGAACGTTATTGATGGCGGCTTCTGCATCATATGTCTGCGAAGTGTCATTCCTTTGTAGAATTGGTGCACAGGTTGCATGTTTGGTCGAAGATGGGCGATAACTTGAGGGGGATTGATGAGCACCGACAGTGTACATAGGTGCTTTGTAATGGTAATTGTCTCCTGCCAAGTAGCTTCCTGCCGGGCGATAGTGTTATTAGCATCTTGATTCAGTGGTGAAAGAGGGTTGATTTCGTTTCAGATTAGGCATGTAAAGTCTAAGTGTCTACGGGGCGTATAATGTACCACAGCCGTGCATGATTGTGTTTCCAAAGTCGCAGTGAAGACACATAGGTCTGGTAACACATGACTCTCTGCTATAGCTAGCATGGCAGATGCTCTTCAATGTTTTCTAAAAGTTTCGCAGTAAATTAAGTGCTCTGACTACTAGTATATCATTGTGAAGCTCGTTGTTAGACTGGGTCGGTGTTTGTCTCTCAGACAGTATTTTTACGACGTCAGCTCTATTATGCCTATGTGACGCCTGTCTGGGTCGATGTAACGTCTGCCTCTCTGTGTATCTGACGTATAGTTCTGTGTTGATGTGCCGTCTGCTTCTGTGGCAATGTGCCGTCTGTCGCTGTGTCGATGTAACTGCCTCCGTGTTAATGTGACGTCTGCCTCTGTCTGTGCCAATTTGACGTCTGCATCTGTGTAAATATGACGCCTTAGCCTGTGTCAATGTGACGTCTCCTCTGTGTTAATGTGGCGTCTGCCTCTGTGGCAATGTGACGTCTGCCTCTGTGGCAATGTGGCGTCTGCCTCTGTGTCAATTTGACGTCTGCCTCTGTGTCAATGTGATGTCTGCCTCTGTGTCAATGTGATGTCTGCCTCTGTGTCAATTTGACGTCTGCCTCTGTGCCAATTTCACGTCTGCCTCTGTGCCAATTTCACGTCTGCATCCGTCTGTGCCGATTTGACGTCTGCTTCTGTGGCAATGTGACGTCTGCCTCTGTGTCAATGTGATGTCTGCCTCTGTGTCAATGTGACGTCTGCCTCTGTGCCAATGTGATGTCTGCCTCTGTGTCAATGTGACGTCTGCCTCTGTGCCAATTTGACGTCTGCATCTGTCTGTGCCGATTGGACGTCTGCCTCTGGGGCAATGTGACGTATGCCTCTGTGCCGTTGGACGTCTGCCTCTCTCTATGCGATGTGCGGATCTGTGAAGGTGTTGATTAATTACTTATGTCGAAGGCTGCATCTCGTTCAGTGCTCAGTGTCGTTCTGTGTTAAATCCGTGGTATTCAGACGAGGTAGTAATTATTGCGGGCGATCATCAGTGGTGTAGCAGGAACGCGGAGGTCGTGATAGAAGATAAATGACTGATTATACTTAAGTCATCGCCACTTTGTACAACGTAAAATGACACTAGAGAACGGGTATTGGTGAGTAATTAGGTCAACTCCTTTATGGAAGATGTTTCCCTCTAATGGCTGACTGACTGAGTTTGGTTTTACGCCGCTTTTAGCAATATTCCAGCAACATCACGGCGGATTCCCCTCTAATGGAAGTACTGCGGAAACGTGCTAAAGACATGTTGAAACGTGTCAACAACTCGTTCTCCCTGTTAACGCACTTTGCACGCAGAGAGAAACCTCGATGTATCTGTTCTCAATGTACATATCAGAAAAATAATAGGCTTGAGTTTAAACGGCATTTCAGTTGTATCATGGCGTCTCTGCCTCCTGTGGGGCCAAAGACAGAAATGATTATGTAGGTCCACAGAGATGAAACTCACAATCAAGAGCTTGATGCTGACAACCCACTTTACTAGTCGACCTGGGTCTCGAAGCTGCAACTCAAGGAATCCCTACTCATGTAAGGACAGATCGAATGTATACTTGGTTTTAAAATAAGGGAAACAAACAGTTTCGAGAGTTTCATTGCAACTAGAAACCCGTCGTCATAGAATTCCACCTCATCCGTCATGTCTTGTAATTCATTTAAGAACGGATCGTCACTAATTCATATTTCAATTTGAGTATGAACGGGGATTTATGGGTGTCAACTTCTGTCAGAGGAATGTGACGTTTAAGATGGTATTCTTGCTCCTTCATCAGGTAATAAAAGCAAGGAAGCAGATGTAGATGTGTTGGGGAGAGAGTGAGTGCGAGAACAACAATGAACTGGAACAAAGATGGACATTAAACACATTGTCAGGAAGGGTAAGGATGCGTTTCTCAAAATACAGAGTTCGATCCCGACGGCGTCATACCAAAAGACGTTAAAATATGGTACTTGTTGGTCCCTGCCTGGCGCTCGGCATTAATGGGTACAACAAGGACTGGTCGGCTCGGAGTCAGTATAATGTGTCTGAGTGGGGTATTCATACTTCACTGCGGCATGGTATCTCAGTGAGCTAGCACTATAAAACCAGCTTCAGTCTGGGCTAGTACTAGCATCCGCACATACACATACACACGCATGCACATCGTCATATGAGCGAAATATTCTCCAGCTCGACGTTAAACCCAATTTCACCCCACCTCAACATACAGAACCTTGCATCCATACGTGTTTCAGTTATATGTATCACCTCTGAATGCCAGTCAAACACTTCATTTGAGTATGGTACGTCATTGAGTGTGGGGAGAACTGTTTGAATGTCGGCTCGAGGGCCTGTTTCGTGTCGTTGATGCAACGTTAGGTTACTTATTAACGACATCTAGTGTTTCCCCTAGGCATTTTTTGACATGGACCAAGTTGTTGCCCAGGAAGAACAGGAAAATATGAGACTGTACAAAGAATACAATGATTGATATCAACACTTGGTTATTTTTAGTTTAGTTTTTATGCCATAGAACCATTTGAAACTTGGAAATCTGTCATTTCATGCCCCTTTCGTAATAGGGGTGCCCTTTTTGAAATTCAGTTGCCCTGCCCTTTTTGAATACTGGGGGAAACACTAACATCGTTCAGTTTTCATGTCGCTACAGAGATGTATGCAGTTTGGCGTAATAACCATGTGCATGTGCGTGTGCCTGTGGTGTGCGTGTGCGTGTACGCTCAACCTGTTAACATGATACATATGAAATGCGTTACGAGTTTATCTCGATTTGGGACAAATAAAGAAAAATATTTGGGCCATTTGTTTGAGGTGCCGCAATTTTAAATCGCTTGGCAGAGTTGTGCCCCTTTGATAATATGGCTCCTTGGCAACTGCGGTGATGGAATCAAATGCCGATTTCCTTTAATTAATTATGTCTTTGTCAGCGCCATACTTGTGAACCTGGGTTTGAATAAAATGGCAATAGCTGTCCATATGCTTCATCACTTCATGCATGAAGGCGAGACGTTGTGGTGGAACTGAAGTATAGTGCATAGCAACGTTACACCAGACTGATTCACTCACTCATACATTGATGTGGTCGACACTCTTAGGACAAACTTATAGTCAGGCTTAAGAATGGTGATTATTCACACTGTGCGTAAAATTGATCAACCATTATATAGTCTAAGCTACACCACTTAAACGGTTTCGCCGTAATTATTTTGTTTGTAACAAGTAACATTTTGTTTGTAAGTTCAAGAGGTGTCCAGAAAGTTGGATGGTATGATGCACTCAACGTAAAGGCTAATGCAGTTCCCTGTATACATGGGATACACACGGGGCGATGGGGTGCGTCATGGTTAAAGCGTCCGCTCGTCACACTGAAGTTCAATTCCCCACTTGTGTGCAATGTGTGTAGCCCATTTCTGACGTCCCCGGCCGTGATCGATATTGCTGGAATATTAAACCATACTCACTCACGCTCTCATTCACTCACTCACTCACTCATTCACTCACTCACTGGAATGCACAGCTAACACGACCTTCACTGCCGTCACAGATAGCAAACTTCTCAGATCGCTTTGTTACACATAATCGGACGTGTATATTTTACGATGGCTTCACGAAATTCTAAGTTGAAGAGGCTGAACCAATGGGAAGCCAGATGTTCACATTTACACAAACAGATGTCGAGATGTTTATTAGTCTACCGGGCTACAGAACCAATATAATGTAATACCGATTGCTGTCTGTATCTTGATGATGATGATGATGATGATGATGGTGATGATGATGATTGAGTTTGGTTTTACGCCACTTTTAGCAATATTCCACCATATCACGGCGGGGGGACACCAGAAATGGGTTTCACACATTGTGCCACTACGCTACCCCACCGCCGCGACGACGACGACGACGACGATGATGATGATGATGATGATGAAACAGTATCACTTTGGGCTTATATCTCACGTCAAGATGACACGCAGTGTTAAACGCCACTGATGATTTGCACTGTAGTTTCTGCAAAAGTGTGTTTAAGTAAATGTGAATTGTATTAACATATCAGGAGTAAACTTATGGATGAGGTAACAAAAATCCGCGGATCCTGTCAAAACCTGAGGACGCAACTCCTCACAGCGACTAGGCTGTATGAGCTGTGTTAACATTGTGAATCGCTACGTTCCCATACTATTTTCTCGAAGTCTTCAAATAATAGTCTGGGCGGTGGGGTAGCCTAGTGGTTAAAGCGTTGGCTCGTCACGCCGAAGACCCGGGTTCGAATCCCCACATGGGTACAATGTGTGAAGCCCATTTCTGGTGTCCCCCGCCGTGATGATGCTGGAATATTGCTAAAAGCGGCGTAAAACAAAACTCACTCACTCTTTGATCTACCTTCAGTTGCTGGCGATCTATGGCCCGATATTATATCGTGTTGTTTTGAAATGATTTAGCATTTTACACTGAGCTCAAACTAGTTTTAATCAATTTGTGATAATCTAGTCGTTATACTGTCCTTCGCTGACAGGTTTTTAAAAATGTATACATTATTCTTAGTACATTAACTATTTGTCGTCACGATATGGCTGGAATATTGCCGGTGTGACGTAAATTTTTAACTCACTCACTCACTCGCTGTCTTGGCACTGCTAAGAGTTGAATTCATATTAACGGTCTTGTATCAAACAGGTATGCGTATTTGTGAGTTAAATGAAAAGCATGCATACATATTACTCAAACATGAGTGAGTTAAGGTTCACAATCTCAATATTAATGTAAAACTGTAAATTTAAAAGTATTTTCCTAAAAGATACAGAACACCTACATTGACATATCGGTTATATATTTCCAGCTTGCGTAAGAACTATTTTCGAATATAACGATACACATAAGGCTTTGATTGTCCTGTCTTTTGAGCTTGGTATAAAAAGGGCAACTTAATGATATCAAGGCTGCGTCCATCTTCAATTGTCATCAATCATATGTCTGCTGAGAGCATCCCGCCCTTAGCGGACAGTGGTCAGGAAATTAAAGCGCCACGACTCATGTCTGACAATACAGACAACCCCAAGCAGAAATGTCTGCCCTGCTAATGATTCAAGGTCATTACAGACAATTACTTCATTGCCCTGTTTGAGAGAGTGCAGATGGGGAGGTCACCACGGAGGTGTTACTGTGAAACTAACGGTACATGACATTCACGTGATCAGATTCTAGTGTCCCCGCCATGGTATTGTAAGAATATTGATAAAAGCGGCATAAAATTAATTTCACTCGCTTACCAGAGTTACCACAGAGGTGATTGCCCTGAATATATTGTATCTGGGTTCAAACTACGAATTCACCCTGATTATGGCTCTTTATGCTATCAGTCTATCGGTGCTTGACTGCGATGTTTTGAGTTTCCCTTCCATGCGAATGCCGTATTTATGCATCTGGAACATTCGTCCATATGTTTGATAAATCCCAAGATATGCCACACCATCACTCGTAGCGACCCACAACATCATGTCTCCTCGTAATGCCCCAGTAGTTAAGTCCGGAGCGAAGGGGCAAGTGGTTAAAGTGTTAACTCGTCACACAGGAGTCCCGGGTTCTGTTCCCCACATGAGTACGTGTAAAGCCTCTTGTTGGTCTTCGGAGCGATTTTGCTGGAGTAATACTGACACGGCGCAAATCATTTCTCAATGTATATTGCTGAGCCTGTTCATGGTGTTAATGTCGTGAAAGGGAACAAAGACAGGTTGATATGTATTAATACGAGAAAACCATGATAATAGTTCATCTCTGCCAAAATGGCAAATGAGTGCATCTGACATCGTTATCTAATTGGAAACAGTCCTAATGTCTAAAACCCGTGAGGATGCGGGTTAGAATTGTTCTTCGGTAACCAATGCTTGTCGTCAGAGGCGACTAACGGGATCGGGTGGTCAGACTCGCTGACTTGGTTGACACGTCATTGTAGTCGTATCCCAGTTGCGGAGATCGATGTTCATGCTGTTGATCACTGGATTGTCTGATCCATAATTTACAAACCGCCGCCATATAGCTGGAATATTGCTGAGTGCTGCGTTAAACAACAAACCAACCAACTAAAAACCCACAACTGGTATTCTGGAAAGTTCAACTGGTGTAATAATTGGATGCTGTCTTCATCCGGACGATGCAGCATAATTTCCCCTAGGCCCTGACTGGAAGCCATTTCTAGGTCGAGGAGATTAGTCCATCTCAATATGACTCATTACTCTTCTACACACACTATGTTTTTCACACACGTCGTCCGGTTATCAAGTGCTCAGATTGCAAATGAAATTATTTGAAAGTTTATGAATACCTAAATAAGGTTCTCCCCACAAATAGATATGTCTACATTGCTCTTTATTACACACTCAGTCATCTGCAGGCTATTTCAGTTCGGTCTCTTTACAAAGAAAATGTATTTATAAACAATATTAACGCGCACAGGGGCACGTTTTAATTATGAAACATTAATGAAAATAACTGGAGGATTGATCTATAGCTCCGTCTTGGGACCAGATGTCAGCCAGGACTTCAAAGGCATTTCCCAGACTGTAATATATTTCATTAACCTTTAGCGCACAGTTGTGACTACCAAGACAAACTTATTGCGTCGATGGACGGTGATATATTAACAGAACTAAGCCAAATAATTTCTTGTCGCTTATAAGTTCGTAAATGAAATGCCACTGAAAGCAAAGGATGTGTTCTCTTGTATTTTTTACTCTCCTCATCACAGGCGAGGGACATAGTTTTAGATTTTGATTTTTGGCATTTGGTTTAGTTTTTGAAGGCTTTGTAACGTATTGCATCTAAGGGTCTCGTGTCTGTCCTATCTGTATGGCTTCGCCATTAAGAACAGTCAGCGATGTTCTGTTAAAATTCGGTAGACGAAGACGGTGAAGTCTTCAAAAAGAAAGATGCATAGATACGAATGAATAGAGAAGATCCTCAGAATAATTAATTGTATTTCCGTGCTCTTTCCAACTTCCTCGGAAATAATTAGCTGGTATTTCCTCCGCCTTTTACTGGCCTCTCTGATGGCGTGCAGACGCCTGTAACAAAGGGTTCTTTGATAATATATTTACTGTTGTTTAGACAGTCCGGCTAAGCCGAGGATACATGAAAAGTCTCGAGATGAAACTTATGTAAATTTAAGTGACGTCACCGGATGGGCAATTTCTTTGATATGATACCGCCTAAGCCCATCCCTATTGGCTTACAGAGATAGCTATATTAAGGATTATGCCTTTGCAGAAAGCGCAACATGGCTACATTGTATTCACGCTTTGAAGTTAATGGACTCAGATTGCAGAATCATTATGAGCGCGTTAAAATTGGCGACAGCAATACATAGAGATCTTCAAAATATGATAGATATAATTAATTAAATCAAATTGTTGGGAGGCTATCTATGCAACATACGATGTGAGGAGCTGTCATAAAGGTGACATTCCGTATGTTGTCAGGCTCCCTGTAGCGCCCAAGGGCAGAACTAAGCGCCGACTTAAAACGGGAAGATAACTTATCTAAAACCTCTACTTTGATGTCAAACATTCACTCATATCAAAGGCCAGACTTTGCATTCAGGCATTGTCTCACCACGCAGCCCTGGGTGAAGGTCAACTACATACTACTCAACACTTTATAAGGATATCTTTCCATGATACACCATAATGTTTCTCATAATGTCGAGTGTTTATTTACCTTGAATGACACACCTCATTATTTATTATCCAAAAGAGCCTGACCTATACAAAACTGTATAATTAACCTCAGCAAGGCGTATATTGTCATGTGCACTATAGGCGGAACCCTTTTATGAAAATAAACACACTTTCACTTGAAACGGGTAATGCCATAGCTCATTAGAAAGGATACTGGCGAGCTGTCCATCTTACCATAACAAGCAAAGCAAATGCTAAATCTAAATAATTTGAGACTCAAGCCAATGCGACAACTTGAATTATTCACCAGTTGTTCCATTGTTTGGCCTTTATATTTATCGGTTCTCTCCAAAACGACAACACAGCGACGTGACATGTTGTGAATAGTGTTGGGTTGTCGCCCTGTCTCGTCTTTGTAAACATTCCGTAAAACATTTTCCATTTTCTCATTATCCAAAAGGGCCCAGTCTGTA
This sequence comes from Haliotis rubra, assembly GCF_003918875.1. Lineage (NCBI taxonomy): Eukaryota > Metazoa > Mollusca > Gastropoda > Lepetellida > Haliotidae > Haliotis > Haliotis rubra. Next base: position 2,002,618 of record NW_025767357.1, on the reverse strand, counting down.
CAAAACTGTATGATGAAACTCTTGGAAATGCAATGCAGGCAAGTGCCCCTTTATGGAGATACACACACCTTCATGTTCACTTGACACTCGTACTGCTATGGCTCATTAGAAAGGATATTGTTCCGTGGTCCATCTTACTATACCAAAAAAGTAAATACCAAATCTAATCAAAATAGGGACTAAGAGACAATGCGGCTGCATCACTTATTCACCAACTGATACATTGTTGTGTCTTGGAATATTTCCGTTTCTTTCCGATTTGCGTAAAACGGACGTCTAAATTGTACATTTTGTACCGCTAAATGGTACAGATTCACAATTTCGCTGTTGTGCATAGTCGCGCATATATGTTTAATATTTTGCCATAGTAGACCACAGTACCTCGTTGTGGCAGCGCAGCTTTGGTCGGTGTGCTTCATCTACAAATGTCAGCAATGCGATACTTCAACCAGTGTCGATTAGAAATGATTTGAGAGAAATATCTGCAACTTTCTTTTTCTAATGTTCTTCGACGATATGGCATCGTGATTTGACCATTATCCTACAAAACAGAATACACTCAACACGCTTATTACAAACAGACAACTATAAGGAACGTTTTTGGTTCGGACCGCTGCTATATTTTAATAAGAAAGTATATAACGAAGTATTATAACTAACTGTAATTAGTGCTCCCGTTTAGTTCGTTACAACCTTTAGTTAACTGTAATTGCCATTTCGGACTCAATAAATAAATCACTTTGTGCTATTATATAACAAACTTTTCTTTGTAGAAAATGAAAACTTTAATCCACTTCATTGTTATCAGCACTATCAGACAGGTATTATGTATGAAAACTATAAAAGTATGCATTTATTTCTCACATATGAAGATTTTACTTGACTTTCATTGATCAATGATGTTGGTGTTCCAGACAAACCTGGCCACAATGCATTGGTCGCATGTTTATTCCTCAGACAATACCAGATACTGTTTGTTGAGCCCTGTATGTGGCCGTTCACCATGAGGTGGTCTTGCTACACAGCTGGTAATAACTGTGATCAACAAGCACCTGCGTTGTCAACCTGTTTCATTGTACAGGGTGAGTGAGTAAATTTAGTTTTACGCCGCACTCAGCAATATTCAAGCTATATGGCGGCGGTCTGTAAATAATCGAGTCTGGACCAGACAAGCCAGTGATCAACAGCATGAGCATCGTTCTACGCAACTGGGATACGATGGCATGTGTCAACCAAGTCAGCGAGCCTGACCTCCCGATTCTGTTAGTCGCCTCTTACGAAAAGCGTGGGTTACTGAAGATCAATTCTAACCCGGACCTTCACGGGATGATTGTACAGAGGAAAGGGCAGTCTGTCGTAGCTACCCTGAAAGAAATTTATAATATACAGTTCATGCAGGTCCAATATTTGGCAAATTTATACCAATGTCGTTTCAACTGAAGAACATCCCCTGGTTCCTTTTTATCATTTTATAAGCACATTTTATTTTTTTAATTTTTGGGGGGGCGTTAAATTATGTAAATTATATTCATTTCAGATACAACGTGTTGGTTTAAAGAGGGGTATCATCAAGGGCGATACTGAAGTGAAGACGGTGATGAGACTCGCATGATCCCTGTGAGATGCCAGCATCCTGGACGGCCACCCTTCCTGCCCCTCCCTGTGAGCGACGTTACCACCAAATCGTCTACAGTCTTGGTTCACTGATGTCATCAACCACCCTCGGCCTGACACAGACCAGGTTCCGACCATGTGTCTGAACGTAATCCTGACAACTACTGTGAGGAGCAACGCTACGGAATTACAGGGATAAAACTGAGACGATTTGTTTCGCTTATCCAGACGAGTCACATCAAATTCTTCAATCGGATTAACTAGATTACAGTTTGAATCTTGTTGAAAATCAAATTGAGCGAAACCAGAAAAACACTCCTTTGTAAATTCTCGAAGTAACGTAATTATACAGACAAATGCTCAGTCTCTGAAACTGTGAACTCTTGGTTTTAGTTTTGCTGGTTGGAGTAAAGTGGACGTATATATGCTTACTGGGTGTAACAAAGAAGAAATCATGATTAACATATGAAATACACAATGCCATTTTAGAAAGTGGTCAAATGTATGTCAATTTGTGTGATGGCGATTAGGTGCCTGAGTCTGAGGGTGTGGGTTCGAATCCCGGATGGGACTCAACCCCAAAAGTACTAGAATCTGTACTTTACTAAGAAAGTGTAATCCCAAATGGGTTTACATGTTTTTAGTTTGTTTGTTATTTAACGACACATACTGAACTTTCTTCAGCCATATGGCGTCGGACTGTAAATAATCGACTCTGGACCAGACAATCAAGTGCTTGACGTTATTGGCATCGGTCTGTTGCACGCATAGGACGCCACTATCAGTCTGTACATACCATGTATGTACATATCTAGACTTTATACGTGATTAACTACGGTAATCATATTGAGGACTGGTACTCCGTTGTTCTGCCTGGAACCTGGACAGCCACATCTAATGTCAACTGTGTGCAATACCCGAAGCGTCACTTTGATTTTTCCTTATAAGCGCAACCGTTTCAGTGCATTATTGTGTGTGGCAAAGGAAATAGTGAGGTTATTCAGGGGTTGAGATAGAGATAGATCGAGTTGAGATAGACTGATTGACACAGAGAGATATTGATATATGGAGAATGAAAAGTGAGATCTTGAGATGGTGATATTAGAGCGATATTGAGAGATTGTGATTGAAAATAGAGATAGATCGAGAGTGAGATAGAGATAGATTGAGGTTGAGAGAGAGATAGACTGAGATTGTACTAGCGCCTGGATTGACAGGGATGTGACTGCTGGCGTGCGTGCGTGTGTGTCTGTGTGTGTCTGTGTTTGTGTCTGTGTGTCTGTGTCTGTGTGCTTGTACGGCCCGGGCTAATGCAGGTTTATTGGGGCTATCCCACTGTGATACTCCATTGAGGCACAGTACTGGCTCCGAACAAACCAGTCTTGTGTTATTTGACCTCACAGCTGTTTCCTCAGCACGTTTGTATAGACAGAGAGTTTCACTGATAATATACTGAACATCATTGAAAACGCACCACCTGTAAATTTTGAAATATGGTAATAGGATTGTTTTGAGAGTGAAAATGAACGTTGGAAATGTTGTTAATAACACAAAAGACAATAAATAATGCTGTACAGTAAAGAACGAATTGCCTGAACACATCATGGAACACATCCCATGACAACAACAAAATACATGCACAACACACACGAAAAGCACAGATTGCATGCGTAAAACATGCTGATTAGGGGTATAAATGACCGTCGGCAAAAAACCGTTCTCATTTTAGCTGTGCCTTCGCAAGTAAAGTTTATTTTGCAATGCGGCAGGATTACGGTGTCGACGCCCTTATGTTGGACCCATCCTGACTGATAGACATCGCCGTGAACGCCGACGATGGGCTGAACAGCATCGTTTGTGGTTGTTACGACGTTGGCATGGTGTTGTGTTTTCCGACGAGTCACGTTTTCACTTGCGAAATGCTGACGGGCGTCTACGGGTATGGCGTCGACGGGGAGAACGTTTCCATCAGGACTGTGTTGTGCAAGCAGATCGGTGGGGTGGAGACAGCATTATGGTGTGGGGAGAGGATCAGTTATCATCACAAAACCGCTCTGGCCATTTACTACCGTGACACCATTCTTCAGAACAACGTCGTTCCCTTTTTTAACCAACATCAATATCTGCACACATTCCAGCAGGACAATGCTCGACCGCACACTGCACGTGTTGCAACACAGTTTCTGGCAAACAACAACATTCCTCTACTTCCATGGCCTGCATTGACACCAGATTTGTCTCCCATTGAACACTTGTAGGATTACATCGGCCAACGCCTCTCACGTCGCCCACAGATCAACAACCTTGGGGAACTTGAGAATGCCTTGCAACAAGAGTGGAATGCATTGCCTCATAACATTATTCAGAGACTTATCAGTTCAATGAGGAGACGTTGCACAGCTTGCGTTGCTGCTAACGGCGGTCATACACGTTACTGACTTTCCAATTTGACTCCATCTTTCTTTCATGGTCAGCTGAATTAAAACTTCACTGATTTGCTGGATTGGTTCTTGTTTCTTTTCTTTACCAATCACTGGACTACAAAAGTATGTAAACTTTACACCGATTGCTCATTTATGCTCTTAGAAGTCCAAACTAATACAGATGGTGCGTTTTCAATGATGTTCAGTATATTTCAAAATCCATCGACCCAGTTCACAAGAAAAGCCTCCGGCCTTGGCTCTAGCAGGCATAGCAATGCACCACTTGACGGACTTGTCAGTGTATTTGTGTAAATGAATATCATGAACTCCTTTAAGGGGGGTTGCTGGGGCGCATCACCATTTTCTTAAGCATACAAAACATGGAGACATACACAAAATGCATTGTTAACTCATTTATTAGGATGAATTAGACAAAATGCTTTCAAAGAAGCACAAATTGTTATCTGAAATAGGTATATTCAGCTGTAACACCCCACATGGGTACAATGTGTGAAGCCCATTTCTGGTGTCCCCCGCCGTGATGTTGCTGGAATATTGCTAAAAGCGGCGTAAAACCATACTCAGTCAGTCAGCTGTAACACATAATTGTAAGAGCACCCCACCCTTACTCCCACCCCAACCAACACATGCACACACATAGGCACACGCACGAACACACACTCGCACACGCCTTCCTCTACACATCCCTTAATTCCTCCTTCCCCAAAAGTTGTCAGTAAACACACTTTTAAAATTTGTCAAGAGACTGCCTTATCGTGTAATTGATAGACAGCCCCTGTAGAGCTGTGAGTGCAGTTGTGCAGTTGACACTCATCAAAACATCGATCACCTGACCAATTGGACCCCCAAATCTGTTCCATTAGCAACCAAAGCGGACGTAAAATATCACTTTTCTCAATCTGTTTTCGTTTTCGGGATTAAAGTGTTGTCACAAATTGCGTAAGGTGACACAAGGTTGTCCTTTGAAAACCACCCACGGAAGTAGAAGAGTATTATAGTATTATCTAACGAACACAGTTCTAGAAGTGCGTTATTTGGTTCTGTCGGAGTGTCCACTTGTTACACATTAAAATGTACACAGCGAACTGCTGTAGACTAACGTTCTGTCTCTGAATATATATAATTTTAATAGTAACAAATAAACCCATTTTAAATTTAAAAGGAACCCAGTCAGATGGGAAATTCAGATCCCGAGGCAAGACTCTAGACTTGCTTCATGTTGGGCTTAAGCAGTGCTGAGAGGGCAAGGCAGTGGGTGAAATAATGTGGTTTAGGGACTGTGAGACAGACTACATTGCAGGGAGGGCTAAGGAGTGGGTGAAATAATGTGGTTCAGGGACTGTGAGACAGACTACATTGCAGGGAGGGCAAGGCAGTAGGTGAAATAATGTGGTTCAGGGACTGTGAGACAGACTACATTGCAGGGAGGGCTAGGCAGTGGGTGAAATAATGTGGTTCAGGGACTGTGAGACAGACTACATTGCAGGGAGGGCTTGGCAGTAGGGAAAATAATGTGGTTCAGGGACTGTGAGACAGACTACATTGCAGGGAGGGCTTGGCAGTAGGGAAAATAATGTGGTTCAGGGACTGTGAGACAGACTACATTGCAGGGAGGGCTTGGCAGTAGGAAAATAATGTGGTTCAGGGACTGTGAGACAGACTACATTGCAGGGAGGGCAAGGCAGTGGGTGAAATAATGTGGTTTAGGGACTGTGAGACAGACTACATTGCAGGGAGGGCTAGGCAGTAGGGAAAATAATGTGGTTCAGGGACTGTGAGACAGACTACATTGCAGGGAGGGCTAGGCAGTAGGGAAAATAATGTGGTTTAGGGACTGTGAGACAGACTATATTGCAGGGAGGGCTTGGCAGTGGGTGAAATAATGTGGTTCAGGGACTGTGAGACAGACTACATTGCAGGGAGGGCTTGGCAGTAGGGAAAATAATGTGGTTTAGGGACTGTGAGACAGACTATATTGCAGGGAGGGCTTGGCAGTAGGGAAAATGATGTGGTTCAGGGACTTTGAGGCAGACTATATTGCAGGGAGGGCTAGGCAGTAGGTAAAATAATGTGGTACGAACTGCTGCTATAGCGAACTAAAACTACTGGTCCATTTGAGGTCTTCACAACCGTAGTATACTGTGTTTTGTGTGATAAGAGTTGTTGTTTTTTCCAATGATGTGTGTGGTAAACAAATCTGAGATATTATAGTTGTATTAATATTTTTCGGCATTTAATTGGCTTTCATTCTATTTCCAAGGTTTCAAGGATTTTGTTTTTTAAACTGCCACAGATAGAACAGTATTAATGTGTGTTAATATGAACAGTTATCTTAAAATATAACGTTGTACACAACGTGTGAAGCCCATTTCGGGTGTGCCCCGCCGTGATATTGCTGGAATATTGCTAAAAGCAGCGTAAGCTAATATGACTCACTCACTAAAATATAATGTGTGGTACACAGGACTCATGATAGTATAAGCACGGATTGGGTACGACGGCACCCAATCACAGTCGCCTAGTCTGACCACCCGACCCATTAAGCCACCTTACATAAAGCATTGGTTACCAATTCTAAAACCATAGGAACACATGTTCATGTACGTTCAAGTCATTGTCGTTACCAGAATAGGCAATAACACAGTGGGCCTTACCAGAAGGCTTAAATTGAGAATGTATAATACAGTTTTGTCAAAGTATATGAATATTGTTACAAAGTTATGGCAAAAATGCTCAAAGCGAAGGACACAGAAATCATGCAATGTAACGGAGATAATAAGAAAAAAATAAAATTGTCAGTGACTATACACCCAGAGCATATAGACTGACTGACCGACTGCGTTTGGTTTTACGCCGCTTTTAGCAATATTCCAGCAACATCACAGCGGGGGAGCATATAGACACAAAGCATAATATATATATAAATAATCAAACCGGCTCTTGAGAAACATGAAGTCAAAAGACTTGTTCAAAGACTTGCTAATATCTGTATCACTATATCATTGTCTCCATTCTTCACACAGGTATTTGTAAACACAGTAACAGGATATAAAAACAATAGTACAGCGAGGTCAATGACCTGCTGCTCTGTGGTCAGTTCAGTCCAGTGCCTGCTGGGAAACCTCAGTTACATGTAGATTAACCACAATCAACTGGTGGTATAAGACCGACTGAGGGAGTGCGTGGGTGTGATATATTTACAGGCTGAGTGAGTGAGTTAGGATCTGATCACCATATAAGCCTCCGTGATGATGTCGAGTGAGTGAGTGAGTGAATGAGTGAGTGAGTGAGTTTAACGTATTTCAGCATTACAGCTACAGATAGATCAGGATGTGTCGTGATACCGCTTGATAACAACAAGAATCGTGATTTTTCGAACTAACGTTATTTAACGACTAGGTCGTGTCAATGGTATTTAGTCCATCACTGCCAGTAATAACATGTGTATCGCAGCCAGTAATAACCTGTGTATTACTGCTAGTAAAAACCTGTGTAACACTGCCAGTAATATCCTGTGTATCACTGCTAGTAACAGCATGTGTATCACCTCGGTAATAACCCGTGTATCACCTCCTGTAATAACCCGTGTATCACTGCCAGTTATAACCTGTGTATTACTGCTAGTAACAGCCTGTGTATCACCTCCAGTAATAACCTGTGTATCACCTCCTGTGATAACCCGTGTATCACCTCCTGTAATAACCTGTGTATCACTGCCAGTAATAACTCGTGTACCACTGCCAATCATAACATGTGTATCACCGCCAGTAATAACATGTGTACCAATCCCAGTAATAACCTGCGTAACACTGCCAGTAATATCCTGTGTATCACTGCCGGTAATAACGTGTGTATCACTACCAGTAATAACCTGTGTATCACTTCCAGTAATAACCTGTGTAACACTGCCATTAATATCCTGTGTATCTACGCCAGTAATAACATGTGTATCACCGCCAGCAAAAACATGTGTATCACCGCCAGTAATAACCTGTGTATCACAGCCAGTAATAACCTGTGTATCACTGCTAGTAATAACCTGGGTATCGCTGCTAGTAATAACGTGTGTATCACCGCAAGTAATAACATGTGTATCACTACCAGTAATAACATGTGTATCACTGCCAGTAATAACCTGTGTATCAACTGCCAGTAATAACCTGTGTATCACTGTTAGTAATAACCTGTGTATCTCTGTTAGTAATAACCTGTGTATCACTGTTAGTAATAACCTGGGTATCACTGTTAGTAATAACCTGTGTATCACTGTTAGTAATAACATGTGTATCACTGTTAGTAATAACCTGTGTATCACTGTTAGTAATAACCTGTGTATCACTGTTAGTAATAACCTGTGTATCACTGCTAGTAATAACCTGTGTATCACTGCCAGTAATAACCTGTGTATCACCGCCAGTAATAACATGTGTATCACCGCCAGCAAAAACATGTGTATCACAGCCAGTAATAACCTGTGTATCACAGCCAGTAATAACCTGTGTATCACTGCTAGTAATAACCTGGGTATCGCTGCTAGTAATAACGTGTGTATCACCGCAAGTAATAACCTGTGTATCACTACCAGTAATAACATGTGTATCACTGCCAGTAATAACCTGTGTATCACTGCCAGTAATAACCTGTGTATCACTGTTAGTAATAACCTGTGTATCACTGTTAGTAATAACCTGGGTATCACTGTTAGTAATAACCTGTGTATCACTGTTAGTAATAACCTGTGTATCACTGCTAGTAATAACCTGTGTATCACTGCCAGTAATAACCTGTGTATCACTGCCAGTAATAACCTGTTTATCACTGCCAGTAATAACCTGTGTATCACTGCCAGTAATAACCTGTGTATCACTGCCAGTAATAACCTGTGTATCACTGCCAGTAATAACATGTGTATCACCGCCAGTAATAACCTGTGTATCACTGCCAGTAATAACATGTGTATCACTGCCAGTAATAACCTGTGTATCACTGCCAGTAATATAATACCACTGCCAGTGTGTATCACTATCACTGTTAGTAATAACCTGTGTATCACTGCTAGTAATAACGTGTTTATCACTGCCAGTTATAACCTGTGTATCACTGCCAGTAATATCCTGTGTATCACTGCCAGTAATTAGGTGTGTATCACCGCCAGTGATAACGTGTCTATCACTGCCAATAATAACTTTTGTATCACTGCCAGTAATAACCTGTGTATCACTGTTAGTAATAACTTGTGTATCACTACCGGTAATAACCTCTGTATCACTACCTATAATAACCTGTGTATCACTACCAGTAATAACCTGTGTATCACTGTTAGTAATAACTTGTGTATCGCTACCGGTAATAACCTCTGTATCACTACCTATAATAACTTGTGTATCACTGCCAGCAAAACCTGTATACAACTGTATAACAATAACATGACATTGTATATATCACTGCAAGTAATATCGTTGAAGTCGTTGTCAGTAAAACCTATGTAGAACTGAATTTAATCACCTATATATATCAATTTCGGGAACAACATCTATATTCCTGTTAGAACTAACCACTCTATCGCAGTAAGAAATAATCTATATATGCCACTGTTAGTAAAACAAAGTCCCTCCCCGTCAGAAAGTGACATCTGATTTGTTTATATAAACATATACGTTGATGTGTATCTCACATGGGAGGGAAATATGAGCTGGAACATAAATCCTTTATTTCCCCGCAATGTTGCTAAAAGATTCTCATTCTTTCGAGTCAATGTCACGCGACACAGAACATGTTTAACCTCAACTCAATCGAACAACTTTTTCTATCAATTTTCAGTTTGTTATAAATCTATTGAAATGGCCGATTTAAATATGTCGGCTGAATAATTTCATAAAAGCAGTACATCCCGATCGTTGTATGTGGTTTTATGCGTCCCTCGTTGTATCCAGCTCATTTGTATCAGGTGATATGGGTTGGACCTCGTGCCTTGAAGTATTTAGATTGTGGATGAGAGTACGTCATGTGCCAGAGTCTAGACTCCCGCACAAAGTGTACAAGTGGTCACTTAATCGGTAGAGATCCTGGGAACAGAGAGTTAAAAAACTGAGCGAATCGTTAGGTCTGGAACAATACCTGTATTTAGACAAATCTACAATTTCAGTTGTACGCCGGAAACTGAATATCTTGGATAAACAGAAATGGTTTATTGATTTGTGGAATGATAAAGGTAATGCAACAAATGGAAACAAGCTTAGGACCTATCGACTGTTTAAGAAGGATTTATGCCCTGAACCCTATGTAACCAATACGATGTCAAGACACCACCGCAAGTCCTTCATACAACTGAGAGCCTGCAGTCTCCCTCTGTGCATCGAGACTGGGAGATTCGCTAAGCCGCCTATCCCACTAAATGACAGAGTTTGTCCACTCTGCCCCCTGTATATCGAGGATGAAGCCCACTTCACCATCACGTGCCCGCTGTACTCAAATATTATGTACGACGTTTTTAAATTGGCCCTGAAAATAGATCATGCTTTTATGCAGAAAAAAAACAAAGAAAAATATATTTTTTTAATTCAAAATCCTCAATGCCACCTTCTACTTGCTTCCAAGGTGCATCTTATGGCGAGAAGAAGAACCTCACTTTTGATATAGTATATATAGTATATATATTTTAATATGCTAATATCCATGTGTTTTGTGTGTCTGTTCATGTGGGATATATGTGTGTGGAAGGTGTGTAGAGTGAGATAAAGCAAAAAGCAGCCTGAGTGTGTGCAGTATGTACTGAACTGTATGTGTGTATATGTATGTGTATGTATGTGTGTACCTGTATATGTATATATGTGTATGTATGTATGTATGTATGTATGTTTGTATGTATGTATGTATGTATGTATGTATGTATGTATGTATGTATGTATGTATGTATGTATGTATGTATGTGTGTGTGTCAGTGTGTGTATGTATGTGTGTGTGTCAGTGTATGTATGTATGTATGTATGTATGTATGTATGTATGTATGTATGTATGTATGTATGTATGTATGTATGTATGTATGTTTTTTTATGTATGTATGTATGTATGTATGTATGTATGTATGTATGTATGTATGTATGTATGTATGTATGTATGTATGTATGTATGTATGTATGTATGTATGTATGTGCGCGTGAGTACGTTATTTGCGTATGTGCGTGTACATGTTTGTGCGAGAATGTCATAGTGTAAGCCTGTGATTGTGTATGTGAGTGCGTGATTGTACGATGTGTGTGAATGCAGGATTGCGTGAGGGGTTGAGTGAGTGTATAATTGCGTGTTTGCGTGTGAGTGTGCACGTTTACGTCAATATGGTGAAGTGCTTTTATAACTTTTGTGTGATTAAAATATCATGTTATTAATCTGGAATGTATGTTAAATTTGTATTCTCTTATTTTATTGTATTACTGTGATAATGCTTGTGATTTTAGTGTCTCATAGGCCAAAAGGCCGGGTGCTTTTTGTGTTTAATGTATATCTTTAATGTAATGTACTGTATTTTATTGCAAAAGCACGTGACACTTTAATAAACATTTTTCTCTCTCTCTCTCTGTATCCTGTTCGTTTGCGTCCGGCTCGTTTGTGTCCGGCTTGTGGTATGCAACCTTATGCGAGACGCATATAAACACACATACCCATGCTGATGCTGTTACAACCTAAAGAATATCACTATTAAAAATAAACCATGTTTAATAATACCCTTTATTTATATTATTTACTATATTTCGCTTATTAATAACCTATATCTATTTAAATTATTTACCTCTATTTAGGTTATTAATGACCTATAATTGTTTATATTATTTACCTATATTTTGGTTAATCTGTACAATTATTAGAAATAAGGTAATCAGAAATATATATTTTTAATGTGGTCACAAATCTATACATATCACCCTGTATACTATACACAGCTGTGTGCTATGAAGATAAACACTCGGTTCCAAATAGAATTTTATTATAACAATACGTGAACATGAACATCATTACATATACCTATATATCCCTGGAACACCATCGCATCACTAAGTACTACAATGGGATAAAGCACCTGTGCTGATGATAGATCCTGGAGTACACTAGCACTGCGCGGCCACATGCCATCGATTCTTCCCTGCGTAAGCTGATTACAGGTAGCTCACACAGGAACGCACCAAAGGAGGGGACCAGGGCCCCGTTCCTCAAAGCGATCGTAGCGCTACGATAGTGATAAGTCTATGTAAAAGAATGGGAATTACGATCACCTTAGCGCTACGGGGTCCTGTACGTTACACACACAGTCTCACTAACGACCTTGGCCTAGATTTTCGAAGCTCTCTTAGCGCTAAGATAGTCGTAAGTTAATGTTAATGTATGGCACTGGACTATCTTAGCGCTAAGAGGCTTCGAAAATCTAGGTCCTGAGCCCCGTTCCTCAAAGCGATCGTAGCGCTAAGTTGATCGTAACTCCGATACTTTAAGATAGACTTACGACTGTCGTGCCACTACGATCGCTTTGAGGCATGATTCCATTAAATAAAACAAATAAAGACACCAATTGAACAATATCAGGGCCCGTTCCCCAAAGCGATCGTAGCGCTACGACTGTCGTAAGTCTATGTTAAAGCATGGGGAGTTACGATCATGTTAAAGCGACGATCGCTTAGAGGAACGGGGCCCCTGGCGGATTATTTCTGTTGCAGTGACCCCAACAGGTCATCTGAAGTCAGAAAAATTCACCGAACACCCTGAAACTTGTTCAAAGGCGTACCTTGCAGATGGAACATGTGATGATAGATATGAAACCCTTTAGTTTTCATTCTCTCAGCCTTTTAACTAAAATATAGCACGAAGTTAATGGTAAAAGTGCATCTAACCTGGTCATAGCGTATAGCGTCTATTATCATAAGACACGCATGCAGCCCCCGACAACAAGGAAATGGTCTGAGCCTACCTGTGCTCCAGATGCAGTTGAAAAGAATAGCAAATCTAATTATATGATATTAAAACTTTTAACAATACCCTTTGATTTAAAGTTCAGTCGTTAAAATATTAAATGCGCTTTAGAAATAGCAAATTTCGTGATAAAACCAGGAAATATCATCATTAATCATAATTGATATGATTCATAACTGATTATCATTTAAGCATTGAGTGCGGTCAGATATGATTTTGACAGCTTGATTCACGATTTGCCGTTCATATATTGATGATAAACATTCAAATCTGACGCCAGCGATTTTACTTGCAGTGTTAACAATTGTGTCTATTTTAATTGAGATGAACTGAGAGAGACCCGTACCAACAATGGAAGGAAAATGTTAAAATACTCTGAATAAATGCAACATAAAAAGATGACATCACAGATGGGTTAACATTAAAAGATCTCAGTTTACGCATGAGATGAAGACGTTGTTGACACTTTATGTATAGGGCTTTAGTGTTAGAGTTCCAGTTCAGCCTATAGCTAGAGTCAATGAAGGTTCTCAGATACTTATACTCCGATATCATTACATATACCTATATATCCCTGGAACACCATCGCATCACTAAGTACTACAATGACGTCACGATCTGGGATAAAGCACCTGTACTGGTGATAGATCCTGGAGTACACTAGCACTGCGCGGCCACATGCCATCGATTCTTACCTACGTAAGCTGATTACAGGTAGCTCACACAGGAACGCACCAAAGGAGGGGACCAGGGCCCCGTTCCTCAAAGCGATCGTAGTGCTACGATAGTCATAAGTCTATGTAAAATAATGGGAATTACGATCACCTTAGCGCTACGATCCTCTTTGGGAACGGGGTCCTGTACGTTACACACACAGTCTCACTAACGCCCTGGGCCTAGATTTTCGAAGCTCTCTTAGCGCTAAGATAGTCGTAAGTTAATGTTAATGTATGGCACTTACGACTATCTTAGCGCTAAGAGAGCTTCGAAAATCTAGGTCCTGGGCCCCGTTCCTCAAAGCGATCGTAGCGCTAAGTTGATCGTAACTCCGATACTTTAAGATAGACTTACGACTGTCGTGCCACTACGATCGCTTTGAGGCATGATTCCATTAAATAAAACAAATAAAGACACCAATTGAACAATACTGGGGCCCGTTCCTCAAAGCGATCGTAGCGCTACGACTATCGTAAGTCTATGTTAAAGTATGGGAGTTACGATCATCTTAGTGCGACGATCGCTTAGAGGAACGGGGCCCTGGTGGATTATTACTATTGCAGTGACCCCAACAGGTCATCTGAAGTCAGAAAATTCACCGAACACCCTGAAACTTGTTCAAAGGCGTACCTTGCAGATGGAACATGTGATGATAGATATGAAACCCTTTAGTTTTCATTCTCTCAGCCTTAACTAAAATATAGCACGAAGTTAATAGTAAAGTGCATCTAACCCGGGTCATAGCGTATAGCGTCTATTATCATAAGACACGCATGCAGCCCCCGACAACAAGGAAATGGTCTGAGCCTACCTGTGCTCCAGATGCAGTTGAAAGAATAGCAAATCTAATTATATGATATTAAAACTTTAACAATACCCTTTGATTTAAAGTTCAGTCGTTAAAATATTAAATGCGCTTTAGAAATAGCAAATTTCGTGATAAAACCAGGAAATATCATCATTAATCATAATTGATATGATTCATAACTGATTATCAAAGAGCACATATGCGATATAATCCGTTTGTTTTAATAGGAAGCATGTCCCTTCTCCAATGACTATTACCGCTTAAAGTACACGCTGATATATACATCGCTTCCTTCTGACTGACAGATGCTGGGCCCCCCGCAGACAAACAGCCTTTGTTGTCGAGATAAAAAGTAAATATTGATATATAAACAATCTTTCGACCGCAAGAATGCATTGGTTTGCGGTGAATCAGAGTCCAAACCACACGACTGGAATATACGTTGCAAATATTAATTCGTTTTGGGTTTAAGCGAATTGAATTCAGTAGAACTGGTTTTTAAAAATCAGTTGTATTAACTCCAAGAAGACTTATTTCAGTATTTCTCTAAACTGATAGTCTTTGACGCTTGTTGGCAGACAATTAATAAGAGATGCCGAAGCATTCGATATCCCTGATAAGCCCCAGTGACTTCATCAACCCTAGTAAGACGGACCCCGTGGCGCTTGTGAAGGCAAGGAATCTTGGTGAGTACACTGTTTGTGCAGTATATCATATTTATACGTTATGCAGGTTCAGTGAGTGAGTGAGTGTGTGAGTGAGTGAGTTTTCCGCCGC
Source organism: Haliotis rubra (assembly GCF_003918875.1). Taxonomy (NCBI): domain Eukaryota; kingdom Metazoa; phylum Mollusca; class Gastropoda; order Lepetellida; family Haliotidae; genus Haliotis; species Haliotis rubra. Next base: position 1,987,300 of record NW_025767357.1, on the reverse strand, counting down.
ACTCGGCAATATTCCAGCTATATGGCGGCGATCTGTAAATAATCGAGTCTGGACCCGACAATCCAGTGATCGACAGCATGAACATCGACCTGCGCAATTGGGATACGATGACATCTGTCAACCAAGCCAGCGAGCCTGACCAACCGATCCCGTTAGTCGCCTCTCAGCGACAAGCAATTCTAATCCAGATCTACACCATGCAACATATATAATTTACTCCATGATACACTTACATATTTATAGATTTACTAGGATGTTATTGTATTTTCAAGGCATGTATTTTCGTGATATATTGAGGTACGTACATCGATTTATCGATTTTGATTTTATTATCGGAGAAGACACCTGGTGATATACTCTGGGGAGATGTCTCAGGTGTTCATTGTATATAGCACATGTTGATACGTAACAAATTTTCTCTTGTTTCAAAATTTGACGACTTTTTTGAGTGGCATTTTTAGAAGTTGGAGAGTCAGATTAGGATAAACTTTATGGATGAACAATTTCTTTATTCAGGTGATGTGACGTTTCGATAGAGATTCTTGCATCGTTGTACATATACCTGCGTGACAACGACCAGGGGTGGAAATAACTTTATAATTGCTAGTGTACTCCGGTACAGTGGCACATGTAAAATCACTTGCCCTGATAAGTTTTCCACTATACCGGCCGTTTTATTGTTGATTTTTTAAATAAACAACATAATTAATATTGGAAAGTCAACTGGACACCGGTACAGTGTGAATACAAATTTGCTTGCCCGACAGAAAAAAACACTGCACTCGGGCGTCGGGCAATGGGTTATTTCCACCCCTGTAACGAAACAAGGATCTGTATCGAAACGTCGCATCACCGGAATAAAGAAATAGTTCACCCTTTAAGTTTGTCCTTATCTACAAATTGGACATTACCTAACGTCTAAACTCGTTCCAGCGTGTAAGTAAATGTGTAAGACCAGATCCAAATCGTAGCTTAATCTCCTAAATATTCACCGTTGTACTTTTGGAAAGACGAGTTTAAAACGAAAACAAATTATCCATTTCAATATATGTATTTTAGTTAAATGTTACTCCAAAGTGTAATTTTTTTTTTATTTTTATTTTATTTATTTTCTTATTTTTTTTTGGGGGGGGGGGAAAGATATTTTGACAACCCCTTGTACACCACATGCAACCTCAATGTACCCATGTAGGGAATCGAACCCAGGTCTTCGCATATAGAACGAACTCTTTAACCACTAGGCTACACCCACCATCTGATGATTTTACATAACATACACATACATGTAACGTATTCCTCTATCAAACCTGACAGTAAGTTACTGCCAAGGCACTTCACTTGATTTTTCAGGGTTAGGCATTGCGTGGGAGTAATAGTGTTGTTCGAGACATTGATATAGCACATACTGTCTGAGTGGTATTTTGTCACACCCTTAAAATAATCAATAAATACAATCCCAGTTGCGTAGAACGATGCACATGATATTGATCATTGGATTGTCTGGTACAGACTCGATTATTAACTGACCGCCGCCATATAGCTGGAAAATTGCTGAATCTCGTTTATTTCGTTTATTAGTTAGGTCATGTGAGAGAGATACGACACAGTCAGTCTCACTGACGTTCTCAGCCTCTCTCGTCAGCACTCATCAGTTCTCAGCAGCTCTCTGCGTGTCTTTGCAACTCCCAGTAGTGTCTCAGCAACTCACAGCAGTGTATTGGCAACTCACAGCAGTATCCTAGCAACTCACAGCAGTGTATTGGCAACTCACAGTTGTGTCTAAGCAGCTGCAATCTGGGACATTATGTTGTGTTTCATCCGGTATCTCTCAATGGATATATGACTTGACCCCTACCTACTCATATTTTCCCATTTTAATATGTTTGAAATATCCTCTAAACACAAAGCCTTAAAATCAGGGCTATCTCAAAATGATCACAGAACGGGCAACCTAACTCACTATTTTCCACAGACACAAAAGATGAACCTCTGAAGCTGAAGAAGGATGGGGAGGAGGCCGATAACGTCGATGCTGCCGTTGACGTACCGTCGTTCCTGCAAAAGCTAACGTCGTGGCGTTGGTTCACAGCCATAGTGACCAGCATGGGCGTGGTCTTCATCATTCTGCTTAGGAACTGTATGTCAATGGCCCTGGTGTGCATGACCGGGGGGAGGCGCGGGGGGTCTGGCAACTGGAGCCTGGACGGAAACCTCTCCCTCGCTCTCACCTTTAATGAAACGTTATTCGTAAGTATGACTGGTGCTGGTAGATACGGACAGGAACCGGAAAGTCACGATGACAGGAACAGTAAAAGATATTTCAAGCTGAATCTATAAATATAAAATGCCCCCGGACACGATATTTGTAAGCCTGATTTAGCACCTTCTGTGAGATATATCAACACGCACACAATTGGAGTCATACCAGTTGAAAAACAATGTCGTTGTTTAAGGAGGAAGTATTGGTAGACGGATTGGTAATTTGACGTATCGGTAAAAGAACTTTCAAGTGTGTTTGTTGTTTAACGCCGCACTCAGCCTGCAAAGACCAATGCCAGTTATATGACGGCAGTACGGAGACAATGATACCTGGACAATACAATCCAGTGGTTGATATTGTGAGCATGCATCAAGGTATCAACGGATGTAGTTGTAGTAGTTGGATGAGTAGTAAAGCAGGTGGTAGATGTAGTGGCAGCAGCTGTGATGGGGTTGTAGCAGCAGCTGTGATTGGAGGAGGGGTAGGAGAAGCAGTGACTTGGTAGGGGTAGCAGCAGATGTGACTGGGGAGGGGTAACAGCAGATGTGACTGGGAGGGGGTAGCTCCAGATGTGACTGGGGGAGGGGTAGCAGCAGATGTGACTGGGGAGGGGTAGCAGCAGATGTGACTGGGAGGGGTAACAGCAGATGTGACTGGGGAGGGTAGCAGATGTGACTGGGGAGGGGTAGCAGGCAGTGATTGGGGAGGGGTAGCTGCAGATGTGATTGGGGAGGGTAGGAGATCAGTGACTGAGGGAGGGTAGGAGAAGCAGTGACTGGGGAGGGTAGGAGAAGCAGTGATTGGGGAGGGCAGGAGGAGAAGCAGTGACTGGGGAGGGTAGGAGATCAGTGACTGAGGGAGGGTAGGAGAAGCAGTGACTGAGGGAGGGTAGGAGAAGCAGTGACTGGGGGAGGGTAGGAGAAGCAGTGATTGGGAGAGGTAGCAGCAGATATGATTGGGGAGGGTAGCAGAAGCAGTTATCGGGAGGGTAGGAGAAGCAGTGACTGGGGAGGGTAGGAGAAGCAGTGATTGGGGAGGGTAGCAGCAGATGTGATTGGGGGAGGGGTAGCAGAAGCAGTTATTGGGAGGGTAGGAGAAGCAGTGACTGGGGAGGGTAGGAGAAGCAGTGATTGGGAGGGAGTAGCAGCAGATGTGATTGGGGAGGGTAGCAGAAGCAGTTATTGGGGAGGGTAGGAGAAGCAGTGACTGGGAGAGGGGTAGGAGAAGCAGTGATGGGGAGGAGTAGGAGAAGCAGTGATTGGGGAGGGTAGGAGAAGCAATGATTGGGGAGGGTAGGAGAAGCAATGATTGGGGAGGGTAGGAGAAGCAGTGATTGGGGAGGGTAGGAGAAGCAGTGATGGGGAGGGTTAGGAGAAGCAATGATTGGGGGAGGGTAGGAGAAGCAGTGATTGGGGGAGGGTTAGGAGAAGCAATGATTGGGGGAGGGTTACCAGAAGCAGTTATTGGGGAGGGGTGGCAGAAGCAGTGATTGGGTAGTAGCAGAAGCAATGATGGTATGGAGCGAAATCAACCATATTGCAGTGGACAGAAGCAATGAAAGGGTGGTGGAAGAAACAATGCTTTAATAAAAGCAGCAACGATAGAAGGAAGTAACGGTAGTATTAATAGCAGTAATTTCACTGGAAGAAGTAGTACTGGGCACAGCATTGATTATTTTTCATCATCTCCAAGGGCGGTAGGGTAGTCTAGTGGTCAAAGCGTTGGCTCGCCTGGGTTCGATTCCCCACATGGGTACATACACTGTCTGAAGCCCCGCCGTGAAAAAGCTGGAACATTGCTAAAAGCGGTGTAAAACTATATTCACTCACTCATCCATCCCGCAGATGCCCCGCGGGGAGTTCGACTGGGATAGCGAGACCCAAGGCATCATCCTCTCTGCAGCCTTCTACAGCAGCTTCGTCGCCCCGGCCATCAGCGGTTTCGTCGCCCGGCGGTTTGGAGCAAAGATAGTCGTCGGCGTCAGCGTGGCTGCGTCTGCAGTTGCCACGTTACTGACACCGCTTGGCGCCCGCTCACACGTTAACTTTCTCATCGGTCTGAGAGTTTTCCTGGGGTTCTTCTCAGTAAGTACCTTGCGTTCATGCAATGAAGAAAAGCGTCAATGCTTCTCACACACACGCTAAAGTAAAACGTAGTAGAAATCGTATCCCTTACGTAACATACTGGGTTTGATGCATTGACTCATTGAAAATAGGAAGACCAAAGCGATGTAGGTCCTAGACAATTGCGACATTAAACCTTTGGTGCCTGCAAACCAAGAAACATTTTCAGTGCGGACCGGGATTCGAACCCATGATCACAGCTTTGTACAGAGAATCATGGTACTTTAGGTGATTTTGCCATGTGTGTGCCAAATGACGTACACTTCAGTCAGTACGTAAAACGCCGGTTTGAACAGTATTTTAATCAGTTGACGGCGTATCAGTTGACGGCGTATGGAGTCATACTGCTCCCAAACGCTTACGATTTCATTTAACATCGCAAAGAGGTAATATAGAAATGCAATATCTAACCTATTTCTCTCTCTCACTCACCCGTGAAGATCCGGATTAGAATTGATCTTCAGTAGCCCATGCTTGTCTTAAAAGGCGATTAACGGGATCAGGCGGTCAGGCTCGCTGACTTGGTTGACACAGTCATGTCATCGATTCCCAATTGTGTAGATCGATGCTTATGCTATTGATCACTGGGTTGTCTGGTCCAGACTCGATTATTTACAGACCGCCGCCATATAGCTAGAATATTGCTGAGTGCGGCGTAAAACTCACTCACTCACTCACTCACTCACTCACTCACTCACTCACTCACTCACTCACTCACTCACTCACTCACTCACTCACTCACTCACTCACTCACTCACTCACTCACTCACTCACTCACTCACTCACTCACTCACTGTTGTCTGACTGTAGGGCACCATCTTCCCCGCATCCCTGGAGCTGTGGTCACACTGGGCCCCCGGGCCGGAGCGGGTCCAGCTCGTCTCCAGCACGTACACGGGTACGTAAACTGAGATGCTGTTGTAGTTACCATAGCAACATGACTTGTTGGCATCACGGGGTGCCAGCAACCTTGATATGCACATCCTTTGTTAAGTGGGAGCAAATTACCGAAAGGCGTTAAAACAGAAAATAGCGTCAGTGACTGTTTTAAAGGAACGGCGGTCGTGTTTTGTTGTATAACGCTGCACTCAGTGATGCACTAAATGTGTGGGCTGGTAGTCTTAGCAACAGGCGTCAGCAGGTCGTAGGCGTAGACGTAGGCGTAAACGAAGAAGTCATCACAGTAGTTAAGGTAATAAAGTTGTTGCCGCAATATCAGTAGTAATATGAGTAGTTTCTGACAGAGTTAAAAGAATATCTCGGTAGCTGAAATCAAAATATTATTAACAGTGTATGAAATAAGGCCCGTCCGACCGCCTGAGACGGTCTACATTCCTGACGGACGGTCTAAATTTACAGCTTGATGGTCTGTCAAAAATGTTTCGATGTTCCATACATCTGTGTAAATTCTCCATATTTGGTCTGGTTAAATCCATTTTGGGCTGGTAACATTTTGAAGTTACCAGCCCAGATGTCAGGCTGGACTTTTGGCTTATTTCATACACTGTTATTAACAGTATTTACAACTGGATGTATTTCTACAGTAGATCGACTACATAAACAGCAACATGTGTTTTGTGTGTATATATCATGCCAGTTCTGCATTGATCAAACCAAAGTGATACCCACCCTCTTACGAGCCTCCCCACTGACTCTTCTTCATACATCCACATCCGCAGGTATCAACGTGGGCAGCCTCGCCGCGTCTCTCCTCTCCGGCTTCATCTGCACCATCCCCCACGACAACGGCTGGCCCTACGTCTTTTATGTATTTGGTAAGGGACAAGCAGTGAACTAGACTGTTTGTTTGTTTGTTTGTGTTTGTTTGTTTTGTGTGTGTGTGTGTGTTTTTGTTTGTTTGTTTGTTTGTTTGTTTGTTTGTGTGTGTTTGTTTGTTTGTGTGTTTGTTTGTTTGTTTGTTTTGTTTTGTTTGTTTGTTGCATGAATGACGCCGCCCTCAGCAATATTCAAGCTATCTCACAGCTGTCTCTAAAATGGAGTCTGGACCAGACAATCCTGTGACTGACTTCATGAATATCGATCTACACAACCTTTTCTTTAAGTAATTGTCATATATTGGTGATTTATGTTATTAAATACACGTCCAGATATGTTGTCTTTGGTGATGTTACTTTACGACTTGTATGTTTGTATTTTCGAAACCATTCCTTTGATTGAGATGCAAAAGGAACGTACCAGGACGGCATATTATTAGTTTTGCTCTCATGTGTGGCTCGTCGTAAGACTATATGTTGTAAACAACCTGGATCCCCCCTGCAGGTGGGCTGAGCGCCATCTGGTGTGTGGTGTGGTTCCTGTGTATCCACGACACCCCCGAGACGCACCCGTGGATCAGCCAGGAGGAGGCCCAGTACATCGCCAAGCACACTATGAAGAAAGATGACCAACAGGAGGTATGGGGATAAGCAATATCCGAGTCAGTATGTCTGACTGGAAACGCCCGTCAGGACACCAGGTGATCTGAGCACATTGATCACTCTTGTAGTCTCTACATTCAGCTTGTCGCGACGTGCTATTGAGAGTGGAACCTCTTCGTCCCCCGTATTCCTATATAAGCTCCCCAACCGCTGATTGGTCCAATAACCACTTAGAATACTCTGGAACTAACAATTTGTGTTATTTTATGGACATAAAACGATGTATAACCACTTTCTAATTCTATATATTAGCGTGAAATAATGCATGGCGATAGAATTTGCATTAAAACATATCCTGAGCTTCCTAACTCAATTTACTAAGTGAACATAGAAGACTCTGGTTTTCAGGCGACGAAATAGTCCCCTCACTCTCCTTCCTGCCCTAATTCCGCCACTCTTAATCCAATGCTCAGTCTCCCACGTCCACTTCTTCCACCAACTCTGCCCCCTACCAGCTACCCGACCCTCTCTCCAGTGTCTTCAGACGGTGTTATACGATCTATTACCGTCTGAATAAGGCAACTCTGCCTACAGCAGAATAAAGTGCAACAGGCATATGCATACAGAAGATATTGCATTAAGGTGAGACCGTCACCAAGGTTGGTTGGTTGTTTTACGCCGCACTCAGCAATATTCCAGCTATATGGCGACAGTCTGTAATTAATAGAATCTGGACCACATATCCATGATCAACATCATGAGCATCGATCTAGGCAATTGGGATACGAGGACATGTGTCAACCAAGTCAGCGAGCCTGACCACCCGATCCCGTTGGTCGCCTCTTACTACAAGAATGGGTTACTGAAGACCAATTCTAACCAGGGTCTTCACAGGTCTCCCCACATGGGTACAAAGTGTGAAGCCTGTTGCTTTTCTTTCTCTCTCCCTCACTCACTCACTCACCCAGTTCTAACCCGGATCTTCACGGGTCTAGTCACCAAGGTGTACGATACATACAGGTATCTACAGTAAAAACGTACCTACAACACCAAGTGTGTTACTGACATCCGCAGATTGACTCGTGAAACTTTGTCCGACATTTTAAATAAGGCACCAATACTCGAGTTCTGTTCAACGTACAGACAAAATACAGAATTAAAGTCGATAAATATACGTTTCATACAAACAGTTCGGAAGGCCATACAGCGGTTAGGGCATGTAGAATGGTCATCTGAATTCTTCACCATGTCATTTTAAGCGAGCTGAACAACGTCTTTTCTTCCAGTCGTCCCGGCCGCCGTTCCTGCACATGTTCCTGTCTGGGCCGGTGTGGGCGTTCATCATCGTCCAAACCTGTCACATGTGGTGCTCGAGCATCTTCTTCGCCTACCTCCCTAAGTACATGAGTGACGTCCTCCACTACTCCATCGAACAGGTACGAGCCCACACTCTCCCATAGACTAGCCCCCATAGGAAACCTGCTGAGCATCACCATGCCTTGACCCAAAGACAGTGTAAATATACTGACATTTAGTTACCATGGTCGTACATCGTCCAAGAGATATGGTCTTCGTGCAGCAATATTTCATCATCACCAGTCTGTTGACACAACTGTATCTCCTTCATGGGGGACGGTGGGGTAGCCTAATGGTTAAGGCGTTGGCTCGTCAGGCCGAAGACCCGGGTTCGAATCCCCACATGGGTACAATGTGTGAAGTCCATTTCTGGTGTCCCCCGCCGTGATGTTGCTGGAATATTGCTAAAAGCGGCGTAAAACCAAACTCAGTCAGTCAGTCAGTCAGTATCTCCTTCATGGTATTTTTTTAGAAATCTAGGCCCAACCTAACACATTGATAGTACACATGATAGCAATGGTTCGCCCGTGAGTGTGTTGCAGTGTTATGGTATCGTCGCTAGATGTCTACACAACCCATGTAACAAGAATGTTATTTGCTTACTTCTCGGTTCATAGCCCCTTACGTTCCGTTCCAGTACTGAATGTGCTTGTGTATACTTTACGTGCGGATGTTTAGGGGTACCGTACTAACTCCTGCATTTCAATAATGGACTGAAACATTTTGTATATTCGCTAAGTACCCTTACGAAATTGTACCACGCCTTGCACTACATATTGTTTTTGTTGGTTTGTTGTTTAACGTCGCACTCAGCAATATTCCAGCTACATGGCGGCGGTTTGTAAATAATCGAGTCTGGACCAGACAACCCAGTGATCAACAGTATTAGCATCGATTTATGCAACTGTGATACGATGGCATGTGTCAACCAAGTAGGCGAGCCTGACCACCCGATCCCGTTAGTTGCCTTTTACGTCAAGCATGTGTTGCCGAAGACCAATTCTAACCCGGATCTTCACGATCACTAACATAACACATATTCCACGTGCATCTCGAACACAGATTAAAAATGTTCTGGTTTGTTTTCTTTATGTTTCACAAAGAGGATTTATTGTGAAATCCTATAAACAATTGAGACGGGCATCAACTGACGTAAAAAAGAAAGTATACACCAGGTGGGATTAAGCCAACTCATTATTGTCATGATATCCCTTGCATGAAATCCCAACACTGTAAAGAATAATATGTGCCAAGTTTGTAAGTTTTAAGTCACAATTAGAACTTCAGAACATTATATTATATCAAAATATCAACGTTGTTTTGTTTTTGTTTTTTGGAAAATATTCCTCCCAAAACAGGTATGTTCTATCTATTGTATGTCCGTTTATTTTGTGTTCTAAACATCCATGATTCATTTCACACAAAGCACCGAATCAATTGTTATGACAGGGATTGGTTAAGATATATATATGGATCTACGTTTGATTCTCCGCAGAACGCCATCATCTCCTCAGCTCCGTTCGCCACCAGATTCGTCGGAGTGATGGCGTGGGGATACCTGTCAGATCTACTACTGAGGAAATCGTCCCTCAGCGTCACATGGATCCGAAAAATAGTCCAGTCTTCAGGTAACCAGAAACCGTCATTCCATACCCTACCATTAACGCTAAAACCATAAAAGGGGCGGTGGAGTAGCCCAGTGGTTAAAGCGTCCGCTCGTCACGCCGAGGACCCGGGTTCGATTCCCCACATGGGCACAATGTGTGAAATCCATTTCTGGTGTCCCCCCGCCGTGATATTGCTGGAATATTGCTAAAAGCGGCGTAAAACAAAACTCACTCACTCACTCACTTTGGAGTAAAACTCAAATTTGATTATATATGGTTGTTGAATGCCACACTTAAATATGTTCCAACAATATTACGGACGTCTGTAAATAATCGAGTCTTGATCAGATAATCAGAACAGCGATGAACCAAAATGAGAAACGATAACATACACCAATTATGTGAGTCTGACCATTTTGTCGCCTCTAACGTCATGCTGAGGAGTGCCCGGATATTCACGTGGGGTAAATTTCATGATTTTCTGGGATTGACCCCACAGGTACTTAAGATGAAACCTCATTTCCGTATCAGCTTCGAAACTTACTCCCATGACAAACCTCAGTGCTTACCTCTGTCTAACTGACTGTGTTTACCTGTGTTTACCTGAGTTTACCTGTGTTTACCTGCGTTTACCTGTGTTTACCTGTATGTTTAGCTGCGTGTTTCAGGTTTCCTTGTCTGTGGTGTCTTCACAGTGGGTATCGGCATGGTCGACGAACAACAGAGAGAAATAGCCGTCGCCCTCTTCCTCCTCGCAATGTTCTGTCAGTCTTCCTCCATGTCCTCCTCGTCGGTCACTCCCCTGGATATCGCTCCAAGGTCAGGGACATTTGCTACCTCCATTCCCTGTAGTTAGTCTATGTAGTGGTACAGTTGATTTTATAGCAAAATTCCTCCTTCAAGGATAATTATTATTTTTTAGGTATGTAACATATAACACTCACTCACTCACTCACTTTGGAGTAAAACTCAAATTTGATTATATATGGTTGTTGAATGCCACACTTAAATATGTTCCAACAATATTACGGACGTCTGTAAATAATCGAGTCTTGATCAGATAATCAGAACAGCGATGAACCAAAATGAGAAACGATAACATACACCAATTATGTGAGTCTGACCATTTTGTCGCCTCTAACGTCATGCTGAGGAGTGCCCGGATATTCACGTGGGGTAAATTTCATGATTTTCTGGGATTGACCCCACAGGTACTTAAGATGAAACCTCATTTCCGTATCAGCTTCGAAACTTACTCCCATGACAAACCTCAGTGCTTACCTCTGTCTAACTGACTGTGTTTACCTGTGTTTACCTGAGTTTACCTGTGTTTACCTGCGTTTACCTGTGTTTACCTGTATGTTTGCTGCGTGTTTCAGGTTTCCTTGTCTGTGGTGTCTTCACAGTGGGTATCGGCATGGTCGACGAACAACAGAGAGAAATAGCCGTCGCCCTCTTCCTCCTCGCAATGTTCTGTCAGTCTTCCTCCATGTCCTCCTCGTCGGTCACTCCCCTGGATATCGCTCCAAGGTCAGGGACATTTGCTACCTCCATTCCCTGTAGTTAGTCTATGTAGTGGTACAGTTGATTTTATAGCAAAATTCCTCCTTCAAGGATAATTATTATTTTTTAGGTATGTAACATATAACTGGATTGTACTCTCACTCACTCACTCACTCACTCACTCACTTCAGATATGCTGGCATCATCACGGGAGCTTATATGGTGATTGGATCCTTCATGTCTATGTTTGGACCAATGGCTGCAGCTTACCTGACACCAAACGTAAGTCTCGTCTCACGTATTTGTTTTTACATCAGGTTTATTTTGTATATATACTCATGCCAATAATGGTTGTCACCCCCTTCAATTTTTTTTATTGGAGAGGGGTGTGTGGGCTTGGGGTGGGGAGTGGGGTGACAACCATTATTGGCTTGAGTATAACTTTTATTTGAAAATCCGTGAATTTACTGCATTAAATGACAGGAATAACTGCAGCATGTTTACAAAACAACATCACCCATACTTAGCTCACAGTTTGTATCATGAAAATACGCCGAAGTATATTTATATTTATGTTGTTCACGCCTTACCCTTGTTGTATCCTGATCTGTGTGACATAGGACACCCTGGAGGAATGGAGGATTGTTTTCTTCATCATCGCAGGCGTCTACGTTGTCGGCGTCACCGCTTTTGTGTTTCTTGGGAGTGGTGAGCTTCAGCCATGGGCCGTGCCCGAAGCTCAGACCGGAAGTGATACGGAGACAGATCCGGAGATTGGCGAAGACCCTTCCGAAATCCCGTGTGATGGATCATCCCAAACCGGAAGCAATCAAGAAAACAAAACCAGTGAAAATGTGTGCCGGTCGATGAATACCAAAAAATGGACATATAAATTCTGCTTTCGAGATTGAGAGACCAGGGGACAAATCGCAGCTAGCGATAATTCACGAATCACACGAAGACAAACTGTCAACGCAATTGATGTCATCCATTACAAAACTATAGCCCCATTGTTCAGTATCATTCATCTTAATGTTGTTAAATGAAGCCTTTGCATTTGCATCAGTCGTCTCATCAACATGTTTAAGGACAATGTGGTCACAATGATAGTGTTGTAGTGAAACACTTAATACCATCAGCCTCCACGCTTACAGAACCTTTGAGGAGCAAGCACCATATTCGTTCACTTATATACAAGCCGCCGCCATATAGCTGGAATATTGCTGTGTGCTGCGTTAAATAAAACAAACAATAACATAACTATTTACTCCTTGTGGCATGTACTTGAAGGATGAGGGTGGGGTATGTTTACATGTTGTATTTCAACATGATTGTAGTCAGTGTACGCAAATAAATGTCAAGAACATCTACATCGTTTGTCATATTTTGTGTTTTATTTAGCGATGGCCTCTTTAATATTTGGAGCAGGGGGAAGGGATTTGTGACTAATACAAACAAAAGTATCGCATTAAAAGAATCACTGTGAGGTATCAGGGTAAAATGTGTGCGCATTCAGACTCAGATAAAGGAGTGGTTTTGACTCCCTGAATGGGTATGACGCCTATTTCTGCTGTCCTGCGTTGTGATACTGTTGGAATATTGCTACAACCGCCGTAAAACTGAACACTCACTGTGTCAGTATAATGTGTACGAGTGTTGTATCCACGATGAACTACGGTATGCCTGTCCCAGAGCTGGTAACATAAAATCAGAGTAACGTCGGACTAGCATAAACAGCCACATATATACGAGTTAAAATATTTTAAAGCGACTTTAACCCCCTTTAACTTCACTTCAGCTCAACCAACACGTCAAGATAAGGAGAAATGCAAATCTAACAATTCAACACCTAACTGTCTGTCACTTCACCTCCATGCTTTTCCATGGCAATAGAGTTATCAATAAGCGCTAACTGTTGTTGAAATCCATCTTGTTGATCACATGACTGAATTGACTCGTCCAGAGTTGGGCTGTTTCACACTGATGAGTGCCACGTCACTTCCGGTACTGCATTATCTTGGTCCGTTTCATTCTTCATCTGCCATAAACATCGTGCATCTGTTCAAACCGTCACAACGGACGTCACATTCGATATCTACAGTGGCTATCCATTCCTTTGAACCTTCGGAAGACTTGAAGATGGCTGGCATTCCAAGCGTCTCGGCTGTCCAAGGGCCTTTAGAATGGAAAAGGATTGTTGCTGTACACAACATCAAGCCTCTCGAGGATAATGAATACCTAGCATCAGCTATTTACTTGACAATCGTAGGTGAGTGTACCATACAGATATAGGCTGTAATATAACACATATTGAAGGGCTACAGTCTTTTGAGCATACAATGGCGATGGTCACCATCGCAACCGTCAGGTAAGAAAGGAATGATCTCATGCAAGAGTCCTGACCAAACACGATTTGTGGCATTTCATATCAAATAAAACATGTCAGCATAAAACCATAAATAGTATTTTAACTTGTTTCACTGATGAAGGGCACAGATTCTAGAGCTTCTTGGGTCACAAAAGTCCCATCAGAGAGGGGCACCTAATCGCCAGGACAGGAAGTCCCATTAGTACTCAGCCAGCGCGGCTTCCACAAAAATGGAAGTCTGGTATTTCAGTTAGGCAATGGAGGGGATTGATGCACTGGGTTGTGTTGGGTTTTCTTATCCTTTTTTGAAGGAAAATACGTGTTTCAAATGTTAGAAAAATATTCCTCAGTTTATGCAATTGCATGTACTAAACCAAATGTTGACTAGATTTTAAGACATCATTTGGGTTTCAATGACCTTTCTCAATGGACTTCTGTGAAGAGCGACTGGTCTGAACAGGAACATGATCACGGTGAAATTGAACAACACATCGACGTTTGGTTGAAAGAATTAACTATTTTGGCCTTACTGTTGTAAACAAGTGTGGAAGCGGGCACAGCTCACAGACCCCCGCCTCCCTCTTTGGGACATGGAAATGACTGATATTGATCTATGTACTGGACTTTCTCCTTGACTCCACCAAACATTATATATACATCTGTTAGATAATAGTTTTGCCATTTACTGATTACATTAATAATTTATGTAAAATACTATTTTTTCTGTTTTCTGTGTAAACCTGACATACCATTGAACTTGACTGTCTCATATTGCACACAATGAAGTGGACGTTGGTGAAGAATGTCACTGACTCTCATGATTAAATTATGTATTAAGTTTGGTGAACCCAGCATGTATAGTTTCGGTGATATGCTCTGGACAAGAAAACCATCAAACACATTTTGCACTAAGTCGTGTGGTTAATTGTGTGTGAAGTGTGGTGAACCTAGTATGTAAACTGTAAGAGATATGCTTCGAACAAAGTTTCGGGACGGAAAGACGGAAGGACGGACGGACGGAATGAACGTTATATACCCCCGCTATTTTTTTGCTCCCAACAAAAGTTGCTGTGACTTATATAATGAATGTGGGTGTTCTAAACCTCTGTTGGAGACATGAACTGTTTTGTCGCCGTGGCGGCATGTTTTCTATCAGGATTACAGTTTGTTGACATCATTAAATGGGGGAGGATCAAAGGGATGAAGATAGACTGATGACTTTTTCCAAATGAATCTGCATTGCCAAATATATGTTTTAATAGAAACTTTGATCCCAATCATTTTTTTTAAAAACAGACTATTTGTTCCAGCATTGGATTTTAATAAATATTGCAACAGTTTCTTGCTTCGTTTACCATTTGGTATGTGTATCTGCAGGTGTAATATCGACCGTGGGCAACAGCGTCGTATTGGCCACTTTTCTCAGGGACAAAGACCTCTTGAAGAAGCCCCAAAACATGCTGCTGGTCAATTTGGCCATCTCCGATATTGGCATCTCTCTGTTCGGCTACCCCTGGACTGTGGCATCTAACTATGCCAAACGCTACCTCTTTGGGGAGGTGTTTTGCTCTATACAGGGGTTCATGACGTTCACCTTGGCGCAGACCGATATGAACACTCTGGCATGTCTGAGCATATTCCGCTACATAACCATCTGCTTCCCCCAATACGGTATGTTCACTTTAAGATGCCACATCACAGCATTGCAACACTAAGGTGTATCAAATACAGTAATGGAAAATGTGTTAAAACAATTAACAACTTGTTGTCCAATGGTTACAGCGGTTTAAACCATTAACACGAAAAGGGGTCCCATGTAACGGCTCGTTTTGATGTGGCTGCATTGTTTTCCAAAGATTTGTGCAGCATGCAGTCCATGCATTCAATATCAAAACGTCATATATCTTAAAAATAGATTTTTATTAAAGCCGAAAAAGCAGTATTGCAGCTGTTTCTTGGAAATACCTGCTCATTTGTTAATCCATCTTAATTATGATTTCTTTATACTTCTCAGCATACTGTTTGAACCACGAATTGACCAAGTGCACCATTGTCTTTACGTGGGCCTACACCTTGCTATGGACAACACCACCTCTGATTGGCTGGAGCTCATACACCTTTGAACCCTTCGGGACATCCTGCTCCATCGACTGGAGCAATTCTGACCCCAAGGCTTTGGCGTACATTTGGTGCCTCATCATCTTCTGTTTCCTCATCCACACTGTCATCATGATCTACTGCTACAGCAGCATATGTAAGAAAGTCCGCCAAGTGGAAGGCATGCTGCCCCCAGCAACAATATGCAATCCGCACACCGGGGAGGTCATGCGAACCTTCAATATGCGAAAGGAGAAGAGAGTCACTTTTGTGAGTATGAAGTAGTGGCGGTCCGATTAATTGAAATAATCGAAGGTTGGTCGCAGTGACTAAACAACCAAGCAATCGATCATGTTTTCTCATAAACGTACACAAACAATTTTGGAACACTTGTTTGCATTGACAATATTTTTCACAAGGTTGGTTTTGTCTGTTACATTTTATGACCACTACAAGCTCGTTCCAAGTCATGATTGAATTTATCTTAAAGACTCCAAGAAATTAATGTTCCTGACCTACTAGTCATCCTTGAAAGATAATAATAATAATAATAATAATGTATTTATAAAGCGCCTAATATCCACCATAGAGATGCTCAGTGGCGCTCAGTCATCCTTGAAAGATGTGAAATTTGCAAATGCATTTTGTGCAATTTGCAAAAACACCAAAGAACTACATGGGTTTTTTCTTTATTACTTTTGTCCATTAACAAATATAATCAGGAAAATTTCATAAATGACGCTAACCAATTATTTTCGATGATTGATCGGTTGTAATGAACCAATCATCAATTATGAGCTTTTAACCAATTCCCAGCACTCGTATGAAGACGTCCGTATTGTTATGTTAACCACTTTTTACTAAATAGAACCACTGTAGCTTCGTGAATAGATCGGTTCGAGACAAAGAGTTCCTGGAATGTGACAGTAGCCCTTTTACTGTTTCAAAACTAAAGTCCCGTGAAAAATGAATGAACGTCAAAATGTATCGTTCATTCTCTTACGAATGTCAGTTTAGCGGACCGATCTCTCGTCCAATGGTAAATGTGTACATCATGTAAATTTCATATTGAAGAATTGATGCGCATTGTGATATCCAATGGTCAGGTGACAATACATCGATGACAGGTTTAACGTCAACGTTGTGCCACACTTTCTATGGTATAGATTGACGTAATACCCTGATTTACTTAGCATTACTTTTTAAGCACCACCAAATGTCAGTTTAATGAAATATTAATGGGGTTTTCTGTTTCAGAACGCATTTCTGATAAATGTGACCTTCATTGTACTCTGGTCCCCATACACCCTTGTCTGCCTTTGGTCAGTGTATGACAAGGATCTGCCAAGTTGGGTCACGACCTTCCCAACATTCTTTGCAAAGGCTTCCTGTATGATGAACCCCTTCCTATATTTCTTGACAAACTCAACACTACGACAGAAGGCCAAACGACTATTCATCAGAAATGAAAAACGCGTTTACCCGTACCCTCCACGGTAAGACTACAACACTATTGGGATGGGCATTAAACTAATACAAATTAACAAAGAGATGATTAACATGATGGTTGGTTGGTTTGTTAAGCGGCACTCAGCAATATTCCAGCTATATGGCGGTGGTCTGTAAATAATCGAGTCTGGACCAGACAAACCAGTGATCAACAGCATGAGCATCAAACATGATTAAGAAGCCTATGAATCGAACTGTTGCCTTAATCTCGGACCTGTCAAGAGTGATTGTTAGTTGTTCCATCTCACGGCATGTTTAAAATCAAGGAAGGAACCTTTGTACGGTAATAAAAGGGGAACTATATTCTGTGATAAGATTATCGCAGCATCGTTGTGTAGCTTGTAGAGACAGTACATAGATCTAGTGTCATTTCTAAGTCATATTATGCATATATATTTATGCATTTGGAAATTTTGTATTTGATGGTTTTGTGATGCTGTTTCAGTCCAAGTATGCCTAGATCTGGTATCAACAAGGATGGTGTTTACACCGGCAGAGTCGCCTTTACCTCTGAGAAGATGGACACGTCTATTATGTGAGATACATTACGAACAACACCTGACACGATCTGCAGCAAAATAGTGGGGCATTGAACAGGGGAATATCTTCAACGACTGCATCAGCCATGAGCTGAACATTGATCAATGATCGGATCCAATTGGCATAAGTCGGATTCCATGAAGTGCAGGGAGATTACATGTCATGTGTCATATGTTATATGTGTATACATGTATATGTAATATGTTATATTATGTCAACTGCCTGACGCCAAACGCTTTAGTAAAGCTGAAAGCAAACGCCTGAATCACTGTGCGCAGTGGGGCCACAGGCCCTCGTGTCTTTGTGAGGATGAAAGATGAAACAAATTATTGTTTTGAGATGACCCCCGACTCAAAAAGCTTCACGTTACAATACATCATGACGTATTGTACTGTGAAGCATTTCGAGTTGGGGGTCATCTCAATTTTTTTGTATATTTTTAAAAAATCTTATAACCTTGCAAAGACACGAGGGCCTGTGAATGGGGCCCCGTTCCAAGGAGCGTCCTTAGCTCTACGACTATCATAAGTCACTAAAGTCAGTGATAGCGTATGGGATGTCGAGATGACGTTTGTGCTGAGATTGCTTTGTTGTACATGACGTTGGTACTCTATGAATATGTATCAAGATCTTGAGTGAACTTCGGCGTTGGTGGGGACCACAGGCGGCCTTCAGTGGAGGAAGGCGCGAATGTTCGAAGCACTTCTTCAGAACAGTTAAGGCTTCCAAGGTCACAGTATGGTGTCAATGGATGTTGAAAGACTGGAATCAACGTCAACTGAAACAGAAACACTATCCTCGTCACCGATATTTCAAAGATTCAAAGCGGAATTCTAAGTTTCACAATCCGACAATTGTAGAAGTAACTCAGGGGAATATCCCCGAGACAAAGAGCCCTTCAATGGAATATCCTTGGGACAGTGGGACCTTGTAAGAATATCCCTAGGGCACAGAGCCCTTTTATGGAATATTCTTGGGACAGGGGACTTTGTAGTTTATACCCGGGAACAATATCCTTAGGACTGGAACTTTGGAATTTCCCTGGAATTTTTCATAGGACAGGGGGGGCTTTGTAAGAATATGTCTGAGACAAAGAGCCCTATTATAGAATTTCTTTGGAACTTTGTAAGAATATCACTGAAACAAAGGGGATTTGTATGGAATTTCCTTGGGACAGGAGGACTTTGTAAGAATGCCCCATGGCCACAGTAACACTCTCTGGACTATCCCTTGGGACTTGGACAAAGGCCTTTCTAAGAATATTTTGTAGTGCAAAGAGACCGAGACAGGGGGACCTTCTACAGAATATCACAGTGACAATACATACTGTACTAATAGTAGGCGTTCTAGTCTACATACAGATATACGTGTCGCTTTATTAGTTTGTTTGTTTGTTTAGGTGTTTTTATACGCCGAATATTCCAGACACACGAAGGTCAGTGAGCAAATAAAACTGGACAGTCAAATAACGGGCGTCATAACAAGCGCACCCGTGACGATCCGGGTTAGAATTGATCTTCAGCAACCCATGTTTGTCTCCCCGTGAAGATTCAGCTTAGAGTTGATCTTCAGTAACCCATTCTTGTCGTATGAAGCGACTAACAGGATCAGGTGGACAGGCTCGCTCACTTGGTTGATGTCATCGCATCCCAATTGCCTGGATGGATGTGCATGCTGTTGATCACTGGATTGTCTGGTTCAGAGTTTGTTATTTATAGACCGCCGACATATAGTAGGAATATTGCTGAGTGCGGCGTTAAACAACTTCCAACCACACCATGACAATCGACCTGGACAAATGTGACACAGTATCATGCATAAACAAGTAATCATTCATAAACAAGTAAACGATCCTGGCCACCCGATCCCACTGGTTGCCTCTTATGACAAGCATGGGTTTCTGAACACCAATTCCAGACCGGCTCTTCACTGGGCTTCATGTTGGCACCAGTTCGTGCGTGGAACCACCTTTTTACGATATGACTTTCGATTGCCTTGTAGCTTCTATTTTAATCACATCTTGCTGTTGTTTATCGACAAAAAATGTGTATAAATTAATTTATTATTATTAATAACGATAAACAACACATCCAACTTTAAAAGTATGACTGTTTTCCCTGTCAGTGTTTTCGAAAGCTGTCTTGTTTAAAATATTATCGAATATTTTCATGTTTCACTGTTTAAGTGGATATTCGACACTAATCGGAATAAAAGTATCAAAATCAATATTGTTTTCACAATCCTTGAGTTGCTGTTGTTTTGCACTACACAGGTGTTGACGTTGCCATGGTGATTTCATCATGGGAACTGTTAGTGATGAAGAGTCAGAAGTGTGAAACATAATGATATAGAGAGTAAACGTTTAATTGACAAATCGCTCAGCGATGTATAAGAGACTATAACATGCCCTAGGAGTGACGAAATGTGATGTATTTTACACGTTTCCATCTCATGGTTCTTGATCAGGTAATATGCTGTTTATATCTCTACTCTCATACCTCCCTTCGTTGGCGACATGTGAGAGGTGTTTGCATCGGGCTCTCAGAAAACCTCCAAATAACTCCAGAAAGAAGATGAACAACTGAAAGTTTTCCTGTGAAGGTCAGGGTTAGAATATTGATCTTCAGTAACCGATGCTTGTCGTAAGAGGCGACTAACGGGATCGGGTGGTCAGGCTCGCTGACTTGGTTGACACATGTTGACTCGATTATTTACAGACCGCCACCATATAGCTGGAATATTGCTGAGTGCGGCGTAAAACTAAACTCACTCACTCACTGTCTAGATATAAGTTCACAACATCTGCAACACGTCCAAATAGAAGTTTTTGTGAAAAAAGTGACTTAATTAACACTTCCCCAGAAAATGTTTACGACATCTCTCGTGAGGTAAAGGGTCAGCTCTGTGTTCTCCGTGCGGCGACAAGTCTCAGAACGTTTTCGCATCTAAATTCTATAGCTCCGCTTCCTATGAAGCCCCATTTCACAAAACGAGAAAGTTTAACAAGTATTGGTTTGTATGTGATAGACATAAGTGAAATATATTTATCCACAGTGGGATGTTTACAATAATATGGAGGGAGATATTTGTTTCGTAATTCGTTTAACTCTTTGCATTCAAACATAAAGTGAAATTCATCCCCAATTTTACTCTTGCATGATGTACACAATCTATTTTCTTTATCAATTTTATGCCATCTACCAGTTTCAATAGGGAGTCTGTGGTTACAAGTTCTAAGTTTTGTAGTATAAATACGTAAATCTAGAGGAAGTTGCAACAAATAAGTTTCAATATAAAGCTTATCCTTAAACATATTGTAATATAGGCCTTTCGATGATTGTGATTTACTTTCTCTCCAAGTTTGTAGAAACTGATCAACGAGTACAGTTTTAACATTATTTACCAGCCAATGGATTCTTGTAATTGCCAAGTGTAGCTAAAGCCTGTATTTATCGGGGTGAAGATGCGAGTAATGAGAGTCAGAAAACAACTCCAAGAAAATCGCCCACTCCCTCTGCCTGACGATGTCACAAAAGCAAATGTGTTGCTGATCAACCGGCTCAACGCACATCAACTTATTGATAACGCATGGTATTTCAACGGTCGTGTCTATGGCCAAAACAAACAAGGGAAGAAATTCAAGCTCTATCCCCATGACGACATTGATGCTACCCTTAACCGTTAACTGTGAAACATGTCTGTGTAACTGTGAGATCTACATGATTGTAAAGTGTTGTACTATGCTGTACTGATATTTTCGGTAACAGTACTCTCCATCGTTGTGAAGTATCTACCACATAAGACACCAAATATTACAACGACGCTATTCAAGACATCACATACACGTGTATTTTGCTTAAATGGTTCGAAACTGATTGACTTATTCTGTTCTTAAAAGGATTATTATATTTCCCAATTTGATATGCTATGAACGTTTCAGAGCAGAATTTAGATTCGTGATGCCATTCGTCACCACTCGGCCCTTTCCGTAACCTCCGCTTGTCCCGGAATAACACGAGTGGGTCACGAATGTCGTGATGCCAGTCTTCATCTGTACAAGTTCTCTCCCTTTAAAGATTAAAGGACTTTTCTTGACTTGAAAAAAGACACTGTCGGTGTATATTTATACTGTAAAAGGTATACTAATATTTTTAATTTTCACCCTCTCAAACTATCATTGCAGCAGCTACACTGTACTTACTTTTACCCATTTCTTGAATGAGACATTGAACATTCACCATCCACCACGCATTTACATTACCTTTCCAAATAAGCCCTTTACAATTTCAACATCTGAGTATATTTTAAATGGCTGACTTTACAATTATTTCAATGAATGCTTGGGGTCTCCAATCAGATGTGGTGAAGAGAAGAGACTTGTTTCCTTAAAATTAAAAAATCGTCAATTATACTTCTAACAATGAACAAACCATGGCGGCAGATTTCGCGCATAGTTTTCTCATGGTACAAGTCATAGTCCGGGCGTTATGATATTAATCAAAAACAACTTTAAGCATCATCTTCATGAAATCATAAGCGATAAATATGGTCGTTTCATTATCTTGGATATCAATATAGAAAGTTGCATCTGTCTATCGTGAATCTTTACGGTCCGAATCCCGACACACCCGACTTCTTCACAAAGAATTTCGTATCAGAATTAGTTCAACTCCCAGGAAGCCCAATTCTTGCTGGGGATTGGTACAGGATCCAAGACTATACCCTTGATACATTCAATTATGAACATAAAAACAATTTATAAGGCAATAATGCCATAAAGAAATGTAAGAGAAATTAGAACTCGTCGATCCATGGCGATTCTTTAACCCTGATAAAATACAGTTCACCTGGAGACAAAAATACCTTAATAAACGAAGTAGACTAGATTACTCCCTTATATCAGAAGACCTTTTGTCGATAGTTAAAAGGCGTTCTATAGGAATAACCTATAAATCTGACCACTCTTATATTTCATTAGAGCTATCCTTGAAACCAGTGGAACGAGTTCCAGGCTATTGAAAATTAAATTCTTCGCTCCTACGTTATACTCAGCGCGTAAAAGATGTTAAAGATGTCATTGTGCAAACGGTTGATGAATGCTACGAAACTGGTGATTCATCAAATTTGGAAGATGTAAAAGATACTATAAATGATCAATCCTTTTTCGAATTGTTGAAGATGAAAATTAGAGGTCTAAAAGAATGAGAAAAAATCTATAAACCGTAATATTGTTCAAATCATGATCCGAACTGGACCGATAACCTAAATATTTTCAAAGACGTGTTGTCAGATGTTCAAAGAGAGCTTGGTGAAGGCAATATAAATCCTGGAGAATGCTCTACTGTTTTATAAAACATGGAGAATGAAAATAGTCCAGGCTCTGATGGATTCACTGTAGAATTTTACAAATTCTTTTGAAAGATATAAAATCACCTTTGATACGATCAATCCGTTATGCCTACGAGCACGAAACATTTTCGACATTTCAAAGACAAGGCATTATTACTTGTATACCAAAAGACAGTCGCGATCGTCGATACCTGAAAAATTGGCGCCCTATAACACTTCTCAATGTTGACTATAAGATAGCATCAGGAGTAATCGCCAGTCGAATAAAGCAAGTTTTACCAGATAGTATAAGTGAAACTCAAACTGGATTTCTAAAAATACCAGACTACTTTACGATTTAATGAATCATTGTGAAGTTAATAAGATACATGTACACGGTCTATCAGTCTCTGTTGACTTTGAGAAAACGTTTGATACCATTGAATGTGATTTTATCGATAAAGCACGAGAATCATTCAATTATGGCGATTCATTCAGAAAATGGATAAAGCTTTATCTCCTAAAAATTATAAAGCTCCATTATCATGTTGAAAAGTATATATTTGGTGAAGATAATGGAAATGTTTTGACAAATACGGTTGGCTGTTTTAACATGTCTTCTTTCTGTCCTTACTTTAACCCCCCCCCTCCCTCTCTCTCTCTCTCTCTCTCTCTCTCTCTCTCTCTCTCTCTCTCTCTCTCTCTCTCTCTCTCTCTCTCTCTCTCTCTCTCTCTCTCTCTCTCTCTCTCTCTCTCTCTCTCTCTCTCTCTCTCTCTCTCTCTCTCATAGTATCGTTGCCGCCGTACAGTCACGTGTCGCCCAGTCTTTATACCTAGAGTACGCGCTTCTGTGATATATTCGGGAAGCTGGATAAGCTTCAGACACCCCTTCTTTTGACATTTCCTGTTCTGCTTCAGTCACCCTTAGATCGGACAACCGTGCTTTAGAAATAACAGATATGACAACTTGTTCTTTAGCGTCTGGGCTGGGATCCTGCCCACTTTCTGGGCTCGCCCACCATCATTTCTATTCTGAAACTGAAGCACATCTTCTAGTGGGGATGGGGGACATCTTTGACTAAAGGCTCTTCACATGTTTTCGTTTTCATATTCAAAATTCCTCATGCTTCTATTACATGCCTTCCACGACTCAGACACAGACGTAGTTCTGCAAATATGGTGTTTAAGGCGGCGTAAAACTAAATGCACTCACATATTCATAAAACTGAACTTAAATTTTGTTATTACAAAATGTAATACCCTCGCATACTGTGCCTTAGAGCCTATGATGTATATCTGATTATTTCTTATACCAATCCCGATACACTGGAATTCTTGTATTTGACCATTTGACCAAAAAAATGTATTTCTGTTTACAGTTGAATGATAAACTGACGATGTCGTTATTTTGTGATCATGTCTCGACAAACGAGACAAGTTGCCTCTTACACAAGTGGTCAAATGTCTTCCACCCTCTTCATTCCAATCAGCGTTCTCTCGTCACGCGGAAGATCCGGGTTCGATTCCCCAAAATGTGTGAAGCCCATTACCGGTGTTTCCCGCTGTGATATTGCTGGAATATTGCTAAAAGCGGCTTAAAATCATACTCACTCACTCTAATATTCCAGGCCGTGATATTGCTAGAATATTGCTAAAAGCCGCGCCAAACTCACTCAATCACACCATTCCAATCAGGTTAAAAATAAATGCACACCATAATTAGTCCTGTGACATACACAAAGGTTACCAACTTTATCCAATATTTCATTGGTTCATATAACTCTAAGCTTCAAACTAAAGAGTAAGTTTTGAGTTTGTTTTATTACTTATGGAATACCTTATATCCGGCTTAATTCCTAACAAAAAATAACTTCAGCGGCGAACGTTTTGATGCTCTCTGAGGGCTTGGATGTGTATACCTTGATGACGTCATTTTGTTCGTACTGTTGCTTGTTCAAAAGAGGTGACGTATGGATAATTTATTCAAAGACATAAAAACTTTTCAAGTTGCTTTCTTGAAATTGAATTATATGTCTTTCGGGGAAAGGTTCAAATAGCAGTTGACGATTTCCGTTCCTTCTGATCATCTGGCTTGCATTGTTCTGTGAAGATCGATACCGACAGCTTCCAATGCCTTGTCATCAACAAAACACATGCAACGAAACGTAGATTTGCCTCGAGGGTGTGTCATATTGTTGGAAGAAGTCGTAACGTCGTATCTATATCAACAGAGTCACACTTGCTCCTTGTTCAGTTCAATGTAATTTCCGCTCCCTGCTTTAGTGGTTGCTTTTCTGTCAACTCTTGATCCCTTTGAACAGTGTTATCTGCCCATGGTTGTATATCTCCGCTTGCAAACACAAGAAATGCAACGCTGGCAGCTAAGAATATGCCCATATTAAGGAAGAATAGCGTCCGCCATTGATCCATGGTTCTCTGAAAAGATATTGCCGCAAATGAACTAATGAGTTTGAAAATACATCTATCATCATAGATAGGCGTCCAAAGAAGATATGACATGGTAAGATCAAGGAAACAGGTCTTGGTGACATCACTACAAAACATGACATTAATCGTTCAAGAAGTTACAGGCAGGAAGTGATAGGTCCTGAAAGACTGCATGTACCAGTTGAGATGTACGATATATAAGTGGATACGTATTTTAGTTAAGATGTACGATATATAAGTGGATACTTATTTTAGTTAGGATGTACGATATATAAGAGGATACTAATTTTAGTTAAGATGTACGATATAAAAGTGGATACTTATTTTAGTTAAGATGTACGATATATAAGTGGATACTTATTTTAGTTAAGATGTACGATATATAAGTGGATACTTATTTTAGTTAAGATGTACGATATATAAGTGGATACGTATTTTAGTTAAGATGTACGATATATAAGTGGATACGTATTTTAGTTAAGATGTACGATATATAAATGGATGTACGATATTTGGATAGTTAAGATGTACGATATATAAGTGGATACGTATTTTAGTTAAGATGTACGATATATAAGTGGATACGTATTTTAGTTAAGATGTACGATATATAAGTGGATACGTATTTTAGTTAAGATGTACGATATGCAAGTGGATGCCTATTTCAAAAAACCAATTTTGACGAGCTTCAAACACTGTTTGACAAATTGTATTGTCTTTTGTTGTTGTAAAACTAATTTTAAATTGAACTCACCTGTGACATTAACATTTGTATACCATCAGAGTGTGTGTGTGTGAGTGCGTATGTTTATTTTTTACACCGCTTTTAGCAATATTCCAGCAATATCACGGCGGGTCCACCAGATATGGGCTTCACTCATTGTACCCATTGGGAATCGAACCCGGGTCTTCGGCGTGACGAGCGAACGCTTTTACCATTAGGCTACCCCACCGCCCGTATACCACCATAACTGCACAAGGGAGTAACTGTACAACAGCTAAGGTTGAAGTGTTGCACTAAAACCAACACGTGTTTCAGGTACGTCCCGCGCGGTTAGCCAGCCACGGGAAAAAGAAATGGGGACCGTGATCACTGTGTTACGCTCGTAAGAGGTAAATAACGGATCGGGTCAGGGTCAGTGACTTTGGTTGACACACGTCATCGTATCCCAATTGCGTAGACCGATGCTCATACTGTTGATCACTGGCTTGTCTGGTCCATACTCGATTATTTACAGACCGCCGCCATATAGCTGGAATATTGTTGGGGGTGACGTTGAACATCAACCAACCCAAACCACTGCGTTACGCCTTACATTTAGTATGTCCAGCATAAGGTCAATCTTGACCATCTGTATGCAACACTTGTCTTTGTAACCAGGACGATTTGTCTACACGTATGGTTCGGATGTGCTCCGATTATCACCGTCCATTGAGCGAAATAGCCACTGGCCCGCTAGCCCATGGCCAGTAAATCTCCACTGTCACTGGCCCGACTGGCTAGTGAATTTTCATGGAGCCATTTTGTAAATATATCACTCTCTCCGACTTGTTTAGTTATAACACTTTTAAATCATGCAAGATTATGGCCTGATAGTAATGTTCATCATATTAGCAGCTTATTGATGCCGACAATATCTTATTCTCATCTATTTTGGTAATCGTTTGCTTTAGTTTCTACATGTACATTTAAATTTTGGGCTAGTGAATTATTTTGTGGGCTAGTAACTTTCAGGCATAGCTAGCCCAACTGGCTAGCAAAATATGGAAACTATTTCGCACACTGTCAGCGTATTCTGTTGGTAGTTGATATGACCATCCCCCAACCTCACAGCCTTACCCTATATCCATACTTACGTCAGTGATGATGTATGCGGTGATTAGTGGAGACACAGTGGCGCCAAGGTTGCCCACACCAAACATCAGCCCTGTGAGTATCGATGCAAACCTGTAAAAACAGGAGATCATTGAAGAAAGCAAAGTTCATACGTCTACCCAAGAATCTCATAATACCGTTGATTAGTGAATTCAGAGTTGAACGATTCCCCAACTTTGATATCCTATCCCTTACAAATACTGAACGAGATGACAGTTTCTTCCTGTTTAACATCGCTTTGTAATAATATACCGTATTGCCAACGTTTACTCAAAATAATTTGAAATCTGGAGCCTTTGTACCGAAAAAAAGCCATTGCAGCATTCACAGGGAACACAACGTTATTTGACTACGCATTGAAATGACGTGGTCATGTAGTCTTCATGCGGAGGACAAAACATCATGTTGCCTCCAAGAAGACAAAAGACTTGAAGTAGCCTTTATACGGAACAGCGGGTTCTACAAACTGAACTCCGGAATAAAAACTTCGGCCCATTGGCGAGCTGGTTTAAATTTTGATTTTTCGAAAAAAATGTTTTTCATTTTTTCATCCTCATCATATATTCATGACAACTGCATGTATATTTTTGTCAAATCCTTTGTCAGAAAGTGGCCACAGTGCTGAGAGCTTCTGGACTTACATTGTGTGAAGTTTCCCTACTTTCTTAAAGAGTACACTCACGTGCAAAAGAAACGTCCCCAAAAGTTAAGTTATATTACATTTGCTGGATATGGCCAAAAACATGAAAAACAGTTCGGAACACATTGCCCAAACACACAAATGTATGACACCCCAAGGAAATGCACGTGTTGCATGCCAGAAGCGGGGAAAATGACTCTATTTAGTGAAAATTCCTGCACGTTTGGGAAATCACCAGTATGGAGATCGGTTAAAAAACACGTTGGAAACTGTTCTTTGCAATCACAATCATCTGAAAAACCAGCAGAACATGCCTCGATTAACAGCAGAAAAGAGAGAAAGACCGATTGGCATGTTGCAGCTTGGGGCAACGCACGACCATGTTGGGAGAATCCTGGGTTGTGCAAAAAGAACGATTGGGACATTGGTCACACGTTACAGACAACCTGGCCTGACAGCAGACAGGCCGAGGAGCGGTGGACCGGAAGTCACTACCCCACAAGAGAACCGTTATATACGGACGCTTCATTTAAGCAACATATTCCTCGTCGTGACGTCATCATCAGTGCTTAGCCTTGGTCATCGCGTAAGCAGGTGGACAGAGTCCAGACGACAACGTCAGCATGGAAATCGGAGCCTGCAGGCCGTTGAGGGGCATGACGTTACCGCCAGAATAACGAAGATTGGTTTTGGCTAGGAATGTTCGTCAGTGGCAACAACGGAACCAGCAACGGGTCCTTTTCAGCGTCGAGAGTAGGTTCCATTTGAACAGAACTGACGACCGAAGACGTGTCTACCACCGGCGTGGGGAACGGACGGCACATTGTTGCGTTCAGGAAACGGAACCATATGGTAGAGGGAGTGTGACGGTTTGGGGTAGCATGTGGGAACACCAAGACCGACCTTGTTATCATCAATGGCAGGCTGACAATCCGTCGGTCTACTGATGAAGTTCTGCGGCCCCCATATCCTGCCTTCCTCCAGCAATATCCAGGAACCTTGTTTGAACAAGACAATAGAACACCTCACACCGCTTTTGTCACAACGGCCTTTTTCAACGTCAACATGTGCCCGTACAGCCTTGGCCACGAAGATCCTCTGACATGTCCCCGACAGAGCACTTGTGGGGCCATCTTGGACGCCGGATTCTACAGCTTCCACACCCTCCATTGACGGGAAATGCACTGGCTCAGGCATTACAGACAGAATTGCGTCGGATCCCCAGTCACGTGATCGGCCCGACGACGTGTTCTGACGTGCACCGATGTAAGGGGTGGACATGCGCGGTATTGGCAGTCCCATTTCAACCTCTGTTTTGTCATTTGTTGTTTTGGCTTGCGCCCGAATACTGGACAATCGACCCCCATGTGACAACATTCCCTGTTCCAATGTTAGGTTTACCACGTTCTCTTTCTTTTGTCAGACATGCTTTACATACACCTTCGTTATGCATATTAAACGTTCATATCTATTCGTGTTTGTGCGTGTGTAGTTGAAACATACTTGGGGACGTTTCTTTTGCACGTGAGTGTATATACTGAAAGACGACACGTCCTGCAGGCTTCATGCAGGGACCATGTAGCCTTCATGCAACATGTAGCCTTCAAGGTAGGGAGAGGAGGACCTGACATAGCTTTATGTGGAAATAAGACGCTATGAAGCCTACGGGTGGCAACTAGACAAATACACTTCATGAAACGACAAGACTTAACCTTGGACCTTTATGAAGGGATACAAAGCAGCTCGGTAACGTATTTGAAGACACATAACAGTCCTTCGTTGACCCGAAACCTTTCATCAGTAGCGGAAACCTACTGTGGAGCTATGTCTAGAGGAAGCTGTGCACTGGATGACAACGTTGAGGAATGGCAGAACATGATGACCGTCAGGACACAGACTGCTGCCAGCCTCGTGTCTTCAGTCACGTAACCCAGTCCACAAGTCAGAGTGCCAGCCACGCCGAACCCTGCACAGAAGTAACATCAGTTCGGGGATAGTGATGTATTGTCAATCACTGTATTCGTATGGTCAAGATTATTTACAGACCGCCGTCACTTACCTTGGCGATTGTTGAGTGCGACGTTAAACAAAACAATTCATTTAAACATGTAGAGTCGTCTTTTTCTAATTTGTTTGATATGGCTGGGAGTGAGGCGTGAAGTATCTATACGGAACGGGGTTGTACTTCAAAAAGACTTTTATGTATGAAAAGATAAAGAAAATATGTCTTTCACATAGCACTGATGAACGTATTTCGCACAGAATTTGATAAAACGGCATGAATAACTGCGACATTTTTACTTTTCTGGGGAGACTTGTTTTCGGAAAATACAATGGTCTTGTCGGTGGAACATTAGCCGTCACCTACCAACAATTTGAACGAGTTTCCTGACACTGGTAACAGACAGATAGAACCGAAGCTTGTCTGACAAGAAACCCCAAAAATACGAAGATACGAAGCGGCCAATGTAAGGTACCGCCGACATGACACCAGTCTGAAAAACAAGCAGACTTGAGTGAGTGAGTGTAGTTTTACGCTGATTTTAGCAATATTCCAGCAACATCACGGCGGGGAACACCAGAAATGGGCTTTGTACCCATGTAGGCAGTCGAACCCGGGTCTTCGGAGTGACAAGCGAACGCTAAACCACTAGGCTACCCCACCCCCCGATAATGGTGTAAGAATCTACACCGAAACGCCACTGTGTGCAATAAACAAGAAGTTGACATCTATAAAGCCGTATGCTTCATTAACGAAACAGACGCTAATGGATGAACTACAAAAACTTGCATTGCACATGGCCAAACGGAAGGCATATGTAACTTATTTATAGTCTTAGGTTTTCAGATCACATGATAGTACTTACTTCAAATTACAGAGACCTTATAATGCTCCCCTTTGATGATGTCCTAAGTGGCGTATGACCTGCCTGCCTTTGGAAAGCCCCTCACACAAACAGTCCTTGACATTTTATTATCAGTTTCCATTTGAATGGGAACACAGATTAAGTCTCCCTCGGGGAGCTGGGAAGGAATAGGGGCCAGTACCTGAACGTACCTCTGGGATGCTGTACTTGAGGGCGCTGTTCATGTAGGTGGGAACGAAGGCCGCGAGAGTTACCATTGTGTATTGGTGCGCGAACATGACCAGCATGATTGTGTAACAAACTGGTGACGTGGCTATCGCTCGCCACGGGATCTTTTCATCCTGTAATGCCAAAAGAAGTACAAGAAGGTACGGAAGCTCACCTTATCATTCTTGCATCAGAAGAATATTATATACCAACTTCACATCTATCTGGGTTCTGAAATGAGTCTTGAAAAATAACTCTACGTCAATCCATGCAAGGAAGATAGGAACAGAATTATTTTAAGTAAAAGGTATTTTGTCATGTTGTGTCATCTTCTTTTATTGAAATGATGACGGAGGTATAATTAGGTGTGACCACATCAGAGATACGGCGAGATATGTGTTGTCATTTTTAGGTGTGAATGGCGATGATATTATTAGATAAGGACATTCGAGTGAGTGAGTGAGTTCAGTTTTACGGCGCTTTTAGCAATATTCCATCCATATCACGGAGGGGAACACCAGAAATGGGCCTCACACAATGACCCATTTAGGGAATTGACCCGGGTCTTCGAGCAAACGCTTCAACCACTGGACTACCCACGACCCCAAAGACATGCGACTCCTGGTGTCACTCATCATATTTTCCACTATTCTTTTGACTTGTACGTCCAATGGAATCAGTGTAATAGAAATTGGTTATTCCATAGCGTTTTAACAGTTGATATGACGAAACATAGTAGGTATTGAATAAAGAGTGCATTATGTACTTGGAATCGAATAATGGTGCCAATCCCTTTTCGTCTTTGCTATCCAAGGCGTAAATATTTTTGTTTGTTTATCGTTGAAGTCTTTTTGCTGTCAGAGTTGTTTTTAACTATCATAATATCACGCGTATGAACTTCAAGCCAATCCCCTTTAAGTTCGCTATCTTAGGTACATATGTTTTTGGTTTGTTTTTGTGAAAGGTAGGATTTGATTTTCACATATTTAAACTAGTGTGAAAGATATGAAAATAGGCAGGTCTCTCAGCAGGAGAACCAAGGCAAAACACTTTGTGCGTTGGGGTCATATGCGGATAAGGATGCAAATCTGAAAGGTCAGCACTTTCAGAGTTAAAACAACAATGGCATTGCTGTTGTCAGTTGGTATTTGAATCAGAATTAACCATCGGGAATCACTTATGAAACCATAGGAACAATTCATATGCAAAATCATTTTGATCGCGATACTAGAACCTGAGTGCAACTAGGATGTAGCAGCGACGTTGTACAGTCTTAGCATCTTTCGGATTGAATATTACGGGGGGAAAACAATTTAGCCAGGGCTCTACCCTGACGAGATTAGTTCCTTTAAGATCCCTTTAGACTTCTTTGACTTTGGGATATTTTCTCAAATTGATACAGTTGGATATCAACTGAAATATGTCCAAACTGCCATCTCGTTTCATTCTGTTGCGGGATTTATATTTGGTATTTCATAAACTTATGACATCACAGATAGACTCTACAAAACACGTGACGTCCCTTAAACAACGTTTTGAGAAGGATTGATTTGCGATACATTATGTGAAGGCAATCGGTGAAAGCAATTTGGCGATAAATCGTTAGGCCACTATCAAACTTGTTGTCCGTCATATGGCAGTGTTATACGTTGTGTAACAATGTTTCAACTGTTAGGGGCACAGGTGTTGACACTAAGATCTGGAAAGTGCTACACAGAACAGATTCCAGAATGATCTGGCTTAGAGAGCTGTCTGGCATCTTATTCTTAGGTATATAAGGGGAGTTAAATCTTGCTTCTCATCTCAAGTTATATCTCAGGTTATATGTGCAATGACCATTACACCCTGGATACCCTGGATACCCTGCCTAGTTGCAAGTTGGATTACTGTTGCTGAAAAGTGAATATTACACTCATTGCCTTTATTTCCATAATAACTGCTCCTGTATTATATTACCTTTGAACTTGTACTGCCACTGGAACACCTTTGTAGTGATGTGTATTAATGTGTAAACATTTTTTAATTTGTAAATTTAGTTCAGAATACAATATTAAATTACATCACATTTGTTTTTGTTTTTTATTAATTTCACAGTTAGTTCTTTTACGGACTGCCGCCGCCATATAGCTGAGTGCGGCGTAAAACTAAAGTCAGTCACTCACTCTCTAACGGTCTGATTCCTGGTTAACTTTCGAGGTTCAACTTGGGAATGAACACGTTACGCTGACACATCACTGATCTTCAGACCTAATTTATATAATTCAATATTTGCTTCGACATTTTTTTCAAATATAATTTGTTACAAGAGTCTATGGATATACATCTAATTAATTTCAGACTTAAAAATTATAAAATATTTTAACACTCAATCCGTAAGTTTTAATGATACGTGTCACATACATACGCGACGTTTGACCACACCAACTCGAGTGTTATTGATGTACTGTCTCTCTTCACTTGAAATCCTCGGATGAACATCGGGAGAGTCAAACACCGTCAGACACCACACGCCACACCACACCAAGCATGCGCCACCTACAGGTAGAACAGACATTGACCTTCTCACAACCTGGCAATAAGAACAGCTTCAAACAGAAAGTCAATAAGATTCATCCCGAGTGAGCTGAGTTTTAATGATACATGTCTCAAACTGTTACCACTTTGGTAAATTCCACGATCACTGGAATGATGCTGACAGCCCTCCAAATGTAGGATAAAGAGGATTCAAAATTTATATCTCAAAAAAACATTTCATTCCTCCACAATTACTAAGGAACTAAGGGACACAACTACGTGCCTAGATGAAAGAATGGTTGGTTGATTGGTTGGTTGATTGGTTGGTTGGTTGGTTGGCTGTTTAACGCCGCACTCAGCAATATTCCAGCTATATGGCGGCGGTCTGTAAATGATCGAGTCTGGACTAGACAATCCGCTGATCAACAGCTGGACATCGATCTACGCAATTGGGATGTATATGACAGATGTCAACCAAGTCAGTGAGCCTGACCTACCGATCCCGTTAGTCGCCTCTTACGACAAGCATGGGTTACTGAAGACGAATTCTCGCCCTGATCAGCTTACCTAATACATAAAAGATTAATGGCCAGCCGTTATCAAAAGGCAGGGTACACAGAAAGCCGGACATCGTGAACAACACTATCTGGGACAGCGTTCCACCTGCAACACAACAACGACGACAACGATAAGCCCAGACTGCTGTCACCGACTACGTCCTCTGCACATTGATCTATTTACAAAATCACGAGCCATTGCAGTGGACATTGTCATATTTCAATAGACCAATGGCTCAAGGGAGATAAACCCTTAAATAACATTGAAGAACATGCAATATACAGTCACGATACAAAACATAAATCCCTTTGTCCCAACTCAGTTCTGCCAATCAGAAACTATATCTAAGTATGAAGGCCACTGGGCTTATATACCTTAATCATACAGCGAATATAACAGAGTTGAATGTATAAGTGGGTATTTATATAAACATACGTTCCAAAACTGAACCAAATCCTGTATCCAATTTGAGCCCTGTTAAATAACGAGAGGATCAAACGTATATCTGTTACTATCACTGTACCTGCAATGTATGCGAAAATAACATAAGGATATAAATCAACCGACGTTTGCCCATTGCGTAAATACGTTGAAAGTAATCATCAACAATTATCGGTGCTTTGCTATTTCAAATCGAGCACCCATTGTTTAACATGGGACTGACCCATGCTGATTTACTTAATATCTTCGGTGAGTTTGTTTTTTGTTTAAAAGCCGCACTCAGCAATGTTCCAGCTATATGACGGCGGTCTGTAAACAAACGAGTATGGACCAAACAATCCAGTGATGTACAGCATGAGCATGGATCTGCGAAACTGGAATACGAAGACGTGTGTCAACCAAGTCAATGAGCCTTACCACCCGATCCCAAAATGATGTTCTAGCCCGGATATTCACATCTATGATTCAATTAGGGCGAGGTAGAATGGAGATTAACGTAAGCACGGTTTGTTCCAAATTCAATTCAGCTCGGTTTCAGGGACACATAGTGAAGAAGTCCATTGTAGGCTAAGCTTATCGCCAAATAAATAGCTAGTGCTGAAAACTATGTGCAGCCTGGAAACACGAGAGATACATTCTGGCACACTTTTGCGATGGAATTGACTGTCGATACATTACCTGAAAATCCGACGGAAACTAGTTGTACTTTTTCTCCCCCAGGGGTCCACCTTGACCAGAGGTCATTTGTTGCTGGAAAGATCATGTTCTGTTGGGACAAATAAATAATTATTGTGTTTCCTATAGTCATTGCGTCAACGTCCAAGGTGATAAACAGCTAATTGGTTGGTTTCTGTATAACGCCGCACTCAGCAATATTCCAGCTATATGGTGGAGGTCTCTAAATAATCGATTCTAGACCAGACAATCCAGTGATCAACAGCATGAGCATGGACATACGCAATTGGGAACCGATAACATGTGTCAACCAAGTCATCGAGCCTGACCACCCGATCCCGTTAGTCACCTCTTACGACAAGTATAGGTTACTGAAGACCAATTCTAACCCGGATCTTCACGGGTCCTTCAAAGAGTTTACTGATGTAAACCGAAGGCCAAATGAAACAGAAACTGTACCACAAATGTTTTTAAAATGACATAACATTGCGTACATATAAAAACAATTGTTCAAACAAATCCAATGCAGAACACATCGTACAAGCACAACAATGCTATATACAGAAAGTGATACATGACCAGAACCCTTTTTTCAGTGGCAAATACAAAAAGAGTGAAAACACGAGCCTCTTGACTGCACATGTAATGGGGGTATAGTATATGTATATGACAAGTATGGCATGTGACAGTATACACACAGTACAAACACCACTTACATGCCATGACTGGCCGTAAGTTCGTTCAGCAACTGATGAGAAAGGCTTATGGTTTTGCACTTTGTCCCATATGTAAATTACTATTTGGAAAATTCTCTAAAATAATGGCAAACTCATCGACGTAAATGATTGAGCTGGTACAACTCACTGTCCGTGGCCACTCCCAACAGTTGTATAAACAACCGCAGGTGCCTCTGAATAACAATGCCACTATTAATACCATATCCTGTTGTAAAGTCTGTTTTTATCCTTCCCAGATTAACGAAAGGTGTGTTGTATCACACGTTGTCTAGAATAGCCTAGGAACAAATGGTTAGGCTATGGATCGATATCTCGATTAAACAGGATAAATTATTCGATCATTCCTCGTGAAATAGAAAGGACAATTTGCATCGCATAGGTCAGCGAAATGAAATGTCAATATTGAAATGAAAGCAGAAAATAATATGTCGCAGTATGCAGTCGTTTTGGATGAAAATAACATAAACGTACGACAGGTGATGTGTGAAAATGTTTCATCTTGGGCTATTGTGCTTCGAAAATATGCAGTCTACGACAGATAACTATAATCTTCGATGGCTAAGATCGTTTAAAGCATCTAGGAGCTTACCAAATGAACCGATGATCAACGTCATGAGCAACGCAGAATAACGTTGAGGTAAGATGACCATCAATCAAGTAATTGTGCCTGACAACGCATAGGTTACAGGTGACCTACCCCAAACCAAATATTTTTTTATGATTGATTTTTTTTTAATTTCCTGACTCCAAATAAGGCGATACAGCAAAGGGACTGTAAAGTCGTTTAAAAAAAGGTGAGTTTGAAAAGTGGAATACAGAATATTTTTAAAAAAAAAAAGGACAGATATTGTCAGAATAAGCGTATCAGAATATGCCAGAATATATCTTTTATTACTTTTGCTTGTATCTGTTTCATTTCCAAAACCGGTGGCATTTGGCTGGTGCCATTGTGACAACATTCAGACACACAGACAGACAGACAGACAGACAGACAGACAGACAGACAGACATTTTATTCAGTAATAGGCCACTGGCCCAAACTACATTCATAAATATGATAAGAAACGCGAATTGTGTGACATGATGATACTGACAATGAGTGAAAACATGGCGTCTTCTCAACTAACTTCACTATTACGAAAGGCAACGAGAACTCGATAGAAAGCACTTAGTGTGTTTATTCTCCACATGACATGACAATCCAATAAATCAATATGGAAACCACATAACGCATGCCTTAAAGAATTGTCCTTTACAGGGAAACAAACGTTAACGTCAAAAACGGGTGTGACCTCCATTGGCATCAGCAACAGCTGCACATCTCCTCCCAATGCTGTTGAAGAGAAGTCGAGTGAACCTCCTGGGAATGTTGTTGTAAGCGTCAACAACACTCCGTTGCAGTTGCTGCAAGTTAACTGGACGTACTCGCTGTTGGTGAATTAGTCTTTCAATCTCATCCCAGAGGTGTTCGATGGGATTCAAATCCGGGCTTAGAGCTGGCAATCCATCGTCTTGATGTTGTTGTTCTGGAGGAATGTCTGTGTCAGTCTTGCTGTGTGCGCTCTCGCGTTATCTTGCTGAAAAACAAGATGACGTCTTTGAGCAAAACATGGACGAATTACTGGTCTCAACACTTCGTCGATGTAGCGCTGCGCAGTAACGCCCCTACCACGACCTTGCCCATTGTTCTGAAAGATTACATGTTGAACATGACGCCACCAGCTTATGGCCCCCCAAAACACGAGGGAAGGCCCTCCCCAACGATCTCTCCCCAAAACACAGGGTTCTGAGAATCTTTCACCTTGACGACGCCATATCCTCACTCTGCCATCTGCGGTATCGATGCAAAAGCGACTTTCATCTGAGAAGACGATGTTCTGCCACTGTCCATTGCGCAGTTGCGATGGACTGCTGCCCAGTTCAGTCGGGCACGTCAATGTCGTGGCGTCAAACGTGAACCAACGTATGGTCGACGGCAACGTAAACCAGCCAGAGTGAGATGGCGACGTACTGTATTTTCGCTGATGTGTCTGTTGTGTCTTCCTAAGGTGTTACGAGCTGTTGTGGTAGTTGGTATGAAGCGATTTCGCAAATGAGAGTTCACAATGTAGCGGTCTCATCGGTATGACGTTACACGTGGAAGTCCGCTACGAGGGTAGTCAGCGACGGTGTTTGTCTGCTGGTAGCGGTCAAGCAGTCTGTAGATGGTGGACTGATGTGTTCCATAATGCATGGCGACGCGTTGGATGCTCCAACCTGCCTCAATATTCCCTATTGCTCTCTGACGTTCGTTTGCAGTTAAACGTGGCATGCTCACTGCTGCATGAAAATGCGAATGCAGAAGTTTAGCAGTACCCGTTCCTTAAGTAGTATCGCAAGAGCAAGGACATCATGCAAAGAATGCAACGATCTATCTCCGCACGGGCAACCATCGAATTCACATTTTAAATGATGTGTGACGTCACGTATGCTGCGTTTGTGGTAAACATTTTTCTTTTGCCGTGAAAAACGGTATTCATGGAATCAATTACATATCAGAAACCTCTTCAACACTGTCGATTTACGTCACAGTAGATATTGATGAATTTCGCGTTTCTATTGGCGGTGAGTAAACATGTACATAGACTGTCATGGAGATACGCCCGATGTGGAATGAAATCTTACCCCACAATGACTATGACCAAACATTCTTACAATCACGTGCGACTAGCCGAATAACTCGCGCCCCATCTTTGTGATTGCGTTTTGTCTGACCCTAAGCGGGCCTAGCTCTAACATTTGTTTACATTGTCAAGTTTATTTCGTCCCATATATGATACATTGTGTTTTTTAAAAAAGTTGATACACGGTAAGACTCAACACGATTAACAGTATCTTGGGTATACTTTCCAATACAAGATGTATGTAAAATCATAAGTTATTCCTAAACGATTTAATTTACTTGACCGAAGTGTTTGAAGCATACGCGCGTTTTGTTTTGCCGTATCTTCGCACGTAACCTTCATCGAAAGCTTCCTGCAGGTTACGGAAAGTGCCGGGTATTGACCGGAAGAATTGTCTGAACTCTTTTTGTATCACTTTATTTCTTTATGATGGGTACATAATTGTCGTGTTTGTGGTACATGTAATATATACAAAGTATGGACACGGGTGGTAGATAATCCGTAGGGTGATACAAGGTTAGAAGAACACATTGTTATTGTAATTTATGTGAAGAGGTTATGGTAAGAAGACCAAAAGGTGAAGAATTTACTGTAGTTACAGTGCGAAAAGGCAGTACATTTGTGTGTAGGTAATCTTTAATCCAACAAACTGTGGATACGAATTAGAACATCTCTTTGCAGATATGTAGTATTTTGTTACGATGATAGTCAGGTTTAATACGTCCTTTCGTTTTTCTATAAATCCAGAGATGGTATGTTTTGCATCCAGAATTAATCTTGTGCCTGTATCTTGTTCAATCCAAGCTTTTATTGTAGCCTCAACGTTTTCATATGTTTACACTCACAAAATATGTCAATAACTGAATCGATTTTAACATTACAAAATGTACAAGAAGCAGATTGTGCCAGTTTATAGTTAAATAAGTCCTTGTGTGTTGTAATGATTCTTTGGACAATTTTATATTGAAGCCACCTGAATTGTGTATTACAAGTTGTTCTGAAAGGTACAAAGTAAAAGACTTTCCAGAGTTGTTCTGATATATCTACATTGATATTCCTTACCCATTTAAGTTGGTTATTTAGCTTTTCTTTTAATGTACAATGTATGTTTCCTTAGCAAGACAGAGTAGAGATCTTACCCCACAGAATCCCTGCAGTACTTTTGCAACGATGAGGAAGACCAGGTGTGTTCTAGCCGCCAGAGGGGTTAATAGGCTGCAGACCCCGCAGATGAAGGAGGTAATCAACACCACCATCTTGCCACCGAATCTGTGGCAGAGGGCGCCACCTATCAGAGGTGACAAGGAAGCTAAAAAGAAATTTGACGAGAGCACTAAACCCTGCGTTGTACTGTCCCATTGAAACTCTGGCATCTGAAACGAAAACACGTACATGTTTTGTGTTATGTGGCACGGTACAGATTTTATCTGCCTCCTTGACCCTAGAGAATAATTACGAAAAGGAGTCTACACATGGAAAATAGTATCGTAACACCCATGATTTTTAACCACCATAGAGCTGTCGAGCTCAAGCCGATGTTTGGCGCAACGGAAACACTGCATATGCACAACGAAATATCTTTGGACAAATAACGTTTGGCAAGGGTTCATTGATGATTTGAGGCGCCTCTCACATGATTGCAAACTTAACCTTGTGGCGATCAGACATTGGATGGACTACAGTACATCACTGACATTCTAGACAGGGTTGTTGTACCACATTTCCACTAGACAAAAGGCCAGTCTTCATGGACGACAAAGCCATCCACATCCAGAGGTCCAGGTTTCAATCCCATACAGAATGTGAGGAACATTTTGAGTCTCAAAATACCTTCGGTACAAACCCTCCATCAAGAATGGAACCCAATACCTCATAGCAAAATCAACATATGATACAGTCAATGTTTGCTTCTCTGAATTCTTTTGGAGGGTAAGATTTGCCTTGTAATTATTCCTTGAGGGTCAATTTATTCAGATAATAAGTTTAATTGTAGTTTGGATAAGTTCCTCTTCTGTAGTTAATGGTAACATATGGATACTAAGAAAACTATTGGATATTTTTTACATGTGTATATCAATGTCAAAACTCTGATAATAGTTACATTGATTCTTGCGTCCCGTCATGGTTTCTGTAACAAAGCGTATAAACGCCCATTCTACTGATGTGACTGACAAGCCAAACGAAAATGTAGCATAACTTACATTCACTGAGCTATAACTCGAGTTCGACATGTTGAAACTGTCGGACGTGTTGGCATGGTGACCTTTGCCTTGTGTCGTCATACACACTATAGCGAAGCCCATAGCGTGCGGTAGTGCCATGTAGAACAGATAGGCAAGACAAGCTTGGTAGGCTAGCACCCATCGGGCGGACGTGTACTTCTGTAGACAGCCTTGCTGGTACGCAGAGTTCTCTCCCTTCGAGACGTCATCTCGCGGTTCGACAAGTTCGGCTTCATTAGGTGGGGATGCGTCTTTCTCTGGATATAAAGAAATACATCAGTGCATTTTCATCGTAAATGCTTCACAGTTCATTGATACACTACTCTCCTCATATGTGGTGGTGTGGTAAGAGCGTCCACCCGGAGAGCGGAAGGTCGCGGGTTCGATCCCCGGCCGCGTCATACCAAAAGACGTTAGAATATGGTACTTGTTGGTCCCTGCCTGGCGCTCGGCATTAATGTGTACAACAAGGACTAGTCGGCTCGGAGTCAGTATAATGTGTTTGAGTGGGTTATTTATGCTTCACTGCAGCATGGTATCTCAGTGGGCAAGCACTATAAAACCAGCTTCAGTCTGGGCTGGTACAAGAAGCCGCACATACACACGCATGCACGTCGTCATATGAGCGAAATATTCTCAAGCACGACGTTATACCCAACTTTACTTCACCTCACCTCACCCCCATATTTTTGTAACACATCATGGCAACATGTTTGTGGTTTGGTAGTGTCAAACGTGACAGCTAATGAATACGGCCTAAAATAACCCACGGAAGTGGAATCAACACCAGTATCTGTCTGATATTGAAACGGCTTGTCAGTGCGGATTGTCGCAAAGCTATGACAGAAACCATTGGCCATCACGCATCACTTCTTGTGTAGTTTGATGTATATTTCATCCAAAAAGATGTGGAATTAGAATATTATATTAAGCAGGATAGAGACGTTTCTTTGCTACAATGGTATCTTGATTCAACATAATGAAATTTATACATGTTTGATGTACATAAGAAAATGCATGATGGAGCGATTGACAGCAGTACAAGTACTGAGTCTCATGGTGTACTCGTACTGCTGTCAATCGCTCTCCAATGTACAGGGGTGGCCCCGAGGACCATAAACTTCATGACTTCTCTGTATTCTGTACTCTTATCCATTTCTGCCGTTTCTATAGGGGTACATGTGATTAGATGTCACGTGACCGGAAACTAGCGACATGTGCATGTTAATATTACGTTTATGTGAATGATATAAACCATTCTTCAATATCATACAGTTATTTTTATCATGCACATATCAGAAGTATTTTAGGCTCAAAACGTTTCGATAGCCTCTCGTAAACCCCCGGAGTCACCAGGACTTGATAACAGTTGGGTAGTGTAGTGGTAGTCACAAGTTAGTCGAGTTAGTAAGTAGGGGTGGGTATTGCAGAGAATTTTCATATTGCGATATATTGCGATGCGGAAGCATATATTGCGATATGTATTGCAATATATTGCAATAAGGATTATTATTTTAACAAAATCGAGTTAATGCTTGATTATAAAGCAAAAACACAACAAAA
Organism: Haliotis rubra; assembly: GCF_003918875.1. NCBI lineage: Eukaryota > Metazoa > Mollusca > Gastropoda > Lepetellida > Haliotidae > Haliotis > Haliotis rubra. The sequence goes on along the minus strand of NW_025767357.1, from coordinate 1,944,820 downwards.
TCACTATGATTGATTAATATTTTATAAAAACTTTTAATCATGACAAAATAAAAATTTAAGTTAGATTTGGCACTAATGAAACAGGGGAAAAAACAATTAAAAAAACGGAAATATCCGAAGATTTCCGAGCGTTACGAAGTTTTCCGAATGCATGTCAAAATACCGGTTTTCGATCAGCGTATCGCAATACGTATCGTTTTCATGTCTGAACCGGTAAATACCGGTAAACCGGTTATATTGCGCAGCCCTATTAGTAAGGCTAGAGCCCGATTCTCAAAATGACAACAATTAGTAAAAAGAATCTGTGGGTGATATACTCAGGGCATTAAAACTATAATCCTGTACTCCTGTCTTCTATTATTTACTCATATTCTTCGCTTGCAGTAGGGCAGATTGATTGCTTCGAATGACAAGGGAGATTGATTGGCAGGTTCCTTCAATAACTTTTACAGGTCATTTCTAATATTCTGTTGTAGCCAGATCGGTGAAGGGAATGTTATAGCTAGTGACTAGTTCACACGATACATGATATGATTACATTAGCACACGTTTTCCGAAGTGTAGGGAGGCCAGCTGTGACACACACTTCAACATGAAATTGACCATTATGCAACATTGTGATTTATTATCTGTGAGTGGTTATATATAGTAAGTGTTCCAATTGTATGGGCCTTATACACCAAACACAAAGAAATTAAAGCTTCAAAATTCAGTCCATGTTTTTATCCCGCACAAACATTTCAGAAGATTAACCAGGAAGAGTGAGTGAGTGAGCATGGTTTTAAGCCGCTTTTAGCAATATTCCAGCAATATCACGGGGACAACAGAAATGGACTTCACACATGTGGGGAATCAAACCCAGGTCTTCAGCGTGACGAGCTTTAACCACTGGGCTGTCCCACCTCCCCTTAACCAGGAAGAACTCAAATATAAATATATTCAACATAAAAGAATGAGCCCATAAAAGGACCATGGTCGACCTCATGAAGTGACTTCCACAAAGTTTGGCGATATTTTTAATGTTGCTAACAGCGGCCGTAAATAATACTCACTGGCTGGATACAACTCACACATGTTGTCAGATATGTGATAATATACATATATTGGAAAATATTATATTGACTGAGCACAATCATAAACCTACAACGAATACACTGGCGATACAGCAGGTACCTGGAAGCTTGTCCCATTATACACCTGACAACCACAAGCCATGTTTCAACATTTCCAGCAGGCATCACTGGAGGTTACGTAGGTAAAACAGAACTGATAGATACGCGTTAACTGTATGTGGGGGCCCTCCTCAGGCGGACGGACTGTAATGAGGTGCACGCTCGAAACACTGATAGGATTGTGATCTCCTTCAGAAGACGTTTTTGAATGGTCCATAAATCTTAGAAAGGAATGATACTCTAAAAAGCACGTCATATATGTATATATTGTGATGGCAGTAGCTTTAACAGCTCTCGGTAGGCACGAATTATTTCCATCTGACAAGTTGGCGACAACATAGCTTTACGCCATGGTTAATGTAATGCACACTGTCGACTTGACTCGCCAGCAGCGTATCAGACTCCACATCTGTCTCCCAGTCTAGATAATTGTATATCTAGCGATGTATATATATGTTATATTAGTGAAGACAAACTTTAGTTTAACTCTCCAAATTTCAGATTTCATAATATACAACCAGTGAGTCCAGTGTAGCATTGTATAGACAGTAAGCATTATCTCACCTGGCTTATCCATCTCGACCTTATTTCTGTCGCTCTATATCCGAACGGGACCTCGGTTGACATATGAGCAGGCATGCTCTCCCTGCCGGTGTAAAGGTATTCAGTACCCTGTGATATACGAACTCCAGGACTCGTGTTTTGCTAAACCTACACCAACCCAAGTTTTATTCTCCCATGGTTCATCCTCCCAAATTCATTTAAGATTTTATGGACCGAACAGCCAACCAAATCAAAGGTGAAGGGAAATAGCTTTTATTGCCTAGAATGCAAGGCCACTGACAGTTTTAATGGTTGTGCCTGTAGGATGTTTGTCAGTGCTGAATTTCGAACTCCGTTATAATTAGTATTACTTGACGCCATGCTGCTCATATTGCCAATCCATCATTCAGACTGCATTCGGGAACAGTCGCTCCTTTCCGTAACCTGCAAAAGATTCGGCTGGTTCCGGATTAACACGAGTTGGTTACGAGCGATTGAGACGTTAGACCTAGTAGTTCTGACCATCAGCTGGCAAATGGACATCAAGGGCGGGCATTTTGAGAACGGAAATTGATTCAGAAGTTAGCGTAGTACTGTACGCACTTAACCGGGATATGGCATTTAACAGGCAGTATGTGTATGTGTATATATATACATATTCATATATTCCCCGAGACGTTGAAGTTGTACACCTAAATCTGCACAGCGCTGTCAATACTAATGACATAACAGCAGCTTGACTATTGTCATGATGGTCAGCAGCACTATCTGTCAGTCATGTGAGGTCAGCAATGTGTAATTAACCTGTATGGCCGGTTGACCACGGTAGCTAAAAATGGGGATGAGGTGTTGTATACTGTAGGCTGACTGATGATAAATCTAGAATGCTTTGTGTCGGTTGGGATGTGACCCTCGGGCAGTGGCGAGGCAGGTGGGCTGACCATCGCCCCAGAGATGCTGTTGTGGACCCACTGATAGACTCTATTGTATGAAGAGTCAGTTATCGCAAAGCCCGAAATGAGGTTACTGAACAATGCTTGGCCTGGAGATGCAGTGTGCCACACCATACGATATAAACAATAGTTGGCTTACACAGATTGGCAACCGTGAAGATGCGGGTTAGAATTGGTCTCCAGCAACCCATGCTTGTCGCAAGATGCGACTAACGGGATCGGGTGGTCAGACTCGCTGACTTGGTTGACACATGTCATCGTGTCCCAACTGCGTAGATCGATTTGCTCACTGGATTGTCTTGTCCAGACTCAATTATATACAAACATCCGCCATATAGATGGAATATTGCAGAATGCTACCTTAAACGACAAACAAACAAACTTAGACTGGCGGTAAGTCTCCATCACCAAATGCAACAACTGAGTATTGCTGCCGAGTGCCTAGTCAGTCCGGTTTCTGTACAAGAAGTATGAATATTTACGCGAATGTGTTTATATATTTATTAAAGTAGTAGATGGTTGCTAATTTGCTTATGGATTAGACAATCAAGTGATTGATATTATGAGCATCGATGAAAACTTCCAGGGTAGGGTGACACACAATGTCAAGCAATGCCACCCTGAAATCCCCAAGTGAGAATATTGATATACGTATCCGTTCAATAATGAAAATATCCCATCACCCACTAAGAGCCCGAAGGAAATTCACGAAATCGACGTCAACCTCCTAAAAACGTACTCAACATCATCGACCACTCGAGGCAAACACGTGGACACAATATCTCCTTCTGAAACCAGAAAAACACATCCCTTTCACATCAACACGTCTTCGTCAACATTCTGCTAGATTTGAGACTACGAAAGAATATATATCCCTGGTGTTGATTAAATTATGTTGACTCTACACCTCGTTTACAGAAATGGTTCTTTTGGGAATCCTATAACTTCAAGTACAAGATAAACAAATGGAAATTCTTTTTATCGATGATCCGAGAAATTATGTTGTGGATGAGCCAGTTTCATAAAATACCGATTCAGAACCAAACAAATATATAAAATGGTGTTCTTGGTAAATATAAATTGAAAATGATGCATGTGAAACCTATTTTTCACATTTTAGATGTAAATACATCTCAAACCTTCTCAAACATGCTTGTTACCATTTTGCTTATATTGAGATCTTAATGTTGTTCCGTGTTGATTCCCAAGTTGAAACTAATGCACCTGCTAACCGGACCTCAGTACGTAAAAGTCCAGGAAAGCAACGTGATGTAGTTAATAATTGCATTTTTAATTTACTAAGTTTACAAGTTTATCAATATATAGTTGTAACAGGGCGTGGAGTCATCCCACAGATGACATCCTTACCTTGTCAGCTAACCGCCTCCGTGGTGTAGTGGTTAGAGCGTCCGCCCGGAGAGCGAAAGGTCGCTGGTACGATCCCCGACCGCGTCATACCAAAAGACGTTAAAATATGGTACTTGTTGGTCTCTGCCTGCCGCTCGGCATTAATGGGTAGAACAAGGACTGGTCGGCTCGGAGTCAGTATAATGTGTCTGAGGTGTGTATTCATGCTTCACTGCGGCATGGTATCTCAGTGGGCTAGCACTATAAAACCAGCTGAAGTCTGGGCTAGTACAAGCAGCCGCACATACACATACACACGCACGCACTTCGTCATATGAGCGAAATATTCTCAAGCACGACGTAAACCCAGTTTCACCTGACCTCAGCTTGTCAGCTTGCTCACGGGGTTAACCTCTTTGGTCATGTGGACAAGGCGTCCGACTTCGAATCAGAAGGTCCGTGGTTCGGATCCTAGCACGAGACCCGGAAATTGTACGGCTGCTACATATGCATTGTAGTGACAGTACAAAATAGCCGGGCAGTACAAATTCAAAGACAGTAAAATACAAAACAGTGATCATAGCAATAAAGACACCGATGGTAATATCCACGTCACTGGTAAAGCTTCCAAAACAGGCCCCGGCTAAATATCCAGGGTAAGAATGATCTCCACACTATTGCTGGTCTTCTTGTAACCTGTGATGCAATGTGAGATGAGAAGCAAGAGTTAACTATCCCTATACATCTAAGAAAAAGACCCAAAAGATTTCCCATGTTCCTGGGTCAGAATAATGTGGAAAAGCCCATGGAGTTGTAGTACTCTGTAGTACCATGCAGTACCTACCGACTACACAGTAAGTCTAAAAATTAATTTTTCCTTATATTACCATCTGTCCATTGGAACAATCTAATGCCCACCCCTACACACCAATCATGAATATTTGTAACTTAATTTAAGCTGCTTTCATTCAAGAGAAAGCTATCAGCGACTGCACTTGATAAAAATATAGAGATAAAGACGTATGTCAGATTACTATTTTACAAACAGAAATCATTTCCAATAATATGACTGTAATGACATTGTAATGAGTGAGTGAGTTCAGTTTTACGCCGCTTTTAGCAATATTCCAGCAATATCACGGCGGGGGACACCAGAAATTAACTTCACAGACTGTACCCATATGGGGAATCGAACCCGGGTCTTCGGCGTGACCACAGTGAACACTTTAACCACTAGTCTACCCCACCGCCCACATTGTAATGACATTGTAATGAAATTGTAATGCTGTTCTTGCATTTGCTGCAGAAAGAGTGAAGGGGTCAAAAGGTCAAAATAGGGGTCTATATAGTGATAGTGCTCCTGTGTTTATTTCTAACCCAAGACCATATACCAGATTCATCCTGATCATTAGCGCCCATATCCGTGTTCACGGGTTTCACAAAAGTACTAAACGCCTAACAGTAACACCACTTTCTCCCTAGCCATGCGGCCTCGCTGTTCAAAACGGAGTTCAGGCACTTGCACTCACGGTGTTTGATTCGAAAGATGGGGTAGCCTTCACCTCAGATCAGTGGTTGATATCCTGTATGGATATACTCAACAGGATTGACGGACTTAAATGCAATAGTGTATGTACAGGGAGGACAGTCTAAATCAGCTTTTTGAGATTTAATGCTTCTCTGTGTATATAGACAAATATAATTATTATTTTTATTTGTTCCCATGGTAACAAAGTCAACAACAGAGGTATACGGTAGCAACAGACACAGAAAAGATGAAGATACATTGCTGTAGAGATGTAATAATAATTAGTTGCTGAATATTGGGATGAGTGAATTCCATATAAGATTGATTTTTTTTCAATTTCATTGTTTCTCTTTAAAATATTTTTCTACAGAAAATATCTCTGTTAATACCTTTTTATTATTACTGAATTTTGGAACTGATTTTTTTATAAAGATTGATAATTTGATATGTTTTTGGCAGAGATAATGATTTGATTTAGTAATACATCATTACGCAATGCACCAAACCAAATCAAATATTTTGTAATCTTTATTTTTCGTGGTAAATAGTTATTAATCCATAGTTCTAGATAATTCCCGAATTTCATGCTTTCACAACATTCCCAATAAACATGACAAATGCTCTCAGAAACATCATTGCAAAAACTACACAAATCATTGTCAATCAGGTCCATTTTCGATCATTCTTTTTTAGGATAAATAACTCTTTGCAAAAATCTGTATTGAAAATCAAGAAGTTTAACGTCTTTCAATCAATGTCTATACAAAAAAATTGTGCCAGTCAAATTCACAATCATTGAATATCATTTCCCATTTAGTACAAATTTCAAGTTTATCATTTTTAGAAATCAGCTTGTCATAAACAGACAGAAATTAGTTCGTCACCAATCACCATCGATTTAGAAAAACTGAAAAGCTTTTCTCTCTTCCTTCTCCATAAACTGTAGACACGTCAAAAGGGAACAACGGAAAGTGTCACATCTTTACAGTAGCAATGCACTCTCTGTGTATTCAATAGCATATATGTAGGCGTTATTGTTTACAAGTTACATGTCCAGAACAGGACCAGAATGCATGATAAAGAAACATCAAGAAAACGCGTGCAGTGTTTACGATTTTGCAATTATTACCCAAATCGTTGTCACAAGATGTGGCCATTGACACGAGTCTTTACTTCTCAGTTAAATGCAGAACGAATCAGGCGAGCCTATCGAGAACACGCCCAGCCTTGAAACGAGGACGCTTATCATCTAGTCTCACATAACTATGTAACGACTTGATAAGCCTTATGTTATGACTAATAAGATAAAATGAACATCATTTAGAAATAATCTCAGAGTCAGCTCCAGCACCAACACCAACACAACCACAACCACAACCACAACCACAACCATCATCACCACCAACACCACAACCACCACCACCAACAACACCAACACCATCGCCAGCACCACCACAACCACCACCACCACCATCATCATCACCAGCTCCACCACCAGCTCCAGCAGCACCACCACCATCATCATCATCATCATCACCACCACCACCACAACCACCACCATCATCATCATCATCACCCACCACCACCACCAGCGCCAGCACCACCGCCAGCACCACCAGCGCCAGCGCCAGCACCACCACCAGCGCCACCACAACCACAACCACCACCACCACCACCAGCGCCACCACAACCACAACCACCACCACCATCACCAGCTTCACCACCACCACCACCACCACCACCACCAGCAGCAGCTCCAGCACCACCATCACCACAACCACCACCAGTTCCAGCTTCCTTTTATACTGCTCCCTTTTATTCAAACTATGCTTACAGATCTCATTCATCTTTTCATCATAACCATCTCAGGTAACGGTTATTTATATGCGACATTTACAGCGATAGCAACTTTGTATGATTATAACGGGAGATGGGTTTCTCGTAGAATCCGTTTAAGTGATTCCTTCCGTGCTGAGAGGTATCATTTTCTCAATCCTGAAGTCAATAAACTCATTGAAGATCTGCCAGTAAAGATTCCTGCATCAATGATTTGTACATTGATAGCAGTCATCATAGAATTTTGTCCGTAATTGTAGTGAACCAAATCTAATTAGACGCTTAATTATCTGGTCACGCCATGGCAACACTGCACATATATTATGCATGCAATTAACTCATTTTGAATTGGTGTAGTAAGCAACACTAACAGGAAATATATTGAAATATATTCAAACTAAGACCTTTCAGTCTGATTGGCAGGTTCTTGAATAGCTACAACGCGGACGGTCATCGCCGAGACACTCATAACAACATTGCAGGTGAGGTGAGGTGAAATTGGGTTTAACGTTGTACTTGAGCATATTGCGCTCATATGACGACGTGCATGCGTGTGTATGTGTATGTGCGGCTGCTTGTACTAGCCCAGACTTCAGCTGGTTTTATAGTGCTAGCCCACTGAGATACCATGCCGCAGTGAAGCATGAATACCCCACTCAGACACATTATTCTGACTCCGAGCCGACCAGTCCTTGTTGTACCCATTAATGCCGAGCGGCAGGCAGAGACCAACAAGTACCATATTTTAACGTCTTTTGGTATGACGCGGCCGGGGATCGAACCCGCGACCTTCCGCTCTCCGAGCGGACGCTCTAACCACAACACCACGGAGGCGGTCTACAACACTACAGACCGCATGGTATAATCTAATAAAATAAACTGAACTAAAGTCTTTGAATGTCATTTAGAAGTGATACATAAAGGCAAGAATTGTATGGATGTCCACTTCCTTCAACTGCTGAAGGAGTAAGAATGTATTGCGAGATGTCATGTTCCTCAAAATAAAGAAGTTGACATCCATTAAATGTTTGCCTTTAAACTGAACATGAATTAGAATTAATCCTCTAAATTCCCCTCTATTCATAAGTTTAAAAGTCTATTATGTACATCTCAGGAGAATCTAATCAAACGTGTACGGTATTGCATTTGCCATTCCTATGTAAAAATAAATACGTAAACTTTAGAAACACTTAAACTTCATATTAGATTTGTATATTAGTGTTAACCATGTTTTGTATATTTTGTATATGGGCCCTTGGCCTCATAACAAATATACTCACCCGTGAAGATCCGGGTTGGAATATGCCTTCAGTAACCCATGCTTGTCGGAAGAGGCGACTAACGGAATCGGGTGGTCAGGCTCGCAGACTTGGTTGTCACATGTCATCGGTTCCCAGTTGCGTAGATCGATGCTCATGCTGTTGATCACTGGATTGACTGGTCCAGACTTGATTATTTACAGACCGCCACCATATAGCTGGAATATTGATGAGTGCGGCGTAAAACTAAACTCACTCACTACAAATAAACTCCATTTGAATTTGATTTGACTTGAATTAATCTCATAATTCCGATCATGGACGTGTGATCTGACAGCAAAGATTCCCGTATCTATGATTTGTTTAGGAATACAGGTATGTGTTATCTATGCGGAATACCTGTGATCTACTAGTAACATGTTATATTCATGTGATATTCCCGTGATCTACACGTGAGATGCATGTTTGTGATATCTATGTGATATGCCTGTGATCTACTGGTGACATGTGATATCCATGCGATATTCCCGTGATCTACACATGACATGTATGTGATATCTATGTGATATGCCTGTGATCTACTAGTGACATGTGATATCCATGCGATATTCCCAAGATCTACATGTGACATGTGATATCTATGCGATATATATGTGATCTAGCTACCAGTTACATGTATGTACTATAAATGCGATATTCCCGTGATCTACCCGTGAAATGTGAGATATACCTGTGAGCTACCAGAGACATGTTTGTCATATCTATGTGATCTGCATGTCATGTTCCTGTGATACGTAAGTGACATCTATGTGATAAACCTGAGTTCTACAAGTAACATGAATGTGATATACCTGAAATATACCAGTAAATGTATGTGGTATCCGCGTGATCTGCCTGTGATATGTATGTAAATTACATGTACAAGACAGGTATAATTGAAGTCTAAAACCTGCCATTTGAAGTCCATGTTCATTACTAACCGAACAATAGGTCGACATCATTATACGAAAGTATCGGCATTCTTCCACTGAGCGTCAAGTGTTCATTAACGTAAGTGCAGGAACAAAGCCGTGTAACTTAAAGAATATGCTTCTATGACAGGTCATAGCTTGCAACACGGTTACATTCTATCAGAGAATATTCAAGACAACTGCTGGGTTTCGAATATTATTAGGAAAGATCCCCACCTATTAGATAACAGAGATAGCTCCACCTATTAGATAACAGAGATAGCTAAGTTGATGTTTTGTGTGTACAAGAGAGAACAATGACTGTATAAAACAACATTACATCCATTTGAGTGAGTGAGTTTAGTTTTACGCCGCTTTTAGCAATATTCCAGCAATATTACAGCGGGGGACACTACAAATGGGCTTGACACATTGTACCCATGTGGGGAATCGAAGCAGGCTCTTCAGCGTGACGAGTGAACGCTTTAACCATTAGGCTACCCCACCGCCCACATCCATTTGAGTAAGTAAAGAGACAATCATTTTTACTCACATAAGACTAAAGTAAACAAGGGTCATAACGACCTCAGCGGAAGCCGTATTTTAGTTTGTTTATTGAACAATAAGACCTTTTGTTATATCCGTCAGTTCGTTAAAAGCGTGTTTATTACAGACGTAGTTTAATGCTTATGGAATAGTATAAACACTGTACACAGTTGTACCCGTGTGTTGAGAGGGTAATGTTCCTTTGTAATTAGGTTTAGTATGACAAAGTGAACAGCTTTCTTGTAATGCCTTACATATAATCGAATCAATCGAACCAGTGGTTAATAGTGTAAGCACCAATGCAGGCTGTATGAGAACAGTGAAAGCCTCGCTGGCTGAGTTGGTTAGATGGCTGACTTTGTGTGCTGGCGATTCCACAGGTGCCTCACTCTGAGGGTGTGGGTTCGAATCCCAGATGGGACTCAACCCAACAAAAGTGCTAGAATCTGTACCTAACAGGGAAACCGTAATCCCAAATATAACATTTGTTACATTTGACCACTTTCTAAATGGCATTGTGTGCTCATTGCTCAAAGCAAAGATCCTCGTGTGGGATCAGCTCTAACTATAAAGAGGCACTAGAGATCCGTCAGTACTTCTGTACAACGTCAGGCAACAGATCATTGAACGGGGACGACTGTCGATAAATCCATTAACCATCTACGCGTGGGCAAGGCGTGACACAGCCCGTGTACACAGCGTTTGTCACCCATGGGGGACTGGGAGGGTTCATGAGTACAAGATGTGATGGAGTTTGTAACGAATCAAAACATGGTGTCGAATTCTTTCAAAATTTATCAAAAGAGAGCACCAACACTGTAGTTGAGAGGAGCATTTTTTATGGATAGGCAATACATGCGACGTTTCGGTGTAGATGCCATCACCATTACCAAGCAAGTGACAGCTTATACTTGCTTGATAACGGTGTTAGCACCGATAGATCTCATTTATTGCAATAAAGTGAGTGAGTGAGTGAGTTAAGTTTTACGCCGCAGCTATATGGCGGCGGTCTGTAAATAATCGAGTCTGGACCAGACAATCCAGTGATCAACAGCATGAGCATCGATCTACGCAATTGGGAACCGATGACTTGTGTGAACCAAGTCAGCGAACCTGACCACCCGATCCCGTTAGTCGCCTCTTACGACAAGCATGGGTTACTGAAGATCAATATTCTAACCCGGATCTTCACGGGTTTATTGAAATAAAGTAGTTGTCGAGCCTGATCACCGTTATCACATGTCCCGATACAATGTTTTTTGTCGTAACAAACCCAGTCACACCTTGAACTCATGAACCCGATTATTTACAGACCGCCGCCATATAGCTGGCATATTGCTGAGTGCGGAGTAACTCTAAACTCACTCACTTGATCTCATGTCCGTGTCGTGATGAAAAATACTGAAAAACCTTACTAGTGATTCACGGTTAACTAATAACCCTAATGGTCTTATGTATTCTTCTCTCACAAATAATGCGTTCTGTTTCTTAATGTAACAAAAGGCAACAATAGCATTGAAGCAATCATGGGAAACATGCAACTCTAAATGATGAATTTGTTGTAATTTTCAAACCTTTTTGGGGACGCATTTTCTACCCAATAACACTCCCAGTGGGGTGGAACCTTCTACCGTGATCGCTGACTGTCGGTGGTCCATTTTAATGGTTTCAACAACTGTTTTGCCTTTTGGTTCTTTGGTGTCAGTATTGGCATGAATGAAACTGATTGTCTTGCGTTCACGTGTTACGTTTGTGGGTTGTAATGGAAAGTTCCAGAAACAAACATCAAATTACATAATGAAGACACTTCTAGGAAGCAGTCCTTCTTTCGTTGGAGACATTATCGTGGCGCTACAATCAATCCTCCGGTTGATCACAGAGGTGACGGAGTGTGTTAAACAGTGTTGTCAATAAATCGAACATAGAAAATTGCTTTTGTTCGAAATCTCGTATTTGTAGCACTTATGATATTGATGGACCCACAGTGTTATTATGTATAACGCGTGCCTCCACAACAGGGTTAGCTGTTGCGGGCTGTCTTCAGTGTCACGTGAAGGAGATTACAAGATCTAAGCTTGCGAGTAGGAGCTCGCCGCTCCTCTCACCCAGACTGGTTCACAGGTACACGATCTCTGTGGCATCAACACTGGTCCAATCACTATCGCAGAGCTTTTGGTCGTCATGCCGAAGACCTGGGTTCAATTCCCACATCCATACAAAGTATGTCACCCGTTTCACCTGTCGCCGGTGTGATATAGCTGGAATGCTGCTTAGACCTGTGTTCATCCAGACCTCGTGTAAGTTATCTTTCAAGCATTTGTGTGTTGAAAACCTTCATTTGTAGATGGAATTGACAATGTTTCGTGCTTATTTTGCTGACTTGGTAGCGCGAAACAATTTACATAAGTAACTGTGTGACATCATGTCCTCAACAAGAGAATTCACAATGACAAGAGTCAAAGTCTAAGTGTTTATTCAGTATTGGAGGCCTCGTGGTCAAGATTACCAACTGTGTTGAAATACAAAGTTCTGTGTGGAATGTTTACTGAGATGTACGTGAATTATTTCTGATAGGTACAAGGATATCATATGCAGAGTAGTATAGTGTACAATAAATGATCATTCTGTTTCTATAACACATGAAAACATGTTACTGCAAAATATAAGAATCATTTTATATAAAGATTATTTTCAAATATAATGCGAGTCCTTTCAAAATATTAACAATTGTTGAAGACAAGTTGTAGTTTTTCCCGGGAAGGATAGTGATGAAAATATTTTGGAATGAATTTAGTTCTGCTAATGTTATGGTATGGACAACTCAAAATGAAGTCAAATTCATCTTCGCCCACTATGTTGACAATGACAAGCTAAGAGTCCCTTCTTTGTGAGACCAGGAACATATTACTATGGAATCCGAGAAGGGACATTGTCGCTATGTCGCATTGTCGCAAAATAAACCAAAACGCGACACGCGACATCGCGACATTTCGCCCATTTGTCGCATTGTCGCGATGTCGCGTGTCGCGTTTTTGTTAATTTTGCTTCATTTTGCTTGTATTTGAGAGGGCGACAACGCGACAATGCGACAACGCGACAATGTCCCTTCCAGGATTCCATATATTACAGCATGTTGTATTACCGTATCACAGCATTAGCGCTGTTTGACATTTGACATTTTTAACCTTCCAGAGTTTCTCCAGAAGAACATGGCATGTATAAAGGTGATGCTCATGCTGGGGTTTCTTGGTTCCGCCACGTCCGTCCTACTGGAAAGAGCCAACTTTTGTCCAGAACCTTCCCTGGCTGGGTCCACGAGTTCCCTGGGTGCACTGTGGAGCAGAGGGAAAAGGCAGCGGGTGGCGGAATGTGCTGGGGACTGCTACAGAGACCCAAGGTGCATGTCGTTCTTCTACAACACCGGAACTCTTACTTGCCAAGGGAGCTCTAACCGGTCCATGTCGACTGAAGACGTAGTGCCTGGAGACGGATGGGTATATTATAAATACTGTGACCAGGACGGTAAGATCCGTTTTGCATCTCTCATTGTCTTGATAGAATATATAGAGATAATAATATCCGTCGTACATTATCTTATAGTGTTGATAAACTATATTATTACCTACGAGGGCGAACATATCAGGGTTCATATTTTTCATACGATGCCCTAGGGCAAAATATCACTTTGTAAGGGTGACGTGACGTCATGAACAATGCTATGACGTCACGTTTCTTATGTGGCGTTGCTTTCTACGTGCGCCGACGGCGGGCAGCCAGCCTGTGTTTGAAAGTAGATTTGGGTTTATTTTCCTCCATTTGACGACTGCGCTAATAAATAGAATATTATATTCGTGCCTATATCATACTTAAGTATGTTTACGACACTCATGCCTAAATATCGGTATATCTCTCGCTCTCGCAAGGGAAATACAACATTTAGGCACTCGTGTCGTAAACATAGTATGACATGGGCACTCATATAATATCCTCCATTTATATCCGTCAAACTTTCTCTCATTGTCGTGATAACACACCTTTAGTTATAATCTCTTATAATCAGAGTACGAAAATCTTACATGGCGCACTTATCTCGACGTCAGCATAAACTAGTGTTAAGTTTTATACTTAACTTTACTTCGCTAAATACACACAGTCTAACATCTTTGTGTCGAATTTAAGGTTGGTCCCTTCGTCTTCGTTCTTTATTCGTATACTTTTCGGTTGTGTCTAACCACGGATAACTCAAAGAATTTACCTAAGTGCCTTAACTTCGACACGACCGTCTATGCATACCCGTGCGAAGGTTGACGATCCTCTAAACTGAAAATATTTTACATGTCATTGTCAGATGAGAGGAAAAACATCAATATCTCTGTAAGTACAAGGATAACCGTATGTGATGTAATCACCACTAGTATGAAAAAAACATGACCACGACGATATAATTAGCATACTATTAAATCCGTTTGACAGCGAATGCTTGCATGACCCGGAAACGGTAATAGATGTGTCAAACAATTTTCTCATTATCTTCAAGTTAAACTGACATATAAGGACCACTCTTTGATGTTCTGTAACGATGCTACGATGTAACTGTGATGTACTAGTCAATGTTTTTGACTAGAGTACAGTCAAACACTGCATATTATCTTGCCTCACACATAAATGTCGTTTTCTGATTGACTGAGCGCTCTTCTATTATTTTCAATGTACCCTGCTTACAAGCGAGTAACATTGTTTATGTACCCCGCTGGGAATGCCAAACTCATTTGGTACTTCGTAGTAGTAATTCTTTATCTAGAATAACATTGAATCACGTATGATGTACGGAAATTAACTATGTTTTGCGAATGCAAATCGATGGAAGGAAGATAACTCTAAATTTGTTTTTCTTGTCGTCTGGTACTCCATGCTAAATGATGAATTTGTTGTAATTTTCTGATGTTTTTGGGGACGCATTTTCTACCCAATAACACTCCCTTTCGCCCTTTCCACGAAGATTCGGGCTCAGGGAACATAATCAAACATCGAGGGTACATCAGCCCATGTCCCCCTCGAGACCAGTGGACAACTTATAATATCCGTCAAACATCCCTACCTTTCATAATATCGTTAATATACATTAACGTATAAGATCCATCAAACACCGTTTTGTCGATCGTACATCTGTCTCAAATCAAAAGGGGCGGTTGGGTAACCTAGTGGTTAAAGCGTTCGCTCGTCACGCCGAAGACCCGGGTTCCATTCCCCACATGGGTACAATGTGTGCAGCCCATTTCTGGTGTTGGGTAACCTAGTGGTTAAAGCGTTCGCTCGTCACGCCGAAGACCCGGGTTCCATTCCCCACATGGGTACAATGTGTGCAGCCCATTTCTGGTGTCCCCCGCCGTGATATTGCTGGAATATTGCTAAACTCGGCGTTAAACTCACTCACTCACTGAAATCTGAAGCTTGGTCACTTCGTATTCCCTATACAGTCAATATTTTGCGATTGTGTCGAACATCGGATAACTCGAAGTATGTGCGTAGGTCCCTTCAACTTCGACACAATGGTGTATATCTGTAGTTGTTTCCCACGCGTCTGCAGATATCCTCAATCGGGAACGATCGATATGACAAACTGCGTTTCAAAATAACATTTCTGCTTTGCTGAACATGATTGGATATGTCGTGTATGTACGTGCGTTCGTGCGTGTGTATGCCTTGCTGTTGAGCGACGATAGAAGAATATTTGGCATCTATGTTGTTTATACATATTAAAATACTAAATACATATCTTTTCAGTATTCGACCCAAATTAAATTTGAGACGTTTGCCTTCCATACAAGAAAATACCCCATGGTTGTGTGTTAACGATAAATTTGTTGATGCTTGGGGATATACAGCTGTTTACAGCTTTCAACACTTTCAGTCATAATAATAGCCTCTGTTCACCCAGCAGAAAATGGGAACCCGGTGGGATAAGTCATATGACTGTTAAGCTTCTAGGGCCTCACAGGCAGCTTGGGTTATCCGGGGTAATACTGTTCATCATGTTGTATGCGCTCAGAGCATGTCCCTGCTTCGTGGAGTTCAGCGCTATATATGGCCAATTATAATCCTTACATACACAAAGACCTTAGTTAAGCACCCCGT
This sequence comes from Haliotis rubra, assembly GCF_003918875.1. Lineage (NCBI taxonomy): Eukaryota > Metazoa > Mollusca > Gastropoda > Lepetellida > Haliotidae > Haliotis > Haliotis rubra. Next base: position 1,928,551 of record NW_025767357.1, on the reverse strand, counting down.
GACATATCTCAAGATTAAAGGAGCCCCTATCTTAAACCTTTGGAGCATATCTGGGACATGATTGGTCGTCGTGTGCAACAAAGGGATCCTCCTGTACTTAACCTGGCCCGATTGGAAGCTGCTTTACACGAAGAATCGCGTAGACTGCCCCTTCAGAGGACCAGGAGGCTGACAGGGGGTATGAGGATACGGTCACATGGAGATTACACTGGGTATTGACCTTGGCCTCATGTTTTCCATCGTGGTCACCACGAGAAGTTTTATTTACGTGTTGAAAACATATCATTGCAAAAATACAAGGGGTGCTTATTTAAGTTCTTTGTGTATATTATAATGTCATATAATTAATTTTCCGCAATGACTCTCATGATCAAGGCATCTGCAAAATGGAACTGATAAGTCCTAATTAATCTAATCAATAGACTTGTTGTTAATGTATTTTTGGTACCAAATCACAGGGTTACCATACATTTTGAGGGCAAAGAGTCATATACAACCTCCATATAATGTGTAACTAGTCCTGAGGACGGAACTTTCAGAGAGCGTTTTGAACGATATCTTTATTGCTCTAAATAGTCTTTATATTGATAAACCAATAACACTATCGTGTTGGTACAGTAGAACATGGTTATAGCGAACACGGATATAGCGTACAAACGGATATAGCGAACAAATTTAAAAGTCCCGTCAACAGTTATACGTGAATAACGAACTCGTGAGTAGCGAATTAAGGGCTATAGCGAACTGATTTACTACCCCCAAGACCCAATTAACGACGTGATTAGCGAACTTGGCGGTGAATCAACATTGTTTGATGGTCATTAATTAATCAACAAAACAAACATATTGTGTTTAACCCATTCAACACCGCAGGCCAAATAATCGGCCACAACGTTATGAAAAACAAAAGTTTTCGTTGACGAGGACGGTATCCATTGCCTTCGTATGATTGGCTGCCTTAGGTCACGTGTCTGATTTTGACCAATAACTATCCTTAAAGCAGACTGTGACGAAAAAGCGTCATTAGAAAACCAATCTTTATCCAATAAAATCGCTTTTAACAACTGTGAAAATACTCTCGGCAAGGGTACAGTGATATTGTTGATTTTCCAGAGCTGTCGAACGATAACAGACACCACACGATTCGCCTCGCATGTTATTCATACGAAGCTGCGAAAACGGAGGTATTTCCAGTTGTTGTGTCATGTTAACGAACGGAAAGCCTGATTACATAAAAATGAAAATATAAAAAGAAAAAGGCACGGGCATGTTATGACATGTCACAAATGGAAAAAAAATCGCTAAAGGTTTTTCTTTCGTGGTTTATCTGGACATTATCAATGTCAGCTTGCATTTTCATTAAAAAATAAACTTATTTAAGTTGTAGTGGTATTATTTCAATTTTATTATAAAAATAAACTTCATATTTATCAACATGATATAGGTAATGTCTGTGAATGTCTACATCTCTACAATCCAAGATGGCAGTCAAATGTGAATAACGAACAACGGATATAGCGAACTAAATTTCTTGGTCCCTTGGAGTTCTTTATATCCGTGTTCTACTGTATTATTATGTCAAATCAATATATCATACCAACCTGAACTGTCGTGGTGGTCTAGGGCATACAGAAATCTATACAACTTTCAGTTAAGAATTTCGCCTCCCTTGACGTTCCTGTACTACTGACATTTCACATCCATAAAACGAATTGATGTCACAAAACTACTTAATGACATATTTATTTATTAATATGATCATTAAGATCGGTTGAGGGGGTTATGTTACAGACTAATCTCGTATTGATATGGGTCTGAGAGTGAATCAATGTAAGTGCTGAATATTGACCCGCTAATTGTAAGTAGTTCTGTCCGTTAATGAATTGTTTGTATAATATATAGCCCCAAATGCCAATACCTGAAAATAGTGTGTGGTGTGTAAATGGTCTTGGGTTTGTGGTTCCAGACTTGATTATGTATAGGTGACCATAAATGAATAAATAAATGAATGAATGGATGGATGGATGGATGGATTAAAGGTTTGTTTTGTGGGGTTTTGTTTTTTTTTTGTTTTGTTTGTTTTTGTTTTTGTTTGTTTGGTTTGGGTTTTTTGGGGGGGTTGTTGTGTTTTTTCATTGTTTTGTTTTGTTTTGTTTTGTTTTGGTTTGTTTTGTTGTTTTGTTGTTGTTGTTGTTTGTTTTGTTTTGGGGCGTTTTTTTGTTACTTTTGTTTGTTTTTTGTTGTTGTTTTTGTTGTGTTTTTTGAGGGGTAGGGGTAGCCAAGTAGTTAAAGTGTCCGCTCGCCAAGTGGTTAAAGTGTCCCGGCTTCAATTCCCCACATGGGTACAACGTGTGAAGACCATTTCTGGTGTCCCCCGAGGTGGTATTGCTGGAATATTGCTTAAAGCTCACTTATTTATGTCCGAAATGTTACGTATTGGAGACAAACTTCCATCTGGGGGTCCAGTGTTTACATTGTGGATTGTGCCAATTTTGAAACTAAACATCGTAGTGAGTAGTTCCTGTATTACATATTCAGGGCGTCATTATACAAAGTCACCTCAGACCTACTATGATTAGTCTATGGTGAAGTTGAAATCTAATAATTACACAGTGTAATATAACTAGACTAAGTTTATTGTGGCCCTTTTTGAAATGTGAGAATACCACTAACAAAGGCGTAAAACCTGACTGAGTGACTGAGTTTGGTTTTACGCCGCATTCAGCAATATTCCAGCTATATGGCGGCGGTCTGTAATTAATCGAGTCTGGATCAGACAATATAGTGATCAATAGCATGAGCTTCGATCTGCTCACATGGGAACCGATGACATGTGTCAACCAAGTCAGCGAGCCTGACCACCCGTTCGTTGCCTCTTACGACAAGCATGGGTTACTGAAGATCAATTCTAACTCGGACCTCCACGGTACCGGATTCAAAGACTATAGAACTAATTTTCATTATTTATCATTTTTTGGATTATTTTGCTTTTGTATGTACGGCAATAGGTAGAATGTGAAGATTTTGCGTATCATTAATCAAATAGTAATATATCGCTAGTTACGTCTCACGTACATTTCAAAACAGCCCGTAAATGTCATAATGTTTATACAAGAACTCATTTTCAAAATGCAATACAAAATGGACTCTTTTGAAGGTTTTAAACAATTTTAACCTCCGTGTTTATAATTCTAGGATATTTACATAGTAACAGCAAATGGGTTGTAACAGAGATCACGATGCAAGTGGAGCTCTTTATTTACCGGCGTTGCCATGACAGTATCCGTTTCATCCAATCCAATCCACGCTTAAATATTGTCTTCTCATAAAGTATAAATAAGAAAACCTAGTGCAAAAAATAACATATTGTATAGCCAATTTCAGATGGTTCTTACGTTCAGTGCAGTAGACAAACAATGGCCGATTCTGGTACATTGTAGTTGTGTGCCGAGAAATTTTATTGATTCTGTATTTACTTGCTAGATTCCTCCTGAGGTAAATACAGTCCTGAAAGTCTTGATATTGAGCAATACGATCCTATATGCATCTCTCACGTAAATAAAATGATTCACTCTTAATTATTTCTTTTGGCCAGACGGCCTGCTGGCTGTGTGTACCGCAATATAGCTGGAATATTGCTGAGTGCGACGTTAAATATCAAATAAATAGAAGCTGTGTGAACTGTCTCTGGGGCACGGCTTTTTTGCATATGCACCACTGCTGCTAATACATACATACAAATACACATACACACACACACATACACACACACAACACACACATACAAACATACATATACACACACATACATACATATACACATACATACATACATACATACATACATACATACATACATACATACATACATACATACATACACATACATACATACATACATACATACACACATACATACATACATACACATACATACATACATACATACATACATACATACATACATACATACATACATACATACACATACATACATACATACATACATACATACATACATACATACATACATACATACATACATACATACATACATACATACATACATACATACACACACACACATACATACATACACACACATACATACATACACACACACACACATACATACACACATACATACACACATACATACACACACATACATACATACATACATACATACATACATAGAGACTAATGCATAGCTTATACATAAATAATGCATAGCATATACATAGAGACATCAATAATGCATAGCATATACATAGAGACATCAATAATGCATAGCATATACATAGAGACATCAATAATGCATAGCAATATTCTAGCTCAATACAAAGTATATGTTTTATCGGCACACTTTCTATTTCTATTTTGGACAAAAGCATAAGGTATTGCTATCATTAAATTGATTTCTTCTGTCGCAGATTAATGTTTTGGGCCTCATTTGATTTCGATCAATGTTTGATATCAATATATTGTATTTTTAAAACGACTAAATCTTTACTGTTCAATATCCCCTAGTCGTAGAAGTAAAGTGACGGTCTCACAATGGTGAAAACAAATGCGTGTATATGTGTTCAAAGTAAAAATACATAGAGGATATTAGATGAGTGCCCATGTCATACTATGTTTACGACACGAGTGCCTAAAGGTTGAAATACCGATATTTAGGCATGAGTGTAGTAAACATAGTATGATATGGGCACGAAAATAGTATTCTATTTATTACCGAAGTCGTCAAATTGAGGAAAGTAAACCCAAATCTACTTTAACATAGGCTGGCTACACGCATTCGCCGCATGTAGAACGCAACGTCATTAGAAGAAGCGTGACGTCATAGCATTGTTCATGACGTCACGTCACAATGACAAAGTTATATTTTGCCCTAAGGCATTGTATGAAAAATATGAACCCCAATATTTTCGCGCTCGTTGGTTATAAAATGGAATAATACACTGGAAGTTCAAAATAATCAAAACTGACTTTAGTCCTTGTACTGACAGAAACAATTTTATAGTATGACCAGAAATTATTGAGAATTGTAGGAATATGTTTAATTGGATTTCTAGTATAAACAACCTTGACCAGCTATCAAGTGCTTGGTTTCATTCAAGAGAGACAACTCCGTTAATCCTTTTTCATTAGTTTGTGAAGAGTTATCCCCCTTTGTTTACTTGCTAGCAGACGACATTTCAGTGATCCTCAGTATGGATGATTTAGAGAAGAAGAAGTTGGTTTTAGAGTATTATAACAAGGACATCAGATCAGATAAAGTGATTTCAAGTAGAACAGGCATCCCTTTGTCCACTGTTTATCGTGTTTTGAAAAGTATTGTAAATGGATATGGCATTGTGCACCAGGGAGGCGCAGGTAGGCCCAGAAAATTGACTGTCGGTGACAGGAGGCGGCTTGGTATTCTTGTTTCTAAAAACAAACGAAGGAGTTTAGAAAACTTAAGGCTGGATATGATTGATAGAGGAACTGTGGCTGTCTGTAAGGAGGCAATTAGAACTGAGCTGAATGCAATGAGTCGGGAGAAAAGTCAAGGAATTCCATCACCGATCATGAAACCTGAACAAAAGGAGGGAAGGTTGAACTGGTGCTTACAGCATAGAAATATTAACTGGGACAATGTGATTTTCTCAGATGAAAGTTCTGTATGGCTGTTTCCTAATACGCCCCAAAACATCGTTCAAAGCATTCACAGGCCTGGTTTCGGACCCAAAATATGACATTATTAGATTGGCCAAGCTATAGCCCTGACCTAAATCCAATAGAAATGTTGGGGGACTTATGAAGGAAAGTGTCAATAAGAAAAATCTGACAAATATTGCTGAAATGAAAGAAGAGGTTGTCCGATATTGGGACAGCATTGACCACGACTTTCTAACTTCTTTGATCAGTAGTATGCCCCGCCGCATTGAAGCCTGCATTGCTGCCCATGGTGACTTGACAAAATACTTATAACTGTCCACCTGTCTTTGAATCTGGAGTTATGTTCTGCTAATATTCACATTTAATACGTGAGTAATGAGTGAAAAAAAAAGAAATTACAATCTTTAAATTCTCAATAATTTCTTGTTGTACTGTAACTCTCTAAAATAGCAAGGGGTACAAGTTTTAGGTGAGGAGAAAATAGTTTTTTCAAAATATTCCACCTAGTATACTTGCTATTTCCTGAGAATATTTGTGTGTGATTGATTAACGTGGAGAAACATCTGAAGCCGATATAAAAGACTCAGATGTACACTGTTGCCTGGGCGCGGCCATATTTGTCAGGACTGGGCTGAAGGAGACGCTTCCTTCAGATTGGGCAATATCATTAATTTTTCATATCCATGGTAACTAGAACAACAATTGCTATGTGTGAAAACGCAGTTTTCTAGTTACGAAACATATACATATGTATTTTTATTTGTAACAATGTTTATCTAAATTATATATATATATATAAATGTATATATAGATAGATATATAATCCATCATATATATATCACTTTCTGGCACTTCACCTGAAACTTGGAGATTAGTTGTACAATTAAATGCTTCGGCCAATGACCTATTAATCACAAACATGACTTGTGCATGAAACCCCTCGTTTGCTTTGTACTGGAGATATCACTGTAAAGGACTTAAAACCGAACACGTATATAACCAACTATCGTATAACATGTTTTGGAGGCGCTGCAGACCACTTGCTTCCTACGTAATAAGAAGTGGTGGATAAACACTTCACAACCTTAATTGGTTCTGAAATATACTGCTTTTGGTCAAGTGAAAGATTTAATGAATATATTAAGGTGCTTGTAAATGTCTGTTTCAATAGACGGTGTTGAAAGAGTGTTGTGTTGATCTAGGCATATTTTTTTAATTACTCCACTATTTCAACACTGAGAAAAACTTGAAGGCAAAACATTCAAATTAAATATAAACCATCCATTAGTTTCCTTTGCGTAGTATTATACAGAATAATTTCCATTATTTGAATAAAATTTGTCATTCCAAATACAAACTTAGCTACAGCCAGCGAGTGAGCTAACGTTTTTGGCAATATGCCAGCACTATGACAGCGAGGGAAACAAGATATAGGATTCATATTATTCTCAAGTTTGTTTTGTTTTTGTTTTCTTGGGTTTTTGGGTTTTTTTTGGGTTTTTATGTTTTTTTGATGGTTTAAACATACTTTTATTCACAAAGAATCTAGTTTGGATGGGAGATGACATGATTAGTGGGTGTATGAATAAAGTACAAAGAAAATTGTATGGGGATATAGGAAAGTAAGAAAATAGAGGCGAGAACGGATGGTATGATCAAACATTGGTTTGCGTCCATCTATATTAGTAAAGGGGCCCATTTTTCCGCAAATTTGGTCTTGCCTCCAAAAATGAATTTCTCTATGTTGTGATGATATTTTATTAGCGGTAATAATTGGGTAAATATGGGAATAGTCTTATTGTAGTAACAATTTTGAATATAAAGCTCGGTTTTTATAAAAGGTGGTTTTCAAGGATACTCAACTTTGAATCGCCAAGAAGGAAATTATTCATATTTAAGTCTAATTTTAAATTGGTTCTACTTTCATTGTTTGAACTTTTCGACAGGAAAAAAATAAATGTTCTAGTGTTTCACTTTCTGATTGGCAAAATGTACAAAGGTTATCCTCTATCAATCCTATTTTGTAAAGAAATTATTTTGATGGTATGATACGATGGATGAGTTTATATTGGATATTCCGTGTCTTTCTGTCCTCAACACAATTTCGTATTGTAATAAAACATTGGGACAGGTAAGTATCTGATATATGTGCATCCAACTTTGAGTTCGATTTAGAAGTAAGATCTTGATGAGAACAAATACCCTCATCATTACGAATCAGTTTATAAATAAATTTACAATCTAGTGATGAAATAATGTCCCTGAGAATCTTACAATTAATATTTAAATTTGTTCTGTTAACCGGGTTATCTTTTGATAATTTATTCCATGTGTTGGGTATGAAACCTATCAGTCTGAAATAAGAAATGAAATTATCATTTAATCTGAAGTCGTGTTTTAATACATTGAATTCTTTTAAGTGTCCTGAATCAGACAATAGGTCCCGAATATATCTAATTCCACACTGATACCATTTGATGTGTAGTTTAAAATCTTTATAAGGAACAAAACTCATGAAGGGGAGATTTCTGAATTCGTCAATATTCCTAAACTCAGAAGAAGTTTGCAACTTATTATAAATAGTTAAATATCTTTCCAAAAATCGTTCTTAATGTCTTTAATTAGCTTTTTTAATTGATGCTATCGATTTAAATCAGGATATCGATATTTTCTAGGTTTACCATCGTGCCAAGTGTTGCCATAAGCCATCTTTTTGTGTCAGGCGTTTTATCCACTTCAATTTCAAGTATTTACAAAAGCTTCAACATCAACCATGCCAAGACCTCCTTCTGAATGATCATTCATCAACTTTCTTCTTTTAATTTTATCTCGTTTTCCGTTCCAAATAGACTTAAACAAGATTGAGTTTAGCGTTTTAAAGAAGGTTTTATCTGGCAATGGAAGGGCTGAAAATAGATGTGTAAATAAAGGGATTATTTGTGATTTAATAATTGTTATTTTGCCATTTAATGTTAGTAATCTTTTTTGACCAGGAAAAGCATATCTGTCTTGCTTTATTTATTTGTTTATCAAAAGTCAAAGAAACCATTTGTTTCAACTCTGTCGAAAAATTTATTCCTAAAATTTTAAAAAGTTCTTTTGACCACTGCAAAGGCAAATGGGGACAAAGCTTTTCATTTGAATTCTTTTTTGAACCAGTCCAAGCCTTGGTCTTGTCACAATTAATCTTTAAACCGGACGCGTTATGTTCCAAGTTAAGTTCCGAGAGTCCCTCCTGTGATACTTCTAAGGTGAAATTTGCATCAGCATATTGGAAGGTTAGATATTCAACACCATTAACATCTCTACCTTTTATGCAAGTATTATTCTTAATAGATATGGAAAATAATTCTGCACAAATGATGAATAGATAGGGGGAGATAGGATCGCCTTGTCTACAGCCTCTTTCAAGATTAAAATAATTTGAAATGTGCCCTGTGCTTATTATTGCACTGTTACTATTATATTGAAACAATTTAATCCATTGTCTGAGAGAAGGTCCAAAATTGAATGCTTCCAGTGCTTTATCTATAAATTGCCACTCTACAGTGTCAAAGGCTTTTTAAAAAACTACTGTTATAAGAAGCCCTGGCTTTTTGTGTAGTTCACAGTAATTTATTATATCAGATAATATTCTAGTATTTTCCCCAATGAATCGGTCCTTAAGAAAGCCCGTTTGCGTTTTGCTTATGATATTTGGTGGAACACATTCTTGATTCTATTTGCTATTACTCCAGAAGCTATTGTTTGTCTACATTTAATAAAGTTATTGGGCGCCAGTTTTTTAGGTAACGCCTGTCTCTGTTTTCTTTAGGAATGCAGGGTATTATACCCTGGTTTTGAAAATTTGACAAAGTTCCAATATAGAAAGCATGTTCTATAGATCAAAGGAGAATAATTCCGATGTCTATCCAGAAGAACTTGTAGAATTCTGCTGAAAAACCGTTTGATTCTGGACTCTTTCGATTTTTCATAGATTTTAAAACAGAGGCACATTCATTTAGTGTGGCAGGACCCTCACAGCTGTTTCTCTCATTCTGATTTAATTTGACATCAATATTGGTAAACTGGCGGGCATAGTACTCCCAGTTGGTATCATGCTGGCTACTATATAAGTTTATGTAATATTTTGAAGTTTCAACAACTATATCACCAATGCTAGTTACACTCTTGTCATTAGTATCAAGTTTTTCTTTCATATGCTTATTGATATAATTTCTTTTCACCATCTTCATACCATTCTGCCTTACTTCTAAATATAATTCCTTTTATTTTTTCTGTTCGAATGGTTTCCAAAGTTTCCTTGTTTTATTTATCATTTGAAAGGATGTCATAATTTGATTCTAGCTTATTAATCTCATTTTCAAGTGTTTTTTCTTCTCTGTCAATGGACTTTTTTTGTTTTATTGTATAGGCTATTGTTTCCCTTCTTATTCTCATTTTTAACATTTCAAATACAAACTGGTCATTCATTTTGAAAGTCATATAGGCAATATCATCAGTAGTCCCAAATGCTTTGACTTCATTCAAAGTATTTTTCATAGTTTCTTTTACCAGTTTTACGTAATCTTTTTCATGCAGTAAGTTAGAATTGAATTTTCAATATCCAGGGCCTCTTTCAGTTGGTTTAAGGTCTAAATCGAGCGTAATATATGAGTGATCAGATTTGTAAGTTATTCCTATAGATACAGTTTTTACTAGAGAGAGAATATCCTCAGAAATTAAGAAGTAGTCAAGTCTACTTTGCTTTCAAGGAATGAGTTGACGCCATGTGTGTTGCCTAGTGTCAGGATTAAGTATTCTCCAAGGATCGACCAGCTCTAATTGCTCTTTGATATCAAGTATTTTGTCATGTGCCTTTGGTTATTTTTGTGTTCATAATTATAAGTATCATTGTAATAATCTTGCACCACGTTCCAGTCTCCACCCCAAACTATTGATCCTGAAAGTTTACTCAATTCATTAGCAAGATCCTCGAATAATTCTGGCGAATATTATTATTCTCAAGTTGCCATTATAAGAAAGCATAACGGGATCGGTTGGTTAGACTCACTGACTTGTCATCGTATCCGAATTACGTAGATCGAGGCTCATGCCGCCACATAGCTGGACTATTGCTGAGTGCGGCGTAAAACTAAACTCACTCACTCACTCACACTATTTCTGACGCCACATTAACTACACCTGAGGCCCGATTCACAAAACGTTCTTAGCACTATGCCATTCTTAAGCATATGATAAAGTATAAAGTTACGACAGGTCGTAAAGTTACGAACGCTTTATGGATCGGGACCCAGATCAGCATGATATAATCAGTGTGAATGAGTGAGTTTAGTTTTACGCCGCACTCAGCAATATTCCAGCTACATAGCGGCGATCTGTAAATATTCGAGTCTGGACCAGACAATCCAGTGATCAACAGCATGAGCATCGATCTGCGTCATTGGGAACCGATGACATGTGTCAACCAAGTCAGCGAGCCTGACCACCCGTTCCCGTTAGTGCCTCAACAAGCAGGGACTGAGGATCAATTCCAACCCGGATCTTCCGGGTCATTAGTCGATCAAACTCTTCCGAAAAGCAATGCGCCGATTACCATGATCAATTCTAGTAACCTGTTGTTCTTGTTATCAATGTCAGCCTTGAGTATTAAGTGATCATCGTATAGTGGTATATTTGAAAGAATTGTGTGAATACGTTCAAAGTTGCGTTTCACCATCTTCATCATGGTCACGTAGAGCTTAACCTTATGCATGCAATCTGTTGAAAAGCTCGATGCATATGACTATTATGTGTGATAGTGTGGACTGTAAAATACATTTGTTTGTTAGACTGCTCGGACGCATACAAATACGGCACCATGGACGGCCTCTACACCATTAACCCAGGGAGTGGAGATGCAAAGCTTAAGGTGTCCTGTGACATGATGACACCGGGTGGCGGTTGGTTGGTAAGTACAGGCCTACACGTTACGTAAATCCCGCTAACCAACAGGCGTCCCTCTGATTGAATTGGATTGTTTTGACAATGACGACTGAAACGTAATGCTTGTTTACTAAGATAAGCATGTTACACAAATTATATATTATGTTCTTAGGGGGACGGGGTAGCCTAGTGGTTAAAGCGTTCGCTCGCCACACCGAAGACCCGGGTTCGGTCCCCCACATGGGTAGAATGTGTGAAGCCCATTTCTGTCCCCCGCCGTGTTATTGCTGGAATATTGCTGAAAGCGGCGTAAAATTACACTCACTCACTGTAATAACCTTACATGCCAGTACAATATACTCCGCTTGTAACGAACTAACGGATATCACGAAATGACTTTTGGTCCCGACCACTTGTTAAATATTTTAGTTAAAGTGTTTATAACGGGAATAAAGTTGAGCTCTTTTTAACGGCAGTATAAGGCAGAAGGATGCAATGGCAAAACTGTCCTGAGTGACACTTACCTATTTATTCTCTCCACATGTCATATAGGCTTAAGTACATTCTGGGGCGGTGGGGTAGCCTAGTGGTTAAAGCGCTCGCTCGTCACGCCGAAGGCCCGGATTCGATGGGTACAAAGCGTGTGACCGATTTTTGGTGGCCCCCGCCGTGATGTTGCTGGAATATTGCTAAAAGCTGCGTAATAACATACTCACTTAAGTCCAATTTGCAGTAATGTTTTAGTTCGTAATATGTAACTAAAGCAGATAGTATATTAATGTTTGAAGCGGCAGACAAATATCTCTTCTCCTAGTATTTGGTTCACCTGCACGCCACGTGTAGCTTCAGCTGGGGTTTGAGTGGTGCGTTCACTCCTGTGAACATGTGACGGAACCAAGACGTTCAGTGAACGGTTCACCGACAGACTAACGGTCTAGGTGTTTAGTGAAGAGTGGATATGCTTCTCAAGTGTGGCTGGTTGTTTTTTGACAGGGTTGCTTCCGTGTCCCAAGTAGCACGGTGTCACATTATCACTCCACCTGTATCTGGCTTGAAGCCAAGTTTTCAATTAAACTGATAAGTTTAACTGCATGTAACGTGCAGCTGGGTGTTTGGTGAAGAGTCTATCAGTATGTCACGTGTAGGTAAGTGTTCAGTGAAGAGTGAATGTGTGCATCACGTGTAACTAGATGCTCCGTTTAGAGTGAAATCATCACGTGCAGCTACAGGTGAAGATTGAATTAGTACATCACGTGTAGCTAGGTGTTAATGCATGAGCGTGATGTCCTCTAAAAGCTAGATGTCCTCTAATACGTACATGTGGAAGTCTGTGTGGCTAGCTGTACATCGTCTGTAATGGGTCCTTGTTAACACTACCAAAAGCTTCATGTCCTCTAATACGTCCATGTGTATATATGTGTGGCTAGCTGTACATGTATATCCTCTGTAATGGGTCTTTGATTGACTCCACGCGAAGACAGGTGTCCTCCATGTGTATATATGTGTAGCTACCTGTTACAGTACATAATGTCCAGTGAGTCCTTGTCACCACCACGCTAAGCTAGGTGTCCTCCATGTGTATATCTGTGTAGCTACCTGTTACAGTACATAATGTCCAGTGAGTCCTTGTCACCACCACGCTAAGTTAGGTGTACTCCATGTGTATATCTGTGTAGCTACCTGTTACAGTACATAATGTCCGGTGAGTCCTTGTCACCACCACGCTAAGCTAGGTGTCCTCCATGTGTATATCTGTGTAGCTACCTGTTACAGTACATAATGTCCAGTGAGTCCTTGTCACCACCACGCTAAGCTAGGTGTACTCCATGTGTCTATGTGTGTAGCTACCTGTTACAGTACATAATGTCCAGCGAGTCCTTGTCACCACCACGCTAAGCTGGGTGTACTCCATATGTATATCTGTGTACCCAGCTGTTACAATACATAATGTCCAGTGAGTCCTTGTCACCACCACGCTAAGCTAGGTGTCCTCCATGTGTATATCTGTGTAGCTACCTGTTACAATACATAATGTCCAGTGAGTCCTTGTCACCACCACGCTCAGCTAGGTGTCCTCCATGTGTATACCATTCTAGCTACCTGTTACAGTACATAATGTCCAGTGAGTCCTTGTCACCACCACGCTAAGCTAGGTGTACTCCATGTGTATATCTGTGTAGCTAGCTGTTACAATATATAATGTCCAGTGAGTCCTTGCAAGCACCACGCTAAGCTAGGTATCCTCCATGTGTATATCTGTGTAGCTACCTGTTACAGTACATAATGTCCAGTGAGTCCTTGTCACCACCACGCTAAGCTAAGTGTCCTCCATGTGTATATCTGTGTAGCTAGCTGTCACAATATATAATGTCCAGTGAGTCCTTGTCACCACCACGCTAAGCTAGGTGTCCTCCATGTGTATATCTGTGTAGCTACCTGTTACAGTACATAATGTCCAGTGAGTCCTTGTCACCACAACGCTAAGCTAGGTGTACACCATGTGTATATATGTGTAGCTACCTGTTACAGTACATACTGCCCAGTGAGTCCTTGTTACCACCACGCTAAGCTAGGTGTCCTCCATGTGTATATCTGTGTAGCTACCTGTTACAGTACATAATGTCCAGTGAGTCCTTGTCACCACCACGCTAGGCTAGGTCTCCTCCATGTGTATATCTGTGTAGCTACCTGTTACAGTACATAATGTCCAGTGAGTCCTTGTCACCACCACGCTAAGCTAGGTGTCCTCCATGTGTATATCTGTGTAGCTAGGTGTTACAGTACATACTGTCCAGTGATTCCTTGTCACCACCACGCTAAGCTAGGTGTACTCCATGTGTATATCTGTGTAGCTACCTGTTACAGTACATAATGTCCAGTGAGGCCTTGTCACCACCACGCTAAGCTAGGTGTACTCCATGTGTATATCTGTGTAACTAGCTGTTACAGTACATAATGTCCAGTGAGTCCTTGTCACCACCACGCTAAGCTAGGTGTCCTCCATGTGTATATCTGTGTAGCAACCTGTTACAGTACACAATGTCCAGTGAGTCCTTGTCACCACCACGCTAAGCTAGGTGTCCTCCATGTGTATATATGTGTAACTAGCTGTTACAGTACATAATGTCCAGTGAGTCCTTGTCACCACCACGCTAAGCTAGGTCTCCTCCATGTGTATATCTGTGTAGCTACCTGTTACAGTACACAATGTCCAGTGAGGCCTTGTCACCACCACGCTAAGCTAGGTGTACTCCATGTGTATATCTGTGTAGCTACCTGTTACAGTACATAATGTCCAGAGAGTCCTTGTCACCACCACGCTAAGCTAGGTCTCCTCCATGTGTATATCTGTGTAGCTACCTGTTACAGTACATAATGTCCAGTGAGTCCTTGTCACCAACACGCTAAGCTAGGTGTCCTCCATGTGTATATCTGTATAGCTAGTTGTTATAGTACATAATGTCCAGCGGGTCCTTGTCACCACCTCGCTAAGCTAGGTGTCCTCCATGTGTATATCTGTGTAACTAGCTATTACAGTACATAATGTCTAGTGAGTCCTTGTCACCACCACGCTAAGCTAGGTGTACTCCATGTGTATATCTGTATAGCTAGTTGTTACAGTACATAATGTCCAGCGGGTCCCTGTCACCACCTCGCTAGGCTAGGTGTCCTCCATGTGTATATCTGTGTAGCTAGCTGTTACAGTACATAATATCCAGTGAGTCCTTGTCACCACCACGCTAAGCTAGGTGTACTCCATGTGTATATCTGTGTAGCTACCTGTTACAGTACATACTGTCAAGTGAGTCCTTGTCACCACCACGCTAAGCTAGGTGTACTCCATGTGTATATCTGTGTAGCTAGCTGTTACAATATATAATGTCCAGTGAGTCCTTGTCACCACCACGCTAAGCTAGGTGTCCTCCATGTGTATATCTGTGTAGCTACCTGTTACAGTACATAATGTCCAGTGAGTCCTTGTCACCACCACGCTAAGCTAGGTGTCCTCCATGTGTATATCTGTGTAGCTAGCTGTTACAGTACATAATGTCCAGTGAGTCCTTGTCACCACCACGCTAAGCTAGGTGTCCTCCATGTGTATATCTGTGTAGCTAGCTGTTACAGTACATAATGTCCAGTGAGTCCTTGTCACCACCACGCTAAGCTAGGTGTCCTCCATGTGTATATCTGTACTAGCTACCTGTTACAGTACATAATGTCCAGTGAGTCCTTGTCACCACCCACGCTAAGCTAGGTGTCCTCCATGTGTATATCTGTGTAGCTAGCTGTTACAGTACATAATGTCCAGTGAGTCCTTGTCACCACCACGCTAAGCTAGGTGTCCTCCATGTGTATATCTGTGTAGCTAGCTGTTACAGTACATAATGTCCAGTGAGTCCTTGTCACCACCACGCTAAGCTAGGTGTCTCTCCATGTGTATATGTGTGTAGCTAGCTGTTACAGTACATAATGTCCAGTGAGTCCTTGTCACCACCACGCTAAGCTAGGTGTCCTCCATGTGTATATCTGTGTAGCTAGCTGTTACAGTACATAATGTCCAGTGAGTCCTTGTCACCACCACGCTAAGCTAGGTGTCCTCCATGTGTATATCTGTGTAGCTACCTGTTACAGTACATAATGTCCAGTGAGTCCTTGTCACCACCACGCTAAGCTAGGTGTCCTCCATGTGTATATCTGTGTAGCTAGCTGTGTTACAGTACATAATGTCCAGTGAGTCCTTGTCACCACCACGCTAAGCTAGGTGTCCTCCATGTGTATATCTGTGTAGCTAGCTGTTACAGTACATAATGTCCAGTGAGTCCTTGTCACCACCACGCTAAGCTAGGTGTCCTCCATGTGTATATCTGTGTAGCTAGCTGTTACAGTACATAATGTCCAGTGAGTCCTTGTCACCACCACGCTAAGCTAGGTGTCCTCCATGTGTATATCTGTGTAGCTAGCTGTTACAGTACATAATGTCCAGTGAGTCCTTGTCACCACCACGCTAAGCTAGGTGTCCTCCATGTGTATATCTGTGTAGCTAGCTGTTACAGTACATAATGTCCAGTGAGTCCTTGTCACCACCACGCTAAGCTAGGTGTCCTCCATGTATATCTGTGTAGCTAGCTGTTACAGTACATAATGTCCAGTGAGTCCTTGTCACCACCACGCTAAGCTAGGTGTCCTCCATGTGTATATCTGTGTAGCTAGCTGTTACAGTACATAATGTCCAGTGAGTCCTTGTCACCACCACGCTAAGCTAGGTGTACTCCATGTGTATATCTGTGTAGCTACCTGTTACAGTACATAATGTCCAGTGAGTCCTTGTCACCACCACGCTAAGCTGGGTGTACTCCATGTGTATATCTGTGTAGCTAGCTGTTACAGTACATAATGTCCAGTGAGTCCTTGTCACCACCACGCTAAAGCTAGGTGTCCTCCATGTGTATATCTGTGTAGCTAGCTGTTACAGTACATAATGTCCAGTGAGTCCTTGTCACCACCACGCTAAGCTAGGTGTCCTCCATGTGTATATCTGTGTAGCTACCTGTTACAGTACATAATGTCCAGTGAGTCCTTGTCACCACCACGCTAAGCTAGGTGTACTCCATGTGTATATCTGTGTAGCTAGCTGTTACAGTACATAATGTCCAGTGAGTCCTTGTCACCACCACGCTAAGCTAGGTGTCCTCCATGTGTATATCTGTGTAGCTAGCTGTTACAGTACATAATGTCCAGTGAGTCCTTGTCACCACCACGCTAAGCTAGGTGTCCTCCATGTGTATATCTGTGTAGCTAGCTGTTACAGTACATACTGTCCAGTGAGTCCTTGTCACCACCACGCTAAGCTAGGTGTACTCCATGTGTATATCTGTATAGCTAGCTGTTACAGTACATAATGTCCAGTGAGTCCTTGTCACCACCACGCTAAGCTAGGTGTCCTCCATGTGTATATCTGTGTAGCTAGCTGTTACAGTACATAATGTCCAGTGAGTCCTTGTCACCACCACGCTAAGCTAGGTGTACTCCATGTGTATATCTGTATAGCTAGCTGTTACAGTACATACTGTCCAGTGAGTCCTTGTCACCACCACGCTAAGCTAGGTGTCCTCCATGTGTATATCTGTGTAGCTAGTTGTTACAGTACATAATGTCCAGTGAGTCCTTGTCACCACCAACGCTAAGCTAGGTGTGTACTCCATGTGTATATCTGTGTAGCTACCTGTTACAGTACATACTGTCCAGTGAGTCCTTGTCACCACCACGCTAAGCTAGGTGTCCTCCATGTGTATATCTGTGTAGCTAGCTGTTACAGTACATAATGTCCAGTGAGTCCTTGTCACCACCACGCTAAGCTAGGTGTCCTCCATGTGTATATCTGTGTAGCTAGCTGTTACAGTACATAATGTCCAGTGAGTCCTTGTCACCACCACGCTAAGCTAGGTGTACTCCATGTGTATATATCTGTATAGCTAGCTGTTACAGTACATAATGTCCAGTGAGTCCTTGTCACCACCACGCTAAGCTAGGTGTCCTCCATGTGTATATCTGTGTAGCTAGTTGTTACAGTACATAATGTCCAGTGAGTCCTTGTCACCACCACGCTAAGCTAGGTGTACTCCATGTGTATATCTGTGTAGCTAGCTGTTACAGTACATACTGTCCAGTGAGACCTTGTCACCACCACGCTAAGCTAGGTGTCCTCCATGTGTATATCTGTGTAGCTAGCTGTTACAGTACATAATGTCCAGTGAGTCCTTGTCACCACCACGCTAAGCTAGGTGTCCTCCATGTGTATATCTGTGTAGCTAGCTGTTACAGTACATACTGTCCAGTGAGTCCTTGTCACCACCACGCTAAGCTAGGTGTACTCCATGTGTATATCTGTATAGCTAGCTGTTACAGTACATAATGTCCAGTGAGTCCTTGTCACCACCACGCTAAGCTAGGTGTCCTCCATGTGTATATCTGTGTAGCTAGCTGTTACAGTACATACTGTCCAGTGAGTCCTTGTCACCACCACGCTAAGCTAGGTGTACTCCATGTGTATATCTGTATAGCTAGCTGTTACAGTACATAATGTCCAGTGAGTCCTTGTCACCACCACGCTAAGCTAGGTGTCCTCCATGTGTATATCTGTGTAGCTAGTTGTTACAGTACATAATGTCCAGTGAGTCCTTGTCACCACAACGCTAAGCTAGGTGTACTCCATGTGTATATCTGTGTAGCTACCTGTTACAGTACATACTGCCCAGTGAGTCCTTGTCACCACCACGCTAAGCTAGGTGTCCTCCATGTGTATATCTGTGTAGCTAGCTGTTACAGTACATAATGTCCAGTGAGTCCTTGTCACCACCACGCTAAGCTAGGTGTCCTCCATGTGTATATCTGTGTAGCTAGCTGTTACAGTACATACTGTCCAGTGAGTCCTTGTCACCACCACGCTAAGCTAGGTGTACTCCATGTGTATATCTGTATAGGTAGCTGTTACAGTACATAATGTCCAGTGAGTCCTTGTCACCACCACGCTAAGCCAGGTGTACTCCATGTGTATATCTGTATAGCTAGCTGTTACAGTACATAATGTCCAGTGAGTCCTTGTCACCACCACGCTAAGCTAGGTGTCCTCCATGTGTATATCTGTATAGCTAGTTGTTACAGTACATAATGTCCAGCGGGTCCTTGTCACCACCTCGCTAAGCTAGGTGTCCTCCATGTGTATATCTGTGTAGCTAGCTGTTACAGTACAAAATGTCTAGTGAGTCCTTGTCACCACCACGCTAAGCTAGGTGCACTCCATGTGTATATCTGTATAGCCACTTGTTACAGTACATAATGTCCAGCGGGTCAATGTCACCACCTCGCTAAGCTAGGTGTCCTCCATGTGTATATCTGTGTAGCTAGCTGTTACAGTACATAATGCCCAGTGAGTCCTTGTCACCACCACGCTAAGCTAGGTGTCCTCCATGTGTATATCTGTGTAGCTACCTGTTACAGTACATACTGTCCAGTGAGTCCTTGTCACCACCACGCTAAGCTAGGTGTCCTCCATGTGTATATCTGTGTAGCTACCTGTTACAGTACATAATGTCCAGTGAGTCCTTGTCACCACCACGCTAAGCTAGGTGTCCTCCATGTGTATATCTGTATAACCAACTGATACAGTAGGTCTACATAATGTCCAGTGAGTCCTTGTCACCACCACGCTAAGCTAGGTGTATTCCATGTGTATATCTGTGTAGCTAGTTGTTACAGTACATAATGTCCAGTGAGTCCTTGTCACCACCACGCTAAGCTAGGTGTACTCCATGTGTATATCTGTGTAGCTAGCTGT
Organism: Haliotis rubra; assembly: GCF_003918875.1. NCBI lineage: Eukaryota > Metazoa > Mollusca > Gastropoda > Lepetellida > Haliotidae > Haliotis > Haliotis rubra. The sequence goes on along the minus strand of NW_025767357.1, from coordinate 1,908,627 downwards.
TACAGTACATAATGTCCAGAGAGTCCTTGTCACCACCACGCTAAGCTAGGTGTCCTCCATGTGTATATCTGTGTAGCTAGCTGTTACAGTACATAATGTCCAGTGAGTCCTTGTCACCACCACGCTAAGCTAGGGTGTCCTCCATGTGTATATCTGTGTAGCTACCTGTTACAGTACATACTGTCCAGTGAGTCCTTGTCACCACCACGCTAAGCTAGGTGTACTCCATGTGTATATCTGTATAGCTAGCTGTTACAGTACATAATGTCCAGTGAGTCCTTGTCACCACCACGCTAAAGCTAGGTGTCCTCCATGTGTATATCTGTGTAGCTAGCTGTTACAGTACATACTGTCCAGTGAGTCCTTGTCACCACCACGCTAAGCTAGGTGTCCTCCATGTGTATATCTGTATAGCTAGCTGTTACAGTACATAATGTCCAGTGAGTCCTTGTCACCACCACGCTAAGCTAGGTGTCCTCCATGTGTATATCTGTGTAGCTAGTTGTTACAGTACATAATGTCCAGTGAGTCCTTGTCACCACCACGCTAAGCTAGGTGTACTCCATGTGTATATCTGTGTAGCTAGCTGTTACAGTACATACTGTCCAGTGAGTCCTTGTCACCACCACGCTAAGCTAGGTGTCCTCCATGTGTATATCTGTGTAGCTAGCTGTTACAGTACATAATGTCCAGTGAGTCCTTGTCACCACCACGCTAAGCTAGGTGTCCTCCATGTGTATATCTGTGTAGCTAGCTGTTACAGTACATACTGTCCAGTGAGTCCTTGTCACCACCACGCTAAGCTAGGTGTCCTCCATGTGTATATCTGTGTAGCTAGCTGTTACAGTACATAATGTCCAGTGAGTCCTTGTCACCACCACGCTAAGCTAGGTGTCCTCCATGTGTATATCTGTATAGCTAGTTGTTACAGTACATAATGTCCAGCGGGTCCTTGTCACCACCTCGCTAAGCTAGGTGTCCTCCATGTGTATATCTGTGTAGCTAGCTGTTACAGTACAAAATGTCTAGTGAGTCCTTGTCACCACCACGCTAAGCTAGGTGCACTCCATGTGTATATCTGTATAGCCACTTGTTACAGTACATAATGTCCAGCGGGTCCATGTCACCACCACGCTCGCTAAGCTAGGTGTCCTCCATGTGTATATCTGTGTAGCTAGCTGTTACAGTACATAATGCCCAGTGAGTCCTTGTCACCACCACGCTAAGCTAGGTGTCCTCCATGTGTATATCTGTGTAGCTACCTGTTACAGTACATACTGTCCAGTGAGTCCTTGTCACCACCACGCTAAGCTAGGTGTCCTCCATGTGTATATCTGTGTAGCTACCTGTTACAGTACATAATGTCCAGTGAGTCCTTGTCACCACCACGCTAACCTAGGAGTCCTCCATGTGTATATCTGTATAGCCAGCTGATACAGTAGGTCTACATAATGTCCATTGAGTCCTTGTCACCACCACGCTAGGCTAGGTGTATTCCATGTGTATATCTGTGTAGGTAGCTGTTACAGTACATAATGTCCAGTGAGTCCTTGTCACCACCACGGTAAGCTAGGTGTACTCCATGTGTATATTTGTATAGCTACCTGTTACAGTACATACTGTCCAGTGAGACCTTGTCACCACCACGCTAAGCTAGGTGTCCTCCATGTGTATATCTGTGTAGCTAGCTGTTACAGTACATAATGTCCAGTGAGTCCTTGTCACCACCACGCTAAGCTAGGTGTCCTCCATGTGTATATCTGTGTAGCTAGCTGTTACAGTACATACTGTCCAGTGAGTCCTTGTCACCACCACGCTAAGCTAGGTGTACTCCATGTGTATATCCGTATAGCTAGCTGTTACAGTACATAATGTCCAGTGAGTCCTTGTCACCACCACCACGCTAAGCTAGGTGTCCTCCATGTGTATATCTGTGTAGCTACATGTTACAGTACATACTGTCCAGTGAGACCTTGTCACCACCACGCTAAGCTAGGTGTCCTCCATGTGTATATCTGTGTAGCTAGCTGTTACAGTACATAATGTCCAGTGAGTCCTTGTCACCACCACGCTAAGCTAGGTGTCCTCCATGTGTATATCTGTGTAGCTAGCTGTTTCAGTACATACTGTCCAGTGAGTCCTTGTCACCACCACGCTAAGCTAGGTGTACTCCATGTGTATATCCGTATAGCTAGCTGTTACAGTACATAATGTCCAGTGAGTCCTTGTCACCACCACGGTAAGCTTGGTGTCCTCCATGTGTTTATCTGTGTAGCTAGCTGTTACAGTACATACTGTCCAGTGAGTCCTTGTCACCACCTCGCTAAGCTAGGTGTACTCCATGTGTATATCTGTATAGCTAGCTGTTAAAGTACATAATGTCCATTGAGTCCTTGTCACCACCACGCTAAGCTAGGTGTCCTCCATGTGTATATCTGTGTAGCTAGTTGTTACAGTACATAATGTCCAGTGAGTCCTTGTCACCACCACGCTAAGCTAGGTGTACTCCATGTGTATATCTGTGTAGCTAGCTGTTACAGTACATACTGCCCAGTGAGTCCTTGTCACCACCACGCTAAGCTAGGTGTCCTCCATGTGTATATCTGTGTAGCTAGCTGTTACAGTACATAATGTCCAGTGAGTCCTTGTCACCACCACGCTAAGCTAGGTGTCCTCCATGTGTATATCTGTGTAGCTACCTGTTACAGTACATACTGTCCAGTGAGTCCTTGTCACCACCACGCTAAGCTAGGTGTACTCCATGTGTATATCTGTATAGGTAGCTGTTACAGTACATAATGTCCAGTGAGTCCTTGTCACCACCACGCTAAGCCAGGTGTACTCCATGTGTATATCTGTATAGCTAGCTGTTACAGTACATAATGTCCAGTGAGTCCTTGTCACCACCACGCTAAGCTAGGTGTCCTCCATGTGTATATCTGTATAGCTAGTTGTTACAGTACATAATGTCCAGCGGGTCCTTGTCACCACCTCGCTAAGCTAGGTGTCCTCCATGTGTATATCTGTGTAGCTAGCTGTTACAGTACATAATGTCCAGTGAGTCCTTGTCACCACCACGCTAAGCTAGGTGTCCTCCATGTGTATATCTGTATAGCTAGTTGTTACAGTACATACTGACCAGTGAGTCCTTGTCACCACCACGCTAAGCTAGGTGTCCTCCATGTGTATATCTGTGTAGCTACCTGTTATAGTACATAATGTCCAGTGAGTCCTTTTCACCACTACGCTAAGCTAGGTGTCCTCCATGTGTATATCTGTGTAACTAGCTATTACATTACATAATGTCAAGTGAGTCCTTGTCACCACCACGCTAAGCTAGGTGTACTCCATGTGCATATCTGTATAGCTAGCTGTTACAGTACATAATGTCCAGTGAGTCCTTGTCACCACCACGCTAAGCTAGGTGTCCTCCATGTGTATATCTGTGTAGCTAGTTGTTACAGTACATAATGTCTAGCGGGTCCTTGTCACCACCTCGCTAAGCTAGGTGTCCTCCATGTGTATATCTGTGTAGCTAGCTGTTACAGTACATAATGTCCAGTGAGTCCTTGTCACCACCACGCTAACCTAGGTGTTCTCCATGTGTATATCTGTATAGTCAGCTGATACAGTAGGTCTACATAATGTCCAGTGAGTCCTTGTCACCACCACGCTATGCTAGGTGTATTCCATGTGTATATCTGTGTAGCTAGCTGTTACAGTACATAATGTCCAGTGAGTCCTTGTCACCACCACGCTAAGCTAGGTGTACTCCATGTGTATATTTGTGTAGCTACCTGTTAGAGTACATAATGTCCAGTGAGTCCTTGTCACCACCACGCTAAGCTAGGTGTCCTCCATGTGTATATCTGTGTAGCTAGCTCTTACAGTACATAATTTCCAGTGAGTCCTTGTCACCACCACGCTAAGCTAGGTGTCCTCCATGTGTATATCTGTGTTGCTCGCTGTTACAGTACATAATGTCCAGTGAGTCCTTGACACCACCACGCTAAGCTAGGTCTCCTCCAAGTGTATATCTGTGTAGCTACCTGTTTTAGTACATAATGTCCAGTGAGTCCTTGCCACCACCACGCTAAGCTAGGTGTCCTCCATGTGCATATCTGTGTAGCTACTTGTTACTGTACATAACATCCAGTGAGTCCTTGTCACCACCACGCTAAGCTAGGTGTCCTCCATGTGTATAATCTGTGTAGCTACCTGTTACAGTACATAATGTCCAGTGAGTCCTTGTCATCACCACGCTACGCTAGGTGTCCTCCGTGTGAATATCTGTGTAGCTACCTGTAACAGTACATAATGTCCAGTGAGTCCGTGTCACCACTACGCCAAGCTAGGTGTACTCAATGTGTATATCTGTGTAGCTAGCTGTTAGAGTACATAATGTCCAGTGCGTCCTTGTCACCACCACGCTAAGCTAGGTGTCCTCCATGTGTATATCTGTGTAGCTAGCTGTTACAGTACATAATGTCCAGTGAGTCCTTGTCACTTCCTGGCTAAGCTAGGTGTCCTCCATGTGTATATCTGTGTAGCTACCTGTTACAGTACATAATATCCAGCGGGTCCCTGTCACCACCTCGCTAAGCTAGGTGTCCTCCATGTGTATATCTGTATAGCCAGCTGATACAGTAGGTCTACATAATGTCCAGTGAGTCCTTGTCTCCACCACGCTAAGCTAGGTGTATTCCATGTGTATATCTGTGTAGCTAGCTGTTACAGTACATAATGTCCAGTGAGTCCTTGTCACCACCACGCTGAGCTAGGTGTACTCCATGTGTATATTTGTGTAGCTACCTGTTACAGTACATAATGTCCAGTGAGTCCTTGTCACCACCACGCTAAGCTAGGTGTCCTCCATGTGTATATCTTTGTAGCTAGCTGTTACAGTACATAATGTCCAGTGAGTCCTTGTCACCATCACGCTAAGCTAGGTGTACTCCATGTGTATATCTGTGTAGCTACCTGTTACAGTACATAATGTCGCGTGAGTCCTTGTCACCACCACGCTAAGCTAGGTGTCCTCCATGTGTATATCTGTGTACCTAGCTGTTACAGTACATAATGTCCAGTGAGTCCTTGTCACCACCACGCTAAGCTAGGTGTCCTCCATGTGTATATCTGTGTAGCTACCTGTTACAGTACATAATGTCCAGTGAGTCCTTGTCATCACCACGCTACGCTAGGTGTCCTCCGTGTGTATATCTGTGTAGCTACCTGTAACAGTACATAATGTCCAGTGAGTCCTTGTCACCACTACGCCAAGCTAGGTGTACTCCATGTGTATATCTGTGTAGCTAGCTGTTACAGTACATAATGTCCAGTGCGTCCTTGTCACCACCACGCTAAGCTAGGTGTCCTCCATGTGTATATCTGTGTAGCTAGCTCTTACAGTACATAATGTCCAGTGAGTCCTTGTCACCACCTGGCTAAGCTAGGTCTCCTCCATGTGTATATCTGTGTAGCTACCTGTTACAGTACATAATATCCAGCGGGTCCCTGTCACCACCTCGCTAAGCTAGGTGTCTTCCATGTGTATATCTGTATAGCTAGTTGTTACAGTACATAATGTCCAGTGAGTCCTTGCCACCACCACGCTTAGCTAGGTGTCCTCCATGTGTATATCTGTGTAGCTACCTGTTACAGTACATAATGTCCAGTGAGTCCTTGTCTTCACCACGCTAAGGTAGGTGTCCTCCATGTGTATATCTGTGTAGCTACCTGTTACAGTACATAATGCCCAGTGAGTCCTTGTCACCACCACGCTAAGCTAGGTGTCCTCCATGTGTATATCTGTGTAGCCAGGTGATACAGTAGTTCTACATAATGTCCAGTGAGTCCTTGTCACCACCACGCTAAGCTAGGTGTCTTCCATGTGTATATCTGTGTAGCTAGCTGTTACAGTACATAATGTCCAGTGAGTCCTTGTCACCACCACGCTAAGCTAGGTGTACTCCATGTGTATATTTGTGTAGCTACCTGTTACAGTACATAATGTCCAGTGAGTCCTTGTCACCACCACGCTAAGCTAGGTGTCCTCTATGAGTATATCTGTGTAGCTAGCTGTTACAGTACATAATGTCTAGTGAGTCCTTGTCACCATCACGCTAAGCTAGGTGTACTCCATGTGTATATCTGTGTAGTAAGCTGTTACAGTACATACTGTCCAGTGAGTCCTTGTCACCACCACGCTAAGCTAGGTGTCCTCCATGTGTATATCTGTGTAGCTACCTGTTATAGTACATAATGTCCAGTGAGTCCTTGTCACCACCACGCTAAGCTAGGTGTCCCCATGTGTATATCTGTGTAACTAGCTGTTACAGTACATAATGTCCAGTGAGTCCTTGTCACCACCACGCTAAGCTAGGTGTACTCCATGTGTATATCTGTATAGCTAGCTGTTACAGTACATAATGTCCAGTGAGTCCTTGTCACCACCACGCTAAGCTAGGTGTCCTCCATGTGTATATCTGTATAGCTAGTTGTTACAGTACATAATGTCCAGCGGGTCCTTGTCACCACCTCGCTAAGCTAGGTGTCCTCCATGTGTATATCTGTGTAGCTAGCTGTTACAGTACATAATGTCCAGTGAGTCCTTGTCACCACCACGCTAACCTAGGTGTTCTCCATTTGTATATCTGTATAGCCAGCTGATACAGTAGGTCTACATAATGTCCAGTGAGTCCTTGTCACCACCACGGTAAGTTAGGTGTATTCCATGTGTATATCTGTGTAGCTAGCTGTTACAGTACATAATGTCCAGTGAGTCCTTGTCACCACCACGCTAAGCTAGGTGTACTCCATGTGTATATTTGTGTAGCTACCTGTTACAGTACATAATGTCCAGTGAGTCCTTGTCACCACCACGCTAAGCTTAGTGTCCTCCATGTGTATATCTGTGTAGCTAGCTGTTACAGTACATAATTTCCAGTGAGTCCTTGTCACCATCACGCTAAGCTAGGTGTACTCCATGTGTATATCTGTCTAGCTACCTGTTACAGTACATAATGTCCAGAGAGTCCTTGTCACCACCACGCTAAGCTAGGTGTCCTCCATGTGTATATCTGTGTAGCTAGCTGTTACAGTACATAATGTCCAGTGAGTCCTTGTCACCACCTCGCTAAGCTAGGTGTCCTCCATGTGTATATCTGTGTAGCTACCTGTTCCAGTACATAATATCCAGCGGGTCCTTGTCACCACCTCGCTAAGCTAGGTGTCCTCCATGTGTATATCTGTGTTGCTAGCTCTTACAGTACATGATGTCCAGTGAGTCCTTGTCACCACCACGCTAAGCTAGGTCTCCTCCATGTGTATATCTGTGTAGCTACCTTTTATAGTAGATAATGTCCAGTGAGTCCTTGCCACCACCACGCTAAGCTAGGTGTCCTCCATGTGCATATCTGTGTAGCTACTTGTTACAGTACATAACATCCAGTGAGTCCTTGTCACCACCACGCTAAGCTAGGTGTCCTCCATGTGTATATCTGTGTAGCTACCTGTTACAGTACATAATGTCCAGTGAGTCCTTGTCATCACCACGCTACGCTAGGTGTCCTCCGTGTGTATATCTGTGTAGCTACCTGTAACAGTACATAATGTCCAGTGAGTCCTTGTCACCACTACGCCAAGCTAGGTGTACTCCATGTGTATATCTGTGTAGCTAGCTGTTACAGTACATAATGTCCAGTGCGTCCTTGTCACCACCACGCTAAGCTAGGGGTCCTCCATGTGTATATCTGTGTAGCTACCTGTTACAGTACATAATGTCCAGTGAGTCCTTGTCACCACCTGGCTAAGCTAGGTGTCTTCCATGTGTATATCTGTATAGCTAGTTGTTACAGTACATAATGTCCAGAGAGTCCTTGCCACCACAACGCTTAGCTAGGTGTCCTCCATGTGTATATCTGTGTAGCTACCTGTTACAGTACATAATGTCCAGTGAGTCCTTGTCATCACCACGCTAAGGTAGGTGTCCTCCATGTGTATATCTGTGTAGCTACCTGTTACAGTACATAATGTCCAGTGAGTCCTTGTCACCACTACGCTAAGCTAGGTGTCTTCCATGTGTATATCTCTATAGCTAGTTGTTACAGTACATAATGTCCAGAGAGTCCTTGCCACCACCACGCTAAGCTAGGTGTCCTCCATGTGTATATCTGTGTAGCTAGCTGTTACAGTACATAATATCCAGCGGGTCCTTGTCACCACCACGCTAAACTAGGTGTCCTCCATGTGTATATCTGTGTAGCTACCTGTTACAGTACATAATGTCCAGAGAGTCCTTGTCACCACCACGCTAAGCTAGGTGTCCTCCATGTGTATATCTGTGTAGCTACCTGTTACAGTACATAATATCCAGTGAGTCCTTGTCACCACCTCGCTAAGCTAGGTCTCCTCCATGTGTATATCTGTGTAGCTACCTGTTACAGTACATAATGTCCAGTGAGTCCTTGCTACCATCACGCTAAGCTAGGTGTCTTCCATGTGTATATGTGTATAGCTAGTTGTTACAGTACATAATGTCCAGAGAGTCCTTGCTACCACCACGCTTAGCTAGGTGTCCTCCATGTGTGTATCTGTGTAGCTACCTGTTACAGTACATAATGTCCAGTGAGTCCTTGTCATCACCACGCTAAGCTAGGTGTCCTCCATGTGTATATCTGTGTAGCTACCTGTTACAGTACACAATGTCCAGTGAGTCCTTGTCACCACTACGCTAAGCTAGGTGTCTTCAATGTGTATATCTCTATAGCTAGTTGTTACAGTACATAGTGTCCAGAGAGTCCTTGCCACCACCACGCTAAGCTAGGTGTCCTCCATGTGCTATCTGTGTAGCTAGCTGTTACACATAATGTCCAGTGAGTCCTTGTCACCACCACGCTAAGCTGTGTCCTCCATGTGTATCTGTATAGCTACCTGTTACAGTACATAATGTCCAGTGAGTCCTTGTCACCACCACGCTAAGCTGGTGTCCTCCATGTGTATCCATGTGTATATCTGTGTAGCTAGCTGTTACAGTACATAATAATGTCCAGTGAGTCCTTGTCACCACCACGCTAAGCTAGGTGTCCTCCATGTGTATATCTGTGTAGCTACCTGTTACAGTACATAATGTCCAGTGAGTCCTTGTCACCACCACGCTAAGCTAGGTGTCCTCCATGTGTATATCTGTGTAGCTAGCTGTTACAGTACATAATGTCCAGTGAGTCCTTGTCACCACCACGCTAAGCTAGGTGTCCTCCATGTGTATATCTGTGTGAGCCTACCACGCTGTTACAGTACATACATAATGTCCAGTGAGTCCTTGTCACCACCACGCTAAGCTAGGTGTCCTCCATGTGTATATCTGTGTAGCTAGCTGTTACAGTACATAATGTCCAGTGAGTCCTTGTCACCACCACGCTAAGCTATATGTCCTCCATGTGTATATCTGTGTAGCTAGCTGTTACAGTACATAATGTCCAGTGAGTCCTTGCCACCACCACGCTAAGCTAGGTGTTCTGGAAGGGTTCATGTGTAGCTGCCCATATCTGCATCACACCGGGGTGACCAGAGGTTAGTTCATCATCTGCACACACAAGTCGTTTTCTCATATATTGTATTATCAGGAGGTTTTATGCCAACACTTCTTCTCTGCAGGTATTCCAAAGACGAATGGATGGGTCGGTGGATTTTAGCAGAACCTGGGACGAGTACAGAAAGGGATTCGGATACATTGGGACTGAATTCTGGCTAGGTAAAATACACACCGGACTGAATAATGTATTATATATATATACTCATTCTATTGCTTCTTCTATGAATTCTTTCCACTAATTATTGCATCTAACCCAAATACCATTCTCGTTTTCTCGCCTTTGACAAAAAGAGAATGATCACGAGAATGCGAGATCGCGAGATTCTGGCCAAATCTAGCGTTCTTCCGATCACACATTCTGACACTTTTGGCATAATTTTGGCATAATTTTGGCATGTTAAGCTTGTTTACAACGGTCGAGATCGCCCAGAACTTGAGAGCCCGGACCACAACGGTATTCTAGACAGACGCTGTCTTGCAGTTTCTCTGGGTGTAGTGTCTCTTATTAGCAGAGGTAAACCCCCGACCTTAGACTGAGTGTCAGGTAAAATTGTTTTTTTGAAAATATCCGATTCCTTTGAAGCCGAAAGGTATTCCAATGAAGTAAGGCATTGTGGCCATCGAAACTGAACAGAATCCACTTGCTGATAATGCCCAATATGCCCCGTCATCAACACATTGAGATAAAATGCCCTTACATATCTAGATCTAGATCATGTTTTAAGACCTGCAGATCACATTATCAACGTATGGTTCAGTGATGAAAGACGCTGCACTTTCCTATGCAGAATCATTTAGGTGTCGAGCCCAAAACCTATCATCGTGGGTTCGAATCCCGGTTTGTCCAGATTATGTTTCTGGGAATGCTGGCACCACACCCACGCTCATGGGTTTCACTAAATTAGTGAACAGCTATGTCTAGCACCGTTGCAAGACTCCGGGCTTTCTGGGCACACGGTGATATAACTGAAACAATGTTCAAAAGAAGCGCCCTACTTGACTCGGATTCTGCGATAGGGTAGCCTAGTAGTTATAGCGTTCGCCGTCACGCCGAAGGCCCGGGTTCGGTTCCCCACATGTGTACAATGTGTGAAGCCCATTTCCGGTGTCCCCGTCGTGATATTGCTGGAATATTGTTAAAGGCGGCGTTCATTTTCAACGACCTCCGTGATTAAGATCATGCTTCATCACCTTCTACTATTCAATCATTCACTAATCAATATCATATGTTTATAATCTTCATTCCGATTACCATAAGCTGTATGTTTAAGGCAATGATAATATCCATTGGCTAACGTCTCGGAAAGACTACAAGCTTCGTATCGACCTCGCAGACTTTGAAGACAACACATGCGTGTCTACCTATCAGCAATTCGCCCTCGCCGACGAGGATAGCTTTTACATGCTGTCCACAGATGGCTACTCTGGAGAGTGTCGTGAGTATTTTCCAGTTGACCTTTACCTCTTCGTGTCCGATACATTACATGTTTGTGTCAGAAGGACCTGCTCATGGTACATTTCCTGGAAAGTGAGTGAGTTTAATTGTACGCGCACTCAGCAATATTCCAGCTATATGGCGGCGATCTGTAAATAACCGAGTCTGGACCTGACAATCCAGTGATCAACAGCATAAACATCGATCTACGCAATTGAGATACAATGACATGTGTCAACCAAGTCAGCGAGCCTGACCACCCGTTCCCGTCATTCAGCAATTTGAACCCATCGACATGGTCGATATTCAGGATATCATGCATCAAGTTACTGTAAGTTTTCCTGATCTTGAGACTGTTTGACTCGCTTTGTCAGTAACCATGTGATATTCAGGATATCATGCATCAAGTTACTGTAAGTTTTGCTGATCTTGAGACTGTTTGACTCGCTTTGTCAGTAACCATGTGATATTCAGGATATCATGCATCAAGTTACTGTAAGTTTTCCTGATCTTGAGACTGTTTGACTCGCTTTGTCAGTAACCATGTGATATTCAGGATATCATGCACCAAGTTACTGTAAGTTTTCCTGATCTTGAGACTGTTTGACTCGCTTTGTCAGTAACCATGTGATATTCAGGATATCATGCACCAAGTTACTGTAAGTTTTCCTGATCTTGAGACTGTTTGACTCGCTTTGTCAGTAACCATGTGATATTCAGGATATCATGCACCAAGTTACTGTAAGTTTTCCTGATCTTGAGACTGTTTGACTCGCTTTGTCAGTAACCATGTGATATTCAGGATATCATGCATCAAGTTACTGTAAGTTTTGCTGATCTTGAGGCTGTTTGACTCGCTTTGTCAGTAACCATGTGATATTCAGGATATCATGCATCAAGTTACTATAAGTTTTGCTGATCTTGAGGCTGTTTGACTCGCTTTGTCAGTAACCATGTGATATTCAGGATATCATGCACCAAGTTACTATAAGTTTTGCTGATCTTGAGACTGTTTGACTCGCTTTGTCAGTAACCATGTGATATTCAGGATATCATGCATCAAGTTACTGTAAGTTTTCTCTGATCTTGAGACTGTTTGATCTTGAGGCTGTTTGACTCGCTTTGTCAGTAACCATGTGATATTCAGGATATCATGCACCAAGTTACTGTAAGTTTTGCTGATCTTGAGACTGTTTGACTCGCTTTGTCAGTAACCATGTGATATTCAGGATATCATGCACCAAGTTACTATAAGTTTTGCTGATCTTGAGGCTGTTTGACTCGCTTTGTCAGTAACCATGTGATATTCAGGATATCATGCACCAAGTTACTATAAGTTTTGCTGATCTTGAGGCTGTTTGACTCGCTTTGTCAGTAACCATGTGATATTCAGGATATCATGCATCAAGTTACTATAAGTTTTGCTGATCTTGAGGCTGTTTGACTCGCTTTGTCAGTAACCATGTGATATTCAGGATATCATGCATCAAGTTACTATAAGTTTTGCTGATCTTGAGGCTGTTTGACTCGCTTTGTCAGTAACCATGTGATATTCAGGATATCATGCACCAAGTTACTATAAGTTTTGCTGATCTTGAAACTGTTTGACTCGCTTTGTCAGTAACCATGTGATATTCAGGGAATGTTGACTTTCTGTAGTTATGCAGAGTTTACCATGATGTACGGAACTGTTCACATTTAGTTCATTTTGGAATCTCGACTTCCACCTTGTCAGTGTAAGCTGTGTGTTTTGGAGTATCGTGTGTGACGTGACCATCGAATGGGTGATAAAGATCTCGGTTACAATTCCAAAACAAATGGTCCTTCCAAACAGAAATGCAACATATTACCTGACTTGACCTTCTCGATCCTGAACTCCTCTCAGATTAGCGCCAAATTATGTTATATGGCTGAGGAAACTAAATTTCATTGTTTGTCTTTGAAATTTCCCTTGAAACTGACAGAATGTGTCTGTTTTGAATTATTTACGTCAAATGTGCAAGACACGTAACATTTCCAAATATTCTCTTTAGTGTTGATCTAAAGGACAGTCGGTCAGTAAATAAAAGATATTTGGACAGCCATGTTTGGTCCTTTACCTATTTAGATACTTCGCATCATCGTTACTGGAAAAAAATTCCACAGGTGTGTTTGAATTTTGGAAAAAGAGAAATTCAGTTGTCAGGAAAGTAAGGGACCAAGTCAAACCCTACAGCTGCAGACTTTGTCACCTTTGACAAGCGCATAGACCATTGGCCTCATGCAGAAGCACACATTATTAGAACTAGCCTCGACATTTTTCTTACAAAGTCTCTGAGCTGATCTAGCACAAAACACATGCCTATCAAAACTCTATCCTCCTTACAGATAGTCATGTATGATTACCATTTCTGGTGTCCTCCGCCGTTAAGCTGGAATATTGCTACAAGCGGCATAAAACCAAACTCACTGACGTCACCAGATTGAACTTCTGCCGATGAGATTGAGACGACATGTTTTCATTTCTGTTCCATCCGACTCAATCTGATTTGGTGTCACCATTTATATCGCTCGCATCTTGCTCATATGTTATATGTCAGCATGTGATTTACGACACAAATCGTGAAGCCAATAGTGTCAACAATATGCTGATTTGTAGCTCCGCCATACTCATTGGAGTATACTTATACTAAATAACACGACACTGGGAGCAGGACAATTACCGCCCAGGACAATTGCCACCCAGTTACTTTTGGTATAATAGTGAGGACTATTGTCACCCAGAATTTGTATGTAACATTATTTGAGAAAATGAAAGCATGTTGTCAATAAACACAAACTTTAGGTGATGAAAAGTCAATCTTTTCTTGGTATATTCATTTCTTACTTTGATCAACTTTTAACCTTGAAGTAATTTTGACTCTGATGAAAACTTGTTCACTTTATACATATTTACTCAAATAATTGAGACAATGAAAAAATATGCATTGGTTAGAAAAAAATCAAACTTCAAAACTTGTTAACTTAAGACATATTTACTAACATAATTGAGAGAATGTATTGAAAGCACTAAGAAACTTCAGATTAAAGTGCTAAGAAGATCAAATGTTTAGAAAATCAAACTTGGGTGCTGCTGTCTCAATATACATATGCTGAGATGAATATTCTGATAAAGTATGCACAAAGACCTTGCTAGAAACCCAGTACAAATCTACCGGGTTCATCCTTTTGTTCAGCATTAAATCGAATTTAGTAGTGATTTTAGAAAATTAAACCGCATTACACAAAATTGCCAGGATTTCACATCCCCCTCACTTTCACCATGGATAACCAAGTAGAGTATGTTATCTTTAACAAATGTGTTACGTGAACATGACAAATGTAATTGGGCATTTATTGCTAGTGCCATGAGTGTGATTAGTGCAATGATAAAAGTATTATGAAAGTAAAAGTACATGCATCACATACAACTCCATTTTAATAGTGTCGTAAATTCTAGATTGAAGTTGATGTGCAAGATTTGTCTTGTTGCTGTAAGTTGGTTATATGGAAGAATATGTTATTATTTGTTACGGATTACCATGTCAACCTTAATAAAAGTTGGAAAAGAAACTGAATTACGTTTTTATGTTTTGAGTGGCAATTGTCCCGGGTGGCAATTAATCCGGGTGGCAACTGTCCTACACACATACCATAATACTTATACTAAACAACATGACACTCATGCGGTAATGCCAAATAACAAGACAAAAAGGAGACCTTAGTTAGCTGCTGATGTGCTGACGCACAACCAAATGTAATGTTGCATCACGTAATAAAAACGTTTTTTCTTCAAACTAATGTTGTGACCGTTGTAAGACTCTTGCATGGAACATGATAGATGGTTGAAAAGATACAAAATGTAACGCGGTATAATGCCTTGAAGGTATTTTCGGTTATCAAAACATCACATTACACAAATAATATCTGAGAGAGCGTTTCGATTTACCCACGTACGGCTTTGTCATGCGCTGAACTAAAACTCTTTATGTCTTTGTTGACAGAAGACAGTTTCACTTACGGGAACGGTCGCAACTTCACAACCCTAGACCGAGACAACGATGCCTACGCGTCAAACTGTGGCGCCCTCTATCCCAGCGGATGGTGGTTCGGGGAATGTCACTCATCTCAACTCAACGGCCAATACAACAACACAAACTATGCTTCTGGGGTGTGCTGGTCCAGGTGGAAGGGATATAATTACTCACTCAGATTCTCGGAAATGAAGATTCAACCAGTGTAAACCCTAGAAGGAGAATCCTGATATGCCCACTTGTCAGAGGAGTACACAAAGTACCTGATCAGGACTACCAGTTGTCAAGCGGCCATTTTTGTGGCTCAGTGGGTTAGATCGCTGCCTTTGTGTGCTGGATAATTTGTGCCTGCCTGAGTGTGTATTGGAATCCCGGATGGAACTCACCCAACATTGTTCTAGAATTTCTACTTTTATGAGAAAGTGTAATCCCAATATGTAACCTTATGTTGAATTCTGATCAATATTACTTAACGTGGCCGGACGTTCTACTACGACAACAGTAGATGTGGCATACATAACATGATCATGTGGCATACATAACATGATCAAAGGTTCAGGCAGGCCAGTATGTCTATTGTTCTAGGAGCTAATAACGCTGTTACACATTCTGCTGGGGACTGGTTAGTTCGCTTCTTACACGACAGAGCACGACAGATAATATACCCTGCAATGTATTGTTTCGTTGAACTTAAATGTGCTATTCACGAAGACCTAACGTAACATGGCTATTTCAAAGGTCTTAAACGCTTAAAAACCTATCAACTCTGAGCAAAGTTCTAGAACTCTCTTAAAGCTCTTGTCAGAATGAATATGCCCGTAGGTACCTCAACAATTTTGAAGTGAAGGCACACAAGTTTTAACTGCTGGAATAGTTCTCGGTATATAAGGAAAAGGACCGTCAGAAATAGTTATTGCAAGCCACGTTTTGTGAGCGTTCAGTTCAATTAATGAGTGAATCATCAGTCATTTCAAGGCAAACTAGTGGTTGATACCATTCAAAAGAAAATGTAGTCATGGTGATCAGCCACCTTACTCTGATGTCTAAAAAATACATATTTTCCAAAACCGGAAGCCTAATACATTCGTGTTGAGAGTAGTTGTAAGTACAGCGTACGGTCAGATTTATGCCTGTTATAGAAAATAAGCTTTAACGAAAACATGGCAATATACATTTTAATGGGGTTTTAAAAGTACCTTCTCGTATTTTTTTAAGCTAATGGTACCTTTTCCTGAAATATAAAATAATCATGTATGAGTTCAGTCATTCTCAAGTTCATTCTGCATGATACATTTTATTTACCAACAAATACAGTATTGGCATCACAGACCTTGCTACAGAACTAACACATTGATATAGCACACTAGAGTGGATGCTGCCCACTAAATGCTGCATGTTTTCAAGCTGAAACAACAGAAAATAGCAGAGTCGATTGTACAGTTGTGACTATATCATGAGTAAATATTTGTTTTAGCAGTATTACAGCTGTACGATGTTGTTTGTAAACAAATCTAGACCAGACAATCCAGTGATTGTCACCGTGCGATAAGGCAGATACATTGGTTAGAACCAAATATGTTAGCCATTCGGGTGTTTTTTCTGTATATATATTTTTAAATCACACACATATAATTATTTGAAGACGCTTCAAAACGCATAGCCTGTTTTATTACAAATTGTGAGTGAAACGCTACATGAATAGTATGTTACATTGATATTTAACAAACAAATACATGTATACAGGGTTGTTATTCACATAGATAAAACTGATGTTGCATATGAAGATTATGTTATATGTTAACTAAGCACAGAAACAGACAAATGGATAAGTGTGTTCCTCAAGAACAAAATGATGAAGTTGAGATTGTGTCATGTATCTATCATACAAAGAAACATCCAAACATAATGTAAATTCATGTGTTCTACGGGTAGTCCATTCTCTTCCCACAGAGTTTACTTGTCATATCTTCCTACGAACCTCTGTTCTAATACGGCCCTTTCATGGTGCGAGTGTTCAGGATTCGTGATTGGTTGCAATCAGATTTAGTTGTGCAGTCAGTGACGTTTCAAAAGAGATCATTCGCAAGGCCTCGGTAATTTCCGTATGCTTCGGGAAGACTGGAACCTCTTCCCCTGCGCGATATGCAAACGTTTCTTCTAGACAGAACTCAGTCATGTAATGGCGGATCAATGGCGTCACCATCGCCCTCGTTGACAACGGACAAGCTTGCCATTAAATGTCTTGTGTGTCACATCAACACAAGTCCCCGGCAGAATAGAGGGATATTTGTGGCCCCATTTTTACTTGTATCGATGTAACACGTGTTCTGATTGGATAGAAAGAAGGGAGGTAACTCGTGTTGCGATTTTTTGCCGCTAGGGGATTTTACGAGAACTGGGAAATATGGCCGTATTAGAACAGAGGTTCGTAGGAAGATATGACAAGTAACCTCTGTGGGAAGAGAATGCAGGTAGTCCTAAATGACGGCGTATATGAAGAATACATTATAAATCACATAGTATAACTCACATCTAGAAACAAATCAATATACACAAGGTATGTTCTTTAGACATGTTGAATGTGAAGGTTAGATTGTGTTCCTAGCATGGAACATAATGAAATATAGGAACATTTCACCCCTATTGTATGAAGACAAATAAGATTTGGGGTTGTTGTGCACATGGAACATAATGTGAGGTCTTACCTTACTGTTGTCACTTGAATGTCCTCTGTAGTCATTTAAATGTACATATTTTATTTAATTAAATTTTGATTGAAAACGGTTGCGATTACATCAGTTACCTAACACGTAACTAACATGGCGCAATCAAAATATTGCACTTGTATTGCATGCATCATGAATATACTAACTCGACATTCTCATCATCTCATGTGCGTCTCTTTTTATGAAGAGTATATCATTCACAGAAACACAGTAAAACATGGATGATGTGTGTGTTCCCGAAAGCGAACAAAATATGACGGTGTGTATGAAAATGTATTACACAGTAACCTACTGTCATACCGAATTCAAAGGGACCACAAAGTTTAGTTCGGTGTAACCGTGGTTCGTTAAACGCATTTCTATTGAAACATACAGCAAGAGGTCGTGGGGACAACAACTTCGATATATCCGTTAGTTCGTTATAAACGTAGTTGATTGTATATAAACTTATCTATTATACAGTCCACCCGGAGAGCGGAAGGTCGCGGGTTCGAACCCCGACCGCGTCATACCGAAAGACGTTAAAATATGGTACTTGTTGGTCCGTGCCTGGCGCTCGGCATTAATGGGTACAAGGACTGATCGGCTCGGAGTCAGTATAATGTGTCTGAGTGGGGTATTCATGCTTCACTGCGGCGTGGTATCTCAGTGGGCTAGCACTATAAAACCAGCTTAAGTCTGGGCTAGTACAAACAGCCGCACATACACATACACACGTATGCACGTCGTCATATGAGCGAAATATTCTCAAGAACGACGTTAAACCCAATTTCACCTCACCTCATCTATTATACACTGAACCAAACAAGTAACACGGGTGGGTTAGAGTTTCACACATAAAACATAATTATGTTGTATATGAACATTATCTTAACAAGGTTCAGCTAACAATGCGTAGCCATTGTTTGCCACGATGATGTCTATCAATAATGTTTACCTGCCTTTAAAGAAAGAAAAACGAATTCCATGCCGTGTGGAATACAAAGGTTCATTTTTTTCCTGTTTCAAAGAATAACTGGCATTATGTGTTCTATACGAGTCTGCTCCGCCATGCATTTGCACATAAAAGGTAATGTAGAGAAAAGACAGTATTGACGTCAGTACATTATCGATTTCTACTGCATTAGATTGATGCACCCTAGTCATGCCAAACTGCGTCTGTTGTGTTGAATAAAGACATAAGATGTGCTGTGTTTTTATTTCTGCGCTGACAGTATAACAGTAGCCCAGTGGTTAAAGCGTTCGCTCGTGACGCAGAAGACCCGGGTTCGAGTCCCCACATGGGTACAATGTGTGAAGCCCATTTCTGGTGTCCCCCGCCGTGATATTGCTGGAATATTGCTGAAGTGGCGTAAAACCATACTCACTTACTACATGTTATATCTGACCATAATGTTTATAAATATAGGCCAGGGCGTTGTAAATCACTTTTGAGTCTCGAACGAAGATTAGAGTTACTTAACCACACGTGACGCCCCGCCCATTTGGTGTCCTTGTGTATTGTGGATGAAGATCAGTATACCCGGGTGCGATGAGGGCAATGTTTTGGAATTGCCTATGACGTCATTGCATCGTTATAGTTCCCGCAACAGCTGAATTCAGGGGAATCGGTATACTTTAATTGGATAATAAGTTGGAGGATGGGTAAGTGAGTGAAGGTTTTACGCCACTTTTAGCAATATTCCAGCAATATCACGGCGGGGGACACCAGGAATGGGTTTCACACAATGTGCCCATGTGGGGAATCGAACCCGGTTCTTCGGCATAACGGTTTAACCACAAGGCTACCCCACGACCCCTGGTGGATGACAAGTAAACATAAGTGGTTATTTTCAGGATAGAACGGTATATAATATCCTTGATAATTCGGATGGAGCAACTGGTCTGCCTCACTGTTGAGTTACTTGTTCTGTTTGTCCCATATGTAGTAGGAAGATGAATACACAATGACAGAGAAAGTGCAGCCCCAAATATAACAAAAGTAAAATATGGTGTACTTTGACGTCCATCTTGTGGTTTCGTTCAATCAAATTACCAGTACCAGTAGGTCTTTTCTGGGATAGTAGTTACCGTGCAAACGAGTGAGTGAGTGAGTATGGTTTTACGCCGCTTTTAGCAATATTCCAGCAATATCACGGCGGGGGACACCAGAAATGGGCTTCACACAGTGCACCCATGTGGGGAATCGAACCCGGGTCTTCAGCGTGTCGAGCGGACGCTTTAACCATTAGGCTACCCCACCGCCCCTACCGTGCAAACGAACTATGCCAGACAAAATGAAGTCTTTGTGTTGGACATTGATTATCCATTCTGCCGATGACATTTGGAAACAAAACCAACATTAGTGTAATCACAATGAATGTCAGTGATCAAAATACCCCGAGTCAGTGATCAAAATACCCTTTATCTGTCCCGAGCCAAGACCAAGCAAAGGTAACAACCAATATACCACGACAATTTGGTCTGTTTGAGAGCAATCAGTCATGACCCAGCACCTTGATGGCGTCTATCTCTACGAACTTGTTACTGACGTCTTTAAACGCCGCCAGGTGGATAGCATCAGACCGTTCAGCGAGAGGCTGCAAGAGTACAAACGGACATGTTTACAAGTTTGTATAGACACGTGGAAGTTTTTCCGAGAAACAGACATATTCAGAGAGGGAGATTGTACAGCAATGCTTCAACCTTTATATATAAAAACAAAACATTAAGAACATTGAAATGATTATGACAGAAAAAGTGGACTAAGTGTATATTAAAGATGTTCTGTACATCGAACACCATCACACGTATGATTTAACAATATTTCAGCATTTTTATAGAAAAGCGCCTTTGAGCAGTTGTACTGGATATCGGCGCTATACAAATGTATGTATGTATGTAATCTATGTATGTATGTATGTATGTATGTATGTATGTATGTATGTATGTATGTATGTATGTATGTATGTATGTATGTATGTATGTATGTATGTATGTATGTATAGCAAAAACAAATCATGTGTTGCAAATTACACATCCCTTTACGTAGCACACGTGCACTGGAATGTACGCGTACAGATTTTGTTAAACAGAAAACCGCATCACAAGTCCATGTTTAATGATAAACGACTCACAAACCATCAACGGGAGCATGCCAATTTGATGAGAGCCAAGTTAATATTTTTGATGAGCATATGCTTCTGCGATCATCTACTTCTTTAAGCCTTGTGTTAATGACCATCAGCTAAATATATAATGTTCCGACGTTTGCAGAAGGTATGCCCAAAGAATAGGAACTGAGACAATAACTTACGAGAACGAATGAGATTTTACGGCAGTTTAAACACTATTTCAATAATATAATGGCGAAAGACACTAACATTTGGGGTCTGTCTTAATACTGCAGGAGATATGTTCATTAATCAATGATCTATGGTATTTATAGATGTCAATGATTATTAATTTGCATGTTATTAATCACATGTCTATCAAACATGAATCAGTTGCAACGTTAATTTACTCTGCAGGGTGTCACGCTACTTACTGCCCTTTCATTAGGAGCCAGGAATCGTGAAGCTTAAAAGGTACGCTTCAGTGAAACTAAAAATTACCTCCTTTTTGTGCCCCAAAGCTTTCTATAATGATTTTACTCAAGGAAAGCAATACGTAACCTATGGCTATTGAGTTAAGGGTTTCCTCATTTAGAAATCTGACCAACCACAGTTATAGGATTCTGGCTCCTCAAAGGGACACAACTCTTCACGGTATATTACTACGTTTCAAATGAACTGACCACCATTGCCTAACATGCTACCTACCCCTATCCAGCTCTTTAATAAGGTTTGTCCATTGTGCAATATTCCAGCTACGTGTAATCACTAAGTCATCGAGTGAGTGAGTGAGTGAGTGAGTGAGTTTGATTTTACGCCGCTTTTAGCAATATTCCAGCAATATCACGGCGTGGAATCGAACCCGGTCCTTCGACGTGACGAGCGAACGCTTTACCCTCTAGGCTACCCCACCGCCCCCTAAGTCATCGAGTTGAGATCACCCAAACCAGTGACTGGCATCATGAGCATCAATCTGCGTAATCGAGGTCAGGCACCAAGCAAGTCAGCGAATCAGACCACTAGATCCCGTTAGTCACCTCGTACGACCAGTTCTAACCGATGTGAGACTTGAGTCAACCAAGTCAGCAAGCCTGACCACCCGATCTCGTTAGTCACCTCGTACGGCAAGCACCACGGGTTGCAGAACCCGGTTCTTCACAGAGGCTAGAAAAAGAGGCTTTCTTACCTGGAAGTCTGGGACGAAGACTGTGGCAGTGTTGATGGGTTTGGGAGCATCTCTGTGCCACACCTTTTTCCATTCTCCTTTCGAATTCCGTAGCGAAATGTTCCTAGCGTTGCCAGCATGATACGTCTCAAAGATGCGGATCTCGACAACATAAATCAAACGACCGAACCCAGCTGGCAAAGAAAAGGTCGACTCGAGTTTAGAAGATAATCATGGTTGTTCCATGAATCCATTCAGCTGCCATTATTAATGCATATCAACTTTGGATTACATCACGAAAGCGTAATCTTGCGACCAGTCACGTGACCTTGACCTTCAGTTTTGCTCAATGTTCAGTGTTTCAATATGGATGAGTTATTTTCCTTTATATGTTGATTAATATAATAATAATAATAATGTCCACTTTGTATGGCGCCGTTTCCACACACTAGTGTATGCTCATGGCGCCCCGTGTGTACAGCTAAAAGCTGCAGCAATTGTACAAGTCATTCTTAATATTTCCTGAAAAGATGGGTCTTCAATGAAGATTTGAATAAGTCAAGGGAGGTTGTTGTTTTGATGGTTATGGGAAGACTGTTCCACAGTGAAGGAGCAGCATAGCTGAATGATCTGTGACCATAGTTCTTGAGATGAACAGGGGGTGTTGTTAGGAGGAACTGTTGGTGTGATCTCAGCTGTCGTGGTGGTGTGTACACTGAGATGAGTTCAGAGAGGTACTGAGGTGCTAGGTCATGTAGACATTGGAACACAATGGTCAAGATCTTGAATTCGATTCTGGCTTGGATGGGCAACCAGTGAAGAGACTTTAGGACAGGGGTTATGTGAGATTTTTAGATGTAAGGGATACAATGCGGGCTGCAACGTTTTGGATTGTGATTGGGGAATTTGTTTCAAATATATATGTAATTGTTATGTCATTGTTATTTGAAATTCAATGAAATTTCTTGTTAAATTTATTTTTGCTGTGTCATGACTGGCCACAAATGATGTAAGTTTAACTAAATCCATGTTACAGCACTGCGTACTACCAGGAAAACATGTATACATTAAAAACGTACAGACCGTGCCTGTCGTTGCATAACATCGTCAAATCTACACCATGTTCAAGAAATCTATGAGTCTGTTGAAATCGGATTGTACAATTCTAGCAATAGTAATATGTGTTTATGAATCGATTATAAATAGTAATGACACCAGGTGTTCGCGACAAGGTGACTGCCTACTCGTGCTCTGATTTCATACACAAATTATGCGTCATAATTAGACAAAAATACCACTGATGTTGTTACTGTACACTATCTCAGAGTGGCCTTATGGCCAGAACACAACGTCCGCGATATAACCCACTCAACCACCGGGGCTTCCACAAAAATGTTCCGGATGGGACTCAACCCAAATACTTACGAAATAACAGCTATCATGTTCTCAATATCTTGAGTTATGCAGTACATTGTACCACCAGTGGAGGTATTAGATGGCTGAAAGGTTCTGAGGTTTTTTTTCAAATATACTTATCTATTTATTTATTTCACTTTACTTATTCTGGAATGTTTATCATTCCATATTCCGTATTCCTCAAAATGCATGTTGTTTTGATCGCCAAAAAATACCGTGGAAATGCAATGACAGCATTACAGTATTTATGGGTCAAGATCCGCTGCTGTTTGACACCAAGAGTTGCCGGCGTCGCCATAAAACGGGTAGACGTCGGTCTCGTTCAGAACCGTTTCCATTGTGAACCGGCTGAAATGAGATAGCGAGAATGGTTTTACCCCGCTTATAGCAATATTCCAGCAATATCACGGCGGGGGACACCCGAAATGGGCTTCACACATTGTACCCATGTGGGGAATCGAACCTAGGTCTTTTGCGTGACGAGCAAACACTTTAACCACTAGGCTCCCCCACCAGCCCCCGGTTAACAAGTTTCATGTTATAGATAAAGTAAGGCATATTTTTTGGTAATTGATGAAAAGCACAAGTGCGTACATCAATTAGGGATATTTACGCTGCATAAAAAATTAGAAGACTTTCTCGGATGTGAGCGGGAGGGGGTGAGGGGTAGGGTGAGGTTGGGGATTATATTTTTTAAACAAAATTAATGAGGTAGCTTCACTTTGTATTGTTTTCAATGAACACACTCCGAACTCGGCGCTTAAATACTGTATCGACCTGTGAAGATTCGCGTTAGAAGTGCTCTTCAGCAACCCATGCTTGTCGTAAGTGGCGACTAACGGGATCGGGTGGTCAGGGTCGCTGACTTATTTGACACATGTCATTGTATCCCAGTTGCGTAGACTGATGCTCATGCTGTTTGATCACTGGATTGTCGGGCCCAGACTCGATTATTTACAGACCGGCGCCTTATAGCTGGAATATTGCTGAATGTGTCGTTAAACAACAATCAATCAATCAAAATACTGTATCAGTTCTCTGACGTAATTAAACAGAGTAACAATAATGGCTTTATAAGAGGCCTTACATTTATATAAAACAATCACTAGCATACGAAAGTCACAGGATTGAAAAAGACATTTCCTTTTTAGCCTAATCAGAAATATTTCACTTGATCGTAACAGACTCACGAATCATATTCAGATGCTACACCTAAAGCCTCCGCCATCCACAGTTCCAGCAGTTCTGAAAATGGTAAAAATCAGAATGAAAATTAGATCACCTCTTTGTGTCGCAATCAGTTTTTGTCCGATTATTAAATTAGTTCTCATGTGTAAAGTTGTTTCAGACACACATTCCTGTTCCGTTTAATCGACACATCACGCCTACGAAATAAAAGAAGTTGTTTTCCATATATTTGTCAACATTCATGGTAATGATATAATAAGCACAGGTCCACGTGTCTTTGCGAGGATTGAAAATTGAAAATTTCTTTTAGAAAATTGAGACGGCCCCCAACTCGAAATACTTCACAGTACAATAAATCATAACAATGTCGGACACTTTGGTATACCCCACCCCATACTTTGCTGATCGCTACGCTACCATCGCATGCAATCGATTAAAACTTAATGTGAACATAATCATGGATGAATGGCCGATCGATCACCACTCATAAGACCTACCAATTCTTTATTGTTTCCCAGTAACTGAAAGTAACTGAAACCCGATTTTGAACCTCAACTAAACGATCTTGACACATATGACGATATGTCCGCCCAAAACGGGGGTATGGTCGATTGGTCATCGCTTTTAAATGCACATTAAATTCGCGGAAATGTTTACTTTCATCGACTGCTTGACTTGGAAATGTAAGAATTTCTTTCCAGCAATGGGTTCTCAAAAGAAATGATCACTTGTAAATGTCTCCTGAACAAGCATCAATCAACCAGAGGGCTTGCTTCGACCACATCCCCGTTTTGTGCGGACATATCCTCATCCATTTGTGACCAGATCGTATAGTTGATGGTCAAAATAAGGCTTCTGATCATAGGTCCTGATCAGAAATAGTAGCAGAATGAAGTTTGGAGTCTGAGCAAACCGCGCGCCGTACGAACACGGTTGAGGTCATGTCATTCAATTTAATGTTTCCATATTTTGGGCAACTACAACAATTATCAACTTACTGGTCCAAGTATCAACATCACCATAGGTCTTGACAAACGAGATCCTAGTATCACAGTATACGTCCAAGTGTAAGAAAAAAGGCCAGTATCGAATTATAAGTCCAGGGCCTCCTTTCACAAAGCACTTAGGTGATCGTAAGTCACTAAGGTAACCTTAGTGCAATGTTAAAGAATGGGAGTTAAGGTCAAGCTTAGTAAAGGCTGCTTCGTGAAAGGAGCCCCTGATCGACAATAAGGTCAGTATCAAATTACTGGACTGACAGATGAGAACATACCATTATGTTACTGATTCTGATAAGGTGAGTGAGTGAGTTTAGTTTTACACCGCACTCAGCAATATTCCAGCTATATGGCGGCGGTCTGTAAATATTCGAGTCTGGACCAGACAAGCCAGTGATCAACAGTATGAGCATCGGTCTAAGCAATTGGATACAATGACGTGTGTCTACCAAAGTCAGCGAGCCTGACCACCCGATCCCGTTAGTCGCGGTTTACGACAGGTATGGGTTACTGAAGACCTATTGTAACCCGGATCTTCACGGGTTGGTTCTGATAAGAGCCACACCCGTATAATAAGTAGTAGGAGTACTGTGCTGCAGTCGTCAGGTGGCTCTCATCGGATCGGATTTAGAGCACACACAGTCCTTAGTGTTGTCGTTATAGAAGGCGTTAGTCAGTCTGTTCTTGATGGGGAATCGAACCCGGGTCTTCGGCGAGACGAGCGAACGCTTTAACCACAAGGCTACCCCACCGCCCCTAAAGTCGGTTATCAGTCAGAGATGTTTCAGTATTTATTATGAGTTTCAGTGTGTTTTACCTGAATGTTTAAACAATAATCTTACACAAATAGATGGAGACATTAACATTTTAATTTGTAGAGTTTCTTTTTGATATTTTTTTCAATCTTCAAAATAACGTTACAATATAATCATTCAGGAACCATTCATACATTCCTTATATCATATCTCAGCTATGCCCCAAAGGTCGTCGGATAAGTCATATAAATAACATTTACCTTTGACCCAAACATTTTGGTTGGCCTCTCAACATATAAATGAACTACAATACAAACAATGTACCCATATTGCACAATTATTTATGAAAATGCATCAAGTTCTCTGTAGTTAAATATTTACAAAAATGTGAGATACTATCCATGATGACATTCCTCCAGTTACACTATTTAGGTAATATTTGCTAGTTCCTACTCATGAACCACTTAATCTCGTCGTAATTTCCCCTGAATAAAAGCAGCAAACATATTCTACATTCACCAGAAACCTCGATTGTACATTGAGCATGTGTTTATGAATCACTATCAAATGGCGATGATACCAGGTGTTCGCAAAAAGATGAGGGTATCCTGCCCCACCGGTGGCACCATCATAAACACATGCAAACGCCAGTCAATATTTCACTTGAAAAAGATCGTGAACATATGATGAAAATAGTGAACTGCCTCGGGTATTATATTAGTCACTGATGCGTCAGTTTTACAAATGTCCTCCACTTGACTGCCATAAAACGTTCTGAAAGCTTACTGAGGTCGTGAATGCTGTAACGATCGAATCACGTCAGAAAGAGTGAGTGAGTATGGTTTTAAGCCGCTTTTAGCAATATTCCAGCAATATCACGGCGGGCGACACCAGAAATGGGCTTCACACATTGTACCCATGTGGGGAATCGAACCCGGGTCTTCAGCGTGACGAGCGAACGCTTTACCCACTACCCCACTCCCCCACTTCAGAGAGAAAGAGTCTGACGTTCCAAATCTTGTTAAAAGGAAAATGCTCGATTGCACCTCAAAAGTTGTCAACGCTGAAATTGTTGGAATATTTCTTGAGCTACAAGAAGAAATGACTATTCTAAAGTTATCAGACTTAGTACAAGTGAGTTCACCTTAAAATATGACGAAGAATTTCTTGAGCCTGTGATCAGTCAGCGAGATGTTTCAGTATTTAGAGAGAAAGAATGTGTTGAAGCAAACATCCCTAACCTCTTTGTACAGTGAAACTGATGAACAACGAAGGTCTCTGATTGGATAAAACATACTGTGTGCCATTTAACTACAAATATGATTGGTTGGAATGCATTAGGCAATTTATTGATAGGAATTTTATTGCGTTAATGACATCACATTAAAAACAGTCCGTTTTACAGCTGCTGTCTGTATGCCGGAAAGGAAGTTTTAAGAGCAGATGTAATGCGGTGGTAGCGGCGTAAATTACATCATCTGGGTGTCGATACCAAGCGATTCAAAGGGGTTTTTTAAACTGCAGACTGAATTTCAAGTAGACTTCAGTTGACTGCTATCGTGAGCAAAATAATTATTACAACCACAAATGAGACTATAAGTGTCCACGTCAATGTCTTGATATGGTAGTATAGCCTAACTCCTATTCTAGAATGGTGCGGATTCTTGTAGTATTTATACTATTTTTGATTTTTTACTATTTTGAAATCACTTACGAAATGTGTTATGTGCAGCTCAGCATTTTGAATGAATAATTTGTTTGTTTGTTGTTTAACGCCGCACACAACAATATTCCAGCTATATGTCTGTAAACGTTCGAGTCTGGACCAGACAATCCAGTGATCAACATCATGAGAATCGATCTACGCAACTGGGACACGGTGATGTGTCAACGAAGTCAGCGAGCCTGACCTCCCGAACCTGTTAGTCGCCTCTTACGACAAACATGCATATAAGTTGCTGAAGATCAATTCTAACCTGGATCTGATCCCTATCACTTAATGACGATTTACTGAATATCTCTACACTTATAACAAAGAGTCGAAGCGTGTTTTACTGGGGCGTTCTTCTTAGTGCGTCAAAACAACGCGAAGATCCGGGTAAGACTTGGTCTTCAGCAACCCAAGAGGCGTAAAAGGCGAGTTATAGGACCAGGTGGTCAGATTCGCTGACACATCAGGAGTGATTCTGTTTAGTTTCGTATTGTTAGTTTCGTATCACCTGGCTCTGCTTGTAACTAATGACGCATGTCATCGTATCCCCGTTTACGAAGATCGATGTTCATGATGTCAATTGCTGGATTGTGTGGTCCAGACCCGATTATTTACAGACCGCTGTCATATAGGTGGAATACAGCTCAGTGCTACCTTGACAAACAAATACAGCCATAAAGAACATTATTTCCCCCCTTAATTGTACATGCCAAATGCTGCCAAACTGCAGTATAAACATTCACGCATACTCTGTACATCTGTATATTGTGTACAAGTAATGAATATCATACGTAAAGACATTATTATCATATTATGTACATGGACCATTCCTGCGTAATTTACTGCCCAATTTGATCATAAGTGTTCCGATTCTTCTAAATATTGCAATAAGAACCTGGGCCCTTATTCTCGAAACCTTCGTAGCCCTAAGAATTCTTAACTTTGATCGTAGCCAATGTGTTAAGGATGGGCTTAAGAAGTTCTTAGGGCTACGAACGTTTCGAGAATAGCTAGCCTGTACCTTTGTATAGATGAATAGGGCCCGTACGTAGGTCACGGCACTTGCACACGTACGCGAGACCTCACGTTGTTTAGTACTGCGGGTTACAAGAACGTTTCAGACCTTTTCCAATTTGTTTTTCTTATTGTTGTCAGTTTAATGTAAAGAACCGATAATCCTTGCAGGAACAACAGGTTTCCGATGTAATCATCCCCACATAAGCCAACTATTACGTTTGTCAACAGCCGTGACATCGTCCATGGTTGTCCATTTGGTACGGTCTAGTTACGGTCTGCTGTACCGCTAACCTGTAAGATCGTCCTCACAGGGCACTGACGACCTGAAAAATACTTTCAAGAAATTAATATCTCATAGATAAGCCGATCCCCTTCTAGAGACTGCTTTTTTTGTCCTCAAAATTCGGCTTATCTACGCTAATATACGGTAAGCCATATTTGACGGTCGCTCAATTTGGAACCAGAACTGGTTCTTTGAATATATGCTTGTCAACGGAAATCTGGGTACCGGAAGTAGCGCCTCGTGAGACTTACAGGCCCTATGCAACGCAGAGTGGCGCAGGCTAGTGGTTAAAGCGTTCGTTAGTCACGTTGCAGGCCGTTGTCCCCCGCCGTGATATTGCTGGAATATTGCTAAAAGCGGCTTAAAACCATACTCACTCACTCACTCATGTCATGTGACTGATAGTTGGGATATTGGTGTTGTTCCATTTGCCACATAGAAATACAAATATCTAATACAGATGGTGATCTACAATTACAATCCACAGAACAATGTAGCTAAAATTCGACTTCTTTATTTTGAATGCTTCAAATTAGGACGAAAATATTAAATTTAAAACTTATTTTTAATCACTGCAGATATTTGTTGAAGGTTGTGATGATACTGAAATCATTTCTTTCTGACATCAAAATGCTGTTGGTGTTGCCATATGTACACATTACCGTTAAAGTCAAGACATACAAATCATTAAAAGCATGCTACAGAGACAGCTACCGTCATTCAGTCAGCGGATTCAGTTGAATCACCAAACCATGAAACGTTGAATACCTGAATCAGCAGTCCCACGTGAACATTCTAGTCTTGGATGTACTGAATTCTAAAGTACAATATTTGAATAAATTTAATATGCTCTTGTCTAGTCTCCACGTAAGATCAATACTACTGGATTGTTTCAAGGCGAGTAAACACATGACCATTGATGTTTCATCGCCGTCATGCAGACTCCTCTTCCCAAAGGGACCATTCATTCAAAGGAGGTATCAATAAAATTGTCGTTTCTTTTGCCTCACCCTTCCAAGCATGACTTCTCCGGTATCCCAGCCCAATTGCTTCATCAAACATTTATAGACATACCTTTAACTAAAGTCACCTTACATGTATCAAATCATTTCTCCCTTACATCACTCAATCAAATATATATAGGCCCTCCATTAACTCAAGCTACCTTACATCTATCGAATGAGTTCACCTTTATACCAGGAGGTTATCAAATGTATGTATGCCTTCCTTTAACTCAAGCTACCTTACATCTATCAAAAGAGTTCGCCTTTATACCAGGAGGTTATCAAATGTATGTATGCCTTCCTTTAACTCAAGCTACCTTACCATTATCTATCAAACATCTATCAAAAGAGTTCGCCTTTATACCAAGAGGTTATCAAATGTATGTATGCCTTCCTTTAACTCAAGCTACCTTACATCTATCAAAAGAGTTCGCCTTTATACCAGGAGGTTATCAAATGTATGTATGCCTTCCTTTAACTCAAGCTACCTTACATCTATCAAAAGAGTTCGCCTTTATACCAGGAGGTTATCAAATGTATGTATGCCTTCCTTTAACTCAAGCTACCTCCTTTAACTCACACATCTATCAAAAGAGTTCGCCTTTATACCAGGAGCCTTCCTTTAACTCAAGCTACCTTACATCTATCAAAAGAGTTCGCCTTATACCAAGGTTATCAAATGTATGCCTTCCTTTAACTCAAGCTACCTTACATCTATCAAAAGAGTTCGCCTTTATACCAGGAGGTTATCAAATGTATGTATGCCTTCCTTTAACTCAAGCTACCTTACATCTATCAAAAGAGTTCGCCTTTATACCAGGAGGTTATCAAATGTATGTATGCATCTATCAAAAAGAGTTCGCCTTTATACCAGGAGGTTATCAAATGTATGTATGCCTTCCTTTAACTCAAGCTACCTTACATCTATCAAAAGAGTTCGCCTTTATACCAGGAGGTTATCAAATGTATGTATGCCCTCCTTTAACTCAAGCTACCTTACATCTATCAAAAGAGTTCGCCTTTATACCAGGAGGTTATCAAATGTATGTATGCCTACCTTACATCTATCAAAAGAGTTCGCCTTTATACCAGGAGGTTATCAAATGTATGTATGCCCTCCTTTAACTCAAGCTACCTTACATCTATCAAAGAGTTCGCCTTTATACCAAGAGGTTATCAAATGTATGTATGCCTTCCTTTAACTCAAGCTACCTTACATCTATCAAAAGAGTTCGCCTTTATACCAAGAGGTTATCAAATGTATGTATTCCCTCCTTTAACCCAAGCTACCATACACGTAGCAAATGATTTCTCCTATATATCACTTTATCAAATATACGTAAGCCCTCCTTAACTCAAGCTACCTTATATGTATCAAATGATTTCTCCTCTATCAAATATGCGTATGCCCTCCTCAAGCTACAAAACATGTAAATAATGATTTCTTCTTTATATGACAAATATGACAACACAATTGTGACAATTCAGTGACCCGATATGTCATTAAAGTCATTTCAAAATTGGATTTCAAATGTGGCAGAAAAAATGCAGAAACTTGCAGTTACGCGTTGCAGGAGGAATGGCAAAGAATTCCCCATGCAAAAATCCGACGACCTGTGCATTCCTTTGAGTGAACTGAATTAATGCTGACAATGGCAACAACCCATATGTTCATCGACGTACATACACTTTAATACGTTTAATATATTTCCTTATTAATGGCCTGTGCGTTTCTTTTGTTTCTTTTGTTTTATTCTGTTTTTGTTTTGTTTCGTTGGTTTTTTCTTCTTCTTTTTGTTCGTTTGTCTTTTGGGTTTTTTTTCTTTGTTTTGTTGTTTTGTTTTGCTGTTGTATTTTAAGAGTTTAAGAGACGGTTGTGGGGCTGCCTAGCGCTTAAAGCGTTCGCTCTTCATGCCGAAGACCTGGGTTCGATTTTCCACATGGTACAATGAAGCCCAGTTCTGTTGTCCGCCGTCGTAATAATGCTGGAATATTGCTGTGAGCAGCATAAAATTAAAATCACTCATTCACTCAAATTAAGGTTGATCGGTGACCAATTTGGGCAACAATTTGGCGTAGTGACACAAACGTTTCTCATTCAAATTATCTGCCATCTCTTTGGGTGGATGGCCTATTTGCTCTGGTTTGCGCACAGAAACGCACGTCAGATTTGGAAAATGACTATATACCAGATTCTGAGTGAACAAAATACACGTGTCTCTTTTCTAACACGCGAAGCAAGTTCGTGTGTTTCGAAGGGCGGTGTGATAGCCTAGTGGTTAAAGACCATTCAGCCGAAGCCCATTTCACAACAAAGAGGCAAGTGTACTTTGTGCCGTAAAACTACACTCACTCACTCACTCACTTAGACCCGTGAAGGTCCGGGTTAGATTACTGATCTTCAGTAACCCATGCTTGTCGTAAGAGACGGGATCGGGAGGTCAGGCTCGCTGACTTGGTTGACACATGTCATCGTATCCCATTTGCGTAGATCGATGCTCATGCTTTTGATCACTGGAATGTCTGGCCCAGACTCGATTATTTACAGACTGCCGCCATATAGCTGGAATATTGCTGAGTGCGGCGTAAAACTAAAATCACTCACTCACTCACTCACTCACTCGATGACTCGATGACTCACTCACTCACGTGTGTTTCGGTGCTGCAGAATCGGGAGATGGTAAGGCCTCCATGTCACCAACTCTCTCAGATGGACAGTTCACTTGTCACCTGGAAACTATACTGAGTCAAAACAGAAACTTCACAAAATGTAATTTAAAAAATAATGAATAATTTTTCTCTGATGATACATCTATGTATCCGAAATGGGATCCCTATCTTTCGTTAGCAAAACCCACTCAAACCCATCCATTCCTCGTGCAAATGACGTTAGTGCCAAATCAGGTTTTGCACGTGCAGTCGATCATGTGATCTTCGCATCGAAGTTTTCTTCATATGCATGTGTTTGCATTGGCCTCAAGAATTGAAAAAACACTTTTAAACCACAGTTCTAACGGTACTTGAAATGCCACGATTGTCAAATGTGCAACGTGAACGTGCCGTTGGCATGTTGCAAGCGGGAAGATCAGTTATTGACGTCGCAAGAGCAATGGGATGCAGCCATCGTACTGTGTATGACTTGCGAGGTCGCCTACAACAAACTGGCACCACTTCTGATCGCCCAAGGTCGGGTCGTCCACGTGTGACGTCACGAGCAGAAGACCGTCAAATCGTCGTACGTCACCTACGTGACAGATTTCTGCCAGCTACACGAACCAGGGCTGAGATGTTTAGAGGTCGACTGTCCTCACAGACCATTCGAAATCGGTTGCGGGCTGCCAATCTCCATTCTGGACGTCTATATCGTGGGCCAATATTGACGCCGTTTCATCAACGTCAAGGTCTGCTGTGGGCCCAACGTCACCTCCGATGGACCCAGAGAGACTGGAATCGAGTCGTCTTTAGCGATGAATCCAGGTTTACTCTAAGATTCGCGGACGGCAGGCATAGAGTCTGGAGACGACGTCGTGAACGGTATGCCCAATGTTGTGTACAGGAAGTCGACAGATTCGGGGGCGGAAGTTGCATGGTGTGGGGTGCTTTCTGTGGGAACAACTGTTCCCGAGTTCTGGTCATCCGTGGAAACCTCACAGCTGCTGCTTACCGCGACCAGATTCTCCCCCCTGAACTCGTTCCTTTCATGGCGGCTCATGGCCCAGGTCTACATTTCCAGCGTGATAATGCTCGGCCGCATACCGCGATGTTGACACGAAATTTCCTTCAAAACGCTGGAATCAACGTCATGGACTGGCCATCGAGGTCCCCTGACCTTAATCCAATAGAGCACGTTTGGGATGCACTTGGGAGAAGGCTTCGTGGTCTTAGGAACCAACCTCAGAATTTGCAGGAACTTGGCGCTGCCGTGCAAGAGCAATGGCGCAGAATCCCCAACCACGTGTTCACAAGCATCAGGCAGTCGATGAGGAGACGGTTTTTGGCAGTGGTGAATGCGCGGGCCGGCCATACACGATATTGAACTGAGAAATTTCTCATTTTTATTCTTGTGACTTGACATTCTGTATACCCATGTTTTGGAACGGCGGTGTAGCCTAATGGAACTGATTATGGTACTGTCAGTGTATCGAGTACATCACACAGATCTCAGCAATGAAATAATAACAATTTAACCATCTTACCATCTCTTGTTCTTTTATAGTGCCCTGAAGAAAGAATGTGAAGTTTCTTTTTTGACTCAGTATATTTTGATGTTGCAATTCTTGTTCCCAGATGTATACATTACGTAAACGTGCTGTTCAATTGAAAACGTTTATTCTTAAAGAAGATCTGAAGCTTCAGTTACATGTGCAGGGATACAAAAAAGACAAACAGAAGGTCAAGTAACGTACGTAAACAAATGTACATTGTTCAATTATCGATTGTAACAGCATTTTACATAACCTTCAGCGTCGATGGACTACCTCAGAGAGAGAACCTTGATGTAACCTCGCTGAATGCAAAGACCTGCATTTGTCTTGATAATCCATGCAACGTTCCCTATTTTCTCAACAGGGAAATGTTTCAGTGCGATACCTGGACGGTGACAACCTGCTAAAAGTGTTTTGTTTCAAGTAATATCAGCATTCAAAAACTGCACGGTCGGTTTGGGTTTGTTTGCAAGGTTTGTTTACTGATGCATTTTGTCATCATTTGGGGTTGTTGCAAACAATATCGATTCCATGTTTCTGCGGTTGCACTAGGGTCTCTCAGTGTGCCTTATTTCCGACCCACTGCCAGCATCGCATCCAGCTGCACCCAGCCACTAGCCACAGTCATGTCTACATGAAGACGGAACCCAGTCACTTTGAATGAAGGTGACTGAAATATACAAAGAATATTCTTTAACCATATCATTCTAATTTTGAACTGTAACGTCAATAGAGGAATACACTTGTGACATATCGGGAATATGACAAATCTAATACTACTTCTGTACATAAGGTTATTATTACGATTATAGAGGTGTTTACTTATTATGGTGTTCAAACCCGAAGATTTTATGTCAAAATTTCAAAAGTTTATTCCAGGGCTCTCTTCTTCATACCGCCCGGAACAAATAACTGGATTACATTTACGTATCATGAATGAATAATGTATACTACATATACTCTACATAAAGTGTTATGCGTTAAGACTGCAGTGGTTTTCGACCAGACAATCTAGTGATCAAAAGCATAAGCATCGAGCTAGGCAATATTTGGATACGATGGCATGTGTCAACACAGACAGCGAGTCTAACCACCCGATCCCGTCAGTCGCCTCTTACGACAAGCCATGGAAGAAAGAAGACCAAGTCTAAACCGGATCATTACAGGTTAGATAGCAGTGGTGGTTTTATGAATATCTGTCTTTTATTTTAAGTCATTTAAATAGTTTTAACCTGGAACTCTGGCGCAAAGATCCTGCTTTGTGGGATGTCCGTAATCTGTGGTGTTGCCCAGACCAGGTGCCATGTGTTGGACGTATCTCGCACAGACAGGTTCTGAAGGCCGCCAGCATGAAAGGTTTCGTAAATGTACACTTGATCTACGAACATTGGTTCCGAGATGCCCACCTGGATGAGAAATAGGATACTGTCAGTACACGGACCAGAGTGGGGATGGGGGTCGCCAAGGCGTCTTTACAAGCATTCCTTAACACCTCTACATCAAGAAGGTCTTACAAAAGTAAACGTCTTACTGACTGACTGAGTTTTGGTTTTACGCCGCTTTTAGCAATATTCCAGCAACATCACGGCGGGGGACAACAGAAATGGGCTTCACACATTGTACCCATGTGAGGATTCGAACCCGGGTCTTCGGCGTGATGAGCCAACGCTTTAACCACTAGGCTACCCCACCGCCCCCTCTTACAATGTAATTGAGTCATGTCATTTGGTTTAACAACGTGTGATCATTTTATTGTCGGTGTCATACATGGTATAGACCAAAGAGGATTGACAGTAGGTTAGTATTACGAGAATTCAGATAAAGGCAAACTTGGTCAATGTTATACGGGAATCCAGACAGAGGAAAGTTGGTCAATGTTGTACGAGAATCAAGAGAGAGTAAAGTTGGTCAATGTTATACGAGAATCTAGTGAAAGGAAAGTTGGTCAATGTTATACGTGAATCGAGAATCAAGATAGAGGCAAAGTTGGTCAATGCTATGCAAGAATCCAGAGAGAGGAAAATTGGTCAAATTTAAACGAGAATTCAGATAGAGGCAAAGTTGGTCAATGTTTTTAGAGAATCCAGTGAAAGGAAAGTTGGTCAATGTTTTGAGAGAACCCAGACGGAAAAAACATTGACTGGATGTATCAGAGGTGAAGAAGAATGCGAATCCAAAGAGAGGGAAGACAGCATGTCTTTGTCAAACACGGATCCAGAGAAGACGTAAGAAAATTGAGAAATTTTTGTGAGAAACTGAAATCAAATTCTCACCGCTATCCACTGTTTATCATCAATGAAATTGGCACACCATGTCCCCTGTATATCGCCATAATTTGGGTAGACATCAGAAGGCCCAAGCATCTGTGTTGCTAGGAACCGTCTGAAACGACCGCGTCATTTACGTTATAAAGATCTTTCTTAGACTCTGCCACATAACTGCAGATTTTCTGGATATGTTTAGAAAAGTATTGGAAAGTATTTGATCGACACTGAACAAGTGCTTGTGTTTTTCAATAAGTAATCAGTCAGGGCAGTGTCATGTTGAACGTCTCTTTATGCTGTTGCTGTTTAAGAGGGTTTGGTTGTTCTTTGACGCCGCACTCAGCAATATTCCAGCTATATGGCGGCGGTCTCTAAATAATTGAGTCTGGACCAGACAATCCAGTGATCAACAGCATGAGCATCGATCTACGCAACTGGGTTACTAAGATATGTGTCAACCAAGTCAGCGAGTCTGACCACCCCATCCCGTTAGTCGCCTCTTACGACAGGCATGGGTTACTGAAGATCAATTCTAACCCGGATCTTCACGGGTCTGCTGTTTAAAAAGCGTCCATGAGTGTTCTATACATGGTATTTTGGAGCGGAAACACATAAGTATTTACATACGGATCAGTGTTAAGGAATTGCGACGACACATCAATCACCGTCGTCATCCAGGTTTCAACATAACCTGAAAATGAATGATTACTTTCATTAAATGATGTAGAATCTTATTAGTTATCACCTTCAAAACCTCTTTCATTTTATCAGGAAACGTGATTCCATTCACAACAGTTTCGGGAAACAAATTAATGAAAAATATGACACTTTTTTGTGTTAACGGATGGCACTCAAGGAAATACTTCCCGCAAAAGGATTTCGTTTGAATAAAACCTGTGGTTTTTTTGTTCTTTTTTATGTTTGTTTGTTTTGATTGTGTTTATTTGTTCGTTTATTTCTTATACTTTTAGTTTACTTATATTTCTCAGTAATTGTCAACCGTATTTCTTTTTCCTTTTAAGACAAATACATCTACGAAACTGACACAAATGATCGTTTGAAGTCCACTCACCGGCGTTTTGCAGACATGTAGTCCCTGCTCCAATCTCTAGATTCAGGGACAATGGAGGTTCGTTGCAGCAGTAACAGTTGCTTGTGGATTCAGTGTAGAAAACAGAACGTGTGTAGTTGACGCCGAAACAGGCGTAGAGACACATCAAACGGTTGGCCACCTGTTTCTGGGCCTTGATGCCTGTGGTCGGCTTCTTATCAACGTAGTCAGACAGAGGTGTAAATACCAGCTCCGTTGGTTCACACAGAGACGCTACGACGACCTTAACTAATGCCACGACTATTTGGGCATGACACAGAAGCTCAAGTAATGGCATGCCCATCTCTGTCACACAACGCCTGCACAGTATGAATGCAAGAAATGTGTTTTGGAAGATGTTGGGATATTATTCTCTCTACAACCTCCAATGGGTAGTCGCCTCAACGATGACGACAACAGCTTATGTGTAGATGTCCCTCGAGGTCTTCAACTGCGTTACCGTTAACTCCAGACCAAGACCCAGGCTTCCACGAGTGCTGTATTATTGATGTCCACGTATTCGTGGCGTCAGATGAATTGTGGACTCACCGCCTTTATATTCAGACGTATAGTTCGCGAGGTCCGGTCATGTTGATGAGTGTTATTATTGCCTGGTTCTACTCCATGGGACCCTTGGGTTGTGACATGTGTTGGTGCAAGTCAGTTATATATTTATGCCTCAATATCAATTCATCTTCATGTAATGTGTCAATAGGAACACCTGTCAAAAGCAAAATCCTTAAAGACAAACTTATATCAAAAATCAGTTGAATGTCAACGAATGTTTGCTTTTATTTACCGATATCTGTATTTTCGA
Source organism: Haliotis rubra (assembly GCF_003918875.1). Taxonomy (NCBI): domain Eukaryota; kingdom Metazoa; phylum Mollusca; class Gastropoda; order Lepetellida; family Haliotidae; genus Haliotis; species Haliotis rubra. Next base: position 1,869,817 of record NW_025767357.1, on the reverse strand, counting down.
GTGAATGAGTGAGTTAATATTTAACGTCACACCGGCAATATCTCAGTCATAACAATTTAACAAAAAACTTAAAACATTTTGAAGAGTAAAACCTATCGAAGATGGACACAGAGTATCACAGATATGAATATAAAACTAGCATGTAAAACTAAAACATTTTAACTAAAGAAGACAATACAATATAAAATACGGGCTATAGATCGCCAACACTGTATTTTCGAAATGCAACCGGGCGGTGTTATAGCCAGTTTTCCTATCAGAATGCTTCCACTTCAATTCAGTTCTGTCCGAACACCTCAAACTGAACTTTGCAAAGACATTATCCCAGTTGCAAGACTGCATGAGCTGATGAGAACCTATGTTAAGAATTATCTGTTTAGAAAGGTAACAAAAAAACAATTCAATTTAAATTAAGGTTATTAAAATTAAAGAAAGTGGGCACTGAATGCTCCCCGTGAGAACACAAGCATCAGCAGCAAGACTTGTCTAAATCATATCCTTCGAGGCAATATATTACAGCGACTTTCAGTATAGTACAATATGTGAACCATGTTTACTGTCCCTGTATGTTCGAAATGCACTTGAGTGGTGGGTAACCTAGTGAGTGAGTGAGTGAGTGAGTATGGTTTCATGCTGCTTTTAGCAATAATCCAGCAATATCACGGCAGGGGACACCAGAAATGGGCTTCACACATTGTACCAAAGTGGGAAATCGAACCTGGGTCTACAGCGTGATGAGCGGACACTTTAACCACTGGGCTACCCCCACCGCCCCAGTAGCCTAGCAGCACTAGCACGCGAAGCCCACATGGGTACAATGTTTAAAGGTGATTTCTGATTTCCCATGCCGTGATGTTGAAAGCAAGTTTTGAACACGTTTTGGAAATTCATCCTCAAAAAGTGTCAAAAAACATTTCATCATCATATTCTAGTCTGTAAATAACCTTGTCCAGACCAGACAACCCAATGATTTTCACCTTCAGAATCGATCTACACAACTTGGACCCTATCACATGTGTCAACCAAGTCAGTATGTCTGACCACCTGACCACCGCCTCTGAAGACACCCATGGGTTGCTGAATACAAATACTAACACGGACATACGGTAGAGACGGCACATTGAATTATTACTCAAATTTTACACCTGAGTTTCCGGATTCCACAAAAACCATGGCTGTAAATTCAAGATTGTATAAAAGAGCTAAAACGGACTAAAACCTCTGGTAAGGATTCTTTAAAAGTACGAGTGCCATATACGTCCCATTCCACGCAACTCCGATGTTGTCCCTATAAATGTTTCATTATACTGACGTCATCTGTTCCCAGGAAATAGAAAGAAAACAAAGCAACAATCTTTCAAAACCGGTCAACGGAGTACATTCGTAACAAAGGTGTCTAGCTCATTACCGTAACGAAATACCTGGAGCTAAAGTCTTACAAACAACATTTGATGAAAACAATGGACTGTCAACACATCTCTCGTCACGCTCTTGATAAAACGCACTCTAGATTGACTTTCCATAAATTGCCAATGCTCTTTCCATGTCTCTGTGGACCTACCACAAATCCAAAACAAATACCGAGCCGCTATACTGCAAAAGGACATTGATGAAGTTGGTGAGAAGTGAGAACGTCTTGGGAACACCTGCAATGATTGTGTGGTGCAAGAAAACATCCAGACTAATGCTTGGTATCTGACAATATAAATAATATATTAACGTTGATAATGAAAAGGAGTGAGTGAGTTGGAATTTACGCTGCGTTTAGCATTATTCCAGCACTATCACGGAGAAGGACACCAGAAATGGGCTTCGCACATTGTTGAAGAGGAGACCAAATAAGATGAAATATTCAGAACTTTATAAAAATCTACGGCTGCTTCTTTTAGGGATATTTACATTACAGTAAGGGAAATGAAGTTCTGCTGGAAGGTGAGCTGGACTAGGACATATATAGATCCGGGTAAAAATTGGTCTTCAGTAACCCATGCTTGTGGTAAGTGGTGATCTACGGGATCGGGTGTTCAGGCTCGCTGACTTGGTTGATGTGTGGAGGATTTGTTTGAGATATACTGTATTTTGTTCTCATGTTAAGTGAATGATATATACTGACAGAAACAAATAAAGGAACACAGGAAACTTCAAGTGTTCCTTTAATATTTTCTTGTTTGCATCGGCAGCTTTGAATAGTGGTGTTCCTTTTTTGTTTCCCTCGGTATTATATATACCAAAGCATTGGTTTGGTTGCTGATGATGCAAAATTACCTGCCTTCTGTGGCACCTGAAACGGGCAGTATGATGTGTAACCTGCAGGTTTTTCACGATATGTACAATGGACACAACGTACTGTGTTCTGTACAGTATTTAACTGACGGGTCTGCAGTCCGCAAGGATAACAACAAAAAATACATTTATATTCTGATGAAAAGAGGAAGTGGGTTTTCAGAGAAGAAGAAACGACTGACAAAGATCTTTCACCAAGTCTGCGTCCGGAGTACATTCAAAATTATACATTTGATCGACGGTGTGTAGTTGAAGGGACCTACATAAATACTTCGACGTTCGACAAACCCGGAAATTACAATAAACTACGTTAATAACGAAGATGCTTTTAACAAACTGACGGATATATCGAGGTGCTGTTGGCCACGTCCATTTACTGTATGAAGACCACCTCCGTGGTGTAGTGGTTAGAGCGTCCGCCCGGAGAGCGGAAGGTCGCGGGTTCGATCCCCGGCCGCGTCATACCAAAAGACGTTAAAATGTGGTACTTGTTGGTCCCTGTCTGGCGCTCGGCATTTATGGGTACAATAAGGACTGGTCGGTTCGGAGTCAGTATACTGTGTCTGAGTTGGGTATTCATGCTTCACTGCGGCATGGTATCTCAGTGGGCTAGCACTATAAAACAAGCTTAAGTCTGGGCTAGTACAAGCAGCCGCACATACACATACACACGCATGCACGTCGTCATATGAGCGAAATATTTTTAAGTACGACGTTAAACCCAATTTCACCTCACCTACTGTATGAAGGCAAAGTTCTATCGATAGTCAACGTCTTTATTGTAATGAATGCGACGTTTGATAACGGTGTTAATACCTTCATCGAAACGTCGCAGTCATTGGAATAAAACAAGTTGACTATCCATAGAACTTCCTTCATCCTTACAACTTCTAAAATGCCTCTCAAACAAGTCTCACGCCGAAGACCCGGGTTCGAATCCCCACATGGGTACATTGTGTGAAGCCCATTTCTGGTGTCCCCCGCCGTGATGTTGCTGGAATATTGCTAAAAGCGGCGTAAAACCAGACTCACTCACTCACTCAAACAAGTCATTTACTGTATATATTGGTGAAGTGCTTATAACGAACTACGGTTGCAACGGACTAAATAAGTGGTCTTTCTTAGTTCGATAGAGCAGTAGTTTACTATATACGAAACAATACTACAATACAAAGGGACTTAACATATGCTTCGAGGCAACCGTAACTGAACACATCAAAGTTCGACACAACGGCATTTCACCGCATCTAGTTAATGGAACTGACATCAATGGGTGTTTGTGTTGGAGATACAAATGTTCAAAAGTGTCTACATTTTGTGAACATCCGCTGCTAAACACATGCACTAAACACGTTCACTCAAGCTGGGAATGTGTCCACTTCGGTCAAGCCGCATCCCGTCTGTTATAAACCGTACGTTTGCAGTGTCGTGGAAAACTTTAACCAATTGACATGCATTTCAGAAATAAAACTAAAACTGGACGACTGAGAATATATCTGGAATTTTAACAACGAGCATTCTCTTCCGACAGAGGTTACTTGTCATATCCGACAGAGGTTACAAGTAACCTCTGTGGGAAGAAAGAAGAACGAGTAGACGAAATGAGTCATGTTGTAATCTACTTTATCATCCAAAACTGACTCCCACAATAGATCTCGCTTGTGTGAGATCAAATGATATCTACATTATAGATATCGCAACAATTGAACAGTCATAAAATTATTATATCATGAGTTAATGACCTCACGCTGCTTTGACATCACGAAGAACACAGCTGACCATGCTATGACGTCAAAGTTGATGACATCACAATGCTATGATGTCATAAAGTTGATGACGTCACAGTGCTATGACCCCCACTGAGATCTCTGTTCAAGAAGCCTAATGGCAGTTATGTGTTCAGATAAATTCATTCTTTTACTGATAACTGATGAAGAATGATTTTGGATGATAGAAAAAATCTCACCCTCCTGTCTTCTGATATCAAATATATCAACACTCGTTGGTTAAAGTAAACATTAATCAACTCGTGTTAATATATTTGATATGAGAAGGCACATAGAGATTCTCTACATATTAAAATGGCCATGCATGTATTTACCATTCCAGTGCCTATAACTTCCATTAACATTTCAGAAACCAACTCACAGTGATACTCGTGTTATGAGAGTGTGTTTTTGTATTTTGTAATATCACATTGATTAAGTGATAGTTATATGGGACACAATGTTTAAAGTTTTAGTGTAGGTTGTGGCTCGCATATCGCATCATATATGTTCAATGGCAATAGTATTTGTACCGGCACGCCTTTTGGATAGCACTTCAGAGTTGCCTCCCTTTGCTGCCTTTATTTTGTTTTGACTTCCGGTCGTATGTTCATGAAGGTTACACACCACCAAATGGTTTCCCATAGACTTTTATAGTAACGTTATATTTTTTTTAATATCCAGGCTATCAACAGCCATTCCATGTACACACGGGTACACTCTGGACTTTAAACTACCATAGAACAAAATATTAGGCCAACTTGTCCGGCTCGTTTTGCGAGCACAGGAAGCGAAACACATCAACCCCAGTTCCGCACCAAATACTTAAAATTGTGGTCAGTTTTAACTGGTTGGACGTGCTTTTAAAAAACATAAACATCTTACACTATTTCATCCAATCACAGCTGTCACATGTCTCTGTCTCTCTTCACTTGTTTACATACGGCTCTCGCGCAGGGAGCATGTGATACTGATTTAGTGTAGTGGAACCTGAAAATCGCCTAATGTTCTGAGAGAATAATGATGGAGCCTAGCTTTGCTAGTATGCTCGAGAACTGTGTAAGAGCTATATAAAGGCTGGTTGTTGAGTTGTGCGATAGGTCTTTTCACATGACTGGATTTATACACATCTGTCTGCCATCGACGAGTTTGCTCAACATCGTCAAGACTGACCGTGCTTGCCTATTCAACTGTTGTCATTGTAAACAACCTTCAATCAGTATATCTGTTCTCACTGTGAATGTCAAGACTCTGGTGAGTTGATATTTGATATTTGTGACCCAATATTTTAGATTTGTGACTCAATTGCATTGTACTAGAAATCTTTATTGTCATTCACTGTAGCTTGCTCATTGTTTGTTCAATATATTATTGAATAGTTTAGACTTGTCTGTGTACTTTTTGCTGGTTCAAAGGGACTCTTAAACCTTTTGTCACGGTAAATTATTAACCGTAACACTCGTATATTATAGAACTGCTATTAGAAACGTCATATTTACGCTAGCACATGTAGAAGAAAGCGATACGGCTCGTTCAGAAGCATTACACGTTCACTTCTATATGTTCAAAGATTCGTGTAAATGTGTATTATGTCAATACCTGGATTGTCTGGTGAAAACTAAGACCGCCTCCGTGGTGTAGTGGTTAGAGCGCCCGCCCGGAGAGCGGAAGGTCGCGGGTTCGATCCCCAACCGCGTCAAACCAAAAGACGTTAAAATATGGTACTTATTGGTCCCTGTCTGGCGCTCGGCATTTATGGGTACAATAAGGACTGGTCGGTTCGGAGTCAGTATACTGTGTCTGAGTTGGGTATTCATGCTTCACTGCGGCATGGTATCTCAGTGGGCTAGCACTATAAAACAAGCTTAAGTCTGGGCTAGTACAAGCAGCCGCACATACACATACACACGCATGCACGTCGTCATATGAGCGAAATATTTTTAAGTACGACGTTAAACCCAATTTCACCTCACCTACTGTATGAAGGCAAAGTTCTATCGATAGTCAACGTCTTTATTGTAATGAATGCGACGTTTGATAACGGTGTTAATACCTTCATCGAAACGTCGCAGTCATTGGAATAAAACAAGTTGACTATCCATAGAACTTCCTTCATCCTTACAACTTCTAAAATGCCTCTCAAACAAGTCTCACGCCGAAGACCCGGGTTCGAATCCCCACATGGGTACATTGTGTGAAGCCCATTTCTGGTGTCCCCCCGCCGTGATGTTGCTGGAATATTGCTAAAAGCGGCGTAAAACCAGACTCACTCACTCACTCAAACAAGTCATTTACTGTATATATTGGTGAAGTGCTTATAACGAACTACGGTTGCAACGGACTAAATAAGTGGTCTTTCTTAGTTCGATAGAGCAGTAGTTTACTATATACGAAACAATACTACAATACAAAGGGACTTAACATATGCTTCGAGGCAACCGTAACTGAACACATCAAAGTTCGACACAACGGCATTTCACCGCATCTAGTTAATGGAACTGACATCAATGGGTGTTTGTGTTGGAGATACAAATGTTCAAAAAGTGTCTACATTTTGTGAACATCCGCTGCTAAACACATGCACTAAACACGTTCACTCAAGCTGGGAATGTGTCCACTTCGGTCAAGCCGCATCCCGTCTGTTATAAACCGTACGTTTGCAGTGTCGTGGAAAACTTTAACCAATTGACATGCATTTCAGAAATAAAACTAAAACTGGACGACTGAGAATATATCTGGAATTTTAACAACGAGCATTCTCTTCCGACAGAGGTTACTTGTCATATCCGACAGAGGTTACAAGTAACCTCTGTGGGAAGAGAAAGAAGAACGAGTAGACGAAATGAGTCATGTTGTAATCTACTTTATCATCCAAAACTGACTCCCACAATAGATCTCGCTTGTGTGAGATCAAATGATATCTACATTATAGATATCGCAACAATTGAACAGTCATAAAATTATTATATCATGAGTTAATGACCTCACGCTGCTTTGACATCACGAAGAACACAGCTGACCATGCTATGACGTCAAAGTTGATGACATCACAATGCTATGATGTCATAAAGTTGATGACGTCACAGTGCTATGACCCCCACTGAGATCTCTGTTCAAGAAGCCTAATGGCAGTTATGTGTTCAGATAAATTCATTCTTTTACTGATAACTGATGAAGAATGATTTTGGATGATAGAAAAAATCTCACCCTCCTGTCTTCTGATATCAAATATATCAACACTCGTTGGTTAAAGTAAACATTAATCAACTCGTGTTAATATATTTGATATGAGAAGGCACATAGAGATTCTCTACATATTAAAATGGCCATGCATGTATTTACCATTCCAGTGCCTATAACTTCCATTAACATTTCAGAAACCAACTCACAGTGATACTCGTGTTATGAGAGTGTGTTTTTGTATTTTGTAATATCACATTGATTAAGTGATAGTTATATGGGACACAATGTTTAAAGTTTTAGTGTAGGTTGTGGCTCGCATATCGCATCATATATGTTCAATGGCAATAGTATTTGTACCGGCACGCCTTTTGATAGCACTTCAGAGTTGCCTCCCTTTGCTGCCTTTATTTTGTTTTGACTTCCGGTCGTATGTTCATGAAGGTTACACACCACCAAATGGTTTCCCATAGACTTTTATAGTAACGTTATATTTTTTTTAATATCCAGGCTATCAACAGCCATTCCATGTACACACGGGTACACTCTGGACTTTAAACTACCATAGAACAAAATATTAGGCCAACTTGTCCGGCTCGTTTTGCGAGCACAGGAAGCGAAACACATCAACCCCAGTTCCGCACCAAATACTTAAAATTGTGGTCAGTTTTAACTGGTTGGACGTGCTTTTAAAAAACATAAACATCTTACACTATTTCATCCAATCACAGCTGTCACATGTCTCTGTCTCTCTTCACTTGTTTACATACGGCTCTCGCGCAGGGAGCATGTGATACTGATTTAGTGTAGTGGAACCTGAAAATCGCCTAATGTTCTGAGAGAATAATGATGGAGCCTAGCTTTGCTAGTATGCTCGAGAACTGTGTAAGAGCTATATAAAGGCTGGTTGTTGAGTTGTGCGATAGGTCTTTTCACATGACTGGATTTATACACATCTGTCTGCCATCGACGAGTTTGCTCAACATCGTCAAGACTGACCGTGCTTGCCTATTCAACTGTTGTCATTGTAAACAACCTTCAATCAGTATATCTGTTCTCACTGTGAATGTCAAGACTCTGGTGAGTTGATATTTGATATTTGTGACCCAATATTTTAGATTTGTGACTCAATTGCATTGTACTAGAAATCTTTATTGTCATTCACTGTAGCTTGCTCATTGTTTGTTCAATATATTATTGAATAGTTTAGACTTGTCTGTGTACTTTTTTGCTGGTTCAAAGGGGACTCTTAAACCTTTTGTCACGGTAAATTATTAACCGTAACACTCGTATATTATAGAACTGCTATTAGAAACGTCATATTAACGCTAGCACATGTAGAAGAAAGCGATACGGCTCGTTCAGAAGCATTACACGTTCACTTCTATATGTTCAAAGATTCGTGTAAATGTGTATTATGTCAATACCTGGATTGTCTGGTGAAAACTAAGACCGCCTCCGTGGTGTAGTGGTTAGAGCGCCCGCCCGGAGAGCGGAAGGTCGCGGGTTCGATCCCCAACCGCGTCAAACCAAAAGACGTTAAAATATGGTACTTATTGGTCCCTGTCTGGCGCTCGGCATTAATGGGTACAACAAGGACTGGTCGGCTCGGAGTCAGTATAATGTGTCTGAGTGGGGTATTCATGCTTCACTGCGGCATGGTATCTCAGTGGGCTAGCACTATAAAACCAGCTTAAACCTGGGCTCGTACAAGCAGCCGCACATACACATACACACGCATGCACGTCGTCATATGAGCGAAATATTCTCAAGCACGACGTTAAACAAAATTTCACCTCACCTCTGGTGAAAACTGAATTATTTACAGACTGTCGTCATGAAGTTGTGGCCTTAAACAACACACGAACAACTGTACATGTTCACTGTTGTTTTGCTTTGCACTATACGCGGTTACTCGGCAAGGTGTAGGCAAGACATGTAAAACATTTTCTGACAGTTTATGAATTAAGCTTCTAATATAATAACGGAACGAGTAAGACACATACACTGAACGCCAAAAGAAACGTTACCCTCCTACCTTTATGAATTACTTAAAAACTATCAAAGCTATGTTAGAAGGTATTATTTTGCAAGAAAGCTTAACAACACAGCTTTATGCAAATCACGAAACAAAATTTTCAAATGCATTCATATTTAGGTTAATGCATCTTTTTCAGAACAGTTAAATTGTCCTATTTTCGACCATACCGAAATAAACCAATAACAGTGATTTAGATGTTCAAAAAGGTTGACATAATATTCTGCTTTGAGACAAAGATAAACCATTTAAAGTCACCATTTTTCAACTATTAAAACAAGAAACAACTGTTGTAGAATGTGTAAAACTGTAAAAGAATCATTCCTATGATTTCAGTCTTTTAAAACATTTTCTGTTGATTTGCATTAGTGAAAACAAGTAAAACGTGTCTTTGATATTGTGAAAAAGTGTTTAGGAACATCTAAAACTATCTTTGTTAACATTTTTGCTTGCAAAGTAACATTTTTCCATTTTCTGTTTACACATAGCAATATCAATCGCCAGAACGTAGCAATATTCAAGTCGTATGTGCATCCAATTGACGTGTAGAATGATTCTATAGGGTATAAAGAGAGACTAGAATGCATGATATGATACACAAGTACGAGAAATATGCCACGATTAACAGTTGAAGAAAAAAAAAAGAGCCATTGGGATGGTGCAGATGGGGTCGACATAAATGCTGTTGCCAACGCCCACGGATGCCACCGTATCACGGTTATAAGACTTATTCAGGGCTTCAGACAGACTGGGGTCACCGTAGACAGACCAAGAAGTGGACGTCCACGCATCACAACGCCAGCTGAATATAGGTACCTCCGTCATTAAGGAAGGAGGATAACGTTTCTTTTTGGCGTTTAGTGTATATCGAAAAATAATTAATAGTTGAAGCAAAAATAGAAATGCATTTAAACATAACAGGATCCAGTAAGTCACATATATCGAAAAATGATTAATTGTTGTATGCAAACTTCGAAATGCATTTAAATTACCCACATACCATTATGTTCACAGACTTAAAAGATCGATTAAAACAAAGAATAGGTCCGGCGGAATAATTTTTACTGACGCCTTTCCTCGGTGACCATCACAAAGAGAGTGTCAACAAGGACAAACACTGGCTGGGAAATCCAAACAAATGGTTTTGTAATCACAATAAATATTTGAAGAGCGAGAAGGTGTGTGTTCATTAACACTGGCACCAGTGAGTCTTTGCGTGCACATCATAATCGACTCCTGTATGTTGTTTGTTCAATCGGCAATGTAAGAAAATAAAGGGCACGGTAGATAGAACGCGAATATTTGTGAAACAAAATCGCTTTAAAAGATTGGTGAAAATCAACACGGAATTATAGGGTTTGAGTGAATATATTTCTGGGCCAAATTATCAACATCAACCCGTGAAGATCCGGGTGAGAATTGGGCATCAGCAAGCCCTGCTTGTCGTTAGAGGCGACTAACGGGATTGGGTGGTCGGGCTTGACACATGACATCATATCCTAATAGTTCGAAGCTCATGTTGTTGATCACTGGCTTGTCTGGTCCAAACAATATAGTTGGAATATTGCTTAATGAGGCTTTAAATAAACAAACAATCACCAGTATCATAAATCTTTAGCCCTTAAAAACTGACACATTTAAGAGTTGCACAACAAGAAAAGCTTTTACAAATCAACGTTGGAGGCACCTGAGTAAATTAAGAAATGGTGAGTGAAAAGGAATGGTAAGTGAGAAGGACGTAAGATGATTTGGGGGGTGAAACTGATTTCAAGAGCATCACGAAGACCATCTATTAGAGACTTGCTTCTATTCCAGATCGGTACTCGCATCACAAATACAGTATTCTCATCTCCAGTGTATATTTCATATCAAAGGTCTTTGTCATGTCTAACCATGACGAAGATATTTAATGGATTTAAGCTTCTTTATTCTTTCCCACATGATATTCTTTCGGGATCATTACAGATGGCACTATGACGTTGACACTATGACGTCATAACTGCATGTGACATCACAATCAACAAGGAAGTGTACAGTATAAGTGAAGTTGAAAACATGAAATGTTAATCACATAATGATGATTAATTCATGCTAGATAATAGAGTTCAAACTTGAATTGTTAATACATAATGATTGCTAATTACACAATGAGTTCTAACCATGTCTGGAAATGAAGTACTAGTGACGGACGGAGAAAACATGGTCCTATATAGTGCTACTGCCGGGCCAGTGTCTATAAGCGCGAGGGTTCGCACAGTGATTACAAAAACGGTATAACATGTACGCTCAGCGCTCAACACTCGCGGTACTGTTACTGAACTTGCGTCTCGAACCGATTCTAGGAAACCAGTCGGTCTTTTGATAAATTCCAGGAAAAGCTAATGGGTGCTACTACAATGGAATGGATTTTCCGATTCTGCAATTCTACAATATGCCCTGAACTGGTACAAGTGTGCTCTATTGCGTGTAAAATTGTTTTGAAATGAAAGTGTATCAGTTTATTAACGGTTTTGATCAATAAAAACACACAATGTGTTGAAATTAGAGATTAACTAGGAAGTAAAGCGGGATATTATTTCAGATAACCCACATGGTCACGTGGCTGTTAATTTACTACAGCTATGTTCATTGGTCATTTGGAATTGCCAACATGCAAAGATCCTAATTATCATTGGCTGAAAGTTCATTTTGAATAATCCAAGTGTTTATTATAGACAGAAATTTCACCTGAGAGACAAATTCAGCCTGATTAAATGGTTGGAGGTGCAAACGCCTCCATCCAATAACGCGTCTTTAAAAGAAACTTTAAACACCCTTGGACATGAAAGTATAGTAAGAGCTTCATCTTTACCAGGAACCTAACTCACAAAATCTAAAGGCGTCGATATCAGTTGGAATGACCCCTCGAACACCTGGATTGGCCTGACTTGGGTCAGCAGTTCGGGAACAAGTTCCATATCACACGCAAACCTGGTACAGTGGAACCCGCGTTGTAGCTGGCGAATCTGAATTCTTGATGCTTCACGGTTTCCAAGCAATCGATGTCGGTGTCGCTATGTAATCCCCTCTGTGGCTGCACCTGTTTGCTTCTGTACAATCATCCGGAAAGGATGTTTCATGTGTATGTAGCACGTGTAGAAATCACGTGGCATGGACAAGGATGCTTTCTAGTACTTTCCCACTTTTACTTCATGTCGGGTTTCAAGCTCAAAATCCACAGTGTCAGTTTAACTTCCTTGAGATAGTTTTTTTGTCTTCTTTGTTTTTTGGGGGTTTTTTTTACTAGCCAGATCGTCATGGAATTCCAATCAATCTACAATGATTTACCGCTTGTGATACATATAATGTTCCAAAATATTTACTTGTATTTTAATATTGTTGTGTTGGTGAGTGAGTTTAGTTTTACGCCGCTTTTAGCAATATCCCAGCAATATCACGGCGGGGGGACACCAGAAATGGGCTTCACACAGTGTACCCATGTGGGGAATCGAACCCGGTCCGAACGCTTTACCCACAAGACTACCCACCGCCCCTGTTGTGCTGGTATCCTCCTGAGGACTTTGCAATACCTCGCATCCATTCCTAGCAGGCAGTTGTCTCAACACCTATATTGTTCCTGGGTTTAAGACCACCCAATATCTCTGACCAAGCTGGATCCGTGAAGATCCGGGTTAGAATTGATCTTCAGTCATCCATGCTTGTCGTAAGAGCCGACTAACGGAAACGGGTGGCTTGTCGTATCGTATCCCAATTGCTTAGATCGATGTTCTTGCTGTTGATCACTGGCCCATCGATTGTCTGGTCCAGACTTGATTTACAGACCGCCGCCAGAATATTGTTGACCGCGGCGTAAAATTAAACTCACTGACCAAGCTCCCACTGTAAAACCCTACAAGTAATTTAGGGTGTTCCTTCAAACGTCAGTGTTTTATGTGTGATTGACAACGCTACCGCTAGGGAAGGACATCCTCAGGTTTTCCCGAACATCTGGTGTCATGACTGATTTTCAGAGATCCTTGTATACCATTTTTGTTAATATTTTGTATTCGTTTAAATTCTGTACTCTCCGATAATCGTGACTCACTGTTTCCCAGCGTTGAAGTGTAATGTTTATTAACGGCCGAGAATAACAGAGGCAATAGTTCTAAATATTCAGTTGAAGCAATTTCATCTAATCCCCTGTGGAATGCTTTACACTGAGGGCATGTGATGCGCTCCTCATCATTACCGTGTAGTGCTGAACTCACAAAACGTTTCTCAGTTGTTCGTGTATTTATCACTGTTTGCGGGAACAAATAGAGTGATTTAAAGTCACATCGGCAATTATTCAGGCATATCGTGACCCCGGAATCGAGAGGAGGAGTTCAGATAGAGTTTTCTAGTGAGTGAGTGAGTTTGGTTTTACGCCGCTTTTAGCAATATTCCAGCAATATCACGGCGGGAGAGTTTTCTAGTGTTGATAAGGTTATCAAGAACAGTATATGGATAAATATATTGATAACAACAGTGCATGGATAAATATATTGATAATAACAGTGCATGGATAAATATATTGATAACAACAGTGCATGGATAAATATATTGATAACAACAGTGCATGGATAAATATATTGATAACAACAGTGCATGGATAAATATATTGATAACAACAGTACATGGATAAATATATTGATAACAACAGTACATGGATAAATATATTGATAACAACAGTACATGGATAAATATATTGATAATAACAGTCCATGGATAAATATATTGATAATAACAGTCCATGGATAAATATATTGATAACAACAGTACATTGATAAATATATGCATACTAATAGTAAACGGAAAATATGTTGACAATAATAGGTCATGGATAAAAACATGTGAAATGTAGAACTAGTTTGATGGAATGTAGCACACTGTGCAACTGACCATTTCTAATGTAGTTTATTCGAACCACAACACACATACATAAACACTGCAAATACAAGCCAGGATCTTCTCCATGTAGAAGGCAGCAACTCACCATGGAGTTATGGTCAAAGGCCTGCTGGGGCTGTTATGAACATAGTTCGTTCGTTTGTTCCTTGTTGAAAGCCAAACTCGGCAAACTTCCATCTATTTGAAGGCGGTCTGTAAACAAATCTGGACTGGACCAGACAATCCAGTGATTAACATCATACACATCAATCTATTCAGCTAGAACGTGATGACAGGCATCAACTAAGTCAGCGAACCTGACCCCACCCGATCCCAACAGAAGACGAAGTCTAACCCGTATCTTCAGGGGTGCGGTTATCATCTTCATATCTCACAAACATTATCAGAGTAAGGTTAGTGTGAGTGAGTGAGTGAGTTTAGTTTTACGCCACTTTTAGCAATATTCCAGCATTGTCAGGAAATGGTCTCAAAAACGCAACCTGATCTCGGAGATGGTACGGTGTTCACCATGTTTTTCATGCACCTCATGCTGCACGTGCTGTTCACGAGGACCAGCCCTATAAAATGCACCCCAAACCTGGTTGAAACAGTCACATTACAACGTCAGCAGGATGCCGCGACTCACGACAGCTCAGAGGAACCAGGCGCTAGGAAGACTTCAGCCCGGCCACACTCCACAAGCCATTGCCAATCACTTCCAGGTCAACGTTCGGACCATCTACAGGCTGCAGCAACGCTTCTGGGCCACCAACACCACAAATGATCGCCCCGTACTGGCAGACCAAGGGTGACCACAAGACGACAAGACCGCCATGTTGTGCGACAGCATGTACAGAATCCCTTCATGCAGGCATCCGAAACAGCACGCCAGACAGTGGAACACACGGATGACCAATCAGTACTGATACAGTACGCCGACGTCTTAACAGCGGGAACCTCCATTGCCGTAGACCTTACCGTGGACCTATCCTCAGCCCTCGTCATCGGCGTGAACGTCTACAGTTTGCCCTACAACACCAAAACTGGCGATACAGGCAATGGAGAACTGTTCTGTTCACAGATGAGAGTTGGTACTGCGTATCAACTCCAGATGGCAGAACAAGAATATGGCGACGACGTGGCCAGCGTTACTCAGACCAATGTGTTATGGAAAGAGACTCATGGGGAGGTGCAAGCATCATGGTATGGGGTGGAATAGGCCTGAACCAGAGAGTGGGTCCTATGGTGTTCCAGAACCTCGGTCCAGGGAGAGGAGGCGGCATCACAGCGGTGCGCTACATCGACCAAGCTCTTAGACCCCACGTCATACCACATTTCGCACGTCACCGGAACAACATTTTCCAGCTTGATAACGCCCGGGCCCATACTGCCAGAGCTACACAGGACTTCCTACAGCAGAACGGTGTCAACATTATGCAGTGGTCAGCCCTTATTCCTGATTTAAACCCAATTGAACATCTTTGGGATGAAATTCAGAGGATACTGAATAATGGCATACCAAGGCCGAACACAGTCGATTTATTGCACCAGGCCTTTCTGAGAGTGTAGTTCCAGGTGCCAATGGCCTTCATCAATCGATTGGTGCACTCCATGCATAGACTCTGTGCTGTAGTTATTGCCGCTCGTGGTTGTCACACTAGATACTGAAGTCAAGAGTCTGAATGGACTGCAAACGTTAACGTAATGTCTTGAAATTGAAGTTATTCATTGATGTGTCAAGATATTGTACCCAAAAGAAATGTTTTTGATCCGCTTATTATGCCCATTTCTGTAATGATTTAATAACAGTGCCTATCTCATGTTGAATTCGTACTGACGTTGTTTTTTGCTGCTGAGTATATGTAATTCTTCCTAAGATCATCCCAAATGGCGGATTCAGTGTAGAAGATGCGCTTCTCTTCTGATATCCAAGTAGTATGCATACTTTCAGGCAAGAACACCTTCTTCACCTTCATTGACATCTACACATTTATTGTCTTGTGTTATTACATTGTTTTTCTATGTAGTATGACGTGCCGTTACTGTGTAGCATCCTACACTTTGAATTAGAGGAACTGATAAGGGGAGATAACTCCCAAGTAACTTTGATCATTTGTATAGAGTAACGGAAAAGTTAATTGAGGGGTAGATTAAAAACAAAGAAATTGTATTGATAAATTGTTGAAAAAATATTCTGCTTTGCTATTAACTGTTGCCCTTTATGAAGAACGAGTTCACGTCCTTGAAGAAATGCGCATCAACCTTTGAAAGCTATAGTTTGGATGCCAGTCATTGTTCCCTGGATGAAAATTTTGATGATCATATCTATGCGAAAAGTAATTCTTTCCATGGCGCCATTTAATGAACACACACCCCCACCCTCCACCCGAAGACGCCATGATAAAAATCCTAAGATCCCTTAATTAAATTCCCATCTATATTTATTCCTGCTGATCACAGAGGAAATGCTTGAAAAAAATCACTACCACACAAAAAGATACTCGCTGCAAACAAATGGAAGGGACATCAATACATGTCAAACAGCCATACTGTGAGTAGATAGCAGGCATATATTTGCGAATTGGTCATGTAAACAGACCTACTGAGAGACCACGTTTGGGGTCAATACAGATAACAGATTTCAGGATTTGGCTACGTGCCTGCCTTGAACATATGCAAAACGATGAGATAAAGCAGGGCCAGTTCTGGGCAGTCCATCTCTTGAAAAACATTCCTGCTGAAGAAAATATATCGAATGATGAAATCATGGCTGCTTTTAAAGGGAAAACTGGTTTGGAAGAACATTGGAAGTAAGTCCCAGAATGGGCGGTTCAGAAATTCGATAGGACATGGTATGATCGTGTTCAAATGTAACTAAAACCTGAAGTTCTTGTAAGGCATTAAGAAGTTGGACGAACATGAATACATGACACGGATACGTTGTTGTGTTATAATAATCGCCTTCGTCTAACACTGTAATACCGTTATATATCATTGGCTTCATCCTTACATTGCGCTATAAAACCAGCTTAAGTCTGGGCTAGTACAAGCAGCCGCACATACACATACACACGCATGCACGTCGTCATATGAGCGAAACATTCTCAAGCACGACGTTAAACCCAATTTCACCTCACCTCACATTGTTATCTTTGGACATTAATCCTATCTAATTGGCTTCGCATTATGTTGTTATCTTTGTACCTTAACATCCTCCACCCCCACTATTGGCTTTGCCATTGCAATATACTGCTATCTTTGCACATTAATTTGTACAATGCGTTGTGTAAACATGTTTTATCTATATATATTCACTCTGTGCACTGACTCAACAGTCACCTGATGAAGGAGCACGAATTAGCTCTGAAACGTCGTATAGAATAAAGAATAAATAAGAAAAACGTTGTTCATAACTACAAGCTTTAACGGAAACAAATATTAGAATATTTAGACACATTGATCTTTGCGGTATCCGTTACCAACTCAGAATGTGGTTCTATTTATATATTATATGTGTTATCATTTCATTTATGCGACAAGACAAAAAACACCTTGATGAAGGTAAAGTCATTTCATAGATGAGACCGCCATTGAACGGTAACATTACTGAGTGACGTCACTAAATTTATATGAAGTCAACAAGCCACATCAACAACATTCTTCTCAAAATATGGAACTCTTGACAAGTTTACTTCTGCAACTCTACAAAAACATATTTATACAAATACAATTGTAATGTCACAAACAGTGTCTACTACTGCATAAAACAGCCTGTAACCTCGACGCCATGGATGTCAGATGGACATATATGGCCTTCTGAAAAAAATAATTAACTCAAATAAGCGAGCCTTATTACCCCGCGTCCATATCAAATGCAATCCCCTTACATGAGAAAAAAACTGCGGGCATTGAAATATTGGTCAGTGTAAGAATAATGGTGGACTGATTGAAAACCCACACACAGATAGTTTACCCGAAATCTGTCCAATTCAGTGTTAAGCCAACAAACAACAGAGACACTTGTACAGTTAACAGTTGTATTCTTAAATTAAGTAAACTAAAATGACAAGTCATTGTAAAGAAATTACAAAGACTATACAAAGACAGTACAAATACATTTGCAATGGGATATAAAGCAGGATTGTAGCAAACAAAACAGAGCCAATATTCACGTCACTACAACAGTTTCAAAAATTAGCCCAGGCTGAGTATCCAGGGGAAAATGGCAAGAGCTTCCTGGAGTTTCTGAACTGGATCATTCTCCAACTCGCTGGGATAGGCGAACCGGTCAATATTCCGAATGCTCTAGAAACTCTAATGGCAGTGTTGACGCTCTGTCGAAATATACTAACACGTCTATCATCTAATGAACTATGTCAGCAGAAAACGTTTACAAAACAATCACAGCTGTTGTAAATGAATAACTCTGCTATAAGCACTGGCAAAATATGTAAGGTGTTGTTCATAATGGCGCTACTATCCATTTTTGCTCCGTACTACTGACGAACGAGCAGGATGAAACATGAACATGTCACAAGGACAGTAAGAGTAAATATAAATCCAAAACATATTTTGTTCAGAAGTTTTGCAAGTTGTCTGTTTCCCTTCTTTTGTAATTTTACTTGAAATATTTTCTTGAGTGAATCCTGTTCACGAAAGGTGTTTAAACCGTGTACCTCCTGTTGCTCTATAATACACGTGTTAGCACACGATACTCTTTGTTCAGTGCATCCGTGGTACACATTAAGCACGAAAACCGTCAGCAACGTTGTTGCGACTTTGAGGAACATCATGGTCAGGAGGTAGATACTGAAGATGCTGACGGTATCTGACACTTCCGGTAGACTTCCTCCAATGACAGTCAAGAACACGGCGTAGGATAGCACTATGGAAATACACAGCGATACCTTCTCCCCTGATTCAGGCGGAAGTAGAAACACACCAAGGTTAAGGACGGAGAGAAGCATGACGGGAAGGATGTTGGTGATGATGTAGTACAAATACTTCCGCTTGAAGACGAACGTGAACACAATCTCCGTCTGAACCATATACTCACTATATGTGTGAATAAAGGTGTCCTTGGATTTTCCAGTTATTTCCCATTCTCCATTTCTTTTAAACATTGACGATTCAATTCCAACCAGACCTGCAGTCATATTGACTTGTCTTATGTCAGTGACCCACTGAATGAGATTGATACTGCATGTCTGGGTGTCAAAAGGAAAATGTCGCATGTCTAAAGAACATTTTGTATGTTTCTTCATATCTCTAAACCACGTTACACTTCCATTGCTCCAAACCCTTGCCTTTTCCCCGATGGGTAATATCAAAGAGAGGCCGCCGAATCCATTTGTCAAACTCAAGTCCGGGATCCACAGTTTCTCCACGTGTATGTTTATATAATTTACACCACCGTACTCATTTGAGTTCCAGGTCATCAGCTCATCTGTCCACTGAAGTGTTAAGAATCCAGATGAATCAACTGTTTGGGTAGTTTCCTCCAAGGCTTCCACTGATGTCATGCTGTAGGAAACCACAACCTCTACTGTCTCATTAGGATTCTTCCTGGGTCGGATATACGGCTTGTAGTGCTCCAGTAGGTCGTTATACAATCTGTAAAGAGGACCCTGATCAGAACCAAGCTGAAGTCCATATGCAACACACATGCATAGGCACAGAGTTAAGACAATAGTCTTGTCCGGCATAACGAACCAAGGGTTTACGATCACAGTAAATGTCTGTCAAAATAAATATGTATATAAAATAGTTTCCTCGGTGCTACACACCAGGAGTAACCATGGAAGCAACCACAATGTGGAACCAACGTAAACGCATCATTATAACTAACGGCCGAGATAAAATCAATTGTTAATCAATTCGCTGTTTCACTACACACGTATTCCAATACCTTGTCATCAGGTGTTTGCATATTGATAGTATCGAGTCGAATTAGTAGCACTGTGGTTGTCTATGTGATAATGTCTTCTATACCAGCAACCACACCAAACTGTAGCTCATTTATTCCTATACACCAATGTATTGGTACCAATGTACACATTTCACCAATGGCTTATCAATATTAACATCAGAGCTGCTTAAGATTGTGTACGCATAAGGCAATTAAAAGTAAGTTTTAGTTTCAGTGTAACAGAGCTAATGACAACCAAGGACAGTGGAGTCAGCTAATAATCTAGAAGAGATTGGTGTCATACAGAAATAATTGATCGAGTATAAACCGAGCTTATGTCCAGAATTTCAAAGCATAGAAGCTAACAATTGATATGAGTACGTGTCATGGAATCGGAAATGCATTCATTAGATGCCAATTACATCTGTGTCCTGCTGATTGCTGTGGACAAATAAGGGACAGGAATATATTTACTCTGCACAAACGTGTTATATATTTCTGTTGGTTCAGCACCTTGATCATTCCACTGAGTTTAGATCAAAGGGAGATTGGAAAATATTTATCCTTATTATCGTTGAAATTGTTCAACTGTTCACACGTAGATGCACAAAATAGAACCCCTTTCTTCCAAAGACAGAAATGCCATTAAAAACAAATCTATAACAACAGTTAGGATGAGAAACCTCAAGTGCTGCCATGATAGTCCATTCTTCTTATTCCTTTGGACTAAAAGTTGGAATTCAAAGCATTTGGAAAACAAACCATTTCATTACTTTTTTTTAAATAGACTCAATATGTTAAAACACGTAGCTCTATTTCACACTGTCATACAAATATGATTTACCAAAGTATTTACCCATAAGCCCGATTATTTGCCCATTCCCGTGAAGATTCGGGTTAGAATTGATCTTCAGCAATCCATACCGGTAGTACAGGCGACGGACGGGATGGGGTGGTCATGCTTGCTGACTTGGTTGACACATGTCATCGTATCTCAATTGCCTAGATCGATGCTCATGCTGTTGATCACTAGATTGTCTGGTCCAGACTCGATTATTTAGAGACCGCCGCCATAAAGCTGGAATATTGCTGCGTGCGACATTAAAAAACTAACCAACCAACCAAGGACCACGAAGTTTTACGGTAGACATGTGGAAGAAAGTTCCAAATTTGATGCATCAGTGACAAAAATTATGTCCGATGCAATTCCCTATTTTGACTTATGCCATACGTTCCCGAATTACTTCAGGTAAACAACTGACTAGACTTAGCATATGTTTATAACGGGTGCCACCGGTGGGGTAGGATACCCCTCTTTCAGGTAAACAACTGACTAGACTTATAATATGTTTATAACGGGTGCCACCGGTGGGGCAGGATACGCTCACCTTTTCGCGAACACCTGGTACCATCACTATTTCATAGCGATTCATAAACACATGCTCTGTCATTGTATCGCAGGGTGACAATCACATGATTGTCTGGCCAAGACTCGATTTGTTTACAAACAACATCGTACAGCTGTAATACTGCTAAACCAAATAAATACTCATGATATAGTGACAATTGTACAATCGACCCTGATTTTAGCAAAGATTTCTTATGAACGTGGAAAGGGTTTCCTCGCTTCTATCAAACAGGCTGAACACTGATGCAGTGCAAAGAAGGCAGCAGTTGTATATGTACTGTCTGAACCAACCACACTGCCTCACATGAGCACACGAGTGCTTCTCGCGTCACAGAATTTGTTCACGTGTTGATGAACTTTAACAAATACAACAGTGGTTAAATTGTTTCTATAAAGCGTGCTGGTTTAGGTCATTAACTTACAACACACGTCAAACTTACGGCTGAATGGCCAAGTTTCCCTTGGGAAGCATAACAGGATTGGCATAAACTTTAAGTTGACAAGCAACTGGTATTGATAACAAGCCATGACGTGAATATAAAAATGCGTGTAAGTTGTTGAAGCTACGGTAAGTGCTGGAAATACCACTAAAATAACATTTTTCGAACAGTTGATAAAATTGTTGCTTTCTTGAGGACGAAAGAGTTTTTATTTGTACTGAAATGCATGTAGTTGTTATATTTAACATGCAAAACATCAAGTCAATGTTTTGAAAAAGAATACTTGATGGGAAAAACATATTGATATTTAGAGAACAATAGGTTATTGATGAAAGTTTCAACATTTTACCTTTCAAGATATCAACGTAATGTCTGTGGTGCACTTACTCCTGATGGGACAAGATGAGAGCTCAATGTCCAAGCAACTATTAAATAAAGATACATTCGATTCGATTCAGTTATTTTATTAAAGGTCAATATCTGCATGGCTGATACAGGTATTTAACTCGCCCGGCCAAGTCAGCAAAACATAACTCGTCAACGCCCAAGAAAAGATAAACAATAGTTAAAAGACAAACCACATGTATAAACCTGATTTGGACAAATGAGAAAGACAGCTGGGAGAAAACTATATATGAAATGAATATATTTATTTTTATCAGAATATCCTTTCGTCCGATTGGTTGATTTGTCACTTGAACGAATTAACACAACGTTATGTTAACCTCACCTGAGGTACATTTAACCATCCCAAGACCAAACGTTTTCTCATAGACTTCCATAGTGACGTTATGTTGTCTTAAAAATACCCAGGTCATTCATTACTAGCCATTAAAGGAGAATACTAGACAATTGCAATAATTTTCTGGGTCAAAGATAAAGTCATCAGAAACATGTACCCCAATTTGTGTTTCAAAAATATGGTTTATTATGTTTTTTATCGCGAAAACAGTTTCTGTTATCTGAGCTTCGGCCATTATGCATATTCCACTGGAATTCACGTGACCTTTCCAGTCGGGGCGTCACATGTGACAAGCGTCCGCCATATTGCCAAAGAACAAGCGCTACAGTAATACAAATCGTGTTGTTACTGTCGTTTTTGTAAATGGTACGATGGTGTATTCCGTTGCGCGGGGATTCACGGAATCATCGAACAATGGAAAGAGCCACCATTGCTTCCGTTTTCCAAGTAAAGAGACAGATTTAGGCCGGTGAAATGCTCAGATCATTCCGAGTCGGACACATATGAAAGAGACATGCACACATGTGTTATGAAAATCCCAAAGCTAGGCTGAAGAAGAAGAATTACCCACGATATTCGTTTATACTCCATCATTCCCTATTACAACTTACTGTCAGTGGGTTTTTTAACATAAATTAGATTAAAGTCCGATTGCCAGTCGATATGCATATTGGAGACGCTCATGCACGTGCCAGACGACGTGACGTCATTGATGGTGGCCTATGGTGGCCGTGCAGCTGCACACAACATGTGAAACTGCGGTTTGTATTTACGGCAGAAGTGTATCCAATTAGTTTTGGATTTAGAAAATTTAAAGCCGTTTTCAAGACACCATTTATTGATTTTGTTTAAACACAACCGCAGTTGTCGTTCAATAGTATGCATATTTTTACCAAGACAAAAAATATTAAAATCATCCACAAAAAGTGATCCATCGATTGAATCGGTTAAAACCTTTGATAAACTGTTGATCTTGATGCTAAACAAAGTCACAGACAAAATACTGCCTTGTGGAACACCCTGATCCTGATTGTAATGATCAGGCAGGGTAGAACCCACGCGGACTTGAAATTGCCTGTTATTTAAAAAGTTGGATATAAATTGAGGCAAACGGCCTCGTAATCCAAAGTCATGTAAATCTTTTAAAATCCCATGCTTCCATGTCGTGCCGTATGCTTTTTCTAAATCGAAAAAGATCGACACTGTATGTTGTTTATTAATTATGGCATTCTTAACAAAAGATTCTAAACGCACTAAATGATCAATAGTACTTCTGTTTTTACGGAAACCACATTGTATATCTGTTATTAGGTTATTGGTTTCCAAGTACCAAACAAGTCGATTGTTGATCATGCGTTCCATGGTTTTTCAAACGCAGCTAGTCAGTGAAATTGGTCTATAATTAGAGGGATCAGTATGATCACGTCCAGGTTTAGGTATGGGAACAATAATAGCATCACGCCACGACGAAGGACATTTTCCAGATGTCCAAATGACATCAAAAATATGTAAGAGCGTCTCTAAACATGAGCAGTATGAAGCTCATGTATCGAAAAAGTTTCGTTGTAATCTTTCCCATTATCTGAATTGAAATTGATAGCTTTCTTTTCTTGCTGTTTTTTATATTTTTGGAATTCAGGTACATAATTAGATGAGGAAGAATGTTTAGCCAATGTCTCATCAAGTTTATTTGCAATATTTGATTTATTGGTCAATAATTGGTTCCCATCTTTTAGATGGTGAATACTAGATTTAATACCCCTTACCCTTGATTTTTTGGATCATATTCGACACCTTTGATATAGGTGTGCGCGAATTAATTTTTGATATATAGTTTCGCCAAGATTGGCGTTCACTTGGTTGAAAGTACGTCGTGCTTTGACGTTTAAAATTGTAAATTTGTCCAAATTGTGGACCATAGGATGGCGACGGAAATAGTGCTCGCCTTTCTTCCGTGCCTTCCTAGCTTGTTTGCAATCATTGGTAATCCATGGTTTTCGTACGTGAGGAATTGCAGAGGACTCTGGGATACACTCGTCAGCTATGTTATTTAGTTCATCTGAAAAACATTTTATGGCATGAGGAATGTCATTAAAAACTTCAGGTTTTAGTTTGTCAGCGCAAAGAGTTTCATATAAAGGCCAGTTGGCCTTTTTAAAATTCCATCTTGATGATGGAGGAACATCAGTTGGATTCACGGGTTTTAGTATTGTTGTGAAATGGCCACTTCCACAGAGGTCGTCATCGACTGACCATTCAAATTCACTTAATAGGTTTGAGTCAGTAATTGACAAATCAAGAGCAGAATATGTTCCTGTGCCAGGATGAAGATACGTATTTGAACCGTTAGTATAAATGCATAAGTCGTTGTTTGAAATAAAATCCTCCAGTAATTTACCTTTGGTGTTTGTATTAGTGCCACCCCAGAGTGGGTTGTGGCCATTTACATCACCCATGATTATACAGGGTTTAGGTAGTTGATCATAAAGAGCTTGCAGATCGGTTAGTTGAACAGTTGATGAAGGCGGAAGGTATAAAGAGCACAAAGTGAATGCAACGTGCAACGTAAGACGCACTGCAACGGCTTGGAGATTGGTTGTGAGTGTAACTGGGCTATGGATAACATTTTGCCTCACCGGGATTGATGGTCCACCAATAGCTCTGTCACCCAAGGGAGAAAAACAGTGATATGCATTGAACTGACGTAAGTCAAAATTATCAGTATGTTTCAAATATGTATCTTGTATGGAGAGAGCTGACGGTTTAAAATCTTGGATTAAAAATTGTAAATCATTTAAATTATTCCGAAGTCCTCTACAATTCCATTGTATTATAGGTGAGGACATTATGTCTTCGGAGGATAAACAGGAGATCTACCCCTCACCTTCCTTGATGGCGACAAGCTATGAGTCCTACCAGGTTGCTCTGACACATCCATGTCATCAAGGGATCCAAACTTATTAAAAATCTGGATATGGTTATTCGCCCCTTTTGGTGTTCTTCCACGTTGATTCAGTTTGAAAGTTTCACTGTTCTGTTTTGACTTCTGTTTTGCAGATGGTTTGACAGTTGGTTCGGGGTTAGTTGACCGTTTCTGAGATGTATCTATCTCAGGTGATGTCTTCGATTGAAGTATATTGTTGGATGAGTCTGTGGTTTGTGAACTGCAGGTCACTTGTGAAGGCCGTGACTGGACTTCAGCAGACAGCAAGGTTGGAGCAGAAGTCCTTGCCCATGTGTAGTCTGTCTGGCAACCTACAGAATTACAAGAAATATGTTTTGGCTTGGATGCCTGAAGAGATGCAGAAACTGCGTTTGAATAAGTTGGACCTGATTGTTCTTGTGAAAGAACAATTTTCTTTTCCTCTGAAAACGGTATGTTATGCTGATGCGTTAGTTATGTAATTTTGGATTGAAGCTTCCAAGTAGGACAATCCTTGGAAGAAGATGGATGGTTGCCAGAACAGTTGACACAGACAGGAGTTTTGTCACAAAGATTACCGTCTTCACACTTTCCGGCACATCTGTGACATGCAGCCGGATTGTGGCAAGACTTTGACCCGTGACCATATTTTTGGCAGGCATAGCACCTCAAGGGATTTGGACTAAATGTCTCGACCTTCAAATTGCAGTATCCCGCTTTTAGTGACTGTGGGTGTTTAGGCACACAAAACGTGAACAAATAAGTGTTTGTTTTGAAGGTCTCGTTGTTCTTTCTTGGAGTGAAGCGTTTGACATGAGTAACGCCTTGAGCATGCAATTCTGTCACAATCTCATGTTCACTCATGTCCGAAAGGCAACGTCCAACATCACGGACGATACCTTTGCTGTTATTCAATGTCATGTGTGGGGACACCTCCACAGAGATTTAGATGATTGCAGAATCTGAGATTGGATCAGTTTCCGACACTCGATGAGCAGTGAACCAGATCTTAGTTTTTTTAATAACCTTGACATCACCTGCCAAACCCTCGATGCCTTTCGCTACAGTGAAAGGATTCAGCTTAAGAGCTCCACCATCCGGCGCTGACATAACTAAGAAACGAGGCCAGTTATCCGGGTTTGTGAGAACTGCAGGAGCCTCATCCTCAGACGAAAACGAATCTTCAGATTCGTGTGATCGTTTTTTTAAGTGGGGGGTGCCATGGTAGATGTATATATGATTCACCCTCCTAGCTCCCAACCCACCATGAAGTGTCAACAAGGACGATTCCCCGTGTCTGTGGGCCTCCCGCAGACGTCACCAAGGATACTAGGAGGGTATACTCGAGCAGGATAATAATGATATGGACATTTGTAGAGCGCAGTATAGTAGTAACTCCACACCTCAAGGGCATGCTCTTTGCGCAACAGTAAATATGTACACTATATACAGGAAGAAGTTTTATAAGATTTAGTTGTGCTTGAACAAGAATGTTTTGAGTCTTGATTTAAAGATGGAGATGGAAGGAGATGACTTGACATGGAGAGGTAGTGAGTTCCAGAGGGAAGCTGAGTGAACGCTGAAAGATCTGCCGCCAAAAGATTGCAACTTCTATTTTGGGACACTGAGAAGACCTTTGTCTTGAGATCTGAGAGACCGCGCTGGAGTGTAGGGTGTTATAAGATCTTGCATGTAGGAGGGTGATGAACAGTTTAGTGCTGAATATACAAGAGACAGTGTTTTGAATTTTATTCTTTCGCGGGTTGGAAGCCAATGGAGTGACTTTAGTATGGGAGATATGTGACATCTGGATTTGGTTCTAGTGACAAGTCTTGCTGCGCTGTTCTGGATCTTCTGAAGTCTGTCTAGTTGTTCAGAAGTGATGCCTGCACAAAGACTATTGCAATAGTCCAGCCTGCATAAAATGAGGGATCTTGCCAGAGTGGCAGCAGCATCAGTTGTTAAGAGATGGCGGATGGCTCCAATGTTCCTGAGATGGAAGTGGCAGGAACGACACACATGAGTGACGTGTTGCTCCATGTTGAGCCCTGAATCTAGATAAACACCAAGATTCTTTACCACAGGGGAAAACATTATGTTTGTATCTCCAATCCTGATGTTAGGAACCTGGCATTTCTGTAGTCGGGAAATCGGAGCAATAAAAAGATAGATCCTACCAGATTGGCCCATTGGGCTCTCGCCGAAGTGGTGTGTTGGGCAATAGGAACGCTGTTCCTGGCTCCTATGCCCTCAACCACCAGAATCCCTTCCTCCACCGACACAGGGGCGCAACCCACGGCAAACAGGTTGCCCAATTCGGTCCTAGGACCATCAATGGAGTGCTGTGGACCAATATGCCCCCGGGTCCACAACGGGGGTTTGAAGAGCTCTTAGCGTTACCCAGCACCCACCCCGAGGAGGTGGCTCTTCACGGGTGCCGGAAGAAGGGGAAGAGAAAACATATATTAAGTTGAAAGTTTCTGACTTCGCTGAGGGAGATGGAAGGAGATGTGTATATCAAAATGGTTAAGGACGAAAAGACTAATAAACACCAGGATGACCCAAATAGTGCCACTGGAAAGGTGTATGCCAAACCTGGTATGTTGAATTTAAATCAGTATGAACACATAGTTATAGATATTTAGGATCATTTACATTACATAATTCTAAACAGCCTTCTACGTATACTTTACTACATAGGCTTCTACTTTACAATGACCTCTGTTGGAAATATATAAGCCTAATTGTCAAAATATATACAAAAATATCTCGGTAATGCACAAGTTGCAGGTGACGTCATGACGTCATGTGTCCAGTGAAAATTTTATAAAGCATTAGCGGCACCTGCAAATGTAGCGATTGTTCCAGCACCTATCCAAGAAAGAGACTTATCAATCAAACGCCCTCTGCCGTCAGTTTCAATGAAAGTAGCCCTCTCAAAGCGTCCGTGAACTGGATTCAACAGGTCAGTTTGCAGGCCGCTATAATGTGACTCTTATAGAACACAAGCCTGAAGGTAGTCTCAACACCTACACAGAATATACATTACAGACCCTCCAAGAAAAAAGGAAATCCCTGATGTCATTTCCAGGTCCCCTGTCCCGGGTTAGAATTGATCTTCAGTAACCCATGGTTGTCGTAAGAGGCGACTAATGGGATCGGGTGGTCAGACTCGCTGACTTAGTTGACACATGTCATCGTATCCCAATAGCGTCGATCGATGCTTGTGCTGTTGGTCACTGGTTTGTCTGGTCCAGACTCGATTATTTAGAGACCGCCGCCGTATAGGTGGAATACTGCTGAGTGCGGCGTTAAACAGCAACCAACCAACCATGTCCAGGTATGCAGTGACAAGTCGAATCCAATCGTGAGCAGCCAGCACTGGAACTACTGGTAAGTGTTGATTCCCATGTTGAAACTAAAACGTTAACAGGGAATCAGTCCGTGAAAGACCTAGATGTGAAAATAACAAACACAAAGAAATGTAATGTAATTAACAATTGCATTCTTAAATTAACTAAAGTCACATTACAAAGGTCTCCCTGTGGCAGTACAGATTCAGAGGTAATGCAATACAAGGGCAGTGAATATAGCAATGAAGACAGTACTGGTGATATTCATCTCTCAGCAGCAGCAATCCAACTTGCAAAATAGCTCCATTGGTCGTCACACACAATACTGGTCTTGAGCTGTCATGTGAGATGAGAGGCAAGAGTTAACTCCCCTTATATACCTTCCGAGAAGGTACCATAAAATTCTCCAAATCTCTGGGCCAGAATCGTCCATCGGGTTGTAGTACCTTCCCGAACTCTAACTAAATATAGCACGAGTCACAATATAGTACACTACTGCCCCTCGCTGAATATCGCCTCTACAATGTATTACACTTGGAACATTATTACATAATGAATAGCATTGCCACATAACATCAAAATATAGTACGCTATTGCCCCTCGCTGAATATCGCTTCTCTACAATGTATTACACTTGGAACATTATTACATAATGAATAACATTGCCACATAACATCAAAATATAGTACGCTATTGCCCCTCGCTGAATATCGCCTCTACAATGTATTACACTTGGAACATTATTACATAATGAATAACATTGCCACATAACATCAAAATATAGTACGCTATTGCCCCTCGCTGAATATCGCTTCTACAATGTATTACACTTGGAACATTATTACATAATGAATAACATTGCCACATAACATCAAAATATAGTACGCTATTGCCCCTCGCTGAATATCGCTTCTACAATGTATTACACTTGGAACATTATTACATAATGAATAACATTGCCACATAACATCAAAATATAGTACGCTATTGCCCATCGATGAATATCGCTTCTACAATGTATTACACTTGGAACATTATTACATAATGAATAACATTGCCACATAACATCAAAATATAGTACGCTATTGCCCCTCGCTGAATATCGCTTCTACAATGTATTACACTTGGAACATTATTACATAATGAATAACATTGCCACATAACATCAAAATATAGTACGCTATTGCCCCTCGCTGAATATCGCTTCTACAATGTATTACACTTGGAACATTATTACATAATGAATAACATTGCCACATAACATCAAAATATAGTACGCTATTGCCCCTCGCTGAATATCGCCTCTACAATGTATTACACTTGGAACATTATTACATAATGAATAACATTGCCACATAACATCAAAATATAGTACGCTATTGCCCCTCGCTGAATATCACTTGGAACATCATTACATAATGCTTCTACAATGTATTACACTTGGAACATTATTACATAATGAATAACATTGCCACATAACATCAAAATATAGTACGCTATTGCCCCTCGCTGAATATCGCTTCTACAATGTATTACACTTGGAACATTATTACATAATGAATAACATTGCCACATAACATCAAAATATAGTACGCTATTGCCCCTCGCTGAATATCGCTTCTACAATGTATTACACTTGGGACATTATTACATAATGAATAACATATTACACTTGGAACATGCCACATAACATCAAAATATAGTACGCTATTGCCCATCGCTGAATATCGCTTCTACAATGTATTACACTTGGAACATTATTACATAATGAATAACATTGCCACATAACATCAAAATATAGTACGCTATTGCCCATCGATGAATATCGCTTCTACAATGTATTACACTTGGAACATTATTACATAATGAATAACATTGCCACATAACATCAAAATATAGTACGCTATTGCCCCTCGCTGAATATCGCTTCTACAATGTATTACACTTGGAACATTATTACATAATGAATAACATTGCCACATAACATCAAAATATAGTACGCTATTGCCCCCTCGCTGAATATCGCCTCTACAATGTATTACACTTGGAACATTATTACATAATGAATAACATTGCCACATAACATCAAAATATAGTACGCTATTGCCACTTGCTGAATATCGCTTCTACAATGTATTACACTTGGAACATTATTACATAATGAATAACATTGCCACATAACATCAAAATATAGTACGCTATTGCCCCTCGCTGAATATCGCTTCTACAATGTATTACACTTGGAACATTATTACATAATGAATAACATTGCCACATAACATCAAAATATAGTACGCTATTGCCCCTCGCTGAATATCGCTTCTACAATGTATTACACTTGGAACATCATTACATAATGAATAACATTGCCACATAACACTACTAACACAGTAGAACAGCAAGTGCTTCATATTGTCATCGCCCACACCGATATTGAGCCTGACCAGATCTCAGAAGAACACACTTATTGCTGATCTTGAGGGACGCTTCAATGAAGAGTTTCATAACATCAAAACCATTAATACTTCTTATGTGAGCAATATACGCTCTTACTTCCCCTACGTATTGTGTACAAACCCCATACCAATATGCCTTCAACCTCTCAACCCAGCAGTGTATACCATTCCTTGTCTTAAACAACTGCACCAATGTTATAGTACAGTATAATTTTAACAAATAAACTCACTGATGGATTTGACAGTGGAATTTGAAGTGTATATGTCAATGCATTACTGAGTCATTTCATGAGGTGAAGTTGTATATTTTCCACTTTACGGATGTTTATATTACTGAGCAAAACTGTTCAAGTTTGAAGTTAGAATTAAGAGTTTCACTTCCGTGAATTTCACATATTCAAGATCCTTAAATCATTGGATCAACCTCAAGTGCAGTCAGTAATGGCTTAATATAAATACTGACATGGGAACGTTGTCGTGACGCTGTAATGATGCAGTGATGCCGTAAAGCAGGGAACACGAGGTGTATGAGTGAGTATGGTTTTACGCCGCTTTTAGCAATATTCTAGCAATATCACGGCGGGGGACACCATAAATGGGCTTCGCACATTGTATCCATGTGGGGAATCGAACCCGGGTATTCGACGTGACGTTTAACCGCCAGGCCACCCCAACGCCCCAGGGAGCGCAAAGTCATACCCTTCGATATATCAACTGACACAATGTTTTCAGTGCATTTACTCCTGAAACGGAATGTAACTTTCATCACAAATTGGTTTTAATCCTGCAAATGAAAGCAATGGAAAGGGAAGTGTACTTCACGCTCCACCTGTTTGTGTGCATCAGATAACACGTTGTAAAGGGTAATCCTCTATCATACTCATTAACTACACACTAGACTGTCAATATTCCATTCCGAATGTTATTGTAACGGCAATCTGTTAATACATGAAATCAATACGTTTTATAACCTGAGAATGATGATATTGAAACAACCTAATGGGTTTTATTTAGGTAAGCTAATGTTCATCAATAAACGACCAGCTCCTGAATGCGATGTCACAACAACTTGCAAATGGAATATTTCAGGACGCGCTTTCTATGAAGATTTCAAGGTGAGGTGAGGTGAAATTGGGTTTAACGTCGCGCTGGAAAATATTTCGCTCATATGACGACGTGCATGCGTGTGTATGTGTAGGTGCGGCTGCTTGTACTAGCCCAGACTTAAGCTGGTTTTATAGTGCTAGCTCACTGAGATACCATGCCGCAGTGAAGCATGAATACCCCACTCAGACACATTATACTGACTCCGAGCCGACCAGTCCTTGTTGTACCCATTAATGCTGAGCGCCAGGCAGGGACCAACAAGTACCATATTTTAACGTCTTTTGGAATGACGCGGTCGGGGATCGAACCCGCGACCTTCCGCCCTCCGGGCGGACGCTCTAACCACTACACCACGGAGGCGGTCATGAAGATCTCAAACGTTATTATTCGGTAATATTGTTTAGAGGTTGTGTGGTCATGGGTACACTTGTGTTTGTTTCTTGTTTATCTCTGCTACCACAATGCTCCAGCTATAGCCATGTTCAATAAGGGTTGTTACCTCCCTTGAAAGTTGTCTCCCCTGTCAAACTCTTACTTGCTAAAAAAACAACGAATGTTACTTCCGGAGAGGAAAATCCAAAATGGAAGTATCGTCAAAGCGTCATTATTGTTGCGTATGTAGTAATCATCGTGGGAAACTAATCGATGGAAAATACATATCGTTGCACAGATTTCCTGTGAATAAAGCTCTGCAGAGGGCATGGTTACGGAGAATACGAGTCGTCAGTTCAACATTTCAGTTTCACGAAAAGAACGACAGGCTATGTAGTGTACATTCTAAAGACAACAAGTACGTCAAAGGAAAAAGTGTTCCCTCAATATTTACGTTGAGTGATGGAAGGATATAAATAATCTACATCAACTTCCTTCAAGTGGAATTTAGAAGCTGGTATGATGAAGAGGAACATCTTTTATGGGTAGACAACTTCTTTATTGCAATATATTCGACTTTTTCTGTGTAGATCCTAACACCATTATGAATCATATGATGAGTCTGGACCAGACAATCCAGTGATCGACAGCATGAGCATCGATCCATTGAAATAAGATGACATGTGCCAACCAAGTCAGCGAGCCTGACCACCCGATCCCGTTAGTCGCCTCTTACGACAAACATCGGTTGGTGAAGGTCAATTCTAAACCGTAACTTCATGCGTCCATTTAGCAGGGACTTTAGAACATTTTATAAACGTGGTTTGTCTTTGGCAGAACTTTAAAACTATAGCTGTTTGCATGAAAACGTCGACATGCCAAGGACAATTTTACCTTGCTAAATCATTTTGGTGACAGGTTTGACCAACATATAATTTAATGAACGCATTTTTTACGCGAAAAAAGTGAGTTTGCGTGACTTGTACCTGGACATGACAGTCTTACAAAAAGTACAAATTTAACATTTAAAACTTGGAATTGTATTCACCTTAGGATAAAAGTTGTTTAACAAACGATCCCAGTTTCAGATCGCTATTATTGTTTTGTATTACAAGGGAGTAAGCGCAATAGTTGGAACAGTGAAGCAAATGCACGTGCTGTACGTGATGAGTGTTAACTTCGACCAACCCTACTTGTTCTCGGTGTTTCATTTAATGTGCCGCTTTTAGCAATATTCCAGCAACATGATAGCGGGTTACACCAGAAATGGGCTTCACACATTGTATGTGGGGAATCGAACCATGACCTTCGGCGTGACGAGAGGAACGCTTTAACCACTAGGCTACCCCACCGCCCCGCTTGTCGGAAGCGGCGACTCTCAGGTGTTGGAATGTCAGTGATATATTGATAGTGCATGTGATATTATAGTATATAAAATATACGGCGTCAAACACCAATCACAGAAACATAAAATATGATCAGTTACTACATCTTTGGGCAAACCTATTTCTCAACAGATGGAACTATGTACCACATTGCTACTACCACTGTACAACAGTAGCTATGTTTTGAGTGAGTGAGTGAGTATGGTTTAACGCAGCTATTAGCAGTATTCCAGCAATATCACTGCGGGTAACACCAGAAATGGGCTTCACACATTGTACCCGAGCGGTACGCTTTAACCATTAGGGTACCCCAACGCCTCGCGAGAGAAATCGTATTTTGCTTCTCCAGGCCTAACTTCTTACTGGACATATATACTCCCTAATTATGACGTAATATCAATACACATGTAGTTATGATATTCATAGATTTTATATCATATTCTCTAGTAGTCAATGTTAACTCTTAGTGAGGGAAATGAAAAGTTAGAATCAATTTGACAGGAGTAAAGATCAATAATGAAACACTACGTATCCAGAACAAAGAGTGAGTGGGTGAGTTTAGTTTTACGCCGCTTTTAGAAATATTCCAGCAATATCACAGTGGGGATACCAGAAACGGGCTTCACACATTGTACCCATGTGTCACCTACTGGAAAATATCTGTACACACAATAAGCATAAGTGATGGAGATAAAAATGGCAGCACTAAATACTTAAAATTGTGGTCAGTTTTAATTACTGGTTGGATGTGCTTTTAAAAAACAAACATCTTACACTATTTCATCCAATCACAGCTGTCACATGTCTCTGTCTCTCTTCACTTGTTTACATACGGGTCTCGCGCAGGGAGCATGTGATACTGATTTAGTGTAGTGGAACCTCAGAACATGAGGGATGAGGCGGATACATCGTGCATATTTTGAAATTAGATTTTGACGGTTAAGTAACTCCCACTATAATTTATAAAATGAAATACGATGCACCCTCGCGTTTAAAGAAAATACAAAGAAATCAGCGCTGAGATTTATTGTCAAAGCGAATTTTAATATGAAAATATTTTATTCTGAACACAAAATGATCACCGAGCACAGGTGCAGTTGTTTATGAGAATTGAACGTGAACTCTCAAAATGTTTTTGTCAAATTGGAATCAAACATATATGTCAAAATATCTTACATAATTTGAACACATTTTTAATTTTGAATACACAGTACACATAAATTGTATCTCTGTAAAGTTTCACATTTATTCTGCTGTGTGGGTAGAATATATTGCGGCCAAAAACACCAACATTAAACGAACGTGCAAGATGAATTGTTGGCCAATGAAAAAGATGGGTTTTCATTCGTTTGTCATCACAGTTGTACAGCAAGTGAAAAGTTAAAAACATGCCAGTAGCTTAAAGCAGCAATGATATCTGCCGACAGGCGACTCGGTTTAGGAAGTAGTTAGGTTTCAATGTATTGCCAAGCACCATTACTATGGAACCGTCATCAGCCGTCAAATTTGGACCTTCCCAAATCCGGTCAACCACGTGTTATAACTGCTGCGCAGAACAGGTTCATACAGGTTCGTCGCTTAGGTGTTAGACTCACCAGAGCCATTTCAGGCCAAACAGAAAGGAACCGTATTCACGACGCAGGTAATCGCCCCAGGCGACAGACCAGCATCGTCGGCTGCGACGTCATTGGTGTCAAAGACACAAAGTATGGCCGCGACAGCGATGGAGATGGAGATGTTTGGTATAATGACGAGTTACGTTTTCTGGTTCTCCGTACAGACGGATGGGGAAGGTTAAGTTCGAAACTCTATACAGGAAGTGGACAGTTTTGGTGGCAGTTGTGTAATGGTGTGGGCCGACATCTCACATACCGCCATCTCACCGAATTCTAACAAAAGGGAATCTTCATTAAAGTAACTTGATAATGTTCTTGAATCCAAACATACATATACACTGTACATAAATATACCTGAATAATTATTTTCAAATACACACGTGTACAGATTTGCTACAAATTAAGGGATAAATACAGGAACTAATCATTAATGATTGTCATAAAACCTTACTTCTTCTGGAGACATCTCTTGGGCAGAACAGATTGCACCACAATGCTTTGTAGGCCATTGTGATATCATCAGTTGCCATGGCATCACAGTCAAATGACACACAGGTGTTGTTGCCTGTATTGTTGTAAACTGAATATGCTTGAACAACGAGGAGAGTTCTATGGATATACAACTTCTTTATTATCAATATGAGCGACTTTTATGTGTAGCTACTAACACCGCTATCAAGCAAGTGATAAATGCCATTCTAAGAAGTGAATATGCCTAGGGGGTAAATATGGTTTCACAAAGTCTCCTCAGTCTTGTATCATATCTTGTAATACATGTATATGAACACTCGTTGATAATTTGTTTTATACTTCTCATATTTGGATCGAAGTTCACACTGTCACCATTTCAATTCCAGCCACTGAAGTGGGGGGAAGCGATATCAGGCCAAGTTCACACGCTAAAAACCTTGGTGCTGTCCTCTCTGGCCCTTGAGCGTCACTCTGATGCTGTAAGCTACTTTCATATAGGAAACAGCAGCCTCATCAAAAGGTACATTGGTGAGAAAGCAGTCAAGACACTCGTCCATGCTTTTGTGACATCACGCTTAGACCATTGCAATAGTCTCCTTTCCGGATCATCAGCGAAAGCAATGCACAAATTACAGAGAGTCCAGAACTGTGCTGCTCGCCTACTTACTGGGACCAAACGCACAGAACACATCAGTCCAGTACTTAAGGCTCTCCACTGGCTCCCCATCAGATACAGAACCATGTATAAGATTCTCATCTTTGTGTTCAACTCTCTGATCTTACTCTACAATCCCAGAAGAGCACTGAGACCCAACTCCTGTGCTAGACATTCCACTGACGAGAAACAAATGAATTTCGGTGACAGAGCTTTTTCTAAAGCAGGACCGTGTCTGTGGAACAACTTGCCACCAAACATCCAGAACATTGAAGACCTTGAACTATTCGAGCGTGTCTTGAAAACTCACTTCTTTGACAAAGCCTTTGCCAAAGCCCCTCTGAGCAAAGATGTTGGAAAAGGCGCTGTATAAATACTTTACTTTTTACTTTTTTACTATTAATGATTCACCTTGAAATATTTGATTTCAAATGGCACGAGGTGATGTTCTCTATATAACCAATAATAACCTTAAATACCTACTGTGTAAATAGTAGGACAAAGCACACAATGGAAACAGAAACTGTCAAGGAGAATATAACGACGAAACCGATTTTGTTTAAACGTTTTGCCAGCTCTTTGTTCCCCTTCTTCAATATTCTCCTCTCTAACCTATTGGAAAGAGTATCATCGTATTGGTTATTTGGTTCTGGCGGGGAACACTGTTCTTCCGAATCTCCATGGTAAGTATTCAACACTAAAACCGTCAGCAAAGTTGTAGCTACTTTGACAAACATCATTGCGAGGAGGTAGATACTGAAGATGCTGACGGTATCTGACACCTCTGGTAGACTTCCTCCAATGACGGACAGGAACACTGCGTAGGACAGCACTATGGATATACACAGCGATACCTTCTCCCCAGATTCAGGCGGAAGTAGAAACACACCAAGGTTAAGGACGGAGAGAAGCATGACGGGAAGGATGTTGGTGATGATGTAGTACAGATACTTCCGCTTGAAGACGAACGTGAACACAATCTCCGTCTGAACCATATACTCACTATATGTATGAATAAAGGTGTCCTTGGATTTTCCAGTTATTTCCCATTCTCCATTTCTTTTAAACATTGACGGTTCAATTTCAACCAGACCTGCAGTCATATTGACTTGTCTTATGTCAGTGACCCACTGAATGAGATTGATACTGCATGTCTGGGTGTCAAAAGGAAAATGTCGCATGTCTAAAGAACATTTTGTATGTTTGTTCATATCTCTAAACCACGTTACACTTCCATTGCTCCATACCCTTGCCTTTTCCCCGATGGGTAATATCAAAGAGAGGCCGCCGAATCCATTTGTCAAACTCAAGTCCGGGATCCACAGTTTCTCCACGTGTATGTTTATATAATTTACACCACCATACTCATTTGAGTTCCAGGTCATCAGCTCATCTGTCCACTGAAGTGTTAAGAATCCAGATGAATCAACTGTTTGGGTAGTTTCCTCCAAGGCTTCCACTGATGTCATGGTGTAGGAAACCACAACCTCTACTGTCTCATTAGGATTCTTCCTGGGTCTGATATACGGCTTGTAGTGCTCCAGAAGGTCGTTATACAAGCTGTACAGAGGACCCTGATCAGAACCAGACTGAAGACAAAATGTATCACACAGACACAGACAGAGGATGAATTCTAGGTACATCTTAAGCATCTAAGGATCACACAGTGTTAATCAGAGATTAATCAACGCAAGCAGAGATCGGGGAAACAAACGTGCACATCGACTTTAAAGCAGCGTCATATCACACTGGTAATTGTCAGCGTTTGACCAGGAGAAATGTTGGTATCTAGGTATCATCATCATCATCTATCTCAAACATTTGAAAGTAGGACAACAGTGTTGGTGATCACTGAAAGCTAAAAGCTCTTTAGCAGGACAGTCGAAGTCAGGAGATATGTGAAGAATCAGTCTCCATGTACATAGCTGTACATAGGCTTCATTTTGTCACACAGCAATGAATCAAATATCAATATCCATTATACACACTATTTACAGGACGGTGTTGGTGTCTCTAATGTTAATCGATTGGGTCTAGGTATCTGTGTTTTCCGGTAGCTTATCTGAAAGGCAATAATGTGCAGATGTAAATCATGCACTGTGATTACTCAAATATTGGAAGTCTCCTTCGTGAATGTTTACACTGGCGTGATGCCCCGATAAACGCGATTCAGTTTCTGAATGGAAGATTATATAAATTACATCCTGTTACTATGGTGACTATTATGAAGTTTTCTGTAAAGTCATGGTATACATCACAGGATTCGATGCGATCACGAACAATACAACTCGACAACCTGTGGTCCCTGGATATTCCAAAACAATATAGCGTTCCACCATGCAGGGCCCTGAGATTTTGACAAGTTAGCATCCCACAATGTCGGTCCCAGGGATTTTGACAATAAAGCATCCTGCCATGTCGGCCCCAGGGATTCTGACAATACAGTATCCCGCCATGTTGGCCCAGAGATTCTGACAAGATAGCATCCCACCATGTTGGCCCAGAGATTCTGACAAGATAGCATCCCACCATGTTGGCCCAGAGATTCTGACAAGATAGCATCCCACCATGTTGGCCCAGGGATTCTGACAAGATAGCACCCCACCATGTCGGCACAGGGATTCTGACAATATAGCATTTTACCATGCCGCCCCCTGTGATGCCCCCACTATAACATCTCACAAATGGACCCCATGAATTAAGACCGCAAAGCTTCACGCCATGTTGGGTCTCTTTGATTCTGAAATTCAATCATCACAATATGCAGGTTCGTGAGTACCATTATAACATCAAAGAGACAATTAAAAGCCACAACAGCGGGCCTTTGAGTCTCTGGACAATGAAACCATCTAGTTGAGAGATATTTTATAGACCTGACCTTTATCAGTTTTGTGCCTCATTTTACAAATGTGTATACACTGATAATGACAACACATGGAAACATCAATTCTGATGGGTATTTTCTGAATATTGTAAAGCTACCGATCTTTATGTATACTATTCACACTTTGATTAGAATCAAATCATTGATTCAACAGAAAACTATGATGTGGGGTCTAATTTGGTTTAAATATCTAAGCTTATTGTAAGCATGGATTCTAGGTTTCAGTATGTCACTGCATCTTGTGGATCCCATACCTGCTATTGACAGGTGTTGTGTACTCGTAAATGACGCGTTCCATGATTTGCAAAATGGTTGATTGGTGCCATGAAAAACATTTTTATGGTTACTCATGTATCAAGTGCATAAGGTTAGATTAAAGTGGTTGTTTGCCTAAAGAAGGGTTACTATATTATAATTTATCCAGTTTTAAATGGATACAATTTCAAATTATAAATCAATGTTTAAGTAAAGTTGGGAATTTTTTGCGATCCTTAGAAAAGTGTGAGTAGTATATTTTACTCTTATAACACATAAATGCAAACACAAGATATTGTCATCTAAATGGATGTACAAATTCGATACATAGCGTAAAAGTCTGTTCGTCCTTGGCTGTATATTGTCAATACTTATGAGGACATTTTGCCTAGGTTGATGGTGTACACTGCATGTGTGATTACCGTGTGTTTAGTTCGTGGTAACATACATGATAATGGCCATTAATAAAGCGCCTGTTTACACACACGTGTGCATGTTCAAAGCGCTAACACGTACAGTGAACTTCGGTTACAACTATATTTAGTTATAACGGTAGTGGGTTATAAGCATTTGGACTGGACTCGCTCTGGAAAATATGAACACATCACTCCTATACTGTACACTCTCCACTGGCTTCCAGTCGAGTTCAGGATCCAGTTTAAACTCTTATGCCTTGTTTTCCGCTGTCTCGCTGGAACTGCACCTTCTTATCTATCCAATCTTCTAACCGTGTACACGCCTTCCCGATCTCTCCGTTCACAGGAAAAGAACTTGCTTGTTGTTCCCAAAGTAAAGACAGTGATGTATGGAAAGAGGTCCTTTGTCCATGCAGGATCTATAGCCTGGAACAGTCTCCCGCAGAGCCTCAGAGACTGTTGTGACTTAAAATTCTTTTAGATCCAATCTAAAAACACACATGTTCAAGATAGCCTTTGAACTGTAGCTCTTTACAATTAATCTCATCTTTATCTTGTGCGCTTTGAGCATGCTTGAGCATGGATATATGCGCGTAACAAATATGCTATTATTATTATTATTATTAGAGTTACACTGATGACACCAGGTGTTCGCGAAAAGAGGAAGCAATCGTTGATACTCATGTACACAATCACATGTACACCATTTTGAAATTCAAAACAAAAGTATGAAAAAGTGTAACGATAACACAAATGTTGTATGTTTCATACATAATGCTTTAACAGGAAACGCAGCTCTAAATAATCATTTTTCGTTTGTTCAAAGTAATTATTGCTCCATGATTGGGTGGTGTAGAATCTGTCTAATACTGTGACCAGCATGGTTGGTTCTACGGATCCGTGTAACATTATTATTGGTAGAATCGTCCAAAGGAGTCGGTATATTTTTATATACCTAATAGTATAATAATTACATGTCACTTAACGTGCATTAAGCTCATTGTTCAAGTATGAATGCAGAAGTTATATTTGTGTGAATCCTCTCGATAAGAGGCGGGTCTTGTTTTTGTCCCGATAAAACTACAGTAACCATTTACAATTCTTATTATCACGTTCACGAGCAAAATGTGTTAAATTATGGCCAGCAACTTGACACACAGAAGAAAGCAAGCTACAAAGAAATGTTTATGTTACTGGAAGGTTTCGAGGAAATAAATAAAAAAAATTAAGGTGCTAGAGTGTTCACGAGTTCATAAGCTCCCAAATTGGATCTGAAAGTGAATTTCTGCAAAAATATCTGGCAAAACAATTGTTCTGCAGACATTTCTGGCAAATATTTTTCCTGTTTTAATTTCTGGCAGAATTCAGCAGAAACTAGGTTCAATCTTCGGCTAGTTTAATTTGTATTTTTTTTAATGATGTTTTTCCCCTGAAAAAAACCTACTGGCTAGCTCTAACATCGTAAATTCCCCCTTAATAAAAAGCAAAGACAACGCAGGAAATAAACAAAACGTCCAAAGCAATCACCACAGAGTGGCGCAAGTACTAGACCATTCATAGAAATAACTTGGAATATACATCATCCCGCTGTTGAAGAAGAACTTTGGGATATGGGTTTGGGAAGGAAAAGGTATTTTTCAAACCATATATTTCGTGATTTTCGAGTCGAATTGTGGTGGTCAGGGTTTCCAGAAATGTAACTGTTGTCTTAACCAGTGTAAATCAATACGTTGTAAATGTTTTAAAGTCCTGCTGAAGTGTAATAGCTTGTATGATAACACTCTATCTTGTCCTAACAAATTAATTTTATCAGGAAATACTCTGCATTATAAATTTGGTTGGAAATTTTAGGGAATACATGAAATCCCTGGGGTCACAGGGATTTCATGAAATCACTGACTCTTTCAGGGATTACGTGAAATCCCTGGTTTCACACATTCCCTTGTAACAGATGAATCCCTGGAAATTGTAGGGAATACATGAAACCCTGCACATTACTATACCCGCAACTAGGTGTCTGCACGTGTTCGTGTGTCCACCATCTGGTCACCTGCCCACTAAACATGGGGTATCCGTGGATTGGTAGTACGTCAGCGTAGACAACCATCGACCACTCTCTACTGATGTTCAACGATTTGATGTTAAACTATTTATCTCATTAAAGATATAAAATATCAATAGTTGTGGCAGCCTTTTATTAAATATCCCCTATTTTTTTAGTAGCATATAATACGTGAATGACAAGTCTACAAGATGGACGCTCTGCTCACACCATCTTGTCTACAGCTAACAAACACGCCACCAGAACATCATTCCTGGAAATGGTTCAAAGTATTTTTGATATCAAGGTAGCCAGTTCAAGTCCTCGATATGTGATGAAAATGTCCAAAGTACATATACACTATTAATAGATTGAAAGTAAGCAACAGAATCACAATCATCAAACATTTAACGTTGGCCATAAATGTTCCAGGACAACTCTTCATCTCTTCCAACGTTCGAGTCATTACCATTCCATGCGGAAAGATACTAGCCGTGACACCACTTGCTTTTTGACGGTTAGTGCCCACAACGAAACGTCCAATAGAAAGTAATAAAGAAGTTGTATATCCATTGAAGTAATTCTCCTGTTGATCACGTGGTTTAGTTAACTGCTTTCCATTCTAGAAGTATCCAATCAGTTCTGTTCCTTTCGAGGCTTTAGGCAGTTAGTTAAGTCACTGAATGTTCCATACTTCGATCATGTCACCAGATAGATGTAATTGAGTGTTCCTGACTCTTTTCTTGAAATATTCAATCAGCTTCACGGCTTTAAGCCAATAGTTAAGACGCTTGAAACTGTAAACGTTTTTCTCATGACATAGCGATGAGGCTTATTGGTTAAATTATTAAACATGACGAGAGCCGAGTCGATGTACACGGGTGACATCATGACTGGCCCATGTCTTGATCTGTACACTGATGTTCACATATCTGGTACCTTGACCTTTCAATCAGAGTAATCTCCCTTGTTTCCTCCGTCACGTTATATAGAATAACGTTGTCATGCTGCTAAACACTTGTAGCTCTCACCGTCAGAGTGTGCTACATCCTCTTCAGCGTTATCTGTCATACAACCGATCCAACAAATCTTCGTATACATCATGCTCTGTTTATTCCTGCAGATTTGATGTCACAATGGTGATCACTCCTCTTTGATTTAGGTAACGAAATCATAAATCTTGGCTACAGATCTCGAACTATATTTGAGAGGCATTTAGCTTCCGTGGTCAAATTTCACTTGAGGTCACATGTTCACTGAGGTCACATTTCACGTAAGGTCACATTTTCTCATTTTAAGGAAAACATCAACCACATAAAACAAGTTTTACGTTTATATCCACTGATCGACAGTGGGTGAATAATTGTGTTCTTTGTCAAATTGTACTGGCTGGGGGCCTCTTGGTTCAGTAACAAGTCAATCCTTGAAGTCGACACCATTTCTTGTATTTCTGTAGTCATACTTGGTCTTCGCTTCAGATCTTAATACGACATTGACAAAATTTTGACTGGGAGCATTGGTCTTGAAAATAACAAGGGAAATAACTCCCGCCAAGATATATTACGGACAACAAAACAGTGCTTGTCCATTACATTGACAATCTTCACTTGGCAATTTAACTATTCTTTCAACAACAGTGCAAAACACAGAATGGTGATCATGACTGTGAGCAAAAATACTATCGTGAAACCAATCTTGTTTAAATATCTTGCGAGTTGTTTCCCTGTCTTCTTCAAAGGCGTCTGCTGTTTTACTAGTGTACTCTCTTGTTCATAATCTGATTTAGAGATGTCTTGTATTTGTCTTTGCATGAGGCGGTTTGAGAGGGAATCTGCTTCTTCGGTGGTCTGATGGTAAACTTGCAAAACGAAGACTGTTATCAAAGTTGTTGCGACTTTGAGGAACATCATTGTCAAGAGGTAGACACTGAAGATGCTGACAGTGTCTGACACTTCCGGTAGACTCCCTCCAATGACAGACAAGAACACTGCATAGGACAGCACTATGGAAATACATAGCGATACCTTC
The DNA here is from genome assembly GCF_003918875.1 of Haliotis rubra. Classification (NCBI taxonomy): domain Eukaryota; kingdom Metazoa; phylum Mollusca; class Gastropoda; order Lepetellida; family Haliotidae; genus Haliotis; species Haliotis rubra. The sequence goes on along the minus strand of NW_025767357.1, from coordinate 1,825,182 downwards.
TCCCCTGATTCAGGCGGAAGTAGAAACACACCAAGGTTAAGGACGGAGAGAAGCATGCCGGGAAGGATGTTGGTGATGATATAATACAGGTATTTCCGTTTGAAGACGAATGTGAAAACCAGCTCCGTCTGGATGTAAACCTCAGTATATGTATGAACAATAACCTCTTTTGATTTGTCCAATATTTCCCATTCTCCGTTTTGTTGAAACATTGACGATTCAATGTGAACCCCACCTGCTGTCAAATTGACTTGGGAAATTACAGTAACCCACTGAATGAGATTGATACTGCATGTTTGGGTGTCAAATGGAAATTTGGTCATGTCTAGAGAGCACTTGGTACATTTCTTCATCCCATGGTACCACTGGATCAATCCATCATCGTTCACCCTTGCTATTTCTCCGCTGGGAAGAATCAAAGATAAGTCTTCTAATCCATTTGTCAAACTCAAGTCCGGAAACCACAGTTTCTCCACAGGTATATTTATAAATTGTACACCACCATAGTCACTTGAGTTCCAGGTCATCAGGTCATCTTTCCATTCAAATTGGATGACTGCAGATGAAGCTACTGTCTGTGTGGTTTCGTCCAAGGCCTCCACTGATACAATGCTATAAGAAACTACTACCTCCACGGTATCGTTAGGATTCTTCCTGGGCCTGATATACGGTTTGTAGTGTTCCAGTAGGTCATTATACAAGGTGTACAGAGGACCTTGATCAGTTCCTGATTGTCGACCGCTCGTACCACAAATCGAGATGCATGCTGCTAGAACAAAATATAGATTAGACATTGTCACCTTGGTGATCAAAGATCCTTATATCTGATTAGAGTGTCTTCTTTTCCTGTTTGGGACAGGTTGGATACAGTTGGGAAGCTCGTGTGAAACCCTCTTGGATCTTCTACCATCCAGCAGATGCCCTGACTAATGATGAATATATGGTGGGTGTTATACACTGCCTTCTGAAAGTCACCACACCTGAATTCTGTAAAGAAAAATAGTCATTAAAAAGTGTCCGTTTTACATTACAAAAGTAGGGTGAAATCAGAAACGTCAGTAATAGAAACGTAACATGGAGAATAACGCTGCCCAGATTACCACATTTAACTACGACCAGCTGAGATCAATGTCAATATACAGGCGGTGTGATCAATAACATCATTTAGATTGTAAGGATAACTGTCACGTAGTGCTGCATGTGTGAACTGAAAACACTTTTGCGCTCATCTCACACCGACTGTATTTCTGCTTTTAAATGATTTTACTGTTGTGTATACAGACGCATCTCAGTTCGGACAGACAAATTGTTCTTTGCAGAGAATCAGATGTCCTGTGACGTCGACTGAACCAATTCATACATTATCATTCCAAATATACAAGCTCTCCTTCACTATGAAAGAGCAATGATTTAATTCAGATAAAGATTCTTCGAAGACTATAAACAGACACTTTAAGAGGAGGTTTATTATGGGCCTTGTAGTTTCGGAGATGACAGAACTACGAAACTTACAACTGGTCAAAGCTTGTTGACTGATCAATTTGAAAATATGCCAATACAATGGTACATGATCCCTGCACATCAAATAAAATAATGATGCATGCGGAATGGCATAGTAATCCGCGTATAATACGATACGGATTTCTGTTTGGAGTCTTAATTAAGATAACTGGCATTATCAATGGAACGTTTCAGCATCAGAGGCCTTGTACTTTCATTCAAAAATGCAATACCATACAAACAGTAGTGTTTTGGTGTCAGAGTTAGATTAGATCACAATTAGAATATGGTAAACAACATATTATATGCATAATAAATACCTAGTAATGAGCAACATTTCTAGATTTTGGAAATTAGTGATAATTTTTCAATGACACAATACAAAGTTTCAGTTTGAGGGGGTGTTTGGTAATGACAGACATATCTAAGGACATCGGACAATGCACAACAACATAAGCTTACTTGAGTATGAGTCACCAAACGAGGAGAGATGAAAGGACACTAACCGAGGCCAAATCAGTCGATGTCCTGCACTGTCAATCTACAGAATAAACATGAAGCTAAGTGGTGAAGGCAACAAAGGATGGATATAGTCCAACAGCTACAAAATCATTAAGATAATCAATACTTGGATTAAAAGTGTGGACAATTAGAAAAGCGATTCCATCGGATTAATGAACATGGGTATTCACTGATTTGTTTCATCTTGATGTAGAAGAACGAATGCGAGTGATGGATCTATTTTACTGATTTGGTAAAAATAGGTCATATTTGACATAGAAGACAAAACACGTTTGTACAGGAATATTGCTTACTACAAGAGAGAATCAAGAATAAGGAGCCACAGTCTGTGGATTCTGACAATGGGGATAGTGGATGGTTTCACTCAAAGTGAAATGCTCCACCTTAGACGACTGCACACTCTGAGGATCAAGAACCAATGTCCAAGAACCAAACGGAATCATGTTTATCAAAAAGGACTCGCATCGAGTCAAAAGAGGTAGCGTTTGATGACAAGGTATTTCATACAAATTTTAAGGGTGACATTGCTGAGCTGTTCTCTGTGTCAGTTGTCATTTCGGTGACAATTGCTAGGAATATGGCAGTGTCAATGAGTGAGTGAGTGAGTTTAGCAGCATTCCAGCAATATAACGTCGGGGGACACCAGAAATGGGCTTCACACATTGTACCCAATCGAACCCGGGTTTTCGGCGTGACGAGCCAACGCTTTTACATCTAAGCTACCCCATCACCCCTCAGTGAGTTTTATGGCTGTTCATCCCCAGTTGTCACAGTGGAAACTGGGTTCAGTTCACATGCTGTTAGAATAGTAGACAATCAAGCATTGCAACAGTTTTGCAGTGCGACCACAATGCAGAACCAAGATTAAAACACCACATTCACCATTAACAATGTCAAGTGGTTCAGACTCTGTTACAATTCAGTGTTCCAATTGGTTTGTGAATGGTTTGTGTAATCACTGATAGATGATTTTTCAGGATGTGTCTAATGCACCACTGAAAATAGTTGTATGCATGAAATGGCTCAAGATCAAGAACTATTCTAGCACAAATGGTTTCCTAGTATATAATTCACTACCGGGCTTATACTGTCATTATGAAACGATTTGCAACTGAAACGTAAGAACATCGAAGCATTTACAAATGCATTGAAACACAAGGAATCTGCCCTCACAACAGAAGAACATGATCGCGACATGCAGGTCTTTCACCTTAGAAAAATGACACTCACTGCAACGTTCACTGCAACACAAAATCCTAACCTGTGACCCTATTGTTCATCCATAGCCATTTTCGTTGACAGAAGCCGAGCAATAAGATCCTGCGTTTTCTTAAACTAATCGACTTTTTGCATTTATTTTGCTAACGTCATCAGTGGTTTCTCCACCGTTGCCGTAACGCTTTGTTCAATGATGCTAACATTTTTTTTCTTCAAATGGGTAATGGGTGAATGTTCCTTTGTCGGCAATGGTATGAGCGTTATAGGCTAAGAACTAGTTTGTACATATCCAGGGAATCCTAACAGGTGTGTGTCATCAGCTGGTCCTGGGTTTCCAGCATCAAGCGACAATATATGTGTCCGCACACATTATTGATGTCCCTTGGAACTGAGAACATAAACATCAGCTGCCACTTGCTCTTCGTCACCCAAGACTACAGGCTTTATGGCAATTACTACAAGATATTCAGGAAGAATAGGCTGCCATTCCACAAGGTGTCATTCGCAAGGGTCTTGGTTTGTATTCTTTTAATCACACGCATAACTCAACATATTATGACAGTGTATTTTATTTGCAATGTTGTAAGACATTGTTTTTGTTGAGAATGAGGAAAGGTTCCTCAATGACTCCTCACATTACGCAAAGACAAGATGTTGTTTGATGATCCTGATTATAGCCAGTAGGAGTCCGTTTTGGGAAGCTTTCACCATTGTTGCTTTGACCACTTTTAATATTATCATCACCGACAGCAATTACCACTGACTATTTTGCACTGTCACTCTATTTAGTACTGCCTTTGAAATTGCCTTGTAGTGATTTGTTATTGCTTTTCAACTTACCTAATAGAAAATAACATCTGTTATTTGTATAACAATTTCAGTACTTGATGGTGTCACAATGAATTCTTTTGCGTTTTGGTGTAATAGTTTAATAGTTTCAGTTTGCAAGTAGGCGCATAACAATACTGTACAATTTACACGATAGTCGTTCAAGTGTAGTATTGACATAATGATTTTAACCTTTCGCTCTGTGTCTCGTTGATGGGAAAAGTACATTCATAGACAATAATTTGACGTCAGACAAGAATGATTCAGCATTTGGTATTTTACTAAGCAAACAATCTGAATCACGCAAACACCGATACTTTTGAGCGTGAATAAATGGCTTTGGCTAACGATAATGCATCCCACATTATATTTCACGCTTCCTTAGGCTGGGCAAATTGTGAGAGGACAAGTCCACTATTTCCGGGGAAGGGGGGTTAATAGGGGTAATAATTACTATTGTTAATCTTGCTGCAGCTGATGTAAGGGCATTAACGAACTTCAATAATCAATGTCAACTTTCCCAGGATGTAGTTTTGATGGAATACTGACGAATGTCATCTTCTAATAGGAAATCAAGCTCAATCTATTCTCCCTGGTGAATGGAACCACCCAACGTTTTAATCATAGAAGTGCTATCGCCTGGGACATACACCATTAGTTCATTCAACGTTCACACAACATGATTCTGGGTGTGCTCGTTGTCCTTGTTTCAATATGTCGTGCCGCACTGTCAGGCTCCGAATCTTTGCCAGTGGCAAAGAACGAGAGTCAACTGTTTAAAGATATCTTCAGGAATTACGACCCTCTGGTTTGGCCAAACCAAAACAATTCTCCGAAGTGGAGCATTGACGTCTGGATGAGTATTAACTCGTTGGTTGATCTCAACGAAAAAGATCAAGTTCTAAGTCTGTCAGCCATGTTTGGACTGACGTGGAAGGAGCCTCTTCTCAAATGGGATCCGAAGGAATACAACACGGAGGTCATCTATGTGCCAACAGACAAGCTCTGGCTGCCAGACGTCATCGTGCAGAACGCCGTTTCCAATTACGGCCAAATTGGTAACAGGAACTTGAAAGTCTATCTGGAGTCGACAGGTACCATAATATGGTTTCCTGGGGACTTTTACAAGACCTACTGCAAGGTAGATGTCCGTCACTACCCTTTCGACACCCAGTACTGTAAGATGATCCTGCAGCCGTTGAGCTGTGAAAGGAAGATTGTAAACCTTGATCTAGCTCCAGAACCAATTGTGTACATGAATTATGAGGAAAATGGGGAGTGGGGCTGGAAGAAATAGTTCCACAAAAGGTTTGGCAAGACAGGGGCAGTCATTTCCGTGTGGAATTCACCTTAAACATGAAGCGTAAAACCTTGTTCTACATTGTCAACATGATCCTGCCAATAGTGTTTCTGTCTCTATTGAACTCCCTCGTCTTTGCTCTGCCTGCCAACTCGGGAGAGAAGATCACCCTCTGCATCTCTGTTATGCTTTCCTATGCTGTGTTCCTCACACTCGTCAACGACGCTCTTCCCGAGAATTCAGACGGAGTATGTTACTTCAGTGCCTATCTAGCTACTGAAATCTTTCTCAGCATGGCGGCCACCATCGTCGCCGTTGTCAACTTGGCATTCCACCACCGAGACCCAAGGTACATAAGGGCAACCCGCTTGCTGACGTATCTCTTGCCAGACAAGAAGATCAAGATCAATGCTGATGACATAGTCAAAGTCAAAACCATTGACCAGGCTCCCGATACACATGATGATTGCACAGGGATTAAAGTGGTTCTTGGGTCCGACATCGCTGCTGCGCTGGATGGACTCGGCTTTAAGGTGTTCACCATTGTCAACATCGTTGCCAGCATGTCCTTCTTCTATGCCATGTCTGGACTGTACTGATCTACCTTGTCAACAATATATTCAGTAAATAACAATGACAAAACCCTGTCCACTCCCGTAAGACAGTATCATCAGTATGTGTTTGTTTGACACCGCATTCAACAGTATTCCAGCTGTATATTGCGGTCTGTGAACAGTCGGGACTGGACCAGACAATCATTAGATATGATGACAGAGCATGTGTTTGTGAATGACTATCAAAGAATGAAATGTTAACCGTATCCTGCCTAACCAATAGCACCAGTCAGTAACATATGCAAAGGATAGACAACTTTTCACCTGAAAAATACGAAATAGTGATGAATTGTGAAATACATTCTTTAAAAGCGTATTATTTATCATCACTGTTTCAGGAATATTCTGATAATAATGTCTCAAGTAAACCAGTGAATCTAATATGTTTTACATTGTGTGTTTCTCACTACCAATCTGGGTAGTAGATCAGGGATCAGATTCGAGAACGAAATTTTAATAATCCTTTCTTTTGTCAATGTCTTAATTGTGTCTGTGATTCATCTTCTCACGCCTGCTGGTTATGTTTCGAAGGTTGTCCTAACACCTACCCATTTTGCAAACTCACTGTCAGCTTGAAATGTACCCAAGATCTAGTCGTCCACTACTCTTTTGGTCGTAGACTATGTGTTATTATGCTTGGCAAACGTCAACACCTGCAACGATGCTGTAAATACAGGAAATATGCTAAAGTACTGAAGTCACCATGGTCCTGTTTATAGGGACCTACCTTCAGCTCCTTGCATCTATAGTCCATATTGTATTGTGTATAGTGACTTCTGGGTATGGTTACATGTTGGTATTAAATACAGATGTGCGATACTGGAGTTGTTTTACTGTCCATAGTCGACATGACGTATTGCTTATATATCACGTATAAACTGTTTTCATTGCGGTATGGCTGAAACATTGCCTATGTAACATTAAATTCGAACTCACTCTCTCACCTACCACCAGCGTCTTGTTGGGGTAACTCTCGGACTATAGGATATTGGGTTACAACCTGTGCCTGTGAAGCATAATGCCTGGGTCAGGAACATTACATTCATGACACAAACTGAACCTTTGCCTATTGGGAGCAAGCTTGATTCTAAGTGGGCACGTTGATGTCTGATATCGGTCAGAGGAAAATGTAATATGAGACTGGTTGAAGCTGACTTTGGTTCCAACAATTATACCTTGCTGTTGCTGGTTTGGTATTTATTATCGAATGCGATGTCAGCACCATTTCTTTATGTTCTGTAATAATTCGTGTTCATTGTTTACGATGACTTTTGACATGGAACAGCACCATTCGTCTTGAATTCAACAAGGGGCATAACACCCACCTGATATTGGCCATTACGTTGACATTAACATAATTTCTTCAAATGACAATTTACTGTCATTTCAACAGTACTGTAAAGCATAAAATAGTGATCATGACTGTTAGCAAAATACAATTCAAACACTTGAAATCTGGCCCACAACAGATGCACAGGATGGCGACATCCGGGTCTTTTACTTTTGAAACAAGATATTCATGCAACATACACTCCAGCACAAATTCCTGTCCTGCCTCCAATTTGTGCACATCCACAAGCATTTAGGAGTTGTCAGGATCCGAGCAAGACGTTCTAGGCGTTATCTAACCCCAATGGACTTCAGCAGCTGCAGTGGTGTTGCTTACGTCATCAGTGGCGTCTCCAACGTTGAAATAACATATTGTTCAGTGATGGATATTGTTTCTTTCTTCAAAGGAGAAATGGGTGGATCCTCCTCTGTCGGCTACGAGGAAAGCGTTATACTGGGTAACTTGTTTGAGAGGCATTTAGAAGTTGGGGCAGTAAGGAAGGATAACAATATATGGATGAAGAACCTACACCGAAACGTCGCTCTCACGGCAATAAAGAAGTTGTTCATCCATATATTGCTATCCTTCCTTATACTGGGTGTTGCATAAAAGAGGTCGACATATTTGGTGTGGTAAGTCTCACAGGCGAGGAACATGTCTTGTTAATGTCCATGGAAACCTATCAGATGGGCATCATCAGGTAGTACCGGCTTTCCACCACCAAGCAACAGTGTTAGGGTCCACACACGGTACTGATGGCTTCGTAGCTCACAACATAACTCTCTAGCAGTCACCAGCTATCAGCGTCATCCAAGACTACCGTTATTACAAGAAGATGTTCAGGAAGAAAGGATGGGTGTCGTTCCACAGATTCTGGCATCTTCTAAGCACACGCGTAACTCAAGAATTACTTTTGCACTATGGGCGAGTATATCATTCATGCTTTACTCTTATAATAAGGAAGTCCTTATTCACGCACAGAAAACCATCATGATCCTTTAGATATATGGATGTTTAGCGAGAGCAGCTAATGCACATCCCAATTGCCAGAGTAAAGACTGTAAAGGATTGCTTTAATCATCTGATAATAAATACTGACACAAAATCCATACTAATTGTATCTTGATAGTTGGAATGTATGAAGCAAACCTTTGACTCAGCACGTGTGGGAACTGGAATACAGTTGCCATCCCACCTCAAATGTTACCATGGTAAGACCTAAATAAACGAGGGGTTATCAACGGCAGAAATGGATACGCTAGAGTACAGAGCAGTCATAAACTGTTTGATCCTCAAGGGCCACCCGGCGAAGCACACTGAAGAGCGATTGACCGCGTACGAGTACTGAGTCTCATGGGGTACTCGTACTGCTGTCAATCGCTCTTCAATGTGCTTCGCTGGTTGGCCCTCGAGGACCAAACGCTTTATAACTGTTCTCTACTCCATTCGTAACTACTCGCCTTTTTCCGTGACCTACAAGAAGAGTTGTACCCTATCGTACGCCATTATTGCCAAGAAACGTGGCAAACCAATGAAATCGCGCCTAGTAAAACGCATTTCGAAGCATGGAAATGGCGGCCCTGTTGAACTTTGTAACTTCGTTAAACTATGCAAAGCACAATTTAAACATAAACTTTGAGCTAATAGATCAGCAACTTTAAACACTGAAACATATTTACAAAGGGAATGACAATATTGCTGTTTTGCCCACGGGACATAGAATATTTTAGCAGGAAGAATAGAAGATGCTGTAGATTATCCTTGATTCTAGGAGCCATGTTTGCAAATTCAGAGTTCTCTTTCCTTGGTAATAGTACTAGACTATTTTCATATCCATGCCCATTTGCGTTTAGACAGGGCCCAGTCGTAAACATGGCCACGCGAGGGGTACGAGACGCCATCCGGCATTCGGGAATGTACGAGTAGTTACGAATGCTCTCTACTGAAGCTTATCCGTTTCTGCGGTTTATTTAGGTGTACATGTGATTAGATGTGACCGGAAACTAGCGACATGTGCATGTCTATGTTACGTTTATGTAAATGATATAAACCTTTATCATCATACAGTTATTTTTATCATGCACATATCAGAAGTATTTTAGGCACAACACTTTTGATAGGCCCTCGTAGTTATTTTGGTTGGGAGCTGTTTAAAATACGATCACGAATATGAAAAAATATTTGTAAATATTCATCTGAGCAGTACCCTAAAGTGGTAGCACAAATCTAAAAGACAATAATTCCACATTTCAACACGTGCAAGACACACAGAGATCTGCCTACAGGAAACTATCTTCCCTCGCTTATTGATGTATCAACTGAAATCGATGAGAGCAGGATTTTTGTTTGTGTTACCCCAGTATTGAAAACACTATACACGTAGATAAATCAATGGTAATTAGAATTCACTGCAATGATAAACTCAACATTTCCGGTTTGTTTTTCAGTAGGCCTAGTATAGTTTGTCATAGATTCGTGCTGTGATGCTCACTCATTTCAAAAACTAATCTGGGCGTATATACTCATAATCGTATGGAAAAAACAACTTAATGTTCTCTAATTCTGTGTTCTTCAGAATTGGAGGCTGATTCCACAACCCTGCTAGAACTGCTGGAATCATCGTTCGCGTTATTTGCGTTGTGGTTTTTAACTGAAAAGGTTGTATTTGTCGAGCAGCATCTACAACCAGGATATCATCTCTGTCCATAATTTTATAAATAACTGCTGATTGTCGCTTGGATTCCTCAATCGTGGCATTCAGTCAAGTGATTCGCGTTTCCATGATCTCCACGAATGTGCATCCACGCTGGTAAGGGTGCACCGTGTTTTGACATGTCAAATTCCGTTTTATTAACTGTTACGATTAAAGTATTATGAAAATAACAAAAGCATACATCCAAACTTGAGATTTCAAACGAACTGTTTGCCATATGCATTAATGTCTGCACGTACCAATACTGTACAATTAGCACGATAGTCGTGCAAGTGCAGTATTGACAAAACGATTCTGTTTCAAGCTTTCGTTCAAAGACTCATTACTGGCAAAAGTAAATTCATCAACAACAGTTTGACGGGAGATAACGATTCAGCATTTGTTATCGCACTGAACAAACAAAGTGAATCACGTAATACCAACAGTTAGGGCTATAAATACCTTTCTTTAGTTTGAGATAATGCTTCCTATATTTCAAGCTCCCACAGCCTCTGCACATTGTGAGAGGACAAGTCTACTGTTTCCCAAGGGGTAATATTTGTACTTTAAATATTATCTATTGTCGCTATCGCTGATGTCATGGCATTAATGAAGTACAATTATGAATAATAACACTTGGCTCTTTGTAAATATGAAGAATACGAACGGATGGCATCTTCTTAAAAAGGGTTACTTCTGACATAAAGTACCTTCGATTCTCCCTGATGTATGGAGACACCCAACGTTTTAATCATAGACGTGCTATCGCCTGGGAAAGACATCATCAGTTCATTTAACATGTTTCTGGGTGTGCTCGTTGTCCTTGTTTCAGTATGTCATGCAAAAATGTCGGGCCCCGAAACTTTGCCTGTACCAAAGAACGAGAGTCAGCTGTTTAAAGATATCTTCAAGAATTACGACCCTCTGGTTTGGCCAAACCAAAACAATTCATTGAACTGGAGCATTGACATCTGGATGAGAATTAACTCGTTGGTGGATCTCAACGAAAAGGATCAAGTTCTAAGTCTGTCAGCCATGTTTGGCCTGACGTGGAAGGAGCCTCTTCTCAAATGGGATCCGAAGGAATACAACACGGAGGTCATCTATGTGCCAACAGACAAGCTCTGGCTCCCAGACGTCATCGTGCAGAATGCCGTTTCCAATTACGGCCAAATTGGTAACATGAACTTGAAAGTCTATCTGGAGTCGACAGGTACCATAATATGGTTTCCTGGGGACTTTTACAAGACCTACTGCAAGGTAGATGTCCGTCACTACCCTTTCGACACCCAGTACTGCAAGCTGATCCTGCAGCCGTTGAGCTGTAAAAAGAAGATTGTAAACCTTGATCTAGCTCCAGAACCAGTATTGCACATGGATTATGAGGAAAATGGGGAGTGGGAGCTTGAAGAAATAGTTCCACAAAAGGTTTGGCAACACAGAAGCCGACATTTCCGGGTGGAATTCACCTTAAACATAAAACGTAAGACCCTGTTCTACATTGTCAACATGATCTTGCCAATAGTGTTTCTGTCTCTATTGAACTCCCTCGTCTTTGCTCTGCCTGCCAACTCGGGAGAGAAGATCACCCTCTGCATCTCTGTTATGCTTTCCTATGCTGTGTTCCTCACACTCGTCAACGATGCTCTTCCTGAGAACTCAGACGGAGTATGTTACTTCAGTGCCTATCTAGCTACTGAAGTCTTTCTCAGCATGGTGGCCACCATCGTCACCGTTGTCATCCTCGCCTTCCACCACCGAGACCAAAGGTACATAAGGGCAACCCGCTTGCTGACGTATCTCTTGCAAGACAAGAAGATCAAGATCCTTGCTGATGACATAGTCAAAGTCAAAACCACTGACCAGGCTCCCGATACGCATGAAGAAGGCACAGGGATTAAAGTAGTTGTTGGGTCGGACATCGCTGCCATGCTGGATAGACTCGGCTTAAAGGTGTTCACCATTGTCAACATTGTTGCCAGCATGTTCTTCTTCTATGCCATGCGTGGACTGTACTGATTCTCCAGGTCAACAATATATTCAGTAAATAACAATGACAAAACCCTGTCCACACCCGTAAGAAATCTCTGCTATCGGCACAGCTGTACCACTGTGACACTATCATCAGTATGTGTTTGTTTGACGCTGCATTCAACAGTATTCCAGCTGTATATTGCGGCCTGTGAACAGTCGGGTCTGGACCAGACAATCACTAGATATGATGACAGAGCATGTGTTTGTGAATGACTATCAAAGAATGAAAAGGTAACCATATCCTGCCTAACCAATAGCACCAGTCAGTAACATATGCAAACAGACAACTGTTCACCTGAAAAATACGAAATAGTGATGAATTGTGAAATACATTCTTTAAAAGCATATTATTTATCATCACTGTTTCAGGAATATTCTGATAATAATGTCTAAAGTAAACCAGTGAATCTAATATGTTTTACATTGTGTGTTTCTCACTACCAATCTGGGTAGTAGATCAGGGATCAGAGTCGAGAACGAAATTTTAATAATCCTTCCTTTTGTAAATGTCTTAATTGTGTCTGTGATTCATCTTCTCACGCCTGCTGGTTATGTTTCGAAGGTTGTCCTAACACCTACCCATTTTGCAAACTCACTGTCAGCTTGAAATGTACCCAAGATCTAGTCGTCCACTTCTGTTTTGGTCGTAGACTATGTGTTTTATGCTTGGCAAACGTCAACACCTGCAGCGATGCTGTAAATACAGGTGATATCCTAAAGTACTGAAGTCACCATGGTCCTGTTTATAGGGACCTACCTTCAGCTCCTGGCATCTATAGTCCATATTGTATTGTGTATACTGACTTCTGGGTATGGTTACATGTTGGTATTAAATACAGATGTGCGATACTGGAGTTGTTTTACTGTCCATAGTCGACATGACTATATGGTACTAATTGCTTATATATCACGTATAAACTGTTATCGTTGCGGGATGGCTGAAACATTGCCTATGTAACATTATGCAAAATACTATTCAAATACTTGAAATCTGGCCCCACAACAGATGCACAGGATCGCGACATCCGGGTCTTTTACTTTTGAAACAAGACATTCATGCAACATACACTGCAACACAAATTCCTGTCCTGCCTCCAATTTGTGCACATTCACAAGCCTTTAGGAGTTGTCACGATCCGAGCAAGACGTTCTAGGAGTTATCTCACCCTAATGGACTTCAGCAGCTGCAGTGGTGTTTCTTACGTCATCAGTGGCGTCTATACGTTGAAATAACATATTGTTTAGTGATGGATATTGTTTCTTTCTTCAAAGGTGAAATGGGTGGATCCTCCTCTGTCGGCTACGAGGAAAGCGTTATACTGGGTAGCTTGTTTGGGAGGCATTTAGAAGTTTGGGCAGTAAGGAAGGATAACAATATATATGGATGAAGAACCTACACCGAAACGTCGCTCTCACAGCAATAAAGAAGTTGTTCATCCATATATTGCTATCCTTCCTTATACTGGGTGTTGCATACAAAAAGGTCGACATATTTGGTGCTGTAAGTCTCACAGGCGAGGAACATGTCTTGTTAATGTCCATGGAAACCTAACAGATGGGCATCATCAGGTAGTACCGGCTTTCCACCACCAAGCAACAGTGTTAGGGTCCACACACGGTACTGATTTCTTGGTAGCTCACAACATAAGTCTCTAGCAGTCACCAGCTATCAGCGTCATCCAAGACTATCGTTATTACAAGAAGATGTTCAGGAAGAAAGGATGGGTGTCATTCCCAAAATTCTGGCATCTTCTAAGCACACGCGTAACTCAAGAATTACTTTTTCAGTTTTGTCGAGTATATTGTTCATGCTTTACTCCATATAATATGGAAGGCCTTATTCAAGCACAGAAAACCATCATGATCCTTTAGATATATGGATGTTTAGCGAGAGCAGCCAATGCACATCCCAATTGCCCGAGTAAAGACTGTAAAGGATTGCTTTAATCATCTGATAATAAATACTGACACAGAATCCATACTAATTGTATCTTGATAATTGGAATGTATGAAGCAAACCTTTGACTCAGCACGTGTGGGAACTGGAATACAGTTGCCATCCCACCTGAAATGTTACCATGGTAAGACCAGGTAACTCTATTGTGTGCATTTAACAGGCATATTTCATGTATTAAGATAGCAACCATATTGAATTTTCCTCGTGGACACTGGTTTTATTAAATCAAATAACCCCAAATGACAACCACAAATTTCAGAGGTAGGTAAATTACGACATAAAATATACGAGGGGCTATCAACAGCAGAAATGGATACGCTCGAATACAGAGCAGTCATAAACTGTTTGATCCTCAAGGGCCACCCGGCGAAGCACACTGAAGAGCGATTGACCGCAGTACGAGTACTCAGTCTCATGGGGTACTCGTACTGCTGTCAATCGCTCTTCAATGTGCTTCGCTGGTTGGCCCTCGAGGACCAAACGCTTTATAACTGTTCTCTACTCCATTCGTAACTACTCGCCTCTTTCCGTGACCTACAAGAAGAGTCGTACCCTATCGTTCGCCATTATTGCCAAAAAGCGTGGCAAACCAATGAAATCGCGCCTAGTAAAACGCATTTCGAAGTATGGAAATGGTGGCCCCGTTGAACTTTGTAACTTCGTTAAACTATGCAAAGCACAATTTAAACATAAACTTTGAGCTAATAGATCAGCAACTTTAAACACTGAAACATATTTACAAAGGGAATGACAATATTGCTGTTTGCCCACGGGATATTGAATATTCTAGCAGGGAGAATAGAAGACGTTGTAGACTATCCTTGATTCTAGGAGCCATGTTTGGTAATTCAGAGTTCTCTTTCCTTGGTAATAGTACTAGACTATTTTCATATCCATGCCCATTTGCGTTTAGACAGGGCCCAGTCGTAAACATGGCCACGAGAGGGGTACGAGACGCCATCCGGCATGCCGGAATGTACGAGTAGTTACGAATGCTCTCTACTGAAGCTTATCCATTTCTGCGGTTTATTTAGGTGTACATGTGATTAGATGTGACCGGAAACTAGCGACATGTGCATGTCTATGTTACGTTTATGTAAATGATATAAACATTTATCATCATACAGTTATTTTTATCATGCACATATCAGAAGTATTTTAGGCACAACACTTTTGATAGGCCCTCGTAGTTATTTTGGTTGGGAGCTGTTTAAAATACGATCACGGATATGAAAAAATATTTGTAAATATTCATCTGAGCAGTACCCTAAAGTGGTAGCACAAATCTAAAAGACAATAATTCCACATTTCAACACGTGCACAACACACACAGAGATCTGCCTACAGGAAACTATCTTCCCTCGCTTATTGATGTATCAACTGAAATCGATGAGAGCAGGATTTTTGTTTGTGTTACCCCAGTATTGAAAACACTATACACGTAGATAAATCAATGGTAATTAGAATTCACTGCAATGATAAACTCAACATTTCCGGT
The DNA here is from genome assembly GCF_003918875.1 of Haliotis rubra. Taxonomy (NCBI): domain Eukaryota; kingdom Metazoa; phylum Mollusca; class Gastropoda; order Lepetellida; family Haliotidae; genus Haliotis; species Haliotis rubra. The sequence goes on along the minus strand of NW_025767357.1, from coordinate 1,809,689 downwards.
TTGTTTTTCAGTAGGCCTAGTATAGTTTGTCATAGATTCGTGCTGTGATGCTCACTCATTTCAAAAACTGTAATCTGGGCGTATATACTCATAATCGTATGAAAAAAACAAACTTAATGTTTTCTAATTCTGTGTTCTTGAGAATTGGGGGCCGATTCTACAACCCTGCTAGAACTGCAGGAATCATCGTTCACGTTATTTGTGTTGTCAAAGAGTGGTTTTAACTGAAAAGGTTGTATTTGTCGAGCAGCATCTACAGCCAGGATATCATCTCTGTCCATAATTTTATAAATAACTGCTGATTGTCGCTTGGATTCCTCAATCGTGACATTCAGTCAAGTGATTCGCGTTTCCATGATTTCCACGAATGTGCATCCACGCTGGTAAGGGTGCACCGTGTTTTGACATGTCAAATTCCGTTTTATTAACTGTTACTATTAAAGTATTATGAAAATAACAAAAGCATACATCCAAACTTGAGATTTCAAACGAACTGTTTGCCAAATGCATTAATGTCTGCACGTACCAATACTGTACAATTAGCACGATAGTCGTGCAAGTGCAGTTTTGACAAAACGATTCTGTTTCAAGCTTTCGTTCAAAGACTCATTGCTGGCAAAAGTAAATTCATCAACAACAGTTTGACGGGAGATAACGATTCAGCATTTGTTATCGCACTGAACAAACAAAGTGAATCACGAAACACCAACAGCTTGGGCTATAAATACATTTTTTTAGTTTGAGATAATGCTTCCTATTATATTTCAAGCGCCCACAGCCTCTGCACATTGTGAGAGGACAAGTCTACTGTTTCCCAAGGGGTAATATTTTTACTTTAAATATTATCTATTGTCGCTATCGCTGATGTCATGGCATTAATGAAGTACAATTATGAATAATAACACTTGGCTCTTTGTAAATATGAAAGAATACGAATGGATGGCATCTTCTTTAAAAGGGTGTCTTCTGACATAAAGTACCTTCGATTCTCCCTGATAAATGGAGACACCCAACATTTTAATCATAGACGTGCTATCGCCTGGGAAAGACATCATCAGTTCATTTAACATGTTTCTGGGTGTGCTCGTTGTCCTTGTTTCAGTATGTCATGCAGAAATGTCGGGCCCCGAAACTTTGCCTGTACCAAAGAACGAGAGTCAGCTGTTTAAAGATATCTTCAGGAATTACGACCCTCTGGTTTGGCCAAACCAAAACAATTCATTGAACTGGAGCATTGACGTCTGGATGAGTATTAACTCGTTGGTGGATCTCAGCGAAAAGGATCAAGTTCTAAGTCTGTCAGCCATGTTTGGACTGACGTGGAAGGAGCCTCTTCTCAAATGGGATCCGAAGGAATACAACACGGAGGTCATCTATGTGCCAACAGACAAGCTCTGGCTCCCAGATGTCATCGTGCAGAACGCCGTTTCCAATTACGGCCAAATTGGTAACAGGAACTTGAAAGTCTATCTGGAGTCGACAGGTACCATAATATGGTTTCCTGGGGACTTTTACAAGACCTACTGTAAGGTAGATGTCCGTCACTATCCGTTCGACACCCAGTCCTGCAACCTGATCCTGCAGCCGTTGAGCTGTGAAAAGAAGATTGTAAACCTTGATCTAGCTCCAGAACCAGTATTGCACATGAATTATGAGGAAAATGGGGAGTGGGAGCTGGAAGAAATAGTTCCACAAAAGGTTTGGCAACACAGAAGCCGACATTTCCGGGTGGAATTCACCTTAAACATAAAACGTAAAACCCTGTTCTACATTGTCAACATGATCCTGCCAATAGTGTTTCTGTCTCTATTGAACTCCCTCGTCTTTGCTCTGCCTGCCAACTCGGGAGAGAAGATCACCCTCTGCATCTCTGTTATGCTTTCCTATGCTGTGTTCCTCACACTCGTCAACGACGCTCTTCCCGAGAACTCAGACGGAGTATGTTACTTCAGTGCCTATCTAGCTACTGAAGTCTTTCTCAGCATGGTGGCCACCATAGTCACCGTTGTCATCCTCGCCTTCCACCACCGAGACCAAAGGTACATAAGGGCAACCCGCTTGCTGACGTATCTCTTGCCAGACAAGAAGATCAAGATCCTTGCTGATGACATAGTCAAAGTCAAAACCACTGACCAGGCTCCCGATACGCACGAAGAAGGCACAGGGATTAAAGTGGTTCTTGGGTCGGACATCGCTGCTGCGCTGGATAGACTCGGCTTTAAGGTGTTCACCATTGTCAACATTGTTGCCAGCATGTTCTTCTTCTATGCCATGTGTGGACTGTACTGATTCTCCAGGTCAACAATACATATAGTAAGACGTGAAATTGACATTTAAAGTGATGTTGTTCCTTAAAACCTTTTACTTGTTGTACTCTCATAATGTACACTGTTGCAAACTACACAACTTCCAAGACTTAAGTTGACTCTCGCTTAACAAAACAATGATTAATATTGCAAAATGTTCTCTAACAGTTTATTAATAATCATCACTGTTTCATAAATTAGTGATTGTTTACTGTTTCGCACATTGTGTATTGCTCACTACCAATGTATTTATAGATCAGGATCGAGAACAAAATTTTAATAATCCTTCCTTTTGTCAATGTCTGATTTGTCTGCGATTCATGTTCTCACGGGGGCGGTGGGGTAGCCTAGTGGTTAAAGCGTTCGCTCGTCATGCCGAAGACTCGGGTTCGATTCGATTGGTGATAGAAATACAATACACGTTTTCTGTCATTGTAGTCACTGAAATGTATTAGGTATTTTCTCTAGTAATTTGAATTGCACTAAATGAAAGGTTCATTTGATCAATGAGTGTAATCTATAAATTTAACGCAATTTCCTGTTTTTGAAGAAGTGCCCCGAGATACCTTTTGGCCAGAATATACGCCTGTGAATATAAGGTGGTCAGATACGGACGATATTGCACATTTTTATAAAAGAATGATTCTTATCAAAAGTGTGGGTTAGGCGTCGGTTGATAATATATATATATTTTATTATGTTACTGGCGCCACCTGCAACTAAATATAATAGTAATTTTACTGGAGGCCTGCACGACCATTTATGGACGTAATGACATTGAATACATGTTCTCCGTTAACGAGCTGTTGAATTTACAATATCTATATTGCTCTTACGACAAGCATGGGTTCCTGAGATGCCAATTCTATCCCGGATCATAGTGGGTCCTAAGTACAAAAGGAAATTTCACATGTGTCACTTTATGACCAAAAGAACAAGGTGTGTGGCTTGTGGATACATCTGGTTTATGGACGTAATGAGCGTACAGTAGAACAGGATTAGGCATTAAGGTGCGCTTGGTGCACCCTCCACAGTCAACAGTTGATATGATAGGGACTCGGAATAAAGTACTGCGGCTTGTTCTGTATTGCATTGTCATCTTGGAACTGGAGGCCTGGACCACGACCAGCCATGATCGGCACCAGATCCTCGACAAGAACATGTCATGATATCACGCTGCATTGCGCTTCCCATGAATTACGAGAAAACGTGAGCGCACGTGCCCAGACTATCAAAAAGAGCCACGTGTAGTGCAATAAGATTCCTATCATGGTCTCCCTTTTATACAACAAAGAGTAAGTGAGTGAGTGAGTTTAGTTTTACGCCGCACTCAGCAATATTCCAGATATATGGCGGTGGTTTGTAAATAATCGAGTCTGGACCAGACAGTCCAGTGATCAACAGCATGAGCATCGATCTGCGCAATTGGAAACCGATGACATGTGTCGGTCTACTCCCATTTCTGAGAACTCCCAGTTGTGAGACTCCCAGTTGTGAGACAGTGGAGTAGGTACTTAGCAAAGAAAACACACCTTACTCCCCTATCTGATAGAATGGATAAACCCCAGCTAATTATGGATTAGCTATTTAACTGAATCTTGTGGAGGTAACTTAATGAAACTCTTAAAGATAAAGTAATTAACCTACTCAGATAAATGGCTTAAAAACATAAACACTTTGTGTAGGTAACTTCGTGATCATTTGAAAGAGAAATTAATTTACCTACTCAGATTTACGTGTTTGAAAAATCTAGCAATAACTGTTGTAAAAATAATTAATCCAAATGTATTTATTAACCTTTGACTGCTCTTTCCGATCACAATTATGGCAGGCCTTCAACAAGTAGAATATATCAGCAGTTCACGATAATCTTTTTCAGTATTTCAGTATCTATTGAAAACAATAAATGCTCTTCAACGAACAATGTCTTCTGTGTTAATAAACTCATCAATGAACTATGCCTCCTGCGGGTACTCTTCAGCAACAGGGCTGTTCCCACTTTCATCGTAGGGATGGGAAAGCACCACCTGTGTGCACTGAACCATTAATTAATGTGTCTCACAACTGGGAGTTGTCACAAATGGGAGGACACCCATGTGTCAACCAAGTCAGCGAGCCTGACCACCCGATCCCGTTAGTCGCCTTTCACGACAAGCATGGGTTACTGAAGATAAATATTCTAACCCGTTAATACAACAGTGTTGCTCGAACTGAATAGTATCGAATCCTAGGGACAATGCTACAAATGGCCAAAAGGTCGCATTGTCGCGCATTGGTTAATTTTGCCCCTTTTCGCTTTAACGCGACAATTTGACAACGCGACGATGTCCCTTCTAGGATTCCATAATATAATCATAAATTTCTGAAACATACAACTTAATATACTCTCTATTCTGTGTTATTCACTTTATCAGAATCGGGGCCCGTTTCAGCACAGCTCGAGCTGCTGGAATCCCCGTTATTGTTCACATCATTCGTGTTGTCACTATGTGGTTCAAACTGAAACCTAAGCAATATCTACAGTCTGGATATCATCTTTTTCCATTTCGTTCCATAATATATAAATATATAAATAACTGCTGACTGTCAGCTAATTGTCGCTCGAACGACGTCGACTAAAGAGTATGAAAATACCAAAAGCATGCATCACCTGGCCTTCAAGCGGACGGTTTGCCATATCCCTTAACGCCTGCATGTAACTATACGGTACAATTAACAAGATAGTCGTGCAAGTGCAGTAATGACAAAATAATTCCTAAAATCGCAAAGGTAAATTAATGAACAATAGTTTGACGTCAGACCACAATGAGTCACTGTGTTCTCTTGTACTAAACAAACGCTCCGAATCACGAAAACTAAACAGTTTGGGCTATGAATACATTTCTTTGGCCTGGGATGATGTTATTGTATGTGAAGCTCCCATAGCCTATGCGAATTATAAGAGGACACGTCTACTATTTCCCAAGGGGTGATGTTTTTACTTATAATATTCTTTATTCTCACGGAGCAGATGTCCAGGCATTCATAAATTTCAGTTAGAAATAACACTTAACTTTTACAAGGTATCAATTTGAAAGAATATGTCCGAATGTCATCTTCTTATAGGACTCATCCCGAGATCAAGTACCTTCCAATCTCCCCCTGTGAATGGAGACACCCAGCGTTATTATGATAAATATGTTATTGCCTGAGAGAGACATCATTAGTTCATTCAGCGTTCACACAACATGTTTCTGGGTGTGCTCGTTGTCCTTGTTTCAGTATGTCGTGCCGCACTGTCAGGATCTTTGCCAGTACCAAAGAACGAGAGTCAACTGTTTAAAGATATCTTCAGGAATTACGACCCTCTGGTTTGGCCAAACCAAAACAATTCTCCGAACTGGACCATTGACGTCTGGATGAGTATTAACTCGTTGGTGGATCTCAACGAAAAGGATCAAGTTCTAAGTCTGTCTGCCATTTTTGACCTGACTTGGAAGGAGCCTCTTCTCAAATGGAATCCGAAGGAATACAACACGGAGGTCATCTATGTGCCAACAGACAAGCTCTGGCTCCCAGACGTCATCGTGCAGAATGCCGTTTCCAATTACGGCCAAATTGGTAACAGGAACTTGAAAGTCTATCTGGAGTCGACAGGTACCATAGTATGGTTTCCTGGCGATTTTTACAAGACCTACTGCAAGGTAGATGTCCGTCACTATCCTTTCGACACCCAGTCCTGCAAGCTGATCCTGCAGCAGTTGAGCTGTAAAAGGAAAATTGTAAACCTTGATCTAGCTCCAGAACCGGTATTGCACATGAAGTATGAGGAAAATGGCGAGTGGGAGCTGGAAGAAATAGTTCCACAAAAGGTTTGGCAACACAGGGGCCGTCATTTCCGTGTGGAATTCACCTTAAACATAAAACGTAAGACCCTGTTCTACATTATCAACATGATCCTGCCAATAGTGTTTCTGTCTCTATTGAACTCCCTCGTCTTTGCTCTGCCTGCCAACTCGGGAGAGAAGATCACCCTCTGCATCTCTGTTATGCTTTCCTATGCTGTGTTCCTCACACTCGTCAACGACGCTCTTCCCGAGAACTCAGACGGAGTATGTTACTTCAGTGCCTATCTAGCTACTGAAATCTTTCTCAGCATGGCGGCCACCATCGTCACCGTTGTCAACCTGGCATTCCACCACCGAGACCCAAGGTACATAAGGGCAACCCGCTTGCTGACGTATCTCTTGCCAGACAAGAAGATCAAGATCCTTGCTGATGACATAGTCAAAGTCAAAACCATTGACCAGGCTCCCGATACACATGGAGATAGCACCGGTATTAAAGTGGTTCTTGGGTCGGACATCGCTGCCGCGCTTGATAGACTCGGCTTTAAGGTGTTCACCATTGTCAACATTCTTGCCAGCATGTCCTTCTTCTATGCCATGTGTGGACTGTACTGATTCTCCAGGTCAACAATACAGATGGTAAGCCGCGACATTGACAATTACATTAATGTTCCAACTTTTTGTCATGTTACGTGTTAGAGCCTCATTGTTTATGTTGTTGCAAGTACACAACTTCCAATGCTTAAACTGACGCTCACTATACAAAACAGTTATTAGTAATGCGATATGTTCTTTAACAGTTTATTATTAATCATTACTGTTTCATAGACGTTATTGTAGTATACCAATGCACGTTTACTGTTGCATATTTCTCATGACCAATGCAAATAGATCAAGATCAAAACGAAACATTAATTATCCATCGTTCTGTCAATGTCTGAATTGTGTCTGTGATTCATGTTCTCACGCCTGTTGGTTTTGTTTTGAATGTTGTTCTAACCACCTATCACTTTTGCAAAATTATTGTCCCTTGCATAATGTATGAAAGTCCACGTCGAGCAGGAGAACCCTTGTCTACCAGTCTTTTGATCGTAGAATATATGTTCTTTTGATGCTTGAAGGCCAACACCTGCAGCGTTGCTGTAAATCCAGGTGTTTTGCAAAAGTGCTACAAGTCCTCATGGTCCTTGATATGGTGATTGTATTGTAAATAGATATTGCTTTGTATGATTTCATGTTTGATTTAAATACAAATCTGTGATACTCAAGCTGTTTTACTGTTCTTTGGCGACATGACTTTAGTTACTTTACTTATAAACTAGCGTTTATGCAAAAACTGTTCTCGCTGCGGTATGGCTGAAATATTTCCTATGTAAAATTACATTTTAACTCACTCACCTACAACCAGCGCCTTGTTGGCGTAACTCTCAGGACTACAGGATATTGTGCTGCAGCCTGCATGGGTGCACTATCATGCTTTTGTCAGCAATATGTACTTGCCTGACATGACCTGAACCTTTGCCTGGGACCGCCTCCGTGGTGTAGTGGTTAGAGCGTCCGCCCGGAGAGCGGAAGGTCGCGGGTTCGATCCCCGACCGCGTCATACCAAAAGACGTTAAAATATGGTACTTGTTGGTCCCTGCCTGGCGCTCGGCATTAATGGGTACAACAAGGACTGGTCGGCTCGGAGTCAGTAATGTGTCTGAGTGGGGTATTCATGCTTCACTGCGGCATGGTATCTCAGTGGGCTAGCACTATAAAACCAGCTTCAGTCTGGGCTAATACAAGCAGCCGCACATACACATACACACGCATGCACGTCGTCATATTAGCAAAATATTCTCAAGCACGAAGTTAAACACAATTTCACCTCACCTCACCTCACCTCACCTTTGCCTGTTGGGTGCAAGCTTGGGTTTTAAATGGGTACGTTGATGCCTGATATCGGTCAGAAGAAATGTCAGTTGACTTTTGGTTGCAACAATGATACCTCGCTGTTGCTTGGTTCAGTATAGAAAACACGATTATTCCATATGACCAACATGCCGGGGTTTCTGTAGACTGAAAACATTTAGCGTTGTTTAACTTTTATGAAGATGTATATCTTACAAAACGCTTATTGATGGAAGGGTTCTCACTTTTCAACTTCTGTGAAACTGATCAATGGCGGTATGGTGCTGACAAATGGAACCATCAATAGGATGAATCAGACTAGGATTCGAGCTGTGATCATTAGTGTTGGAGATGCCTTGTGGTGACATTGAGTTTGTAGTGCTTGAATTACATGGTCATCCTGATGTTTAAAGACATTTTAGGGCGTCATAGTTGCAAATGTGAATCAAATGAGATGTCAAATATCAACATCAGGTTCAGAACCTATGAGTGAGTGAGTTTAGTTTTACGCCGCTTTTAGCAATATTCCAGCAACGTCATGGCAGGGAACACCAGAAAAGGGCTTCACACATTGTACCCGTGTGGGGAATCGAACCCGAGTCTTGGGCATGACAAACGAAGGCTTTAACCATTAGACTACCCCAACGCGCCTCTTCAGCTTGAACGATTGTGAGTGGTGTGGATTCATAAGGCTTTTCACTGTTCAGTTTAATGATCATGTTAGGAAGGAGAAAACCTTTAACCAAGATCACAAACGCTTACCTACCATGGCTGAACAACTATGGATCACAAAGTGGGCGATTTATTATCGAAAACATTATGATCGGATTCCGTAATCTAGGAGTCGCATCTAAAATCTTAGGAAGGAGATCGAAAATAATCATTACGACTTTTGGAAGCTGGAAACTTTTATTATTTGGTCTAAAGCCTGCGACAACATGTCTATGTGGGGCGCGGTGGGCGAGCTGGCTAAGGGGCCAGGCTACAGATCCAGCGAGGTTGAGGTGCCGGGATCGAGCCCACCTGTGACTTGGTGTAAAAAACCTTGGAGTCAACTTTGTGTGCAGACTCTTTCAGTGTAGTCACAACCCCTAGTGTACAGTACACAACCCTGTGCACTTAAATGAACTCACGAATCCGTTGGTATATGACCAGATGGTTGACACATGAATACGTGCACACACCTAGTTGCGGGTACAGCAACGTGCAGTGAAGTTGGACAAAGTACTGTGGCTATGTGTCCCAGTCCACCCAGCTGTAAATGGGTACCTCGTTAGGATGAGAAAGCCACAATAACTCTGTGCGCCTAGTGGCAGCAAGAGTTGTATACTCCCCAGGGAGTTGAGATTGATAATACGAAGTGCCGTAGAGATTGACATCCAATGATTTAGGGAAATAATACCAGCGCCTTGAGCATGCACTAGTTGCCTGGATATGTGCGCTATATAAATATCCTATATAACATTTCAGTATATCATACAAGAGAATGCTATACAACATTCTAAACGTTTCTGACAAGTAGAAGTACGCCATGCGTGTTATTCCATGTTTACTCTCCAGAGAACAGACAACCATTTGTCATTTGTCGGTGTCCTATTCTCATTAAGTATGAATACATACGATTAATCGATGGACAAACTATTCAATCAGATTTAGGGCTGACTTAACAAAATAGTCATGCCATGAAGAGTATGACATGACCACATCAGCTCATTATTATTTCAAATCATTGCTATTACCGATAGAAGCCTGGCAGATCCATAAAACAGTTGTGCAATGTTTGGGGAATACTTGGCATATGGATAATGAGATGAGGATATATGGTTCGCGTTCAAGAATAATAAACGTGCACACTGATGTGTATGTGTGTAAGTAAAACAGGTTGTAAATGTCGTAAAAGCCAACAATAACTGAATTGCTGCACAGCAATAAGAAGAAAAATGTATTTCTGCTATGCCCACACATAAAACATCACTGGGTGATAAAAAGCCAAAAGTACTATTTCCACAAAGTAACAAAATGAAAATGTTTAATATTTCGTTAATAATCTATTTCCACATACATGTGGTAAAACGCCAATAGTATTTCTACACAATAGCATGTGTTCCGTTACAATTTCATCACGAATTCCCACATGAAAACAAGTATTTCTATGCAATAACGAGATGAAGAATATGCAACCTACCCAAGTCTCCTCGCGGTCTTCAACAGTATTCGCTCATGACTCCTGCGAACGGCCGCATCACTGACCTACTTTTCGATATCTTTTTTACATTTATGTGTGGCACTTGATGGAGTCGTCCAAAGCCACTTGATGCTCTAGTACGTCAAGCCGAGTTGACAAGTCAAATCTATCCACATATACCCTTCCACCGTCGTACTCCACGCTGTCTCGAAGTTGAACTTGACGTTATTGCAAGCTCCTTCATTAGCTTAAGTGCCCTTAGTTCATTTTGTTTTGCACTCTTCAAAACGGGAAGTGCATTGCATTGAACAATGAGAATGTTGATTTAGTTTTCCATTAAACATTCAACGTACATCAGAGCATCATTTATTGTTCGTTGAGTCGGCATACCCGCCTCAAACAAAGATGGTAGACCAAGGGTCACCATCCCTCCCTCCACAAGATCGACACATCGACATGCTACTGCTACCGGGACTGCAGGTTTGTTCGAGGTTTGAGGGGGTCTTGGACAAAACAACCAGGATTCATCAGCGAGAAATAAAACCACAAGACCGGTATCGTCTTTGTATTGAAGGGTTGGCATCGTCGTCAACTGGTGCGTGGAGCAACGCCGTACAGGCAATGAGAAACTTGCGGTGCAGTGATGAATCAGGATTTCTTCTCCAACGCCAAGACGACGGACAGCGTGTATTCCGTCGTCAAGATGAACGCTGTGCACCAGACTGCGTTCCAAGGGTCGACATGTGATGAAGGAAGCCATATCCTACACACAGAACTGTCTTGGTGGTGGTGGTGTTGGTGTTGGTGGTTCGGGGAAATCTGGGAGCAAATCACACATGGGTAGTTCTTCAACGTCATCTTCTTCCGATTATCAACAGAGGAAGTTGTTTCAACAAGACAACGCTACACCACACTGTTGACTCCATTCATAATGAACGTCTTTGTCTTGCAGTGACTGTATACAGAGATGTCACAGAAACCGATGGACAGCCATGTTGGCTGTGAGGTACTGCCTCGGAAGTGTCCAATCCTCTCGACATGGACAGAATTGATGTTAACATAAGGATTCTGAATCTGTTAATGCTCCCTGGAATTCGCTTCTTGAAAACTGAGGTAATGTCAGAGAGCCATATGTCAGGGTTGTCAGTCGTTGCAAATTATATGATAAAAACCTAATTCACATCCCTAAGTTTTCGTCGTCAAAGACATCAGTGAACACATTTCACAGTGTCTGTGTGAACTGAGTCCATGTAATGTATTCGGCGCCTTCACATATAACACATTATCAAAAGAGACTCCAGATAGCATTGCGTCGTGGAATTTATATAAAGTTATTTTTACCATCATCTTTAAACTTTCAAATATAAAGAGGACGAAAACCTTAGTCGCACAGAATCAAAATCATTACATAAAATACTTTATTGCACAAAAATATGATTGTGTTCACAAAATGTTAAGAGTATATAGTACAAGATTAGATAAAGCTTCAAACCAGAGGAAAACTTGCTCCTTGTGACATTGAGTTTGGAATGGCATCTTGGCATTATATCATTGTGTAAATATGTTCGTGATGATTTCATTTCCTTTACATTGAATATGCATATCTAAGAACGTATTCGGACGTTTCACGTCAGACGGTTCGACCTATCCGTACCTGTAATACAATTGTCTGCATTTCGTTGCCATTTTCCAGCACGACAGTATATTTTGAAGTTTGGTTGTTTGATGCATGACATGACATGACATGACATGCGTAACCTTGTGAGCGTTAGGTGGCAATATAATGTGTATTATACCCACAAACTTTATCAGACAAGTTTGATTACTGTCAAAATCTCTCATTTAAAAACATGGTACTTGTAAAACACATACAGTCTATCTGTTTCAGAGTAAAATGTTTGTAACCAAAGAAGAAACCTTCGAGACCTGAAACTAATCTCACATTTTTAGAAACTTGCATCTTCTTTGCATAACTGTAAGCTGTTTCTTCACCCTCCCCAAACAACAACATCCGTTTAATTCAGCTCCTTCTTGTTTAATATGCCAGTGGGAGTATGAGTTCAGCAATAGTCTAGTAATGTCGTACACCGGAAGTGACTTCCCACAATGTACCATGTCGAGAATCGAACCCGGTTCTTTGGTATGACGAGTAAATGCTTGAACCACCAATCTAGCACACAAATGCATCCTGTTGATCTAATCATCTATACTCTCCCGTTCTCAAACTTTGGTGGTCCCCATCAGACTGTGATCTTCATGTATTGCCAAGCTCTTCCCACGAGCACCTCTTCCTGGGGCGATTGAGCAAGCAATTTCATCAAATGTCTTGTTCTTCGTTTCAGGAACGTAGAAGGAGAAGAAGATGAGGGCAGCAACCAGAATGGCCACAAACAGCAGATAGGTGTAGGCCTGGAGTCCATCCTACAAGAAAAACATAAATAACAGATAACTTCTTTGAGAGGTAGTTAGAATGAGTGAGTGAGTTTAGTTTTACGCTGCACTCAGCAATATTCCAGCTATATGGCGGCGGTCTGTAAATAATCTGGATCAACTTCTTTTAAGTGGAATTTAAGGAACTTCATTATTCTTTATTGCAATAGATTCGACTTTTCTGTGTAGATCCTAGCACCATTATCAATCAAATGATGAGTCTGGACCAGACAATCCAGTGATCAACAGCATGAGCATCGATCTGCGCAATGGGGAACCGATGACATGAGTCAACCAAGTGAGCGAGCCTGACCACCCGATCCCGTTAGTCGCCTCTTACAACAAGCATGGGTTACTGAAGATCAATTCTAACCCGGATCTTCACGGATGAGGTAGTTAGAAGCTGGAATGGATGGACAACTTCTTTATTGCAATGGAGGCGACGTTTCGATGTAGACGCCAACACCGTTATCATATCTTACGTTGCATCCTTTGTTATAAATAAGTTGTCCATCTATATCTATCTATCGTTTATGTTTGAGACATCGATAAATCGGATTATGTATTAAAAAATTCAAATATATTTCAAGGTCTGATGTCCATCGTAAATACACATGAGATAAGATTGCATTAAATTTCAAATAAAATATACTCTTCAAAAAGGAAACTATACATGCTGTTTTGGAGTTTACTTACTGAGTGCATATAACTGATTCAGATATGACATCATTGCTCAGTTACAGTAAAATCATCACTTTACAAATTTCCAAAACACGATTATCCAGAAAGTGTTCGGCAAAACCACAGAGGGCTATTAAAGTCACTTGGTCAGAGTAAAATGTCAGTATCGGGTGTGACCACCATGAGCATCGATAACAGCTTGGCAGCGGCGGCCCGTAGAAGAAAAGAGATGCCGAATGCTGTCTTGAGGAATGTTTTGATACTCTTGCTGAAGTGCTGTGTGTAGTTCTTGTAGTGTCTGAGGTGGCGGATTACGCTGGCGCAAGCGTCGATCAAGAGTATCCCATAGATGTTCGATGGGGGACAAATCGGGTGATCGAGAGGGCCAAAGTAACACCTGAACATTGTTTTGCTGGAGGAAGTCCTGTCAAACACGTGCACCGTGAGGTCGAGCATTGTCATGTTCCAAAGATCAACCGTTGACGTTGATGAAGGGAACGACGTGACGTTGAACTGGTCTTCTTTCCATAGCCAATTGCGCACTGTCTGGTCGGATATTCAGCGCAGTCCAGGGATTTGGATTGTTGTGGATGATGCGGCCGTTTGAACGAAAATGTCTCAACCGGACGAAGGGATCCTGGGCGGCGGTGGTAGCTCGACCTGACCTGGGTATGTCATTAGCACCCCCAGTATTGTTGTATCGGGTCCATAAGTTTGTGATGGTCTGTCTGGACACGCTGAAGTGCCTTGCCACCTCATGCTGCGATGCCCGTCCTTGCAAACGGCCGATAGCGTTGTGTCGTTGAGCTGCTGTCTTTTCATTCTCTTGTTGTCTATAGTAGCTTAAAGCAATGCATGTGGAGTACCATTGATGTGGCTTTTTAAAGCCAACAGTCATAGGCTTAAGCTCAAGGCGATACACAATTTAATGATGCACCTGCATTTCATGTAGGGTGCGTTTTAGCGATTCACTACAGACGTGAGTGTAACGTTACGTTTTTGTTCAACGTGGGGTTTTTTCAAACCTTTTGTCGTCGGCAACCATTCCCCCACATGTTGGGATTCAGCATGGATTGGTTTGTGTCAAATATTTGCCTAAAATTCAAATAATTTTTCATATGTATAGTATGCTTTTAAAAAGGAATTCCTTGCGTATTTATAAAGGAAATTGAATCAGTATACATATATTAGGGTATACACTTTCATTGGTTGGCCTATTGTCAGTTATTCCACATCTGCACGATTCCTGCTACCTACCCTGAGGAACGGAAACGTCCACGTGAGGATGAAGTTGCAGATCCAGTTGCAGGCAACGGAGAGACTCATGGCGGCGGCACGAGATTCCTGTCTGAAGATCTCAGTAACAATGGTGAATGGGATGGGGCCTAGAACATTGCAGGGTTACAATTTCTTCATATCGAGAAACTCAAGGGAGCTCCAGGGATTACAAAAGTGAAGGGCATACATGATGTATGTAGAACATTCACAATCTATAGATCAGTCAAAATATATATTTTCCACATCTTTTCAAATGACTTGGACATGATATCGTGAACGAATTACAACATAGCAACTATGTCACCATGCTAAAGTATCAATTGAGACGATTGCGGCGCAACTCCAATGACTTTCGTCGTAAGCAATATGCAGAGGTCGTGGTATTAGAATGAAGTCACTTTTAGCATTTAATACAACACTGAATCTTTGACGTTTAATCAATACTTTTCATCTTCATATGAGTGATGTATGATATATCTTATGTCGCATTTGGAATACCAATACAGAATGGTTGGAGCTGTACAGCGAACACAAAAGACATTTTGGCTGAAGTTGTTCGAGGCATACACAAGAACTTACCAAGACCAAGTGTGAATCCCACGATGTAGAGAAGCATGAGGACGATGCACACGATGGCAAACGTTGAATGGCTGTCCTGAAGTCAGATTTGTATCTTGTGGAACTCTCTAAGATATTTCTTGACAACCATTGACCGGTAAGTGATTCCCAGAAACAGTTGTTTAAATCTTTGTAGTTAATTCTTGGACATTGCAGGTGAAATTGGACATGACTTACCCAGCAAAATTCACCATTTAAGGACTACTCCAAAGGACCTTGTAAACTATGTGTCACCAGTTCTAATAGCTTGCAGCTAGTCATGAACAAAACTAAACTGCCTAATGTGGTTACATATTCTGTCAGTTGTATTCAGTTCAAAACCAGAAACAGAGAACAGGTTCAGGATTACTTACCCTCAGTGAAAAGTCGAACTGCAGCTGTAGGAAGATTGTCATGAGCACAAAGGATACAGCCATGATAGATATCGACGACAGCAACAGAGGACGACGTCCTAGTTTCTCCATCAGAGGTATCTACAACACCAACAAGTCATGAGTTTCCGTGTTATCCCCGTTCTCTTTGAGTTGTTTTAAATTAAAAAATAACACCTTCCATAAAACATTCTTTCCCAAGAATGAAAGATTTCAGTTATCCTTAACAAAAATCTTTTATTTGTTATCATTAAGGTTTTTTGTGTGGTTTCTCGAATTTCGACCAGATCTTCATTATGAAAGGGAGATAATTCAATAGTCTGATTCTGATAGGAAAATGACCATAAGTAACATTAATGGAGCTTATGTCTGTTCAGACCATGTGGCAAGCGTGAACGTAACGTACGACGATGATGGCTACAGTAACGTTGACAGATCCTGTGCCGACAATGACATATGGGATATATGCTGCCGAAACATTCGCTTGTGCAAAGATGAAGGCTGAGTATGACATCACCTGCAGGACAAGAGATAAGGGATGAAGCACATAACAATTCGTAATACACACGGACAGTGTACACACTGACTCACTCACACACACATAAGGGTGAGTTATGTAAAGCCAAAAGGAAAGCGTACATTGCTCATATTTAAATAAATTTCGGAATATAACGACAATCACACGATTCCATGTAAACTTAAATTGGTGGATATTGAGGTCTGAGATCATAGGAAGACGGAAGAACAGCATGTCTTATGCCCATATCATTGACAGACCGCCTCCGTGGTGTAGTGGTGAGAGCGTCTGCTCGGAGTGCGGAAGGTCGCGGGCTCGATCCCCGACCGCGTCATACCAAAAGACGTTAAAATATGGTACTTGTTGGTCCCTGCCTGGCGCTCGGCATTAATGGGTACAACAAGGACTGGTCGGCTCGGAGTCAGTATAATGTGTCTGAGTGGGGTATTCATGCTTCACTGCGGCATGGTATCTCAGTGGGCTAGCTCTATAAAACCAGCTTCAGTCTGGGCTAGTACAAGCAGCCGCACATACACATACACACGCATGCACGTCGTCATATGAGCGAAATATTCTCAAGCACGACGTTTAACCCAATTCCACCACCACCACCACCATATCATTGACGTTACGAGGCCAAATACAGAACACGGGTCAAGCAACAAGGTCACGGAACAACGAGAACAGCAGTGCAGGACGTATAGATTTTATCAAATGGGCATGGAAGGCTTGTTATATTCTCTACAACTCCGCCAGGTTACGATCGCTATGAGGTGGATTTGGTATATGGCATAGAGAGAATTTGGTGAATTTGCAGGTCAAGGCAGTACATGCACTCAGTGCTGTTGAAGAAAGGCAATGACAACTCCAGCATTGTGAGGACGGAGATGTTCCTGTTGGAATAGTGGGCCTTGGCGTTAAAGACACTGCTACTGAATCTGATTAATTCAATCTGATCTCTGTAGCTCACAGCTGTCAAACTGTCATGAACAACAACTCTGAGGTGCACTTATCCTACCCCAAAGCATCACAGAACCACCCCAACTTGATTCCGCTCAATGACTCAGGTTTGAACATACCGCTCCAGAAGACGTCTATCGACAAGTTGACATCTTTCACAATGGGAAACATTGAATATGAACTTGTGTGTAGACAATAATCCTTCACCACAATCAGGGTTGACAGACATAAGGACGACACCACCTTTGACCGGTTTTTCAATGACGTTGCATCAGAGTTGGTCGTATGGCGAGACGACGTGATTATATCCCTTAACTCCTGACTCTATTTGGGCGGATACGCCAAATTTCTGGATTGTCTGAGCAGCGGTCTGTGCAGTTTGGAACCTGTGCCGGAGATGGTTCACCGTATGTGTTTCGTCTTGGCATTGTGATCGTCAACTTCATCATTGTTCTGTGCTGAAATAGTGTTTCGTTGTCAATGGAATTGCGTTAGACATTCATCCACAGACCATCCCAATCTACCAAGTTCCTACTTTGGTATCCATCCACACCATTTACATAATTGATGCCACACCTCCCCCCCTGCCTGCCTTTGTCGTTAAAGGCGACTAACGGGATCGGGTGGTCAGGCTCGCTGACGTGGTGGACACATGTCATCGGTTTCCAATTGCGCAGATCGATGTTGATGCTGTTGATCACTGGATTGTCTGGTCCAGACTCGATTATTTACAGACCGCTGCCATATAGTGCGGCGTAAAACTAAACTCTCTCACTCACTCTTTACCACATCTTTCTATCTTTCCAACTATTTTAAATGCAATCCCTCCTCCCTCCCCCTCACTCACTCACTCACCACATCTCTCCACCTTTCCATCTATCTGACTTACAGCGTTGATGCCTGACCACTGCTGGCTGACCTGACCTGCACAGGCTATCAGTGTTGGCATCCTGAGGTCGGGGGTGGTCAAGAGTTCCTTCAGGGTGAAGTTCTTAGCATTTCCAGACTTCTTCGCTTCCATCCTCATCTCATCGATCTCATCTTCTACATTATCATAGCCTCGCAGCTTCTGCATGGCTGTCGAAGAAAAGAAACAAATATTAATTCTATAGCGTTTTGTATTGTTCTTATGATCTAACCTTTAGATCATAAGACATTAGTAACTTAGATGCAAACCTGATTGTGTGTGAATAAGTATTTTGTGCCGCTTTTAGAAGTATTTCAGCAAGTATTTCAGCAAGTATTTCAGTTGTCCACATTCAACACTTTAAAAGCCTTGTTCAAGGGGAAATTGTGTTTGTTTACCGTAGTGTATGGATTTAAGGACCTCTTACATATTTGAGGATAGGGAGTTGTGAAAAAGTTCCCTCTATTTCATGATAAAATTGAAAAACCGAGAGGACTCAGACAAATTGACTCACCTTGCCTGGAATCGTCTTCCATGTTTTTGGCAATGAGCAGCCATCTTGGACTCTCCGGGCAGAAGGGCAATACCAACACACAGACGAGGGAGGGGATGGCATTGAAGGCAAACAACAGCGGCCACAACTCAACGGTTCCTGAAACACCACACCCAAAAAAGCACCACATAGGTGAAAAGGAAATAGTGTACATTTTGATAGGGGAACGATCAAAGGAAAGCGACCTTGACCTCTTGACCTTGACCTATTGAAGTGAGGTAAATGTCTAGCCATGGTTACACATAACTATAATTAGACGTGCTCGTGCTGAAGTGAGGTGAATGGCTACAGATATGGTTACACAGATCTATACTTGGGTGTGTTGAAATAAGGTAAGAGTCATTGCCGTGGTTACACGCAACTATAATCAAACGTGCTGAAGTGAGGTAAATGTCTACAGATATGGGTACACAGATCTATACTTGGGTGTGTTGAAATAAGGTAAAAGGCATTGCCATGGTTACACGCAACTATTATTACACGTGCTGAAGTGAGGTAAATGTCTATAGATATGGGTACACAGATCTATACTTGGGTGTGTTGAAATAAAGTAAAAGTCATTGCCATGGTTACACGCAACTATAATTAGACGTGCTGAAGTGAGGTAAATGGCTATGGGTACACAGATCTATACTTCGGTGTGTTGAAATCAGGTAAAAGTCATTGCCATGGTTACACGCAATTATAATTAGACGTGCTGAAGTGAGGTAATTGTCTATAGATATGGGTACACAGATCTATACTTGGGTGTGTTGAAATAAGGTAAAAGGCATTGCCATGGTTACACGCAACTATAATTACACGTGCTGAAGTGAGGTAAATGTCTATAGATATGGGTACACAGATCTATACTTGGGTGTGTTGAAATAAGGTAAAAGTCATTGCCATGGTTACACGCAACTATAATTAGACGTGCTGAAGTGAGGTAAATGGCTATAGATATGAGTACAGGGATTTATACTTGGGTGCGTTGAAATAATATAAAAGTCGTTGCCATGGTTACACGCAACTATAATTAGACGTGCTGAAGTGAGGTAATTGTCTATGGGTACACAGATCTAAACTTGGGTGTGTTGAAATAAGGTAAAAGTCATTGCCATGGTTACACGCAACTATAATTAGACGTGCTGAAGTGAGGTAAATGGCTATAGATATGGGTACACAGATCTATACTTGGGTGTGTTGAAATAAGGTAAAAGGCATAGCCATGGTTACACGCAACTATAATTAGACGTGCTGAAGTGAGGTAAATGGCTATGGGTACACAGATCTATACTTGGGTGTGTTGAAATAAGGTAAAAGGCATAGCCATGGTTACACGCAACTATAATTACACGTTCTGAAGTGAGGTAAATGTCTATAGATATGGGTACACAGATCTATACTTGGGTTTGTTGAAATAAGGTAAAAGTCATTGCCATGGTAACACGCAACTATAATTACACGTGCTGAAGTGAGGTAAATGTCTATAGATATGGGTACACAGATCTATACTTGGGTGTGTTGAAATAAGGTAAAAGTCATTGCCATGGTTACACGCAACTATAATTAGACGTGCTGAAGTGAGGTAATTGTCTATAGATATGGGTACACAGATCTATACTTGGGTGTGTTGAAATAAGGTAAAAGTCATTGCCATGGTAACACGCAACTATAATTACACGTGCTGAAGTGAGGTAAATGTCTATAGATATGGGTACACAGATCTATACTTGGGTGTGTTGAAATAAGGTAAAAGTCATTGCCATGGTTACACGCAACTATAATTAGACGTGCTGAAGTGAGGTAAATGTCTATGGGTACACAGATCTATACTTTTATTTGTTGAAATAAAGTAAATGTCATTGCCATGGTTACACGCAACTATAATTACACGTGCTGAAGTGAGGTAAAATCAATAGTCATGGAGGGAACTGAACCTGACTTGAATATATTGAAGTGAGGTGTATATCTATAGCCATGGAATACACAGAATATGACTAAGACGTACTGAATTGGGGCATATAGCTATTGCTGGGCAATGAACTTACATTTGATATATTGAAATGCGGTGTCATTATCTATAGTTGTGGGGGACATTGAAAAGTGATTTCTTTGGCCTAAACTGGACTCAAACAAACTGTGTAGACAATATCAGATAACTTAATTGTACAACAGTCCAGTTCTCCAAAGCTAGAATCTTATACAGTCAAACACCCCTGTATCAAAGTAAAATCACTTTCGTAAATACTTCCAGTTATCCAAGGTTAGATACCACCGCTAAATGCCGACTAAATAACGGACCAAACTTTTAATTCAATAAAACTGTAAGTTCGACATTACGTTGTTTGACTGTGATATGTTTTGTGTTGTGGTCTTCGGCTAAAAAGATACAAAAATCTACCAATGTTAAATTCCACCTTCTACCTTTGGGAAGTAAACACATCAGTATGGTATGGTTAAGTATTTAAATATGGTTGGACATGGAATGAATATCTAGCTGGGGTTTTTAATAGAAATTATATCAGAGAGGCAGTGATTGCTTGAAGAAATGTGGCATGATTATTGATGACAATATAATTTCCAATTATGAATATAATTACCTAACATTTCGGTCAATCCCAGGATCTGAGAAGACAGAATGCCCAGAGTGATGGCCAACTGATGACAAGTGCCAATAGCGCCACGAATTTTCTTCGGGGATATTTCCGCGAGATACAGGGGTGCCAAAGTTATATTTAACCCAGAATGCAATCCAACCAAGACTCGAGACAAAATGAGACACTCAGGAGACTTGGCGATGACTGTTATTCCACCGAGAATTGCAGCAATGAACATGATGAAGGTGATGACGACCATGCCACGCTTTCTGTTACAGAAATACAACAAAAGCTAAAATACAAAAACGTGCATGTGTTTGTAAGCTGTGACTCGAGACATGTATGGAAGAAAACGCAAAATGGTCTGTGTCATACAAATCAACCCTGTGTTTTCCGTGGAATCAACATTGTACAGCTTGGTCACCATCAGCTTTTTTTCACCTGGGACACAGACAATGACTCCTGGAATTCCAAAATGAACATTTCCGTCTAAGCGTTAAGATTAGGAGATGATCAAAGGGGCGATGGCGTAGGCTAGTGGTTAAGGCGTTCGCTCGACACGCCGAAGACCCGGGTTCGATTCCCCACATGGGTACAAAGTGTGAAGCCCATTTCTGGTGTCTCCCGCCGTGATATTGCTGGAATATTGCTAAAAGCTAAAAACCAAACTCACTCACTCAAAGACCCAAGGAACAATATAATTTTCCACAATATCATAATATGCCACAAGCCACCTTTCAAGGTATTTGAAATGTTCATTGGTAATTTGATAAAGCGGTTTATATGCACAAAATGGTAACCGTTACAACAAACATACAATTTGACTTATTCCAATTCTAACACACGCGCGCGCACACACCAAGCCAAGCCAAGCCAAGCCAAGCCAAGCCAAACCAAGCCAAGCATATCTTGAATCATCCAGGCAGAGCGTGGGTTCGAATTCTGAATAAGACTAACGCCTCGAAAAACTACTAGATTCTTTACTTTACTGAGAGAGTATGTTACATTTGACCACTTTTTAAAGGTCTTGTTTGTTAAAATCACAGCTTTCAGCCGTAGGACCCATGTCATTTTACACTTGTCAGAAGTCTGGGTGATTTGTCATTAATTGATAACAAAAATGTTTTAACTTAAATTAAACATTCATTGCATTAAATACAGAGCTGAAATACAAGTTCAGATATCTCTGTAATTAAGAAAATGCTTTTAAAAATATAGCAGTATTCAATAAAATAACAAGGTTATATTCTAAATTTACCCACCAAAACTTGGCTTTGCACCAAGATGACTACAATCTAAATCTCTGGACAATTCCTTCTTACCTTCCAACGGTGTCAGCAACTTTAAGTGCCAGGAACGCACCAACCATTCCAAACAAAACAAAGGCGGCGACAGTCGAAGACCACAGGAGTTCAAGCTCCCATTTCTCAAGCAGCAGGGACTCGTCCGCCCCGAAATCAGCTGGCGTTTTTTCCGCTGGCCCTGGAGTTGTTGATGCATTGCCAGTGTCAGTTACTGACTTGTTGAGGCTGTCTCGATACGAAGCATATGCTTGAATGTTGCTCCAGTTACCTCCCCTTCTCTCGTAATAGGTGGCATTGTAAAAATCTTTAATTATCTGAAAATTGAATTTAGTTCTGTTTATTGTGTTATTAACCTAAATATAGTTTTCACACAAAAGCTAGAAAGGGCTAGAAATATGTCATTTGTATTATTATTATTTTTCGTTTTACAAACTTTAGACCCGTGAAGGTCCGGGTTAGAATGAACCTTCAGTAACCCATGCTTGTCGTAAGAGGCGACTAACGGGATCGGGTGGTCAGGCTCGCTGACGTGGTTGACACATGACATCGGTTCCCAATTGGGTAGATCGATGCTCATGCCATTGATCACTGGATTGTCTGGTCCAGACTCGATTACTTACAGACCACCGCCATATAGCTGGAATATTGCTGAGTGCGGCGTAAAACTAAACTCACTCAATCACTCATTACAAACTTTATGTTCAGCCACAAAGTTAAGTTTTGCTACAACAATTGTTTGCTTTTCACACATCAGATCACAAAATGATTCCAGGGTACTGTTAACCAAACATTTCTTAGGAACATATTTTTCTATACAGATTGACATCGCATGTAAACATGGAAATCATCGACACCACTTATGTTGCAGAATGTGCATATTCCAAATAGTGTTGTTTTACGCAGCAATTAGCAATACTGCAGCGATTTCACATCGAAGGAAACCAAAAATGTGTTTCGCGTATTGTACACATTCTCCACTCAGCTATCAGTGTGACAGGCGAAAGCTTTAGCCACAAGGCTACACCCAAAGGCCCATAACATGACCTCGTGCAATTAGTGCACTCATTAATATGCTGCAATGTTGGTCAGCAGCATCATATTCTCGACACCAAGTTGCTAACCGCATTGGTATGATGTTAGATTGAATATCAAGCTGTCCAGCTTCACTGACGTCTCTGTTTCACGTGTAGGGGCGGTGAGGTAGCCTCGTGGTTAAAGCGTTCGCTCGTCATGGTGAAGACCCCGGTTCGATTCCCCACATGGATGCAGTGTGTGAAGCACATTTCTGGTGTCTGCCACCGTGATATTGCTGAAATGTTGCTAAAAGCTGCGTAAAACTAAACTCACAATTTCACTTATGGCAATCCTAACGTACTGACACGTTACTGACAAAGTCTTTTAATCTTTCTAATCAATGAAAAACGTTAACAGTTGAGTTGTGTATAAAGCTGAACAAGAAACACTCACGTGGGATGGCGTGTTTACTACGCCTATCTGATATCCATACAGGAACGAGTTGCCAAACACGGCAATGATTACGCTGAAGATAAGGGTGAACGTGTAATTCACTTCTCTCTGAAACACAACATATCGTTTGTTGTTGTCCCAATGCTTAAAATATGCAAAGCGTGCTGTTGAATATGTATTTCAGTCACCCAAATGATTGTTTTCTAAAGCGTGTGTGCATTTGTCATAGGGAGGGTCATTTATGCTAATGAGAAATTGAGCATCGGTGAAAACATTAGAGTTATCTCCCTTATATCACACATCGTATGCCCAGCACCTATTCGTTCTGACATCCAAGAAAATGGAAATGGTTTGGGAACAGAAAAAGAAATGCTCTTGTAGTGATTACATATTCAATGGATATCTAATTCCTGACAAAAAGGAGTGTACCACAGCATTGTGTTACTATATATAGTGAGCAACGCCAGTGGTCAAATCACGCATCATACGAAGCGCCGTAAAATACACCCTGTGGTGTCGGGATACAGAATAAAAAGAAATTGTTTTCCATAAAACGTGTCATGTATTCATGTTCCTTTAAGTTCTAAATGCCTCCCAAGAACTTATTATATATTCGTAACGCATTAATGATCGTTTCGACGCCGATCCATTGACCGTTTATTTTTTAGGTTTTTTTCAGATGTCGTTATAACAACACTTCGTTGATGTTGCGTCCATTTCAAGATTTCCCACCATGTTCACCAATCAGTAGGAATGTTTATACAATCAGCAGAATGTACTTACCTCTCCCATCTTTGTGTAATGGCAAATACTGACAAGGTGACTCGTTCGAAGGAGTGAAAAGGAATTTGATACGTCGAATCGCCTGGGTTGCCCCACTTTGCCCGTCGTTGTTGGCTATTGTGCTTAACGCTGTGTTCCAGTGCCCGTCGAACAAGGTGACACTGACACAGAGGGCTGGGAGTGCTAGAATATTTCTCGAAATATGACACTCTAAATCCATATACCAATATATACATATTAACCAGAATAGGCCTACTAACATCTAGTTGAGGGACCAGTGGGAGGGATCTGTTATAGTGATATTAAAGTGATGAAAATAGTAATGATCCGCTGTTATCTCACGTTTGACAACACATGGGGTGTGAAACCAGTGCTAACTATAATTGAAGTATCCTACCATACCTGTTGTTATCTCATGTTTGACAACATGTGGGATATGAAACCGGTTATAAATATAATTGAAGTATCCTACCACACCTGTTGTTATCTCACGTTTGACAACATGTGGGATATGAAACCGGTGATAAATATAATTGAAGTATCCTACCACACCTGTTGTTATCTCACGTTTGACAACATGTGGGATATGAAACCGGTGATAAATATAAGTGAAGTACCATACCCCACCTGCTGTTATCTCACGTTTGACAACATGTGGGATATGAAACCGGTGATAAATATAAGTGAAGTATCCTACCATACCTGTTGTTATCTCATGTTTGACAACATGTGGGATATGAAACCGGTGATAAATTTAAGTGAAGTATCCTACCACACCTGTTGTTATCTCACGTTTGACAACATGTGGGATATGAAACCGGTGATAAATATAAGTGAAGTACCATACCCCACCTGCTGTTATCTCACGTTTGACAACATGTGGGATATGAAACCGGTGATAAATATAATTGAAGTATCCTACCACACCTGTTGTTATCTCACGTTTGACAACATGTGGGATATGAAACCGGTGATAAATATAATTGAAGTATCCTACCACACCTGTTGTTATCTCACGTTTGACAACATGTGGGATATGAAACCGGTGATAAATATAAGTGAAGTACCATACCCCACCTACTGTTATCTCACGTTTGACAACATGTGGGATATGAAACCGGTGATAAATATAATTAAAGTATCCTACCACACCTGTTGTTATCTCACGTTTGACAACATGTGGGATATGAAACCGGTGATAAATATAAGTGAAGTACCAAACCCTACCTGCTGTTATCTCACGTTTGACAACATGTGGGATATGAAACCGGTGATAAATATAATTAAAGTATCCTACCACACCTGTTGTTATCTCACGTTTGACAACATGTGGGATATGAAACCGGTGATAAATATAAGTGAAGTACCATACCCCACCTGCTGTTATCTCACGTTTGACAACATGTGGGATATGAAACCGGTGATAAATATAATTAAAGTATCCTACCACACCTGTTGTTATCTCACGTTTGACAACATGTGGGATATGAAACCGGTGATAAATATAAGTGAAGTATCCTACCACACCTGTTGTTATCTCACGTTTGACAACATGTGGGATATGAAACCGGTGATAAATATAAGTGAAGTACCATACCCCACCTGTTGTTATCTCACGTTTGACAACATGTGGGATATGAAACCGGTGATGAATATAAGTGAAGTATCCTACCACACCTGTTGTTATCTCACGTTTGACAACATGTGGGATATGAAACCGGTGATAAATATAAGTATCACACCCAAGTTATCACGTTTGACCACACCTGTTGTGAAGTATCTCCCACGTTTGACAACACAGGGGATATGAATACAGACCAGTGATAAATGTAAGTGAAGTATCACAACCCACCTGCTGTTATCTCACGTTTGACAACACAGGGGATATGAATACAGACCAGTGATAAATGTAAGTGAAGTATCATACCCCACCTGCTGTTATCTCACGTTTGACAACACATGGGATATGAATACAGACCAGTGATAAATGTAAGTGAAGTATCACACCCCTCCTCCTGTTATCTCACGTTTGACAACACATGGGATATGAATACAGACCAGTGATAAATGTAAGTGAAGTATCACACCCATCCTCCTGTTATCTCACGTTTGACAACACAGGGATATGAATACAGACCAGTGATAAATGTAAGTGAAGTATCATACCCCACCTGCTGTTATCTCACGTTTGACAACACAGGGGATATGAATACAGACCAGTGATAAATGTAAGTGAAGTATCATACCCCACCTGCTGTTATCTCACGTTTGACAACACAGGGGATATGAATACAGACCAGTGATAAATGTAAGTGAAGTATCATACCCCACCTGCTGTTATCTCACGTTTGACAACACATGGGATATGAATACAGACCAGTGATAAATGTAAGTGAAGTATCACACCCCACCTGCTGTTATCTCATACATGTATCAGAACACGACATGCACCAGTGCAACTTGTTGCTGACAAATGCATCCAAATAGCTCTGTCCTCATGCACCAAGTGCAAGTTAAAAATGTTCCAAGCTGCATTTACGATACAGAGTTGTGTGAAGTTACGTTATGCATGTCAGGCTTCCGGCGATATGACGACACAAAAATGTGGGTACTTAAACTTTATATGTGCACATGTTTCTATTACGTTTTACAGCAAAATCTGGGTCATGCAGAGACTAGTTCCCGGATTCTTCCTTTGTTGAACTTGAATGAACGTGACCCAATTTGGGTCATACACTTGCGTGACACAAGCAGTAGCCTTTCTGTCCGAGTTACAGCGCAGTTCTATAAATAGTTGGTCACTGAAGAGAGTATGGACAGGGAGTACACCCTAAACCTTAGTCTGTCTCACAGTCCCTGGACCACATTATTTTCCCCACTGCCAAGCCCTCTCTGCAATGCTAAAGCCTTAAATAAAGCAAGTCTAGATTTCCTCAGGAATCTCTGGTCTCCCTGGGGCTCCTTTTCAATTTAAATGGGCTTGTTTGTTACTATCAAAATTATATATATTCAAAGACTAAGCCTTAGTCTACCTAACCCTTACCGCATCGTAAGATTGTGTTTGCCTCTGCAGACGTGAGAAGACGAGTACACTTAATTATGATTTATATAGAATAAATGTAAAAAATGACGCATCATGTCAATGTGGCCATAGATGTGAGAATGTTTTTCATTACTTCCTTGAATGTCCTTTGTATACTATTCAAAGACATAAACTGTTAAAATCTTTAGAACATATTGTCAAAAATTGAACACTGATTGATATTAATCTTATCTTACAAGGCAATGCAGGTCTCTCAATCACTGACAACCAGAATGTTTTCAAATATGTACATATCTATATCTCTCAAACAAAACGCTTTCTCAGTTAACATCTGTTGTACATATCCTAGCCTATGTCTGTCACTTGTGTACTTTGTTGTTAGATGAATTGTGTAATTATCTGGAGAGGGCTTTTCTGAGTTGGATAACTTGTGCCCAATCCTTTTCTTGAATGAATAAAATATGTTTAAAACAAAACAGACGTGAGAGTACGACAGCACTAATGCGTGAGCCAGGTAGCGCTATAGCGAGACAGGTGGCGCGTTATAGCGCGGTAATTGCTCCTCGTGATAAACTGCACTGTTTAGACTACATATAAATTGAAAAGGAGCCCGACTGTGGAAATCTAGACTTGCTTCATCTAGTGCTTCTGCATTCTAGCCATAGGCAGTTACAGTTGTTTTACCAGTTGAAGGGCAGTTTCAAGTAAAGGGTTATCGCATAGAGACGATTTAAGAAGTGGGTGCCCAGATACTTACACCATTTACAAAACAATACTGTTCTCACTCGAAGAATCCTCCCAAGCAGAGGAGATAGCAGATAATGGATTCATTACACTCACCTGAAACTGCAGCATGTCAACAGAGGTAGACTAACGCTTAGTCTCTGAATATGTATAATTTTGATTGTAACAAATAACCCCATTGAAATTGAAAAGGAGTCCCAGGGAGACCAGAGATTCAGAACATGGAGAAATCTAGACTTGCTTCATTTAGGGCTTTAGCATTGCAGGGAGGGCTAGGCTGTTGGGAAAATAATATGGTTCGGGGACTGTGAGACAGACTACATCAGAGGGTGTGAGAATTTGTCAGTTATAGAATTATGAGTAGAGATTATAAGGAATTCACAGACAAAGGTTAAAGGAATATAATCATGTGGATGATAGGTCTTCCATGCCTTCTGTATCTACAGAGAGGGTAAAAGGTAGTAAATCTGTCTGAACATTAAATACTATTTCGGTACAAGTGACCAAAACTTAACAAGTCCCCAAGCACAGTTTACGAAGCACCAACTCTACTTCCCCAAAGAGCAACTTAGCTGTTGGGCTGATGTGAAAGATAAGTCCATGGATGTGCCCTCCTTAAAATTTGCACCCGTGAAGGTCCTGTTTAGAATATTGGCCTTCAGTAACCCATGCTTGTCGTAAGAGGCGACTAACGGGATCGGGTGGTCAGGCTCGCTGACTTGGTTGACACATGTCATCGGTTCCCAATTGCGCAGATCGATACCCATGCTGTTGATCACTGGATTGTCTGGTCCAGACTCGATTATTCACAGAGCGCCGCCATATAGCTGGAATATTGCGGAGTGCGGCGTGAAACTAAACTCACTCACTCACTTAAAATATGCAACTTAGGGATGCCACGATACATCGATGCATCGATATTTAGTTTTGAAAGTACATTGTATCGGTTTAATTGTTTATGTATCGTTTACATTTTGCAATTGTATCATGTTTTTTGATCTTATGAGAGTTATAAATATAGCTGGAATATTGCTGAGTGTGGCGTTAAACAACAAACAACAACAAAGAACTGCCAAGAGAATCATTGATAGAATGAACAAATATCTAATACCAGGGTCAACATTATCGTAATCCGATCTTCTACTGCAATGACAAGACTGTCTCAACACAGGGGCTTGTATTGCTGAAAATAATACGTCCTAGGGCCAACACTTCTTCACTGATAGCCATCTACATTTTTTAATGCACATGGCTATCAGTAAACGAGTGTTGGACATTGGTCGTAGTATCTTCAGCAATACAAGCCCCGGTGTCTGATAACCCTCCTCACCATTCAGCTGCTGCCTGGCAACAGAAATCCCGTTTCTGTTGAGTCTCCCGATGATGATGATGATGATGATGATGATATTGATTTGGAGATTTAGTAACTGTAATTTTAGTAACAGTAATACTGTAGTCCGCATATATGGCGCTCATATCCAGGCACATTGCCTGCTCGTACATTACTATCCCCGGTCATAGGACACTATCGTACTTTCCTATACTCCCTGGGGATGGTACAGTCAAGCTGCCTGTTAAACTAAACACTCACATTGCCAGCACATCCTCACGGGTACCCGTTTTACAGCTGGGTGAACTGAGACAATGTGGATCTAAGTACCTTGTCGAAGGATACTACGCAAATGTGCCCACCTCGGGACCCAAAGCTAGGTGCCTCCACTGGGGATCGAACCCGGGCCTTCAGCGTCATAGGCAGACGCCTTACCACTGCACTACTGTGCTTTAACTGGCTCCAACAGCTTGATACCTTTTATTTTCAGTAAAAACACAACACATTTTCCCATCAATTTCACTTTATTAAGTTTCTTTGCAACAATAGGGACTGACCATTTCACTATCAGGGAGGGTGGACTGGGATTTATTCACAAAAATACATATATTCCGGAAAACGTTTGAAGATTTTACACATAAAACATCAATATTAACTGAATGTTCTGAAAAAACCGTCTAGAAAATTATATTGTTTGACTCCTCTTTTCTGAGACAAATCTTCTGAAACATAAATCCCAGACACCCCTACATTATTGAATGGACTGTCCCTCACTCGTGATTAACACAACATGACAGCAACTAACACCACGGCTTGCAGAATCAGCTATCTGATAT
This sequence comes from Haliotis rubra, assembly GCF_003918875.1. NCBI lineage: Eukaryota > Metazoa > Mollusca > Gastropoda > Lepetellida > Haliotidae > Haliotis > Haliotis rubra. The sequence continues at coordinate 1,779,077 of NW_025767357.1, read as the reverse complement.
ATTCGGACACTTGGCGTAATTTCCACAGACTTACATGTTCATTTAGTGTAGCATAAATAATTTTCATAAATGCATTTTCCGTAAGATCCATGTCAAATTTTTCACATTTGTGAGGAATCATCTTACCTACAATCACATAATTTATGTTTACTTTTCCGTTGTTATTTATCGAAAGGCAACAATTTAATCAACATATGTACAGTGCCATGAACTCCTTTAACATGGCGGCCTATGGGATAGTTAAATAGTGGTCTGAAAATTGAAGTTAAATTATGTGCGCAGAGCAGAGATGATTTAACATTTGCTTGTCAAATTTTACAAAAATCCATCCTGAACTCACTTCATGAAAATTATTTATGCTTCACTGAAATAACATGTAAGTCAAACGTCCGAACATAACTGGCACGAGTCTGTATGTACATGGAGAAATCCCTCGGTGGTTGGTCTACAGCTACATCCGTAACACCGCTTCAGCACACAATACACTGCAGGCTTACACAACCACAATATTTACAATAAACCTTTGGCCACAATTTTTTTGGTTCTATCAAAATATGTTTTTAAACCGAACCGGAAAAAAGTAAAACAAATTTTGAAAAAAATAAAAAATATGACATTTCTTCAACTATTCAGGTGTTGTTTGTTTTACTATTTTTCACATTTTTGTATATTTATATTTTACATTCTTATTTTCAGTAAGGGAAAAGGATTTACAGTATTCATTAAAAAAATACTATTTTACTTAAAGCATGAAAAAATGTATATTTGTTTTTAAAACATGCAAACAAACAAAATGAAATCTGGCCTTCTGTATTCCTGTGCATGAACACTGATGACACATACAATATGGACATGACATGCATGTGAAAACTCTCCAAAACACACTTAAGCCTGACACCAAATTCTCGCCTGCTAAAACTGATTTGTGAATTGCCTCTTCCTAAGATACCAGGGACATAACAAGCATGACGTATGGGCTTAACAATAAGCTACATGTTTACACTTGATTCAAGCTACAAAGACGAACTGCCCCTTTGAATGGCATTTATAGTGATACATATAAAGAAGAGAATTTTATGGGTTCACCTGATGGAGTAGGTAATACTCAGAAAGGTTGTTCCTCATAATAAAGGGTCCGTGAGTGAGTATGATTTTACGCCTCTTTTAGCAATATTCCAGCAATATCACGGCAGGTGACACCATTGTGCCCATGTGGAAAACTGGATGATAACATCAGGGACTGAATACAAGACTGCTGGCTAATCCCAAACAGTTTCATTTATTCCACATTTGTCATAGACTGGTTAGACAGGTTCACCATGTAAGATAAAACGCTTAAAAATTGGAAAATAATATTTTGAACTGCAAAATATCCAGCTTTGTAAATGTCAGTTTAAACTTCATTGTGCTGTACACCCTTTCATTTTGATGTCAGCAATAAGCAGCCTATTAAAAAATAATATGATACCTATAACACCAGAAATGGGCTTCACATATTGTACCCATGTAGGGAATCGAACTCGGGTCTTCCACGTGACAAGCGGACGTTTTAACCACTAGGCTACCCCACCGCCACGTGATAATAAAGAAGTTGACATCCATAAAATTCTCTTCCTTACAAAGACAAAGTTCAAGATCAAGGTAAATGGAACCAATATTCAATAACGTCAATACTTGTTCTAATAAAATCGTAACTTAAGATACAGAGCATATTTTTTTAAAAATAATAATAATAATTTTGTCATGGGTTTCCCTACCAAAATGTAAAGAGATGCCTCATTTTGTAAAACTTCTTATTGAAATTATAATCTTATTAAAATTATAACCTAAAACACTTTGAACACAGCAGGCATTTCACATCAGAAGCTATCTATCTAAAATTGGCACATCTTTGACTCATTTGACACATCCTGTTTGATACAGACTGACTTCATGGAGGCAGATAAGCACTGCCAAGGATTATGAGAGAAAGAATTGGGAGGTTGAGTAATTAAAGCACAAAAATAATTTTGTTTCACTTTAAGGCCAGACCAATTTTATTTCTTGTCTTACGGATACGCCGGTCGTATTTTTTCAAGAATAAGAAAAATAAATAATTAATGTTCCCTGTTTAAGAACATGTTAATGTGATATAAGTGAATTACCCTTGAAATCAGTGTGAAGCCTAAACTCACTTAACTTATATTTAGTTGATATAAACAAACCAAAAGAGTTAACAAGGAAAATCATGTGGGTTTTGCTTTGACTGGTGATATTTTTCCCTCCTGCCTTTAGGTTTTCTCAGGACAAAAATTGGTAAAACAAGAAATAAAATTGGTCTGGCCTAAGATGAAATATGTTCTAAAAACAAATAAGATTGTACATGGAAATTGTATGACTAACTAAACATGTCATCTCTTGATTAAAACAATTGCTCCATTTAATGGAGAGTGTCAAGGTTAATATGGTATGAAGATAATTCTGTATGTACAATGAAAGTTATCATTATCATGCAAATGAATTGCACTTCTTTGAAAAAGGAATCCTCAGAAAAAAAATCATTTGCATTCTTAATGAGAGTGAAAAGCCAAAGATATAGGTCAAATCTATTTATTTACATTTAAAATAACAACTTAACATCAACAAGCAAAACAAAACCATTAAAAATAGCATGCATCTGAATTAAGCAGTGAAAACAACCTCACAGTGTACATGTCAGTAAGATCAAGGGTAAGTCTGTTGAATATCCACATCTTGGGCAGTCATATACATACATGTGGCCCTGAACAAGCAATAGGTTATGAGGGGCCAATCACAACATACACCTTATTTTGGAACTACAGCTGCAAAGATATATAAACACACAAAGTCTTTGAATGACATTTAGAAGAGATACACATAAACAGTGAAAATTTATGGATATTAACTTCTGTATTATGATGGGACATGACTGTTCAAATTATAAGAATATACCCCAAAACATGGTCCCTCATATTACTGGAGCTGACATCCCTAAATTTTCACCCATTTATATAAACACATGTTTAGGGCTGCTGTGATAGGTCACTTGGCCCCTTTATGTATATTTACATTTCATGAGGAACAACAAACATTCTGGTGTTATGAGATCACCTATTCAGTTAATTATCCATGATAAGGGTCTGCAGGGAATGGAACTGGGCCCTGCACAGTTTGTTGCTGCATGTAACATCTAGTCTAGGTTAACTAAAGCTTCACTAAAACTGTATTATGAAACGTTTAAGCTACGAACAACATTTTACACTTACATCTTTTAACATTTAACTAGAAATAGTCAGAAATCAAACAAATATTACACCATGAAGAAAGTTATATATCTGGGTGTTGACTGAACATCCTAAAGAGTCATATCTTGATTATTGGATAATAAAGCACAAGATTATGATTATTATAATATAGTGTTGCTAAACCCAACAGTCAGAGAGATTCTGGCTATATCATGGCAGTCTGTTTGTTTGTTTGCTTCTTTGTTTGTTTGTTTGTTTGTTTGTTTGTTTGTTTCCAGCTATATAGCCTGTAAATAATTGAGTCTGGACCAGATAATCCAGTGATTTACATCACAATCTTCGATCTACACAACTGTGACAAAATGACATGCTTAACAGGGGCGGATACAGCTTTTTGAGAAAGGGGGGTGCACAGTTCATTTCCCACTTTTTCATGAGAGCCCGGGTGGAAATAACTTTAAAATTGCTAGTGTACTCCGGTACAGTGGCACATGTAAATCACTTGCCCTGATCATTTTTCCACTATACCGGCCGTTTTCTTGTTGAATTTTTAAATAAACAACATAATTAACATTGGAAAGTCAACTGGACACCGGTACAGCGTGATATACAAATTTGCTTGCCCGACAGAAAAAAACACTGGACTCGGACGTCAGGCAATGGGTTATTTCCACCCCTGGAGAGTTTCAATGGTCACTAAATAAACTTTCTGGACAAAAGGGGATGCGCAGATATGAGATATGCCCTAATTTACACAATAAATTATCTGCAAAGTCCTTTTAATCACAAACTATTTACTACACAACATGACATGACTTGATAGCAAAATACAATATTTCTGTCTTCTAAAAATAAACCTTCAATGGAGCTGCTCTCAAATAAGATTAAACAAAATAGGTACTATGTTTATCTGCATTACAAATGGTATTCACAAGTAATGTTACATACAGATAACAAACTTGCTTTCTTCTGGTTACACACAAGCAACTTGTTATGAATTGGCAATAAATAATGACTGTAATGATTTGGGTAAAATCTTCTTAATGCCCTTAAAACTTAAATACCAGTATTAACTAAATTATTACATACCTATAACTCATAGGCGCTCCTGTCTTTGCGAGGATTAAATATAAAATTTAAAAATTGTTTGAGATGACCCCCGACTTGAAATGCTTCACAGAACAATGCCTTGTCATGATGTATTGTACTGTGAAGCATTTCGAGTCGGGGGTCATTTTAATTTTTTATATATTTTTTTTAAATCTTTAATCCTAACAAAGACATGAGGGCCTGTGCTGTAACTGCAGTATTTTTACCTTGTCTTCACTTGACTAAAAATCAGTTTAATTGATGTCAGACTCTGACTTTGCAAGTGAGACAGTTTTTTCAAAGATAGGAACTATCAAAGCTATCAAAAATACAAATTTAAGGTGCCTTTCAAATTTCATAGAACATTAAAACTTTAAAAGAGAATTCCCCAGAAAAAAAGTTTAAAATCTGTCATTAAAATATCCATCTTCAACAAAGTTTAATCTAATAACTGATGTGGATTTTTAAGGCAGATGGGATTTGAATCTTTTCACATTCATTGATCAATTGGTGAAGTTCAAGTTTGATGACTATGCTTTCACTAAAATGCTTTTCCACTTTGTATGTACATACATGTCAAAAGAAATGCATTGGTTGTATGATGGGTACCTGGTAGTGTAACCCCTAGGGCTGGGACGATTCACCGATGCACCAATACATCACAATACATTTAAGTTTGAAGCAGCTATCGTATTGTCGACTGGTGTATCGATACAAAACAATACACAACTTTTTTCAAAACAGTATTATCTTAAACATGTTAAAGTACTTATTTAGAGAAAAATACACATGTATGATAGAGTTACTTGTTTGTTTATTACAATAGTGTTATTGTTATACACAAATACCTTGAAATAAATCATTAAAAATCTTAATACTGTGTCATTGTTTCAAAGTGTATGTATCGCAATACATATCGTATCGTGACATAGTGTATCATCCCAGCCCTAGTAGTGAGTGAGTGAGTGAGTTTAGTTTTACGCCACACTCAGCAATATCCCAGCTGGCACTGGTCTGTGAATAATCGAGTCTGGACCAGACAATCCAGTGATCAACAGCATGAGCATCGATCTGCACCATTGGGAACTGATGACATGTGTCAACCAAGTCAGCGAAACTGACCACCCGATCCCTTTAGTCACCTCTTACGACAAGCATAGTCGCCTTTTATGGCAAGCACATGGGTTGCTGAAGACCTTTCTACCCCGGATCTTCACGGGTCCCAGCCCTAGTAGCCCCATAAACTTATCATAAAGTAAGTTAACTTTTCAGGCAACGATGATATCTCAACATCACTAAAAAGCGGTTTCACATAATATTCAAGGGAAGTATATATTATAACGAAAGATAAGAGTAGCTTCCATTAATTCTCAGTATAGTGAGAAACCTGGAAACATACTATCTCCTTAAGTTGACTTGAACATGTTGATATTTATAATAGTTATTCATTCTCTGACAAACAAACTTTTTCCAATAGCATACGCATACTTGAGGCATCTTAAATTATTGACAATTTGGTACATGTGAAACAATTTTAGCATTTCCATCACTCTGAAGCTCTTTTTCATTCATATTTCAACATTCTAAAAACAACAAATGGAAATAGATTTAGGTGAAATTTAATTACCAGAGCTTCTTATTTTAATAAAATAACAAGTACAAACAAAATCAACAAGTATTTTCAAGACATTAATGGCATTACACTGATATTTTTTCCATTTTGTAAATGATCTCTTGTCAAACCTGCAGGCTTGTGTCATGAAGGTAAAACAATGTAGAATATATCTGGCCCAAAATGATTTAAAGTACAAAACATTTCCAGCATAAATACTGATGTATGGATCAACAATGTGTATTGCAATTAACAGGTATTTAATAGTCCAGTAGTTGTACATATTTGGAACTTTCACAAATTTCTGCCAAATAGAGGAAAACAATTTTGTTACGAGGCATTCATTTCTCTTTATTTGGTCAAATGGGCCATACAAACATTGCATCTAGCGAAATGAAACTTCGCACAAATGTCAGGATGCACCTGTAAAGATGACACAAGGCAAATACAACCAGAAACCAGTTTATATGAGAACAGATTCATTCAAAAGCTCTCAGTTTGATATGAGATCAGGAGTAGTGGTACACTAAATCAGGTGCAAGCAGGGCTCCAGATAAGTTTTCAACATCAAGAGTACGTACTGCTTACTTTTTCAATACAGGAGTACTAGAAAACCTTACAAGTACATTTAGAGTACTGAATGGAATTTAATGGAGTATCAGTAATCTTGTGTTTCGTTTCATATATGCACCACAACATTGCCTCTTGTGTAAACAGGTCATTAAACAATAAAACAATAATTTTTCAGATAAAAACGTCTGTAAATGATTCTAAGACCGTACACCATTGCTGTGGTGCGTATCTGCTACGTTTTCTAAATTATTTCCTACCGTATCATGCATATTTTATATCCGTACATACGCCGATACGGCCCTTATCTGGAGCACTGCTGCAAGTGATTAGCCAAGGTGTCAAGCTTAAATTACACCTTTTTGTTGTATTAACAAATACATTCATTCAACAGGATCTGCAAAAACAGGCCGGCAACGAAAAAAGTAAAACTGCTCTTGCAACTTTCAATGATAACATTTGAAAATGATAACAACGCTCAAGATGAGTACTCTGAACAGGATTCGTAAATGTCAAATTCCCTCAAAAATACAGTTTTTGAGTACACTAACACTGGTAGAGTCAAACATTAACATATATCTGTGCACATGGATGGTATGATGTTGCCAAGAAACCATAGTCCTACTGGGTCTCAAATACACCCAACACTAACCACAGCAACGATGTGAAATGATTTCCATGTTTGATGTGAATAAATATCCCCAAATGATTGACTGGAACACAGGATATTTTGATCCACAGAGTGACAATTAACTACATGATTTATAACCCAGAGTGGCAACCTATGGCAACCCGTGGAAAGCCGTGTACCTACGATGCACAAGGACTGGATTGTTTGTTATCAGGACTTCTGATTTGGTCATCTTCAGTACATGCTTGGATACAGTTGACAAGTTTCACAAACACACGGCAGCAGCTGTTGTTGAACGGACTGCCTTGTGAGTGGTTCACAGTAACTTATCCTGCTCTCCTGAAGGGCAGCAAGAATGGACTCTCCTGGTTTACTTGCTGTTGTCCACGGCCCCGCTCCTCAAAGCGATCGTAGCGCTACGACAGTCGTAAGTCTATGTTAAAGTATGGCTGTTACTATCACCTTAGCGCTACGATCGCTTTGAGGAACGGGACCCTGGATGGCAGCAAGAATGGACTCTCCTGGTTTACTTGCTGCTGTCCAGGATGGCAGCAAGAATGGACTTTCCTGGTTAACTTCCTGCTATCCTGGATGGCAGTAAGAATGGACTCTTCTGGTTTGCCTTCTGTCTTAGTTCAGTCAGCAGCAGAATCGACTACAAATCCTAGCCAAGTTATTGGATCAGTCCGTTATAGTTATAGTTATATCTGTATTAGGAGAAACTGAAAGTTGTCAAGTTCATTTCCTGAAATAGAACTTCTCAGTATACCGGAGTTATTTTATCTAACCACTGGTACGCAAGCTAAGATTTGTCATTCATGTGTGTACGCATGTAAGATCACATTTATTGAGTATTTACAAAAATTGAAGCGTACTTGTACGCAATAGACTTAATATGAATTGAGTTTTCACATAAATATTTGCATAATTTACGCAGCTTATCTGTACCTCTGTCTCACATCACCTGAACCAACTCAACAAATTGTCCTACCAGTGCCAAGTAAGTACTTATGTGTTAAATCTGGACTAGTGTGTGCACTCAGTCTAATAGCGGGATACCACATCCACAAATACCCTGTGTTGTTATGACAAATAATGCATGACGAGGGGTGAATAATGTAATCATAATAAATAGGCAGCCAACAGCTAGATGGAAGTCGTTGAAGAAAGTAAATGCCCGCACTATCAAAGATTCTTATATGCTATTTGTAAATGCAATTTGGCCATGTATGTACATGACTATAAACGCAAGTAAACTCTAAACACTCAGTTCAGTGAGTATTGTATGCATTTGGTTGCCATTTGCCACTATAAATAACCACTTTGATGTGCCTGATGGTTTTGGTGCATGACGTGACATGACATGATCTAAACTTGTGAACTTCACATGACAATATGGTGCGTATTTACAAACAAACTTTCTCAACTGGGTCAACTACCAGAACACACAAACAAACCAGTTTGATTACTGTCAAAATGCTCCCCTTTGAAAATATAGTATTTCAAATATACTTCCAGTCAAACAAATGTCAACAAATAAATATACATACCTTATTCATATGTACCAAATTAACAAGTCTGTACCCACGAAATATCTCCAGCAATATTCTCACATTGTACGAAACAGCAATCTTCACAGCATAACTTAAGCTGTTCCTTTACCCTCCCCAAATCACACTTGCTGTTCTCTTCATCTCCCTACAGTTTGATATACTAAGTATACTATATATATTCCAATGATCTATACTCTGCTGTTCTCAAACTTTGGTGGTCCCCGTTCCCATTAGGCTTTCATCTTCATTGACTTTGAACCCACGACTCTTTCCCTGAGCTCTCCCTAGGGCGATGGAGCTAGCAATTTCATCAAAAGTCTTGTTCTTCGTCTCCGGGACAAAGAAGAAGATGAAGATAATGGCAGCAACCAGAATGACAACAAACAGCAGGTAGGTGTAGGCCTCAAGTCCATCCTACAACAAACATATGAATGTGGGTCATTATAATTGAACAAATAATTTCAGTACTAATGCCCATCCTCAAAACACTAGACGAGGTTGCATCCATGAGGTTGCATATATGGCGGGGGGGAAAAAATGAAATATAAGCAAAATAAATCTTGAATGACTTTTGTCATGGTGGTCAACTGACTGTAGTGTCCATTTAAAACAATCTCCTTAAAATAAGATCTTTCACTGCCTTAATCAATTTTCTGCATGAAGAACTGACTATCAAAACCCCATATCCAATCTACATGAAGGAAATTTGACACCTGATACCGATTATGTTTTGGGACACAGACTTTCCCAATGGCCAGAATATTCTTGGAATAATGACGTATTCCACATCTGCACGATTCCTGCTACCTACCCTGAGGAACGGAAATGTCCACATGAGGATGAAGTTGCAGATCCAGTTGCAGGCAACGGAGAGACTCATGGCGGCGTCACGAGATTCCTGTCTGAAGATCTCAGCAACAATGGTGAATGGGATGGGGCCTAGAACATTGCACAGTTATGGTGAGGGATTAAGGTTAAAACTGGATGATACTGACTGACTGAGTTTAGTTTTATGCCGCTTTTAGAAATTTTCCAGCAATATCACAGCAGGGGACACCATTGTGCCCATGTGGGAAAAACTGGATGATAACATCAGGGACTGAATACAAGACTGCTGGCTAATCCCAAACAGTTTCATTTATTCCACATTTGTCATAGACTGGTTAGACAGGTTCACCATGTAAGATAAAACACTTAAAAATTGGAAAATAATATTTTGAACTGCAAAATATCCAGCTTTGTAAATGTCAGTTTAAACTTCATTGTGCTGTACACCCTTTCATTATGATGTCAGCAATATACAACCTATTAAATAATAATAAAATACAGTACATTTTTATATCTTATTCAATATATTATCTTTGACAATGTGAATTTCTGTCAATAACTTACAAGGACTTTTTGATGTCATACAACTCCCAATACAGGGCAATTGGAGCTGTGTAGTGTGTACACAGAAGACATGATTGAAGTTGTTCAAGTACTAAGCAAACACAAAAACTAACCAAGACCAAGGGCGAATCCCACGATGTACAGATGCATGAGAACAATGCAGATCATAGCGAACGTTGCATGGCTGTCCTGAAAACAGAAATTAGATCTTGGAAATTCTGATCTACCTTTGCCAGTTGAGTGTCAAAAAAAGCTGATTAAGAGTTTGTATTTTAATGCTTGGATACAACACAATGTCTCACAAGAAATTGGACATGACTTAACCAGCCTCAGAAATTCTTCCAAAGACAACTAAGGATACGTCTAAGCCTCATTTCAGTAGTTCTCCTAGTTTGTGACTAGTCCTGCTTGAACAAGACAAAAGGTGTGAAATTTTCACATATTCCATCACGTTTACACAGTTCAAATTAGTAGAACAATTGAGGCATTGAGAACTGGTTCCACATTATAATCTTCTAGTCAATACCATCGTTTGAATTTTACATGACCACAGTTTATATATTTATTGTTTAACGCCACAGACAGCGATATTCCAGCTATATGGTGTCGATCCGGGAATAATTGAGTGTGTGTCAGAAAATCCAGTGATTGACATGGTGAGCATCAATCTACGCAACTGGAATACAATGCCGCACACAGCAATATTCCAGCTATATGGCGGCAGTCTGTAAATAATCGAGTCTGGACCAGACAATTCAGTGATCAACATCATGTACATCGATCTGCGCAATTGGGAACCGATGACATGTGTCAACCAAGTCAGCAAGGCTGACCACCCGATCCCGTTAGTCGCCTCTTACAACAAGCAAGGGTTGTTCAAGACCAAGCCTAACTGGATCTTCACGGGTCACTTGATTAAGGACAGTTTAATTGTTTTAGGCTACATATGGACAACACGACACGCTACAACACAACGCGACACGACATGACATGACATGACGCGACAAGATACGACACGACTTACCTTAAGTGAAGGATCGAACTGCAGCTGCAGGAAGACGGTCATGAGCACAAAGGACCCAGCCATGACACACATTGGCCACAGCAGCAACGGACGACGTCCTAACTTCTCCATCAAAGGAACCTGCAAGTCACAGATTGTTCAAGTTATCCACAACATGAATGCAATCAAACATTGTTATGGTATAAACAAATCATTTCCTTACACCTTCAACTGATCTAACAAACAAATATTACTTTTATTTCAGAAGACACACCACTTTTAACGTTTGAAGGGATATATTCTTTGATGAAAAATCTATGACTTGTTAGATATAAGATTTTTTGGTGTGCTATCTTCAGTTGTTAGAAAGTCATATTAAAGAGTGAGAGAGCGAGTTTAGTTTACATCGCTTTTAGCAATGTTCCAGCAATATCATGGCGGGTACACCAGAAATGGGCTTCACACATTGTACCTATGTGGGGAATCAAACCCGGGTCTTCAGCCTGACAAGCGAACGTTTTAACCTTCGGGCTATCCCACCACCCCTCATATTAAAGAAATGGACAAGTCATCCTAACTCCACCACTGAAGAAGTCTGTTCAGGTGTAGCAAGAAGTTTACTTACGGCGATGATGGTTGCAACAACGTTGACGAATCCAGTGCCGACAATGACGTAGGGGATATTTGTTGCCGAGACATTTGCTTGGGCAAAAATGAAGGCGGAGTAAGACATCACCTGCAGATTAAAAGACATGGAACTTAGTCACTACTAAAGCTAGATGCACAATGCCATTTGTTCAATATATGTGAATATTATCAGGGACAATTCACCTTTGTGTTTGTATGTTTTCTAATATTCACTAGCAGCATGCACCCCTCTCTCCTTGTCACAAGTCACTGTGGACAATTAACTTACAGCACTGATGCCAGACCTCCCCTCCCTCACTCACTGCCTGTCTCCTGCCAACCCCTCCCTCACTCACTCACTGCCTGACTCCTGTCTCCTCCCTCCCTAACCCTCCCTCCCTCACTCACTCACTCACTGCCTGTCCCCTCCCTCCCTCACTCACTGCCTGTCTCCTGCCTCCCTGCCTGCCCTCCCCTCACTCACTCACGTCACATCGTCCCTTCAGTCTCTCCTCAGGTACCCACCTATTTGTCTTACAGCATTGATGTCAGAAATCCAATCCCTCCTCCCCCTTACTCACTCACTCACTCACTCACCACATCTTTCCACCTTTCCATCTATCTGACTTACAGCATTGATGTCAGAAATCCAATCCCTCCTCCCCCTTACTCACTCACTCACTCACTCACCACATCTTTCCACCTTTCCATCTATCTGACTTACAGCATTGATGTCAGAAATCCAATCCCTCCTCCCCCTTACTCACTCACTCACTCACTCACCACATCTTTCCACCTTTCCATCTATTTGTCTTACAGCATTGATGTCAGAAATCCAATCCCTCCTCCCCCTTACTCACTCACCACATCTTTCCACCTTTCCATCTATTTGTCTTACAGCATTGATGTCAGAAATCCAATCCCTCCTCCCCCTTACTCACTCACCACATCTTTCCACCTTTCCATCTATCTGACTTACAGCATTGACGCGTCAGAAATCCAATCCTCCTCCCCTTACTCACTCACTCACTCACTCACCACATCTTTCCACCTTTCCATCTATCTGACTTACAGCATTGATATCAGAAATCCAATCCCTCCTCCCCCTTACTCACTCACTCACCACATCTTTCCACCTTTCCATCTATCTGACTTACAGCATTGATGTCAGAAATCCAATCCCTCCTCCCCCTCACTCACTCACTCTTTACCACATCTTTCCACCTTTCCATCTATCTGACTTACAGCATTGATGTCAGAAATCCAATCCCTCCTCCCCCTTACTCACTCACTCACTCACTCACCACATCTTTCCACCTTTCCATCTATTTTTCTTACAGCATTGATGTCAGAAATCCAATCCCTCCTCCCCCTTACTCACTCACTCACTCACCACATCTTTCCACCTTTCCATCTATCTGACTTACAGCATTGACGTCAGAAATCCAATCCCTCCTCCCCCTTACTCACTCACTCACTCACTCACCACATCTTTCCACCTTTCCATCTATTTTCTTACAGCATTGATGTCAGAAATCCAATCCCTCCTCCCCCTCACTCACTCACTCACTCACCACATCTTTCCACCTTTCCATCTATCTGACTTACAGCATTGACGTCAGAAATCCAATCCCTCCTCCCCCTTACTCACTCACTCACTCACTCACCACATCTTTCCACCTTTCCATCTATCTGACTTACAGCATTGATGCCTGACCACTGCTGGCTGACTTGTCCTACACAGGCTATCAGTGTTGGCATCCTGAGGTCGTGGGTGGTCAGGAGTTCCTTCAGGGTGAAGTTCTTAGCATTCCCAGACTTTTTCGCTTCCATCCTCATCTCATCGATCTCATCTTCTACATTATCATAGCCTCGCAGCTTCTGCATGGCTGTCGAAATTTGAAACAAACGTTTAATCAAATTTTCCATGTGATTTATGATATAATTGGCCAATATCAGAATACCTTATGGTGTAATTTATGAAACTTTGTTACCAAAAACATTCGTAAAACATTGCCCTGTGAAATCAGACTTAAATTCACATGCAACGTAACACACAACTTTGCAGATTCTGATACCTTTCAGTATGGACTTACAGTAACAAATGATCAAAATGCAAATTCAACTTATAAAGTTGAAAAATAACGCGATGAAACCCCCCACGCAAAATCGGAGTTCAAACGATTCACTAAATTCTCCCCAGCTGGGGTGAAAGTGGTTTCAACAGCTGTGTTGTGCTGTGCTGTGCTGCGCTGTGCTCATGGCGCATGCGAAGTGAAAATGTGTCAGCCTGTCTGCTAATGACAATATGCAATACACAACTTCGATCACTGACCACACGCAATTTGAACTAACACCTATCAGGCCATACACCATAAACAAAACGCATTGATTTATGACTCGTGCACCAGAGTTCTGTCTCTGTCACATTATGTAATTACACAGACAGGCAGGTGTGATACTTGTACACATGACATGGTATTGTGCAAAATGTTATACACAAAAATGTCTTCGTTAGGCTGGTTCATTTGATGTTTTAATTATGTCTATATTTTTTGGTTGCATGTGACCTTTAGGCCAGACCAATTTTATTTCTTGTTTTACAGATCCGCTGATCGTATTTTTTCAAGAATAAGAAAAAAATAAAAATTAATTTTCCCCACGCCAAAAATAAAATCCTCATGTTTTTATTGGCAAAGAAGTAAATTTACAAAAATGTAATTTTCTGAATAAAATTGATATTTTATACTTATCCTGACTCATGCTATTTTGCTTGTCTTCTTCTTCTTGCGAACACAGTGGAACACTTGTATCTCCCAATGGAAGCTCCCTTCAATGTAAAATCACTAATTAGTACTCACCAAGAGTTGTCTCCTTCCCAACCATTTGCGCGGGAACGAGGGCGCCACCTCCCGCCACATGCCTCACTCTCTCCTTATATAGCGAGCCCAACACTTGAATTTTCAGGGAAATCCAAAGTGTTATGTGGGGAGGATGGGAGGGCTTACCTCATGAGTCAGGATAAGTATAAAATATCAATTTTATTCAGAAAATTACATATTTTTCCTTATCCTGACTCATGCTATTTTGCTTGTAGAATCCTACGGATACGGAGGTGGGAATACAGAATACTTTGGATTTAGATAATTAGTGATTTGATAACTGTAATAACTGTAATAACCCCTATGGGAACTTCATAAAGGCACTGAATTGATAAATTCCTGCTGTTAAACTTATCAGCTGCCATATATGGGTTACTACAATATATAGATATTATGATAAACATAAATAAGTATTTACAACATGAATACTAGGCTTAAGACTAAGATAGACTTAAGCTTGATAATATAATAGCATAAACTTCATAGAGTTGTTAGCTAATGATACTGTTATGATATAACAGACATAGTACTGAGCTTAAGATTATGATTGGACTTAAGCTAAAATATATAATAGCATAAACTTCGTGGAGTTATTAGCTATATAGTACTGTTGTGAAATAAGCAGTAAAAATCTCGTAAGATTGACTTATCTTCTCCGAGGGACTGTCAACTGCTGTGCGAGGACCATGGGACCGAAATGGTGAATACCTGAGACGTCCTCGGTGGTGATATCTCTCAGATAGTGGTTTGCAAATACACCATATCGGATCTCCAGAAGCAGCCCTCCATGACGATATTCAAAGAGCAATTGCCATGTAGAGCAAGTGTTGAAGCTAGCTCTCTAATTTCATGTGGATTAGATGCTCTTGGAGGGTCGAGTCCTGCAGCCTTGTAGGCGCGTAGTATGACAGTTCTGATCCATATCGAGATACTTGTAACGTGAGACTTCAGTCTGTGTAGCTGTCGATAGAGGGATGAATAATCGCTTGAGTTTTTGTCACCGGTTTGGATCGCCAGTGATATATTTTCAGTGCTCTGACTGGGCATAATGATAGATCCAGTGTATCATGAGGTCCGAGAATTGATGAGAGAGCTGGGACGGAATAATCTGTCTGGTTGACCTGGCAACTGGTTCTTGGCGATGAAATCCCAGCCGTAGTCCCATATGCACGATGTTATGATTGTCATCAAAGCGTGTTCTCTCGTAATCTAGTGCGTGAATCTCTGACATCCTGGCTGCTGTTGCTAGGGATAACAGGAACAAAGTTTTCTGTGTCAAAAATTCGAATGATGTTGATTTCAGTGGTTCATATGCCTCACTTGTGAGGTGTTGGAGCACTATATTTAGATCCCATGCTGGAGCGCGAAATCTCTGTTTCTGATCTTCCAATCAGAATGCACGTAGTAAGGCCAGTAACTCTGGGGTCTTCGTCAACTTGACACCCGTTCTCATAGTTATGACAGAGCTTAAAGCTGCGAGATATGTTGAGCCTTTTAGACGTTTAGTCTCTCGTAGGTAACATAAGTAGTCAGCCACTTGTGGATGTGTAGCATATCTAGCTGTAAATCCTTTCTTTGCAGCATAATTTTCAAAACTGTGCCACTTGTCATCGCATGCCATGCGAGTGGAGTTGCGTAAGGCAAAGCGTGACTGCTTTTCGCCTGGCTGAATAACCTCTCTTGTTTAGACACTTTAATACAGTCCATACGTGAAGTTGGAATGCTTCTGGCTTTCCGCATTTGTTTGGTGTGAGGTGTATTAGTAGATTCGAGCGCTTTGGAAGTTGTAGTATTGGTTGTCCGATTTCTTGAATAAGAGTTGGAAACCACGCTCGCTGGCCAGTAGGGCGACCAAAATCATTTGGAGGTCTCGAAGTTTGCTTGATTTTCTGTAACACCTGTGGGATTAACGCTGGTGGCGAGGCAACGACGCGTTGAGTCCTTCCCACGATATGCTTAGTGCGTCCGCTGCCCATGCTAGTGGGTCTGGGACTGGTGATACAAATGTTGTCAGCTGATTGTTGAAGCGAAAGTGGCAAATAGGTCTATTAGTGGAGCTCCTATTTTCTTGATAATTTGTGCGAATATCTCTGTATGGAGCATCCATTCTGTCGGCGATGGTAGGTGTGGCCGAGAGAGAGCGTCTGCTATTACATTCTTTGCTCCTGGAATGTGACATGCTCTGACATGTATGTTGAGATTGTCGATTAGATCGAACAATTGAAAACATAGAGTCAATAGGTTCGGGGACCTGGTTGAGCCTTGTTTGTTCACATAAAACGCCACTGTTGAATTGTCTGTGTGAATCATCAATTGGGCATTCTTTAGTAAGTTGCTCCAATGATGTATGGCGTTTACTACTGCTTGCATTTCTAGCAAGTTTATGTGTAGTTTGCTCTCTTGTTGGCTCCATAACCCTGATGCCGCCCCTTTTGGCGAGGTGTGCTCCCCAACCTTGGAGCGGTACGCGCCTACATAGAGATGTGTTTTCAATTCCGCTCTATTAAAAGATTCCATCGCAAACATTCGATCTCTTGGTCCACCATAGTAGGTGAGGTTTGACGTGATTCGCAAACTGAATGGTTGAGGGTCGCCGAGATGAGAGTTGATGAGGACCTGTAACGGACGTAGCTGTAGTCTGCCTCTGACTGTCATGTCTTGAGCTGACGTGAGTAGACCCAACAGGCTCTGCCATTGTCGTAGTGGTAGCGGAGAGAGTAAGGCTTGAGGGATTGTCTGTTGATCTTGATCCATCGGTCCTCCTCGCAC
Organism: Haliotis rubra; assembly: GCF_003918875.1. NCBI lineage: Eukaryota > Metazoa > Mollusca > Gastropoda > Lepetellida > Haliotidae > Haliotis > Haliotis rubra. The sequence goes on along the minus strand of NW_025767357.1, from coordinate 1,761,704 downwards.
GACGATACGATTCTGCTACCGGAGAAATCGAATGCCTAGAAATTGCAGATCTTGCTTAGGTTCTAGGTCCGACTTGAGTAGATTTACTAACCATCCTAGCTGTGTTAGTAGCTTGATGATGAAGTTTAACTGTACTCTGAGACGCTGTGGATCTGGATCCACTTGTATCCCGTCGTCGAGATAGAACGCACTGCATAGTCCTTGACGATGTAGGTAAGAGACGATAGGTTTCGTCACTCTTGTGAATAACCAGGGGGCCGATGAGATTCCGAAAGGTAGTACTTTCCATTGGTAATGCAGCCCGTCTAGTGCAAACCGAAGGTATTTCCTGGAGTCAGGATGTATTGGGATGTGTAAATATGCGTCTTGCAGATCTTTTCTGGCCATGTAGTCTCTGGGACGAATTAAGTGTCAGTGAGTTGTGGTAGGTGTATCATGCAAACGCTGGCGGTTTTATGATAGTCTCTGCTGAACGCGCTCATATTGTAGATGAGATCTAAACTTTTCCTTGGAATTTTTCTTGGGCACTAGGAAAACTGGGGAGTAGAAGCCTGGTTCGATGTTTACTTGGTCCAGTACTTCTATGGCCTGCTTGGTTAGGAGCGTTGATACCGCTTCTCTTAACTTGGGTAGTTGTAGAGCCTGGAACTCGAACCTCGGAGGGATGACTGTCAGCGGGGCGGGCCTGTAGTTGTATTCGAGCATCCGTGCTGTAGGATGTTGGAGACATATGGATCCTCTAGGAATCCCCAGTTTTCCCAGTGCAGTTGAAGGCGTCCACCCACTTGTGATGGTTGTACTGAAATGGCTGGGGGTGGAAGACTCCAGTCGTTCCGAACCTGTCCTATATCGTTTATAGTTGCGGGAGCCTCTGGATGACCTGCCTCTTCCAGATCCTCCCCTGTAATTGCCGTATGGGCGACAAAAAGACTCTTTTGCTCCTCCTACACTTGCCATCTTCCTTTCCCCTGCTTTCTGTAGACCGGAGAACTTCGATTTGCCTGAGTACCTCTGCGAAGTTTGTCTGATGACGCTTGCTAGCATATCCATAGACTTTATCATGAGTACCTCTCTTGAGTCTTTAGAGACTTCTTTAGAGACTCTGTCTATGCTTCCATCGAAGATTGACGGTGATGACCACGGGGCTGTGTAAAGTGATGCGGTGAAGTTATCACCCCAATTACAGGAGGCTTAGGAGACCTTGATGACGCAGCCATAGTTATAGCTGCGATAGTGCTGTCAAGTGATCCGCTAGGAACTGCTGGTCCTTCTTCTGCATGAGGAGGGGGCGAGTAATTCATCCTGTCGCCCTCAGATGTAGAGTCTCTGAACTTCGTGAGGAGAGTTTCGCTTGACTGTTCTTGACCTGTTCAGACCAAAGAACATCCTCCTTGCCATGGTTTCCATCTGGACTAGCTTGCGGTCATCTATTCTGTAAGTCTTGGACTTGGCATCGCTGATCATCTTATAGTTATCATCGATATCTTGTGCCTTGTAAAAGAGTCCATGTTGTGACCTGCAAACTTCTTAGCTTGAAATGCGCACATGTGGTGTCTGTGATTTCGTGGCTTTACTAAAGGCTGTATCCAGATTAGCTGGCACCGCTGCTATCGGGTCAATCGGAGGTAAGGTGATTGTGTCAGCATCATCTTCCTTCATAAGATATGTGTGGGCTGAGTTCTCGCTTCTTAGACGGGAGGATAGTTCCAGACTATTCACCATCCAATATCTTATTTCTGCGTCGGAAAATACGATACCATCTCCATCTTCAGACATCGGGTCACAGATAATGTGTTGATGCTCCTCCGATAGTGACTGCGTGGATCGACGAGGTGATCGATGAGGGGATCGATATGGAGATCGGCGAGCAGAATAACGTGGTGAACGGACTGACGAGTGGCGTCTATAAGGTGACCTACACGGAGACTTCCTTGGCGAACGCTGGTAGCTTCGCGAAGCTCTCGGTGAATCCCTTGATGATCTTCTAGATGAGGATGACTTGGAGCCACTTAACCTTTGTCAAGGCCTTCGTGAAGGTTGAGAGTCTGAGTCGGAGTCATGGGATGAGAGGATCTTGCTTCGCGAACGTCCTCTCTCATCAAGGTCCGAGGTAGGTGATATAGTCGTCCTCCGTGAAGCCTTCCGTGAATGCTGAGGATCAGGGTCCTTCGTGGAGGTGGGCTGGGTCGCCCTTCGCGGAGGCTTGGAGGCGGGCTGGGTCGCCCTTCGTGGAGGCGTGTAAGCGGGCTGGGTCACCCTACGCGGAGCGTAGTACAACTAGGGCATATTAAATGTGGGTCAGCAGCAGAAAAACGTAATTTACAAATAGTGCAGATTTTCATCAACGCAATCTACTGAACAAACACGGAGTCCCGTGAATAAAACAGTAGAAACACGAATAAATATCAATGCATTATGTTGAAGGATACTAGCTACACCTCTATAGAAGTCTATGAGAGGTAAATAACTAAGAATAAACAAAGGATATAATGTGTAGGGAGACACAGGCGCTCTCACATCCTGCTCACTGGGCGAAGGAGAGAGTGAGGCATGTGGCGGGAGGTGGCGCCCTCGTTCCCGCGCAAATGGTTGGGAAGGAGACAACTCTTGGTGAGTACTAATTAGTGATTTTACATTGAAGGGAGCTTACATTAGGAGATACAAGTGTTCCACTGTGTTCGCAAGAAGAAGAAGACAAGCAAAATAGCATGAGTCAGGATAAGGAAAAATAAAATATTTTTCATTGTTTTTTGCCCCATATACACTTCATAACTTGCCAAAAATAAAATACTTTTAGTATGCAAAAGAAATAATACTTTGACTTTTTATGTTTTATATTTTTCAACAAAAATCTGTAAAACAAGAAACAAAATTGGTCTGGCCTTAAGCTTAACAAGAAACATTGACACCCAAGATGTTGCAAAGATATATGTATCAATTTGTAACTGTAAGAGATATTAATTAATTAATTGCCTGTCTGAAACAATGTCTCAGTTTCACACATATCACTAATTACAACAGCAGGACGTTCCTGGCACACTGATAGATAACGGTACCCACCTTTAACACAAGACAGGGTACTTGAGGTTTCCAACTATATAGAATCTAGGGCCCCCTTACATCTTACAATTTTAACATTAGTGTTATTAAAAGGTATGAAAAATGCTGAAGAGAGAATATCATAGACTTATCAATGTCCAAGGGAGATAACTCACCCAATTTGGTTTCCTCTTCCATGTTTTTGGAGATGAGCAGCCATCTTGGACTCTCCGGGCAGAAGGGCAATACCACCACACAGACGAGGGAGGGGATGACATTGAAGGCAAACAACAGCGGCCACAAGTCAGCGGTTCCTGAAACAAACATAACACCACACTGTGACAATGAAACAAAGAGTAAACTGGAAATGGAAATAATATATCCTTTAAAAGGTGAAGGAGGGTGGTATGTCTGGAGCAATTTTTTATTTGGATTTGTTTGTTGTTTAACGCTGGACTCAGCAATAATTCCAGCTATATGGCGTTGGTCTGTAAGACCAGACAATGCAGTGATTAACAGCAGAAATATTGATCTATGCAATCAGGATACGATGATAAGTGTCAACCAAGTCAGAAAGCCTGACCACTCGATCTCGTAAGTCGCCTCTTATGACAAGCATGGGTGGCTGAAGACACCCAGATCTTGACGGATGTCTGGAACAAAGAGCGGCACTGAACTTAAACTGCGTGTTTAAACTGGATATGTGATTGTCTTTGATATTTTTGGGTTCTTTGATCCAGTATAATTCTAATATTCCTGGGCAAGAATGATAATAGGAAGCCATTAAATGTGAAACTTTGTCAATCTACACAACGCTTACCAGACTGACAGGATAGAATCTTACAAAATTTGTGTAGAGGACATCATCTCAAAACAGTCAATAATAAAACCAATAGCTACCAAAAGGGAAGTAAATTCAAAGCTTTAGCAAGTAGATACAATACAATGGCACGGCACGGCGCATGCCACAAGGACAAGAGTCTCCACTTGCCATATCAAACTTTAATTTCGAAACAGTACAGTGCCGCTGTTTCTAATCAGAAATTACCCAATAAAGATTTTGATGTGGTTTCATTAAAAACAAATAAAGAATTCAATTACTAATATGATTACCTAGGAGTTCTGCCATTCCCAGGATTTGAGAGAACAGAATTCCCACCGTGATGGCCAGCTGATGACAAGTGCCAACAGCGCCACGGATTTTCTTCGGCGCTATTTCTGTGAGATACAGAGGCGCCAAGGTTATATTTAACCCAGAATGCAAGCCAACCAAGACTCGAGACAAAATGAGACACTCAGGAGACTTGGCGATGACTGTTATTCCACCGAGAATTGCAGCAATGAACATGATGAAGGTGATGACGACCATGCCACGCTTTCTGTAACAGAAATACAACAAGAGTGTTAAAAAGGGAATAAGTTCTGTGAGGCATGACCCTAGACAGTTATATAACATCAAGGATCCCCAGACGTTGGCTAGAACCCCTGTAATTTTGAATGAGTGAGTATGGTTTTAGCAATATTCCAGCAACATCACGGCCGGGCACACCAAAGATTGGCTTCACACACTGTACCAATGTGGGGAATCGAACCCACTGCCCCACTTGCCATTTGAATGATATCTTACTCGTGCAAAATCACATGTCACGAATGCATTAGTTATAATTATATTAACATTTCTCTGGAACCCACATTTTGTAGCTTGAGCCATACAAGATGTTAACAACCTGTGACCCATCATACATAACCCTGATAAATACTTGGTAATGGAAGTGTTAATTCCTAATCTGATAATTTTGTCCTTAAACATTTTAGCAAGTTGGTAGCCATGGTAACAAAAACACAAATCTGAAATTTCACAATTTTACAAAACCCCAAACCAAGTATTTATAGAATCATCTGGGCAGTATTTTAAACATGATAAAAAAAGAGAGAGATGAAATTAAGAAAAGTACTTTCAACAAAATAACAATTATTCTTTTCAAATTTGCCCACCAAATCTATACAATCTAAATCCCTAAACAATTCCTTCTTACCTTCCAACGGTGTCAGCAACTTTAAGTGCCAGGAATGCACCAACCATTCCAAACAAAACAAAGGCAGCGACAGTCGAAGACCAAAGGAGTTCAAGCTCCCATTTCTCAAGCAGGAGAGACTCGTCTACCCCGAAATCAGCTGGCGTTTTTTCAGCTGGCCCTGGAGTTGTTGATGCATTGACAGTGTCAGTTATTGACTTGTTGAGGCTGTCTCGATACGAAGCATATGCTTGAACGTTGCTCCAGTTACCTCCCCTTCTCTCGTAATAGGTGGCATTGTAAAAATCTTGAATTATCTGAAAAATTGATTTATCACTGTACGGAACACTGAGATGATTAAACCATGAAAATTGAGAACTATCACAAAAGACTGTGCCTATTTCAAATACAAAAACAGACTTTATGGTGTAGAGTAATTTTTTACTCCATTTCTTCCAGGAATATCACGGTTGGGGAAACCATAGCCGAGAGCCGCGATGCGGTCCTATACAGTCAAGACATGACCCTGCATCTGGACTGTATTTAAGAAATAAAGTTCGCTCTACCCCAATGTGTTTTGTAATAAAGTATAGTTTTGCCCTGAACTATTATAATTAAAGCACGAGGACGGTAGTCCGAGTGCTTTGATGTTATAATAGTTCAGGGCAAAACTATACTTTTATTACAAAACACATTGGGGTAGAGCGAACTTACATCTTTCTAAGATGCTAAATTTAATACTTTCTAAGGATAATTACGATTAATTTAAGGCAGAAAACAAATGACGGTGTCGGTGACCTAAATTAAGAATCCTCGCACAGGGCTAACTGGTGCGCTGTTCTATTGATGTGTCTGCCCCCTACGTTAAGACGAACGTTACCAGAAAAAAACAAATGATAACAGTTTGATGACGGTTTACGTTCGGATTAAATATCTTCTCTGAATTATTTTAATTACATCTGTCCTTAACGTAAACCATATGGGGCAATATCAACGTCGCATTTCTTCTACCAACGTAAGTTTAGATCAGTACATCCAGATGAAGCGGAGTAGTCAAGCGACATTCCACGATTGCATTGTGGGAATGTAAACATTGCGAACGTTACCGTGTCGCTGAAAACTTGTGAGTCGAATTGAGACATTTTAACCGTCGGAAAACATAAACGTAATGTTTCCACCAGTGATGTTAGCTGCGTGAAGCAACTGCAAAGCAAGAAACGGGATGCAACGGAGTAGTTTACTGTAGGAGGCCGTACGAGGCGATGACAACTGACATGCATCGTGACGTCACTTACATTGTGACGTAATGTAAAATAATTCGATTACGAGGGGGCACACTAGAATGGCGCAGTGACGGGATAACGTCATTCAATTGTTACGTCATCAAAAAACTATACCTTTATTGTCTCATAATGTATTTTTTTTTCGATTGTTCTAACAGCTAGGCATGTTAGAAATGACCGTATCGCGGCTCTCGGCTAGGGAAACCAGAAATATGCTTCCGACGTCGTATCCAAATAGAGACTAGAACCCAGGCCTTCCCTGCGATGAGCAAACGCGTTACCCACAGACTTTTACGGTGGACGCATGTTTGGTGTACACATGCATGGTAAAACATCAATACATTTTGAGACAGTTATCTAGAGGTTCGTGATTAATCTAACCACACATTCTGACACAGTCTTAGTCGTTCATTACGATATATAGACATGTCAATGATATTTATTTATTTATCAAACTTTTTCTAATGCTTTCAAAAATAACAAGCCTTTCCTGTCTTAAACTGAAGAAGAAACACTCACGTGGGACGGCGTGTTGACAACGCCTATCTGATATCCATACAGGAACGAGTTGCCAAACACGGCAATTGTTATACTGAAGATAAGGGTGAAGGTGTAATTCACTTCTCTCTGAAACAAAAAAAACCCAAAGAACTCGTCAGCTATTTTCCATTTCTAAGACATTAATTGCAAGCACTAATATTTTAATCTGATATTTTAATCGTTGATACGATTACTTTCTAAAGCATGCGTGTATTTGCCATGGCAACGGTGATTTCGCTGATGCACAAATGTCGATTTTTAAACGTCTGGGAATTATGAGAGTTATCGCCCTTAGACTATCCACGATGCTTCACGTGTCCGTGAAATGATCCAGAATACCCTAAGAATCCATAAGTTAATCTGTATGCCCTACTAACATTTGTCATTACGCACCAGAACATGAATACAAAATAAACGTTGTCTGAATTGTAAGAGATACTGTCATGGCGGCGTTAACCGATTGCCAGTGCCATGAACAAACCACGCATTGTGAGAAGCACCGTATAATATACACACGTTGCAAACGTTTGGTCGCATCAGTGAATTTGAAAGAAATCGAAATGGAATTAAATAGGGAAACATCTAATGGATTTCACTCGTTCAGCTTGCCCTGATAGACAATGTCAGGACTACATGTAAATCATTGTATTCCACTGGACCACGAATTAGTTATCTAGTGATTGATTAGTGTTCGTATCAGCGATACATTCTCATATTGTCTAGGACACCCGTTAAGATCCGTGTTAGAATTGTTTTTCAGCAACCCATGCTTGTCTTAAGGGGGGAGACTAACGGGATCGGGTGGTCAGGCTCGCTGCTGGTTGACACATGTCATCGTATCCCAGTTGCGTAGATCGATGCTCATGCTGTTGATCACTGAATTGTCCCGACTCATTATTTACAGACAGCCTCCATACATCTGGAATATTGCTGACTACGGGGTTAAAGAACGACACAAACCTATCGTCCGGGAAAAATCATTCTCCCGTACATGTCGTATTAGTGCTAAACAGGCAGACATTTTTGTTGTAAAATCAATACACTGAACACACAGTGAAGTAAAATTGATTTATGGAAATGTGGCCACGTCAGAATGGTAACACGGCACCATCTGGTCTCTGATTGCCGAACAACGTAATTAAATTGAATTATTGTTTTGTAAATGGTGTTCTGATTAATACATATTGCTTAACCCATAACAATTTCTACCAAACAAATGTACAGACATTCCTACGTTTTTATGAAACGACCTTCAACGAAAGTAACCTTCAGCCAGACGAGGTTATCTATAAATATCGCTGCATCGCGACGCAACTTACAAGCTAATGGCTTGTAATTAGATGGCGGGATTTCTAATAAAACTGCACTTAACATATGCTTGCATGAACGCCGGAAAACATACACTCTGATAAATATCTGGCGTTAGTTTGCCTCGTCTCAATCCGGAATGGCACGACTGCTAACGATGTTTGGGATCTCCCGACAGATTTCAAAAACCACCACGCCAGATGTTACAAATTGAGACGTGTTCTATTTACAATGTATTCACACACATCAGTGGCGTTTGTGGTATTTGGAGGAGTCCGAGTTGCAATTATTGATTATTTATAGCATCGGTATTTAGTGGGAGATCGGGATATGTACGTGTACAAGTGCTTCTGCCTCATGACTATATAGCAAGACGTACTCTCCTTGTACACTTGGCGTTTTTCGATCACCGTAAGCTGCAGTTTTCGTTGAATTTGATTTTTGTTAAGGTCATACGTTTTGTTTTCTGACTGACCAGGTTGTCTGCTGTGATGGTCGCCACTGTGGAACATGTTGATTGATTGGTTTTAATAGATATATACTAATAACTTGTTGAAATCCACAAACGGATATGGTTGACAAAATCTTAAATCTGAATTTCGAACCCGAGACAACGATCATCGGATTTTGGCCCGACCAAGGGGCGTAACTCTGCATACCGAGATATGGTGCTTACGACAAGGTTACCTGAACCAGGGAGACTATAAGTAGTAGATTATCCCTGCCTGAACCAACGTGAAAAATAGAAAATGGGAAATTGCTGAGCATCCTTGAGAAACAGCGACACTTTCAGCATTACCTCCTCGGGAATCATGTCACCAAAACGCTCGTTTTCGGTGACGGTGACCTAGTGTGTAAACAGAACAGTGTGGCGCAGAACCACGGCGGGAATTCAAGAAATGTGTCGTGCAAATACATCCAACCCGGCGTTTGTTTGATTGTCGACCTCTGCTGGGACGTGCACACACGATGCTGAACACATTGTGACTGCCCCTTCCCTCCCTCACATTATCACCGTTGTGCATGTAGCTACCGACCCTGTTGGAGCTGACTTAGAAGTCAGCGTCGTAACACACAGGGACAGTTGCAAAAAGCCGGGCGCAGTAGTCGTATTGACACAAGACTCGTTTAAGAAATGACGGCAACTTGTCCAAGTTTTAAATGCCTTCGTTGCATCAATGCCCACGTCAACATACTTCCTACAGTTGCATCCGTTCTGAACGATGTTAACTCTGCAGCTCGAGTCGGGGAATAAGAACGCTGACATTTGGTCAATACAGAGATTCGAACCCGTTTTACACAAGCGAACGTTTTAATACAATCACACTACTTAACCACTTCTATTTCTGAATGTCAAAGCTGCAAAAACGTCTCAGAAATATATCGCATAAGTAGAGTTAAGTCACCATACAAAAATGTGATTTAAATCAGATATTTGGAAAGAATTCATTTATCCAATAAGCGAAAAATGGAACAGTCGTACAATACATAGTATCTACGATGACCTCGGCGTCCAAAGCACATTCAACATTATGTACATGAACATAACGACGTGAATACAGCCACTGTTAAAGAGGGCAACGAAGTCTATGTCTGACTGTAGGAATCGATGATCTGACGTGACAGTGAATCAGTCAGCCTTATCAGTTTATCGACTTAAATGGAAGTGACCACGTCCTTTTCTTGCTGATGCAATATTTACACGATGATTCACAGATTTACAACAATGACAGTATGGAGTTCACAGGATGACATCACAAACGCTAAAACCCCTCTCCATAGTGTTTCATATCACACCACCCATGAAGGTCCGGGTTAGAATTGATCTTCAGTATTAAATCTATGCTTATCGTAAGAGGCGATTAACGGGATCTGGTGGTCAGGCTAGCTGACTTGGTTGACACATGGCATCGTATCCCATATTACGTAGGTCGATGCTCATGCAGTTGATCGCTGAATTGTCTGGTCCAGGTTCAATTATTTACAGACCGCCGACATATAGCGGGACTATTGCTGAGTGCGGCGTAAAACTAAACTTACTCACTCATATCATACCAATCTCTACTATATAGGTCACCAGTACACTATTTATTATAACATTTAGTCTTAGAAACAAACTTTGTACATTCAACAATATACGCTGATATTTACAAAATAAATTGTAAAATATGATCCCAAAACAAATTCTAATTTCTGGAACTAAGGAAATCTATAGACATGGTCCATTGTGCCAGTTGGATACACGTTTACTATAGTCTCTAGTGTAAAGGCGACAGACTTGTGTTCTGTACATTTCTGAGGTATCTTCCTTTCGTGAGGCATATCAGGTTTACTGATAAGCAGCATTTCCTGGTAGCAGAGTACTTCCTTTAACATGTGTTTAAACACGAACAATATACTCATTCACTTCATGTAAAGTATTGAATTCAATTGGTCTTGATTAAGCTCTGAATATGCCATGAAAAATATCAGCCTATTTGTTACATGAGACTGGCACAGAGGGGTGTGTGTGTAAATTTTCCTCATTGGTAAAGTGATTTTGATGTGACTTATTAAAAATTCATTTTAAGTTGTTTGAGGGGAGAGAGATCGATCTATAATTTATTTCATGTTTAGAAAATTGTGCTGACGCATGGTGACATCAAATTTGGATGGCCACCGTATATAATTTCTTCAGTGAAGCATAACAGTCGTCAGTCCAAACCCACACATTTGTATCAATACAAACATATTGTCCATAGTTGACTGGTTGGCAAAGAATAATATATATCCTTCAACTATAACTCAAAAAGAAGATCATTTATTGAGCTTGCGTCACAGTCACACAATGTGACATGCACTCTCTGATCCCGGGGGTGTGCACGTGAGGGTGTGTCACTTTCAACCAATCAAAATCGAGGATCAGACCAAACCTCTCTTTGTTGCAAGGGAATTGATTTTGCGCAGCAGCTGGCTCGAGACGAGTTTGGCAGTTCGCCAAGGTATTTCATCATCACCAAGTACTGGCCTTGTTGTTGTCGAAATGCTGGGTATGAGCGAGGGGTTCTTTTTCAAACAGCCACAGCGCTCGTCACACATACTATTACACACTAAACTTCAAAGCTGTATATTAGTATAATTAGAACATTCATGAAGTCTTATGACGCGGCTACCATTTGACAAGTTGTGTAGATGAATGTTGATTGTGGAGTTACCGAGGCGTGACCATGGAGCTTTGAACAAGATACTTCCACAATATGTGGAGGTGTGTTCTTAATCTCAAGAGCTCATTGGTTCGACTAGAGAAACACACTCAAGGGCACTGAATGTCAACTATTCTTAGAGAAAATAATAAATACATTACCACATGCATTCCTTTGTGCATTAAAGAGCATCAATTTGCGTTTTAACAATTCAGATGGAAGAAAATTGTTTCTAGTGCAGTGTAATTTGTCATTTGAAATCAGTCAACTTTGCAAACAATCATTATTTCAAATTCTTCAATATTGCTTCTAAATCCCAATTTGGTTAGAATCTACATCCAGTGAAACTATTACATCTATTCATCAGAATATTTTCGTAACTGAAATACAAATTAAATATGATAACGATCTTAACAAATAAAGTAAGCATGGTGTAATAGCAATATGTGGTAAACTGATCATTTTCAGTCCTCAGAATATGATAAAAATATTTTGAACGATGATTTTTAGCAGATCATACTATACATTTCCGAGCACTGTCTTGACAAATATGCTGCTTAAATGCCTACAGAAAAGATCATATGTGTGACTTGTGTCGATTTTTAAAAATACTTGTTTCTCTAGTTAAATATACACACATACAATGTCTGAAACACTATCACAGGCACAGACTGGAAATAGCATTTACGTGCTTGAGAGAAACTGTCTGTCGAGTGGCAGACTGACGCGTTTACCAATGCAGCCAGTCATTGTTTGGGAACAATTCTTGTCAGTGATCAGTTCCCTTTATGTTTTTCTCATAAAATGTTAAGTGATAAAACAATAAATAAACACTGCGTAATAGAAAAATGAAGTCTGATGGAGAACAGCGTCATTCTTTATCCGAGACAACAATTTGTGAGCGTGTATCAGCGAAATGACCTTCACCGTTCAAAATGCGGAATGGCAAACGGAATCGGATTACATTTAACGGTAAACAACTTATTACAGCATATCGTGGACAGGCTGTGGTTTATTATTAGTTGTATACTAATATTCAAAATGTGTACTCAAATACATCGAGGAAACAAGACGAGAGAACTGTTTGACTTGTCAAGCGAAGGTGTGTCACTTCGCCTCCAATCTATTGGCTCGTTTTGAGACAAGGCCCAACGTGGTTTGAGTTGTCATATTTAGAAATAGGCTGATGTTGCATGAATAACACAAGATTTCTCAGTGTGTTTCAGACATTTGGGATGCTGATACAATCAGTAGAATGTACTCACCTCTTCCATCCTTGAGACTGTGGTTTAGTCCAAAACACGACGAATGCGAACGAGGAGGTCTGTTGTCGGTTCGATCAGACAAGACTAGTAAACCCGCGCTACACCGGATTGCACTGTGACGTCAACCTGAAAGGGGAGCTGATTGGTTAATGGATTCTTGAATGAACGCAAATATCCTCGATGACGAAATACAACTCTCAGTCAACAATATGCAATACACGCACCAAATTGCAAACAGGGAAGAGGGTTAGGGAAATACATAACTAGAGTACGATAGCGGTAACTGATATAAGAGAAGAAAAATAATATAATATTTGTTCTTCAGTGGTGATAGCATATATCGGAGTAATTCATGTAGTAGTAGTAGTAGTAGTAGTAGTAGTAGTAGTAGTAGTAGTTGTTGTTGTTGTTGTTGTTGTTGTTGTTGTTGTTGTTGTTGTTGCTTGTTATTGTTGCTGTTGTAGGGTGAATGAGTGAGTTAATATTTACATCGGCAATATTTCAGCCATATCGTGACCTGTAGTTGTAGGAGTCGCACGCCGTTGGTGTAGAAGTTGAATAAAAATCACTCTATAAACTTTGATAAAATATAAAAACAACCAGTAAATTGATGATCAATTAAAAATATTTTATTATGAAAACGACAAATCATATTTTTGGTAAATATTCATGAACATAATGAAAATATACATCCATGAAATATATCAATATCCACTTTGACTGACTGAGTTTGGTTTTATGCCGCTTTTAGCAATATTCCAGCAACATCACGGCGGGGGACACCAGAAATGGGCTTCACACATTGTACCCATGTGGGTATTCGAACCCGGGTCTTCGGCGTGACGAGCCATCGCCCATATCCACTTTGAAAGTGATGACATGCTAGTATTCATTTATCACTGACGCGTAAATGTGTCAGTAGTGACTTTCATCTCATTAAAATCAGACTTTTGTGTTCGCTCTCGTTAAACAGCATTAAGATTTGATTTTAATGAAACTGGACGTGAAATATGAGTGAAAATGAACTCAAACATATGATGTGGACCTTTGTGCTAGGACTGACTGACAACCTGTCACACGGTTTTTGTTGCTCGAACATATGTCTCGTGAACTCATTAACTAGTACGTGGTAAATATATGTCAATAAAATTCCATTTTATTTTAGTCATTGCTGAAATTTCGATGAGTGAGTGAGTATGGTTTTACGCCGCTTTTAGCAATATTTCCGCAATATCACCTCAGGGACACCAGAATTGGGTTTCACACATTGTACCCATGTGGGGAATAGAACCCCTATCTTCGGTGTGACAAGCGGACGCTTTAACCTACCCTATCGACACATTTCGACGAAGCCACGGCCTTATATTGTGTAATTATACGATAAAGCAGATAACACATTGTGCTAGACGCTGATACACACCAAACAAATTGTAAAAACTGAAAAGTCATGTATGCTATGTTATCCTATAGAATTGGAGCAATCGGTCTGAGAAGCGATGGAGTTACTTATTCAATAATGTGAGTGAGTGAGTGAGTTAATATTTAACGTCACATCGGCAATATTTCAGCCATATCGTGACGAGAACATTTGACAGTAAGAAATAGAATATATATATAGATATTATAAAAACCTGCCGACGAAGGACAGTAAAAATAATAGATAATCACAGATATGAAAATATAAAACTAGCAAACAAAGCTAAAATATTCCTATGAAAGAAGACAGTACAATGTAAAAATGGGCTATAGATCGCCAACACCAGAAGGTAGATCACCAAACTAGGGACCATGGGGACTTACAGTACCTTGGCTACCTGCATGGACCCTAATTGGATTTACACCATCCCTTCAGCTGCTGGCGATTGTAAGGAATGTTAGCTACAATTAAAATTACAAGAATGCTACGATTAAAAACCTGGTACTCTTAAATTGACTTTGAAAGTTTTGGGACTTACGTACCCCCTCAGGAGGACTATTCAATAACGAATAACGGTGATAATGTTTATGACAAGGAAAATCCTAACCTTATTATGAGTATATGGGCTAGAATGTCATCGATGATGGTAGATACTTCAACGTAACATAATAACAATAATAATAATCATCACAAACAAAAAGGTAATATCGAAATTACCTTAATATATTGTAATTTATCTTATATTTGATACGAAATATACAATAATAATCATCATCATAAACAAAAACGTAGTATCGAATCTTACCTTTATACTATACTCATGCCAATAATGGTTGTCACCCCCTCCCCACCCAACCCACATAATATCTCACACCCCACCCCACCCCTCTCCGATTAAACGAATTGAAGGAGGTGACAACCATTATTGGCATGAGTATATGTAATTTATCTTGTATTTGATACCAAATATACAGTAATAATAATCATCATAAACCAAAACGTAGTACCTGATCTTACCTTAATATTATGTAATTTATGTTGTATGTGATACCAAATATACAGTAATAATAATCATTATAAACAAAAAACGTAGTACCTGATCTTACCTTAATATTATGTAATTTATGTTGTATGTGATACCAAATATACAGTAATAATAATCATTATAAACAAAAAACGTAGTACCTGATCTTACCTTAATATTATGTAATTTATGTTGTATGTGATACCAAACATACAGTAATAATTATCATTATAAACAAAAACGTAGTACCTGATCTTACCTTAATATTATGTAATTTATGTTGTATGTGATACCAAATATACAGTAATAATTATCATTATAAACAAAAACGTAGTACCTGATCTTACCTTAATATTATGTCATTTATTTTGCATGTGATACCAAACAAACAGTAATAATCATCATCATAAACAAAAACGTAGTATCGAATCTTACCTTAATATTATGTAATTTATGTTGTATGTGATACCAAACGCGTACGTTGTCCCCCCAAAATAATTACAGCTATGTAACCACCATTGATCCGTTTAGCTTTATATACCCACACGATCCGAATTCAAAGAAACCGGAGATGGTCACTAAGTAGAACAATCCGAATCCTGAATCAACTCTTTCTGTCCATCTGATAGGATCCGTTATTCAGGAAGAACAGTTTATGTACAGTATAAGTGTTAAGCACGAAGAGACCCCGTATACATACAGGTTCGCCTGTATAAGAATTATCGGAAGGATTGATATATTGATATGTATAAAATATTTGATTTGCAAATCACGGTGTCCCAGGAACCATACGTGGCGTACGATACAGGTAGTGGTAATGCATTGTATAGGTAGTTTTGATGTCAGGGATGGGAGGAGGTGGGGGTTGTGTGTGCGTGTATGCGTGGGGTAGGTGTGGGGGTAGGAGGGGACCCGGATCCTACCTAATATATATATAGAACGCAACTCATAACAAGTTAGGGTAGTTCTTGATATATTCAAGTGGTTACATTTGTTGTATTCAGTCCACGTTATTTTTACAACACAAGTAGTCTCGTAACATGACCGTATATAACGTCACCACATTCATTATTCCCTTACATTAAGATGCGGGTTGGAATTGGTCTTCAGAAACCCATGTTGTCGTAAGAGGAGACTAACGGGATCAGTGGTCAGGCTTGCTGACTTGATTGACACATGTCATTTCATCCCAATTGCGTAGAACGGTGCTCATAGTGTTGATCCCTTGATTGTCTGGTACAGACTCGATTATTTACAGACCGCAGCCATATAGCTGGAATGCTGCTGAGTGCGACGTTATTTGTGGGTTTTTTAATTCCCACAAACCAGAATTATTGAACAATCAAAAAAGAACATTAATGCCAATTAGGAAAAATAAACATGATTATGAGAAATTCGGCCCTATGCATTCCCCCAATTATCCTGTCAGTTGTTTCTCCATTATATCATGATCGAACATATCTATCTCTGAATTAACAAAGAGAATCCCAACTCGATAGGGAAATACTTTGAAGATAAAGTAATTTCTGACCAACAATCCAAAATTTGTTAACCGAAAACACGGTGAAATGTACCCACGTCCAAACGAAGAAAAAAGGTTAATTTTAGGGTAATAAATGTGTCATGACCGAGTTCTTTTCTTTCAAAAGTATTTGTACTTCCTAAATCATACATACAAAATATTGCGCATTACGTGGACAGAAATCAGGAATCGACACCCCGCTACCTCTAAAACAAGTTCGGCAATGCAGGCACCAACGCCAATGAATGTCAGTTGTCACGCGCGAATACTGTCTACAGAGCCACGCGGAAATAACAGCACTTCGGCACGTTGCCTGCTTCCTTCGGAGACAGTAGCGGATGGTATTCGCATTGTCTGACGCGAATGGAAGTTATTCGGATGACGTATACACTCTACACTACATTGCACAACAATTTGACTATATGTACAAATAACTATGTTTCGACATATCGAACTTAAGAAAAAAATAATAATAATATGACAAAATAATTGATATAATATTCACACATATCGTATTCCCTCGATTGGGCGTTACGGAAGTATATTTCTTTAAGATACTCTTTATCCAGGGTGTCAAATCGCAAGGAAAATTAAAGGGACAATACCATGTATGAATACTAACCGCCGTTTTACGGAGTCCCGCCGATTATTCGAAACCCGGCGTTAATTCGATCAGGACGGTTAATGAAGGAAATACGTATGTCGCGGGAAAATGTAGAAAACAATGGATAATGGTAAGTTTCATTAATGTGATCAGTCATCGATGGATGGATGGGTGGATGGACGAAAAATAACAGAGAGATAATACAAACATAAAAAGATATACATGTAATAATTATATTTCTTAATACATTAATTTATTTAAACACTGACTAGGTGAGCTGGACCCCGTTCCTCAAAGCGATCGTAGCGCTACGACAGTCGTAAGTCTGTGTTAAAGTATGGGAGTTACGATCACCTTAGCGCTACGATCGCTTTTAGGAACAGGGCCCTGGACGTCTATTTTCCTAATCCGCGCTCCGTATTCAGAGTGAAGGACATCAGTGCCTACATGCAGATAATGGTTCTATTTCAATTACTCGTATACTGCACATTTGGAGGAACATGGAGTCGGTAGCATGCAAGGAGAGATAACGGGGTTTACACGAAAATGTCAGACACAATTACAAATGCCGTTATGACATGGGGAAACATGGCGGGGTCATGCTAGTCTGGATCCCAGACCAAACAGAATGAATTAAAATAATCAGCGTCAAGTCTAGAATGACAGGGCAAGTCCAGATTGCCTGAGCTTAGACTAACGTTTAGTCTCTGAACACATATAACTTCGAAGTGGAACACTTTTTATAGATGGACAACTTCTTTGTTGCAGTAGTAGTTGTGACGTTTCGGTGTAGATCCTGACACCGTTATCAACCACTCACTCAACCACTCACTCAACCACTCACTCAACCTCTCACTCGACCACTCTCTCCACCACTCACTCGACCACTCACTCGACCACTCACTCAACCACTCACTCAACCACTCGCTCAGCCACTCACTCAACCACTCGCTCAGCCACTCAACCACTCACTAAGCCACTCACTCAACTACTCACTAAACCACTCACTAAACCACTCACTCAACCACTCACTCAACCACTCACTCAGCAACTACCTCAGCCACTCAATCAACCACTCACTCAACCACTCACTCAACCACTCTCTCAGCCACTCACTCAGCCGCTCTCTCAACCACTCACTCGGCCACTCACTCAACCACTCACTCAGACACTCCCTCAAACACTCACTCAGACACTCACTCAGCAACTCCCTTAACCACTCACTCAGCGACTCACTCAACCACTCACTCAACCACTCACTCAGACACTCCCTCAAACACTAACTCAGCCACTCACTCAACCACTTGCTCAGACTCTCACTCAAACACTAACTCAGCTACTCACTCAACCACTTGCTCAGACACTCACTAAGCCACTCACTCAACCACTTGCTCAGATACTCACTAAGCCACTCACTCAACCACTTGCTCAGATACTCACTAAGCCACTCACACAACCACTCACTCAGCCGCTCCCTCAACCACTCACTCAGCCACTCACCCAACCACTCACTCAGACCCTCCCTCAAACACTAACTCAGACACTCACTCAACCACTTGCTCAGATACTCACTAAGCCACTCACACAACCTCTCACTAAGCCACTCACTCAACCACTTGCTCAGATACTCACTAAGCCACTCACTCAACCACTTGCTCAGATACTCACTAAGCCACTCACTCAACCACTTGCTCAGATACTCACTAAGCCACTCACACAACCACTTCCTCAGACTCTCACTCAAACACTAACTCAGCCACTCACTCAACCACTTGCTCAGATACTCACTAAGCCGCTCACACAACCACTTGCTCAGACACTCACTAAGCCACTCACTCAACCACTTGCTCAGATACTCCCTCAACCACTCCCTCAACCACTCACTCAGCCGCTCACTCAACCACTCCCTCAGCCGCTCACTCAACCACTCCCTCAACCACTCAACTCAACCCCTCACTCAGACGCTCCCTCAAACACTTATTCAGCCACTCATTCAACCACTTGCTAAGATACTCACTACGCCACTCACACAACCACTTGCTCAGACACTCATTCAGACGCTCCCTCAAACACTTATTCAGCCACTCACTCAACCACTTGCTCAGATACTCACTAAGCCACTCACACAACCACTTGCTCAGACACTCACTCAACTGCTTGCTCAGACACTCCCTCAACCACTCACTCAGCCGCTCTATCAACCACTCACTCAACCGCTTGCTCACACACTCGCTAAGCCACTCAATCAACCACTCACACAGCCGCTCACTCAACCACTCTCAGCCACTCCATCAACCACTCACTCAACCACCCACTCAGACCCTCCCTCAAACACTCACTCAGCCACTCCATCTCAACCTCACTCCACTCAACCTCACTCCACTCACTCGACCACCACTCGGCCACTCCAACCACTCCTTCAACCACTCACTAAGCCACTCCATCAACCACTCACTCAGCAACTCACTCGACCACTCTCTTCACCACTCACTCGACCACTCACTCGACCACTCACTCAACCACTCACTCAACCACTCGCTAAGCCACTCACTAAGACACTCACTAAGCCACTCACACAACCACTCACTCAACCACTCACTCAACCACTCACTCAACCACTTGCTCAGACACTCACTCAACTGCTTGCTCAGACACTCCCTCAACCACTCACTCAGCCGCTCTATCAACCACTCACTCAACCGCTTGCTCACACACTCGCTAAGCCACTCAATCAACCACTCACACAGCCGCTCACTCAACCACTCTCAGCCACTCCATCAACCACTCACTCAACCACCCACTCAGACCCTCCCTCAAACACTCACTCAGCCACTCACTCAACCACTCACTCAACCACTCACTAAGCCACTCCATCAACCGCTCACTCAGCCACTCACTCAACCACTCACTCAGCCACTCCATCAACCACTCACTCAGCAACTCACTCGACCACTCTCTTCACCACTCACTCGACCACTCACTCGACCACTCACTCAACCACTCACTCAACCACTCGCTAAGCCACTCACTAAGACACTCACTAAGCCACTCACTCAACCACTCACTCAACCACTCACTCAACCACTCACTCAACCACTCTCTCAGCCACTCACTCAGCCGCTCTCTCAACCACTCACTCAACCACTCACTCAACCACTCACTCAGACACTCCCTCAAACACTCACTCAGACACTCACTCAGCAACTCCCTTAACCACTCACTCAGCGACTCACTCAACCACTCACTCAACCACTCACTCAGACACTCCCTCAAACACTAACTCAGCCGCTCACTCAACCACTTGCTCAGACTCTCACTCAAACACTAACTCAGCTACTCACTCAACCACTTGCTCAGACACTCACTAAGCCACTCACTCAACCACTTGCTCAGATACTCACTAAGCCACTCACTCAACCACTTGCTCAGATACTCACTAAGGCACTCACACAGCCACTCACTCAGCCGCTCCCTCAACCACTCACTCAGCCACTCACCCAACCACTCACTCAGACCCTCCCTCAAACACTAACTCAGACACTCACTCAACCACTTGCTCAGATACTCACTAAGCCACTCACACAACCTCTCACTAAGCCACTCACTCAACAACTTGCTCAGATACTCACTAAGCCACTCACTCAACCACTTGCTCAGATACTCACTAAGCCACTCACACAACCACTTGCTCAGACACTCACTAAGCCACTCACTCAACCACTTGCTCAGATACTCCCTCAACCACTCACTCAACCACTCACTCAACCACTCACTCAGCCGCTCACTCAACCACTCCCTCAGCCGCTCACTCAACCACTCCCTCAACCACTCACTCAACCCCTCACTCAGACGCTCCCTCAAACACTTATTCAGCCACTCATTCAACCACTTGCTAAGATACTCACTACGCCACTCACACAACCACTTGCTCAGACACTCATTCAGACGCTCCCTCAAACACTTATTCAGCCACTCACTCAACCACTTGCTCAGATACTCACTAAGCCACTCACACAACCACTTGCCCAGATACTCACTCAGACACTCCCTCAAACACTTATTCAGACACTCACTCAACCACTTGCTCAGATACTCACTAAGCCACTCACACAACCACTTGCTCAGACACTCACTCAACTGCTTGCTCAGACACTCCCTCAACCACTCACTCAGCCGCTCTATCAACCACTCACTCAACCGCTTGCTCACACACTCGCTAAGCCACTCAATCAACCACTCACACAGCCACTCACTCAACCACTCTCAGCCACTCCATCAACCACTCACTCAACCACTCACTCAGACCCTCCCTCAAACACTCACTTAGCCACTCACTCAACCACTCACTCAACCACTCACTAAGCCACTCCATCAACCGCTCACTCAGCCATTCACTCAATCACTCACTCAGCCACTCCATCAACCACTCACTCAGCAACTCACTCAGCCACTCACTCAACCACTCACTCAACCACTCACTCAGCCGCTCACTCAACCACTCACTCAGCCGCTCCATCAACCACTCACTCAACCACTCACTCAACCACTTGCTCAGCCACTCGCTCAGACACTTACTCAACCACTCACTCAACCACTCTCAACCGCTCGCTCAGCCACTCACTCAACCACTCACTCAACCACTCACTCAGCCGCTCACTTAACTACTCACTCAACCACTCGCTCAGACACTCACTCAACCACTC
This sequence comes from Haliotis rubra, assembly GCF_003918875.1. NCBI lineage: Eukaryota > Metazoa > Mollusca > Gastropoda > Lepetellida > Haliotidae > Haliotis > Haliotis rubra. Next base: position 1,739,802 of record NW_025767357.1, on the reverse strand, counting down.
ACTCAACCGCTTGCTCAGATACTCACTCAACCACTCACTCAACCACTCACTCACTCAGGCACTCACTCAGCCACTCACTCAACCACTCACTCAACCACTCACTCAACCACTCACTCAACCACTCACTCAACCACTCACTGAGCCATTCACTCAACCACTCACTCAACCACTTGTTCAGTCACTCACTCAGCCACTCACTCAGCCACTCACTCAGCCACTCACTCAAGCCACTCACTCAGCCACTCACTCAGCCTCTCACTCAACCACTCACTCAGCCACTCACTCAGCCGCTCACTCAGCCACTCGCTCAACCACTCACTCAACCACTCCCACTCAACCACTCACTCAACCACTTGCTCAGCCACTCACTCAACCACTCACTCAACCCCACGCTCAGCCACTCACTCAACCACTCTCAACCCCTCGCTCAGCCACTCGCTCAGCCACTCACTCAACCACTCACTCAACCACTCACTCAGCCACTCACTCAACCACTCACTCAACCACTCACGCAGCCACTCACTCAACCACTCACTCAACCACTCTCAGCCGCTCGCTCGGCCACTCACTCAACCACTCACTCAGCCACTCACTCAGCCGCTCACTCAACCACTCACTCAACCGCTCGCTCAGCCACTCATAGGGTTGCAGTACAGCGTATAACACGATTTTAACCGTCTCGTATATGGTCGTTTTGTTCAATATTTCTCCCCTTGCCTCTTACCTTCAGTGACACTAGTTTCAGACCACGATACACGTCCGGCATGCTTCTACTTTGCTACTGACTCAACACGGAAGTACTTTGCTCTGTTTGTGAGAGGAGATATTAATATCGTGTAAAAAACCTTTATAACGCTTTCCGTTTATTGTATTTTCAACTTTTATATTCTGCTCCTACAGATATCGTTCTACATGTGTACTGTATTCTGTGGGTCGAAAGGCGCATGCCACGTGTAGCTGCACTTATCCAACCTACGTAGTTTTATCAGCGTTAATGGTTGATACACCTACAGACATGGCTGTTGGCTAGCGTGCGTGTGGTCGTCGGGGGTGGGGGCGGAATGGGCGTGTTTATGTCGACCGTGTTAGCGGGGAATGGGGTGGTAGGGGGTTTTTCTTGTGTTTTCATGGTACTGTTATCTCCAGAAACATAGTCGGATACAGGGGCGCAAACCCCATTTTGTCCTGAAAGTTATAAAATGATCAGTGAAAAAAAAAAAGGTGCAGCCCCCCACTCCCCGAGCGACATTTACCATTTTAGCCCACTATTATCTTACCTTCCTATCTATCATTATATAGTTACACTTGTATACTTGGATTGTCTAATTCCATACGTGACAGTTTAATAAACTATAACCTGAAGCTAAATATCGAACAATTATCCCCATGTCACAGCATGAAGATGAAGATGTCAGTATCAAAGTATGACGTCATAACTCTTAATTCAGCATCCTCTCAGCAGGAACCCACATCGGTACCTGGTTTGCTGCACGTGACTACTCACGACAAACCCAAAATGTGCTGACGCTGAAAGAGGTTGAATTTACATATTTGTATTTGGAATTTAAAATAATAACTTGTGACAAACTGGTATCCTTTGTCTTGTCGCCTCTTACAAGCATAGGTTACTGAAGATCAGTCCTCACCCGGATCTTCACGGGTTGTTGTTTCTTAGAGCGGTTTGGTAGCTTAGTGGTGAAGGCGTACGCTCGTCACGCCGAAGACCCGGGATCGATTCCCGACATGGGTACAATATGTGAAGCCAATTTCTGATGTCCCCCGCTGTGATATTGCTGGAATATTGCTGGAATGTTGTTAAAAGCGATGTAAAACCAAACTCACTAAGTCACTTCAGACTATTTTCAGCCTTGTGTTCTGTAAGTCACAAACTAAACTCACTCACTGATAAGCTATTGGGGATTTACAGCTAGAAAGACCTCCCACAACTGCTTGCCTGTCCTGTGAGCCTATGGTTGATTGGTTTATCAAAACGACCTGTGCATCTGCTCTAGATAAAACCGTGGTTGAAGTCAAGAGCAGCGACCCATGCCTTCGGGTTACGATGACAAACAAATAATGTCTGTCTAATTATCTGTTTCACGCAGTTTTATTTGCAATGCTATTTGTGTTGCAAGCTCAGTTTCGATGTCTGCAAACACCAGTATGGGAAGTTCTGCCAGACTTGTCATCGGATCGCTCTACCAGTTAACACCAGTCTGCGCTTCCTCGAGAAAAACGTGAAGCCATGACAACCAGACGTGATGACGTCACGGCGTATATGATAGCGAGGCTCAAGTCACGCGCAGTTTGACACTGTACACCATTTAATCCCTGTGGCAGACAGAACTAAGACAAAAGTAATTGGAAAACAACCTTTACATGCCATCCTTTTTTATTTTATGCAGTCGTTAAATATTCCATATCTTTGTTAATTATTCGAAATATTCAAAAGAGTAATTTGTTAGTTTTGAGTTATTCCCGAATAACACTTATTGCCCATGCAGTGCGTCAACATGATGTTAACACAATACACAATATAAAGACAGTAAAACAAATTAACCTCTGTGGTGAACTTAAGGGTGTTCGAATGAGACGAGTATACCGATAAGTAGAAGACTGAGATTAGAAGTCTTAAAATGTCGGACTTTTAATCACTTCGTTGGCTATATGTAAAAGGGACCAGTGAAATTCCGGGTTAGAATTGATCTTCAGTAACCCATGCTTGTCGTAAGAGGCGACTAACGGTATTGGGTGGTCAGGGTCGCTGGATTGTCTGGTCCATATAGCTGTCATATTGCTGAGTGCGGAGTAAAACTAATCTCACTCACTCACTCATTCACTTATGTAAAAAGAACAAAAGAAACTATACCAAGTTTGTTTTCTGTGCAATCGAAAACTGAAAGAACTGTTTCTACATTTGATAATGTCTCTACTAATTCTTGCGACAGTTTTTTATTAGGTATTTAAGATAAGTCGTCTTACCCCAATCAGCTGCTGTGAATATATATTTTCATTTTATCTTAAATCAAATTAAAAGGAAACAGTTTCGAAGTATTTTTTGAGAGTTCACGGTTTAAGTTCATTTTTCATAAAATATAGATGACTTAAGATATTTCAGCTGAAAATCAAACATATGATAAAATCAATTGAGAGGTACAGTTTCTTTGCTCTCCGGTATATCTGGCGTGTATTGACGTTCATTGGTGTATGTGTTCCAAGCCTGATCCAACCTCGAAGTGTCGGCATATCTTCAACATCATCATCAGCTCTCTGTCAGTGACAATGCTCGTGAACTGATATACAATCACCTTGAGAATCACCGATATATTGACTGCTCCCAGCACAATACCTATGTCACGCAACAGTGTTTACCTGGCCATTAAAACAAAACGCCACCTCCACAGAACTACTAGCCTTGCTCCAAGGCTGTACTGAATGCTAAGCCCATGGGTATAGTAACTCTATACTTTAAAGAGGCAAGTCTAAATAAGCGGACAGTACAATTACGGACGCCATGGGGCCAGTGTGTTAGAGGAATATTTATATTTTTAAGAAATTATCATTTAAACTATTAATTTTTACCTTAGACTGACTGACTGACTGAGTTTGGTTTTACGCCGCTTTTAGCAATATTCCAGCAATATCACGGCGGGGGACACCAGAAATGGGCTTCACTCATTGTACCCATGTGGGGATTCGAACCCGGGTCTTCGGCGTGACGAGCCAACGCTTTAACCACTGGACTACCCCACCGCCCCTTTACCTTAGAGACTTGTGCAAGTCTTCAGCTCTACCTCCACCACTAATACGATTCCACGTAAACACATCAAGGCCTAAAGGATACTGCTTGTTGTCTTTTGATAAATGACTTTCTAATGAAATGTGACTATTCACCACTTAACTCTAAAATTGCCAAATTCATCAAAACACGACTTTGCCCAATGTTTTAATATGTATCAAATTGCTGTATGTTCTCTGTGTCACCATATGTGATTTTTTAGAATAAAATTTCTGTTCTGTTCTGTTCTGATACAGTAATCCAATAACCCCTCCTTACTATCTTGATCCCTTAATCCCCTGTGGATGATCGGCCAGAGGTAATTAGCTATCAGTGGGCTAGTCAAACACGAGGGTCTCCAACCAGACCATCAGATAACACACGGATCGATTACTTCACGCACTGACCACGCAACGAAAGGGGTGGCAGTTATCAACAAACTCGGGATGTGGCTTCAGCGAACCTTTATGATTGGCAAGGTGTAAATGGGCCTAGTTGCCCGAACACCTATTAAACATTTAATATTAATCAATCATTCATCAGGCTGTGGATAGTGCGCTTGACTCTCAGGTCTGTCATAGTGCAAACCATTTTAACCAGTTTCTTTAAAACCACCATGGCTGCTGTCGTCGTCAACTCTTCCCGCTGACTCCCGTCCGTCCACCATCCTGTATTACCCTCAGAGTGAGTGAGTGAGTATGGTTTTACGCCGCTTTTAGCAACATTCCAGCAATATCACGCCGCTTATAGCAATAATCCAGCAATATCACCAGACATGGATTTCACACATTGCATCCATGTCTGGAATCGAACCCGGACGTTCGGCGTCAGTAGTAGTAGTAGTAGTAGTAGTAGTAGTAGTAGTAGTAGTAGTAGAAGTAGTAGTAGTAGTAGTAGTAGTAGTAGCAGGAGTAGTAGTAGTAGAAGTAGTAGTAATAGTAGTAGTAGTAGTAGTAGTAGGAGTAGAAGTAGTGGTAGTAGAGTAGTGGTGGTGAGTAGTGAGTAGTGGTGGTGGAGTAGTAGTGGCACCAGTGGTGGTGGTGAGTAGAGTAGTGGTGGTGAGTGGTGGTGGTGAGAGTGGTGGTAGTAAGAAGTGGTGGTGGTGGTGAGTGGTGGTGGTGGTGGGAGTGGTGGTGGTGGTGGTGGTGGTAGTGGTGGTGGTGGTGAGTGGTGGTAGTGGTGGTGGGATTGGTGGTGGTGGTGGTGGTGGTGGTGAGTGGTGGTGGTGGTGGAGTGGTGGTGGTGGTGGTGGTGGTGGTGGTGGCAGTGGCAGTGGTGGTGGTGGTGGTGGTGGTGGTGGTGAGTGGTAGTGGTGAGTGGTGGCGGTGGTGGTGGTGGAGTGGTGGTGGTGGTGGTGGTGGTGGTGGTAGAGTAGTGGTGGTGGTGGTAGTGGTGGTGGTGGTAGTGGTGGTGGTGGTGAGTAGTAGTGTAGTGGTAGTGGTAGTAGTAGTGGTGGTGGTAGTGGTGGTGGTGTAGTGAGTAGCAGTAGTGGTAGTAGAAAGTAGTGGCAGTGGTGAGTAGTAGTGGAAGAGTAGAAGTAGCAGTAGTAGCAGTAGCAGTAGTAGTAGTGAGTAGAGTAGGAGCAGTAGTGGTAGTAGTAGTAGTAGTAGTAGTAGTAGTAGTAGTAGTAGTAGTAGTAGTAGTAGTAGTAGTAGCAGTAGTAGTAGTGGTAGCAGCAGTAGTAGCAGTAGTATAGGTGGTAGTATACAGTAAGGTGAGCTAAAGTAAGGTGAGCTAAAACTGTGCAGTTTCACCTGCATTGGTACACCCAACTTATATTCACTATGAACACGTGCTCAATAGGGTATAACACATTACATGTTCTGTTGTTTTAATCATTTATTTTGCAGTGTGTGTTCTCTGTCTAGACACATTCAGGAACAGGTGTTACACATAATACCACACAAACAGTAGACTATTGAACATACAACACGGTCAGTTTATGTATCTCACTGTCCTTGGTAATGACAGGAACTGCAGAACACTGGCATCGTTGTTTTCATCAACCCGAACGTGACTGTTAACGTGTCGTCGTTACTATAATAATTGTCATCATTAGTAATATTATTAGCATTATTACTGTCACCATCATCGTCGTCATCATCATTATCATTATCATCCTCGTCGTCGTCGTTTTCATTGTAATCGCTGTCATCATAGTTATCACACATAACCATTACTATGATCACTGTCGGAGCAGTAGGGTAGCCTAATGGTTAAAGCGTCCGCTCGACATGCTGAAGACCCGGGTTCGATTCCCCACATGCGTGCAATGTGTGAAGCCCATTTGTGGTGTCCCCCGCCGTGATATTGCTGGAATATTGCTAAAAAACGGCGTAAAACCATACTCACTCAATCAATCAATCACTATGATCACTGTCATCTTCAATATTTCATTATTAAGATCATTACTTTTCAAAACCTAAACACTAATCATTGCTGTAATCATTAGAACAGTATCCCACTGTGACGTATTGAGGTCACGTGTTGATTCAGGTCTTCCAGTTTATTAGTACGGCTCGATGTCTACCTTTAAGTGTACTATGGCCGAAAGTTACAAATTCACATACTTTGTAACCGGTATTTTATATCAAAGTACACAAATACATCATCTCAAATTTGTCCCTATAACGACATGAGAGTAATAATCCTTCAGATGAGAAATAGCGGATAAGTAGTCCATGCAAATATTCATACATTCAGTCTATGTCCGACAAGGTAACTCAATATGAAACGAATACCAACACATATGTTGTCAGTTTGAATGCCAGGCAGTGACCTAATCTGCAGATCGATATTTGTTTGTAGACCGTGGATAGTAATATTCGGCAAGGCAACTCGCCCTTCGTTGCTCGTTTGTCTGTTGTGGGGATGGTGATCATTGGCGGATCCAGAGGGGGTGTACAGAGGGTTCGAACACCCCACACCCCACACCCCACACCCCACACCCCACACCCCAACCCCTTTTGAAAATGACTTAAGACCACATTGAGCAGAGCCAAAGTGGGGTTCAGGGGGTTCGAAACCACCACCACCACCCCTGAATCCCCAACCCCCCTTTCTGGATCCGCCCATGGGTGTGTTACACGAGTTTCATTGTTTTCTGTAAATACCAGCAGATAGAGGAACAGGTGCGAGCTTTCAGGAATTACAATTACCTGTCATTTGCTTGTTTCAATGTCATGCTTCTCTTTATTCTCTTAATTCAGGTACAATTGTTACATGGTAGTAGTATCCTACAACTTTTCAACTTCCACCCCTACTTGGCTCATCTCCAGTTTCACGCCCCTCCTATCAACACTGTTCCAATTTCCGTTTATAATGACGTAACCTATTTACCAACACTGAAACAAAGCGTTACGTGATCGAAATCAGGAATATGACCCCATTCTTCCTTATCGTTCTTATTACAGGAAGAACAAACAAGAATTTTGCGATTCACCCTTTCCTGTTAAATAAGTGCATACGTGAACATATGCAAGTAAATATGCCCAAAAGACATGCATTGAATCAGCCCAACAAGTTTCCTCGTTTGAGTAAGTTTGGGATTCTTTGACAAAAAAATCCTAGCAAAAATAAGGAAATAATGAAATGAGAAAATCCTTGAATGCGGCTTTGAATAATCAAGTCAAAAGGCAAACCATTTTCTTGTCCTTTATTCTTTGTTTAACGCCGCACTCATCAATCATCAGCTATACGACTGAGGTCGGTTAATAATTGAGTGTGGAACAGACGATCCAGTGATGGAAATCATGAGCATCTATCTACGGAATTGGGATACGATGGTATGTGTCAACCGAATCAGCGAGCTTTACAACCCAGTGAGTGATAGCATGAGCAACGACCCACAACATCACAACATCAAGATAACCCTAAAACGTCCTACCTCACTACATTCGACAAAATTGGCTAAAGTTTTACTTCCCTCAAAACTTAATTACAAATTTACAAGTCATCTACGTGACAGACGCCGTTAATTAAATAATGGAGCTTTCACTCTCCGTTTCCTTCAATCTATACCGGAAACACTCAAAGACAACGCCGACGCAGTAAAGACAGTTTTTCTCCGGGAAAACACATATCAGCAAGCGGACGTGCTAATGCCCAACATTAACAAACTATATATTTGGACTTCATGTATTGAATCAGGGTTGTTTATGTAAAAACGTCGGTTTCACTTTCGCTGATGTGATTCTTTCACATTACCAGGTTTGCCGCTCCAAGCTTTGATGTCATGGGCGGTGGTGTAATCTAGTGGTTAAAGCGTCCGCTCGTCTCGCCGAAGATCCGGGTTCGATTTCCCACATGGGTACATTGTGAGAAGCCCATTTTGTGGTGTCCCCCGCCGTGATATTGCTGGAATATTGCTAACAGCGGCGTAAAACCAAACTCACTCACTCACTTCGATGTCAGGCGCTAATATCAAAGGGACACTGGGGTGACTCTTTACCTTTAAAACCTGGTCGGGTCGGGTTCGATGCCCGAAATCAACCTATAAATATCGCATCTCTAATTACACATCAGGAACCGACCTTTTGATATATGGATATCAGTGGTATCTTCCTTATAATTTATTCCCAGAAGATACAAATCAGATTGGCTCAAGGTTTATTCTGCCAACAATTTCGTTTTGTTTTGAAATCACTTCTTTTAAACTAAAGCAACAATCAAAATCCTGTCTAATTCCGGCAAAGAAGTAAGCAGTGCCTAGTCATCTCCTTGCTAATATCGGAAATGCCCCGCACCCCGTGTTTCATCACCTACAACGCTCAAACACGTGTTTCGCCTCATACAAATTCCTGTCTTGTAATGATCCAGCTGCTCCGCCATAGTGCTACCCATCGTTCTCACCTGAGTGTTATTCTGCCAGGTAAATCACGCCAAGGTTAGCGGGGGCACTGGGGCAGGAGGTTGGCTTAACACGTGTATAAATCAACCAGACAGGGCCGACCTATATACAGTCTATCAGGTCCTGCCAAGTAGCCAACAAAGGCTTTCTCTGTCACACTAGCGTTATCTTTGAGGTGTTTCCCAGCTCTCTACCCCTCGGGCACCTGAGACCCTTTTGCTTGGAATTAGGAACAAGTGTCTCCCCTTATCCTCTATAGTGATACAGAAAATGTGCTCTCGTTACAGATATTAGGTAGTGGTCTGGACCTTGATTTTCGAAGCTCTCCTTGTGTTAAGGTGGTCGTAAGAGCCATACATTAACATTAACTTACGACTACCATAGCTCTAAGAGAGCTTCGAAAATCTTGGCCTGGTTGTTGTAGAGGGGTAGGTGTCCCCGGATTTGAATGCATAATTTCAAAATTGTTAAAGGCGGTGTGTAAGTACTGATAAAAAATAATGTTCACTGTTTTTAGTGTTTGGTTATTGTATTGAAAGCCGTATTACAATACCCCTGAATACCCTAAAGTTTACAAGAATCTAAATCGTGGGGTTTGTAGTTGGTTTTCATCTTAATGTGTTAGCCATGCACATTGTTTGAAATCCATTATTGTGCTCTGTTGTAAAATTACTACGTAAGAGTAACATGCTGTGTTTACGTTGATACATGCCCGATTTTTTTACACACCCGATTAAAAAACAGGTGTAGAGTGACTCATACGTATTAATTAGGACACCATATACATATGTATTATTAAGTCATACGTATTAATTGGGACACCATATAAGTCATACGTATTAATTACCATATAAGTCATACCATACGGACATCATACCAGTCATACGTATTAATTAGGACACCATACCAGTCATACGTATTAATTAGGACACCATACGGACATCATACGAGTCATACGTATTAATTAGGACACCATAGGAGTCATACGTATTAATTAAGACACCATATATACGGACATCATACGAGTCATACGTATTAATTAGGACACCATACCAGTCATACGTAGTAATTAAGACACCATACGGACATTATACGAGTCATACGTATTAATTAGGACACCATACCGGTCATACGTAGTAATTAAGACACCATACGGACATTATACGAGTCATACGTATTAATTAGGACACCATACGGACATCATACCAGTCATACGTATTAATTAGGACACCATACGGACATCATACGAGTCATACGTATTAATTAGGACACCATATGGACATCATACAGTCATACGTAATAATTTGGACCCCATACGGACATCACACGAGTCATACGTGTTAATTTGGACCCCATACGGACATCATAGGACGACACCATACGGACACATACGAGTCATACGTATTAATTAGGACACCATATATACGGACGTCATACGAGTCATACATATTAATTAGGACACCATACGGACATCATACGAGTCATAAGTATTAATTAGGACACCATACGAGTCATATGTATTAATTAGGACACCATACGAGTCATACGTATTAATTAGGACACCATAGGAGTCATACGTATTAATTAGGACACTATACCGAGTCATACCCGAACAGAATACAATGTTATACCTATACATCTGAAACACTAAACAAACTATACTCGTTAATCAGGACACTACACGAGTCATGTGTAATAATAAATTACACACCGTAATTAATCATATAGAATGCAATTCTCTCTAATCAGGACACTATACAAGCGAAATTCAGTAATAAACTGGTTTTGTTATCACGAGATTCATGAAATCAAGGCAGATCCAAAGGCCGATCTGTTGACGTCACATCACGCACATCTGATTCCAATCACTATCAAGAATATCCCAAAGCTCAGCCTCCGCGCTAATTCCACTGGAGTCGACAGTAAAGGACGCAGTTACATTCCAATATGCTTTCTCCGGAATAACGGAATTTCCTAGAATTTCTCACAGTATGTTCTCATTTAAGCCTATTACTTTGCCCTGTGAGAAATGTTTCGTTATGTAACCACGATAGCGCCTTTCTCATCCCTCGAGGTCGCAGTGTTGTGTAAACGTTATTCTCTGTTTGTGCTATATACACGTTGTATCACTGTCTCCATGGATACGTCTTATATTTTATTCATTTCATGTAGTTGTTACCATCCATCTCAGAAAAAATCCATATCTTACTGAATTGTGTAAAAATACGACATTGACAAAACATTGATGAAAAATAACATGTTGTTTTTTCTTACTACATCAATTTTCCATAAGTTAAAATGGTTTCACACATTCTGGTGACGAAGAAACTCATATCCGGTGAACACACATCTGAGTACGGTTAATGAATGACGTCGTGTAGGGCTCATCGTCATGTCACTGCGCCGTTAAACAATTATCAGAACATGATTTCCAGGACCATTTTCCCTCTGAACAACAAGACGTTCTGTGAATAAAAATATGCCATGTCAATAACACACACACACACCCTCCCCTTCCCTAATACACAAGCGCGCACGCACGCGAGCACACACACACACACACACAAGACGCTATAACATTAACTCAAGATATCAAAGTGTTATATCATCATTATTCCTTTTTTAAGTACACTTATTGAAAATAAAAGAAATTTCTCTAAAAAAACCAACCTTACGAGACAACAAATTTGCTGAAAAGAGATGCATGCTTTTTTAGATAACAGTTCGTAAGTATGTTACAAATATGTCATTGTTTATCACACATTTGGCTAGTAAACACCACGACTCTCAAGGAGTAACATGTTACATAACACGTATGTTTACTGCGCAACACGTGTACCCTAAGCCTCGTGGGAAGTATATACTTAAAGCAACAGGTTTCACAGGGCTGTTAAGAATTTCCTCAATAAATACCTCTTTATGATCTCATCTTTTACACTGTAATATGATGCGGAAGTCCTTTTATGAACATGTGCATGCGGAAGGTATTTTGGGCAATATCAATATTTATTTAATATTCGAAAATGGAAGATGCGATGATTAAATTCAAGTTATGCCGAAAAATACATATTGATTTGAAATTTAAATTTAAATAGCATTCATCGTATGAGCTTGTAATTTGAACACATCATGAAGTTTATGCTGAATAGTTTATCTTAAAATTTTATATAAGTATGTTAAATTTGCAACGTGACATTTTGAAATTTCAAAACAAAATAATTATTTTTATATTGTACGGAGTTGGTTTCCGTAGTGTGATGCTGACGAAAATACCAGTGAAAAGCTTTCTACGTAATCGACGTAACTCCTCCACACCACATCATGTAAGGAGCTTTCGACACCACTACCGGCTTGTATACCACGCCATTCCACTGGAGTCTCCGAAGTGCTAAACCAAGGCTATTTTGAGTCAAACTATCCGCAGTGATGCAATGCCGAGTCTGGCCAACACGTGGCGTGATGACCTAGCAACATAAACTCCTTCCGTGACCCCACCTTTTCACCAGATGACGTGCTATGGTAATATTAATGGCGTCCCGCCTGACGCCTCCGGAGAATAGCGATGAAAATATCTTATAACTGGTTCTTCTTTGGAAAGCTACAGGCATGATTCCATCATACTGCTCGACTCCTTGTGAAAATAATCGACCTGAGGGTATAGTTAGGTTAGTCCTAGTCTGTCTCACAGTCCCTGAACCACATTATTTCCCCTACTGCCAAGCTCTCTCTGCAGTGCTAAAGACCTAACTAAAGTAAGTCTAGATTTCCTCAGGTTCTGATTCTCTGGTCTCCCTGGGGCTCCTTTTCAATATAAATGGGCTTGTTTGTTACTATCAAAATTATATATATTCAGAGACTTAGCCTTAGTCTAGGTTAGTCCCTGTGATAACGACGGATGATTTGGGTTTGAGTGTCTTTGGCATTTATCAGCTCAGTTGCAGTCCTATATATAACGCTGGGAGGCCAGGTAGCCCAGTTGTTTGAAGAGTTCGCTCGTCCCACCGAACACCCGGGTTCGGTTCCCAACTTTGATCAATGTGATGCCCATTTCTGGTGTCCCCGCTATGATAATGATAAACAGCGTAAAACCATACTTTCTCTTGCTCATGCTATCAACCTCATGTCATCCTTGACCCGGGTTAGAATTGATCTTCAGTAATCCATGCTTGTCGTAAGAGGCGACTAACGGGATCGGGTGGTCAGGATCGCCGACTGGGTTGACACATGTCATCGTATCCCAATTGCGAAGATCGATGTTCATGCTGTTGATCACTGGATTGTCTGGTCGAGACTCGATTATCTACAGACCACCGTTATATAGTTGGAATATTGCTGAGTGCGGCGTAAAACTAAACTTACTCACTCACTCATTTCATCCTACTAGCCATGAGTCGATTAATCCGAGGCCCTAACACTGTTGGAATGTTGATGGATAAACTCTGGGTATAAAAAAGAAACGCAACCCCTGTCCTCAGATATGAAAAATTCGTTTGAATGAAGTTATTGCTTCCAAACTAAATTTTATTCGAATGTATTGAAATGATACACGTAATTAATGAAGATTACCATCCAAACAACTGCATTTGTACGCATAAGTGTATTTTATTGCTTATTCCGTCACAACGCATGAAATGACCCTCATGGTGACTTCTGCACAAAAAACACATGCAAATCATGAAAATGGCAGTTAATGTAGGTGTATAAAAGCCCATGTGCTTCCGTATTATATTCATTCATTTGTCGCCGAAAAGCTGTGTTAAAATGCCACGATTGAGTGCTGCCGACCGAAATATCGCCATTGGTCGTGTTCGCCGGAGAAAGTTTTGGAACTGTTGCACGGCACCTAAATGTTCACAAAACAACGATATCCCGACTTTGGAGCCGCTACAACAACTTCAATTTGACCAACGATCGCCCGAGAAGTGGAAGGCCAAGAATCACGACCCCCCTTCAAGATCGGTACATCCGGGTCCATCACCTGCGTAATCGGCATGCCCTACCAACCGTGACTGCCACACAAATACCAGGTTTGAGGAGAGTGTCAGCTCAAACGATTAGGAACCGTCTGAAAGAAGCGGGTTTACGTGCCTGTAGACCAGTTGTTGGACCTGTACTACGCCCCCTACATCGACGCCGACGACTCAGGTGGTGCAACAACGTAAGGATACGGACTTTACAAAACTGGAGGCGAATCTGGTTTTCTGATGAATCACGTTTTCTTTTGCAACGTCAAGACGGAAGACAGCGTCTGTATAGGAGACGTCATAAACGTTTTACGCCCATCTGCGTCCGACAGGTGGACAGATTTGGCGGAGAAAGCGTCATGGTTTGGGGAACCATCTCATACAACCAGAAATCAGACTTGGTGATCGTTCCAGGGAACCTGACAGCCCAACGTTACATCAACCACGTGTTAGAGCTTCACCTTCTCCCGATTATTGACCAACAAACACAGATTTTTCAACGGGACAACGCCCGGCCTCATACTGCACGTGCAACAATGAACTTTCTGCAGAATTCCAACGTCAATGTCTCTGCCATGACCCTCTAAATCACCAGACCTCAACCCTATTGAACACCTGTGGGATACTCTGGATCGACGCGTACGTCAACGTCAGCCGCCGCCACAGACGCTGCAACAGCTCGCCGTTGCACTGCAGGAGGAGTGGAGAGCCATTCCCCAGGAAAGAATCCGGCGTCTTATCCGTTCTTGTCCAAGGAGATGCCGTGCAGTGATTGCAGCGCGTGGTGCTCATACGAGATACTGAGAAAGACGCCCCCCTGGTGACAAACTGGTGTCTGTGAGATGACTTTTGAAATGACAATTTTAAACATGCCCATCTGGGTTATTATTCTGCCAAATTTCAGACTTCTGTCTTAAATAATAAAAATGCCGTGTCGTCCTAAAACTTCAGATCAAAATCTCTAAAATACAGGGGTTGCGTTTCTTTTTTGACAGAGTTTATTTCCATTCTATTGCAATATATACCTTGGACCCATTTCGATCTAGGCATAATCCTCCGTCATCAAGGGTATTTTATATCCATTCTATTGTGATAAATACCTTGGACCCATTGCGATCTAGGCATCACCTCGGTTATCAAGGGTATTATATTTCCATTCTATTGTGATAAATACCTTGGACCCATTGCGATCTAGGCATCACCTCGGTTATCAAGGGTATTATATTTCCATTCTATTGTGATAAATACCTTGGACCCATTGCGATCTAGGCATCACCTCGGTTATCAAGGGTATTATATTTCCATTCTATTGTGATAAATACCTTGGACCCATTCCGATCTAGGCGTCACCTCGGTTATCAAGGATATTATATTTCCATTCTATTGTGATAAATACCTTGGACCCATTGCGATCTAGGCATCACCTCGGTTATCAAGGGTATTATATTTCCATTCTATTGTGATAAATACCTTGGACCCATTGTGATCTAGGCATCACCTCGGTTAAATATCATATACTACAGATTTATTGGTGCTATTGGCCTCAGGGCCACATATACAAATAAATATGTCTGTCTGTCGCGTAAGAATATCATATTCGTGTCCATATCATACTATGTTTATCACACTCGTGGCTAAATATCGGTATATCAACATTTAGGTACGCGTGTAGTAAACATAGAATGACATGGGCACGCATATAATATCCTCTATTTAGAGCATAATCACTGTGTTGGGATTGTCATATCCCTGACGTAATGCCGAATAGTAAATCCCATGACCTCCACACAAGTATTCGTCATTACTCCAGCTCACTGGTAATACCTCTGTTATATTACTACAATGCAATAAGGGTGTATTAGGCCATACCCTCACTTGGCAGAAGCCGCACCTTAATATATAACAACTAACACACGGTGTTGTGCACCGAGGTATTGTTGTGGTGAATGCTACCTGTACTGGGTTGTAAATAAGTGTACAACAGGAGTGACTTTAGAAACTACGTGAACTGTTAGGGGGACGTAGGGTGTGGGTTCGAATTCCGGATGGGACTCAACCCAACAAAAGTACTAGAATCTGTACTTTACCGAGAAAGTGTAATCTCAAAGATAACGTGCCATGTGTTACATAGTGGGACTATTGTACTCTACGAGGTCCTTGCTGTCTTATTGCCTCACGTGTGGGATAGTTTCGTCATGCATCTGTAATGCAAACATGCAAGAAATATACACATTTTGCGTAACTACTGTCAGATTTATGTTAATATATGGGAGTTACGATGTTCGTGGTGTTAAGAATGTCAGATTGAAGTTCATGTATGGGAGTTACGTACGATGTTAGTGGTGTTAAGAATGTCAGATTGAAGTTCATGTATGGGAGTTACGTACGATGTTCGTAGTGTCAAGAATGTCAGATTGAAGTTCATGTATGGGAGTTACGTACGATGTTCGTGGTGTTAAGAATGTCAGATTGAAGTTCATGTATGGGAGTTACGTAAGATGTTCGTGGTGTTAAGAATGTCAGATTGAAGTTCATGTATGGGAGTTACGTACGATGTTAGTGGTGTTAAGAATGTCAGATTGAAGTTCATGTATGGGAGTTACGTAAGATGTTCGTGGTGTTAAGAATGTCAGATTGAAGTTCATGTATGGGAGTTACGTACGATGTTAGTGGTGTCAAGAATGTCAGATTGAAGTTCATGTATGGGAGTTACGTACGATGTTCGTGGTGTTAAGAATGTCAGATTGAAGTTCATGTATGGGAGTTACGTACGATGTTCGTGGTGTTAAGAATGTCAGATTGAAGTTCATGTATGGGAGTTACGTACGATGTTCGTGGTGTTAAGAATGTCAGATTGAAGTTCATGTATGGGAGTTACGTACGATGTTCGTGGTGTTAAGAATGTCAGATTGAAGTTCATGTATGGGAGTTACGTACGATGTTAGTGGTGTTAAGAATGTCAGATTGAAGTTCATTTATGGGAGTTACGTACGATCTTCATGGTGTTAAGAATGTCAGATTTAAGTTCATGTATGGAAGTTACGATGTTCGTGGTGTTACGAATGTCATATTTATGCTATTATATTGGAGTTTAATACATATCTACAGTTGTGGTTGATGTGTTTCGGGTTATAAGAGTGAGTTACGATGTTCATAGTATTACGACTGCCGTAAGTCTAACTGTATGTGAAGGAATTGTGACTTTCGTAAGTCTATGTAAATTTATCGAGCATGTTAACATTGCTATTCGTGTCGTAAGTCTAGATTGAGGTTCAGAATTACGACATAGCGTTCATGTGAAACCCAGCACTGACATGCCTGACTATGAACAGCTTCAAGAATATTAAATGAGCATCAATCGCTCATGGAAACCATATATCAAGTTGACATTTAGGTAGTGCTCTGCTTGAAACCCGACGCATGTCTTTATGGCTGTAGATAGAGCAGGGAAATTATTTAAGCTTTAAAAAAGAGTTTCTTAAGGCGGGGGTCAACGGAGTTCGTTTATCAACGGTCTGGTGTAAGAAAGCACCTGCCTTCACTGAACGCACACATACGCCACAGAACAGAAGTGGTTCTTAAAACGACATGACATAGCAACCCCATTCAATCTCAATAATACGCCAGGCTAATCATAGCTGCAGACATTTCTTTCAAACAACGTAGACAGGCGTGGAGTGAAGGGTTTTAAGTCAGGGTGTACTGAAATATCTGTACCGTTGTACTGTAACGGTGTTGGTTCGTTGCTTTGTTTTGTTTGTGTTTTGTTTAACGCTGCACGCAGCATTATTCCAGCTATATGGCGGCGGTCTGCAAATAATCGAGCGTGGACCACACAATCCAGTGACCAACAGCATGAGCATCGATTTACGCAACTGGCATACGATGACATGTGTCCACCAGGTCAGCCTGACCACCCGATTCCGATAATCGCCTCTTACGACAAGCATGGGTCACTGAAGACCAATTCAAACCTGGATCTTCACGGGCCGTCGTTGGACTGTAATGTTGGACCGTAGTATTTATTGTCACACACGGAACTTGGATTATGACATTGATTCCATATGTATCTAAAAGGAATAATTAGTGTATTGGATCCAGGCTAATATTTTAAAGGATTATGATATTGATTGGATGTGTATTTGATAGGAATAAATTGTGTATTGGATCTTGACTAGTATTTTAAAGGATTATTAGAACCAAGATATAATATATGACTTGCGTGTCAAGTGAACGAGGGTGGATTGAGTGTTCAGATGAAGTAAAACCAAACGCGGAGAATGGACTCTTTGCGAAAACAGAAAACAGACGAAAAATAAATTTAATCACTGAACTATGGACATCCGTGAAAAAGATTAATAATTCCTGGTATCACTGTGGCAACAGGAATACGACATAACAGCGCTCGGCTCGTGGGCTGCAAAATTGGGTCTGACATCCTCATCATTGCCTTCCGTGAAACTAGGATATTCGCATGTGTACATGTGATTAGGGTAATTCTGTGTGAAAACTTCACGTCATCAAAACTCCTCATCAAATTTGAGCTGATATGGCGTTGACGAGACAGGACCAAACGGACTGGGACTGTCAATTCGCCGTGGCAGAGTCCGCCTTTAAACAAAGGTCAGTAGCCTACTCCTCGTAAATCCTCTTTCAAAAGGCACAGCTGATCCCTTTCTTGGAAACATAGGTGTAAACGTATTTAGTTCCTCTATGTTATCATATGCATTACCGGAGTCTAAGCTTTAGATCCGCATGCATCTATACCCATGTCTATATACATTACAACAGATCCTGTCCTAGGTTCGGTGACCTTGTACCGAGGGTCACAACAAGGGTAGACAACTCGGGATTAGAATCCTGAATTTACCACACTTCAAACGGGTACTGAATGCAGCTATTTATGTTGTGGTGTAAGTTAATAACTGAACAGGATGTACATTGACTATCCCAAGGATGTAAATCTCACAGGATGTGTTGAAAACTGAGGCGGACCCTTCCAATGCACGTGTCTCCCGACACGGACCGGGCGTAATGAATGCATTCTGGTTGTTTGACAACCACTCCTTAACATGCCATATAAACCTACCACCTTTTACTATTATGGCGCTCAACACTCCCATTTCGTTTATTTGAGCTATGGTTAAAAGTGTCTTTTATTTTAATTTCAAAATACACATCATACTAGGATAGGAAATTATTTGTAACCAAACATTTGAACTTTAATAAAAGTGTATCTTTGGACGAATAGGTTGAAAGGGGTTTTAGGAAGATCAGATGCATCAGTTGAACAGACGAGTAAAAGAAACCTATATTTGATGATGGCCCAATGGAAGTAATAAATGGCTTTTCGATGGCAATGTATTTGATGTGATGTGGGGACCAGGGACCCATTCGACCGGGGCGGTGGGGTAGCCTAGTGGTTAAAGCGTTGGCTCGTCACGCCGAAGACCAGGGTTCGATTCCCCACATGGGTACAATGTGTGAAGTCCATTTATGGTGTACCC
This sequence comes from Haliotis rubra, assembly GCF_003918875.1. Taxonomy (NCBI): domain Eukaryota; kingdom Metazoa; phylum Mollusca; class Gastropoda; order Lepetellida; family Haliotidae; genus Haliotis; species Haliotis rubra. The sequence continues at coordinate 1,720,704 of NW_025767357.1, read as the reverse complement.
CGCCATGACTATCGGGATCGGGTGGTCATGTTCACTGACCTGATTGACACAATGTCATGTCATCTTATCCCAATTGCGTAGATCGATGCTCATGATGTTCACCACTGGATTGTCTGGTCCAGACTCGATTATTTACAGACCGCCTTCATATAGCTTAGCTGCTAGAAATTATGCTGAGTGCTCCGTTAAACAACAAACAAACAAAAGATAAACGAATCAGAATTAATACACCAAATCCATTCGAAACATAACACAATTAAAACAAAATTCTAACGAACAATACAATCTGTCAACGCGTGCACATATATGTCGATGCGGGAACTATACCAGAATTAAAACAAACATTACATTAGGTCCAGACATCTGTAGTTGGTTATACAGTACATAATAGACAAGTACAGGAGAGCAATAACCGCAGTTTCCGGTTCAAACATACACGAGGTTACTGGAGCTAGAGCAAATAAACCAGCCTACCCACATGTATTTACGTCTTTATATACGACACTCTTCAAATTTCAAACAATTTAAACACTGTCACTCAGTACCACAACTGATACACAACTAATAGCATGTGGCATTTGTTAAGGTTTAGAAAGGATTTACAGCTACCAGTCTGTTGCAATATATGACACAGAGATTGCTGTTGTATTTACACATGTGACATTAAGCACAATTTATAGGTTAGAGGGTTGTATGATGTCGGGTTCCTTATTCACGTAGCATTCAGATTTTCCACCTGTGTCCTCATAACCATTGCGACCCGTGAAGATCCGGGTTAGAATTGATTTTCAGTAACTCTTGCTTGTCGTAAGAGGCGACAAACGGGATCGGGATCGCTGACCTGGTTGATACATGTCATCGTATCCCAATTTCGTAGATCGATGCTCATGCTGTTGATCAGTGGATTGTCTGGTCCAGGCACGATTAGTTACAGACTGTCGCCATATAGCTGTAATATTGCCGAGTGAGGCGTAAAACTAAACACAATAAATCAATCACAACCATTCTTAGGGCTCGACGTGCCAGGAGGGGATTATAGTCTCTAGGAGTGTGGGCAACAGTGAGAGCAGGATTTCACTGGATTTTTTTCCTATTATTAAAGGCTCGTAGTGGCTCTGTAAATATTTTCTCAGACACCGCGTCTGTCACTTGTCGGTTGTGAAACGTGTGTTTAGTAGAAGTCGATTGTACTGGAGGTCTGTCTATTATAGGTCGTTTATGTTGTCTGCCTTATTAGAGCTCAGCTGTACTACCAATAGAGATCATTTATATCACCTTCGTTTTTGTAGGTCATTTGGGCGCGGTAGGGTAGCCCAGTTGTTGAAGTCTTCGCTCAAAGCGATTCCCACATTATGCAATATGTGAAGCCTCACTGCCTACAGGTCACAATGTATACTTCAGGTCAGTTGTAATACCAGTGTTTATTTGAGGTGACTTGTGATAGTTCGAGTTCAATTCCATTCCATACCAGAGGTTAGTTCAGTTACATTTGTTCTCATAGGTCGAATCGTAAGAGGGGACTAACAGGAATGGGTGGTCAGACTCGCTACCCGATTCCCCAGATCGATGCTCATGATGTCAATCACGGGATTGAATGCTCCAGACTCGTGCACTAACAGATCGCTATGATATAATATGAATGTTGCTGAGTGCGGTGTAAAAAAACCCAAACAAACCAATATTAGACGTAGTTTGAGTGCAGACCTGTATCTTACCTTGAAAAGGACACACCCACCTATCGAACAGGGTATCGCTTCCCACCCCTCGCTGTAAAGGCAAGCGATGCAGTATTTAGCGTGGCATTTGTGAGTGAGTGAGTGAGTGAGCGAGTTTAGTTTTACGCCGCTTTTAGCAATATTCCAGCAATATCACGGCGGGGGACACCAGAAATTGGCTTCACGCATTGAACCCATGTGGGGAATCGAACCCGGGTCTTCGACGTGATGAGCGAACGCTTTAACCACTAGGCTACCCCACCGCCCCCCGGTATTAGTGAGACTGTGGTTTACTGTGATGACGGGTGGAAGTGTTACATGTCATGATGTGTCAGCGATATTCCTGCCCTCATGACATCGAAATTAACATGAAGATACTGCAACCAAATACAGGCATTGTACACACATAGAGGTATTGAGGTTAGAGTCACAGTATGAGTCAGCTGTTTCTACTACCGCCAGCGTTAGTGTGCACTTCCTAACGTTCCCTGTCCCTTTGACGTGGAACGTTATTTTTATCAAAATACACCATGACATTGCGGAAATGGTTCTGTTGTGAAGTTAATTCCTTGTTTACTCATGTTTTTCGGACAAATGTGAGAGTAGATTTGTTTTTGACGACTCTTTGAACAGTGATCATATTACTTTCATGTGAGAGTATTGACCGAAATTATACTTTGGTAAACCCACGAGTAAGTGAGTGAGTTATGTTTTATGCCGCTTTTAGCAATATTCCAGCAATATCAAAGCGGGGGACACCAGAAATGGGCTTCACACATTGTACCCATGTGGGGAATCGAACCCGGGTCTTCGGCGTGTCGAACGAACGCTTTAACCGGTAAACTCACGAGCACCGTTGAAGTGCTGACAAATCAGAACCATTATCTAAAGGTATCTGGGATTCGAACCAACGAGAATAGGTAAAAATTCTATGGACCGTAAATATGGATCGATGTGGAAAATGGCTTTTTGACGGAGCGTGTCTTGATTTTCGAACTATTTGTTTCAAGAGTTGACTACGATCTGGAAGTTAGGTGTACGAGTCAGTGAATTACCCATTATCCCGTCCCACCCTGTGGACGTTACTGCAGAAAAGGGTAAAATGAAGCAAAATTCATTAACCTTAATGAAATACGAGTACGGGTGTGAACAATCATAATTATTTAAGCGTATCTGATATCCAAACCAGCGATAAAGACCACGGGTCATCGAGACCAGTCTGGGATCCATGACCAGCAGATCCTGGCGTTAGTAAGGCCTGCAACTCTGCATTGAGTATGTGATGATGTTCAAAAAGTACAGTGTTGGGGTAATATCGGTAACTCACAAGCATGTGCAACTACGGAAGAAGACGTTGTTGTACGCCAACGTCACTGTTGTAGCACCTGTTTATGTACATGTATTCGGGTGATTTTCTTTGTTGATGTTTAACACCGCACAATATTCCAGCTATAAGACGGGTGTCTGTAAATAATCGTGATTATACCAGACAACCAGACAATGTGCATCCATGTACGCAGTAGTAATACGATGACACGTTTCAACCAAGTCAGCCAGCCTGACCATCCAATCCTAGACTAATGCTTAGTCTCTGAATATATATAATTTTGATAGTAACAAACAAGCCCATTTATATTGAAAAGGAGCCCTAGAGAGACCAGAGATCCTGAACCTGAGGAAATCTAGACTTGCTTTATTTAGGGCTTTGGCACTGCAGAGATGCTTGGCAGTAGGGAAAATAATGTGGTTCAGGGACTGTGAGACAGACTAACCCAATCCCAACAAGTGTGCGTCTGTGAATGTACCGAGAATCAGATGAACGAGGATCTTTCTTAGGATTCAAAATATACAACTAACCCAAAATATAAACTTGCCAAAAAAAGAAAAAAAAATCAGGACGCATTACACTCTGCACTAAGGTTGCACGTAAGAACACCATTCTTTTGATAATGAGGTTGTCAAACGGCTGACACTTAATTAACAAGACAATTGATATGTCACAGGTTTAAGTATCCAACAGATCACCATGTAATTATTCTTAGCGTGTCCAAGTAAGGAAACCTGTTAAAGGGCACGTTGGTATTGAGTATTCATTGAACTGCCAGGTACAATCCGCCCAATTCGTGACCACTCACACACGGGAAGATTACCTCAATGTGCAATTATGCCAACCCGTGTGGTAATGATGTATAATGGAAAATTCTGTATAAATTGGTTATCATAATTCGTTAAAACTTATAATAATAATAATAATAATAATGTGTCCATTTATAAAGCGCCAAACTCCACACCAGGTATGCTCATAGCGCTAACAATCAATAAGGCATTATTGAAGTCCATAGAACATTTTGTAAAGAAAGGTTTTGAGATGGCACTTAAAGTTTTCAAGGGTTGGAGACAGCTTAAGTTCATCAGGGAGGGGATTCCATTTGGTGTTCCATTCCATGTTCTGGTAAGACTTGCAGCCAGGTGATTTGAGGATCCACTTTGGTACAGAGCAGATTAGCCGAGGATGAACGCAGAGTTCTTATTGGCATGTAAGGAGAGAGGAGTTCTTGAAGATACACAGGTGCAATACCATGAAAGGACTGATAAACAAATGTAAGGATCTTATAGTCAATGCGAGCTTCAATAGGCAACCAATGAAGACTACACGAAGGGTGTCTGCTTTATCCGAGGTACTGAAGTTCAAAGCCAAGAATTCATGGATGTCACCTCCTTCTTTTTGATGGACACGACGTTTCGGAGTATATTTTTACTACTGGTTAAGTCTGGACCAGACAATCCAGTCAGCGACCTGATCCCGTTAGTCACCTCTTACAACAAGCATGGGTTACTGAAGATCAGTTCTAATCTGGACCTTCACGGGTTATCCGTTTCTCTCAGCACTTTACCCAAGCATCAAATCGATTTATTCACCCCTTCGTCTGCAGAGACTGTGCACTGACATTGTTTCAGGGAGGACATCAATCCAAGAGTTTCTCCATGGTGTGGCCAATTTACATTGTTGTATGTGAAAAAAGTATTAAAAACCCGCAGATATAAGTTTTTTCTTAACATTGGTTTTAAAAAAAGGCAAATTTAGGACTTTTTTAACCGTACTTTTTTTCCAAGGACTTTTTTTCCGAACAACGAACCGCATCACTTCAGGCTATCCTCCTACATCCAGATGACACGTTGTTTATATAACTAAAACACTCATTCACTTTAACACGGGCTGTAACAGTTTGACCATTTGAACCCGAGTGAAACTTCATAAAAATATAACGTTATTTTTCGCAACTAATTAAAAACACCCACTAATTCCTTTCTATTGTCTTGTCTATCGTCAATTACTAACGCTCACATTTCGTTTGTCAAAACGAAATTAAATCACCACACTTTAAAAAGTCAGGTAATCCATTTTCGCCCATACAACCATATTCCCTAAGGATGTTATCATACAATCTCTGATATGCTCTGTGATCTCAAGTGTAGGAACCTTCTTGTAAGACAACTGCTAAAACGTAGCAAATTAATGGACGAGACAAGAGACAGGTGCGGTACTTCCAGAACGTTGCCTCGTTCCCATTCAACCTTGACATTGTCTCGACAGACATGTTTATGAATAGACGTAATGTGACAGACACGTCAGATTCTACTTCGGTGTCAGTCATCATACATTCTGTTAACATTTTTACCTCGAGGTTTCAGGTACAGTCGACATTTTTATGTCAGTTTAAGTTTCCAAGGTTATGGAGTGGAAAACGGCTTGTCAGCTTCGACACAACATTGCATGAGGTCAGTGACCTCACTGGCGGTATTGAGCATCAGAGTATTCAAATCTCATGGGAACATCTCGTGACACAAGTATTCAATGCTGGTAAAAAAGGAGGGGTAGGCATTTTTTAGTCCAGAATCCCCGTTCTCTCATTCATTCGATAAATTACTGTTATCTATACTTTCGTAATGCCATTTTTTTCCTTTTTCTCTTTTTAATTGTAGTGTGGCCTTGAGTGACTTTTTCATATTACTTAATATATAAGTGTTTATAAGTTTTGTAATATATTTGTATCCCATGTATTGATATTGTTTTGTTCACATTTTTATTTATGTTATCTATTTCTATTCGCCCATTCCATTGTCTTTCTGCTTTAAACATTTGGGGCATTTATATTTCAGCTGTTGTAGATAAACATACAAGATGGACTATGTAGGAATTTTGACGAAATAAAGAATCAGTAACAATTTCAGATTTAGGGACTCTGCGAGATTATGTGATTATTTTCTGAATTGTAGCACCCCTAACCAAGGTCGGTTCAACCAGTACCAACCGGTTATGAAAACAAGACCCATCTGTTCTCCATACCAACGACCAGTACTTACAATCCCTGACATTGACCCGTGACCGAGGCACGTGATCTAGACAGCTGGGATATACATTTGTTATGACATACCCTGCACACTGAGCATGGTCACACATCGTGTGAATGTGTGACTCGGTCATTGTATGCCGAGAATGGCAGTCTAAATATTCGGAAACACAAGACACAGTTGAGTAGATTGATAAAAGACATAGTGTTGATATCTACACTATATCGTGGAATAACTGGAACCCAGTGCCAGATTTGTTACCAGCAGTGTCAGTACTAGACTAACGCTTAGTCTCTGAATATACATAATTTTGATCAAAACATACAATTCCTTTAAAATTGAAAAGGACCCCGGTGAGATGGGAGTTTTAGAACCAGGGGAAATAAAGACTTGCTTCATTTAGGGCTTTAGCATTGCAGGGAGGGCTCGGCGGAAGGGGAATTAATGCGGTTCGGGGACTGTGAGACAGACTACATGATAATATAAATGACCTATATAACCTGCTGTCCTAATTTGGGGGAGAAGTTGTTTACAAACGTTTAGCATTGCCACAGATCCCATATATGTACAATAGACAAGATGATTACACAATGCCATTAGAAAGTGGTAATATGTAACATATGTTATATTTGGGATTACACTTTCATTGTAAAGTACAAATTCTAGTACTTTTTGATGGGACTTAACTCAAAAAGTACTAGAATTTGTACTTTACTAAGAAATTGTAATCCCAAATATAACATATGTTACAATAGACCTGATGCATGATTTGAGTCCAACACATTGTGATGCATGTGTATAATTATGCACAAGAGAGGTGTACGTACGTTCGTGCGTGCGTATGTGTGCATGTGTGTGCGTGCCTAGGTGCGTGCGTGCGTGTATGTACCTTGAGATATGTGTATACTTTATGCATGAGCCCGATGTTAACCACTCACTTCAGAATGCCCGGACATGGAAATCAATTACTCGTTCTATGCGGACACACGGCCCGGAGAACGTTATTGAATTCGTAACATTTGGCGAAAGCCTTCCATGTACTCCTGACTGCGGTCAAGGAGGCGCGTCCATGGCTTGTCTGATGAAGTCGTAAGTTGAGTGAGAAGGCGTTGTTGGTATTGTTCATGATAATGTTGGTTCGGGTAAACTGCAACATATATTTGTTGAAAAATGTATTTTATGACATTCATCTTCTTTCTTTTATTTTCATCCTATCCAGAGTATATGTTCATTCTCTCAAAATAAAGTCCAGATATCATGAAACTATATTTTCCCAATGAAATTATATGCAACGCTTACTTGATCTCAGTGGTTGCCGAAAGTACATACGTCATTAGAGCACTGGGCCTAGATTTTCGAAAAGTTCGTAGCCCTAAGAATTCTTAACTATGATCGTAGCCAATGAGTTAAGAACGGGCTTTAGAAGTTCGTAGACCCGTCTATTGCGGATATCTTACCTATCCCGACTACCTGAACTGAAAGTATACAATGAGAGTGAGATGTCGCCCCCTTGAACAGCGTGCAGTCATCGTGCTCCTGTCAACTATTACGTACGTGTAAACGATGCGATCACAAAATTACTGGTTAGATGTTTAGATTGCGCATCGACCTTTTCAAACCTTTCTCATCCCATAAACATTTATATTTCTCGAGAAATTATATGACAATGTACATTCTTACATAGCAACAATGACCTGTTTCCATAAATAGATTTGGATTGAATGAGAGGATGAGGTTGTGAGGTGCACGGAGGAAATGAGTTTATAATGATGCTATATTAGAAAGGAAAGATATTTTATGGATGACAACTTCCTTATTATACCATGCTTGACAATGGTATAAGAATCTATACCGAAATGTCGCATCATAACATAATAAAGACGTTGTCATTCATAACGTATCTTACCTTTCTTAATACTCATCAACTTCTAAATTGCCAATCAAAGAGATAATGATGTTGTACAATGATATCATACCACAACCACCGCAGCTCAATCTTCACGCTCGGATAAGCCGAGTGGGTTGATGGGTTGGAGTGAGTGAGTGAATGAGTGAGGTAAGTTTGACGCCGCACTCAGCAATATTCGAGTCTCGATCAGACAATCCAGTGATCAACGTCATCAGAATCGTTCTACGCAATTGGGATACTATGACATGTGTCAACCCAGTCAGCGAGCCTGACCACCCGATCCCGTTAGTCGCCTCTTACGACAAGCATGGTTACTGGAGACCAATTCTAACCCGGATCTTCACGGGTATAGTGAGCGAGTGGGTTGACGTAGGCGCCGTTTTGAACAGTATTCCAGTTATAACACGGTGTGTCATCATCATAAGGGAGGAAGGCCCGAGGTGATGCAGATCACAGGCGTTTCCCACTTTGGTGAAACTCACTAGTACGGGTCACGACCCTCGTGTCTTTGCGACGATTAATTATTGAAAAAAAAATGTTTTTGAGATGACCCCCGACTCTAAATGCTTCACAGTACAATACATCATGTCATAATGTATTATACTGTGAAGCATTTCGAGTAGGGGGTCATCTCAAATTTTTGTATATATTTTATAAAATCTTTAATCCCGGAAAGACACGAGGGCCTGTGGTACGGGTCTGGTGCTGGGAAACTAGCACGGGTGTCAGTCTAAGTAAACTTAGGCTCAGTATTATTCGTTACACTGCTATACTTAATAATATAACAATTTTGATATAATAGGTTTAACTGAGACTTGGGCGGATGGCTTAGACTTAGAACATGTATTCTCTGACTATCTCCAAACATGCAGAACGAATTTCCAACTGTGGCAGGTCTGGTGGAAGAGAATGATGTTCACCCAGAATCATCTACCTGGTACAACAAGCCATCATTATCTTGTAAAATGGTGTCAGTATGTTTCAAGACAGTCTCCCAGAAATACTCAATGTTGTCCATGAAGATATTTTTATCTTATGCGGTGGAGACTTCAATGCACGAATAGGTACCGATGCAGATTTTGTTGAAGATGATATACTTGAACAAGTTGAAAATTAAAAATTTTACTATTAGATTCTATATGTGACAATTTTAATCTACGACGTTACTCTACCAATAAGATAATAGACAACTTTGGTAGATATCTCCTTGAACTCTGCGCTGTACTTAACATTCACATAATAAACGGGCGATGTGGTTCCGACTCTAAGATTGGAGATTTTACTTACGTTAGTATAAACGGTGCAAGTGTGGTAGACTATATTATCTCCTCTGTTTGATTATGTAACTGACTTTGTGATACCATCGCGAACTGAGTCAGCACATCTCCCGGTCACTATGAAATTACGTGCGCTTCATGTTAGAGAATCATGTACATGTACACATAACAACAAATACAACAATGCTTTCAAATTTGTTTGGGATCATGACAAACTTGAATAGTTTAGACAAAAGATTTTATCAGATTCTGTGCAAAATCTCTTAGACAAATCAGTCGATAGTGCGTTTACATGTACTGATACCAGCATTGACTTGATTGTAGACGCCCTTTGTCTAGCAGCATCAGATATGAAAAGAAAGTGTGGAAATATGAAAAATAATTTTAATGATTGGTATGATGATGAATGTAGAAAACTTAAAACTGAACGCTGCAAATCACTGAACAAGTTTAGAAAACGTAAATATATATCATCATTGGAACAATATTATCTATCAAGAAATAAATATAATGCTTTGTGTAAGCAGAAACGCACTGAATACTATAAAGAGAAACAGAATAAAATAGAAAATAACATTAATGACTCCAAAAGATTTTGGTACGAATTGAAATATTTAAATAGAAAGAGAGTTCCAAAAAGCAATATCCAAACACAAGAGTGGTCTCACCATTTTAAAACATTGTTTTCTGGTGTAAATGTAGATTTTGAGAGAAATACTGAAAGTGATGGCCATGATTTTTTGTTGAATAATGACCCAAACAGGGACCTTACAAAAGAAATTCTTGACTCTCCAATATCCAGAGAAGAGATCTTAGATAGCATAAACAATCTTAAACTCAACAAGTCCCCAGGAATAGATGATTTAATTCCAGAATTTTTCAAGTACTCTTCTACTACCTTATCTTGAGTTAGTGTTCAATCTGATATTAGAAAGAGGGACATTTCCTACCTCCTGGTCTGTTGGGATAATAGTACTGAACAGCAAAAGAAATGTTGACAACTACAGGGGAATCACACTGTTAAGCATATCTAGTAAAGTTTTCACCTCAATCATAAGCCAAATATTAATTTTTGGGGGAGAAACAATGAATAAATTAAATGAATCTCAGGCTGAATTTAGACAGGGATATACAACAATTGATAACATGTTTATATTACAGAGTGTGATACAAAGATATTTAAATACTCAAAGTGGCAGGTTATATGCATTGTTTGTTAACTTTTCAAAAGCTTTTTATTCTGTGCAAAGACATAAGCTATGGAGACTATGTAACACAAATGGGCTCAGCCTCAAAATGACCAATCTATTACGTAACATGTATGAGAATGTTAAAGCTTGTGTCAGGAATAACACTGTACTCTCTGAAACTTTTGATGTACTTATTGGAGTAAGGCAAGGTTGTGTACTCAGTCCTTTTTTGTTTTCCTTCTTCATAAATGAACTAGCAGTACAGATTGAAAATAATTGCTCACATGGTATACAGTTGCATCCCGATATGTTTCATCTTTTCCTTTTATTATTTGCAGATGATATTGTTCTCATCTCGAGTACTATCATTGGCCTACAGAAGCAAATTAACGAACTAAAAAACTACTGTAAAAAAACATGCCTAAATGTAAATATGGATAAAACGAAAGTAGTTGTTTTTAAAAAAGGGGTGAAGTTATCAAAAAAGGAAAAATGGTTTTATAAAGGCAGTACTATAGAGACTACCACTTCATATAAATACCTTGGTGTATACTTCACTAATCATCTTTCATGGCTGGTACATGCAAAATGTGCATCTATTCAAGCACAAAGGGTATTGATAGGTATATTGAGAAATATAAAAATACTTGGGGATTTAAATTTAACATCCTTTTTTAGAATATGTGATGTTAAAATCAAACCAATTCTACTGTATGGTGCGGAAATATGGGGATTTAAATACTTTGATTCCATAGAAAAGGTACATTTATTTGCTTGCAAGAAATTTCTCGGGGTAAAGATGAGCACATCAAATGTTACGGTATATGGGGAATGTGGCAGATACCCGCTAATCATATTTTCACAAATCAGGGCTATTAAATATTGGATAAGGTTATTAAGTATGCCATCCTACCGTTTACCAAAAAATGCTATAATATGATGTTACTATATGACAAAGAAGGTAAAAAGAATTGTAAACACATGTTAAACACCTACTATTTTCTACAGGATTTAATCATTTATGGTATGAACAAAACGTTGAATGTTCGTCATTGTTTCTAAATGCATTCACTCAAAGATTAAAAGATATTTACCAGCAGAAATGGTTGGAAACAATTTCATTAGCTACAAAATGTAATTATTATTCAATCTTTAAAACACACATTTATACTGAACGTTATTTATCATGTGTTAATGTTAAGAAATATAGAATAGCTTTACCTCGTTTCCGTTGTTCATCTCATGATTTATTAATTGAAAGAGGTATGTTTATGAATATCAAAAGAGAGGATAGATTATGTAGATGTTGTAATAATAATCTTATAGAAGACGAATTTCATTTTCTTCTACTATGCCCAGCATATAATACTATACGTAAAAAATATATTGAAGAACTCTATTTTGTCCATCCATCAATTGATAAATTTTCGTCTCTATTGAATTCTTCAAATGAAAGTGAATTAAAAATGTTGCTGTTTTGATTTATCAAGCCATGTCGATAAGAAATTTGTATATATGAAATGTACTATAGGCCTGCGGCTTCCTCAGTACTGAAAATAAAGATTGATTGAATAGCAGTGTAACGAATAATACTGAGCCTAAGTTTACTTAGACTGGCACGGGTGTTAGCATGCCAAGGTTTCATTGTGCTTGTACTTGACCCGAGTAATGGCAAGTATCAATAGTTTACAGACCAACAGTGTTCCGCGTTTTCAGAGATTTAAAGTAATGAAAGCAATCATCACAATCCAAGCGAATCTGGTGTTCGAACCGACAGATTCGAACCAGACAGTTAGAGCACAGTAAGTTATATAGGTCATTTATATTATCATGTAGTCTGTCTCACAGTCTCTGAACCACACTATTTTCCCTACTGCTTAGCCCTCCCTGCAATGCTAAAGCCCTAAATGAAGCAAGTCTAGATTTCCCCAGGAATCTCCCAACTCACTGGGGCTCCTTTTTAGTTTAAATGGGTTTATTTGTTACTATCAAAATTATATATATTCAGGGACTAAGCGTTAGTCTAATTATCATGGTTCGTGGAAACTTTCCATGACCCAGGTTTATTGCTAATATGACAGCATATTAGCCAAATGTCATAGTAGATCCTGAACACACCATGTTAAGGTACTGGAAGCCACGGCAATATTCTTTGAATCATACACACTTCAAAGACATATTTGCCTGTATGCAGTGTAAGGGCCACTGGATCTCAACACGGCATTACAAATTATCACGGCACGTCGTCACGTGTGCTCTATTGATACACATGCAAAAATATCTGGAACCTTGCCGACTTGAAACACGATTCGTCGATATAATCCCCGTGACTGACGTCAAAGACCATAAACCTATTTTAAAGCCATCAAAACAAATGCTAAACGTTCCAAACAAGCTATAACAATGCGCCAACCTGCCGAGACATTATGTCACAACCTGCATAACAGTAAAATAAGTATAACATTGTATGTTATAACTATGTGCTTATTAAAATTACACCCGTGAAGGTCCGGGTTAGAATATTGGCCTTCAGTAACCCATGCTTGTCGTACGAGGCGACTAACGGGATCGGGTGGTCAGGCTCGCTGACTTCGTTGACACATGTCATCGGTTCCCAATTGCGCAGATCGATGCTCATGTTGTTGATCACTTGATTGTCTGGTCCAGACTCGATTATATACAGACCGCCGCCATATAGCTGGAATATTGCTTAGTGCGGCGTAAAACTAAACTCACTCACTAATCCCTCCTCGATAAATGTCATCCTGCCAAGTGATACACGTTGACCCGAGTGATGACAAGTTACATATCAACAGCTGACACTGATACAACGCTTGACTATTAATGACAATGGGGGCTCGTGGTTAAAGCGTCCCCCTCGTTGGATTCGATTCTCCACATGGGTACAATATGTGCTAAAAGAGGCGTAAAACTAAACTCACTCACTCACTCACTCACTCACTCACTCACTAAGTGATAATGTCCCCCGATGCAAGGCTGCTGGACAATTGCAGAAAACGACGTAATTCCTAACTAACTCTCTCTCTCTCTCGTTCTGGACCAGAGACTCTGTCGCAATGAAAAATATTCGAATAATAAATTGATACAATATTAAAATGACTACATAGACAATCAGAGAAACGCCCACGTAACAACCTGTCCGCTTATACTGACGGCCAAAAGAAAGTATACATTAGCTTTCACCAAAACATTACATACTTTATCAAAACATTACACAGCTGTCCTCTTGTTACATATTCATGATGCATGCAGTAATGGCTGTTATATCCCTATAAAATATATCATCATCGAAATCATCCAATAACCATTGTGAGTTTTAGCCCCATCGAATAGACGCGTATACTTTTATTTGATCGGCTCTAAGAGTTAAAATCTGTGAAAGATGGACAATAACAACTAATTGCCGTTAGAAATCACAATGAAAAAAGAGTATTAAAAAGTTGCATTATCCGAGAATGTACTTTGCACAAGTAAACTGGTCAACCACATGGAAAATATTTGAATTGTAAACAGATTTTAGAATTTGTGATTGGTGTTTAACCGGTACACGTGTACTCTTCAATTGATATGTGTTCACTTGACATTCAGTCACGTGATTTAAACACTAAAGCCAAAAGAAAGCTGAGATTATTTTTACGATGTTTAAAACATGACGCACAACATAATTAGATCTGTCTCGAAAGACTAAGATTGAAAGCTTGGGTACATTCCTTTGAAATAGTATATATAAAAATACCAATAAATCATGCTGTGACTGTTATTATGTATTACTTTTTGTGACTAACGCGTATGAATACATTTGACGTTGCTCTATAGTTACATAAGCATGTGCGCAGGTATGCGACGCTATCTAATATTATTAGTTGTAAGGAAATGGTTATCACGTTAATCTGACGGTAACGCAAGGTGACGTGTAATGGACTCGATGTGTTGGCAACCTGGGGGTTATCTGACTATCATGATTGGAATCTCCGTGGAAATTGGAATCACGGGGAGGCTTTCAAATCAGTAACCTTTGAAGTTGAGGGCTTCAAATGAGACTATTAAACAACCGGTTTTCGTTTATTTAAATAAATATACCTGGCGCTAAAATATTTGAATTGTATTTTGTAATAGTTATTTACTGCGTTTAACTGACTGTTGTCTGTAGATCATGACCTGAGCTCATTTGGAGCGATGGGGTAGCTAAGTGGTTAAAGTGTTCTCTTGTCACACCGAAGACCCGGGTTCGATTCCCTATAGTGTGAAGTCTGGCGTCCCCTGTCGTGATATTGCTGGAATATTGATAAAAGCGGCGTAAACCCATACTCACTCACTCGACCTAAGCCCAGTAAGAGGTGATCAGGTATATGTTCAAAAGTATGATGTATCTTTATCCACAAGAACCAAGCTTTAACTTCCAGACAACAGTAATTTCGACTCATCAAAGTTCGACACAACGGTATCTGACTACATATATATAACATCGACATGCATTTGTTTTAGTTAATTTGACTGAACAATGACACCTGATATCATCTGATCCTGTTGCCTTATAATTATGACATCGATAGGCCTGTATTCATGGTAATGTATGACAGCTGTAACATATGTATGTCTGGCCAACAAAGGCTCCCTGCCATAGCATTATCAACATTACTAGTTGTAGGTTTGTAGTATATACTAAGGGGAGATCACTCCAGTTGGACTTCCTGTACAAGACCATGTGCTCATTAGCACCAACCATTGTTCACATAAGAGTTCCTATTAAAGCTTTCTAACCCGAAGCTTCACATTGTAACTTCTTTACAACAGCGACCGGGTTATTATTCAATCATCTCTGAGACAGCCATGAACAGCCAGTACAGTTGAGATTAATTCGGTGTTTGGCAAAGTTTATTACTTAGCATAAATCAATTTATCGAGTACCTCAGCAGCGTTTAAGTCATTAATTCACCTGTCCGTCACTTTAAACGTCGCTTGATTAACGGCTTTCCCCAAAGAACACTTCGTTATAACGCCACGTCCCACAACCACTAGTCTGTATAACACTTTGTTATAACGTCATTTCAATAGCCGCTATCGAAGACTTAATTCGCTATAACGTCATATTCCAAGAACTACATAACCCCTCGATGTTCAACTTGTTATAACGCCACAAGGACCCGTCATACATTAACACGTGTGACATAGGCTCTCCCACGTTGCCTTTGAGCATAAAGCATAAAATAGCATATGACAGCTGATTCAATAACAATATTTTTGTCTAAATATGACATCCTGTTCCTAAAAAATGACATCCGGGTACTGAATATATTAGTTAACTTTCAAATATTACGAATATAGTGAGTAGAGTGAGTGAATATGGTTTAACGCCGCTTTTAGCAATAGCCCAGCAATATCACGGCGGGGGACACCAGAAATGGACTTTACACATTCCGTTTATGTGAGGAATCGAACCCGGGTCTTCGGCATGACGAGCGAACGCCTTAACCAATAGGCTACCCACCGCCCCTAATACCAGATAGAAATACAGAGGCTTTTTCTTAGAAAGCGATACCATCAACGATGACAAAGGCCCAACCGAAACTACCATTAAACCTTCCTTGAAGTGAGTGTTTTTGCACATAAACAAGCCAGTACAATGACAGAAATATTTTTAACGAGACATTACGCAATTTCAAGACTCATTTCCAATGGTACATGTTTGAAATGCAATCTTTTAATGATATTTCCTGAATCTTCGATGTCAACAGTAATAGGTCTCTGAACAGAAACGCATGGTGAGTCATAGTTTGGAGAAAAGGGCTGTGTTCACAAAGCGATCGTAACGTTAGGACGGTTGTAAGTGTTTGACAGTGTTGACTGGGACAACGCTTTGAGAGAACCATCTGGTCCGAGAGTAGGTCGGGTTTTTACAGAAACAGTTCCTAAAATGTATTCATAAATAATATTTATTCATTTTATGAAACTGTGTTATTATACACATATTCTGGACTAGACTAATGCTTAGTCTCTGAATATATATAATTTTGATAGTAACAAACAAGCCCATTTAAATTTAAAAGGGCCCTAGGGAGACCAGAGATTCAGAACCTTGGGAAATCTAGACTTGCTTTATTTAGGGCTGTAGCACTGCAGAGAGGGCTTGGCAGTAGGGAAAATAATGTGGTTCAGGGACTGTGAGACAAACTAACTCTGGACGTACGTGGGCTGTATTGGGGTATCTGTTTCAAACAAATAAATCCAGAAAAGCCCACGCAAGCCTAGAATATGTGGCAAGTCTAGATTACCAGAATTCTGAAAATGAACAAGTCAAAACATTGAGTACACATCAGTTTCGTTTTCTGTTGACTGGGTTCCGTCCTATTGCGCAACTTAGTACAATAACCAGTCCAGAATTTTTAGACCAATTCATTTAACTGGATGCATTACTGTTAATCAGTATTATTTGATACATCTAAGCACTTGTACATTGCAACACTACGCTCCTTATATAACCCTTGCAAACATGTCGTGCAGCGTGCTCTGTCGTACAGCGAGCTCTGACAAACAGAAGCCTGGAAATCGTGGAAATATCAAAACGAGGCTCTGCCGCTAGAAAAGTTTGGCGGCCTGGTACGGACTTGATATGATATCAATCACACTGTCCGTTACAGAACTACACTTAATAAGCGCAAATAACACTAAACATGAATTGTGAATCATTTTACGACCTCATCAAAGTGGGGCAGTCTGTGACGTCTTAGTTAAGGTATGCCGCCAACACCTCGCCATAAAATATCGAAATACGATGTTATTAAAGTTTAAAGTTAAAATTCATTTGTAAATACCATTTTCTTATAAAGCAAGAAATTGGAATTCAGTGTAACCATAGTTGTTTGTGATGTCTATTTTCACTTTCACACGAGAAAATTCGGATCGGCTGAAAAGTAGGTCATTGTCTGAACAGGTTAATGAGACTAATGTTTCGGTTTGAAAGTCTCTGAGCTCCTTTTCATGACATTTTATGGTTATAATTTAGAAACCACCTTTTCTATAAAAAATGTTTATTTCAGAGACAAGATGTTAGTCTATGACAACTATGCTACTTTAATACCTTAGGTTATTTATTTTCTATAAGACTGAATCCCAGTTCACCCTGATCAGCTTTCTAGGTTGTCAGCGCTGTACGTGTGTTATGGAAATTGTATGTTCTCAAAGACGTTCACGTGAAATATTGCTTTACAAACCACATTAGTCAGGAAAACACGTATTCCTGACAACTACTGCGAGGAACACCACCATAGAATTTGTTCCGTTCATCTAGACACACAGAGATTTCAGTGTGAATCCAATTCAGTGAAACTGGAATCACATTACTTTGTAATTCTCGAAGTCATCTGATTGTACAAGTAATCACTCAGATTCTGAAAACGTGAACTCTTGGTGTTGTTTGTTTGTTTGTTGTTTAACGCCGCACTCAGCAGTATTCCAGCTTTTGTAAATAGGGCTTAGACAAGACAAACAAGTGATCAACAACATGAGCATCGATCTACCAGCGATATGGCGGCGGTCTGTAAATAATCGAGTCTGGACCAGACAATTCGGTGATAAACAGCATGAGCATCGATCTACGTAATTGGGATACGATGACATAAGCGAGTCTGACCACCCGATCCCGTTAGTCGCCGCTTACGATAATTATGGGTTGCTGAAGACCAATCAACGAGTGAACTCTTCGTAGAAACAAGCTACATTTACGATAAGAGGGAGCCAAAGTGTAATGAGTGATTCAGAACCTAAGGACAATGTAGACTCATGTGGGGCTTTAGTATAGTAACACAGGCTCGGTCGAAAGGGAGCAAAAAGATTCGTGGGATGCGAGTCAGACTATCTCATTGTATTGCAAACTGTGAACTGTTGACTAACTCTTAGTCCCTGAATATATACACTTTTGATAGAAACAAAGAATTCCTGTTAAATTGAAAAGGAGTCCCAGTGACAAGGGAAATTAAGAACCTGAAGAAATCAAGACTTGCTTCATTTAGGGCTTAAGGGGCGTCGGGGTTGCCTAGTGGTTAAAGCGTTGGCTCGTCACGCCGAAGACCCGAGTTCGATAACCCACGTGGGTACAATATGTGAAGCCCATTTCTGGTGTCCCCGCTGTGATATTGCTGGAATATTGCTAAAAGCGGCGTAAAACCAAACTCACTCACCCATTTAGGGCTTTAGAATTGCAGGAAGGGCTAGGCAGAATAATGGTTCTAATGGATGTAAGTTCACATATCGATATTCTGTTGATCTCCAACTACTGGTATACCGATACCTTTCTCTCATTCAAGTAGGTTGCAAAACCTACAGCTTCGTGACGTCAAAGGCAGACTGATATGTTTCCTCAAATAAATACAATCGATTTTTAAAGACAAAACACACTCGTTACCATAGCAATAGCAGTTGTCGTTTTGTAACTATTCCTGTGGGAACGACTTCCAAAGTTGTATTTAAGACTCAGTTCGGATCACTGATGCTGGTTATAAGACACTGTTATGTGAACTGGCTCTAATTAAACAAGGGGCGGTTGGGTAGCCTTATGGTTAAAGCGTCCACTCGTCACGCTGAAGGCCCGGGTTCGAATCCCCACACGGGTGCTATGTGTGAAGCCCATTTCTGGTGTCCCCCGCCGTGATATTGCTGGAATATTGCTAAAGGCGGCGTAAAACTCAACTCACTCACACACGTCTCGCCCTGTGGAGATTCAGAGCTGAATAGGCCATCAGTTACTCGTGGATTACAGAGCATGAGAGAATTATGTCCCCTTTATACCAAGGAATAGAATGGAGTTGTTCAGGATAGGAAAGGTCTTAGTAGATCAGTTTATCTCCCCTTGTTGATTGGGGAATATTGGGGGCTTTCTGGCAGACAAATACAGTCGGCCTATCTTCCCTGCTAAAAATGACAGGTTCCCAATTCCAACATCTCCAGAACCTCAGAGAGCCGAACTGATCGACGCTTTACCAACTGGGCTAACGTCAGTGTCCCCATACAAATGGTCTAAACCAAACGCAACTGCACGTCCGAGACACTGACAGTCTTAATCAGATCAATAACGCCATTTTTCCTTTACAAGGTAGATCCAATTCATTTCAACTGGTAGAAATGATGACGAAATAGCACACACGTATGGAGTCATTCCGAATGTTCAATCGGATCTACTGACGGCATAGTCTATTACCTCGGAGTATTATGACCGCCACCATGGGCAGATATGAGTCCGGCTGCCGCCGACTGTGTTGTCGGTTATGTAATAAGCGTTATGTTTACGATAAAGACCAAATGCGACACGATACGATAAGAACGAGTCCTAATTCCGAAGATATTAAACATTCACTGTATATTATTCATGAGTCTAGACACGACTTCAAACTAAACCAGCACGCCACCTGGCGGTCGCAGCTGTTAACATATTACATCACTTCCTACACAAAACCGAGGTATTTTATCATTCATATCTCTTCTGCGTTTAATATCTGTGTTCATGCGACGGTAGACGTATGTCTGGTGAAATATTGATATATATTAGATGTAATGTTAGTTGATTTTTTTTCTTTAGGTGTTTGCGTGATAAACTCCGGTAAAGTAATGTATGTAAGAAAGTTAGTTTGATGGTCGCTCATAATGAAACAAGACACGGTCGGTATATTTCACTCTGGTACCACACAGCCTGCAGTGTAGCCGGCACTGTAAAGGTTGTAATGTTTTGGTTAAGTCTGGTTTTCTTGTGTATTCGTTCTAAGCTTGGTGGTTTGTTTTGATAAATTGTGCTTAATGTCAAATGTGTAAATACAACAGCAATCTCTGTGTCATATATTGCAACAGACTGGTAGCTGTAAATCCTGTCTAAACCTTAACAAATGTCACTTGCATGCTATTAGTTGGTTATCAGTTGTGGTACTGAATGAATGTGTTTAATGTGTTTGAAATTTGAAGAGTGTCGTATATAAAGATGTAAATACATGTGGGTAGGCTGGTTTATTTGCTCTAGCTCCAGTAACCTCGTGTATGTTTGAACCAGAAACTGCGGTTATTGCTCTCCTGTAGTTGTCTTTTATGTACTGTACAACCAACTACAGATGTCTGGACTTAATGTAATGTTTGTTTTAATTCTGGTATAGTTCCCGCATCGACTTACATGTGCACGCGTTGACAGATTGTATTGTTCGTTAGAATTTTGTTTTAATTGTGTTAATGGATTTGGTGTATTAATTCAGATTCGTTTATCTTTTGTTTGTTTGTTTGCACTCAGCATGAGTGAGTGAGTGAGTTAGTTTAGTTTTACGCTGCACTCAGCAATATTCCAGCTATATGACGGCGGTCTGTAAATAATCGAGTCTGGACCAGACAATCCAGTGGTGAACATCATGAGCATCGATCTACGCAATTGGGATAAGATGTGTCAAT
The DNA here is from genome assembly GCF_003918875.1 of Haliotis rubra. Lineage (NCBI taxonomy): Eukaryota > Metazoa > Mollusca > Gastropoda > Lepetellida > Haliotidae > Haliotis > Haliotis rubra. The sequence goes on along the minus strand of NW_025767357.1, from coordinate 1,699,820 downwards.
CAGGTCAGTGAACATGACCACCCGATCCCGATAGTCACGGCGGGGGACACCAGAAATCGGCTTCACACATTGTACCAATGAGGGGAATCAAACCCGGGTCTTCGGCGTGACGAGCGAACGCTTTAACCATTAAGCTACCACACCGCCCCTCATTATTGTAGATACAGGTACATCTTTACATAGCTATTAAAAAATTATGTTAAACTTTTAACAAATCACTCAATATGTCTTTTTGTTTTACTTTTTCTATTAAACGTTTTTTCTTCCTTTTTTTTTTCTTTTTTTTTTTTGGGGAGGGGGGATGGGGTGATAAGTATCAACTTAGAGACATTTTTCTGTTCGGGCAATGCCTTGTTTTCTCCATGTTGAAGAAACTGGGACATTTCCCCATCATGGATAATACTAGTATAGAGACAGCCGGGTTTGAATCCAACATTCACACAGACTATGACCCTTGGTTTGTCAGTACCAGATGGATTTTCGCTGGTTTCACTTGTCAGTGTCCGACTTTCGTCACGTAGCTGCTGTTATGATTAAAATACTGCCCCAACCGATGTTAATCCTGTCACTGATACACCCTGACCTCAGGGACAACTGACACCGACAGGCTTTGTGATTATATTATGAGCGCTTCTGGTGAAGAACAATACAATTCCATAATGATATCAAAGACCATAATATCAGAGACCGGAATTATGTCAGAGGCCATTATGAAATCGGAGACCTTAATGATATAAAACACCAAGATATCAGACACCAAAGTGATGTCACAGACCATAATATCAGGAACCGGAATGATATCACAGACCATAGAGAAATCGGAGACCTTAATGATATCAGAGACCAGAGTGATGTCACAGAATATATCAGAGACCGCAGTAATATCACAGACCATGATATCAGAGACCAGAGTGATATCACAGACCATAATGAAATCGGAGACCTAATGATATCAAAGACCATAATATCAGAGACCATAACGATATCACAGGCCATAATATCAGAGACCTCAATTATATCGGATGCCATAACGAAATCGGAGACTTTAATGATATCAAAGAAAAGATTGTCTTTCAAGACACGACGGAAGGTCGCAGGTTCGATCCCCGACCGCGTCATACCAAAAGACGTTAAAATATGGTACTTGCTGGTCCCTGCCTGGCGCTCGGCATTAAAAGGTACAACAAGGACTGGTAGGCTCAGAGTCAGTATCATGTGTCTTAAAGGGGGATTCATGCTTCACTGCGGCATGGTATCTCAGTGAGCTAGCACTTTAAAACCAGCTGAAGTCTGGACTAGTACAAGCAGCCACACATACACACGCATGCACGTCGTCATATGAGCGAAATATTCTTAAGTACGACGTTAAAACCCCATTTCACCTCACCTCACATCTTTCAAGACACGAAGCATCCAGTCTCGCTGTCCCTGAACGATATCATTTTTACTTCCACCAACCTGTAATCCAAAAGCGCCTATTGAAGCAGTGTATGAAATAAGCCAAAAATCCAGCCAGACATCAGGGCTTGTAACTTCAAAATGTTACCGGCCCATAATGGATTTAACCAGAACAAGTATGGTGAATTTACTCAGATGTATGGAACATCTAAATATTTACCAGACCATCGGGCTGGCTAGCTGTAAAGTTAGACCGTCCGTCAGAAATCTAGCCCGTCTCGGGCGGGCGGACGGGCCTTATTTCATACACTGATTTAAGCAAGTCTAGATTTTACTACTGGTCAGCAACTCCCATCAACGCTGTGGAATCTTTTCAATTAGTGAGTGAGTATAGTTTTACGCCGGTATTACCAATATTCCAGGAACATCACGGCAGGGTACAACAGAAATAGGCTTCACACATTGTATCCATGTGGGGAATCGAACCCGGGCCTTTGGCATGACGAGCGAACGCCTTAACAACTAGGCTACCTCACCGCCCCCTTGTATGTCTGAGTTTGTCAGTTTAATGACGGATGAACATCGTTACATGTCATGATTTGTCAGCGATATTCCTGCCCTACGATATTCTTTTGGCGTGACGATCGAACGCTTTAAGCACTAGGCTACCCTACCGCCCCCTTTTCAATTTAAATGGCGTTAATTGTTTTGATCAAAATTGTATATTTTAAGAAAATAATGCTTAGTTTAGATATGGAGCAGCACATGTGCTATCAAAACTACCAAACAGCGTCCGATGTACAGCGGGGGAGTTCGGAGTTTTGTGACGCGTTCTTTGAGGGAATCACCATGACAACCTTCGCCATTGTAACAGTCTCGGCTGTCTCAACAAACACAGTGATATTGGAAACCTGTTGAATCTGTCCACTTCAGGGGGATAATCTGAGACAGAAGTGTTGACACTGCTCTCCACGTCGTCGGTGTGATAGATGATAGACATGAAGGTTGTGTACCACTTAATGGCTGTTTCACAGAGGAGTAGTTGAAGCAATCCTGAAATAACCTTGAAATCATATGCTAACTGCAGCAATACAAGATGGTATTGACCGGTTGATTCGCCTTGTTTGGGCAATGTGATGTTTTCTTCATATCTAATTTGTGCTGCTACGTACTAGAAACTGGGACAATTACCCAACATGGAAGATATAGAGACAGTTGGGTTTGAATCCAACTTTCCCACAGACCATTGGTTTGTCAGTACCAGATACGGTTTTCGCTGGTTTCAGTAGAAAATGTCCGACTTTCATCACGGTTGATTAGCCTTGTTCCCCCGTGACAACTAACATGGTTACAGTGCGCGAAATCCATATCTGGTGCAATATCTACAAACTTTATGGTCAACATTATTTCGTTATTGTTTTGTTATCCCCACTTCCTAGGTGCTACTCAAAGAAGTTATATTTGTGTCCCCCGCCATGATATTGCTGAACATTTCTAAATGCGGTGTGAAACTCAACTCACTCACTCATTGAACCCAATCCTCATTCACTAACATCGTCTCCGAAATACACACAAAACTAAACTGTGCTCTGATTCATTTTGAAATACTAGATCCTGACCTCCTGTCCGCTCTGGCACCAAGACAATATAACCACACAGTTAATCTGTAATCTCGACCAGGTAACCATCTGTACTCGTCTTTATCTTGTCCACAGCGCTATCTGCGCGCACGCATCTGACCTCTCTATGTAAAACTGAGTCAAATGGAATTTCAAAACCCATCCACCGAAAAGCTTGTCCTACGAAAAAGGTTAGATAAGAAATTTGCCACACTGCAGAATGTCGACGTTGTCAGCCAAAAAAAGTGTTACCCTTAAATATAAGCCGAATATCGAAAATGAGGTCGGATATGCTTGAGTAAGGCCAAAAGATGCGATATGATTTCAAGGATTAAGGCTCGAAGATTGCATGTGATTTCAAGGACTGGAGGCTCGAAGACGGCATGGGATCTGCAAATTTAAGGCTCAAAGACAAAATATGATCTGCCCAATTGTGGCCAGAATATTGTATATCATGTAACAGATTAAGAATCGCTCTGCAGAGGACCAAATATGCTGCAGAAGAACTGACATATACGTGACAATCTCAGCACAAAGCATAATAGTGCGCGCTGTAGTGCGTTTTTACCCTCAGCCCCCATCCCCGCCAATCCCCCTCTGTCAAATACACGCATACCTTTGCACATTATAAGCCTGTAGATACACTATGTTTTGTGCATGTGTGAAGGGTTTACGACGAACAGCTGAGACACGAAATGTTGTTCCCAAGGCCACGTGACCTTGACCTTGACCTTGACTATCTACCGGCGACGTTCGTGGCGTTTATAGAGTGCATAGATTTGCCGAGGTCGTTGCAAGTTTAAGCAGCAACGTGATCCCAAACGGCCATGTCTCCAGTATGTACAGTTGGACGTTATGCATAAAAATATCAATGTGTTGTTGTATGCATATTGACAATACAATATCCGCCCGCTGGACAAACAAGCAGGGGGCGTTCAAGCAACAGGCGCTCTCGCCTGGCGATGTCAGCTGGCAAACCTAGATCTAGTCGATCTAGCAACACTGCTGATCATTTGGATCCAGTGAATTCGCATATTGACTTTTCCTCACTTGAGTCGATTAAGAACCAACAAAAGAGCATTCAGACCTCTTTTCCCGACACTTCGCACATTGCATTGGAGAATGGCCCCAAGCACAAGAACAACAACACAACCGTTACATGTCTACCACAATCCCAATGTGTCTAACACCTCTTCCACGTGTCTAACACAACCCTAACGTGTCCAACACAACATCCACATGTCTAACACAACTCAACAGTTCTAACACAACCCTCATGTCTAACACAATTCTAAATTTTTAACACAACCCTCATGTCTAACACAACCTCCATATTTCTAACACAAACCTCTTGTCAAACACAACCCTCATATATCAAACACACCCTCCACATGTCTAAACACAAGTGGATTCTGTGACATGTATTCCCGGTAAGGGATGTGTCACGGTATAGTTACATATTGTGTCACGGTATAGTTACATATTGTGTCACGGTATAGTTACATATTGTGTCACGGCATAGTTACATATTGTGTCACACTATAGTTACATATTGTGTCACGGTATAGTTACATATTGTGTCACGGTATAGTTACATATTGTGTCACGATATAGTTACATATTGTGTCACACTATAGTTACATATTGTGTCACGGTATAGTTACATATTGTGTCACGGTATAGTTACATATTGTGTCACACTATAGTTACATATTGTGTCACGGTATAGTTACATATTGTGTCACTGTAGAATAACATTCACGGTACATTAACACCATTTCTGTATGCAGATACAAAACTAGTTTCAGATACTATCTCGTGTGAGTCCTCCACGTTGATAGCGACCCGCGCACCTGCTGTCGCCAGCAGCTGGCGTGACGCTATGACCGAGGTCAATCTATAAGTGGTGACGTATGTGTACGACCTGTTGAGATGGTCAGAAAATGTACACATACGGATGGTCAAACACCTGCGCAAAGATGTTCAACAGCTGGATGTTTCACGCGTAATACCTTCGTCACAAGGTGCACACCTGCCACTTCTTGTTTCGATTATCTCCAGAATAACCTTCAAAACTGAGTCACTTGTCTAGAAATTATAATTGATCACCCCTAAATGGGCCAAGGGTGAGTGAGTAAGTATGCTTTTACGTCGCTTTTAGCAATATTCCTGCAAAATCACGGCGGGGGACACCAGAAATGGGCATCACACCCATGTACCCATGTGGGGAATCGAACCCGGGTGTTCGGCGTGACGAGCGAACGCTTCAATCACTAGGCTACCCCACCGCCCGAGTTTAAGATAATTGGATACAGATATACCTCAAATCGATGACCTGTACGTAAGATCCAACTGTAATAGTTAAAAATAATAATCTGAAAAATATATTGGATTTGCAGGAATTCAGTAGAAGCTGGTGATTTTATAAGGTTAACAAATAACGTTAACTTCTTTGAGTGGCCATTTTCAGAAGTTGGAGAGTCAGATAAGGACAAGCTTTATGGATGAACAACTCCTTTATGTCATACCTGCTTGACAACGATAAAAGAGTCTGTATCGGAACGTCTCATCACCCGAATAAAGAAATTGTTCTTCCATAAAGTTTGTCCTTTTGCAAGAAATGACTGTCAATCACAGCTTCACATTATGACACCTCCAGAAGGCTCAATTAATTCCACATGCCACGTTATGACTTCCCTTACCAAAGACAGAACTGTGGAAGTGAGGCTATAGCACCTATATAAGCACCTCACAACATTCGGTAACATAATATCCCACATAATGAGTCGTAGATAATCTCCAAGGGCGTTAGTCACACCTACTGCTCGAATATAAACATTACAAAATGTATTCCATCATTGTATGAGCTCCTTGCCATATTTATACTCATAATCCTCCTTCTTAAGGCGGTAATGCCTTGGCCAAACGTCCTTGACCCAGTGACCTTGATCCACATTTGTGATTAGCCTAGCACATCGACCTACAATGGTATAATATTCAGTCCTCTTACACTGCTCCTTCAGGTCTGATTAAATGGTCGGGGGGAAAAGCACAGTACAAAATACAAACATATGTTCCAGTACGTTTTACCCAGATACATGTATATGAACCCATATATGTCAAATGGGGTCCCAACGCTGAAATGTTATTCGGCCCCGTACTACCGTACACGTTGACGACGTCATCATCATTAACAAAAGTAGTAGTAGTCGGAACAGTCAGATAAGTATTTGAAAAACCCATTGAATATGCGTTGTGTTATTTGTCACATCAAACAAGATTCCATATTAGTAGATAGGGACTGACTGACTGAGTTTGGTTTTACGCCGCTTTTAGCAATATTCCAGCAATATCACGGCGGGGACACCAGAAATGGGCTTCACACATTGTGCCCATGTGGGGAATCGAACCCGGGTCTTCGGCGTGACGAGCCAACGCTTTAACCACTAGGCTACCCCACCGCCCCAGTAGATAGGGAACATGTTGCGCGTGTTATTATAGGGTATTTATATAGCGCACATATCCAGGCAACTAGTACATGCTCAAGGCGCTGGTATTTTTTCCCTCGATCATTGGATGTCAATCTCAACGGCACATCGTATTATCAATCTCAACTCCCTGAGGAGTATACAACTTTTGCAGCCACTATGCACAAAGAGTTATTGTGGCTTTCTCATCCTAACGAGGTGTTGTGCACATGAAAGTGTAAATGTTTACGTATATTTGTCCAGTTGTGGATTGTTGAATACGATGCATCGTTGTGATTTCCCTTTGTCCGTGACCTTGTCCGTGACCTTGTCCGTGACCTTGTCCTTGACCCAATTTAAATGGCGCCAACCCACACTCTGTCATTCGCCAGGTCTGTGATTACTCAAGGTGACCGTTTTGATCCATATGTTTTAATGTATTAGGTCATTGAACCATTGAGCCAACACAGAGAGTAATCATTTTTTCTCATGTCATTGTGGTTCGTGTATCATATAGGTATTCATTGTGTACATATCGTACATCGTTTCAATTATTAATATTCTGTGACATGTCTCACAGCTCTCATGGATAAAACTACGACTTATCCTTGCTCCAGAAAGACTCGGTATTTGCAACTCAGACAAACAATGTACCGAAATAACTGGACGTATTTCTGTATTATTTACGCAGACTATTATTTATACCACAACGTTCTTTGTAGGGTAAAACCTTAATTTGTTTGCTCGGTGTTTTTCCACAACTGGTTAACGTTACAAGATGCACGTATACAACCAATGGAAATTTCCCAACGGGTTACTCTGACCAGAAAACTGTGAAATCTGATCCTTCTCAGCTTCAAACATGGAAAGTCTTGTACACAGTTAGGGTTTCACAGGTCATGATCATCCCGCAATTCCAAAAAGGTCATCGAAAATCATCATTTTTCAGATTTAACGTATAGATTTGTGTTCGAATAAAATATATTTGTGTAACATTAACAAACTTATGGATAACAACTTCTTTCATTTCGTTGCTGCGACGTTTCAATACAGACTTTTGTACCGTTGTCAAGCAGTCATCATTCCTGCTTGACAACGGTACAAGAATCTGTATCCTGCTTGACAACGGTACAAGAATCTTGACAACGGTACAAGAATATGTATCCTGCTTGACAACAATACAAAAATGTGTATCGAAATGTCGCACTCACGAAATAAAAGAAGATGTTATTCATAAAGTTTGTCACTATTGTACTTCCAACTTCTAAAATGACACCCAAAGAAGAAATATTGAACAAAATATTTGTGTGAGTATTGAACATTTCGTGATTAATCCAATTGGAAAATTGGAAAGTGTACAACACATCAACTGTCCTTGATAACTAGAGCAATAAAAACGTTACTGAATATGCTTTAAATACTACCAAATTGTTTTAAGCAGCTACTGGATATTCCAGTAATAACACGACCTTCACATATTATAACCATGGGCCCCCAACTTTCGATTTAGGTGTTACATATCTAATAAAGAAAATAAACGCGTGTGATAAAGCTGAAGGTATCACACTTCCTAAGTGGTGGTTGGCAACCTAGGACTGGCTAGATCTCCTGGCCATCTAGGGGCGGTGGGGTAGCAAGCTGTTGAAGCGTTCGCTCTTTACGCCGAAGACCCAGGTTCGAATCCCCAAGCAGAATACATGTATCTGCTGTCATATTGCTGGAATATTGCTAAATATTAAATCCTCTCACTCCTCGCGGTCTGGTGAGGGAGGTGTTGCTATACATGTCATTCGTCATTATGTATTATTTATGCATCAAAACTGACTTATTTATGCACGTGACATACCTAACATAGCTTTAAAACCATCACATCAGTATCACGAATTACTCGTGGCATGACAGACAGGGGTCACTGCAGGTGTTCTCTGCATGTGTCTCAGGTGAGTGACAGGTCATGCTTGGGCCAAGCGGAATCCACTGAGAAAGAAAACATGAATCTGAAGATCTGCACAATCCTTTGTCGGGAACAGCAGAGGTGGAAGCTTTGCTCGTGGTCTCGAGAGGACATTGGCGTACACACAGAGCAAGAACTGCACGTGCCTTACGTAACATGTATCGCAGACACCTGTAGTAGTAGTAGTAGTAGTAGTGGTAGTAGTGATAGTAGTAGTAAAAGTAGTAGTGGCATTTGCAGTAGCACCAGTAGTAGTAGTAGTAATGGTAGTAGTAGTAGTAGTAGTAGTAGAAGTAGTAGTAGTAGTAGTAGAAGTAGTAGTAGTAGTAGTAGAAGTAGTAGTAGTAGTGGTAGTAGTAGTAAAAGTAGTAGCAGTAGCAGTAGCAGTAGTAGTAGTAGTAGTAGTAGTAGTAGTAGCAGAAGTAGTAGTAGTAGTAGAAGAAGAAGTAGTAGTAGTAGTGATAGTTGTAGTAACAGTAGTAGTGGCATTTGCAGTAGCACCAGTAGCAGTAGTAGTAGTAGTAGTAGTAGTAGCAGGACACAACTGTCCACCACACCCGGGGGCGGATCCATTTTGTGTTTAAGCACGATCGAGGAGCGTGATATATTAGCGTCACCTTCTTTCAAATCTCGAGGTCAAGGAGCATTTCAAATCTATTTCTGCGACCTACTCTCTCACATGGGTACAATGTGTGAAGCCCATTTCAGGTTTTCCCCGCCGTGATGTTGCTGAAATATTGCTAAAAGCGGCGTAAAACTAAACTCAGTCAGTCAGTCTTTCCTTTTCTATTAATGTTAATAGAGTACGTCTATATAACTCCCATATTTTAGCTCCTAAACAAAACGACTTGCGTAATCTTCGCTTTGTCATTTATAATTCCTCAACATATAGGCTATAGGATCTTTACTGCACATGAAAATGTTAAACAGGTAAGCGATATAGCCACGCCAGGCATATAGGATATGTAATAAAAGAGGACAATGAATAATGTAATCGGGATATCGGCACTTCGCAACCAAATGTTGTTTTGCTGTATGGAGTGACGTCGGGGAACTATAATAGTGCATCGTGGTTTGGGAATATATGAATATATTCACCGTTCAAGCAGTATTACATTTTGTAACCATTCACCAGAAGAAGCATGTGTAGCCTTTCGTATACATGTACATTCACATAAATTACAAATCCTACCAGACTGTGCACACAGACAATGAGAGTCAGCAAATTAGCTTGCACAAATTCTTGAACTGAAAAACGTACGTTTATAAGAGAATACCAATACCTTTTTCTTTAAGTTAGCCGCAGTTACCGTATTTCCTCACCCCCCTCCAGAGAGATGGGAGAGTCAGTACCCGCAGGCAAATCTGGATTTGCTCATTTAGGGATTTGCCTTACAGTCAGGGCTTTGTACAAGAGAAAATATTACGATTCAGGGATTGTCAGACATACTCTCAATAACAATTACAATGACACTTACGTTTACAAGCGATAGGGTGTCTAGACGTAGGTAGTGCTTTACTCGGAAGGATTTAGAATAGTGAGTAAGTGAGTTTAGTTTTACGCCGCACTCAGCAATATTCCAGCTATATGTATATGATAAAGAATCGAGTCTAGACCAGACAATCCGGTGATCAACAGCATGAGCATCGATCTGCGCAATTGGGAACCGATGACATGTGTCATCCAAGTCAGCGAGCCTGACCACCCGATCCCGTTAGACGCCTCTTACGACACGCATGGGTTACTGAAGATCAATATTCTAACCCGGACCTTCACTGGTAGATCTAGAATAATAATTGGAAGGTGTTTTACGAGATATTTCGGAAGAAAAGCGATTTATAGGCTATTTACCATCTGTTCTTCTGTTACCATGTGAGAAGAGAGATCGTCTAATTAGGACCAGTAACCTTTTGATGCAACAGTGTAATTATCTATGGTCAAGATGTATTTACTCGAGTGACATTATATAATATACTAAAAAATCCAAATATGATGAAAACTACAAAGGGAAAACTATTAATTTAGAAAGATAAATATTTTATACACAGAAAACATTAAGTAAGACAGCTAATTATAATGATACAAAGAATTTAAAGACAGAAATTATTATTGTGACAAAAGATTACATGTCATTCGTCATGATGTATTATCTAAGCATAAAAACTGACTTAATCTCATCATATCATACAAATCTCCCTTGTTTCCTCTTCCGGTTTCCTGTTATCTGAGAAGCACGTGTTTATCAGTGAGTGAGTGAGTTAATATTTTAAGTCACATCGGCAATATTTCAGCCATATCGTGACTTCAAACAAGTTATAATTTTACAATAAATAATGGTAAATTATTTAAAAAAAATGTCAGCGAAGGACAGTAAAACAACTAGTTGATCACAGATTTCAATTTAAAACAAGTAATTAACACTAAAACAGTTTAACTAGAATTGACAATGCTATATAAAAACAGGCTATAGATCGCCAACATCTGAGTTTATCAGTGAGTATTATAGTGGTTATACAAGGTGTTCAGGAAAAGGTGAATGTGGCACACGTCACAAACAGCATAACGTCATCGGTAAGGCTGTGTATTGGCAACTAAATCATATTGCGGTACCCATATTGCAACATGTATTGCGATATATTTGGAGTGAGTGACACGTATTGTACATGCAAATCCATTAGTTGTAAAAATAAATGCTAAGGTTCTGATGACAGCATTCTCAAAATTAGGTTGCATGGTTACGAATTCTATTTTTCTTTCTTTTTAAACATTTTATAGCAAGTTAAGCATGTATGTGCCGTTTTGTCAGTAAATTGTGATGGGAAACATCATTGTGAATGAAGGTCTGCTTAGAGTAACACTTAAACCATATAATCACAAAACATATATTTTTAACTCAACATACCGGTGTAGCAGCCCAGAATAACCCCCCACCAGAGAGAAAACTGATTTGAAAAGTTAAAACAACATATATACATATTCGACGTCATATGAACAATGACATCAATGATGAACTAAAACATTTCCTGAACCAAAATGTCAGTGAGTACATCACAGATTCGGGAATTTCACGAGATGGAGTGTGGGCAACAGATGCAGAAGTTATGTCAACAGCCAGTCTGTTAAAATGTGACATTTATATTTACAGTGCAGTTGGTCAGTCACACTGATTACCCTGCCAGCTTTGTATCACACTGATTATGCCTTTGTACATGAAAATGTATCGGACCATTTCAATGTTGTAACCATTTCAATAAAATTATAGTGTATCCTTAATCACTTGTTTTCTGTAGGGGTATAATCTGGGCAGGTATACTATGGCCTAGTTCAGAATATATTGCTGTGTATAGTCTCTAGGAAGTACGGGTATAGTCTGGGAAAATCTGGCCTGTTACAGTAGTCATCCGTTTGAATAGCGTACTTGCATACCTTCTGTAGTTCTTGTCATCATTCACAATCCTTAGCAATCAATGGTGCTATGGTATTTGAATCGTATTAATAGCAATACACCTTTAACGATTCGTGTTCTGATGTCAAGGGGGATATTTATTCCAAAGATCAAGTCACGAGGTCAACACATTGGAGACAAAAGCACAAATGGATGAGTGATCACACTGCACATGTGCAGAGCTTAGAAAACGCAGTGAGCCCTTAACAATAATTATGCACCATCAGGGCTCAAATATGTTGTAATTTAGCCCCGTCCCAGGATGTAATGCTTTGAAGACTACGTACCACGTGTCGCATTAAATTAGACTGCACTTTGCACCCATGTCGATCATTGATAAGCTAAAGGACATTATAAACAAACATCCTGAAATGAAAATATAGCATGTAATGCATTCAAATGAAAAACAAATTATGAAAGTAGGAGAGCAAACTACCTTTGTTTCAGAAAACGTCGCAGCCGGTCTTATGTAACTCCTCACAGCGCCTGTACTCCGCACACTGGTACAGAGCTTGACCGAATTTCCGATCTGGGGCAACAATCAGCTGACGTGCTTCCCAGCAACCAGGGCTTACGTGAGAAGAATAATAACTATTATTCCTGGCAAATATTGTCCGTCTTCACAGATAACTCAGTAATACGTTCAAGAATCCACGCACCTGCAAATCAATATGGCTTGGATTATGGTTGAATCAAATGTGACAATATCATTTTGTCCTGAAAAATGTTCGGACGATTTTTGCAGATTCATTTCAAGTAACACCGATCTGCTGGGATAAGAATAGCTCTCATTTAACAGAATTTTATAATTTAACTGTTGAATGTCTGAAAACGTAAGAAAATTTAACCTCGCATACAAGTATTATTACATAAAGAATAATAATGATTAGACACATTCCAGATCTAGATTATATTCAAGTAATGTATGTGTGTGAAGATACGTTATTGAATCGTATATATTACGTTGATATTACTGTACGAAAAACTGCTGACTGGACACAAATGATTTCTCTACAAATCAGGTCGCTAGATATGTGTGTCAAGTACTGATGGGATCTTGACCCATCAGCTCGTGTCACTCCGACAGCTACTGTAAGCCTTAACCGTCATATGTTAGTTTAACAAATGTGTATTTGGCAGTGATCGTGACAAACGCGTGAAGAGCTCGAGCTGACCTTGACACGTCACCCGTCCTGGCTAGACGCAGGTACCCGGCATATACATTACAAGGGCGCTGTGTGGGGTTCATATGGACTGGGATATGGACTTAGAGGTACCCTTCGTCAGAAATAGGGGCAGACCTGCAGGTTAGTCGTACACAGGCCATACATCACCAATGGCCATATCTCATCATTAAGTGGGGAAAGCTCGGGGAAACTGGGACTTGTTCTATTGAACTTGTCGAAACGTCACGTCAAAGTTAATGATGAATATTGATCTGCCACTTAATGATTAACCTCCTACTATATAGTAGTAGTAGCAGTAGTGTATGTCGTAATTGTAGCAGTCACAGTAGTAATAGTAGTAGTAGTAGTAATAGTAGTAGTAGTAACAGAATTACGTGACCGTGTCACAACTGGTTGGGTCTATTATTGTGAAGGGGTGCACCTTTGTCAGTTGATTGTCAACATGTCCGAACAGCCGAGACAAAGTAGCCTTTTGACATCTCAGTGTCGAGAAGTCACCAGCAATGTCCTAACTTTCTTTAAACTTAAAAAAGAAGCTACAGATGGTTTAATGTTTCCGATCCGGGCTTTTAGGCAGCGAGCAGCAACATTAATAACATTCTCTGCTCCCCTATTTAATGAAGTTAGCTCGACCTGCCGTTTGTGCCATTTGACCTCCCGGGTCATGCATATGTAGAGTAGCTCAGGTCAAGCTGAACAAGCTGTAGTAGTAATGTAATCGCTGCAGTAGCAACAGTAGAATTCGTAGTAGTAGCAGCAGCAGTAGTAGTAGTAGTAGTCATTGCATGTCATGTCATGTTTAATGGGGTAAACATACTTCCCGGTATTTCGTGAAGCTACCCAACTGGGCCAACCACCCTCCCATCAGGTGAGACATTCAGTGAAGCTTGAGGCCCTGACAGTATTTCTGTAGAATTTGTCTCAGATGCCAACAAAATTAAACAAGCATTCGCCTGGGGTCAGCCATTGCGAGTGCAAGTATCGCATGGCCAGGCACGGTGACTCACTTCACAATGTCAATCACTGGAATGTGTAATTCAAACAAAAACGAAAGGCAATCGCAGCGTCCGACAGTGCATGGATTAGTGAAAGTCAACATTATCAAAGCGGTCACTTCGTGACATGGAATCGAACTTGTACAAACCACTGGTCAATGGTACGAGTGAGTTTGGTTTTACGCCGCTTTTAGCAATATTCCCACAAAATCTCGGCGGGGAACACCAGAAATGGGCTTCTCATATTTAACGATAGTATGAGTACCGTCTAGGCCTAGGCCAATATGACTGACACATAAGAAGGTGCACGGCAATACTAACGAAACATGCTCAAACATAGAGACTAGCCATAGCAAACACGGAGTGAGTTTATTTTAGTTTTACGCTGCTTTTTTTTTTTACTCTCTTTTTCTTTTTTCAATATTCCAGCATTATCACGACGAAGGACACCAGAAATGGGCTTCACCCATTGTACCTATGTGGGGAATCGAACCCGGTCTTCGGCGTGACGAGCGAACGCTGTATCCACAAGGCTAACCTACTGCCATTAACCGTCATATGTTAGTTTAGTTTAACCTCAGTGAGATGATGGGGACGGAGTGAATGTTTGTGTGGGTGGAAGGGCAATGGCGACTTCTACAGAATCAATGAAGCCGTAATTTGATTGCTTCCTGAGAAATCGATTTCGCATTGATAAGGTCATCGTACGGAAGTTTGAAAGGAACACAGATAGTGAAACAGTTTAAAGACGAAGCTCCCCGATCATCTGGCTTTTCAGTGTGAAGCAAAGCGGGGTTTGAAGCACAAAGACTCAGGCTTCTACCCCCAACAGCTTAGCAAGTTCTTCATTCAGACCAAGACTTGCACAAGTCTATAAGGCAATAATTATTAGGTTTAATCAAGGTTTCATAATTATATAAAAAATACGAACATGTTGTCCCATATAAAGAATGGCATCCTTATCTAGACTTGCTTATAATAAAGATATAATTACTGAACTGTATACTCGTAATTCAGTCCAGCTGCAGAGTGTGGCTAGTTCAGACCATGAAACCACACAAACTGGCAAGTCTAGAATTTTTCAGGTTATACAAATAGACCTTAGGGCTTTTGTCTATTACACAATACAAACCTCAGACCATTTGAGACATATGGGTCATGGAAAAGAGGTTGGGACGCCATGACGTTGTGTGGCTCTTGACCGACAAAACAAAACGGATTTATACTATTTCTCGAGTAAGGGAACGAAATGATGGCGTGAGTATGTGGGTGGGTGGTTTGGGTGGTCAGGTGAGGAGCCAGCGACGTAGCCTCGTGGTTACAGCGTTCGCTCGACACGCCGAAGACCCGGGTTCGATTCCCATCATGGGTACAAGGTATGAAGCCCATTCCTGACTCCATTTCAAGAAGTGACCGCTTTGATAATGTTGACTTTTACTTTCACTAATTCATACACTGTGCACTGTCTTTTGTTTCTTGTTCGAATGAGACATTCCAGTGACTGGCATTAAAAGCATCGATACACGATGGGATACGATGACGTCGCGTGAAGCATGTCACCATGCCTGGCCATTCGATACATATAGTCGCAGTTGCAATTGGTGACCAATGACTACTCCACCATTAAATGTCATGATGTTTCTGGAATATTGCTAAAAGCGGCGTAAAACTAAACTCACTCACGCGTAAGGAAGGTAAAGGCGAGGCCTCGCCGGATCTTACCCCTGCCAACATAGCATCAAACAGAATTCATTTTGGACATCCGATCCAAATTTGCGTCATATTTACGACATGTCACAATGAACATATACTTACCCAAGCCATGGTCACACGTTATGTAAGTCCCACACTAACATATAAACGCGTGCACTTCCAGACCTCCGTAGACTTTCAACCCTTACTATAGTCAAACATACGCCCATCACGTGACTTTGTCGTCATCACCACACTGTCACTTTATCAGATGTCATATTAACCTAAGACTCTTGGTATATATACATTTGTTTCAAATACTGCTCTATCTGTTTGTTTGCTTGCACACTCGGCTCCGGCTGCATGACGGCGGTCTGGACCAGACAATCTAGTGATTGCCATCACGAACATGGATCTATGCAATTGCGATACGATGACATGCATCAACCAAACCAGCGCGCCTGACCTCCCGTTAATCGCTTAAAGGTCACGAATGGGTTACTGAAGATCAGTTCTTCACGGGTCTAACGAGCATGAGTCAAAACCAGGTCGTAGGTGTAAATCAGCCAGAACTGGAGTCTGGAACCCACGACCAACGGGTTCTGGCTCGATCATGGGACGTACCTCTGTATGCGCTTTTGATTCACCCCAACCGGTGCCCACAGATACCAAAGTTGGATTTTAGTGGCTCGTGTCCTAAATCTGCAGCCGGTATCCCAGTCGTCAGAAGCTCTGACACCCGTCACGTCAGCCGGCGCATTCTAGCAGCATAACCTGAACACGGAACTGGTGGATGTTCTACCTAGTTGTTCACCATGACCTGGACCCGTTATCACTCCACTTGACCGAATTGTTTCCTTACCTAGGAATGGCGAGGCCACACTCAAGGTAAGACAGACACAAACACTTATAAACGCATTATTATAAGATCCTCCAGTCTGACCCAGTTACCGACCCAAGATAAACCATTGAGCAAATGATAGTGTACACCAGAGACCATATCTATTATATGGTCTCTGTGTACACCAATGTTAGAAGATGGTAAGAACTGTAACAAACAAGATGTGCTTATTCGATGGTAGCATGTTTCTATGGTATTCCAATACTTCACAACAGATGACGTACACGTGACGCCTCCAGGAGTCCAAGGTCGCAGTTTGACAGTACGGTAATGAACAGACTGAAGCAGGTATTTTCTTGATCAGTGTGTGTTGCTTTAACAGCTGTCAAACATTCTCAGTAGCGAACATGACCACTGCTAGCAACAATGCTCGCCCAGGTCACCTTAACGATGTCGTAAGCAGCATGATGACGTTACTGGGAAACCTTTTTGTGTGTTTTGGACCTTACGTTTGCATTTGTACGTTTCGGTAATAACTTACAGTTGGTTTGTTTTGTTAGTTTGCTAACGTCACACTCAGCAATATTCCAGCTATATGGCGGTGGTCTGTAAATAATCGAATCTGGACCAGATATTCCAGTGATCAACAGCATGAACATCGATCTACGCAATTGGGATACGATGACATGTGTCAACCAAGTCAGCGAGCTACGAACAGTTAACGTCTTGATAACGTTTGTAATTTTGTGGACAAAACAAATTTCCTTTTGTCTAAATTGACGCCCAGGGTCTTGTGATGTAGGGAAGAGACAGGTATGGTATTTAAAGTTACCTTATATCACGATTGACGACCGCCTTTCTTAGCATCAAGATTGTATTTCCCATAAGTTAACGTTAGCTTACTGCAGTGCTAGCAGTAAGATCGCTGGACCCTGTTTGTCCCAGTGTATGTGACCGCCTCCGTGGTATATGGTTGAGCGTCTGCCCCGGAATATATGTCATACCAAAAGACGTTAAAATATGGTACTTGTTGGTCCCTGCCTGGCGCTCGGCATTAATGGGTACAACAAGGACTGGTCGGCTCGGAGTCAGTATAATGTGTCTGAGTGGGGTATTCATGCTTCACTGCGACATGGTATCTCAGTGGGCTAGCACTATAAAACCAGCTTCAGTCTGGCCTAGTACAAGCAGCCGCACATACACATACACACGCATGCACGTCGTCATATGAGCGAAATATTCTCAAGCACGACGTTAAACCCAATTTCACCTCACCTCACCCAGTGTATGTTTCTACACGTTTTAACGTTGAGGGGCGTATCTCCAACTACTCATAGCCCAATGGTGCTAAGTGCCCTTTAGAGCAGTTCATTCTTAAGAAGGATGTCCTGGGAGTTGGTAATTCCGTCGAGAGGGACCATTTTATGTCTTACATGGGGAAAAGGGCAATATAACAACAATCACTGTCAACAGGTTTATCATCTAATGGGAGAGTATGCAGCATATCCTGTATCAAGTGTCGAAGGCACTTTGATGGGGTATGGGTTTTATCGGGAAATATAGACATGTTTGTATATTCTCTGAGTTAAGTTAAAGTTGTGTTATCTAAATTTAAATCACAGTGCTGACAATATACATGACTGACTGACTGAGTTTGGTTTTACGCCGCTTTTAGCAATATTCCAGCAATATCACGGCGGGGGACACCAGAAATGGTGCTTCACTAATTGTACCCATGTGGGGATTCGAACCCAGGTCTTCGGCGTGACGAGCCAACGCTTTAACCACTAGACTACCCCACCGCCCCGACAATATACATGTACATGAAATATCAGCAGCGTATTATCATGACCATCAGCACAGCCATGTACAGGTCAGCTGCCTGCGTGTAATTAACCCTAATGAACCTTAGAGTATGGCCGGTTGGCCACGGAAGTTTAACATTGTGGATGAGGTGCATGCTGGATACTGCAGGTTGACCATACATGTATCGTAATACGATACAGGGCAGCCTGACAGTCAGTATAGTATATACACAGTGAATTCTTAATGTAACGGGACTTGACCCTCGGACAGCGGCTAGGCAGGTGGGCTGACGATCGCCTCTGTAATGCAGCCTGGCCGTTGCTGCACTATCATGTAATTACATACTTAGCTGACGAATAAAGTGTTGTGGACCCACTGATGGACTTCTGTGTTTGAAGAGACAATATCCCCAAACCCTCTAACCAGCCCGGGATACAAGTCTAGGCTTGTAACCGAAGTCTTGTTGTCGGACATAGCTGCTGTGTAGTTTAATAAGCATCATATCAGATTGATAAGCGTTATAAAACGGTAATGTAGAAGGCACACAAGGTGGTGTTACACTGAGCCCTATTTGCTGGCACTGCCAGTTTGCTCGAGTCAAGTCTCCCTTTAAACCCACTTGTCGACAACAGTAGTTCATACCCTTTATACACACATTCATAAGAAACGCAACACTTCCAACAGTTGTACAGTACTGGTAAAGACACGCTTTCATACACTGTGGTGATTCCAGGATGTAATGGCTTCCTCGGACCCGTGCTTGCGTGAGGTAACTAGGATTTGCTGCCATTCATAGCCTGTGGTCTGGGACGTAAACAGAAACCTGATACCCAATTACCAACCACCCACTGACATCTTCTATTGACCTTGTAACAGTAACCTGTATTAGCACCTGATAGCGTCACGCCTCCCCGCGATAAAAGCTATCCGTGATGCTCGGCAATTGTACACAGTTGCTTTGATCTTAGGTATTGGCCACTCAGCTACCACGGTCAGTCAACGTGCAGCACAATGCGTCTTACAACACAGGTACCTCAGAGTGAGTGAGTAAGTTTGGTTTTACACCGCTTTTAGCAATATTCCAGCAATATCACGGCGAGGGACACAAGAAATTGGCTTCACTCATTGTACCCATGTGGGGAATCGAACCCGGGTCTTCGGCGTGACGAGTGGACGCATTAACCACTAGATTACCCCACCGCCCCAGGTAACTGAGAGGTAACTCGGGAATTATAATCACAAAATCTGGTCTGGTTTGGTTTGTTGTTTAACGCCGGACTCAGCAATATTCCAGCTATATGGCGGCGGTCTGTAAATAATCGAGTCTGGACCAGACAATTCGGTGTTAAAAAGCATGAGCATCGATCTACGCAATTGGGATACGATGACATGGGTCAACCAAGTCAGCGAGCCTGACCACCCGATCCCGTTAGTCGCCTCTTAGGACAAGCATGGGTTACTGAAGATCAGTTCCAATCCGGATCGTCACGGGTCACAATATCTGGAGAAAGTAAGCTGCTTGTACACGGATACACCATCATATGATTATATGGTAATATTTATTATTTATATAAATTTCAAGTGTTTAAGTGTAGTTGTCAATTTTATTTAACAGAATGGACCCCAGATAATTTCTTCTTTTACTTAAATTATTGTGGACTTGATTGGTAATTTCTTAAATTTGATTGCATGCTCCACAGTACAATCTTGCCAAACTTCTGTTCACGTCAATACTAGGTTTATTCAATTCACTCAAATTACACTTCGTCAACACATTTACGGATATTTTTGTTTCAGGATCTTCCAGTCCGCAAACCTCCCTTGCGTGTAAGAGTGAGCATGATTTAGGCCGTTTTAGCAATATTCCAACACAACAGAAATGGGTTTCACACATTTGTCCCACCGCGGGGAATCAAACCTGGGTAAATAATGGCAAAGGGGGATAATTGGTATGTAATGTTTTATGATTTTTCTGTATTGGCTAAATACAGTTTTTACTTCCTATTATAGTGGCGTGTAACATTACTGAGATTTGCCCATGAGTTCTACATATATTGTGTTAACGGAGTGACACACACTGCTAATGGGGCGGTGGGTAGCCTGGTGGTAAAAGCGTTCGTTCGTCACGCCGATGACCCTCGGTTCCATTCCCCACATGGGTACAATGTGTGAAACAAATTTCTGGTGTCCTTCCGCCGTGATGTTGCTGGAATATTGCTAAAAACGGCGTAAAACCCAACTCACTCACTCAAAATGATGACAGCGATTAGGTGTCTAGTACTTTTCCTCCCACGTTGCAAAGCATGTGAGCAGATATTTACGGCTTAATGCACACAGCAGATTAGCAGACAAGGGTGATTGTACTAGCGGTGACATGTATATTACACTCGAAAGTGGTTAAATGGTTTTTTGTTGAGTTGTCGGGTTTTTCACAACGTGGTTACTAACATGCTCAAACAGATTCACCAACGACGTGGATTTCACAGGCGATGAATGCTTTTTGGTTGGTTTGTTGGCTGGTTGTTTATTCCAGATATATGGCGGCGGTCTGTAAATAATCGAGTCTGGACCAGACAATCCAGTGATCAACAGCATGAACATCGATCTGATGGATTTCCACCACTTATATCGCAATAGTTTGTGTTGACTGTTCAAATCCGTTTGTGAACACCGTCTCAGGCGTATATCCATGCTCTCCAGTTTTGGGATCCAATGACATGTGTCAACCAAGTCAGCGAGCCTGACCACCCGATCCCGTTAGTCGCCTCTTACGACAAACATGGCTTACTGAAGATCAATTCTAACCCAGATAATCACAAAGTGTTGAATTGGGTTTGGTGAGCTATCTGTTTGTATGGTAAATATAAATGATGCAATTTCGCTCATTATTACGACACTGCAATCTATTTTAGCTATTAATATTGGTCATATAGGCAACAAGCAATGACTGTAAATTTATTGTATAACAAACGCAAGAAAATATACAAAAATGAAACAAATATATATTATTTACAAGGGGAAGATGAGTGGGTGAGTGAGTGAGTTTAGTTTTACGCCGCACTCAGCAATATTCCAGCTATATGGCGGCGGTCTGTAAATAATCGAGTCTGGACCAGACAATTCGGTGATAAACACCATGAGCATCGATCTACGCAATTGGGGATACGATGACATGTGTCAACCAAGTCAGCGAGCCTGACCACCTGATTCCGTTTGTCGCCTCTTACGACAAGTATAGTCGCCTTTTGTGGCAAGCAGTGGTTGCTGAAGACCTATTCTACCCCGGATCTTCACGGGTCAGGGGAATATGAAGACAAGGGGGATATAATAACTTTTAAAACACACCTTTAAGAACGAACACTTGTCCCAGTAACATGTCAAGATTTTAATGACATTTCTACAATCTTCATGCCAAACAATGTGTCAAGTAATAAAAACTTGCTTAAAGTTAAAAGATAAGTCTCATCTCAGCTAAGAAAACTCTAGTACCAATCCGAATGACTGACTGACTGACTGACTGAGTTTGGTTTTACGCCGCTTTTAGCAATATTCCAGCAACATCACAGCGGGGGACAGCAGAAATGGGCTTCATACATTGTACCCATGTGGGGATTCGAACCCGGGTCTTCGGCGTGACGAGCCAACGCTTTAACCACTAGGCTACCCCACCGCCCTACCAATCCGAATGAACAGTATATGATCAATCCATGAAAACTGAACCCACGTGTGTATGCATCATCCAAACTGGTAGTTATTATAAATAAGTCTGTTTGCAAACATAATGACGATATATTGTAACACTTGTGGCATTTGAAGAATGTAAACTATGTCATACGGTAACATTATTCATGCTGTTATATGCAGCCTCGTGATACTGAACGGGAGATGTGCTTTGTGATTAAATGGACCAGGGAATGCTATAATGAAATTAATGATGCATTAATAACACATGTAAAGATGAGAACTATATAATTACTTCGTAATTAACTCATGACCAGAAACGTCAACTTGGTACGTACTAGTATATCAGTTAGATACTCAACTGACGAGGTTACTGTATCAGTGAATTTGTTGCCTCCAGACAGGCATTTCCAACGGCTGCTTCACTGAGATGATATCCGGCACACTTTATTTTGTGACTGTATGGTAAGTAAATCTTGAGTGAGTGAGTTTAGTTTTACGTCGCTCTTATCAATATTCCAGCAATATCACGGCGGGGGACACCAGAATTGGACTTCACACTTGTACCCATGTGGGGAATCGAACCCGGTTCTTCGGCGTGACGAGCGAAGGCTTTAACCACTAGGCTACCCCACCGCCCAAAGTAAATCTTGAAGAACAATCACCATGTGGAGATTTGGCCTGACCTTGTCATTGCCATAATGCATTTTAGACGGAAGACACGCCCCACATCATCCAATTATGTGTAATTTCCTATTAATTACCTGTTTTTCTTATTGTTAATTTGTTAGTGTAAGAATAAACGTGGAAACGCCCTTCTATGCAATTAACAATAAACTGGTAATAAGGTCATGTTTCAAGTATGTCAATCAAAGAACGTTGTGTTCCGATTGGCGGTCGTTTTCTTAACAAATATGAGGCTATGAGGTATCCTAGTGATTAAAGCGTTGGCTCGTCACGCCGAAGACCCGGGTTCGATTCCCCACATAGGTACAATGTGTGTAGCCCATTTCTGGTGTCCCCCGCCGTGATATTGCTGGAATGGAAGATTGCTAAAAGCGGCGTAAAACTAAACTCACTTACTCTTAACTAATATAACTGACTTTATCTCGGGTGCTACTGGGCGGCGGGGTAGTCTAGTGGTTAAAGCGTTGGCTCGTCACGCCGAAGACCCGGGTTCGAATCCCCACGTGGGTACAATGAGTGAAGCCCATTTCTGGTGTCCCCCGCCGTGATATTGCTGGAATATTGCTAAAAGCGGCGTAAAACCAAACTCAGTCAGTCGGGTGCTACTACAATGACAGCGGCGTGGTTTGTATCAATGGCTTTGAACCCCGAATATGATTCCACCCCAAAAGTACTAGAATATGTACTTTATGAATTATATGGTGAATTTCCTGTAGTGTCAGCGAGTGAGTGAGTGAGTGAGTGA
Organism: Haliotis rubra; assembly: GCF_003918875.1. Classification (NCBI taxonomy): domain Eukaryota; kingdom Metazoa; phylum Mollusca; class Gastropoda; order Lepetellida; family Haliotidae; genus Haliotis; species Haliotis rubra. The sequence goes on along the minus strand of NW_025767357.1, from coordinate 1,676,302 downwards.
GTGAGTGAGTATGGCTTTACGCCACTTTTAGCAATTTTCCAGCAATATCACGGCGGGGTCACCAGAATTGAGCTTCACACATTGTACCCATGTGGGGAATCGAACTCGGGTCTTCGGTTTGACGAGCGAACGCTTTAACCACTAGGCTACCCCACTGCCCACTTTACTTAGAAAGTGCAATCCCAAGTATAACATATGTTAGATAAACATGTAGACCTTCTGAGGCCCGTGGTAAATAGCATGGATATACGCCTGAGACGGTGTTCACAAAACGGATTTGAACAGTCAACACAAACTTTTGCGATATAAGTGGTGAAAATCCATCAGATCGATGCTTGTGCTGTTGATCACTGGATTTTCTGGTCCAGACTCGATTATTTACAGAGCGCCGCCATATAGCTGGAGTATTGCTGAGTGCGGCGTAAAACTAAACTCACTCATTACTGTAAACGATGAAGTTAAGTGGTTACACTATGATTTATTGATTGTGTTGATACGTCATGCGTTTACGCCGCCTTAAGCAATATTCCAGCAATATCAATATCACCCGAGATAAAGTCAATTATATTAGTTAAGAGTGAGTGAGTTTAGTTTTACGCCGCTTTTAGCAATCTTCCATTCCAGCAATATCACGGCGGGGGGCACCATAAATGGGCTTTACACATTGTACCCATGTTGGGAATCGAACCCGGGTCTTCGGCGTGACGAGCGAACGCTTGAACCACGAACTAACCACCGATATACGTATTGTACGCAAAACAGATGAACATGGTAGCACGATATAATTCATATCAAATGTGGTATCTCAACTTCTTTGAGATGCATTTAGAAGTTGGAACAGTAAGGAAGGATAACAATATGGATGAACATTACAGTGAGAGTGACGGTGGGTGTAGGTTCTAACACCGTTATTAAGCAAGTGAAGAACAGAATTAGGGTAGAGAGGCATATATACAACTGTGAGGCTACCCAATGCTATTGTAGTCCTAATGCCAATTGTACTGTACAAACATCTCCTCACTCTTGTATATATGCCTCTCTACCCTTATTCCAGCAATATCACGGCGGGGATACCAGAAATAGGCTTCCCCATTGTACCCATGTGGGAACCGGGGCCTTCGGCGTTACAAGAGAACGCTACACCACCGTCCTTCTACACAATACCTAATTTAAAGAAGGACAAGGCTCGGCTAAATGACAATCCTAGCATTTATGCATTTACCTCCCTGTAGTGGCAATGTCTTGGTCTGCTAGTTCACGTCATACTATGCACGTATACATGCGGCTGTTAACGACGGGCAACATTTGACATTCAACGATGTTTAAGTGTCACTCGTGGTATCAATTCCAGTGTCGACCAGGAAGAACATGGCCAGCAGACCGTGACATCCTCTCCCTTCAAATGTACTTTTAAAACGCACTTATGCAATAACCACTGTAATGAGATGAGTGCCCTTCTCTTGAGAAGATATCGAGGCTGAATAAGTATCCAGTATCCCATAATCATGGAAGATTGATCGATCGATCGATCGATCGATTGATTGATTGTTTAGTTGGTTGTTGTTTAACGCGGCACTAAGCAATATTCCAGCTATATGACGGCGGTCTGTAAATTATCAAATCTGGACCAGACAATCCAGTGATCAACGCAATTGGGATACGATCACACGTGTCACCCAGCGAGCCTGACCACCCGATCCCGTTAGTCGCCTCTTACGATAAGCATAATAATGGACGAAGTCGACACAGTGGGGATTGGGTGGCTAAAGTGTTTGATCTCGGACATGTCATCATGCTATCAACCACTCCGTATTCATCACAGAGCTTCATGATTTACAGGCAACAGGGGAATGACCGCCAGAAAGTACATTCCAATTCATTTCATAACAAATTGTTACATCTCCATATCTGGAACAATATGCCAACCCATTTCAAACCCATCTATTGTAAACAATGCTATGAATAAAGAGCGTATTTTAGGTTATCGAGAATGTGACTGGTTGTACATAGACGAACCCATTTCATGAACAAACCTGTTTCAAAATTTAAAATGCACATTAGATCTCTCGGGACTACGGTTCTGTTGCACATTACAAATGGATGTTGCAAATTACCACACATTAGGTGACATTGAGGGTATTCGTTTTAATGAAAACACATGGAATGGCGGATGTAATTTGCCGTGGCTGGTTGATGTATTGGCCAATGGCACAGCATGCACGCTCAGATCACTGTGGCAATGGGGTTTCTAGCCAGTAGAGAATGGCGTAGAGCGTAATGTGGAGTTAAAGTCATCCATGGCATAATGATCCAAGGCGTAGTGCAGGAGGGAATAATACAGGGCGTAATGCAGGAGGGGCGACCCAGGGCATAGTGCAGGAGGAGTGATCCAGGGCGTAGTGCAGGAGGGAATAATACAGGGCTTAATGCACGAGGGGCGACCCAGGGCATAGTGAAGGTGGGAGTGACCCAGGGCGTAGTGCAGGAGGGGCGACCCAGGGCATAGTGCAGGAGGAGTGATCCAGGGCGTAGTGCAGGAGGGGGTGATCCAGGGCGTAGTGCAGGAGGGAGTGGTCCAGGGCGTAGTGCAGGAGGGAGTGATCCAGGGCGTAGTGCAGGAGGGAGTGGATCCAGGGCGTAGTGCAGGAGGGAGTGATCCAGGGCGTAGTGCAGGAGGGAGTGATCCAGGGCGTAGTGCAGGAGGGAGTGATCCAGGGCGTAGTGCAGGAGGGGTGATCCAGGGCGTAGTGCAGGAGGGGGTGATCCAGGGCGTAGTGCAGGAGGGGGTGATCCAGGGCGAAGTGCAGGAGGGAGTGATCCAGGGCGTAGTGCAGGAGTGATCCAGGGCGTAGTGCAGGAGGGAGTGATCCAGGGCGTAGTGCAGTAGGAGGAGTGATCCAGAGCATAGTGCAGGAGAGAGTGATCCAAAGCGTAGTGCAGGAGAGAGTGATCCAGGGCGTAGTGCAGGAGGGAGTGATCCAGGGCGTAGTACAGGAGAGAGTGATCCAGGGCGTAGTGCAGGAGGGAGTGATCCAGGGCGTAGTACAGGAGAGAGTGATCCAGGGCGTAGTGCAGGAGGGAGTGATCCAGGGCGTAGTGCAGGAGGGAGTGATCCAGGGCGTAGTGTAGGGGAGAAAGGTGTGATCCAGGGCGTAGTGCATGAGAGCGCCATCCAGGGTGTAGTGTAGGAGGGTGTTATCCAGGGCGTAGTGCAGAAGGGAGTTATCCAGGATGTAATGTACGAGGGTGGTCCAGGACGTAATGTAGGAGGGTGGTCCAGGGCGTAGTATGGGAGGGTTGATCCAGAAACATACTATGGGAGGGCGTAGCACAGGAGGGGGTGATCCAGGCCGTAATGTAGGAAGTTGTGATCCTTGGCGTAATATGGAAGTGCGTAGTGGAGGATGGGTGATGCAGGGCGTAGTGCAGGAGGGGCAATCCAGGGCGTAGTGTATCAGGGAATGATCCAGGACGTAATTATACGAGTATGGTCTATGGCGTGTTGTAGGTGTGGTCCAGGACGTTATGTAATACTATAATAATAATGAGAAGTCTTATAATGCGCTTATCTCCACGCAGCAAAGCATGCTTAAAGCGCTAACACCCTGATTATTATTACCCCGCATAACCCAAGCTGGATGTTAGGCGCTAGAAGGTTATAGTCACATGACTTTATCCAACCGGGTACCCATTTTCTGCTGGGTGAACAGAGGCAATTTTGAACAAACTCACTTGCCTAAGGTGAGACCACATGTATCACATGTGCTTCATTGTGGGGCAGGACGGAAGTCCTAGATACTCTCGGGATCAAGCTTTCAAACGCTGTCACCTACCCAAGAACTGTCCGAGCTCGCCGTTGCTTAACTTCAACTGATTCGTGACCTGCGCTCTGTGCACAGGGCCACATGCCACCACAAACATGTAGGAGGGTGGTCCAGGGCGTAGTATGGGAGAGTTGATGTAGGGCGTAATATGGAATGGTGTAACGCAGGAGGGGATGATGTAGGACGTATTGTAGGATTGATGTATGAAGCCAGGACATGGTTCTAATTCATAACTCTTCAAACCTCCGGAACAAAACAGGGCATCCATTTCCTAAGCCTTGTTCATTCTGTATTCTTCCAATATTGGTATATGAGTCTGTCTGGAACAGGTTTCTATTCCCTATGGTATTTCTTTTCACGGAAGAATACAGATACAGGTCTGGTATAATCCAGGATAAGCAACGTTTGGTCAATGAAAATCTTTGAATTGTGTCCTTGAGCGGGACAAATCGAACCCTGACAACCCCTTATTCTGTAGATCCCATTCTTGTCTGACAATGACCCAGTGTAAACTTATGACCTAACCACATACGTTTAAACTTACCCCAGCAGTTAACTCCTCCAACAAAAAGCACATTTCCTGCAATTGTTTAAGAACACGTGGTCCCCATATACCAAGGTGAAGGTCGCGGATGGTGTCCCGTGAGACCTCGCACGGAAGACAGGAACACGAGAAAGGTCAGGGTCAGATATTGCTTTGTTTCGTCGAGCAACATGCATGTCAACGACAGTCAACTAGACATTGGACTAAATACTACAGTTGAAAACAACCGAGGCATGTTAAACAGACAGATATAACCGATCTCGTCGCGACGTAATCGCATGTAACCATTCAAAGTTAAAGGACGTGACATTTGTCCTATGGAGCTTAATGGCTCTGTCAGGTCATGTTGTCTTCAAATTAGTTTGTTTTGCAAGGTTGTTTTGTTCATTTCCTGTTCAAATAGGAATGTAACAGCTTCTCAAGGTCGTAATTTTATCATAAAATATACTCATGCCAATAATGGTTGTCACCCCCTTCAAAAACATTTATTGGAGAGGGGCTGTGGGGTGTGTGGGTGTGGGTGTGGGGTGGGGAGGGGGGTGACAACCATTTTTGGCATGAGTATATATTTACAATAAAGCTGCCACGGTACGTGTGTTGAAGCAGTATATTATCTATTTATCACATTTATAAAGGTAGCGATCACAATCTTATTCTAAAAGCTGTATACATTTCTGGTGTTTGCTGCATCGAATTTGGTGATACGTCTAAAACGGCGTAAAACAACACTCACTTGTCCTGCCATGTCCCGGTGAGGGCAGCAAGAGCACCGATTTGGAATCGAACCGGGTCCTCCGGGGTCAGTCTGGGGAACCTATCAATCCTTTGCTCACTGATGGATATGTTTGCTATTGTTGACGGTTGCAGAGAAACTGGGAAACGTCGGATAAAGCGAGTGAGAAACTGAAAGTGAGTGAGTGGGTGAGCATTTTGGAACACTGTTAACAACACACCTAGAATATCACCTGTAGATAACACCAACCAGACCAGGCAATCCAGTGGTTGATAGTATGAACAGCCGTCCATGACACTGAGTTTCAGTGGCCTACCATCAGCCAGGATATGCATTCGAGTAGTGTCAGTGTCTATTTGTGTGTGCGTGTGTGTGTGCGTGTGTGTGTACGTGTGTTAGACGGGGGTGTCTGTGTGCGATCCTGTGTGGGAGACGCACGCTTGTACGCGTGTGTTGAGGGGAATACGGGCGGATGTTCAGAGTTGAGGGATATTTTCTTACTTGAAATTCTGGAGGCGTTTCCATAAAATTAGCATTTCAACGATATATTCCATGATCTTTTTCCCGTCCACCTTTTTCAACTCATAAAAATCCGATTTCACATTGTCCCTGTTCACTCTTGCATGTGCGCTTTCTCATTAAATTTCAAACCAGCATCCCCCCCCCCTCAGGCTCCTTGAATTCGGTGTGTTTGGGAACAGTCTGTATTAAGTCTTCTGGAAAAATTGCAATTTATACAATTTGAATAATTAGCTATCATTTCGAACTGCGTGTTAAGTTCATACACTGTCACAAATAGTGCAACACGTTCAGAACAAATTGCTTGGTAAAGCAGAACAATTGTGTTGTGCGGAGTTAATTGCTTCCCTTACCTGCACAGGATCTTCTGATCACTGCTTTGAGATCATCATTCACAATTATTAATTTGCTCTTTTGGCTGGCAGCACTGTACACTTCTAAAACATGCATTAATTTCTTATTTGAAATTAAAAAGCTCGTCTTAGGACCACGAGTGGGTCGGATTCCCTGTTAGACTTCACTGGCGATTCCGGCTTATCATATTGTTTTTTTGTTTGATGTTTAACGCCGCACCCAACAATATTCTAAAGTAGTTGTATGGTGGATGTCTGTAAATAATCGAGCCTGGGCCAGACAATTCAGTGATCAACATAATGAGCATCAATCTAATTGGGATGCGATGACCTGTGTCAACCAAGTCAGCGAGCCTGACCACCCGATCCCGTTAGTCGCCTCTTACGACAAGCATAGTAGCCTTTTGTGGCAAGCATGGGTTGCTGAAGACATATTCTACCCCGGATCTTCACGGGTCCTCGGCGTAAAACTCAACTCACGCTAGATTTGAAATGTGCATTAACCCCACCGCAACGGCGCTGTAGTTCAAAGGGAGATCACCGGAGAAGGACAAATCATTGCTTTGCTCTGGACACAAATCTTACTGAGCAACAGAGGGTCTGTAATGACTCAGTTTTCAATCAGCATTGTCTGGTCTTCGACAACCTTCGTGTTGCTGGAGTTAACGTTGTCAGACATTCATGCACTCGTTTAGAATTGATAGATATAGGTGCCCAGTGTCCATGGCACGCTGCCAGAGTGACGGTCATTCAAATTTTGAACTACGCAAACAGATAATCAATATGGCCTCCAAGGGGTTATTACGAGTTGATGGTACTGATACAAGTCATATATGACACAAGGTCATATTTACTGCCAATATCAAAACAAAGAGCTCAGACCTCAAACAAAACCAGACTGCAGTTAACCAACTAGTCCCACAGTCCTTGTATGTCTCACAGTCTCTGAACCACACTATTTTCCCCTTCTGCAATGCTAAAGCTCTAGATGAAGCAAGTCTAGATTTCCTCAGGTTCTGAATGCCCCTTCTCACTGCGGCTTCTTTTCAGTTAAAAAGGAATTGTTTGTTGTCTGTTGGTGACAAATTTGACATTACGTTTCAGTTGTTCCCCCTACTCTCAAGTATATATTTATCTTCCAAAACTGTATTCCACAGGAGATATCGCTTGTGTAAGATCATATGATATCTCCTAGGAGATATCGTTTTGACAGTAGATTTTGTACAATACCCTGACAATGCTATGACGTCATCAACCTGATGACGTCACAATGCTATGACATCACTGCACTGCAAGTCTAATGATAGTACAGTGTTGATAGATGTACATCATTCAATAAAAACTAATGAAAAATGATTTTTGATGATAAATAGAATCTCACCCTCGTGTCTACTGATATCAATTATATCAACACTCGTTGATAAAGGTAAAAATATTCGTAACTTTATCAACTCGTGTTGATATAATTGATATCAGTAGACACTTGGGTGAGATTCTTTATTTATTCAGAGACTAAGGGTTAGTCTATCACAATCCCTGAACCATATTATTTTCCTTTCCACCGAGCTTTTTCTATTATGCGAAATACCTAAATGAAGCAAGTCTGGATATGCCTCAGGTTTTGCTTCTGGATCTCTCATTTATCACTTTGACTCTTGTTCAATGTGTGCTGTCGTAGTTCAAATCAAGTACTGCCAAGAATCAATTTGCCTCAACTATTCCTAAAGCACCAAAGTATCCCTTCATCACGCACACCAGATATCGATCGGCATCCGGCATGGTTGTAAATATGAGAAGCGCATCTATCTCTGAGCATGGGACAGAACATGAATGATATCATTATCTGCTACAGCAGGTGCGTGACCAAACTTAACTCCACAGTCAGTTGACTCTGCCTGACAGCCGGATTATACACCCTGGGTCATAACGTGGTCTGGCGGTCACTATCAGGATAGCATGGCGGCGTTGATCTATGCCGTACCCATGCATACAGAACATATGTGCATATCCTACCGTATGATCAATCTCACAGTCCCTCGACCACATTATTTTCCCTACTGCCAAGCCCTCCATGCTATGCTTAAAGCCTTAAATAAAGCAAGTCTAGATTTCGTCAGGTACTGAATCTCCCATCCCACTAGGGCTCCTTTTCAATTGCAATACGTATATTTGTTACTATTAAAAGTATTATATATTCAGAGACTAAGCGGTATTTTAGTGGACTGGCGGTCACTATCAGAATGGCATGGCGGCATTGGGATAGATCTACGCCAGAATCCATGCATGCATGCATGCATGCAGAACATGTGTGCATCTCCTTAGTGTATGATTTATCTCACAGTCCCTGAACCATTATATATTCCCTTCGGTCCTCTGTTGGTTGTAATGTAAACGCAGCGAGTCAGTCACATTTCCTCAATCATTTCCGAATGTCCCATCAGGGGTCATTTTTAATTTATATCTAGTTATTTGCGGCGGTGCTTTAATGAACCCGACCTCATAGATACCGAATTTTTAGGGCACTGAGTCTCATGAATGAAATATGATGGTAGGGATCCCTGTCTTGTGACAAGAGTGAATGAGTATGATTTTTCAGCTTTTAGCAATATTCCTGCAATATCACGCCGTTGGACACCAGAAATGGCCTTCACACATTGTACCCATGTGGGGAATTGAATCCGGGAGCGAACGCTTTAACCACTTGGCTACCCCACCACCACTGTAACACAAGAGCGCCGGAGTGGTATTGTGAAGTAGTTTCCTTACAATCATCCATGAGGGAGATTAGTAAAGGATCCGGAAATAAGGAGAGAAGGGAGGTAATCGCAGTTAGATGTGCAGAGTTGCGTCCCTTGGGCACGTCAGCAAACCTGTGTTCATGGGGTCGAATCTAGGTTCGCCCCGATCATGTTTCTATGTTTGACATCAACCTACCCGTGCTCGTGGCTTCACCAAAGAGGTAAGCAGAGACTTACATCACTCACACAGTCATTGGGCTGGGGCAGCGTGAAACCCACCCCCTCACTCATCGGGACAATATGTACACACACACACACACACACACACACTCTCTCTCTCTCTCTCTCTCTCTCTCTCTCTCTCTCTCTCTCTCTCTCTCTCTCTCACACACACACACACACACACGCACGCACACACTCACACACTCACTCACACACCCAGTCACTCACTCAGTCACTCAATCACTCCAACCCGGACGCTTATTAGATAAACTACGGTAAGTATGCTTACAAATGCGCATACTCCATACTCCCTACGCTTCACTGATTATTGTGTCAGTGACCTTCCTGGAATCTATCTCCACGTCAATGTTAACAGTTGAGTGTTTCCGCTGTATGGCGTCTTGTGTACATTCTACAGAACAAGCAGTGGAACACTAAATATTATACCTTGTCACGCCGAGCGGAACAGACTAAGTATCCTGGATCGGAATGTATACTGAATACACTGAGGTTTATCGAACATCTTACTGTCGTACAGAGTACAACAAGTGATATTTATAGCTAGTAAGGGTTTACGGAATTGCCGTGCCATGGCAACAGTCCAAATGCATCATCACCTGTGTAGTCCATGACAGGAGGTCTACATTCTAGACTAACACTTAGTCTCTGCATATATATAATTTTGATAGTAACAAATAAACCCATTTAAATTGAAAGGGGATCCAGGGAGACCAGAGATCCTGAACCTGGCGAAATCTAGACTTGCTTCACGGCTTTAGCGTTGCAGAGAGGGCTTACGGCTTTAGCGTTGCAGAGAGGGTTAGGCTGTAGGGAAAATAATATGGTTCAGGGACTGTGAGACAGACTAGTATACATTCCTACGTCAGTATACCAATCAGCCAGAGAGGTACAATACACGCACAAACATGTTCACACAGCTTCACTCGTGTGGGGCTTCATGACGCAATAACTCAGAACCGTCTGGATTTGGTTACACGCATTCACAAAAACAACATTTTTATCGCATCATCAGAATGAGCTGCGCTTATAAAGACGCCGTTTGTAACTTGATAAACATATCGCGCTCATTACAAAGGTATCACGTGACAGACATGGATTTAGACAGAGGAGCAAGTAGTACTGCCACATCCCATCACAGCTGACTTAGTTCCAGTCAAAATAAAACCATGAGAAGCGAGCAGACGACACTTACCTTTCGGTTAGAGAGGCAGACGACAGTTCGACCTTGAAGCAAAGTCACAGCAAGTACATTGTCCGTGACATGGCTGACCTTCACAGCGGACGCGGTTTCCGAATAACTCTGTTTACTTCAGGTGCAGCTATTAATAAACCACTTCTGACAGGCAGCCATGGTTCTGCGGAACAGTAGCGAGTGCCGATCAATGGAGGATAGATCAGACGACTCTCTCAGACAATCATGCAGAAATGCCCAGGCAGATTGAATGAGGACAATTTACTTAGCATCGGGTTTATCACTGATAGCAACACATTCAGGAAGTATCACTTGAGCTTTTTTATTTGGACGCACAAGAGATCATATGACCCCTGCATACAATAAATAAGAGCGGTTGTTCACGATTCATTCAGGTACACGATGTCAGTATTGACACGTTTTTCATTCAAGGTAGTTCAGTTTCATTCAGTTTCAGTTACTACCAATGAGATGGGGCACAACTAGCTATATAGGCAGTAGTCCAGCATCACCAATCGTTACAGGTCCAGGATCCGCTGAATGTGGGTTCGAATCCAAGTTTCCTAGTGATTACGATTCCTGGATTGTCAGCACCGTGTTATTCGTGTGTTTCAATGTGCTAAAGGGGTGATGGGGTAGCCTAGTGGTTAAAGCGTATGCACGTCACGCTGAAGACCCGGGTTCGATTCCCCACATGGGTACAATGTGTGAAGCCCATTTCTGGTGTCCCCGCCGTGATATTGCAGGAATATTGCTAAAAGCGTCGTAAAACTAAATTCGCTTACTTACACAATGGAATCAGTGCCGCTTTACCACGTCTTGAATATAACATTTGTACAAAATGCTGAAATGAGTCATTTGAGAAGACGGGTTAAAAGAACCAGAATATAACATTTTAGTTCACCTGAACCCAAGATTGATATGAAGTGGGCATGTATTATAATGTGTCGGAGGGCGATGGGGTAGCCTAGTGGTTAAAGCGTTCGCTCGTCACGCCGAAGACCCGGGGTTGATTCCTCACTTGGGTACAATGTGTGAAGCCCATTTCTAGTGTCCCCTGTCGTGATAATGCTGGAATATTGCTGAAAGCGGGTTAAACTAAAATCACTCACTGACGTCCGTCCGTCCGTCAGTACATTGTTGTTTTCTCTACCATCCCTATGATAGAACTTTATGTACTTACTAAATTCCGACCAGACTCTAAACAAAAAGACACATTAAAATTCGACACAATACTCGTATGTTTATATTGTTTGTATATGTAATGATTACGTATATAATGGACCATTTAGACCATAGTATAGTACCTCTGGCTTCAGACTCTAAACAAAAAGACACATTAAAATTCGACAACACTCCTCGTATATCACGCCGAAGACCCGGGTTCGAATCCCACATGGGCACAATGAGTGAAGCCCATTTCTGGTGTCCCCCGTCGTGATATTGCTGGAATATTGCTAAAAGCGGCGTAAAACCAAACTCAGTCAGTGAGTCAGTCAGTCGTTGACTGCCCCATACATACAGCAATACAAAAATAATTCTAATAACTAATCAATAATAACTATAAAAATAAATGGAATTGTATAGTTTACTCGGTTACGTTAGGGGATCACTGACCTGAATGATATTCGGCTGTTGCACGGAGACTTGATATTTGTCAGGAACAGCTGCAAAACTAGATACTTTGTTATGACACATACAGTACTGCCTAGAAGTTCATTCCCCTTACACGCATGGGCCACGCGCGACGCAACCCGTGCGATAACCGTGTGCAACGAGAAGTAAGTAGGAGGAAAAGGGATGTCCTGGAGATGTGCTAAATAGAACCATTGCAAGCCAACTGTTTCCACAATCAATCACTTTGTTTCCAAACCATCTGGCAACCACAGCCATGGTGATGTTTAGAATGGCATTAAGGTATAAATATGTTGTAAGTCTGAAATATGATATAATGTAATGTAATTATATGTTAGGTATATCTCAGGTCAAACAGACGCTTCACAGACTGAAGTTGAAGGCCACCAGTACCTTCCCTCCACAATTTCTCTTAAGAGTCACTGGGGTAGATTAGTGGTTAAGGTGTTCGTCATGCCGAAGACCCGGGTTTGATTCCTCACATGTGTGCAATATGTGAAGCCCCGTCGCTAAAAGTGGCGTAAAACTAAACTCACTCACTCACTTGTTTCAACGAGTCCTGCAGAATGATGACTACATCCGGAGCTTCTGGGATAAAGTGGACACATTTTATTAACTAAAGAGGACCACTAACGGTGGCACATGAGTTCATACACTATGAGTTCGTACATGGTATATACAGTTACTATTACAATATGGTATGCACATTTTTCAAGGACTTTCCTTAGTTTCGTAGTACTTAATTTTGTTATTTTATAATAATTAGAGTATTTTATCCATATTTGGTGATTCAGCACAATACGTGTAAGCAGTGAATCAAGCTAACATATAATTATAGACATGAGACACGTATCACAACCTATGATATAGTGCCAGTAAGTCTCGCGAGGCGCTACTTCCGGTACTAAGCTGGTTCCGGGCTCCCTTTTGCGCGCGCCATCTTGCGATATGCGAGACGAGGCCAAGTTTACTTCCGGTACCAGATTTCAGGTGACAAGCGTACATTCAAGAACCAGTCCTGGTTCCAAATTGCGCCACCGCCAAATATTACTTCACTAGACCGGACCAAGTGTACAGCCATGCTTGGCTGTCACAGCTGTTAACAGTGGCAATAGCTGGCTAATTTGGGTGTTGTTAGATCGGAAATGTGTTGTTCCTGCAAGGATTATCGGTTCCTTACTGTCAACGGACAATAATGAGACCATTCGAAAAGGTATGAAACGTTATTTCCCAGCGGAAATACCAAAGAACGTTAGGTCTAGCGCAGTGCCGTGACCTACTTATGTGCCCTATTAATCCCATGTTTATTTGTTGTATTATTTTGAGCCTTCGGTCACCATACATTGATTTTTAGATACACACGTGCTTCGATGAAAGGCGAGCATCACGTGGAATACGAGTACCGGTCGTTAAACGATATCATGTTTGAGTAAACTGATCTTACAGATCTATAACTTGGAAAATCAATTGATTTCTTTGTTGATAAGCACAAATAGGGCCTCCTCAACTGACAACTGCTCAAAGATGGCAGGTTATTGGTATGCCGAATGCTGACATGTCATCGAGGGCTATTGTAAGAAATGCTGGGTATCATCCATCGACAATGAGGGAGTCAGTGGGTTTGATTTTACGCCTCTTTTAGCAATATTCCAGCAATATCACGGGGGGGACACCAGAAATGGGGTCCACACATTGTACCCATGTGGGGAATCGAATCCGGGTCTTCAGCGTGAGGAGCAAACAATTTAACCACTAGGCTACCCCACCGCCCCAGAACATATAATGACGTTAAGGACCGTCGACGTTCAGTGGTAACGCCTACCGTGGATACAGCCTTTCTCAGAATCACACGATTCATGTCAAGTGGCCTGTTAAAAACAGGGTGGCTAACACATCGTTGTTTGACAGTAGAACGGTCCGAAATTGCCTACATATCGCCGTTGTTAGCCACGTAGTTAAAGCGTCCGCTCGTCACGCCGAAGGTCCGGGTTCGATTCCACATATGGGTACAATGTGAAGCCCATTTCTGGTGTCCCCCGCAGTGATATTGCTGGAATATGTGTATTGCTAAAAGCGGTTACCAAACTCACCCACTCACTTGCTATCCTTAGAGCAGAAAGCAATTGAAGTCATGGGGTAGGGTCCACTGGTCGGACGAAAGTCGATTTCTTTCATTCATGACTGATGGCTGAGCTCGTGCCGCAGAAACACTGCATAAGGGCAGCGGAATATGGTGGAGCGAGTACCGATTGGCGAGTTGATATGAGATGCCCTCACATGACTATAAACTTGACCTTGTGACCATCAGACAAAATTGGAATGGACAACAGCACGTCACTGATATCCCAGGATGGTTGTACCGAATTTCGATGACTGTAATTTGAACATAATACCAGTCATTTTAGTATTTTTACGTCAAGAGACGGTAGCAACGCTACTGTGGACCGCCAGGAGTCCAGACCTCAATCCTAAAGATTGGTTGGTTGGTTGGTTGGTATTTTATCTCCACACTCCGCAATATTCCAGCTATATGGCGGCCAATACCATAGAGCATGTTTGGGACATTATGGGTCGCAGAATACGCCAGAGAGATCCTCCAGTACAAAATCCTGATGTGAAGGCACAATCCCTCAAAGACCTCAAGAACTGAACGTCATACGTCAACGTCAGATTCAACATCTGATACGTTGAATGATGTCATTGCGCCAGATATAGACATTGTGTTAGGTAATGTGTGTTCCTGTGGATTATATGCCAGATTCTTGTTAACGTCATACGACCATAGATATCAGCACGACAAAATGAGTCTGTGAGTGAGTATGGTTTTAGCAATATTCCAGCAATATCACGGCAGGGGTACACCAGAAATTTGCTTCACACATGGTACCTATGTGAGGAATCGAACCCGGGTCTTCGGCGTGACGAGCGAATGCTTTAACCACTCCGCTTCCACACCGCCCCTTTTTATTTTTGGCTGTGAGTGCTTCTCTGGATAAAGTACAGCAGTTGGTTCTGTTTGCGTTTAGATATGCCATTTAATTATGCATAGAGCAAGTTACAATGAGGTCTGTATAAGTTCTTTTCTGTGGTTACTAGTTACATATTGATACTATTAAACTGACTGACTGAGTTTGGTTTTACGCCGCTTTTAGCAATATTCCAGCAACATCACGGCGGGGGACACCAGAATGATACTATTAAAAATATGGATGTTGCGAAACATTTTTCCATGTGTATACATAATAAAACAAATATGTAACTTCTCCAAAATGGCAGAAGTCGGTCCTTCATAATCGTAGTTAGGTTTGAGAGAATCCATGATTAATTAAATTAGTATGGCTGCGTAAAGCCGTATGAAGCCGTGTCTAGAGCTGGGAGGGTGTCAAGGTAGTCTGTGTCACAGTCCCTGAACCATATTATTTTACCCTCTGTGCAATGCTAAAGTCCTTAATGAAGCAAGTCTAGATTCTCTCTCTGGTTTTCCTGGGGCTCCTTTTCAATTTAAAAGGGTTTATTTGCTGCTATCCAAATTATATATATTCAGAAACTAAGCGTTAATCTGATGGCAAGGTTAAACCAAGCCAAATGTCTTCCCATAGAGTTCCATAATATAGTTATATTTGCTTTAAACAAATAACCAGGTCGTTAACAGCCATTACATGTTCATATATGCCAAGTGTAGCTGTAAGGCTGCAATAAAAACGCAAATTTTAGCTAGCTTAACCAGTTTCTGTTCCGAGTACAGGAAGCTGAACGCGTCAACTCCAGCTCCGCACCAAATGGCATCTTCTTGAAAACAGGTGTGTTCAGTCACCATAAGTCATCGTGTTAAAAAAGACAGCTCCAGATATTAAAAATGGGATCAGTTTTAAATACAGGATAGATGTACATTTACGAAACATCAATATATTACATAATATCATCCAATCAGAGATGTCACAGGTCTCGATCAGATCTGAAACTGACCCGTTAAGATCCGGTTTAGGATTGGTCTTCAGTAACCCATGCTTGCCGTAAGAGGCGTCTAACGGGATTGGGTGGTAAGGCTCGCTGACTTGGTTGACAAATGTCATCGTATCCCAATTAGGCGAGATCGATGCTCATGATGCTGATCACTGGATTGTCTGGTCCAGACTCGATTATTTACTGACCGCCGCCATATAGCTAGAATATTGCTGAGTGCGGCGTTAAACAACAAACCAACCAAACAACCAGACCTGAAACTGACTCAAATAGCAACATATTCTTATTTAGTGTAGTGTAAAACCTGAAAAGGTGATAGTGAGCAAACGCCTTCCGGAAGATCCAATTCTTTGCTGACGAGCAAACAATAAACGAACTGAATATGTTCAGTCCTGTTCAGAGACCCGTGAAGATCCGGGTTAGAATATTGATCTTCAGTAACACATACTTGTCGTAAGAGGCTACTATGCTTGTCGTAAGAGGCGACTAACGGGATCGAGTGGTCAGGCTCGCTGACTTGGTTGACACATGTCATCGGTTCCCAATTGCGTAGATCGATGCTCATGCTGTTGATCACAGGATTGTCTGGTCCAGACTCGATTATTTACAGACCGCCGCCATAGAGCTGGTATATTGCTGAGTGCGGCGTAAAACTAAACTCACTCACTCACTCCTGTTCAGATGTTCCCTCCTAAGAAAACAAAATCCCAAGACCTCCAGAGAGAACTAGATAGCTTGACACACAGACCTTCTGTTTGGTTGATGATGGCTCCTGGAATGTCAGGTCTTTGTCTGTTAAATTAGCCAGAATTACTCCTGTACTTTCAAATACTGCTGTGTCATTGTTGAAAACGTGCTGTATTTAATGTCATTGTTTACAAGATGCAGTGTATTTATCCGTTTGACATGCAAACTGTTTAATGCTGAACTATCATGTATACCCTTCTGTCCAGTTTTAAATCCAATATAAACTAAAGTTTAAAATATGCGTAGTCAAGTTATGGATAAATCCTCCCGCCTCCAATTCATTAATTCATTCGTATTCAACACTGCCCAGGTGCACACGCTATCCAGTGGACCTTGAACACACCTACCTGCAGTCCAGCTTGTCTTTACACCCATCAGAAGGTCTAGTTCATGGGAATTGTTCACCAACCTGTTCCGTGTTAGAGGCGTGGTTCACACGTGTTCGATGGGGTGCACACCCGTGTGCAGCCCGTCGAGCACCCTAAGTGGAATGAACTTGGGACGTGGTCATCATACTCTGACGGCGAGGGGCGTTTAAAGGCAGAAAGTTTATTAAATGACCATTGAAAACGGGTGGAAATGAAGTGTGCACCTCACCCCCGGAGTATGACTGAAGCCTCCACTGACCTCAGTTTAGCCTTTAAATAGTCGTACGTCTATGAATTGGGTATACAGGTGGACCAGTGGTCCAAGCCTTAAATTCGATGAACAGAGTTGAGTCCCTTAGGCATGGGACAGCAAACTGTTTTCATGGGTCGAATCCATGTTCTTTCTTAATATGTTCTTCAGCATCATATTCGTGCTTGAGGTTTTCACCTGCAGTTGTAACACAGTTCTAAAGAGTGTTTTAACAAAGCTCAATCATTCAATCAATCAATCAATCAATCATGCACGCATGCACGCACTCACTCTCTGTGCATTCCAATTAACTGTCGATCGCCTCCGTGGTGTAGTGGTTAGAGCGTCCGCCCGGAGAGCGGAAGGTCGCGGGTTCGATCCCCGACCGCGTCATACCAAAAGACGTTAAAATATGGTACTTGTTGGTCCCTGCCTGGCGCTCGGCATTAATGGGTACAACAAGGACTGGTCGGCTCGGAGTCAGTATAATGTGTCTGAGTGGGGTATTCATGCTTCACTGCGGCATGGTATCTCAGAGGGCTAGCACTATAAAACCAGCTTAAGTCTGGGCTAGTACAAGCAGCCGCACATACACATACACACGCATGCACGTCGGGATATGAGCGAAATATTCTCAAGCACGACGTTAACCCAATTTCACCTCACCTCCAATTAATTGTCAATAAGAAATCGTTCATTTTGTACGAAGGTATCATTAACACCCAAAGGGGTTGAAATTCCTGTTAATAATGAGTTGATAATGAAATGCAACCAACACTGCAGAGTTTTGCCGTACGGCCATATGTATCGATAACACTGACGCATGCCAAGGCCGTCATTTAGCCTGTGTGTTATCCAGCCAAACAAAAAACGGGCCATGTGCGTCTTTAGTGACGTCGGTAAACGACCTTGACTTGTATCATAAATGTTTACAAGGAATCAAATTATGGTAATTGTGGATTTTTATTATGGTGGTGTTGCTGCTTTCGTAACTTGACGTTTAACATCAACAAAGGTAGCCTTTAAGTTTACCTAAAGGGCGCGTTGTGGCGTGTCTCTCGTGATATCCGTTGCTGATTCCATACATTACGTCCAACGTTTCGGGAGGAACAGTGCAAGGCGCTCGTTTTAATATTAATCATCTACCGCGACACGAAACATTAGGTTATAAATCTCCATATTATTCCGATGTGGTCTAGATTCCAAATTATATTTAAAAAAGAATACTATTAAAAGAAAATAGTAATGGGGATGACTTGAATAGTAATGGGGATGACTTGAATAGTAATGAACAGGGATGACTTGAATAGTAATGGGATGACTTGAATAGTAATAGGGATGAGGCTTGAATAGTAATGGGGATGACTTGAATAGTAATGGGGATGACTTGAATAGTAATGGGGATGACTTGAATAGTAATGGGGATGACTTGAATAGTAATGGGGATGTCTTGAATAGTAATGGGGATGACTTGAATAGTAATGGGGATGACTTGAATAGTAATGGGGATGACTTGAATAGTAATGGGGATGACTTGAATAGTAATGGGGATGACTTGAATAGTAATGGGGATGACTGAATGTAATAGTAATGGGGATGACTTGAATAGTAATGGGGATGACTTGAATAGTAATGGGGATGACTTGAATAGTAATAGGGATACTTGAATAGTAATGGGGATGACTTTGAATAGTAATGGGGATGACTTGAATAGTAATAATGGGGATGACTTGAATAGTAATGGGATGACTTGAATAGTAATGGGGATGACTTGAATAGTAATGGGGATGACTTGAATAGTAATGGGGATGACTTGAATAGTAATGGGGATGACTTGAATAGTAATGGGGATGACTTGAATAGTAATGGGGATGACTTGAATAGTAATGGGGATGACTTGAATAGTAATGGGGATGACTTGAATAGTAATGGGGATGACTTGAATACTTGAATAGTAATGGGATGACTTTGATAGTAATGGGATGACTTGAATAGTAATGGGGATGACTTGAATAGTAATGGGGATGACTTGAATAGTAATGGGGATGACTTGAATAGTAATGGGGATGACTTGAATAGTAATGGGGATGACTTGAATAGTAATGGGGATGACTTGAATAGTAAGTAATGACTTGGGGTAATAGGACTTGAATAGTAATGGGATGACTTGAATAGTAATGGGGATGACTTGAATAGTAATAGGGACTTGATGACTTGAATAGTAATCAGGGGGATGACTTGAATATAATGGGATGATGAATAGAATAGTAATAGGATGACTTGAATAGTAATGGGGATGACTTGAATAGTAATAGGGATGACTTGAATAGTAATGGGGATGACTTGAATAGTAATGGGATGACTTTGAATAGTAATGGGGATGACTTGAATAGTAATAGGGATGACTTGAATGAAGTAATAGGATGACTTGAATAGTAATAGGGATGACTTGAATAGTAATGGGGATGACTTGAATAGTAATGGGGATGACTTGAATAGTAATGGGGATGACTTGAATAGTAATGGGGATGACTTGAATAGTAATGGGATGACTTGAATAGTAATGGGGATGACTTGAATAGTAAATAGTAATGGGATAATAGGGAATAACTTGATACTTGAATAGTAATGGGGATGACTTGAATAGTAATGGGGATGACTTGAATAGTAATGGGGATAACTTGAATAAGTAATGGGGATGACTTGAATAGTAATGGGGATGACTTGAATAGTAATGGGGATGACTTGAATAGTAATGGGGATGACTTGAATAGTAATGGGGATGACTTGAATAGTAATAGGGATGACTTGAATAGTAATAGGGATGACTTGAATAGTAATAGGGATGACTTGAATAGTAATAGGGATGACTTGAATAATAATGGGATGACTTGAATAGTAATGGGATGACTTGAATAGTAATGAACTTGAATAGTAATAGGGATGACTTGAATAGTAATGGGGATGACTTGAATAGTAATAGTAATGGGATGACTTGAATAGTAATGGGGATGACTTGAATAGTAATGGGGATGACTTGAATAGTAATGGGGATGACTTGAATAGTAATGGGGATGACTTGAATAGTAATGGGGATGAATAGTAATGGGGATGACTTGAATAGTAATGGGGATGACTTGAATAGTAATGGGGATGACTTGAATAGTAATAGGGATGACTTGAATAGTAATGGGGATGACTTGAATAGTAATGGGGATGACTGACTTATAATAATGGGATGACTTGAATAGTAATGGGGATGACTTGAATAGTAATGGGATGACTTGAATAGTAATAGGGATGACTTGAATAGTAATGGGGATGACTTGAATAGTAATGGGATGACTTGAATAGTAATGGGATGACTTGAATAGTAATGGGGATGACTTGAATAGTAATGGGATGACTTGAATAGTAATGGGGATGACTTGAATAGTAATGGGGATGACTTGAATAGTAATGGGGATGACTTGAATAGTAATGGGGATGACTTGAATAGTAATGGGATGACTTGAATAGTAATGGGATGACTTGAATAGTAATAGGGATGACTTGAATAGTAATGGGAATGACTTGAATAGTAATGGGGATGACTTGAATAGTAATAGGGATGACTTGAATAGACTTGAATAGTATGGGGATGACTTGAATAGTAATAGGGATGACTTGAATATAATAGGGACTTGAATAGTAATGGGGATGACTTGAATAGTAATGGGATGACTTGAATAGTAATAGGGATGACTTGAATAGTAATGGGATGACTTGAATAGTAATGGGGATGACTTGAATAGTAATATGGGAATGACTTGAATATGTAATGATACTTGAATAGTAATGGGGATGACTTGAATAAGTAATGGGGATATTGAATAGTAATAGGGATGACACTTATAATGGGAATAAGGGGATGAATAATGTAGGGATGACTTGAATAGTAATAGGGATAACTTGAATAAGTAATAGGGATGACTTGAATAGTAATAGGATGACTTGAATAGTAATGGGGATGACTTGAATAGTAATGGGGATGACTTGAATAGTAATAGGGATGGATGACTTGAATAGTAATGGGGATGACTTGAGTAATGGGATAACTTGAATAGTAATAGGGATGACTTGAATAGTAATGGGATGACTTGAATAGTAATGGGGATGACTTGAATAGTAATGGGGATGACTTGAATAGTAATGGAATAACTTGAGGATAATGGGGATGAATAGTAATGGGATGACTTGAATAGTAATAGGGATGACTTGAATAGTAATGGGATGACTTGAATAGTAATGGGGATGACTTGAATAGTAATAGGGATGACTTGAATAGTAATGGGGATGACTTGAATAGTAATGGGATGAACTTGAATAAGTAATGGGGATGACTTGAATAATAATAGGGATGACTTGAATAGTAATGGGATGACTTGAATAAGTAATAGGGATGACTTGAATAGTAATGGGGATGACTTGAATAGTAATGGGGATGACTTGAATAGTAATAGGGATGACTTGAATAATGTAATGGGGATGACTTGAATAGTAATGGGGATGACTTGAATAGTAATATGGGATGACTTGAATAATAATGGGGATGACTTGAATAGTAATAGGGATGACTTGAATAGTAATAAGGGGATGACTTGAATAGTAATGGGATGACTTGAATAGTAATGGGATGACTTGAATAGTAATAGGGATGACTTGAATAGTAATGGGATGACTTGAATAGTAATGGGGATGACTTGAATAGTAATGGGATGACTTGAATAATGGGTAATGGATGAATTGATGATATAATAATGGGATGACTTGAATAGTAATGGGGATAACTTGAATAGTAAGTAATGTAGGGATGACTTGAATAAGTAATGGGGATGACTTGAATAGTAATGTGGGGATGACTTGAATAGTAATGGGGATAAAGGGATTGAATAGTAATGGGGATGACTTGAATAGTAATAGGGATGACTTGAATAATAGTAATGGGGATGACTTGAATAGTAATGGGATGACTTGAAGTAATAATAGGGATGACTTGAATAGTAATAGGGATGACTTGAATAGTAATGGGGATGACTTGAATAGTAATGGGGATGACTTGAATAAGTAAATGGGATAACTTGAATAGTAATGGGGATGACTTGAATAGAATAATGGGATGACTTGAATAGTAATGGGATGACTTGAATAGTAATGGGATGACTTGAATAGTAATGGGATGACTTGAATAGTAATGGGGATGACTTGAATAGTAATAGGGATGACTTGAATAATAATAGGGATGACTTGAATAATAGGAATAATGAATAGGATGACTTGAATAGTAATGGGGATGACTTGAATAGTAATGGGGATGACTTGAATAGTAATGGGGGATGAATGAATAGTAATGGGGATGACTTGAATAGTAATGGGATGACTTGAATAGTAATGGGGATGACTTGAATAGTAATAGGGATGACTTGAATAGTAATGGGGATGACTTGAATAGTAATGGGGATGACTTGAATAGTAATGGGGATGACTTGAATAGTAATGGGATGACTTGAATAGTAATGGGGATGACTTGAATAGTAATGGGATGACTTGAATAGTAATGGGGATGACTTGAATAGTAATGGGGATGACTTGAATAGTAATGGGGATGACTTGAATAGTAATGGGGATGACTTGAATAGTAATGGGGATGACTTGAATAGTAATGTGGATGACTTGAATAGTAATGGGGATGACTTGAATAGTAATGGGGATGACTTGAATAGTAATGGGATGACTTGAATAGTAATGGGATGACTTGAATAGTAATGGGATGACTTGAATAGTAATGGGATGACTTGAATAGTAATGGGGATGACTTGAATAGTAATGGGGATGACTTGAATAGTAATGGGGATGACTTGAATAGTAATGGGGATGACTTGAATAGTAATGGGATGACTTGAATAGTAATGGGGATGACTTGAATAGTAATGGGGATGACTTGAATAGTAATGGGGATGACTTGAATAGTAATGGGGATGACTTGAATAGTAATGGGGATGACTTGAATAGTAATGGGATGACTTGAATAATGGGGATGACTTGAATAGTAATGTAGGGATGATATTTGAATAGTAATGGGGATGACTTGAATAGTAATGGGGATGACTTGAATAGTAATGGGGATGACTTGAATAGTAATGGGATGACTTGAATAGTAATGGGGATGACTTGAATAGTAATGGGGATGACTTGAATAGTAATGGGATGACTTGAATAGTAATGGGAATGACTTGAATAGTAATGGGGATGACTTGAAATAATGGGGATGACTTGAATAGTAATGGGGATGACTTGAATAGTAATGGGGATGACTTGAATAGTAATGGGGATGACTTGAATAGTAATGGGGATGACTTGAATAGTAATGGGGATGACTTGAATAGTAATGGGGATGACTTGAATAGTAATGGGGATGACTTGAATAGTAATGGGGATGACTTGAATAGTAATGGGATGACTTGAATAGTAATGGGGATGACTTGAATAGTAATGGGATGACTTGAATAGTAATGGGGATGACTTGAATAGTAATGGGGATGACTTGAATAGTAATGGGGATGACTTGAATAGTAATGGGATGACTTGAATAGTAATGGGGATGACTTGAATAGTAATGGGGATGACTTGAATAGTAATGGGGATGACTTGAATAGTAATGGGAATGACTTGAATAGTAATGGGGATGACTTGAATAGTAATGGGGATGACTTGAATAGTAATGGGGATGACTTGAATAGTAATGGGAATGACTTGAATAGTAATGGGAATGACTTGAATAGTAATGGGGATGACTTGAATAGTAATGGGGATGACTTGAATAGTAATGGGGATGACTTGAATAGTAATGGGGATGACTTGAATAGTAATGGGATGACTTGAATAGTAATGGGGATGACTTGAATAGTAATGGGATGACTTGAATAGTAATGGGATGACTTGAATAGTAATGGGGATGTCTTGAATTGTAATGGGGATGTATTGAATAGTAATGGGGATGACTTGAATAGTAATGGGATGACTTGAATAGTAATGGGGATGACTTGAATAGTAATGGGATGACTTGAATAGTTACAGTGAGTGAGTTTAGTTTTACGCCCTTTTAGCAATATTCCCGCAATATAACGGCGGGGAGCACCAGAAATGGGCTTCACACATTGTACTCATGTGGGCAATCGAACCCAGGTCTTCGGCGTGACGAGCGAACGCCTTAACCACAAGGCCCTGAACCCCACGAGAAGAGGATGCGGTGGTGACAAGAATCACCAGGGGGAATGATCATTCGAACTCACGACCAACGGGTTCCTGGTTCGCCTAAAGGATGCACCTTAAAGAAAGATGTCAGGGACCAACCGGGTCTTCGGCGTGACGAGCGAACGCTTTAACCACTAGGCTTCCCCACTGCCCCTCCACACGAGCGCACACGGCACTGGGTTCAGCGTCAGTGAAGCCGTATGAATACAGACAGACAGACAGATTGTTTATTATAAGTCTCACCTCATTTACAGAAATTAAAACAATATTAAATAAAACCATAAGATAAGCCATCTTTAAAAAGATTATGAGAGACTATTTACACATAAAATTATACAGAATATAAATATAATGATATATGATTGTTAAAATTTACATATGCTAACAGACTAATGGTAAAGTTGGCGGCGTCGTTCCTTTAAAACATCAAAGCAGGCCTTGGTTGTTAATTTACTTTAAAAGGACTAGACATTTTAAACAAAAACTTTTCCACATCTGTAAAAATTTATAAAGTTACTTTCTAGAAATTGGCACCATTCCAGCAAACATTTTGTGATAGGCTGATATAAAGGACAAAATAAAATACACTCATCAACTGCCACTGGTTCATGAACGCCGATATGGTTCTTGCTCTTCTCACAATAAGCCCTGATTAACCATAATGTCACAGTAAGGAAATTAAATCAGAACGCATGCTCGAGAGATAAATTATTGCTCCATTGAAATATGCTCGGTATTTCGATTACGGGCCCTTTACATTTGTATTTAAAGTACGGAAGGTGACAGCTATCCATGTATAAAAATGTCATGATTGTGACGTTTCCATTTGCCCCGAGAGATATATGTCTCGTTACCAAGGAAACGTAAAAGTGCAAAAGAAAATATTAATCATTACTCTTCACATAGATCATTTTATTATCCATATCAGTGTTGCATTTGTTAGTGATACACGACCATGATCGTCGATTTTAAAAGTATTGAACGAGTTGCAATGTAGACATGATAGGAATGAATGTTAACATCATACAAAGCAGCCGGCCTGTATCAATATACATATCTCCGTTTGGGGCCGTATTGATTGTATTTGAAGCCCCAATCGAGAATAACCGGTCAATTACACACATAAGATAGAGACCTAGAAGCGACAGTTCGACAACACTGTGGGAAGTATTGATCAATGATCAGACAAAACTCAGCTGAAGATGATTAAATTCATCCGCTAATCAATCAGAGTTCGATAGCTAGAACTGCTTCGGACGCCATCTTTGGTTTTCATTTGGTGACTCTGCGCATGTCTGCCCCGTACGTGTGTTGAAAGATGCAGTAATTCTTTTGGTGTAGGGTCACTGTGACATGACCTCCCGCTTTGTAACATGAGGTGAATGAAGATTACAAACTATACAAGTAAAGCTGGTTATCCAGACGAGGAGTAGCCACTGAAACAGTCTGGATAAAACAGAATGATTGGTTGTTGTTGCTGGGGGCCTTCTTTTTTTTTTTTTTTTTTTTTTTTTTTTTTTTTTTTTTGGGGTTTATTTTGTTGTTGTTGTGGGGAATGCTGTCTATATTCATTTTCATTCGAACAAATGTCAAAAAAGGGGCGGTGGGGTTGACCAGTGGTTAAAGCGTTCACTCGTCACGCCCGGTTTCGATGCCCCACATGTGTACAGTGTATGAACCCATCCTTGGTGTCTCCTGTCCTGCTGGGAAAATACAAAAGGCAAAGTAAAAACATACTCACTCCAAGATAGGGTCGGTAATAATCATTCTTGCTCGATAATGAAACAAAATCATTTAAACTTTTTGTATGTCCTTGTTTTTGACGACTTGCTACCTGATTCTTTATCACAGGTGACCAATAGCCGTTTCTATATTAACAGGAAACAAATGGCTTTACAACTGAAACTTCTGATTTCGTCGTTATATGATTATATGGTGATCATAAACATTTTTCTGGCCAAAAACATTCAAAAATGTTTACTATTATATGTAATAGCTGAGTAATATTGTACCATTTTTCGAAAACAACAGTCATTTCTGATAAAGAACCATCGACACATTGATTTCATTAATTTCGAATCCGAAGTGGCGACAATATTAGATTTGGGAACATCAGACACCTGCTGTGAATAATATCTAATTCGATGATGGGATAACATCATGTACATAGAGCTCGTCACGCTGAAGACCCGGGTTCGATTCCCACATTGGTACAATGAGTGAAGCCCATTTCTGGTGTCCCCCGCCGTGATATTGCTGGAATATTGCTAAAAGCGGCGTAAAACCATACTCACTCACTCATGTACATGGAAGATGCCTGCATGTATACTCTAACATATACACACAAAAAGGTGTGTGTGCGTGCGTGCGTGTGTTTGCGTGCACAATTGCAATGTAACGATAAGCCCATTAACATGTCAATTTATGGTGAATGATAGCGTTACAGCACAGAAGAGCACACCTTGAGTAGTTAGATGTCTTGGTCGGTTTATTTCTTTGGATGTCAACATCTTCTTCAAGTTTCCTCTATTCCAGTGATCAATGTCGGTAAAGTAGTAGGTCTTTGCAACCCATTCTTGTCTGACTGACTAACGAGATCGGGGGTCAGGCTCGCCGACTTGGTTGACAATATCATCAGTTCCCAATTGCGCGGCGGGGACATGCTGTTGCTCACTGAATTGGGCAGACACGATTGTACAGACCGCCGCCATGTGGCTGGAATATTGCTGGAGTGCGGCGTGAAACTCAACTCACTCACTCACCCCAGTGATCCCCAGTAAGGGCCCTTGTGAAAGTTGCCAGACAATATTAATGCAAATTGTCGTTTCTTTCTTGTTCAAACCGCCCCTTAATAACCAAAACAGAGCCGAAGAGCAAATAACTGGCCTGGTTCAACGCCCCTTGGAAAAGTATTATTACGTGTCTTACTTTTATTGTTGGAGATAGGAGCAAAGTGGAACAGGGCCCCGTTTCACAAAGCCTTCGTAGCGCTAAGATGATCGTAACTCCTTACCTAAACATACACTTACGACAGCCATAGCGCTACGATCGCTTTGTGGAACGGGCTCAAGGTCCTTAACGTTTATCCACAGGAAGCCCAGGCGCTCACAAACCTAGAAAAGAATTCTGGTCGAATCAAGATTCGAACCCATGGTATCTAGGATCCCTAAGGGAAGTAACTCTACATGGCGGTATGACATTGATGAGATGTTATGTGATATCGCATGCTGTATAAAGGACTTGGCGACATATTCCTGAGTTTCGCCGATCAAAACGTCATGTTTAATAAACGTATATTTGTTAACAAATAATAAACCAGATAGCATAGACATAATCTGCTATGATATATACAACGTCAAACAAATCTAGAAGATCTCCAGATTGTCCTAGGTCAGTATACACATCTGTACTAGTATATGTATTGTTACTTATTATATATCTCATTTATGTAGTTTATAGAATATTGTCAATGTTTCTACCTGGAATGTTTACGCAATAAAAATATCTCGTATCTTGGATGGTAAAGGATAAACAACATTCCCCTACGATTCGAACAAGCGATGCGTGAGGCGAAATATGTGAAGGGCAAACGAAAGGGCACGGACGCAAGCGATCTCCTGGTGCCAACAGCATTGTTTAGAAGCATAAATATACGTTTCCTTGACAACGAAACGCCAACAGGAAATTTTGGATAGCCATTCCAGATATCCCCACGTGGTATTCATTTTCACCTCCAGATAACCCACGAAACCAACCGAAGCCAGCGTCACAAACATCGCGTACAGTTGCACCGGAGGATTAGGTATTCGCGTGTAACACGAGCTGGAATTCCACGCGCGATAGTTGCATGGCTGGTGTCAAATCTAAAGCGTTAATTAGGTTTTCCATAATTCGTTTTTTCAGCATAAACTCCCATGTAAGTGTATTACGATTGTCATATCAATAATTGTGAACGTTTTATCAAACCGTTAACAGAATAGTTACTTTTATTGATGATTACTGAAAAGACAAGGAAAGTGCAACGGAAATTTTGACAAGTACCCTCGTTGTTTTTGTTGTGTTTCAGTGTAAACCTGTATGTGATGGAAGCCAAATAAAGGCCAAGTACTGCTGACTGAATTAGACGAAGCAATGAGATGAATGTATTGCCTTCTGGTGGTTTGCAGATCGATAACTGGGCAATATCGATTTCATTATTTGGTATGTCAGACTCATTTTGTGTCCTTCCTTCCAACAACGTCCCAAAAGTCATTATAACGTTCAGGATTTCAGTGGTGAAAACAGATAAACACATTAACAGATTTTAAGACCACGGGGTTAGAGGTGAGGTGTGGTGAAATTGGGTTTAACGTCGTGCTTGAGAATATTTCGCTCATATGACGACGTGCATGCGTGTGTATGTGTATGTGCGGCTGCTTGTACTAGCCCAGACTTAAGCTGGTTTTATAGTGCTAGCCCACTGAGATACCATGCCGCAGTGAAACATGAATACCCCACTCAGACACATTATACTGACTCCGAGCCGACCAGTCCTTGTTGTACCCATAATGCCGAGCGCCAGGCAGGGACCAACAAGTACCATATTTTAACGTCGTTTGGTATGACGCGGTCGGGGATCGAACCCGCGACCTTCCGCTCTCCGGGCGGACGCTCTAACCACTACACCACGAAGGCGGTGCCACGGGGTGAGAAGGGTAGCCTAGTGGTTGAAGCGTTCGAGATTCATGTCGAAGGCCAAGGTTCGATTCCCAACATGTGTACAATGTTTACGGTTTGGGGGTGTTCCATGCCATGATATTGCCTGAATATTCTTAAATTTGGCGGAAAACTAAATTCACTCGCTCATGTTTTAATAACCATGCAAATTAATTACCTGCAAAATAAAAACCAATAATTTTCAAGATGAAGTAATGTTTGCTATTTAGATATATTTTACGCATCTAAAAAATTACCTTCCCGTATCCAAAATACCTACTCCCAGATCTATAACAAATATTTTCTCTGAAGCCCTGATTTCTACTCAAGGATTGAGCGAATGTTGTTTTAAGCGTTATATTCGTTAAGCCGGGACCTGACCAGCGGTGACGGGAAGGTACAGCTACAATCCTTATTTATTTGACTGGGCACTTAGGACCTCCCTGTGAAGATCTGGCACAATTGTCAACAGGGACAGTTGAACCATCAAGGATAAGGTCAGTTAAATTGGTAAAAGCAGTTTTGCTGTTCTTAGCACGTTTTTTAGAATAGACCCGTGAAGATCCGGGGTAGAATTGATCTTTAGCAACCATGCTTGTCGTAAGAGGCGACTAACGGGATCGGGTGGTCAGGCTCGCTGGCTTGGTTGACACGTGTTAACGTATCCCAATTGCGTAGATCGATGCTCATGCTGTCGATGACTGGATTGTCTGGTCCAGACTCGATTATTTACAGTCCGCCGCCATATATCTGGAATATTGCTCAGTGTGGCGTTAAACAACAATTAAAGCAGAAAAACTGAGGGGCTGTCCTTCCATCCAATCCCCATGGGGACTTTATTAGTATGCAATATTTTCGAAGTATGATTTGTGTGCATGTGCCCAAAGAAAGTTCTTAAACTTCATAAGTTATAGACGTCTTGAGTTCGTCAGTAAAGCGTATTTTCACATCGACACGGGATAACTCCAAATTGATAAAAGATATGTCTAGTTGAATTCTGAGTTATATAGCAGAGGCGAATTGCAATAGGACAGGAAGAGTTATGTCCCCTTACACAATCACGAATCGTTTCATCCACCCTGGAGATTATCGAGGATGCTAAATACACGTCCGACAACTAACAAGCATGACTGAAAGCGAATGGTGACCTGCACCTCTGAGTTAAGTCTCAAGATCTCATTAGTCGCTCATCATCTTTGAAAACAAACGAAAACAGAACATATTATCGGCTGTGGTAATGATAATTGTTTATTGTTCATCCAGATCCAGTCTGTAAATAATCGAGTCTGGACCAGACAATCCAGTGATCAACAGTATGAGCATCAATCTATCCAATGGAGATACGATGACCCGATCCCGTTAGTCGCTTCTTACGACATTCATGGGTTGCTGAACACAAATTCTAACCCGGATTTTCACGGGTAACTAGATCCAAACATTGAGACGTATGTTTGGAGAAATATCAACGCCAAACATTGAGACGTATGTTTGGAGAAATATCAACGCCAAACAGTGAGACGTATCAACGCAAAGTAAAGAGATTTGAGAAATATCAACGCCAAACATTGAGACGTATGTTTGGAGAAATATCAGCGCCAAACATTGAGACGTATATTTGGAGAAATATCAACGCCAAACATAGAGACGTATATTTGGAGAAATATCAACGCCAAACATTGAGACGTATATTTGGAGAAATATCAACGCCAAACATTGAGACGTATATTTGGAGAAATATCAACGCCAAACATTGAGACGTATATTTGGAGAAATATCAAGACGTATCTGTTTGGAGAAATATCAGCGCCAAACATGAGAAGATATTAAACATGATGAGAATATCATTTGAAAAACATTGAGATGTATGTTTGAAGAAATATCAGCGCCAAACATAAAGATGTATATTTGGAGAAATATCAACGCCAAACATTGAGACGTATATTTGGAGAAATATCAACGCCAAACATTGAGACGTATATTTGGAGAAATATCAACGCCAAACATAGAGACGTATATTTGGAGAAATATCAACGCCAAACATTGAGACGATGTTTGAAGAAATATCAGCGTCAAACATGAGATGTAAAGAAATATCAACGCCAAACATTGAGACGTATATTTGGAGAAATATCAACGCCAAACATTGAGACATATGTTTGATAGAAATATCAACGCCAAACATTAGAGACGTATGTTTGAGAGAAATATCAACGCCAAACATAAAGATGTATATTTGGAGAAATATCAGCGCCAAACATAAAGATGTATGTTTGGAGGAATATCAAGGCCAAACGTTGAGATGTATGTTTGAAGAACTATAAGCGCCAAACATTGAGACGTATGTTTGGAGAAATATCAACGTCGAAATTCAGAGGTTAAAATAAATCGAAACATTAATGTAAATCTGGAGAAATATCAGGTCCAATCATTGAGATGTATGTTTGGAGAAATATCAACGCAACGTGAGATGTATGTTTGACAACATCAACGTCAAACATTGGGATGTATGTTTCAGAATGACACATGGAATGGTTTGTAGAACTGTACCTGAACCATATCTTCCCTGCCGCCCTATCTGTAACTGAACAGTCCTAAATGAAGCTAGTTTGAGTCTCCAATCTCACTGTGGCCCCTTTTCAAATTAGATAGAGTCATGTGTTTCTATGAAAATGATATTTTCAGATGACTAATCATTAGAGCTGAGAAAACCACGGTAGTTTCTTGCAGGCTTTACGGAAATAGCCGATTAGTCAGATTGAGCTGCACGATAATCTCGTTGGCAGTGTTTGGAGCTCGCGTCTATCTAACATTTTAGCCGCGTGTTTCGAAATGCTCTATAATTGTCTGAAGGACAGAAATGAAAAGAACGTTATATTTCAATGTGACTAAAACGGAAACAAACACAAACTTGTTTTTTAATGTTAACATGCTTGAAAAGAATTTGTATGGTGGACCTTAAGTAGTGAGTGAGTGAGTTTAGTTTTATGCCGCTTTTAGTAGTATTCCAGCAATATCACGACGGGGGATACCAGAAATGGGCTTCACACCTGTACACATGTGGGGAATCGAACCCGAGCCTTCGGCGTGACGAGCGACGGCTTTAACCACTAGGCTACCCCACCACCCCTGGGCCTAGATATTCGAAGCTCTCTTTGCGCTCAGATGTCGTAAGTGTCATACATTAACATTAAGTTATGACTATCTTAGCTCAAAGAGAACTTCGAAAATCTAGGCTCTAAGCCCCGTTCCTCAAAGCGATCGTAGCGCTACGACAGTCGTAAGTCTATGTTAAAGTATGGGAGTTACGATCACCTTAGTGCTACGACTGTCGTAAGTCTATGTTAAAGTATGGGAGTTACGATCACCTTAGCGCTACGATCGCTTTGAGGAACGGGGCCCAGGGCCTAGATTTTCGAAGCTCTCTTAGCGCTAAGATAGTCGTAAGTTAATGTTAATGTATGGCACTTACGACTATCTTAGCGCTAAGAGAGCTTCGAAAATCTAGGCCTTTGACCTTAAGTATGCAGCGTTTCGTCGACTGTCTTAGCATACAACCGCTTTGATAACGTTTGTAGTTGTCTTCCGTCAGTTGAAATTATCGAGTGCATACTTCCTTCCTCGGCAGTTAGTGTAGCCTACAGTTAAGTGGTTGATGTAGTGGCTGGGAAGTTCGTTAAAACTATCAAACGACCAAGAACACGTTTGGGGCTTTAAAATGTTTAAGTACGACGGCATGGCTTAGATCCAAGGTTTCAGAAAAGGTCCATTTGTCAAACGTCGAGAGAAGCGTAAAAATAATGACGCAGGTAATTGCAGCTTAAATCGTTTGAGTAAGTTTTACCGATTTGTTTCAGCAATATTCCAACAATATCACAGCTGGGGACACCGGGAATTGGGGAATCGAACACGGGTCTTCGGCACGACGAGCGAATGCTTTAACCACTAAGCTAACCCACTGTCCTCTAAATCATCTGAGAAATACAGCGTAAGTAAAAATAGGAGGCAACAAGAAATGCATCAACGTATCTGGTATGTTATAACTAGGGCTGCGCAATATAACCGGTTTACCGGTATTTACCGGTTCAGACATGAAAACGATACGTATTGCGTTACGCTGATCAAAAACCGGTATTTTGACATGCAATCGGAAAACTTCGTAACACTCGGAAATCTTCGGATATTTCCGTTTTTAAATTGTTCCTTTCCTTGTTTCATTTGTGCCAAACATTATTTACATTTTTATTTTGTCATGATTAAAAGTTTTTATTAAAGCCTAATCAAGCATTGTGATTTTGTTGTGTTTTTGATTTACAAGTCAAGCATTAACTCGACTATAAGTAGTTTTTTGTTAAAAAAAACTTCTTGCAATATATTGCAATACATATCGTAATACATGCTTTCGTATCGCAATATATCGCAATATGAAATTCCCTGCAATACCCACCCCTAGTAATAACTACAAGTCATCGTTCACACTGGTCCCTATCACAATAACCTCACCACACAACGCACTTGCCATGACAATGCATGTTTGGCTGTTGTGCATTCGGTGGAAACAGCCGACAGGTGGCATGCATAGAGACATCGACCAATCATAGCGACTGTTACCGAGACGTTGACATTCAGTCAGTGCACATGTACTGCAGGTTCGAGGCGGTGATATAGGCCTAGTAGTTAAAGTGGTTGTCACGCCGGAGACCCGAGTTCGATTCCCCACATGGGTACGATATGTGTAGCCCATTTCTGGTCCCTGAAAAATTGCTAAACGCGGCGTAAAACTCAACGCACTCACTCACCCACTCGCTCACACTACAGGGAATTCACCACATAATTCATACTCGGCGCGAACATCCAACCACCCCTCAGTAAAGTTTATTCTGTCGTCGCTTCAAAATATCATGCATCGTCTCCAGCATAGAAGCGGTCATAAAATCCTGCAACTGGCCCATATCGTGTCGCTGTCACCAATGATTAGACATACACAACGTTGTTAATGAATTATTTACAGATGGAAAGGATGCATCGTCGATTATCAATGTGCTGTATCGCCATGTTGATCAATACACCAGACCCATTCACTACGACAGAGTCGCTCTGAGCCTTGTTCAAATAACCCGACATTAGGGACCGTTCATAATGTATGGCTTGTGGGATGATAATGATTTTTATGGAGAAGCATGTACAATGTGAATGACACCCCACCCCACCTCACCCCATCCCACCCCACCCCCTAAAATGTAAGTACAAAGTACTGACCCCCTGCTTGTCATGTACAAAATCAATGCCCCTTCCCTTCCCATAATTTTTTGAGCATAATTTTAAGCATAATTTTAAAATAATTCTATGTACATAATAGATGATCCCACTAGTACATGTGTTCAATATTGATATACCCCCTACCTCCCCAGAACAAAATGGGAATCCCCCACTTAAAATCATCACCCCTCCAGCTATAAATTATGAACGGTTCCCTAGCCATCATATCAGTTTACTCTCTGAGACAAAAATATGTGCTGGGGTAGTGGTAGTGGTAATATTGGTGGTGGTATTGGTGGTGAATTCGCTTCCAAAAGAAGCGACATGGCGGAGATGGACACCTGGGTGTGCATCATAATAATATATAGACAAATATACCGAAAGACCGAGGTTCGATGTGAGCTGGAACATTGCTGACCGTGGTGTAAAACAATATTCATTCACTGACTCTAAGTCATAAAGTCCGTACGGTTCTTTTCCATTCATGAGTGGGGCGGTGGGGTAGCCTAGTGGTTAAAGCGTTCACTCGTCACGCCGAAGAACCGGGTTCGAATCCCCACAGGGTTAAAAGGTGTGAAGCCCATTTCTGGTGTCCCGCGCCGTGATATTGATGGAATATTGCTAAAAGGGGCGTAAAACTAAAAACTCACTCACTCACTCACTCCATTCATGAGTACTCAAAGCCAACCTTTCGACGATACGCAATACAGAAATACACATTTCTCACTGTGATATAAGTAAACATTAATCATGTTTATACAGTAAAACCCCACGATCTTGATGTGTGGTTATTTGCTTACTAACGCTTTAAAAAAGGTTTCAGAAAAAAATACGTATTTGAATGCTTTTATCGAACCCGCGACACCAGCAGGCAGTGTCTCGTCGTCATGACAACGCTGTTTGACAAAGCACACGGTGCACGTAAACTAATCTTACACATGCTCTGAAGAGTTGAGTTGTTTGTTTTTCATTTGAGACCTCTATTTACATACAGCCTTTACCCGATAAAGGCTACACACGGGTGTAGGAGAAGCAGGTATTAAGGTCGGGC
Source organism: Haliotis rubra (assembly GCF_003918875.1). Taxonomy (NCBI): domain Eukaryota; kingdom Metazoa; phylum Mollusca; class Gastropoda; order Lepetellida; family Haliotidae; genus Haliotis; species Haliotis rubra. The sequence continues at coordinate 1,640,898 of NW_025767357.1, read as the reverse complement.
CAGGTAAGGGTTGCTAGGATATTTACACATTTCACTGCTCTAAAACAAGTATTTTTTCTACACAGACAAAACAAATTCAAGACAATTTTAAGTATATGTTTCATTTTCCCTTGGTACTAATGATCCTTTTCACTGAAATCCCAGCCCGTTAAATCAAATAGTGAGTCCCTAAGTAATTCATTTTCCTGTTTTGTGATTGACAATTTTACAAACATGTTGAAGTATACACATGGAAAAACGTATCGCAACACCCATGGTTTTCAAGCCCCATATAGCCATATATATTCATATCATAATTATGTTTATTTGTAAGATTACTTTCGGGTGCACGATATATTGGTTTTAGATATGCACATGCTACGATCAAGTGTACCCGTCATTAAGCAAATATCACGTTTAAATAAACTGTTCTTACAGATCGATAACATGGAAAATCAATTGATTTCGATGTTGATTAATGAACATGGGGCCTCCTCATGAAAGATAGCAAGTCATTGATATATGTAATGCTGACATGCCATGAAGGGCTATTGCTAGAGATGTTGCCCTTCATCCATCGATAATATGTCGACTGGCCAGAAAACGTCAACAAACTAATGACGTTGAGGACCGCCAGCGTTCAGGTCGACCACGAATGACAGCTAACAGGGCGGAAACAGCCTTAACTGTTCAGGGTATGTGGGGCGTGAAAAGCAGAGTGGCTTCCAGAGTTTTTCCAACAGGACGGTCCAAGGTCGCCTTAAATCCCACATGAATGTAAACTCAACCCTTACATTGCGAATCTACAATGTGCCAAAGAAATCTGACACTACTTGACCTACTTGATGTAGATGTATACAGTGGAATCTGTTTATTACGGACTGGCTGGGACCGACTCATTTGTCTAGATTGTAAAGCGGTCCGGATAGGACAACTTTTGTCCGTTACCGACAAACTTACTGTAGACGTTACAACGATGAGTTACCGTAGATAAGCCAAATTTTGAGGACCAAAAAAAACCAACGGTCTGTTACACTTTTATCAAACTTTTTTTCAGGGGGTAAGAAAACAATATCGTATCACTTCGCGTGAACAAACAACAGAAGACGACTTTGTCAGTAAAGACGTCAAATTTGCAATTAAACATCACTAGACAAGATTATTTACCTTTTCAGTTCTAACTTGATTTTACTAGGCATTGTCATATATGCAGGGATTAAGATTACCGTGTGTATTTCTCTCGTATGCAGAGCCGGAAATATCAATCAGTTGTGCACACGTCACCACCACACACACCACACCACACCACCACCGACTACCGGTGATTTAGTTAAAACATACGCTATAATATAAGGAGATGAATTCTGATGCAGTGATCAGAACATGGGAGTATTTGAAATTATTACTTTACAAAGAGAAATATATTCTAGCATTGCATCATTTCAATTGCAGGTTTCGCTCTATAAATGTAAAATATTTTTGATCATAACTAAGGTTATGCGACAGCACTTTGGTGTATTGCCGGATGTATGCATTAATTGAAATGCTAGATGATGGAGATGACCTTGTACTCCTTTGTGGTGCACAACTTTACATCCCTGGCCTTGATGAAACAGCTTGGCAAACTATCATGCTTCGTTTTTCAAAGTATATCTATTCTTTAAAGGATTCTTTGATGTATACTTTCTGAACTATGGTTTAAGACAAAATATTATGGATGCCAGCTTCGTCCTTATTCTATACACAACGTTTCTGGGCTTTTCCTTGCCTCTTCGTCAGGTGAATGGTTGTTGTAAATATCTGTGCTCTGTAAATATCATACGTACATACATGTAAGTGACTGATGTTATATCTATGTATTCGTTCGTTCGTTCGTTCGAATATCGTTGGGGGGAAATAAAAGACATTCGTTCGTTCGTTCATTCATTCAAGGCTATTGAAAGAGATGTGGTGGGTGGGTGGGTGGCTTGTTGGTTTGTTGTTTTACGCCGCACTCAGCAAATATTCCAGCTATATTGCAGCGGTCTGTAAATAATCGAGTCTGGACCAGACAATCCAGTGATCAACAGCATGAGCATCGATCGACGTAAGTGGGAACCGATGACATGTGTCAACTAAGCCAGCGAGCCTGACCACGTTAGCTGCTTTCCATCCATCGACAATAAGCCGACCGTCGACCACGAGTGACAGCTAACAGGGAGGACACAGTCCTTCTCAGAATCAAGAGTCAAGAATTTTAGAGTCAGAATCACAAGACTGGAGTGACTTCCACATCGCTGTTTGTCCAACAGATGGGTTCGAAGTCGCCTAAAATCTCACATGACTGTAAACTTGACCTTGTGACGATCAGACACAATTTGAGTGAGTATGGTTCTACGCTGCTTTTAGCAATATTGTAGCAATATCACGGCGGGGGACAGACAACATTTGAACTGACAACGGTACATCACTGACATCCTAGACAGGGTTGTTGTACCACATTTCGATAACCATCCTTTGAACACAAGACAAGTCTTCATGGACGATAATGCTAGTCCACATTGTTGCCGTTGGCGATTTCTTACACCAAGAGGTGGGAGCAACTCTATCTTGGCCCGCCTGGAATCCAGATCTCAATCCCATAAAGCATGTTTGGGGCATTATGAGTAAAAGAATACGCCAGAGACATCTTCCGGTACAAAATTTGTACAAGCCCTCCACCAAGAACAAACCGCAATACCTCAATGTCGAAAAGCGGGCTAAAAAATGCTGACCTTATTTGCCTATTTTAGTGTCTCACAGTCCCCTATTTTCACTTCAGGCAGCCCCTTCTGTAATTCTAAATCACTAAATGAAGAAAGTCCAGATTTCCTGTTTCTGAATCTCCAATATCAATGGGGCCCCTTTTCAATTTGTTTGTTTCGATCAAAATTGTATATATTTAGAGACTAAGTGACAGTCTATATCTTCCCTCTCTGCTCTACGAAAAGTCCTGACCTAGTTTGGATACAGATTATGATATGTGATACCTTTAACCAGGAAGACACTATTTCATACACACAACTTAATCATATGCTCAACGTAATTGTCAATATTGACAGTAGGGGTCGGCCTCGCCCGGATAAACGCTAATATACAAGGATTTCACTGTGAACGTCAGCATGTCCTGTAATCACGTCAATCCAGCGGCGAGACCAGAACTGTCAATATTTCGCACGTTGCGTGAGGCACTGTTCTCATCAGCCTGTGAACGTCAACAAATATAGCTTCAATCCTAAACTGTAGGGGAGTGAGTGAATTTAGTTTTACGCCGCTTTTAGCAATATCCAAGCAATATTAAGGCGGGGGACACAAGAAATGCGCTTCACACATTGTACCCATGTGGGGAATCGAACCCGGATCTTCGGCGTGATGAGCGAATGCTTTAACCACTAGGCTACCACCGCCCCTGCAATCCAATGACTCCAACCAAGAAGAAGGAATTTAATGGAAAACTCAACAGGACCCAGTGAAACCGTTACTAAGCGAAAGCAGAGCACCCCACGTCCAAATGCTCCCACCAAGGAGAAAGGAAATGTAAATGTAAAAGGGGAACAGAGAAGTAAACAGTAAATCCAGGCCACAGCCAGGATCAAATCTAGTTCAACCACCAACCCAACAACCAAGCAAAGACACCAAGGTATTCAGTCCTAATGACATTCACCTAATTCTTGCGTTCTTTGCCCCTCGGCCTGCCACTGTAACTGTTCAGCAGTAGTCGATACACAGATCCACTGTCCATAACACAAAAGACAAGCAGAGTCTCTTGATGTTTCCAAGGCTGTGTGCAATGATGAAGTTTTCTGTGACTGCTAGCAACGATTGATGTCATACTTTGCCTGTCTGTCTGTCTGTCTGTCTATCCGTCCGTGTGGTTGGTTGGTTGGGTGGGTTGGTGGGTTGTTGGTTGGTTGTTTTACGCCGCACTCACCAATATTCCAGCTATATGGCGGCGGTCTGTAAATAATCGAGTCTGGACCAGACAATCCAGTGATCAACAGCATGAGCATCGGTCGATGTAAGTGGGAACCGATGACATGTGTCAACCAAGCCAGCGAGCCTGACCACGTTAGTCGCTTCTTACGACAGCATGAGCATCGGTTACTGAAGATTCAACTGTGCTTCCAAAAGAGCAAACAACAAAATCTACTTCAGAATGAAATGTAAGGATCACGAAAGAGGAAACACATGGGAATATGGCAGCAGCATTCCAGGCTCAATTCGGAGAGAAATATGTAAGGAAAACAAGGAAAACGATCACTGAAGAATCACAAATTCTTCAACCAAACGGAATCAGAACAAGACATTCAGTCAGTCTGTTGAAGGATTTCAAACAGCAATCAACCATAATATGCAGAGAATTGGACATCAAACCATATCAAATTGCCCCGAAACACCAATATCTTGATAGCAAAGCACAGTAAAAAGAAATGAGGAGTGACTGAAATGTAAGGACATGGCATGGTCCAAGGTAAATTCTATCGACATTAAGGTCGCAAAAGGGTTAAGGGGACTGTCGTGGGAACGTTATATTTGAAATGAGGGAGATGAACGTCAGCCTTGACCCTAGTGGTCTGAAGAAGGATGAGAAGAGTGGAAATAGCACATATAGTCCCTGAAAGGTAAATACGAAAGCAGGAATAGCTGCTGGTGCCAAGGTTAATGGTCAGTTAAGTCAAGGTCAGTATCAGGTCTGAAGGTTAGGCCCCGATACAACAGGGATGATACCTGAACCACCAAGCATAGGTTCAGTTAAAATGGTAAAGGCAATGTTCCTGTTCTTAGCTCTTTGTAGTAGACGGGATAAACTCAGATGTACGTTCTTATATTGACTTATAACAGGAGTAAAAAAATGATTAAATAAGTGAAAGAGAGGAACTTCTATATTATTATAACCTAAAGCAGGAATGGCATATGCAAGTTGATAATTTGTCAGATTCCTTTTTATACAAACAGTTTAAATCTCTTTACAAGTTGAAACATATCTTATGTCATCCTTACCATTCCAGTTTAAGGTTGTTTTAGCCAGATTTAGATGTAGTAACTTTAGAATTGCTGTTAATAAGGGAAGATACTCCTCTACATTGTATGGAGAGAGGTTGTGCTAGTATTGTTTAGGACAAGGGAAGTATTACATTGAGAATGAAGAATATATATTAATATTCTGTGAACAATATCATCAGTTGCGGCATAATATACTGCGCATATCTACATGTAACTCTGATACTACATTTGTTAACTTACTCTCACCTCAAGACTTCAGTCAGATGAGAAAGAGGTCCAGCAAGTTATGGACAGGAGTAATAAGTTATTTATATATTTTCCATGGTTTTATAATGTAGTTTGTACAATGCGCAGAATTTATATGTCAATATGATTGTATTTTGGGCCAGTGGCCTTTATACTGAATAAATATCTGTCTGTCTGTCCGTCTGTCTGTCTATATTATTAGGATCTATAGTATCGCCATATGTATGACCAAGACCACTAGGCTCTACTATGGGGATGTGGAGGGTTCACTGAACCCAAGGTCGAGCAGTTCCTTGGTCTGTCGATCATGTCGGCTTTGCCTTCAGGGCTCTTCCAATAGAACACAAATGAACAGATTTGGAGCCAGGCTATCTATCCGATGTGAATATAGGTTAGTAACACCAAGTTCAGTTTTGTCCGAAGCCAACTGTTGGCTGGAAGAAGTCTAGATAAAGCAGATTCAGATCTGCAATATTGACATCAAAGGTTAGGGGGCGGTGGGGTAGCCTAGTGGTTAAAGCGTTGGCTCGTCACGCCGAAGACCCGGGTTCGAATCCCCACATGGGTACAATGTGTGAAGCCCATTTCTGGTGTCCCCCGCTGTGATGTTGCTGGAATATTGCTAACAGCGGCGTAAAACCAAACTCAGTCACTCAGTCAGTCAAAGTTTAGGTTTGAAGAATGTTGTGGGAGTGGTTCCGTCCTCCACGGGATGTATGAAGGTTACGACCATTGGGGTAACTGATATGAGAGTAGGACAGCTGGTTCGTTAGTTGGGTTCAAAAAGGTAAAACAAGTCCTTTCCTTCTTTGACTGGGTAAGACATGTTGCACCTACCCCATTGCATGTGGTCACTTGAGGGACAGGTTCAAATATAAAGGCACACGACTGACCTTTGTGGTTATTCAACCTAATAGGAATGGTGGCTTGCAGGTTTGGAGGTATAGTGACAGATGAAAACGTACGCACAAGACCTGAACCAGTGGTTTGGAGAGGTACCAAGACTAAACCATGATGGCGGGCAAGGGTATGGGTAATAGAGGAGCTGATGTTGCCTGCTCATAGGCCGGGGCCCACGAACAGTCGCGAATGCCTATCTTTGACGACTTAAACTAGTAAAGTGATGAAACTTATATCTATAACTACCTTGCTAATTTGAGGATGGGGATGAAAGTCTAGACTGGTAATTGTTACCACAGCCCTGATAATTAACCAAAGGTTGTCTGATCAGCTGTTGCTGCTGCAGAGGTTGTATAGAACGTGTGCTGACTCTGGGTTGGTGAGGTGGATCCCGGTTATCACCACTGTTCCTCTGGTGGACGTGGGCCATCTGAGCAGTCAGCTGTTTAAGAGCAGAGCAGCGATGGTTGCCAGTTAATGGTTGTCAGGCACAGGAGATGTCACGTCCTGGGAGTAGCGTAGCGTCCTGGGTGGCTTGAAGAGCTGCCTCAGCCTCTATCACCTGACGTGATAGAGGCTCCAGTGATTGTGCCCCATGGAGAATCACAAAGACCCTTAGAGGGGCCTGTAGGCCACTGCTGAGCTAAATCAGATCTTTGTGTGCTGGATATATCACCCCACACCATGACACTGTCTCCACCAAATCTGTCGACCTCTAGAATGCAATTAGGAACATTTCGACGGAACACACGCTGTCTTCCATCTCGCCGGTGAAGAAGCAATCGTGATTCATCACTGAGCCATACTCGCCTCCAGTTTCTAAGGTTCCAGTCCGGACTCTAAGACACCACCGCATGCGATTGGGCTGATGGAAGGTTCTCAAAATAGAGGCAACAATTGGCCTTATTGGTCGAATCCCAACTTCACGTAATCGATTCCTGACAGTTTGGTCGAAAATTCTTCTCAAACCAGGGATGCGTTTTGCAGTCTCCACGGTTGTGACAAGACGATGGCGCAAGTGAACAATCCGGCTTGGGCTTGGGCTTGGGTGGTAACTCCTGGAAGGCCGCTTCTCGGGCGATCTTTGGTGGAACTGGTCTGCAGGAAACTATCCCAAAGTCGAGATATGGTGCTCTGATGAACGTTGAAATGTCGAGCAACTGCAGACTTCCGAGCTTCAAGGCGATTTATGGCGATGTTTCAATTGGAGGCACTCAGTCGTGGTATGACGATTTCCTCTTTTCCAGGCGTAAACGAATGACAAAATTAAACACAACGTTTGCCTTTTTATAGTGATCAATATCGCATGATTTTCCGCTTACTTGTACGTGCATGTTGTTTTGCATGGGGACGTTGAGGCGAATATTTCTTCAAACGCTTCTAAAACAGGGGGAGAAAAGTTAAAATTGCCGCGTTTTGGGTCTGAAGCTGTTTACAATCACACACACATGACGTTTTGGAAAGAAATAGTATATTTGCATTGTTTTTTTTAGCCGCAGCTGTATGAGTCCAATATTCTTCTTTTTTTACTTTTTTTTTTTAAGAGTGTACATGACTCACATGACATTCTGGGTGTGATGTGGGACATCGTTGATAGCGGCTGGAGGAGTACCGTTATCTGTGTTTGGGCCCGACGTAATCGTGATAAGGTCTTATGGTAGCTTGTCAAGGCCGACCGATTCGGTGGTGGGTTCGGAGGTCGGCCGGGATTCGGTGGTGGGTTCGGAGGTCGGCCGTAGCTGGGTCCTGCTTGCTCTGCTGTATTTTGTGTGTTTGTGTATAGCCATAGGCCGTCATTCTCCGTCATTTATTAAAACGCGAGTATATTGGAGAATTTCCTCGCTTGGGAAGGGGTACCACTATACCAACCCACACACGACACAAGACCGGAGTGAATAAACGATGAGATTATTAAACAGCCACCGAATGATATACATAATTAGCTTTCTCTAGAATATATACAATCACGTTTTATAGCACTTGTTATCATTTATAGAAGTACATATATACTGAGTCAAAAAAGAAACTTCACATTCTTTCTTCAGGGCACTATAAAAGAACAAGAGATGGTAAGATGGTTAAATTGTTATTATTTCATTGCAGAGATCTGTGTGATGTACTCGATACACTGAGAGTGCCATAATCAGTTCCATTAGGCTACACCGCCGTTCCAAAACATGGGTATACAGAATGTCAAGTCACAAGAATAAAAATGCGAAATTTCTCAGTTCAATATCGTGTATGGTCGCACCCGCGCATTCACCACTGCCAAACACCGTCTCCTCATCGACTGCCTGATGCTTGTGAACACGTGGTTGGGGATTCTGCGCCATTGCTCTTGCAAGGCAGCGCCAAGTTACTGCAAATTCTGAGGTTGGTTCCTAAGACCACGAAGCCTTCTCCCAAGTGCATCCCAAACGTGCTCTATTGGATTAAGGTCAGGGGACCTCGATGGCCAGTCCATGACGTTGATTCCAGCGTTTTGAAGGAAATTTCGTGTCAACATCGCGGTATGCGGCCGAGCATTATCATGCTGGAACTGTAGACCTGGGCCATGAGCCGCCCTGAAAGGAACGAGTTCAGGGGGTGAGCACCTGGTCGCGGTAAGCAGCAGCTGTGAGGTTTACACGGATGACCAGAAGTCGGGAACGGTTGTTCCCACAGAAAGCACCCCACACCATGCAACTTCCGCCCCCGAATCTGTCGACTTCCTGTACACAACATTGGGCATACCGTTCACGACGTCGTCTCCAGACTCTATGCCTGCCGTCCGCGAATCTGAGGGTAAACCTGGATTCATCGCTAAAGACGACTCGATTCCAGTCTCTCTGGGTCCATCGGAGGTGACGTTGGGCCCACAGCAGACGTTGACGTTGATGAAACGGCGTCAATATTGGCCCACGATATGGACGTCGGGAATGGAGATTGGCAGCCCGCAACTGATTTCGAATGGTCTGTGAGGACAGTCGACCTCTATACATCTCAGCTCTGGTTCGTGTAGCCGGCAGAAATCTGTCACGTAGGTGACGTAGGACGATTTGACGGTCTTCTGCTCGTGACGTCACACGTGGACGACCCGACCTTGGGCGATCAGAAGTGGTGCCAGTTTGTTGTAGACGACCTCGCAAGTCATACACAGTACGACGGCTGCATCCCATTGCTCTTGCGACGTCAATAACTGATCTTCCCGCTTGCAACATGCCAACAGCACGTTCACGTTGCACATTTGACAATCGTGGCATTTCCAGTACCGTTAGAACTGTGGTTTAAAAGTGTTTTTTCAATTCTTGAGGCCAATGCAAACACGTGCATATGAAGAAAACTTCGATGCGAAGATCACGTGATCGACTGCACGTGCAAAACCTGATTTGGCACTAACGTCATTTGCACGAGGAATGGATGGGTTTGTGTGGGTTTTGCTAACGTTTTTCTAGAGTCGAAAGATAGGAGATCCCATTTCGGATACATAGATGTATCATCAGAGAAAAATTATTCATTATTTTTCAAATTACATTTTGTGAAGTTTCTTTTTTGACTCAGTATATATTAGGAAAGAATTACAAATTATACATTTGCCACGATATCACTGACTGACTCACTGAGTTTGGTTTTACGCCGCTTTAAGCAAAATTCCAGCAATATAATAATAATAATAATAATGGATAGCATTTATATAGCGCAAATCTCCGAATATCACGGCGGGGGACACCAGAAATGGGCTTCACTCATTGTACCCATGTGGGGATTCGAACCCGGGTCTTCGGCGTGACGAGCCAACGCTTTAACCACTAGACTACCCCACCGCCCGCCACGATATCAAGGTACACAATCTGGTACTGCCGTTTACGTAGCATTGAATAGAACACACCCAGCACACTCTATAACTCACACAAGATATACAATATATATAGTCATTGTACATATTCAGACAACGTAGTGAGGTTGAATCAGAACTGAAGTGACCTATCTAAATATATGGTGTCCCTATTTTATACCTGCTCCAGCTATAGGAAGTATCGCAGTTACTGATTAAACTGACGATAAAGGTGTTATTGTTAGCTTCAGTTGCTTTATCTCGGTTGTATTGCCTAACTGACGATAAGATTGTTATCGCTAACTTGCGTTACTCTGTCTCGACACAATCATATAATAATGTTTTATAAAGGTATTGAGGGGGCGGTGGAGTAGCCGAATGGTTAAAGCGTTGACTCGTCACGCCGAAGACCCGGGTTCGAATCCCCACATGGGTACAATGTGTGAAGCCCATTTCTGGTGTCCCCCGCCGTGATGTTGCTGGAATATTGCTAAAAGCGGCGTAAAACCAAACTCAGTCAGTCAGTCAGTATAAAGGTATTGAGTATTGAGTAAGTGAGTGAGTTTAGTTTTACGCAGCACTCAGCAATATTCGAGCTATATTGCGGCGGTCTGTAGTAATGGAGTCTGGACCAGACAATCCAGTGAATAGCATGAACATCGATCTTCGCAAATGGGATACGATGACATGTGTCAACCAAGTCAGCGAGCCTGACCACCCGATCCCGTTGGTCGCCTCTTACGACAAGCAAGGGTTACTGAAGATCAATTCTAACCCGGATCTTATTTCACTATGAATAATATTATCTTATCTGTAGCTGACAGCACAATACTTGCCTGCAATGGTGTCATCTATTGTCAATGTGACCCTTTGCAGGCTTACGATAATGTAATGTGGTCATTTGGTTTGTACTACTTCCAATTTCTAGTAACATAAACTGACGTTCAAAAGAAAGTACACACCTGGTGTTTTGGGGATTATTTGAAAAGTGTTGTGATTTTGACTGGCAACTGTGCAATTGGGTACGATATCTGTGGTGTTTTGGCAACATAATAGGAATATCTGTGACTTATATATCACTGTAAAACTCTTTTCAAAACATTTAAGTCGCTTTTTGGAAAGTAATCGAAAAGCACCAGGTGTGTACTTTCTTTTGCACGTCAGTTTATAACGTGAAACATATACTCTTAAATAGAGTAGGGGAACCTGAACTTTCAATTTGTCTAGGAAGTATAAACCTTAACAGACTTTTCAAAGACAGAGATCTTACGAACGCACCGCACCACCATTTCTTTTTATCACCACCCCTAAACACAACACATGGATGTACGTGCACAGCGCAGTAGCCCCACACACGTGCATCGGGTCATTCTTGATTTTTGTGTTTTTGAAGAAGGTCGATAAATTAGTGTAGACCACTAATTTTAGCAATCATCTTGCATTACACAGTTGTTAGTGTTTGTTTCTAGCGGGTTCTTTATTGTTATTGTTTTGTTTGTTTGTTTGTTTGTTTGTTTGAAAATGAAAATCGTACACATGCAAATTTTACGTAATACACCACTCATCTTTCAAGAGCGATTACTGTACAAACAACTATGGTCATAAGGAAGTGCAAGTGGTGATGCACTCTCAAAACATTCATTATTATCATATCAACATTGATATATCTCCTAATTCTTTCAATCGTTAATTAAAAATGAAATTCCTCTACTCTTTTTTTAAGAGTATATTTCTAAACTTCGTATATTTTCCCCATGTTTATATATGTCATGAAACTGCAGAATTGTATGCTAAATACATCATACCCAACAATGCTTCGATTTTGCAGGGTTAAAACATTCTCGTGAATTATTCCACCTAATAATATTCCACAACAAATACTCTGTAGCTATCGGCAATACCCAATTTTGTCTGCCTTTCAAAATAAAGATTTCACCGGTCTTTGATGGCGACTTCATAAAAAGAAACAAGAAATAGGTATGCGATGGTGATGTGTTTTATACGCGTGTCACAGTTGTTGAATGTTATATACTTACTGATAACGCTTATATTTTTGGAGTGAGTGAGTGAGTATGGTTCTACTTTGGTATAAAATAACATTCACTAACTTACTCCACAGAGTGGGTTCGGTGGGTTTAGTTTTACGCTGCTTTTAGAAATATTCCAACAATGTCACGGAGCGGGACAACAGAATTGGCTTCGTACATTGTATTCATTTGGGGAATCGAACCCGGGTTTTCGGCGTGACGAGGGGACGCTTTAACCATTAAGCTATCCTACCGCCCCTATAGTTTTTGGGTCAAATCCATTTTGGAAGTCAAATCAGTTACAGACCAATGGGTCTGAGCAGATGTCATTACAGGTCAGATCAGAACGACCTTTCGCAAAGTTTGACCAAACGACCAATAAAATGCCTTACATAAAATTAGCCAGTCAGAAAGCAGCTTTCGCGAGCCATACGGCATAGGTTTCAAAGTGACAACTTCCATTCTACACTTTGCTTGGAATGTACTGTGATAAAGGTCACGACTGAAAATTTAAACAAAAAGGAATTCTGGAATGTCATATGTCTTGTGCACATACTGTCGTAACTGCGTTCGGGCATCATCAACAATATTGGAGGAAATCTGTCAAATATTGATAAACTGAACTGGAGAACTGAAGTAAATATTCTACCTAAATTAAGGACATACAGGTTGTTTATGTATGTATGTATGTATGTATGTATGTATGTATGTATGTATGTATGTATGTATGTATGTATGTATGTATGTATGTATGTATGTATGTATGTATGTATGTATGTATGTATGTATGTATGTATTTGTATGCATGCATGTATGTACACTAAACGCGAAAAGTAACGTTACCCTCCTTCCTTAATGACGGAGGTACCTATCTTCAGCTGGCGTTGTGATGCGTGGACGTCCACTTCTTGGTCTGTCTACGGTGATCCCAGTCTGTCTGAAGCCCTGAATAAGTCTTATAACCGTGATACGGTGGCATCCGTGGGCGTTGGCAACAGCATTGTATGTCGACCCCATCTGCACTATCTCAATGGCTCTTTCTCTCCCTTCAGCTGTTAATCGTGGCATATTTCTCGTACTTGTGTATCAGATCATGTCTTCTAGGCTCTCTTTATACCCTATAGAATCATTCTGCATGTGAAATGGATGTAAGTATTGTTGGAATATTGCTGCGTTTTGGCGACTGATATTGCTATGTGTAAAATGGAAATGGATTGTCTCTCTCAGTTATGACCGTTCCACGTTGTCATGGGGAGATGCCAGCTCCAGCTCTGCTGTCACCTTGTCCGACGAGGGGTGCTACGCCAAGGAGTGAGGGGTCGGACGACCGTGACTCCTAACTGACCAGACCCGTGAAGGTCTTAGGGCCTGTTCGATTTAGGGCCTGTTTCTATTATTGCAAAACCAGTTTCGCAATAATCGAACAGGCCTTAAGTCTGGGCTACCTGCTGTTTCCAAAGGTGAAGGTCACATAAATCCGCCTGAATCAATACCTGCTGCACACCTTAACACATAGAGCGTATCCCGTTCCGACTGGCGACGGTATTGTTCGCCTCGACAGAGTGGAATGTCACCAGTTAGAATGAATCTTCAGTAACCCATGCTTGTCGTAAGAGGCGACTAACCGGATCGGGTGGTCAGGCTCGCTGGCTTGGTTGACACATCTCATCGGTTCCCACTTACGTCGATCGCTGGATTGTCTGGTCCAGACTCGATTATTTACAGACCGCTGCCATATAGCTGGAATATTGTTGAGTGCGGTGTAATACTAAACTCACTCACTCACCTAACTGACTACGTTACATTCATGTACTGGCACAAGTACATTCAAAGATAAACGCAACACCAGGTTGTATGTTCACATAGGTTTACTCTGCCTCAGTCCATGTTACTACAGCCTTAACACAAAACAGGGTAGACCCATACATAGGCAGATCCAGAAGGGGGGTGCAGGGGTGCGCACCCCTCCTTTTGTCCTCAAAGTTTATTAAATGACCATTGAAACTCGGATGAAAATGACATGTGCACCCTCCCTTTTCTTAATAGTATGCACACCCCACACCCCACACCCCACCCCTTTCTAAAAACGCTGTATCCGCCCCTGCCATAGTGGAAACTGAGTGACGGCGACTGGCTTCCGTCATTTTAACAGCGCGCACCATTCTACTCGTGTTGAAGGTATCTTTTAAATGGTTCGAGCCTGAATTGATCTTGACCACATGTTCCAACCTATCGTTTTGAACTTATGTGTGTCATAACTAGAGAAATACGAACAACACTGATCTTTACTCACCCCGTTTCAGCTTGTCGATTGTTTCTATGTAAGGTACATATGTTTTGTCTCTCATGAGTGGTATTCTGCCCTCTCCTTGTAACTCGGGAAATTCTGTCACCACTGCCCTCCCAACCTTAAAGCACTCGTGAGAACAACCGAAACTCTAAATAAGGAAACTGATGTAATTTTCTAACGGTTTCGGGATGCATTTTTCCTGATGTGAAATTATTTTTCCTCAGTTGAAGTTAAGCAACTTTGTTCACGGAAGTCCTCGGACTGACTGACTGACTGAGTTTGGTTTTACGACGCTTTTAGCAATATTCCAGCAACATCACGGCGAGGGACACCAGAAATGGGCTTCACACATTGTACCCATGTGGGGATTCGAACCCGGGTCTTCGGCATGATGAGCCAACGCTTTAACGGTGACACGGTGACCGTGTTTGGCAGCTTGACACCTGAGAGTTTCTAGTACTTTAGTCCTGCCATACAACGAAGCACACGTAACACGTGTGGTCTCACCTAGCCAAGTGAGTTGGTTCATAAATTGCCTCTGTTCACCCACAGTGAATGGGTACCCGGTGGGATACAGTCATTATGACTGTTAAACTTCCAGCGCCTCACACGCAGCTTGCGTTATCCAGGGTAATAATTTGTTAGCCTTAAGCATGCACAAGTGCGAGGAAACAGGTGCTTTATAAATATCCATTATTATTAATAAATAGCTATTATTATTACTATTATAACGATACCACGATCTAAGCTAAGTGTCCTCCGCCCAAATATTTATCCGGCTGAAGATAGACAATGACTTGGACGTATTCGGTCGTAGAGGCCAAAACTGTTGTTCGGAATACCTCGTTTTTAGATAAAAATACCACATTCCGATTGTCTCGTACTCCTACTCCTCTCTGGTACGTTCTGAATGTTCTGATGAAACGTCGTCCATACGTAAATGTACGGTCACATGCACTGTAAAGGTACAGCGCTGCTCTTTGAGATGGTTGCCTTAGTTACAAGGCCTATATACCACAACTTATATATTAACGTGGTGTGTTGGATATTATCCACAATTAATCGAAATGCAACGGGTCTTTTCTACCTAGCAGCTATATATTTGAGCGGACGCGATACGTTTCATTCAAGGGGAACTGATTAATGGCCTATTCGATTATGCTAAACCGGTTTTGGCTTCGGGAAAACCATGCACTCGATGTCGAAACCTAAAACTGGGTTCTGAAACTTCGAAACCATCTCCGAGGCAGGTTTCGCAGTTTCAGTGTCGCGTTCTCTCACAACAAACATGGCGGAAACGAAAGCGAAAGTTCAGCTGATCCTGGTGGCAAAATAGAGCAGCAGTTTTTGGAACCAAAATAATGATAAAAATCAACTGAGAAAATAGGAAAATATTATTTAACACCCCAGTCTATTGAACATGGCTATTTTATGTAACTTGTATATATATAATTACTTGTAACAATATAATTACATATACGCAAATATTTACCTCCAAAAGCATCTCATCTCTTTATTATTTGTTAATTCACTGATAAAATGAAAAAACATATGCTGTCATCCAATTCGTTCCACATATACAGTAGCTGAGACATTTTTTTTGGTATCCATTTTGAAACCGGATGGTGAAACAATCCACTCGTTGATAAAACTAGAAACTAGTTTCACTTTGAAACCATGTACCCGAAACAAGACACTCGTTTATAACAGGAGAAACCAGTTTCAAAAACCAAAACCAGTTTCGCAATAATCGACCAGGCCTTAAGTCTAGGCTACCTGCTGTTACCAAAGGTGAAGGTCACATAAATCCGCCGCAATCAATACCTGCTGCACACCTTAACACATAGAGCGTATCCCGTTCCGACTGGCGACGGTATTGTTCGCCTCGAGAGAGTGGAATGTCACCATGGCAGTATGGATTATTGAAAGTATACACTAGCCAGTGATCGCACGTCATGGCTGCCTGAATTTAACAAGTACATAGTGGATGTGACATAAAACGCATATACTCGGGAGGCGAAGAGGCGGACGACGGTGGTATGAGGGTGTGTAAGGTAAGACATCAGTTAGTTAACGAGTTAACTTGTAAACATGGAGTGTACAGACGGGGACTTGGTGGGCCACTGAAATATTCTCTCACGGCAATAGTCACTATGATGAATCGTTAGGTGCTGGGTTCAATTTAAAGATATATGTTTCAGTAAAACGTTGTTGAAATATTCATGGAAAAGTTGTCTTGAAAGTTAAGACATTATTCGGAAGTGTTTCGTACAAAGCTGAACGAATGCTGGTTTGGCTCTTCCAGGTTTCCCTAGATTTGTCATTGAATAAACGATATACAATGGATCTGTCTGGATTCGCTTAAGTCGGCGTCGCTGTATTGAGATACCCAGGGTTAATATGTACCCAGTGTGTTGACTTGTGGGTGGACGTGGAACTGTAGCGACCTCGCAGCTCTGTACTGCTCCGTGTTCAGTGTTCCACATCCACTGATCGCTCCCAGTGACTGACTTATTTTAGGTGGGTAGTTTGAGAGAGTTAGTTGTTTAAACCGTGGTGGACAATACTTTAGCAGTAACAAAGCGGATGTAAGGAGAGTCTTGGCTACACATGATCCACCCTTTCGGGTCATGGTTACACACAAATACCCGTCTCACATAGTGCAGCGACACTACCGTCATATATCGGCTCTTATTACAGGCTACCCATGAAGATCCGGGTTAGAGTTGATCTTCAGCAACCCATGCTTGTTGTAAGAGGCGACTCACGGACCGGGTGGTCAGGCTCGCTGACTTGGTTGACACATGTTATCGTATCCCAATTGCGTAGATCGATGCTC
Organism: Haliotis rubra; assembly: GCF_003918875.1. Classification (NCBI taxonomy): domain Eukaryota; kingdom Metazoa; phylum Mollusca; class Gastropoda; order Lepetellida; family Haliotidae; genus Haliotis; species Haliotis rubra. The sequence continues at coordinate 1,623,781 of NW_025767357.1, read as the reverse complement.
ATGCTGTTGATGACTGGATTGTCTGGTCCAGACTCGATTATTTACATACCGGATTATTTACAGGCTGGAATATTGTTGAGTGCGGCGTAAAACTAAACTCACGCATTCACTCATTCACGTTAAGCTGACGCGCCTTGAAATAACACATATATTAACCTTCCCTCAGATAACATTGTCACCCAATGAATGAACCCGAACACATTACATGATAACAGGGAGATATGCAATGTCGTTGCGTGATCAGAGAGAACTATTACAGTCAAAGGCAAGCGGTTAAACACTTCAGTGAACACAGCCGGCCGGGCATAGTTTAACTGGTTCCACCAGAAACACGACAATCGATATATATAGAATTTCAGTGTAAATGTCTACTCAGCCTTGACGAGCCTCAGAACTTGTTTTACAACACTGCCGGTTAGTTTTGAGGTGTTCATGAGTTAGCAACATCGTGAAACACGACAACAATCGGAGATTCATGTCTCACCTGTCAATGAACTTGCAGGTAAAGTGTGTCACGTATTGATCAGTTTCACCTGATAGTCTGTCACATTTTCTGAATGTCCGAATACATTCACAGTGATAGTTTCCGTCACGGGGTCATGCGTTACACATACTCGTTCAAAGATGCCGTTATATTGGTCGTTGCTTTGGCTGTCTGGTTTGTGTGTAGATGTTACAGATGTTGCCATGTCTCTGCGTTGATGTAGATGTAGATGTAGACAGTGTAGTGCCGAGTGTCAAAATGTGGTTTAACAGTGTATGAAATAAGCCCAAAACCCAGCCAGACATCTGGGCTGGTAACTTTAAAACCTTACCAACCCAGGAGACATTTCACCAGTCAGTGCCAGTGGGCATGTTATCGGAATAATTTTTTTCACCCGTCCATCGGGCTGGCTAGCTGTAAAATTATAACGTCTGGCAGAAATCTAGCTCGTCTCGGGCGGTCGGACGGGCCTTATTCAATATACTGGTTTAGGTGTTAAATGACTTTAAAGGGGTACCGTGACCCAAACAACGTACTTGACTCACTGCTTACTTTTTCATATTGTTTTAAGGATAGAACCAACAGTCACTCACTCACTCATTGAAGGGGACATCTAAAGATCGGGCCATGAAAGTTCGATGAGTTTAAATGGATAGAACAGGGATATACACTGTATCTACCATAGTACAACTTTACAGTCTCATAGCTACAGCTTGTGGTGGTTAAACAAATATGTTGCTCAATGTGAAGCCATTTTCCCATACTACCACCATAATTTCTATCAGATATAAGGGCGGTGGGGTAGCCTAGTGGTTAAAGCGTTGGCTCGTCACGCCGAAGACCCGGGTTCGAATGTGTGAAGCCCATTTCTGGTGTCCCCCGCCGTGATGTTGCTGGAATATTACTAAAAGCGGCGTAAAACCAAACTCAGTCAGTCGGTCTATCAGATATGGTCCAGCGTCACCAATGTTTCATGATGTATATTTAAATTTATTATATAGTAGTATAGGTACCAAAACACCACTTCATACTGTCTCACATCGTAGTAAATGCTCTGCTCAAAGTGAAGCCTCTTGATGTTTCCAAGGCTGTGAGCAATGATGAAGTGTTCAGTGACTTCTAGCGACGACTGACGTCATACTTTGTTTGGTTGGTTGGTTGGTTGTTGTGTTACGTTGCACTCAGGAATATTCCCGCTATATGTCGGCAGTCTGTGAATAATCGAGTCTGGACCAGACAATCAAGTGATGAAGAGAATGGACATCGATCTATGCAATTTGGATACGATGACATGTGTCAACCAAGTCAGCGAGCCTGACCACCCGATCCCGTTAGTCGCCTCTGACGACAAGCATGGGTTACTGAAGATCAGTTCTAACCCGGGCTGTGTCCATGTCGCGGGTGTGTCATGCCTTGGGATAAACCTGTTCCATGTAATAAATGCTCCTTTGCTAGCTTTCCCGACTTCATACCGTTGATAATGTAGATAATGTCTGGTGTTGCTGATGTCAGAGTCATTCCGACAGGAATTGTCTACAAGGCTCCTCTAGTCTGTCTCATTGTCCCTGAACCACATTATTTTCTCATCTGCTCAGCCCTCCTTGCAATACTAAAGCCCTAAATGAAGCAAGTCTAGATTTCCCCAGGCTCTTCTTCTCCCTTCTCACTGTGGCTCTTTTTCAGTTTAAGGGGAATTGTTTGATTCCATCACAATTATATAGAGACTCAGTGTTAGCCTGAGTCTTCCCTGACAGTGTTACTTACTACCGCCCACATCATTACGGTACCACATCGTTACGAAGCGACCATTCCTAGTGTTGTAGAAATATTTCATACCAGGACGAAATCTCTCAGCTAGAAATGTTGAACCAAGGACGAAATCACTCAACTAGAATTATTTGAACCACGGACGACTGACTGACTGAGTTTGGTTTTACGCCGCTTTTAGCAATATTCCAGCAACATCACGGCGGGGACACCAGAAATGGGCTTCACACATTGTACCCATGTAGGGATTCGAACCCGGGTCTTTGGCGTGACAAGCCAACGCTTTAACCACTAGGCTACCCCACCGCCACGGACGAACTCGCCCTAATAGAAATATTTGAACCAAGGAAGAAATCTCTCAATTAGAAATATTTGAACCACGGACGAACTCGCCCAAACAGAAATATTTGAACCAAGGACGAAATGACTCAACTAGAAATATTTGAACCAAGGACGAAATCTGTCAACGTTATATGATCCAGGGAGTGATTCTCCTACGCCTGACAAAGGAAAGTATACCGTTGTGTTTGGTGGTGGTTGAAATAGAACAAATATGAATTGTTATACCATGACCTTGGTGTATGTGACATGGGTATCATTGTACACGATCTATCCTAAGCGCACAGTGTTTCCATGACTACTGTCACCCCAGTAAAGTACATACATACTAGGGCTGTGCAATATTACCGGTAAACCGGTATATACCGGTACAGTATCTCGCGATACGATTATCGCGATATGGTTCGGATTCTGCAATATATTGGGTCATCCAGAGTTAGCTCCATTTGAATTAAAGTATGACCAGAAATTATTGAGAATTTTAGGAATATGTTTAATTGGATTTCTAGTATAAACAACCTTTACCAGCTATCGAGTGCTTGGTTTCATTCAAGAGAGACAACTCCGTTAATCCTTTTTCATTAGTTTGTATTTACAAGTATTTAATGTTGTTATTTGTTGGCCATTTAAAAACCACCTTTCATTTCTTGCTAAGCGCCCTCCCCTTCTAAAAACAACAATATTTGTCTTGTCTAAATTTACTTTTAGACCTGAATATTCAGTGTAATTATGTAGAATATTAAGTTGATTCTGTAAGCCTGGAATTGTGTCAGATATAAGAACAACATCATCTGCAAACATAAGTAACATGATTTCTAATAAGTCTGAAAATAACTGCACTCCATATTTACCATATCTAGATATGTCGTCTGATAATTCACTAATGAAAAAGTAAAACAATAAAGGACTAAGAACACAACCTTGCTTTAAATCAATTGGACAGTCAAAATACTCAGTATATCCGTTATCACATCTAACAGAAGCTGTTACCGAGCCTTAAATACTCATTATAGCAGATATCATTTTCCCATGTGAACCAGATTTGAATAAGCGCGTATATAACTTAGAATGGTCAATTGAATCGAAGGCTTTTCTAAAATCAATTATGAGCAACATATGATTTTTTCCTTTTCTTAATTAGACATTTTCTATAACACCATGCAAAGTAAAAATATGATCAATCGTAGAGTACCCTTGTCTAAAGCCTGCTTGTGTTTCGGGAACTTTACTCCATATATTTGCCCAGTTCGTGATACGGACATTTACGTGTGTGTGCTAGATCCAACATTCATATCTGCAGTATGATGTGCCCGATGTTTTAGTTATTCCATGTTCTATTGTTGCAATTATCAAACGAGGAGCAGTTTGGTGTATATCTCGATCGATCTGTATACAGTTAACCACCGAATATATACTCATGGAAACGAATAGAGGAAAACATGAAAGTACAAGTGTTCCTTTATATATTTCCATATTTTCACCCAAAGCGCAATACAAAGCATGACAAGAAACCCGGAAAAGAGTATAGGAACACTATCGTGTGATCCTTTATTTGTTTCCATGAGTATATGACTCGGGTCATTAGGTTCGGGTAACTGTGGCAAGTGAATTGTGATGTATAGTAAACAGTCCACCTGGGTCGCGACAGACACAAAGCCTTAGACCGCCTCCGTGGTGTAGTGGTTAGAGCGTCCGCCCGGAGTGCGGAAGGTCGCGGGTTCGATCCCCGACCGCGTCATACCAAAAGACGTTAAAATATGGTACTTGTTGGTCCCTGCCTGGCGCTCGGCATTAATGGGTACAACAAGGACTGGTCGGCTCGGAGTCAGTATAATGTGTCTGAGTGGGGTATTCATGCTTCACTGCGGCATGGTATCTCAGTGGGCTAGCACTATAAAACCAGCTTAAGTCTGGGCTAGTACAAGCAGCCGCACATACACATACACACGCATGCACGTCGTCATATGAGCGAAATATTCTCAAGCACGACGTTAAACCCAATTCCACCACCACCACCACCACAAAGCCTTAATGTAAACACTCCAGTCACTGAAGCAAACGGACTCCATACACTTAGTTATTGTTTTGTGTGTTGCAGGCCGATGTTCCTTGTCAGCATTTTACGCTGGATGTACTCTGACCACACGCCTAGACCGCCATCTAGGATTCTGCTATTAAATATATGTAAGTATATATGTACATATGCATGGATTTTCAAATCTGTGTGTGTTCCAGTTATATATTCGTGTATTAGTGGGGTGTGCGTTTCCCTTTTCTGTATATCTTTGAATTATCTGTCTACTAGTGGAAGCCTGCTATTGTTTCCCGTCTATCTGTTTTATTGTTCACAGATGACTGACAAACATAGTCTGACCACCTATCTAAATATCTCTGTCCGTCTGTCCACTATTGTCTGTCTGTCAGCCTACCATTGTCTGTCTGCCTGTCTACCATTGTCTGTCTGCCTGTCTACCATTGTCTGTCTGTCCGCTATTGTCTGTCTTCCTGTCTACCATTGTCTGTCTGTTCACTATTGTCTGTCTGTCTGGGGGTGGGGGGTCTGTCTATCTGTCAGCCACCTTGTGTCTGTCTTTCTGTCTACCATTGTCTGTCACCCTGTCGACAATAGTCTGTCTATCATTAACTGTGTGTCTGTCACCCAGCTGTTACATCTCTTCATTGCAACCTTTCTTATCGATTTCGGAAATTTAGTCTTTCTCGGAAAATATCTCTTAGGGAGCAAGAGGTAATTACCAGGGCAACCTACATATCTAGATATACCTGAAGGCTGTAATCAATCACGCGTTCCGGTAAAATTCCAAATCTGCATCAGTGAGCACGGCTCATTGACAGTGGCCACAGGGCGCTCATTTAAAGCACTGTTTAATCCCAAACCTAAACCTACATTATTATTCATAAAATTCTAGTAGTATAACATTGGAGACTTGTGCAGAAAGGGTGTTCTGTTGTGACGTAATCAGGTCACGTGGTACCTTCAATCCTCCAGTCAGTTTGTACTCTAGTTTCATGAACCTCATAGTCAATACACGCTGTTCCTCGAGGTCTGTTCTTAAACGCTTTAAGATCGATAATGATTGATGGGTTTGTAAGCGTCTATAATCTGATTCAAACCTGGCTAGCTATTCTCGAAACGTTCGTAGCCCTACGAACTTCTTAAGCCCATTCTTAACACATTGGCTACGATCAAAGTTAAGAAGTCTTAGGGCTGCGAAAGTTTCGAGAATAAGGCCCCAGATCTTAGTGCGCTACACCGTAGGACATTTCATTACAGTTCACGTGACAACGACCAATCAGAGCGTCGGTTACGAGATCACGAAAGCTTGCAATACGAATGATTTTCGAATTCTGCGACTTTGGAAAGGTCAGCTCGGGCTGCATTCCGAATGCCACACAACGTATATAGGTCATTGAGAATTTCAGATGCCCTCGACAATTACTGACAAATAAACTCGCTCCTCTTCAGTTCAGTTTTCTAACTGAATCGAGGACCTTGTCAAAATATTTTCAAAGTGTAATTTTGAATTTAAATCCATTTTGAATATGGTCCTTCTGACGAATTCTACAATCGGATATCTTCAGCTATGTGGAGTGGCTGTATCAAGGACCCATATCTTTTTTTTTTTTTTTTTTTGTTTAACGCCACAATCAGCAATGTTCCAGCTAAATGGCGGTGGTCTGTAATTAATCGAGTCTGGACCAGACAATCCGGTGATCGACATCATGAGCATCGATCGACGTAAGTAGGATACGTGTCAACCAAGTCAGCGAGCTTGACCACTCGATCCCGGTTGTCACCTCTCACGACCTCGGCGCGCTGGAAATCCAGGTTCGGTTTTCTTCGTGGGCAGAATGTATAATGCCAGTTTCACTTATATGCCAAGATATTGCTTGGGAAATTTTGCAAGGGCCATGCCTCATCCTGTTCTAAGCACTATCTTGCTTTCTGGTTCTATGCGTCAGTTGAACTCATTAAATAGAAGGGCGGTGGGGTAGCCCAGTGGTTAAAGCGTTCGCTCGTCACGCCGAAGACACGGGTTCGATTCTTCACATGGATACAATGTGTGAAGCTCATTTCTGGTGTCCCCCGCGTTGATATTGCTGGAAATTTTGCTAAAAGCGACGGACTCACTCATTAAATATATTAAAGTAAACATTACATTGCAATTCATACGTTCTTTCGTAATTGTTTGTTTGCTTTTACGTTCCCTGTCTCCAGCTATTCGTTAACGGAAAGACGGAATAGGACTTTCCACCTTACGATTAAAGATCGACGGCTCCCTTTAACAACACATCTTTGAAGTAACCTTGGGATAGGTGAGGTGAAATTGGGTTTAACGTCGTGCTTGAGAATGTTTCGCTCATATGACAACATGCATGCGTGTGTAGGTGTATGTGCGGCTGCTTGTACTAGCCCAGACTGAAGCTGGTTTTATAGTGCTAGCTCACTGAGATACCACACCTCAGTGAAGCATGAATACCCCACTCAGACACAGTATACTGACTCCGAGCCGACCAGTCCTTGTTGTACCCACCCTGGGATAGGACTTCGACTAGTTTGCTTCGACCAGTTACCAACAGTCACGCTGTCAGTGTGAATATTCCAGTACTGACTAATGATACAATCGAAACATGCATACGATCTTAACTGCAACCTTCACGACAGCTATATCGGCAAGTTGATATATATGTTCTAGAGTAACACCCTTTGTATTCAAGGTGAAGGACACTTGTCAAGATATATACACAATGGTCACTCTCTCTCAGACAACGAAATAAACTGACGTAAAAAAAAAGTACACACACGGTGCTTTGGGATTATTTTCCAAGCAACAACGTAAATTTTTTGAAAAATGTTTTAATTGTGTGTCACATAACGTGCCCATCGCACATGGCCTGGTTTAGCTAAGAAGGCACACCTGTAGAATACAGCACCACAAACTTTACAAATTACATCACAATACCTTATCACGTAATTTATGAAACTTTGTTTGCAAAAAAAATGTTCTGTGACGTCAAACTATTTCTGGGTTATCGAGTCTGCCTATGTAAAGCCAAGCGCTGTGAGGAGTTTGCGTGCTAAACATAGACGTTACTACTCAATGGCTTTGCTAATCCAATGTTCTGTCGTCTCTATACCCATTGTCATTGAGTACGCCAAGCGCTGCGAGGAGTTTGTGTGCTAAACATAGACGTTACTCCTCAATGGCATTGCTAATCCCATATTTCGAGACACAAATGATATAAATGGCAGAAACTAGGTAAGTGTATTAGTCAGTGGAATGTGTACTTAGATTACACAGTGTACAATACTGTTGGCGATATAAACCATCAGATCCTGTTTGTGGACCCAGTCAGTTCGAAACACCCGTGTGAGTACGGCCAGGGATTTTGTTTTTATGTAGTACATGGAGACGAAGTGTGCTTCCCGTATATACGAAATCAATACTCCTGTTGCTGGGCAGTGAGTATCGATTTACTGTCAATAATACTGTGTAGCCTGAACAACAGATCTGTTTGCGTGTCAGGAGTATGGTATGGTATGGTATGGTATGGTATGGTATATGTGTGTGTGTGTGTGTGTGTGTGTGTGTGTGTGTGTGTGTGTATATAATATATATAAATATATATTTAGAGATATAGATATATAGAGATAGAATAATTACCACATGTCATAGCACATGGATCATTTCAATATCAAATGTTCTCGTCACGATATGGCTGAAATATTGCTAAATATTAACTCACTCACTCACTCATAGCACATGGGGATACGCACTCAATCGTACAGGTCATTTCGATCATAAGGAGTAATCAGCAGTGACAGAGGGCATGTATCCGCATCTCTGGGGGGTGGGGTTGTGGTTGAATGTATTGAGCTGAATGCCACATCAATTGGACGGACCAAACCTAGGCTCTAGTAATTTTCGAATACTCAGTGCCATTTATAAAGTGGTCAGATGTAACATATATTATATTTGGGATTACACTTTCTCAGTAATTTTCTAGGACTTTTGTTCGATTAAGTTGCATCCGAGATTCGAGCCCACACTCTCGGAGTAAGACACCAAATCGCCAGCGAAGTCAGCCATCTAACCCACTCAGCCACCTCGGTTTCCAGCCTAACGCTGACAGCATGGGTTCGAATCCTGGATGGGACTCAGCCCAACAAAAGTGGTGTTTTTTTCTTATGAATCGAGATAACGTCTAGACCTTGTTGTGTGACGTAAACCAGAATTTCAGAAAGTTTTCAGGATTCCAACCGAGTCGTTGTGTACCGTTGTGGAGGGGACTCAGTCACGGGGTTGGATCAGAGAGCTGGAAAACCCGACCCCATGTCTCTTGCGGGGCATGATGGCAGGTGTGCGTTACATGGAAGCGATTTGGGTCTGTGTGACGGGTCAGGCGTGACGAACGAACGCTTTAACCACTAGGCTACCGCACCGCCCCAGGTTGTTCATGCATAATTGAAGTAGCATCTATCGACCACGTGGGAAATGATCTGCATATCGTTCTCTCACAACGCCCTGTCCTCCCCGCAACTCTACGGGAACCCGGCAATGTTCTTACTGAAGATGTGGAGCAATCTCCCCTTGCCCTGATATTCAGATACTCGTTATGAGCATGAGGCGACTGACCCAGGCTCTGATTCGCATCAGTTGAATCACTTGCGACAATGAGGGGCTTTTTGGACAATGAATGTGGTTTTTTTTATTTCAAATGGTCATGGCCGGTTTTGTTTACACACAAACTCCTAACAGCACTTGGCTTATTCAATGGCGATGCGTATAAAGACGACAGAACACCAAGAGGAGCTTAGGCACACTCGACCCAGTAACTGTCTGACGTCACCGAGCATTGTTTTTCACAAAGTGGTGCAGGGTTTGTAACATATCGCAATTTTTCACAAACTACGTCATAAGGTATTGTACTTTGTCGGTAATTTGTAAATGTATGCCGGTTGCAGGGTACATGCCGACGGCTAAGCTATGTTTGAAAGTAGATTTGCCCCGTGACTTCGCATATCGCAATCATACTTTATTACCTACGATATCCTCGCGGCTCTCGCTCGGGCAACAACATATCGGGTATGACATGATATAATATCCTCTATACGATACCTACGAGGGCGAACGAGGTTCATATTTTTCATACGATGCCCTAGGTCAAAATATCACTTTGTCATGGTGACGTGACGTCATGAACAATGCTATGCCGTCACGTTTCTTCTGTGACGTTGCTTTCTACATGCGGCGACGGCGGGTAGACAACCTATGTTTGAAAGTAGATTTGGGTTATTTTCCTAAATTTGACGACTTCGGTAATAAACAGAATATTATATGAGTGCCCATATCATACTATGTTTACGACACTCGTGCCTAAATATCGGTATATCCCTCGCTCTCGCTCGGGAAATACAACATTTAGGCACTCGTGTCGTAAACATAGTACGACATGGGCGTTCATATAATATCCTCTATATACAAGGTGGCGAGCGCAAAGGGAGCCGGGAACCAGCTTACAGGGTCCCAATCCTCAAACTTTTCATTTCATTTATATTGATTGTGACGACATAGCCGTAACACGTGGCAGGAAGAGAAAGCGTTCGTAACGTTACCTGTCGTAACTGTAGGCCTATAGTATATCATAGGCTTACGAATGTCGTAGCTCTACGAACGTTTTGCGGATTGGGACACTGAATTCTAAAGGTAGACCGCACAGGACAACCGACTTTTCTTCCTGAACATGGTTTTGTGCATCGTTATCGTTGGGTATTTCAATCGATACACACAAAATGACGGTTTACCTTTTCAAGTGGGGATCCTTTACAAACTGTGAGTAGTATATAATCGGAACATGCGTTTTAAGTTAATTTTTTATTTCGAGACAAGCTGGTCTGAATACTTCGCTCACTACCGACAAGAACGCTCGAAGCTGATAAGCTGATAAGAGGTTCAGAAAACAGTATTTTCATAAGATTGCCTGACACACCACACGTACGTTACATAACATAACAGGTAAGTTAAACGGCGGTTCATTGTAGTCTCATTTGCTCCTCATGTCTTCACTCACTAATTCACCGGTTCACTCACTCAAGTGTGTCTTCATTCGCTCTGCCATTCACCGACTCACTCATTCAATTATGTCTTCACTCACTTATTCACGCAACCCTAACGGGGTCCCAGTAACCGACTGAAAAGGGGATCGGGTGATTTTGATGTGTGATCTGTTTTTCTTAATTGCTGTCTATGCTGTGAGTCACGGGTTTGTCTGGTTCAGACGCCGCTGTTCACATAAGGCCGTGAGTTAGCTGGAATGTTGTCTTGTTAACGGTTATAATTAGACCTTACTTAGTTGCTCATGTTATCAGTCATTGGTTTGCTGGCCCACGCTCGGTTATGAACGCAAAGCAGCTGATATCAGAATACCGCAGTCTGGTTAGCGGTTAGTATTCAATTCACAGTCTGGGTCAACACGTTGTGAACCAAGTAAAAAAACAGATATGTTTGTTTAAGTGTAATATCTCCCCAACCCAACCCAATACAATCCACCCCAACCCCTGCAAGCTTACTTGAGACGTGGGCGGTGGGGTAGCCTAGTGGTTAAAGATTTCGCTCGTCACGCCGTAGACCCGGGTTCGATTCCCCATATGGGTACAATGTGTGAAGCCCATTTTTGGTGTCCCCCGCCGTGATATTGCTGTAATATTGCTAAAGGCGGCGTAAGACTAAACTCACTGACTCGCTCAGTATTCAACCGACGCATAAAGCCGTGTTTCGCAGCCTGATTCCTGAGAGTTTCTAGGACTACAGTCCTGCCCACAACGAAGCACATGTGATGCATGTGGTCTCACCTTAGGCAAGTGAGTTTGTTCAAATTGCCTCTGTTTACCCAGCAGAAAATGGGTACCCGGTGGGATGAAGTCATGTGACTATAACTTTCTAACGCCCAGCTTGGGTTATCCGGGGTAATAAGAATCAGATTCTGATTAAGAGCCGCGAGCAATCACTTGGTGTTTGGAGACTGTGCGCTACATAGAAGATGACTTATTATTATTATTATTATTATTAAAGTTATTAACATGGAGTCGCGTTATAACGGGGATGCTGCTACTCAAGTCCACAAGTCCACCTTAATCAGTTGTTACTTTTTCTATTGCATGTATAAGGATGGTGTACCGGCAATGCGTGAAGTACCTGAGAAACGTCAGACAGAAGAAGCGTCAAGTGCTCAGGTGTCAGTGTACCCGTCTCCGGTGGCTGTTTCTATGGTTACGCGCGAGGCCACGCCAGATCCTTGCAGTGCTATGTATACTCACACTCCTTCACCTACATTTGAGAGTCTTACCACAATCCATGGGGTACTACAACAAGCCATGTTACCTCAGTCGAGAGGAGATCAACAATATGAAATATATGCTCACACAAGTCACTGCGGCATTTAATAAACAAAACGTGACGTATTGGTTGGACTATGGTACGCTGTTGGGGGTCTGGAAAACAGGGGAGATAATTCCATACGACGGCGACATTGACATTGGGAGACATTTCACAGGAATCACAGCTGACTCGCTTATGATCCAAGAAGCACAGAAACAATTGAATCAATACAATGTAATAATCAACAACTTCCAGGCCAAGTATAAAGGAAGCACATCAGATTTATTTAGATGGGAGACCTACGGAAACACGACCAAAATGCTCAGAAAGTGGTACCCGTTTGTCGAACACTTTGGCACCATTGAAGCTATAGCCAATTATTTCATGCCTTCGGAAATACCCTATGACGTCATATTTCCTACAAGGGAGCTAACCGTGTACGGGGTAAAGATGAAGATTCCCAACAAGCCCCTATACTTGCTCAAGAACCGTTATCCATTAACTTGGTTTATATCATTTCCATATAAATGGAAATGTTTCTTTGAGTCAAAGCCAAGCTGAAAACTGTACGTTTAAAACCTTGACTGGATCGCAGAAACGCAACCCAATTATGAGGAGAAAGGTAAAGATTGTCAGCGGGTCATCTTTGAGTTGTCCATCGCGAGTGATATGTCTTCGCCTTGTCCCTGCCTCAGCATTAGAAGCGGGTGTTTTTGCAACCAACGGGACAGGGGAACATGGCTGATATACCAAAGTGGTTGCTTCGTCGGCCGTCCCCGGGTTTTTCCAGATATAACATGAAATGTTCTTTTCCCCTAAACCATTCCGAACATTTCCGAAATTTTGCAGGAATTTGACATTTGTTCTCAAAGGCGAGAGGTTATGGATGTCAACTTCTTTATTTTGTATTCCTCAAAAGTTGAAATCCATAAAGTCTCGCCAACATGTGTATCACGTCTAAATGCCGTTCAAAGAATTTGTTCTGAAGTTGTCGGCAGTAATATACGTTCCAGAATACAGAAATGTACCCAAACCAAAATGAGAATAGAGACCAGGGCCTAGATTTTCGAAGCTCTCTTAGCGCTAAGACAGTCATAAGTGCCATACATTAACATTAACTTACGACTATATTAGCGCTAAGAGAGCTTCGAAAATCTAGGCCCAGGGTCCCGATTCACAAAACGTTCGTAAGCCTATGATAAACTATAGAATTACGACAGGTCGTAACGTTACGAGCGTTTTGTGGAGCAGGACCAAGGGTCACTATCCATAGAGCGTTCGTAGCGCTACGACATTCGTAAGCCTATGATAAACTACAGAGTACGGCAGGTCGTAACGTTACGAACGCTTTGTGGATTGGGACCCAGGGCCCCTATCCATAGAGCGTTCGTAGCGCTACGACATTCGTAAGCCTATGATAAACTACAGAGTTACGGCAGGTCGTAACGTTACGAACGCTTTGTGGATCGGGACCCAGGGCCCCTATCCACGGAGCGTTCGTAGCGCTACGTCATTCGTAATTCTATGATAAACTATAGAGTAACGGTACATGCTTTACAGACAGTTTTATGTATGACCCTCGTGCATTCATCTGCATAAAGTTTGCAGTAGGTTCCCCCAAGCTAGTCGAAAAATTCATCTTCGATGTAACCATATATATATATATAATAGGGTGAGTGTTTTAAGTGAATCTAAACTTTTGATGGTTAGTATATTTCTCAGGAGAGACAAACAGGGTATACTTTTGCACTTACATTTTATTTTACATGCGTTCCCTAACAGTGTGGTGTCCGTGACGTGCTAACGACAGAAGATCTTGACAAGAGCGATCGGACGTCGAATCAAATAAACCCCAAAAGAGTCCAAAACAATATTTGCCTAAAAACACCACAAAAAAAACTTGGCTTAGATTTTTGAAGTTCTCTTGGCGCTAAGATAGTCGTAAGTGCCATACGTTAACATAGACTTACGACTATCTTAGTGCTCAGAGAGTTTCGAAAATCTAGGCCCTGGCATCTGATGCAGGTATAAAACAATCTGTCAGCTACTGGACGAGCTGCTGAGGAGTTCAGGGTAAACTGTGTCTTTTTGAAGGTATCTATTATGAGATATGTTCCATAAGTCACGTGACCTATGAGTCTAGACGATTGCTTATCCCGATGAGTCTACATATGTGTGTGGATATATACCAAATCCACTGATCCTTGCGTTTCAGATCATCTCACAAGAAACGAATGAAATCATTGAAAGTAATTATAAACTTTATCAAAACTGCCTAAGTCCCAAACCCAGCTATGATATCCGCATCAGATGCATGGAACAACCATTTCTTCTGTGTTTCATCTTAACCCCAAACATGGATGTTTATTATCTTTTGAATGGCATTTTATGGTACAAATACAGTAAGCCTGCCATATGAAACATATGTACATCCCATCCCGTTTGGATTAGTGAGTGAGTGAGTGAGAATGGTTTTACGCCGCGTTTAGCACTATTCCAGCAATATCACGACTGTGGACACCAGAAACGGGCTTCACACATTGTACCCATGTGGACCATCAAACCCGGGTCTTCAGCGTGACGAGCTCTATGTACATGATGTTTATATTTAATATATTTAATGAGTGAGTCCGTCGCTTGTAGCAATATTCCAGCAATATCACGACTGGAGACACCAGAAACGGGCTTCACACATTGTTCCCATGTGGAGAATCAAACCCGGGTCTTCAGCGTGACGAGCGAATGCTCTAACCACTTGGCTACCGTCCGGATTAACATATGTCTGAACATTAATATCAGGGCAAATGATGGTGCATCCCTAAGTCTATTCAACAGCCTTATAAACACTACATGAAATTTGTCATATTTTAACCCATTGTCGATGTCATATTTTTCTAAAATATATGTTTAAACCTGCCAGAATGAACGAAGTTGGAACATATATTTTCTTGAATAAATACACACATAAAAGACATCGTTGGTGTTTATTTTTTGAAAAGTCAGAAACGTATGTATACGGAGTATGCAGAAATGAGTGAGTGGTGTTTTACGCCGCTTTTAGCAATATTCCAGCAATACCACGTGGGAGACACCAGAAATGGGCTTCACACATTGTACCCATGTGGGGAATCGAACCCAGGTCTTCGACTTGACGAGCGAACACTTTAACCACTCGGCTACTCTTCTGCCCTGGTTGTGCAAAAAACTGCATGACATTATTATCACAGTGGGGGACTCCAGAAATGGGCTTCACATATTGTACCCATGTGGGGAATCGAACCCGGGTCTACGGCATGACGTAAAAACGCTTTAACCACTAGGCTACTCCACCGCCCTCTTCTCAAGCAATCTTGCTGGGTGAGGTGAGGTGAAATTGGGTTTTACGTCGTGCTTGAGAATATTTCGCTCATATCACGACGTGCATGCGTGTGTATGTGTATGTGCGGCTGCTTGTACTAGCCCAGACTGAAGCTGGTTTTATAGTGCTAGCCCATTGAGATACCATGCCGCAGTGAAGCATGAATACCCCACTCAGACACATTATACTGACTCCGAGCCGACCAGTCCTTGTTGTACCCATTAATGCCGAGCGCCAGGCAGGGACCAACACGTAACATATTTTAACGTCTTTTTGGTATGACGCGGTCGGGGATCGAACCCGCGACCTTCCGCTCTCCGGGCGGACGCTCTAACCACTACACCACGGAGGCGGTCTCAGTCCTGCTGGGGGGGGGTAGTAGGGAGATATTACACTAAAATAAAAATATGTTGGTTTCTACTTGGTTCACAACGTATAGACTAAACTGTGGATTGACGCGAAGTAGCGAGGGATAGTTTGTCCAATTGCTCACAAAGCAAAACCTCGAGTGCGAAATCGATTTAAGTTTGAAGCGCTATTTAAATTATCAGTCCAAGTGTCGGGCGAATATGTGTTGTCTGATAGACTGAGGGTGACATGAGTTTGTAAGGACTATCAGGCCAGATGTAACAAAACACGGCTGAGTGGGTAAGCATCCCCATTTTCTAATCCCGCTGAGCATTATACGAGTATGTATGAGCGAAAACCGCACAGGCGCGTAGCAAGCCAATTCTTTCGTGTAAGCCCGATAGGTTGCAAAGCTTTATATTTAGATAGTATTGAGGGCTTGTCTAACTTTCACGGTGATCTTTACTAAAAACATGTGTAAGCCCGGGCTTTTTTCATAATGGTAGCTACGCCCCTGTCGCAAGATGCAAAAAACAGTCGACCAAACACAGCTTGTTTTCAACTCAACATTTTATAACGTCTCAGTGTTAGCGTGTTTCACGTGTACCATGCAGTCCTCCACATAAGCAAAATCGAGGTACACTGTACCTGGAAGAAATACTAAAGTGATGTATGCACATCAATAGCAAAACGACCAAAAACATGGCACGACTCACTGAAGAACAACGAGCAATTGCAGCTGGTAGCTGCATCAACAGAATCACTCACTTGAGTTTAGACAGACCTCAACACCCATCACAAGACAGCGAGAAGACTGACACCTCCTAACATCGCACATCATCAGGGGCCACGGCATCAGCGACTTGTGTGAGTCGACAGACAGGAACCAGAAGACCGCTTGCAGGTATCTGCAACATGCCTTGCAGAGGGACATCACTGACCAACCGGCATCGTCAGACAAGATTCTGACGTGACAGTCGTTAGACAGATTGTCCGTCCGTCGTTAGAAATTACTCGATTGGCCAAGATTTCTGTTTTCGGGTGAGATTAGGTTCTGCATCTCCATGAATGAAGGAAGAACAAGATCCTACAGTTGTAGAGGGGAACGCCAACTTTGCCTTTGCATTCATGGTAAGGGGTGACATCTGTGACAGTAAGAAAAACAAACTACAAATCATTGTGGTAATCCAAAATTTCTGACCAGACCAATTGTGCGACTATTCCTACGAGGAACCATTTTCCAAAAGGACATCATCAGATCCCCATTGCACGTCTTTGTCAGTATTCTTCATTTCATCCAGAATCATTTCCACGTCAATCAGGGTTGATATCCTGATAACATTTACATTACATTGGCCATCCATTCATGCAGAGATTTACAGGACCAAATTTATTAGCGCGTCCAGAGTCCCAATACTTTTGTAAAAATTCCAATCAAGTGACAATAAGTTATCACTGAGTTTGCTACTAGCTAGGTTATGATATTATTTGCAATTTAATTACTGTAACAATGTGATGATCATGATACAATAATAACAGTATAAATAATAATATTTAAGTGTCTCGGACCCCCATTTTGTTGTCCAGGACCCCTGAAAATAAAGAGTATGAGTCCCAGGGACCCTCAAATACAGGACTCCATGTAAATCCCTGCATTAATGGCCTGGCCTTTCGGTAGGGAGGCCTACAATAGGATTCCTTTGGAATATATGAAAGCTGAAACCAGTATCTTGACAGCTTTGGGAAAACCATGTGTTTTCAGTGGAGAAGATGTTAGATGTTTCCAAAGACTTGGTTCCTGTTGAGTCTCTGTCCGATAGTGGTACACTAGACTCATTCATTATTACATATTGCACGGGGGCGGTGGGTAGCCTCTTGGTTAAAGTGTTTGCTCGTCGTTCGATTCCACACATGGGTACAATGTGTGAAGCCCCTTGCTGGAATATTGAAGCCTAAACCCAACTCACTCACTCACTCACTCACTCACTCACTCACTCACTCACTCACTCACATATCGCATGGATGACTTATGCATCGATCTTTCAGTTGAAAATAGTACGTATTTGTAAAAAATCTGTTAACAGAGAATACCTAGTAACTTGAATTGGGCCTATAAGAATTGGAAGTATTGTACTGAATGCATGTTAAGGATGTACTAGACATTCTCGTAGACTCAGAACTACACAGACACCCTTCATATCGATACTTCAGCAATATTCCAGCAATATCACGGCGGGGGACACCAGAAATTTGCT
The DNA here is from genome assembly GCF_003918875.1 of Haliotis rubra. Lineage (NCBI taxonomy): Eukaryota > Metazoa > Mollusca > Gastropoda > Lepetellida > Haliotidae > Haliotis > Haliotis rubra. Next base: position 1,605,832 of record NW_025767357.1, on the reverse strand, counting down.
TCACACATTGTACCCATGTGGGGATTCGAACCCGGGTCTTCGGTGTGACGAGCGGACACTTTAACCACTAGGCTACCCTACCGCCTCTCTTTTTACCGATACTATCAGTCTGATAAATCAATACCATAAACTTGGTATTCCGATCTGATGACACCGCAAATGAGTTCTCTTTCTGTGTTTGAAAACTAGTATGCGACCGGACAGTTTAGAGGTTGGTTGCCTACGTTCGAGTGATAATGGCAGCAAGTCATTTGGCACTTTATCACAAATAGGACGGTGTAATTCTGAACTGCATTTAAAAGTTGTCAAAAGTATTGTAAACAAAAATGCATTATATTCCATTACATTATATTAAAGAGATCATACGCACGTGTGTTTAGACAAATAAAACTGTAGTGTGTTTCTGGTTATCATGCTCATCCGATCAGCGAGTGAGGTTTTATTGTCCCATCGCGTTAAGGCCACGAGCAAATCAACATAAAGATCACGAACTAGGATTTGAACTATGTGGTTAGCACATCCTGGCAGGTCTATGGGATGGAACTCCACAGTGCATTGGCATGCCTTGACTACTGTGGATGGTTCAACATGACCTACTACCGTAAGTACTCAAATATATTAAATACACGCACATGGCTAACAAATATCTTCAGGGGAAAGCATTTTAGAAAAACAAACAAATTAGCTTTAATGTTGACCTTCATCAGATAGATCACTCATCACTTTTAGCTATCAAGGCCATGTCCAAAGAATGTGAATGGTACATTATCATTGGCACACAGTACACATTCCTTCGTGCTCGTCATGACTGGGGGCGGTGGGGTAGCCTAATGGTTAAAGCGTTGGCTCGTCACGCCGAAGACCCGGGTTCGAATCCCCACATGGGCACAATGTGTGAAGCCCATTTCTGGTGTCCCCCGCCGTGATGTTGCTGGAATATTGCTAAAAGCGGCGTAAAACCAAACTCAGTCAGTCAGTCAGTGGTCATGACTGACCGACCACTCCCCAGGGCATGTGTTTTCCACAATAAATTCAACCTGTCAGTTTGATTTATGAGGAAATCCCCAGGTGATCACCAGAATGTCACTTTAGTCTTAGATCCGATCCCAACATGGATCTTACAATCTGTATAAGACTCTATCTCACCTACGTTAGTGGCCATGTTCAATACATCGCTGGCTGCATCTGAAGTACCAAGCACATGCAAAATGGCTCTTATTCGTCCACTTATCAAGAAAACTACACTTGATTCAAATGACATTAGAAATTATAGACCGGTGTTCAACCTACCATTTCTATCAAAGGTACTTGAGAAGATTGTAGCAATCCAAATCAACTGACTCACTGACTGAGTTTGGTTTTACGCCGCTTTTAGCTATATTCCAGCAATATCACGGCGGGGGACACCAGAAATGGGCTTCACTCATTGTACCCATGTGGGGATTCGAACCCGGGTCTTCGGCGTGACGAGCCAATGCTTTAACCACTAGACTACCCCACCGCCCCAATCCAAATCAAAGAACATCTGGAAAAGAACAACCTGATGGAAGAGTTCCAGTCTGCCTATGGAGAACACAGTACAGAAACAGCACTTCATCGTGTGCAAAATTACATCCTTTCTCATCTCGACAATCAGAGAGTACTACTCCTTGTCCTACTAGACCTGTCGGCAGCCTTCTATACAATAGACCACAGTATCCTTCTGTCTTGACTTGAGAAGACTGTTGGTATCACCGGACCAGCACTGATGTGGCTTGAGTCGTATCTAAAAAACAGAACTCAGTCAGTGAAAGTTGGTGAGGCAGTGTCATGTGGCGTTCCACAGGGTTCAGTCCTTGGACCACTCTTGTTTACCATCTATATGTTGCCACTAGGTGATGTTTTCCGGAACCACTGCATTGTCTTCCAGTGCTTTGCAGATGACACCAAGAGCTGTATCACCTCCAGGATTGTATCACTTCAGGACAAGATAACAAAGCTGGAAAGCTGCATCAGTGACATCAGAACTTGGATGAGAATCAACTTTCTCAAACTAAATGACAACAAAATGGAAGCATTCATTTTCGGGTCAAAGCACTTACAGGAACGTATGACAGAATTCTCAGTCAATATTGGACCTGTGAATGTGCCTGCCTCTTCCCAAGTGAAGAATCTAGGAGTTTTCGACTCCCACATGACCATGAACAAGCAGGTCACCCAAATGTCCCAGTTTTCTCATTACCATCTTCATCAGATTGGTAAACTAAGGTGATATCTGTCAAATGAAACTGCAAAAACTCTCACTCAAGCAACAGTCATATCTCGCCTTGACTATGCCAATTCACTTTTGTATGGGATAACAGCTGCCCTGGTTCATCGACTCCAGGTTATACAAAACACGGCCGCCAGGATCATAACTCACTGTCCTCAAAGAGACCACATCACCCCTAAGTTAAGAGAACTGCATTGGCTACCTGTTGCTAGACGCATAAACTTCAAGGTGCTCACCATTATCTACAAGTGCCTGAAGACCAACACTGCTCCATCTTACTTGTCATCTCTTCTAAACAACCATAGACCAACAAGAACTCTTAGATCACAAGATAAAGACACATCTATTTGAAATTAAATAGATTACAAGCGCCTGTAAGCAACATAGCTGGAACTCTGCGCTATAGAAGTAGATTATTATTATTATCATTAGATATTTATCACTTTGCTACTAGCACTAGGAACCCCGAGATCTAGTGAGTTAATATTTATCGTCACATCGGCAATATTTCAGCCATATCGTGACAAGAACAGTTTTTAATTATATTAAAGATCAATAAAGTTAGAAATTAAAAAGCCTGTTGACGAAGAACAGTAAAACTACTAGTGTATCAAAGATATCCATTTAAAACAAGCAATTAAATCTAAAATATTGGAATATTGGATCCTCACCTTTTAAAAGGTTTTAATGAGTATATCTTGTGTGGCCAATACGACATCGTCTTATGATGACCTCTTCAAATCTGGACTGACAACCCAAGTAAGTGTAACCGATAGTTGGTTTTATTGCATGTAATTTATTGATACCTACTTGGGTGTCCCACTTCTTTTGCATCAGATCACGGATGTAAGTTAGCTTTGTAATCAGAGTATGGAATAAGAAGTGGTGTCACAGATTTGTTGAGTGCTGTCTTGGCAGAAAGATCGGCCATTGTGTTCCCAGAAATGCCAACGTGGCTGGGTAACCAACAAAAGACGAAGCTGGGATGAAACTCACCAAAAATGCACAGTGAAATAGAGGACTGGGCCACCTTGACTGAGGCACCCAGATGCCTGTACAAGGAAAAGGGTAACCTCTGACCAGTTGATGTCCCCCGCAGTGATATTATTGGAATATTGCTAAAAGCAGCGTAAAACATTACTCACTCACTCACTGACCAGTTTATCTAATGCCCAACATTGCATGAGTAAGTGAGTGAGTGAGTGAGTTTAGTTTCATGCCACCCAGCATTCCAGCTATATTCGAGTCTGGACCAGACAATCCAGTGATCAACAGCATGAGCATCGATCTATGCGATTGGGATACGACCCTTCCTTGCAAGCTGCTGCATCATCAACAAATAAGCAAACCTGTGAAGATATCTGGTTTTGTTTATTTTGATAGTGATATACCCCAAAGCCGCACGGTAGTACGACCTGGAGTACGTTGTGACACATCGTGAAAGCTGGACGGATCTCAAATACATCAAAAACTTAAACACAGTTGACATAACACTGGCATTACATAATTCACTAAACGATCAACACTATGTACAACTACAGACATGTATTAAGGGACACGCCAGCTGGACAAGCTATGCCAGCACACCTGTACATTTGACACCTTACAGCTTGGGTTACAGTGTGTACAAGGTGGCTGCTTCGGACATACACAGAAGTGTTATGCTAAATATACATGTTCTCATTCTCAGACTTTACTTGCTCATCAGCTGAAAGAAGTATACAGAGTTTCAAGTAGGAATCTACACAAAACTACATGAGTGAGTGAGTGACTATGGTTTTACGCCGCTTTTAACAATATTCCAGCAATAACACGGCGGGGACACTAGAAATGGGCTTCACACAGTGTGCCCATGTGGGGAATCGAACCCGGGTCTTCGGCGTGACGAGCAAACGCTTTAACCACTAGGCTACCCCTGCGCCCCAAAACAACATGAAACCCGTTCCGATGCTGGGAAGTGATACGGCAAAGCCTGTATCCCACATTGTGGATGATACTTCTTAAACCTGACAATATGGAAGAGGGATTTATCTACAGTTTATAAGAGACATATAATCAACCTTAAGTTTGCAGCATATGTCCACAAAAATTCACAGATTGTAATAAAACACTTAAGCTGAAACAAATTTGATAGTCAACTTGTATTTCACTGTGTTAGTTTAACAAAAATGCATTAAATGCAATGTACAAAAAAGGGTTAAGTACCTCTGAATTTAAGAAAATAAGATTTTGAAAGAATTCAAAATTTCTTGCTAAATTTGTCAGCCATGGAACTTAATTATAAATTCTAGATAAATTCCTGCAGAATAAAAATGCAGATAACTATATACCATGGACTGTTTCCTCCTGACAGCTGTTCACAAGGATGATTCACCAGCCACGGCACCTGCTAAACATCTGTTTCCTGCATTGTACATCCTACACAAAGCTTCAGACTAATACATTTCTGCTGGAAAAATTAATAACAAATCTGCACATATATTTTCAAAGAAACATGTGTTCCTACAAAAGAAAATTAATGCATTAGTGGTTGAATCATTAATATATTTTTACCAACTCCATCAACATAATCAAATGAAATATACTACAACTTTATTACAAATATATTATCTGTAAATTAAACTAGATAATACCTTGCTTGAGTCTTCACATCTTCAAACAATTAATAGCAAAATCATAATTTCTTTAACTCAAGATGGGAAAGTAGATTAGTTACTGAGACAAAATACAATGCCAAAGATAAATTATTTTCATCTAAGCCATAACTGCTGACATGTTAATAATGATTATTAATTGTTCTGAAAATTTCCCAGGTGCAATGATTCCTGTTTGCTTCAACAAAGGGTGGCATGTCTGCAAATAACCAATTCAAGAGAGAGTGAGTGAGTGAGGTTATATGCCACTTTTTGCAATATTCCAGCTATACCATGGCGGGGTTGGTACCAGAAATGGGCTTCACACATTGTACCCATGTGGGGAATCAAACCCGGGTTTCAAGCATGGCGAGAGAATGCTTTAACCACTAGGCTACCCCACTGCCCCTATTCACGAGAGAAGTGAATGCATTAACACAAGGATAATGACCAACATCTAATCACAACTGACCTCTCCGAGTACTTAGAAGACTGCAAACTATTGTACACACACATCTATCACCTGGTGAGAATGTAGTCACACGGCAGTGGAATGCATGCTCGCACTCATATATCATAGGTTGAGAATATCAGGGTAGAAAAATGTTTTTCAAATCAGATAATATCTGTTTGGACTTTATAGTGTCTGAGCAAGATGTTTCAGATACTGACAAAAACAGCTTCAAACTTGTCTACTACCTCCTGTTCACTAATATGTTGCATTGTTCTCGTTCAGAATTTTGAAAACTGATACCTCCAAACCTTTTGAGGAAGAATGAAATGTGTTTGTGAAACCAAAGGAATGTTGTAGGTAAAGCTGGATGTATGTTAAACAGGACATATGTTCACATACCTCACCGACATTCAAGTACAGACACTTTTCTGTGAAGAAAGTTTGTAGTGGAATCTGAGGTTCTCATTCCTCATGCAGTTTGATCACAAAAGCTATGGACATGGTAGAAAGTAATTAAAACCTCTCGATACAGCATCTCACACACACACATATATATATAGACGTATAATAGATCTCATAACTTGTTAACTGGAACTGCATATTTCAAATTTTGCATGAAAATGATTCCAAACTGTTTCAGAATGTGGAGGTCTGGTTCACATTTGGAAAATGTACAAAGTGCCTTCTGTAATGCATATAACACTAACTAAATTTTAACAACACATTTACACCGATAATGAGAGCCAAATGTAACAGTCATTCATGACACAAATATACAGTAATGCCACCTAAAAGCACAAATGTCCCCATCAGGATAAATCTCTACAAAACTATTTCTTTCACATGAATCACAGGACACTGAAAAATAAGTACATTTGTCTCAATAAGTTAATGATTTCTTTGAGAGTCTTATATACAGTAAATGAATACCACTTTTAAGTAGTTCTCATGGAAAAAGCAAATGGTACAATGACTTAACATCAGATCCAAACAAATGAATATTTGTTTTATGAATGCTCACCTAAAATAGCATCTATAATAGTATAGAGAGTTAAAGAAAATAGTTGAATACAGATTGAAAACTGCCATTGTTCTTGACACAATACATTTCAGATAATCTGTGAACTAGTTTACCATAAAGGCAAGAAATTCTACACAGCAACAAACACCTCAGAATTCTTAAACATTTTTTATGGAAAACAAAGCGAATTATACTCATATTCTTGATAACAAAAACATACTTACACAAACATGATAAGGAGTGTCTACGTTTGAGTTGCCATGACATTCTTTTGAATAGTATGTTTTTTACTTCCTGGGTGAGTTTAATACAGCAAGCCCTACAGTCATGTAAGAGCCTTTCCACAAAGCGCCAGTAGTGTTACGAACTATCTTAACTATATAGTTTATGATAGGCTCACAAATATGGTCGAGCTACAAATGCTTTGTGCATGGGGATCTGGCTCCAGGTTCTTGACCTTATCACAAGCTCAGGATCAGATATGGGTCAGTCTGGAATTGGAATAAAAAACCAGCAGATCCTTGCACACTTAAGGGACACAACTCTGAACATTAAATTGCAGCAGCTTAAACTCTATCTAAAAGGATACAGATATGCTTAAGAGATTCATGTTTTTACACGTATTTCACAAGGTGTCTGTTTAGGTTTAATTTGTATATAATAGAACATTAATCAAATGATTTATTTATTGGAATGATGTTTGTGGTTACAAAAACAATGTAACTTGTTACCATATATCTTCTTTTGTAGCCATTAACTGACACAATGTTAGGTATATTGATCATTTGTTTTCATAAACTTAATTCAGGAAATATCAATCAAAATAATGGCAGATTCAACTGCAGACAGCTTAGAGAAAAAAACAAGGAAAATCATATCAATTATGTTGAAGCTCAGGAGCTATATTCAGAAAAGGCAACACAATTTGCTTATAAAGGCACATAGTAACCATGGTAATTCAGGACAAATATGCATAATTTGTACCAAAGAAATGGGTAAAATACCATCATATCATTTTTAACAATCTGATATGTGTGCTTTAAAAAGGGGGTGCTATGGTGAAAGGATCAATGATGTCAATTAATAATCATAAATAATAACTAATAATATGTTTTTAAACCAAGTGCCAATAAATAATATGAAACAAAGCACAATGTGTATGTACCTAGGGAAAAGACAAGGTAAAGGTGAAAGGTAGGAATAGAATATGATAAGAATATATATATAAAATTCAACAGAGAAATATGATTGACATCTCATCTACTGAAACTGACATCGTTCAACAACATACAAGGGACTGTGTTGGGTATTACAGGCAATGACGAGTCAATACACAAGGAGGAGCACATGTTTGTGTATGTTGAATTTGTTCCAAATGTTGTTGCAACTGATGACACATCTGTGTCTGGGGAACCATAAATTGTTGCTTTCATGAGCTATGGTAACAGTGAGTTGGGACTAACTCTTAAACAGACTATTCCATTTTTCAAAGAACAAGCCCATTGTTAGAGAAGAGATGTCAGTGAAAGACATTCCCCAAATTGATATAACCCACAAGCAAAGATAATGGTGCTAATATACTTAGAATCATAATCAAGGTGAGATTTGAATCCAAAATCAGCACATCCTGGTATGACAGAGACAATCACTGCACAGGAAAGTGCAACGACCTATCAGTGAATGAGATTACAAACAATGAAACACATCAAAACAGATAGAGAAAAGAATAACCATTTTAACTAATGTTTATCCAATCAATATGCATAAATATCCAGTTTTGAAACTAATGTTATTGTAGTATGTGTTGCCTCATATTCTTTAGTGACTCAGCTTAGAAGCTGACCACACTCAAATTATGTCAAGCATGATTATCTCCCCTTTTTGTAATTATTTCTGAGTGTTGACACAGTCCCCGTGACAAGGTGGATGGAATGTTGAAAGAACATGTGTATATCACACTAAACACAATGCTAGGCACAATATCTTGATGAGGTGCACAATGTTGGAACAAAATACATTTCCATGGGTGAGCTCTCTAAATAAATGACATGTTACTTCAGAAAAAACACCCATCATTGGGTTTCAAGTGATCGTAAAACTTGCACATAAATAAATGTGGTATGTTTTGGATACAAAATACAAACTTTCGAAAACCATGGCAACAAATATCACAGATCTTTCAGATAGGACATAAATCTTTATATTTTCATTTAAAACTCTATTTTCCTTTTTAATTCAAGTTTCATGGAATAAAGTTAACAGTCTTATATATGCAGGAAAATCATCTTTCCTATGTCCATCAACAGGGTTATAGACACAATATCAATATATACTATAACCCATGTGTTCATGATTTGACAGTGTAGTCTATATATATCTCAACTTTCCATGAACAATATTTGTTGAAACCATGCTTTACTAAAATGAATAGAAATGTCTCCCTGTCAAACAGCATTTCTTGTTCAAGAGAAATCAACAGAAATTGAGAAAATCTCTAAACGAACAAAAAGACGCCCCTTGACAAAGCTCACACTTCAAGACGACTAATCCAGACTGAGTGAAATTTTTCTTCCTCTTCTGCAATGAGAGCTCCCCATCCCCCCCAACCCAACCTGTTAAAGACAAACATCTCCCCTCAGCAGCATTGCCATGGTAATGCTAGACATAGAATATCCTCACTTTGGATGTGCTGACCATCATGTCGCCGTCGAAGAAGTTGGTTTCTATGACTACATTGCCACTGAAAAGCAAGGAAGGGTTGTCAATATACTCACACATACAGGATATACAATTGAGTGAGTCAGTTTAGTTTTATGCCGCTTTTATCAATATTCCAGCAATATCATGGCAGGGGACACCAGAAATGGGCTTCACACACTGTACCACATATGGGGAATCGAACCCAGGTCTTCGGCGTGACGAGTGAACATTTTAACCACTAGGCTACACCACCGCCAAACATGCTATTTACAGTGATATGTGCTCATCACAAGGTCAAAATTCATTTTCTGTGTCTATTATAACAAACTCCTTTATTGAAACAGATGCATTTTGGGGAACAGGGAGAATAAAGTAAATGATTTCCAGATAGCCAACTTACTTGAGTACATTTGCTGGCATCATCTGACTCTCTGGAGCGGCCTCTATAACAGACTGCCATGTGTTTGTAGAACCAGGGATGACAAAGCCAAACTCAAAATACCACTCTGAAACAAACAAACTGGGATGTCAGCCTCATTGTTGTGACAAGTGAATGTAATTAACTTTCATGCCCAAGAACACAATATTCCACCTTTAACCACATTCCAATAATCTAATCAATGCTATATAACATGGGAAACATGTACCTTCTAAACATTTCCCTTTGAAGAGGACCCTCTGTTCAAGACGGAATTTCTCCATGGCTTCCTGAGAGGAGAAATTTAACTCCCTTGATACTGCTCTGCATTTTAGGATCTTCTTGGGGACGCGAGCTGTAAAATAACCAGGATGATGTTAAAAAATGCACTGTAAAATGTAATTTTTTTTTAAAAAGAACTGCTATCAAGCAAACGTAGAGAAATGGTGCTGTGTCACAGTGTGTGTCACTATCCTACAGATCTAACCATAACAGTTTCTCTGTACAATGTTTAAGGCTCTCATGACATCATTTACAGTTTATTAAATACATCCATTATCATCATTTTGATGTACGTATGACCAGGGTTGGAAATTAAAACGTTTGATGGTCCAAGACAAGCAACAGTTAAAAAAGAACTACTCTAGTGACATTTCCGTGTGGACAACCACGCTGACAATCAGGTAGACAGCAACCATGCAGTTGAGTGAGTGAGTTGGGTTGGGTTTAAGGCCGCTTTTAGCAACATTCCAGAAATATCACGGCGGGGGACACTAAAAATGGGCTTCACACATTGTACCTATGTGGAAATCGAACCCAGGTCCTGGGCGTGACAAGCGAACGCTTTAACCACCAGATTACCCCACCGTCCACACATGTCATCATATCCCAATTGCGTAAATCGATGCTCATGATGTTGATCACTGGATTGTCTGCTCCATACTCGATTATTTACATACTGCAGCCATGTGGCTGATACACTGGGTGCGGCGTAAAACTAAACTCACAATAGCCATACACGTACCTTCATGTTCAGATTCAGGTGCAGATCTGCAAAACAAATATTATTGCAAATATGAAAAGAGTATACTCATGACATATGCAAGCAATAAAAAACTTGAACGTGGAACCAAGTCTGCTTCACATTTCAATACCATTATTGACTTTTTACAGTTACAAGACCAATTCTAACCATGCTAACCCAGATCCCCAATACTTCCAATATATTTAAATAATCATGTTAACCATTTCAACAAAAGTCTTCTGCTTCCATAACATGTCAGTCCCCTTGGTTACTAAATCACAGTGAATTAGTGCAGAAAGGAATCCTGCATGCAAATGATTACTTCTTATTCAGAAGCTGTACAGAATTTGGCTTCCTTTGCAGCAGGATTCATCAAATAAACAGAGTTAAGTAATTCAGGCAATGCAAACAAAAACTTTAACAAAAGTCGGTCATTTTGGCACCTCATAATAAAGTAATGAGAAAAACCTAAGCTATCATCCTGTGCATTTCCCCATCATTCCAAGGTCATTCAACATCAAGCCAGAACAACAACTTACAGATCATCACTGGATTGCCACATGATTTTCCCATTGTCAGCATCTCTCAAGTTCATCCAGTTGCTGGTGATTATTAAGGAACACAAGATGTCTATCTCTGAACATAACAAGAACAGTGTTTATCTATTGTAACAAAGAAGACAACATGTACAAAAGTCAAATATGCAGCTTAGAATATTTCGATGATTTGTACCAAGAATTTAGAAATTTCAAATTGAATGAGTTCAATTGGGACTATAGGCCTTAATGGACACAAGAGACAAGTACCACATCTTGAGTAAAAGACCTTTGATGAGACTGGAGTGCAATCTCAGTCACTTAGTCAAACAACTCAATCCATTTTGCTCCCTGTTATGAACGGTAGAAGTTATGGTAGACCTATTTCAAGTTGAAATCCCCACCATTGCCTCAAATGTGCCCAATGGGCAAGTGGTGTAAGGCAATTACTTTTCAGTTTTGGATTTGGTGATGTGTGGTTGTTTCAGGATATTGGTAATGTGGATGTTTTTAATGCTATTTAAGCAACGCATATGTGAATGTGATATACAGGTAATTTTTAATAACATAAGTACATCTGATAGGTTAAAATATTATCTCCAGTTAAAATCGTGTTTTGATACAGAATATTATATAATGAATATTAGAAACTGGGAGTTGAGGAGATATTTATGTTTGCTCGATTAGACGAGTTACCTATTCAAACAACTATTGGTCGTAGGCAGGGTATAAATAAATGTTTGTGCTTCTGTAAGAATTGTAATGATAATGTAGTTGAAGATGTTATACACTTTTGTTTGAGTGCCCAATGTATAATTTGATAAGGAGAAAATATATACCATCTAGATTTTCTGATAACCCTACTACTTATTCTTATAAGTTACTAGTATGCAGTAAAGATCATGAAATTATTCTAAATGTAGCAAAATGTGTTAAACATTGTTTGCCTCTCCGCAATGTATAATCATTGTCACTTTCACTTTATCATCATATATTATTGTTCAACGATGTACATGGGCCGATGGCCTAAAAAACGAATAAACGATATAATATAAGAGCAATGGGTAAAATGGTTAAAACTTTTTATAGTACATTCAGAGCAATATTGTGTTAGCATAAAACTAGGGGGATGAATCAGGTCTATCAAAATCCTGTGACTATCTGGAAATAATCCTAAGGGCTTAGCACATTCTTTTTGCACACAGGGGACTCTCAATATGAAATGTTTTGGGTGCAAGGTGTGAAGAGGGTGTCAAAGATCAGGACATGCTGAATGCTTCAATTTTAAGAATAGATGATGAAGTCATCCTGCTGCAGATTAAAGATACTCTGAAGGTTTTAGCCTCTTAAAAAATGAGACTTTAATGCATTCAAATTGAATACACATAGCTCACTGACAATATAGTGACACCAATATATATGATACACAGATATGACTTAATTGGGAGTCCTATAGAATATGTTCACCCTTAACTATAGTCCAACATTCAGCGATGCTGTAGGTACACCTCTAACCCTGGGCTGGGGTCCAACAAATTCTATAGTTACACCCGTTACACCAAAAGAGATTTCATCTCGCCAACACTTATCAATATATTTTCATTCCCTATATGCATGCTGCATCATCACACTGAATGTTGCAGTATTTCACATCAATTTAGCTAAACATGAATACCAACCTAATTGTTACGTTCAATAATGCAGTTGATGCTACATCAGTACCCGACATCGTTTCCACCAACACGCAATGTCGATATTCGTAAGGTTACTACACGAAACTGTCCTTTATTGCGTTTACCATGGTAGTGATACGCCATATGAGAAGGCGCATTTCTACTAATTACTAAAGTGTATTTGTCAAATTCAATACAAGAAATGAATCATAACTGCAAACACATTAACAGCAAAACGATCGTTTTGACACATTTGGTCCATTTGCAGTTTCCAATCTTCTGTCGGTTTAAACTAAGAGAAATCTAATGGTAAATGATGGTTGATTAAGGATACAGCCTGAATCCCTTGAGAATATCTTCTGCTTTAGCTGGCATGTTGATGAGTCGGTGGTGTTGTTGTTTGCTTCGAAATCGTCGACTATCGGTTTCCAGAGAACCAGTCAACAATCCAATATGGCGTTTAGACTTGTTCCGATTACGTCACGAATATTCATACGCAAATATAATACTAACCAGAGACTAATCTTAATTTAGATTTCAAAACGAGAACGTCTGTCGCAATCCAGCAAACCAGCGTCTTGTTCCCATTGTTATTTTCTCACATACAGCTATAGACGGAGAGCAATGGTATCAGCTATGATAGAAGAACCTGACTTATAACGGGAACTAGTCAAGTGGGCCGAAGTACAAAAGGGCCGAGAGGTGCCAAGTCAAAAGGGCCGATGGAAAAAGTCTAAGAACCGAGGTGAAAGTCAAATGGGCCGTGACAAAAAGTCAAAAGGGCCGAGGTGAAAGTCAAATGGGCCGAACAGAAAAAAAGTTTAGAAAGGTTTTACATTATTTATTGACACATATAGCATTGAAACATAATATCATAATGTCAGAAGCGCAGTTGGGCTGAGCTGTCCCTCTTTGTACAGCCGCCAAGCAGCGAGTCGAGATACTATACAATACAAACCTTAGACTCCCATGTTTTAATTAGATTTGGATTAAAAACTTACAACAACAAAAACAAACATCCCATGTTTTAATTAGATTTGGATTTAAAACTTACAACAAGAAAAAACAAACATCCAATACGGATTAGTCATGACACTGAGTCAAGACACTCCACAATAAAAACATTTGAGTCTCATGTTCAAATTCCATGTAAAATAACAACAACGAACTAAACACTATTTTACTATGTAATTTATTTTACAAAAATATTTTTCGGCCCTTTTTTCGGCCTTTTTGACTTTTCATTTCGGCCCATTTGACTTTTAGCCTCCGCCCTATTGACATTTTTTTGCCCCTTTTGTCCTTCGGCCCTTTGACTACAACCCTTATATAACACTGTCATGTGAAAAGTTGTTTCAGATGCAAACTTTGAATACTGTTGAGAAAACAGACGTATGCTCCAATTTCCGATAGCATCATTTCAGCGGATTTCTGGAGACAGGTATCACAGTGATCTCGAGCTCTGTGGTTGTTGGTAGCGCGTTTCGCACCACACGTGAGTGTTTCGCCGCTTTTAGCAATATCACACCGGGGTACACCAGACTTGGGCTCCACACATTGTACCCACCACAAGTAATCGTTTAGTTAGATAAACAAACAACTTGACTTGACATGGTGATTCAAAGAAAATTACCTTATACTATGCAAAACATTCTCGTGTTTTATAATACAATACCACATAACAATATAAACATATTTTTATACAGAGCCTAGGCTACAAAAGGACACGGCACCTCACCCTTTTGATACAAAGGATAGACCGAAATTAGCAGAACTATTTAAAAATGCTGTCAAAGCTATAAAATATGGTTACAGTTACAGTCTGTCTAGATTCTAATAACATGGTTTAATGCATCAAAAGGACTGATTTCAAAAGTTTTTCTCTGGAAGAATATTGTAAATGTTAGTTTCAGTTTGTTTTCTCCTGTAGTTAAAAAAGAACGCATTTATCAGTTATTTGAGTCAGTTTTACTTTAGGAAGTAAAAACCCTGCAAGTCTTAGAAATAATGAAATGTCTGAACGTTTTCGTACCATTATTACACAATTTTCACGAACTTGAAAATGTAAAATGTGACTGCCCCCAAAACGGGGGAGCTACTACAAAAGTTTACACTAAGATGTTGAATGCAATTAGAAGGCCTGCCAGTCACATATACTCATGCCAATAATGGTTGTCACCCCCCTCCCCACCCCAACCCCACACACACTTCACACCCCCACCCCACACCACCTCTCCAATTAAAAACATTGAAGGGGGTGACAGCCATTATTGGCATGAGTATATATTCAGAGAGTTTTGTAAATGTCGTTAGGTCAGGGTAACATGTACAATAATAAGCAATGAATTGTTGAAAGCATGCCCTACACCCAGTGATAGATCTGTAACTGAAGACAACGGCACAACCAATAATCAGTACAACATACAAAAGGTTCAAACCGTTGAGTGGGTGAGTTGGCGAGTTAGTATCAATCCTCGCCGTCCAGGTACGACACACAATCTGCTATCAAAATGATCGAGATTCCTACCGTATCGATCGCTAGCTGAAGGTTTGAAGAATTTTAGAAGCACGTGACGTAAAACCGTTCCAATGCAATGCGTATTCAAGCAACACCAGGTAAAAACAACCAGGTAGGAAGTTTTATGTAGAATAGAAATCAGGCGAAAAAAGATAGTCCCACGATTACAAACACGTATTTTACATTAAGTGGATATGCATATGTTTAGATCTGTTTGATAATACAATGCTCAACAATGGTTCTGTTGCGGTGTGTTCAGCAGACGCCGATAATCATAATATAGCATAATGGTTAGTGGATTAGAAAATAGTATTTCATTATGACGTTGAAAAATGAACAACTTTTCAGGCAGAACACACACCCAATATCACTATGTGCTTATACAAAGATAGCATTTAGTTTACCTCAAAGTAATCATTCTGTAAATTAATACAACTGTGTTTCAAAATAAGATCAACACATGGGGAACTATTTGAATACAGAGGTGAAGGACACCGGAAATAGCAGCCATCAATAGTCAGGGATGTACTTCGGTCAAAATACAAACATCAACTTTCAAGGTACAAAGTCGATTAAACACGTAATTGCCTCTAAAACACGACCTAACAATTAGAATTTTCCAAATGGAGAGCTAGGTTTTAAGATGTTGACATTCTGAAACTATTTTGAGGAAGAAAATAAGCTAAACGTTGTCTTAGCCAGAGTTCACGTCAATCCGGCCCGATCGTGATCCGACTGCTTCTCTTAACTGTGGAAGAACCACGGAGAAGCATGAAATAGAATTGTGTTGAACTGACAAATGCTCTTGGTCGAGTGTAACGGTGAAGGTGACACGGTAATTCTTGTGGTTCAAATCATTTATTTCATAACTCATTTATGGTGACGATTATGTAATTTATGAGGTGAGAATGTTCACAGTAAGAACACACACAAAAAACAACAACAATAACCATAAACAAACATTCTGGACTTTCATTGCAATTTGCACCAAGATGTGACATTGCTATTTTCTTCTAAAGGCTCTGCTGGACACTTCTGATCTTCTGGGTCGCATTAAATACAGTGCTACATTAATACATGTATAATCCCTCAGTAAACATTTAACTTCTTCTTTTCAGTTTGTATTGATATATTTGTAAAAAATCATGCTAGCTATTAGAAAACACAACAGCTGCAGTGAGAGGAGAGTTTTCGGGTCAATGACTGATCCCCATGTTGATTTGTGTAAAACCAAGTAAAGTGGATTGGATGGTTTCATTTCAGGATATGGTTTATAATATCACCATCATCAGTGTGGATTGTTGCTCAGACCTTCAACCACTGGTTTGTTTGTCCTAGACTGGATTCTTTGCAGTGTGTCCTGATACAGTTGGAATACTTCTGACTGCAATAACATTCACTAAATCACATCACAGACATTGGCTGCATGAGCATTGTGAGATCACGATTACTGGTGATCACAGATATTGTGTTTACACATTGCACACATGACAGATTACTAAAATTTATTACCAGGTCTGAGGTCCAATCAAAATATTTCTTCTTTCCCTTACTCTAACCTAACCCTCAGCTGTAAATAATACATTTTTGTGAATGCTCAGATTCAATTCATGTTCTGTGTTTGTGGAATCACTTTCATTTTCAAGTTGTGCATTCTTGTTCAACTCACTGATGACCAGAAATGACCTTTTTTATGATGATTCCTCATAAATACTAAATAAACAGTTCTGTGTTGAAAGCATTGATTTCATTTAGTACAGTCTGAATTAACATTGGTTTAGTGGGGAAATAGAAAAAATGAACAATACAATTTGAGGTACCTGCTATTTTTACTCTTATTTTTTAACTGATAAGATGCAAGAAATATTATTTGTATGGTGATATATTGTTACATTGTTATTTATTACCATACATGCTTAATTAAAACTGGTACGTTTGAGAAATTACTGTTTCTAATTGCAGGTTTTTTAATTTAAAAGAAAGATGGCCGGACGTGGACTGGTTGATGGGGAGTGTGGGGGAAGCAACTCCCTCATGAAGTTAAACTCACATTTCACTCGGGATCGGGCATTTAAGCAAGTAAGTGAATATGTAATAATCTGATACAACAACATTTAAGGTTAGGTACAGGGGGATCGCTTTTGACTTGATACTTTGTAGTGTTAGAACTTAGGGGATCAGAGTAGTAGAGAACTAACTTAGTTCAAATGTTGATGAAACTTTGAATGTTTTGAACAGATAAACTGTGCAATAATATACCCTTTATACAGGTCTGTTTCTGGAAACAGTCTGAAGTATACACAGGGAAATATTAACATTTTAATAAAAAACTGCATTGAATTAGAGACATCTCAATGAAAACTGCAATGTTAGCAATTATATATATATATATACATATCAACACTGTTGCAGATCATTTTTGCACACCCATTGAAATTATGATTAATTGCTAAAAAATATTGTTTGATTTTATTTTTTCAGGAAGGTTTTCGACCGCCAGGGCAGGGACCCCCAGTTGGAGTTCAGGTAGTGTATCTTACCGCTTAAGTTCATGTATTTGTATGTTTCCTCAAACAGTCTTTTACCTAGTTATCTGAGGTGCCCCAGCAAGGAGTTTAGAGTTCTGTCCCTTAGGAGTGCCAGGATGTGCTGTTTTTGGATTTCAGTCCCGTGACTCCCAATTCTTTAAGCTGACAAGTTGTAACACAGAAACTGTCAAACTGCAGTTTTGGTTTCAGCTTTGTAGTACCCTAAGGTTTCATCACATCCTTTGGCTCCTGTGCTTTGTTCACAGCACTGTATTAATGTGTGACAAATATGGATTACGTGGTTATGCTTGGTGACTTGTTAGGTTGCTGAGAATCTGAACAACTGGTTCATCTTGTACAGATTCTATAATATACAGGTTGTTGTTATCATGTAACCGGAATATTGTTGACTGTGACCTAAAACAATAAACAATCCACGACAAGTTTTATGAGTTTGTGATTAAAAGTGAATATTATGAGAAGCTAATCAAAGTCCCACAGAAGAATATTTGCAAAAGATATTTACTGATGAAACTAAAAATGAAGGCTGGAATGTGTATTTTAAAGAGTTAGGAAATGACTAATAGACATGTAAAATGGCTATAAATGTCTTGCATGGGCAGATCCAGGAATTTTGAGAGGGGGGGAGGTGTTCAGGGGATTCGAACCTGGTGGATGGTGGTCTAGGAGATAGTGTGGTCTTAAGTCAGTGGTCAAAAGTGGATAGCGGATCATGGCCTAGTGGATAGTGGTCTAGGGAATAATGGATTGCGGTCTAGTGGATCATGGCCTAGTGGTCAAGTGGATGGTGGTCTAGGGGATAGTGGATCATGAGTGAGTTGGATTTTATGCCGCTTTTAGCAATATTCCAGGAACATCACCCATAATATGATTTTAGTACTCACACATTGTACCCATGTGGGAAATCAAACTTAGAGTTTCGGCATGATGAAAGCGTTAACCACTAGGCTACCCCACCACCCCAATATAGTGGATCATGGTATGTGGGATAGTAGTCTAGTGGATGCTGGTCTTGGGGATAGTTGAACATGGCATAGTGGTTTAGTGGATCGTGGCCTAGTGGATAGTGGTCTGGAGGATAGTGGATCATGGCCTAGTGAATAGTGGTCTAGTGGATCGTGGTCTAGTGGATAGTGGATCATGGCCTAGTGAATAGTGGATCATGGCCTAGTGAATAGTGGTATTTTGAATGGTGGGCTAGGGGATAGTGGATCATGGTATAGTGGATAGATAGTGTCTGGGGAATATAGTGGATTGTGGTCTAGTGGATAGTGGATCATGGCCTAGTGGATAGTGGTCTGTCTGGGGATAGTGGATCATGGCCTAGTGGATAGTGGATTATGGTATAGTGGATAAAGTCCTAGTGGATAGTGGTCTAGTGGATAGTGGATCATGGCCTAGTGGACAGTGGTTCTGGGGATAGTGGATCATGGCCTAATGGATAGTGACCTGGGGATAGTGGATCATGGTCTAATGGACAGTGACCTGGGGGATAGTGGATCATGGTCTAATGGACAGTGACCTGGGGATAGTGGATCATGGCCTAATGGACAGTGGTCGGGGATAGTGGATCATGGCCTAATGGATAGTGGTCTGGGGGATAGTGGATCATGGCCTAATGGATAGTGGCCTGGGGATAGTGGATAATGGCCTAATGGACAGTGGGCGAGGGATAGTGGATCATGGCCTAATGGACAGTGGCCTGGGGATAGTGGATCATGGCCTAATGGACAGTGAACTGGGGATAGTGGATCATGGCCTAATGGACAGTGACCTGGGGATAGTGGATCATGGCCTAATGGAGTGGCCTGGGGATAGTGGATCATGGCCTAATGGACAGTGGCCTGGGGGATAGTGGATCATGGCCTAATGGACAGTGGCCTGGGGGATAGTGGATCATGGCCTAATGGACAGTGGTCTTGGGGATAATGGATCCTAGCCCTAATGGACAGTGGTCTAGGGATAGTGGTATGGGGATAGTGGATCATGGCCTAATGGACAGTGGTCTAGTGGATAGTGGTTCATGGCATAGTGGCGCCGATTTAGGGTAGCCTAGTGGTTAAAGCGCTGGCTCGTCCGCCAAAGACCCGGTGGACTCCCCACATGGGCACAATGTGTTAAGCCCATTTCTGGTGTCCCCTGCACCGTGATGTTGCTGGAATATTGCTAAAAGCGCGAAACCAAACTCAGTCAGTCAGTCAGTCATGGCATAGTGGTCTAGGGAATAGTGGATCATGGCATAGTGGTCTGGAGGATAGTGGATCATGGTCTAGAGGACTGTGGTCTAGGGAATAGTGGATCATGGCATAGTGGCTAGGGAATAGTGGATCATGGCATAGTGGTATAGGGAATAGTGGATCATGGCATAGTGGTCTGGAGGATAGTGGATCATGGTCTAGAGGATGGTGTAGGGGATAGTGGATCATGGCATTGTGGTCTAGTGGAATAGTGGATCATGGCATAGTGGTCTGTCGGATAGTGGATGATGGTCTAGGGGATAGTGGATCATGGCATAGTGGTCTGGAGGATAGTGGATGATGGTCTAGTGGATGGTGGTCTAGTGGATGTTGTCTGCCTGGGGAGCCGAAGGTCGGTGGACCATGGCAAAGACTCTGAAAGTTCCAGCAGACACTTACAAACACACATACTAATCCCAACCCACCGAGGAATGCTTGGAGACATCTGACATGTTTTCTGTGACTGTTTGTAGGCTGGGAAACCCATCACGCAGATAAGTCCAGATGAGGTGAGTAATTGGAATAATTGATGCAAGTAATGTTCACAATATAAAAAAGGTCTACCATTTAATTTTTTCCCATCCATACTTTCATGATGCATTTTACGACCCTTCATTAATACTACTGAGCTTAAAATATAACATAAGGTTGAAGATGTGTTATCTTCAGTTGCTTTGTTATATACTAGCCACATAAAGAAACTGTGCATTGTCAAAATATTATCCCAGTTGATAAGTAATGCGATAACAATGTCAAAGGTACATATAAACTTTAATGGAGGGATCATGAGACTGTCCACCATCGGCATTGAGAACAGCAGTGCATCGGCGACGATAGAGCCTATCAAGCGTGCAAGGAAGGCTTGTGGGATGTCATGCCAGATTCTCTCAAGTTCTGTTGCAAGGTCAAGGGCGTTATCTGGCGGATGAGGAAGGCGGCGTGAGGCGTGCGCCGATCCATCTCGTCCCAAACATGCTCTATCGGGAGAGATCCGGTGAATTTGCAGGCCAAGGCAGTAAGTCAACGTTGTGGTGTTGCAAGAAATCCATAGCAACCCTTGCTGTATGAGGCGGGCATTGTCCTGTTGGAATGTTAACCCAGGGCCATGATGTTGCAGAAAAGGAATTGCCACAGGTCGAAGATCCCTGTAGCCCACACCAGTTAAGTTGCCCTGAACAATCACCAAAGGAGTTCTTTGGCGTGCTGTTATTCCACCCCAAATCATCACGGAACCACCACCAAAGCGATTCCTCTCAAGACACAGGCCTGTGCATAACGTTCTCCCGCACGTCTATAGGCGTTGACGTCCATCACTATGGGAAATGTTAAACCTGGACTCATCTGTAAAAACAACATTTCTCCACCAAAACAAGGGTCTGCGGACATGATTTTGGCACCACATTCGGGCGAGCTTGTCGATGGCGTTGTGTCAGGATAGGCCGTATGGCGGGACGTCATGGTCTGATCCCGTGATGGCGTAAGCGTTGTCGAACTGTGTTGGGGTGGATCACGGCGAAGTCCTGGGATGGGTTCGGGCAGTCATCACTGCAGTCTGAAACCTGTGGCGAAGATGGGTCACCCTTATCCATATGTCCTGTCTTGGCGTTGTTACTGCGTGGACGTCAGAGCGTGGGCCGATCGATGGCGTCATTTGTGTTCTGGTAGCGTCTCACCAGTGCAGAAATGGTGTTCGGTGGCAGTGGAAATGTGCAGCCACTTGTCGTTGAGACATTCCCCACGGACCATCCCAATGGCCTCATGACGTTGTGCAGACGTGAGCCTTGGCATGCTATGTGTTTCAATAGCCGTTTAATTTTTTGAACGATCGCAAGGGCAGGGGTTGAGCTTTCCAAAGTGACAGTATTGTGTGGCATTCATTTGCTCTGTTTCTCTTTCCGGAATGCATGTGCAACAACGTATTGCACGTCTCAGGGGCGAACCCACTGGCGTCACGGAACGTGGCGATGCATGCATGTTGGATACATGTCACTAATCTCTGAGTTTAAATCCTTATGTGTCTACACAGGTTTGATACATTTAGATTTTAATTTTTGTATGCACAGTTTCTTTATGTGCTTTGTTATATATCATCAATAAGAAACTGCCCTATTGGTGCTCATTACATCAATCACTGGTTGGTCTGGCCCACTTTAATAAAAAAATATTATTTACAGACCAACATGATAAAGGTAGAGTATTGTTGAGTTAAGTGTTAAAAAACAACCAAGCAAAGGTACTTTATATATGAATAAAATGTTTGAGAGAACATTAGTAGGTCTCCAATGTTCAACTTGGTATTGGTCAGCAACAACCCTTGCTTGCTGTAAGAGGCCATTAACAAAATTGAGTGCCAAGGCCAGCTGACTTGGTTTAATCATGTTAGTGTATCCCAGTTGGGTAATTGATGACCGTGATGTCAATCACTGGAATATCTGGTCCATCACTAGGGGTGGGTATTGCAGAGAATTTTCATATTGCGATATATTGCGATGCGAAAGCATGTATTGCGATATGTATTGCAATATATTGCATGAAGTATTTTTAAACAAAAAAACTACTTATAATCGAGTTACTTCTTGATTTATAGAGCAAAAACACAACAAAATCAGTAGGCTTGATTAAGCTTTAATAACAACTTTTAATTATGATAAAATAAAAATGTGTATACTATTTGGCACAAATGAAACAAGGATATATCCGAAGATTTCCGAGTGTTACGAAGTTTTCCGAATGCAAGTCAAAATACCGGTTTTCGATCAGCGCATCGCAATACGTATCGTTTTCATGTCTGAACTGGTAAATACCGGTAAACCGGTTATATTACGCAGCCCTATCCATCACTAAGCTGGACTATTTTTTTAATAGGTCCTTAAACAACAAACAAACAACACAAAACAAAAGCAAGTAGGTGTACAGCGTGAGTTGTGTGTTTCAGCTGGTGAATGAGTTCATGTTGGGGCATCAGACAGCGATCGCCCCCCAGACGTTCCACATGAGCAGTCTGCTGCAGGAGATGAGAGAGATCGAGGAGTCGGAGATGAAGCACATGCCACACAGAGGTGAGGGTGTGGTCAATCATCAGGGTTCGGTGTCAGAATAGGTCCCCAGAACACTGTACTTGTCTCACCTTGAACGAAAGCCCTCCAATGTTACTAGTAATAGACAAGTGTCACTGTATTTTTACTTGTTCTCGGCACAATTTGGGAATATATGAATTTCGAAGCTTCAGCAGCAGGTGCTTCTCACTGCTATGACTTGACTGAGGATTGGATTGTGGTGTTGCATCATACCCTGATGGTATGGATTGTCGCTCATGCTATCGACCACTGGAAATTCTGATCCATACTATTTACATGACACATTCTCCAAGCATTGATGTTACAAAGTGCAACGTAAATATAATTAAGTCAGTTATCCATTTGTCTTTTTGCCAAGAAACTTTGTTGCTACATTCAGATATTGATATAATGGATTCCGATATCTTCATTGGTGAAGCGGTGGGGTAGCCTAGTGGTTAAAGCGTTGGCTCATAACGCCGAAGACCCGGGTTCGAATCCCCACATGGGTACAATGTGTGAAGCCCATTTCTGGTGTCCCCCGCTGTGATGTTGCTGGAATATTGCTAAAAGCGGCGTAAAACCAAACTCAGTCAGTCAGTCAGTCAGTATCTTCATTGGTACTTGTTGTTGAAGCTTGACATTTATTCCCATACAGCTCCTGGAATAGCTGAGTTGGCATCTGACGCCAACTGGGCTGAGGAATTCCTGACAACAGAGAACATGGCAGCAGCTGGTGGAGATTGGGTGAAGGAATTCCAGGGGGGCCAACAGGCAGCGGCAGCCGATGCCAAGTGGGGGCAACAGGCAGATGGAGTACCGAACCCACGCCTTAGATAAAACATGGCGTAAAGTTGCAACTGACCTCATGGTGATTACAGTTAGAAAAGTTACAACTGGTACCCAACAATGTATGCTTGTGACATGATGTGCTTTGATGGATCAGTGGGCTCGGTGACTCAGTTGACAGTGTAGACATGTCGATAATATATCAGTAAATAATCAGTCATTGGATTGTCTAGTCCAAACTCAGTTATGTATAGCATGCTGCCACACCGTTGGTAAATGGCTGACTGTGGTTTTAACAACAAACATAACAAGTACATGAATGGGATATATTGAAAATGTGTGCTTCGTTTGACATACCTCCCTAAAATCTTTAACATACAAAACCTTAACCTATATTGTGCCATCGTTTGTATGATCCCTAGGGAGTTGAGATTGAAAATACGATGTGCTGTTGTGATGGACATCCAATGATCGAGGGAAAACAAAGCGCCTTTGATCAGTTGTACTGGATATTAACATACAAATGTTTGTTTGTATACAAATGTGTATGTATGTATGTATGTATGTATGGATATGATGGATGGATGGATGGATGGATGGATGGATGGATGGATGGATGGATGGATGCATGGATGCATGCATGCATGCATGTATGTTTGTTTGTAAGGCTGACGTACCTTGATGTGGCTATTATCAAACCTGTCCATATAGCTAGTTTCAGAAAGTAGAGCAAGAAAACCTTTAGTAGTGTCAAGTTCTGCACACACATCAGTAATATATATTTGTTAATAGGGTGGTGGGGTAGCCTAGTGGCTAAAGCATTCACTCATCACGCTGAAGGCCTGGGTTTGAATCCCCACATGGGCACTTTGTGTGAAGCACATTTCTGGTGTCCCTTGCCATGATATTGCTGGAATAAGTGCTAAAAAAGTCACTCCTCCCTGTATTTGTAAAACCCCATCCACTCACTCACTCACTGGGTACTAGTGGTTAAAATATTTGTAAATTCTCCACATCCACCCATATTGCCCTGATTGTTGTCATCTGGTTTGGTTGAACCACACTTATTTATGTACAGTTGGCTATGTTAGTGTGTATAGATTTGTGACTATAGATTAGAACCTCATTTTCCAGTAGATTGATGCTCATGCTATTGATCACAAGATTCTCTGGTCCAGACTCGATTATTTACAGACCGCCGCCATATAGCTGGAATATTGCTGAGTGTGGCGTAAAACTAAACTCACTCAATCACTCACTCACTCACATTTTCCAGTAGTCAACTGTGATAGTGTAAAACCTGATTCTGTAGTAGTCCATTATTGTTTCACCAGGTCGGAGCAGTACGAGCGAGAGCAGCTGGACGATACCAAGTGGATTGATGAGTTTCATCAAGGCAGTGATTTAGAGAAGACGGCCAATGATCTGCTTGGCTCTGTAGATGACCCCAAGTTCAGTAACTCCGAGGTAATGATTGTGTTAACATATATCATGACAGTGAGTGAATATCTGAGCGAGTGCGGTCAGCAGTATTCCATTTGAGCATGGGACCATGTAAATTACCAATTGTGGTCCAGGCAAACCAGTGGTTGATAGAATGAGCTACAATTAACATCATCGGTGTCACACTTTGTAACCACTCTCAGGGGCGGTGGGGTAGCCTAGTGGTTAAAGCGTTGGCTCGTCACGCCGAAGACCCGAGTTCGATTCCCCACATGGGTACAATGTGTGAAGCCTATTTCTGGTGTTCCCCGCCGTGATATTGCTTGAATATTGCTAAAAGCGGCGTAAAACTAAAACCCAGTGTAACCACTCTCAACAAGCCTCGTTAGATGCCTACAAATGTTGACTGAGTGCTCACAATTACAGAGTGTGAGGTAAAGTTTATATTCACATTTGGATCTTTTGTGGTATCTTGTGTGGTATTATACCTACCCTGATGGTGTGGGCCGGTACTCATACTGTCAACCACTGGTTTTCCTGTTTAGATTTTAAGTATTTAACAGCTGCATTGATAGAAGGATTAGTGTAGATTGTGGCATTAGAAAACACTGACTCACTCTGCAAACTAGAGTCTTCAATATCATGAGCTCTTGCAAACTCATCTTGATGCACAAGTTACTAAAAGAATTGTTTAAAATCTGTCTCCAGGAACAAAGGAACCATTTGAGTAAATTTCCTTAAGCCTCCCATACCTACTATCAAGCCCAAGTTTGTAGCCTTTGCTTGTCAGGAGTTTTCTCCCTTTGACCAATCTAAACTTGCCTTATGTTTCGTGAAATGAACAAGAGAAACACTATGGTTGCTTTATTCTACAGGGTATTTGGCAAATGTTTTTATGACTTTAAAAATATTCTTGAGTTGCCATGAAGTCCCGGTTTAACTGATCTACTTCCAGTTCATGAAGTTTGTGAAGCGTATTGGTGATGGGGAAATTACAATAGAGGATAATAAAGTGCTACAGAAAACTCCAGGTCAAAGGTCAGATGACTGGGCGCAAGAATTCTCAGCTGGGCAGGTAGGGACATCTAGCATGGGGTCAGAGGTCAAAGAGGTGGATGGATTAATAGATGTGTTGTTAGCTGTTTCATTTTTTGCAGCTCTCACAGCTATTGCTTTTTAGTCTATGTAAGCTGGTCTCTGTGAGCCTGTGTCTGTAGTGCTGTTCTCCATTCCAGTTTCAACCTCTGTGATTGTGTTCTTGTTACATTGTCTGTGTGATCTCTTTTGAGTCTGTACTCTCTGTGAAATTTGTGAATGGTGCGAATCTGTTAAAATGAAGCATGTGTTTTGGTAAAAGATTTCCTTGTTTCACCTAGCAATCCTAACACAATGACTATCATAAGTAGGTATTTATCTGTGGGAGTTGGGACACTTTTAGAGTTCTGTGTGGATCGGGACTTGTGAAAATTTAAGCTTGCTGCTTCATATGGGACAGGGGTGGAAATAACCCATTGCCCGACCTCCCAGTCCAGTGGATTCTTTCTGTCGATTAAGCAAATTTGTATATCACGCTGTACCGTGTCCAGTTGACTTTCCAATGTTAAATATGTTGCTTATTTAAAAAATCAACAAGAAAATCAGCCGGTATAGTGGAAAAATTATCAGGGCAAGTGATTTTACATGTGCCACTGTACCGGAGTAAACTAGCAATTTTAAAGTTATTTCCACCCCTGTGGGGAGTCGTGTTTAGGTTCCAAGCAACCTGTGCTCGTCATAAGACGTGACCAGAGGGACGGGGCGTAGTGTCTATTCTAGGACGCGCGATTGCGTGATTCGCACTGATAATTATCAAATTGCCCCTCATAAAAACAGCATAGTGCGAATTGTTGTGCATAGGAATTTTATCCCTACCTACCTTTCAAAAACCATACTTTATATTGACAGAGAATGATTTATAAATCGGAGTCAGCCACAGAGTCTAAATTGCATGTCATTGTATCCCGATGTTGGGATTGTTCAGGATATTGATAACTCGAACGTCTGGATTAGACTGATTGTTAACAAGTTGTTCTAATGTTGCTGTAAAATAATTGCTGTATGATATCAACAAGAATAAAGAAACAGCTTGCTGGTCCTGTTGGTGAATAAATGACAATGCTGCAAATTTGTTTTTGGTAAAATGAGTCGAAGATACACAACAATATCAAAATTCATTATTGCGTGTATAATGTGCACCTGTCTCTGGCGAAACACAATATGAGCACTGTACAGAAGAAAATACATATAGGTCACGGAGTTGAGCGTGAACCATTGAAGTGTGTAGGCATTTGCAACATGTGGCAATACCTGTTGACAATCCAGTGATCAACAGCACGAGCATCAATCTACACAACTGGGAACCGATGACATGTATCAACCAAGTCAGCGAGACTGACCACCCAATCCCATTAATCGCCTCTTACGACAAGCATGGGTTGCTGAAGACAAATTCTAACCTGGATCTTCATGGTTGTGCTAGATGGTGGTTTGGTGTGTGTTGCTTTGTTATTCAGTGTTAATTTTTAAAGGACGTCATTGACGTTCCTTTACTGTATTCATTCAGAGATTTCTAAATGTTTTCAATCAACATTGGGGCGGTGGGGTAGCCCAGTGGTTAAAGCATTGGCTCATCATACTGAAGACCCGGGTTCGATTCCCCACATGGGAACAATAAGCGAAGCCCATTTCTGGTGTCTCCCAGTCATGACGTTGCTGGAATATTGCTAAAAGCGGTGTTAAACTAATATAGGGTTAATACAAGAACTCTGTGACTTTCATGCTTAATTTTGAACCACATTTTTGTTGTCACTGTCCTATCTTGTTAAAATTTATTCCTGTTTGAGGTTATTTTAATCACTTCAAATTATGATACTCTGGGATGGATGACTATTTATAGTACTGTGTAATACTGTATTTGAAATCAAAACTCTGTTGAGGGGGAGCCATAGTATTGGTTGGGCATAGTTGAGGATGAAGTAAATAGTATGATGAGTTTGTACTGTCGAAATTGGATAGTCGTAATTGGTTTTAGGTGTATGTTTACAAACTGTTGGGCAAATATCTTGAAATTGTGCATGATCAGCTGGGTCTATGGTTGACTACAAGGAATATCCCTTTCTTAAGTTGAGTCGTTTGTGCCTGTAGAGAATATTAAAACTTAAAAGCAGTTATGAACCAGAAGAATATCACCAGTAAATGAAATCGTGCATAATGTAACCTATTTATGAGAATATATAAATAGCATTTCTTCTTGTCATCTCCCATGCTTGTCGTAAGAGGCGGGTGGTCAGACTCGCTGACTTGGTTGACACATGTCATCGGTTCATAATTGCGTAGATCGATGCTCATGCTGTTGATCTGGTCCAGACTCGATTATTTACAGACCACCGCCATATAGCTGGAATATTGCTGAGTGCGGCATAACACTAAACTCACTCACTCACTCTTGTCATCTCCTGTTTATAATGAATTATGGGAATATTCCTAAGAAATTCATTGTTAATGTAAATGTTATAAAGTTTAGACATATTCTTTCCTCCAGAAAAAAAACAACACCAAAATGTTATCATTGCACATGTATTTTTTTTTAAAATAAGAAAAAAACATGACTATGACTTGTTGTGTGTGTCACCTCCTCTTTCTGTAAGCATAGTAAATTTATGTTTGATGTTGGTCAAAGCCTTCACAATAAAAAAGTATATTTATAAGGAAAAGCCTGGACAGGATTTTTCTGTTAACTCTTTTGTGTGAAAAATGTTTTGGATTGCCTGGCTCTCTGCTGGACCTGATATGGAATTTCTGTACACATCTAAAACCAACTAAAGTAGAACAGTGCTTGATTGTTGGCATGTGCACATCAATACGGATTATCTTCTTACACTGTTACCGTGGTGACTGGATAGCCCAAAGTTTTCTTCTTATCTGTTTGTTAGGAATACAGTGTAGGTGTCATATCTGTTCTCATTGAAACAGTTGTTTTGATTGGATGTTCTGTTCTCCAGGCAGGGGCTTCAGTGACTGACAAGTGGGCAGAGGAGTTTGCAGAATTTTCAACCAATCAGCCTGAGCCTGAGGCATTCTGGGATAATCTTCAAAAACACTGGGAAGATGTGGACAGGTAGTGACATACAGACTGTACTTGATCAGTAATCTGGCAGCATTTTAACTAGGGTCATCTCTGGCAACGTAGACATCCCTTTGTTGCAACCTTCTTCTGCAAACTAGTACAGCAAATTTAAAGTATCTGGAACCAAATGATGGATAGCTTAATTACAGATCAACATTTGTTGATAATGTTTTTATCAAACTCTCATATTGATCATATTTGAGTAAAAGAGGGGATTTTGTAGAGATTGGATGATATTAAGTATGGCCGTCATAGCAGCCATCTTGAAAACTGGAATATAGCTGATGCAGCAATATTTGTAATGACTGACTCGTTCACATTTATATATTTAGGAGATAAGCATACTGTGTTGGAAAATCAGAGGTATATAACGAAATTATGATAGCTCTAAATTTGATTGCAAACCAAACGCTACTATGCGTCCAATTTAGAGCCATTATGATTTCTAATGCGGTTCTACTATAACCATGTTATTAAGATTTTAAAAAGAGTACATATTGTGTTGGAAAATCAGAGGTATATAATGTGATTATATACCTCTGGGTGACTGATTAACCAATCACAATACAGTATTTACTGAAGTCATGGCAGAATGTGTGATGCCCATTTCCAGTGTCCCTCACCATGGTATTGCTGGAATATTGCTATAATCGGTGTAAAGCCATACTCACTCACTAGTGTTGGGAATTGGTTAAAATCTTATAATTGATGATTGGTTCATGACAACCGATCAATCATCAAAAATAATTGGTTGGAGTCATTAATGAAATTTGTTAATGCACATAAAAATAAGGAAAAAACATGTAGTTCTTTGGGGGGTTTTGTGGCAAAATTTCACATCTTTAAAGGATGACTAGTATGTTAGGAACATAAATTTCTTGGAGTCTTTAAGATAAATTCAATCATGAGTTGAAACGAGCTTGTAGTGCTTATGAAATCTAACAGACAAAACCAACCGTGTGAAAAATATTGTTAATGAAAACAAGTGTTCCAGCATTGTTTGTGTTCGTTTATGAGAAAACATGATCGGACCAATCTTGATTACCGGTATTTCAATTAATCGGACCACCACTATCACTCACCCATTCATTATTTTGATGTTGCAGAAATGACAGTCAGCCATGGTTGACGGAGTTTGAGCAGTCAGAGCCGTACAAGGTAGGAGACTGCAAGATTTGGTTTCTAAGCTGTGTGTAAATTGTAGAGACATTAAAATCAAATATCATATTATAGTTTCAGATTAGCAACTTAAATTTTGTTTCTTTATATACTTACTAGGATATGGTTTAAACCATCACTGCATGTGTCTCCTATCTCTTTAATGCATTCAAGTTCTTTTTGCATTCTAAATAAAAAAATGATTATGGTTTTGAAAATGCTTTCATAAAATTGCACAGAAATATGAGGAAGAATTGAACCGTTTGCAATATATAAGATGTTATTGGTTAAAAGTAGGGCTGCGCAATATAACCGGTTTACTGGTATATACCGGTTTAGGCATGAGAACGATACGTATTGCGATACGCTGATCGAAAACTGGTATTTTGACATGCATTCGGAAAACTTCATAACACTCGGAAATCTTCAGATATTTCCGTTTTTTTAATTTGTTCCTTTCCTTGTTTCATTTGTTCCAAACATTATTTGCATTTTTAGTTTGTCATGATTTAAAGTTTTTATTAAAGCCTAATCAAGCATAGTGATTTTGTTGTGTTTTTGCTTTGTAAATCAAGCATTAACTCGATTATAAGTAGTATTTTAAAAAAAGAATTCTTGCAATATATTGAAGTACATATCGCAATATATGCTTTCGCATCGCAATATATCGCAATATGAAAATTTTCAGCGATACCCACCCCTAGTTAAAAGTGTGGGTGATAAGATTTTGATCAAATGTCATGAATGCAATATGGAAGTAATGTAAACAAGTAGGTACTTTCTAATTACTGCCCACCATATAGCTTAAATATTGCCGAGTGGGGCGTTAAAAAATAACCAACCAATCTAATTAATGAAAGTACACGCATTTTGGACTTTGTCATCAACACAACCTTTTAGCTGGCCTTTACATTTTGCCACATTTGAGATACTGTAAGGTTCTGAAAACAAGGACAAAAGGGACCGTCCATAATGTATGGCTAGGGGAAGTGATGATGATCTTTATGGAGAAGCATGTACAGTGTGAATGGGCACACTCCCCCTAATTTATGTAAAAAGCATGTGACACCCCAAAGTTCACCCACCCCCCACCCCCTGCATGCATGTCATGTACAAAATCAGTGACACCCCCAATAGTACATGACACACACACACCTCTATAATCATCATCACACACCCCTAATCATTGCGATAACTCAACATATAATTTGTGTGTTAATACTATAATTGCTATGTTCCAGACCTACAGTTTTGAGGACGACAACCCCCTGCTGGATCATCCGAACCCATTCGCAGCTGGCCTGGAGAAGTTGGAACAGGGAGACATTCCCAACGCTGTGCTGCTGTTTGAAGCCGCTGTCAGGAAGGATGACTCACACATGGAGGTAGGGGAGACACGCTGTTGTAGCTGTCACATGTTTCGTGGTGATGTCATGTGAGAGGGAGACCTCCAGCTGCCTGGACACACTGACGTGTTTTATCTCCTTCTAGCCCCCCTCTAAATGGTTCTGGTCCCTCCCCCTCCATATTAATGAACTTTTTTGTTGTCAGGTATGATACACGCTCAGTTATGTGTTTGATGTGTAGGATATAGTACGACTCCGAGGTTATGGTTGGGAAAGTAAGACCCGAGACCGGAGGGTGGTCGAGGGCTTACTTTCCCAACCATAACCGAGGAGGAGTGCTTTATTATACATATAAACCGTCAATGATGGATAATTAGATGATCATGTAATGAAGCTACATAACAGTAACTGAAGTGTTAGTAAAATCAATTGAATGATAGTAGGCCTAACTATAAATAGATAATTCAACCTTCATTTTTTATGGGCCTGGTGGCTGTGAGGTAGAGCGTCCGCTTATGAATCTGAAATATACGGTTCCAATCCTGCTAGGGAAAACATTTGCACATTTAAGTTGATCTTTGACGATATTTTTCAATTGATTTCAAAACTCTCACATATAATTTGAATGTTGATGTTAATATAGAATTAGGAAAGAGTAAAACCTGGGAAGAGGTCTTACTTACAAAAGTAAAACCAGGAAATAGGTCTTACTCACAAAAAGTAAAACCTGAGAGCAAACAAAAAACCTCAAGTGCGGTTATTCTGGGAAAAGAAGCCATGTCTAATATATAGTGAGAAGCACCCTTCAGGTTTATAAGTAGGTGACAGTGTGATCCGTGATCTGCCTGTTGTTGTTGTGTTAGTTCTTCTCAACATCAGATTTGTACACCTGTGTTCCAGGCCTGGCAGTACCTGGGAACGTCACAGGCGGAGAATGAAAATGAACCCGCAGCCATAGCAGCTCTTAAAAGGTGTGTGATTTCTGACATTAAGAAATCAGATATGATTGTCTCAGTGTTAACTTGCAGGTAGGAAAGTAAGGTCACTTCTTTTGATTTAGACCACCTCTGTGGTGTAGTGGTCAGAGCGTCTGCCCGGAGAGCGGAAGGTCGCGGGTTCGATCCCCGACCTCGTCATACCAAAAGACGTTAAAATATGGTACTTGTTGGTTCCTGCCTGGCGCTCGGCATTAATGGGTACAACAAGGACTGGTCGGCTCGGAGTCAGTATAATGTGTCTGAGTGGGATATTCATGCTTCACTGCGGCATGGTATCTCAGTGGGCTAGCACTATAAAACCAGCTTCAGTCTGGGCTAGTACAAGCAGCCGCACATACACATACACACGAATGCACGTCGTCATATGAGCGAAATATTCTCAAGCTCGACGTTAAACCCAATTTCAACTCACCTCACCTCACCTCTTTTGATTTAAGTGAAATTTGGGGCGGTGGGGTAGCCCAGTGGTTAAAGCATTGGCTCGTCACGCCGAAGACCTGGGTTCGAATCCCCACATGGGTACAATTTGTGAAGCCCATTTCTGGTGTCCCCCGCCGTGATGTTGCTGGAATGTTGCTAAAAGCGGCATAAAACCAAATTCAGTCATTCAGTCAATAAGTGAAATTTAGTGGGAAAGGACGTAGGTGACCCTGTTTTCACTTTCAACTTCACTTTCAACTAGCATTGTGTGTTATGACCGATAAATTGTAAATATGAACATGTCACCCACTTCCTGTCTGTGTTGATCAGGTGTTTAGAGTTATCTCCCAATAACCTGACCGCCTGGCTGTCACTGGCTGTGAGTTACACCAACGAGTCCCTCGGGTCCTACGCCTGCCACGCCCTCAAGTCCTGGCTCAAACACAGTCCCAAGTATGCCAGTCTGGTGCCAGGACCTCTAGGGGAGAAGCCAGTCACCTCGTCCTTCATGTCAACGTGAGTTGCTTGTGTATATATGGTTGGGGAAGATTGGCCAGGTTATTTGGATCGACAAGGAATTGGCTGAGACATCAGGGAACAGGGACAGTGGTATACCCTAGTGGATAAAACTATCCCTCGTCATGCCGAAGACCCGGGTTTTATTACCCACATGGTACAATGTGTTAAGCCCATTTCTGGTGTCCCCCGCTATGATATTGCGGGAATATTGCTAAAAGCGACGTAAAACTAAACTCACTCACTCACTTACTCATATCAGGAAACTAATGTCATTTTGTGGATATTCATTGTTTTTTGTTCTGTATTACATTAACAGAGTATTCCCATACTTTATAGTCCGTTTGGCTCAAAAGCAGACCGATGAATTGCAATCTAACTCGAAAACTTATAAACATAAAATGAAAACGTCAGACCAACTCTGAGAGGTGTTTGCAGAATTTATGTCCTAAAATTAATTAAGTTGTTTAACAAACTATCATTAAAATATCGACACAGTTCACTATTTGTTACGAGGGAGGAGTGCAGAGAAAGGGACAGCCGGGTGTGCGAGAAAGGATGGAGACGGCACAGCACAGGTTAATGAATCAATAACTTTGTCGGCACTTGTGCACGTGCTTCTCTAACACCTGGCTGTCCCTTTCTCTGCACTCCTCCCTCGTAACAAATAGTGAACTGTGTCAATATTTTAATGATAGTTTGTTAAACAACTTTTTTAATTTTAGGACATAAATTCTGCAAACAAATCACAGAGTTGGTCTGATATTTTGATTATGATCAGCGTTTCATTGAGTATTATATGCTTATTAGTTTTTGAGTTAGATTGCAATTCATCGGTCCGCTTTTGAGCCAAACACACTATAGCCGCGGTGGCTGAGCGGTCTAGGCGTCTGACTTTGTGTGCTGGCGATTAGGTGCCTGACTCTG
The DNA here is from genome assembly GCF_003918875.1 of Haliotis rubra. NCBI lineage: Eukaryota > Metazoa > Mollusca > Gastropoda > Lepetellida > Haliotidae > Haliotis > Haliotis rubra. The sequence continues at coordinate 1,571,000 of NW_025767357.1, read as the reverse complement.
AGGGTGCGGGTTCGAATCCCGGATGGGACTCAACCCAAAAAGTACTAGAATCTGTACTTTACTAAGAAAGTGTAATCCCAAATATAACATATGTTGCACTATAGTGTATATTGAAAAATATCTGAAACAAGGTTGACTTCGTTAATACAAGCTCTTTTTATGGAAACGGCCTGTTCTGATCAACATAGTATTTTCAAATACACTGTACTTACTATTGCTTCATAGTGCTACTTTTGTATTCATTGTATTGCCTCTCTGAACTTGATTCCCTACTTTTGAAGCTTTTAGCTCACCAGAGAGAAAAGTAAGGCAGAGCTTATGGTATTAAGTCTATTATGAGCTTGTGTTAACCATTTCCTCAACTAACCATGTATGTAAGAGGTGATAAATAGGATTGGGTGGTCAGGTTCGCTGACCTGGTTGACATGTTATTGTATCACAATCCTTAGATTGATGCTCTTGTTGTCAGCCACTGGATTGTTTGGTCCGGACTCAACTATTTACAGACCATGTGGCTGGAAAATGGCTAGAAAAGGTGCAGTGTTAAATAACAGACAAGCAAACGTCCGCAACTGAACAACTTAGCCTGGCGGGATCGGGTGGTCAGGCTCGCTGACTTGGTTGACACATGTCATCGGTTCCCAATTGAGCAGATCGATGCTCATGCTGTTGATCACTGGATTGTCTGGCCCAGACTCGATTATTTACAGACCGCACCATATAGCTGGAATATTGCTGAGTGCGGCGTAAAACTAAACTCACTCACTCACTCACTCACTTAGCCTGAAACTAAGAGGACATGATGCAAAATAAAATTTAGTTCATGTCATTAGAATCAACCCATTTCTTTTATCAAAGAATGGATTAAATATGGTTTGGGACCAACATTTTAATATAGACCAGATTGCTAGACATCATATCCAGATTTCCAGACACTGTGTTGTCTGCATTTAAGTAATTGTAAACATCTTGATTGTGTGTACGTTGACTGGCTCTGTGTCTGCAGCCAAGACTACGAGGACGTGAAGGACCTGTACCTAAAGGCTGTCCACATGGAGGACCGGGGCAAGATTGATGCTGATGTTCAGGTGACACTGTCTTTGTCAAAGTCACATGTTCAGGCCAGATTGTGTTGCAGTAGTAGCTGGCATTCACTTTGTGTGAGTTTGTTGGAGTATAACATCCCTTGTCTGGGTTTCGTACTCTGATGAAGTCTCACAAAGAGACAGCCATTTCTTAATTTGAAGGGCGGTGGGGTAGCCTAGTGGTTAAAGCGTTCGCTCGTCATGCCAAAGACCCGGGTTCGATTCCCCCCATGGGCACAATGTGTGAAGCCCATTTCTGGTATCCCCCGACGTGATATTGCTGGAATATTGCTAAAAGCGGCGTAAAACTAAACTCAGTCAGTCAGTCAGTCTTAAATTGAATTTTAATTGCTTGCTCCAGCGTATTGTTTTGGCTGTATGCAAGCACTATGGTATTACTTATAATAAAGAATCCATTAGCCTTGGTACCGGTAAACTGTACTATATACACACACATTCTACATAGTAACCATGGCAGCCTACTGGGGAGTACTAGTTTTGATTTTATGTTCATGGAATGACAAAGTGACATGTTACTGTTAATAGCAGATACTTTAGTCCATGTCTTGTTTTGAGATGCATGTACTTATGTCCAGGGTGCCGTTCCACTAACCGATCTTAGCCCTCCGCCAATCGTAAACCCCTAAAATCCCAATCTTAGCGTGACGTTACAATCGGCTTACCGATCCACTTACCAACCTTACCCAAGTCAATCGTAAAGTTAAGATCCAAAGTCTAAGTTGCTCATGACCAACTTAGGATCGCTAAAATCAATCGTAGAGAAACCAAAATGGTGGCTTTCATATTCTATGTGAAGAAGAAGAGCGAGCATTTCATCGTGAACGTCCCCTAAAACCCCCCATGAAATCAATTTGTTTATTTCTGTGATGTAAACAAACACAGCACTGAAGCCTTACAAATGTGAGGCCAGTCTGACCACTGTCGTCATGGGAACACAGCTGAGGGAGTCGGTGTAACACATTTGTACAACAATATTGCAACTCTGTACATAGCAAATGTAAGGCCACTAGCAAACAGTGATTTTACAGGGTGCGAGGTTGAGGATGCCTGGTCACGCCTTGTTTATTCTGATTACAAGGTTCAGCCACATATTATGTCTGATACCCAGCGTTCACACGCACTTGAACCAAGGTGCTTACTACCCTAATATTTTGCTCGAGGTTTTTTCTCCATGTTTATACAAGTTTGGTTCCAAAACTACTTCCATCGTCTGCTAGACTATGCAAAAGGAGATAACTCATACCTCACATTTCTCGATCTCTCTCACGCAAGAGTCTCGATCTAAGCTTGGATCGGATTGTAAGATCGGGACCGGCTACGATCGGTTTAAGATCGGTTAGCGGAATGGGTGTAACTTTTAGCTAAGACGATTGTAAAATTGGCGTAACTTGCTAAGATTGATCTTAGATAAGATCTTTTAGTGGAACCGCACCCAGGTCAGTTTTGAGATGCAGGAGGCTATGATATTTAGGTAATCTGTGTTGAACCATTTTGAGATTGAGAAATATTTTGTGTTCCAGTGTGCCCTGGGCATCCTGTTCAACCTGAGTGGAGAATACAACAAGGCTGTAGACTGCTTCCATGCTGCACTGCAGGTCAAACCCAAGGTCAGGCATGATCCCACCACAATAGTCTCTTCAGCAGAGGCACACTCGGAGTTATGTCCCTTAGGCCTACCAGGAACCTACACTCATCCGTTCCAATCCCAGATTCACATGTGATGTTTCTTGATTTGTCAGCACAATGCCCATATATGGGTGTCACCAAACCTGTTAACATCAGAGACCTGTATCACTTCAAGTTTTCCTCCAACATAAGGAGGGATAGTGGTAGCCTAGTGGTTAAAGTGATAGCTCGTCACACCAAAGGTCCGGGTTCAATTCCCCAAATGGGTACAATGTGTGAAGCCCATTTCTGGTGTCCCCCGCCATGACATTGCTTGAATATTAATAAAGTGGTGTAAACTATACTCTCTCTAACATATAGTTTTGACTGGGTTGTGTTTGGATTCCAGGTCAAAACAGGTCGGCAGGAATTCCTCTTTGTCATAATGTTGGTTATTTAACTGACCATTAATAACATTCCCTCTCTTGTATACCAGGATGCCTTGCTATGGAACAAACTGGGTGCTACTCTTGCTAATGGCAACAGGAGTGAAGAGGCAGTGGAAGCATACCACAATGCATTGCAGCTGTCTCCTGGCTTTATCCGATCTCGGTATAATCTCGGCATCGCCTGTATAAACCTTGGTGCTCACAGGTAAGTCAGAAGGGATGGAATTAAAAAATATTATCTTTCAGCACAGTTTGCTATCTAATGTTCAATATCTCCCTAGATGTTCTAATGTTCAATATCTCCCTAGATGTTCTAATGTTCAATATCTCCCTAGATGTTGACACAAGAATGTGATGTCTTTGATGGAAACAAGTAACGTCAGTTAACATTTTCCCGTGTCTGACACTATTATAAGTTATCACATCGTGTCTCGAGGGAAATACGGGGTTTTATCAGTCCCGAGTAAGGTTGTATTCAACCTTACGAGGGACTGATAAAACCCTATTATTATTTCCGATATCGAATGATAACGCATTTATCTAACAAATGTTTTTACTAAATCAAAAGAAAACAATACGCATCGAATCAACTTGTTTTTATTTATGTGAGATGCCATGTTGACACCAGCTGATCGATTGACCTCAATGCAGCGCACGTTACTAAAGGCTTGGCGATGCACGCTTTTCTCACTTCGCGTGGTCACCGAGGCGTGGCGGGATAATATGACTTTTGTACTCCCTGCTCGTGGATCGTGACGGGTGTACATAGTATTTTATCAGAGTCACGTGAACCAATCAAAACTTCGATATTCTTACATGAGGCTGGATAATGAACGTTAACATCATCATGCGACATGATTGGGCCAGACTCAGGTGTAGCTTACCTTCACATTGTCGTAGTGAGCAAATGTCACTTGTCATCAAACTTTCGTTTAGGAAGTGAAGGTGACTTCACTTCGCATCTGAAACTTAGAACTGAATTTAATGTTTCAAATTTGTAATCAACAGCTGATCAAAATTTGGAATACAGATTGAGAATTACGGAATCCAATTTCCAACTTGTGTCCCAATGTGAGTGATCCCTTGATGCAGTTAACAAATCTGAGGACTTTCACTCAGCTACAAAATATTCTCCTGATACCAGAGCAGAGACATCCTTATGCTCTGTGACATTCCAAGCTGTATTTGTGAAAGTATGCATCTGATTGAGTCAAGTACTGTCCATACCACTACCAATGTCGATGATGAACGAACAGGCTAATATGACTTGACTTGAATCATTTAGCATTGTGGCAGTCAACGCATTTTTAACATTGTGGCAATCAACTTGAGTCAAAACAAAACTATGGGGAAAAAGGACAAGGGCATTTATCGGAATAAGTATGTTAAAATTAAAAGTACATGTACAATAATACGAAGATATGTATGATGAACACTTTTTATGACGATCTGCACTGAATTTTCGCTAGTTTACATCATGAATAACCTAAGCACAACTGCTTAGTGGTTTAACTGAAACCGCGGTATCACGAAGACCGTTATTGCGACTGTAAGACACTGGATTATTCAATAGGCGGTGAGGGGCATTGGGGTAGCCTAATGGTTAAAGCGTTGGCTCATCACGCCAAAGACCCGGGTTCGAATCCCCACATGGGCACAATGTGTGAAGCCCATTTCTGGTGTCCCCCGCCGTGATGTTGCTGGAATATTGCTGAAAGCGGCATAAAACCAAACTCAGTCAGTCAATAGGCTGTGAACAAATAAATGAAAACAACATTCTAAAAGAAAATTCTTTTTCAGGGAGGCAGCTGAGCATTTTCTAACAGCTCTGAACATGCAGCAGCAGAGTCGAGGCCCAAATGGACCCGAGTCTGTGATGTCCAGCAACATCTGGTCAACCCTCAGAATGACCCTCTCCATGCTCGGCCGACCTGACCTCTACAACGCGTGTGACTCAAACAGTCTAGACGTACTCAACAAGGAGTTCAAGATGCAGTCATGACCCAACTTTCAGTTAAAGGAGACAACCATCACCAACTGTCTGGTTGCTGAACAGAAAACAGAGTCCATGCCGGAACTACTTTCTGATGTGGACAATTTACCAGGAGTACTTCGGCTTATATTCTGCTGAGATTCACAACTTCTGATGAACTTGATTCCATGGATAATTAACTGACGAAAACCAAGAAGGGTAACGGTCATTGTGTTAATGGATGTGTACAATTCTAGTTTGAAAAACTAGTGATTGGAATAACAGTATCTCTGTGTGTGAAAAGAAGGCTGATTATGGAGGGCATTATTATTATTTTGGTTGTGAGAAGTTTGTATTAATCAGAAAAATATTTGCCATGGGCACAGTGCCGACAAATCAATATTCTTGGATTTGAACCCTTGATCTAAAGGGTCTGACACAGGAGGTGCCTTAACAACCGGGCCTTAACTAACATGGGTGTTAGGGTAGGCTAATGGTTAAGGTGTTCGCTTGGCACACCAGAGTCCAGGGTCCCGTTCCTCAAAGCGATCGTAGCGCTACGACAGTCGTAAGTCTATGTTAAAGTATGGGAGTTACGATCACCTTAGCGCTACGATCGCTTTCAGGAACGGGGCCCTTGCTTGTATTCCACACAAGGTTTCCCATGCTTATTTTACTGGCATAACACTTAAACATCTAGAGTAAAAATATACCAGTACTTGCTCCCCTTACTACTAAATCACATTAATAGTTTCTCCGCTTTGTTTGGGCAGTGGGGTAGTCTAGTGGTTAAAGTATTTGCCTGTCATGCTGAAGCCCCGGGTTCGATTCCCCACATTGGTACAAATTTGTGAAGCCCATTTCTGTTGTCCGCTGCTGTGATATTGCTGGAATATTGCAGGAAGCAGCATGAAAGTAAGCTCATTCACTTTATCCTCGATACATTTAAGAATGTTTTAATGCACATATTCTGATCGGTTTCTGGATAACGAACAGAGTAACGTACTTGCAAGAAGGGTTGATCATCATCAGAATTTTACAGTTCATTATCATCAGCCATGCAAATTAATATGCATCAAATAGTTGAATCAGCTGTTCAACTCACACTCATTGTTGGGAACTAGAAATTGGTTAGTATTTTGTACAGACCTAGGTTTGATGTGATATCAAAGTTTGACAATTTGACACATTTAATGTGTTCATTACCAAAACCGGTCTGTTATCATATGAAAAACAGAGAAATATCAAATGATCTTGCCATGGATGTTGACCCTCAAACCTCAGGATAAAACTTGTGATAATGTCGCATGAAGCTTCCAATCATGTATTTGTACAGATATCTATGTATATTTCAAAACTATGGGGGCTGGGGTAGCCTAGTGGTTAAAGCGTTGGCTCATCACGCCGAAGACCCGGGTTCGATTCCCCACATGGGTACAATGTGTGAAGCCCATTTCTGGTGTTCCCCGCCGTGATGTTGCTGGAATATTGCTAAAAGCGGCGTAAAACCAAACTCAGTCAGTCAGTCAAAACTATGACAGGTAGTAAATTACTAATACAATTTCTGTAAAACATTTGTTCAGTGAAAGAGCTGATAATAAGATCATGAGTACCTAAACACAGAAGCTCGCCTTTCAACTTGGTGTAAAGTTATCTTGAAGCCTGCAAGGACAGCTGGTCGCAAGCAATCTGCTAGTGTCCGGTGTTTTTTCAATTTAACAGATGTTTTGCATCACAGTATCATTGTCTACAATGTATTTAAATTTTTACGACAGAACATCTCGCCTATATTTCGTGTTACAAACAGCAGCGAAAATTAGCTTTTCAGTTTTGGAAAGCTGTGTGATATGACTCCTCAAGATATTCCACACAGGCCCATGGTTACTGGGATTTCCTATATATCTCAGATATTCTATTGTATGTATGAATGTGTACATATGTAAAGATGAATGAATGCAAATGAAATTGTGACACTTGTGTTGTTTTTATTACTAAGGTCATCTGTATTGGTGTAAACTGCTCAGATGCCACAGTAAGGTTGCCTACTGGATAAAGTGGTCGCTTATCCTGACCAAGAAGACGTTCAATTCCCAAGCTTTCTGATGATACTGCTTAAATCTTGCCAGAATTCAAGATGGATGAGGCGACTAACAGGATCGGGTGGTCAGGCTCGCTGACTTGGTTGACCCATCGGTTCCCAATTGCGCAGATCATGCTGTTGATCACTGAATTGTCTGGTCCAGATATGATTATTTACAGACCGCTGCCATATAGCTGGAATATTGCTGAGTGTGGCGTAAAACTAAACTCACTCACTCAAGATGGATGCAGAGTGAATATTTGAATAGCAAAAGTCTGGGTTTGAATCCTTCTTTGCCACCCGACTTTGCACCTGAGACTACTGCGTGACCAGTGCTACTGTCAAAAAGACCTTTTCCTATGACTACAGTTAACCATGGCCCTGGCAGATTAACTGTAGTTATATGAAACCATTCATGTGTTCTTCAACTTCTTTTGGTTAAAATAAATCTAAACATGACAAAACAAAGTCTGAAGTTGTGAAAGTATTTACTTCATGTACACAAAAAACGGAATAGAAAACATGCGTAGATGAAACCACCACAGAAATGATGGCATACTCTTATCAATAACTAAGAAAGTCAAGTCATATCATAAGATTTCACATTCGTGACCAACTCGTGTTATTCCGGGACAAGCCGAATAGCGACTTGTGCCCCTCTGTTATGTCAAACGCACGTGTGTGTATTTGAATATCTCACTGTCAATCGCATGATTTCTATCAAAAACTTCATAATAGGCAGCAAAATCCTGTTAGCTAAGTTCTTTGTACTTTCAATATGACGATATATATTTTTTATGATTTTTCAAACAACAACATAATGCCATAAACGATTTAAGTACTCAGGATTATTTTTACAAACGCACCGCAGTCATTTACGCGTGTTCTGATTCGTTTGTCATATCAAAAGGGGGACGAGTCTTCTTGGAGGTTACGGAAAGAGGCGAGTGGCGACGAATGAAGATTTTAATGTCTGAGTAAATAAATCCTAAGTGTTGGAATGATGATATGAAAGAATGTTGATGGTGTTGAAATAGTATCTACATCCCCATCACCACACTGAAACAACAGGCTCTGATAAATGATGAAAAACACCAAAATACTGACCTCCAACAACGCATGAAAATCAGCCATAAAATGTGCAACTAAGCTCTCGTCTTAATGTCAGATGGATCACCAATTGCATGTGAATAAATAATGGCTATGTACTTGAGTCTCCATTTTAGGTTGCAATGGGCGTATTAGAATTCTTATTGCTGAATAGTTTCAACATTTAAAGCGCTTTGAGCATGCATGTACATGGGATGGACTTCAGCGCTATGTAAACACCCATACAATATTACTGACTGAATGAGTATGGTTTTACGCCGCTTTTAGCAATATTCCAGCAACATCACGGCAGGGAGACACCAGAAATGGGCTTCACACATTGTACCAATGTGAGGATTCGAACCCGAGACTTCGGCGTGACGAGCGAACGCTTTAACCACTAGGCTACCCCACCACCCTCCCCATACAATAATAACATATTAGGCATGCCATTATTTTGCCTTTGAAATATGACCAAAGTTGAAAATTATTTGTAAAACATATTTTTGATGTTTTACTCACAGCTTTATCCACTATGACCACGAAGAGATTTGGGAAAATTATGTTGCAAAATATAGCCAAGATTATTTAAAATGAATTTTGGATGAAATGAATCAATTATATACACACACATGCATATACTGATTTATACATAAACTATCTATGCTCTGTACAAAGGTGATTGGTGTATATTGCACTAGTGGAGACAATCACGAGGTGTAAAAGTATCACAAATAATATATACATGAACGTGAAGGCACGTGATACAGGATGGATACATAATATGAGAACACAAGATACAAGCTCTGAGGGATCCAATAACAGGAATAAAATATATAGTTTCCATTAAATATAATTAACAACACAAAAAGTTGATAAAATTATATAGCCACTCACAGTACATTAATCATTACTCAAACTGAATATATTATCATTTATCGATAAATTTGTTTATGGGATGTAAGTAAAAAGTAAATTGCACAAAATTTCAGAATTTTCCCAAATAAGTATTTTGTTAATTTACGTTTGCTTGTTTGTCGCTACACCTGGCGATATGATGGCGTCCTGTAACTTATGGATCAGACAATCCAGTGATCAACATTGTGACACAATGAACCATGTTACAGAGCCTTATCACCCCCATTATTTGGTCTCACTTTGTTTGAAACGGGACCTATTTTTACCCAGAATGACCCCTCCAAAGTACAAAAATGCCCTCCACTGCAGACCTGTCTACTACAGACTGCATTGAATTTACATGTAAACTAAAATATATTGCATACTCAAATATGAATGTAAGAACTATGATTACACAATGCCATTTAGAAAGTGGTCAAATGTCGTGGTAGCTGAGCGGGTTAGGCGGCTGACTTTGTGTGCTGGCGATTAGGTGACTGACTCTGCGGGTGTGAGTTCGAATCCCGGATGGGGCTCAACTAAAAAAAGTACTAGAATTTGTACTTTACAAAGAAAGTGTAATCCCAAATACCGGTATATAACATATGTTATAAATGCAAGAACTGTTACTAAAATATTTAAATCCACATAATTCTAGACTCTAAATTGTGAAATATGAATCCTGAATCTATACTGTTAAAGCACAAAAATAATAATGGTGACCGATCCTCATGTAGGTTGTTTTCAGACATGCATCATCAACACGTAGTACTTCTGTCTGCTACGACCCTTCGCCTACTCACTTGTTTTTCACTGCAGTCAGCAATATTCCAACCATATGACTGCCAACTATAAACAACTGAGTCTGGTCAATACAAACCAGTGATTGATATCATGAGCAACATCTCGAGTGAGTGAGTTTGGTTTTACTCAGCTTTTAGCAATATTCCAGCAATATCAGCCCCTACAGCATCTCAAGACATCACGCTACAATGAAACAGACCAGGTCTAAACATCTTGCCCAAATTCGTCATGTCAATATTCTTCAACATTCATAATCAAAAACGTGTGGCCATAGCAACAAAGAATGAATATTGTGCTGAATATTAATTTTATTTATGGAATGAGTATCAAATGGAATGATGAGTTCCCAATCAATATTTTTTCGATAGAATTGATCAGCTCTTAGGATAGTAGATACAGAGACCTTTGCAAACAAAAACACACCAATAAATAAGAAAATGTACAATTTTATGCACAAGTTCTGGAATATTGTGTTAAGCAATGTTTCAATGTAGATTCAATTAGATCTGTGGGTTAGAACACCTGATGATCTTCAGTCATCCATGCTTGTCGTAAAAGGCAACAAATGGAAACAGGTGTTCAGGCTCGCTGACTTCGTTGATGCTTGTTATGGTATTCCAATTGATTCCAATAGATTGATGATGTTAATCTCTGGATTGTCTTACCCAGACTTGATTATTTACCAACCTTCATGTAGCAGGAATATTGCTAAGTTAAGCCTTAAACAACAAACAAAATAAATCATCACTGGGTTGAAGTCACTCCAACTTAATCAGTATATAAACATCTACAGTAAAATACCTTTATAACGAACTCCAAGGGACCACTGAAATTAGTTTGTTATATCCGTAGTTCGCTATTCACTTTTTTATATGATAATATAAGGGTTATTCGGGACTTTTAAAACAGTTCGCTATAGCCGTCAGTTCGTTATATCCGTGTTCGTTATAAAAGTATTCTACTGTACATTGAAACATCGCCATATACAATAAACCTGAAACTTTTTATCCACAGTGTTCCGTTTTACTCAATACCCTCTAGAGCACCAACAAAACAGTTAAACCGATAACTAACAGAACAGATCAAATGAAGAGACATATTGTCTACAACCACTTCTACAGATATTCTTTCATTCAGAAACATACCTGCAAAACAGTGTAGGTTAACTTCACTGTCAGAACAAACTACAATCAAAGTTTAACAAAACTCAACGAAAGACACAACAATCAAACTATACCTTGGTTTCAGTTATAAAACATACAGTAATTCAAAACATGCATTAATATATATAGAACGAACAAGAGCACCTAGAGCATTCTAGTCGATGCATCTCTAAAAGGTAAGGATGAGAGTATGATGTTATCAACATGAACAATCCATTCATTGCTAAGCCTAAACCAATACCTGTTGCATCATGATAGTGACAATTGCACCCTGTGGTCAACCAGGGCCAAACCCCTGACCCACTCTGTCAACATTAAATTCCAAAATATACAAAATCCTTTTGAAAAATCACCTTGCTTATTATATTTAAAAGGTTTCCAAAGCATTACTACAGATTAGTAACTTAACAAAAAAATTGTCTGACATTCGTTCACTAACCTAAGACAAGCCTTGATAAAACTGAAGCTTTCCTATGCTTATGTAAATATATATATGAAACATACAAGCTGAACATTAATGAGATATTTAGGTTTTTACAAACTCGATAATTCTGAAAGGAGACACTGTTGAGAAATACAGTTTAACACTTGGAATGATGTGGAATATTTCAGTTACCATGGTAACTTCATTGGAATGGTCTTCCAGCAGTGAGTAGTATGTTTTAGCAATATTGCAGCAACATCACAGCAGGGGACACCAGAAATGGGCTTCACACATTGTGCCCATGTGGGGAATGGAACCTGGGCCTTTGGCGTGACAATCAAACGCTTTAACCACTAGGCTACCCCACGGCCCCCATACCAGCAATGATACTATATGCCGTGCACATTTGAGATATTTGTCATTCACTTGTACGTATTGCCAAAAACTGTTATCCTGAAACCTGAATCACCATATCATTCCTACAGATCGTGCTGATTACCAATGGCATCAGTTATACCCGGGCAGCCACCGACTTATCAACAGTAAAGCTGGCTAAAAGAATAATAATCGGAAATATTGTCGATAGGACAAATACTATTAATTATCAATATGAAAATAGTGTCATGAACATGTAACCACTCACCAGTGGTGTGGAATACATGTATATTCATTTCTTTCAGACTTATATGGGTATTTTTGCTTAAAGTTACTTCTCCAATATGTATCGATAGTCAATGAATATTTAGTTAATAATTATTGATCTCTATGATCTAAATCAACAGCCAGCTCTACCAGTTACACTAATTATAATATTAAACAGCAAAAAGTACCTTTTTACAAACCAGAAAGGGCAAAAAATTCTTTGAAAGTTACTCAAGTATTTTCATCAACTCAATACAGGGCACACTGATGTAGCATAAGATGTAATCTTTTAGGCCCCAATCCTGATTGGTCTGTTTTTGCTATCTTCCCATACTCAGCACCAATCATGTCGACAGATGTAACTGTTTGATTTAAACACATGCAAAAGACACAGCTGTTTTTTCCTCAGTTTCAACCATTTATCAACTGCATCGTCATCGACTGCAACTTCGTTGACGATGCTCTACTGTTGAAGTGGTGGCTTGTCCATAGTATCATGGCCTGTTGCTGTCTCCACGTTACTCCGGTACGGCGATGGCTGGTCTATATTTTCATAGCCACCAGGAGGAGCTGCAACAGAAAAAATATAAATTAACTGGAATTAAACATTCCTCTATTTCATTCCACACTAAGTTAAAATTATTTTTAAAAAACCATCAGAATCGTTCCTTTTTGTCACAATGATAAATTTCTAGCTAAACATCAGGAGAAAATTCTGTTGAGGTAGAGTCCTCTTCAAGATTGTTCCACCTGCATAGTGACATGCAAACATGTAAGGTTGGACTGTTTATGTCAGCTCACTGAGATACCTGGGTGCCATTGTACAAAACAACCTGAGGTGTTGGTAACTCCCATACCCTAACATAGACTCACAACAGTCTTAGCGCTAAGGTGATTGTAACTCCATACCTTAACATAGACTCACAACAGTCTTAGCGCTAAGGTGATTGTAACTCCCATACCTTAACATAGAGACAGTCTTAGCTAAGGTGATTGTAACTCCCATACTTAAACATAGAACGACAGTCTTTGCCCTAAGGTGATCGTAACTCCCATACTTTAACATAGACTCACGACAGTCTTAGCTAAGGTGAGGACTCACATACTTTAACATGGACCGATAGTCCTTAAGGTGATTGTAACTCCCATACCTTAACATAGACTCATGACAGTCTTAGCGCTAAGGTGATCATGACTCACATACTTTAACATAGATATATGACAGTCTTAGCACTAAGGTGATCGTAAGTCCCATACCTTAACATAGATATATGACAGTCTTAGAGCTAAGGTGATCGCAACTCCCATACCTTAACATAGATTTACGACAGTCTTAGAGCTAAGGTGATCGTAACTCCCATACCTTAACATAGACTTACGACAGTCTTAGCACTAAGGTGATCGTGACTCCCATACCTTAACATAGACTTACGACAGTCTTAGAGCTAAGGTGATCATAACTCCCATACCATAACATAGACTCACGACAGTCTTAGAGCTAAGGTTGTTTGTACAATGGCACCCTGAGCACTATTCAACATGAATGCTCAAATCAGATTACCAGTGCCGAGTCTTAGCTCACAAGTTCTTGTTTTATTTTACAAGACAGGGAAAATAAGAGTGGCATCATTATACAATTGTTTGTATTGCCAGGGAACAACCTACAACCTTTCACTGTCCAGACAGACACTATACAAAAGACAAAGGATGCAGTTCAAAATGTCTACTGAATCAGTTTAGTTTAACACCACTTTGAAACGTATTCATTTATATCCTGTTATGTCAGCTTCTTGGAGGGCCGACCGAAGTGAGGCAGGTTTGAGATATTTACACAGGAGTACTAACAAACCATTAGTGAGACTATGAAATTTGATCCCAAAAGAACATGTTTCTACAGTTAAACATGCTTCTACTGGCAAACAAGGACAAGTTGGGCAGGTGCAGAGAACGTGTTTACGAAAAGTAGGCGGTGCACTGCCATGAGAAAACCCATTTGGTTTGTGAAAGGTAGAGCAGTTGTAGAGCAGATGTAGGCTAGTGCACGTGTATTGCATGATGATGAAATTGATTCCGCGCGTAGCTGCACACGCCTTGCTCATGAGACTCTCATGTCAGTGTAGCAAGTCGCACTACACTTGGCCGTGGACAACCTGGGCCCCTTCGCTAACAATGGCAAGCACAAGTGGGCGGCACTCATACATGCTAATATGGGTCAATTGTCAGGTCAACTTATCCTTGTTTGCCAGGAGCTTGTTTCAACTGCATAGTAAATTTTATGGGCTTAATGCCCCCAACTATTACATGGACAGTAAAGACAATCGTCAGAAAGTATCACTGCTGAGGTTTTAAAAAAACAAAACACAGAAACAAAGTTTAAATGACTGGTGAAGATTATCTATACGTCAAAAACCAAACATTCAAACTGTCGCTTTGCAAAGTTGGTTGGTTGGTTTGTTGTGTAACTTGTGCACACTCAGCAATATTCCAGCTGTATGGCGGCGGGCTGTCAATGATTGAGAATGGACCAGACAATCCAGTGATCAACAACATGAGCATCCATCTACTCAATTGGGATACGATGGCATGTGTCAACCAAGTCAGAGCCTGACCACCCGATCCTGTTAGTCGCCTCTTACGACAAGAGTGGGTTACTGAAGGCCAATTCTAACCCGGATCTTCACTGGTCTCTCGGCAGACACTGACAGTCGTTAAAACAAGCAGGGCAAAGGTACATAATAGTGAATCACCTGAGCACAATAATGGAAACCACTAACAATTTTACAATGCAGTGAAATATGTTTGAGTAAACACCTGTACAGGTGATAAATCAATCAAATTACAGGTAACAGATGGTGCAAACACAGCAAAATCAAGCAGAGGGTCAGTGTCAAAAGTCTTAATTGGATTTCTGAGCAAATGCTGACAAAATCTTATAACACCTTTCCATTTCCTGATTGAAAAAATAACAAAAGTCGCATGATTAATATACCAAATGCAAGCTAGAAACTGACAGAAATATATTATTATTGATTCATGACATTTTTCAATAATATGTTCATAAAAATCTGATATAGCCCCTAATCATTTCACTGAAAAACATAAGTTATTGTTTACTAATTATTCATTCCTATTAAATAGATGTAAATAACATAAAAAATGTCTGCTGATATGACAATGTTCGTTGTTCAACTCCGAAGGTTGTGTCCCTCCAGGACATGTTTAAGTTAATCTATCTAACAACGCAGACAGAGACAGAAAGAGTTACTTCCCTTTTTACATCAGGTTTGTGTTTCTTACAGAAAATGAGAGTAACCATGGTAACACTGAAATGTTCCTTGCATATATCACTGCACTATAGCGAGTGAGTGAGTTCAGCGTTACGCTGCACTCAGCACTATTCCAGTTATATGGTGGCGGTCTGTAAATAATCGAGTCTGGACAAGACAATAAAGTGATCAACAGCATGAGCATCGACCTGTGCAATTGTGTCAACATGTGTCAACCAAACCTGAACTATAGCCTTGCTGTATGACTTCATAGTTCATACCCATGATGACAGTAAATATCAAATGAATGTAGCCATTTTGTCCTTTTGGAAAATCAGCACAGAAATAATATATGCTTCAGACAAACATGCTTTCAAACAATAAAAAATAATTCAAATTAAAAAAGTTACATCAAGCATGTAATTCCAGTTTTAAGTTTGTGCAAAAACGTTTTACACAGTGTGTGATTTTGGAAATAAACATACTGTGGTATTACTGTAGAGCTAATTTACCTGTAGATTTACCTGTGCTGAACTGAATATACCTAACCCTCATTATGATGTTTCAAGTGTGTAACACTGATGCTAGTACATCATGGTATACTACTAAAATATTGATGTATTATGAGGAGGACAACATTACACAGAAAGGACAATGAAAGTGTACAGCAGAGCAACTTAGTAAGCTAACATGAAGTGCGCACCCATGATAAGAATGGAAATTAGTAGTTTGATTGTCACTTGAGATGGGATTGTCACTTGAGATGGGATTGTCACTTGAGATGGGGTTGTCACTTGAGATGGGACTGTCACTTGAGATGGGATTGTCACTTGAGATGGGGTTGTCACTTGAGATGGGACTGTCACTTGAGATGGGATTGTCACTTGAGATGGGGTTGTCGTTTGAGATGGGACTGTCACTTGAGATGGGACTGTCACTTGAGATGGGATTGTCACTTGAGATGGGGTTGTCACTTGAGATGGGACTGTCACTTGAGATGGGACTGTCACTTTAGATGGGATTGTCACTTGAGATGGGATTGTCACTTGAGATGGGGTTGTCACTGGAGATGGGACTGTCACTTGATATGGGACTGTCACTTGAGATGGGATTGTGATTTGAGATGAGACTGTCACTTGAGATGGGACTGTGATTTGAGATGGGATTGTCACTTGAGATGGCATTGTCACTTGTCACTGAAATGGGATTGTCACTTGAGATGGGATTGTCACTTGAGATGGGACTGTAACTTGAGATGGGATTGTTACTTGAGATGGGATTGTCACTTGTCACTGAGATGGGATTGTCACTTGAGATGGGATTGTCACTTTACAGGGGACTGTCGCATGAGAATCCATTCAGATGTGTGTTCGGCATATGACTGACACGAAATGGGATTGCCCCTGTGAGATATGATTGACAAACAAGATGGGATTGTCAGGTGCGATATGATTGACACACGAGGCAGGATTGCCAGGTGAGACTTCATACATACCAGAAGCCCCAGTGTTACCTGTAATTATGACAAGTGATGCATTTTCTTTGTGCAAAACGAAAAAAAACCCAACAATCCACAGAACCATGAAAGAAAATAAAAAAAAGACAAAGACAGTAATCACATTATCCCGACATCAGAAAGCAAATCACTGTGCTATACATACTTGTTCCTCCATCTAGATTGCCAGCTGTGGTACATACAAAAACATTATTATAAACACTGTATGCAGTGTACAAAATATAGCACATCCCACCGTCCTTGACGGTCTATTTTTGTGAAGGACAGCCTATCAAATACGTAAGGCTGTCCCTTGGTCGTGGGAAATATATGAAAAACATAAACTTAACTTGGATTGAACTTCGTCTTAGTAATTATGCTCTTTCTCGTTCTCGTTTCAACATTTGTTGACTTATTGTTTTAGATTTTGGGACTGGCTGTGTTTGTTCAGGACTGGCCACTTTTTTGGACAGCCAGTCCGTGACAGGTCACATTTCAAAACTTGTTTCATACACTGCTGTATGTCAACAGTAGATGACAGATTGATGGACAAAGGCATTGTTTCAAGTTTTACACAAGGCTTTAACTACTGCATCCAAACCTATCCTGAAACAGACCTAATGACAATGGAACATTGTCCCTTATTAATCTCATGATTGTTTCCAACTGTCCAGATGATAAACATTTAGTGAAATTGCAAGAAATGCATTACAATTTCAGTGACCTCCCATCAAAACATCCCAAACATGATTGACCTACAAGTTAAACTTTTATTTTGCAGAGACATAACCGGTTGAGTTAAAAAATTACAATTTCTTCTAAGACGTTTTTATGAAAGTACACAACCGAAAAGAATTTAAAGAACAGTGACTTATGTCTTATGACAGTTAATCTTTCATGTCATCACAGATTCATTTCAGTTATTAGAAAATTAGGTGTTCCTTAATTTCTTTTGAATAGCATTTTTTCTTGATAAAACCACTTTTTTTTCTTGATAACACCACTTTTTTATTGATAACACCACTTTTTCTTCATGTGGCTGAATCATCATCATTAGAATGTGCTACCATGGTTACCGGTGTAAACAAACAAGATATATTCAAGGATCATTCACATATCTGGATCTGGTATATCATGATGTCCTTTATCCAAACCTCATCAGAGGCCAAACTTTGGCAAAATTTCCAGAGCAATTTTTGGTAAAAATTAAAAATATGAACTGCTAAGGACTCTACAATGTTCATGTATATATACTGGCAAACAAGGATAAGTTGGACTGGTGCAGAGAATGCGTTTACGAGAAGTAGGCGGTGCACGGCAATGAGCAAACCCATTTGGTTTGTGAAAGGTAGAGCAGATGTAGGCTAGTGCATGTACAGTGCATGACCATGAAATTGATTCCGCACGTAGCTGCACACGCCTTGCTCATAAGACTCTCACGTAGTCGGTGTAGCAAGTCGCACTACACTTGATCACGGACAACCTGGGGCCCCTTCGCTAACAATGGCAAAAGCCAATGGGCGGCACTCATACATACTAATACGGGTCAATTGTCAGGACGGTGCTCAACTTATCCTTGTTTGCCTGTACTTGTAGCTTGTGTAAGACAGCTGGTTAAGGTGACTTGTATACCACTGACAGTACGAAGAGCATCAATGTACTGAATGCTATGTAACAATGCAATTATGAAAGCCTAATGAAATCATAACTCTAACATTTTGCCTGGAAAGCTGATTAGCTTAGAAGTCTAAAAAAATCCCTCAAAGATATCAAACTTTTCATCATAAATTTCAAACACTGATAACCATGTTCCACCAGCAACAAAAATAACAAAAGTGTAGACTTACCAAATCCAGGGAAATTACTGACTCCTGGAATATTGAACTCTGCATAATCTCCACTCCGTGATCGGAGAATCCGGAAGAGAAGAAATCCTGTGACTGGTTTAATTAACAAGTCCACAATGGCCATACTTGCATCGGGTTAAGGAGAACTGTGAGTGTATCATTAAGTGACCCAGATATTCCCGGTACGATACAGCAGCACGTGAATAATCAGGTCTGTGCCAGACAGGCAAGTGACTGAGATTACAAACAACCCTCGGAGACATTCGGATTGGAGGCTTCTTTACCAACCAGATAATGCGGCTTCACAACCTAATCGGGGCGGTGGGGTAGCCTGACCGTTAAAGTGTTTGATCATCATGCTGAAGAACTGGTTCGATTCCCGACATCAGTACATTGTGTAAAGCCCATTTCTGGTGTCTCCCGCCATGATACTGCTGGAATATTGCTAGAAGTGGCATAAAATCATACTCACTCACTTACTCAATCACAGCCTAGTAACAAGGTTACTAGGGACGCATTCTAACACAGAATCCACATCATGAGACAAGCAAAAGGTACTGGGGACCAACTTCACCCTGTAATCCTGACAGGGGTGTATGTATGGGGTGGTGGGGACCAACTCCACCCTGTAATCATGACAGGTTGCATGTATGGGGTACTGGGGACCAACTCCACCCTGTAATCATGACAGGGGTGCATGTATGGGGTGGTGGGGACCAACTCCACCCTGTAATCCTGACATGTGGGGGGTGCATGTAACCCTGACATGGGGTACTGGGGACCAACTCCACCCTGTAATCATGACAGGGGTGCATGTATGGGGTACTGGGGACCAACTCCACCCTGTAATCCTGACATGGGGGGGTGCATGTATCCTGACTGGGGGTGGTGGGGACCAACTCCACCCTGTAACCCTGATGGGGGTGCATGTATGGGGTACTGGGGACCAACTCCACAGGTAATCCTGACAGGGGTGCATGTGGGGTGGTGGGGACCAACTCCACCCTGTAATCCTGACAGGTGTGCATGTACAGGGGGGGGTATGGACCAACTCCACCCTGTAACCTGGGGACCACAGGGTACATGTATGGGTGGTGGGGACCATGCTCCACCCTGTAATCCTGACAGGGGACATGTATGGGGTACTGGGGACCACTCCACCCTGTAATCCTGACAGGGGTACATGTATGGGGTACTGTAATCCTGACAGGTGTGCATGTGTAATCCTGACAGGGGGGGTACTGGGGACCAACTCCACCCTGTAATCCTGACAGGGGTGCATGTATGGGGTACTGGGGACCAACTCCACCCTGTAATCCTGACAGGGGTGCATGTATGGGGTACTGGGGACCAACTCCACCCTGTAATCATGACAGGGGTGCATGTATGGGGTGGTGGGGACCAACTCCACCCTGTAATCAGGTGACAGGTGGTGGGGACCAACTCCACCCTGTGCATGTATGGGGTACTGGGGACCAACTCCACCTGTAATCATGACAGGGGTGTAATCATGACAGGGGTGCATGTATGGGGTACTGGGGACCAACTCCAAGGACAAATGAAGAACATACTGTCAGAGACCATCTGCCATATGATATTTTTTCATTGCAATTGAAAAGTCTTCCTAATGCAGCCATACCTCACAATTAATGCCCATAGGTGTATGTTACACAAGCTAAGTGAGTGAGTGAATGAGTTTAGTTTTATGCCACACTCAGCAATATTCGAGCTATATGGCCGCGGTCTGTAAATAATCGAGTCTGGACCAAACAATCCAGAGATCAACAGCATGACAACCTATGACATGTGTCAACCAAGTCAGCGAGCCTGACCACCCGATCCCGTTAGTCGCCACTTACAAGCATGGGTTAGTGAAGATCAATTCTAACCCGGACCTTCACGGGTCACAAGTCATGCGAAGGAGTATATCCTGGGTCAAGCTTGCACACCCTGACAACCTCCATGTAAAGGATACCCCAAGCTGAATCTGTACTCGTTGATGTAGCCCTGATCGCGAGTGGCTCGAGCTGTGGAGAGAAACACATTATCATCATGATGGTGACGTTATCCCCCCTGCACATAGTCAAATGTATTTACAACTCAAACCACAGTTTCCCAGTTTCCATGGCGTAATTCGCTCTTTAGAATTTGTTTTATTCATGTCAATGAATACATCATATTCTATTTGTTTGTTGGTTTGTTGTTTAACACCTCACTTGCAATATTCCAGCTATATGACAGCGGTATGTACATAATGAAGTTTGAACCAGACAATCCAGTGATCAATAGCATGAGCATCAATCTATGCAACTGGGAAACGATGACATGTGTCAACCAAGTCAGCGAGTCTGACCACCTGATCCTGTTAGTCGCCTCTTACGACAAGTCAAGTTACATATACATGGTCTGTCATGTGACTGAATGTTGGGATCATAAACGTCATCCAAAACGATTGCTGATTGGGTAAAATATGGAAGTTACCTGAACGAAATATGCTTCAATAATCATGTATGTCACACATGCATAAAATGTTCAAGTGTGGGGTTATAATATGAATCAATAGAGTGAGTGAGTGAGGTTAGTTTTAAGCACTCAGTAATATTCCAGCTATATGGCAGCGGTCTGTAAATAATCGAGTCTGGACCAGACAATCCAGTGATCAACAACATGAGCATCCATCTACTCATTTGGGATATGATGACATGTATCTATCAAATCAGTGAGTCTGACCACCCAATCCCATTAGTCGCCTTTAATGACAAGCGTGGGTTACTGAAGACCAATTCTAACCCTGATCTTCACAGGGTGGGTGAGTGAGTGAGTGAGTTTAGATTTACGCCGCACTCAGCAATATTCCAGCTATATGGCGGCGGTCTGTAAATAATCGAGTCTGGACCAGACAATCCAGTGATCAACAGCATGAGCATCGATCTGCGCAAGTGGGAACCGATGACATGTATCAACCAACTCATCGAGTCTGACCACCTGATCCTGCTTCACAGGGCGGAATCAATAGAGGATAAAAATATGAATCAATACAGGTAAGCGTGTATCGCATATAGAACTGTCTGAGAATATTATCAATGCACCAAACAATGAACAATTAGTTAATAAAACAAATTAAAAAGGCAAATGACAGGGAAAAACCATTTTTGGCTGAGGCCTGACATACATAACAGGAGCAGATACAGAGGGGGTGCTTCTCCCAAAACTCTTGGATCTGCCCTGATTCAACATGACAAAACATGACAAAACATCATGACAACACCTTCTGAATTACTTACATTGATCATATCCTCTTGGCGCATATATTCCCAGCAGTATTATATCTTGGACAACGCTAATGCCATGCATGATGAGGTACTGGGGGAGAGAAAAAGTTATACTCTGTAGTCATTAGATGATTCTTACCTGAGCTCTTCACATTAGTCAAAATATTGTAGACAGACTACTCTGCATCAAAACTCTCTATTTTGGCAAAGAATTACCACATTTCCTCTATTAGATGCCTGGCAAAGAATTACTATGTTTCCTCTATTAGATGCCTGGCAAAGAATTACCACATTTCCTCTATTAGATGCCTGGCAAAGAATTACCATATTTCCTCTATTAGATGCCTGGCAAAGAATTACCACATTTCCTCTATTAGATGCCTGGCAAAGAATTACCATATTTCCTCTATTAGATGCCTAGCAAAGAATTACCATATTTCCTCTATTAGATGCCTGGCAAAGAATTCCCACATTTCCTCTATTAAATGCCTGGCAAAGAATTACTATGTTTCCTCTATTAGATGCCTGGCAAAGAATTACCACATTTCCTCTATTAGATGCCTGACAAAGAATTCCCACATTTCCTCTTTAAATGCCTGGCAAAGAATTACCATATTTCCTCTATTAGATGCTTGGCAAAGAATTACCACATTTCCTCTATTAGATGCATGGCAAAGAATTACCACATTTCCTCTATTAGATGCCTGGCAAAGAATTACCACATTTCCTCTATTAGATGCCTGGCAAAGAATTACTATGTTTCCTCTATTAGATGCCTGGCAAAGAATTACCACATTTCCTCTATTAGATGCCTGGCAAAGAATTACCATATTTCCTCTATTAGATGCCTGGCAAAGAATTACCATATTTCCTCTATTAGATGCCTGGCAAAGAATTACCACATTTCCTCTATTAGAAGCCTGGCAAAGAATTACCATTTTTCCTCAATTTGATGCCTGGCAAAGAATTACTATGTTTCTTCTATTTGATGCCTGGGACAAGACAAAGATTAACCATATTTCCTCTATTTGATACCTGGGTCAAGACAAAGAATTGCCATATTTCCTCTATTAGATGCCTAGGACAAGGCAAAGAATTACCATATTTCCTCTATTAGATGCCTGGGACAAGGCAAAGAATTACCATATTTCCTCTATTAGATCGTTGTATCACTGAATATTGCTGAGTGTGGTGTTAAACAATTGACAAACTTGACGTTACCATCATGACTGGTTCCGGAGACTCTGGGTTCACAATAGCCCAGAAACCAAAAGCTAGGACAAAACCATTCAGGTAGAGGTAAGCAGCTGGCATAAGCACTCCAGACATCGATCCCCTGCAGATAGAAAACATATATGATAATCTCTCGCCAGCTGGCCATGTCAGAAATGTGTGTTCAAATCATTCAACACGCCATCATCAATACCTTACAGGTTTTGTATGCACAATATTTAGAGAATAACGAACGAGGTCGCCTTGGCGAGGCACTGAACATTATTTAACGAGGGTATATTTCCCGTAATCACTCGCACCGAGTTGGTTATTCTATTTATAACCCATAATGTAATTTAAAGAGAAGAACCATGACATACAAACAACCCGGAGGCAGGACTTGTGACCTCAAACATCTGATTGGTATTCATGAGCGTATTAAACCTAACTTCTCCAGCAGTAATAACATAACTACTCTATGGAAAATAGTACCTCATAAGGTCGCTTTAAAATACAACAAATATATTTTTAATGGAATGATTTATGAACATTTGTTAACGTGATAAAAATGATCTTTTAAATGCAATATCATTGAGCTTAATAACAGCTAAAACGTTATTTGATCAAGTCAGTGCACCAGAACATTGTTCATTCACGACTGACATGTGTCTAGTTACGGGTGACGCCATCATCATCAACACCTTACAGGTTTTGTATACACAATAAAGATATCCATTACCCGCTAAATCATTTGCAATCTAAGATGGACACGTGTCAATTTGAAGGTAAAAGAATGAAGTGTTCAATTGGCCTGATAACGGAGTAAGATAACCTCTTTTAGTTTTATTACTTTCCCGTGGAAGATACCGTAGTGTAATATTTTTACGTCAGTATTACACTAGTGTAATACCACTAGATGTATGACGTCATAATGTTTTACAGTTATGACGCCACAATTCTAACACCTCTGTCACAATGATATTAGGCGTTGCTTGACAAGCGGAAAACTCAGTCATCACACTGTAAGCAGTTTCTATCAATTTATGTTGGAGTGTAATAAACAGAATACTAAACTCGCTTCCGTGAAATACCATTTCTATTAAACTCATGAAAGATTTAGTGTCAAACTCACTTTCGCTCGTTTGATACCAAATCATTAACTTGTTTAATGAAAATGGTATTACACGGAAGGTTATTTAGTATGCTCTATAAACATCATATTCCTCATATGACAGAAAATGACATTCATATATCCCCCTGTAATATTATGTTTATCATGGTATGAAACATGAGTGTGCACATCTACAGATAACTTTCTGGGTCATGAGTTATGTACTCGCTTGTGTTAATCTCAATCGGGTATCCTCATTTTCCTTTGAGTAACCAAATAAATTGTATCCACCTCACTCAAACTTATTGGGTACTTTGCCATTTTCCATCAATTGTAAAAATATAATAAAGTTTAAATGTTTTTTTGTATTTGTTATTCATATTTGATCAGTAATGTGAGAAACGATAAGAAAGACTGCAAGTTCATGTGCTGACATAGAACCTCTCAACCTACCTTAACATGTTTGTGTGTACGCATGTAAGATCAAATATATTGAGTATTTACAAACATTCAAGCATACTTGGATGCAACAGAGTTAATAGGAATTGAGTTTTAACATAAATATTTGCGTAATTTACACAGATATGCAGCTTATCTGTACCTGTATGATCTCTGTGGAAACTCTACTAGCATGTAAAATGAACTGAACAACATGCAGAGATGACTGCAAGAATATGGCAGATTATGGCACTCTAAGCTCTCATCAGGCTCTCTGATCCTGTCTATCAGTTTTCCTATTGATAAAATGTCTGAACCCTTGACCTGAAATAATTCCACAGTATGAAGCACCATCCATCTTGAACATGTTGAATGAGTTTGAAAACATACCGATATAAACACTATTTCCATAATATTACATGATTTCAGCATGATGTTTGCAGTAAGCCAAGTGTGACACAGGTCATTGACGTTCACAGCTTTGGTGCAGACAATTAACCAACAAACCTGGACCAGACAATCTAATGATCAACAGCATGAGCATCAATCTAATAGTAGACAATGATACGTGTCAACCAAGTCAGCAAGTCTGACCATCCATCTCTGCCAGTTGCCTATTACAACAAGCATGGATTGCTGAAGACCAATTCTGACCTAGATCTTCACACGTTAAATTAAGATAAAATTAGACCAAGATAAATCACTGCAACTTCTCTCAACCTCATGAGACCCGTGAAGATCCGGGGAAGAATAGGTCTTTAGCAACCCATGCTTGCCACAACAGGCGACTATGCTTGTCGTAAGAGGCAACTAATGGGATCGGGTGGTCAGGCTTGCTGACTTGGTTAACACATGTAATCGGTTCCCAATTGCACAGATCGTTGCTCATGCTGTTGATCACTGGATTGTCTGGTCCAGACTCAATTATTTACAGACCGCTGCCATATAGCTGGAATATTGCTGAGTGCGGCGTAAAACTAAACTCACTCACTCACTCAACCTCATGTACAGGTGTACTGAGCAATATTAATTTCAATGTTAAGGACTTCCTTCGATTGAAACTTACCAGAAAATTCTTAAGCCGTCTATTACTTCTGGATGTTCTTTATTCAAAGGATAGGTAAACAAGTACTTATGTATTCATGATCAATACAAAAATGTAATAAAGATATCCTCAAGGATAAATAATTGATTTTCCATCACCTGGTAACAAATGGTACATTAGGACAGTTTTGTATATTAGGTTAGTTATTCCATATTGATCGCTATACATGAATCTAATAATAGATTCAATAAGTGTCCCTGGGTGCTGTTGTTCAAAACAACTTTAACACTACAGTTGTTGTAAGTCTATTTATAGTATCATGGTTATGATCACCTCCGCCTTAAGATTGCTTTGTAAAACGCCAATCTGGCCATGTTATTGTTAAATACAAGTAGTGACTGAATGATAAGGTTCAGCCCAACTGTTCCTTCAGTGATTTAGAAATAGACGCATATAGACTTAGTTGTATTGGGTTAGTTTCATAGAGTAAAACATGGCAACATCACAGTCTCTACTGATATCTTTATTTTTGCAGAGTCAGCAATTATTTACTTTAGTATGTCACACATATTTATTTACCTTAAAGTGAGTGAGTTTAGTTTTACACCACACTCAGCAATATTCCAGCTATCCGGTGGCAGTCTCTAAATAATCAAGTCTGGACCAAACAATCCAGTGATCAACAGCATGAACATCGATCTACACAATTGGGATACAATGACATGTGTTAACCAAGTCAGCGAGCCTGACCACCCGATCCCGTTAGTCGCCTCTTACGACAAGCATGGGTTACTGAAGGTCAATTCTAACCCAGATCTTCACGGGTTTATTTACATTAAAACAATTGAATTGAAAATATATACCATTATCAACCTTTTCACGATGTTCTAAGTACTTTAATTTTTATGCCTATACACTCTAGCACTGCTGTCTCGATATTCATGGGACCAAGAAAAATACTGACTTATCCGAACTTCGAGACATCCGACCAGGGCATATCATCACATATCACTATGAAAGAAAACAAAACACTTATCAGTATGTTTTGATTCGAAACTATAATTCGTTATCAGTAGTATTTAGTCATAACACTAACAGTGAGTACTTCCTAATTAATTCCTTCTTAATTAATCCTAATTAAATAACAAACAAGTGACACCTTCAACTCAATTAGCCTAAATTAGTTTACACTACCGCATCCCTTTGATTCATGCCGCACCGTGTATAAACGTGTGGAAACAACCTCAGTTCAGAGGGATACTTGCCCATGAAAGGTAGGTGAATATCGAGTTTCTTTGCAAATATCAAGGTAATTTTGCTTGTTGGTACATGTACCATGAAATCATATCAAGATATCCAAAATATGGAGAAATCCGTATCAAGTTAAAAGAGCTTGAAGAATGATAAATTATGAAGGATTTTTCCGGGACCGAGATGTTTTATAGAGACAACTGAGATATCGAGTTATCCTAGTTCAACACAACGGTGCTCGACTGTATTGGATGTCATTGATCATCAGAATAGTGATTATGAGTAAAAGATTATCAATACTAAATTAATAACTCACATCCCCAGAAATGTGAACATTAAAGAAGATAACCATGGCTATGATAAACAATAAGAAAATTCTAAAGTAAACATTAAATGGATCTGACAAAACATATCTATCATCAACTTGCAAGTCTACATGGCATTTTTACTAATACACATACAGAATAATGTACCCCAATGTACGGTATCATATTACTAACTGACAATTCGGAGTCAGTATATAAATGACTCAGTGCCACAAATACATTACATCAGTCACATTACCCTCTCTGTCCTTCCATAACTGAATCAACCAATGATATCATCCACGATCATGACTCGCTCTCACAAGGCCATAAATATAAACGTGTGACCAATTATTGTAAAATGCAACCTGATATTTATGCCTACATCAGAGGACATATGGTGCTAGGTTCAATGACCCAGAGCTTGTTAAAAAATTTTAAATGTGTCTACCCTTTACTTGTCATAGGCGAACAATTTTTATGGAACAACTTCTTTATTGCAAAATTGGTGTTAGCATACACACCGAAACGTCACATCTATTGCAATACAGAAGTTGTTCTTCTACATCATACCAGTTTCTCAATGTCCCTCTGAAGACCCTCATTTGTCCACTACATTGGCTTTTGTAGATACTCAATACATAAGGTTTGTGTCCCATACAACATCACTAATCCTTGTGCCATATGAAATCTGTCCTCCTTTTGAGGGCTTGACGTCATCAAACTATGGTCACTTCAATGTTCATGATCATTTTACCAATACATTTTATATCAATAACTAAAGCAGAGTCAGAACAGTCAGAGTCATTTTCTGCTGACAGGGTTTTACTTTACACAATGCAGAAATGTGCATATATCATTGTATATTATGCACTAAAGTATACACTGAATGCAAACACAAATTATTTATGGAGATGGTGACATAACTTAGAGATAAAACGATAACACTGGATAACTGAGAACTTCAAACAACATCTGTGTGGGTTTTCAGATTCCTCAAAACAGCCATTGTTTTCTCAATAATCACATGAATAACAGTAAACCGTGTCAATAACTTACAAAACACAACATTATCTTAAACACCGGCCATCATCCAAGTATTTACCATGTCTGTGTGGCTCAACACCTTGAGTGATAGTGTGAATATACAATGCCAACCCAAAACAATGAAAGGTGAGAATTGATGTATGTCAACTACTTTATTATGAGGAACAGACTGTTTCGGTGTATATTCTTACTCCTACATCAGGTGAGTGAATAATTAGTAAGCAGATATAGCTATACATGTGAAACAACAACACTTACAGGATAACAATATACAGTAGTTATTTGGCGTTGATTGGTAATGACCATAAACAAATGGGTGATCAAGCACTGATAGGCAATGGATAAAGAGGGTGGAAAGACAATGGCACTGGTCTACAATCCTAATACTTACCAAAATGTCAGCACAAAATGGGCGACAAATATAATCTGAAATAGGGAAGAAAATTACATGAGAATTTCGCAAGTTATAGATTAATTATCATTCCATATCAAGGCATACTTCATTAACATATTTCATAAAGGTGTCTTCAGGAGTACGGTATACATGGAACCATTATTTAAAGATAGACAGTAACAGTGCACACAAATATAATTATTAGGTATAATCAGTTTGTGAAATGAACCAGGACAAAATGCGAGATAATCTTATCGATCACTGAGGAAGCAAACATCCAAACACCTTTAACGTCGTTTGTGGCGCGTTATTCATGGTGAATCCGTTTTCAAACTAACTGGGGTGGAGTACGATGAGCGGCGATGTAGTTTCCTATGCTAGACCAGACAACATTTGTTGATAAGGTTTGTTTTCCGTATCACCGTCACGAGTATCAGTCTCGTGTCGAGTCACGACAAAGGTGAAGGTCGTTCCCTCAAACCATATATTCTTATAGAAAAACGTAATTTCCTGAAGAATATATAACCTATCACCTGATATATAACTATCGGAACCAAGACAGTGTATTGTCAGATTGGTGTGATTTGTACTTTAAGGAATATTCTATGAAAATTGGTAAATGTTATGTAGTTCAGAGCATTGCATTCGAGGATACTTGAATGAATCAACATGGCCGCGCTCTTATAGAAAAACGTGAGTAGTTGGACTAAAGTACTATTTGAATCTCGATGAAACAGCCCACGCTGAGGCTTGTCGGTATTGAATGTTCTGACAAGAGTTAAGGTCCCAGAGTCAGTGTTTGTAAAGGTTTCGTCCGGAATTAGATGCAGACAACACACTAACGGAGACTGAGCCTTTGAGAGGCATGTCGCTCTCAGGTCACACAATATCACACCTAAGTTAGGTCAAGCAGTCACCCACCAATGTTCCATCACTGTGGGGTTTCGGGTTAGTTTCGTAGATCTTAGTCTAAATAGAAACTCTGGTGGCCAGGATCAGTATCTTGGCTGATTGCCTGTCATCTAATCCCGACAGAGACAGATGCTACTCATTATATCCACCTCATGTTTGTCTGATGCAGATGCAGTGATATAGCATTGAGTGAGTTTAGTTTTACTCCACACATCACTATACCAGCTATATGACGATGGTCTGTAAATGATTGAGTCTGGACCACACAATCCAGGGATCAACATCATGAGCATCGATCTACGTAATTTGGATACAATGACATGTGTCAACCAAGTCAGCGAGTCTGACCACCCGATCCTGTTAGTCACCACTTACGACAAGTATACTATAGGCTACTTAAGATCCATTTTAACCCAAATCTTCATGGGTCAGTGATATAGCAAGTGGGAGTAGTGCTGTTAAGGACGCTCATTTAGATATGTGTGAGCAGGTGATCATGCTTGCATGAATACAATTTGTAAAAGCCTTTTAGTCTTCCAGCCTGAACTTGGCTCTCAGAACCACTTTCAGCATATTCAGTAGTTTATATTGTTATAATATCATATTGTGTTGCATTTTTGCAGACACTTAAGAAACATTAATTGTTTTTTTACCAATCACATGCATAACATCTGTCGAAAGGTGATTAGCTCTTGCTACACTGGCTTTGCATGTCTTTTCGATCCCAAAGTATAGTTGTAATGGCTTGTGATGAAGTTGTCTGTTATCATGCTTATGAGTTAGTGGGGCTGAAGGTTGTTGTCCACAAGGGTACTACAGTTATGTAATTCTTGGGTATGTATTCAGAAATGTACACAACCCAAAAGCAGAATTCAGAAACATATACTGGGACAAGTTCTTTCTACTTTGCATCCATTTTCTTGATCGGAACTGTCATATTGTTGTTGTATAATAAAAGGGAACACGCAGTTATGAATATTTGCACAGTATCACTTGTAATCAGGCAAATGGGAACAACATGAACTG
Organism: Haliotis rubra; assembly: GCF_003918875.1. Classification (NCBI taxonomy): domain Eukaryota; kingdom Metazoa; phylum Mollusca; class Gastropoda; order Lepetellida; family Haliotidae; genus Haliotis; species Haliotis rubra. Next base: position 1,540,148 of record NW_025767357.1, on the reverse strand, counting down.
GTTTAGGTTTTGGATTGAGGAATATAGACTCCTTCACCATTTCAGATACAGGGTACTCTTTTCTCTATTCTGACTTTGTTTAAGGTATATTTGTGCATACAGAAACATTCATCGTGTACATATCTGTTGTACCTGTGCTGACAACTACCCCTTCAGCCCATTAACTTATAATGGACAACTTTATCATAAGCCATCACAACTATTCTTTTATAATATTAATATATGATCAAAAAGACAAGCAGGGTCAGTGTAGCCAGAGCCAATTAGCAACTATATATATATGCCTAGTAAACTGCAGTTTTTTACTTGCTTATATTTCGTTATGCATTTAAACAACCAATAATGGTTTCATAAGTCATTTGCCATATATGATTTTATTTTTTTGCTGTTTCAGTGACCTGTAAATATGGCTACGTTACGTTCAGCATCAAGCGTACTAAGGCTTGGAAAGTCCTTACAACGCCTTTCTGTCAATGGTTAGTCTTTATGATCATCTTTGTGACCCACAAAGACACAGAACAGTGCTGGCTGTGATATGTGAAGGGGCACGAGTGGCCTAGCTGTCTGAGATCCTATTGCAATGGATTATTGCATCCCTTGGCTCGATAGAAACTGTATTATGGTTCTGAATATGTTTCTAGTTTACTTTGGTAGTAGATGTTTCACCTTGGTTACTGAAGAAGTTAATTGGTCCAACTTTGTCCATGTCTGATAAGCTTGGTGTATGGAATGGCGTATTATAAAGGTTAAATGTCACAGCGTTAATCTTGAAAGGTAAACAGTGATCTCAGTCTATTTTAAATATTGCATTCAATAGCTGCTGTCTTTTGATACCTGTCTGAATCTAAGCGAAATGACAGTAGTGAGCAAAAATATGGACTGATGAAGAAAGTTTTATCACCCATACATGATGTTATATTTTCCAGATAACTTTCAAGGATTTATGAGATGCATTGGAACTCAGGGAACAGTCAGTGATCATCTCCCTGTGAAACCCAGTTTCCATGGACATGTGCAAACAATGGTTTCTCCCCAGCAGTCAGTTTTAAATCATTTACCCTACAAGCTCCAAACTATGACACAAGATAAAGAATACATTTGTCCTTCACGGCTTGGCCTTACACAACCTGCTGTGGCAATACTGGATCAGTCCATTTCTAAACAAGGGGTGTTAGACTGCCCCACTCTTCCTCAAGCTCTGAGAGATGTCCTTGTTCCAGAAGGTGAGGTCAAGGTCATATATGACCCAAACTCCCACAATGCACCAATCAAGGAAGCGAAGCACATTATAAAGATAAGGAGAAGGAAAATGAACCGGCATTTGTTGAAGAAGTTTCGGAAACGGATGTTGTTTTCTTTGAGAAAACAAAGGAAAGATCTGAGGAAGAAAAAAGAAAAGATATTTCGTGAAGAGCTGCGTATGATCACGAAGAAAGGGGAGGACTTTGATGCCATGGCACATGTTCAAAGTGAGCTTGAAATAGCTCGCAGAGGAGGGTTTTATATTGAAATATTACCTAAAGAATCCAGGTGAGAAGAATGCTGTTAGGGGCAGCAACACTTCACTGAGTTATTGGTACATCAAAAGACAATTCCCACAACAGCGTGTCATACAATGTATATCATTTGAATGAAAGGACAAGTTGTGTTTTTGTGAGCCTCTAGTTATTCCTGATGGCTTCAAACATTGTAGCATGTATTGTGATATCAGGACAGTGCTATTTGAACATGGAGTGTAAACAAGATTAGCTTGAGTTTGAAAATGGTTCCATTACCATGGTAACTAAAATGAAATAAAGGAATGCCCAATGATGTACGATACTAAAACAGGTCTTGTTATCTTCCTGTATACAAATATGGATGTGAGTCTGACAGTCAGAAGCATAAGGAAACTGCACTTTGTTTGGAGACATTTCTTGTATTATAATTAGGTGATCGGGCGGTAGGGAAGCCTGGTGGTTAAAGCGTCTGCTCGTCACACCAAAGACCCAGGTTCGAATCCCCACATGGGCACACTATGTGAAGCCCATTTCTGGTGTCCCCTGCCGTGATATTGCTGCAAATATTGCTAAAAGCGGCGTAAAAACATACTCAATCACTAATTAGATGATCATGCTGCAAAATCAGCTATTTCCCAGTAAGTCTTCAGTACCCTGTGCATGTCTCCCTTTGATAACCAGGTAAGAATAGGTCACCTACAACCTATACTAGTCGTAAGAGATGATAGGTGGAGTGCATGGCAGAGATTGGTAACTCTGGTTCATGGTGTTTCTTCGTGCCCGGGTGGCATGGACCGATGTTCACAATATCGATCACTTGGAATAGGTCACCTACAACCTATACTAGTTGTAAGAGATGATAGGTGGAGTGCATGGCAGAGATTGGCAACTCTGGTTGATGGTGTTTCTTCATGCCCGGGGGCGGTGGGGTAGTCTAGTGGTTAAAGCGTTGGGTTGTCACGCCGAAGACCCAGGTTCGAATCCCCACATGGGTACAATGAGTGAAGCCCATTTCTGGTGTCCCCCGCCGTGATATTGTTGGAATATTGCTAAAAGCGGCGTAAAAGCAAACTCAGTCAGTCAGTCAGTCTTCATGCACGGGTGGCATGGATCGATGTTTACAATATCCATCACTGGATTGTCTGGTTCAGACAGGATTAGTTACACGCTGACATCAAGTAGATAATATTGATGAATGGTGTAATTAATTGGTTGATCAGCATTCTAGAAGTGGGTGATCAAAAAAATGAAACATACAACTTTATGGATGACAATTTATTATTTCGATGTACATTCTTACATGGCTATCACGCTAAATAACGTTATAAGAATCTACTTCGAAACGTCACTCTATGCAATAAATAAGAAGTTGTCATCCATAAAGTTGTATGTTTCTATTTTGAATGGTGTTATATCACCCAGTCTACAGAAATGTTTGCCACCTAATATAATGACATGCCAAATATTGTAGATATTATTTTGGAGGTCACAATGTGAGAGTTCAAGTGTCCTGACATAGAATAGAATGTTCCAGATTATGTCAACAATCCAAACTCAGTTTTGCTATTGCTACAGACTGCAAATAGTAAAACAATAATAAATCGTGTTTCAGATTTGAGATAAATGTGAAAACAGTGTTGCACTTCACACAATAAACCTCAAAAGCAGTCTTAACACATCTGCTAAAGGAGTTTAAGTTTTCTATTGCAATGTGTTGAAACTTGACACCAAGAATTAGTTCAATAAAACATCAAAGCATGATAGGCTGAGAAGGGAACACTATACAGGTTATACTCACGAGAAGGCACGGGGGTGCCAGCACCACCTGTGAGCTTCCATTAATGCAACTGATACCCATTATTGTAATCACTTTCACACACTACAACACACAGCTACCACACACAACACTTTCAACTGATATCTGGGTAAGACTTACGCCCGTATCCCCCCTAAATTTTAACGACTAAAAATTGTTAAAACTCATCCCTATCAGATGAGGAATATATTTTCAGGTGATATGATTTGAAAGTTAAAGGGGGATACGGGCGGAAGTCTTACTGATATCTGATATTCCTGTAAATTGGATAAGCATTTCTGGGAATGAGAGTTACCCCCCTTACTTCACCCAACAATCAGAAAGCAGCTTCATGTTATTCTGATGCTTAATTTTGAAATGCCTCAACAATTTGTGTACCTTTAACACTACTTTGTACAACATCTTTGTGACTAATGTACTGTCAGAGATAGAAAAAAACTTTTTCACATTTATATCTGCAATTTAGGTAGTTAATATGTGAAAGTGTGAAATATCTGTTAAACTAACAGTCTCAGTGGAAGGGAGATAGGAAACGTAATAAAATAATTTTACTGAGGAGAGATTTGTACAGAAATGAGCAATGATATATACGACTTATTTAGAACAGACCATGGCTTTATGCAAATTAGTGTGCGATGATATTGTATTTCAAAGGACACTTTTTATATGCCTATTTTGAAATTAGACTTTAGCTTCATTATTAACAATAGCTGACGTAAAAACTAATAATATTGAAACTATTAAGGACGTAGCTACCATGGTGTCTCACTATCACTATAAAAAGAAACAGGTAGGAGGGGTCGTCTTAAAAGCAAAATCAGGATGGTTGTCACAGATGGTGGTTGGGGTCAGGCTGGGGGACAGAGATATCAGCTAAGATAAAATAATCAATACACATGAAAAAGCCTAAAATATATATTTGAGATGACCCCTTGTGTCTGTGGGCAAGACATGTATTTCATGCCAGGTGACTCGATGGTCCGTCGTCATACCTGGCTGTGTGACCTAATTGCCATCTATAGTCTGACTTATTGTTTTCAGCAGCAATTCATATTTTTTCTTAGTTTTGCCCTATTTTACGAGTAAACATGCTTTTCTGGATATCCTATTATGCATCCCACTGAGCACCCAGTTAGGCCGATGTAAGTTATTTCGACATATGCTATTTGCAGTTGTGTAAATTATAGGGATACAGAGTTACAGTCTAAAAACATTTTTTTCTATTTCTGACAGTACTTTAATTTGGATCTTAGGAATGCAATCAGTTTGTGAACAAGGATCTTTGTAAGACCTGGGTCTACTTACCCAAAGCGATCTTAGCACTAGGAGCATCAAGTCTGTAATAGAGTATTGGAGTTGCAATCACTGTAGCCCTAAGATTGCTTTGGTCTGCCTGAAGCTGATTAAGTAACAACTAATTAATTATTTTCTTGTTTAAGACGAGTTGGGGTTTATGCAGCTTCAACACAATATTATTCCAGAGGACTGCTGGGTGAACATCATAGGCGCCCGACTCTGATATATTTATAAGCCTTATATATATAGGTCATCCTTATAAATATATCAGAGTCGGGTGCCTATGGTGAACACAGCCCTGGGATGACCTTCATGTTGTAATGACTGCCAGTGTCTACCCAGAGAGGGAAGGTCTTTGGTTCGATCTCCGACCATTCACAGATGGTAGTGGTTGTTAATCTGCCAGGGTTCACAGCTGTAAGACATGAAGCTCTCAGTGTCAGTATACTGTATACCGAAAGATATACATGTAGACGAGCTTTACGGAGCTTTATATTCTTCGATCTTGGTTCTCCTGAGTTTATTTCGACCGCCATCATTTTACACATCATCCCATCACGTCATCATTTCCTACTCATTTCGTCATCATTTCCTGCACTCACAGAAACTATTTCTAAAGAAAAATTTGACTAGTTATCATTGTGACACTGGTTGTCTGCTGACTGATGTAAATATAACAAAATATAATGATGTTAGATTACATTATAAAATTGACTAATGAGGGTCTATTTTCACATACAGCAGAAGGTAATTATGTCAGAAATAATACCTTCATCAAGCTTAGTCATATTATGTTTACTGAAACGCTCGTAAAATATTCACAAAGTGACTCAAAATATAATCTCATTATGTAACATGAGTGTGGATTCAGTATCCTACTTTTGTGTGGTGTCTCAGTGCAGTGATCATTTGTTGTAACACATCTCAGTTTAGTGGCCCGAAGAGCGGAAGGTCGCGGGTTTGATCCCCGACCGCATCATACCAAAAGACGTTAAAATATGGTACTTGTTGGTCCCTGCCTGGCGTTCGGCATTAATGGGTACAACAAGGACTGGTCGGCTCGGAGTCAGTATAATGTGTCTGAGTGGGGTATTCATGCTTCACTGCGGCATGGTACCTCAGTGGGCTAGCACTATAAAACCAGCTTCAGTCTGGGCTAGTACAAGCAGCCGCACATACACATACACACGCATGCCCATCATCATATGAGCGAAATATTACGACGTTAAACCCAATTTCACCTCACCTCACCTCAGTTTAGTGCAATCATTTTTAACCCATGAAGATCCAGCTTAGAGTTGATCTTCAGCAACCCATGCTTGTCATAACAGGTGACTAACGGGATTGGGTGGTCAGTCTCGCTGACATGGTTGACACATGTCATATCCAAATTGTAGAGCCATGCTTATGATATTAATCACTAGATTGTTTGGTCCAGACTGCCGTCATATATCTTGAAAATTGCTGAGTGCTGTGTTTAACAATACACAAGCATTAAACAAAAATATCACAGTTTTAATTGGTCCCATGCTGGTTGAAGGTGGAACAAAATGGATTGGGTGGTCATTCTCAGTCATGTGACCGGATTGTGATATCAATTACTGGATTGTTTGGTCCGGATTGTGTGTCATCGTAGAAGGCATGGCATGTTGTTCACAATATCAACCACTGGCTTGGATGATCCCGACAAAATTGTTTACGCAGAGCCATTTCGTGGCCAGAACATTTATTAGTCCATCATTAAACAATAAACGAGATGTGCAAGGCTGATCATCCCATGGTTTACGTGGTCGCCATTACATTGTGAAATAGCTCGGAACAGGTGTGTAACATGCATTCAAACTCATTCACATACATCTGTAGGGGGCAGTTCGGTAGTCAAATGGTGAAAGCGTTCGCTCGTCACGCCGAAGACCCACGTTCGAATCCCCACATGGGCACAATGTATAAAGCCCATTTTTGGTGTCCTCACCAGAATATTGCTAAAAGTGGCCTAAAACCAAACTCACTCACTCCTTTACTCAAAAGTCTGTGGGGATTCTAGGTGGACATGACTGGTCATAACCAGCAACCAACTAAATTCTATAACCAGCAACTAAATACATACTTTGCTTCATAAGGTGTCATCTTACCCAGGTTGGATCATTGTTAAGAATCACTGGATTGTCAGCTCCAGACTCAATTATTCACAGGCTATAACTTGAATACTGATGAATGTGGTACATAAAAACTGACAGTCACAAAAAGGGTGTTCTGGTGTGACTTTGAACATTTTACATGCATGTACTGCTTTCCAAACCACGGTCATTAAAACACAACAAGCACCTGTTGATTACTTTACAGCTTTATTAACATTTTGACAAAATAAATCATTATGCACTGCTGCATGAATAAAATAAATACTATCGTATCCATGTACTCCTGACATCATGGATGATTAACAGTTTGTCCATACACAGCCCCTGAAAATTCATTCATGTTCAGGGTCCACATCCATTATCCAGTCTCAACAGTAGAATATTCCGATGGCCCTAACCATGTATCGTTACCCATAATACTTTCATAGGACAACAAGGCCCTATTACCCATAGCAATTTTGATGCAAAATACTTAAATACATTGTCACAGGCAATAGATCATAAACTTAAACAATTAAATGACAAATATTGTAAAAATTTAACAAAAAATGCCTAGTGACATGTCCCGAAGGGCGATTAAAACTAATATTTTTTTATTTTCAAAGCGGGTATGTTTTCTTGAAAACTAAATCCAGATGTGCACAAAATATCCAGGTTCCAAAGTGAAATGATGAGTTGTCAGGTAAGTGGCATCTTCGATTATCAAAACTATGCCATCTCCATTCTACATGTATCTGTTAAGATCAACATTAGGGACCGAGTAATGACTTGTCAGTGTCTGTGTACAGGGCATGACCATTATAGAAAGGAGGCATAGAACACTTGATAATTGATGATGGGCCACTGGAAGTGCAATCATTATGTTTTGCCTCAGTATTCTACTTCAAGTCCAGAATGTCCTTGAAAACATTGGACCTTGAGACTCCTGCAGATGTGGACCCTGGTCCTTCACAAACAAGACTTGAAACATACTATTTTCTTGAAAAGTTCATCCCTTGTCTTGTGGAATCAGTTACAAAACTTTGATTTTTCCAAGAAACGACAAACTCTGACTAGCTGTTCACATGCTTGTTGTTTGACATTTTTTAGTGGGTGACATATTGAGCCTGCAAGGGAGATAACCCCAACAGAGTAGTCTACTTATCCAGCAGTTTCCTTCTTTGCTTTCAGCGTTAGGCCTGATGCAGAAAGAGACATATCAAAACATATACCTATTTCTGTATCATGTATTTGTCACCAGATTTGTTTGATTTTGACTGATTTTAGATCATGTTGATTGTGATTCATTGTTTGTGATATTGTCGGATTCCTTTGTAATTCCCGTGTTAGAACCACTCAGATAGATACACCAGCAAATGTAGTAGGAAAAAGACGAAATCTGCCCTCATAAAAAAGTATTAGGAATGAATATTTGAAATATAAGAGTTAGTTTAAAAGTTGCCCTGAAATGATAACATTCTTGGTAATACTATCACAAAAATGGACCAAAAGAGAGACTTACAAAATTACAACAACACAATGTTCAAGACAAACCCAGTTCAAGTTACAAAAATAAACCAATGAATGATTCTAAAACGTTTAATGCAGATGACGCTCACTTGTATTTACAGCACCAATCGGCAAGCGCTACCTACTGGGGCATATCTATTGTACAAAATATACACTGAACTATAGAACAATGGGAGGCGATACGACATTGTATCATCGTATTCTATTCAATACAGCATTGAATCTTTGCTGTTGTATTCAATACATTTTATCATATGGTTAAGAATACATAATATAATATTGTATTTCATACAGCATGTATTATTGTATTCAATACAATATGTTTTGTATTCATACCACATGATTTTGTACTTAATACAACAAATCATACTGTTTTCAATACAACATCTTTTGTCTTTACAGCATAGCATCAAATAAGTGTATTGGATACAGTACTGTATCATACAATTATATCCAATAGAACATTCTACTGTGTAATTGTATTAAATACAACATGTACCATACTGTATTGAATGCAACTTTGTATCAATTTCGAGTATTCAATACACAGGCTTTGTACAGTCTTAATAATCCAGCACAGATCAAGGTCACAGAAGAGAGTATTAACAAAATTTAGATTTCAAAATTGCAAATTACCAAATTCTCTTATGGCTTAATTGATAAAAATCCAAACCTAGATTTACCAAAAATGCCTTATCTACACATTTTTCAATGTACCAAATACGTATATGGATCCGAGACCAAACAAAAAAATACAATCAAGAAATGAGGTTAATAAAATTTGATTCAGAGCTAACATGGCGCCATTTATGATTAAAGGCAATTAGCAAACAGTCCTTCGCAAAACTACACATATGCCAACAAAAAGTTACAGACATTACAAAGACAGTTAATATTGCACTGAAAAACATGACAGTCCTGTGATCAAATAGTTTCTATTTAAACACGGTCAGCACTAAAACATCAGTCCATATTTGGACAAAGGTATATAAATAATTTACATATTCATGTACACATTAAGCACAGAAAGTCCACTCTGTACACAATTTGAAGGGTTTGTGGACTCATTATCATTGGGATTCCTCACTGTAACCAATCTGTTGAATCCCATCTGTATTATACGGGACTGTGAGGTATGGATGATGGGTTGTATCAGTTATACAGCAGCAATATTTAATAAACCTGAAGTAAATGGATATTCAGCACTTAATCTATTAAACCATTGGTTAGTTGAGAACCAATCAGATGGCCTGTTACAACCAATCACAGTTTGTCTGTGACAACCAATCAGATGCCATCTTACAACCAATTACATTGTAATTGTAAACCATTGGTTAGATGACAAATGATCATTTGTCCCAAATACAATACCCCAGTTTTTCTAGATACAATTGGCAGAAAGTGACAAACTTGTGATCAGGATCTGGTTTAAATGACGAATAACTGACATAAATGAGGTAAAGCTCATAATAAACTCTCAATCCAACATCATCATCCCAAATGTTTTACCAATAAAACTCTGAATAACCCACTGGGTTTTAGAATTTGTTACAAGCAACAATCAGTGAACATAATCATAAAAGAGGGAAAAACATCTGCTCAAGATCACACAGGGAAATGGACCAAATCAGGAGCATGCATTCCATTCATTTCAGGTTATTGGCTCTGAATAAACTGGTAATTCAATAATGACTAGTCGCAACATGCAAAGTCCCAAATATTTGGATTCAAATATTCACACTATCATAATAGATCATCAACTATTGACTTTAGTTATAATCAGTGAGGCAAGCAAATCCATATTCCTGTTATCCTTCATTCAAGACCTTTGCTGTCACATAAAGAACTCTAGGGAAGGGTATCACACCTTGATTTCCTTGTAGACAGCCTTTCCATACTGGATGTGGTCAATACTGAATCGCGACCTTGACCTGACAAACTTATTCTGTAACTTTGTGAACCCCTCTTACAAGTGTAATTGGCACGGCTCCCACTCATTCCGAACAAAACTTTCAATGTTTATATGATTTCCTCATTGGCTGGTCAGTTTCTGAAATGTCTCCCTCATGTCAAGTCTTTTAATCAAATCAGAAGATATATGTTATCTGACCAGGCATGACCTTGGCTATAACAAATATGCAAATTAAGTCAGGTCAAAGTACTCAGGCAATACTAACCATCACTGCTACTTGTGATATGTTTTCTTCTATATACACACATGGCACGTTCTCGTTCTCCATTATTGGCCAGATTCACACACTTTTCCAGCTCTCTGCGTTGTCAACATTGATATTTCATCTCCTGTTTGTCTACAAATATATTCAACAGAAACATTCATTCTTTCTGTTGATCTGTTTTACAGCATTGAGTCTTGTAATACTGAACTCTACAGTAATAATCCCATCTCTTGATCAAACTTTCACATGGAGAATCAATTCATCGAAACATTTGTCAGTCTCTTTTTTCTGTTGTCTGAACCATGATAGCTTGGACAATGTTTTGAATTGACTGCTTAGAAATCTGTTGAGGATGCCATGAAGTGCAGAACAATTCCATGAAGTGCAGAACAATTCCATGAAGTGCAGAACAATTCCATACATCCAGAACAATTCCTAAAATCCCAGTACCTAAGAGTAAAAGTCCCCAGAGACCATCATTGTAGACACTGCAGTTTCCATGGTAACACTGAGCACTTTGATGGTGTCATCCATTCAGATGTTTCTACAAATGTCAAAGGTGTGTTTGACTTTCACTGCCCTGAAAATCGTAGACCATTTTCTTGTTTTGGACAAGTTATCAGGAAGAGTTGACCAAAAAGCAAGATTCTTAAAGACCTTCTGATTGCTGGTCCAGAACTTCCATCTTCCTCAACCACTGTCAGATAATATTTTCTCCTTCAATGCACAAGTGATACTTCTTATTGTACTGTCATTGCTCTGAACACAATTTCCACAGAATATTCTTCTGACACTAGTGTGTCCAAACAACCAAGAACTGCAAATAAAATTTTACCATGCAATCCAAGACTGTGTTGAAGACTGTTCAGTCACACAAAAACATGAAATGAATGGTATTCCTTGCACCACGCACCATTAATACAGAGTTCACATTTGTCCTGTTATTTTCACACTTAATGTCTCTGTGTTGCCCTCCCTAAGGTCCCAGTTGATACCTGTTTCATCCCTCAGACACGCTTCAATCCTGCTTCAAATCTGGGTCATGGTCAGTATGCCATCAAGGTCAAAAAGCTAAAACCGTTTAAGAAACAGTATACTTTCAGGCTTAAGTGCTGTATCAAAGTGCCACACATGTCCTTTAACTGTCCAGGTTTGATTCCAGGAATATATCAGAAAGCTCAAATGCACCATATTCAAACCTTGCCATTTTTCATGTAATCACAAGGAGTAGCAACATGATACTGTGACATTACTTCAGCACTGCTTGTCTCATATATACATGTATGTACATGATGGATTATTTTTCAAGCTTTGAAATACAAAGTCAGCCTTGTAAGATCCAGCCTAAATATGGACATAACTGTCCTTCAGCCATTCAAACAACTTGTTGAAAGAACAGTTAATTGAAGTTATTATGAAGTTGTCATAAAAACATGAAAATAAGGTGAAGGTCATCAAAAAGGTGAAGGTCACTGTCTTGAGCTTAGAACCTAGCACTGACATCAACTCTTGGTCACATATTACTGGTCACATTATGAAGGTGAAGGTCGTATGAGCTGAATTGCAGTTATGGCACTTGATGACAATTATTGAGTCTTTGGTCCAGAAAAGCACATCTCCTTGACATTCCAGGAAGGCCATATGGAGGTCTGAATGGCATTGATTATGAAGGTGAAGGTCATTATACTGTTGCCTCTGGACTTATCTCGATGACGGGAAACTTGCGTCTCTGCAATTCACGCGTGACTTGAGCGAGATCGGTCATCAACTTTAGTTCTTGATCCTTTAGCTTTTTGATCTCCCGCTGACTAGTCTGCAACAAGGATAGTGATTGGTCAGCACAATTACAGTAAACAATACATGCCAGTTCACAATCAAGCAGAAATATAATGACGTAATTCAACTTGGTCTAATCACTGTTTTCATGCGTAAGAAATAATTTGCTTGCCAATTATGAAAACTAAAATTGACAAATCTTACTAGGCTTATGACACTACATATCTGTTGTTGATGTTGTATTCAATCAGACAGTTAATATCAAACACATTTTGTTTGACAGTCAATACCTTTCACATTTTGTTTGAGAGCCTATACTATACCTACCACATTTTTTATGACTATAAACACCTATCTACAATTTGATTGACAGTCGATACCTACAATTTGTTTGACAGTTGATACCTACAATTTGTTTGACAGTCGATACCTACAATTTGTTTGACAGTCGATACCTACAATTTGTTTGACAGTCGATACCTACAATTTGTTTGACAGTCGATACCTACAATTTGTTTGACAATTGATATCTACAATTTGTTTGACAGTCGATACCTACAATTTGTTTGACAGTGGATACCTACAATTGTTTTTGACCACAAGTGGATACCTACAATTTGTTTGACAGTGGACCTACAATTTGTTTGACAGTGGATACCTACAATTTGTTTGACAGTGGATACCTACAATTTGTTTGACAATTGATATCTACAATTTGTTTGACAGTGGATACCTACAATTTGTTTGACAGTGGATACCTACAATTTGTTTTGACAATTTGTTTGACAGTCGACAGTCGATACTACAATTTGTTTGACAATTGATATCTACAATTTGTTTGACAGTCGATAGTCAATATCTACAATTTGTTTGACAGTCGATATCTACAATTTGTTTGACGATATCTACAATTTGTTTGACAGTCGATACCTACAATTTGTTTGACAATTGATATCTACAATTTGTTTGACAGTCGATATCTACAATTTGTTTGACAGTCAATATCTACAATTTGTTTGACAATTGATATCTACAATTTGTTTGACAGTGGATAGTCCTACAATTTGTTTGACAAGATATCTACGATACCTACCTACAATTTGTTTGACAGTCGATACCTACAATTTGTTTGACAGTGGATACCTACAATTTGTTTGACAGTGGATACCTACAATTTGTTTGACAGTGGATACCTACAATTTGTTTGACAGTGGATACCTACAATTTGTTTGACAGTGGATACCTACAATTTGTTTGACAATTGATATCTACAATTTGTTTGACAGTGGATACCTACAATTTGTTTGACAGTGGATACCTACAATTTGTTTGACAGTGGATACCTACAATTTGTTTGACAGTGGATACCTACAATTTGTTTGACAATTGATATCTACAATTTGTTTGACAGTGGATACCTACAATTTGTTTGACAGTCGATACCTACAATTTGTTTGACAGTGGATACCTACAATTTGTTTGACAGTCGATACCTACAATTTGTTTGACAGTCGATACCTACAATTTGTTTGACAGTCGATACCTACAATTTGTTTGACAGTGGATACCTACAATTTGTTTGACAGTCGATACCTACAATTTGTTTGACAGTGGATACCTACAATTTGTTTGACAGTCGATACCTACAATTTGTTTGACAGTCGATATCTACAATTTGTTTGACAGTCGATACCTACAATTTGTTTGACAGTCGATACCTACAATTTGTTTGACAGTCGATACCTACAAATTGTTTGACAGTCGATACCCACAAATTGTCTAACAGCTGATACCTAAACAATGTTTAGTCAATACGTACCACATTTTGTCTGAGCAGTTCTAACTTCTCACATCGTAGTTTATGTACCTCTGCCTTCAACAGGTCGGCTTGCCGGGTAACAGCATCACCTAGTGGACAAATCAGGAACCAGTCAGCACAAGAAGTCATATTTAAACCTAAATATTTCTAGCATCATTTTCTACCAGGATGTTATAAGAATGAAATCTGCATTTTGTTTGGGATAAGTTCTTTGAGAGGCATTTGGAAGTTGGAACACTAAGTGAATGAGTGAGTGAGTTAAGTTTTACGCGGCACTCAGCAATATTCCAGCTATATGCCGGCAGTCTGTAAATAATCGAAGTCTGAACCAGAAAATCCAGTGATCAACAGCATGAGCATCGATCTACGCAATTAGTATACGATGACATGTGTCAACCAAGTCAGCGAGTCTGACCACCCGATCCTGTTAGTCGCCTCTTACGACAAGCATGGGTTACTGAAGATCAATTCTAACCCGGATCTTCACGGTTCTGGAAGGATAACAATATAAGGATGAAAAACTTCTTTATTAAAGTCAGAGTATGTTCCCACAGGGATGACATCACTTGTTTGCTAATGGTGCTGGAACCTTCACCACTGTGATATAGACGTTGTTCATCCATATATTGTTATCTTATCTTATTTACCTTATATGTACTTAATGACCTGATAATGTAAGATTGTGGTACTATTCATGACAATCTAAGACCCATGAAGATCCGGGTTAGAATTGATCTTCAGTAACCCATGCTTGTCGTAAGAGGCGACTAACGGGATCGGGTGGTCAAGCTCGCTGACACATGGCATCATATCCCAACTGCATAGATTGATGCTCATGATGTTGATCACTAGATTGTCTGGTCCAGACTCGATTATTTACAGACCGCTGCCTTATAGCTGGAATATTGCTCGATTATTTACAGACCGCTGCCTTATAGCTGGAATATTGCTGACTGCCGCGTAAAACTAAACTCACTCACTCACTCACTCCAGACAATGCAATGATTAATACCATATGCATGAAGTACAGTTCTGATATGATGACACTTGTCAATAAAGTCAGTGAACTTGACCCCATTATTTGTCTCTTTCAACAAACATGGGTTGCTGAAGGCAAATCTTCACAGGGCCTGAACCTTGTGAAATTTAAAGCAGAAATATTTTAACATCTGTAACATAATATTACTATGGAATAAATCAATAATTTATAAATACATAATTAAGGCGTGAAGTGTCAGTGCTAAAAATGTGAAATTCTTCAACAAAAATAGTGTGCACAGAAAGGTCACTCAAAATTAGGTGAACATATAACCCACTTGTTTTGAGACATCACCAAAACATTCAAGAAAAAAAGCACATAGAAATGCCAAAGCCTCACTTTCACCATCCAATGAAAACACACAGCCACCATCTTCACTGAAGCTATTGGAGAGGGATGCACGGATATTGTTGCTGGGGGTACCGGCTGATGACATACTCTCCTGAAACAGAGGAGAGGAAACTCTACCAGCAAGGCAGCGTGGGATAGCACAACAGTAAGGGTGCACCACATAGTTTGGGAAGTTTGGAAAAAGGGAAGCAAAAAGATTGGGTTTGTCAGCTTGTTGAGTGAGAAAAGAAGCACTGGTTTACGACTTGGAACCATGGGTGTACCTAGGATCATATTTGGTGATCCAGGGACTAAAAATCTTGTTATTTGGATGTTGACAAAAAGATTGGGTTTGTCAGCTTGTTGAAAGAGAAAGGAAACACTAGTTAACAGCTTAGGACTATGGGTGTAACCAAGTACCAAGGGTCATAATTAGGTGATCCTGGGGCTAAAAATCATATCTGGCACATATTAAAGGTCAAGAATTCTGTTCACTGGCACTTTTCCTCCAGGCGACTGTTCCCCAAATTCAGAAATGAAGGACAGTTAGAAGATACAGAACAAAGGAGCAATGCCAGTAACGGATCATGGTTTCATGACAGCGTAGCACACAACACAGGGGATTGGTTATTGTACCCATCTTAGGAAGTTGGGGAACAGAGAACGAGTGGATAATGTTTGGTGATGCTGTCAGTGTTTCATCAGGGCTGTCATATGTGCCAGGCAAACTGGAGTCTGAGAGCATGAGAATTAACCCTGGGGCGGACGAGACCCATCAACAAGCCACTCAATCCTCTTCCACGTGCTCTGATGACAAGTGTGAAATACTGGTTAGATGGCCACAGATTATGACATTTGCTGGACCAATCAGGTTTCTCCACATCACAATGGATGCCAGATGAAGGGGTGATATTACATAGAAGGCTGTGATATAAGAGGGTTGCACAATGTGGAAAATATAGGTTTGGACTTGGGAGAGACAATTGTAATGATACATTCATAGGATCCAACACAACTTTTGGCATCAAACCCAGCAGATGAAGGAAGGAGAAATGATCAGGGAGCTAGAGGAGGGAGAGGAGGGAGGACACTGGGAGACCAATGCAACTGGTATTCTGGCTATGCTTAAATGGGGATTAGACTGAACTACTGCAGAAAGAAACATTAGGAATCATTATCATATACTGCACTACAGAAATGTACTCTGGGCTGAAATCATAACTAAGAAATGCATCTAACTTGCCACTGAATGGCATTAAAAAAGGTGTATACACAAAGGTTCCTTTCTGTAGCACCCAGTGTGACCCTTCCAGCCCAAATATTGCTGGTTGCATTGAGTGTAGGTTCAGACACTGGCAATGGATGGAAGGGAAGAGTGTGAGGTCACAGACAGACATAACACACACAGTGTCTTTCGATATCCAGTGTATCATATCTCCATTCTGTTGTGACAAAACACCATACCTTTGTGCTCTGATGAGTAATTTAGCACAGGATATCTCTTGCTCATGAAAGTAATGTGATTGGATGGCTATCTTTAGCACCTGGCCTTTTTAATCTTGTTCAAAATGAAGTTATGGTTGTGACAAGGTCCAGGGTATTAACAGAAAGGAGAAAAAATACAACTTGGGATCATGTTACCATGGTTACAGTTAATTAAACAATGTTCAGAAAATGATGTCGCCATGGCTACAGGTAATGCAACAATTTTCAGAAAACAACTGAAATCATGATGATTTTTCGTTAACACATAAACCTTTTAGAGTGGTTAAATTCTCAAAAGTATTTTCTTTTCATAAGTACTGATTCAAAAATATATTATGTGTGACTCCATGCATTCATGCAAATCAGTTCTCCTGTTGTCCTGTGTTGACTTCACTGCAGTGCAAGAATATGGCAGAAAGAATAACAGTTTGCTGAAGAAGCTCCTTGAGAGATCACCCCGCGAGTTGAGAACCAGGTGCCATGACAACAGCTGATCACCACACTCACAAGACAAAGGAAGACATTGTGATATAGATGGACAAGCTATTTCAGCTACCTATCCTCAGAAAGCAAGTTTCTTTTTCAATAAAATGATCTTTATCCATGACTGTATGACCCAAATCAAAATTTTAAAGAGTTTTAAGTCCAGAGAACCATGAACATCAGATCTGTCTACAAACTGAAGGTTCTGATTTATTTCCCCAAATACGCAATTTGATGGATTTCTGAATGATATATTTTCGTATAGTATTGAAACTTCTGCTTTCTGTGTAAAGTCCTGAAATGCTTTTCCTTCTAAGGAGCGCCCCCTTGTGGCTTTGACACGTACCATGCCTGTGTCAGAGTCTTCATGGTCGTGGTTGTTGTGTGTTGGCGTGAAGTCGTCTATGCTGTTGAAGCTACTCTCAGAGTTGGAGGGAGACAACTGAACACTATTGTGGTTGATTCTGAAGATAAACGAATACAGAATGAAAAATAATCGCATCCTTCACCATAATTTTACAACTGATACTGAACACATTGAAGATGCTACGGTCAAATAAAATATCACAGCTTTGGTTTACCATGCAGTTTTAGCACATGTAACACAAACGAATGAAACAGAGACCAGTGCAAGGCAAGTGGACACAGAAAACCAATTGGCCAAGAAAGGTTTTGGTTGGGAAAGGAAGGATGTGATATTAAACCCATCTTGTTGCTCATGAGATGCTGCTGGGACTAGACTGGTGAGGCTATATGATGTGTTATACCCACCTTGTTGCTGAGGAGATACTGCTGGAACTAAACTGGGGGGATATATGGCATGTTATACCCACCTTGATGGAGATGCTGCTGGGGCTAGACTGGGGGCTGTATGGCATGTTATACCCACCTTGTTGCTGACGAGATGCTGCTGTGACTAGACTGGGGGCTATATGACATGTTATACCCACCTTGTTGCTGATGAGATGCTGCTGGGACTAGACTGGGGGCTATATGACATGTTATACCCACCTTGTGTGATGAGATGCTGCTGGGACTAGACTGGGGGCTATATGGCATGTTATACCCACCTTGTGTGATGAGATGCTGCTGGGACTAGACTGGGGGCTATATGACATGTTATACCCACCTTGTTGCTGATGAGATGCTGCTGGGACTAGACTGGGGGCTATATGACATGTTATACCCACCTTGTTGCTGTGATGAGATGCTGCTGGGACTAGACTGGAGGCTGTATGGCATGTTATACCCACCTTGTTGCTGATGAGATGCTGCTGGGACTAGACTGGGGGCTATATGACATGTTATACCCACCTTGTTGCTGATGAGATGCTGCTGGGACTAGACTGGGGGCTATATGACATGTTATACCCACCTTGTGTGATGAGATGCTGCTGGGACTAGACTGGAGGCTATATGACATGTTATACCCACCTTGTTGCTGATGAGATGCTGCTGGGACTAGACTGGGGGCTATATGACATGTTATACCCACCTTGTGTGATGAGATGCTGCTGGGACTAGACTGGGGGCTATATGACATGTTATACCCACCTTGTGTGATGAGATGCTGCTGGGACTAGACTGGGGGCTATATGACATGTTATACCCACCTTGTTGTGTGATGAGATGCTGCTGGGACTAGACTGGGGGCTATATGACATGTTATACCCACCTTGTTGCTGATGAGATGCTGCTGGGACTAGACTGGGGGCTATATGGACATGTTATACCCACCTTGTTGTGTGATGAGATGCTGCTGGGGCTAGACTGGGGGCTATATGACATGTTATACCCACCTTGTTGTGTGATGAGATGCTGCTGGGACTAGACTGGGGGCTATATGGCATGTTATACCCACCTTGTTGTGTGATGATGAGATGCTGCTGGTGCTAGACTGATGGGGGCTATATGGCATGTTATACCCACCTTGTTGCTGATGAGATGCTGCTGGTGCTAGACTGGGGGCTATATGACATGTTATACCCACCTTGTTGTGTGATGAGATGCTGCTGGGACTAGACTGGGGGCTATATGACATGTTATACCCACCTTGTTGTGTGATGAGATGCTGCTGGGACTAGACTGGGGGCTATATGACATGTTATACCCACCTTGTTGCTGATGAGATGCTGCTGGGACTAGACTGGGGGGAAGGAGGGGGACTGCAAGTGATGTAGGATGACATGCTGACAGACCCCTGACTGTCCTGACGAGACCTGGAATACATGCCACACATTAGCACACTCTCAGGCAAGGTATCAACTTTCAAGAATGGTAACACACTTTCGGGCATTAAAACACTTTCAAGAACAGTAGCACACTTTCGGGCATTAAAACACTTTCAAGAACAGTAGCTCACTTTCAGGCATTAAAACACTTTCAAGCATGAGAAACACTTTCAAGCATGGTGACACACTTTCAGGCATGGAAAAAACTTTGAAGCATATTACATTTTTTCAAGCAGGGTAACACACTTTCAAGCATGGTAACAAATCTCAAGCATGGTAAGAACTCTCAAGCATAGTGAATCAAGCAGTGATACTGATTCTCAGTTGTTGTCACATGAAGTATGGTCACGTCAATACAAGACATTTACATTCAATAAAGCACTGAAACATTCTTTCAAGCAACACAACATTCACTCAAGCACAAAAAATACCAAGCAAAATCATATTGGCTGCAAAACAAAGGTGGCATTTAGTCTCAGGTAATTATCTGTAGTAGTTGTATCAGCAATATTCCAGAAATATCGCAGCAGCTAATCAATAACTGTCTCTGGAACAAGTGAACCAGTCACAGAAGCCCTGGTCAGTACAGTACTCTCTCAATACAAACAGTGGGGGACTGCAGGTCTACGCAGCCTCAGAGTGAGTGAGTGAGTTGGGTTTTATCCCATCTCCCCTCACATCAAAGAGATCTTTTTGAACTAATGCCTTGGCAGACTTACAAGACCAATTAAATCAGTTTTTAGATTTAATTTACATGTGATTGAAGTTCTCCAGGCACTAAGACAACATGTCAGGACCTACCCTTTATCTTTGGATTTCTTCTCAAGACTACTTGAGAACTGTCGGACTAGACTACGAGGAGTGGAGGGAGACTTCTTCACCTGCAGGTATAAAAATAAACACTGAGCATAACAAAATGATGAATTCAGTTTTCCCACATTTAAAATTTAATTCTTTACTGTACTGAACCAATTTTTGATACACAATGTAACACCTATTATATTTGGGATTACACTTTCTCAGCAGAGTACTGATTCTAGTACTTTTTGTGGAAG
This sequence comes from Haliotis rubra, assembly GCF_003918875.1. Classification (NCBI taxonomy): domain Eukaryota; kingdom Metazoa; phylum Mollusca; class Gastropoda; order Lepetellida; family Haliotidae; genus Haliotis; species Haliotis rubra. The sequence goes on along the minus strand of NW_025767357.1, from coordinate 1,519,495 downwards.
TCGTGGTGTGGGTTAGAGCTGACTTTGTGTGCTGGCAAATAGGAGCCTGAGTTTGAATCCCAGATAGGAATCAATTAATTTCAAAGCCACCTTGAACATACTTTTAGCTTTACAAGAGTATGTTAACTCAGAACTACACAAGTGAAACCCACATGCAGGCTTAAAGTAGTCGCAGTTTGAGGATCATTATCTGGGCAAGTCTGGGATTTAAACACATAATCATTGAATCCTGCATGGCTAAGGTCTACAACTCTGCAGAGAGAATTATCCCTTAACCCCACTGGCCTATCTGGACCCTTCTTAAGAGGGTTCACTATGAAACACTTCTGTTCCTTACCGGTGATGGTGAATTCTTCTCATCTTCTCCGACTGTTGGAAGTGATGTAGGAATGCCATTGCTCTTACGACTGCCAACCGGTAAATTTGATTCAAAGGACTGGCTCCGTCCCTTCCCACTGAATGCTCGTTTGACTGAGTCAAACAGACGACTTCCTTCCTGTTTGGAGCCAGGAAGGAGGGAGAAACCGAATAATTCAATATTTTTCTTGTGAAGGTCCTGCTGTAAGGAGTCGAGAAGAGACGTTCGTGTCCTCTCCTGAAAACACAAACATTTCAATTAAAGAATGCTGATTTACAGTTCTTGTATGTCACTAAGTGCTTGTCTGTTATTTATGCAATACAGCTATATCCCAGCTTATCATAGCCAATTGTAAATGATCGAGTCTAGACCAGACAATCCAGTGATTGATGTTATGCACAAGGGTCCATGTATTCAGGAACGTGACATGCCTTCAGCCAGGTCAACAAGTTTGGCTACCCCATCCACTTCCACTTCCTATAACCAACACCGTTTGATAGTGACTGATTCTAACCAAGAATCCTCATAAGGTTGCCAGAGAAACTAATGGTTAATATCACAGCAATTTGCAATTGATCGAGTCTGGACCAGACAATCCAGTGATTGACACGTCTTCAACAAAGTCAACAGGTGTGGCTACCCCATCCATTAAGTCACTTCTTTCAACCAACGATCAATTGTATCCTCAAAAGGTTCAGGGAAACCAATGGTTAATGTCATCAGGAATGATCAACACAAATGGGCTACAACAACACTCTCTAAACAGGCCACAACCTAATGCTCAGTAATCTACTCTGAGAACAAGCATATGATCTATTTTGTTGTCAATAAAACCTTACAACCAAACATTAGGCCAGACCAATTTGATTTCTTGTTTTATGTATCCACCTGTCATATTTTTTCAAGAATAAGAAAAAAATAAAATCCTATGTTTTTATTGGCAAGAAATGTAAACATACGAGAAATTTTGTTTTTAGATTGTTTCTTGCCCCATATACACTTCATAAATTGCCAAAAGTAAAATACTTTGAGTATTTAGAAGGAATATTACTTTGACTGGTGATCTTATTTTTATTTTTGTTCTCTCTTGCCTTTAGGTTTTCTGAGGACAAAAATCCGTAAAACAAGAAATAAAATTGGTCTGGCCTTAGGAAATTATATTGAAAAATATACGTCAGACAAATATTTATAACATACCCCAAGTTTAGCAAACTGTTCAGACTTGTAGCAAGCAAGTTCTGCATTGATCAGCTTCGTCAGGAGGAATTCACGGAATTCTGGTCCCTGGAATTGTAAAATTTAAACAATGCTGAAAGTCATAACTAATGTATTTATTTGACAAAATATGGCACAACATTTTGTAATTGACACTTATAACTAAGATGATTTTCAAATAATGTCTCATGCTAAGAGGAAGGAATGAAACAGTGATTTAGATATCTAATAGTGCCACTTTGAAAGTATTTCATTTATAACATATAGATATACATAGTGTGATATGGGGTAGAAATGCCTAAGGCGGTGCAGGTGTTAGACATTTAATATTTTTGTGACATCAATGGACATTTCGAATCAGAATCAGGGTGAATCTCGGACTTGAACCCACAGTAGGATTAAGAAATGCATTTCTCACCTTTTTAAATACTGCAGGTTTCTGGAGAGCTGGGCTAAACTTTGGCACATCTTTCCTGGATGTAATACACACCTGTCGAAGAAGACACAAGGATTGAATCATATTCTGCTACCATTCAAACACATGATTAGTGTGCAGGTGTGTGTTTGTGATTAATGCTTAGTTTTTCTCACAGTCCCTGAACCACATTAGTTTCACCTAAATGAAGCAAGTGAAGATTCCCTCAGGTTCAGGAATCTCTGGTCTCCATGGGATTCCTTTTCAATTTAACTGGGTTTGTTTATTACTATAAAAATTATACATATTCAAAGAGATATTATTCACTACAGGAGATAATTTATGTGACCTCAGATTATGACAACCTTCCATATCTGCCGGTGTTGAAAATATAGAGTTATCTCCCTTTGACTGAAGACCAAAGTGATGGGAGTGTTACCTTGTATGCTGTGTGGTCAGTGTTGGGGTTGATGGGCTGCACTACAATGTAGGAATGGAGGAAGTGGGAGGCGATCATGTTCGGAATGAACGGTGTATTCTCCTCCTGGAAGATGATGGCTACGATGTCGTTCCCTATGTGTCTTTTACGCTGTAACTGGAAACCAAAGAGCGAAATTCATGAACAGAAAGAATGTGAATATTGTAACAATGATAAGAACAGAAAAAACAAGTCCTATATGTTGTGGCAATGGTAAGCACAGAAGCAAACAAGCCCTGCCTGTTGTAGCAATGATAAGAACAGAAAGTGAGCTCCAAGCTGTGAGTACAGAAACAAACAAGTCCTAGCTGTTGTAGCTGTGAGTTCAGAAACATTCAAGTCCTAGCTGTTGAAGCTGTGAGTTCAGAAACAAACAAGTCCTGACTGTTGTAGCTGTGAGTTCAGAAACAAACAAGTCCTGACTGTTGTAGCTGTGAGGTCAGAAACAAACAAGTTCTGACTGTTGTAACAATAATAAGAACAGAAAGTGAGCTCCAAGCTGTGAGTACAGAAACAAACAAGTCCTAGCTGTTGTAGCTGTGAGTTCAGAAACAAACAAGTCCTGACTGTTGTAGCTGTGACTTCAGAAACAAACAAGTCCTGACTGTTGTAGCTGTGAGTTCAGAAACAAACAAGTCCTGACTGTTGTAGCTGTGAGGTCAGAAACAAACAAGTTCTGACTGTTGTAGCAATGATAAGAACAGAAAGTGAGCTCCAAGCTGTGAGTACAGAAACAAACAAGTCCTAGCTGTTGTAGCTGTGAGTTCAGAAACAAACAAGTCCTGACTGTTGTAGCTGTGAGTTCAGAAACAAACAAGTCCTGACTGTTGTAGCTGTGAGGTCAGAAACAAACAAGTTCTGACTGTTGTAGCAATAATAAGAACAGAAAGTGAGCTCAAAGCTGTGAGTACAGAAACAAACAAGTCCTAGCTGTTGTAGCTGTGAGTTCAGAAACAAACAAGTTCTCGCTGTTGAAGCTGTGAGTTCAGAAACAAACAAGTCGTGACTGTTATAGCTGTGAGTTCAGAAACAAACAAGTCCTAGCTGTTGTAGCTGTGAGTTCAGAAACAAACAAGTCCTCGCTGTTGAAGCTGTGAGTTCAGAAACAAACAAGTCCAAAATGTTGTAGCTTTGAGTTCAGAAACAAAAACAAATCCTACCTGTTGTGGGTCCCCATCCGTGTGAGGAAGCATGGTAGAGACATGAAACATGATTTCACTATCCCGGTAGTGTGTAAAGACAGACTCCAGACCCGTCTGGTCGTGTAGTGTGTCCAGGCCACCACGGAAGCTGCAAATATAATCATCACAAACTAAATATCATCAACATCTTAACATCAATTCCGATTAAAAAATTCAGAAAACAATCTCAGAGGTTAGACTGTTGTCAGCTTTCAGTTGAATTTAGACTGTCACTCACCACTTGAAGTCCTTCAGCTGCACCTTGTCCCCAATAAGCTGAAGGAATTCCTCCATAGCAGGACTGTGTGTCACATTGCCAAACAGGTCTTCCTCGAAAGTCTGCAATCAGTTGGACATCAATATTCAATCATGTGACATACACCTGACAGCTTCCATCCTTCTCTAAACATTAGGATCATCAAAATGTTTGGGAGGATTTCTAGAAGTTGCAAGTAATAGGAATGACAAGTCTTTATGGATGATGAGATTCTTGAGAGGCATTTAGAAGTTGGTTAATATATAAGACGAGTATATGGATGGCAACTTCTTGTTTATTGTATATCACAGCGTTTCTGGGCTACTTCTTGTAAGAAGTAAGAAGTAGCCCAGAAACGTTGTGATATACAATAAACAAGAAGTTGCCATCCCTATACTTGTCTTATTGATGGAAGATATTATACAATAAAGAAGTTATCATACTTAAAAACTTGTCATTCCTAAGGATCATTAAGTTTTTCTGTGTTAATACTGTATATTGCCATTAGAAGCATGCTCAAAGCTTATTCATTGTGGTTGTCTCAAAAACTGACAAATATTCTCCCTGGTTATAATGCCACTCTGTGTTTTTTCAGAACAGATTTCTGCCCAGCAAAATGCCACCGTGGTAATAATAACAATGCCAGCGTCTTTCAGGACAAGATCCCATTCTTTAGTTCTTATTAATTGTTCTATATATCACATGACTTAGTTCTGGTTTTCAACTCCCTTTTGGTATTGTACCGCCATATTTTTGGCTGGTGGGAGGTGATATTATGTACATCTGACTGACTTACCTGCCCAAACTTCTGGTATATGATACCAAACTTGAAGGTACTTGTAAGGACATGTTCATCGTAAGACACTACTAGATCGGAACCCTGGAAACACAACGCCAAGAGTCAGTACAGGCTGCCTCCAACTCACCAACACTTGGACAACAAACAACAATCAAAATCACTGTATTTCCTCCACTACATGCTGACCTCTTATACACACTGACCTCTTATACACACCAGCCTCTTATACATACCGGCCTCTTATACACACCAGCCTCTTATACACACTGCCTCTTATACACACCAGCCTCTTATACACACCAGCCTCTTATACATACCAGCCTCTTATACATACTGACCTCTTATACACACCAGCCTCTTATACACACCGGCCTCTTATACACACCGGCCTCTTATACACACCGGCCTCTTATACACACCAGCCTCTTATACACACTGGCCTCTTATACACACTGGCCTCTTATACACACTGGCCTCTTATACACACCGGCCTCTTATACACACCGGCCTCTTATACACACCGGCCTCTTATACACACCAGCCTCTTATACACACCGGCCTCTTATACACACCGGCCTCTTATACACACTGGCCTCTTATACACACCAGCCTCTTATACACACCAGCCTCTTATACACACCGGCCTCTTATACACACCGGCCTCTTATACACACTGGCCTCTTATACAAGCCAGCCTCTTATACACACCAGCCTTTGAGGGACTATTTATTTTCTCCCCAAATCCAGTTATTCTACAGAAATCACTAGTCAGAAATGAGCTTTGCACTAGCAAGATGAGACCAAGGGCCTCTTTCCGTGTACATTCATTTCTTACCTTTAAGGATAACACGGGTTGAAACCTATCTGTTGTGATGTCTTCACATAAGCACTGTGTATAAAAAAATATTATAAGATAATATTCACCCTGTTTGCAACATGTCATAAAGCATATACATTTTCAACATTACATACAAAACATATTCCATTAGCTGTGATTACTACATGGACAACAATGTGTCTTTCCTGCATCTTGGCCAAAATGTATTACAACCATTGAAATGGGAGCTTTTGGGGGTAACAGACTAAAACATAACAATTCTCTAAATAGAAAATGTTGAATTTTACTAACAAATCTAAGGTCAAAATGGAACTCACCTTAGCTAGTTTGGCTGGATTGGGATTTTCAAGCTTACTGGATGGAACCACTTCATGTTTAGTACTGAACCGCGTTCTAAAACACAACAGACAACCATTACATGAGAACAGTTAAAACAAGGGTGTGAATATGGCTTTATGCTGCTTTCAGCAATATCCCACCAATATCACCAATACCATGGAGACAGATGAGGAAGAAACGATCTACAAGCATTATATTCTTGTTGGGAATCAAACCCTGGCCTTAAATTGAATCCTGGGGACGAGTGAACGCTTAATTCAGTAGTCTACTCTGCCATCCACATGCCTAACTAATGTTGTGCAGTTACACGTTTGGGATGTTTACCACTTTCACAAAACCTACAAGCACATGTGTGGTGCTGGAAACACCCATGGACTGACAAACCTACATAGAGAGGAAACCACTCAGCAAATAGTGACACTTCATCAGGAGGTTCTAAATATTGCTCCCATCACCTGGAGTGTGTAAGTGAGTGAATTAAGTTTTACGCCGCTTTTAGCAATATTCCAGCAATATCACGGCGGGGATACCAGAAATGGGCTTCACACATTGTACACATGTGGGGAATCGAACCTGGGTCTTCAGTGTGACGAATGAACGCTTTAACCACTAGACTACCCCACCACCCCTGGACTAATGAAGATAATAACATACTGGATAAGGATGGCTTTTTTCTGATGAATACTTACTTCACCATTCTAATATATCACCCAAAGGATACCGATGCTCACCTGAGTATGACTCTGATATCATTGTCTGTCTCTGGGCTTGTCTTGATAGACATGACAATTGGACCCACATTCTCATCCACTGTGTAGTAGTTGAAGTGCTCCTGAAACAATACACCACCGTCATCATCATCATCATCATCATCATCATCATCATCATCAACATCAATGTTGTCATCACTGTCATCTTATTAATCATCATCATTCATCATCTTTTTCACCATCATCATCACTATCATCAATGTTGTCATCACTGTCATTTTCATCAACATCCTTTCCACGATCATCATCATCATCATCAACATCAATGTTGTCATCACTGTCATCTTATTAATCATCATCATTCATCATCATCTTTTTCACCATCATTATCACTATCATCAATGTTGTCATCACTGTCATTTTCATCAACATCCTTTTCACGATCATCATCACCGTCATCATCATCATCGTCATCACCATCATCATCATCAACATCAATGTTGTCATCACTGTCATCTTATTAATCATCATCATTCATCATCATCTTTTTCACCATCATTATCACTATCATCAATGTTGTCATCACTGTCATTTTCATCAACATCCTTTTCACGATCATCATCATCAACATCAATGTTGTCATCACTGTCATCTTATTAATCATCATCATTCATCATCATCTTTTTCACCATCATTATCACTATCATCAATGTTGTCATCACTGTCATTTTCATCAACATCCTTTTCACGATCATCATCACCGTCATCATCATCATCGTCATCATTATCAATGTTGTAATCACTGTTGTTTTCTTCAGCATCATCATTATCTATGTTGTAGTCACTGTTTTCTTCATCATTATCATCATCATCATCACCACCCTTGTCTTCATCATTGACAGGGCGGTGGGGTAGCCTCATGGTTAAAGCGTTGGCTCGTCACGCCGAAGACCCGGGTTCGAATCCCCACATGGGTACAATGTGTGAAGCCCATTTCTGGTGTCCCCCGCCGTGATGTTGCTGGAATATTGCTAAAAGCGGCGTAAAACCAAACTCAGTCAGTCAGTCAGTCATCATTGACACCATCATCAACATCAATGTTGTCATCACTGTCATCGTCTTCTTCATCTTCATCATCCTTTTTACACCATTTTCTTCATCACCATCATCAACACTATTACCATCACATCAGTATCTATTTCATCATCATCATCAGTAAAATCACCGCCACTATATATCCCATTGATTGATGTCACGGCATCTTCTCGACACGTCCCAGCCGACTGTTCACACTACATGAGTGAGTGTCATGTGACTGACAAATGACAACTGTCACACAAGATAACAGATATCATATCCTTTCATGTGGTCTCTGATCACACACAACTCATTCAAATGAATCAGGTAACATATGTGTAATCATATATGTCACATGGCTGACCACAAAACAATCTGTAATATGATCGCTGACGTGTTTCATTTTATGAGTTGAATTATCTTTCATACTCATCGACATTAGAGTGCCATATTACTTTCATTATCAACACAAAACGATCTTTAAACTTAATCCTTTAATAGCACTCAATCCTACCTTCCCAAGGAACTGGTGCCTGTAAACTAGAGCAGTTTCATCAAGGTCAAGGCTGAATTGCTCTGGGTTGCACTCTGGGATGATGAGGTTCCCGCTACTGTCCATAGTGTTGGACTGGATTGCCTCCCCTTCCAACCAGTAACCCCTATCAGGGGGCAGCACCACCATGGGGTAGGGGCCTGGTTTTGCCAGCAGCTGAGAAGTGAACAAGGTGGCATGTTATCTCCCACTAACATTGAAAGTCATATTTATAACAGAATGGAAATTCATATATTAAGGCTTGCTAAAGTATATATCTTGTTTTGGATAACCCATATTCGCCAAAAGGGGTCACATGATACCAAAAAGGTAATCATAATTTTTACATTTGTAACATACTAATAAACATAACCCTTGCAATTATCTTATTAAATCTCTGTAAAAGACGATGAATCATACAGACACCTGTTCAGTACTGTAGATTCCATTTGTTGACAATGTAACATACAACTGTTCAGTACTGTAGATTCCATTTGTTGACAATGTAACATACAACTGTTCAGTACTGTCGATTCCATTTGTTGACAAGGCACTACACGACTGTTCCATACTGACGATTCCATTTGTTCATACTGTAACATACAACTCCTTTCAACTGTACTCATTGTGACTGACAACATGCCTCATATTCTTCTCGTTTCCTAATGTCACCTACATTTGCCCCGTACTGTACCCACCTGTTTGATACTCTCGTTTTCCTCCTTTGCTGGTGCAATAGGCGGGGCCTGAAATATCAACATACACTGTTAGTTGGCAGGTAAACATCGTCTGCAACAAGCCTAACATTCTTCCGTTGATTTTGGTCATTGAGTGCAAACAAAATACACTTCCTTAACTTTATTTTTCCCTTAAATCGACAGTTTGCAAAACTTGTCAGTTTCACCCTGACATTTTAAAGTGATCATTAATTAATCCATTTATTTTCCTTTAAAAGTTTATAAGGATATAAGGATATAAGACTGAAATCATATCATTCAGTGACTGAAATAGCAAAACTGTTTTTAGAACGCTAATAACAAGGAAACCTGATACATGTAGTTTGCTTGAAATTGGTTAATCTGATAAACGTTAATGTGATATTGGAAGAGATTCATCAATCACATAGATAGATTTACATTAATATTACTTCGGTGAGAATAGATCTTTACCGTTGTGTTAAGATATATATTATACAAGTAGCCATACATTCATCAAGTAAGTCGAATAAATATAGATTATAGGATCATTCAGGTCAGATATGGCACGATTTGAATTCAGGAGGAAAACTTGATATCAAAGGAAATGATGTTATCAGATTACAATCAGTTCCATTTTGGAAAATAGAATCTGAAATGACTATCTTCAACCTACTTGTTAATCAAGTCGACTAAATAAACATTTTCTGTAGCTTGATAACAGCAACAAAATTAGACCAGTTCTTGTTAAACCTAACTGTAAATCCGTAAATATTACATCACCACCTATACATAATATTATTAGAGTGTGTAGGTCCCTTTTTGTCTCCGTAATCCATATTCAGAGTCTGAAAAAATCTTACAAAAACAGATAAAATGTATACAGAATTATTTTAGATGAATTACTGACTTTTTAACTTGTTTATCATCCATGGCCTATTTTGAAGATTGTTTCGAAGAAATACATTCCTTCACTGCTACTAGGCTCCTACTGGCCTTGTGAGTTCTGATAATCAACCACAGACAAGGCAGACGCCATTTGTAAACTGTCCCTACTCAGAAGAAAATCATACAGTGACAGCCTGTTTTCCCAGGAAGTTAGAACATGCTGTATTAGAAACCATATCACAATACAGAAGGCACACACAAACATGATACATGCTGACGATAAATACAATAATGTTTAGTAAACATCTTGACATCTCCATTGACCTTTCTGAGGAATAAAGTTGATAATTTCTGCATCAAATGACTTCAGACTGATAAGGTGTTTGTTCGCAAAGTGGAATAAATATTTGCCTCCCTCGAGAATGTTTTTGTTGCATGATGTCTTTTGGTGCATTTGTTAGTGCAGTTTCCCATAAAACTACTTCAACTGGTTTTGCAAAACACTGACTTATTATTCGAACTGCAAAGACAACATTTGAGAAGTCAAGTAAATATTCCATACCCTAATGACTGTGAGTGTAGGAATTAATTATACCACTTGAAAACAGCTACTTGTTTGGAAAGAATATTTCACAGTAACCATTAACATCTTTGAGTACCCTTTACTACAGAAATGTCCTCAGAAAGGAATCAGTTAAATGGATAAGAAAAATACAAACAGTATTTTTTTTCATTAAACAAAATTCATTTAAACTCATATCAATCCAGAACTTTAGAAAACTACAGGTGATAACCTCGTGATAGAAAAGCCCCATGTATAATACCATTAAGATGATCACTTTCCAAAATCTAAAACTTGAAACTTTCTAATGCAACATAATAATTAAGAAACATGTTTTCACAATTATCATCAATGTCAGGTGACCACATACATATTAAACAGTACACTGATATGCAACTGTTTACTATACACAAACAAAAATAATTAAAAGAACAAGGAAACTATACTCAAGAACAATGTGCTTTCTTCACCAAACTGAAACTGTCATGGCATGAACAAAGACAGAGTTACCTCCCCTTCATTGTTTAACATAACCATATGTGCTGGGGGAAAGGTTACACACCTCAACAGTTTAACAAAACAAACTGAACAAAGATCTGATGACATATAAATCTGATCATCCTGTCAACTGTTTTACATCTGCTTTAGCACCTCAACCATTGTGCACAAAACAGCAGAGTTCAAGTGAAAATGAAATGAAAATTGACAAAGCAAGAGTTCATCATAAACATCTAACAAGCATCACCATCAAAATATAAACTAGAAAAAATTAAAATAAAAGAATACATCTTTCAAAAATTAAATACATAAACCAATCAATCTTTTCTTCTAATGTCTACCACGTCAGTTTGTATTTTGGATAACCAGTGATGGTAAACCATAGTAGTATTAACCTTTTCGATGGAGTTTGAAGTTACAACACAACAGCCAGGCCACATTTCCTCAATCCAATTTCTGCACCCGCAGACTGGCAATCCAATCCTCATTCAGTCACATATAAGGATGAAGGATTATCTACCCTTGTTGCGACAGGAATCACTACTCAGGTATCCATCTTAACTTAGCTACAGCCTAACGACAACTGATGAAAATGACAAGCCCACCTTTAAAGACTGAAAAACAACTATATCACAAAATATCGATAACATAATACATAGAGGAAAGTTAATAAGGAAAGACAGTTATCAATGACAGGATATGAACACACATGCAGGTTAATGATACAGTCATGCGCAGACCATGATGACCTTGGGCTGTATTTACCTGCCAGGTGTTCAAGTGGTCATATCAGTCACCTTGACTACATTTCCCTCACATAACTAAGTAAAATTTATTGCCATCATCTCAAAATACAGATAAGAAATTCAGAAAATTTTCAAACATAATTAAATAAATCCTTCACTTTTTTATGGTTTCATCTCAAACTATTCTTTAATTTAAAAAATCTCTGTTTTTGTGACCCAAATATCTCAACATTTGAATACATGTTCTAAAAAGCTTGTACTAAGGTTAAAAATTTAAGGAATGTTTTTTGTAAATCACACAGGATAAAAACACTTCCTTGTCTGACACCACTGACACACCTAACAGAAATCCAGTCCCAATAGGTGCTGCGCAAGGTGAAAACAAACACATCAACCTGGATGGGTTTTGGTAGCGGCATCGTGCACCGTTGATCTTCGTAGCGCCGACTTTGGTATTTAAGGAGAGTGTCGAAAAAATCAGGACCCTATAAGGGTACAAAAGTGTTAATAACAGACTTTCACAATTCACTAAAAGTGCTCTGTCAACATCAGACTAAATAGCCATTCCTCTGATCATCTCCAGGTAGCTATTTCAGCACAGATTTCTCAAATGTTAGTAGAAAGACAGTGAAACAGAAAGGCAGATTGTGAGCTCTGAAAATATTAATTATTTAAACATGCGAGATGTTTCTATGGAAACGAACAGGTGTAATTAGGGTTATCGTCTCCGATTTCAGTGGATATATTTCTCAATGAAACCATTTTGGATCCATGTTTCCTCATTCATAAATTCTTAATTGTAGCAGACGAAAATATCTAAATTGTCAAAATGTTTGTGTTAATTCCTTTAAATCCGTAGAAAATGGCAATATAAGCTTTAAAATAACGTAATATTCCACTCATGATGATATAGTCACATATTCAGTGTAGGAGTGAGTGAGTGAGTGAGTTCTGTTCAACGCCAATTTTAGCAATATTCCAGCAATATCATGGTGGGGACACCAGAAATGGGCTTTACACTTTGTACCCATGTGGGGAATCGAACCCGGAACTTCAGCATGACGAGCAAACACTTTAACCACTGGGCTACCCCACCACCCCTTCAGTGTAGGATGGTTAATGAACACACTCTCTTGGAATGAAGTATCAAGGAGACTTCGTAAGTGGCATGGAAAATGCTGTGTAAGCCAGTTATAGGAAGATGAATTTAGACCTGCTGAATCAGGTCCTGACCTGAGGCTACTACAAAAGGTATGTAAAAAAATAATTGGGAAAAATGGGAAACATGGGAATATTTAAGCATGGACAAATTCAAAAGGTAAAATCATAACTGGGGTATTATAGCTATACATTTTAATAGTATACACACAAATAAGTCAACGGGGGATGGGTGGTAGGCACCTCCCTAGGGAGTTCACTGATGATCAGTGTCATGGGGTTAAATTATGTTAGTTACAAGAGCATTACAACACTAAAAATGCTGGAACATTCTTGGGAATGAAAATGCATGAAGAAATCAACAAATATGAATGTATTGTTGTAGGTAATCTCACTCTCTGTGATCTTTTCACCCTTGAGTGAGTGAGTGAGTGAGTGAGTGAGTGAGTGAGTGAGTGAGTGGGTTGTGTTTCCATTACTTGACTCATCAACTCTATTTACTGATCACTTGCTTGGTGTTGAATCTACACCGAAATGCTACTCCTTATTGTCAATAAAGAAATTGTCCATACATATACCTTATCCTTACTCAATAATATGATAAGAATACTTGTCTATAAGAAATAAAATAGAACATTAATCACATTTAACATATGTCATTTAGTCATATTCATCAGGCTGTTCCAATACAGGTGTTTCCATTGGGGTTAAGATCCCTAAAATACTGACTTTTACAAGAATTTTCCAACTTGATAAATGTGAAATATGCTGACAAACTGCAAAATCGGAAGATTCTTGAATGAAATATAAAATGTTGATGAAAAAGCAGATTTTTCCTAATCTGAAAATGGTTTTGAATCAGTTCTGTTTTTGATACAGGATTCTGAGAACTGAAATGGATACACCATCTTTAGGCATCAGATTCTCAACTTAGTTTGACATTCATTGCATCGACCCCTTTCATCATAACACATAAAAAGGCCAAATCAACCATTATTATGTTTGTTATTTTTAAATCTGTTGATAATAGATCCTAATCTGAAATTCCAGACAAAGAAATTGTGCCAATGATTTCAAAGTTCTACAGCTGAAAGACAAAGAGCCTATTAATAATTCATAGAAAAACTGATTGAACTTGAAGACTCGACACACAAGATCAATTTTCTCTGACATTACTTCAAGTGTTCTGGAGTCAGTTTTCTCTCCTAGGATGAAATTCCAATACATGAATTTAACTTCAAAGGAAAAACGTCCCCCTTACAAACTCGCCACATTATCTGAGATATTTAAAAAAATTCACAGCTGCAATTTTGAGTGAAAATTTGACACATTGATAATATGACAATGAGCCGTGAGTCAGTTTTATGTTGCCAAAAATTCAGTCATTTTCTTAAACAATTAAATTTGTTAAAAACATCAAACATAAAAACTGACTCAAAGAAGGAAAACTGTTAAATTTAATCCTTATCTCAATCATGGTCTGCAAAAATGTCTAGAGAATATGAAAAAAAAAACTGTTTGTGAAGAAAATATCATTGAAAATAAAACTTAAAATATAAAAGGTCTTAAAAGTAAAATACAAATTAATCAAACATTACAAATAATATATTTCTTGTTCATGATATTAAGTCCAAAGGAAAATATGCTCAGTTTAAGCTGAATGACCCATCATTAAACTGTAAAAGTTCAGCTTAGTATAAACAGTGGTAGACATGTAGTATCAGTGTGTGTTTGACTATATAAGGCATGTGAATGTGTTAGTGGTGCAGGAGTGAGCGGTGATGTAATGCTACAAACTAACGCTAGACTTTACCTTGAAGAACGCTGACATATCACACCTCTGGTCGTCAATCCGTTTGCCCTGCAGACGTTCCAACATCTCAAACAGGTCTGCATTCTGAAAGGGAATAGATCAAGTATGACATTTGACATGCTCGATTTAATCAATTTTCACTTAAATATTTATAATTAGGAACATAAATCATAATGTTGTGTGGTCTCAAAATGGCCAGGGAGATGTAATATTTGAGGCCAAGTGCTTAAAGCCTCTTTGACCAATCCTTCAGTTATGTCACAGTGTGTCAGATTGGCGTCAGAAGAAACCTGGGGTGGTACAATGTACTGAGACATTCATTACTCTCACATCAGTGAGTACTGGTACAGATAAACCAAAGAACAAAATCAATAGGAATCCAGGATTCAAACCACAAAAGCATGATTCTGGCATGCTTAAGGGAGGTAACTCTGCACAACAAACTGGTTCAGCCTTTCCCCTACTTTAACTCATCCATACATGTGTCTGTAAAGTATAAACTAGAAAATGATAGCAAAGTAAACGTGTAACGCTCATAATCAGCTCAGATTAAACCATAACCATGAATAACTAGAAATCTGTAGATGTGGACAATCCTCAAAAGGTATCCACACTGAGTGAATAGGTTGATGACAGTCCAGGGAAGAGCTCCTACTTACTTCCTTATCAATGCTCCAGTAACCAACTCAAAGGAATCCCTAATTTTAGTTCATCATAACTACAGTTCATTCTACTTATTTTAATTAAAATATGGAGCAAGTGTTCAGGACCACGAAGGCAGTTTCTTATAAGGCAGTTCATCATAAACTGTACTTTCTAGCAGCTGTAAACAGTATAATGTTCATATACTGCAACCTAGGTGAGGATTCAGGCCTGGACCTTATGAAAGATAAGCAAACACACTAATTACACTATGTTGTCAACCATTTCTTGAAGTTTTCAGGGGTGGATACAGCTTTTTAAGAAAGTGGGTGTGTACACTTCATTTTCACCCGTTAAACTTTCAATGGTCATTTAATAAACTTTCAGGACATAAGTAGGGTGCGCACCCTTGCACACACACACACGCACGCACATGACACACACACACACACACACACACACACACACACACACACACACACACACACACACACACACACACACACACACACACACACACATCCCTGGATCCACCTATGGTTTTCATAAAATCTTCATACATGGATTCAAACTCGGACCAGACACAAGAAACCTCATGGGATTCCAGACAGCCTATGTTAGAACCTACTGACCTAATGGAAGCTACCATGGTATGGTCGCTTGATTCTTAGCATGCTAATCATCTGTAGCATGGAACATGGCTCAAATGAACCATTTGTTGTCTTGCTGGGTTTTATGATTTACTATTATATAGCTGGAATGTCACTGAATATTGCAGAATCCAGTACATATACAGCACCACAGCATCACATAAAATCATACAACAGAAATAATTAAGTAAGTAACATTCCACAGTCTCTGAAATGAACAGAACAAAACAGTTCATAAATAATAATTACAAAATATGAAACTGTCGAAATCTAGACTTGCCACAAATTCTAGATTTGGATGAAGGGACCTGGAATGGTCTCGAAACGTCGTGAGGTAAATTATAAAGAAGTTTAATCCATAAAAATATCTTGGATACATTTGTTTATTTGTTTCAGGGTCTGTGTGACAGACTAGTAATGCCCCTGCATGTTAGTGAGGTATGTTCTCTGTACAAGTTGGGTGGTGGGGTAGCCCCATGGTTAAATCTTGTACCTGTTAATCTCTACTATACAAAGAAAAACATGTTCAATTAATTTGTATAACTGGCACAAGAATCACATTTATCTACAGTCAAAACTAAAAATATGTGAATGGACTTTGACTTTGACTGCATACTATGTACATAATAATGCTGCTTGTAGATCTAAATACTCAAATATTTAATACCAGGTATGACTGCCACCTTGTCATCCTGCTGATTAGCATCCATGGGTATGAGGTTCATAGCATAAATAACAAAATATCTGTATGAAATTAAAACTGTCCATCTATCACGGCAAGGTTTAAAAGGCTTAGAAGGAAGAAATTCTCACTGGTAGTATAGTATGATATTATCAAGGAAAGAATACTTTCATGAATGACACATGTGTTATTTCCTGCCTTGAGGAAAACAGTTTTATAAATGAAAAGTCAGATTTCTCTCAAATTTAAATAAACTATATCTCTAAATTTGAAATAAGACAATAATTAGATTAATTTACTTGACATATAAAGAACCCATATTACCTCGAAACTCTGCGCCATCCGAGAACTAGGCTTGTAAATAAAACAATATATGATGCTCTACATGCTGACTCCAGCCAAATGAAACACCCTCATAATACTGTCTTGACGACTGCCATCCATCAAGGCTTACATGCCTTCAATCATTATAAATCACTTGTTGCTTTTCCACTTTCTGTCTAGTCCCCTCGCCTCTGGTGGCCAATGGTCAGCGAGATGACCACAGGTCACTCCAAAGTCCAGGGCGATATAAGGCGTTATTCCCCAGCTGCATGTGCAAACCATGTCCCATATGGTACATATGTAACACTGTTACACAGGTACTGCAACCACATGTGTGGAACAGATAAATGTACTGCACACATCATAAATATATACCACTCAACCCATTAAACCTGCCTGGGGCTTATAATCCTCCTCAACCTCTTCTAGATAATTCACTTTTTTACTTGATGATATTTTTCCAGTAGATTACAGAATATAGTACAAGAGCTTGAAATACCTTCATTAGGCTATTAACAGGAAACACGACCCTAAAACAGTATATACACATTAAACCTATAAGCTTAGAAAATATCAATAAACAATTTATTAAACTCATTACGAAATGCAATTGAGTAGATATTGAAATAAATAAAGTATCAGCTTATACCACAGGCAATGCCATTTTCTTCCAGAAATAATTAAATTATATAATGTTTTCCAACCACGAACTAATTCATTCACGCAAGTAGGAGTGCTCTCACAGGATTGTGTAACGAGTAAACGAGGTATTAATTATGTTGTGTCTAGTCACTAAGAGAATTATTCAGGTTCCCTGGGTACACCTAGTAGTGACTGCCTGAAGGTGTATCAACATCGTGGGATGGACTCCATTAGTTGCAATGGTGTGCTTGCATTTAACTACACAATCTACTCCTATTGTAAATATTTCCATTTCATTATAAACTTTGTCATTCAATCATAGGTCATTCAGTTGGGTATTTTCACAGCAGTATAAACAAACTGTTGATTTTTCATATTTGTCATTGTTTATGAATAAACATTTATTATTTAAAGTTATGAAAAACTCCAATAGATTAACATGTGGCAGACCTTCCTTATTTGATTTGGTTTTACAGATTTTCCTTTCAGATACTTTATAATGTAAAGACAGATGATTTGAAAATGTATTTGAGTATTAAATAAAGTTAATGACTGATATAAAACATTACACTGGCAAAATGTTAGCGATATTGTAATTTGCAGAAGTTTACATTAACTTATGTTTTTATAAAAACCTGTCATCACTGGATCACCCTACAGATATATCACAGATGAACATTGGAACAGACTATCAGACAATGATATACAAATAGGAAACAGGTTATAGATCGCCAGCAACCATATGGTACCATGGGACACCTCCTCCTCTACATGCAGGGTACCCCAGCAGGGTTTAAAACATCCCTCTGGCTACTGATGGTTATAAGAAAGTTACACCAAAAATAAAAATAATTTACACTAAGATCTCGTAACTCTATAGCATATCGTCGGCTCACAAAAAGGCGTAATGCAACAAATGGTGGGATAGGGTCCTGGAACTTGTTGTGGTCTAAAGATGGCCTGGGTTATAAAGTCTACAGTAAACTGCATGTATCAAGCTAATTTGGTATAACAAAGTAACCTTACCCAGCTCAATGGCACCATAGTTGACCATGGTCAACCACGGCTTACCACGGAAAACCATGGTATTACCATGGTTTTCCACGCTAAAAACGTGGTCACCAAACATTTCTTCCCATGGTCTACCATTTTAGACCATGGTCTTATTTTACCATGGTAAACTGTGGTGCAATTTACCGGACGTGGTAAGCCATGGTACACCATGATCAACCATGGTCTTAGACTAACAACTAGTCTCTGAAATGAACATATTTTACTGAAAAAAGTTCATAGTAAAAAAAAATATAATATAATGAAAAGGAGCCCTGAGACTTTCTTCAGATTTTCTGAAGCTGAGGAAATCTAGACTTGCCACATTTTCTAGACTTGCTTGGGCTTTCTTGGATATATTTGCTTCAGGGTCTGTACGACAGACTACCATGGTCTGTGAACCATGGTCTACCATGGTCTTTTACATACTCATTTCAGCTGGGCAGAGCTCCCTTGGAGTTTCCTCTAATCACTGTGCATTTACAAACACATAGAATTATAAAAGAGTTTCTAACGTTTTTTGCTAAACCCTAGACAATTTTCATAATGTGATATAATCTCATTCTAAAAAATCCTCAAAACAATTTAAAGTCAACCATGAAGTAATATGCTGTCTTATTAAAATTTGAACAAACATATATAGGGTTAAAAGGTCTCATTTACTTAGGCTGTGAGATAGCCTTACTTTAAGGCTGTACTGAATGATAAATTCATGTGTGTATAGTTATGTAATCAACATAAGCAAGTCTAGATAAATGGACATTACAAGGAGGCCTCTCTTTTATAGGGGTAACTTGTTCTTAGTAGTTACATCACTACATAATTAGGATTTTAACTACAATTATTGCCTTAGAGACCTATGCAAGTCTAGAAGTAAGAGGTGAGGTGAAATTGGGTTTTACCTCGTGCTTGAGAATATTTTGCTCATATGACGACGTGCATGCGTGTGTATGTGTATGTGCGACTGCTTGTACTAGCCCAGACTTAAGCTGGTTTTATAGTTCTAGCTCACTGAGATACCATGCCGCAGTGAAGCATGAATACCCCACTCAGACACATTATACTGACTCCGAGCCGACCAGACCTTGTTGTACCCATTAATGCCGAGCGCCAGGCAGGGACCAACAAGTACCATATTTTAACGTCTTTTGGTATGACGCGGTCGGGGATCGACCACGGAGGCGGTCTAGAAGTAAGAATATATTGTGATTTAATTTGTTTGCTTATATATGGAGAAAGTATTGATATACCTTCACTGAAATGACCTCCAATCTGGTCACTGAACTTGCCCATGTAATTCCACCCCAACACTCAATAACCCCTATTTGTTGATGTTATCAAACACGGTATATCAGTCTGCAACATCGGCACATTGCTCTTACCAAATGACTGTAGTAACCCTAGCCCTGATGACTATCAAACAGCCTGTCTGACAGTATCCATGAGGCCTGTTGTAGATCTCAACTTGACTTACGCCTCATTACCAGCTTAGTCTGTAAGCCTATTTTGTGTGAGTGAGTGACCTGTGTTTAATGCAGCCTTCAACAACATTACATTTACAGTTGGGTTGATCGGCTTAATGTGGGGAAATAGATCTAGGGCATATATTTGAGGACCGCCTTGGTCAAGACCATCAACATGTTGAGTGAGTGAGTGAGTGAGTGAGTGAGTGAGTGAGTGAGTGAGTGAGTGAGTGAGTGAGTGAGTGAGTGAGTGAGTGAGTGAGTGAGTGAGTGAGTGAGTGAGTGAGTGAGTGAGTGAGTGAGTGAGTGAGTGAGTGAGTGAGTGAGTGAGTGAGTGAGTGAGTGAGTGAGTGAGTGAGTGAGTGAGTGAGTGAGTGAGTGAGTGAGTGAGTGAGTGAGTGAGTGAGTGAGTGAGTGAGTGAGTGAGTGACGCTTTTAGTTTTAGCAATATTCCAGCAATATCACAGTGGGGGACACCAGAAATGGGCTTCACACACTGGACCCATGTGAGGGATCGAACCCGATGACGAGCAAATGCTTTAACCACTAGGTTGGGATGTTTTTACACCACTCATAGCAATGAGTGAGTGACTGACTGATTTAGTGATGGCAGACAGATGAATTAATTCCACCCCCTATCACTACCCAGAACATCCAATGCCGAAGACCCTGGTTCCATTCCCCACATGGGTACAATGTGTAAATCCCATTTCTGGTGTCCTCTGCCGTGATATTGCTGGAATATTGCTAAAAGCAGCGTAAAACCCCTCACTCACTTGTGACCAAGCACATCCTCACTGAGTGAGTGTAGGTGATCCGTGAGTAAGTATAGGACTGAATGGGTGCATGTGTTGGTGAGTGAGACTTCCAAAATATATTCTCCATTTCATTAATTATCAGCTTGTCTATAGTCCGTTTGGCTCAAAAAGCGGACCGATGAATTGCAATCTAACTTGAAAACTAATAAACATGAAATACTCAATGGAACACTGATCATAATCAAAACATCATACCAACTCTGTGATCTGTGAGGTTTTTGCAGAATTTTTGTCTTAAAAATAATAAAGTTGTTTAACAAACTATCATTAAAATATTGACACAGTTCACTGTTTGTTACGAGGGAGGAGTGCAGAGAAAGGGACAGCCAGCCTCGCAACAAACAGTGAACTGTGTCAATATTTTAATGATAGTTTGTTAAACAACTTTTTTATTTTTAGGACAAAAATTCTGAAAAACCTCACAGAGTTGGTATGATGTTTTGATTATGATCAGCGTTTCATTGAGTATCTTATGTTTATTAGTTTTCGAGTTAGATTGCAATTCATCGGTCTGCTTTTGAGCCAAACGGACTATACTTTCAACTTCCGCCCAAAGACACAGGGACAACCTCACAACTCACAGATTACTCCATAAAAAGAGACCTTCTCACCTTCATGAGTACTGTACTCAAATAATTATTTTGATTGAAAGCCCATTTTATGTTCCACTAGCAGTAACAGTTTCAGACATTTCTATCAGATGGACGACACAATGGCTCCACAAGTTGGCATATCTAGGTTACAAATGTCACCAGTTGTGTTGTAAGTAGTACCACAAGCCTCTGGCTAGTGATTGACAGGTTATCATAACAATGTATGACATTTCTCTGTTCACAATGACCTCCACATGCAGATTACATCCCCAGCTCAGTCCTAGTTTTAAAAATACCAAGTGAGATTAAAATTTCAAGAATATTTTTAATTACACAATTTCATGGTTTAAGGTTTCCCTTGAAGAACATCGGCATAACTTTTTCATCACGATGGCCAAGATTGCGATCATGATTGCTTTAATTTTGTACAAGCAATTTGAAACAAAGCCTTTTAAGACACTGACTATTAATAGCTAAAAATTCCATTTGTGCCCCTGAAGCAAATATATGAATATCTTTTTTCTTTAAGAATAAGAAATATAATTCATTTTTCTTCGATATTTTAATTGCCATTACTGAAAAAAGAATATATAATCACTTGTCCTAACCTATTATTCTGAAGTCATTTCAAGACTGACTGACTGACTGAGTTTGGTTTTACGCCGCTTTTAGCAATATTCCAGCAATATCACGGCTGGGGACACCAGAAATGGGCTTCACTCATTGTACCCATGTGGGGATTCGAACCCGGGTCTTCGGCGTGTGACGAGCCAACGCTATAACCATTAGACTACACACCCCCTACCCCCAAAGTCATTTAGAGAGCTTCAGTGGACCAATATAAACTGACCTTCACAACCGGTATTACATTCATTCTAAATACAGAGTGTTTAAAGACTTTTACTAATTCGTGTTTCAAACAAAGGGATGCAAAGTACATCGCAGCTTGTCCTAAAAATCATATTTTTCATAAGTCATATTCGAATAACATATTTTTACCAGTCGTCATGAGTGCCAACAAAACTATTCATGGTATTTACATTGTTTTTGTTTATTTATCATAATATGTTTTTATCAACATAATATTCACTGCTGAATCGTTATAATGATGTCATGCCATTGTAGTTGCAGTTGATTCCGACCCAAGAATTCATGGGCTGTTCATTGTCACTTAGGAAAACTGACACACTGATAAGTCATAGAGCAAAATCATGAAGAAATTATGCATCAACTGCAACATAGTTTAAGTCAGAAAAATCACTTGAATCAACAGATTACATGACTATCTAAATTGTGTTCAAATTTTCAAACACTTTTGTTTGTACTCATTCACATGAAAATAATAGATCTGATAAAAGGAAGAGACAACCATTTCATCCTGAACTCCATAAGTTGTATTCAGGATTCTTCACTACACCACATCCACGGCAGTTATGAGGTATAGGGGACTATATCGGCCAAGTACTGCTCATGGGGACATGCATCAGATGGACAAGAAACCAACTAGAACTCACTTTGTCTTCTGGTTCTGGTGTTGGACCTGGGCCGGGTGTGTTGGGTAGATGTGCCTCACAGAACAGCTGACTGTCCATAGTCTGCTTCCTGAAATACAACAATGCTTGGTTAGAACAGATGCACAGACAGTAGCAGGACATCATATATACAGACATTGTAGCAGAAATCTCATACAGACATTGGAGCAGACGTCTTATACAGACATCTTACACAGAAATTGAAGCAGAATCTCATACAGACGTTGGAGCAGACGTCTTATAAAGACATTGTAGCAGAAATCTCATACAGACATTGGAGCAGACATCTTACATAGACATTGGAGCAGACGTCTTATAAACAGACACTGCAGACAACATCTAGTACAGCCATTGGAGCAGATGTCTTATACAGACATGTTGACATTCTACACTTGTGTTTGACTTCTTTTTCATTCATTCTTTGTGGTCAGGAAGACAGACAAACAGACATAGAGTGGACATAAAATCATAATAGTGCACATCCCATTAGTTAGAACTTGATCATCTGGAAATAGCCTTTCAGAATAGTCTACATATCGTGGGTATCTTCAAGTGGTATTATTCTGTTACAATAACAACCCTGACAGCTTCGCCTGGATTAACTGAATATCAGGTTTCTCTTCCTTTCAAACTCTCTTGGTTGAACAAAAAAGGAAAAGTACTTGGTAAGACAATACAAGGAGATGACAAAAACCACACATCTACATATCTAGCAAGACTCTACCAAGCTTTTGGTGAGAATAGGTCGATCAAAATGTCCGTCCTGATCAAATGTGAAATTGTTGAGAAATATATTAACACAATTCTAAACACCAATTAATAACTTGACCCACCTTGGACAGTATGAACAATACTACTTGACCCTGAACACCATCATAAGCCATTTTCAGTTCATTTTGTAGCTGTGGAACTGTTCAGGAAACAAATACCTCATACACATGTACAACTAAGTCATCGATCATTTAATACGAATCTATTAGGATAATAATGTGCCAGCGGCATTGTGATGGAAATGAAAACACTTGCAAGAAGGTTCCTAATGTATACATGGTCATGCCATCTATTGTGCCCTAACGATGAAAAACTATCAAGCAGACTTTTGTCCTACTTCCCCAACAACTGTTGATAGATAATGAAAGCGCTTCCTGGTCATGGCATGACATTCATGAATTGACACCAGAAATCTCACCTCATACACATCAATAGTTATTATTCCAATGACAGTATCGTTCATTCACAAAATAACACAATAATCCAATTATTTCAGGATTTTGATACAATGAGATTTTCTCCCACACATATAGGCTATGGTTAGTTGAAAGGCAGCCTTATCAATGCGCTTCCACTTCCTTGCAACAGATCAAATTTTGTGATAAAAGCTTTGGAAAATTATCAGATCTGATTACCAGGAATTGGTTGCCTCCACAAAAGCTGAATCCTGTGTTGTCTGATAATATTTCCTGACATACAAAACCACAATCATGTCTATTCACAATCAAAGGTCTTGTGGTATATATAGTATTCTATGATACAAATTAATATTTTGATAAGACAATACAAAATTAGAGCACAATAACTAATAATTAAATGACAGAAAAATGTATCGCCAATTAATATCTTGTCTACTGAAAATATTAATTCCATTTCTACAAAAGAATATTCCAAAATACTAACCAGCGTTATCCTCCAGAAATCTCCCAATTTTTAACTGCAGATTCTTCAAACTTCAAAACTGATTTTTTTTCAAGAGCCAAAAAAATTCCCAAGTGTCAAACAGATTTCCACTAGCGAAGGGAAGTGCCTAATTTGACCACTAACTAAATGACATCACATGCTAGACATTCCTCCCCTGAAGGGTATTCCATGGCCTGTCTTGTTATGATAAGCCCAGATCCCTTCACAGTTCTATATCCTCCAAAGCAAAGGACAACCAAAGGAAACAGAATCCAACTTGCCAATTATTACTCCAAGATTGTGGGAACTTCCTTCGATGACACGAATCGCCAATAGGAAAGGCTTCATTAAAAATAGCTCTGGAAGGAAGTTTACATTATAAATGACGACCTGTCGGAACAAAAGCAGTCAGTGATCCATGACATGAGTTACACATGGATATCCTGAGTAATGATACGCAAGGCATGTATTTTCAAGGCGTGTAGTCTCCAACCGATGAGAAGCACCTGTTGAGGGCTCCACAGATATAGGTGAAATCTGTGAGGTGTAGTGTATTCACACCTCATTACACTCAAGCCTGTTCGCTGTCCGTGATTAGTGAAAGCGATATTGTGATCACGTACTTTGAAATTTCATTTTCCCCTTCAGTAAACATGGAATATCTCTGCTTCGTGATTACCTAGAATGTCTCCTTGTAGGACTAATGTATTAAGGTAATTGTAATATAGGTTCTGAACTGTCTGCTGGCTTTTCTCACATATGATTAATGGCATATGTTCATGAAATGATAGCGTCATTGCCAACACACAAAGCTAGACCTGTTGGATGAAGTACACTTCAGGGTGGTCAGGGTGGAATATGTTAGAGTAAGTGAGTGAGTTTAGTTTTACACCGCACTCAGCAATATTCAAGTTATACAGTGGCACTCTGTAAATAATCAAGTCTGGACCAGACAATCTAGTGATCAAATGCATGAGTATCGGTCTACACAAGTGGGAACCGATGACATGTGTCAACCAAGTCAGTGCGCCTGACCACCCGATCCTGACAATCCTCTTATGACAAGCATGGGTTACTGAAGACCAATTCTTACCCAGATCTTCACGGAATTTCACGGGTCTTGAAAGAACACTTCAGGGTGGGATACGTCAGACTGGGCAGTATAGAATATGGTAGTATCTGTTCGGATGGGCATTACTAGTGAGTGAGTGACCGAAAATGGTTTTACGCCACTTTTAGCAATATTCCAGCAATATCACGGGGAGGAACACCAGAAATGGGCTTCACACATGTGAGGAATCAACCTGGGTCTTCAGTGTGAGGAGCGGACACTTTAACCACTAGGCTACCCCACCGCCCCTATGGGCAGTAGTAGGGGTAGGAGGTTAGGAATAGGGGATACAGGGTAGGCTGTAGGATCATCATGAAAAGTGAAAACGTGAAAACTAAAAGGACACCAGCCATTGGAGGAGAGTATGAAAAACATAAGGTACAGGAATATCTAACAACATGAAATACCTCATTAAAGAACCATGAACAAACCGAACATATATTTTACACATCACAAATACATAAACACAAACTCACTTTAGTTTATGGAGAAACTTGATGAGAGGGCAACTCTTGCCCATGTTAACAGATTGGAGTATACTTCTACGACTGACATAACAAACATCTCCGACTGTGTCTGACAACCTAATTCTCCTGCCCATGTTACAAGTCCGTGTCTACGTGTATGACTGACGAAACAGACACATCCTCCATGTCAGATAAGAACTGCTTTCTTAGAACTTCTGATTTCTTCAAATCCTTGTGAACATAATCCTTGTGCAATGTAGATTAAAAAATACATCCTTATAGGAGGAATAATTAAAGAAACATCCTTGTGTCTATCTGACGCTGATACTTGGCTCCGTATTACACAACAGCGTTCAGTGATAAGCCTGTGAATGAAATATGCATGGGCTATCTTGGACGATATACTGCGCAAGTTAGGTGTTTGTATAACACTTTGGACAAAGCAGCTCTTCATATTTTGCAGTGATTACATGCCAAATGTTCTCACAACAAATCAATAAAAATATTGTGTGTAGGACATAGGAACACATACACTGTGTTTGGGTAGCGTTCTATCATATAAGTTGTGCTAGTCAGATAAGACTATTTTTATAAAAGGACAGAATAGAATATCATCTAAAATTTGGTGTTATTTTCACTGAGAGACACGACTTATTTTTCCATATATAAAATTAGTTTTACTTATTTTCCTTACTCAAGAAAGGTCAGAAATATTTTCACTGGAGTCGGATGACCAAAAGGATATGATTACTCTTTACATGAACACCTGGTATCGCCAATGAGTTTTGTTATCAATTATCTTAATTTTCACCGCTATTTATGCTGTTTAAGCCTGAGGAATTGGTTTTGACAATAATTGAAGCTGGTTATTCTCTGAAGTCGGTGTTTTATATTTGTGACACAGATGATTTAAATTACAAAATTCTTCCTTGAAATCCTCTTAGATCACAACAACATTTCCAATTTAAGGTAAAATCCATCAACTTGGACATAATCTGTATACACACCTCATCAACATAAACCCTCTTGGGCTGATAGTATAACATTCCACGAGTTGACACATAATTTGAAATTATCCAAGTTGCCATGGCAACTGAGTGACAACCTCATATGACTTAGTGAAATTAGTTCACCTATTGGTGTCTTTTTTACTGCATCAGGTCACTAGTTCCTTGTTATAACCCTACTAAACATATGTTAACAAGGCCCTCTTAATAACAGATTGTGGAATGTAATGACTTGATAATCTCAATGTTTGTGTTGAGTGATAAGTATGCTCCAAAATCAATATCAACACCCATTTACCCATCTTTTAAAATTGTTCATTTCTAATTTGTTTAAAAAAACTTGAATTCTAAATTATGACCCCCAAAATAATCTAATAAATTAAAATATAACCTGTTATAAAACCATCCTTGAAAAAAACAACATTTTGTTAAATAACATACAAAATGTAAATAATCATTTTCCATTTTAACAGGCTAATTATGGTGAGTCCTAGTTGTGCATGTTTCAGTGGGAATGAGTATAACTCTGACTTCTACCCCAAGTAGGACCACAGCAAGCTCATATTTATCTGTAAAGGTTAAACAAATGACAACACAGCCAGCTAAAAACTGTCAGAGGCTGTCAAAACAAAAACTAAAGACTTTAACAAGTGGGTACTTGACATTTACAGGGTATGTTTTTCTGACATGTACGGCACACCATTGGAGGGGAGGTATAAACTTTGAAGGGTATACTCAAAATTAGGAACCCATTTTGGAACATTTAGAGAGGGTGGCCCACTGTTGCCATGGCAAACTGCACAAACAGTTCCATCAGAAACAAATACATTAAGGGCGTTTCAGTTCTACCATCTACCATGTTTTTTTATATTATCAAATATGTTTTAAATCATCATGCTTTAAAATAATTGACTCACACATTATTATTAAATGATGAAAAAGAATATTGAATTAATTAATCACAAAATAGACAGTTATTGATGTGATTATACTATTAGGCAACATTTCAAATAATATACCACACCATATCCATATTAAAAACATTAACAGAAACACGAAATTATTAAATATGTGCTTAAAGATAAAGGCACAAACATACAAATGATTGAAACTTAGTACATACGCACTCACCTAGTTTTACGCTTCTTAGGCATGTTAATGTCTAACATCTTATCAAATGCACACCAAGCTTTGTCTTCTCAGAAATGAGAAAGCTCACAAATTCTGTTCTTATAAACCCACTTTCTCCAGCAATGAGATCAAGTTGTGATATAAACATCCTCTGCCATCTTGTGAAATAAACATTTCTTCACAACAAGTCTTTTTTTAAAAATAACGCTGTAGCTTTTCTCCCAGAATTCCATCACAAGACTATGTATGGTCAACAGAAGGGCATGGTATTTACGACCCAGAATGAAATAACCATTGGCCAAATCTAATCAATTACACGTTAACTGCAACGATTTGTACGTATTCTCTAGTGGTCTAGTGATTGTGATGGACAGATATCGATTAATCCCGCCCACTAGTCGGCTGTCTGCAACATACAGTGCATTGCTATGAAAGGAGATGGAGCACTCGTAGCACAGATCCGTCATATGTCAAAGTTCAAACATGTCGTCATTGCTTTCGCTGCTTGTAAACAGATGTTGATGTCTCTGTCAACAACATCAATATCATTGGGTCATTGATGGAATACAACATTGATGAAACCTACACATTGCATTTACAATGGTAAAAACTTGGGTCAGGATGAATTGGATTCAAACTCATGTATCCTGAAAGCCAAGGGAAGCAACTCTGAACAGCATGGGCCAAGTCTTATATCAGGGTACCATAACACACTTAAAATTGAAGCCTTTACACATTAAGACTGAAGTCTATCACTTTATATAAAGGTGATTCTGGTTTATCACTGTGACATAGTGGCTATATAGAGTGAGTGAGTGAGTGAGTGGGTGGGTGAGTGGGTGGGTGAGTGAGTGAGTGAGTGAGTGAGTGAGTGAGTGAGTGAGTGAGTGAGTGAGTGAGTGAGTGAGTGAGTGAGTGAGTGAGTGAGTGAGTGAGTGAGTGAGTGAGTGAGTGAGTGAGTGAGTGAGTGAGTGAGTATGGTTTTACGTCGCTGTTAGCAATATTCCAGCAATATCACGGCGGGGGACACCAGAAATGGGCTTCACACATTGTACCCATGTGATGGATCGAACCCGGGTCTTCGGAGTGACGAGCGAAATCTTTAACCACTGGGCTACCCCACAACCTGGCTATATAGACCAGGTAGTAAGACTGTGACTTGTTTCACTGTATTTTGTGGTGTGTGGTGTGTGGTGTGGGTTGTGGGTTGTGGGTTGTGTGGTGTGTGGTGTGTGGAGTGTGGAGTGTTGAGTGTTGAGTGTAGTGGGGATGGTGCTGGTCAGCAATTAGTTACATCTGGGGCCCTATAGTCAGTTGTCTAAATTTTGCAGCTCTCAAAATTAATCTAAATGGCAAAATAATCTCTATGGTGATTGAGACTGTCAGTCTGTCGGTGCGGAAGCAGAACAGCTGGTTGTGCTTTAAATTCATACTTTACAAGTATCAAACACCAACTAGCTTTGTTGTGTCATTACATCTGGTTATATACTACTTTTACAGTAAAAACTTAATTGACACTAAACATTTTTATGGACTTTTGAAGTTAATCTTTTCCAATAAAAAATTGAATCATACATTCGAAAGTTCTTTGTAGAAGGGTTACATTAAACAGTGAACCCATCCACGATGATCTTTTGTAAGTATTCCAGATGGTGGGGAACACCAGAAATGGGCTTCACATTGTGCCCATCCCAGAGAACAGATGATGTCTTTAATCACAGGCTACCACCACTGGTTACATTAAACATGAACCCATCAGATGATCTTGTAAGCAGAGCCCGGATCAGAGGCTGATGTCATCACACACCATGAACAGATGATGTGTTCCATGTCACCTTCACTGTGATGTCCAGATAATCTCCAAGTGTGTGTCATGAACTTCCCCAATATCTACATGCACAGGTTCCATGTAGCATAGAGCACCTTGTGTAGCTGCCCATGGTGCTCCATGTCTCGAATGTCTGACAAACAGTCCAGTACAAAACATCTTTGTCCCATAACCCTACATCTTGATACACCCAAATGACATTTTGAATCTTTCTTACGGCTGTGATATGCCACACACTTAACATTCAGTGTTGTTATGTGGAGAGCCTGTGGTTTGTTAAGCAGTATTGCTGATAGATATGATAAATATGTGAACCATTTGGTTGAAATAAACAACAGAATTCTTACATTAAGATAAGCTTCTCTTTGGAGACCATGACTTTGCGATATTAGTTGTACCAAAGATGGTTACACTTGAATTTATCTTTTAACTCCAGAACAAACTTTTTAACAGTGTCTCATATGATCGAGATATAAACATCCTGACTTTAAATGCTTCTGTATGTAAAGTTAACCTAACTTATACATTGAAAACATTGTCTGTTTATTTCCATTCTGCCATATATTCAAGAATTGAACACAGGCCCAAAAACTGACAGGAAAACACATAAACCACTGCCCTATCGTGATGTGTCGTGAAATTACGTCACTAATTCAGGAAGCAAAACTGTTTTTGATTTTTTAATTTGTTGTGTACATGCAACCAAAACATCATGAACAATAACATTTTTTTTGTATTTTTGTACAAAGGGACCGTCTACAATTTTCTAAAGTGATTTCTTATGAGTGAGTGAGTTTAGTTTTACGCCGCACTCAGCAATATTCCAGCTATATGGCTGCGGTCTGTAAATAATCGAGTCTGGACCAGACAATCCAGTGATCAACAGCATGAGCATCGATCTGCGCAACTGGGATACGATGGCATGTGTCAACCAAGTCAGCGAGCCTGACCACCCGATCCCGTTAGTCGCCTCTTACGACAAGCATTGTCGCCTTTTGTGGCAAGCATGGGTTGCTAAAGACCTATTCCATCCCCGGATCTTCACGGGTCTAAAGTGATTTCTAATGCCATAATCTGAACACATATAAAACCTCAACGCACATGACATGACACCAGGTGTTAAAGAAAAGGGAGAGCTTGCCCTATGCAATAACACAAGAAGCCCACACAAACAGTGACTAACATGGTTTGGATGATGTTAATAATATTTTATGTTAAAAGGTTTTGAGATTCTCCCAGTTTTCCTGGTAACCTTACAGAGCGCACCCTCCAGGCTTCAACTGTAAGTCTGTGTCACGTGTTACTGTGACCAGCATCTCTACAGAAAGACGCTGCGATTTCCCCAAGGGCTGTGACGAGGATCTATCATAATGCTTTGAATGTCATTGTAATTAGCAGTAAACCTTGGGTGTGTACTCTGTCAAATATGCTGACATATTTCATGCCCTTTTAGTCTGGCTTCATTGAGTCGGATTTTCTGACATAATGATGATACGAGAATACAAAGAAAGCGTAATATGGTTCACTTTGACATTTTCATGAAATGTTTTGTGAACACCTAAACAGACAGATATGCAGATGAACAAAAACCAAGACAAATCAACAGAAAAACAAACCCAAACAGAAAAGCAAGTATACATTCACATACAGAGAGAGAGAGAGAGAGAGAGAGAGAGAGAGAGAGAGAGAGAGAGAGACAGAGAGAGAGAGACGGAGAGAGAGGAGAGAGAGAGAGAGAGAGAGAGAGGCAGAGAGAGAGAGAGAGAGAGGGAGAGAGAGAGAGAGAGAGAAAGCAGAGAAAGAGGGAGGGAGAGGCAGAGAGGAGAGAGAGAGAGAGGGGAGAGAGAGAGAGAGAAAAGCAGAGAAAGAGGGAGGGAGAGGCAGAGAGGGAGAGAGAGAGGGGGGAGAGAGAGTGAGTTAGAGAGAGTGGGAGAGGGAAAGAGAGAGAGAGAGAGAGAGAGAGAGAGAGAGAGTGAGTTAGAGAGAAAGAGGGAGAGAGAGAGAGAGAGAGAGAGAGAGAGAGAGAGAGAGAGAGAGAGAGAGAGAGAGAGAGAGAGAGAGTTGACCATCACTGCACTAACACAACTATAACACAACAGTCACACATCACATCTATCTGGAATAAACACACCCAAATGAAAATCCACTAGATCTACCACCTGCTTTCCATTTTTAACAAAACTCCTCTTTTAAAGAACATTTTTTACTAAACAGCGTACACTGCAAATGTAACAAAAAAGGCTTTTCAAATCATTCCCTCAAAAAGTAATTCCCACACAATACGTTTTAACAACAAACCTGAAGGTTGATGTATTTCTAACAAGCTCCCAGGGAAGGGCACTACACAGCAATAACATAGTTTCAGATTCACATTTTAGCAGGGCTCGTCTGTGTTGATGTTGTGTTCTTAAAAAATCTACTTTTTTAGCACCACACCTAACATAATTAGAGTGGGCCTTCCCTGTTAAATATTTTAGCATATGATGGTGAGCTTAAACAATTTCCTGTTCTGCACCGATATAAAACACACTGGCATTGAGAAACTCTAGTGCAGTCATTTGCTTGAATAATTATCACATATTTGAAAACAATCTTTTACAAATTAGAGCCATGTCTAAACAACTGAAAGCATAATATTTGAAAATAAACTACTCAATACAAAAAATTAATTTCAATAATTTTAAACCATATAAGGACAACAGAAATATTTCACCTAATAATGGTGAAAATTTACAATTTCAACAGAAAATATCTAATATTTTTAAGTGGCTTTCTTAAATATTTCCCCGACCGCGTCATACCAAAAGACGTTAAAATATTGTACTTGTTGGTCCCTGCCTGGCGCTTGGCATTAATGGGTACAACAAGGACTGGTCGGCTCGGAGTCAGTATAATGTGTCTGAGTAGGGTATTCATGCTTCACTGCAGCATGGTATCTCAGTGGGCTAGAACTATAAAACCAGCTTCAGTCTGGGCTAGTACAAGCAGCCGCACATTACACATACACACACATGCACGTCATCATATGAGCGAAATATTCTCAAGCATGACGATAAACCCAATTTCACCTCACCTCACCTTAAATATTTAATTTCCTAAGTACACTGGGACATTAAAATATGTCAATAAGGAAAGTTTCCTTCAAATGACTGCATTCCTTAACATAACAAGGACAGGGAAGAACCCAACCGTTACGTCACATCCTGTAAAAAAGTATAAACACTTGAACATGCATCCTTTAAATTCTCCTTTGAGACACATCTTTAGGGTCATCAACCTAGAACCTGTTCATTGCCCAGAATCCAACAACACAATGTAGAGAAATGTTCATGTGTGTCACAGGAAGGAACTGGATGACAATAAAGAGCCACCAAAACAGAGAATTATTGAGCTCGGGAAATGCGTTTCGACGATGGTAACGATTGATAAAAGAATACTGCATCCTGGTCTGTAATGAGCGATGGAAAATCAGATTGAAAGCTTAACAATGACACAGTGTCAAGCTGGGATGAAACTCTCCTTCATTAGAGGGTTTGTTAAGAGACAAATTGAAGACTCTACAATCGATGAATGTTACTTGCAGACTTTTACCAAAGTTGTATTCGTCCCTGGACAATGGCCAACCTAACTGTAGTAATGTTGAACTGTAGTAATTGAAAAATCATAAATCTTTTGGGCACAGCTTTGGCCCAAATATTCAAACACAATCCCCCACAATACCAAAGCCCAAATCCACAGTTTAATCTTTGCACTACGATCGCTGTAAGTCATTGTTGAAGAATTGGCGTTCCGATTGTCTTGGTGCCAAGATCGGTCTGTTGATCCCTTGGTCTTATTACACAAGGATGCCAGTGACATATTGAAAGTCAGTAGTAAAGTATATGTATTACAACTGTCATAGTCCAAAGGTGTTCTTGTAGCCATGTCTTGGATGATGGGAATGTTTTATCATATTGCAAAGAAGAATGACCAAATAGTTGGAACTGTAGTCCTTTCCTCGGATTTCGGTTTTAATTTCTTTAAAGAGGAAACTGGGTCCTTCCTTGTTGAAATTAATTCCCAGGAATACGAATCTTTCTTTATGAAAAAAACATAAAGCAAAACAGCTAATGTTATTGCTAACACCATTGTCTGGCCTAGGATGGCCGACAATATATAGGATCTTGCCCGGTAAGTGGGAGACTTGGGTTAATGCCATTTTGAACAGTGTTTCAATTACATGATGATGTAGCAGATTATTTTGAAATTAAAGTCCCCCTAAAGCATGATTTAGGCATTCACCTCTTTCCTGAAACTCATGCAAGTGAACATGGCCACAATGAGCAATATACACTTTCCTCAGAATGGCCAAATCAGGTGATATACAGATTAAATGGCCTTATGAATCAGTTTAAACAATAACAATAACATTAATGAATCAAAACAAGGACCAATAGTGCTAATTTTACACACCATATTCCCCAAGGCACTGTAGTGAGAGTGAGTGAGTGAGTTTAGTTTTACGCCGCACTCAGCAATATTCCAGTGACATGGCTGCGGTCTGTAAATAATCGAGTCTGGACCAGACAATCCTGTGATCAACAGCATGAGCATCGATTTGCACAATTGGGAACCAATGACATGTGTCAACCAAGCCGATCCCATTAGTCGCCTCTTACAACAAGCATGGGTTACTGAAGATCAATATTCTAACCCGGATCTTCACGGGTCACTTTAGTGAGAAGACTTTAATGCCACGTTAAACTTAATCAGTGAATATACTTCAAAATGAGCCCATATGATAATAAAACCCAGACCTTCAGCATGGTAACAGAACACTTTATCCACTAAGCTACCAGACTACCCCTGATACACTGGTATTGTCCCCTATGTAACTAAATGCCTTTGTCAAAATGGTGCAGAAGTGAATATTGCATTTATACATTTGATCAATTTACTCTCCTGACAGACAACTAGCTTCTTGAAATATTCCAAACAAAAAGGGACGTTCGCCTGCATCTTTGTCCATTAAGGATTTGGAATGAAATCTTTCATTCAAGACAAACACAATGTCGTTTTTCTGCTAGAAGAAAGAGTATTTCACACAGAACACTTTACAAGTCTTTGATCCCATTAATCCTAAATG
Source organism: Haliotis rubra (assembly GCF_003918875.1). NCBI lineage: Eukaryota > Metazoa > Mollusca > Gastropoda > Lepetellida > Haliotidae > Haliotis > Haliotis rubra. The sequence continues at coordinate 1,484,198 of NW_025767357.1, read as the reverse complement.
ATGTGATTACAAAGATGTGGGCTACAATTTCGTTCAACTCGGTCCTACGTAAGTTCATTCATTTCACAAAAGGCATTTGTAAATGCATCCAGTTTTTAGATCATATTTCAAATCAAATATGTCTGACTGATGCGTACAACCTTTCAAAGGAGTACTTTTTTATCTGTAAAAACCTCCCATTCTCAATCAATCAATGTCACGGAGTGAATTATTAAACGTTATGGATTCAATGTGACTCACATATTCCTTTCAATGAATGCTGGTTACAATCCCTCAAATCCTTATCCTCTAAGAAGTAAAAAATAAAAGACACATTAATAATAAACTGCTTTTATCTAAAAAAAATATACGGAACAAGAATTCAAACGTACAGAAAGGGGCTCTTGTCCAATGAGATGACACCATTTGATCACATGATGCACATTTGCAGCAAAGTGCATAAGCCAGGATTTAGGTTCCTCTAAGTAGGGTGGAGGTGAAATGGGGTTTAAAGATATCTGCTGGGATTCAAATTGTGTTCAACTGTGCGACAACATATTTACAAGTCAATCTATCGCCAGTATGACGAGGTGTGGGTGCCATTGTTAGTGCATCGCAAACCTTTCAGTTCATACATTTGTCAAGATATCAAACATTCAACCCTAATCATCTTTAAAACACTGAGATACAAAACCTTCACCAGCCCTGTGTATAGGGTCTCTGAAATGAACATATCTTACAGAAGAGAGTGAGTCTGTTTAGTTTTATGCTGCTTTATACCTGCAATATCACAGTGGAGGACACCAGAAATGGGCTTCACACATTGTACCCATGTGGGGAATTGAACCCGGGTCTTAGGTGTGACAACCGAACGCTTTAGCCACTACGCTACCCCAACTGCCCCTATTTTACTGGAAAAGAGCGTTCCTAAAGTATAATAATAAATTATAATGAAAAGGATCCAGAGAATGTCATCATTTCCTGAAACTGGTAATGTATACTTGCCACATATACTAGACTTGCATGGGCTCTTTTGGGTATATTTGTTTCAGGGTCTGTACGACAGACTATACTGTGTATTACATATGGATAAGGACTCATAAACAGAAAAGGAATACTGGCGAATTTGCTCCATATTAGTCTGTCGTACAGACCCAGAAGTAAATATATCCAAGAAAGCCCATGCAAGTCTAGAAAATGTGGCAAGTCTAGATTTCCTCAGCTTCAGGAAATATTTTTTTCAGTAAAATATGTTAATTTCAGAGACTAGTTGTTAGTCTAGCTCCATGTAGGCAGGTTAAGAATATCAATACCGTTTGAGGTAAATGTTTTAGATTCAAGCCCGACATGCTATCACACAGCATACATATTTTCAAGCTATAAATTTCTTATAAACAACACACTGTCACCCAGTATGATCATGGCAAAGTAATTAAAACTCTACAGTACATGTATATCAATTCCTAACATATTTTAACTTCCGTCAATGAATTCCTTTCCAGAAATCCTTCCAACCAGCGATATTTCTCTGTTCAACTTGCAACAGTACTGAGTAACACTCGCATATCCTAAGATGGTGCAGAGAGTGCAGATGCCCCCCTATGTTACCACCATATGTCAGTCGTAGATGCTGAAAATGAACACTTTTCCTTTTGAAACATCCAGCTTGTTTCATAAATATGTACAAGTATTCAGTGCCAAATCAATATTTCTAACAAATATACACCAGCCACACTTACTTTTGTTTCAAAAATCCATAATACTGTTTAACTGCATGAACGAGAGCATTCCACATTCCTTCAACTGCTAGTCTACATAGGACCTAGAACGGTGAGAGCAATCGGTTGATTGGCTTCTGTGTGGGCAACTTCCTCATATTTCGCCTGACCCTAGACCTCCCATCAACGACCCAGATAACGCTGGGGTCATTACATAACGCTGGACTCTAATTACCCTCATTAAACATCATAGAAAGTTCTCATAGGAACTCGTTCCTCAAGAGATATCACTGTTTGTAAACACCAGGGCCATCAAAGTTGAATTGTTTGACAAAATGCTCACTGACAGCGATGTGTTTGTATATACACCATAACTAGTTCTCAATATTTGCTCATGAAAATAAAACATGAAAATAAAGGATCATGGTAAATACTCACATATTCAATGCTAAATTGTGGGATAATTGGGTATTTTTCGAACTTGGTGTATATCATTTCTTATTTATGGACCAAGGGATGTGTCCATTGAGTTAGTAATGAAAATATACATTATAAACATTTGTGAGGTGAACGTGTCAGTGATTGCATCAGCAGGATGATGGGTATTATTTTGTCGGAATGTTACAGCTGTTTCACAAACTGTAAATTACAATGACTGGTTAATTAGTGTGACTGGCAGAATATCAACATGTGAACACACAAAAACCACCAGTGAATGAATGGGGTTGTGGAAGTGGTTGAGTGGGGTTGTGGAAACTGTTGAGTGGACTGTTGAGTGAGTAGTTGAATAAGTGAGGAGCTAATGGTTGAGCAAGTGAGTGGGTGGTTGAGTGAGGGGTTAAGTGGTTCGGCAAGTGAGTGGGTGGTTGAGTGAGGGGTTAAGTGATTGGGCAAGTGAGTGGGTGGTTGAGTGAGGGGTTAAGTGGTTGAGTGAGTTATTTAGTGGTTGAGAAAAAAAAAAAACACACCAGCAAATGAGTGGGGTTGAAAAAAAATGGTTGAGTGGGCAGTTGAGTGAGTGGTTGTATTAGCGAGGAGAGCTAAATGGTTGAGCAGTGGCTAATGGTTGAGCAAGCGAAAGTGGTGGTTAAGTGAGGGGAGCTAATGGTTGAGCAAGTGAGTGGGTGGGTGGTTAAGTGAGGAGCTAAATGGTTGAGCAAGCGAGTGGGTGGTTAAGTGAGGGGTTAAGTGGTTGAGCAAGTTGAGTGGGTGGTTGAGTGAGGGGGGTGGTTAAGTGGAGTGAGGGTTAAGTGGTTGAGCAAGCGAGTGGGTGGTTGAGTGAGGGTTAAGTGGTTGAGCAAGTGAGTGAGGGCCAATGGTTGTGGTTGTGTTTGAGGGTTGGTTGAGCGAGTGAGTGGGTGGTTACGTGAGTGGTTTTGAGGTTGAGTGAATGATGATTGAATGGTTCCATGGTAGTGGAGCTTGATACACAGGACACCAAGAACCAAGTACACACAATGCTTATACCCAACTTAGGGATCAAGCCCAGTTTCTGAGCATGAAGAGTCCAGGCTTTATCTACTGTGCTACCCCACTACCTTCCAAATCAAAGACCGCCTGGTGTAGTGGTTAGAGCGTCCGCCCGGAGAGCAGAAGGTCGCAGGTTCGCAGATCCCTGACCGCGTCATACCAAAAGACGTTAAAATATGGTACTTGTTGGTCCCTGCTCGGCATTAATGGGTACAACAAGGACTGGTCGGCTCGGAGTCAGTATAATGTGTCTGAGTGGGGTATTCATGCTTCACTGCGGCATGGTATATCAGTGGGCTAGCACTATAAAACCAGCTTAAGTCTGGGCTAGTACAAGCAGCCGCACATACACATACACACGCATGCACGTTGTTATATGAGCGAAATATTCTTAAGCACGACGTTAAACCCAATTTCACCTCACCTCACCTCCAAATCAAAGATTGTGCAATCATATTACGATTTCATTGACAATACTCTGACAATTTGTCAAAACATCTCTACGTTATATATCGAGAGTCAAAACAAAATGTCCTGAACTGACACTCCCTTTAAACTGAATGTCTTTTTGTGCCCTTTCATTTTCACCATGTGTCAGCCATGACTGATTTATGTTTGGCCTTTTGCATCGGAATAAATTGGCTTAAAAACTCTATGAAACAAGACATTCAATTATCTTTTTTAAGGAAAAATAAAACCAATTCTTTCACAAATCTTTCAAATTTGCTCAAATTAAAAAACAAAGTGCCAAAGACATTTCCTGTGGCCTTGGATAGTAAACTCTCTTGTGCCAGTTGATCAGACGACATCAGACGACATCGCCAACAATGGATAATGCATTCCAGTAAAATTCTTAAAATTCAGCAATCTTCACATCAGCAGTTTTCCTAGCCATTTATACAGAATATGTCTTCACCAAGACTCAAAATAACACACTAACACTAATCAACAGCCTAAATGAGGGTTTAAAGTCAGAAACGTCATGCCAATGATGTCATATATATTAAACGTTTTGACAATTCACTATTGATTAACAATCACGGTCTGGATGACCATTATTTCATTTCTTTTACAACTAAATACTTGTTATTTTGTTTAGATTTGTTCAAAATTATTATCTGGTAAATCCAAATATCTATGATAACCATTATTTCATATCTTTTATAATAAATACTTGTTATATTTTTAGATTGTTCAAAATTATTCTCTGATAAATTCAAATTTGTAATATCTTTCACAAAGATATAAAATCAAAGACTATATTCAAAACATATTACAAAAGCAATGAGAACACACAGAAGGCACTCTCGGTGAAAACTATTACCGGAATTCAAATACCACAAATACAATGGATGAACTCTACCATTTCAACTCCATGAGGAGAATACCAACTTAGGCAAAACCTTACTTCATCAATCTGTGTAGAATATCGCATATCCCACAGGTAATCCCATGTTGACGTGACTTGCACACGCGGAAGGACCCTCAGTCAAAGGGAGCACTCCATGGACACAATAGTGGCATTTCCGCAGCAAACCAAGAAACTCTATGATCCGACTGTAGAGCCAAACAACTCCACCTGGTGGCAATCAGTGGCACTAGAAGCACATGTTCCTAACCCAGTTCATCCAGACCGTCATTGTTTAAAGATTTCGTTGAGCAAATTCAAAATATTATTGACATGTTGAGTGTTGGCTCACAACTGTCATGAGACCAAGGGCCACTGACTTGAATTTTGATACAAAAACATTTGAAGTTTCCTTTTACGAGTTTCATCATTTCGTTCAAATGCCAACTGCGTAAAGATATCCAGCTTTCAACCACGTCTTGGATTAAAAAAAATCGAAACCAGCAAAACAAGAAATATGTACATTTGTTTAGATCCAATTTCCATATCAGCACAAGCTGAAAAAAAAGAATCTTTATCTGATCCAACACAACTGAGAAAAAAATATGGAAACACCATAGTCTCAATTTCTTTAAAACCATTCATCCACTACGGCTATTTTCGAACAAAATGAAATTCAAATGTTACAAAAGCACTGTGATATAAAAATGTTAGAAAACCACAGAAATAAAACACTCAGAATAATAAACCCCTCCCTTGCCACCCACAAGTGTACAAAAATTGAAAACAACTCTCCTTTCTTCTGCAGTCCCTTGCTCGGATATCAACAGATTGTGGAAAATATAATCCGATATCAAACCATTTTCAGAAATCCTGACAAAAACATCAAAGAGTTGAAAGGAAAAGTCGCGAGACCAATGATTTCCTCCCATGAGGCCAAGGAAACCAAACCCGGTCACCTAGTTTGAAAACCATTCCTCCTCCACTGAGAGCGAAGTAAACTCTATCCCACTCTTTTAGAGTAATGTTTCATGAAAATATGTAATATTAACAGAGTAATCTGGCAGTGAAGAATTGGTTGTTTGTCTCACACTTCCAGCTCCAAATGTAAACTGTCAGGATTTGACACATTTTGAAATGGTGATTAACTAATGGGGAGTGGGCGAGTGAGTTTAGTTTTATACCGCAATATTCCAGCTCTATAGCGGCTGTCTGTAAATAATTGAGTCTGGACTAGACATTCCAGTGATCAACAGCATGAGCATCGATCTGCGTAATTTGGAACCGATGAAATGTGTCAACCAAGTCAGCGAGCCTGACCACCGATCCCGAAAGTCGCCTCTTACAACAAGCATGGGTTACTGAAGCTCAATATTCTTATATATAAACCCAGATCTTCACAGGTCGATTAACTAATGGAGTATATCTGGTTCAACTGCATCCACTGATGACAGACAACCTGATTGGCCAAATATGTTTGTGGCACTGCATTTGGATACCATTAATTTGGAATATTTCTTATAATGCCCCTTCAAATATGAATGATATAAGTATAGGGCTTGTTCTCTAATAATATCAATGATTCAAATTCACCTGACATTAACAAGGATCCCGATCCGTTCCACTAAGCAATCTTAGCATTAAGGTGAGGTGAAATTAGGTTAACGTCGTGGTTGAGAATATTTCGCTCAGATGTGCATGTGCATGCGTGTGTATGTGTAGGTGGGGCTGCTTGTACTAGCCCAGACTGAAGCTTGTTTTATAGTGCTAGCCCACTGAGATACCATGCCGCAGTGAAGCATGAATATCCCACTCAGACACATTATACTGACTCCGAGCCGACCAGTCCTTGTTGTACCAGTAATGCCGAACGCCAGGCAGGGACCAACAAGTACCATATTTTAACGTCTTTTGGTATGACGCGGCCAGGGATCGAACCTGTGACCATCCGCTCTCCGGGCGGACGCTCTAACCACTACACCATGGAGGCGGTCTCTTAGCATTAAGACACTACTGTTATAAAGATATCTTCACATGGTCATAACTCCTATATCTCAACACAGACTTATGACAAAGATAGTGCCAAGACGCTTGTCTTTTGACAGAGGAAATACTGTTTATACATTCGAGGAAGCAGTATTATAGAGTAATATGGAGTACATACTCACTATACCTTTTACTTTTCTTGATCTGTTCCTGGCATAAATTAACTGTTTGAATATCGCTCTTTCAAATGTGTCTCTCAAGGTAATTGTGCCATAAATGCTATCATGTTTAGAACCTCTGCAAAAGTTTAGTATGTCAGACAAACAACCAAACTGATATCTCTGTTTGAGGGCTCTGTATATATGGTAAACAATTTACAGGAGTGTGTATTTGTGCTAAGTTTTATGCACATGAGATAGGTATACCTATGAAAGACTTGAGATAAGATATATGACACTGCTCTGTTCTTGAGACCAGCTATATTATGAAAATAATCTTAGGGGTCATATTTCACTTTTGAAGATTTTTATCTGAACTGTAGATCGATACCAGACGTAATTTCATGTCCTGTTTCAACCAGACACCAACAATATGGATATAGTGGGTATGAATCGCTTGAAATTAATTCAACAATAACATCATATTTTCCCACAGGTTCGCAAGATGTGGACTGAAAATCAGCCATGCACGACAATCAACAACTAACTCAATGTGAATTTGTTCGTTCAAGGGAGATAACTCTTGTAGATTACAAGTTTGAGGTGGCAAAACCCCTTCTGTTGGCCCATGTCACCTTCACACAGTAACCCCGTCCTCCATAAGGCATAAATAGTTATCAATAGCCTAACATGACCACAGTTGCTCAATGGATGTCCACAGTGAAAATTAAAGAATGTGATAATTTTTCAAATGAAGTTAACAAACAAGTATCAAATAGGGGCAAATCAAGGATTCAAACCTGCTATTCACATCCTGTATTGATCCATGGGACACAACTCTGTACAACTAATTGCACAGCCAGGTGACGGTCCCAGCCAACAACAACATCACTAAATGACTAGTTGGGAAACTGAAATATCCTTCAATCTGTCCCACACCTGGCTTTTTATCACAAAAACATGTTTCAGATAAATACTTATTCCAGAAAAACGGAATCATTTACAAACACACAAAACCTAAGTATCAAGGGAAGCAACCATTTTGTTCATTTAGTGAACAACCACTAAAATGTTACATATTTATTCAGCAAAAGTTTTAAGACTGAAGTTGAAGGTTTATGAGTTTAACAATCATTAGTTTATTGGTACAGATGTAGCATGAATAAATATCCAGCTATACTCACAACTTGGGCCTCTTCATTCTGACAGGGTGATAAACGCAGCTGTAGAATCCAGATAAAACCTTTTTAGCAAATATGGTGGGAGTTTGTAGTCTACTCAGTGTCAATGTCTCACTTTGTGCTGATTCAGCATAGATTCCATTTCACACTTTTTCTTGAGTTTGATGATATCAAATCACTTCATGAAATATTCCAGTGTTCCACCCAAAAACACTCCAAGTCCACCTAATCACATCCACAAATCAAAATTATCCAAATGCCAGAAATTGGAAAAACAACTCCTGAAACTATCAAAAATTCAAGACAGAAATGATAAAGATGTCCAATTAAACAACTAACCCAAAAAGTGGAAAAGAATCACAGATCTTGATTTCACAAAAATTAATCACAGCGCAAATAAACTATACATCCGCGCCTCCAGGCTTCCATCAGTCAGTATCTGCATTGTTGGTCCTTCTGTCTGCACGTGTCAGTAGTGACCACATAATCCTGTTATGTCAACACAGAGATAGGTTGTCCACACAAGGGAATACACCTGTCCACAGCTGTGTCTTCTACAGTCAAATCAAGGAGTTCCTTCCGTCGCCGTCACACTCAAAATGGATACATCCACTGAAACTGCGATCCTATGTAAGCTTCGCAGACACGGTTACATTACTCATCCCAAATGAGCATCTAACTCACTTCTATTTTTGTTTTGACATCCAAAATTTCAAAATCGCAGTTTTGAACACGTCAACAGAATGTTGAAAGATTTAGTCAATAGAAAAACTAACTGTACTTCAACGAGCTGATGAAAACATCAACACAACAATTATCCCATGTTACAAGTTTCCCGTCAAACAGCAACACAAACTCTCAGAGTAGTTTCAAATACTTCTCCTCATGAATATCGTGGGATAATTACGTATTCCTTGAATATATCTCACAGTATCACAGTAGATATTGTCCCGGTATCACCAAACAATGGATAATCAAGCAGCCAGCAGAGAATGAAAGTTTATGGAACTTGTTCTGCTTGTATATCAATCTTTTCAACAAGAGTCTCAGTCCAGGATTCAGCAGCGTGATCAAGTGCACAGATGACGCACTCTGCAGGTGTTGATAAGTGGACTAGCAATAATCAGGTCGGTACATTAGGGGGTAAACGTTACCCCCTATCTCAATAGCTGAGAGGGTTGATCAACATTGGTTCAGATACAAGTACTGTGTGACAGGTTCACTGAAGGAAAAGAGACACACTGTCACATCTAGGCCGTCAACTACATGTGCCCTATGCAAATACCACCCTGGCTAATCAAATTAAGCAAACCAAAATATTGGAGATGTAATTTTTCTAATGTAATTGGATGATAAAAACAGATCTGAATTGAAAAACTGAATTAAAAAATTCACTCACTTCTGACATCAATGACATAAATCATGCAAATATGTTCTCTTAAGTTGGACTAATTGCTCTTTACAGATGTGGTATATAATAATTGTTGTTCTCAATTTAACATGATGAGAAATAAATATGACATAAAGAGATGATTCTTACCATTTCATACGAAAATGAAATCTATTTCATGTTACCCTTTGTAGCACCATATACAAATATGATACTCATATTCAAGCAAGAATTACAATAATAACAAAAATCCATCAAAATCAACCTTATCCAAAGGAGATGGCAGAAAACACAAAAATAAATCCTCAAGACAACGAATCTCACAAATGTAAAATTCTCCCCTCACCAACAAGCCTCAGTAAAGTTATGCCGATCTGTTCATGAAACCAACACAACCCTTATCAAAAGCGGGTGATTACGAATCGGTTACAGATAATTCCATGCTGTGTTGAACAGTAAGCGCCCCATGTACATAGCCTTCAGAACTCTTCAGGCATGGAGATAGAAAAACGCTCTACTACTGAAGTGAAAGCATTGCTGCGGACAGCATGAGAAAACTATTGGAGTGTGTTGGCGGGTGGTTAGGGCATGTGATTCATTCTAAGACCTCTCAACGATGAGACGCTATGTACTTCCTTGAAAAGAATGTTCTTTAGAGAGGCAGTGACTGATATCTCCGAGGTGATGGGTATATATGAGAAAATGGTGGGAGAATGAAAAGCTTTACAAATATTATGAGAAAATGTTGGATTGGATGACTTGGGTCATGTGAATCACAAAAGTAATTTAACAGTTGAACAATGTGTACCACCCCTACATCAAAGTCTATCTATTCTTGAAAGTGAGAATACAAAACATTTTTAGTGTGTGATAATCCTGTGAACATTTGACATTAATGGCTGAGCAGCTCCCTTGATAAAACATGTAATTAAATAGGAATTCATACTTCCTCAAATAATTCTCACGAGAGAAAAATGTGGTTATACTAGTATATATATATATATATATACATACAATGGTACCCTTGTATGAAATGATATAAATTAAATATAGTTGGAATTATTGACACAGTAAATATAACAAATAGCAGATTGTCATAACTGGTTGTGACGAAAGAATAACCATCACAACTGGCTTCTTTTAGAATGATTAGGAAAAACAACACAATACATGAACTGACTGACTGAGTTTGGTTATACGCCGCTTTTAGGAATATTCCAGCAATATCACGGCGGGGGACACCAGAACTGGGCTTCACACATTGTACCCATGTGGGGATTCGAACCCGGGTCTTCAGCATGACGAGCCAACGCTTTAACCATTAAGCTACCCCACCGCCCCTCACAATACATGAACATGAAGAGAGACAGGAATATTTAACACACAGTATCGCATTCATAACATGGCCCTTTATAGATAAGCAAATGTCTATGACTGGTCCTTCCATGAAAGTATACCATAGTTGTATTATGCTACAAAACAATTGTCTGATAACTGGACATATCCTACACATGGTATTAAAGAAGGGTGTGATATCTGGACATATCCAAGCTATGTTATTAAACAAGGGTGTGATAACTGAACATATCCTACACATGGTATTAAAGAAGGGTGTGATAACTGGACATATTCAAGCTATGTTATTAAACAAGGGTGTGATAACTGGACATATCCTACACATGGTATTAAAGAAGGGTGTGATAACTGGACATATCCAAGCTATGTTATTAAACAAGGGTGTGATAACTGAACATATCCTAGACATGTTATTAAACAAGGGTGTGATAACTGGACATATCCAAGCTATGTTATTAAACAAGGGTGTGATAACTGAACATATCCAAGACATGAAGCTCAAAGAAACAAAACATTTAATTAAAAAAAACAGCACAAAATGTTCAACATAACCACTAATGTGTAATGTTCAGTTTCCTAAGTGAAAATAGACATTGAGGTGAAAAAGTCAGAAGAGAAACAGGAGTGTGCGTATCAGTCTGACATTAATGCCTGACCTGTCACCCTAAGTTGCTCCACATGGCCAGCCTGGGAACAGGGAGGTATCACTTTAAGGTTGTACTTGAACACACTGGTTAACTGCACTGGAGATAGAGCCAGGGTGTTAAACATACGATACCACTGACCTACAAACTTCACTCCCCTTGCCCTAATAGCTTACTAAAGAATGGGGAAATGCACAAGGAGGAAAAAGTAAGGGCATTGCCGAGCCCATGTTCATGCTTTGAAACTCAAATATTCTTCAGAAGCCCAGGACCAAATCTTTCACCAGAACACAATCTTCATCTTTTTCAACAAATTCTTTTTCTTTTAATTTAAATGTTTGCAATTGTCCCAGGATTAGTTGCCTGATGTCAGGAAATTCAGAAACATGTGATCCAGGAAATGTATTATTTTAATGTCAACACAGAGAATACAAGTTCCCCCTAGTGGATGTAAGGACCACTGGCTGAATACAAAAGGAGACAGTTGAACAGACTCTCCAAGGATTTACGCTCTTCTATGGTTTAATTCAGACGAATGTAGACAACATCATTCCCCAGCGACTCAACGATAGCGGAAGTTGGCCGCCATGATAGATTTTCCGCAATTTTGGAAAAACTGAAATTTTTGCCGATTTCAGGGTTTTGACGGTGACTGTCTTTAAAAATCTTCTTCTCCAGAACGGCATATAGTACGATCGTGTTCAATACGCCGTTGGAAAGCCCATACTCTGGACTACTTAGTTTGCTCAAGGCATGTCGATATCGTGGGAATGGTTTTGGAGTTGTCGTCCTTGGAAGTTGGTGATTTTCTAAGACGATTTTCATAGGGTTAAGAAAAAGGTCTCAACTCTCGAAAAATCTATGTATTCCATTTTTCTAAGTACCATCCTCTAGGTAATTGGATAGGAAACATTTTTGCTTCACATCATGGTTATGAAAAAAATCAATAATAACGCCACCATTACGACACAAACACAGCCTTCGCGATTTTGCACATTTCCGCACTTTTTTTACGGTGCCTGTGTTTAACAATCTGCTGCTCCTGAACGGCAAATAGTACAATAGTGTTCTATATATCGTTTCAAAGCCCACACTCCGGACTACTTAGGTTGTTGAATGCATGTCGATATCTTGAATAGTGTCGGAGTTATTGCCCTTGGAAGTTGGTCAATTTTTGGCGAAAGGCATTTTTATAGGGTTCACAGCTCTGCGAAGACACACTGGATTTCATGTTTGAAGGTACCAAAATGTAGACAATAAAATGTAGAACAATTTTGCTTCACATTATTATTATGTAAAAGTCAATAGTTACGCATACAATTACGCCACAAACAGTGAGGGACATGAGGATTTCAGCATTTTTCAGTTGGGACATAACTAACTGAAGGAAGCAGCGAGTGTTGCTAGATTTTACTGGCGCTTCCTTCAGTCAGTTAGTTAGTTATCTCATCTCACAGGAAGCGCCAGTAAAATCTAGCACTGCCCACGTCCTGGTTTACCAGTGCCCACAGAAATAGTTCCCTTTTTAACAGTAACTCCGTTGTTCTTAGGTCTACATTCAAAAGAGTTAGTGTTCTGGAATTGGAAGGATATAATCTCTCCAGAGGCATGTCCTTTGCTGTGCTTGGCTGTGCGTTCCTGTTTGTTTTTCTGCAGTTTGTGTCGCCTTCATAACATATTTCTTTATGCTATGACTGAATATCAGCCTGAACCGGTCTGTTAATTTGGTTGCCTGTTTTTTTTTTTACGCTTTCTAGCCCTTCAATACACTTCAAACACCCGTAACTCCGAGAGTTAAAATGGACGCTCCAGCTGGCGTTCAAAGAAACGCTTCAAGTAAAGGCAGCCACGGGGGGTGTATGTGGAAGTCTGAAGACCGCCAGTATTGCCCTGGAGGCAATCCTAGTTAGGTCTTCAGACGAAAGTCTGGAAGACCTACTGTTTTTACCCGAATTATTATTATTATTATTATTATTATTATTATTATTATTCCAACCGTTTTTGTGACAGCTCTACTGACCTAACCGCTTGGTCGATTTTCATGAAACTTTCAGGGATGATAGCCTGTGTGCTGAAATTGATACATAGTCGAAAAAATCCCGACTTCCTGCTTCCGGTAAGGGCAGACAACCCAAAATGTCGAAATCTTTGCATCTGAATAACTCAAAAACTATAAGAGCTAAATTGACCAAATTTTCACTCAATGTAGACAACATCATTCCCCAGCGACTCAACGCATAGCGGAAGTTGGCCGCCATGATAGATTTTCCGCAATTTTGGAAAAACTGAAATTTTTGCCGATTTCAGGGTTTTGACGGTGCCTGTCTTTAAAAATCTTCTCCTCCAGAACGGCATATAGTACGATCGTGTTCAATGCGCCGCTGGAAAGCCCATACTCTGGACTACTTAGTTTGCTCAAGGCATGTCGATATCGTGAATGGTGTTGAGTTGTCGCCCTGGAAGTTGGTGATTTTCTAAGACGATTTTCATAGGGTTAAGAAAAAGGTCTCAACTCTGGGCGAAAAATCTATGTATTCCATTTTCTAAGTACCATCCTCTAGGTAATTGGATAGGAAACATTTTGCTTCACATCATGGTTATGAAAAATCAATAATAACGTCACCATTACGACACAAACACAGCCTTCGCGATTTTGCACATTTCCGCGACTTTTTACGGTGCCTGTGTTTAACAATCTGCTGCTCCTGAACGGCAAATAGTACAATAGTGTTCTATATATCGCTTCAAAGCCCACACTCCGGACTACTTAGGTTGTTGAATGCATGTCGATATCTTGAATAGTGTCGGAGTTATTGCCCTTGGAAGTTGGTCAATTTTTGGCTAAAGGCATTTTTATAGGGTTCACAGCTCATGAAGACACACTGGATTTCATGTTTGAAGGTACCAAATGTAGACAATAAAATGTAGAACAATTTTGCTTCACATTATTATTATGTAAAAGTCAATAGTTACGCCACAATTACGCCACAAACAGTGAGGGACATGAGGATTTCGCATTTTTCCAGTTGGGACATAACTAACTGAAGGAAGCAGCGAGTGTTGCTAGATTTTACTGGCGCTTCCTTCAGTCAGTTAGTTAGTTATCTCATCTCACAGGAAGCCAGTAAAATCTAGCACTGCCCACGCCCTGGTTTACCAGTGCCCACAGAAATAGTTCCCTTTTTAACAGTAACTCCGTTGTTCTTAGGTCTACATTCAAAAGAGTTAGTGTTCTGGAATTGGAAGGATATAATCTCTCCAGAGGCATGTCCTTTGCTGTGCTTGGCTGTGCGTTCCTGTTTGTTTTTCTGCAGTTTGTGTCGCCTTCATAACATATTTCTTTATGCTATGACTGAATATCAGCCTGAACCGGTCTGTTAATTTGGTTGCCTGTTTTTTTTTTACGCTTTCTAGCCCTTCAATACACTTCAAACACCCGTAACTCTGAGTGTTAAAATTGACGGTCCAGCTGGCGTCCAAAGAAACGGTACAAGTGAAGGTACCCACGGGGGGTGTATGGGGGAAGTCTGAAGACCGCCAGTATTGCCCTGGAGGCAATCCTAGTTATTATTATTATTATTCCAACCGTTTTTGTGACAGCTCTACTGACCTAACCGCTTGGTCGATTTGCATGAAACTTTCAGGGATGATAGCCTGTATGCTGAAATTGATACATAGTCGAAAAAATCCCGACTTCCGGCTTCCGGTAAGGGCAGAGAACCCAAAATGTCGAAATCTTTACACCTGAATAACTCAAAAACTATAAGAGATAAATGGATCAAATTTTCACTCAATGTAGACAACATCATTCCTCGTCGATTCAACTCATACCGGAAGTTGGCCGGCAGGTCAAATTTTCCGCTATTTTGAAAAAACTGACATTTTTGCCGATTTGCACGATTTGACGGTGCCTGTCTTTAAAAATCTTCTCCTCCAGAACGGCATATAGTACAATCGTGTTCAATACGCCGTTGGAAAGCCCATACTCTGGACACCTTAATTTGCTCAAGGCATGTCGATATCTTAAATGGTTTTGGAGTTATCGCCCTTGGAAGTTGGTGATTTTTCTAAGACGATTTTCATAGGGTTAAGAAAAAGGTCTCAACTCTGCGAAAAATCTATGTATTCCATTTTTCTAAGTACCATCCTCTAGGTAATTGGATGGGAAACATTTTGCTTCACATCATGGTTATGAAAAATCAATAATAACGTCACCATTACGACACAAACACAGCCTTCGCGATTTTGCACATTTCCGCGCTTTTTGACGGTGCCTGTGTTTAACAATCTGCTGCTCCTGAACGGCAAATAGTACAATAGTGTTCTATATATCGTTTTAAAGCCCACACTCGGACTACTTACGTTGTTCAATGCATGTCGATATCTTGAATAGTGTCGGAGTTATTGCCCTTGGAAGTTGGTCAATTTTTGGCTTAAAACGCATTTTTATAGGGTTCACAGCTCTGCTTAAGACACAATGGATTTCATGTTTGAAGGTACCAAAATGTAGACAATAAAATGTAGAACAATTTTGCTTCACATTATTATTATGTAAAATTAAATAGTTACCATACAATTACATACAAACAGTGAGGGACATGAGGATTTCGCATTTTTTCAGTTGGGACATAACTAACTGAAGGAAGCAGCGAGTGTTGCTAGATTTTACTGCGCTTCCTTCAGTCAGTTAGTTAGTTATTTCATCTCACAGGAAGCGCCAGTAAAATCTAGCACTGCCCACGTCCTGGTTTACCAGTGCCCACAGAAATAGTTCCCTTTTTAACAGTAACTCCGTTGTTCTTAGGTCTACATTCAAAAGAGTTAGTGTTCTGGAATTGGAAGGATATAATCTCTCAAGAGGCATGTCCTTTGCTGTGCTTGGCTGTGCGTTCCTGTTTGTTTTTCTGCAGTTTGTGTCAGCTGCATTGAATCAGCGCCAAATTAGGGCGTCAACATTTCACATTAACTAACATTTACTTTCTAGGTAATTCTATCTCAGAAACACTGTAATGGGCGATCCAGCTGGCGTCCAAAGAAACAGGATAAAGTTTTTATATTTGCTTTTGTTAAAGATTTAACTATCTTGCATTGGGCAATACCTTCTACTGAAAGGCGATCCTGGGAAAATTAATTAAAGATACCTAAACAAGACATGTACATATGAGAGTGTTTTGCCATGAGTTTGAAGAGGATAAAGTTTAATTACTACAGGAAAATATCCACTTGCTTGAAAGGGTTCGATGAAAGAAACTCACAAAAGATGTCTGTAGTAGGATTAAATGAATTTTCTTTTAAACATTTATTCAATTAGAAGGCTATGACTACATAAAAGTATTCCAAATTGTATGGAGTTATGTCCCTTAGCTGTGTCAGGATACCTGCATAGGCCACAAAGTGATCTTAGAACAACATTCATAGTAAGATGTTAAAGTGTGAGAGCTACGACAGTCTTTGATATTAGATCACTTTGTTGAATGGTGCATTAGCTTCACTGTCAGAACATTTGCACAATACTGAGTGAGTGAGTTTAGTTTTAAGCCGCACTCAGCAATATTCAAGTTATATGGTGGCGGTCTGTAAATAATCAAGTCTGGACCAGACAATCTAGTGATAAACAGCACGAGCATCCATCTACGCAATTGGGATACAAAGAGTCAACCAATTCAGTGAGTCTGACCACCCGATCCCATTAGTCGCCTCTTACGACAAGCATGGTTACTGAAGATCAATTCTAACCAGATCTTCAATAAATATCTTATGTCCTTTGTACCCATTGGTCTTGGGTATAGTGTTGTGGTTAAATGCGTTTGCATGTCACGCCACATTTAAGGTTCAGTTCCCAACCTGGTTACCATGTAAGAAGCTCATTTATTTCCCCCATCATGACATTGGTGAAATATTACTAAAGGAACCACAAAGAAAACTCACCCATAACTTTCAGCCGACATTTTGCTGACATTACACGATAAAACTATAACATCGTCCAATGAGGATCACCCACGTAACATTTGTATCCTTGAAGGAGAATTAGGGATGCTTGTTGTTTGTGATATTTTAAATCCATAAAGGGATAATTCATTACTTCCTCATCAACATCATGACATCGTGGCAAAGTGACGTAGGATAACTTTCCGGATACAACAATATCCTGGTGTTAACATGTTGACAGGTGAGATATGAAGTCCCTGTCGCCTAGAGATAAGCAGTGTATTTTATCTCAGTATATATGTACAAACAAACTCACAAACAATTATTTGATCCCATATTTTTCTCATTAATTCACTACTACATATTGATTGCAGCTGAATACTGAGTTGTTGAAAACTTATCAATCTTGTCTGTCGTGTTGCAGATTTTCTTTACTTCTGTGCATATGCGACCTTAGCCATAGACTGACTGACTGACTGAGTTTGGTTTTATGCCGCTTTTAGCAATATTCCAGCAACATCACGGCAGGGAACACCAGAAATGGGCTTCACACAATGTACCCATGTGGGGATTCGAACCCGGGTCTTCGGCGTGACGAGCCAACGCTTTAACCACTAGGCTACCCCACTGCCCCTTAGCCATAGAACAACGTTCTGCTAATGTTGATGATTTAATTGATATATGTACAAACATCTGTATGGAAACCATGGGTTTAAAGAATAAATAACTTGAAATCTGTAAGTCCATAAATCTGTAAAATTTACACATGTATGTCAACAAGATAACATATAACGTTACACTGCTTACATATCGTTCAACATAACTAAATTCATCATTGTAAATTCCACAACCATTTTTGTATAATCACTACATAACTTCATACACAGAAACAATATGAGTTTTGAGAGTGATCAAGTGTGGACCAGACAACTATCTCAGTGATTGATTCACGCCATGAGAGTATGATGACTCACAATCCATCATGTCTGACACCCAATCCACATAGTTGTGTCTTCCAATCATCACAGGTATGGGACCTAACCTGGTACCCCCCATGGGGGACAGAACTGAAACTCATAGTAGCCATGACAGGTGACTACGCCATAAGTCATATACTACGCTGGAAAGTTTCGCCAGCAAATTTCAACACATATGATACATATCATCTGCTAACCACACCCTCTCAAGATGAAAATTCCCCATTTTTGCTTTGATGATTCAGCATTTATCAGCATGACATAATCAAAAACGACAAAGCCCCTCTAGCTGTTATTTATCCTGTTTGTGCCTCTCAGACACGCCATCGTTTATCCCTCCGCCAGGTATTACATTTGTTTGGCTAGAAGTGATGTACAGCCTTGAATTACAGCGTCAGACAGGGACCTTGTTTTTATAGACACCATTATTGGGAGCTGTGGAATGCAAAATGTTTGGAAATACTTGCACCAGGGATGATATTTATCTCCTGTTACTATCAAAATTTTACATACGATTATTTATATGGGCGTCAGCGCACTGTCACCTTTCGCAATGTAATATGGGAACTTGATGTCAATCTCACACATATCTATTTATCTTACCTAGCATTAAGATACTGGTTTCTGATTGGCTACTCATGGGACTTGTTTCCTATGTATACCCAGACAGGTACAATTTTCATTAATCTCCCTTCCATTTCAGAATGTTGAGATCTCATTGGTCCATGTGATGTTGATAAATACTATGTATCCCATCCCAGAAAGAATTATATTTTAGTGTGGGAGAATAAATCTGTTATACCCCATCAGAAAGAAATCATGATGGATATGGATTTCGGAGTGGAAAAAAATAATAAAATTTTCTGCCCTTTGAATTTGGAACTAATAAATACTGAGTTATTCAGATTTTGAAAGTAAAACACAGTTGTTTTTTATGTACATTTATATTTTATTATGTATTTGGTCATTTCAGCAATAATAAACAAATATTTTGTAACCAGTAAATGTTTATATATGAAACAAACTTACATAAAAAAATATTGGCTTAAACATCCAGGAAGGCAGTTCTGCATATATTACTTTCTACCCCAGCCTAAAATATTTACAAACAATTTTTACTTCCATTCCTTCTTTATGAAAACAAACCATGGCCATTGTCAAGACACCTTTAAACCTTCATGAAAACACCTACCCAATTCCGAGCCAAGAACCCACAGAGCTATTAGTTCGGCAGCGATCAGTAATTCCCACTTGCACAACTCAGTCAACCTGGGATTGGCTACAAACATTACACAGAGAAACAAAATGCTGAAGCCCTATTCTTGTGCATCAGCGTTATTCACACATGCCTTTGAAGTCAATATGATGTGTAGCCTATGTACAGGCTGCTGGGAAGTAGTCTTACTCAACACTTAAGTCAAAGCACATTGAGCAACTTGCACATTGCTGGCAAAGGTGACGTGTGTCCCTAATGAAGCAGCGTGCATTGATGTGTGTGCAGCCATTATGGTCCATACATTAGCGATTACGTCAGAACTTCTTTTCTGGATTTATACAATATAAGGTTTAAGGAATTGCTGTGATGTTTTTGATTCAATTTGTGCTGCCATTTTCATTACCAATATGGAACTGATTTTGTTGATCATCAATGATTATATGCATTTAGTACATCAATAATGATAATATTGCTGGGAGAAGGCGACAAATATGCCCTATCCTTTGTCTTTTTAGACAATAAAACATGTTTAAAGCAATAATGACAATAATCATCATCCTAATCATCACAAGCTCAAAATAGTCTCACATGTAAACTTTCCAAACTGTCTTGAACATTTTCCACTTCTGCATTGGTTGACCTTCAAAGAGAAACACAACCCATCCCCTGTAGCATGAACTGAACACTATCGTATAAAACAACCATATCGTATAAAACAACCATATTGTGGTGATATGAGACAACAGCTTATTTCAGGGATGGGAAAATATCCCAGCCATAACATCTGATTCAGAACTTCAGGAATTCTGGGTAATTACCATGGAGCAGACGGCTTGATTCACCAGCAGACGCCAAGTCATGTCCATGTTACTCACTCAGTCTGAACTGCAATCATTTCTCTAATGTTTCAAGGTCCAAAGAAACAAAGAATTACCATGATTAAACATGTAATGTCTGTTTAAGTTCCTCCTAACCTGAGCCACATACATCCCTTCACCTAACCTGCACTTGCTGATATCCAGTATCAGATATCATGTTGATCGTCTTGTTTACTCGACAGATGTGACTAAACAATAATTGCATGATTAACAAACTCAAATCATGGCCATTAATAGAAGCAGAAGAATCTTATGACAAGAGAAACACAAAGAGAACCCTATGAGTTGCTATTAATAGAGTTTTTAGAGTCCATAAATTTGTAATTAGTTTTAAAAGCAAGTCTAATGTACATTTTCAGAAACAGAATGTTTGAAAAAACAAATTTGACATGAAAGGAAATGACTTAACCAAAAAAATGGATGAATGAATGAGAGTTTGGGTTAATGCGGCAATTAACAGTATATTTCAAGAAAGTAATGGTAGTGCTTGGGTATCCTGTTCCTTTCACACTGAGGATGATCCTGAAAATACCTCCAAGAAAGGATGGCATCAGAGAAACGGTTGGAACCATTCTTGAATAATGCATTTCACTAACCTTGACCTCACCATACAACAAAGACATGTAATAACCACGATTCATAAAACATCAAATAATTATCTAAACCCATTCTTTGTCTTAATTGCCATGTTTCATTACAAGACACTTGGGAGAAGTAAGAAGAAGGGAGAATTCATGACTGTGGCATTTAACGATCAAACCAAATAACGACTGATTTAGAAGAAATTTAAACAAAGAAGATGCTAATTAACTGAGAACACAATCCTATTCATCTTTTTATAAAACATCTTTTAACTGTTTGATGTTGAGTACACCAAATGTAGAGGATAATCTTTGTGAAGATCTCTCTTTTATATGATTCATATAAGGTCAAAGACGTAGCTTAGTGGTTAAAGCCTTCAGTTTTGATTCTCCACATCGGTACCATGTGTGAAGCTCATCTCTGGCGTCACCTTTCCTGATATGGCAGGAATATTCCTAAAGCTGAGTAAATCCATACTCTCTCACCCACAAATTCAAATCTCTGTGAACAGAAGTGTCTAAGAACCCAAATCTACAAGGGATCAAAATCATCAACAATTTCCACAAAGTGAGAAAGATAAAACAGACTTTGGTTGAGAAGACCACAAACTACTCGATTGTTGCAGATGAAACATGTTTGACAGCGATTTTTATTCGTTAGCTGACATTTAGGTAAAATCAAATTTGAGTTGAAATCTGGGATGCTCAATCTATCATTGGTAGTGCCATGTTTGAAACTAGACGGGGGGCCTCATTAACGCCCACGACTTGATACAGTATCAGAGTCACCTGTGATACAGGGAGATCATACTGGGGGTAGTTTAAAACCAGGTCACATCACACTATAGCCCATCACTGAAGCAGTTCGCCAGCAAAAGTCATTCATTAATGATAAACTACCCATGCATTAGGAACAAACACGAAATATCTCAATGAAATCTCAATTTCTTTGATTTCTCAATTACGAATTTGGCATTGATTGCTTTATGAAGAAAACTTATTGGAAGCAAGTGCTTGACAACGACATTAGAATCTATGTCGAGTGTCATCTATATAGAATAAAGAAGTTGTATATCCATAAAAATAGTCCTCATCCTTCATCTACCCAACTTCTACAATGCCAATCAAAGAAGAAAAACTTATTTGTTTGTATGAGTTAATCATCGTATCATCTTATCCCAATTGAGTAAATCGATGCTCATGATGTTGATCACTGGGTTAAATCATTGAAGGGCATCTTAAAAGTGGTATACCTAAGAAAAGTAAGATCTATGATTTCATATTTTTTATTGTGAATAACACAACGTTTTGGAATGTATGCTTGCTCCTTCATCAGAAAAGCAAGATTTATGGATGTCAACTTCTTTATTGTAAATAACACGATGTTTCGTAGTGTATGCTTGCTCCTTCATCAGGTTCTGATCACTGGGTTGTCTGGTCCAGACTCGATTATTTACAGACCACCGCTACTTAAGTTGAATATTGCTCAGTTCGGATTAAACAACAAACATTCACAGACAAGTCAAGATGCAACCGAAACAAACTGGATTGAACCGAACCGACTCCCTAAGTCTGTGCACGCACAGAACAGTCACCTTTTACGATATGCATAGGCTGTTGGAGATTACTCTTACCCAGCATCCCCACAGGGCTGAAGCAAGACTGAACTAAACAGCTTGAGTGAATATTACATTTGACTACTTGGCATTGTGTATTCATAGTTTCAACAATATTCCTGAATACTGCATTCTGGTTTGTGAACAGTGTATCAACAATAGCAGAGAGGAACTGCAGACCGATGCCATCTACATTGGAAAAGTCAACTTGAACAGCGATAATGCTGTGAGATCAAGGGGGATAATCAGGCAAGACTTGGAATGCGAACCCACAGTCAAAGGATCTAAGTTCACAATAACACTGTTTCTTTACATGAAAAGGAATCACAAAAGCGATGATGATGATTTGGAGTTTTGATGTGTGCTTTCTAACATAATGCATGTTTCACACAGTCACAAATACTTTGTGCCCATGCAATATCAGTCTGTTATCAACCAATCAGATAGACAAATTAAGGCCAGTAGCAGTTGTCTTACATTTGATTGGCCGAAACTGATAAACAATGCCTAGCCAATCAATGGACACCATTTAGAAAACAAGGGCTTTTCTTAATCCATGTAGACTTACTTCTATGTTGAGAACTTTCAAGAATATTTTTGAATCAAATTGTCAAAATTCTACGTCACAAAATACCAAAACATGAGGGCATTACTTCACAAATTCCTGACATGATATTTAATTTGGATTAACTATTCAATAAATCACAACCAGTTTGTGGCAATGAATCAAGTCAATGTTCCACAAACCCTTCTAACTGGAAAGAAATAAGAGCAATATAGTGACATAACATTCATTCTTCGTAATATTAGCCCAAGCGGATTTGACAAAATCCGTAATGTTATAAAAACAAATATAATTCAGGCCAAAAATACATACCTCACAAGGCTGTAAATCCTTCCATGACACGAAAACAATGACCACTTGGAAAAATACAATATTGGAAACGACTTCCCTTATAAAACATTCCAATATGAAGCCACATAATGTTCAACAATGCTCGAGCCCGCAGTATTACCCAGCAACCATGGCATGATGGTAGGATCAAATATCCCCTTATCACATCGACACATGTTTCGGTAAACAGTTGACATTTAAATTCCCTGCTACCTGCCATTATTACATTAGTTCTGTCAACTTTAATCTTGCCAACTGCCAATCAACAATATTTTCTCCCTAATACACTCAGGATTTCATCAAGAAAAAGCACTTTTCCTTGAGGGTGAAGGTATGATCAAGAACGGAAATTCATTGTGCTTAAGCATTGCATTTTCCTTCCAGTATCCAGGAATATTTGCTACATTTCCACTTATTACACTGTTATGGTTTCTATGAAACAAATACTTGTTTGCAGAGCAAATTCTTTTGGCATAGTGTATATTTTTGCAATTATAATATGAAAATTCACATTAAAAAATAAACAAATGAAAAAGATGTTTCACCAATTTCAATGTTGACATGCCCTACAAAATTTATAATGCCAAAAACATTTAAACCGTAACATGGACAATAACATATCACGTATGCAAAATCGTGTTGAATCAAAATGATCATAAAAACTGACTTGTAAAAACTTGTGCAAAATAAAGTTGAGCCGTTTTTAAACGATTTTCAAATTTCCACAATTTGAAACTTAAATTCTAGTTCCCATTTTAAATGAGAACAAAACACCCGACATTCAACACGCTACATTGAAGCTTAGTGCCTGCTTTCCGCCTAAGTTATTCCACCTGCCATTTAACAGTTGGGTAAGTTTGCAACCACCTTGTTCAAGCTAATGTTATACATCTGTCACAATAGCTGTGTCGCCAGCTCTCAAACATGGCACACTGCGGACCTAACTAATTGCACATTTCTCAAATTTTATCAAAACTGTTTTCACACTCCTCTGTGGATATTTGTTTTGTGTTGACCTATTTTGTGACAATTCCCATGGGCTCTGGGGGGATAGGGTGAGTGATTGAGCAATAGAGGGAGACCATAAGTGAGTGAATGACAGTTTTTTAGTGTTCAAGAGTGAGTGAGTAGAAGAAAGTGAATGTTCAAGAAATTATAAAAAATGGATGACAAATGGTGACCCAATAAACATGAATGGGTGAGTGGGTGGAGTGAGTGAGTGAGTGAGTGAGGTGAGTGGTGGTGAGAGTGAGGAGAGTGAGAGTGAGGAGTGAGAGGAGTGAGTGAGTGAGTGAGTGAGTGAGGAGTGAGTGTGAGGAGGAGTGAGTGAGTGAGTGAGGATGAGTGAGTGAGTGAGTGATGGAGTGAGTGAGTGAGGAGTGAGTGAGTGAGTGAGTGAGTGAGTGAGTGAGTGAGAGGAGGAGTGGAGTGAGTGAGAGTGAGTGAAGGGGCGAGCAAGCGAGAATAAGTGTTGTAAAGGGAAAGAGCA
The DNA here is from genome assembly GCF_003918875.1 of Haliotis rubra. NCBI lineage: Eukaryota > Metazoa > Mollusca > Gastropoda > Lepetellida > Haliotidae > Haliotis > Haliotis rubra. The sequence goes on along the minus strand of NW_025767357.1, from coordinate 1,459,388 downwards.
AATGAATCTGACTGAAGATATGATTCTATATTCCACTCCTGTGGTATATAAATTCAGGCTTTTGAAAGTAATGACAGGCTGGCCTTCATGGGGGCTCATAAAATCTTCACTCAACAAAATACTCAGCAACTGTGCCTATCTTCAAATGATTCCAAATATGTTTTTCTTTAATCTTTTTTCTTTCTTTTTTTCTTCTTTAATCTGTTTCCATGGCAATCTAGGTACGACCTGACAGACACTGTGAGTAAGCTGTAGGTATGGAGGTCCTCTTTCTGACCTCTATTGCCCAACTGAGTTATACGCCCTCACAACCAGTCTCACGCTGCATCCAGAGGAACAGCCAGGCACTATAGATCAACAGGCACTATAGATCGTATCAGCCTGGTATTTGATATAGACAGGAATGAGACCACTTTTAAACAAAGAGACAAATTGTTATCCAAGGCATTTGCTGACTGACAGATCTGATTTCAATGTGAATTCGTCTTTTGTGAGAAAGTGGAAATTGGCGGTAAATTCCTTTAATCTTTTGTCATAAAGTGTTGCCATGGTGATATCCTGAAATTCGATGTCTATCATTTCCCAGCTATCTGTCATCATTGTACAAAGTGTGGAAGTTGTAAGTGATAACATGCTCAAGACAGATTGAACAAAGTACTTGAGGAATAATGGAAATCAAACTATTTAAAGAATATTTTGGCCATACCTAAATGCTTGTCTGATCTTTAAATGTGTGAAATCAAATTACAAACATGAAAAACAAATGCCAGTTATAGAGTTAATATTTCTCTGACATGTTCATTTTGTAATGATGGACTTGTTCTGATGATCAGGAGAACCTGGTAGTTGGGTTTCATGTCTGTTGTGTGCTGTGTTAAAGATCTAAGTTACAGTTGTGCTGTGTTAAAGATCTAAGTTACAGTTGTGCTGTGTTAAAGATCTAAGTTACAGTTGTGCTGTGTTAAAGATCTAAGTTACAGTTGTGTTGTGTTAAAGATCTAAGTTACAGTTGTGCTGTGTTAAAGATCTAAGTTACAGTTGTGCTGTGTTAAAGATCTGAGTTACAGTTGTGCTGTGTTAAAGATCTAAGTTACAGCTGTGTTGTGTTTTGTTAAGTTAAAGATCTAAGTTACAGTTGTGCTGTGTTAAAGATCTAAGTTACAGTTGTGCTGTGTTAAAGATCTTGAGTTACAGTTGTGCTGTGTTAAAGATCTAAGTTACAGTTGTGCTGTGTTAAAGATCTAAGTTACAGTTGTGCTGTGTTAAAGATCTAAGTTACAGTTGTGCTGTGTTAAAGATCTAAGTTACAGTTGTGCTGTGTTAAAGATCTAAGTTACAGTTGTGCTGCGTTAAAGATCTAAGTTACAGCTGTGTTGTGTTAAAGATCTAAGTTACAGTTGTGTTGTGTTAAAGATCAAAGTTACAGTTGTGCTGTGTTAAACTGACTGACTGAGTTTGGTTTTACGCCGCTTTTAGCAATATTCCAGCAATATCACGGCGGGGGACACCAGAAATGGGCTTCACTCATTGTACCCATGTGGGGCTGCTGTGTTAAAGATCTAAGTTACAGTTGTGCTGTGTTAAAGATCTAAGTTACAGTTGTGCTGTGTTAAAGATCTAAGTTACAGTTGTTTTGTGTTAAAGATCTAAGTTACAGTTGTGCTGTGTTAAAGATCAAAGTTACAGTTGTGCTGTGTTAAAGATCTAAGTTACAGCTGTGTTGTGTTAAAGATCTAAGTTACAGTTGTGCTGTGTTAAAGATCTAAGTTACAGTTGTGCTGTGTTAAAGATCTAAGTTACAGTTGTGCTGTGTTAAAGATCTAAGTTACAGTTGTGCTGTGTTAAAGATCTAAGTTACAGTTGTGCTGTGTTAAAGATCTAAGTTACAGTTGTGCTGTGTTAAAGATCTAAGTTACAGTTGTGCTGTGTTAAAGATCTAAGTTACAGTTGTGCTGTGTTAAAGATCTAAGTTACAGTTGTGCTGTGTTAAAGATCTATGTAACAGTTGTGCTGTGTTAGAGTTCAGTATGACTGTTAAACATGTATATGACTTTTGTGCTATGTAAAAAACAGTATTTCTCCTGTGGTTTGTTAAAGATCAGTATGTTGGTTGAGGTGTGTAAGAATAAACTGTTGTGCTAAAATTGTATAAATAGTCATGCTGTGTTGGAGTGAGTGAGTGAGTTTAGTTTTTACGCCGCTTTTAGCAATATTCCAGCAATATCACGGCGGGGGACACCAGAAATGGGCTTCACACATTGTGCCCATGTGGGGAATCGAACCCGGGCCTTCGGCGTGATGAGCGAACACCTTAACCACTAGGCTACCCCACCGCCCTCTGCTGTGTTGGAGAAAAGATGGTGGTTGTGTCATTGTTGTGCTGCACTAAAATGAACAACTGGTGTTGCAGCAGTGAGACACCTGTTTCTGATCTGGTACATTCATGAACATCTGTCTACTTTTGAGTCATGGTGGTAAAACTAACATCTTGAACATCAACTTGTTCCAGACTGCCATCAACCTACTCGAGATACAACCAGTCATATATAACAACCAAGATTATATGGGAGAAAATTTTATAAAAACACCTAGTTCTGTCCAAGACCATTTTCAGTATGTAACCATTGTTTTGTTCCATAAACACACCAAATCCCATAATTCTGTATCTACCCTACAGTTGAGTGTTTCTGACAAACAGTAATTTGTACTGAGCCCTGCGTGGGAGTCCTCGGACAAGGACCGACATTTATTCTACATGATCACACACCACAGTTGCTGCAAATCTTTAACTGTCGGGACATAAACGCAAACGCCCAGTGAATCTATATACACAGCAGTGTAGTTATCAGACCAGATATCACAATTTATTCTATCGTTTCACTAACGTCAAGATTAAAACTTTTTTCATGAGAAAAATCAAACCAACATTGCCATAAGCCCATAAATAATAGATGCGTTTTTGATAACAAAAATGTCTGCCATTTGCAGTTTAGCAACTGGCTCTTCAGTTTCAGACAACTCTTGCTTAATCGCTTCAGTAGCTAGATATCAATGGCCATAATACACTGACCTATCTGAACTACAATATCTGACAATAAAATTAAGCTTCATTTGTGATTTTACGCCCTCCAATCAAGTACCGCCCAAAGTGGAGTCAGTCACACCTAATTAAACTGTCTCTCAATCAAAACATTTACATTGATGTTTTTATAATCAAAAACAGTTGTGCAATTCAGCTACATGTAACGCTACGCCCAAAAAACAAGTTCCACCCACCAGATAAGTGATGTGGGATGCATGCAATACCTCTTGTGTTCCTTCTTTGAGACACTTGAAAAAATACTTTCCAACAACTAGATATGGTTGATCTGAATTTGAAATAGGCTTAGCAAAAAATTGTACATGAGTTTCTTGTAATTATTAATTCACAACGTTTTCATGTCTTTTTACTGCAATTCAAATCAAAATGCAAGACAATCATACAAGTACATGCCATAAGATAAGATATTTGTTGCATAGCATTCCATGAAGGAACAGCAGCAGTATTGTGAAAACTACAAGTATAAACATAGTAGGTACAAAGATATATACTAGGTCTTTTTTATGTATTTTAGAATATGTTCAGAAATGCAACTCTCATGATCTGTGGTTGAAAATGTCACAATAAATGAATTAATTTCATGTCTTATAACATTTCAAACCTGAGCATTGTCTTAAAAGGTATGATAGGCACTGACTTGAAATTTATCTTAAGACATTTCATGTACATTTTACATTAATCTTTTACAATAAAAATTTGTCACAACTCGTATTTAACATTATATATTTCAGTTGTTTCATGCTAAGCAGTTAGACTAACAACTAGTCTCTGAAATTAACATATTTTACTGAAAAAAAAGTTCATAGTAAAAAAATATATATATAATGAAAAGGAGCCCTGAGACTTTCTTCATTTTCAGACTTGCCACATTTTCTAGACTTGCATGGGCTTTCTTGGATATATTTGCCTCAGGGTCTGTACGAGAGACTAGCTAAGCAGTATAACCCCACCAGAACCCTCATTCAGAAGTTCTCAACAACACAGTTAGCCCCATCAAACAAGCAGAAGAAGCCATATTATATGCCAATTTCTGGTGTCCTAGGTGACCTCACTGCTATTCATGGTCAAAGAGCTCAGGGCCACATGAGACTAAAGGAATTCATCTTTCATGAACATTTTATCACTGTGTTCTGACTTGAATCCTTAAACCCTAAATCAATTACTAACTCCTCATCATCAACAACAGCATCTCCAACACTGAAGATGTTGCAACTACTCTGCTAGAGACTCAAGGTCAAAGACCTTTCCACAGTTCCTGTCAGAGGCTGTGCCCTCCGTATCACCGGGACTAATTGATCTCTGAAGAGTTAGGCTTAGCTTTCTACATAAACATCACCAGAGTCTAATGAAGTCCACAAAATGGGTTTAGCACGCCTTTGCATGAATTTCAATTTGTTATAAAATCTAATTCCGTCTCTGCTGATCGATATCAACATTTTTATCTTCTATTACCATTAAGTGAATTTTCAATTTCATTTCTTAAAAGTATTTTTGAGTTATTGAAAAGCGAAACATTTTTAACATGCTGTTAGAAGTGCTAAACTTAATTACATTTCTGAACTTTTCGGGTAATGAAATGGCTTTGTCCAGAATACCTTACAGACCAGAGTGAGTGAGTGAGTTTTGTTTAACATTGCGCTGAGCAATATTGCAGTTACTTATTTACAGTTATATGCAATATTGCATATATAGCAGTTATAACATACATATATAGCAGGGGTCTTCAAAGCCAGAAATGAAGCTGGTGTCAGGACATCAGACAAAATGTGAAAAATATCTTGAAATGATGGAGAAAGTTGCTGGGACTGTGTGAAGACAATACTTGGGTTATCGTTTACCCTGCTGTAGGACCTTGTAGATGGTTCTGGTTCCAGTAAAATATATCCAGAGAGTGAGTGAGTAAGCTTAAAGTAGCTTTAACAGCATTCCAGTCATATCATGATATGTGTACTTAATGTTGGAGAAAAACCTAAGTGAAGCAAGTGTGCAATCTTTACCAATTTTGTGAAAATCACTTGCATATTGTGATGGCAGAACAAGAAACACACATCACACAAAGTGTAAATCTCAGATTCAAACCCATGACAATAGGTTTCTGGCACATGAAGGGGGCATAACTCTGCACAGTGACCAGCAGACAGGTATGATTCTGAATTTTCTAAAGGATGTGTTCAAGAATCATCATAAATTGTGACACCATTAGCGTTCGCAAAAACACGAGTGTACTCTGCTACACTGGTGACACACGTCATAAACACACATGAAGGAAGGAAAATTTGAAAAAAAAGTATTTAATTTATGTTTTATGCCCAAACCATCCAATGTTAGGCCAGCATCAATAGCAAGAACTGATATGTTACCTTGTCATTGACACACTGCTAGTGGATAATGGAATTATGCAATACATCAGTTATTAACAGTCATTACAAAGTCTAACATTTTCACTTCAGATAATGACTGAATAATTTAGGTTTAACACTGCCTTGAAAAAAATTTCAGTTATTTTAAGAAGTGGCATCTTGAAGGAGGAAAGACTAAAATGATTCAGATCTCAGACATTTTGTCACTTTGGCGGAACTCTGAAGCATGGCCACGGTACTGACAAACCTGGAAACGCATTTAGGGCAAACTAGGAACTGACACCATGATCTTAGGTTTCTGGCGTGCCCAAATGATGCACCTCGTACAGTGAATTGTGCCACTTAACATGTCTGGTCCATCTATGTTAAACCTCATGGAGTGTTCCGGAGGTAAACCCAGCCGAACTTCGGTGAAATAGGCTGGCTTCAAATACAAAATGTCAGAGCCAGAGAACCACAAGACTTAATCACCTGAAGTTGATATATTTGGCACAAAAGGCAAAACAGCAGCAGTAGTGAGTTAGTTAGGTTTTATGCCGCTTTTAGCAATATTCCAGCAATATTAAGGTGGGGGGGACACCAGAAATGGGCTTCACACATTGTACCCATTTTGGAGATCGAACCCGGGTCTTCAGCGTGACGAGCGGACACTTTAACCACTAGACTACCCCACTGCTCCGAAAACAGCAGTAAAAGCTATATAACTGAAAGTAGTTATGACACCAGGTGTTCAGGCAAAGGTCATGACCACCTTTGCTGACTTCAAACGTATGCTCCTTCCAGGGTGCTGTAGATATCATGTACAGACATGGTACCTCATGAACCACAAGATTACAAGAGTCAACAAACTCAGCAATAAAATATCAAAAGTCATTGGGAGATATCTTTGATATTCTAAAATTCTATTTCTTTTCAATTAGTGTTTAACACACACTATCATTTTCAGATCAGATAGGAATCATTATATATGTTCTCTACTTGAACAGAATATCTACCATATCACATTGACTCCTTCAAATTTCAGAATGTAATTATGTTTCTGTCCAGAGATATGACCTCTTATCTTGCAAAATGATGACTTAACCAGTGAAACCAACTACAAGTTTCCAAAAACCTATTTTCCAAACAACCATCTACATCGAGTATCACCATTATTGAATCCCTACAGATTTCATTCTGTCTGGCAAATCCATCAATGTTATCTACAGCCTTAGCACAAACCAGACAACGAAACCACCTGTCATATTGGAATATTCCATGACAGATGAAACCAATTTGAAGTACAAGTTCTGTAAGTTCTGTAAGTATGAAAATTATATTTCAAACTGACACTATCTCAGAACCCACAACAACATATCTAATAACTGGTTAAAAATACACAACTGTCTTTGAATCTTTAATTACATTGGGTAATCAGATGAAATAGTTATAGCATGGAATTATTACTGAAATATAGCAAAAAGATGAATAAATGTTACGACAAAATCATGTTAACAGATGAATTCCATCACAAAGATTTCAGGACATACCTTGGCTTTTTGGTCATGGCTGTCTTCACTGTCCTTGTAATATCCACAACACATGCACTCAGAACTTCACAGTTATTGGGCAGAAGATGCACAGCAATTTGACCCTAAGACTGAGTGACATGTAGGGAGACACAACAATTAATTAATTAGTAATCAATCCAATAATTATCCCCCATGGAATTACAGGGATTTATTCCCCTTTCAGCCGACACCGCTTCCTTCCTGGCTGAGCAGACGACACTAGTAGCAGACGACACCGAGGAGCAGACGCGAGTTGGGATGGTTAGAGGAGAGCATCTCAATATCAATATACAAGTGATGAGGCCGTGGACAGACCCTGTGACAGGTTGTGATTAGGAAATTGCCACAATGGACATCTGCATTAACTGTTTACCAACAGTCCAATTTCATCAATGAAATGTTCAGCTCATAAAAACTGATGTAATTGGCCATCTTTCAAAGAAAATAACAAATTCACTGAACACATAAATATGGAGTAAGTGATTTGAGAAACTGCCAACAGTCCTGGAGAGAGGCTCTTGGAAACAGGGAAATGAATCAGAATGTTTTTCACAAACTACACTGGCGTCAGAGCAACACTGTCATGGATACTGTGAATAATATCTCAAATATACGCACTTTATCACAACGGTCTATACGTTGCCATTTTAAGAACAAATATATACTGGGAATATATACATATTCCCTGAGCGGACAACCAACTGAAATGACACTGCATTGATATGTCCAATTTGATAATTTGCAAGTTTTCAGTTACAGAACCAATCCCTCATGTCCATATATACACTCATCCCAAAATATACTCATGGATTGAGGTAATTGTCCGTCATGTGAGGTAAAATCAGATTACAACATTAACACATTGTTCACTTGTGTTTGAAACTCACGGAATGGGAAAGTATGTACATATCACTTCCTTCCTAGACTTGGTAATGCTGGCAGTGAACTGTCCAATCAGAATCATGATACAGTTTTATCATGTTGCACACTTGTTCAACACAACACTGTGCTTATAGGATATTTTTAAATCACGAAAACTGAACTGACACAGAGTCAAAATGCAGCAGTTTTATGAATCAACTGTGAGTCATTTGAGAACAGGAACATGGACTTATCAGATGCCATTGTCAAACAGTTCCTGTTTCCTTTGTAAACCACTACCTTCAGAAATCCTTTATCATTTCAGTTTCAGCTGAAATGCTTCAGTGATGTTTTCATTTCATTACTGTAATCCTTCTTCCGCACAAGATAAAAGTACTGTGGAAGTAAAATGTTGAAATTGAATATGACACTACTTCAACATTCAGATAATTAAATCTGAATTTTCAACTTTACGATCACAACTTCTTGAAGCACGAATATCGATCAAGATTTAAGGATCAGCAACAAATCTTCCATACAAAACAACTTCTCCCAGACCTTCCACAGACAAAGCACAAACCTTCACAATCTATATCCACCTCCTTTGAATCCAAGAATTCCAATCAATGGGGTAAAATAAATCTCCCAATTTCCCTCCCACTGTCAACTCCTACCACAGCGGAGCAGTGACTGTGAGGCATGGAGGCTAAGTTCCACAGTGCTAATACAGACCATTACAGTCTCAGAGCCCCAAGCCCGGTGCAATATGGAGTTAAACACCCTCAGCTGTCCTTCCACGAAGTACCTCCCTCTCACCATATCAACATCGTAATCTGACACCTTGTCGTGCCGCAGCGGCCACCTTAATCAACACAGGGGTTTAATCAGGCTTCAGGCATTCTTTTAAGGTTTGGGGTGAAAGATAATATACTGTTTATTATTTTGGCATCCAGATCCTGGTTGCATTTTACAGGCCTATTGTGTTTCTGTGCCAAATTTTTAAAAATCTAAATCATGTGCATCTAGAGGTTCCTTTTAAGAAATCCAACCAGATGTTTAAATTTTTTAATAATTTTATATTTTCCTTCCTTTGTCAAAGTATTTCCTTCTGTCAGATACAAACATTTACTGACTAACACTGCATCTAAAAAAAGGAAATACATTCAACATCTGCTTGTCATTTTCCTAATTAGTTAACTGTTATATATTTAGAAACAGAATATATTACTTCTAAAAATTTACATAACCTATCCATACCATAGTATTGTGGCATGTTAATGGTTATAAGTAATCAATTTCACATACAATAACCCTTAACTATATAATAATCAGAACCAATACCACCATTTGTTCAAATCATTGCTATTCAATAACAGCTGTATACCACATCTACCACAGCTACAGACAACGATCGCCTACCACTTTACCTCCACACAGAGATAACAATCCACTGATAATTGCACCACTATAATCAAAGATTAAATCAAAACACTAGCTTCCACATGACTTGTTTTAGTGGCAATGAAAGCATCTCTTTAAATTCAAACTCCGACAGCAAGCCTCCTCTATTGACCAATGTCTTCAGACAATGCTTCAGGAAGACAAAGAGCAGTGGTTTGATGTGCATCATTACATTCAAGAAGCCCTGTCTCTGTGCCCAATAAAATCTCGCAACCATCTAGTCGTGAGGAGGCATGTGTGTTGGAAGAACATGGCCAAATGGAAGCTGCCATTTTGTTTATCTGTCCAAAGAGGCATCTGGTGTTTCGATATGGCCACACATGGTTTTTTTTATGACATGGGGTAATTTTCAAGTGACCTTGTTGCCAGTTTGGTCATAAAATTTAAATCTGGTCTGGCGTTTATGCATTTCTTCCTCAAAATGGAACCTTCTTTTCTGGTTTTGCTGGCTCTGGTTCAGTGGGAGTGTTGGTCATAAACTGTACACCTCAAATCCCATGGCAATAGTGAGTGATATATAGGGCAGTCACTAAATATGTGAACATGATGAACACACTGAATTCATCCAGTTGTCAGTGATTCATTTTATACTTAGGCCAGACGAATTTTATTTCTTGTTTTATGGATCCGCCGGTCGTATTGTTTTAAGAATAAGAAAAAATAAATAAAAATTAATTTTCCCTGCTCAAAAAATAAAATCCTCATGTTCTTATTGGCCAAAAATGTAAACCTACAAAAAAACAACTTTGTTTGATTGTTTTTTGCCCCATATAAACTCCATAAATTGCCAAAATTAAAATACTTTTAGTGTTTAAAAGGAAAATTATTTTGACTAGTGATTTTTATTTTTTTATTTTTCCCTCCTGCCTTTAGGTTTTCTGAGGACAAAAATTCGTAAAACAAGAAATAAAATTGGTCTGGCCTTAGCATCAGAATACGGAAATGCACTTTAACCAATATGAAAATAAAGAAGTGCACATTAACCAATATCAGAATACAGAACAGTGCCAAAAACCATAGCTCCATAAACCCAAAACAGTACATGTTGTAGATCACTGAAGTACATTTTAGTTCTAGTGTTGATTACGAATTCATATTACAGATTTACACCACCTACATCACTTACTATGCTTGTTTACGTGTGACAGTCAGGAAGGCATACAACGATGTGACAGTTTCAATAGAGAAAATGAAGGAAATCTTCCATGTTCGTAGATATTTAGACAAAAGAGTAATGCTTGAATTTACTCTGTTTTAGCAAGCATGCAATTAGCCAGTCTTAATTAGTGCACTTTGGAATAGACTTATATCAGTTTTCAATTCTGTATTCTTATTTAGGTTTGGGTACGGTTCGGTGGTACAGCCCTAATATTGTACGTCCTATAAAAATATATTCTGCGACTTTTCTACATCAGAATATCATTAGAATTGTTTCTAGGCACCAAATGTGAAAAAAAATAAATATTTTGTTTAAAATATGAAGACAAGTAGATACAATGTTATTCTAGCAGAAAGTTCTGTTATAAGAAATCGCATTCATGCAGTACACACTTGGAAATTATAAACACCATAACGCCTCTTAAATATCCTGGTACGTAAATCAGCGTGATGTGTTTCCCATATGTGTCAAGCCATTTTCCTAGTGGTCATGCTTTCTGAACTTCTGAGAAATAAATTCAACACACTGGATCCGGGTGTGCCAGAATCAGGGTCTGAAATGTTCATCAGTTCTGCTTCATTTCCACAAAATCATGACAAGACACATCAATTAACTTTAACAAATTTATTTTCCCATCATTTTGAATAGTAAGCTGCTGATTATACAAAGTGAGGGAAATATCAGATGTGTGGTGGTCGGTGTAAGGAGAAAAACAACGCCTCACTCGTGATAATTCACTGAAGGTAGCTTAATTTCCTGAACAACTAGGTTAAACACCCCACGTGTACAGGCAAAAAACATTCACCACTTCCTGTTTGCTTGAGAGTTCAACCAGTCAGTCAACCAACCAGCTTCAATCCAGCCTACCTACTAAAATCAATTCATCTATCCAACAGAATCCATCAATCCTTACCATGCATCAGTCCTTACAACAAGCATCCATCCATCATTCGTTACAACCAGCATCCATCCATCAACCAGCATCCATCCATCATTCCTTACAACCAGCATCCATACAACCAGCATCCATCCATCAATCAAGTTACAACCAGCATCCATCCATCCATCCATCAATTACAACCAGGATCCATCAATCATTCTTACAACCAGCATCCATCCATCATTCATTACAACCAGGATCCATCCAATTTCCTTACAACCAGCATCCATCCATCATTCATTTACAACCAGCATCCATCAATCCTTACAACCAGCATCCATCCATCATTCATTACAACCAGGATCCATCAAAACCAGCATCCATCCATCATTCATTACAACCAGGATCCATCAATCCTTACAACCAGCATCCATCCATCATTCATTTCAGGATCCATCAACAATCCAGCACAACCATCCATCCATTCATTATTCATTACAATCAGGATCCATCAATCCTTACAACCAGCATCCATCCATCATCCTTACAACCAGGATCCATCAATCCTTACAACCAGCATCCATCCATCATTCATTACAACCAGGATCCATCCATCATTCATTACAACCAGCATCCATCCATCATTCATTACAACCAGGATCCATCAATCATTACAACCAGCATCCATCCATTACAACCAGATCCATCCATCATTCATCAATCAGGATCCATTCTTACAACCAGCATCCATCATCAGTCATTACAACCAGCATCCATCCATCAGTCCTTACAACCAGCATCCATCCATTCTTACCATTCATCAGTCCAAACAACCAGAATCCATCAATCCTTATAACCATCCTTCATCAATCATTACCATCCATCCATTCTAACCAGCATTCATTATGAGTGGAAACAGATTCCAATGGGCTTTAAATGCAAAACAGTAATGGAAATTACATAAGTGGATCACTGAAAACAAGAGTTGACACTGGGTGTTATAATAACAATTGAGAACTGAGCCGAAATCACAAATAACCTCCAAACAGCAACAGTATGAGTTGAGACCCAACAAAACATGTCGCCTCCTTCTCCCAAACCATGAATTCTGTTAACATCAAAGGTTTGTGTAGGAGGAAAGCCTTCAGTGGCACTGACGCTACCTCAGAGAAACCGACAAGCATGCGAGTATATAGAAATAATGTCCAATTCAATTCAAGACCTGTAGGCCAAAGCCAATAGGACAACACACGGCATCAGCGTGGCTATGGCACTGGCAAACCTGGAGCCAGTTTCAGGATGAAATGGAACCAGAACTGTAAATTTTGTTCTCATATTTGAAAACATAGTTTAAAAAAATATATAACATTCTTAAGGAGCCCAGAACAAATATTGCAGAGGTTGGGGTTGACCAATGCTTAGTCTCTGAATATATATAATTTTGATAGCAACAAACAATGCCTTTCGAATTGAAAAGGAGCCCCAGTGAGATGGGAGATCCTGAACCTGAGGATATCTAGACTTGCTTCATTTACGGCTTTAGCACTGCAGGGAGGGCTAGGCAGTAGGTAAAATAATGTAGTTTGGTAACTGTGAGACAGTCTGTCAGACAATTAGGAGATAAACATCATGTGTTGGCCAATTTCTGGGTGTTGTTGAGCATTTGAAGCACGGAAGTTCATTTGGAACCGACTGCGTCATATTCCCATGCTTCAAATACTCAAGAACACCCGGAAATTGGCCAACACATGATGTTTATCGACATTGAACACAAAAGTAAACCAAATGGTCCACACACATTTTTGTGTCTGCACTCATTGACATGGGTATAGCAGTGAAATGTCATCAACCAGCCGTTTCAGCTGTCGCTCATGGTAGCATTAGGAACTGCTCATTTGAGACGTCATTCGGACTTTACATCAAAATATGATTTGAATGACATCATCACAGCTGACGACGCAACAATACAATGGTGTGAGCGATGTTAGTATGTATTAATACGCAACGATTTCCGGGAATCGAATACCATTTGATCATGTTTTTCAACCAATCAGATTAAAGAACACAGTGACTTTTGGTATACATTGGGCAATCAAGACCTTGCAAATGATTCTAGACTTAGGTTGGACACCCTTTCAGTTTATTCCCTACAGCCTGGGAGATGGGCTTGAACTAGGACATACAAAGGATGCATAAGAAATTCTGGCATCCTAAACGTCTGCGTCACATGATGCCTCCAGTGTACATAGAGTCTATTTTTTACAGTATACATATACATCAAACAAAAGTGCTTCCTATGAACGGGATTCGTTTGATACTGTGGTTACCATTAGCAACATACTTCACACAAAATAATCATCACCTCTCTCAGCTCAAAACTACGTGGAATGGTCAATCACAGATACTCATTTGGCACTACCAGCCCCTACCATGGATGACATAACCTCATCCAAATAAAAAATAACATTCTTTTCAACTTTTCATGATGAAATGCTGAAGGGTAATAATGCTCATACTGGGCCATGCCTCGCCAACACTGGCCCCTACTCCGTACACGTGTTGAAAATCCAAAATGGCCACTCACACAATGGGTCCAGATAATGCCAGGATGCAGGTATTGATCTCAGCAGTGCTAATAACTTGGAATCTTGGCCTCCTTGTCTTTGTTCGACACATCGGCGCGACACCCTACTGAGTGATGGCTTGTCCAAGTCAGCAATTTCAACTCTGGTCACAAGCTGACATGCAATGCAAATTACGATACTGTGTATCAAGCAGTGTTTATAACAAGCGGCCATTTGCATGTTTGGGAGCAAAAAACCAAAGTCAAATTGAACGCATCTCTGGGAAGGAGAATTTCAGAAACATGTTGTCTAAAGTAAAAGCTTACAAACTGTGCTGACATAAAATCAAGATTTGTACAGATAACCTTCAACAAAGCGCTTTGAGCATGCATGTAGCTGGGATGCACTACAGCGCCATATAAATACCCATTTAATAATAATAATAATAATAATAACAATATGAGTAAATGATATATACATGGTTATTTGATACACAACTCCAAAGAAATTAAGAACACATTATTCTTTCTTATAACTATCGATAATGTGTCAAAGCATTGCAGATTTACTACATTACTGTAAAGGAATCAAGTGTTGATTATTTTAGTATTCGTTTGAAACTTCTTTTGAAGAGTAGAAATGGGTACTGGCCTTACGATCCTAGCGCAAATAATTCTGTTTGTTTTGCAATCTGTATAATTTATTTCAATTATCATCATGTACTGTGATATCTAATACCATACACTGCAGATGTTTTTTTATCAGAAATTTGTGATGACTCTTAATAAATATAACCCATATTTTGAACATAAATAGTTTCACTTTTGTAAATCACATCAATCAGATCCTACTTTTGAATTTCATAACTTCAGTTAAATTCGTTACTAATGTCAACTTTGCCCGCAAGATGAAACATGTATGAAAAACACAACATACCAGGATTTATAAGATATATTTTAATATGTATTTATTAATATTTGAAATTGTAGTATATTGGTAACAGTGCATCTGCATTGAGTACCATGAATTACAGCATATAACCAAATATTTTGAAAACACAACCTAAACTAACCTCTTTTTCAAATGATATAACATTTGCATATATTTGATATAACTTTGCGCTGTTCCGTTCAAGCTCCAGTAAAACACGGAAAAGTCAACCTTATGATGTTTCTCATCCTCGTCTCATATGTTGCCATTAACCGCAAAATTTGTCCGCAAAGACCCATAAAAAAACTATTGACCAGAGGCTACGTGTCACAGATGCAGGTGATGTCCTTAAGACGCCGGTCTCGTAAAGTGACCCTCGTATGATGACTGATGTTGGACAACAACAGGAAGAGAAAGACAGTAACAAGCTCTACATGGAGCTCCATTGTAATGCAGCCCGTAGTCTCGGGGCGGAAGTCAAGCCAAACTGCTTCCTGTGTGCGACTGAGCACGCTCAAAACATGGTGATAGATTGCTATGGTACGGAACAATGCTTCTGACACGGAAATAATGATACAATTATGTGGTAATGCCCTTCCAAAGAAACGCAGGAAACCCTGTGCATGTATGAGTTCTTGATAACATCGTAACCCGAGTGAAAAAATAAAGCAGGATAATATTTTACTTTGGCTCATATTTGCATCCTTTCCACACACGCCCATTCACTATCATCATTTAATGTAAAACAGACATGGAAGAGGACAAAAAGGTTCAGATACGTGCATTCATTCTGGACTGAATACCTGAAATTTTATCCAGAAGAACATCGCAAAATACAAAACAAAGCATTTGTTTTGTTCTTGATGCTAAGAACTTTTGTAAGTTTTGTATGATTAGGAAATGCAATTAGCAATAATGGATTAATTTCAAGCCATGTGCCACACAGATCACAGACCATTAAGTACTCTCAAGAAGAGTGAGTGAGTATGATTTTACGCCGCTTTTAGCAATATTCCAGCAATATCACGGTGGGGGACACCAGAAATGGGCTTCACACATTGTACCCATGTAGGGAATCGAACCCGGGTCTTCGGTGTGATGAGTGAACGCCTTAACTTCTAGGCTACCCCACCACCCCTTACTCTCAAGAAATGGATGACTAATGATGATCCAATAAACATTTGAGTGAGTGAGTGTGTGTGTGCATGAGTGAGTGAGTGTGTGAGTGATGCTTATTATTTGATGTTAATGAGATGAAGACCGAAGAGACTAAATCAGTTTTTATACAATATTCTGTAGATAATGACCCAATACACATTTAAATGAGTGAGTGAGTGAGTCTTATTATTAAATGTTAATGAGATGTAGACCGAAGCGATTAAATCATTATCAACACAATATTCACCAATCATCAACATATGGCACATCAGTCAAGACAACCAGTGGTTGATAACATGAGCAAACACCCATCACGATACAATGACATACTGTAACCATTTAGTTGTCAACCTAGTTACAACATACATGGGGTTACACTGAATCTACACGGAAATCCACCAAGCAAATCCAAACAAATATTTAATCAAGTATTTTATATAATGGCAAAAAAATAACTAGCCCAGGGTTTTACCTCGAATCACAAACAAGCAGGGACCTCATTTTATTAGTTTTAGGTGCCATTACAGGCAATATGAGGGTCCTGGGAAGTAACAGTGTAGAGAAGTGTACGTTTTAACCATTTCTTTAGAGCCTCGAATGAATCATTGATCATGTGGACTGATGGATGAAATGATGCATGTAACTGCTCTGAAAGAAACAACCAAACACTTGGCAGTGACATAGATGTGTTGTCAATACAGTGAATAATATTGTGTCCTGGATGCAGTGAAATTTTTTTTCTGCGTCCATTTTCTACATTTGTGCGTATTGGATGCACATTTGCGCGTAAAACCCTGCTAACAACAAGAAATATGTACTTGGCATCAGCAAATATGATTGATTCAGTTCTTGAAATCTGAGAGCTTAGTAACCAAAGACTAAAATTAATATTGCCAATGAAATCAATCCCGAGTATCTCATCAGAAACAGGGGAGGCCATTAAAAACCAACCACAGGTGATTATCAGTTCCAATTTCAAAATGTCATTAGATTAACAGATACTTTCAAATTAGTTCTATGCCCCGCAGAAAACTAATCTCACCAATACATCTCAAAATAGCATATCGCATCTACTTTCACATGCTTATAATCTATATATAAACAGCCTCCCACACACAATCTCCTTCATGTAAGCCAGATTGTAGCACGAGGTATGCTGTCAAAAATTGTCTCCAAAGCCCCAGAGAGCATAGAAGACTGCCTGAGATTTCCAATGTAGTTTTGGGCTGGAGAATGTCAAGGCAGTTCAGATCCTAATTCATAGATTATGTAAATAATGAGGACAATTTGTGCCCTTATCTAGGCTTGCTGATTATAGGGGCGGTTGGGCTAAAGCATAACCTAGTGGTTAAAGCATTAACACAATATGCTAAAGACCCAGGTTTGATTCCCGGGTATATAGGTATAATGTGTGAAGCCCATTACTGGTGTCCCCTACGTGATATTGCTGGAATATTGCTAAAAGCAGCATAAAACTCACTCACTCACTTGATGATTATAAGCACCAAATTACTGTACATCCATGGACTTAATAATTAGCAGAGCCTTGGAGCAAGGCTAGATGGACATCAACAAGGGTTGTTTTAAGGTGAAATCTGCAGTTTTCTTTCTATATCACTCCTGGTGTATATAACCCATGTTGTCAGCAAACCAGCAGTCACCAGCATGAGGAACAACTCACCAGGGAAAGGATACATTCAGCCAACAACAAAATAAATCGCAAGTGCTGTAAAGTGAAACGCTGACATAAAAATGATGAGGGAGGTATTGATTTCCGAGTGATGACTTAACACACAAGATGGTGGTGACATATTTGTGACGTTACTTCCACAGAAATGCCTGCACACATACGTGGAAGTAAGTAGATGAAATTGTAGACATTAAAAAGCAAATCTACGATAAAAACATCTAATTTGTTTGTTGTTTAATGTCGCACTCAGCAATATTCCAGCTATATGGCGGCGATCTGTAAATAATAAAGTCTGGATCTGACAATCTGTCAATAATAAAGTCTGGACCTGACAATCCAGTGATCAACAACATGAGCATCAATCTCAGAATTTGGGATACGATGACATGTGTCAACCAAGAAGGCGAGCCTGACCACCTGGTCCCGATAGTCGCCCCTTACGACAAGGTAGTGATCAAAAACATAATAACTAGAATATATGTAATAGTGAGTGAGTGAATTTAGTTTTACGCCTCACTCTGCAATATTCCAGCTATATGGCGGCGGTCTGTAATTAATCGAGTCTGGACTAGACAATCCAGGGATCAACAGCATGAGCATCGATCAACGCAATCATGATACGATGACATGTGTCAACCCAATCAGCAAGCCTGACCACCCGATCCCGTTAGTTTCCTTTTACGACAAGCAGAATATATGTAATAAATGGGGAAACAACCAAATATGGCCCAAACATGGCCGAGATGACAATACCTTCCCAGTACTCTTTGGAGGGCAAGTAATCTAGAGCTACAACGTCAAAGCCTATCAAAGTCTTCCTTTCATACTAAATCACAAGTGCCTAATGACTCCACCATAAGTCCCGATGTCTGACGTTACTATGAATGTCAAGAACTTCAGCTTGCGTACATTAACTAAGAATGCATAAACTACATGCAATGAAAGACAAAATGGTACTCACATGGACTGAACTTGAATCATGACTAAAGTTCTATACAAAATCAAACATTCAACGCATGATGTAACAAAATACTACCTTCCCAAAACTGTTGATTTAAATCAGTAAAATTAGCAGCACTTGGCGACCAAGTTGCGCCAAGAGGCCACTTAGCAGTTTTTGTAAGTAGCACATGTTGAGTTATAATAAACTACAGCAATAACAATGTCCTGTAATGTATATACATCGAGGGGGAGGCAGCGGGGGAGGGTTGTACCGTGTCAAGTGGGATATTCCTGCAGGAGAACGTCCCCACTGCACCAACTAGGGAGACCATGTTACAACTCGGTACCAATGACTGTTATTAAAACATTAATTACATCAACTTAATTTTTTCCCATATTCATACTTCATCATATATTGTTGAGCATTCACATAGCTTGCAGAGTTATGTCCCTTAGTCAAATCAGGATCTGCCAATCAAGGCTGAAAGACAAAAATTCTCTGATTACAATCCTAGGTTTGTCAGTACTATATTTATTGTTTAGCCAACATTCCAAACATCTACAACTTGCTTCTGTCCAAGTTAAGATGGACCGTCTCCATGGTGTAGTAGATACAGTGTCTGCTAAGAGAGCTGAAAGACGGGTTTACTCCCTGGCTGCATTACACCATAAATCATTATAATAATTTAATGTCAGTATGCCTGGCACTTAGCATTAAGGGGTTAAATGAAGACAGTCATAGTTGAAAGAGCTGGATTAATCTTCCTCATCTCAAGACATCACCATCATCTCATAAGCCACCCTACCCGTGAAGGTCCGGGTTAGAATATTGATCTTCAGTTACCCATGCATGTCATAAGAGGCAACTAACGGGATCGGGTGGTCAAGCTCGCTGACTTGGTTGACACATGTCATCGGTCCCAAATTGCGCAGATCGATGCTCATGCTGTTGATCACTGGATTGTCTGGTCCAGACTCAATTATTTACAGACCACCGCCATATAGCTGGAATATTGCGAGTGTGGCGTGAAACTAATCTCACTCCTCATAAGCCACCCCATCCATCAGGATAACATTGATGATTGCTCATAATATCAATCACTGATGTTGTCTGATCCAGATTTGAACATCTACACAGAGCCATGTTAAGGCTGGAACATATGCCAGGGTCAGCATGAAACAACCGACTTGCATGAACATCACACCAATAGTGATATAATGTTGACATTACAAGATTTCCAATTAAAATATAATCATACAAAATTTTTAATAAAAACTGGAATAAAAAATAACCAAAATTTAAAATAGATATAAAGCATGTAAAGTTATATAAAAATTACAAATGCCAAAGGAAAGTTTAAGAGTTTCAAGTGCTGGCTCTTATGCCCATATAAGGTCAAAAAGATCAAGTATGTTAAGGAACTAGAATTTCAAAATACATGCAATTATGTGCCAGAAACCTGACCCCTCTTCATATTCAATCAAAACTTCAAAGACCGCACATATAAATAATTGATAAGATATCATTTTCGACACAATACTACCAGTAAAGTACCCCTGAAGTAGCAAGAACCATTAATATAGATTCCCGGTTGGCAGTTATTTTCGTGTGTAATACTATCCAATCATAAGAGCCAATATGGGTCAAAAACATTCAACATAAAAGCTAAATTCAAACTAATGTTCTGTTATGCACTGGCATATCATTGAAGAAATTCCAATGTGTTGCTACAAAATTCCAGATCAAATTCATATATATAAATTCAAATTGATTAAGAAATCAATCCCTCGTCCAGATATATTTTTGGTTGGTATTTTTATCATAATGCACATGATATCATATTTCTTGACTGAAGTTGATCTTATAGTTTTATTTCCATCAGATAATGTTATATTATTGTGTTTCAAGGAAAAAGGTCCTTATAGTTAGAAATGTCTACCAATGATGAACGCGGAGTGGAAATAAATAAGACAAGACGCTTTTTATAACAAGTATTCTCATGAATCTCAAAGGAAATGGGACTCTTCTTGCCAATGCTACGTTGGAGTCTTTGCGCAGATTTTTGGTCCTCCATGATGTTCATAAAAGCGGAGTCGCCGGGCGCTTTTCTGCCGATGAATTAGAGGCAATCTAACTCTGCAGAAGTCACAGTCGCTGACACCGGCCGCTCTTCTGCCGTGGTCGGGGATGATTATCGGCTGATCATCGAGAGGCCTTACTCTGCTGCTGGAACGATCTCGGCTGAGAAAGTTCTTGTCTTAAGTAGATTTCCCTTTGAAGTCTGGCTGCCCTGAGTGTCCTCAACTGAGGAAGGCCCCTTAGATATCTGACGGGACTCTCTGCCATGTTTTGCCCTCTTGTTTGCTGATGTTTTGCCCTTGTTTGCGTTGATCTATCTGCAGCACGTCTTAAGACGCATAAAGATGATATTTATTAAATGCAGAATGAGATAAATTAATGCAGTAACTGCAACGCGGAATTAAACGCGCACCATGTAGAACAACTAGGGCATATTACATGTGGATCGGAGGCAGAAAACGTAATCTACAAATCGCACAGATTTTCATGAACGTAAAGCTAGCTGAACAATCACGTAATACACGTGAATAAACAGTAGAAATAATGATAATTAATCAATACAAATAGTAAAGGATACTAGCTATACCTCTATAGTAACCTATGAGAGGTAAAACTAAGAGATTATCAAAGGATATGTGTGTAAGGAGACACAAGGCGCTCTCACATCCTGCTCACTGGGCGAAGAAGGAGAGAGTGGAGCACATGGCCAGAGGGTGGCGACACCTTTTCCCGCCAGGGGAGACAAAGGGGAGCAACTCGTGGTGAGTACCAATTAGTGATTTTATTTTGAAGGGAGCTTCAAATAAGGAGATACAAGTGTTCCACTATGTTCGCAAGAAGAAGAAGACAAGCAAAAGAGCATGAGTCAGGATAAGGAAAAATAAAGCTAAATTCAAACCAATGTTCTGTTATGCACTGGCATATGATTTAAGAAATTGCAATTGTTGCTACAAAATTCCAGATCAAATTCATATATATAAATTCAAATTTATTAAGAAATCAATCCCTCGTCCAGATATATTTTAGTTGGTATTTTTATCATAATGCACATGATATCATATTTCTTTACTGAAGTTGTTTATTTCCATCAGATAATGTTATATTATTGTGTTTCAAGGAAAAAGGTCCTTATAGTTAGAAATGTCTACCAATAAAATAAATAAGACAAGACGCTTTTATAACAAGTATTCTCATGAATCTCAGAACATGCTATAGTCCGTTTGGCTCAAAAGCGGACCGATGAATTGCAATCTAACCGAAAACTAATAAACATAAAATACTCAATGAAACGCTGATCATAATCAAAACATCATACCCACTCTGTGCGGTTTTTGCAGAATTTTTGTCCTAAAAATAATAAAGTTGTTTAACAAACTATCATTAAAATATTGACACAGTTCACTGTTTGTTACGAGGGAGGAGCCAGGTGTTCGAGAAGCGGTGGGCACACGTTCACAGACAAAGTTATTTATTCATTAACCTGTACTGTGCCGTCTCCATCCGTTCTCGAACACCTGGCAGAGAAAGGGACAGCCAGGTGTTCGAGAAGCACGTTCACAAAGTTTTTTATTCATTAACTTGTGCTGTTCCGTCTCCATCCGTTCTCGAACACCTGGCTGTCCCTTTCTCTGCACTCCTCCCTCGTAACAAATAGTGAACTGTGTCAATATTTTAAATGATAGATTGTTAAACAACTTTTTTATTTTTAGGACAAAAATTCTGCAAAAACCTCACAGAGTGGGTATGATGTTTTGATTATGATCAGCGTTTCATTGAGTATTTTATGTTTATTAGTTTTCGAGTTAGATTGCAATTCATCGGTCCGCTTTTGAGCCAAACGGACTATAGCCTGTACCTACGGCAATCATTGTTACCACTGATGGTAGGAATGAATGTTGACACTTCTCAGGACCTAGACTAACACTTTTTTTTCTGAATATACAAGAATTTCATAGTAACCAATAATGCCATTTAAATTCAAAAGGAGATAGGTGAATCAGAATCTGAGGAAATCGAGACTTGCTCTTTTACTGCTTTTGCATTGCTCATGAGGAATATTTAGGGCATCAAAACGACAGCAAATAAAAGTTTGAACCTAAAATATATGATCATAAATAGAGCTAATCTGGTATTCACACCCATGACCAGTGGATCCAAAGAAGACAGCTCATCTTTTTCAGCCATTTCCATCAATACATTAATTCAAACTTCTACACTTTTAGGGGCGGTGGGGTAGCCTAGTGGTTTAAGCATTTGCTTATCATGCCAAAGACCGGGTTTGATTCCCCACATGGGTACAATATGTGAATCCCATTTCTGGTGTCCCCTGCCGTGATATTGCAGGAATATTGCTAAACTAA
This sequence comes from Haliotis rubra, assembly GCF_003918875.1. Taxonomy (NCBI): domain Eukaryota; kingdom Metazoa; phylum Mollusca; class Gastropoda; order Lepetellida; family Haliotidae; genus Haliotis; species Haliotis rubra. Next base: position 1,436,293 of record NW_025767357.1, on the reverse strand, counting down.
ACTAAACTAACTCACTCACTCACTCTGCACTTCCTGGAATATGTTTTGAGCATGTACCAACAGGCATCACATCAATGCATGAAGCCTACTGACAGTACTTCTGACAGATGATCTCATTTACATATTTATCCAATGGTGATATTAATATCCTCAGATTGTTTGTCAATAACACTATTCTCTTTACACAATAATATCTCTATTACATGTCCAGTACATACATAAGAAAGCATCTCCACCTTGACCTTTGGAGTCCATTCTGTCTGGATTTGTCTTTTTCGTCAAGAATGCAATACATTTGCTTTGAAGTTCACAATCACGCCAAAGCATCTTATTGTCTATAGAGAGGCTCATAAATCAGCAGGTTTGTCCCAGCTGGTCCCAGCAGATAGTGCTGGTAGGGAGATCAATGCTTGACACTTCAATTATTGTAAACAGCTCCTGACATAGATCACCATCATAACACAACGGACAACAGCAACTGGAGAACAAAATTAATTGAAATAAAAGTATCCATTTACAATTATCCTTGTCCCCAAGTCCCTGAAATGTATCCATTAGCAATGATCCTTGTCTTTCAGTTCCTGAAAAACTGTTTTTCCTATTTCTAATCTTTTTGTTTTCCTTCAGATATTTCCTTTGACATTTTTGTGGCGTCTAGATGTAAAACAAAAACATACTTCATTCCTGAAAAAACACACACATAAAAACACCTTCCCTCATGTTCACAAGAAAACTGTCCTTCGAAAATCTTGTAAAAAATGTGGATTAGGAAAATGTTTTGTTCCAGAAGAAGAACATATGTCTTGAAGCAGTGACATGGGAAGTATTGTCTCAAACATAAAACCCAACAAATAATTAACTGGTCGCCCCTTGTCCTTGATCATTTTTTTTTTTTTTCAACAATAATTTGAATTTGTTCTTTTCTGAATTCTTTTATACATTGAAACATTTAAAGTTTCTGGTCTATCCAGAATAATGATAAAAGAAATGCACAGACTGATGCTGAATGGTATTTTCTTTACAAGCTGTATCCCGTGTACGCTGAACGTGGAAGGAAAGCATCAAGTAACACTGATCATTGCCAATTCCATCTCTAGTACAATTCATAAAATGGCATTGGGATAAAACGTCAAGATTTGGGTCTAATCTAGGATTTGAACCCAGAACCATTGCTTTCAGGTGAGTTAGACTACTGAGCCACCCACAGAGCGGTGAGTACAGGATAATACATGGTCAGGGCTAGGAAAACACTGTTGATACAATGCCAGGGCCCCAGATAATATTTCAACATCAGGAGTACGTACTCCTTATTTTTTCAATATAGGAGTACTGGATAAACTTAAGAGTACATTTTGAGTACTGAATGGAATATAATGGCGTATCAGTAATCCTGTCTTTCGTTTCATATATGCACCACAACATTACTAGTCTTGTGTAAACAGGTCAATAAACAATAAACAACACTCTTTCAGATAAATACGTCTGTAAATGATTCCAAGACCGTATAGCATTGCTGCGGTGCGTATGAGCTACGTTTTCTCAAGTATTTCCTACCGTATCGTGCATATTTTTCATCCGTACATACGCCCGATTACGGCCCTTATCTGGAGCCCTGCAATGCACTGTTTGGTCATAATGAAGACCAGTTTAAAGTTGATGAACTTCAGCAATTGGTGAATGTATAGCATTTATAAACATCCCGGTGTTTCATTGACATGAAAATGAGTGACTGAGTGTGTGAATTTAGTTTTACGCCGCACTCAGCAATGTTCCAGCTATATGGCGGCGGTCTGTAAATAATCGAGTCTGGACCAGACAATCCAGTGATCAACAGCATGAGCATCGATCTGCACAATTGGGAACCGATGACATGTGTCAATCAAGCCAGCGAGCCTGACCACCCAATCCCATTAGTTGCCTCTTACGACAAGCATGGGTTACTGAAGGTTTATTCTAACCCGGACCTTCACGGGTAACAGAAAATGAACTGAAACAGTCATTCAAACATTTGCAAGGAAAAGACCCCAAGATGTCACATGCCTTATTTCTGACAAGTTTCAGATGTTACGTAAGAGGCATCAATTTGCTTCAATTAGATCCTAAACTGGCCAATTTCTCAACCAATTATAACATCCTTGACAGAAAGAACCACGGTATCAGAACATGATAATATTCAATTTTCCTACAATCATGACGAATGGACTGAGACTCTCCTTGTTCAACCCATTCAACAATATCATGATTCGAAAGCATTTATTTTGCAATTACTAGATCAGTCATGAATTCTAAATACGCACTTATCACAGTGTCCACATTATATTTAGGAAACTCTGAAGCCAGTCGCAGCTACCAGATGCTCTTAAATGTCTTGAGCTATTCACAAACCTAATATAAATGGGTCTGACAGCTATTTTTAGTTTCCCGAAATTGTCCAATCAATAATGGCGGATGACTTTTCGGCTGGTGGACTTGACTACAGACAAGCACAGAATACAGAACCAGAAGTCAGTCTAGACTCTGACCGTCAAACCTCGGCCATTATTACTGTCATAAAGGCTTATCTAACTCTTCCATGGAGGCACTTTGATGGGACTGTACATTTGAAAAGACTATTGTCAGGATGGAATCTCCCAAGACTGAACTTACACATCTTCAAGGAAAGGTTATACCTTTGTTATGGGGAGGCTTTATCTGTATCGAATATACGATTAAATTGAAACTGATCATTTCATTGGATGGACTGACTGACTGAGTTTGGTTTTACGCCGCTTTTAGCAATATATACCAGCAACATCACGGCGGGGGACACCAGAAATGGGCTTCAGACATTGTGCCCATGTGGGGAAATGGGCTTCACACACCATGTGCCCATGGATGGATGTACATTTGAACTTGTAATGAACTGGCACTTATAACAAACTGATTATTTCATTGGATGGATGTACATAAACTGCTTTATAACGAAGGTACTTGTAATGAACTGACGCTTATAACAAACTGATCATTTCATTGGATGGATGTACATAAACTACTTTATAATGAAGGTACTTGTAATGAACTGACGCTTATAACAAACTGATTATTTCATCCTGACCACTTGCTTATGACCAGTGTAGGTCGTTGACCGATAGAGAATCCTCGCAATTTCATATGTAGGGATTCATTGTTTGTTCTATTTAATTAAAATGCTTCGTCTGTTAATAAGTAGCTTGGTAATCACAATGTGTATGAAAGCATAGGACAAGAGGTCATACAATGATTATATCTTCCAACTGAAGCAAAACCATGAGGAATAGATAGCTTATACATTCACTACAACTATCATAGCATCCACTTGAAGCAAGGAGTATGAAGGTCACGTGAATATTTTTAATGCTGCTAGACACAAACAAAGTTTTGTTCTTGTTCATAGTTTGCTCACTAACTTTGGGAATAAAACACAGGTCTGAAGCAAGTCAAAATAACACATTAACCACTTGACTACCCACTTACCTGTTCTATTCCCCCAAATCCTTAATTTTGGCATATACATTAAAAAATTAATTAAATAAAAATTTAAAATGAGATAATATTAGAATAAATTTTGATTGATATGTATATTTTGTTTCTTTGAGAGGCATTTTAGAAGTTGTAAAGATGAAGGAAAACCAAGTTGTATGGATAGCCAACTTCTTTATTGAACTGATAACCCTAAGATAATGTCCCACTTATTGCAATAAAGAACTTGACTATCCATAGAACTTGGCTTAAATTCATGTATATTTTTGACAATTTCAAACTCCAGTCCTGCTCAGTCATTATCCAAAGTTGCATGCCACTTGTGGTGAGTCGCTGGTATATACGATCCTTGGTCTGACTACAGTATACACCGCTTGATGGTATCAACACAGCAGAAAATGTTTGACCTGTGAATGTGTAGCATGTCTCCCTTATCAAACTTCTGTATGATATAACAGACTCAACATTGTTCAACACACCTCTCTCTCACCTCATTTATCAAATCTCTCGTATCTCTGAACCAACTCACTGCATTACAATCTTTTACATACAAATGTTATCATCTTCACAATGTAGTTTGTGCGGCCACAATATTTGACAATCACAACCTTGTAAAGGAATAAGCTCATTTGGTATAACACCATTATGAGCAGTATTTGAGTTGGTTAAAGGTCCATCAAGTTCATCTGCAAGGATAGCGCCAAGTGGTGCTAGATCTAGATATTTACCACTTGGTGAGACCTATGAGCAGATGTACGGAGCTGACAAACCAAGTGAGTGAGTGAGTGAGTTTAGTTTTACGCCGCACTCAGCAATATCCCAGCTATATGACGGCGGTCTGTAAATAATCGAGTCTGGACCAGACAATCCAGTGATCAACAGCATGAGCATCGATCTGCGTAATTGGGAACCGATGACATGTGTCAACCAAGTCAGCGAAACTGACCACCCGATCCCGTTAGTCGCCTCTTACGACAAGCATAGTCGCCTTTTATGGCAAGCACATGGGTTGCTGAAGACCTATTCTACCCCGGATCTTCACGGGTCTGGCAAACCAAGAATCATAATAATGGTTAATCTGTGAATTGAACCCATGATCACTGGATTCTGACAACTCCTCAATTGCAGCACCTTAATTAATACACAATGGCATTTAGTAAGTGGTCAAATGTTACAAATGTTATAGCTGAGATTACACTTTCTCAGTAAAGCACCGATTCTAATACTTTTGTTGTCCCACCCAGATTCGAACCCACACTCTCAGAGTCATCAGCTTCAGCTTCCATGGAGGCTGAGTGGGTTAGATGGCTGACTTAGTGTGCTGGCGATTATGTGCCTGACTTTGATAATGTGGGTTCGATTCCTGAATGGGACTCAACCCAACAAAAGTATTAGAATCTGTATTTTGCGGAGAAAGTGTAATGCCAACTATATATTATGTGAGCACCTTAATGGCTTGTCTTCTTGTTCCCAAGAAATCAATGATAAAAACCTGGCTTAAAATGAAAAATACATACCTACTCTCAGACAATCATGTATGATAACAAAAACAGGAACAAATTACATATGCCGAATATCCACCAACATGAACACCAGATGTCACAGCAAGTGTACAGGTGTTACCTTCAGTAGGGAATAATAATATTTATCAACCAGTCATTGTCATGTCATAACCTACAAATCAACATGATATATATGCAAATGGACTTTATAGCGTTAACCATCTATAACAGACGTACAACACTTCAACCCAGATTTTTATTACAGATCTCACAATGAACGTTTTTTACCAGTCTCATTAGTTTGTTTTGTTAAAGCTACTGTATCATTAAACAAATATTATTAAGTTATTTCGCCCACATGAATGATTAGCACAATTTCTTTAAACAGGAAACCAAACAACAAACAGAATCACACAAAATCCAAGTCTGTTTCCTTCTGTATTTGAAGACTGTTGCCGTAGCATGATGAATCTGGCTGCAGTTGACCAACATTCGCCTTGATTTAGCTGAGGGGTAAAACCTTATTAACACTGTGTGACGCACGGCTTCACTGTGTGGGTTGACTCTGAATAGGGAGAATGAATTCGGAGGCTATCGGTAGAGATTTGCCTGATCTCCACCTCACATCGAGAAGGCTCCAGCCACATTCCCTCGGGTTAAAACAGGCATGTTGAAACCACAAGGAGATGTTGAGGATGCTGCAGTAACTCCACTTGTACCTTCTGTCCTTCGTCAAAGACTGCGTTCATGTTGTACTTTGGGGTAAAAAGGCTTGTATTAATGGCATCCCCTTTAACGTACAAGATCAGAGGGTTTTTTAAAGGTGTGAAGTGTGAAGCCATTTCTATTGTTGGCTGATGCGATATTGATGAATAAACAAATGGAGCAAAATCCAACTCACTCACTCACTCAACCAAATAGGAGGCGATGACATTTTGATGTTTTGGTAGCTTTAAATGTCTAAGATTGTATCCTGTTTCTGAAAAGTAATTCCTTTTGGACAGGAGGTTGTTTGAGCTCTGTTCATGATACACTATTGATTACATAGTTATAAATCTTGCCCTGTGTCTTTATTACTTGTGATATTAGAGAATGGTTTGAGAGTTTAATCTCTATAATTTAAAAAAAAATTATATTGTTAAATGATGAGTGAATCCAATTTCTGGATCATGAAGTTATTAAGACTTTCCAAACTAATATAGACTTGCACAGGATTTGTAAATATTTTTGCGTTCGGTTCTGAAAGAAAGGTGTATCGTATGCTTGTATGTATCACTCATTCATGCATATACTCACTCCCTCATGAATATACTCAGTTCCACAAGGATGCTTTCTCAGCTTCGTTAATTAGTGACTGGCCCAATGGTCCAGGCAACAGTCGATGTATACTCAGACAGTAGTAGTAGTAGTAGTAGTAGTAGTAGTAGTAGTAGTAGTAGTAGTAGTAGTAGTAGTAGTAGTAGTAGTTTATTAAAGTGTCACACGCACAACATTTACAGTAAAATACAGAATCACATAAACAGTTTAAAGGCAGTGCGTCCAGCCATACATGGGCATACGAGACACTATAAATACATTATAAGTACATGAATGGTACACACGTGATAGAATATAATATGGGAGATAGAAATTTCGGCAGATTGTAGATAACACACTGATAACAACGACAGCCTCAGACATGTAGTATTTAGTAGCTAGTTAGCTTATGACTGACTGAGTTTGGTTTTACGCCGCTTTTAGCAATATTCCAGCAACATCATGGTGGGGGACACCAGAAATGGGCTTCACACATTGTACCCATGTGGGGACTCGAACCCGGGTCTTCGGCATGACGAGCCAACGCTTTAACCACTAGGCTACCCCACAGCCCCAGTTAGCTTATGAGGGTTAGTTACTTCCATCACGAGTTGGACCAACTGGCCTGTACATTCTACACCATCAGTTGCTTAGAATTCAAACAGGATCATTTTCATAATTGGTTAACGAGGAGTTCAACAGAAAAAGTTGTGAAAAAAGAGATTTTAATGGTTTTAACCTCTCAGCATGGTAAATTTCTACTTAAAACCCGTTTCATTTTCCGTAATGAGACTGATATAGACGCTCGTATGTTGTCTACGTACAACTTTAAATGCAGTACTTTCAGTTAAGGGTTTAATGCTTTTAATCATGATCCTCATTCTGACTTAAATAGATTTATAGAAATCCTTCAAAGAGATCTCCCACTAATATGGCCACCATGATGGGCAGATGTCTGCCTGTCACACTTTCTTCACAACTATTTCAATGTTACACACAGTTGGGGACCTGAGTCTGTCAAAATTAACAAGAAATACTGCCAGTAGCAAAGTCTCCCTCACAACTAGTTCACAAAGCCTGACATCCTGAGACCTCAGACAGCTAACTACGGCCTAACCCCCGGGAGATTGAAACAAGGCATTTGATTAAACGCCTCATTGGTCAAGACAGGTCAAGATGCCCCATTTCACAGCTTCAACTGCGATTTCAAAACTAATGAAGTAATCTTTCATATTGATTAAACACTTTTTCATCCAAAACGTAATTAGGAAAAATGAGGAGTGTCCAAGCGATGGCTACTGTAGTGAATTACGACAGCCCAAATAACTTGAGGTCTGCCAAGACGGATAGCGCTACTGAAAGTTACAAGTTGGTATTGAACACACATGGCAAAACAGTATCATTAATGATGAAAAATCTATTTTGTGGTTGTTTCCAAATTAGCCAAAAACAATAGAAAGAAAATAGTAATTTTCCTTTGGTATTATCAAGTTATGAGCCGTTTCTACCTTTCACAATCATGAATATCTTGTCTTAAAATGTTCCTTAAGCAATGGACAGTCTGATTATAATTCTATTTCCATTTTTTAAATCGGTACCGAGGAAAATATATGAGCTCTCAACCAATATGAACACTTGTAGCATGTTCTTTATTTACCGATTATCAGTATCAAGATGATAGTTCCCTCATTACTAATCTTTCCAAAAAGAATCATAGAATGATAGGAAAAAAGAAGAAAATTATCTGCTATTATAAGATGGATAAGATATAAACTATAGTAGGCAAATGTATATTTTGATTTATCAATATCTGGTTTATAATTTATTTACGTATATTGTGTTCCTCCAGAACATCTCAATATTTCTAGTTATCTGACAAGTGAAGATAAATGTCACTGACAGGGATGCTGTTAGAATACAGTCAGTGGATAGGGGAATATCCTGGTGAGATGCCATCAGAAATGTTGACTTGAAGAAGACAGTGGCATGTGAAACACAGAGATAATACCACACAAGCTCCCGAGATCCAGATGTAAAACACAATGGTCGGTGTAAGGGACAAACTTCATTTGCATTGTTGGGGCGGTGGGGTAGCCTAGTGGTTAAGGTGTTTGCTCGTCACGCCGAAGACCTGGGTTCGATTTCCCACATGGACACAATGTGTGAAGCCCATTTCTGGTGTCCCCGACCGTGATATTGCTGGAATATTGCTAAAAGGGCATAAACCTCCCTCACTCACTCACTCACTCACTTGCATTGATATTAATCTTCTGTTTGTGTTTCAAAAGCAGAATATGTCTTGATTGATTTGAAATAACCAATAGAATATTAAGAAATAAAGGTCTGACGGATGGTTTATGTGAATCTCAAGGTAGCAAACTTACATCAGGTGCAAAGCAAGGATTCAGTATATATTTTGGGCAAGTGAATTCCCAAAACTAATAACAAATTGAAAAAAAACCCCAACAAACATAGTATTGTCACGGTGACTCAATTAATGAATAATTGGGCAAAGAAATTCCCCAAACCAATAATAATTTGAAAAATACCAGTATATTGTCACAGTGGATATGATACCGACAGCAACTCAATTAATGAATCAATATGAACTCCCTCAGACCTGTGGTGATTTCTGAGGTTGACAATATGACCAGTCAGCACTTTTATACATGCATTAAGATTACTCATAAAACATCATAGCATTTAAGGTATTTGTTTCAGACAAGTATATTACAAATAGCTTCTGAAAATATAAATACTGTTACACAAGATGCTTCATGATAAAGGACATGTCTCAAAACTAGAGCAAAATATAACAAATCAGAACTAGGCTATACACAAGGAATATACTTACGTAGAAAAGCCCCAATCATATCATTTACTAAAATGCAATCAATAAATCTTTATTAGAACAGGACAAATTTAAAATTTCGTGATAATTATTGTGGTTACCTTGAAGTGAATTTTCTCCAGTATTTGTGAAACATATCACGTAGTAGGCGCAATTAACATCTCATCTAGGTATCCTTTTCCTTCAGGTGCAATGAAATGTACGAGACCTGGTCGCAAGTTACGATAATGGACGAGGTGTCACTTTCTGTCTTTGTTTTGAGAGTCATGCTCATAAATTGGGTATAAAACCAACAATGAGGTTGTGTTTTCATAGGTGGAACGTCATCTTCAACATGTGGACAGGTTTGTGTAACAGCTGGACCCCGATGAAGTTAAGCAGATATTGATTAACACAGCTGAGTTTTATGCGAAACCAGGTTTATGCAACGCTTTTATCACACTCTAAAGAGGTCAATATATGTTCTATCACTTTCCTCTGTAATGATACATTGAATTTCTTCATCTTATTTTTCAAATGCAAATCTTAACTGTTTTGTACTTTAATGTCCCTATCTTGCATTGATACATCTATTAAATATCCTTTAGACATTTGATAAATTCACATATACACTATAGTTCATGTCCAAGGTATCTATCTTAAATGATTTAAGTATAATTGTTGCCTATCTTATTTGGTTCAGTATACATTATCCACTGTGAGTTTGGTTTGACACCGCTTTTAGCAATATTCCAGCAATATCATGGCGGGGGACACCAGAAATGGGCATAACACATTGTGACCATGTGGGGAATCGAACCCGGGTTTTCGGCGTGACGAGCGAATGCCTTAACCACTAGGCTACCCCAACACCCCCCACTGTATCTGTAAATGGAGTGATTCTTTGCAGTGTTTACCCTGGTATGATTTTGTTGACTTTTAGAACTAGTAGTATTACAAGATAGTTTTTCATTAGAATCCCTGATTAGCTAATGAAATTATAATTATAATTTATTGCTAAGGAGAGGGGTTTGATGATTTTTAAGGAAAAGCATGTACAAGCTGAAAACCACTCAACCCCACCCCAGTACATGTGTACAAAATTGGTGACCCCCTACGTCCCCAGAACAAAATGGGTGACCCACCCTTAAAATCATCATCCCGCTAGCCATAAATTATGAACGGTCACCAGGAAATTAACGATACCAGCCTAACATACACTGAGGTTACAACAAACTGATAACTTGTTTGTACACCAAAAAACCAAAACTCAAATTTATGGGAAAAGGGATTCTGACAACAGTACAAACGTGAGTGAGACAGTGGGATAGGATTGATTGAGTGAGTGAAAAATATGGGAAAAACTGTGAGTGAGTGAGTGAGTCTTATTATTAGATGTTAATGAGATGTAGACCGAAGCGATTAAATCATTATCGACACAATATTTCACGAATGATCAACATATGGCACATCAGTCAAGACAACCAGTGGTTGATAACATGAGCAAACATCCATCACGATACAATGACATACTGTAACCATCTATTTGTCAACTTAGTAACATCGGGTGAGTGAGTGAGTTTACTTTTACGCCCCACTCAGCAATATTCAAGCTATATGACTTCGGTCTGTAAATAATCAAGTCTGGACCAGACAATCCAGTGATCAACAACATGAGCATCGATCTATGCAATTGGGAACCAATGACATGTGCTAACCAAGTCAGCAAACCTGACCACCTGATCCTGTTAGTCGCCTCTTACGTCAAGCATGGGTTACTGAAGATCAATTCTAACCCGGATCTTCACAGGTCAGTTACATGGTGAGTGAGTGAGTGAGTGAGTGAGTGAGTGAGTGAGTGAGTGAGTGAGTGAGTGAGTGAGTGAGTGAGTGAGTGAGTGAGTGAGTGAGTGAGTGAGTGAGTGTTACACACAGTACTGCTAGACTCTTCAGTTTCTTCAATACTTTATGCACATTTGTAATGGCAACCTTTTAAAGTAGTCTACACACACAACAGTTAATCCAGAGCCTCATCTTGCTTCATCCTCCATCTGCAGGCCTCATATCAATAGATTGTGTGATCAACCAATATAACCATTATAGCCACAAAGCAAAATTTCTGATACTTGAATCTAAACTCTTTTGAAGCGAAACACAAAATCAGCAGCCCTAGAGACATTTAACCGAATTTGTATCGAACATCTGATTCATCAAATGTATCATATTATATTCTGAAGACATTTAATGCGGTGAGCCTGAAGGACTACAGCAGGCTGGCCTGGGGGTTATAATCCTGTGCTTCAACAGGCTTAATTCCTGCAAGTCTAAGGAGATAAGTTAAGTTTACACAAGTTTTGTGGCCGACACAACGAGAAACCGAAAGTCTGCAACAACAAAGAACAGGCCCGTGTCAACAACAAGGAGCAACTTGCAAGTTGTTCAGAAGACAAGACATTAAACTCCGCATTTTTAAAAAATCCTTTGGATTACAAAAAAAAAGTAAAAACAAGTTGAGCCATGCAAATCCCTTTTGAGGGGTATTATGTAACCACCACTGCGTGGGCCGAAAGAATATTGGTGCCATTTCTTGCTTATAGTTTCAGTAGAAACAAAACTGTTAAAAACATCTCATTTTGAAAATGAAAAGTTTAATTGTTCATCAGTGGTTTGGCTTCACTAGCATGTAGTCTGTGAAATCTTATACTACACAATACCTCCTCTAAAAATAAATGATTTTTACTCTGACACTGGATAGGCTTGTTTTCACTTTCATAAAGAACATATATATCAGTGTCAGGGTGTGATACTATGGCTTCCAAATAGTTCAGTAAGTCCTCATTACCAACAGGTCACACAATTTCCTTCTGACCAAACCATAAGGAGCGTTGTACACCAGTCATGTGACCAATCCCTTGGGAGCCATAAACAAATTGTGATCAAACTCTTGCAAGCCTTAAAAGCAAGTCATGTGACCAAAACATCTGGAGTCTTGAAAACATGTCATGTGACCAAATCTAGGGCGCTGTCACAAAACCCTAGGGAGCCTTGCATACAATCATGTGACCAAACACCATGGAGTTTCAAATACCGGTCATGTGACCAAACCTAGGGAGATCTTAAGTAATATTGAACCTTAAAATTCAAATCCATATCATTAGAGCTAAACCCAAGTCATGTGACACAATTTTTATTTCATCTGAAAGTTGATAATATGCAAACTACAAACTTTCATTAAAAGTTTTTCCAAAAATTTAATCCTGATATCTTTATCAGTACCTAACACAAACAACGTCAACTGTCACTGACAAGGTGAGCAAGGTGCCGCCTTAGCTGAAACAATTCCGACACAGACAGCGGATACAGATGCAAGACAGCGTCTGTGTTGAAGATGGCAACACTATTGATCAAAATCATTAGCCAGCTGGTTTGATGGTGGTCCATGGCTTGAATCAATGCTCCCCCAAGGATGAGAATACACAGTTGACACTGCTTCATCAATCTCTGCCAGAACAGTCACTCTCAGCATCTCACCACCAGTCAAACACTACCAGATATAAACGTGTCAAAATGTACCGTGAACAATAAACAGCTATATTACCAGCCATTACCATGGATATGAAAAATCTGTTTTGATCTTCTGCCATTCCTCTAACAAAGGCACTAAATTTTGAAGAATTAGAGTATCAATGGTATAACCATCTTATTCAGTGGCTTGATATTTATACATAATTACAGACCAATTCCAGAGAATATTCAATCTCTAATAGGTGCCAAAACAGATTTTATATTTCATAAATGGCAAAGGACAAAAACTATTTGAGTGGATCACTGAAAAATAACACATGACACTAGTTGTTTGCAACAAAAGTTGCTAGTCTACCAGTAGCACCTGCCACTTGCAATTGTAATTAAATTAATAATTGCCTGTAAATAAGCAGTCATGAAGACTTGGTTAATGGTATAATTTGAAATCGTTTTTGGAGCAGGTGTTTTGTTGCTTTAAAGGTCCCTTGTTGTAAATGTTCCAGACATTTTTCTCAAATATCACAATGATCATAGTTTGGGCTTAAATATCAACACAAATGTCATATAAGCTCTCCTTCAGGAGGGGTGGTGGGGTAGCCTAGTGGTTAAAGCACTTGCTCGTCATGTCGAAGACCCAGGTTCAATTCCCCACATGGGTACAATGTGTGAAGCCCATTTCTGGTGTCCCCTGCCGTGATATTGCTGGAATATTGCTACAAGTGGCGTAAAACAATACTCATTCACTCACTCTCCTTCAGGAACATTCAAATGAGGAGGAGTTGTATCTCTAAAATATAACACAAAGGTTTTGTTAGGTCAACACATTGTTTGGTTTCAGGAACACACAACAGAAAATGAGGTTTTAATGTAGTTCACAATAGATGTATGCCTAAAAAAACCCACAAGGTTTCTTTTTGTAATTATTTGGTTTGTACATTGCTCTTGACATAGGTCGATGTTTATGATTTGATGGGCTCCTGATTTTAGGAAAACTGAGAAATTTCTTCTGAAAATTAACAAAAGATTCATTTTCATGGACAGCAAAGATACAAACATGGCAGTCTGATCAATAAAGGGAGACAATTCCCAAATGTCTAATACAGGAAGTGGTTTAGTGGTCCTACCTCGCCATAAATTCTACATCTACTACAGAAAGTGGACTTCCATATTATCTCAGGTAATTCAGGTTCTATGTTTATTTCATTGCAACTGAATTGCCTACATTTACATTTAAGTCACCTCTGCAAAGCAAAAACATTCGCATCTCATTGCTAAGATCAATATACTTCGTATCCTTGAATATTTCATCAACCTGTTTCAGGGTCAAACAAAAGTATTAATGCAAGAATCATCAACTGTCCATTCCAAAATATGAGTTTAGAAGCACAAAAAAAAAATTCCAAAGAAAACAAAATTGTTGGCTCTGGATGATAGGCTCATTAAACATCACCTGAATGATAATGGAATTTTGCTGCACAAAAGCGTTCTGTGAGAAGATTCAATACTAGTGATGCATCACCCAACACCATTCCTTCATCTTGGATTTATCCAACAATGGAAGTTTTTACAGATTGATGCGAGCCGTCAGCCATTACTATTTAAGACAATCAATGGTGTTTCTGGCCTGTAAACTTTGATGAAAAGATAAAATTGGGATAAAGTTCCAGAGAATGTTGCTATTTCTGAGGTGGTCGTAAATGTATTGCATAATAGGATGATTTAACGTCTTTGTACACACGTTCACAGTTGAATCGATAAAGCCGTGATGAACGGCCATGATGAAATTGAATGAAATGAAGGCATGCATGCATCACAAGTCACAACTGTAGCATGATGCTCCATTGTTATATTTTCAAAAACATGAAGTTCCCTCGTTATTTTTCCAAAATCTGAAAACTCTTTCAATATTTCTGCACCCTTCTAACAAAAGGGCCAATATCTCTTTTATTTGTTTTAAAAGAATAATTTTCCAGTACAATCTCTTTCAGCAAGCATGATGTCATCTTTATCTTTACCGGTAGCTTGGTCTTTCCTTTCTCTATGGGAAGCTATTTTCTAACAAGAAAGACAAGATATATCATCCGCTCCGTCTGACATGATGCTCCCATGGTTATTTTCCAACAAAAACACATGAGATGTTTTATCTTCTTATTACTGCAAAGATAATCTCGCACAGACAGTGTTAATCAAGTTTAATAGCACAATTATTCTCACCACATAGTCTTAGCACGTGATTAACGACGCCAGATCATATAGCTGCCACCGTAATTATCTTTTAATCAAATTGCGGTCGTAACCATTTGGAATATGTGCTAGCTATAGACCAAAGAAGATGACTTTCTACAGTAGCAGACCCAGCAAACATCAATGTATTTGCTGAGACCAGTTCAAAGGATATACTCTTTATTTTCAGACCACCATGATCATCAAAAATGGCTGTCCCTTCAGCTCGTCCCTGCATGGTTAAAGGCTCAGATTGCGACAGTTGGACAAAATGAAGTCACAAAATGAAAACTGGAGATATTGTTGAAAGATTACTTGCACAAAGGAATCAATTTCTCTTTAATGAAATATTTCCAATTCCATATCAACCAAGCAGCTATTGAGAAAAACATTTTCTAAGGTTTAGAAGAAGAAATTCAAATTTGAAGAATTTAACTCTATTTGTGTTTCAAGCGAAGTTTAGAGGAGATACTAAATTGGTTTCTGTATGAACATTGTACCCGTATGTGAATCAGAATTCCTTGGTCAACAGAAATATTTCTTTGGACCTCGGAGGTTTATCTGAATGATTAATTCAGCACAACCATGAACCCTGGAGTGTTAGCACAAACATAATCGAGTATTTAAGCCAGTGCTAACACGGGCACACATTTCAACCCCTGAAGACCAAAGGATGAATTCCATATCCGACCTCAAGAAGTTTCCTAATTGGACAATTTGAATACAAATCGTACATGAGATGGCATCATGGGATATATTCGTGGCCCAATTACCCTGGTTTAGTTCCAAAACCAGAACAATTACGATATCTCCACAACATCTTGGCACGAATCGACACCAATGCAGTGGGCCAACAACCTCAAAAGAATAGGAAACTATTCGCATTGATCTTCTCCAAAAAGTTTTAATTGCTCGATTTCCATGCAAATGTGGAATTATCCCAGCAATGCAGACGTGAATTCTGATCAAGCTCGCTGTTACTATCGCGGCAACCTGACCACCTATTAGATTACCGGGACCTGTGAACGGAATACAGATCAAGCAATGAAAGAATAATTACTGGTAGCAAAAAAATGTAATGTCAGACTTTGAGAAATCAAATCATGTTTCTGTCTTGTTTAGACATGACATACATATATCAAGGCCTCAGAAAATCTGTTGAGTGAGTGAGTGAGTGAGTGTGTGGGCTTTGGATGAGGCTAAAGGTTTGTACTCATAAAAGTGAACATGTTAGAGTGAGTGAGTGAGTGAGTGAGTGAGTGTGTGGGCTTTGGATGAGGCTAAAGGTTTGTATTCATAAAAAGAGTCTTTTCATTTTCTTCACACGTAGTGAGTGAACATGTTAGAGTGAGTGAGTGAGTGAGTGTGGGCTTTGGATGAGGCTAAAGGTTTGTATTCATAAAAAGGAGTCTTTTCATTTTCTTCACGTAGTGAGTGAACATGTTAGAGTGAGTGAGTGAGTGTGTGGGCTTTGGATGAGGCTAAAGGTTTGTATTCATAAAAAAGAGTCTTTTCATTTTCTTCACATGTAGTGAGTGAACATGAGTGAGTGAGTGAGTGAATATCTGCACAAGATTCCATCTATATCACAGCACCCTATAAAATGTATCTAGTTCATCAAGTGTTTGATGCTGTCTATCCCAGATATTTGTATTGATGCTCATGATGTCAGTCACAGGATTGTCATTTATTTACACACATCATCATCGTAGATTAGCTAGATTGTCCCGTAAACAAAATAAACAAAAATAATGGAAAAAGTGATCATTGGGGCAAGATGACACGCGTTTAGCCCAGTCACAAAGTCTAACCACAAGCACAGGATGCTGGTAATAGCTTCTGATCTGAAATCTTCATGGAAGTAGAAAAGGAAGGCTAAAGGTCTGTACTCCTAAAAAGACATTGTTTCATTGTCTTCACACATAGTGAGCGAACATGTTAGAGTTGAAAGGAGCATCCTCAATGGCTCCCCTTGTTTAGTCTTGTTCTAGACGGACATATTGCCCCTGAATATAGTCATATTTTATAAGAAATACATCCATAAACTTATCCAAAAAGAGGTGTGACCAGTTCTATATTTCCAACGGCTGATGTAACCTGGACTTGCCCAATCCTTCTGGATCTGAGTTGGATTCCTTCTCAGTCTATTCTCTAGGGTCTGAGAGACAGACCAGTCTTGTCCCAGACACCATAATTAGCACCATGTGTGAAACGAGACATTTTCTCTGTGTAATTAGGAGAATCGTTAACCGCTCAATTGATACACATCATACACTGTGAGTCAAACTAATTTGAAACTGCTTGGACCTTCTAAAATAATTCAGAAAGACAGAAATTAATCTGGTCATAGGTCATTGTTAAAAAGGCTCAAAGCCTAGGAATTAGTTTCCCATCATGATCTGATGGTATAATATCATGCACCATGGAGGCACGTATCACCTGCCACAACTGTAGCATGATGTCCTAACATAATATTTTCTATCTCACGAAGTTCTCATGTAAAATTTAATAAAGAAGATTCTCTGTTTATATACCATAATGGAGTCTAGATTTATCTTCCCTTTCAAATTCCAAGAACTTCACAATTAACATCTAATATGCTCACTGGCATGTATCAATTTATGATTTTAACTTACAACCACATGACCCTTGTTGCTATGAAACTGCTCACATTAAGTTGACGAATGTTCTAAACATTTAAATTATGAATAAAGAAACTAATATGAAGACATTCAAACACAACACAAAAAATTATTAATAAAAAATATGCATCGGGTTTGCATTTAATGTTTTTTCATCAAAATCCGGGTCAAAACAGCAGTCCATAAAAGTAAACTTGTTAAAATGAGTTTGCTTCAGTTTCCCCTGGTCATCCTAAAACAGTCAGTTTCAAATCAAAAATATATTTTTTAAAAAGTTAATGGTATTTTTTCACGACTTGTATGAGAACATGAGACGGTTTAATGGGTTTAATTAGGCTACTGACGAACGATCGCAAGCAATCCCAAGGAACAAGCCTCTTCCTAGTTTTGAGACATTCAATTGGCCCTAAGAGATCAGACGTCCAGAAAATAAACTGGTTTGCACAATGGCATTTTCCTAAAACATAATCACTTAGACTTGACAGGACGATCGATCCGAAAGACAGTGTAGCAAGGGAGGGTGAGGGAGCCAAGTGGAGCCACAGCGGAGCTGCGACAAGGCTCCACTAACTAAATACAAGATACATCCTTCAGGCAAGGCATTGTGGGAGAGGGACCAGGCTTAGTTTTGTATTAATGAGGTTCAAAATTGAATTTCTTTTTAGAATCGCGTGCTGTTCAGAATTTCTGCAACAAATTCAAATGTGAATCACAGACTGAGATGAGTTTCGTATTTCTGTAATCATTTGTAAAATAACTCATTTTCTTTTTTTCCCATTTTCCAAGTTTGTTTCAGTGCTGTGCTTCAGAAGCACTTCCTTCGATTGAAAATACTTCTTAGACCAATTTCACTGTGATCTGTTCATTCAAATATATTATGAAAGTAGGCATTTAAAATTCCATCTGCGATCAACTTCTGTGAATCAATTATGGTATCTTGTTTCAAAGACAGATAATGTTGAAATAGAAGAAAACGTCTTGACTTGTATCAAGAAATTGTGGGTCAGTAGCAAGATGGTTTGGAAATGGACCCAAAACACATAGAAGAGTCTGTTATATTCCACATGTTCCGATTATACCAGGTCACAAAATCACCAACTTGATACATTGGCGGGCATGCTCTTCAATTCATACACTGGGGGGGAAAAAGCAGCTGAAATCTCATCTGCTGGCATGTTGCCATCGATTCGCTCATATCTGCAAGCATTTTGTAAAAATGTCCAAATTAATGCAATTTGCAACATTTCTCAAGGGAGGCTGCACAATTAGAACTCCCTTACCGTTACAGCTCCACATGCATTCTCACATTCCATAGCTCGTCAGCAAGACATGCACAATACTTGATATTACAATTTACAATGATCCTACCTTTCTCGCCTTTTGCGAGCACTGAATGTGATGCAAGAATTCCATCTTCTGTATTTCTGTGACAATGTTATCTCCGCGTTGGGAGAGTCTCGGAAGTTCCGACAGCTCTGGGATCCTGGAATAACCCTTTCCATCTTTGATGCCGTACAATAGTCCTCTGATATTAGTGCAGAAAACACCCATTAAAATGGAAATGTTCAGTCAGAAGTTACAGAAACCTAGTCCTTCCTTCCTTCCACAGCATGAGTCACTCAATTCAGTCCAATAACCAAAATGTATTGTGACAATTTTCTCGCTTTTCCGATCACGTAGTCTCAAAATGTAATCATACTCCTCCTCTCAAGTGTATTGATGAATCTTGATCTTCATAAGCCGAGAAGATACATAATTGCTTCGATCACATGATTTCATTCAGAGGAAGCAGACAGCATCCCCTTACCAAAACAGCAAGCGCATTCCGGCACAGGATCAGGGACGAAGGAGACTGGATCGAGAACAAGGTCACAAACATACCCCACAACTTCCATAAACAGAGAGCTACAGAGGGGCATCCAAAATTGATTTCTTCGTTCAATCACATGTGAAATAAATTGGGTCTGCAAGTCAGATGGTAGTGTTCTAAGTAACAACCCCTGCCGGGAAATAATTCCTCAACCGATTGGAAATCAAAATCGGGCTGCCAAACAACGATGGCAGTGGCCCTCCTCACAACTGCTGTCAAATTCCGACGTATTGCTTCACAGGCACCAGGAGCTTCTCTCTTCTGATTCACAATGCGAGTTCTCTTTCCAGTGACAAGTCTACTTCGTCAAAACTTGCTAAGGCATCGGCTAACTAATTCTCGATGCTCCCTCTTGCCGTCCAAACCACAATTCATAATTAATCACCCCAATCATTAGTTCTTCAATGTAAACAGGTTGTGGATAGTTTTGATAGGCTAAAAGCATATATCGACTTTATGTGGTTTTTGAATAGTTGATTTGGTGCAATGATGGCTGGATAACTCTACACATTCATTAAAATCATCAATGATTGCATATAGTTTTACACAAAAAATTATTTGATTAAAATTTATTGCACTCCAAAGAAACCTTTAAAAGAGTAATTCTCTCCTGTTATCTTCTCACTAAAATAATTACTCAACAGAATGTTAATATCGAAGGAAGTGAAATAAATTTTCACATGATCCTAAACATGATCTGTTGTCATGTTTCTATTCAGGAGGAAGTATTAACGGTCCCTTAATTTCTTCTAAAAGATATTATTTTTTAAGATTTAGATATTTCAAGTCTACTTCCATTTTTTTCTGAAATAATCAATGAACATGAAATAACATTTAGCTAAGGCGAATCAATATTTATATCACGATCTTCTCAGTTTATATCTGGCACCGAGTTATATTAAGCTCACCAAGTGAAAGAAAACTTTTTCTATTTCTCATTGATTTATATACAATATCAAGATGAGCCTACAGATCTGAGTGTTGATTCTACCATACTCTTAATCCCAGTTTCTTCACGTCGCCTTTGAAGGATGAAACATCAAACTCTGGAGACTTGATACACAGATATCATAGAGACTCTTTCTTATCCACATTGTCAGAAACACATTCAATACTCAGCCACAGCATTCAAAATGTCAAAGGTTTTCTTTCGCCATCTTCAGAGTTGGCACATGCTAACCACTCTAAACTGATTCACAAGTCACTGGATCAGTACAGTCAGTATACTCAGGTAGAATTCTATGTCATAGTACATGTGTTATTTGTCTCCACGGTTGTAGGCTGGAATCCCATGTTCACAGGTTTCACAAATGAGGTAAAGGGATATGACCTTTGTCACAATGGCTTTGCTACCAGTGTCATGAAACGTATATCCACTTCCAAATGGCCTTAAGCTCAATCACTCTTTTATATCAAAGTTCAACAATTTGACACCACAAAAATATCTTCATCTGAAAAATGAAAGCATTTGCCAGTCCTTTCCTCTTCCTCCTATCTCTTCTTCCTCTGTAAGATTATTCTTGACATAAATCTGAGTTAGAAGTCTGAAACGTCCACACAGTTTAAATTCAACAAAATTCAAACATATCTAATTTTATGTTAACTATAAACAGATCCAATGGCGAATCTTGAAGCTCAAAATTGTCCTCTCTCCTTAAAAATCCTATCAACACAATTCCTTGAGTTTCTTGAATGCTTTTAAGGTTACAGGTCCTAATGCATCACATCCGAAACATTTTATCGAAATATATTCATGTAAGGGACAGCTAACTGGCCTTCTATTTGCCAATATGATGTCCAAAACATAACTGAACGAGGATCCCAATGTTGAAAAGGGTTTCATGAATTCCTGAAATGTCTACCACTGGAATATGTGGGTGAGCACAAACTGAGTCCATCTCGGTTATAATAATGTAACAATCAATGACCTTGTCACATTGCCAACACACAGTCACAAGGCCCAATACACTGAAATTGAAATTGGAACCTCGGTTTTTTTTGCTCTTAAAACATGAAAGTCTTGCTTCGCCTCCAACAACTAGCACAAATTCCAACAGAAAATATGAGCTTTTTCGATGTAATTACCAAGAATTCAGCCTTTTCTAACAGCCAACACAATGACCAGACCTTCCTTGACAGTGTCTACGATGGTCATACAAAATGGATATAACCACGACCAAATTGCCACACAAGGCAAAAACGGTTCGCCAAGCCTATTGCTCATTCTTTGACAGTAACCATCTCGTTTTGAAATTGCCAGGAATGAATATTCGGCTACTGGTTGGAATAATGTTTGTCAAAACAGTTCTGGGGAAGGATGGCAGCCATGACGGTGCTTAACACAATATGGCAGTGGTTGATGTGAGGATCCTGTTATAAGTAAACCAAAAGGTATTGATTTTTCAAAATTTACCAGAAATTGGATTACACCCTGTCAGTCATAGAGGAAATACTCTCTGGAGTATTAGACAGGCTGCTGACATCGACATGATGTCTTTATTCAGCTTTGTGTTGGACAAGAAAGTGTTTGGCCATGTGTGCATGCTGTGTTCAATATCATCAGACAAAACCCACGAACGAACATAATGAGTCCTTCAAGGACATTCTAACCAGTTAGGGGCAGTGGTGGAGCCTAGTGGTTAAAGCGTTCGCTCTTCATGCTGAAGACCTGGGTTCGATTCCCTCCATGGGTACATTGTGTGAAGGTAATTTCTGGTGTCCCCCGCCATGATATTGCTGGAATATTGCTAAAGCAGTCAAACTCACTCACTCTCAACAACTAAACCAAGTGATTTAACAACACACATTGAGATTTGACTCTTTGTGAAATGTGGGGTAGCCTAGTGGTTAAAGCATTTACTCGTCAGGCCGAGGACCTGGGTTCAATTCCCCACATGGGTACAATGTGTGAAGCCCATATCTGGTGTCCCCCGTTGCTGGAATATTTCTTAAGCGGTGTAAAATAAACTCACTCACTCTCAAGAGCTAAACTATATGATTAAATAACACACATGGAAACCTGATTCTTTGTGGAATGTGGAGTAGCCTAGTGGTTAAAGCATGTGCTTTTGTAACGCTGAAGACCCGGTTCGATTCCCCGCATGGGTACAATGTGTGAAGCCATTTCTGGTGTTCCCCGCCATGATATTGCTGGAATATTGCTAAAGCGGTGTAAAATAAACTCACTCACTCTCAAGAGCTAAACTATATGATTTAACAACACACATGAAGACCTGATTCTTTCAGGAATGTACTAATAGAATGATGCTGTCTGACATTAACGGCCACCAGTGTTTTCTGTGCACATTCATCAAGTAATGTCATGTCACTAGGTTCCTCACGGACAGTGAGAAATGCGTACACCAGTCAAAGGCTCATCTTCAGGGAATTGGGTTAGAATTGGGCCATGATCACCAGTCTTGATATTCATGCAGCCAATGAGATTGCGAGCAATTCAATAGCCGGCAGGGTCGGTCCTGTATATATCATCACAAGCTTGATTGGAATGGGAAGCTGAGACAACTAACACTGGGCCAAGGAGATTACATATGTGATACTTCTTACATCAAATGGGAACTGAAAATTCTGACCACTTTCTTGAAAGAAGCTTTCCTTCCACACAATGTCCATCTGTCTAAAGCAGTCTTTCATAAGTGAGTGAGTAAGGTTTTAGCATTATTCCAGCAATATCATAGCAGTGGACACCTGAAATAGGCTAGACAAATTGTACCCATGTTGGGAACTGAACTTGAACCTCTGGCAAGACAAATGAGCCCTTCAACCACTCAGCCACCCCACCTCTGCCTAAAGGTATGTTCTATACAAAAGACTGACTGACTGACTGAGTTTGGTTTTACGCCGCTTTTAGCAATATTCCAGCAACATCACTGCGGGGACACCAGAAATGGGCTTCACACATTGTACCCATGTGGGGATTCGAACCCGGGTCTTCGGCGTGACGAGCCAACGCTTTAACCATTAGGCTACCCCACGCCCCCTATACAAAAGAGTTGTAACAGACCATTGTGGGAAGAAATTCAGTGATCTTCAATATCATTGTGATATAAATCAAATTGTTTCACAATCATGCAGTTGAAAAATGTTTCTTTATTAGAGTGCAATAGTTCTGCAATAATATAATGGTTCACAATTATTATTCTGCAACTTTGTTTAGTTACAGTGCTAATGTGCAGATCTTGTATCATATCCAAAACAAAATCTTCGCAAAAACCTTCAGTGAGTTCTTTTCTAATGAGACCCTTAGAATCCGCCCTGTATATTTTGTATCCCAATCCAATGCAAGTAATGTCCATTTTGAATTTGCTTGACAGAACAGATTACAACTTTAATCAAAGAAATGGAGAAAAGGTCTTTGAAAAAAATAATCCAATTTCGAAGATATACGGAATCAGAGACTGATTGGCTACTGAGAGCATCTCCATTGTACCAAAACACACATGATAGTTACTGTTCACGCGTGCACAAAAATAACCAACTTAAAATCCACTTCAAGATGGAATTGGAGTCGACCAAAACACCACCATTATGTAGGCCTATTCCTCATAAGACAACCATCTAGGGAATCAGCTGAATATTGGCACCGTAGTATGAAAACTTCAAAAGGCTGATTGACCATCAAAGGCTATTAAGTCTTGAAAAGACCTGAGTTGGCAGTGAATTAGAAAAGGAAGTCATTATGAAATGTAATAAAGATTTCATTAACAGATATCACATCTATCATTTCAGGAAAGTTTCTGGTTGCGTAACTTCAATCATGCAATAACCATTCAAATTAGATCTGAAACCTCAATAGTATTGCCACTGGTCTCACATAGCTTGAGTCTGATTGATAGAACTTGGATCTTCCAGCCACTCAGGTCCAAAGGTCACTTTTGATCTATACAAAGGATATACCATTTATTATCAACTTTCAACAACAAGCGAAAATGGAATGTAACAGATACCTTAAAACTGCCATTCTTTTTTCATACCAGCTGTGATCAGGAACATCAGATCTTGCTAATTTTTGTCAAAACACACCCAAAAATGAAACAGATTCTCTTGAAGGCCATGCTTTGGAGTAAGGAATGGTAAACCTTTTAACCTTTTGCCAATATGCAAGAATTAAAGGTCTGTTGCAAAAGCAGACAGCCCTCTCCTCTAAGTCGTCAAAGGTGTGATATTCTATGGACATGATTGTTGTCATGTAAACCAGGTCTCGAGAGTTAACTTTGATGTTGAACACCAGGCAGGGAAACAACATACATCACAATTTTACATATTTTGAATTGAACTACTGATCAAAACTATGGGGATTTACAGTGCTCATGGTGTCTATCACTGGGTTAGTGAGTGAGTGAGTGAGTGAGTTGAGTTTTATGCCGCACTCAGCAATATTCCAGCTATATGGCGGCGGTCTGTCAATAATCGAGTCTGGACCAGACAATCCAGTGATCAACAGTATGAGCATCGATCTACGCAATTGGGAACCGATGACATGTGTCAACCAAGTCAGCGAGCCTGACCACCCGATCCCGTTAGTCGCCTCTTACGACGGGTTACTGAAGGTTCATTCTAACCCGGACCTTCACAGGTACTAGGTTAGTGAGTGGAGATGGGTTAGATGGGTGACTGTGTTTGGTTTTACAACTCTTTTAGCAATATTCCAGCAATATCACATCATATGGCCTTCATACATTGTACCCATGTGGGGAATCGAACCCGGGTCTTCGGCATGAAGAGTGAACGCTTTAACCATTAGGCTGCACCATAGCCCCCATCACAGGCGAACATAACTATTTACAGACTAACTGGATTACTGCAATGTTAAACTGCAAACAAATCTTTTTAGCTATTCGGGCAAATAAAAACCAGCCTGAATGAAAACAACTAAACTACAGTGGATTTCTTCCTGTACATTTCTGCTAATACCAGAGTAGGAAAGATGTAGAAAATCTAGCCTGTCCACAGGACTGGCTGGTCAAATTTTTTACCAGTCCTGCCAAAATCTAGCCTGTCCTCCAAATATAAATAAAACACCATTTCAAGACTTAAAACTGGTTTGTTTTATTTTAAGCTATAAGTTAATATGCACACACAGAGCTTGGACTGTTAAATCTCTCCTAGTGGAATCATCTGATTATTCTAGTATCCTTTGGCAGTAAATATTCAAAAAGGTCATAGTATAATAATGATTATGTCATTGGTTTGCTAAAACTGACCCGACATGAGGACGGACCAGATTTTTTTTTAACCTGTCCTCCACAAAATTCACCCGTCTCGGACGTTGGGACGGGCTATCTTTCCTACACTGCTAATACACTTGTATATGGAAATGAAGACATCTGATGAACCACTAGACTATTTTGCTGCACAATACTTGTTTTCATTAGGCACTGACACAAAGCACATCTGTTACACATCAATAATATATCACTCGAAAGACGTTACAGAACATGGATGGTTGGTGCGGTGGGGTAGCCTTGTGGTTAAAGCGTTCGCTCATCAATACAAACACCCGGGTTCGATTCCCCACATGGGTACAATGTGTGAAGCCAATTTCTGGTGTCCCCGCCGTGATATTGCTGGAATATTGCTAAAAGCGTGAAACTAAAACTCACTTCCTCACTCATGGATGGTAGGTAAGGCAACTCACAGCCTTCAAATTGTGGCTGTTCATTTTACCTCCATTAACACTATTCTACACCATCTTCTAAAGATATGGTAACTGTCCAGGATAAGGGCCAATTTGTCTACACTGGCCCTGAACAAGGACACCATCATCTCTGTTGAAATTCTTTTCAGCCTCTTTCTCAGAATAATCTCAAATCTAAAGAGAGAAAGGTCCTATCCTAATTAATCAAAAATTGGATTCCCTGTGTGAGTACTATCAAGTGTAAAATAAGCAAGTAATTCTTTCATTGCAAGTGCAAATTAATTACTCACCAAGGGCCAATGTTTTTTAAAGTTATGAAATCAATAAAGATTTTCTGGAGTTGCCTAACCTTGGCTATTTAAGAGAGTGTAAGTGCTGTTTTGTTGCAACTGAGATGACCCTTACGGCATCAAAAATCACATTCTGGAAAATAAGGGAAACATCCAATTAGGCCTCAACATTAAAATGATCGGCTTGTAAATATATTCAATCAAGTATTTTTTCTGATTGAGTGAGCGAGTATGGTTTTACGCCGCTTTTAGCAATATTCCAGCAATATCACAGCAGGGGACACCAGAAATGGGCTTCACACATTGTACCCATGTGGGGAATCGAACCCGGGTCTTCGGCGTGATGACCGAATGCTTTAATCACCAAATTAGACTGACTGACTGAGTTTGGTTTACGCCGCTTTTAGCAATATTCCACCAACTTAGAAGATGCATTATTAAGATATGTGGCATTAATAATAATGAATGTCTGTTTAAAAAACTTATCATGATGCAAATGAATTGTAAATGTTTAATGTCTTGAAAAATGTTCAAAACTGTATAGATAATTCCACGAAAATACATTCTGAGGATATATTTCATGATTTACTTCATTATTTGCAAAGGATGATCTGAAACATGTTTTCCAATATGGCTGCCATGAAAATGTGCATAGTAGCTGGTGGTCTTCGTCTAAGCTCCGATGTTGGCTGAATTCATTTGTATGTATTCAACATTTTCAAACATCAGTAAAGTATGACATTTCTACCCTAAACAATGTTATGGAATCAGCATTTCCTTAATGTATGACCCTGGTCGTTTAGTTAGAAATTTCTACTTCAAGATATGTAAAGATAAAAACACTTTTCTTACAAAACACCTTCAGCTGCCCTGACCTTCAAACAACATTGAGAATCCCATAAAAGAGAAGCGTTTTATGAGCATTTCTGCTGCCATATGTCAACCTATCGCCAGAAATCAATATTCACAACAGTAAATAAGTAGAGGATTTATGTAAACAACTGATCTTCCCTCTCGGTCTGTCTGGTGTCTGCTTCCTGATGCCAACACATGCATTGTTTCCCTGCCATTAAACTGTATATGTAAAATCATAGTTACACAATGAAAGTGTGTTTGCATTTCTGTTGAACTGTCGATCAAGAAGATATGACTGTTTCCACAGATATCCCATTTCCCATAATACTCTATTGGACATAAAACAGAGTGGTATTTGCATAACAAGTATATAATGCTTATCGTATTTCCATAATTCCCACATTCTGATGCATGCAGGAACAGGACTAAACACAAATGTCTATGCACAGACCTACAAGGTGTGATCAGGAATCGTTAAGGCTATAAGAAATTAATTATTAGATTTTCATTCATTACCAAACACCTCAACGTCAATGAATTGTTGTCCCTAACCCTTATAAACAGTATACATTGACCCACTCAGGATTCACGCTTCATATGAATAAAAGTGACAAAAACCTTTCTGCAGCCATAAAATACATCTGTCTAAAGAAGAGTCAATTGTACCATGTCTACTTTGTGAGTGTATTGGAGTTGATGTTTCAGTCACGAACCTTTCATCATACCAAAACATTAAATCCATATGTCACAAGGAATACCAAGAAATAGCAAGTTTTGATTTTTTGTTTAATGTCACACTCAGCAATATTCCAGCAATATGGCGGGCGGTCTGTAAATAATCCAGTCTGGACCAGACAATTCTGGGATCAACAGCACAAGCATTGATCTATGCAACTGGGATACGATGACATGTGTCACCTGAGTGAGCAAGACTGACCACCTGATCCCGTTAGTATCCTTTTATGACAAGCATGGGTTACTGAAAACCAAAATCTAACCCAGATCTGCGGTGAGGTGAGGTGAGGTGAGGTGAGGTGAGGTGAGGTGAGGTGAGGTGAGGTGAGGTGAGGTGAGGTGAGGTGAGGTGAGGTGAGGTGAGGTGAGGTGAGGTGAGGTGAGGTGAGGTGAGGTGAGGTGAGGTGAGGTGAGGTGAGGTGAGGTGAGGTGAGGTGAGGTGAGGTGAGGTGAGGTGAGGTGAGGTGAGGTGAGGTGAGGTGAGGTGAGGTGAGGTGAGGTGAGGTGAGGTGAGGTGAGGTGAGGTGAGGTGAGGTGAGGTGAGGTGAGGTGAGGTGAGGTGAGGTGAGGTGAGGTGAGGTGAGGTGAGGTGAGGTGAGGTGAGGTGAGGTGAGGTGAGGTGAGGTGAGGTGAGGTGAGGTGAGGTGAGGTGAGGTGAGGTGAGGTGAGGTGAGGTGAGGTGAGGTGAGGTGAGGTGAGGTGAGGTGAGGTGAGGTGAGGTGAGGTGAGGTGAGGTGAGGTGAGGTGAGGTGAGGTGAGGTGAGGTGAGGTGAGGTGAGGTGAGGTGAGGTGAGGTGAGGTGAGGTGAGGTGAGGTGAGGTGAGGTGAGGTGAGGTGAGGTGAGGTGAGGTGAGGTGAGGTGAGGTGAGGTGAGGTGAGGTGAGGTGAGGTGAGGTGAGGTGAGGTGAGGTGAGGTGAGGTGAGGTGAGGTGAGGTGAGGTGAGGTGAGGTGAGGTGAGGTGAGGTGAGGTGAGGTGAGGTGAGGTGAGGTGAGGTGAGGTGAGGTGAGGTGAGGTGAGGTGAGGTGAGGTGAGGTGAGGTGAGGTGAGGTGAGGTGAGGTGAGGTGAGGTGAGGTGAGGTGAGGTGAGGTGAGGTGAGGTGAGGTGAGGTGAGGTGAGGTGAGGTGAGGTGAGGTGAGGTGAGGTGAGGTGAGGTGAGGTGAGGTGAGGTGAGGTGAGGTGAGGTGAGGTGAGGTGAGGTGAGGTGAGGTGAGGTGAGGTGAGGTGAGGTGAGGTGAGGTGAGGTGAGGTGAGGTGAGGTGAGGTGAGGTGAGGTGAGGTGAGGTGAGGTACACATAAATGAATTCAAAACATACCGAACAGGAAGTAATAAATATTATTGACATAAGCCTCATTTATATACATAAAAGTAACAAAACACTTTCCACATCCATAGGAAATCTTTGCTAAAAGGCGAGCCGACTGCACAATTCCAACTATATCATGTGCGTGGGTCTTTTTTGTTTTGTTTTTCTTCTTCTTCTTATAAGGCCAGACCAATTTTATTTCTTGTTTAACAGATTTTTGTCTTCAGAAAACCAAAAGGCAGGAGGGAACAAAATAAAAAATAAAAATCACTAGTCCAAATAATTTTCCTTTTAAATACTAAAAGTATTTTATTTTTGGCAATTTATGAAGTTTATATGGGGCACACAACAACAAAATCTAAACAAATATTTTTTGTAAGTTTACATTTTTGGCCAATAAAAACATGAGGATTTTATTTTTTGAGCAAAGAAAATCAATTATTTTTTGTTCTTATTCTTGAAAAAATACGACCAGCGGATCCGTAAAACAAGAAATAAAAATTGTATTGCCTAAGTAATTTAACAAAGCAAACAGTCAATATAATAATATATCTGTAGTTTAATTATGTACATAATAATAACCATGCTAATGTCCACAGAAAAGAAGAAAAGATACAGACCCAAACCATATCCTTGCATAATCCCTAGTCAACTTCAAAGTTATTTGTTTTTATTCCACATAGGCTAAGCACATTTATACACCAAGGTGCCAATATGTCTATGTTAAATTATACATCACCAGATCCATAACAACCAGGGCAGACCGAGAACAGTATCATATACTGTAGGTACATGATGTCTGGTAGCATGCAACTTCCTAATGCAGTGACAATTGTATAAATAAGAAGATAGAAGTCAGTACACAGAGGCGTCAAGTGTACCCTATGTTAGTTCTGGTCAAACATACCTGAAGTGTGTTAATTCTCATATGTGCAGTTGCATGTAAGCTTCAAGAGTCATTAACTAAAATTTATTCAAATAATTTATGCATTCAATTTACAATATTTCTTGCAGTATAATATTTAAACATTACCATTTTATTTGTGAAAGCACCTGATCTCTTTCATATCTCAGATCTGTGCAGTACAATTCTACAAGAAAAATACTCCTCACTTGACAAGAAAGATAACTTCTACTTTCCAATAGTCAACTTTTCCCTTTACATTGACCAATAATCCAACAGAACCAGCTATAGGTGGGTACATTACAAATGTTAATGAATTTACGGCTTTAGTAAACCTTTCAGAACATTTTGGTAGTTTATCTACAATGCAGTTTCATATTTTGACTTGTAATATGGTTCTGGTTACTTATAACCATTAAAATCAAAGAGAATTCTAAAAAATGTCTTGAACCATTATCATTTCAGAAATTAATCAGTCTGATAGCTATTCAAGTTTATCTGTCTGTTTATCAAAACTTTAACATTCCATACAATCCTTTTCACCACAATAAGACATGTAATACAAATGAATTCAGAATCTGTCCAGTCAAAATGATCCCTGGGCAACAAAGGGTCATAACTGCATGCACACTGTGTGAAGAGGAAAGTTCTTGAAAGAAACACCATTTCAAGACACAACAAAGAATCTCTTATTCCCATGATATCGAACAAAATTGCAAACACAGATATGGACCAATGTCAAAGCCATCAAGTATGTATAATCTCCGGTGACATCACACATCAATCATAGAATCATCCCACTAAAAACACATTCTGTTAAGGATTACGAAAAGCTTGATAAGGATGAATTGTACCTCGAGCAACTCGTCCATTATCTTTGCTCTGATCAATAAAATCAACATTATTTTGTCATGGCCTAAGGGTAAGGTTTTTACATTTTTGTGTTTTACATAGTTCTGTTGATAAAACATTGGTCTGTTTTGTTCATCCAAAAACAAAAAGACTGTTCTACTAGAAATTTAGCAAACTGAATGTCGGATTTCTTACACAGATCTGACAAGATCATTAAAATGTGAGAATAACATTGATGTTTTCTTTGTCTCAGAACAGCTTGCTCTTGGAAAGATGTAACAGGAAATACCTCAACTTGTATTTTGAACAGTCATTAATGGTCCTGTGTCAATACAAAACACAACAATATCAAAACATCCATCAAACCAGATCACCTACCTGTAACTCTTCAGAGTAAGGGGAGTGTCACATCTGAAAATAGACAACAAACATTAAGAATTCACACATCAAATTACGTAATAATGACATTGCTAGGAATTTATCAGGACTTTGAATGGTATTTAGACTGACTGAGTGAATATGATTTTACGTCGCTTTTAGCAATATTCCAGCAACATCACGGCGGGGGGACACCAGAAATGGGCTTCACACATTGTACCCATGTGGGGATTCGAACCCGGGTTTTTGGTGTGATGAGCCAATGCTTTAACCACTAGGCTACCCCACCGCCCCGAATGGTATTTAGAAGTGATACACATGAGGAAGAGAGTTTTTATTGATGTCGACTTCTTTATTATAAGGAACATCACCTGATGAAGGAGTACACGAGTGAGATTGGTTTTACGCCTTTTTTTGCAATATTCCAGCAATATCACTGCAGGGGACACCAGAAATGGGCTTCACTCACTGTACCCATATGAGGAACTGAACCCAGGTCTTCAGTGTGACGAGTGTACCACTGGGCTACCCCACAGCCCCTCAATATAGAAGTGGCTGACCTTGCTTCACCTCAATGTTGTTACTGTATGGCAAAGCTTGTCCACTTGACAATTTGCATGAGGTTACACTAACGCTTAGTCTCTGATATATATATAATTTAATTGTAACAAATAAACCCATTTTAATTGAAAAGGAGCCCCAGGGAGACCTGAGATTCCCAAATCTGGGGAAATCTAGACTTGCTTCATTTAGGGCTTTAGCACTGCAGGGAGGGCTAGGATGTAGGGAAAATAATGTGGTTCAGGGACTGTGAGTGAGTGAGTGGGTGCGACAGATTTAACAGGAGGTGAGGGAAAATAATGCATGCTGTGAGTGAGTTTTCCATTATGAGCACTGTTTTACCACAACTTTTTAGTTATGTGTTCCCGTAAAGGAGGTCAAGACTTGATAAGTGGCATAGATAACATCAATTAAATTCATCATATTTGTCTGCTAGTTCCAGGACGCATACCAATGTACCAATATCCTGATAAACCTTATCAACGATCAGCCTTATGTTTCACTGCCACACATGGCCTTAATTAATGTGAAGGAAATGATTTGACTGTTTCTGACTATGTTGATCCCCTAATCCATAAATTAGATAATGTCCCCATAAGATAATTGAGGTCATCAAGAAACATTTACAAGAAAGTAATTGTTTTCATTCTTGATTAATGTGTTTGTATCTATTTGTTCACAAATGAGTTGACCTTTTACAACATGTCAGGGCAGTGTACCAACCCTTCCTAATAAATCAGGTCAAAGGTCAGTGACCTCACACCTCCTGATAATAGAGGTCAAATGATGTGGTGCACATGCCTATGAAACAATGCTGTAACTTTGAGAAAAGTTTCATTTTCATGATAAATTCAACATATTCAAAGTGAGTTCATGTTAAGTAGTATATATAACTGTAACATTTCAGACTCCTGAAACACTGTCAACAACAAAATTTCAGCAGAAAGTACATGTGACAGGCCTACCAAAGAAAACTTTCCCACTGTGCAGAAAAATGCAGAAAAGTCCACATTAATCGTGGAAATAGCAACATAAACATATTACCTCGATACTGAAACAGTAAAAACGGCAACGAAAAACTATGAAACTGCAACATTTTTATATCAGCGAACTTTTATCCTCTACTGCGCATGCGCATTACAATCCGGGCTTCTTTCCAAATTCCGTGCAACCGTGATTCGCCTCACGTAGAAAAAGTATCAAATATGTCGAATTAATTGCTGTCAATCATTTCATACCAATGGAACGTAAACTAAACAAGTGTGCACACAAGTATCATGATGATAAATGCCAAATAACACAACAGAAATACTTAAAAGGAATTTTTGTCCAAGCTGGAAACATGTGGTCGAGACTTCATTATCATTGTAATCATCATCATCATTATCACCATCATCGTCAATGTCATCATCACCTTCATCAGCATGATCATAACAAAACACATTCACTACACCTTTAATGTCAGTAAATACAAACCTTTATACAATTCATATATGGCTATGCGAAGGAAGACAGTGGGAGGTAGTTTCATCAAAATTCCATATCGATCTGTTTTTGTAATACTGGAGCTCTTTTCACATATGTGAGGAGAATATGATTTCCATTGTTCCTACTTGTATAATGCCTGTTGCATGCAGACTAGATCAAAGAGAAAGTTGCAGCAGAGAGACTTTATTGACCCATTCTACCAAGAAAAATATTAAATTACACAGCTCCACAAACTGCACAGCGTAGACAGCCTCTGCAGGATATTTGATATCCAGCCGTAGTTCCTTGGAACACATGAAGAGCAACAGAATATATCATCATCATCATCGTCATCATCATCATCATCATCATCATCATCATCATCATCCAAAGCAAAATAATGCCATTAATGATAATTCTGAGTGACTAAGGTCTAAAGTGGCTTTGATTTCACAGCCATATGTCATTATTAATAATTTTCAGTTTGTTTTAATAAACTCCTAATAAGTACTTCTAGCATGTATCATCATCATCATCATCATCATCATCAACACACAAAAGCCACACACAATTTGTGACCTTTTGATACTCTTATAGCAACTTGTTGACAACATAAAACACTCAGCCGGAATTAAAATACATCTTAGTCATTTGCCCCCTACCATTCCAGATAGGATTCATGAGAGTGGGTCTTGCACTCTCAAGACAGTCTCATCTCCAGAAACACCCTCGGTGTCTCCATATTCATTTTCCCCTCTTCTGGCTCCACACTGACACATTTGTCAACCTGAACCAAGCTGGCCCTGCGTTTTTAACTGTTACAACCTTCTTGTAACTGTGAGAAGCGAGGTATTTATTCATCTGCCTCTCTGACAAGGCGTCTCCAAAACAAGTTCTCCTTCGATCGATTTCACCAACGAAATTATTTTGGCTAAAAGATTATCTGTCTGCTGGTTGTGGCACCCCCACAGCATGGCATTCTGCGAGAGTGGGGTGAAGAGGTTTAACGGTGTCAATCTCCCACAATGCCACGGGTTAGGGAAGGTATCCTCGGTTGGCTTAATTGTCACAGGGATTCAGATTAAAGGAAGCCCTTCGTGTGGATTGTATTCTGGTTTAGAAGCTGGAGGTTGGGGTTGAGAGGAGGCATGCTATACAAACTGGGGCAGGTGGGATGGTGGTGGGCGTAGATGGGAGGGGTTGAAGGGGGATTGAAGGTAGATGGGGTGGGTGGTAGGCAGATTGGAGGCAGGTGGGAGGGTGGTGTCCAGTAGATGGGGTGGTGGTAGGCAGATGGGAGGGTGGTGGCAGGTATATGTGAGGTGATCAAAGGGTGGTTTCAGATAAATGGGGTGGTAGGCAGATTGGAGGGTGGAGGCCGTATATGGTGGGGGTGGGGGTTGCTGTTAGATGGGAGGCAGATGAGAGGTGGTGGCAGGTACATGTTTATACATGCTTATAGGGAGGTTCCAGATAAATGGGGTTGTGGCTGGTAGATAGTAGGGTAAAAGTTGGATGGGAGCAGCTCCTACTTGGGTTTCAGGTAGACCAGGGGTGTGATGCTAATCAGGTAACTGCTGATGGGAGGGTGGTGGCCAGTGGATGTAGCAGGGGGGCAGATAGGGAATGATGGAGGTGAGTTTATCATATCGAGTGGGTGGTGGCTTAGAGCGGATCTCCACAGAGGTGGAAGTGAGGGGGAGGGTTATGTGAAGGGTGGTGTTGATATTCAGTGGTTGGAGGAGGTGGCAATGGTGAGTGGATAGTACCTATGACTGAGTATGGTTTTACGCCGCTTTTAGCAATATTCCGGCAATATCACAGCGGAGGACACCAGAAATGGGCTTCACACATTGTACCCATGTGGGGAATCAAACCCAGGTCTTCAGCATGATGAGTGCACGCTTAACCACTAGGCTACCCCACCACCCCGATGTGGAGATGGAGTACTACAGTGTTCTAATTGCTGGTAGTTGTGGCATCCATGGGTGTAAATGCGCTGCAGGGTTAGGGTAGAAGTGGGAGCGCTTGTTGAGGGGTAGACTAATACATAGTCTCTGAATATATATATAAGTTTGATAGTAACAAACAAGCCCATGTAAATTGAAAAGGAGCCCCAGGGAGACCAGAGATTCAGCCTGAACCTGAGGAAATCTAGACTTGCTTTATTTAGGGCTTTAGCACTGCAGAGAGGGCTTAGCAGTAGAGAAAATAATGTGGTTCAGGGACTGTGAGACAGACTAGTTGAGGGGGTGATGCTGTTGGTTGGAAGTAATGGCGGTGATGTTGCTCCAGCTGAGGACGCTGACAGTGACAGCAATGTAGAAACTGAAGCAGCACAGCTACATCAATCAGGCAGGGTTACCACAGAAGGGCACATCTTCAAAGAAGCCCGTCACTTCACAACAGCAAAAATAAAAACAAATCCTAAAACCCAAGCTCATAAACAATTCAACATTCAACCCCGTGCCCTTCAAGAAGACTAGTGTTCTATAAATACCCAAATATAAGCCAATTAAAAGGTTGTCCATAGACAAACTCAATCTGGCTGTACGAGAATCCAATACGAGTCTCCAAGCCCATTTTGAATATAACTAATTCATGTCCGAGTCCGACAAGTAGTTATAACCAATGTAATACACATTAACACAATGTATTACCCTGTCTGAAACCAGGCTGATTTGACAGGATCAGCTGTCCAAGATCCATGACAGTATGGGCGCTCTACTGCTCTACTATCTCACCATCCTCTGATGCGGAGCCACTAATAAGGTTATAATGACATTCGCTGATTAAATAACAAATACAGCCCTGTAAGATGTCTAACGAGGTTAGATAGAGAATTTCACCCTTGTCTCCTTTAATATCAAATATTTCAACCTAAGTCTATAAAATATAGAGGCTCTGAGGCTTTGACATAAAAATAACATGAGGTAAGATCCTTTTTGTCATCCCAAATCCAACTTTTTCTCTTTATAACTGTAATAACTAGTGTCTGAGTGTAAAAAGTAAATTAAACTAGCTTCAGTGACACAGGTAAGTGATGTCATTTGATTGTGATGACATCATGTGACATGTGATGCAATTTCATTGTTGCAATATTGAGAGGAATTGCTTTGATATTTTGTATAATTACGGTAAAAATATGTACAAGGCATTCCCAAAGCAGAGCAAGTTGGAGGTTTCATACAGTTAAGGTGCTTTACCTATAACGCATATGCAATCATGCAATACTAAACTGTTACAACATATTTATGCTGATATTATAATTATTCAATTAGTCATTGACACACTCTGCAACATACACAGTGATCCATAAACGGCCAAAAATCCTGATGGACATTACAAAATTATTTTAGTATTAAAGGTCACTGTACCAAATTAAACTCATCTCCTATCTTCCAGTAGACAACTGTACAATACATACTCCATGTTTTGAAGTTATGTATTCTCGGACACTTGTTGATAGGGAATGCACTGGCCGTCCAGTCATCAAAGGCTTCACAATTTGCTGTGCAGAGTTGCCTCCCTTAGGAAGGCCAAAAACCTAGATTAAGTCTCTCGAATTAAATGAAATATTGTTCAAAGCATTTTAAAACTCACTCCCAGCAAGGTTTATGATCTTATGTTTTATAACAAAAGATTATTCTCTCCCATAGTCACTTCCTACACAAAGCACAAGCATCAAAAACAACAATTCATAAAAACATAGTGTCTGAATAGATATCATTCCTCTGGTATAACAACATCGTATCACTTGGCGTGAACAAACAACAGAAGAGCGACTTTGTCAGTAGAGACGTCAAATTTGCAATTAAACATCACTAGACAAGATTAATTACCATTTAAGTTATAAGTTGTTTTTGCTGGGCATTGTTTTATTTTCAGGGATTAAGATTACCGTGCGTATTTGTCTGGTACACAAAACCGGAAATAGCAATCAGCTGTGCACACGTTTCCCAGCGAATAAGTTCAAACATGCACAATAATATAACGGGATTTAATTCTGGCGCAGTCATCAGTAAAATATAATACAGAATACCGTTATTTAACCCAAAGAAATATATCCTAGCATTGTGTAATTATAGTTACAGTTTTGCTCTATAAATAAGTTAAGATTACCGTGCGTGATTTGTCTCAAGCATTACACAAAGCGGAAATAGCAATCAGCTGTGCACACGTTTCCCCAGCTGAACAAGTTCAAACATGCACAATAATATAACGGGATGAATTCTATTGATTGAATACTATTATTTAACCAAAAGAAATATATCCTAGCATTGTGTAATAGTTTTTATGTAAAAATATATAATCAACACTAAGGTTATACGGACCATCATGAACGTGGTAAAGCGTGACATGGAAGCAGGCGTAATCAGTGTGTGATTGTTGAATGGGGTAAAAATAAGCAAGCCAGTTTGTTGCTGCAATAAATATGATATTTAGAGAAGCAAAATATATTATGCATTTTCTGTCAACTACACCGTTTCGATCCGCGGAGTAGACACAATATATATGACAGTGAATTCTTTGAATAATGTGGACCAAAGTTATAATTATTGGTAACTGCCAGTTGTCTGTCGGATGAGTTTGTCGCGTGTTTATTGTTAGTGGCCTATTTTTCTTATTGTCATATATATATAGATGAAATATGGACACTTAAATAATATATTTTGAAACAAAAGTTGACTTCAGTTTTTATTTACCGATGGTACTTTTTCTCTTGGGTTCACATTCCCATACTCCCCGGCGTCTCGTTGTTGATGCAAGCAGTGATCGTCGGGATATAAAAAGGAACACAAACACATGATAAACAAACACCGGTAATCTTTATTATGTAATATTCTCGTAATGGTGTCTCGTCGTTGATGGAACATACTTACCGGGTACTCTGGTCTCTGTTGGCCGCGACCCATCGCGGGAGGTCGGCCTATCCATGAGAGATATGATTTTGACACTGATTTTGAGGGTCAAGTTTGGGGGTCGGCTTATACATGGGATCGGCTTATAGACGGTCATATACGAGTATTCAATTCAAACTAAATTGTTGGTAAACATGAAATCTATGGGTTGTGTCCAAAACCTTTAAGCATCCCCAAATATTGAACCTTAAAACATTTTACACACAAAGAAATTTTATTTCATATTGACCCGTGAAGGTCCGGGTTAGAATGAACCTTCAGTAACCCATGCTAGTCGTAAGAGGTGACTAACAGGATCGTGTGATCAGGCTCGCTGGCTTGGTTGACACATGTCATCGGTTCCCAATTGTGAAGATTGATGCTCATGCTATTGATCACTGGATTGTCTGGTCCAGACCGCCATCATATAGCTTGAATATTGCTGAGTGCGGCGTTAAACTAAACTCACTCACTCGCTCACTCTATTTCCCTTAAACCTAATTCGGTAACTGCAGTCATCCTTCAGTTCCCCATCTGTGATATCCTGTAACTGTCTTGTCGTGAAACGTGTGTCCATACACGTGACCACCAAACAGGTGGGAAGACAGCTGTCAGGTAAGTCAATCTAACAAGAAGTACAGAAATGACAACACCACTGGCACATGTACGTTCTTTGGACACCATCTATAAGACAGATTCTGTAGTGTTGAAGTCTCTAAATGACACGTTTGAAATTTAGCCATTCAGGCATGCTATTTTTCAAGAAAACCATCATCGGTAAAACACTCAGTAATTCAATCTATCCATCAATTAAAGTTTTCTTAAACCCCTAAAAGCACATTTGATGCAAGGATAATCAATTACAACTCAACTGAACTGCCAAATGCATTTCATTTTTTAGACTAATTCATTTCTTAAACTAGAATAATGACTGAAGTAAATGTTACATTTAAAATGTGTAGAATGTTTTCCTCATAATTGTTTCCCTGGAGCAAAGAATTATGCAAGTTTTTCCCTAACAACTAATTTGATTTAATCAACTGAAAACATTAATTTCTCTTGGTAATATTAACCCTGCAACTGTTAACATATCTGAAGGAAAAACTTTTAAAAAAGTAAGAAAATGATAGTATCTGCTAGGGTTAATTACCTTTCTCAGAGAATATCCAGACAGACATTTATTAATGAAAACTGCTAATAGTCTTCCCTTCATGGGAAAAAAATCACATCTGTACAAGAAAGACAAGCAAACTGATTAACAGCTAATATGTTAATCATGACAATACTTGTCCCATCAACTATGGAATGTCTTTATTTACATCTAGCTACAAACAATATATCTGCGGGTAATAAATAGAGTTTATTGTCATACTGATTTTTGGACATGAAAGCCATCATTCTTGTATTTACAGAGCAAAATCAAGGCTAAAATATGAATTCTATTATATAGAACTAGTAAGGTAAGCATAGACTGGGCACCAGGAATAGGTTTCATATGCTATCCAGTGATAAGATCAAGTTGCACTACTGCATAAAACATTATTCATTCACTAACATACATCTGACATTTTCTGCAAATGGAGTTACAGCATTTTGAAATGAATGATTCGAGACAATTTGTTTGAAAATTAACACAACAAAATATATTTCCACATTTATCATTCTCCAACTAGCTATGTCTCTGCATTATCGAAACACTAACCCAACATGGACGTAAGTGTCAAGGCTACAATGGCGATAGACAACCATTACTATCGTGTATAACGGTCCCACAAATGCTCAATGACAGATCGAGCGCTGAAAAAAACAACCTTTCTACGATCGTAATATCGACCACATTGCTCAAACTGTTACATATTTTTAAATCATCCGCCTTAATAAAATGCAAATCTATTGACCAAAACTGACTGATATGTAGGCTCACTCAATAAATTTCTACACACACTTTGCTTACAACGCCTGCTGGTGTAGGTTTCTCAAGACAGTATATATCTGCCTTGTGGACTTGTCAGCCTATATTATCTTGCAGAAAAGGGTTCATATTTTTTTTTTTACCAATATAATTATTGCTGTTTTATAGCTTTTCTATGGGCGTCTTCAACATAAAGTGCAATGAATATTGTCTATTGTGTGTTATATTATATTCAAGGCATATGATCTAGGTATAGATTTCACGAGGCATGTTCTCCTGGTCTATTTATACCCATGTTATTTTTTGTGTTATGCAGTTGCTATGTCTGTTTCAACAGTATCTACATTCATAAGTGGATAAATCAGCAATTTTTGGTGATTTTATGTTACCTTGAACATTACTGAACAACACATAATCTTGACA
This sequence comes from Haliotis rubra, assembly GCF_003918875.1. NCBI lineage: Eukaryota > Metazoa > Mollusca > Gastropoda > Lepetellida > Haliotidae > Haliotis > Haliotis rubra. Next base: position 1,395,667 of record NW_025767357.1, on the reverse strand, counting down.
TGGTAAAACAGCCCTTCATGGTGGTGAACTTAGATTTTTACAACTTTACCACACTAATTATGATCAATGTTAAGTTGAAATATAAGTGATAGGATCCTGACAAACCTAGGGGATGTAACTCTGGACATTCTATTGCAGTGTCCTATACTAGGGAACAACCCCAGCAAATACATTTTTTAGCCAACACGAGGATCAGATGGTAGACAAAGACTGAATAAGTAAGTGAGCAAAATGAAATAATATGTTATATTGATATAACATATTATTTCATTATATATTGATATAACATATTATTTCATTTAAATGCTGATCAGCATTATTTCAGACGAAAGACTGAATATGTACACTCATTAGATGGACAATCCCTAGACTAAATGTTTCCAGTTATGTTGCTTAGCAATACAATTATCACAACTATTATAACTACTGGAAAAAAAGCTCAGAATAGAACCTGTTTTCATGACAACCACTTCTGAATTCCATGACATTAAAAAGTTGCTATAAACACAAAAATTCATATCCTGATGAAAGCCTTCAAAAAATGAAAAACATATTTTGAACTTAAAAAAGTTAAAATGCCACAAATACCAGAAAGAGCAGAAAAAGAGTAGGGTTATTGTAATAAATGTAGGGCCCCCAAAATGGAGGGGAGGGCATCTATTCTCACTTGCATTCCTTCACATTGAAGATGGATGTTGTCATAGCAACTACATGATACAGTATAGAGTGATGGAAGTTGTTGACAGAATTTAAACGTGTCGTATATATGAACTGCTCTCTTCATCACATGGAACTACAAAGGAAATTTGGTGCCATTAGGAACGGTCTCGAAAGACTGGATAAGCGGTCCAGAAATGGATTTTGTAATAATGAATACAGATTTATTTTACATAATGTTTTAGGGATCCATTCACCCCAAATGTCAAATGCCAAAAAGAAAACAAATTTACAACACATTACCCAAAAGTTAAACGTCCAGCCTGTATACTTGAAGAATGCTTTAGATCCATGAAATACAGAATCTATTGTTGATAATTTAATAGCACCCTTACGCCAGAAACACCTATTACAGTCTGAATCCTGAATACAGAAAAACACCAATCCAGTACATAATCCTATTCTAGAACAGTCTCTAAAAAAATCCAAGAAGTGACAATAATTCAAGATCTGCAAATATATAAATCACAGAAGAGAGAATTTCTTTGAAACAGTTATTCCACTGTTACAGATCAGCAGAAATAGATTTTTCAAAGATGTTGCCATATTTGTTTAAAGAAGCACAAAACAAGTTACCTGTACTTTGAGCTTTGACTACGCCGATATTCCAAAATTCGGTCAAAGCTAAAGCTGCGACGTCTGCCTCTATATTCCATGGTTGTTGAAGAATGGAGGTACACACTCTCACAACAAACACCAATTACTCACGATGGTCAACTGACAATACAAGTTGACAGTGGTCAGTGATCAACACTGTAAATATTCAATATTTGTTGCCCACACCACAAACTAAACTTTCACATATATCGGCAATGGAGGCTGCTATAACAAAGGAATGTTGATGTTAATTGTAGATGTTTACTGGCTCGAAAATGTCCGACAGTTAACGATCCACTGATGGGATAATTGTCAAGAAATCATCAATAAACACTCAAAGGTTTCCTTTCTGCATCCATCCTTGTACCCTCTTTGTACCTTGTGAAAGCATCCATGTTCATTCCAAAAGCAATCGGTTGAGACTTCTAAATGGCAAAAACTATTATCCTGTGCACTATATATATTAATACCAGCATCCTCTTCACACACAAACCATCATGGTTGAAATATGACCTTAGAAAAGTTGGTGCTCTGAAATAGCCTGTTATTTGAACCTAATTTCATTTACAATCCAACTTTCAAATGTCATCTGTAGAATCACGGCAATTTGTCCTTACAATGTTGTCATAAAAGATACACTTGGCACATATATGTCCTTTGCATGTTGAAATCTATTCATTTCCAGTCTCTCTTGAAACATCTGCAAAATGTCATTGCATTTTAGAAGTGCTTGATTGTTCATATGAAACATTTTCCTCGAGCACAGTAGTGTAGCACTGTTCTTGTTAATATGGAACACTCATATGTATTGAACAAGTTGACAACTCTGACTTCAGATTAAAAGGTCAAAAGGTCAAGGTCATATGATCACAGGAAAGCCTTTGAATGAACTTCTGATTGCATATATCCTTGCTTAAAAAGGCAAGATTCATTTACTCCAACTGTTTGAGAAATAGCATCAAACTGCGTCAAACGAAACCCTATGAAGACGACAATAGCCTGTTTTTCCCTTATTGGAGAAGAATCGAAGGTCGCCTACTTTACACGTCTGATACAGCTGAAGAAATGCTATCCCATAAGCCTTCAATTTTCCTCCAAATGAACCAATTTACAATCACCCAAACTTTCTACTTCCTCCATCCAAATCTGAGCACAGCTTATCCGAAGAACTGTTACGCTAACAGTCTCTGTACAAAAATATTATTCATTTCCATGATCACGGATTCAGATTATACAGCTGTACAAGTAAACTGCAGATTTCCTCTTAATGACATTTGTCCGATGTTTGTCACAGAACAGATTAACACCAGGAATTGAACACACTGATGAGTGAAAGCAGGGTAAAATGTCACTAATAAATCACACAAACTGCCCATTTACGCCCTAACAGACCGCCTTGGATCTTAGACATTTCTGTCAAACCTTAAATACTGGAACATGCAGAGACTCTCATGGAATGACAACATTAATCTCCTCTTCACAAGAAAGAGTTCCGATAATCATACAATGACATTCGAGCGGAAAATATATATAAAATATACTTCAGCCCTGAAATAAAAAAGATGCATTTTCTGCATGCAACTGCAGCAAGATAAAAAGATGTTTCTAAAGTACATTGCCTGCTGGGATATCTTAACTTATCGATTCCAATTGTTCAAGTTCTCCAATCAATATGTAAAGAAAACTGTAACGGACGAATTTCAATTTCCAGTGCCCTCTCCTAGTCACACTTCCATCAAGCAGGACACAAAAACAACTGCAGGATTACTGCAGGACTTTAGAAATCCGAAATCCGTTTTTCATGATCCTGAAATCCAAACTGTTAACACATCCATATGAAATTCTTCCTTATTTCAAGGTAAAGAGATTTTCAATATACAAGCCCTGGATGAATACAAACTCGGGCTTTAAAAATACGGAGTATTTGTAGTCCATTTATCCATGAATTGTTGTGCACAGTGTAAAAGAGCCCGTCTTCAGATAATAACATGAAGCTCAATTTTGTGTTGAGAATCCACGCAGGTGATCAGCGATCTGTTTAGATTACAAGATTCCCGAACACAGGGATAACATGTGTCACACTCATTTCACGTGCTTGTCAATGACGTTAATAGGAACGTCAATTAACAAGCAACAGCAACATGAGTTCTCAACAAGCACTGACCATACAGGGATTGGTGTCATCAATTTCATCACAATACAAAAATCTCGAACTTAACACCATGAAGAGACAAAAGGTTTTATGTGCAGATTTCAACTTAGTGTAAGGAACTCTGACAGGAGTCAGGTTTCCTCAGAATCAGACGGTAACAGGTGCCTGCCCCATAATAATGCACATTTTCTCAATAAACTTTCTTTTAAATCATCGCATCAAATGGAAAACCTCATTTTAATGTCAATCAGATTCTGAGATAATAACTTCTCCTTTTTTAAGATTCTCAGAAGAGATGAATGAAGACATGTCTCCCGATTGTTGTGTTATAACGAGGTATGGACTGTTATTTGACCAGGTGTAATGATTGAAAGGTCATTAATCACGATCAGTAGACGTCCTTATAAGGAATCTGTAAGTCACATTTTATTTATAACCACACCTCCTGTTTAGAACAAACTGACAGGTGACAAGATGTCCGCTGAGACTAATCGGTTAATAACTAATAACCTGTCGATCAGACCAATGGCCTTTTCAAAACTACATTCATCAACAATATATGTCAGATTACTTACTTAAATACATTAATCTGTCATTATTGAATGCATATCAGATTGAAATTTTGCAACTGACTTCAAATTTGATTAAATCTCTCTGTGTGTGCATGTAACCATTTATTTTTGGAAATATTAATAAGTTTCCATTCAACAGGTTGAAATGACCTTGGAAGTTTAAATATGGTCCAATTTTAATTATTATGTTTTCAACACAGGCACATTTTTCTTGCTTTCCATTAAAAGAATATTATGTATGAAATTTAATATTGACATACCATGTTTACTATAAATAGTAATAATACATCTATTTTGGAATTCAAATTAATATTTATATTGCATATCTAAACAATATCAATACTGTATCTATGCATAACAGCATATTATTCCTAAGGCCAGACCAATTTTATTTCTTATTTTACGGATTTATTTCCACAGAAAACCTAAAGGCAGGATGGAAAAAAAACAAGTAAAAAAAATCAAAGTAAAAACCCACATGAGTTTTTCACAGGCACTGTTTTTCAAGTTCACACTCGCTGAGGTGGTCAAACAAGTGATTTCTAACAATATTCTATTTCTTACAATAATTCAGTTTAAAGTCTCTGAGAACAGATACCGGTGTTTTAGTGTCCAACACACTGCCTTGTGTAGTCGAAGTCTCACTCCCATCTATCTTAACATTAGGATTGTATTTTTTGAGCGAGGAAAATTTATTTTGATTTTTTATTTCTTATTCTTGAAAAAATACGACTGGCAGATCCATAAAACAAGAAATAAAATTAGTCTGGCCTAATTACAATTTCCAAATATGCACACTGGTATTATTGAAACTGCATTATACAGATATGGAAAGATGACAGTTTGGATTAATTATATTAAACTAGAAACCTGACTTCTTCTTTTTAAAAAAAACTCCATTTATACTCTCATGGCGCCATCTTGTAAATGACTTGGCACATTGTAAACAAGATGATTGTATAATAGATAGACATAACAGTTGTTCCATAGCAGAGTACACCTGATGTCATGCAAATGTAGTCTTCTGATTAGATCTTCTGATTAAATCTTACCCGTGAAGATCCAGGTAAGAATTGATCTTAAGTAACCCATCGGATCAGGTGGTGAGACTCGTTGACTTGGTTGACACATGTCATCATATCCCAATCAATGTTCATGCTGTTGATCACTGGACTATCTGGTCCAGACTTTATTATTTACAAAACGCCGCCATATATCTGGAATATTGCTGAGTGCAGCATAAAACTAAACTCACTCACTCACTCTGAATAGATTTGAAACATGAGCCTTCTGAACCACATTGGACACCTCGTCTACAGGATCATGGTGCTTAACCCATCAGCTGACAAGATAAGAATGTCATCTGTGGGATAACTCCACACCCTGTTACATAAGACATCAAACTGTCAGTCGCAGGTGAGATTAAGAGGATTGTATTCATCTTAATGATCTTATATTTATAGTCATATCATTGTGCATTGTCATAAACTGGGTTTAACCTCTCATTTAGATTATTTCTCTCAGACCCGTGAAGGTCCCGGGTTAGAATTGGTCTTCACTAACCCATGCTTGTCGTAAAAGGCGACTATGCTTGTCGTAAGAGGGGACTAACGGGATCGGGTGGTCAGGCTCGCTGACTTGGTTGGCACATGTCATCGGTTCCCAATTGCGCAGATCGATGCTCATGCTGTTGATCACTGGATTGTCTGGTGCAGACTCGATTATTTAGCAGACCGCCGCCATATAGCTGGAATATTGCTGAGTGCGGCGTAAAACTAAACTCGCTCACTCACTATTTCTCTCAGTGCATGCATGCACGTTTGTATTGCTGCCTGAACTAGTCCTGGAGTGAGTGAGTGAGTGAGTGAGAGTGTTTTACACAACATTAGCCACATTCCAGCAATATCGTGATGGGGGGGACACAAGAAATGGAGTGCTAGTCCAGACTCATGCTGGTTTGATAGTGCTAGTTAGAGACCCAGTTTGATCATGGAATCTCCACTTAGACACAGTATACTGACCATGTGCTGACCAGTCCCTGTTTTAACCCCTTAAATGCCAAACACCAGGCAGGGTAACAAGTACAACAAATAAGTCTTACATATGATGCAATAAAATATACATCAACATCCACACATAGTCTCGTAAGTGAGTGAGTGAGTATAGTTTTACCCCACTTTTAGCAATATTCCAGCAATATCACAGTGGGGGACACCAGAAATTGGCTTCACACATTGTACCCATGTGGGGAATCTTTGGCATCATGAGAGACCGCTTTAACCACCGGGGTATCCATAGTCTCATAAGTGAGTGAGTGAGTATGGTCTTATGCTGCTTTTAGCAATATTCCAGCAATATCACGGCTGGGGACACCAGAAATTGGGAGTGAGTGAGTGAGTATGGTTTTACGCTGCTTTTAGCAATATTCCAGCAATATCACGGCGGGGGACACCAGAAGTTGGGAGTGAATGAGTGAGTGAGTATGGTTTTACACTGCTTTTAGCAATATTCCAGCAAGATCACAGTGGGGACACCAGAAATTGGGAGTGAGTGAGTGAGTGAGTGAGTATGGTTTTACGCTGCTTTTAGCAATATTCCAGCAATATCACGGCGGGGGACACCAGAAATTGGGGGAGTGAGTGAGTGAGTATGGTTTTATGCTGCTTTTAGCAATATTCCAGCAAGATCACAGTGGGGACACCAGAAATTGGGAGTGAGTGAGTGAGTGAGTATGGTTTTACGCCGCTTTTAGCAATATTCCAGCAAGATCACAGTGGGGGACACCAGAAATTGGCTTCACACATGTGGGGATCTTTACGATGACAAGCGATCGCTTTAACCACTCAGCTACCCCACCACCCCCATACTGTTGTAAATCTACAGACCAACAACAGACCAACAACAGACCAACAACAACATCCTCAACCAATACACATCCAGGTTAGAACTGGTCTTCAGCAACCCATCTTTGTTAGGAAAAGACCAACAGGACTGGATGATGATGGTAGATGCAAGACATTGTAGCCCAAATGTGTAGATTGATGCTCTTGATGTCTGGCCCAGACTCGATTATTTAAGTCCCCCGTCATATAGCTGGAATATTGCTGAGTGCGGCATTAAGCAACGAACATAGTCATAAACCTTCTACATCACAGCACATCTTTTGATAACACTCAAGGTTAAAGTCATGGCAGATGATTGAATTTTGATTGCTTTTTTCCCGTCATAAAAAAATAACATGAGAGCGAAAAAAAATTATGATAAAAAAACACTCCCATTCATGAAGAAAGGGCAGAGTTCTATTTTGAAGATACCACGGACCTTGAAAGTGGAATCCTTATGGGATATAGGATAAAAGATCAGGAAAGTGCGTCATTTGGCCGCTAATGATGTCAATTTTGACAATTAATTTCCAATTTTAGATGTCAACTTCTTTTTAATTTCAGTGTTTAATGGCAGCACTTGATGACAGTGATTTGGCTTGCTACTGCAAAATAGACAATTTGATGACGGATACTTGGGGGAAATCAAATGAAAAGAAGCTTTAATTTGAACTCTTTAGCTCAAGCCCTTGAGCAAAGAGCTTTTAATGACTTAGTCAAATACAAAGAATATTGGAAAAGCAGTGTGAATTATTTCACAAAATAATTAAAATGCCACAGAAATCAAAATCAAAATGCTCCAAATTTCACTTGACTTGACATTTCGAAAAGTTCACTCTCAAGTTGGACATCCAATTGAGGATTTTTTTCTCGTGTGAATATTTCCTCAAACCCGGAACAAAAAGAAAAGTCCTGCACAAAACTGTTAACAAACAGAACACCTAACAAAAGCATAATCTGTTTCAAAAAAATTTGATTTGCAGGTTTTTTTTTTACAAAACATTTTTTGACATAAAACAAGCAAAACTTACTGTGATCCTGAACATGGCTGCCATTTCCTAGTGTAACCTCGACACATAGATGTCATGTCAGTATATTGAAATCCAGTGTCACTGAATGTGTGACTATTTTCCACATCCGTTATCAACTTCTGTTGCGAAAACCATTAATGACTGATTGATTGATCACTCTATCAAGCTAGTAATCCCAGCCTATCAAACTCTACACACAGTCAAAATATAGTCCTGGCGTTGTCAGACACTCTTCAGCTATGTTCAACACTAAACACAGGTCAAGTATGATGCTTTAACCTTTTAACCTTTAACACGACAAATAACTTTTTTCTGATTCGTAAAGTATATCACACGTCTGTATAAGATATTCAAATCTGAATCTAAGATATTCAAATCGGAATCATATGAACATCCACGCTACGTTTTGGATTATGATAAAGATAATACCTAATAATAGAATAATAACTTCATATGTAAAACAGTTTTTTAAAAGAATATTTCCTTGATGTTAAAATCAATGCAACTTTCAAAACTTTCACGATCTTTTCATAAAACAAAAATCATGTGTACACACGAGAAAAAAACTTCTTGAAATACTTTCTTTGGGAATATATTAAATGATATTCTGCTTGAATGCGTTGATAGGATCTAACTGGTTAATGTAGCTACCGGTCACATCAGCTGGGGCAATAAGCTTCCTATTTCACTCCCAGCCCTGACCCAAATGCAATAATCCCAAGCCATTGGCTGATATTTCCAGGTAATCCTTGAAAGCATTTGGCCACAATAACCAGTTGATTAATCCGTTTAGCGGAATAGCAGGCAAATAGTTCTCAGTTCAAAGGCACAGGAAAAGTAGTGAAGGTCTTTAAGTAAGTGTTATACAATGGATTACAGCATAAACCTCACTTACATTGATGTCCTTAGGTCACATGTCTCAAACCCTCACATTTGAGGTGTATATACAGAATGTAACATGGGTTGTCAAATACCTGGGAACTTTTGAAAATACACATGGATAAGAGGTATTTTTATTTGTAGTTGTATAACATAGTGTTATTGCAGCACATTTCCTGTTGTCTCAGAACTGCCAGTTAATAATGAAGTCTGGGTGCCATTGTAGTAAGCGATCTTAGAGCTAAGGTGACCGTAACTCCCATACCTTAACATAGACTACAGGTAGTCAACTGCACCCAGGAATAGACTTTCATGTTGAGCATTTTGGTCACCACAATACTTCTGCATAAGTAGAACCGAAAAAACCCTCTACATTCAGCTAGGAGATCTTGGAGACACAAGTGTAAGTTAACTGCTAGCAAATGTATCTAAAGTATTGATTTTCTCAACCTTGGACAGATGAGGTCTATTTGCTGATTTACCAAGGAAGTGAACAAAACTTAATTTTGTCATACATAACAGAATAATAATTTTGTCATATATAATAGAATAATAATTTTGTCATATATAATAGAAAAATAATTTTGTCATATATAATAGAATAATAATTTTGTCATACATAACAGAATAATAATTTTGTGATATATAATAGAATAATAATTTTGTCATATATAATAAAATCACAGAAAACTGAAGATGTCATTTATTCAAAGATCAAAAGTGTTGATTTTAAGATACTAGTATATAGCAAAGACTGACTGACTGACTGAGTTTGGTTTTACGCCGCTTTTAGCAATATTCCAGCAACATCACGGCGGGGGACACCAGAAATGGGCTTCACGCATTGTACCCATGTGGGGATTCGAACCCGGGTCTTCGGCGTGACAAGCCAACGCTTTAACCATTAGGCTACCCCACCGCTCCATATAGCAAAGAAGGAATATGTGAATTGTCCATATTACAAAAATTAGGATTAGGATTAAAAACATATTTAGACAAATTAATAATTATTGGTTATTATTCAATAATGTTTTATATACTCCATACATTCATCCTCAGTCAATTTCAGAATCAGCCCTTTAGATAATGCTGTCCCCAAAAGATATATCTTGAAAACACTGAACTGTATTACACATTTCATAGATAAGAACTGAAGACAGTTTCATACAGAAATCAGTATATAAAAAAAGTTTTTGAAATTGAATAATACAATCCTTATAATAAAATATATATCTGCATATAATTAAAATAATTAATTAATTATGTTTTTCATGAAATTTATGTGTGTAAGTTACACTTCATGTGCACAGAGAAACGATGGCTAGTCTTGATAAACCCAGTTACAAGGTTGTAAATCTTTCAGCCTGGGGCTCATCGACTCAGGACACACTGGCTTGATCACAATTTTACAGGCCATTCATATAATACTTCCCCTACAACTACTTTATTCTACAAGTGCTGAAGTCATCCACTTGACAACAGGTATCTGACAGCACTTTAGGAAGATACCAACCCCATGACGGCTTCTACCCAAATCCGATTCTACTTAACTGGGACGCATTCCAAGTGATTTAGAAGGCAAAGACTATCTTAAGTCTCTGAGTGGGGAACTGGGGTATAATTTCATATTCAAGATTATTGCAATTCCTTAATAACATGCATGTGAAATATAAGTGAAATAATGTTGAACGTAACTTTGAAACCTGACTTCCCTCCTTGAATGGTTTGTATATCAAGGGAAGTAACTCTTGTAAACCTCAGTCAAGCCAAACAGTCAGTCAACTGTTGAGCTAGTCTGTCTCACAGTCCCTGAACCACATTATTTTCCCTACAGCCTAGCCCTCCCTGCAATGCTGAAGCCTAGATTTCGTCAAGTTGAATCTCTGGTCTCCTGGGGCTCCTTTTCAATGTAAATGGGCTTGTTTGTTATATATATTCAGAGACTATGCTGAACCAATCTGAGATATTTAGTTACAATTCCTGAAATACTTTATCACTGCATTTTCATGTTATTTTTAAATCATAAGTGGATTGAGAAATAATTTCAAAATATATCAAAATGGTATTTTTTTCATTTTATATGTATTTTATGCTTTTAGTGAGCCAGCCATTTAGCTATGTGGCTTGTCAGTGTATTCTGGCAGGTAATTTCCTAGTTCATCCAAATACAATTCAAGTTTAATTTAGGGTAAAATATTCCAACACTTATATTTTCTTCAAGATAAAAATAACTCCAGAATTTCTATCTCCAAAAAGGTACCCAGAGTTGACACAAGAGAAAAATTACAATTAAAGTTTTAAAATACACTCAAGTGAACTTGATAACTCCACAGTATGTCTCCAAAGCATATTAGCAATACAGAATGTTCAGTTAATACAGCAGCAACATTGGCATCAAGAAAATTATTTCACTTCAGCTTAAAGTAAAGCTCAATCACATAAAAGTCCCAAGTCTGAAACATGAAAGATGGCTGTTCTTTCATCTGCAACTTTAACGAACAATTATAGGTCTGGGATCGGCAGTACTCCTGGTGGCTTGTCAACCAGAGCTGTAGGTAGTCATTAAACCTTTTCATCAACGTCCATTTGGGCCAACAACTGGAGACATTTGTCTACATGAACACTGCAGAAAGAAGAGTCTCCATGTGGATCGGGAACTAGAACCAGGCTCCTGAAATAAAGTTCTAAATGACTACCACGTAGGATCTTCATCAAGGGAATTACATCTTCAAAGGAAATCAGTGTAACTGATGAAAGAAGAGGGTCTTGTTTTAGAGGCTCGGCACGTGTGTGTAGTGTTCATCATTGTTCATTAGTGGTAGACAGGTGTAGGAGGCAGTGACAGGTTGGGGGAGGTGCAGCTGGGATGGCAGGTGAGATAGTGGTGGGCTTATATCCAGACTCACAGATCTCAGGTGAGATGGTGGTGGGCTTATATCCAGACTCACAGATCTCAGGTGAGATGGTGGTGGGCTTATATCCAGACTCACCCAGATCTCAGGTGAGATGGTGGTGGGCTTATATCCAGACTCACAGATCTCAGGTGAGATGGTGGTGGGCTTATATCCAGACTCATAGATACCAGGTAAAGACAAGATGGTGGGCTTATATCCAGACTCACAGATCTCAGGTGAGATGGTGGTGGGCTTATATCCAGACTCACAGATCTCAGGTGAGATGGTGGTGGGCTTATATCCAGACTCACAGATCTCAGGGGAGATGGTGGTGGGCTTATATCCAGACTCCAGACTCACAGATCTCAGGTGAGATGGTGGTGGGCTTATATCCAGACTCACAGATCTCAGGTGAGATGGTGGTGGGCTTATATCCAGACTCACAGATCTCAGGTGAGATGGTGGTGGGCTTATATCCAGACTCATAGATCTCAGGTGAGATGGTGGTGGGCTTATATCCAGACTCACAGATCTCAGGTGAGATGGTGGTGGGCTTATATCCAGACTCACAGATCTCAGGTGATATGGTGGTGGGCTTATACCCAGACTCATAGATCTCAGAAGAAAGGCATGATAGTGTAGTTATTATAACCGGAGTCATAGTTTTAATTGGAAGAGAGGTATTGATGGTGGGATCATAATCTGGACTCATAGATCTCAGCTGAAAGGCATGATGGTGGGCTTATATCCAGTGTCATTGTTTTAATTTAGTCTTTGGTATAGGTGGTGGGCTTAAGCAGGACTCATAGATCACGTTGGGTGATAGGTATGGGTGGTGGGCTTATAACCAGGACCGGCACAAGGATTTGGGGTCATAGGCTCAGGTGCAGCACTTTGTAACCAGGGCTGACATAGGACGGGCTCAAAACTAGCAGAAACTGACACAGATCGGATCGATTGATAATCTCAGGTGCTGGGCTAATAAACGGGAGTGACACTGGCAGGGCTTATACCTGGGACTGACTCTGGCCTGATTGAGAGATGATCTCCAACAGCGGACTAATATAGATAGAAGTGACACAGAACTAGTCCCAAATTTAAATCTTATTCAAACTTTGTGTCAGCATATCTTCAACCAAGGAAATAAGAAAAATGTTGCTGACATTGAATAATTTCTTAAAATGACCAGTTTTGCATCGACACTCAGATAAGACCAGTACATCATCATGCAATGGATAAACAGTGAGCATCTGAATCATTCCTCACTTATATCTACAAGATATCATGTATTATATATATCATTTATATCTACAAGATATCATGTATATGTCATTTATATCTCCAAGATATCATGTATTATATATCATTTATATCTATAAGATATCATGTATTATATATCATTTATATATACAAGATATGATGTATTATATATCATTTATATCTACAGGATATCATGTATTATATATCATTTATACCTACAGGATATCATGTATTATATATCATTTATATCTACAGGATATCATGTATTATATATCATTTATATATACAGGATATGATGTATTATATATCATTTATATCTACAGGATATCATGTATTATATATCATTTATATCAACAAGATATGTATTGTATATCATTTATATCTACAAGATATGTATTATATATCACTTATATCTACAAGATATCATGTATTATATATCATATATATCTACAAAATATCATGTATATATCATTTATATCTACAAGAACAAAACCTTTCTGCAAATGCAAAGCGTTCCAACTCCCATGATCTCTTTCAAGTGTGCTTTACCTCAGGAGACAAATGGGTATTGTCTTGATGGCAAATAAAGATTTGAGAGAGGATCAGTAATTGCAATTCAAAATTAATATTTCATAGATTTTAACTTTCAGTCTACTGGCAAGATGACAGTTGAAGCAAATGACAAAAGCATCAATGATGAAGGAGACACATTTAACCTAAAAATCAATGTGAAGTTACATATCTTTGTATATCGTAAACACATCAAGTCTGCAAGATGAAAACATAGTGTTCACATAATGAATTCATATGTCAGGTGCCCTGAGTAAAGAAAATATAATGATGGTAAATGGTACATTTAGTTTTTGATAGGGACACACAAGAATATATCTGTAAGAGAATGTAGTTAATTGGCGATATTATTTATGATAGCAAAATAAGGATGTCGGGAAAATTGAACGTTCTGATGGAAAATGAAGATTGCTGCCACTATCTTCATCATCATCATCATCATCACCACCATCATCTTCATCATCACCTGGGGCGGTGGGGTAGCCTAGTGGTTAAAACGTTTGCTCATCACGCCGAAGGCCCAGGTTCAATTCCCCACATAGGTCAAATGTGTGAGGCCCATTTCTGGTGTCCCCTGATGTGATATTGCTGGAATATTGCTAAAGCAGTGTAAAAACATACTCACTCAATCACTCATCATCATCATCATCATCATCATCATCATCATCATCATCATCATCATCATCTCCATATTTCGGTACCTTCAACACCCACATGTAGAATGAAATGCAGCGACAGATTACCTGCGTGAAAACACATTCCCTAAGGCCTCGGGAACTGAAACATTAGTGTAACCATACTAACATATCTGCCCATTCATACTCCCAGATAACAAAGCTTAGAGATCAAAGGCTGCATCCTCCTTTGTAGGCGTAGACTTAATGAAACGTACGGAAGACTTATCATTGCCTTTCACCAAAAACTTGCTCAGTCCCTCAAGGGATTATCAGACATTCAATGTATTAATAACTCCTCGATTTATGGGTTATTCTCGACACGATGGGAAATGAAGTCATTGTTCGTGGAACCCAAGATGACAACAATGAAAGGTGTCTGTTGAGCATATTCAGGCCGATGACGTTGTATGCTGTCTTCAACAGGAAGGCTCCATCCATAGAAAGCTTCCCATTGACTTGTAAGGACACAAACAAAAAGCCTTGTTTCTCATCATTTATTAAAGAATATGGGCAGGCAGGTGTTGTATTCATATTCACTTTTAGGTTAATTTTAATTGCATTCTATTTTTTATTTTAATTTTAAAGAGAGGTGGAGTTAATTATGTCTAAGTAAACAGTATATAACTGCACAATACAGCTTTTAGTATTGTGTTTGGTGAGTGACTTGTGGGTCAACTTAGTGTGTCCTGAAAAGCAGAGCAAAGTTGGTTGGTTAGTTTATTGTTGCACTCAATATTCCAGCTATATGGCGGGGGTCTGTAAATATTCGAGTCTGGACCAGACAATCCAGTGATCAACAGCATGAGCATCGATTTACGCATTTGGGATGCGATGACAACCAAGTCAGCGAGCCTGACCACCCGATCCCGTTAGTCGCCTTTTGCAAATAGCATGGGTTGCGGAAGATCAATTCTAACCTGGATCTTCACAGGTCAGCACAACAAGGCTGACAGTCAGTCTGTCCATTGATGGCTGTGTTCTGGTACCGATCGGTTCTTGAGTGAGTTCTATTTTCACATCGCATGTAGCAATATTCCAGCAATATGACTGGGGTAAACACTTTACTCATGAGGGAATCAATCCTGGGTCTACAGTGTCACAAGCGGACGCTTTAACCATCAGGCTACCCCACCGCCCACTACTGATAGAGCACATGGTATCATGGTAGGAACACTATGTCAAAGGCCACGATAAACAACATCCTCTGCAACAACGATAAAATGTTGTAATCTGTAATGAATACAAAACTATACTTTCCCATGCCCTGAAAGGAGATTAACGATCTAACTTGACGGCATTTGCACCGTGGTATAATTATTATGATAAAGGTGTGAAACATACACGTTTATCAACATTATCTTACATGCACCATCCTGGCATGCCACAAGAACTGGGGACCATCTCCAAAGTCAATTTATAACAATTTCTATCGTGAGTGAGTGAGTTAAGTTTATGCCGCTGTTAGCAATATTCCAGCAATATCACGACAGGGGACACCAGAAATGGGCTTCACACATTGTACCCATGTGGGGAATAGAACCTGGGTCTTCAAGCGAACGCCTTAACCACTAGGCTACCCTACTGTCCCAATTTCTATTGTGCATCTATATGGCACATGTATTGGAACATGTATTATATCCATTGTATGACACAGAAAAGGCAAGGATCTTTAGGATAGAGTAAATTAGTGTTGTTTTATGGTGCACTCAGATCATATCAGTTGCAAATATATAATGAAAAATACAATTCATGGCTTGTATAGTTTCTCTTCTTAAATTTTTAAATCTCAACTAGGATTTTCTATTTACACGTTAAAAATCATCAAAAGATGAACATATTGATTCGAAGAAGAAACTTTTAACACTTTTTGAGCTATTCAAAACAAGTGGGATAGATATATTCTCAAAGTAAAATGAGTTGTGGTGCTGAGACACATAGTCGCTTCTTTTTAAACGACACACAATTCATAAATTGATTCTTATTTTTCATCCCACAGCTCATCTAGATTGCATGGCACCTTACTATGCTCAGATTCTTTGAAAGTCTTCCACACAAAGGCGCTCCAATTCCTCACGGAGTCAGTCGTCAGCGAGAATGTGATTACTGTTATGTTTGTTTTTCTTTCAGAGAGCAGTCAGTAATTTCCTTTTTTTTCATAAATATGTCCAAATATGTTTTGGGCTCCATGAATTCCATGCAATTTTCAAAGCTATTTCTTTAAAGTCTCCATGCAAATGTTTTGTCTACAGTTCAATATTATGGACTGTAAAGGGTTGTATGTCTGTATGTGCTGTGAGTCAATGGATGTATGACTGGGGTGTTGCTGGGTGTGTTAGTGGGTGTGTCCATAATGGGTGTGTGAGGGGGGTGTTGCTGGGTGTGTTAGTGGGTGCGTCCATAATGGGTGTGTGAGGGGGGTGTTGCTGGGTGTGTTAGTGGGTGTGTCCATAATGGGTGTGTGTGGGTGTTGCTGGGTGTGTTAGTGGGTGTGTCCATAATGGGTGTGTGGGGGTGTTGCTGGGTGTGTTAGTGGGTGTGTCCATAATGGGTGTGTGGGGGGTGTTGCTGGGTGTGTTAGTGGGTGTGTCCATAATGGGTGTGTGAGGGGGGTGTTGCTGGGTGTGTTAGTGGGTGTGTCCATAATGGGTGTGTGAGGGGGGTGTTGCTGGGTGTGTTAGTGGGAGTGTCCATAATGGGTGTGTGAGGGGGGTGTTGCTGGGTGTGTTAGTGGGTGTGTCCATAATGGGTGTGTCAATGGGTGTGTTAGAGGCTTGGTTTGTCAAAGGGTAAGTGGGAGAAGGGGTACAGATGTTGGTAGGTAGATTATTTGGTCAATAGAAGTATAAGGAAGGAGGGGCATGTACCATAGGTGGGTGTGTCTGTGGGAGCGTCTATAGGTGGGTGTGTCTGTGGGAGTGTCTATAGGTG
This sequence comes from Haliotis rubra, assembly GCF_003918875.1. Taxonomy (NCBI): domain Eukaryota; kingdom Metazoa; phylum Mollusca; class Gastropoda; order Lepetellida; family Haliotidae; genus Haliotis; species Haliotis rubra. The sequence continues at coordinate 1,378,508 of NW_025767357.1, read as the reverse complement.
GGTGTGTCTGTGGGAGTGTCTATAGGTGGGTGTGTCTGTGGGAGCGTCTATAGGTGGGTGTGTCTGTGGGAGCGTCTATAGGTGGGTGTGTCTGTGGGAGTGTCTATAGGTGGGTGGGTCTATAGGTGGGTGTGTCTGTGGGAGCGTCCATAGGTGGGTGTGTCTGTGGGAGCGTCCATAGGTGGGTGTGTCTGTGGGAGCGTCCATAGGTGGGTGTTTCTGTGGGAGTGTCTATAGGTGGGTGTGTCCATAATGGGTGTGTGAGGGGGGTGTTGCTGGGTGTGTTAGTGGGAGTGTCCATAATGGGTGTGTCAATGGGTGTGTTAGAGGCTTGGTTTGTCAAAGGGTAAGTGGGAGAAGGGGTACAGATGTTGGTAGGTAGATTATTTGGTCAATAGAAGTATGAGGAAGGAGGGGCATGTACCATAGGTGGGTGTGTCTGTGGGAGGCGTGTGTGTCTGTGGGAGTCCTGTCCATAGGTGGGTGTGTCTGTGGGGGGCGTCCATAGGTGGGTGTGTGTCTGTGGGAGCGCGTCCATAGGTGGGTGTGTCTGTGGGAAGCGTCCATAGGTGGGGTGTGTCTGTGGGAGCGTCCATAGGTGGGTGTGTCTGTGGGGGGCGTCCATAGGTGGGTGTGTCTGTGGGAAGCGTCCATAGGTGGTGTGTGTGTCTGTGGAGAGTCGATAGGTGGGTGTGTCTGTGGGAGCGTCCATAGGTGGGTGTGTCTGTGGGAGCGTCCATAGGTGGGTGTGTCTGTGGGAGCGTCCATAGGTTGGTTTGTCTGTGGGAGTGTCTATAGGTGGGTGTGTCTGTGGGAGCATCTATAGGTGGGTGTGTCTGTGGGAGCGTCTATAGGTGGGTGTGTCTGTGGAAGTGTCTGTGGGAGCGTCCATAGGTGGGTGTGTCTGTGGGAGTGTCTATAGGTGGGTGTGTCTGTGGGAGCATCCATGAGGGTGTCTGTGATTCAGAGTCAATGGGAATGTCACACTTTATTACTATGATTAACATGTGTGAGTGAGTTTAGTTTTACGCGCACTCAGCAATATTCCAGCTATATGGCAGCCGTCTTTACATAATCGAGTGTGGACCAGACAACCCAGTGATCAACAGTATGAGCATCGATCTGTGCAACAGGGAACCGATGACATGTGTCAACCAAGCCAGCGAGTCTGACCACCTGATCCCGTTAGTCGCCTCTTACGACAAGCATGGGTTACTGAAGATCAATATTCTAACCCGGACCTTCACGGGTCTCATCATATTGAAGCCACAGGATACAGTCAAATCACAATTTTCTATATCCATATCTTCCGCCATTCACTTCCTGACTATTGTACAGAGAACCAACAGAGCTTGTACTTGTACATACTCTGTATGTCACAGCTTTCTTAAAGTTCTCTATTTCTTATAAACTCGGCCTAGTGGTTAAAGCATGGTCATCACGCCGAAGACCCAGGTTTGATTTCCCACATGGGTACAATGTGTGAAGACCATTTCTGGTGTCCCCTGCCGTGATATTGCTGGAATATTGCTAAAAGCAGCATAAAACCATACTCACTCACTCACTGTTACAAACTCCAAATGTCTCCCACTGCATCAACTTGATCCCCATATAATGCTCTTACCAAACAGTCTTCAACATGAACATACATATTCAGGTATCCTTCTATCAGACATTTCTTTAGATAGAGTCACAGCAGGAAGCTGTTTCATTTCATACAATTACACCCACAGTTATTCACTCTTGAGGAGGTGGGAACATATTCTGACAAACATATCAATTATTGTGGCCTAAAGGTTAATTGGACCAATATCATCATTGCCTTAAGACCCTGTTTCATTGTCCTGGTTGTTCAGCAAGACACTCTGCTGTAGGAGGCTGTGTTTTTGACACCCACTCTCTCAAGTACGACATGGATCGCATATTACATCTACTTGAGGCACAACTGTCATCGACACCCGTCAATCAATATGTTCAAGTCGTCGATATCCCTCCATACAATATACTATCTTCCTGGGAGCTAGTCCTCACAGACTCAGTGTCTCACACTTGGATATTTAGTCTTATTTAGAGTACACATTAAACAAAGGTGTTTGTTAAAGACACACTGGCGTCACAATGGTGAATGGTGTGACAGATGGATTATACGTAAGAACTTCCATGCAAATAACATCATTCTTTTATCTTGTGTTAATACATCACTGAGATGACTGAATCAATGCCACAGTATTATCTTGTTTGATAAAAACACACATTAAAATTGTAAATCCTTTGTCAGTATGTTCAAGTAGTATGTGTGTTTACATGCATTTATATTCAATATATTTTCTGCATATATTGAGATTGAAGACAATAAATAACAGTTTGGGATAATATATATATGATGTCAAAAGTATTAAAGTAAAAAAAAAAAACCCACGTAAATTGAAGAGGTTCTGTCAGCATGTTTGACTTACAAATCTCCCAACAAACTTGAAACTATATATGGTGGCAATCTCACCCACCACGTTCAAAGCCCCTGGTCCTTCAAGTTTTGGAGAAGCAGATGTTCTTTTTCAACTTAAGATGGCTACATGGTGGCCATATTGAATTTATAATTTTGATTAAAAAACTCAACCCTCTTGTAGTAACAACACAAAGTTTCAGCTGAATTCATCCAGCAAGGCTATGCATGATGCCAGCATCAATTCTGACTGATGCCGTTGATGACTGATAGCTAAGTAATTCACGCATACAATATGGAACAAACTGACATAAAGTGCAAGATGTCAATAGTCAGTTCTACATCTTTGGATCCATCAGGAAACATACCATAACTGTCACACCGACAACTTTCAATGTATAGACAAACTGAACTACCAATATTGTTCAATAACTCTGCTTGTTATACACATGATAATTAATGTAAGATGTTTTTCTTACTATATATTAAGTAATCTTACACTGAAAATTTGAGACTGGAACGTTTCACAAAAAGTTGTGACAAGCCAATGATTGACAGCATTGAAGAGATGTCTTTCTCCTGTTTTACAAGTGAGTGACTGTGTTTTACTCTTCTCTTAGCAATATCACCGCAACGTCATGGTGGGGGGACACCAGAAATGGGCTTCACACATTTCACCAATGAAGGGACTGACTGAGTTTTGGTTTTACGACGCTTTTAGCAATATTCCAGCAACATCACGGGGGGGACACCAGAAATGGGCTTCACACATTGTACCCATGTGGGGATTCGAAACCGGGTCTTGGGCGTGACGACCAATGAAGGGAATTGAACCTGGACCTTCAGCATGATGAACACACTCTACTTGGCTACTCCAGCACCCCATTTGATAGGCACAATGGACACTGAATTGGTATCTGACTAAAATGTGGAAATTGGTCCGGAGTCTAATAACAATAAAAGTACACAAAATTTACACTAAAATCTTAAAATAATGACAGAAATATATTCTTCACCTTCTTCCATAGTTTCAATGAAAACACCAATTCTATGAATTATCAAATCAAGAATGCAACATAAAATTGTATATCACAGCTGTCTTGCTCTGAAGTTATCCAGAACATCAATGCGACATCATCCCCAGCATGGACTTATTGTCAAGTTCCACACAATTCCTTAAGGTGACAATGCTTTCACCATTACTAACTTCAGTTTCACAATACACAAAAAAGCTTGTTTTGGACACAGAACCAAACTATTGATTTCAGAGGAATAATCAATTACTGACACGAGTGGGACCTTCCTTTTTTCCAAACAAAAACACAACCAGCATGACACCTAATGAACACACAAAACCAAGGGAGGAGAATGTAACTCACCAACATTCTGTCCGAACAATCCCAAACAAGCTTGCAAGTCTCGGCCGAGTAACAGGCTTGAAGAATAAGCCGTCTACCATTAGTGATCATAACGCACCTCTGACAAGCGTCTTCACGTTGTCGCTGTGCGGTCGCCTGCCGTGGCCCCACTAGTCAAGTCTCACAATCAATGTCCATCACGAAACATTGCAGATGTAATGCACTGCTCCAACATGGAGGTGTGCGCTCAAGTCAAGTCGTCACAGCCAAGACAATTATTGATGACAATGACCACAGCAAATATGATGTACGAGTTGATCAACATGATCCCAATCTTCTAATCATAAGTTCTATGTTATTTGCTGTCAAATCATGTAATCCATTTCCCAGCCTTGGGACAGAGGAATGTCATTCTTGTTGACAAATATCAAAATTGGATGAGGGCTTGAAGCAGCAGTTAATCATGGTCATTATTCCAGAAAATGAGAGTCCATAGATATTGACTAACTGCATTCACTGACTGCCTATCACCAGTAGCCATTTTGACCACCAAATCCACATACCAGACTCCTTGAACCTTACACACTTTGATTGTTTAGGAATGCTACATGACCACTAAAAACAAGACTAATATGACTGAGTGTGACTACTTTGATTGGCATTCTAGAAGTTGGGTAGATGAAGAATGGCATTTTATGGATATACAACTTCTTTATTCTATATAGATGAAGAATGAGGACATAGATTCTAATGTCGTCAAGTGCTTGACGACATTAGAATCTTGTCGAAATCTCTGAAACAACAAACAAGACTAATATAGGACTGACTTTGACTTCTTTGATTGGCATTCTAGAATTATCGTCATAAAGATTCTAATGTCGAAACATCGCCTATATAGAATAAAGAAGTTGTATATCCATAAAAATAGTCCTCATTCTTCATGACTGAGTATGTCATGTTGGATAATACAGAATTATACAGTGAGTTGGCCTAGTGGTAACAGCTAGCAATGGTTTTCCTCATGTCGAAGACCAGGGTTTGATTCCATACATGGGACAATATATAATTTTGGTTTTCGATATTTTTCCAAAATGCTTCATAAATCTGAAAAGCAGTACATTCACTAGTGTTTGTGGTTGTTTCAACACAATATACCATTAATTGAGCCAGCACAAATTGGTGTTATAAAAATTATTATATCCTGCTGCAATTTTAAGTAGAACCCTTTAAACAGCAAATAAGCTTACAGGAAGATTGACCAATACATGAAGTGTTTTACGACAAAATTTGATAAAAATTGTTTTTAAAATAAACAAATGCAAACTGAAATTGAAATTTGAGATTATGATATTGCATGTTTATACATCAGATGTAGTTTTGGCCACAAATTTTAGCGATTTTGTTCTCAGGGGGAGGGGGAGGTGAAAGAGTAACCCCTGGGATTCCATGGCTGAAAAATATACCATTTCAAGAACTAGTCAGATGTTGACACTTTCTTAGTAAAGTACAATTTTTATCATTTCAAGCTGTGTCCCATCTGGGACGTTATAGCATTTTGAATTTTTCTGACTTCATCTCCTTCAAACTCAATTAGTTGCTTGAGTAAGTGAATAATAGCTTAACACACAATCACTTACTGCTCAAGCAAACTGCAGTAGGGAAGCAGAAAACATTTCTAAATTTGCAATAAAATCAATATTCCACTTAATTTCCCATGATACTTGCAATTCATTTACCAATTAAATAACACAATCCACTGAGTATAAAACAGGTATATTCCAACTTTTACAAAAACAAACACCATCCAGCAAATAAGATGCATTAATATTTACCTTTAAATAACACAATCCTCTGAGAATTAAAAATGTACATTCCAACTTTAAAAACAAACACCATCCTGCAAATAACACCAGTCTCAAGATAAATGGATGCAATTCGATCAATTCTTCCTTTTAACACTCCATGCTTATTCTCCCTTCCTAATATCAAATTGCATAGCAACTGAAGATACATTTTCCAATTTTTCCGATTCCATGTTTTGTACCCTGTTATTAATTTTAAAGCTACCTTACGTCATGATTGCCCATTTGTCCTGAAAACCAATCTAGCTGTTTTTGTGCATGTATTGGAACTCTACCTGGGGCATGTTTGTCCCTGCACAAGCCTATATCTGATATTGATTTCTGGAACAGCATAAAACAGGTAGGTGGGAGCAAGTCTCAGCCCATGGCTTGACAAGGCAGACAGCTATATAGGATGATGTACATTGTATGTTTTTGAAAATGCTTCGAGGCAGATACTGAGAGATAATTCACTACACGTTTACTTGACAGCATAAAGCATCTTACAGTATTACGTTACACCCCATAACAATGTGGCAAACATTTCAGGATGAGACCAGAAATGAATTATATCAGGATCTTATTTCAGTTTATGGTATTAGGTTCAATATATGTTCACTAAAAGTACCTTTGTGATATATACTGAACAAACAATGTACAGGATCATGAGTAGTTGGTTTGTTTGTTGTTTAATGCAATATTCAGGCTTCTGTAAATAATCAAGTCTGGACCAGACAATCCAGTGATCAACAGCATGAACATTAATCTAAGCAGCTGGGATATGATGACATGTGTCAACCAAGTCAGCGAGCCTGACCACCCAATCCATTAGTCACCTCTTACGACAAGCATGGGTTACTGAAGGTATATTCTAACCCGGATCTTTACGGGTTAAAGGATGATGAATGTTATATATTTTTTCTTGGTAGTTGGATATTGAACTGATGGTTTCATATAAAATAAGCCTACTCATTATCCCTGTGTACAGCATTCATGATATGTGCCACAATAATAGATGATCACAAGAACATAGACCCTTGATACAAGTGATATTTCTAAACTGCATCAGACCACTTCCGTGGTGTAGTGGTTAGAGCGTCCGCCCGGAGAGTGGAAGGTTGCGGGTTCGATCCCCGACCGCGCCATACCAAAAGACGTTAAAATATGGTACTTGTTGGTCCCTGCCTGGCGCTTCGCATTAATGGGTACAACAAGGACTGGTCGGCTCGGAGTCAGTATAATGTGTCTGAGTGGGGTATGCTTCACTGCGGCATGGTATCTCAGTGGGCTAGCACTATAAAACCAGCTTAAGTCTGGGTTAGTACAAGCAGCCGCACATACACATATACACACACACACATGCATGTCGTCATATGAGCGAAATATTCTCAAGCACGACGTTAACCCCAATTTCACCTCACCTAACCTGAATCAGTGGGAAACTGACCTAGTAGTTAGTGATCAATACCCAATGTGATTTGAGTGAGTGAGTGTGTGAGTGAGTGTGTGAGTGAGTGGATGAGTGAGTTTGATGCCAATTTTAGCAACATTCCAGCAATATCACAGTTGGGGACACCAGCAACGGGCTTCACACATTGTACACTTGCGGAGAATCAAACCCTGGGTCTCCTTTCATGAAGTAACCTTTACTAAGGTCAACCATAACTCCCATTCTTTAACATGGCACTAAGGTTACCATAGTGACTTACGATCACCTTAGGGCTTTGTGACAGGAGGCCCAGGTCTTCACTTTAACCACTAGGCTACCCCACTGCCCCAAATGTGATTTGAGATTCAATGTGCCTGCTTGCACTAGTCCAGACTATGCAGGTTATAGTGCTCTTCCACTAAGATACCATCTGGAAGTTTATAATGGATACACTGAGTGAGTGAGTGAGTGAGTGAGTGAGTGAGTGAGTGAGTGAGTGAGTGAGTGAGTGAGTGAGTGAGTGAGTATTCCAACAATATCAAGGCAGGGGACACCACATTCTAACACATAGTATCTCTGAACCAACCAGTCCGTGTTTTATCCCTGTAATGTCCAGCGCCAGGCAGAGTAACGAGTCCCATATCTTATAATTTGGTATTACTGGGACAGGAACTGAACCACCAACCTGCTTTCTGGTGAGACACTCTGTCATGGAGGTAGTCCCAACATGTGAGTTTTATTTTGAATGATAAAATCCACACACTGGTATTCTGTACAGAGTTTACCAGAAGTTTTTATTTTGGGGTGAGTGAGTGAATGCTGTTTAACTGCACAGTCAGCAATGTTCCACCAATTGTCAATAATCAAATCCTGACCTGGCAAAACCAGTGACTGATAACACGAGCAATGATCCATGGTGACACACAGAGGTCACAGAGTCATATTTCATCACAAGTCTGGCAATAAGAACTAGGGACCAATCCCAACCACAAACCCCTTCCAGTGTTTGCCGTATGGACTGAAACCAGTGAATTGCTTGGCTGAATAATTGAAAAACCTTGATTAGAGAAACAGTTCATGAAGTTGCCATGGAGAGAGCAAGTGGTTTTGGCTAGATTTTCAGTTATGTCACAGTTTGTCAACATATTGGGGGAGGAAAACCCAAGTTGACACAGGTCGTAGTTATTTACCAGTTGGGTGAAATCCATGAGTACTGCATGACAAGCAGATCAGTAGACATGATAGAATCTTGCAGAACTCTAGGCTACTGGGCTACTGTGGTTATACCATACTTCTGGCGTGGAATAACTGAGTTCTGGTATGGTATAACACAGTTCTGTGGAGGTATAACCAAGTTCAGATCAGTAGACATGATAGAATCTTGCAGAACTCTAGGCTACTGAGCTACTGTGGTTATACCATACTTCTGGTGTGGAATAACTGAGTTCTGGTATAGTATAACACAGTTCTGTGGAGGTATAACCAAGTTCAGATCAGTAAACATGATAGAATCTTGCAGAACTGTAGGCTACTGAGCTACTGTGGTTATACCACACTTCTGTGGGAGGTATAGCCAAGTTCAGTGGAATAACTGAGTTCTGGTATGGTATAACACAGTTCTGTGGAGGTATAACCAAGTTCAGATCAGTAGACATGATAGAATCTTGCAGAACTGTAGGCTACTGAGCTACTGTGATTATACCATACTTCTGGTGTGGAATAACTGAGTTCTGGTATAGTATAACACAGTTCTGTGGAGGTATAACCAAGTTCAGATCAGTAGACATGATAGAATCTTGCAGAACTGTAGGCTACTGAGCTACTGTGGTTATACCCATACTTCTGGTGTGGAACTGAGTTCTGAGTTCTGGTATAGTATAACACAGTTCTGTGGAGGTATAACCAAGTTCAGATCAGTAGACAAGATAGAATCTTGCAGAACTCCAGGCTACTGAGCTACTGTGGTTATACCATACTTCTGGTGTGGAATAACTGAGTTCTGGTATAGTATAACACAGTTCTGTGGAGGTATAACCAAGTTCAGATCAGTAGACAAGATAGAATCTTGCAGAACTCTAGGCTACTGAGCTACTGTGGTTATACCATACTTCTGGTGTGGAATAACTGAGTTCTGGTATAGTATAACACAGTTCTGTGGAGGTATAACCAAGTTCAGATCAGTAGACAAGATAGAATCTTGCAGAACTCTAGGCTACTGAGCTACTGTGGTTATACCATACTTCTGGTGTGGAATAACTGAGTTCTGGTATAGTATAACACAGTTCTGCAGTGGAGGTATAACCAAATTCTGAATAACTGAGTTGGTATATTAAACGCAGTTCTGCTGTGGTAGAACTTTGTTAACTATACCAGAACTCAGTTCTGTGGAGGTATACCAAGTTCAGATCAGTAGACAATGTAGGCTCTTGCAGAAGTTCTGAGCTACTGTGGTTATAACCATAGTTCTGGTGTGGAATAACTGAGTTCTGGTATGGTATAACAGAGTTCTGGTATGGTATAACAGAGTTCTGGTGTGTAGAACCATAAAAGAGTTCTTGTTCTAAATGTGGTATAACAGAGTTCTGGTGTGGTATAAAAGAGTTCTGGATGTGGCATAAATGAGTTCTTGTATGGTATAACAGAGTTCTGTGTGGTATAAAATGCATTCTGTTTTTGTATAAATGAGTGTGTGGTATGGTATGGTATAAATGAGTTCTGCCGTGGTATAAAAGAGATCTGGTATGGTTACAGAGTTCTGATATGGTATAACAGATCTGGTGTGGAATAACAGAGTTCTGGTATGGTAGTGGTATAACAGAGTTCTGGTGTGGTATAACAAGAGTTCTGGTGTGGTATAACAGAGTTCTGGTATGGCATAAATGAGTTCTGTGTGGTATAACAGTGTGGTATAAAAGAGTTCTGGTGTGGTATAAAAGAGTTCTGGTATGGTATAACAGAGTTCTGGTGTGGTATAAAAGAGTTCTGGATTAGCATAAATGAGTTCTGGTATGGTATAAATGAGTTCTGGTGTTGTATAAATGCATTCTGATTTTGTATAAATGAGTTCTGGTATGGTATAAATGAGTTCTGCCGTGTTATAAAAGAGATCTGGTATGGTTACAGAGTTCTGATATGGTATAACAGATCTGGTGTGGAATAACAGAGCTCTGGTATGGTAGTGGTATAACAGAGTTCTGGTGTGGTATAACAGATTTCTTGTATGGTATAACAGAGTTCTGGTGTGTGGTAAATGAGTTCTGGTGTGGTATAACAGATTTCTTGTATGGTATAACAGAGTTCTGGTGTGGTATAAATGAGTTCTGGTGTATATAACCAAGTTAAGCCTAGATATTAAATCATTCTGCTGTGATACAACCAAATTCTGCTGTTGTCGCAAAATTAATGTTTTCACATGTAGCATAACTAAACAAGGTATAACTGAGTTTTCTAGCATCATAGTACTGAGCTCCAATATGGTATAAGTGATTTCTAGTATGGCATTATTGACCTCTGGTGTGATATAAATGTGTTCTCACATGGCAGAACATGGCATTCATGTGTGTGTGATCAACTGTCAGCTCTCCGCTCCCTGACATCCAAATAAAGAATTGCTAACACAGCCCTATCTTCTAATGTTATTGCTTCAGATTTCAATAATGAATTCAATTCATCATTGTGAAAAGTTAAAACCAAGAACTGGACCCCCTTTCAGCCATAATGACTGAAGTCCATCAAACGATGTGTCCTTCTCCATCTGCCAAGGCCTTGCGATCTAATTCAGGTAGAACTGTTGAAATACGAACAAAAAATGCAGAGTAATGACAAGAAAGATGGATTTGAGAAGTCCTGCATTTTCAGGATCGATGATGAGTTCTGAATGTCCATTAAGTCAGAAGCTAAACTGCTGTACTCCTAGTGCAATGTCACGTCTGTGACAGCTAGTCTATGAGAGGCATCGCATATTGATGGAGGGAGACCTCTTACGAAAAGAAGGAAAAAAAGGAGGAAAGGAAAAGGAAACAATTGAGTGAATGAATAAAAGGGTAAATGAAAGTGAACGAGAAAAAGGAAAAATAAGTGAAAGAAAGAATGAGTAAACTTGCACCAGCACTACTTTCAAAGTATTTCAGTTATATCTCAGCATGTGAGTGTAAGAGGAAAAATGTAGTTCTTCTTCAAACACACACTGACAGTAAAACATTCCTACACCTCACCCAACAGACCCACAACATGCCTTTAATGAGCTTCATAGAGCATCCAGATGCTTCCCTGCAGATGCAAGCATCATGTTCTATACCAGTATCAATGAAGCTGTGGTGCTACTTTCCACACCACTTTGTATATAGCAGAAGTGCATTGTGGAGAATCTGTCAATCACAACAAAACCGCAAGAGAGAGGCACAACAGAGTTATTGTGATCCAAATGACTAAAGCTGCCTGCGGGAATAAGCCATATTGCATGAGAGACACAGAGATCTCAACACCAGGCTCAATATGTTGTGGAAAAAATATAAAAAGGTATTCCAAATGATGAGATTCTATTTTAGGTGTGAGATCAAACATGGTGTTGTGTAAGTGCAAAAAACAAAATGAAAGACAATCTGGGGAAAATGAAGCCTTCAGATTGTAACATGACTGAATCAGGTGATAATATCATGCACTTAAATTTCATACCAAGTTGTGTAACTATTACAATCACTACGTAACTGAACTGAATACTTTACCCTCCACAACTTTTCTGTGTTAAAATCTGTAGGCACTTATTGTTAATCTTGGTAGGATCTGTAGGCACTTATTGTTAATCTTGGTAAAATCGGTAGGCACTTATTGTTAATCTTGGTAGGATCTGTAGGCACTTATTGTTAATCTTGGTAGAATCTGTAGGCACTTATTGTTAATCTTGGTAGGATCTGTTGGCACTCTGTAGTTAATCATGGTGGAATGGTAGAATCTGTAGGCACTCTACAGATAGTCATGGTGGAATCTGTCGGCACTCTACAGTCATGGTGGAATCTGTAGGCACTCTACAGATGGTCATGGTGGAATCTGTAGGCACTCTACAGATAGTCATGGTGGAATCAGTAGGCACTCTACAGATAGTCATGGTATAATCTGTCGGCACTCTACAGATAGTCATGGTGGAATCAGTAGGCACTCTACAGACAGTCATGGTGGAATCTGTCGGCACTCTACAGATAGTCATGGTGGAATCAGTAGGCACTCTACAGATAGTCATGGTGGAATCTGTCGGCACTCTACAGATAGTCACGGTGGAATCAGTACGGTGGAATCACTCTACAGATAGTCATGGTAGTCATGGAATCTGTCGGCACTCTACAGACAGTCACGGTGGAATCTGTAGGCACTCTACAGATAGTCATGGTGGAATCTGTAGGCACTCTACAGATAGTCATGGTGGAATCAGTAGGCACTCTACAGATAGTCATGTTGTCTGTCTCACAGTCCCTGAACCACATTATTTTCCCTACAGCCTAGCCTTCCCTGTAGTGCTAAAGCCCTAAACGAAGCAAGTCTAGCTGGTCTCCCTAGGGCTCCTTTTCAATTTAAATGGGCTTGTTTGTTACTATCAAAATTATATATATTCAGAGACTAAGCCTTAGTCTAATAGTCATGGTATAATCTGTCGGCACTCTACAGATAGTCACGGTGGAATCAGTAGGCACTCTACAGATAGTCATAGTAGAATCTGTAGGCTCTCTACAGATAGTCATGGTGGAATCTGTTGGCACTCTAAGCTAGTCTAAAAACAAAATTTATGAGCCAAAGCATTCATGTCTGGTTGCGTGAGCTCCAGCTCATCTGTTTTAGGCACACAAGTGATTGCCAATTCCAATCAAAATCTGGTAACCAAGTCATTGTCTGGCTGGGCATTTTTTATGCAAACTTAGAATTTGCACAAATATGACAAATTTCAATCCATCCAGCTTTTTCCACAGACTTGCATATTTCACATTGCCAAAGGCTCTCAGTCATCCAGTTTTTTCGTGGTTCCATTCAGTCATAATGAGTTATTTGAAGATGCAACTTCAACATGCAAATGTAAAAAATTAATCGATATTGTGCATAAAAAGTGCTCTCTGTGCAAATAATATGCCCGAGTCCACTCAGTGGTGTTGTTCAATTATTGGGGTCGTTGCTTTGGCGGGGGAATCAATTAAATACTCTGCAATTTTAACCCATGAAAGGTGTGCTTTGTCAACAGACTGAAAGCCAGTTGTTGGGAAGATGCAATACACACATGCGCTCAAAAGCAGTTGTTGGAAACATGTATGGTTTTGTTCATTCAGCAAGGCTTGGTATCACCATGTGGTGTTAATCAATAAATACTGTTTGATCAAATGAAATATTAACACATTTTAATAATTGTTGGAAATGTTAATCTTTGATGATATTTCCGACAATGTAAAACAGATTAGTGTGTGATTGATTAATGATTGTCAGCGTACAAATATAAGAGTGAGTGAGTTTAGTTTTAGCAATATTCCAGCAATATCACGGCGGGGAACACCAGAAATGGGCTTCACACATTGTACCCATGTGGGGAATCAAACCCGAGTCTTTGGTGTGATGAGTGAACGCTTTAACCATTAGGCTAAGTGAGTGAGTGAGTGTGGCAGGTTAAGGGTGGTTAATATTTTTTTAAACCTTTTAGCAATACTCCAGCAATATCATGACAAGCATCTGTCACACAAAGCCACCAATGTGGGATTTGAACACTAGCCTCGCGTGAGGTGCCAACACTTTTAACCACATGGCTACCCAACAATCTTGTCAGTCTGTGAACTATCATCAAAACTGGATGACCCATGATACTGAAAAGAGGACTGACTGACTGACTGAGTTTAGTTTTACGCCGCTTTTAGCAATATTCCAGCAATTTCATGGCGGGGGACACCAGAAATGGGCTTAACACATTGTGCCCATGTGGGGAATCGAACCCGGGTCTTCGGCGTGACGAGCCAACGCTTTAACCACTAGGCTACCCCACTGCCCCTGAAAAGAGGAGGTACATACTGCCAAGGTTATCAAGTTGTGATGATAATCAAATATGTTTAACACCACACTCAGTCATATTCAACTATGCAACACCTGACTCTAAATAATCAAGTCCCACCGAGGCCATGTTACACAAAGTAGACAGAGCGATAAACCATTAACATACCTTTACGACATTCGTAGGACAACACTAATGATAATTCCTACACACTGGCATACCCTTACGGCAATACCAATGGTAATTAATTAAGAAATACAGTTTGCTCGACCCACATGTATAGTGTAATAAAGTACACTTTTGCCCTCAACTATCATAGTTAATTACGAAGACGCGTGCTTGTGTGACATATTGCAGACAAAACTTTTAGCGAAACATTTTAGAATATACATTAGAATACCCTTGTGACAATAATAGGTCTAAACCAATGGTAATCCCTGTACATTAGCATACCCTTACGACAATAGTAGGTCTAAACCAATGGTAATCCCTGTACATTAGCATACCCTTACGACAATCGTAGGTCTAAACCAATGGTAATTAATGTACATTAGCATACCCTTATGACAATCGTAGGTCTAAACCAATAGTAATTAATGTACATTAGCATACCCTTATGACAATCGTAGGTCTAAACCAATAGTAATTAATGTACATGACCATACCCGTACGGTAATCGTAGGTCTAAACCAATGGTAATTAATGTACATTAGCATACCCTAACGACAATCGTAGGTCTAAACCAATGGTAATTAATGTACATTAGCATACCCTTACGGCAATCGTAGGTCTAAACCAATGGTAATTAATGTACATTAGCATACCCTTACGACAATCGTAAGTCTAAACCAATGGTAATTAATGTACATTAGCATACCCTTATGACAATCGTAGGTCTAAACCAATGGTAATTAATGTACATTAGCATACCCTTATGACAATCGTAGGTCTAAACCAATGGTAATTAATGTACATGACCATACCCTTACAATGGTAATTCGTACATTAGTCTAAACCAATGGTAATTAATGTACATTAGCATACCCTTATGACCGTAGGTCTAAACCAATGGTAATTAATGTACATTAGCATACCCTAAACCAATGGTGAGTCTAAACCAATGGTAATTAATGTACATGAGCATACCTTACGACAATCGTAGGTCTAAACCAATGGTAATTAATGTACATTAGCATACCCTTACGACAATCGTAGGTCTAAACCAATGGTAATTAATGTACATGAGCATACCCTTACGACAATCGTAGGTCTAAACCAATGGTAATTAATGTACATGACCATACCCTTACGACAATCGTGAAGTCTAAACCAATGGTAATTAATGTACATTAGCATACCCTTATGACAAATAAACCGTACGGCAATCGTGAAGTCTAAACCAATGGTAATTAATGTACATTAGCATACCCTTACGACAATCGTGGGTCTAAACCAATGGTAATTAATGTACATTAGCATACCCTAAACCAATGGCAATCGTGGGTCTAAACCAATGGTAATTAATGTACATTAGCATACCCTTATGACAATCGTAGGTCTAAACCAATGGTAATTAATGTACATTAGCATACCCTAACGACAATCGTAGGTCTAAACCAATGGTAATTAATGTACATTAGCATACCCTTATGACAATCGTAGGTCTAAACCAATGGTAATTAATGTACATGACCATACCCTTACGACAATCGTAGGTCTAAACCAATGGTAATTAATGTACATTAGCATACCCTTACGACAATCGTAGGTCTAAACCAATGGTAATTAATGTACATGACCATACGACAATCATAATGCTAAGATTTATTTCAGGAACTGGGCCCTGATCTATTAAGTTGCCTCTTGTGACCTTGTGCCAAGTCTACCAGGGACCAATTCCTACCAGGAATCCTGACAGAGTTAATCAGCTAATGTTGGATAATCAATAACCAAGATAGAGCGAAGAGATAACTGGCCCGAGTCCAGAACCTCTCCAGGAACATTGGTGGCCACCCATGCAAAGCAACTAAGACTCCCCTGGCAGTATTGGTGTTAGAACTGTTTGACAGAGCTCTGGTAACCTTGGTAACCTAGGCTTGTCATACAGGTTTATTTGAACCAATTGGGTGGTCAGTGTCACCACCACTGATAGTATTGATTGATGCTCTTGATTTCAGTCATTGGTTTGCCTGGTCCAGACTTGACTGTTTACAGGCAGCCAGAATTACACTGACAGTGTTCAACACTCACTCACTCACTCACAGGCGGTAGGGTAGCCTAGTGGCTAAAGTGGTCACTTGTCACGCCGAAGACCCAGGTTTGATTCCCCACATATATCTGAAGCCCATTTCTGGTATCTGCTCTGATATTGCTGGAATATTGTTAAAAGTGGTGTAAAGATAAATTCACTCACTCACATTGCCCTTTATCAAAACAAAAATAATCTCTACTCATAGTGAAGTACACTGAAGTCATTTCCATCAGGACAAGTTACGTACTGATGCACTATCAACACTGACAATTGTTTCTCCGTGTGTAACAAAATGTTGTGGAGTGAGTGAGTGAGTGAGTTTAGTTTTACTCCGCTTTTAGCAATATTCCAGCAACATCACGGCGGGGGACACCAGAAATGGGCTTCACACATTGTACCCATGTGGGGAATCGAACCCGGGTCTTCGGCGTGACGCTGGCAACGCTTTGACCACTAGGCTACCCCACCGCCCAAATGTTGTGGAAGACATGGGGGATTAACTTTACACTTCTCTAGGCTGACATAGTCCATCCCTCCAACTAATCTCAGTCACTACAACTGCTTCAAGCAGGGGACAAAAATATCTTTTTAAATCTCTTTTCCATGAAAATACATTTGAGAAGCCTATTCAATGTCCAGGGAAAGCTAGGTCAGACATCTTCACGAACAGTAATCTACTTTCAAAGCAGTCATCAGTTTTTATAAAGGATGGAAGACATGGGGATTAACTTTACACTTCTCTAGGCTGACATAGTCCATCCCTCCAACTAATCTCAGTCACTACAACTGCTTCAAGCAGGGGACAAAAATATCTTTTTAAATCTCTTTTCCATGAAAATACATTTGAGAAGCCTATTCAATGTCCAGGGAAAGCTAGGTCCAGACATCTTCACGAACAGTAATCTACTTTCAAAGCAGTCATCAGTTTTTATAAAGGTATTGGAAGTAGTATCGGAAAGAGCAAAGTGCAGCTCGACCCTCAACACCTCTCATCCAATGGTCACTGGTCACTTGACACAGACTGTCTTCCGCACAACTAATTATAGTGAAAATCCAATCAAAGCTTCTGTTGACTGGCACTGCTCAATTAGTGAAGTCAACATCAGATTTGTATGGACAGTAGGATCAGATTTTGTCATCAGGACCATTCCTTGATTTGTCTTTTGTGGCTATCATTTATGATTCGAAGTCGATGTCATCCTGTGCAAGACATCTTGGTAATTTTAGTTTGTCAGATAAAGGGTGTAGGTGGTGCTGGACAAAGACGTGATGACCTTTCTGTCCCGATTTTACTCTCCACTGATTGATTGGATTTACGTAGCCACAGAACTGTCATCAGCATGTTTAACAAAGGGAGACAACTCAAGGTTGATCGAACTATCGAGCATCAGAATTGTGCAGTCTAATAGCCATATAAACTGTAAAATAATTTTGAATTTCCAAATGGACAGAATGATGACTGAAACAAGTTATAATACACAAAAGTGATCTGAAGGAGTGAGTGAGTGAGTGTAGTTTTATGCTGCTTTTAGCAATATTCCAGCAATATCACAGCAAGGGACACCAGAAATGGGCTTCACACATTGTACCCATGTGGGGAATCGAACCCGGGTCTTCGGTGTAATGAGCAAACACTTTAACCACTAGGCTACCCAACAGCGCCGATCTAAAGGATAAAGCTACTGTAATGCTTTCACATACACTTGTAGCAAGCTCATGAAACAAATTGTCAAATGAAAAGAATTTTTATATTCATTTATTGATTAATGCCTAAAGCAAAAAATCAACTTCAGTTCTGAGAATGAATTCTTCAAGATTTTTATCATTGTTAAAGATCGTTGTCCATTTTATAATAAGAAATGGTTCAAGCTGGCTTAAAATTCCAAAGCACACTTTACAGAATCTTAATCCTTGTAAAAACCATAAGCATCGATATTCATTATTCAAATAAGATGAAAGGTCACTTTGACCTAGTAAACTTAAGAAATGAGAATGAAAAAATATTACAATCAATTTAACCCTAATGATAAACATTGACAAGTAACCATGTTTTTTACCACCTCTACTTTTAAACAAACATCAATTTTAGCATTCAAACTGCTCATTTAACCCTAAGAGATCATACGTCTAACTACAAACTGGAAAATATTATTTTTCAAAAAAATTAGAAAAAAATTAATCAATACCCAAATCATCAAATTCCTTCACAATTGCCTTCCCTGGCTATGTCACAAACTGAAGGAATTCCTAATGATCATATTGAACTGGCCTCTTCCACAGACCTTCAAAGTAACCTGCCCACACGCCGTCTGCTAATCAAGGGGAGATAATTGCTCCAGACCCGCTCCAAGGTAACGCAAGTCTTTGATGCATTTCTTGCTAATCCAATCCCAGGCTGGTAGAGGGGTGAGACCTTCCCAGGCAAATTAGCACAATTATTCCACAAATATGCAGATCTTTCTCCCTATCTTGAAAAATAAATCACACATTTTCAAAGCAGCTCTGGACGACCACCCATTGGAAAAAATGTGAAAAATGCCTTCAAACGAATGGGAGAGTTTTACTGGACCTTGTATCAGCGTAAGACAGCCTACAACACTAAAGTTAATGCTTACCTAGTTTCAGAACTGTGTATATGTTCTAGCTTCCAGTAGAGTATCTCCTGATAAGAATGAGTGAGTTGGTTTAATGCTGCTTACTACAGGGATCTGCTGAAACCTATTTTAATAACAGTCTGCACCATTCACGACTTTTGCAGCTTGTCTGAAGTCTTAGCCTAGTAAAATTCTGTTGGGTCTGGTAAGTTCAGCTACTAATACTATACATACTTACACTAAATTCTTCTGAAAATGAAGGTAGGAGCCAACTTTGTGCTTGTTGTCTCAAAAGCTTTGGCACAGTGAGTGAGTGAGTATGGTTTTACGCCTCTTTTAGCAATGTTCTAGCAATATCACGGCCGGAGACACCAGGAAGGGCTTCACATATTGGAATCGAACCCGGGTCTTAAGTGTGAGATGCAGACACTTTAACCATTAGACTACCCTCCTGTCCCATTTGGCACCGACTGCTGTTAATAATCAAACACACTCCTCAAGGAAGTAGTATGAAACTCACAGCAGCCATGTTGGACCATATTGGTTCACACAAAAGTAAACAGATACCCAGACATCTGAATCATCTGAAAATAACCAAATAAATCTGTTTCAGCCTTCCTAGTCCACTAGTATTAAGTCTATAAATACAAACTAACACAGCCAGAGAATAATGGTGTTTAGAATGCCTCACATTCTCACAGAAAGTTGACCCTCTGATCATTGAAGCAATGTTTATAAATACCACTTTCCTGAAGACATGTCCTGAAACTTGATCTGCCTATATCAACCCCAAGTGAATGGGGTGGCTAGTTGTTGTTTATAAACAATGGAGATTGATGAGATGACCAGCGGTGTGTTGTGGGATGCAGGCACACCTGGGGGTCTCGGTCAGTGTAATGGCATTAACCCTGCAAACCCAAAATACCAGAGGTCACACCATGGTACAGAGACGCCAACCCCAAAGTGTTGCAAATAGTAGTTTCAAGGATCAAAATTAGCAGTTTGACCATAAAATTAGCAGTCAACTAAATGCTTAAAATCATACAGGTATTGAAATCAGCTTCAGATTTCTGATACGCAATTTCGCGAAAATTACGTTTGTTATTTCCAATGATTCCAGATGATTTGTCATTAAATTTGATGAATGGAAGGTAGGTGAAGTCTAAAAATGTATTTAATCAATGAAAATATGTTTTTGTCTATACATCCGAATTCTAATGAATTTTCTTCAAATTTTGTAGAATTTCTAGTGCAATCGTATTGGCGGAGTTTGAAGCTAAAATTCGTAGTGAATACGATAAAATTGTAGAGGTTGGCATCTCTGCTTGGTGGGGCATTATGAACGTGCTTCTAACAGTCTGCTGAAGGGGTTCACATCTGTATAGACTAACGCTTAGTCCCTGAATATATTTTATTATGACAGCAACAAATAAACCCATTTGAATTGAAAAGGAGCCCCAGTGAGCTGTGAGATTCTGAACCTGGGGAAATTTAGACTTGCTTCATTTATGGCTTTAGCAGGAAGGGCTAGGCTGTACGGAAAATAATATGGTTCAGGGATTGTGAGACAGACCAACATCTGTAGTAACCCCTTCAGCTCTAATACTTTCAAAATGTGTCCCATATTCTTTCTGTCAGCTGTAATAAGTGAGTAATTTGCTCTCCACAATTTAGACTTTAGGGACTTGGTCTACAAAATATGTTAACATTTTCCTCAGTTCTCCTCAGATTAAGACGCATATGTTACGGAAGTCATTCTGATCTCAAACCAAGCTTAGTTAACACCATGACATCAGTCCGATCTCTCAAACCAAGCTTAGTTAACACCATGACGTCATTCTGAACTTGCAAACCAAGCTGAGTTAACACCATGATGTCATTCTGATCTCTCAAACCAAGCTGAGTTAACACCATGATGTCATTCTGATCTCTCAAACCAAGTTTAGTTAACACCATGATGTCATTCTGATCTCTCAAACCAAGCTGAGTTAACACCATGATGTCATTCTGATCTCTCAAACCAAGCTGAGTTAACACCATGGCGTCATTCTGATCTTCTCAAACCAAGCTCTGAGTTAACAGCTGATAACACCATGATGTCATTCTGATCTCTCAAACCAAGCTGAGTTAACACCATGATGTCATTCTGATCTCAAACCAAGCTTGAGTTAACACCATGATGTCATTCTGATCTCTCAAACCAAGCTGAGTTAACACCATGATGTCATTCTGATCTTTCAAACCAAGCTGAGTTAACACCATGACGTCATTCTGATCTCTCAAACCAAGCTGAGTTAACACCATGATGTCAGTCTGATCTCTCAAACCAAGCTGAGTTAACACCATGATGTCATTCTGATCTCTCAAACCAAGCTGAGTTAACACCATGACGTCATTCTGATCTCTCAAACCAAGCTGAGTTAAAGCGATGAAGTCATTCTGTCAATTTCATATAATCATATCTCTCATATGTAATGTGAGCTAACACTACCATCTAATACTTCTTTCTTAAAGTATGATAAACTAACATTTCAAACCTTTGAAACCAAACAAAAACTCAATATTCCTACTTTCTTCAAATTCAGGTAAGCTTACAGGGCCATGATACATCACCACATTGATACACAAGTCTGAAAAGGAAACCCAATCGCCATGAAAATGTCCGTCCTTCGTGAATCACAAGTAAGTCAAACACTGGTTGTCTGTCCACTGATATTACCTCCCAGTAATCATTCTCTCCCATCTCACCTATATGGAGTTTAATTTAGACACGCTAAACACCATCCCCTGGAAGTCAACAAAATGCTAGATTTAGATAGACAGAGCTATTTAAGAAAGCAGACTAATCAAGGCTTACACACCCTATGGTTTAATAAAAACACATCGAAATCAGAAATCTCACACTCATACAGATAGGTTTCAAGTTTTCAAATTTGCGAGATGTGTATATGTGATTCTGAAATCAGAGAAATATGAGTTCTTGGCAATGGAAAGACCATGTGGTGATTCCTTGAAATAATTCTTCATAACTTTTAAATAAAGAAGAAAAACTTTAAAATTTAAGACCTTAGAATATTTAATGACCCAATCTCTGAAAACTGGCAAAATATCTTTTATCCAGAGTACAATCTATTTTATGGCAAGGACAAATGAAGACTTGCCCAAGTCCCTGAGGCACTAATCATTAATATACATCATTATTTCTAGATTTCACAGACATAATCAGAAAAAGTTGTCCCATTAAAGACTCACACATTATACTGTTCGATTATCTAGACTTGCAATTTTCTATTATAAGGATAGAATTACACTTGCATCATGGGCTTATCACTTAGTGCAGCCTTAGAGCAAGGATAGGAATCAGGCACAATGTGTTTTAAAAGACCATGTTTGATTTCTGACACTGGTACAAAATGTACTGCTACTTATTGCTGTTCTGCTGCAGGATGGCATAAAATTGAGTGAGTGAGTATATTTTTACACTGCATTTAGCATTATTCCAGCAATATCACGGAGACACCAGAAATGGACTTCACATATTGTACCAATAGTGTTAAAAGTGCTGTTAAACTAAGATCACTCACATGCACAAATTCATACCTGTCAACTCTCATGCATTTGGCGCTTTATTGACAAATGTCACGCTCTCACGCCTCAAAATAATAATCTCACGCATATCTGGTAGCCAAAAATAATTTCGTTTTTGCGTAAAGTTGAACATTGAAAGAACGCCTGAATGAACGAAGTACTAAAATGATGTTTATGCGAATGATTTGGCTGATTATTATTTATTAGCATGCATCTTTTAGTGTCAAAATAATGCCACCAGATTGCTCCAAATGCTCCTGAAAATCACTAAACTTCATTTTCGGGGGCGGGGGGCTTCGCCCCCAGAGACCCCCAGCAGCGCGCCGCCCTCGACATGACCCCCACTGGACCCCGGCTTATTTTTTTCAGTCTCACTCCAAACCATCTTTAGGGGTTGACAGCTCTGCAAATTCCTCTTTAAATATTACACAGCAGTGCACAACTTAGGTCCCATATTTCCCTAACCTCAAATTTAGGCCCAACCATTCATGTAAGAGATATACCTTTAAAATACACTTTTAAAAATACTATTTTTTCAGTATGCAATGTATGATATCACAACCTCTTTGACAGATTACGGCAACGACGTTCCTGTATTCAATGTTGTCATATACCGGAGGTTTATCACTGACTACCTGATACGCGAGTTATAAACAAGATAAACTTGCTTATCTCCCTCTAAACACTCTCTAGTGAAAGAATGACACCTTTTTCCATCAACACAGAAATAGACGATAGTGTGTTAACTTCTTCAAGCAAGTCATTAATCGTTACCGCTGTTAGAGTTTAGAGTAGCAACGTTGCCTATGTAGTTCCCAATTCTCTGAAGAGCTTGAAGCTTTGAACAAATATTTTCATCATTTTTTTAACTTAAGAAAACATGACATGTGAAATATAAGAAACGATAATCATTTTTCACGTATTTGAGATAAGATTTAATGTTTTTAAATTTTCTGAAAACAAAAAGATTTGTTGCAATAAAAATAACTCCATATAAAAATTGTTCATCATAAATCAAACACATATTACTGAAAGAAAGTTAGTCAGGAGGAGAAGGTGTTCACCCAGGAAACTGCAGTTTGCTTTCTTCATTGGTTACAAAACAACATGCTATGATGTGGAAATCACTCTCTTACTCACGGAAGGTCTCCATTGACCCATAACTCCCTCCCTCCATCACCAAAAACTCCACTCACCCCAAACCCACAGACCCATAACTCATTCAACCACACAAACCCCTCACCAACCCCGAAATTCACTTGCCCCAAACCCCAGCTCATACACTCTTCCAAAATGCCCACTCACCCAAAACATACCCACTCACTAACTCATTCAAGATCTATAATGGTTGGTTGGTTGTTTAATACCGCACTCAGCAATATTCCAGCAATATGGCGGTGATCTGTAAATAATCGAGTCTGGACCAGATAATCCGGTGATCAACAGCATGAGCACTGATCTACGCAATTCGGATACGATGACGTGTCAACCAAGTCAGCGAGCCTGACCACCTGATCCCATGAGTAGCCTTTTACCGTACTCATGATCTATAAACTCACGGAGACCTAGAAACATTTCCTGAATTATTTGCACAGGACTCAGGGAGAGAGAGTTCTAACATAGATCACCATGGCTCAAATGAGTAGAAAATCACGGACATTCAAACTTACCAAACATTACTGATATTTACACAAAAAAACACATCCAATCTCAAAGGAACCATGATGAATTGACCAAAGGATTCAGTGGCTTGTTTCAGAGACAAATCATTATGTTAAGCCCCAAAGAAGTCAGAGACAAAAAAGCACACAAAAAGGTTATTTACATTACTTTTTCAATACTTTGCTGACAATGAGGATGAAATAACAGCAACAAACACTACTGCACAATATTATTTCCAGCAATTTCATCTCTGCGACATCATTTACAGCAACTTCATCTCTGCGACATCATTTACAGCAACTTCATCTCTGCACCATCATGGGCAGCAACTTCATCTCTGCAACATCATTTCCAGCAACTTCATCTCTGCACCATCATGCGCATCTACATCTCAACATCATCACCAGCAACTTCATCTCACCATCATCATCACCAGCAACTTCATCTCTGCAACATCATTTCCAGCAGCTTCATCTCTGCACCATCTCTGCAACATCATCACCAGCAACTTCATCTCTGCAACATCATTTCCAGCAACTTCATCTCTGCACCATCATGTGCAACTACATCTCAACATCATAACCAGCAACTACATCGCTGCAGCATCATGTGCAACTACATCTCAACATCATAACCAGCAACTACATCGCTGCAGCATCATGTGCAACTACATCTCAACATCATAACCAGCAACTACATCGCTGCACCATCATGTGCAACTACATCTCAACATCATAACCAGCAGCTACATCGCTGCAGCATCATGTGCAACTACATCTCAACATCATAACCAGCAACTTCATCGCTGCAGCATCATGTGCAACTACATCTCAACATCATAACCAGCAACTACATCGCTGCACCATCATGTGCAACTACATCTCAACATCATCACCAGCAACTTCATCTCTGCAACATCATTTCCAGCAACTACATCGCTGCAGCATCATGTGCAACTACATCTCAACATCATAACCAGCAGCTACATCGCTGCAGCATCATGTGCAACTACATCTCAACATCATAACCAGCAACTACATCGCTGCAGCATCATGTGCAACTACATCTCAACATCATAACCAGCAACTACATCGCTGCAGCATCATGTGCAACTACATCTCAACATCATCACCAGCAACTACATCGCTGCAGCATCATGTGCAACTACATCTCAACATCATAACCAGCAACTACATCGCTGCAGCATCATGTGCAACTACATCTCAACATCATAACCAGCAACTACATCGCTGCAGCATCATGTGCAACTACATCTCAACATCATCACCAGCAACTACATCGCTGCAGCATCATGTGCAACTACATCTCAACATCATAACCAGCAACTACATCGCTGCAGCATCATGTGCAACTACATCTCAACATCATAACCAGCAACTACATCGCTGCACCATCATGTGCAACTACATCTCAACATCATCACCAGCAACTACATCGCTGCACCATCATGTGCAACTACATCTCAACATCATCACCAGCAACTACATCGCTGCAGCATCATGTGCAACTACATCTCAACATCATAACCAGCAACTACATCGCTGCACCATCATGTGCAACTACATCTCAACATCATAACCAGCAACTACATCGCTGCACCATCATGTGCAACTACATCTCAACATCATAACCAGCAACTACATCGCTGCACCATCATGTGCAACTACATCTCAACATCATATCCAGCAACTACATCGCTGCACCATCATGTGCAACTACATCTCAACATCATAACCAGCAACTACATCGCTGCAGCATCATGTGCAACTACATCTCAACATCATAACCAGCAACTACATCGCTGCAGCATCATGTGCATCAATGACACAGGGATGGTAACTGGAAAATCTATTTTCAGCTGAACACTTAATAATGTGTCATCGAATGGGCGTTAAAAATTGATCAATTTTGAAATAAAATCGGCAAAATTTGTCGGAGACTCCATCTCAACATTATCATTAGCAACTTCATCTCAAGAAACATCATCGCCAACAACATTTTGTGCAACTTCATCACCACCAATACCAAGTCTAGCCACACCCTCTCCGCAAACACGTCAAACTCCTGTCAATGACCAGCAGCGAAGCATTAAACCAAACAGCGTCACACACAGATTTCCTCTTCAGGACATGCAGTAGAACAAATATTTTCAAACCAAAATAACCAGACTCTAATAAACGGATTGAAAGAGGCAGTCATGCCATCATCTCCCCTAAGTAAAATATATGTCTCTCTGGTTACTGCCATCTGCAAGGATTAGACGTCATATTTCAGCAGACCGATCATGTCTCAATATTACCGGCTGAACTAGTGGACCCTGAAATATCTGTCTGGGTTTCAAACTTAACAGGCTGGAACCGTAACTGCTGGCAGAAAAACTGTTAGCTATCATCCGTTTAAGATTATGTGGTTTACCAGCACTTGCTCTGGCCATCTATAAGTTAGGTGCTTTGATCCCTGTGCCTGGTGCCAGGGTAATGTTTAGGGGTACAACTAGCCTTGCTCCAAGGCTGTACTCGATGCTGAGCTCATGGATGTATAGTAATTCAGTCTTCCAGAGGTGCAAGTCCAGATAAGCGGACTAAGGACGCTAGTCTGTTAGGCCAGTTTGTTAGAGGAATATTCACATTTTTTAAAAGTTATCATTTAAACGTCATTAATTATTACGTCAGAGACTTGTGCAAGTCTAGGGTACAAAATTTGTCTCTTACAAACAAAATAGAAATGTTTCATCAGGCAGAACTAGCTTAGTAGAGAAGTTGAGTTGGGGTTGATTGAAGTTCTTGAGGGGTTTTCTGTTTGGAAAATGTTCTTTTATGTTTGGTTATTTTATGGTTAGGGAGAGAATAGGGCAATAAAATATAGGGTCAGGATTTGGGGGTTTGGGGGCAGGGCAGGGCAGGACAGGGCAGGGTAGGGTCAAGAGATTTTAAAATACACTCAGTGGTTAGTATAAGGGTTTGAGTTAGGGTCAAGGTTAGAGTAGTCTGTCATACAGACCCTGAAACAAACACATCCAAGAAAGCCCATACAAGTCTACATTATTTCAGTTTCAGGAAAATGAAGAAAGTGCCTGGTCTCCTTTCCATTATATTTTATCATTATAATGTAGGAACTGTTTCATCTGTAAAATACGTTCATTTCAGATACTAAATTCTAGTCTGGGGTTTGAGTTAGGGTTTAGGTTTAGATTTAGAGCTAGTGCTAGGGGTTGCTTCAGTCCATAGTTTTGAATACATTTGAGTTTTGAACTTTGTTGTTTAAGGCATGCAGGGTGGGTTTAAGGTAAATAGTCTCTGAATAACACAAATCTTTCGGTAAAGTCAAAGTTGATAGCAGTCATCTTTTGATCAATGTAATCATTTCCTAAAATTCCCAGAAAAACCACAATGCAGAGTTGGAAAGGCATAAAGCCATCCATCATGTCCGACTACGTACAAAGCACGAGCACCTATACTCCCCATTATCTTCGTAATCATCTGACTGCAACATTAATCATATGATCCATGTAATTACAGCAACAATGTAATTAGATGGCTGGATGATAATAGGTTTATTATCTCATAACGTCTTAATCCCAAAATACAATGTCTACCTAATAATCATAAGGGAGAGTCTCAGATTTTTTATCTCAAATTTGCAGCTCACTGATGCAAAATTAAAGATGGTTGACTATTACAATCACGATATAGGAAATACTATTTTATTCTCATTTCCAATTGAATTGCCCATTATAACAATACCCTAAATATTTAGTTTAAATATAACAGAAGAAAAAACGACTAATGAGATGAGACAGTAATGGCACCAAAAATACAATGGTTACAAATGTCATGTCGCTGACTAATTCTTAATCCATACACTCCAATTAAGAAGTTCCTATTAATTTTTATCTGACCTCCACTGAAGATATTGCACGTTTAAGGACAAGCTACGACAGCCCCTTTAGACGTGCTTCTCCTTACAGCAGCGTTTATGGTCAGCATTAACCAGCTACATTCCATATGGGCTCTTCATCGTGCCATGTTATTATTATACAGCTAAAGATCAAAGTGTTCAGTTAATGAGGTATTTTTTCTGTCAAAAGCTGGCGTTTGTAGGCCCTGTCTTGGCGTGAGAGATGATCAGGAACCAATATCGTTCATTACACGACCAGAGTGCAACAAAGGTACTGAGAGGTTAAACGAATACAGGGCTGCTTTCAGGGCATCAGTGTAATGATTATAGTGGCTCTCTGATGATAGACAATGCCATCATAGAAATCAACACCAAACAATATAACAAAGTGAGGGAGTCAGTCTGTTGGCAGAGTGAGTGAGTTGGCAGAGTGAGTGAGTACTTTCATGACATGCCACAGTATTAACCAATCATCTATTCTGAAACCCTTAACCTACAATAAACTTTACAGTGAAGCTCCGGGTTAGAATTTATCTTCAGTAACCCATGCTTGCCGTAAAAGGCGACTATTGGGATCGGTCAAGGTCGCTGACTTGACCCATGTCATCAGTTCCCAATTTTGCAGATCCATGTTCATGCTGTTGATCACTGGATTGTCTGGTCCAGACACGATTATCTACAGAACGCCATCATATAGCTGGAATATTGCTGAGTGCAGCACAACTCTAAACTCACTCACTCACTCACTTAAATACAATTAAATGCCTTTACATTTTTCTTCATAACTGACCCTAACATAGTTATCTGCAAATCTAAAAAATAAAATGTGTGGCCTTTGAATGTTTTATGATCATATATGCAATTATCTGAAGCAAGTAACGGTAAGATGAAAGTAGTGATTAATCTCCACACCTCACACTCAGTCAGCCCAAACTGGATGAAATAGACAGCTGTAAATCACAAGCTGTCAACTTCCATCACTCTCCTGTCAAGCAGGCAAGAAACCTGCACAGCTGACTGGGGGCTATGTCAAAAACTCCACAGCACTTTTTCCCAATCTTTTTGTGATCTTGTGTAATCCTATTTGACTGGGGTCGTTATGGTTTTTATCAAACAGCATTATGAGGGATAGTGTCAAAATCTTAAAACCTAAATTCCAATGGCTAAATGTTTAAAACAATAAAACATAATGATTACATGTTTCAGTCTGAAAAAACTCTATACGAAAAGAAAAACTTTCACTTGCAATCATAATAATTTTGTCATTTATATGTTAAATGAGAAATAACTTATCCTCTTTTTCACACATATCTAACTTTTCATACAACCCCCACTGTTTAACCATCAGAAAGTTGCATAAAAGCATAATTCAACATATTCTGCCTCCTTGTGAGCTTGAATAATTTGTGGACCGATAACATACCAGCTTGGCAGGGTGTAAGAATCTGTATTTATTATCGTCCAAGGTTATTAGTCGGTCCTTTTAACATAGTGAGGAAAGATTCCTTCATCAGCAGAGTGTAGAGAACAGATAGTATCTTCAAAGTGCCAGCCTCTGTTTGAGGGAACACTTCATTAAACCCCAGCTTCATAAGCATTCATGTGCAGTACTTCGTGTTCTGCTACATGCTCCCCGTAGAGAGTCCAGGTCATAACAGCTCCCCTGTAACTTATGCTGGGCTCCCTGTAGGGATTCTGGTGTCTTAGAATAGGCCCAAAGTAACTTAGTCTGTATCGCAGTCCCTGAACCACATAAAAATATTTTCCGTACAGCCTAGCCTAGTCTGTCATACAGACCCTGAAGCAAATATATCCAAGAAAGCCAACACAAGTCTAGAAAATGTGGCAAGTCTAGATTTCCTCAGCTTCTGAAAATGAAGAAAGTCTCAGGGCTCCTTTTCATTATATTTTATATTTTTTTACTATGAACTTTTTTCAGTAAAATATGTTCATTTCAGAGACTAGTTGTTAGTCTAAGCCTAGCCCTGTCTTCAATGCTAAAGCCCTAAATGAAGCAAGTCTAGATTTCTTCAGGTTCAGCTCACTGGGGCTCCTTTTCAATCTGAACGGGTTTGTTTGTTACTATCAAAATTATGTATGTTCATAGACTAAGTGTTAGTCTAAAGTACCTTATGCTAGGTGTCCTTAGCGGTAGATAGGTCCACAGTACCTGACACAAGTCTCCATGTTGGGATTCCAAGGTAGATAGGTGCCCCTTCAATTTATACTTGCCTTCATATGGGGATTCCAAAGAAGACGGGATCCGAGTAGCTTATGCTTGTTTCACTAGGCAGATTCCAAGTATTTCTCCTGATTAATGACTGCTTAACAACATTCTCAATATTATTTCTAAAAAAACCACTTTTACATTTTAAAAATATGTCTATCTGTTAACTTTCAGCAAATTTCATCTACCTTTTAAGGTAATCCTAAATTCATCACACTATAAAGTTCACAAAGTCTTTTATTACACAATCCATTTTTCTCTACTACATTTATTTCTTAAAGCTGTTTTATAGCAACCTGGTCTTGCTAGGTGTAGCGACCCAGTTGTAGGTGTATTACAGTCAAAGTGCAGGGCCACACAGGGCTATACAGGGCTTTACGGGGCTTTACAGCTCTTTACAAGGCTTTACTGGGCTCTACAGGATTTTACTGGGCTTTACAGGGCTTTACTGGGCTTAGATAGGACTGGGCTATACAGGGTTATGTTGTAACTATACAAGGCCATTTATAGGGAATATAGGGTTATACAAGGCTATACAGGGCTCTAGACATTTACAGCTTTAGCACGGCTATACATGGCTATACAGGGCCATGTGGGGTTATACAAGGCTACACAGGGCTTTATAGGTCCTTCAGGGCTATGCAGGGTTATGCAGGGCTATATAGGGTTATACAAGGGTATACAGGGCTTTACATGGCTATACAAGGCCATGTGGTGTTATACAAGGCTACACAGGGCTACACAGGGCTTTATAGGTCCTTCAGGGCTATGCAGGGTTATGCAGGGCTATATAGGGTTATACAAGGGTATACAGGGCTTTACATGGCTATACAAGGCCATGTGGGGTTAAGCAAGGCTACACAGGGCTTTATAGGTCCTTCAGGGCTATGCAGGGTTATGCAGGGCTATATAGGGTTATACAAGGGTATACAGGGCTTTACATGGCTATACAGGGCCATGTGGGTTTATACAAGGCTACACAGGGCTTTATAGGTCCTTCAGGGCTATGCAGGGTTATGCAGGGCTATATAGGGTTATACAAGGGTTTACACAGGGCTTTACATGGCTATACAGGGCCATGTGGGGTTATACAAGGCTACACAGGGCTTTATAGGTCCTTCAGGGCTATGCAGGGTTATGCAGGGCTATATAGGGTTATACAAGGTATACAGGGCTTTACATGGCTATACAGGGCCATGTGGGGTTATACAAGGCTACACAGGGCTTTATAGGTCCTTCAGGCCTATGCAGGGTTATGCACCATGAAACAAAAACAAAAATACTGGACCAGAAAAAATGGTTGGTGTCAAATCATTCAAGCCTTACATCGTCATTACATGGTCGTCCTGTCTTCTTCTGATCACTGATTTCATCAAACAAAAAACGACTGCAATCTTATTCAGTCGTTCTGATACACGTACAAAAATAAGGACTTGATATACTAGACACAGATACATTGAAGCATTTCCCTACCTTTCAGTGTTTAGAGCGTAAAGTTTTCTTAACTCTTTTACCTCCCCACAAGGAGATTTCACTTCCTGAAACATTCTGCGTGCTTTATGAATTGTCGCTTGATTAACGGAAATCTCCCCCTCAACATCCCCCCTCATTTTAGATTATCAGTTCACATTGCTCTCAATTACAAGGAACCCCTGGCACGAACAGGCAGGGGGCGGCCATTGCGTGTGAACATCTCATGCTTGCAGCAAATTAACACTAACGACCCTTCTTGCAAGGCTAGGACTAACAATGCTACATGATTCTACTCAGAATAAATTGGAACAATGGTCGCTTGTCCCGATTGTACCATCATTAGGGAAAAGGCCAAACAGTCACAGATACTTATTCATAAAGGGACCTATCTAAGTGAATAATCATCTTTTGAGGAAGAGGAGGTGCCAGCACTTTTGTATACATGTTTACAATATTTAAATTTAATATTTGTCATCTTGAATTTTGTTTTAGGAAAGTAGCTTCATGTTTATGATGTTTGTTGTTCATTTTTAAGTATTTTGATAACTGTCTTGCACAATACAGTTAAATTGATGAATGATGTACATGCACTGCTTTCAAATGGACTAGCATCAGGGGAGCCCTGACTATTGTAGTTTTAGGAATCAGTGTGAGGCTAACTGTCAGTTGAAGGAATGCCACTGATTGTGATTAAACAACAGGGCTAACTGTCAGCTGAACATGGAAAGATCTACCAGCAACACTGATTAATTTACCAGCGCGACAATCCATGCCCTGAAAGAGGGCCATCAATGCGACATGAAAGATCTACCTGAAAGCAGCAACCTGTGATCCATGCCCAAAAGATCTACAGCAACCTGAGAGTCGACATGGTGATCCATGCCCTGAAAGATCTACCAGCAACCTGAGAGACGACATGGTGATCCATGCCCTGAAAGATCTTCGAGCAACCAAAGTGACAACTGGTCAACACATGCCCCTAAAGATCTACCGGCAACCTAAGTGACCACAGGGCTATCCATGCCCTGAAAGATCTACCAGCAATCTGAGTGATGACAGGGCCATTAATGCCCTAAAAGATCTTCCAGAAACCTAAGTGATGACCGGTCAACTCAAGCCACAAAAGATCTTCCAGCAACCTAAATGACCACAGGGCCATCCGTACATGCATCAACATATTTCTTAGCAGAGGTGCGACCCGTGAAGGTCCGGGTTAGAATATTGATCTTCAGTAACCCATGATTGTCGTAAGAGGCGACTAATGGGATCGGGTGGTAAGGCTCCTTGACTTGGTTGACACTTCATCGGTTCCCAATTGCGCAGATCGATGCTCATGCTGCTGATCACTGGATTGTCTGGTCCAGACGTGATTATTTCCAGATCGCCACCATATAACTGGAATATTGCTGAGTGCGGCGTAAAACTAAACTCACTAACTCACCCACTGCAGAGGTGCACACATGCACTGATCAAACACTAGTAGTCGGAGACCAGTGAGTAGGCCGTTGGATTAGACTGCTACAGTAACCTTAACCAATCTAACGGCAATTTGACAAAAAGAAGTATTTCATTTGAGACACTCAACATCGTTTAGAAGGCTTTCTATAAAACAAATAATTGCCATTCTGTGCACTGTTTTTACTTTGTTTTCAAAGATTCATAATGAAACAAGGTATAAAACACACCTTGAAGAGGGCTCTTATAGTCTGTCTCACAGTACCTGAACCCCATTATTTTCCCTACTGCCTAGCCCTCCCTTCCTGCTAAAGCCGTAAATGAAGCAAGTCTAGATTTCCCCAGGTTTGAATCTCCCACCTCACTGGGGCTCCTTTTCAATCTAAATGGGTTTATTTGTTACAAAGAAAATTATATACATTCAGGGACTAAGCATTAGTCTATGGGTAGATAGTATACAAGAAACTGGAAGGCAGCTACAGACAAGTTAATTACAGTCTATCCCAGGCAGCGATGAGTTCCAGGAGACTGTCCACAGACTATGACGTACAATACACCACTGTGACGGCACCACCACACCGGTATGTCAGAGACCGCCTCCGTGGTGTAGTGGTTAGAGCGTCCGACCGGGAGAGCGGAAGGTTGCGGGTTCGATCCCCGACCGCGTCATACCAAAAGACGTTTAAATATGGTACTTGTTGGTCCCTGTCTGGCGCTCGGCATTAATGGGTACAACAAGGACTGGTCGGCTCGGAGTCAGTATAATGTGTCTGAGTGGGGTATGCATGCTTCACTGCGGCATGGTATCTCAATGGGCTAGCACTATAAAACCAGCTTCAGTTTGGGCTAGTACAAGCAGCCGCACATACACATACACACGCATGCACATCGTTATATGAGCGAAATATTCTCAAGCACGATGTTAAACCCAATTTCACCTCACCGGCATGTCAGAACTCATAACCTTACAATGCTGTATAATATGGGAAGTGCAAGTCTGATTAGGTAAATTAGATCCGTCTTTGCTGACCAACTTCACTGTCATGGTTAACTTTTTCAACCATATCATTATAAAATATTAATACTGTTCCAATGGTGGATACATGTATCAAGTATTGATAATATTCTTAGTCATAGATATATTCTCAACTACTCAAATGTATTCAAGCATGGATAACATACTCAGTCATCAATACATTCTCAGATATGGATAATAATCTATCAACAATAATATTCTCAATTTAAAACATTCTCAAGGATGGATAGTATTCTTAAAAACTGAAAATCACTGAAAAATCACCTAATAATAACATTCTCAATCAAAGATAATATTCTTATTCATGGATAATATACTCTCATCGATGGGTAAATATTCTTGCCATTGACAATATTTTCAACTGTGGATAAAAGTCTCTGCTTATGAACCTACCAGGTTGATCCTAGTTAAAAACCATTCACCATCAATCATCTGATCAGAAGATACCACGTTTAAAAAAAATATTCCAAGGAATACCACTTATATCTTAACATACGTGTAAACTGTACTATCCTTTCAATTAATACTGTAAGCCTGAAGTATGAGCATTATGTAGCATCTAGCACATCCAAGCCATGATTAAATCATTTTTGTACTAATATCTTGCTTCAGAAACATTCAAGAAGCTTGATGAAGTAAATCTGACGTTAAATCCATCAATCATGCCTACCAACTATCAACAAATCCTTTTTTCTCCTGGCAAGTCCAAATTCAATTACCCTAACAACTACTCAGATTAAATACAATTTGAAAGTACTTACCTAACAACTACTTGGCTTAACTATCCTGAGCTAGCACCACTGAGATGGCACATCCTTACAATAGTGGGCAATGCACCAAATGACTGTAGACTGGCAAAAACAGTCTACCCTTTGGTCAACACTGCCTTGGGGCAGGAGTTGCAAAATAAATGTATGGTTTCTTCTGTGCCGGCTGAAGAACAGAGAGTCTCCAAGACCACAGAACACTCTTTAGCCTGAGAGGCAGATTCTCCTGCAGGGTGGTCAGAGGGTCTGAACAGGGGGGAACAACGACAGGTATACTTCAGGTAAAATTTGGAAAGGAAGCAAGTTTCTTCAGTGGAATCAAAGATTTACTGAAACGGGTTGGATGTCGAGGGCGAGCATTTCGTGTCATGTTTGAATAATATTGCTTGTGACATATCAAACAAGCGAAGAAGATTGGTACGGGTCGATAATAATGTTGGGCATTAATGGCTCCCCATTTAGAGTCTCCAATAAAGAAGAAATGTTGATCGAGTGTGAGCAGTTAATTAGAAGCACAAGCCAGGGACAGGGAGAGTAGCTTGAGGGGGTAGGTGATCTCAGGTCCCCCTGCCTCAGGGGAAGTATCTGTGTGTGTGTGTGTAAGAGAGAGAGAGAGAGTGTGTGTGTGTGTGTGCCTGTGTATGTCTCTATCTTTCTGTGTGAGTGAGTGAGTGTGTGTGCCTGTGTGAGTGAGTATGTCTGTATGAGTTAGTGTGTGAGAGAGAGAGAGAGAGTGTGTGTGTTTGTTTCCCTTTCTCTATCTCTGAGTGTGTGTGTTAGGGGAAGGGGGCTTAAAGAGAAACAGATACACTAAGACGTAAGATTGATAGCATGAGAAAGAGGAACAGAGTGAGAAACAGACAAAAAGACAGTGACAGACAGAGAGAGACAGACAAAAATGCAGAGAGAGAAAGAAAGAGAAAAGGAGAAAGACAGAAGAGGATGGGGAGTGAGTGAGAGAGGACAGAAGGAAGAAGAGGGAAAGCAGAGAAAGAGAGAGAATTAGAGAGAAAACGAGGGAGGGGCAGAGTTCAGGCCCTGGGATAGCAGGGAGGTGGTTGGTGGAGTCAGACAGGGAAGATTTGAGGATGCAGATTTTACGTGAGGTGAACTGTTACAACATGCGGCTACAAGGTCTGGAACTGACAGTTAGAGCCATGAAGCAGTGTAGAGGTGAGCACTACAACAGCCTGGCAGGGAGGCTGGATGAAGAACTAAAGCTGTTACATTGTTTGTGTCTGAAGAATGCAGGCTGAGATGCTGGAGGTTGCGTATTTCCATGTTTAATGTCACATTCCAGCACATCAAGAAGGCTCTATATCACAGTCGGGTGGAAGAAACCAATGGTGGATCTTATGAGCAATGTTCCATGTTGGTGGTGGATGATGTCTCACGATGAACCAAGTCAGTAAGC
The DNA here is from genome assembly GCF_003918875.1 of Haliotis rubra. Lineage (NCBI taxonomy): Eukaryota > Metazoa > Mollusca > Gastropoda > Lepetellida > Haliotidae > Haliotis > Haliotis rubra. The sequence goes on along the minus strand of NW_025767357.1, from coordinate 1,342,037 downwards.
CTTACAACCTTAGCGCTAAGACTACCTTAAGTCTATGTTAAGGTATGGGCTGGCTGAGTATGGTTTTACGCCGTTTTTAGCAATATTCCAGCAATATCACAGCGGGGGACACCAGAAATGGGCTTTACAAGTTGTACCCATGTGGGGAATCGAACCCGGGCCTTCGGCATGACGAGCGAACACTTTAACCACTACCGTCAGGCTGCCCTACCGTTAAGGTATGGGAGTTAAGGTCACCTTAGCAGTATGATCACTTTGACCTACGGCACCCTGGTCCAGTACAGTAGCCACTTAAGACCATGATGCCATTGTAAAAAGCAACATTAGCACTACAACTGTTGCAAGTGCATTTTAATAGGCTTTGGGGTAGTCTAGTGGTTAAAGTGTTCGCTTGTCACATCGAAGTCCTGGGTTCCATTCCCCATGGGTATATTGTGTGAAGCCCATTTCTGGTGTCCCAAATTGTGATTTTGCGGTAATATTGTTGAAAGCAGCATAAAACCCAACTCACTCACCCATGTTAATGTACTTAAGATCATCTTAGCATTAAGATAGCTTTGTGCAACAGCACCCAGCAATAGAAGGATGTACAAATGTACACAGTGACCGTAGCACTAAGGTGGCCATAACTCTGATATTAGTCTGTCTCACAGTCCCTGAACCACATTAATTTCCCTACTGCCAAGCCCTCTCTGCAGTGCTAAAGCCCTAAATAAAGCAAGTCTAGATTTCCTAAGGTTGTGAATCTCTGATCTCCCTAGGGCTCCTTTTCAATATAAATGGGCTTGTTTGTTACTATCAAAATTATATATATTCAGAGACTAAGCCTTAGTCTACACTTACAGCAGTCGTAGCGCTGAGGTCGTTCTGTACAATGGTACCTTGGAGACATTTTCCAACACTCAGAGAACTCCAGACTTTAGTCTGTCGTACAGACCCTGAAGCAAATATATCCAAGAAAGCCCACACAAGTCTAGAAAATGTGGCAAGTCTAGATTTCCTCAGCTTCAGGAAATGAAGAAAGTCTCAGGGCTCCTTTTCATTATATTCATTTTTTTTTTTACTATGAACTTTTTACAGTAAAATATGTTCATTTCAGAGACTAGTTGTTAGTCTATCCAGACTTGTGTAAGTTGAATTATCATTGGAGGAGTGTGGACTGTCAGCGCTTAGGGTTGGAGGATGGACTTTTGGAGATTCAGGCTGGTGGATGTTGGCTTGGGAAGATCAGGTAGCCTTGCTCCAAGGCTGCACTGAATGCTAAGCCCATGGATGTATAGTAATTCTATCCTTTTAAGAGGCAAGTCTAGATAAGCGGACAGTACAACTAAGAACGATAGTCTGTTATCGGGACGATGTGTCCTTTTTATTCATATTTTATTAGAAATTATAGTTTTAACTATTCTTTAGTACCTTTGAGACTTTGGCAAGTCTAGGTTTTAGGTTGGACTGGAGGTTAGGGTTGATTGTCTAAGGTGTTATATGTACGTGTCATTGGGAAGTTTCAATGTTAGGTTTTCTTACATTTCAAGATTTATTGTTGGATTGCAACAGTAGTACGTTGAGGAGAGGGTGAAGAAAGTGAACATTTTAAAGAGAAATTTCATCTGCAAAATGGCTGTTCTGGTAAAACAAAATAGCACAAATTCAGAAGACTCTTAAATATTTCAACTACTTCTTAATTCATCCTAAAATCAGAATTGCTCGAAGGATGACAATTTTGAAGACATAACACCTTCCTTGTACCATTAGCGAGACTCTTGGGATCTCTTAGCAAAACACAAATTGCAGTGGTTTCGTATTGCAAGGCAATATCTGGGATCATGTGATCTAATCGTGTAAATGTCTGTCAGGAGTAGGGGACGAGGAAGAGACGTGATAATTATAAAGAGCCCTCAAGGAGCGAGGAAAAAAATGTATGTCACCCACTCTCAAATGCCTTTCATCTTCAAACCCATCACGCATTAGATCATACCTTGGAGTGACACTCCCCATTTGTATCTTCCAGGTTATTATGCGCAAGAGCTTTATGAAAGGTCTCACAAACCAAAATAACACTTCTGTTTATACCAGACTAACATGTTTATACCGGAAATAAGACTTCTATAAATATGACGGACTGAAGAAAATCACAAAAATGGCGGCTTGGTAGTGTGTCAGTAGGTCAAAGTTTGTTTGATGCGAAGTTTCAGGCTCCCTCTTGGGCCAAGAAATAATCCAATTTACCTTTCCCTCCTTGTCGAACCTTTTTATATCTCTGGTGCACTAAACACAAAGGTTGACATTCAAAGTATTAGTAGATTGGTTCGCAAGTAGCTCCAACTGTTTAATTTGAGCAGTTGTTGAGAAAACTGTGTTTGGTCTTTCCAAAGTTAGATTGCTGCGAATCAAATGAGGACTGACAGTCACTGCATCAGGATATTGAAGTAGTTTTAAGGATAGTGCTATCAAATTGAGTTATCCTAAGTACACATAGTTGATAGGAAATGGTAATTCTTCAGTAATCGCACTGATACAGACTTTTGGGGGATACATTTAGTTATTGTTTGCCTTTCTAGCACCATCATCAACAGAGAATACTGGTTAGCTTATCAGTTACAGAACGAAACGATATCTCCAGAACATTATCAAAATCAACATTTAAAGTATTCTCATGAATGTTTTGAAGTACTAGCCAATGTATTTCCAGAACAAAGAACTGGAATAACTATGGAACAATTAAATAACTTATTCCATTCCTAAAAGATAGCTTAGAGCCTTAAGATCACTATGTCAATATCTTCCTATTGTACGTGTTGCCAGGGTCTAACAACTTCTCCTGAATTTACCTTTAGATCTGGAGATAAATGTATGATTTATCACTAAATACATAATATAACGACACTTCAATAAATTTGTTTTAACACTGATCAGTGTATTCCATCGAATATCTTTAAAACATGACATCAAATTAAATCTCCTAATGACCAGCGCCTAGTCGAACCGAACCCGGAGATAATGGCAAACAGTCTTGACACAAATTCACAACCTCTTCAGACAAGAGGGGAGATTGTGGGAAAGGTCAACGCCATCTTGACGTTTGGACTAAGTCCCCAAACGGAGAAACGAAAATCAGACCTGCTGTCCTAATTGACAAAGTCACTGCCAGGAAGCTTATTTCCAAAAACATCCAAAAGGGCCTTCTGCTGACTACCTATCATTACATCACCCACCAGTGACAGAAGAAAATCCTTAAATTGCTGAGATGACAGCTCCGGAGACTGCGGCATTAAGCCTCACTCCCACTTGTAAGTCGGAACATGAAACAACATGAGCCTCTCCTGAAGTGGGAGGCCATGGTTGGCCTCTGGATGAGGCTCGATGTTCAAAGGCTATGTGGATATCAATGGCATACTGAGCTGTAATGCCGAACTTCTCGTGTGTAATCAGGTACAGGTGGCAATTATTTAGCTCTTCATTACAATTGTAGTTGCCTTTTGGAACCCAAATTTTTCACCAGCAAACAAAACCTTCTTTCCTGAAATGCCACACTGGCTAAAAAATCGTCGAATAAAATTTCATAGACTATTCTGATTCTCTTTTCTACAATATCTCAATAGTTTTAACAATCTTTTCAGAAAATACCTCAATGGCCAAAAATATTTTCTCACAATGTCCCACTGTACTATCTATCTTTTCTTATAAAAAAAAATTTGGGGCGGTGGGGTAACCTAGTGGTTAAAGTGTTGGCTTGACACGCCAAAGACCCAGGTTCGATTCCCCACATGGATACAATATGTGAAGCATATTTCTGGTGTCCCTCGCTGTGATATTGCTAAAAGCGGCGTAAACCATGATTACTCAATCAATCATAAAATAATTCACAAACCCGAACACTTTCCCCCTTTAATTGTCTCACTCAACTACTCACACTGCAAACTACTTTCTCTCATAAAGTACCTTAAACCTCCAAACTATTCCATCACTGAAAGATCTCACTCCAAATATTTGTCACTGTCCTAAACAATACTAAAAAAACAAACTACCTCATTGTCCCAAATAATATTCTCATTAAATCACCTCACTGTCCAAACAATCTTCTCATTAAATAGCCTCATTGTAATAATCTTCTTGTTAAATAACCTAATTCACCAAAACAATCTTTTCATCAAATAACCTCATTGTACAAAACCAGCTTCTCTACCTGTCACAATCTCTTCTCACAACGCCTACTTGTCACAAACAATCTCTCTCATAATGCCTACCTGTCACAAACAATCTCTCCTCACAATGCCTTCCTATCACAAACAATCTCTCCTCATAATGCCCACCTGTCACAAACAATATCTCCTCACAATGCCTACCTGTCACAAACGATCTCTCCTCATAATGCCCACCTGTCACAAACAATATCTCCTCATAATGCCTATCTGTCACAAAGTAGACTCAGTATAGGTATATTCAGTATAGTAATACCACAGGATTGGGAGTTCTTTGAAACATTTTAAAACAAACCAACAAAACTCTGTCTGATGGTTTGTCAACATAATTCCAAAATTGGGCGGTGGGGTAGCCTAGTGGTTAAACCGTTTGCTCATAACGCAGAAGACCTGGGTTCGATTCCCCACATGTGTGGAGCCCATTTCTGGTGTCCCCGTCGTGATATTGCTGGAATATTGCTAAAAGCGGCGTAAAACTATACTCACTCACTAATTCCAAAATGAAGCAAACACAGTCCTCCTTTTCCCGTGTATACATATTCACACTAGTTTCACACCATGACTTGATCACACATATCTATCCAGCACATTTAAGAACAACCAAAATCTAAATATCCCCCCATCAAAAGACAGCTAATTGCTTAGCTCATCACACTGGACTTACAGATAAACAGGAAGCCTCAACAGAGACCGAAGCTGCCCTCGCACCCTGACAACACGGACACTAAGCACATACAGTGATTTAAGATGTTATGAACAGTTGCAAACGGCAGAGCGTTAAGAATCGCTAGAGATACACTGATTCTTGCATGCCCTTGGGTTCGGAAAAAAACAGCAATTGTCACTGATCGCACTTTCATTTGACGAATAATCAGCGATAATGCTCACAGCACGTAATTTAAAGCCAAACACCATTACAGCTTGGTTGCATTAATGAATAAGGAAATATTCTGATTCTTGATTTGGTATTGGCTCACACTTCGCCTCAAGATAACAAAATACAACAAACACTCTTAACAGAACACATCAGGAATGGCAAAAATGTTTCCTACCATTTGAAGCCTTTAAAGTTTCAGGCACTCTGACTTTCTTACAAAACTATTCAAATTTCAACATCAAACTGTGTCATGGGAAAAAATAGTTCAAATGATTTTGTCATTTTGTTTCGGACAAAAACTTACACTACCAGAAACAGCGTCACATTGGATGGGTTTAAATTGGGAAGGTGATAAATGTGAAACAATGTTTAAAATAAAATGTCTAGAAGAAAACAGTAAATTTGAAAAAAAAAATACCCTGATAAATTCACATATTGCCATTGGGCTTTCCACTTACGTCCTTCTTTGAAAGTTTTAATCAAGTCTTCATCCGTACCTTGCTATCCTCAGATCATCCAGGGGCTATGGGGTATTGTAGCCTAGTGGTCCAAGCATTCGCTCGTCACGCCAAAGGCCTGGGTTTGATTCCCTACATGGGTACAATGTGTGAAGCCGATTTCTGGTGTCCCCCGCTGTGATATTACTGGAATATTGCTAAAAGCGGCGTAAAACCCAACTCACTCATTCACTCAGACCATCTTATAATTTTTCTTCCTGATTATGTAACCTTGGAACCAAATATTGGTAAAATGTCGTTAAAAATGTACTTATTAAATCTGATTCTCCCACTGCAATACGCTTTACAAATCTACATCATTCTCAACATTATTTTTTTTATAGCTGCATCACACTAACATGCAATGTTACATGATGACCTTGAAACATAAAAAGGTCATTACCAGACCAAGATTTATTTTAAATTAAATTTATAAAAAACAATGAAAATTCCAATTCCAAATGCCAGCAGCACCAGTAACAACCATGTGAGCGTTTAAACCCTGATAAATGTATTCGCCAAAAACTTCAATGAGACCAATAGGACAAACCATTCCATCGTAAATGTTTTGTGTCAAGAGGTTTAATTCTCCATCAAAAATGATCTGGAAAAATGGGTGTGAAACTGAAAACGGAACGTGCACAAATACAGGGTCTGCCACCACTCGTGTCCGATTTCCTGACTGCTGAACCAATCAATCTGTCAAAAACCTGAAGATAAATGCAAACAGAGAGTGGATTGGTCAAGTCTAATCGCAAAGAAAGTCGAACTATGGAGGGCAAATACTCCGGGATCCGAAGTTGCTGTAAATAGCGCCATGAGTAGCCTTCATTATGTTGAGGAAGCTGCAGAGACTGGCTTAAAGATGATGTTCAAATTTATACTGGACAGGAATATTCTTTTTGATCTATTTTGATCATTTTGGGTAATAAGAATATAACTTGGTATAGAATAGGCAGGAAATGGTATTTATTTAGATAAAACCTCTTGAAGAGTACAGAGATTAAAAAAAGCAAAGTATTATTGGTGTTGGTAATGATGATGATGATGATGATGATGATGATGATGATGATAATTGATGTTTTCAAGATCACAATAATAACAATGACAATATTTATCTACTGCCAGTTTTTCTAGCAGCTATGGGAAATTTCTAATGCTTGATCGAAACCTCAATGGAATGCAAGCAAATACACGTGATTATTTATGTGAATGAAAATCACGGAAAGCAATACCTGTCATTACACTATTAATTCTGATGATCAATCTTTTGTGATTAGACCTTTCATTGATTTTTACACCATCCAATTTACAACACAAACAACAGTGCCCCAGTGTGTTTGCTAAACATTGCCATACATGTGAAAACAGAGTAACCTGGAAACAAGCTGTAAATTCGAAATCGCCAAAACCTCACAGACATGTTTCAAATTATATTTTATGTTCCCATAGTTATTTGTTGGCTGTTTAACATCACAGTCTGAAATATTCCAACCAAATGACTCATCCCGTAAATATTTTAGTCTGTAACACACAAACCAATGACTGACGTCACGAGCAACTTCACGAAGGTATACCATCAACCACACCACTAGCTCTGACATTGTTATACATACATACATACTAACATTTGTATAGTGCCAATATCCAGGCGCTATGGTTTGTTGTTGTTGTGGGTTTTTTTCCCTCGAGCATTGAATGTCAATCTCAATGGCACGTCGTATTATCAATCTCAACTCCCTGGGGATCATCCATTAAATTGCATCATATGAGCAGCATGGATTTCTAGGGGCCTATTTAATCTCTGAATACCTACAATAAAACACATATTTATCATATCTTTGTAAATGTTTAACTCACACACATTTTCACATTTTGGTAAATTTTTAAATAACAGAATATTTTCACATTTTGACAAATTATATAAGAATTAACTGCATGTAACCTGTTTGTTTAAGGTTATTTTGACTTTTTGTTGTTTATTCACACATAACCATTCATCTTGCTGTTGAGATATTTTTTGAGTTTCTAATTAGATCTGACAGCAGTCATTTTTCATGTTCATAGTGCTAGTTTCATGTCTTGATAACTAGTAACACTTGAGAATATCCTATCCTATCCTCCCATTGACTGGTTGTTAAGTTCTGAGCTTAATAACAGTATAACTACCCCCAGGATCCCATTCAAAAGTTCAATCCTGAGCTTGATAAATATACATATTATCACAGTATCTGAAGACACAGCCTGAGGTAAATTCCAACAGATATGTTACCCATATCTCTTTCAAATGTCAAGTGTAGAATGTAAAAACAGGACGGGATTTCCCAGCATCCTTATCCAAGGTATTAGACTAATGTTTAGTCTCTGAATATATATATATTTTATAGTAACAATGAACCCATTTAAATTGAGAAGGAGATGTGAGATGGCAGATTCCTGGCGAAATCTAGACTTGCTTCATTTAGGGTTTTAGTATTGTGGGGAGGGCTAGGCAGTAGGGAAAGTAATGTGGTTCAGGGACTATGATAGACTGACGCTTAGTTTCTGAATATATATTATTTTGACAAAAACAAATAAACCCATTTAAATTGAAAAGGAGCCCCAGTGAGTTGGGAGATTCAGAACCTGGGGAAATCTAGACTTGCTCATGTAGGGCTTTAGTATTGCAGGGAGGGCTAGGCAGTTAGAAAAATAATGTGCTTCAGGGACTGTGATAGACTGACACTTAGTCTCTGAATATATATAATTATTACAGTAACAATAAACCCATTTAAATTGAAAAGGAGTTCCAGTGAGATGGAAGATTGTGAACCTGATGAAATCTAGACTTGCAGGAAGGGCTCTGCAGGAGGGAAAATAATGTGGTTCAGGGCCTGTGAGACAGACTACCAAGGTATTTGTACATCCGCCAGTCACATCGCGTCATCCTCATGTTCATTGTTAATGGGAGCATGTCCCATGGGACCTCAGCTAACAAGGAACACGAACTTCGCTATTACCAGCATTAGTTCCAGACCAGCGACAAGTTAGGGATCACTCCCCTCATTGTTGTTTAAATGAAGGGGCGAGCTGTCAGCCATTCTAAAAGGTGGTGTGGCAAAAACAAGTGGTCGAAAAGCCACTTGCAGATCAATATGACGTGAGTGACATAATGCACAGATTTCCTTATATCTGATCAATTCCTGGTTCAGATCTACAGTCCGTTTGGCTCAACAGCAGACCGATGAATAGAAATCTAACTCGAAAACTAATAAACATAAAATACTCAATGAAACACTGATCATAATCAAAACCTCAGACCAACTCTGTGAGTTTTTTTCAGAATTTATGTCCTCAAAATAAAAAAGTTGTTTAACAAACTATCATTAAAATATCGACACAATTCATTATATGTTACGAGGGACGAGTGCAGAGAAAGGGACAGCCAGGTGTGCGAGAAAGGATGGAGACGGCACAGCACAGGTTAATGAATCAATAACATTGTCGGCACTTGTGCACGTGCTTCTCTAACACCTGGCTGTCCCTTTCTCTGCACTCCTCCCTCGTAACAAATGGTGAACTGTGTCAAAATTTTAATGATAGTTTGTTAAACAACTTTTTTAATTTTAGAACATAAATTCTGCAAACAAATCACAGAGTTGGTCTGATGTTTTGATTATGATCAGCGTTTCATTGAGTATTATATGTTTATTAGTTTTCGAGTTAGATTGCAATTCATCGGTCCGCTTTTGAGCCAAACGGACTATAGTGAGTGAGTGAGAGAGTGAGTAGTTGCTTTTGATGTGACTTCAGTTGCACTAGTTGATCAGCTTGGTTGGTTGGTTGGTTGGTTTGTTGTTTAATGCCGTACTCAGCGATATTCCAGCTATATGGGGGCTGTATCTAAATATTCGAGGTCTGTGATCAGCAGCATAAGCATTGATCTATGCAATTGGGATATGATGACGTCTCAACCAAGTCAGCGAGCCTGACCACCCGATCCCGTTAGTTGCCTCTTACGACAAGCATGGGTTGCTGAACACCAGTTCTAACGGGAGGGGAGGAGTCTAGTGGTTAGTTGCCTTTGAATCCCCACATGGGTACAAGCATGGGTTGCTGGAATAAGCCGGCATAAAACCAAAGTTCTAACGGGTTAGTTGATCTGCTTGATGTGGAAAGAAGGCCTGAAGTGCAGATGCTTACTACAGTGATGCTCACTAAAGGGAGACAACTCTGCACATCCTAAGAATGTTATAAAACATTTATTTACCCTTTCAACAAGAGTTACATGGTGTTCACATGGAGTGAATGAATCCAGGGGAATATTTTTAACAAGATGATTTCAGAGTCACACTTTTGTTATGTCCAACAAACCCCTGACTTACAAGTGAGTGAGTATGGTTTTACGCCGCTTTTAGCAATATTCCAGCAATATCATGGTGGGGGGACACCAGAAATGGGCTTCACATATTGTACCCATGTGGGGAATTGAACCCGGGTCTTCAGCATGACGGGGAAGCTACAACCACTGGGCTACCCTATCACCCACTAAATGAAAAGACACCCAGGGATAACAGACTTCAGAGCCAGATCATCTTGGGTTCAAATTGACACCAGTGCAACCAGCCAATGTTCATACTTTCAAAGAACATAAAATGCAATGTCACATTAGCGTATTCAGTTCATACACCCCTTTGTTTGAGCCTCCTTTGATGAATTAGTTAAAGCAGACAACCAAACAACAGAGTACTGACAAAGCTCTTTCCATAAAGAGAATAATTGATTCGAGAAAAACGTATTTTTAAAATTTGACACATGCTTGAAAAGAGACTCACCTGGAGGACTTGATAACAGCACTGATCATGCTGAGAATAACTTTCTCCATCAAGATTGGAGGGGGCGTCTCAAAATCTCCAAAGTGATTTGAAAGCAATCAATCCACAGTTTAATAATCAGTCCGAAATACTTCGTAGAGGATATAGTTGGTCTGAGTAGGAAGCAAATCAACGTTCCTCAATCAGACAAGGAAACAATGTCGAGACTACAGCTTAGAACAGAAGCTCAACTGAGTGAAATCACTCCTAGTTATTGTCTCCTCTGAAAATATTCATAATTGGTCTCCATCAAAGTGTTGCGCTCCACAAAAGCCATTTTCCTGATAAAATCTGTACACAAATATTTGAACAGTAAAGCATAGACAGAAGATCAGTAAAGAAAGTAATTATTTCTCAAATTGTAACATTAAAGATCTCGAATGAATCCGTCGATGTTGCATAATACCCTGCAGAGAAAGTGTTGATCTTTCACAGTGATGGTGCGATGTTTTCAGTCCAAGATCAGAAGAACGCCATTAACAAAAATGTGTTGAGCCACATTGACTGTGTCTTTGATGTTTGTGACCTGCACATCACGATTGCATTTTACAACAGTTTGACAGAAGTGTTACAATGCAGAAAAGAAGCATTGTCGCCTTTCACAACAAAGGTCAGAAGTCAAACTATCGCATGCTCACTACCGATTATATCACCACGGACTCGAGAATATTTCACGACAAAATTTCTGAGTTTCAAAACACAGCAGGCATCCTTTTTTGTGATTCAGTCACTTTTCACAACATGTCTCACATAAGACAGCATAACAAAGCAAAACATCCTCTTCAAAATGTTTTATCACCTATTCCTTAGAGGTGAAACAAAATGTTCAGTTAATAACTGTGTTGACAATATCTGCAAAATGATATCCAAATATCCACGAGATCATTCCACTCTTGACAGACAATTCTTTTCACTGTACAAATTTGAAATGATCAAAGTCACATCAACTAAAGCTGGATGATTTCATAGACACTGAAAGCTTGCCTTGAGTATTCTTAATCCAGTATTTCACAGAAAAACTCTGTAGACTTTTCCAACCTTCAGATAGAGTCTTTCACTTCTGTCTCCATGTTGTTCATCAACCACAATGTTTGCATCGTGGTGTAAGCAATCCTCTGTCCACGGACAACAGCAGATTATTTCAAAAGCTGATTACGATAAAATCGTATTTGTTTGATCCGAGAACTTATGTAAGAGTCATGCCTGAATCTTACAAACCAGGAACATTGTCTCAGCGGGCAAACAAAGCCGTTTCAGTTTGCACAAAGAAAACTCTGGCATGAATCAAAGCACTTCACAACCATCTCCCATTTCAAAACTCTGGTGAAATTCTCTTGATGATTCACAAGTGAACTGTCACAAAATTAAAGGTATTCAACATTCAAAACATTTGTGTAAAATCCAGATGTTGAATAAAGTGAATCTTTTTTAAATTATATATGGTGACATGATTCAAGTGCTTTCAATGTCCAGATTCCTTCAAGAATGAAACAGCAACTGCCATTTCCAATTTTAATGACATGATCTTTTTGAAATAGTTGTGAGGTATTGCTTCTTCCTGAGGCTTCAACAATGGCAGACAACTGTGACGAAGATAAACTTGCTTAAAACGAGTCCTGAATTCAGTCCCACCTGTTCTAAAGGTCACTTGTCTGGAATATCTATTCGTTGACTTCCTTCTGATTCCCGTACAGTCATTTAACTCCAGGTAATCAACATTTCAACTCCATTCACAAACCACACGGAAACAAATATCCACCAAACTCAAAGATGAATACTGCCACCGACGCATTAAACATCCGGGAAAAAATTATGAACGAAGTTTCGCAAAACTAGAGGAGAGTTTAAACACAACTGACAGTGAGGTCATGTGACCGGTGATGTAAATGAGCATGTAAATTGACAGCAACCAAATATGTTTACTTGTTTATTTTCCCGATTTGGAAGCCGCGTGCGTCCCTGATGCCCAACCTTGTGGGATTGAGAAGGCTCCTACCCTATGAGCAAATACTCCTTCCTTGTGTACATCCATATTGAGAAATACCACGGTCTCCGTCTACGTGCCCTCAGGTGGTATAAGCGTATTGACATCGTCCATGTTTATATAGATGCCCGATTTACGACACCGGTGCTCGAGCTTTTGATAAGTGTGAAAGAACAAAGAAACGTATTTTGTCACCAGTGTCTGTTAGTTCTCACCACACTTGTTTAAGTGTGTCCGCGGAATTCCACGCATTTTGGCGATAAGCTCTAGCTCAATTAGTGGTTCCTCCACATAAACACGATTGTATGTATGCTCGAGTTTGCCGTCAACATCGGTGGCTATCTGTGAATAACACTATATATCTTAAAACTATGAAAAATTGTTTGTTTCTAATTTGGATGTATAAGTCAACTTGAAGTTTAATTCATCTTTCCAAATTCTCAAAATCCATTTATGTTGACAGGATTATTATTCATGACGTTGTCAGCAAGTACTATTTAAACTGAAGGTTATAAATATCACCTGAAGAAAAGATTTATCCTATTTTCAAACGTGAAGCATGAAATAGAGATGCACTTTAGCTGTCATTATGAAAAAGTGTTTCATCCACATCAGAATATATAATTAGGTCTGTCAAATAGTTTTGTAGTTTTTTAGAAAAATGTGTTTGTTCCTTGATGATTTGTTCACAAATTATTGTCTGTACAGGGAGAGTTGACAGGATTTACCTTGGACCTAATTAGCAATTGTGTGACTCAGAATATCTTGTACAAACTTTCTCTAAGCACTGAAGTATTACTACTGCCCATGGGTTGTATCAACAACAGAAATGGCAAATATCCCTATAATCATTTTTGATATAAATAATCACCACATACAAAACAAATCGACATAGAAATGTTTATTTTACCCCATTGAAACAACAGATTCTCCAAAGGAACACACGAGTCCATGTTTGTGCTTCCCATTCATTCCATATTGACATGAATCAAGCAATCTGTGGCGGCCATCTTTATTTGTTCATCTCTTCTGTACGTGACAATATTTTCCTTACAACTGTTTATCCCTCTGTCATATGTACACCAAATATTACCATATTGACAGACAGAGAGCATACCAATGTCACCTTTCACAAACACTGACATCTCTTCAATATCCTCTTTGCTGACATAATTATCACATATTGGAAATAGTCATTTATATTTTTAGAAAAAATGTAAAATAAGATCTGTTATAAAACAAATATTACTTAACAAGCATTTCTAATGAAAACTCTAAGACTCTTGTCAAAATCTATAGCAAGTTTCAAAGAGGATACGAAGAATGCTCCCAAATTTATTTGTAAGTTTGTACTGATACTTTTGGTTCCTGTGGTGTATAATGCTGTATTAAGCAATTTTCCAGGCACATGATAGTGGTCTGTAGATAATCTGGACCAGACAATCCAGTGACTGAATCATGAACATCAAGTTACACAGTTGGGGTATGATGACATGAAGCATCACTGCCAGAGCACCCTATTCTGTTGTTGAGTGAGTGATTTAGTGAGTGAGTGAGTGAGCGAGCGAGTTTCATTTTACGCCGCATTTAGCAATATCTCATCCCTATTCCATTCTTGAGTGAGTGGGTGAGTTTAGTTTTAAGCCGCTATTAGCAATATTCCAGCAATATCACAGCGGGGGACAACATTGTACCCATACATTGTACCTATGAAGGGAATCAAACCCGGTCTTCGGTTTGACGAGCAAATGCATTAACCACTAGGCCCCTAATCCATTCTTCAACAACCATGGGGTGTTGAACATGTCTTCTAACCCTGACCTTCAAAGCAGTCTTACAATGAGTTATTCAAGCAGCAACTATTCAGTGTGTCTAAACATTCAAACTGACAAGTCATCCATTTAAACATAGTTGATTAAAACAGCTATGAAGTATCACCTGTTTAAACAATAATTCACACAAACCAGAAACATTTTGACACGAAACCATGGTGAGCTGTTCTGTCACCCAGTCGTTTTGTTGACTGTCCCAAGCATGGGTATGTGCTAGGGACATATCATAAACCAGAATTCCCAAAGGATTGGACAAGTAACTAGCCTTGCTCCAAGGCTGTACTGAATGCTAAGCCCATGGATGTATAGTAATTCTATCCTTTAAAGAGGCAAGTCTAGATAAGCGAACAGTACAAGACCATGGTCTCTTATTTACTATTTTTTTTCAGAAATTCTCATTTAAACTATTAATTTTTACCTAGGAGACCTGTGCAAGTCTTACGAGTACCACACAGGCCATGTTAATTACCCAGCTACAATAACCCCACCTCTACTTCCAGACCAATCCTTCAGCAGTTTTTATTACCATTCCCTACAAAAGACTGACTGACTGACTGAGTTTTACCCCGCTTTTAGCAATATTCCAGCAACATCACGGCGGGGAACACCAGAAATGGGCTTCACACATTGTACCCATGTAGGGATTCGAACCCGGGTCTTCAGCGTGACGAGCCAACACTTTAACCACTAGGCTACCCCACCACACCCACTACAAAAGACAAAAGAAGAACACTATTGTACCTATTTCCTTGTCAAACATTGATTTCTTTCACAAATATAGCACCAAAGAGTTGGGGTTTGTTGGGGATGGTACATACTTGCCGAGCTACTGTGTTTGATCAAGTGTTAGTTTCAATGATGATTGAATTCATTTTATTTACCCTCACTTTAATCTTGCTCAAAATTTAACTCAGTGTTTTGATTTCAAAAGGTGTCCGATTTGTACATTTGGAGCCTAAGATGACATTAATACAGCACCTCAATTTGTCCCAACCACTGTCTTAGTCGGTGGATGAGAAGCAAACGCGCTTTAACCATATACCCCACCACCCCTGTACCAGCCTAAGATGACAGGTTTGAACCACTGTAACTAATCAGACCAGTTGGCTGGAAATAACTAAAGAGGAAGAATTTGACAACAGGGCGGTTCAGACCATGTTTTTCTACCAGTAGGGGTCATCAAATCTTCTTCAACAATCATAACTGGACAACTCCCCCCTCACATTAACATCAACATTAACCAACCAATTACATGTAGTAACCTCAACTCTTCAACATGAATCCCTAACCCTCACCCCTCCATGAAGTAACTGCACGTCATTTGATATACTGCCTTAACCTCAATCCTTAATCTCTACACCTCTATAAAGTAACCTCACATCTTTTGATAAGATACCTGAACCTCAAATCATTTCATATTCTACCTGAACCTCAAATCATTTCATATTCTACCTGAATCTCAAATCATTTCATATTCTACCTGAACCTCAAATCATTTCATATTCTACCTGAACCTCAAATCATTTCATATTCTACCTGAACCTCAAATCATTTCATATTCTACCTGAATCTCAAATCTGTCCATATTCTACCTGAATCTCAAATC
This sequence comes from Haliotis rubra, assembly GCF_003918875.1. Lineage (NCBI taxonomy): Eukaryota > Metazoa > Mollusca > Gastropoda > Lepetellida > Haliotidae > Haliotis > Haliotis rubra. The sequence goes on along the minus strand of NW_025767357.1, from coordinate 1,326,189 downwards.
ATTTCATATTCTACCTGAATCTCAAATCATTCCATATTCTACCTGAATCTCAAATCATTCCATATTCTACCTGAATCTCAAATCATATTCTACCTGAACCTCAAATCATTTCATATTCTACCTCAATCTCAAATCATTTCATATTCTACCTCAATCTCAAATCATTTCATATTCTACCTCAATCTCAAATCATTTCATATTCTACCTCAATCTCAAATCATTTCATATTCTACCTGAATCTCAAATCATTTCATATGCTCTGAATCTCAAGTCATCTGATACGATACCTCAACTGAACCTCAAATTATAACCTCTCTTCATCCATCTTTCAACCCAAGACGACCTTGTGTGAATGTTAGCCTCACCCTGACCCCGAGCCCTGGGTCTGTAGACTCGGGCTTAACCGCAGCTGTATTTTGATAATAGCTTCCTTTAGCAAAGCAAATGGATTACTTTTTTTTAAACAAAATCACTATCCCCTTCTTCTACTTGCTTGTGAAGGACTTTAATGACTGGGACAAATTACTATACTTACCAAACAATTCTCTTTACTAGAAAAAAACCGCCTCCCCTCAATGTTTTACAATGAGAAAAAGCACACATCCCATGTATGTCTTGTGTGCAATGAATGTTGAGAGTGCCTTGACAACGTACCATGTCTAGACTGACGCATTGTTTCAAAGACAATTTGCTGCCACCCTATACAAAACAAAAACTGTCATGCAACCAAAATATCGAACACACAATTGATTGCGTGTTTGTTTGTTTGTATGTTTATTGTTTAAATGTGGCAATCAGCAATATTCCAGCCATATGGTGGAATAATCGAGTCTGGACAAGACAATCCAGTGATCAACAGCATGACCAGACAAATGTTAATTATTGTTCTCCTATTGATAGGTGAGTGAGTAAGAGAGTGAGTGAGTGTCTGATTGGATGTGCATGTGAGTGAGTGAGTGAGTGTCTGTCTGATTGGGTGTGCACATGAGTGAGTGAGTGTGTGTGTCTGATTGGGTGTGCACATGAGTGAGTGTCTGATTGGGTGTGCACATGAGTGAGTGTCTGATTGGGTGTGCACATGAGTGAGTGAGTGTCTGTCTGAAAGGTGTGAACATGAGTGAGTGAGTGAGTGTCTGGATGTGCACATGAGTGAGTGAGTGAGTGAGTGTCTGTCTGATTGGGTGTGCACATGAGTGAGTGAGTGAGTGTCTGTCTGATTGGGTGTGCACATGAGTGAGTGAGTGAGTGAGTGTCTGTCTGATTGGATGTTCACATGAGTGAGTGAGTGAGTGTCTGTCTGATTGGGTGTGCACATGAGTGAGTGAGTGTCTGTCTGATTGGGTGTGCACATGAGTGAGTGAGTGAGTGTCTGTCTGATTGGATGTTCACATGAGTGAGTGTCTGTCTGATTGGGTGTGCACATGAGTGAGTGAGTAAGTGACATGGAGAGGAAGAAGGGAGGTATCACGATGACAGCTCTGATCTAAACAAATGTGGATCTCGTGTAATCATCAGTTGGTTCCGCAGGGAACCCTGCCCCCAACCCCCCACGACACCAGCCTTCCTCTCCTCCCAACCCTATCCTTACCTCCCTCAATATGTGTGTAGGAATATTCTTGCATTTGTTCACATCAAGTATTGTGAACAGACAAAGCAAGTTTTTAAACACTGCTGTTCCGATACCTGTCATAGTAACTCAATTAACTTGTCCTGCACATGAGGAATTACTCAGCTGGACTTCAGTACAGCAGCACTGTGGAAAGGATTGTACAGGTGCTTCAATCAGTATTGATTTGTAATATTTCATTAAATTCCATTAGTTCCTAACACCAATCAAAAATCATTCCAACCCACATCAGCTAAAAATAACACAAAGCAAAAATTATTCCTGCATGTAAATTTGAACTAATAAAACTAAAATTAAAATTTACAAAATATATATCCTTTCATGATATGTGCAGACGATAAATGAAAGATTAAAAAAGTTGTAATTTTCAGTTTGGAAATAAGCACAATCATAAGAGAGCATAAACTAACTGCACTTGTTGCCTGGACAAAGGTTTAAGTACACATACAGATTATCGTTTCCATAATCATAATCCATAATCATAATTTCATACTTCTTACACCTTTAAATATACAGACATGAAAGACTGAAACAATCATCTCTGAACAGGTTTTCAAATCCCCAACACCGAGAAAAGATTTAAATAAAGACGTGCAAAACTTACCCTTTCTCTTGACATTTGAGTGACTTTCATGAAAACCTCAAAATAGCAAATCCTTGAAGAAAATACTTAAGTGCAAATACCAGCACACTTTCATTGGCAGCTTTGGACAGGTACTCGGTGAGATAAAGTCTTGTGTTTATTTTTGTAAAACAGTTGTAAACAAAAAGATTTGAGAATAAAATCCCCCGGATTGAGTTAATCCTTTCGACTTTGGCCCCAAATCCGCAACAAGTGTATGTCTAAAGACAGCAAGCTTACCCAGGAATGGCTGCAACCTCTTGTGGGATTTAAACGTCAACATGTTCTGTTTATTTCCTAAAAATGCTAAGGTAATTGGAAACTTAACATTCTAAACTCAGAAATATTGTACAATGGTGATTTCATCATTCTTTTTTTCCAGGGACAAAAGGGAAGATTTAGGAAAAACTACCCTTGGAAGATTTAGAAAGGACTTGGCTCAAGACAACAGGAAGTCCCTGCAAATAGCGAAATTATTCAAAACAAACTTTGTTTACACAAATTTCAGAATTCTGTATCTTGCTGGAGGTGAACCAGTGCCAGAACATATCATTTACTCTTCCGCCCAGGTAGAAACCTGAATCTGAAATCACAAATTTCTGCTACAAAGACAGTTAATTAAATTGACCCAATTTAAAAGATAAGTGATTCCAGGAAAAATCCAGCTATTCAGGAAACATTTTTCCTCAATTTTTTTTTCATGAACTATATGTTTATATATTAGTTTAAATATCACCATTATAAATTAAATCAAATCAGGCATGAAATCTATTGAATGACAATATTCAAACAAAAGTTTAAACTGAATGAAATTTTACACTGAATTCTACCATGAATCAAGAAAATACTACATTCTGATTGGTTGTTCAGAAAAATCAGACGGCATCGATTCTAGATTGACGCTCATTTGATTGTAAGGCCGCTTCACCGCGCATTAACAAATCTTATTGTGAGAACTACTTCCGTTTGACCACAATGATGGCGGATCATAACAATAACAACTCCATGGAATTTGATGCTGACTTTGGAATTTTCCACTCGCTACGCGTTCGGTTCCAATTGAAATTTAGTCATCAATTCAGTAAAGCATGTCTCTGATTTTCAAACACACTAGGTTTATCTCCTAACTATACTAAGATATGCAGCTGTTAAACCTATTTGTGACAAAGATTTGAACAATGTAGCCAAAAACATTTACATTTTCTTTGCTGACCAATTACAATAAAGCATTAACACAAAATACTGAAACAATATTAATATTTGGATGACAGGGCAACACTTGTTTGTCTGAGACAGAATATTTGTTCAGTGCTTGATATTTTTCTGATAATATTACTTGTGAAACATAAAGAAAAGAGTTTTGTAATTACTATTTGGTCATCTAATTAGACAATATTCTGTTAATGGTCTCCAAGTTGTTCTAACTTTAGGCATAATATTAGTCTTGTCATTGAAAAACTTTCAAAATAATCTTTCAATAAAATAATGTCACACCATCCAGCACATACATGTACCATATATTTGCTCCACATAATCTTACAAGAGTTATGTCCCTTTGCTCACAGTCCTCACAAGCACTTTACAAATCATCTACAATATTCTGGCTAAGTTTATCTGTTAAAGTACTGTCGGAAATAGCAAAAACCTGTTTTTAGGCTGTTGCTCTGTATCACTAAAATTTACACAATTGCAAATAGCATATGTCGAAATAACCCACATCGGCCTAACTGGGCGTTCAGGGGTATGCGTAATAAGATATCCAGAAAAGCATGTTTACTCATAAAATGGGGCAACACTTAGAAAAAATACGAATAGCTGCTGAAAACAATAGATCAGACTATAGATGGCAATTAGGTCGCTCAGACAGGTATGACGACGGACCGTAAAATCACATGGCATGAAATGCATGTGCTGCCCACAGGCACAAGGGGTCATCTCAAAGATATTCTATGTTTTTTCATGTGTATTGAATGTGACTATTGATTATCTTTTCTTAGGCTAATATCTCAATTCCCCAGCCTGACCCCAACCACCGTTTGTGACACCTGTCCTGGTTTAATCTTTTCAATAAAAAGAAAATTCAAACATAACAACGGGCAATCATCACATCTCAACTGAAGTCAGAGAGAGAGAGAGAGAGACTGAGAGAGAGAGAGAGAGAGAATTTAGAGAGAGAGAGAGAGAAGAGAGAGAGAGAGAGAGAGAGAGAGAGAGAGAGAGAGAGAGAGAGAGAGAGAGAGAGAGAGAGAGACAGACAGGAAGAGAAGAGAGAGGGGAGAGAGAGAAGGAAGAGAAGAGAAAGGGTGGATTGGAGAGGGTGGATTTGGAGATTGATTTTGTCATGCAAGTCACTTCTTGTACATAAATTTTAGGGGGAGGGTGATATATAACATTTTAAACCAGACAATGAATTAGTTGTACAGATCTATTCCAACACAGAAGTTATATTCAGAACAAATTAAGTTAAGGATCATGAATATTTTAGGAGAAATTGAACGTATGTTAAGTCATCACTGCAAAAAATGTCCCCAAAATATTCAGTATTTTGTTATCAGTAATTCTTTCTTCAGTATAAGATACCTTACACTGTAAACTCTGGTTACAAAGAACTCAAGATCCGAGAAGATCCGGGTTAGAATGAATGTTCAGCAACCCATGCGACTAACGGGATCGGGTGGTCAGCCTCACTGACTTGGTTGACACATGTCATTGTATCCCAATTGCGCAGATCGATGCTCATGCTGTTGATCACTGGATTGTCTGGTCCAGACTGGATTATTTACAGACCGCTGCCATATAGCTGGAATATTGCTGAGTGCAGCGTAAAACTAAACTCACTCAATATAATGAACTCAAAGGAATCACTACTTTTAGTTCATCATACCTAATTCATAGGCATTTCAACTAATACAACTAAAACATACAGCATCAGGCAGGGCAAAAAAAGCAGCTCATTTTATCCGTCAGTTCGTTGTGAACAGTGTGCTGTATGTTCTTGACTCTAAATAGAACTTTAAAAAAAAAAATCTAAAAAATCTGTTTACAAGAATTGGTACTGTGGCTTAAGTAAAATAATGCGACGCAAATTCCATGAGGATAATAAATCTGATTCTTAAACAATTTTTCAAGAAAGAGATTTACATGACACATGAATGAAATACAATGGAAATGTCAGCTGTATTGGCATTACGTCAAAAAGCTGAAAACGTGACTTGATATTTTGAAATTTGTAGGACTATTCATAGCATAAGAATACTTTTTTTTCTTAAAATAGAAATAATCTGTCCCAAAATATGTCATGTGTTAAAGTCAACGTAGATGTTAAAAAAGTAAAATGAATTAAGCCATTATTTTTAATCCATGTCATGAGCACCTGAATCCTAAAACTTTCATTTATCTATTCATGCCATTGACATGCTTACTCATCCCTGTGTTCAATTACCCAGACTGCATTAGACTTGGAGGTTCATGATTATAGTTGCAATAACTGTAATAAAATAGAATCAACAAAACTCTCCTTTCTCCTCCGTATGAGATTTAGAACACAGGTACATCCTTCTTTTAGGGGGCGGTGGGGTAGCCTAGTGGTTAAAGCGTTGGCTCGTCACGCCGAAGACCCGAGTTCGAATCACCACATGGGTACAATGTGTGAAGCCCATTTCTGGTGTTCCCCCGCCGTGATGTTGCTGGAATATTGCTAAAAGCGGCGTAAAACCAAACTCAGTCAGTCAGTCAGTCAGTCAGTCCTTCTTTTATTTATGTTTTATTTAGGGATGAGAATGGACATGAGTGAAAAAAGAGGAATATGAGCGGGGGATGGGGTGAGGTGGGGTGGGGTCACAGGTTTAGACAATTCAAACAAAACAATGACCCCAGTGTGATAAAATCCACTGATTCCTCATCCCTGGTTACAATATCATGGTTGCTCGACTCAGTTAACCAGCCTTCATTATATTATTGCTCAAGGTCGGTTGTTATAGATTACATGTAAGGCAGGAATGACATGTTTTATATTATATCTGGGCGTCTGGTCATTCATTACGTGAACAAACTAGAATCAGTCAAACAATTGATTTTCCACTAATCATCCAATCACAAATCATTCGACAACACAGGAGGTTGTTCGGTACAAAAACACACTGACAGCAACTGTCAAGGCCGACTAGGAAGTAATTACGCTACTGCTACTGACATAAATATTGCTTGTGATTGTCCAATAAAACAAGCAGTAGAGCCATCAAAGGGCAGATAACTCTTACTGGTTATTTTACCATTAGGCTTGCAAAAGTTCAAAAAAACTTAAGTAACCTAAATTTTTATTGCCTTAGATAATTGCAGATTTGGTTTCACTGTACAAATTAACAATTATTTCGTACCCCATCTTGATCATAAAGGGGGCGGTGGGGTAGCCAAGTAAAATAGAATCAACAAAACTCTCCTTTCTCATCCCTACGAGATTTAGAACACAGGTACATCCTTCTTTTAGGGGGCAGTGGGGTAGCCTAGTGGTTAAAGTGTTGGCTCGTCATGCTGAAGACCCGGGTTCAAATCCCCACATGGGTACAATTTGTGAAGCCCATTTCTGGTGTCCCCCACCTTGATATTGTAGAATAGTTAAAATAACGCAATGACTGTGCCAGCTTTACCTTCCTGTGTGTGCAAGTGCCTTATGCTTCAACACATGCATTATTATTCTTTTGCATTCAGAAAGAATATGTTTGATAATGTCAATAGTTCCACAATTTTGTGGGATTATGAGTGAATGTAAAAAATTGAATGAATTCATTTGTTTTTTCACCCGACAGCAAACAATATTTTGGACCAGTGAAGAACAGACAAGACCACTAATTATTATCCACTCACTGGTCCTGTGGTCAAGTGGGAAATTTTGAAAGGTTTCTTTACCTGAAAACCAAACTCACTCCCTCTCCAGGTTTGAGTATATGACAGACTTATCCATGAGAAACATTCTGAGTCATTCAGAATTTACACACAGGATTGTTATTAAAATTATCCCCTTACTATCTAGCATCCAGACGAGCAAGAACAATAGAGCCACAATACTATCGATTGGCCGTTATTAACCTGCCGGCTGGTGACGCAACTGAAATGTAATCCCAGGATCATCCACGTAATAATTGAAAACCAGCAGCCATCGATTTCTGCAAACAGTTTCAAATCATTGCAGTGCTATTTACCAGCTATTTGGGGTTTTATTTCAGAATAACTATATTTTTTCTTTGTTTAATGCCAAACTCATCAGTATTCAAATAATTAAATTAAAAAATGTTGATCACACAATCTAGTGATTGATGACCAACATTCCACACTATCAGCGTTCAAAAGTCAAAGTGAACCAAGTCAACAAATCACCTGCTTCATTTGGTCCTCTTGAGACCAGCATAGGTTTCTTAGGACCTAGTCTATCGTGGTGTAGTGGTTAGAGCGTCCGCCCAGAGTGCGGAAGGTCGCGGGTTCAATCCCCGACCGCTTCATACCAAAAGACGTTAAAATATGGTACTTGTTGGTCCCTGCCTGGCGCTCGGCATTACTGGGTACAGCAAGGACTGGTCGGCTCAGAGTCAGTATAATGTGTCTGAGTGGGGTATTCATGCTTCACTGCGGCATGGTATCTCAGTGGGCTAGCACTATAAAACCAGCTTAAGTCTGGGCTAGTACAAGCAACCGCACCTACACATACACACGCATGCACGTCGTCATATGAGCGAAATATTCTCAAGCACGACGTTAAACCCAATTCCACCACCACCATCACCACCATAGGGGCATTATACACCAGCATGGTTTCGTATCATCCGGTGTTAACTTTCACTGCCAAAGGACTGGGTGATATGAAAACATGCTGGTGTATAATGCCCCTATGGGTATTTTGTGATAGACAGCATCTTCCTTATACACCAGCAAGGTTTTTGTATTGTCCAATGGTTGCTTTCATTACCAAAGCACTGGGTTTAGATTCCCAACATGGGTGTTATGCATTAAGGACAATCCCACCATCTCCCAGAGAGATATGCAGCTGTATGGCATACTATTAAGCATCTCTTAATGCCTATATATCTAACCGATTAAATGTTATCTGGGACTTGTCACATAATCCACAAGACACCATTGGTACATACATTTCTACCTAAAACTTAATAATAGTTTCTACCTAAAACTCAAAAATTAGCATTTTGACCAAAAGGCATTATTTTTAGTTATGTTTCAACAACAGCTCACAAAAAAGACGATATTTTGAGTTACAAGGCGCCATTGGTACAAACATTTCTACCATCAACTCTCACATAATGGTCGGCAGTTTGAACAACAATGGCCCATTGGTACACACATTTCTACCATCAACTCTCGTATAACGGTCATCATTTGGAACCACAAAACGCCATTGGTACAAACATTTCTACCATCACCTCTCATGTAACGGTCATCATTTTGAGCCACAAGGCGCTATTGGTACATACAGTTCTACCATCACCTCTCACATAACGGTCATCAGTTTGAGCCACAAGGCGCTATTGGTACATACAGTTCTACCATCACCTCTCACATAACGGTCATCAGTTTGAGCCACAAGGCGCTATTGGTACATACAGTTCTACCATCACCTCTCACATAACGTTCATCAGATTCAGCCACAAGGCGCTATTGGTACATACAGTTCTACAATCACCTCTCACATAACAATCGTCAGTTTGAACCACATGGCACATTTGGTACATATGTTTCTATTAACACCCTGGCCCAATAACTTACCTGGTTTTGCCTTGTCCACATATATTCCCCAGTAAAGACCAACAGCAGGACTTGAGGCCAACCAGAGAATAGGACCTCCGTGGCATCTTGGATATATATACCATTGATGGCACACACGGTGAAGTGAAGAGAGACCCCACGCTTTGGACAAAAAGACTATAAGTCAAACGATCTTGTGATGAAGCTGTGAAGATGGTCTCACTGTTGTCCAAGATACAAGTCAAACATCACAGCTGGTGTCTTGATCAATGTACCAACTCATCCATGAACATATCAAAGTCCCCTTCAGATTTGTGTTGATACTGTTAGAACCAACTTTCTTCCACATCATGTTAGAGTTTGTTCCTGGTATTGTCAATGATGTTTATACCTCATAAAAAATGTCACAATGAATCTTCAATGTTTTGATGAAACTTTTTGTTGACTATTCACCTTCCTTGTTTCCAGTCAACAATGTTTAAGTCTCACCAAAAATGGTTCCCATGAATCTTCAATGTTTTCAACAAATATTTTCATGAATATTTACATTTCTTGTGCATCTTGTTTCCATGGAGATGCTTCACTGATCCGGGAAGTATAAAGTATCACTAGGAAAGATACTCTGAACAGGAGGATCTGTTGCTTTGAAACAGCTAATCCTGATGAATAAATACCCTTAAGTCCACTCCAGAAATAAATCCCGTCAAGGTCATTGTCTTGTCTTGTATTATCTTCTTGAACATCCACAAGACATTCTGATGAAGTTAATTTGAAGTAAATTGATCAGACCATTCCTTACATTGAATCCCAACTGGATTAAATCTTCATTCAGTTAAATTCAGGATCGATCAGTACTGAAACGACGTCTGCTCAAGGTTTGCTGCAAGCACACTTTCAAAGAATCTGCAGACATATATTCTCCAAATGAAATAACAAAAAGATTCACAATCTGAATGAAGATATCTCTCCTTAGAATACAAATGGGCCAATGATTACATTGGCAAGTCGAGACTCTTGATTATCGGAATCAGTTACTGGCTTAGACCCTTCTTGAGACTAGCTTCAGTTTGTGAATATCTCTTGACCAGAGTCGGCAGGTCAGTGGACTAACCTCTGTATACTGGCGCAATGTGTAACAATGGCCCAACAGACTGTTCCAAATACAGACACAATGGCTGTCCTTAGCGCAACTTTCAGATGCTTCTCCAAAATAATCTTTACTCTTCTGCATGCAGGTTCCTTTTCCATACAGCATTATTTCATATCCGATGTAATAGGATTAATTATCTGTGACTTCTGAAGATTGAATCAGATTCTGGAAATTGCTTTTTCAAAATCACATTGTGAATTGTGATTCCATTTCTTTCTGTGGTTTTCATTTCCTTTAACACTGAATGGATGAATTGTGATTCAATTTTTTCTCTGTTTTTTTCGCATCCATTGACTGTCAGCAGATCTACCTGGATGTGAGCAATAAGAAAGTAAACCTCTGAACATGAACTAAATATGCTAATTCCCTAGAAACTGGGAATTGTCAGCATGTGTTAATGCTGGTTACAGGTTACAAGTTACATTTGGGATTTCACTTTCTCAGTAAAGTACAAATTCTTGTACAATTTTGGGCTGATTTTAATCTGGGATTCAAACCCACACTGTAGGAGTCAGCCACCTCATTGCCAGCACATAAAGTCAGCAATTGAACCCACTCAGCCACCGTGGCTTCAACAAAGCCTGAGAACTGGTAGTCTAGTTTAGACCATGTATGTTGTGTACCATTCTGCCAAGTGAAAAGAAAGTTACGAATACACAAATGGTCGAATGTAACGTTGGATATATTAATGATCTACAGAGAAAGTGTAATCCCATAATCCTGATTGTTGACATTTACCGTTTTGCTAAGCCCAAATATGGACATGGTTGATATAAAAAATGATAATTTATGGGAATCTGGGATTCGAACCATTGATTATTGAATTCTGTCTAAAGAACAGCACACACATCTCTGCAAGTTTCAGTGACTTGACAGCCAATGGTCTGGTAGCACAAGACGATCTTGGTTTGACGTCAATCTTATTTTCACCTGATGTATAATAGAATCTTTTTCTAAAGCAGTACTAACTGATTTTATGTTTTGCCCAAAGATATCATTAGACAGAATATACACGATAATGTTACATTATCCAAAATAGGAGAATGTCAAATGATCCTACAAATATTTCAAAATTTTACATTACTTATTAAGTAGATAAAAATCAGATATAACTTCAGCAAAACATTTCTCCTCAGTTCCATACTAATGTTTGAATATTATTGCAAATTAACTGACGATAATACTTAGGCTTCCGACAGAGGTATGTGTGCACCCACGCACTAAGGAATCACTACCATTGACTGACTGACTGAGTTTGGTTTTACGCTGCTTTTAGCAATATTCCAGCAACATCACGGCCGGGGACACCAGAAATGGGCTTCACACATTGTACCCATGTGGGGATTCGAACCCGGGTCTTCGGCGTGACGAGCCAACGCTTTAACCACTAGGCTACCCCACCTCCCCCACTACCATTGAAATAAAGAGGGGAAAGATGAAGTCATTCACATAATGGAATTGCATTTCATAGCCATAGATACAGAAACTGTCACTGTATCTCCTGAGGTAATCTGATTTCACTGGGGAGAATTCCTTACCAAAATAAACATACATTTAATGAGACCGAAATATCATATATCTCCAAGGCATGAATATCATCTTCATTTCATTTCCATGTGTGTCAAGATATTTTATTGATTTCTCCGAGCTGTCATCTCTGGCTTACACTAGCAGCACATCAGCTTACACATTCCACTTACATACATTCAGGATTCATGTACTAACATTTAATTTTACTGTCTTTGTGATATACCTTCACACATGAAATAATCTAAACATCTATTTTATGAATCAAATCATGACAACACTATCTATTTCCATTTAAGAAATAATATACATCTATTTCCTTTTTTGGGTATGACTTTCAAGACTTCATAGATCAGAACCAACTATTATACAATTCAAATTTAGGAGATGGTGTGCAGTTCTTTTATGGAAAGGGATATTTAAATCCTTTTTTTTCAGAAATATTCTTTCTTTATTTTCTGAACTATTTAAAACTTAATCATTTCATAAAAACATTAAACAATAATAAACACTTATATTTTACACAAATCTTAAATTCATTATTCTTAAATAATTTGTTTTGTTTTTTTTGTATTTCATTTTTTTAAAGTTTTAAACTGAGTATGTGGTATTTGAATGAATTAACAAAATTAAATCTGGCACACAATTTTTTTTTTAAATATTTGAATTTTATTATGCAGTGGTTTTCATAATAAATATGTGAAATTATTCAATGTTCTTACCTGTATGACAGTGTTGTTAGTACCTGTCTATATCCACTTGTCATTAACATGTTCATCATTTCCAGAGGCAGACAACACTTTAACATGAGACAAACTTCATGAGCAAATCCATTCAAATCTTCTCTCTTGGCAGAGTCAATCCTTATTCAAGTTAGTAGTCTTCATAATCCACACCATCTCGCTTCTATTTTGCTGTGGCGTCTAAAGATGTATTTTCATCAAAATCATTAAGTCTTATCCGATATCCTGCTCTTCATATGGTGCACTCTTGAAGCTGAGGCGCTCAGGTTTCAAATAAACTCTTCAATACTCTGAATACAATAGCGCACTGGAAATACTCCAATGAAACAAAAATGTCATTCGCCTTTGAAATATTTAGTTTCAGAATTTTCAGCTATATTCAGTGCCTTGAAGACGCCACTCCAGGAACAAGCAATATACAACTATAAAAATGTCTTTGTAGTCCAACACTTTGAGAAAGCCTCCTTTGTGAGGTATTGCCAGGTGTTCCGTCAGATTCACTACAAGTTTCATGAGTGATAATCCCCTAAAAACTCTCCAACACTTCAGCTACTTCCATGTTTCTTAAAGAAAATGCAGGTTTGTCTTCATCTTGAAAAATGATAAATATCTTTCAAATATAATTTTCCACCACACCTCTGCATGTAAACAATATTCCAATGTTTCCACAATCTCTTCTGACCTCCATCGTCAACCCTCGTCATATGAGAAATGTTCAAATGAAGCGACTCCTTGTTTCAATTTTTCCATGCATCATGTCCACCTCTAAATCGCGATATCAATTCTTGTCATGTGAACCGATGTTGCCCCTTAATGTCAATGGTGATACATGTTCAAATGTTTTAACCGTTGCTGTTCGGGATTTGAACAAAGCACCAGCTATTGACACTTGAGAAAGTTAAATCGATGCTCAAGCACTGAGGAAAGAATTCGCCAAAATGTACGAACACCACACAGGTGATTCCAGCCTCTGAATGGTATTGATTTGAGATGTTTGACAACAAATATTTGAAATCATCAGCACAACGGCAGGTATCTGTTGTAGCGGAAACAAAGAAAACACTTACAAATTGCCGGATAAATACTCACGGCGATGATCAACAGGTCGCGAGTCAGTCCGATGCCACATTGACCAAACAAGACCACAGCAGTGTCACAATTGACTTGAATTAATATCGCAGCTATATCTCGCCTTGTTACAATGTCAACTCGCTTTGCTGGAAAGCTCGTTATCTCACCTGGGTGTCAGGTAAACACCCGACAATAACCCCCAACCTCACTGTCAATTACTGCCACTTTAATAACGTTACACCGTAGTTCACATCTACCTTGATGTCGTCTCCGGTTACAGTCAGAGACTAATTGTCAGGGTACACGGTGCAGCTTCAGAGCGTTGTATGAGAGACGTGGATGCGGATTCATGATCAGGTAGACCATTATCATTGCTTTATACGATTCACACTAATCCATTTGTCACAGGAATACAGTGTGTGAGAGATTTGGTTAGTGAAAGGGAATGCCAGAATTGGCCTTAACAACCTGAAGCCATAAGGGCATCATCATCATCATCATCATCATCTTTGCATCAAGGATATCATTATGACCACTGAATCATCATCATCATCATCATCATCTTTGCATCAAGGATATCATTATGACCACTGAATCATCATCATCATCATCATCTTTGCATCAAGGATATCATTATGACCACTGAATCGGAGTCCACAGGATATCATCATCATCATCATAATCATCATCATCATAGGCTTAGTGGGGCAATGTGACAGGCTAGTGGTTACAGTGCTTGCTCATGACACCAAGGATCCAGGTTTGATTTCCTGAATGGTAAATGTGACAAGCACTATCTATGTACCCCTTGCAGTGATATGCTGGAATATTGCTAAAATTGGTGAAAAATACTTCTCCGTTTCTCACTCCTCTATCATCATCCTCATTATTACATAACGTTTTGCATTACAATGACGGCTTATCTACACAAACTCACTATCATTGTCATCATCGCCATCATCCTTATCAAATTCACCTGGTGAGAGTGTCTTCATTCACATTGCAAGAGAGCACCACACAGAAACCCTTTGTGGAGAGACTCACTGATTATTGTTTCACAATCTGCGGTCCTAGAGTCCACTTGCTTCCTTCATTTACCTGTTAAACATGTACCGGCCCAATATGCACCTGTTGCATCAACAGGTAAACCATCTGTTTCCTACATTTACCTGTGAAACATATATGGCACAATATGCACCTATTACACTGACAAGTGAATCATCAAAGGATATTCAGAAAAAAAGTTTCATAGAAATGCACACACAACATAAAAGTATATTCTTCAAAGATGTGGAGTTACACCGGCTGACTTTGCCAAGACACTGTTCTTTGTACTTCCTGCACTTTTAAAATTAATGTATAGCTTACAAAATGTATTTCATGATTTGAACAACAAAAAAGGCATGTACATACAAGTAATATTTTGCTATTGTCATATCTATATCAATTATTACTTTTTCATATTTTTATATCTCATATACAGAAATATTGTGCATATTTGCATAAAATGGACCTATTAAACAAAAGGTATACATACAATTTTGAGCAGGCTTATATTGGCCCATGTGAAATGCATTCATTTCGTAATGACAAAAATGAACAAAATACATAAAAATGATTCACCTGTTTCAAAAATATTTCCCAAATAATTTACTGAGTCACAGTTCATCTTTCTATACTAAAAAGCCTCAACACAAACTTAGTGATTTTAGAAAATATTCCCAATTCACAAAATTCTCCATTTCATATTTTACATTTCCTCCCAGATTTTCTAATAACATGAACAAAGAGGTTGTGTATTGTAAAAATAGTCTGTGTAAACAGCACCCTGGACACAGATCACTATAGGCAGAAATCCAAATATTTCTATGGATATTATGAGTTGTTTGTTTACAATCTAGACGCACAATTTACAAAAGGGGTTGCCACATGCCAGATACATTGATCTGCACATTCTCAATGGCAGTTTCCTTCCTCCATTGATGAAGATTTCAACATGGCCGACTTGTTAAACTTCCTGCTTCCATTTGTGTAAAATCGTGACAGAGTGAAACCTGTAGATATATAGGTCGTGTTGCCACAATGTCTATAATTACCATGGAATGATCAATTCTTGTATTTTCAGTCAAAAATGTACACGTCGCTGAGGCGATCTTGATAAACTGAATGTTTTTTGCTGTGAAGTGACAGATTACTTTAATCCCTTCTTCCCACTTCCACAGATCATGATGAACATGAAGATAATATTTTAAGGGTGCTTTGGACACAGAGTCTCTGCATAAGATAGTATTGTTTTATGTCAGGATTAACAATATGCTCTACATCACATAGATCTGTACATATTCAACAACCAGGACAACTAGTGGTTGATTACTACTGTCCATGCTTTGAGGTACAGTGAGACACCATCACCTCACGTTCCATTCAGTAGAGCCATCTTAGCACCACAGGGGCGGTGGGGTAGCCTAGCGGTTAAAGAGTTGGCTCGTCACGAGTTCGATTCCCCACATGGGCACAATGTGTGAAGCCTACTTCTGGTGTCCCCCGCCATGATATTGATGGAATATTGCTAAAAGCGACGTAAAACTAAACTCAGTCAGTCTTAGCACCACACGTATGATAATTGTATATCAGGGCCCTGTTTCACAAAGGTCTCAGAAGCCTAAGGTCTCATAACGTTTCTCGTAGCAGTTGTACTTCCCATGTTACAGCATAGGAGGTACGAATGCTACGAGAAAAGTTACGAGATCTTAGGCTTACGAGACCTTTGTGAAAC
Organism: Haliotis rubra; assembly: GCF_003918875.1. Classification (NCBI taxonomy): domain Eukaryota; kingdom Metazoa; phylum Mollusca; class Gastropoda; order Lepetellida; family Haliotidae; genus Haliotis; species Haliotis rubra. The sequence continues at coordinate 1,309,923 of NW_025767357.1, read as the reverse complement.
AGGGCCCAGGGCTAAGGAAATTAAGCTTAGTTGCACTTGTGCAACTTTAGGTATTAGCCTTGTTGCACAAGACAAAAAGTATAAAATTATATAAATTGCTTGAGTTTGGGTATTGATGGTTTAGAAGAGTTTAGAGAGTCCTTGGAAGGGTGACCATGTTTGGCAGTGTTACTCCTGAGAGTTTCTAAGACTTCAGTCCTTACCCACAATGAAATATGTGTAACACATGTGATCTCACCTTAGGCCTTCACTTTGTTTTAATTTGATGCTGTTCATCTGGCAGTAAATGGGTACCTGGTGGGATGGGATGACTGCTAACCAATCAGCACCTCACAGGCAGCTTGGGATACAGTGCACCCAGATCAATTGACCGGGTTAATATTCTTAGCGTTTTGAGCATACTTATTTATAAGGATGTTAGTGCACTATAAGTACGCACACTATTATTATGATCAATGTCAAGATATTTCTAGATTATATACAAATTATGTTAAATACGATGAAACTACAGGTCTCTGGAGATTTGATTGTGGTCCAACATGAATATTCTGCCAATCTGCAGCAACCATTAACCCAGCATGTTTTATATGCTTAGAATTCCAATTTTCAAAGGCCAGGTCACTACAGGTCAATAAGGAAAAGTTCACAATGGGTCAGTTGAAACGGCTCACATTCACACATCACAGTTGATTCACTTCACAGCTGACCTGTCATACTATTTCAGAATTAAAATTAAACCCCAAGGGACACAAAAGAGTATGGGTAGAATATGGAAATCTCTAGGAGTGTACCAGCAACATGGCAAACAGTTACCTGTCCTAACGAGCATACAGGTGTGTTCAGGTGCAAGCAGACAGGTGAGGTCACAGACCCCACTGAGAGTAAAGTTATGATGTGAAGCACATGAGACGGATATGTTCACGCCTACATATATGTCTACTTTTGATGTTACAATATGGAGTTGGTACCTAGTCACCTCGACAAGGAAAAGTAACACAATTTGTTTTCAGTTCTACAATGATATAGCAATAACATTCATAAATAAATCAACAGAATTTAATATAATTATTCACATCTGATAATAAATATGCCATTTTTAATAGAAATAAGCCAAGCATCCCATGTTTACCTTGTGAGTGAATACATTTATGATTCATGTGATGATATATGAATAAATTGATAAAAACAGTTATCATAATCTTTTTATCTAATTATCATGGACCCGTGAAGGTCCAGGTTAGAATATTGATCTTCAGTAACCCATGTTTGTCGAAAGAGGCAACTAACGGGATCGGGTGGTCAGGCTTACTGACTTGGTTGACACATGTCATCAGTTCCCATGCTCATGCTATTGATCACTGGATTGTCTTGTCCAGACTCGATTATTTACAGACTGCCACCATATAGCTGGAATATTGCTGAGTGCTGCGTAAAACTAAATTCACTCACTCTAATTATCATGATGAAGATGAAGATAATTTGTTTAAGGATGCTTTGGGCACAGAGTCTCTGTATAAGGTAGTGAGTGAGTATAGTTTCATGCCAGAATTAACAATATGCTCTACATCACATAGATCCTAGATCCTAGTAATGTGCTATTTTTATGAGGATTATGCCAGACAACGCATACATGCCTAATGAGTGAATGGTTCTTATGGATGATGAAAGTTACAGCTTATCTAAGCATCCCAGCATATTGTAATCTGACTCTAAACAAACTGAGCAACAGTGTTAGCAAAAAAACATGCTTACATGAATAATAAAGAAGTCGTATATATCCAAAGTACTTTCCCCATTGTCCATCACATCAACTTCTAAATGCCACTCAAAGAAGTGACTCTTAACAAGGCAAACCAGGTGTCGATATCATGAGCTTCGTCAATATCAGATCTGATAACCATGCTCCCTAATCCATCCCTAAGTGTACCGTATCACATGCTCATCATTATAAGGGGTAGTGGGTAGCCTAGTGGTTAAAGCGTTCACTCGTCACGCCAAAGACCCTAGTTCCATTCCCCATGTGGGTACAATGTGTGAAGCCCGTTTCTGGTGTCCCTCGCCATGATATTGCTGGAATATTGCTAAAAGCAGAATAAAATTAAACTCGCTCTACTCATTGTTATAAATACATAACCAACATGTTCATAATTAAGCCAGATTCATATATTTACTTATTTGTCTACAGATCCAACTGCCAGTTGAGCTTAAGAAAAATATATATAATTAACTCCTAATTAATCATTGTGTCAACGAGACCTTTGAAAGCACTATCATCATCATCACTATTGTGAGCAAGGAGACCCTGAAGACAACGTGCTGTACAAACACTATCCCTGAAACTGGTCACCGGGGTATATTGTTGCCGTATCTCATATGTAACATCGTAAAACCAGGTGAAGTAGCAGGAGAGGGATACTAAAAGGCTGATACGAACTGGGTGAATGCAATAAACACAGTAATATCCTCATATGTAACATCGTAAAACCAGGGTCACATGGGGGTATTGTGAACTGGGTGAATGGAGGTGGTAAGGGATGGTGAGATTGTACTCTCGACTAAGGCGTGAAAGGTTCATTAGTTATCCTGAACCGCTTTGTTGAAATGTGTGTCATTATGATGCCTATACGTGTTGTCCCCCTAGGCTAAACTCACTCACTCACCTACCCAAAGCCATTCCACATTCAAAATTTGTAAAACCTATTGATTTCACACAAAACCATTGTATCAATTTGACATTATAATATGGTATCAGGTATATCTTCAAATTACATTGCAGCCAGACATAGAAGCATAATGACAAGATAAACATCCTTAAAAGTGACTACCACTTCAAGAGTTCTGTTACCGAAAAGAGTGTTAAAAAGAAAACCATCTTGCTTCAAATGACAACCAGAGACACTATCCAGATCAAGAGTATACTCAACCAGATCAAATGTTACAAGATGCCCTTTCAAAAGTAACAGCAGCACATAACAGTTTCTATCAAACATAATTCAACCGTCTGATGGTTCTAATAAGAATTATTCACACTATCTGTTTGCTGTGCATTTAGCCACTTGTGGCAATGCATCATGGGAGTTTCATATTTCTATATCCGATTTGAAAATATAACCTATTCACCTGTCATACCAAACACTTGGATTGAATTAACATATCTGAAAAATATTCTTGGTATTCCCAAAAGCTAAGCTAGCTCACTCACTCACACACACAAAAAAAAAACTCTGGTGATATGAAATGGACATCATGGCAGTACATTCTGAAAACACTTCTTGTATTGTGATTGAATTTCTGTCTGATAAGATAGATAAGATGTTGATTGCATAGCATTCCATGAAGGAACAGTGGCAATATTCCATAAACTACAAATATAAACACAGTATATTCCAGTTGTATTACAAAGACAGGTATACCACCAGTAATCTCAACTGGCCAGGTAAACTAGTGGCTGATAGCTCGATCAATGATTCACCATGTAGACCCTGCAGGAATGTACCAGACTATGTTCCACAATCTGAGATCATTGTAAAACACTTAGTAGGAGTAGTATTATGATGATGGTACTGCCGCACATGCAGCTTATAGGTTTATTACTGTCTGAAAGCTGTCCTTTGGTAGGTTAAACAAGAAGACAAAGTCATCAATATCCCCCGCAATTGCAAAATACTCTTCATGATTATGTCTACGAGTTATGATTATGTCAAATATTTAAGTGTGTATATAGAAAAGTGGAAGGAGAGTATTGAAAGGTTTCAGCTCCAGAAAGGAGCACTATCACCAATTTCAGTCTAAGTCAAACTTGTTGCCATGGAAATGCCAAAAATATTTTATTCAGAATTTCGAAACTACCAAAAGGCACCAGTACACCACCAGACCAATCTATGTGCCAAGTTTGGTGAAGAAACATTGAACGGTTTTAGAGTTCTGCTCCGGAAAAGAGCACAACCACCAATTTCAGTCTAAGTCAAACAGAAATGCCAAAAATATTTTATTCAGAATTCAAACTTGTTGCCACCAGACCAATCTATGTGCCAAAAATATTTTATTCAGAACTAGTACAATTTCAAAACTACCATGGAAACGCCAAAAATATTTACTTCAGAATTCCAAAACTACCAAAAGGCACCAGTACACCACCAGATCCATGTATGTGCCAAGTTTTGTGAAGAAATATTGAACGGTTTTAGAGTTCTGCTCCGGAAAAGACAAATGTGCACGGACGGACGGATTCCATTTTAATACCCCCCGCAAAACGCGTTGCAGGGGATAAAAATGGTGGATGGGTTGTGTGAGCATCATGGGATGCGTCCTTTATTTAAAGAGTATACTTGATATATGTAATACTACTGTAAGCCTGAAGGGGTCGTTGTCGGCACAGGTACTACAGATGTGTACCCCAGGTACGTTTCTGTATACAGAAATATACCCTAGCCAAAATCAGAATACAGAAATGTACCCTAGAACAATTCCATTCCTCGCTATTGTTTTCTAGATCGGAATTGTTAGACTGGTGTATTAGATGCATTTGACTGCGTTATATAAGAAACGACCATACACAACAAACAATTGTTTGATCGGCATTCTAGAAGCTGGTGAGTCAAAAATGAAACATACAACTTTATGGATGACAACTTCTTGTTTATTGCGTTAAGCGACGTTTCAATGTAGATTCTTACATCGTTATCAACAAATATATTTCACTATGTGCACAATACCACTTGAAATCAGTTGAATGGGAACAACTATATATGGTTTCAGTTTTGGATTGTGCAACATGGATTCATTCCCCATTTTGGGTACCGGGTACGTTTCTGTATTTTGACTGTTTAGGGTACATATCTGTAGTACCTGTGCCGATAATGACACCTTCAGCCTTAATTGAACACTGTCGCTGTTACAGGTCATTGGCTCCCTCCCTCTGCAAGCCGTCTGCGTTCTGCTGTTTATTTTGTTGACAGTTACATAGACAGATTCTTTAATACAGATGCATAAAATCGGTGATTTACAATGTGATTAGGTTGTCTGACAAAACATCCACTTGCACAGTTTGAGATCGATTGGGTCATTGGATGAAGAGATATTTACAAAAAAATGGGTCCACATGCATTTCATGCCAAACTATAGAAACAGTGCCCAAGTCCTCCTACACGGATCAGTCTTAGTGCCAAGACTATTTTATATCTTATACTTCAAGAATATTACACCAGATGATGTGCACTGGAGCACACAGACCATTGGCAGTACCAGAATCAAACCAAGCAGTTGAGTTAACACTAGATCTATAACTAAACTGAATGTTTTAACTTGTTCAAATTGACCTCATCTAACAGGATACAATTGATAGAGCTTAAAATAATTCCTTGTGTTAGTTCACCTCTTTGCCAACAACTGACCGCGTTTCACACAAATTAAAAAATGTCACCAAACAATAAACAAACCCCACTCAAAAGTCAAACTGGAAGTTCTGCATTTCAATGAAATATTTAATCTTGACTGTCAAAAGAAACTAGAAACCAGCAGCCATTGTTTGATCGACACTTCCTGTGCTGATGCTAACTGGCCTTGTGTCATTTTTAATGACCGACAAAAATCATTGTCAAGGTTCCACCAACATTCCCTATTTGATAAGCAACCAAATACAACATGCCTAACAACTAGAACGCTTTCCAGTGAAAATACAAAGACTTGCATTGTCATTTTGTGATCATCTGACTGGACTGTTTGCAAGTCGATCACACTTGTCAATACCTTGTCGGTAATGAGACAGACATTGGTTAATGGTTGTTTGCTTGTACAGATGCAGCCTGTCGTCCAGCCGGATTCATCCATGTAACAGACAGGCATGTCAACCGCAGATCCTAAAGGTTTGGGGCGGTGGGGTAGCCTAGTGGTTAAAGCATTTGCTCATCATGACAGGGCCTGGGTTCGATTCCCCACATGGGTACAATGTGTGATGCCCATTTCTGGTGTCCCCTGCCGTGATATTGATGAAATATTGCTAAAAGCAGCATAAAACCCAACTCACTCAGTTACTCTAAAGGTTTGCATTACAAAGTTTTCAGGATTTCTATGTATTTTTGCATGTAGACTGCAGCATTCCAGTGGAAAGCAACTCATTTTCATAAACACATGTCCATTGATGACAAGGAAGCTAACTTTGAAACCTATGAGTTTTTCACTTGTATGAATGATTAGAAATTAGTTGTTAGGTTGTCATCCTACAACGACATGTAAATTGCCCCGGCCTACCCCGCCTCATGTTTGGTTTGGATGAGTCACGCTCAAGTTCAGTTACAGAGCATGAGACACTGATAGAGACTGAGTGAAAGAAAGAGAGTGAGAAACAGAGAAACAGAAAGAGGAGAGAAGAGGGTAGGATTGAAGAGAGAAACAGCAAGACACACACCTGAGGGGAAGAGAGAGAAGAGTGAGAAACAGAGAAACAGGAAGAGGAGAGAAGAGGGTAGGATTGAAGAGAGAAACAGCAAGACACACACCTGAGGAAAGAGAGAGAAGAGTGAGAAACAGAGAAACAAAGAGAAGGAGAGAAGAGGGTAGGATTGAAGAGAGAAACAGCAAGACACACACCTGAGGGGAAGAGAGAGAAGAGTGAGAAACAGAGAAACAGAAAGAGGAGAGAAGAGGGTAGGATTGAAGAGAGAAACAGCAAGACACACACCTGAGGGGAAGAGAGAGAAGAGTGAGAAACAGAGAAACAGAAAGAGGAGAGAAGAGGGTAGGATTGAAGAGAGAAACAGCAAGACACACACCTGAGGGGAAGAGAGAGAAGAGTGAGAAACAGAGAAACAGAAAGAGGAGAGAATGAGAGAAGAGGGTAGGATTGAAGAGAGAAACAGCAAGACACACAGGAGAAACAGGGAGAGAGAGAAGGAGAAGAGTGAGAGAGAGTGAAATGAATAGAATCAAACCATGTTCCACTGCCCTGTTGCAGACTTTGTTTATAAAGGTGGAATATTGATAAAAGTAGGATTAAGTTCTGCCGTCTCTCACTCCCCGAACTCACTCACTCACCTAACTCACTCAATCACTCACTCCACATCCATTCACCCAGGCAGCTTGTACTTCAGCTATGACCTTGGTGTTTTTCACAAATAGTTATTTCCATTTGTGGTAATTTCAAATTATTGATTTTACACAAAAAATGTTGTAGTTGCAATTAAAATTCTATCTGTTCCACTATATAATATTTCTGTCCAGTACTTCTTGACATTATACTGTAGCTTGCTTTAGAAATATAACGACAAAACCCTCCTTGTTGACCTTCATCTCAAGAGTTCTGTTATTGATATGAAAACAACTTTCTGAAAAGCTAGTGTTCACAAGAATCTATTCTGAAACAACAAATACATGGCGATGTCTAGGACATCTTAAAAGAAATATCAAATTAAAATTGTAAAAGGTAGAACAAAATTATCCTAAAATTACATTGCAACAAACTGTCTTCTCATGTAAAAGGAATTTGAATATAGATTTTCATCACCTACCGTATATGACAGACTATAAGTCGGATCCGACTATAAGTCGGGCCCCTTTCTCAACCCTCTAAATTCTTGCCAAAACCATGTAACTCAAGTATAAGTCGGCCCCTTTCCCCGTACGAATCGGTATCGCCGCCTCAATCTTCACGCTCGGACACGATGTTTAATGCGAAAATATATGCATGAAGCATTTTTGTCACAGGTCATAACCTAGCACGATACGTCAAATAAATCCCATAATTTACGTATAGGTAGCGATTTCTTGCTTAATATGTTCAGAATAGCATTATTTTACCCAAAACTTTCGCTCTAAATCTAAAGGTTTTCGTATACGAGGACGTAATTGGTGATCTATCCTTTCTAAATAACAAACACAAAAATTATGAACATCCCAATTACCACCTTTCTTCCGAATATATGGTCATAAATTAAAACAATACTCAACAACCTTAATTAGTTAGCATAGTATGTTTGTTGTCTTAATCCAGCTATATCATAGAAGCTTGTAACCGTGTCACACAAACCAGTGGTCGATATCATGAGCAACAAGAAATGCTGCGACCCGTGAAGGTCCGGGTTGGAATATTGGCCTTCAGTAACCCATGCTTGTCGTAAGAGGCGACTACTGGGATCGGGTGGTCAGGCTCGCTGGCTTGGTTGACACATGACATCGGTTCTCAATTGCATAGATCGATGCTCATGCTGTTGATCACTGGATTGTCTGGTCCATACTTGATTATTTACAGACCGCCGCCATATAGCTGGAATATTGCTGAGTGTGGCGTAAAACTAAACTCACTCACTCACCAATGTCGCAGGATATAATGACATGCAATCAATTTTTTATCTACTCAGATATTGGACCTCTCTACTAGAGGGGGTTATTGCAAAGAATTTTCATATTGCGATATATTGCGATGCGAAAGCATGTATTTCGATATATGTACTGCAATATATTGCAGGACGTTAATGCTTGATTTATAAAGCAAAAACACAACAAAATCACTATGCCTGATTAAGCTTTAATAAAAACTACTTTACCATTGCAAATTTTACATACCGCATTACTCTTACCAATAGTTCCATCTACCGTGAACTTTTTCAACCCAAAATGCTGCCTTACCGATGCCTTTGCCCTAGTATTTGGCACCACAATAAATTGTTCGTTGTTGGGGGTCACCATTTTTCAACACACGCATGGCTTCCGATGTAAAAAACGGAAATATTCGAAGATTTCTGAGTGTTACCAAGTTTTCCGAATGCATGTCAAAATACCGGTTTTCGATCAACGTATCGCAATACGTATCGTTTTCATGTCTGAACCGGTATATACCGGTAAACCGGTTATATTGCGCAGCCCTACTCTCTACAGATTGGATGACATTTCCCATGGAGGTTATGTCAGGTGAAAACTCGCAGTAATCAATCACATGAAACGAAAGAAAATGAACATTGTTCAAAGCATCAGAATAAATTGTGAAAAACATCAAGTAAGCTAAAACTATTGTCATTATAATAAATACATTTACAAAAATGTGTCGGTAAACTGTGATGTCAAAGCTTCCTCTACATAATTGTTACCGGTATGTGAGTGAGTGAGTTTAGTTTTACGCTGCACTCAGCAATATTCCAGCTATATGGAGGCGGTCTGTAAGTCTGGACCAGACAACCCAGTGATCAACAGCATGAACATCGATCTACACGATTGGGATACGATGACATGTGTCGACCCAGTCAGCGAGCATGATCACCTGAACCTGTCAGTCGCCTCGTACGACAAGCATGGGTTACTGGAGATCGATTCTAACCCGGACTTTCACAGGTCTACCGGTATGTGACTTTAATGTTACAGATTAATGTGTACGAAGTTGTGATGTCACAGTTTTACATGTACACAGTTGTGACATAACAGTTTTACATGTACACAGATTTGAATGAAGCTGTTGAAATGTGTATGATACATGTGTTACGTAGACATCATCATACGGACTGGTTCCAGGCTGTACTTACATGGCATCACCTTTACGCAAAAGCTGGATTCTTTTACGCTAATTCAGATAAATCATTTTTGTGGTAAATACTCTCAAAATTTTGTGATACCCAATAATATTCCATACTGACAGACAAAATATGACACTTTCCAGACTCTTTTTGATGTATGGAACTCATCTCTTAGTAAAACTCTTGTCATTTGATAACTTAAATATGGTAAGTATAAATGTTGCAACATTAAATATTGGAGACAAACTTCACAAAATCTGTAAAAAGAAAGTGTACACATTTGTATCACACAAATGTCTGAACAGAGAACTGTTGTCAACGAAATTATTTTTCTCCTCAGACCGGATGATCATCTTTCACTTACCTTGAGCACTTGAAACAAGCGATGTGATAGACGTCCCCCTTGACTGACACCCGCTCATCATTCACCGGAAAGCCGCACCCGTTACATCGCTCTTCCCCACGCCACACCCTCTGCACATTTTCAAGTTTCTTGCGGCGAATTGAGCGAGGCGATAGAGTTTTACGTAATAAAGATGGGGAGAAGCTCTTTCTTCCTTTAGGAGAAGGTAATGGTGATGGTGGCGCCCCACAGTGTTCGGGTTGCTGATTGGGTGGGCAAGTCGTAGGGCGTCGCCGGGGAAGACTGGGCGAATTCTGTGAGCGTCGAAAGTGGACGGAATCATCACGTTCAAAATGGACTTCTGAAATTAGTGTACAAATGGTATGAAACACCATGCATGAGTCTTAAAAAACAAGAGCTAATGTTACAAAAATAGTTTTGTTCATTTGGCTGACCATAATGGCCTTTAACTTCCTTAAAAGACTTCCAACATTTTCTACTTGTGAAGGTGTGGGTTAGAATCGATCTTCAGTAACCTATGCTTGTCATAAGAGGCGATTCACAGGATTGGGTGGTCAGGATCGCTGACTTGGTTGACACATGTCATTGGTTCCCAATTGCGCAGATCGATGCTCATGCTGTTGATCACTGGATTGTCTGGTCCAGACTCGATTATTTACAGACCGCTGCCATATAGCTGGAATATTGCTGAGTGCAGCATAAAACTAAACTCACTCACTCACTCCAACACTTTCTTCAAGAAATGTCAATGAAGACAGGGAACTACTCAATCAAATTTTAGAATACTTACTAGCAGTTGGATCAGAAATTATCAAGAAAGAAACCATGTTCATATCGAAAATAGGGGTGGAGGGTAGCCTAGTGGTTAAAGCGTTCACTCGTCACACCGAAGACCCGGGTTTGGTTCCCTACATGGGCCCATTTCTGGTGTCCCCCACCGTGATATTGCTGGAATATTGCTAAAAGCGTCGTAAAACCAAACTCTTTCGCTCACTCATATATAGAGTATATCATTAATTGGTTGAAAATGGAAGTAATTATATTTCTTTTCAGAAAGTTGTGTCATGACCTTTTGTTTAACAACTTAAAGGAACACATCATCAACTTCAGAATCTATCATCTACATAAGTCAATTATTCCACAAACAAAAAAACGTTTTCATAAAACAAGCCATAAAGTTGTGAAAAGATATTTGAGATTTTAAGGTTGCTTCAAACAATATGTTCACATACCTGACACATGCACTCAAACTGACTGACTGAGTTTGGTTTTACGCCGCTTTTAGCAATATTCCAGCAATATCACGGCGGGGGACACCAGAAATGGGTTTCACACATTGTGCCCATGTGGGTACTCAAAGATACAAGCAATTTTTTTAATAATTACAAGAACACAAAGATTATTGAGAATATACAATGTATATATTGATATCTTTTATATCATTACATATAAGCAGGAGTCCGTAAAATTGGAAAACAGGTATCAGTTAATGTGCATTGCTTTCACTAATTGTTGACAGTCAAATTTGACATATGTGCTATTCCATTGGTGTGTGTAATAAGGTTTAGTTGAATTCTGATATATAGCTGTATTGCTTAAAATCCACACATAAATAACCTTGTATTCAATGTTCAAAGCTGTGCATGGAAGACAAGAGGTACGTGCATGGGGAAGCTTAGTGGTTAAAGCATTCACTCGTCATGCTGAAGACCCGGGTTCGATTCCCCACATGGGTAAACCTAAATTTATAATTTGGAAAAAAAGACCCAAGGGAAAAGAACACAGACATCATTGGTCATTTGTATAGATTCACATAATAAAACCTGAAGGTAACATTTTCCAAATGGTGCTCAAACAGAACCACAGACAAACAAGTTTGTATTCAAGGACAATCACTGTGACATGTTCATGTGTACTACAGTAGTGCCAGCTGACTAAACAAAATCACCAATCTATACTATACTATTCAAAAGAAGTTAAGGACCATCCTATCCTTTCATATTACCACTGTAAATCTGTCATGACCCGTAACTTATTTTGAGTAGAACAGCTATAAGCCTATCGGTGGAGATTGACTTAACCAGAAAAGTTTGTAAGGAATGTCGACAATACATTAGTCTGTCGTACAGACCCTGAAGCAAATATATCCCAAAAAAAGCCCACGCAAGTGTAGATTTCCTCAGCTTCAGGGCTCCTTTTCATTATATTTTATTTTTATTTACTATAAACTTTTTTCAGTGAAATATGTTCGTTTCAGAGACTAGTTGTTAGTCTAACAAGACATGTATACACAAAAGTAATTATCCTTGACAGTGATTTGCTCATATTGATATCAAATATAGCGAGAGAAGATACTTATGTATCAAAAATATGATAAATATGATATTAATGAACTGATATTTGTTACAGTCTATCCATTGAAGCATGCTAAACACGCTGACACCCCTATAACCAAGGTACTTTGTGTTTATTCTCAGCTTCCTTGGGTGTAGATTGGTTATTGAGTAAACAGATATTTAATCCAAGTATAAACATCAAAAGTAATTTCTGCATGTTGACCTCATTTGCATAATTATCCAATAGTGATACCAAGTTTGTTGGAGTGAGTGAGTGAGTTAAAATTTAACGTCACCTCGGCAATGTTTCAGCCCTATAGTGACGAGAAATGTTGGGCATACACAATAAATGCAAGTAGGTAAATAACCAGTGATCGACGGACTGTAAATAACTAGAGTATCACAGATATGGATATTAAACTAGCATGGAAAACTAAAACATTTTAATTAAAGCAGACAATACAATATAAAACACGGGCCAAGTTTGTTGGCCTCTGTTATAGCACATCAATGGAACTGTGCATTATATGATATACTTGTTTCCCACGACAATTCAAGATGAATATTATCCCATGTTTTTGCACAAGAATCTTGATAATTCTTTCCTTTATTACAAAATTAGATAAATACAGTATGAACTTTCCACAATACAGAAGAGCGAACAATGATATCAAATGATTATACGAACTTGTACTATAACAATCTCTTTGTGAATATTAAATAAATTGTTCAACAATAACACAAATATATACTTAGTGTACATACCTTCACCTCGGAAAGCCATTTTGAAATTTCAACGGAATATTTCTGGAAAATTCGCAAACTATTTCTCAGCCTGAACAGCAACTTTGATGGTTATACAAAATCTGCGGTGCACATTATTTAGTTATTTCCTGAATTCTGTCACAACATCATTTACCAAACAGTAGCAACATAGGAATACGCTGGCGTCACTTTGAATACCAGAAACACTGTCCTGTTTGGAGGTCCGAGCTGCGGACTGTAATCAATCTGAGACTGATGACATACATAAATGAAAGCTGGCCAACAGTGAGTTACTTCCCTTTCACGACAGACCTTTCATCTGCAACTACTGTTTTAACACAATGGTCATTGTTAAACAGGGTCAAGGTTTTTTGTATGTACAATACACATATTTAAATAAAACAATTATTTGATTTTATGAAACTTCATTTTTAGAATGTTTACGACATTTCAGCTCGCATCCTTCCTTCCAGTTCTCTCAAGTTTAACCCCCTTAAAGTTCAAGTGGGATACAGTACACAATTATACACTTCTACTTCCTCAATTAACAGGAAAAGGGTTAAGATGATCATGTGACTAATCTTTCCTGTACCATTGGATGTTATTTCCGATAGTAGCCAATAGAAATCTGTCACCAAATAATCCTTCGTGTCTTCCAAGTAATGTTGATGAAGGTGGAGACACATAAACGTAGAAACAGGGATGGCAACAGGAAAATCTATTTTCAGCTGAAAACTTAATATTGTGTCATCGAGTTGAGGGTTTATCATTGGATTTAAATGATTCAGAATTGAACAATTTGAAATAAAATCAGCGGAAATCTGCGGATCAGCGGAAACTTGCCATCCCTGTAATAAATACCAACACAGTCACAAGCAAATATGTGTCTAAAGTTCAAACTATTGCTTTGTTGGATAATGTTCAGTTTCTGTAGAGATAAATTGATTTTAGCCAATAGTTATTCCCTGTTTTACTGATGAACCTACAATAAGTGGAAATCTGCAGTATAAATTAAGCTTATGTTGAACATTATTTTGTGCATAAATTTTTTTAATGGTTGTCTTTTAAGAAAACCTAAAAAAGAATTTATGAAATGACAATGATTAAAACTGGAGCAGCCAATCAGGGCGCTGGTCATACCAGTCCAGTGAAACAGTAAGTGAGAGAGTGAGTTTAGTTTTATGCTGCTTTTAGCAATATTCCAGCAATATCACACCAGAAATGGGCTTCACACATTGTACCCCATGTGGGGAATCAAATCCGGGTCTTCGGTGTGACGAGCGAACACTTTAACCACTAGGCTACCACACTGTCCCTCCAGTGAAACAGATCCTCAAGTGTGCGTCTCATGTACCACCATGGGTGGTTTCGAGAAATAAATGATGATGATGATGATGCTAAAAGCGGCGTAAGAATAAACCCACTAACTGACTTTGTCAGGTGATCTAAATAAGCGTCAGTGGTTCTCCAAATGGTATTCGGAGAAAAAGAAAAAGGAAAAAAAAGAAATGATTTTTGCTAGGAAAAAAAGAAAAAGGAAAAAAAGAATTTTATACATTCCCAATGAGAAGCCAAGAAAACTCATTAGCTACTCACCAATTACTTAAAAGTCTTATATGTCTTGATTAACTGGTACATGTTGATACAAGAAACAGGTGCCCTTGTACAACACCTAACATCAAAGATCACAATCCAAGCTGGATACTCATGGTAATACCACTTCTTATACTTGTTAGACAAAATTTTGGTGAGTTTATTTCGCCAATTATACTCACAACTTCATAAAAATATGTTACATACACCAATTTCCCCCATTTATTTCTTTTTCTTTTTTCCCTTACTTTTTTTACGCTTTCTTCTTTTCCTTTTTCTTTTTTTCCTACATTCTCTCAAATACCTCCCTGCAATCCCTAATGTACGGAATGTATGAAACCCTATGAAACAGACTCATTAACCAAACAAAATAGACTACGAAAAATACTTGTATAATATTATTTCATCATGGACCATTGTCTTTAGTGCAGTGTAAAAACATAAAAGATGTTATTTGTGTTTTGAATATGAATGCTGAGCAGTTATCAAACTTCACAATTTCTGTTGAAGCACATCAGGGGAGGTAACTCTTACAGCTTTCATCATACAGCAGTCACTTAAACAAGAAATGAAGAGAGCTTATCTAAAAAAAACTGAAGAATGTTTTTTAGTCCAAATACATGTTATTTGTGTTTGATAGTTTCACCTACATGTGTACAATTAAGACTCAAAGTAAATGATCTGTACAATGAACATTTGCTCACAGAGATTGCTCACATAATTTTTCGTCCCATGTTCTGAATCATTAACAGGAGCAAACAGTTTTACCTATCCAGCTCTTAAGGGAGCTAGGATTTTCTGTGACACACATAATTCTTGTGATATTTTCAAAACATTAAGTTTAAGGATTGACTGAATCATGCTTTTACAGTCTATATGTAAAAGAAAACTTGCATACACTTAGAAAAATAATTTGATTGGAAAAGAAAGAATTTTCTCAGGGTTATATACAAGATTGTAAACGTTTGTGCACTTGGTAGTCACATTTGGACAAAATAATTACTTGATTAAGTATTTGCATTTCTTTAAGTATGTAGTTTCATCGTATTCAAACATAGTATGTAGAGCAATGATTTAAACCTAAGCAATAAGCCTCTTCATTTACATTCATCCTGTTGTCAGTGACATACAATTTAGCCATAACATTAGATCAAACTATATCAACATAACTTTGACTTCTTTGATGGGCATTTTAGAAGTTGAACTGATGAAGAATGATGATTTTATGGACATATAACTTCTTTATTCTGTGAAAGGCGACGTTTCAACATTGATCACTTGCATTAGAATCTATGTCAAAACGTCGCCTTTCACAGAATAAAGAAGTTGTATGTCCATAAAATTATCATCCTTCTTTAAAATAACTCTGTCAATAATTAACACCAATATTTACTGACAACTGCTGCAGGTCTATGGGTCTGAACAGGCTATCATGGAATAATAATTCATACAAAAATTCATTATTAATTATAACCACAACAAGCGATATATATTAGTATTCAGATATTAGGAAAATATGAATATATCGCTTGTAGTGGTTATAATTAATAATTAATTTTCATATGAATTATTATTCCATGATAAGGTCCAGAGAAATCCCTGTTTCTTTTCCATTATGTTGTGAGGAAAATAGTATCTGCAGAAAGTTACCTTTTCTCTGACTAGATGGGGAGTAAGTTCTGTCTGGTTGTTCGTAATACCCATGCTCCCAAACGAAGGCACGTTGATTATAGTACTCATAATACCCAACACTAGGGAAGAACTTCATCTTGAGCGCCAACCGTTGACTTGGTGATAGATACGGACAGTACTCCAAGTCGGACAATGTCCATGGATCCTCATATGGTATTCCAGAATTTGCATAGTCTCCGTTGCCATAGTGATTGCCATTATGGTTTGGTACTATATAATCCATTCTTCCATCACCTGAAAGAAAAAAACATACAACATAAGATGTAAATACCAGCCGGATCAATGTGATGTGACATAATGCTATACGGGGTCCGTTAGTAACCTGGGCATGAATCTCTGAATGGAACAGGTTTTTATCTGGAATAAAAATACAGAAGAAATAAGAAGAAAACATAAATACCCAAATAATGAAATTTGGTTTCAATAATTGATTTTATTACTCCAAGATACATGACCCATGAAGATCCAGGTTAGAATTGGTCTTCAGCAACCAAGGCTTAGAGTTGACTAACAGAATAGGGAGGTCAAGGTCACTGACTTGGTGGATGTAAAACATCATATCCCAGTTGCGTAGCCAAAGTCAGGCAACTCTTAGACATCTACCACTCCAGTCAAACCCATTACCAAGGGTAGTGTGTGTGAGTCTGGGGTGCGGAGGGAAGGGATTCAAAGAGGGATAATATAGCATACAAACTAATGGCCTTCAGATCCTATAGTAACAAAGGGACACAACTGCACGAAGCTAAGCCACTTGAGCCCTCACTTATCAATCAACCTTACAGCTACTTTAGGCCAGTTTCAACATGTGCTGATTTAATGCCACACTCCATTCAAGAAGAAAGTTGACTGGCTGTAAATAGATCAACAATATAGGTTACTGAAAGAGTTCAGACACAAATCCCCTAAGGGAATTTTTGAACCAAATGTACCCCTTGACTGACTGACTGAAGTATGGCTTTATCGCCCTTTTAGCAATATTCCAGCAATATCACGGCGGGGGACACCAGAAATGGGCTTCACAAATTGTACCCATGTGGGGAATCGAACCCGGGCCTTCACAGAGACTTGAACCTGGACCAGGCAAACACTCTACCCTCCAGACTACATGTTTCAGTTACAGATGTCTTATTCAGTAGTAAAAAGATTGAAAATATAATAAAAAGTAGCCCTGTTAAAGTGTTTCTTATTCACCACAGAAGGTTTGAAATCTAGAACATTTATAGTGTTGTCAGTTGTGATGTTGCCACATATTGCTAAACCTTCGGTACTCACAGGTATCCTGACTTCAGGAAACCTATATATGAATAGGTAACTCAGGCATGGGTTAGGTCGGTCCTATGTAGGACCTGGGTACCAGTAGAGGTGAGGTGAAATACTCTACTTGAGAATATTTGTTCATATGATTATGCATGACTTTTAGCCCAGACTTAAGCTGGAAAGCCCCTAGATATGCCGTGAACTAGGTAACTCAGGTACATGGGTTAGGTCGGTCCTAAGTGGGACCTGGGTACCAAGCTCTCGGCGGAGAAGTACCTCGGAACACATGGAGAAGTCACGTGATGTATTGTTCAGTGACAATAACAAAAGAACACATGGTTACACTAAAAAATATATAATAAGTTATAAAGAGAGCAGCCTGTAGTTAGCAGATTGGTACACCCATAAAAAGACTGACTGACTGACTGAGTTTTGGTTTTGTACCCATGTAGGGATTCGAACCGGGTCCTACCCATAAAAGAAACCTGATGTCTTTTATTACATAAGTTTTAGTATATTAGATATGATAACACTACTATACATATTCTATGTAGAGCATTTGAATAGTGAACCCACTGCTGGCACGTTAGACTAACACACAGAGAGGTCTGACAAAGTTGATATGCGTCACTCGTGAACATATCAACTTTATCAGACCACTCGATGAAATATACATGTTATTTGACAACATTAACACAATATCCTCTATTTATCACATTAATGTTATGAACAAGGCAGGGTAGCAACAAGAACCATCTGTTAACATCTAGACTAAGGCTTAGTCTCTGAATATATATACTTTTGATAGTAACAAACAAACCCATTTAAATTGAAAAGGAGCCCCAGGGAGACCAGCGATTCAGAGGAACCTGAGGAAATCCACACTTGCTTCATTTAGGGCTTTAGCACTGCAGATAGGGCTTGGCAGTAAGGGAAAATAATGTGGTTCAGGGACTGTGAGACAGACTACTAGCACGTTATTCTAGCTGCTCATAAAGAGTGCTAACATGAGACAACAAAACTTCAATCTAGATGTACATATTTGCATAAACAACTCTGCGTTCAGTAGATATTTTCTATCCAAGTTTCATTCTTGTACTACCTGTACTGACATCAAAAGCTCTCGCGGTATCATAACAAAGGTCACAAATGTACCCTTCGTGTCACTGTCTGCAAATCACAACCCGGTATCTCTTAATCTCAAAGCAAATAGCAACCGCATGTCTTTAGATACAATCCTGCGAAAACACATCTAAAATTAATAAACTCACGTTCAACCATCACCCAGAGTGGTGGTTACGAATGAATGAATTTCCAACAGGCTAAACTCCCAGATAATTAAGCTTTATCACCATGTTAGATCTCAATCACGGTGAGAAAGTTCTCATAAGATTTAATCTCAAAATATTTCAGCTTGTCATGCTCAGCAAGGAAGCTGTAATCCCCAACCCCTTTCAATACAGAGCCAGGGCCTTCCACAATGATGACAATCCTACAGCATACAAGACAAGCAGGGAGACTTAAAACTTTGACTTAATGATTCACACAAGGATGCTTCTGTCTATTCTTGGTGAATTACTGCAGATTTTATTGATAAATTTATTTAAAAAAACAAAAACAGAGCAAAAATTGTAATTCTTCAAACTTTTTCCATTTATTCATTTGTTACAATTTGAAACATAGTCGTTTCCAACAAATAAATCTCAAATTACCCCAAATATTAATTAAAAAAGAACTTTGTTTTCTTACTTAAACATATTCATCCATAAAACTGTACAACATGAAACTGAGCTGAGCTAAATCTGAAATTAAAATAAATAAATTTAAAAGAACATACTAAACTGACTGACTGAGTTTGGTTTTACGCCGCTTTTAGCAATATTCCAGCAACATCACGGCGGGGGACACCAGAAATGGGCTTCACACATTGTGCCCATGTGGGGATTCGAACCCGGGTCTTCGGAGTGACAAGCCAACGCTTTAACCATTAGGCTACCCCACCGCCCAGAACATACTAAAATCTACCTGACATATTTTCAGTTCAACAATTATTCTACACCGACTTCAACTTTGGTTGAACTCTATAGTCTGATGTTTGAGCAGTGATGAAAGATTGAGTTGAAACATGAAACTAAAAGAGCATTTATCAAATACATACCAGTAGTGACACAGCTGTATCATAATTATATCATTTCTAAAAAATTAAAATAAACAGTTTCACTTGTTTCAACAAGATAAATATTTATATAAACTGTTTTCATAACCTTTCATAAGTCTATGCTGGAAATTAAAACACAAAATAATCTATTTTAGGTCACATGACAACATCATTACAATAACATTATGACCTCAACAAAATATATGTGTTTGTTTGTACATCATTGCATATCTTAAATATCAGAAATAGGAAAAGGACAATATAACTAAAACAATATTCATCCTTTACATTAGCAAGACCTACTTATTTTTTCTCCAAATCCAAAAGTAATTTATCCGTTTGTGAATTTTTTTGTGACCCCAAAGAATAAATTAATAGTCTCCGGTGACATTTTTTCTCCCTTATTTTCTGTCATGCTCTGCTGGAGGCAGAAATGGGAGCAGGTGTTTCATTTTCATAAAAAGTAAAATAAAGATAACTTATTTACTTTTGAACAATTTCAGACAATTTAATTCAATGTTCTACACATTTTTATGTCCAATATCACACAAGAACTTACCTAGAAGTATTACTATATGCCCTTGACAGGCCAATTTTGAAATATATTCTTATTAAGTTAAAATATTGGGATTTTTTTAAGTGCTCCAATATAAAGTATTTTAGCATCACACTATAACATTTTTGTCATTAATGCAATGACAGAACAGTAAGAACTCAAGCTTCTTTAATGGTCCTGCTCTCAGTGAAATACAAGTAAACCCTTCTATTCCATTATATAGATAAAAAGTTGTTAGTGTTGGTTTTAGAATATTTTCACTAGATACACAACTCTTAAAATAAAAGTTAAAACTTATTTTCAGATAAGCATATCTTCAAAACTGTATTTGTTATTTAACTGTAAAACATTTAGCGGATTAAAATCATTAAAAAAATAGAATTTTGTTTGATGCCAATCTGAAAAGCTTTTGTCACAAAATTAAAGTACACAGAAACTTATTAAAAAGATGTTATATTTTAAAAGTGTTATATTTTTCAAAGTAACAAAAAATTGATACATTTTATTGCAAAACTTATATGTACACATTTTCATCAACAAAAAAATCAAGAAGTTGAAAAATGTCAGCACTTGACAGCATCCTTTAAAAGGAAGAACTATGCATTTGTGCCACATCTCACCACACACAACTCTCACATTGAAAGGAATTATCAATCCATGTCAGATTTGAGAATCACAAACACAGATAAGCTCTTGTGATATTCCCAGGAACACAGTGAACACCAAGAACATTGAGAACCTGTTTGAACCATGGAAGATTGGAAAAAACAAAGGCTTTTGTTTCTAACAGAAATCTTAAGATGTGATTCCACAACAGACAATGTCTGCACATGATTGCATGCCGATAAAAGCCGGAATAATTATTTCTTCACGCACAGACATGGAACTTCTAAAGCACCTGCCGGTGAACTAACATGATTACTCTGAAGGTCAACGTTTCTCGAGTGTCAATGGCGGCCAGATATTCTGTTTAATGCCTGGCACAGATGTGCCATCAATCTGGAACTCTTTCTTCGCAAATGCAATCAAAATAATTGTTGGCGTTTCAGTGATGAGGAAAGAGACTAAATGTGAGAAGATAAGGAAATTTGCATATGAGAGAATGATAAGGAAATTTGCATATGAGAGAATAAGGATATTTGCATATGAGAGAATGATAAGGAAATTTGCATATGAGAGAATAAGGATATTTGCATATGAGAGAATGATAAGGAAATTTGCATTAAGAGAATAAGGATATTTGCATATGAGAGAATGATAAGGAAATTTGCATATGAGAGAATAAGGATATTTGCATATGAGAGAATGATAAGGAAATTTGCATATGAGAGAATGATAAGGAAATTTGCATATGCAAGAATGATAATGAAAACTGCATCAAACAACATCAGTGTAACATACCCCTTATTTTTTCAATATAGGAGTACTGGAAAACCTTAAGTGTACATTTAGAGTACTGAATGGAATTTAATGGAGTATTAGTAATCTTGTATTTCGTCTCATATATGCACCACAACATTGCTACTCTGGTGTAAACAGGTCAATAAACAATAAAACAATACTTTTTCAGATAAATACATCTGTAAATGATTCTAAGACCGTACACCATTGCAGTGGTGCGTATCTGCTACGTTTTCTAAATTATTTCCTACCGTATCATGCATATTTTTTATCGGTACATACACCTATACGGCCCTTATCATGAGCCCTGAACAAACAAAACAAAACCCTTCCTGTCAAGATACACATCTTGTGACAAGGTGAATCGCCCCAGCCCCAGCTGTAAGCGAGAAATCAGGTTCTTCAGACAATCAAACAAGGAAGATAGATTTTCAGCAACATGCATAAATATCAGTTCGATCATCAAATGAAAGGCTGAAGCTTAGACGATCAACTGAGTTCAAAATGATAAAAATACAGCGAATTATATTGGTGTTTCAGCTGTGGAATACATCAGTTATATCACAGCATGTCAGGTCAGGGAGGTTCCAACTTTTTACTGAACCCCACATTCACGGGGCAGACAGACTGACATCAATCGACACATCTTTTCTATTCATAAAAAAATACCTGCTATTAGCCTCCTTCCTGTCCTAATGCACATCATCCAAAATAAATGAATCCAGCCAGGCATGTTGACATTTTAAATTTGCTTTCAAGGTGTTCAACTATTCTGCCATCTACTTAAAGTAAAGTGCTTAAAAGTCACTAAAACATTTTCCTTGAGTTAGAATCATTCACAAACGGTGATGACTTAATCGACATGAAGATTACACAAAATGTCAACAAAATTGCATCTGACATGACAAATGAACAAAAAGTTTTACAAAAACATTTTGAGATATGAAACAAGGGAGTCTGTCCTCTAAAAGGCTTGTCACCAATCATCTTGACACCTGGTGTTATAGAATAATGCATGTGTCATGAGTAGTTGTATCACTAACAGTATCTTTGTCTGGAATCAGGAGCTGCTAGGCTGGAGTCATTGCGGTCAGGGTAAATTTCATTCACCTGTCTCAGTTGCTCACATCAAAATCATAATCAACACTAAAAATGTAATTTTTAGAGTAAAATTGATATTTTATACTTATCCTGACTCATGCTCTTTTGCTTGTCTTCTTCTTCTTGCGAACATAGTGGAACACTTGTATCTCCTTATTTGAAGCTCCCTTCAAAATAAAATCACTAATTGGTACTCACCACGAGTTGCTCCCCTTTGTCTCCCCTGGCGGGAAAAGGTGTCGCCACCCTCTGGCCATGTGCTCCACTCTCTCCTGATTTAGCGAGCCCAACACTTGAATTTACAGGGAAATCCAAAGTGTTATGTGGGGAGGATGGGAGGGCTAACCTCATGAGTCAGGATAAGTATAAAATATCAATTTTACTCTAAAAATTACATATTTTTTCCTTATCCTGACTCATGCTCTTTCTTGTAGCATCCTCACGGAACGGAGGTGGGTAACAGAATACTTTGGATTTATAATTAGTGATTTTGTATAGATATACTGTAATATCCCCTACGGGAACTTCATGAAGCCTTAGATTTAGGATGTTTCCTGTATAAAGAAAACCATAGGTTATATAAAGCCATTAAAGGGGAATTACATTATGAATATATTGAACAATACATATAAATTATATATATATATATATAGGTGACTCTGATAGAGGCACTGAAATTGACTATATCCAAGTATATGCTTAAGGTAGAATACTTAAGCTGAACATATATACATAGCCCTAAACTCCTTAGAGTTATAAGCTAGATGAGTATGTATAAAATACATATTAATCTTGTGAGGCTAATATTTTAACGCCTACGAGGGACTGTCAGTTGCTGAGCGAGGACCAGTGGTCCGAAATGGTGAATGCCAGAGACATCTTCTGTAGTGATGTCTCTTAGGTAGTGATTAGCAAATACCATGTTAGATTTCCAATAGCATCCTTCCATAATCGTGTTCAAGGAACAGTTACCGTGGTAGAGGCGAGGGTAGAGGCCAGTGCCCTGATCTCATGTGGATTTGATGCTGTTGGTGGGTCCAAGCCTGCTGCCTTGTAGGCACGGAGAATGACAGTCCTTATCCAAATAGATATTGTGGTCCGTGACACTTCTGTTTGATTAAGAGGCGATAATGGGATGAATAAGCGTTTGAGAAATCTTCTCCTTGTTTTGGATCGTCAGTAAATAAACTTTGAGCTCTTACCGACACAGTGATAGGTCTTGTGTATCTTGTGATCGAGAATAGAGGAGCGCCGGATGTGGAATAATCTGTCTGGTTGACCTGGCAGTTGATTCTTTGCAATGAAATCCCATCTTAATCCGAGGTGCTGTGTTATGATTGTCATCAAACTGTATCCTCTCTAAGTAATCCAGAGCGTGAATTTCAGACATTCTTGCTGCTGTGGCTAGCTTATAGCAGAAACAATGTTTTCTGTGAGAGAAATTCAAAGTTTGTCGATTCAAGGGTTCATAGACCTCACTTTCGTGAGGTGTTGTAACACTACATTCAGATCCCAAGCTGGGCGTGGAACTTCCGCTTTTGGTCCTCAATCGAAAGCTCGTGAAGTAAGGCCAGTAACTCTGGAGATCTTGTCAATTTGACACCCGTTCTCATGGTGATTACAGAGCTAAGCGGCAAGATGTGTTGATATCGTTGAACCTTTTAAATGTTTGTTTTGGCGTAGGTAACACAAATAGTCTGCCACTTGAGGTTGTGAAGCCTCTCTTGC
The DNA here is from genome assembly GCF_003918875.1 of Haliotis rubra. Lineage (NCBI taxonomy): Eukaryota > Metazoa > Mollusca > Gastropoda > Lepetellida > Haliotidae > Haliotis > Haliotis rubra. The sequence continues at coordinate 1,285,472 of NW_025767357.1, read as the reverse complement.
TGTAAACCCTTTCTTTGTTGCATAATTTTCGAAACTGTGCCACTTTGTCGCCGTACAAGTTACGAGTTGAGTAACGTAAGGCAAAGCGTGACTGCTTTTGCCGCCCTGGCAGAATATCCTCTCTTGTTTAAACACATTTGTATACAGTCCATACGTGTAGTTGGAACATTGCTGGGTTTCCGTGCACTTGTTTGGTGTGAGGATGAATTAACAGGTTTGCGCGCTTGGGTAGCTCCAGTGTTGGTTGACCGATTTCTTGAATTAGTATGGGAAACCACGTTCTGGCCGGCCAGTAGGGCGCGACCAAAGTGAGTTGTAGGCTCTGTGTTTGTCTGATTTTCTGTAATACTTGAGGTATTATTGCTGGCGGCGGAAACGCCGTGCGCATTGAGGCCTTCCATGATAGACTTAGATCCGTCCGCTGCCCAAGCTTGGGGTCTGGGACTGGTGACACGAATGTCGGTAGCTGATTGTTGAATCGCTGCGTGGCGAATAGGTCTATTAGCGGCGGCCCTAATTGCTTGATTATCTGTGCAAAAATTTCCGGTTGATCATCCACTCTGTCGGTGATGGTAGATGAGGCCGAGAGAGCGTCTGCTAGTATATTTCTGGCTCGGGGAATGTGCACTGCTCTGACATGTAGATTTAGATCTTGTATTAAATCGAACAGTTGAAAGCTTAGGTTCAAAAGGTTCATCGATCTCGTTGAGCCTTGCTTGTTATATGTAGAACGCCACTGTCGAATTGTCTGTATGGATCATTAGCGCATTTTGTAGAAATGTGTTCCAATGTAGAATGGCGCTGATTACAGCTTTCATTTCTAGACTGTTTATATGGAGTTTGCATTCTTGCTGATTCCATAACCCTGATATCGTGTGGTTGGTGAGATGAGCTCCCCAACCTTGGAGTGACGCGATCTACATACAGATGGGTTTTGTATTCCTGCTCTGCTAAACAAATCCCTTCGCGAGACATTCGATTTCTTGGTCCACCATAGTAGATGTGGTCTGAGATGTTTCGTAGACTGAATGGTTGTACATCGTTGAGATGTGCGTTGATGAGGACCTGTAGGGGACGTAACTGTAATCTGCCTGTGACAGTCATGTCTTGGGCTGATGTGAGAAGACCTAGTAGGCTCTGCCATTGTCGCAGAGAGTGGTAACGGAGAGAGTAGAGCTGGTGGAATAGTCTGTTGTATCTTGAGCCAACGGTCTTCTGGTACCATAATACGGTTGCGATTTGTGATGAATCGAATACCTAGGAACTGTAGGTCTTGGCGATGGTACTAGGTCCGACTTGCGTAAGTTTACTAACCAACCTAGTTGTGTTAGTAGCTTTATGATGTAATTTAACTGTAGTTTGAGACGCCAGTGGATCTTGATCTACTTGTATCCCGTCGTCGAGGTAAAACGCCTCGTAGCCCTTGACGATGTAGAAATTTGATAATCGGTTTCGTTATCCTCGTGAATAGCCAGGGGGCTGATGATATTCCGAATGGGAGTACTTTCCACTGGTAATGTAGCCCTTCTAGAGTAAATCGTAGGTATTTCCTGGAATCGGGATGAATGGGGATGTGCAAGTAGGCATCCTGTAGATCTATGCTGCCCATGTAGTCCATAGGACGAATCATCTGGCGTAACTGAGGTAAATGTATCATGCGAAACTTCCGGTGGTTTCGTAGATAGTTCTTGTTGAAAAAGCTCATGTTGTAGATGAGTCTGTATTTCTCCGTGGAGTTTTCTTGGGAACTAGGAAAACTGGGGAGTAGAAACCTGGTTCGACGCTTGCTTGATCTATTACTTCTATGGCCTGTTTGGATAGGAGTGATGAGACAGCCTCTTTATCTTTGGTAGTTGTTGGCGCTTTGTAAATCGAACTTGGGGGTTTGATTGTCAGCGAGGCTTGTCCTGTAGAGGGATACGAAATCCGTGTTGAATAATGTTGGAGACGTAAGGATCTTGCAGTATTCCCAGTTTTCCCAGTGTAGTTGGAGGCGCCCACCCACTTGAGCTGGTTGTACTGGAACGGCTGGGGTGGAAGACTCCAGTCGTTCGAACCTGTGTTTCAGCGTCTATAATTGCGGGAACCTCTGGGTGTCCTGCCTCTTCCTGATCCTCCTCTATAGTTGCCATATGGGCTTACCTAAAAGAATCTTTACCTCTAGAGCTGGCTATCTTCCTGTCTCTTGCTCTTTGTAGGCCCGTGAACTTAGATCTGCCTGAGTATCTTTGTGAAGTCTGATCTAATGACGCTGGCTAGTGTGTCCATCGATCTAATCATAAGGACTTCCTGGAATCCTTAGAGACTTCCTTGGCGACCTTGTCGATTTCTCCGTCAAAGATGGATGTTGTCGACCACGGGCTGTATAAAGTGGGCTGTAAAGTTCTCCCCAATTACAGGAGGCGAGGAGGCCTTGACGACGAAAGCTAAGGTCAGTGCTGCTGAAACAGATGTAAGATGATCCGTTAAAAACTGCTGATCTTTCTTTTGCATAAGTAAGGCAGAATAAATCATTCTATCATCTTCCGTCGTGGAATCCTCGAATCTAGTAATAAGAGTCTCATTGATCGCCCTAGATCTATTTAACCCAAAGAACATAACGTCTCGTCATGGTTTCTATATGAGCCAACTTGCGATCATCCATCTTGTAAATCTTGTTCTTTACATCGCTGATGATCTTATAGTTCTCATCGATGTCCTGGGCCTTGTAGAAGGAGTCCATGTTATGCGTGGAGAACTTCTTGGCTTGAAAGTTGGGTAGATGTGGTATCTGAACTTTTCGTAGCTTTCTGGAAAGCTGCATCTAGATTCTGTGGCACTGCCTTAATCGGGTCGATGGGGTAGAGTGATTGCATCTGGATCATCTTCCTTCATCAAATACGCCTGAGCTGTATTGCCACTTTTAGATGGTGATGTGAGATCTAGGTTATTGACCATCCAATACCGTATCTCTGCATCAGAAAATATGATTCCTCCATCATCCTCAAAACCATCATCATTAATAAATTGTAGATGCTCGCCGGACCTGCGTAGCTAGCTGTCTGTATATCTGATGAGGTTTGTGGCGATCTAGTTGACTTGTGCGCTCTATGTGGAGATCTGATGGGTGATCGACCTGGTGATGAACGGAGTGGAGATGCGTCTATGGGATGATCTTCGGAGACTTGTGAGGTGAATGTTGATAGCTTCGCTGGCTCTTCGGCAGTCCCTCGATGTTCTTCTAGACGATGAAGATCTGGAATCATATGTCGCCAGCGAATGCCTTCGAAGCTTCATTTGCGTCCGGTCCGGGGATCGATGATATGACCTTAGCGAAGGCTTCCGTGATGTCTGATGGTCTGAGTCCATATCTAGAGATGAAATCGAAGATGGTGATGATCTCTCCCGCCCGCTGAAAGGCAGCGAAGGCTGTACATCTAGGTCCTTCGTCAAGGTGGTGCGGGACTTCCTTCGCGAAGGTGACATCGTCTTGGCTGCCACGTTGACGGGGGTGCCTCTGGGGTGCTGTTCACGTTGGAGCCTTCGCTTGCTTCGGACCCTGCTTGCGCAGTTTGTAGTGGTCCTCCATGATGTTCATAATCTGCCGCATCATGTCTTCTGGGATGATCTGTGGCGAAGTCGTCGGCGTCTTTTCTGCGATGGGGTTCACATCAATGGCGTCTGGCGCCGGTGTAGAGGCATCAGGCTGCATGGAGATCTCTGCAGAAGTCACAGTCGCTGACACCGGTCGCTTCTTCTGCCGTAAAGTCGGGATGATTATCGGCTGATCATCGTAGAGGCCCAACTCTGCTGCTGGAACGATCTCGGCTGAGAAAGTTCTTGCTGTCTTCGTAGATTTCCCTTTGGAAGTCTGCGCTGCCCTGGGTGTCCTCAATCTGCGTTGAGACGACGATGAGGCCCTCTTAGACTTAGTCTGCAATGACGGGATGTCTGGGGAGGCCGGTCGTTTCTTCGAGGTAACGGACTGCGTCCCACGTTCCTCTGCCGCAGGGGTCTCTAGCAGAACACCAGACGGGAGAGGGTCGATCGCTAGCAGCTGACTGGAAGGAATATCTGGACTCTCTGCCATGTTTTGCCCTTTGTTTCATGATCTATCTGCAGCACGTCTTAAGACGCAAAGATGATATTTATTAAATGCAAAATGAGATAAATTAATGCAGTAACTGCAACGTGAATTAAACGCACACGCATGAGAACAACTAGGGCATATTACATGTGGATCGGAGGCAGAAAAACGTAATCTACAAATCGTACAGATTTTTCATGAACGTAAAGCTAGCTGAACAATCACGAATACTACGTGAATAAACAGTAGAAATAACGATAATTAATCAATACAAATAATAAAGGATACTAGCTATACCTCTATAGTAACCTATGAGAGGTAAAACTAAGAGATTATCAAAGGATATGTGTGTAAGGAGACACAAGGCGCTCTCACATCCTGCTCACTGGGCGAAGAAGGAGAGAGTGAAGCACATGGCCAGAGGGTGGCGACACCTTTTCCCGCCAGGGGAGACAAAGGGGAGCAACTCGTGGTGAGTACCAATTAGTGATTTTATTTTGAAGGGAGCTTCAAATAAGGAGATACAAGTGTTCCACTATGTTCGCAAGAAGAAGAAGACAAGCAAAAGAGCATGAGTCAGGATAAGGAAAAATATCATAGTCTCGGAATAAATGTTCATAAAGACAAAAATCTGGATAAAAAAAAGCATATTAGGTGAGATAAACAAAAGCATTAATGATAGTTTGGGTATCACATAAATACCTAATTTGATGCTAAATGTTTTCCTATAGCAAATTATCAATCATAAAGACATACTGGATTAAATATGCAGTTCAGTTTTAATGTGATATTCCATTTAAGCATTTGTTCTCTCAAACACACACCTGTGTGAGATACTGTTTCTCAGATGATGAGTTAATCTATCTCGCAGTCCCTGAATCACATTCTTTTCCCTTCTACCTAGCCCTTCCTGCTGAAGACCGCCTCCGTGGAGTAGTGGTTAGAGCGTCCGCCCGGAGAGCGGAAGGTCGGAAGGCCATACCAAAAGACGCTAAAATATGGAGTTCGATCCCCGACAGACAGGTATAGACTATTTGGGACCTGATCTTGAAAAACCCATGGTCTGACCAGCAGAGGTTGGTGGGGATCTATTACTACCTGTAATTCCTACAAACCCAATGGGGAGGGGTAGGGTTGTGACAGGAGATGAATGGAGATATATCAACAAATAGATCTGACGTCTCCCACGCAGTCAATGGTAAAAAAAACCCCATCTTCTGAAATATGTGATAAATATGAGTGAGTGAAAGAGTATGATATTACACCGGTTTTAGCAATATTCCAGCAATATCACTTGGGGGGTGGGAAAGAGAAAGAGAGAGAGAAGAGAGAAAGAGAGAGAGAGAGAAAGAGAGAGAGAGAGAGGAAGAGAGGACTGACTGAGTTTAGTTTTATGCCGCTTTTAGCAATATTCCAGCAATATCACTGCGGGGGACACCAGAAATGGAAGAGGGAGAGAGGAAGAGAGAGAGAGGAAGAGAGAGAGGGAGAGAGAGGAAGAGAGAGAGGAAGAGAGAGAGAGGGAGAGAGAGAGGAAAGAGAGAGAAAGGGAGAGACAGAGCAAGCAAGGATGTGTCTGCAGCAGAGTGAGTGAGTGAGTATGGTTTTACGCCGCTTGTAGCAATATTACAGCAACATCAGAGCAGGGGACACCAGAAATGGGCTTCACACATTGTAACCATATGGGGAATCGAACCCGGGTCTTCGGCATGATGGGATAACGCTTTAACCACTAGGCTAATGAATAGAAAGGATGAATTGATGGACAAATAGAACATGAAAAAGATGTGAAATTAAATGTGAAATAATGAGGGAGTAAGTGAGTGAGTGAGTTTCAGTATTATGCCGCTTTTAGCAATATTCCAGCAATATCACGGCGGGGGACGTGAAATAATGAAAAGCTCCTGGAATATTTGTGAATAAAATGCTAAATTAGAATTTGACATTTGACTTTTATCACCAGAGTGTGGTTGTAGCTTTATTCTCTTGATTATGATCCACTGACAAACCTTATGCTTAATCCAGTCTCCACTTCCCTTCATGGCCAGCCAATGTCACACATTGATTAATCCAGGCAGTTTGCAGAATAACCAGAAAAATGTCAACATTCATATAAATGTCAAATAACCAACCAAATCAATATGGTCCTTATAAATATTGATCAGTCTATATATTTGTATCCCTGAAAATCCATTCAGATTTGAGATTCAGTGGGAGAAGTGTTTGAGAGTGAATATGGTTCAGTGCTGCTTTTTGGCTGTGTTTCAGTTGTACCATACATGTCTGCTTAATGCAGGAAAACGCTGAATGATGCACGTCTCAAATGTTACCACTTTGGTGAAAACAACTAGCCTTGCTCCAAGGTTGTGCTGAGCCAATGGATGTATCGTACGTCTATCCTTCAAGAGACAAGTCTTGACAAGTTTACCACTAGCCTTGCTGCACGGCTGTACTGAATGTTGAGCCCATGGATGTATAGTACCGTAATTCTATCCTTCGAAGAGGCAAGTCTAGATAAGCGGACAGTATTCTAAGGACCTCAGTCTGTTATTCATTATATTTTAGAAATTATCATTTAAACTATGAATTTTTACCTTAGAGACTTGTGCAAGTCTAGTGAAACCTATGAGAAGGGTGATGAAAGACCTTGAAACATAAACAAGATGGGATTCAAACCTATGATCGAAGGTGCCCAAGGGCTGTAACTCTGCATGGTGAACTGTGGCATCTTAGATGACTATGACATCAAAGACCCGTTTTGGATTTAAAAAACAAATATAAGAAAAATAGGAAAAAGATTCATGAACGACATCGCAACACACATTCCAAATTAATTTACAACATTTAGCATAAAACCTGTGAGTTATTGTATCATGCAGTTGGTGTAAGTTTAAAACAACCTAAATGGCTTCATGTTAGTCCCGGTATTTAGCCATGAAGTAGGCAGTAAACTCTCTCTGCTGCGGTGGGGTAGCCTAGTGGTTAAAGCGTTCGCTCGTCACGCTGCTGGCCTTGGTTCGATTCCCCACATGGGTACAATGTGTGAAGCCCATTTCTGGTGTCCCCCGCCGTTATATTGCTGGAATATTGCTAAAAGCGGCGTAAAGCCATACTCACTCACTCACTCTGCTGAAGACACATCCTTCTCTTGTCACACGCATGCATGTACAATATTTGACAACTTGCTCATATTAGGTCCTGTATTAGGCCCTGAAGTAAACTCTATATATACTAGTAACAACTGACAACTTCCAGAGCATAGCAGGTCCTGATTTCTGGAGAAAAATAAATAAATAAATTTTTCTCATTTAAAACTGAGTTTCACAATTTAAAATAGCTGAAATTTTTACTCAACTGCACTTTTAAAATAAAAGCGCCCAAGCAACTTATGGAATCTATCCACCAAACTCAAATTGTCTACTATGTTTGAGTTTAATATCGATTTCAGTTCATTCTGGGAAATGCACTTTCTTGCGATTTCTCAAATTTGAGTAAAAAGTCCAACTGAAGTCAAAACTCAGAGTTAAGTTTGCTTTGAGAAATCGGGGCCAGGTGTGGGGTTCAATCCTGACTACATTATGCCAAAGGATGTTAACTAGTCTGTCTCACAGTCCCTGAACCACATTATTTTCCCTACTGCCAAGCCCTCTCTGCAGTGCTAAAGCCATAAATGAAGCAAGTCTAGATTTCCTCAGGTTCTGAATCTCTGGTGTCCTTAGGGCTCCTTTTCAATTTAAATGGGCTTGTTTGTTACTATCAAAATTTTATATATTCAGAGACTAAGCGCTAGTCTAGATGTTAACATATGGTCCTTGTTGCTACCCTGCCTTGTTCATAACATTAAAGTGATAAATAGAGGATATTTGGTTAATGTTGTCAAATAACATGTATATTTCATCGAGTGGTCTGATAAAGTTGATATGTTATTATATTTTGATCACTGTTTATAAATGATCGAGACATCTGACGAGGTAACTCTTTAATCAGAAAGTAGTTCCAGCAAAAGTTATATTCTACTCAGTGAAAATACCATTTTTATTTTCACCAATATTTACAGTATTTCACTCTTAAGAATATCATAAATTACAATTTTCGGCACTGAGAATGGTCAGTTTATGATATCTGAGTGGGATATCCATGTAAACTTGTGGCATGTATCTCACAGGGAACACACAAAAAAACAGTCACATGCACAGACACACACACACCCAAAACACACATGCACACTTGCTCATATGCACATGCATGCACACATGGCACTGTACCAGAACAATGATCTTGGCTGCACCTCACCTCCCCTTGCAGTAAGGTAACTAGTGCACTAAGCAGATTACATAAAGTCTACATATTTCATCCATTAAAGGACATAACTACTGGTGGACAAGACACTGACCAATAGATCTTAATTAGATGTTTAATTAGCTAACGACCCATGTACTTGTGTCTAGTCTACACATTGGGCCTACAGGACTTACAGGGAACATCTCAACATTTTCAAAGTCAATTTACTTCTAGGTTCAATCAATGAAACCAGAGGCCATATAATAAATTATTATATGGTCTCTGGTGAAACAAAATGAGGAACAAACAACATCTTGGAGAATACATACTGCTTTTACGTTTGGAACGAGTGAGTTGGATTTACTGACTGACTGAGTTTAGTTTTACGCCGCTTTTAGCAATATTCCAGCAACATCACGGCGGGGGACACCAGAAATGGGCTTCACACAATGTACCCATGTGGGGATTCGAACCCGGGCCTTCGGCGTGACGAGCCAACGCTTTAACCACTAGGCTACCCCACCTCCCTGAGTTGGATGTAACATGGTTTAGGTGAATTATGTAAGTAATATCATGGTGTATTTATATGTGGGAACAAATCAAAAGTGATCATGGTCGTAGATTTTTTCAGCTTTAACAAACCAAACCACAGGCCAATGTACTGTCAGCTAATGTATATGATCAGGTTTATTTAAATTAGCATACTATAGTAGAATTTTTAAGTGACACAACTCTACAGATACGTACCCCAGGTACCTTTCTGTATACAGATATGTACCCTAAACAAAGTCAAAATACAGAAACGTAACCGGTACCCTAAAAGGCGGACGAGTCCATATTCTGCAATCCAAAAGCGAAACTGTATGTAGTTGTTCCCGTTCAACTGATTGCGAGTTGTATTCATGTGCATCGCGAAATATCCGTCACTGTGTATTCTCATTACTTACATAACGCAATCAAATGTATCTAATACAACAGTATGACAGTTCTGGTCAAGAATACGACACAATGGGAATGGAATCGTCCTAGGGTATGCTTCTGTATTTTCATTATGGCCAAGGTACGTTTCTGTATACAGAAACGTACCTGGGGTACATATCTGTAGTACCCGTGCCGACAACGACCCCTTCAGCTGTATTTATATGTGGGAACAAATCAAAAGTGATCATGGTCGTAGATTTTTTCAGCTTTAACAAACCAAGCCACAGGCCAATGTACTGTCAGCTAATGTATATGATCAGGTTTACTTAAATTATCATACTATAGTAGAATTCTTAAGTGACACAACCCGGCTCAAACAGTAAACAGCGCTTTTCACATGCTCCCAAATAAAGGACTCCCCCAAAACAAAAGGATATATCCAACAAAACACAAACCAAAACAACAATAGCAATGATTCTAAACAGGCCAAACATCATTTCATTTATTTTTCTGGCTTTCATTCATAGTGCAACTGTTCTTAAGGCAAAATATATCAGTTTTCCTAGCCCTCTGTTTGAGATGCCCCTGACACAGTGATCAGGTCATGCCACATCATCTCAGCTTTATCTGATTCTTGATAATATGTCTTTAACAAAAAATACTAAAACCTAACACAAAGTGATATTAATAAAACACTGCCACACAAAATTGCCATGGAGACATCCTCAAATAACAAAGACACTGCGTCCAAATAAACTAAACAGTGTTTGAGATGCCCCCTGCCAGGCCACACTGGCGGTGAGACACAGTGAGCTATGGGTTATTACCCACCATTAACAAGCCGCTACTGTAGATGGTCTTCATCTTGTCAGTGGTTATTTTCCTGCTGAGTGAACTAATCACACACTACAAATAAGATAACAACAGCCAGCCCTATGAACATGGATATTCTGCATCTTTCACACACTGACAGAGCCCGTAGAGGCTGCAGGAGCCTTTCATCAAAGAGATCTACAGTAACAAGTTTCTGTGCGATAATTGCTGTAGTCGGCCATTTAATTCTGTTGTTAAGTTATGTAAGCTGTTTGGTGTTTCTACTCACAGTTATTTAGAGTGCAGATTGTTGGTAAACATCACACATACTGGAATAGTTATGTAACATAGAAATATATTACAAATTAATTATGAAGACTAATAATGTATATTTTTTCATGGCAGAAAAAGCTCACTTTATGTAAAAATATATATTAAAAAATAGAAAAATATTTCAGAAAGGAATATTGGCAATATAATGGATTTATCCAAGAAATGATCCTTCTGCACATTTGTTTAGTCTCTTAAAATGAAGAAATTCTAAGGGCTCCTTTTCATTATATATATAGATATATATATTGGGGAACACTAGTTCCAAACTGACAACTACCATTCCAGGGTACTTTATGGAAAATATCTGACAAGTTCCGGAGTCAAAATTAGCAAATGGAATGAAGAAAATCCAGAAACATCTACTATCTAATAGATAGCTGCAACTGTATCATTCCTCCAGACTCAAGAAAGAATGTTCCATTCAAATGCTTATCCCATTATGTTAAGTGAGTGAGTGGGTATGGTTTTATGCTGCTCTTAGCAATATTCCAGCAGTATCACGATGGGTGACACCAGAAATGGGCTTCACACATTGTACCCATGTGGGGAATCAAACCCAGGCCTCGGCATGACCAGCGAACGCTTTAACTACTAGGCTACCCCACCGCCAACATTTAACTAAGACAGGGACAAAGGCTGACAGAATCAAACAATCAATAAAGTGACATCTGAGTTTTATGTGATTTCTGAAACCTATAAACACAGGTTTGGTGCTGACAAACATAGAAACATTAGACCGCCAACGTGGTGTAGTGGTTAGCAGCGTCCGCCCGGAGAGCGGAAGGTCGCGGGTTCGATCCCCGACCGCATCATACCAAAAAGACGTTAAAATATGGTACTTGTTGGTCCCTGCCTGGCGCTTGGCATTAATGGCTACAACAAGGACTGGTCGGCTCAGAGTCAGTATAATGTGTCTGAGTGGGGTATTCATGCTTCACTGCGGCATGGTATCTCAGTGGGCTAGCACTGTAAAACCAGCTTAAGTCTGGGCTAGTACAAGCAGCTGCACATACACACACACACGCATGCATGTCATCATATGAGCGAAATATTCTCAAGCAAGACGTAAAACCCAATTTCACCTCACCTCACCTAGAAACATTATCAGGCTGTGGGATTCAAACCCATACCCATTGGTTTCTGTCTACCTCATAACCCTGCACAGCAGCATGGCCAACTGGGCCACCCATAGTCTCTTTATATTGTAGGCAATAAATAAAATCAATAGCATTGTTGTCTGTCATTAATGAAATGCCTTCTATACTGAGCCACGCTAATAGCATCTCCTGTGTAAACAGCTGACAGATGAAATATACAACAAGCAGCTGGTGTATAGCCTGAAGGGCAGAATGAATGTGGAACTTATCTGTGCAATGTTGTCTTTATAATGGTCCTGTAATGTAGCGAAGAGATTACAGTTTCTGTCAAATGTCAGTTTGGAATCAGGAATAAAAACAAGAATTCTGAATATGTATATCACAAAAATACATGTATGTCTGTCTGCATGCATGCATGGATGGATGGATTGATTGATGGACGTACATACGTACGTACATGTTTATGTACACACGGACGCACCTGCCTGTCTGTCTGTGTGTGTGTGTCTGTCTCTGTGTGTGTTCTCTGTGTGTGTTCTCTGTGTGTGTTCTCTGTGTGCTCTCTCTCTCTCTCTCTCTCTCTCTCTCTCTCTCTCTCTCTCTCTCTCTGTGTGTGTGTGTGTGTGTGTGTGTGTGTGTGTTCATAAGCTGATTGATAACATAGTAAATATTGATGCACCATACATATGACAATAATTTTTTCACGGCAAAGTGTTGTGTACAAGATAATTTCATCAGGGAGAATGTTTGATATAGAATTTGCTTTTCAAGAAAAAGGTTTCAAGGTGCTAGCACAATTTTGACAGTTTACTAAGTTTAGTGTCATCAGTGTCAACTGTCTCCTGTACTACAAGTTGGTTGGCATATTTCATCTTTACTTTGTTTATGTTCCAGATTTAGCATAATCTCTGGTCGGTAGGCATGTTGGAGTACCTGCCTCTTTCCGTCACCATTCCTGTTTCTGGTCTTTGTCTACATCATTTTCTAAAAATCCATACCACTGATTTTTAAATAAATATGCAGATCTTAGAAATTAAATGCATAAAACATATCAGTATTATATATTTACTTAAAATGAGTAATGTTATCACATCTCTTAATCAAAATAAAACTGTCAAATATTCTATAAAAATACTTCATTGATCTGTCAAATTAAAAGGACTGAACACGCTCTCCTGCCCTCAAAACCCTACATTGGCTTCCAACCGGAAGTTAAGTTGTTTTAAAATCGACAAACACAAAATCCTGCTCCTTCATATTTCAAGTGTCTAAACGGTCTAGCTCCAAAATAACCTCTCGGATCTCCTTACACCATATCATAGAAACTAGATCAACACTCCGCTGCAAGGGACCAGTCTCTCCTTGAAATACCACAAACTAGAACTAAGTCATATGGGGACAGGTCTTTCTGTAGAGCAGGACCCTTCCTCTGGAACAATTTACCATCCATCCTTCGTTCCGAAACAGAACTGTCAAATTTTAAAAGTGGACTCAAGACGCACCTATTCACCTCTGCACATGGATAAAGTGGACTCAGATAGTGCTTTTGAGCAATTAGATTGATAAAAAGCGCTTTACAAATATTTGTATGTATGTATGTATGTATGTTCATTAACCAGTAACCATAAAATGAAGAATTCCTGCAAAACCTGTAATCAACAGATCTTTAAAAGATAGAATAATTATCTGCTCAGATGAACGGCCAAGAACCTGTTAATGAGAAACATCAAAGCAAGGATCCATTAGTAATAAGACGAGGACAGCCACTGCCTCATATGATAAACATTTCCCATGATTCGCAATTAAGCATCCAAGCATCTGCAACTTATTAAAGCAAATTTAAACCCAAGGCCACACCTTAAATTGGATGACTTTCAAGTCTGCATTCACAAAGCAAGGCACATGAAGACATTAAACCTTTCAGACAAATTACAGGCTGATTCTGTCCAAAAATTATCTTAATTAAGGTTGCTCAAATAAAAAAAACAGATTACATCCATTTCAGACCATGTAATTCAAGCATATTTATTTCCATTTTTTGTTAAAGATGTACCGAACATGAGTCAATAAATCCTATGTACATTCATTAAGTTTCTGATGAATAAACCCCAGCAGCTGATTACAGCCAGATTTCAATTCTGTGATTTGTTTTTAAAAATGTATAAAAATAATCAACATACAGAAGGACTCTAATTATCTTTTGTCATTGAGATAGTAGCAGAATAGAAGGTTTACAAATTGTTCCAATCTGGAACATATTCAATTAGTATAAAAAAATATCATGAACTAAAATATCCCTTAATTACATAGCTATTCCTCAGCTGGGGCAGATGAAAGATTAAAAGTCACTACAACCAAGGTGCACTCTACCTCTTTCACGAAATTTAGATTTTAGAAAAGAATATTACAAATTATATTCAAATAAATTGGCTGCCTGAACTACAGTTGTCAAAAGAGTGTTCAAAATTAAACAAATAATTATCGTAAATGTGCAGCTGCGATACCTTGCCCCTTGGAGATGTTGATAGGTGAATGTACTAGGTGTACCTGCACCCCCCATGGAGAGGTGGCTTGGTTCAGTGAACACTGCTGTCTCCCGGCTGGAAGTACCCTCGGAATAACCTCTCGTATGTACAGGGATCACCATAATCCTTGAGTTGACGAGTGCTGATTTAGTCATAATGATTGCAGGTCATGGTATCGGCAGATAGATCTTGATAAAAGTATCATTAATAGTAATGATCTGTTTGCATGAGTGCTCATTGACGAGTGTAAGCTTATAAGGGTGTTGGGGGAGTATTTCTTTACGGAAACATTGTTTCCTAACATGAAACAATAATATAAAGCAATAATATTCTCATTATTAGATTTACATTTCTTCAATGCAACGACATGAAGCGAGAGGCATTTGATCTCTATCTACTGAACAAGCAGTTCAAGGCAGTTTGTCAGGACGTGTTCTACAGCTAATATAGAAACAAGGAAATAAACATCTTCACATGTGGGCCCTCGGGGACAATAAAATGATGATAGTGCATTTGGTAGGGAGGAAAGAAGTGATAAAAATCTTATAAGTAATTCATTATGGCTTAATACTCTACATGGATTATGTATGTTTGAAGGTGATTATCCACATTTCCAGCCAGTAGCGAGATGCTACTTGGTGACAACTGGAATAGGCATTTCACCGACTTAAAGTCTGCCAAATGAGGAATCTGGGATTATCTGTCCCTGAGAACATATGAGGTGACATCAAGTTTGCGGATGGTCCTGTAGGAGTTATCAGACAACATTTGGCAGGATTGTGATAGGATGGTGTACATGTAATATAAATAATTGAAACTGGAAGATATACAAAACCTGCAACCCCATTAGAACAACGTCTCTGTGAAATGTGCAGTGTCTTAGACAATGAGCAACACCATGTAATATCATGTACCAAGTATAGCGAAGAAAGGGAATCACTTCTACAAACAATGCTTTACTATGACCAAGAATTTGCTACACTTCTAAAAAAGAACAATTCTTCATAATTTTCACAAACAGAAGTCCCGAAACAATTTCCAAAATATGTCACCATCTTTACAACTTTAAATGAATTCTGTATATTACCATAGTCTCCTCATATATTATTTCCATGTCATTATACCACATGATTTCTAAAAACTGTTATAATGTACATCATTTATGTGTGAAATGTATCTGTATTTCTTGTACCTGTTGTTTATATTTGTAGTTTATAGAATATTGCCACTGTTTCTTCGTGAAATGCTATGCAATAAATATCTTATCTATCTTATCTTATCTTATAAATATGGTCAGAAAATATAGAAATACTCTAAACTGTAATCATAATGTTATTTTGAATATCACTGCATGGTTATTGGGTTTCATTTGGTATTTAATGATTAATCTAAGGTTTGTTCACCACACTTATTACGGCATGACACCAGGTGTTGAAACCAGATTACAGCTAGCGCCAAGGAGGACTGACTAACTGAGTGAGTTTGGTTTTACGCCGCTTTTAGCAATATTCCAGCAACATCACGGTGAGGGACACCAGAAATGGGTTTCATACATTGTACCCATGTGGGGATTCGAACCCGGGACTTTGGCGTGACGACCCAACGCTTTAACCATTAGGCTACTCCACCGCCCCCGCGCCAAGGAGGAAATAGATTGGGAGAGAACTGTAACATATGAACAGTTATTTAGTAACTGTTTTCGCAATAGACATTTTTTCAAATTCTTGATACATTTTGTTGACCTGTAATTGATTTAAGTTTTTAATTCTTTAACATAAGCCAATGGAGATCCAATATGGCCACTATTTTGCCAAGATGGTTGCCAGTTCTCATTCAGATTTTAATGTCCTGCAAATACCCTTAATTATGATAGTCTAGGCAGATTGGGATCATTGTAGTCTCATGAAGATTTGTGCCAGAGAAGAGCTGGAACAGACTCTCAACACTATCACACAGCAGTCTTAGATATCATACCTTGGTCAGTAAAAGCTTCTATCATTGGATGATTGTATCGGTCTGATAGTGGGGGCTGTGTGTGTCTGTCAGCTTGGAGGCTTCACTGTAAGAACAGACAGGCTTTTTGTTTGGGACACATCAAATGCAACCAATATAGGGAAGTCACAATCATGCCATTGTTGATAGTGGGTAGAAAATCAAAAATAACATTTCCACTCTGTATCATAATGAGAGTCTCCTTTATAGCATGATGAAGATAGTTATACAGCAGCTGGTAGATACGAGCTGGTAAACTGAAGATTACTATATGACTTGGCAGCAATGGTCTTCTGGTGTCAGTGTTGTCCAAGATCTGATTTGTAAAGGGCTGTTGTCGTGTTTTGATATCAGTGAGAGTGAGTGAGAGAGAGTGAGTGAGTGAGTGAGTGAGTGAGTGAGTGAGTGAGTGAGTGAGTGAGTGAGTGAGTGAGTGAGTGAGTGAGTGAGTGAGTGAGTCTAGTTTTATGCTGCACTCAGCAATATTCCAGCTATATGGTGGAGGTCTGTAAATAATCAAGTCTGGATCAGACAAACCAGTGATCAACAGCATGAGCATCAATCTATGCCATTGTGACATGTCAATGGAAATGATGATTTGTGTGTTTGTTTGTTGTTTAACCCCACACTCTGTTATATTCCAGCTATATGGTCTGTAAAAAATCAAATCTGGACCACACAATCGAGTGATCAACAGCATGAGCATCGATCCACGCAGTTGGGATATGATGACATGTGTAAACCAAGTCAGCGAGCCTGAGCACCCGATCCTGACTACCCTTAGTCGCTTCTTCTGAGAAGCATGGGTTGCTGAAAACCAAATCTGACCCAGATCTTTACAAGTCATGGAAATGATGACACCTTCTTGTTTCAGTAATGCTGTTCTTGAAGACATCAACCTTTCCACAGAAAACAACGTTCTTTATTGCTTGTAATGACCTCAAAGGACAACTTTCTTTCCTTCATCACAGGATTTTATTAATGAAACTGTTGTGTCTTCATGTTCTTTCAATCTCTAATGCCTACCACAGACCATAAGCTGTTATTGGTAGCTGAAACTAACATATAGTCTCCAAAATGTAATTATGTATATTGTTGAATATAAATAATTTGATGGAGAGCCCTTGAGTATTAGGGAAGCTCAAGCCTCTTAATTTCAGCATTAGTTCTAAAGGGTAAATTGTACTGGACAGTTACCATGGCTACAAGATTGACAGATAATAACGCTTTATATTCTGGACGGTAGTTCTGCAGCTTTGGAAAGACCCCAGATGTATTAAGGGAAAGAGTATAGGCTGCTAGAGCTGAGAAGGGAATAAGTATAGAATGATTGTTTGATTAAATATATGCTCTGGGGCCTGTAACAAGAGACGACTGATAGCCATGATAATCTTACCAATACTTGGTGCCAATGTGAGCAATTGTCAGGAATGTCAGGTAGGAATTGGTCTATCAACATCATATACTTCTTGTACATGGTGACTTAATCGGTTGGGTGGTGAGAGAGTTTGTTTTGAAGTGACTTTTAGCAATGATCCAGCAATTTTAGAAGAGGATGCTCGAAATGGGCTTCACATGTTGAACCCATGTATAGAATCAAACCCGGATCTTTGGCATGATAAGCAAACACTTTACCCACTAAGCTACCCCACCACCACTGAGGCAGTAAGACTCCGTGACTTCCTTACTTGATGTCATAGTGTATAATGTCTTAATTTGTGTCTGTATTCAGATATAGTATGTGTATATGTGCAATATTGATGTCATAGTGTATAATGTCTTAATTTTTGTCTGTATTCAGCTATAGTATGTGTATATGTGCAATATTGATGTCATAGTGTATAATGTCTTAATTTGTGTCTGTATCCAGCTATAGTATGTGTATATGTGCAATATTGATGTCATAGTGTATAATGTCTTAATTTGTGTCTGTATTCAGCTATATATGTGTATGTGCAATATTGATGTCATGTATAATGTCTTGCTATAGTAATATTGATGTCATAGTGTATAATGTCTTAATTTGTGTCTGTATTCAGCTATAGTATGTGTATATGTGCAATATTGATGTCATAGTGTATAATGTCTTAATTTGTGTCTGTATTCAGCTATAGTATGTGTATATGTGCAATATTGATGTCATAGTGTATAATGTCTTAATTTGTGTCAGTATTCAGCTATAGTATGTGTATGTGTGCAATATTTATGTCATTAATGCTTAATATTGTGTCAGTATTCAGCTATAGTATGTGTATATGTGCAATGTTGATGTCATAGTGTATAATGTCTTAATTTGTGTCTGTATTCAGCTATAGTATGTGTATATATGCAATATTGATGTCATAGTGTATAATGTCTTAATTTGTGTCTGTTATGTCATAGTGTATAATGTCTTAATTTGTGTCAGTATTCAGCTATAGTATGTGTATATGTGCAATGTTGATGTCATAGTGTATAATGTCTTAATTTGTGTCTGTATTCAGCTATAGTATGTGTATATGTGCAATATTGATGTCATAGTGTATAATGTCTTAATTTGTGTCAGTATTCAGCTATAGTATGTGTATATGTGCAATATTGATGTCATAGTGTATAATGTCTTAATTTGTGTCTGTATTCAGATATAGTATGTGTATATGTGCAATATTGATGTCATAGTGTATAATGTCTTAATTTTTGTCTGTATTCAGCTATAGTATGTGTATATGTGCAATATTGATGTCATAGTGTATAATGTCTTAATTTGTGTCTGTATTCAGATATAGTATGTGTATATGTGCAATATTGATGTCATAGTGTATAATGTCTTAATTTTTGTCTGTATTCAGCTATAGTATGTGTATATGTGCAATAACATTTACCTTTATTCATATCAATCTACCTTTTATAGTTCTTCCTCCATGGGGGCTGTGGGATAGCCTAGTGGTTAAAGCGTTCGCTCCTCACATGGAAGACCAGGGTTCGACTCCACAATGGGTACAATGTGTGAAGCCTATTTCTGGTGTCCCCCACCATGATACTGCTGGAATATTGGTGAAAGCTGCTTAAAACCATACTCACTCATTCAATCACTCTTCTTCCATGTATTGTAACATCATATAATAAATATGTGATAAATGTTTATCGTTCGTGGACCCGTTCTATAATGTGAGTATAGTGTTACAGTGGTCATGACACCCATGCTTTAACACAGGCTTACCATAGTATAATGATCACTCTGTGAAATGGGGCCTAGATTACTGGTCAGTCTTAATCCCGTAGCAACATATGGTCTTTTATAGGAACATCAATTATCTATGTTTAAATTAAACAATTTCTCAACAACATATGTTAAAACATCACAAAGTAGACAAAGCATCTGACATAAAACTAATTTGTAGGAAACAGATGCATGTGAATTAAACATATTTTTATTTGCTTCTCTGAAATACCATACTCAAGGGAGTGACAATCACATGCAATTGACATACCTATCATTGACAGATGTTTTAATGAATTACTGTATTTGATAAACCAAATGCAATAAATCTTAATTTCAGTAGATAATATGGTGGGAATTCAGCGTAATTTGCACATATGACACAGATGTTAAAATATTGATGCTAGGTAGCTTTCGCTGTTATTTTGAAAACAATAGTACTTTATTCTCAAATTTGATAACTTTTATGTTAATACAAGTAGTAACCTAAAAAATGTGTTCATTTTCTGATACAAATTCATTTATCTCTCACACAAACCAAAAAATATATTTAAAAAACATAACAAAATGTATAATTGTTTACCTAATTTAGGATTTCATCAGTATTTTTTTCAGAAAATGAGGGGTGGTGGGGTAGCCTACTGGTTAAAGAAATCGTTCATCATGCTGAAGACCTGGATTTTATTCCCATCATGGGTACGATGTGTGAAGCCATTTCTGATACCCCCCACCGTGATATTGCTGAAATATTTACCCATTTTATATCAATTTAACAAGAAAACAAATTACAACATTAAAAAGATCGCAGAGACTTTGTATCTACAAATTCATCCTCCCCAAATAAACAAACAAAATAGGCTGGTTTTTTTTCACAAAGTATGAGAAAGACAAACAAACAAACAGGTTTTGTAGCATCAGCCATTAAGTGCATTTGGTTAATGCTGACAGCTGTAATTACACCCTTGTCACTGGCAATGGTCAGTCTGTTAACGCCTTGCTAGGGTCAGCCAAGGTGACCGCCAAATTAGTGCTTCTCAGACTGCACGGAGCACCAGCCAGCTACCATTTTTTATATTTATGTTTCTCATCATTCTGCAGAATACATTTTAGTGCTTACAACCTTTTTTAAATATTACTTACACCACCTGACACCAGACTGAAACAACTATATAAGATATTTGAATATGACTCCAAATGTACTGCTAGGCAAACAACACAATATGAGAAATCACATGACCATTTTTACATTGTAATGCTTGGAATTTATAACCGTTATGAATTCAATAGTACCAGTTGACATACAGGAAACATACTGTAACCATGGTTACCCTAGCTGCAGGCACTGCATAATATACAATCCTGACAATAATGGACATATTGTATTTTATTCTTCACAAGATGAGACATCATCATATTGGACAAGACAATATGAATATCCTTTTCATTATGCAATGTTTTCCTTTTCCGGGGAGTTTCTGTGGCCAGTGGGGTAGTGGGTAGCCTAGTGGCTAAAGCGTTCACTCTTCACACATAAGACCCAGGTTCAATTCCCCACATGGGTACAGTGTGTGAAGCCAATTCCTGGTGTCTCCTGCTTGGTATGGCCTCAATGGCATCATATACTATTCACACTTTGCTAAGGATCCAATCATGGATTCAACAGAAAACTATGATGTGGGGTCAAATTTGGTTTAAATATCTAAGCTTATTGTAAGCATGGATCCTAGGTTTCAGTATGTGATTGCATCTTGTGGAACCAATACCTGCTATTGACAGGTGTTGTGTACTTGTCAATGACTCATTCCATGATTTGCAAAATGGTCGATTCCATGATTTGCAAAATGGTTGATTGGTGCCAGTGAGGTGAAAACCATTTCTATGGAATATTACTCATATGTATCAAATGCATAAGGTTAGATTAAAGTGACTGTGCTAGCCTGAAAGAGGGGTTACTGTATCATTATCTATCCAGTTCTAAATGGATACAATTTCATCCACTATAAGGCGGTCAAACGACTGTGTGCCTTAAGTTGTGAATTTTTGTGATCCTTAGCAAAGTGTGAGTAGTATATATACTTGCCAATTGCGCAATGGAGACCTGTTTGAAAACATTCTATTCCTTCCAGCTTTCCAGCTTAAACACTTAATGTCAGTGACAACGTTCTGGATTCTAAATCTAATCCTGTGTGTTTCAAAGCAATTTGTTAATTGATCTTGCGTACCTGATTCCTAAGCTTACTTCTAAACTGACGTCTGTGTTAACCTTTGTGTTTCAATTTCAAAATATCCTTGTAATATTGTATAGAATCAGAGCCAAGCTCACCACCATTGGCTTGCTGCTGGACGCCAATCATCCAGGTCACAAACTGTAGCTGAAGGAGTCATTGTCTGCACAGGTATGCAGATGTGTACCCCTAGTATGTTTCTGTATACAGAGACCGCCTTCGTGGTGTAGTGGTTAGAGCGTCCGCCCGGAGAGCGGAAGGTCGCGGGTTCGATCCCCGACCGCATCATACCAAAAGACGTTAAAATATGGTACTTGTTGGTCCCTGTCTGGCGCTCGGCATTAATGGGTACAACAAGGACTGGTCGGCTCGGAGTCAGTATAATGTGTCTGAGTGGGATATTCATGCTTCACTGCAGCATGGTATCTCAGTGGGCTAGCACTATAAAACCAGCTTAAGTCTGGGCTAGTACAAGCAGCTGCACATACACATACACACACATTCACGTCGTCATATGAGCGAAATATTCTCAAGCACGACGTTAAACCCAATTTCACCTCACCTCACCTGTATACAGACATGTACGCTAAACAAAGTCAGAATACAGAAACATACCCGGTACCCTAAACACGGGACAAATCCATATTCCGCAACCCAAAACTGAAACTGTATGTAGTTGTTTCCCTTCAACTTCATTGCGAGTGGGGTTGTGCATCGCGAAATATTCATTACTGTGTATGCTCGTTCTTATATAAGCCTTACTACCACAGAAAAATGTAACCTCCTGTTTACAAATAATGAACCAAATAGTATAGAAATAATCTGCTACCATATGTACAACTTTAAACAAATGTAGAAGATCTCTAGATTGTCCTAGGCCAATTATACACATTTGTATTAGTATATGTATTGTTACTCATACTTATTATATATCTTGTTTAGGCCAGACCGCCTCCGTGGTGTAGTGGTTAGAGCGCCCGCCCGGAGTGCGGAAGGTCGCGGGTTCGATCCCCGACCACGTCATACCAACAGACGTTAAAATATGGTACTTGTTGGTCCCTGCCTGGCACTCGGCATTAATGGGTACAACAAGGACTGGTCGGCTCGGAGTCAGTATAATGTGTCTGAGTGGGGTATTCATGCTTCACTGTCGCATGGTATCTCAGTGGGCTAGCACCATAAAACCAGCTTCAGTCTGGGCTAGTACAAGCAGCCGCACATACAAACGCATGCACGTCGTCATATGAGCGAAATATTCTCAAGCACGACGTTAAACCCAATTTCACCTCACCTTTCTCACAGTCCCTGAACCACAATATTTTCCCTTACTGCCAAGCCCTCCCTAAAGCCCTAAATGAAGCAAGTCCAGATTTCCTCAGGTTCCTACCTCCCTGGGACTACTTTACAATTTAAATGGGTTTATTTGTTACTATCAAAATTATATATATTCAGAGACTAAGCGTTAGTCTACATGAGTTTGTGAACACATTCAGGCGACATTGTTTAGCAAATAGTTCTCCCGCACAACAGATGCTCCCCTCTTCTCTGAAACATCTGGGGTTTCTAAAGGAATGTCTTTGACAGACAAGTTGCCCGACAAAGATATCAGACATTCCTTAGATCTCCAGGCAAATCTGTGACCTAATTTCCTCCAAGACATGCTTCTTGCTGCCCTCAATTCCAGGCAGCATGGAATCAATGGACACAACATGTGTGGCTGGCACCAGGAAACACTTAATGCTGCAGGTTGTCAGAGGGCCATTGTTACTTTGTGGGGAGGCAATAGTGCTTCCATCTAGAGAGTAAATATGAGTAACCGTGGCTACGTAAAAAAAAACATATCAAACTTCGCAAAATCGAAAGTGTTTTCAAATAGATCAACGTGAGTCAAAAGAATGTACAAAATTCAGTAGCTTCTGTTTATCATCGAAAAATGATTGTTCTTACTACTGGTATTTCACTTTAATGTTAACATTATCTCAAGTGTTAAAACTTTAGCTTACCAGCTTCTGAGGCAGGTAAATGATATCATTTGAATGTGATGTCAAGTTTGTTTATTGTTTAATGTCAGATATTTGGTGGCAGTCTGTAAACAACTGAGTCAGCACCAGACAATCCAGTGATCAACAGCAAGAGCAATGATCTACGCAATTGGGTTATGATGACATGTATCAACGAAGTCAGAGAGTCTGACCACCTGATCCTGTTAATCACCTCTTACAACAAACATGGGTTGGTGAAGACCAATTGTAACTTGGATCTTCATGGGTGGTGATGTCATGGCAACTAATGACTGACTGACTGAGTTTTACGCCGCTTTTAGCAATATTCCAGCAACATCATGGCGGGGGACACCAGAAATGGGCTTCACACATTGTACCCATGTGGGGATTCGAACCCGGGTCTTTGGCGTGACGAGCCAACGCTTTAACCACTAGGCTACCCCAACGCCCCTGGTAACTAATGATGCCATAATGGTCTGCAAAGCACAGTGATGTAATTTTTTGCAATAAAATCTCACCCAAGCCATATCTTCTGTGGCAGTCATTTTCAGACGATAAATTAATGTTGTCAATGAGTTTGACAATGATGTTCATGATGATGCTTCAATTGTTTTGTTTGTTGTTTCAAATGTTAATCATAGATGACTCCAATATGTTGGTGAGTGAGTGAGTGAGTTCAGTTTTATGCCGCTTTTAACAATATTCCAGCTATATCACGGCAGGGGACACCAGAAATGGCAATATGTTGGTGAAATAGCAGTGGTCATAGTGATAATGATAGTTAATGACATGTTGTATTTATATGATGATGATGATGATGATGATGATGATGTCATTTGTAATATGATGATCATAATGATAATTGTTATGATGACGACAGCACCAAGATGGTTCTTCTGGTGACAGAGTTTGTACATTAGCTGCCAACAATATTTCAATGCAAACAAATTGTGACATTCACAACACTGACAATGAGAGAATGATTATTATTAAACTTACACATTATATCTTTACTTTCATTGGTTGAGAACTGTCACATGATCTTAATTCAAACACCCACCCTGCTATGCAATGATCAAAAGTGACATCACCCTGCATTAATCAACCAATGAACTCAAAGATGATATATAGTTTCAGCCAATCAGAAGAAACATCATGCAAAGCTATTGTGCATTATTGTCCTGCCACTTACTGTTATATATTATCCTAATATTGTTGCTAGTATAAACGTTATTGTTTGATAAATTCTGTTATAAAACAATTATTGACCACAATTTGGGCAATGTATTTTATGGACCCTAGGAACAGATATTGAACCTGGTCACTGATCTCGGTCAATATCAGTTATTGGGTCCATAAAACATGATTTCACCCTTATGAATGGTCAATAATAGAAAATGATATTTCAACAAACCATCCCATCCCATTCAAGTCTCAAGACAACTGTCAATAGCCAATTACAAATGGTTATACTTGTATATGCCAGGGCTGAGTATAGGCATCAGACAGAGGGCACTTAGGAAGATATTAGTCCAGTCTCGGGACATGGCCGAGTGGCTGGGGACACTCACTTTGTCAATGACCCACTGACATTTAGCTTTCTTCGAGCTGTAGCAAACATCGATTAAAGTACATATCCATTTGAACAGAGCTCTTCCCATTGTAGCCCCATCTGTAATGCCAACCTCATGGTTGTCATGTTGTACAAGGTCCTATATATAACCTCATCCTGACATCAAGGGCCTGGCCGAATATCATCTTCTGATTCAACCAAAGCTATAATGAAATATCATCTTCTGATTCAACCAAACATTATCATGCTATATCATCTTCTGATTCAACCAAACATTATCATGCTATATCACCTGATTCATCCAAAAACTATCATGAAATATCATCTTCTGATTCAACCAAACACTATCATTCTATATCATCTTCTGATTCAACCAAACACTATCATGCTATATCACCTGATTCATCCAAAAACTATCATGAAATATCACCTTCTGATTCAACCAAAGCTATAATGAAATATTATCTTCTGATTCAACCAAACACTATCATGCTATATCACCTGATTCATCCAAAAACTATCATGAAATATCACCTTCTCATTCAACCAAACACTATCATGCTATATCACCTTCTGATTCAACCAAACACTATCATGCTATATCATCTTCTGATTCAACCAAACACTATCATGCTATATCATCTTCTGATTCAACCAAACACTATCATGCTATATCACCTGATTCAACCAAAAACTATCATGAAATATCACCTTCTGATTCAACCAAACACTATCATGCTATATCACCTTCTGATTCAACCAAACACTATCATGCTATATCATCTTCTGATTCAACCAAACACTATCATGAAATATCACCTTCTGATTCAACCAAACACTATCATGCTATATCACCTTCTGATTCAACCAAACACTATCATGAAATATCACCTTCTGATTCAACCACAACTATCATGCTATATCACCTTCTGATTCAACCAAACACTATCATGCAATATCACCTTCTGATTCAACCAAACACTATCATGCTATATCACCTTCTGATTCAACCAAAACTATCATGAAATATCACCTTCTGATTCAACCGCAACCAAACACTATCATGCTATATCACCTTCTGATTCAACCAAACACTATCATGAAATATCACCTGATTCAACCACAACTATCATGCAATATCTCACTTTATCACATACAGTTTAAGGTCAACATGCACTGCTATGACAATTACATAGAGATTTATGCAATAATATATACAAATATCATTCAGTTTATTAAAAAGGTACCAGTTGTATCAGAACAAATAACAGGTGGAGTCCTTTAATGGAATTCATATCCGCTGAAATACCATGACGCCACCAACTGGAATTAATATCTTTCACATTAGACAGCTTTCTGCTGTAAATCTCTTTGATCAGAATTCTCTTGCAATGGAACTCTGACATTAAATTCCATTGAGAATCCACTTCCAAGAATATTGTCTACATTTAGGAAAAAGCCAGGAATAGTTAATTCAATTGATTTGCAGAATTTCATCATATACCTCTTAAAATAAATTGGAAACAAATTTTGAATTTTACATTTTTCATAGGTATATCAACTGTGTATTGTATGGATGTCAGGATTCTCGGGTAGTATTGTCTTATGGTTCTTTGTTTCATACATAGTGGCTGATATCAACCGAATATTGAGTATCACATATGTTTATGAGATGATTATAATAAGAATAAAACTTGATATAAATTTCAAAGAATAATACATCTAAGTGCATTCATTATGCACTAAACTCCATTCACTAGGTGAATGTGCATAGCTCTAACATCAATAAGCACATTATCACCCTGGATAATGCAAGCTGCCTGTGAGGCACTAGAAGGTTAATAGTCATATGACTTATCCCACCGGGTACACATTTTCTGCTGGGTGAACAGAGGCAATATCAAACAAACTCACTTTGTGAGTGAGTGGAGCTTGTTTAGGCCACTGTCAGCGTTTTAGGCCACTGTCAGTGTTTTAGGCCACTGTCAGAAATATTCAAGCTACATCATGTCTTCCTGAATATTATATGTCTGAGCCAGGCAAACCAGTGGTGGATACCATGAACACCAATCCAGATGCCTCAATATCCTACCAATCAAACACTATAACTGTCAGCCCCAAGTCAGCTGTTCTTTAATGGGGTAATAGTGAGTGAGTGAGTGAGTTTAGTTTTACGCCGCACTCAGCAATATTCCAGCTATATGGCGACGGTCTGTAAATAATCGAGTCAGGACCAGACAATCCAGTGATCAACAGCATGAGCATCGATCTATGTAATTGGGAACCGATGACATGTGTCAACCAAGTCAGCGAGTCTGACCACCCGATCCCGTTAGTCGCCTCTTACAATAAGCATGGGTCGCTGAAGATCAAATCTAACCCAGATCTTCACAGTGAAATGTGTAGTTAATATCACAAAATATAACACAATTTGAATAGTTTATACAGTAAAATGGTACTATGAAATGGTACTATGATAAACATACTTATTCACAGGAAGTAAACAGGATTGGGACCCGTGAAGGTCCGGGTTAGAATATTGATCTTCAGTAACCCATGCTTGTCGTAAGAGGCGACTAACGGCATCGGGTGGTCAGGTTCGCTGGCTTGGTTGACACATGTCATCGGTTCCCAGTTGTGCAGATCGATGCTCATGCTTTTGATCACTGGATTGTCTGGTCCATACTCGATTATTTACAGACCGTTGCCATATAGCTGGAATATTGCTGAAAGTGGCGTAAAACTAAACTTAAACTCACTCACTCACTAAACAGGATTGGGGACAAGTTCTTCCAACTTCGGTTGTCCTCTCCCTGGTATTTACATGTTTAGCTATCACAGTAAATATACAAATAACATAGAAGAAGGGACATTTAAAAAATGATACTAGCTGTATGAAAACTAATAACAGGTAGCACTTATTCTAACTGAAGAGTACATGGGAAACAGCCTTTAATAAATGACATTTAGCTTGTACATTGCCTTTAAAATCAAAATTGAAAATGTTTGGAAGAAGATCACAATGAGATGTAGCCTCATGACTTGTTCTAAAAAAAACGTTTTCATCAAATTGCTATTCTTAATTCGCCCACACACATTTAAAGTGATCATCCGAAAGAAAATTTCTATAATCATTTATTTCAAACACTTAAATACTGCTCAAAATAATTAAAGAACAACAAAATATATCATGTGACAAAATATAATTTGACATGGCAGTGACGAATTAACTATAGTCATATGGTAAAAAAGTAACAGATTCTTCAAGTTCTTTGGGTAGAATATGTTAATACCTCAAGCGTACAAACTATGATAAACCTACCCAGGTCACAGTAAAACATAAAATCTGTAACAGATTGTTTGCAAGTGTTTTTACAGATAGTACACCAGTACTTCTCACTGACGACAACTCTTCTAAACATGGTGTTTTCACCGCAGGGGTCAATCAATCCTGACAGTAATTGAACCAGGGTAAAAGTAAATTGACTTTTAACTTGCCCCCAATTTCATGACTGTAAAATGTCTTTGATGCGTATCAAGCCCACCGTGAGACACAAAGCTAAAATCTAGATAGGGGTTCACATCATTAATGTCTCATACAGACCATAAAACCAAAATAGCCAGAAATACCTAAACACGTCCGAAAGACTTTACATTTCTTTAGAAATATTTCTCTCTTGATTGGCGCAAATGATTCAGCGCCATTTGATTATCTAACCAAACAATTGTTTCTATGACTCCAAAAACATGCCAACTATTAGATGACAGTTTCCTAACTTAGTGAGTTTAGTCTGTTTTAGCAATATTCCAGCAATATCACACTGGTAGACACGAGAATTGGGCTTCAAACATATTATCCAAGTGGGGAATCGAACCCGGATCTTTGGCATGACAAGCAAATGCTTTAACCGCTTGGCTACCCCACTGCCCCAGTTTCCTGACTGGTGGACACTAGAATGACCAAGGATTGAGCTCTTTCTTTACACTAAATGATGTTATAATAATGATATTATTATAATGCCTTTGGTTGTTGCTGTTAATGATTAAATAAGCAGTTTGTGAATTTATTGATTTTTTCACATTTATTCATAAGAATTCTTAAGAAGATACTTTGACGTAAATGAATAATTAAACATTTTAAATATGTAATTATTTACACAGCATGCATACCTCCATAAAAACTAAATCTATCGAAGTCAATTTTGGAATACATCACAGTCAGGAAGTGATATTTTAGGATTCAGGGATGTTTCAAATATACAAACAGATAAATATAATACGAAAAGACATATTATATTTTAAAAAAACATCATCATGATTCACATTGTCATGGTGATTATTACTTGCATCATCATCATCATCATCATCATCATCATCATCATCATCATCATCATCATCATCATGTACCGCAGCACAATAATCAAGTTAAGATATGGATTGAAATAGTCCTTAATTTGCACGCCATGGCAATATTGACATGGCACACATGAAATATTTCAATTGTATGAACTTATAAAAATAATATTCACCATGATTCGTTTAATGGAAAATGCGATAAATTTGACAAACTGAAATCATTCATTTTTTAACCCATCAAACTGTGGTGGCACTCTAAATCTCACAGCTTAACATGGGCGTGGCCATTTTGAATGCCGGTGCGCATAATAGAATATCCTGTTTTGTATAATAACATAGTTTGTGGGTTAGTTTATAGATCCAGGGCAAATGTAACTGCAGCAATGATAGTGTTCAGGAAATCAGGATCTCAAGTTCAGAAGGTTACTTGATGTTTACTGATTTATTAAACAACATATTGAAATGACAGAATTCTTGTGTGTTTTAAGT
Organism: Haliotis rubra; assembly: GCF_003918875.1. NCBI lineage: Eukaryota > Metazoa > Mollusca > Gastropoda > Lepetellida > Haliotidae > Haliotis > Haliotis rubra. Next base: position 1,255,599 of record NW_025767357.1, on the reverse strand, counting down.
CTAATTGGTTCATCAAAAGGTATGCACACACTTGTTTCTACAAAGGCACATCTGAATTATCTATCTGGTGCCCTGTGGCACCCTCCGAAGAAATGGCATTTCTATCCCTGTATTATAACCATATTTCAGTAGTGCAATTTCTTGTATGTGTCTGTATCAATCAATCAAGCAAGCAAGCAAGCAATCAAAACAGTTTTATCTGTAATATCTGCATTACAATTAACATGATTGAATCTATGAACAACATAAAAATTATCATAATTTTTCACCCTAAAAGACAAAAAAACAACAACATTGACATAATTTAGGATTATCTCATGACCTCTCGTGTCACATTGAAAACACATCATAAAAACAGAAGATGTCAACTAAATCAATTATCACAACAAAACACACAATGTGTTAGGCCCACTTGTAGCATGTATGAGACGGTTTGCCTATGAAGACAAAGGAACATTGTCACACACACAATCTCTTACTTGTAGCCTGAAACACACTTGCATTGAATAACCCTTCACATTGACTCATGTCTGATTACAGAAGTCGTGAGATTTAGAGCTAAGCCTTGAGGAAAGGATGGCCTGATTGGCAATGGTGGCCTTTCACAGCATGTCCTTAGAGAGTGATGGAGAAGAGGGTTGGGGTAGTCTTAGTCTGTCTCACCATCCCTGGACGGCTTTTCCCCTTCAGCCCAGCCCTTTCTACAGTGCTGAAGCCCTAAATGTAGACTAAGGCTTAGTCTCTGAATATATATAATTTTGATAGTAACAAACAAGCCCATTTATATTGAAAAGGAGCCCTAGGGAGACCAGAGATTCAGAACCTGAGGAAATCTAGACTTGCTTTATTTAGGGCTTTAGCACTGCAGAGAGGGCTTGGCAGTAGGGAAATTAATGTGGTTCAGGGACTGTGAGACAGACTACCCTAAATGAAGCAAGCCTACATTACTTCAGGTTCTGAATCTCCCATCCCTTTGGGCTCCTTTTGAACTCAAAAGGAATTATTTGTTTCAGTCAGAATTATATAAATTCAAAGACTAAGCATTAGTCTAGGATAGTCTGTCCCCAAGACCCTTGAGAAAATATCAAATAAGAGTCCTACTGAAGTAAATTCAAAGACTAAGCATTAGTCTAGGGTAGTCTGTCCCCAAGACCCTTGAGAAAATATCAAATAACAGTCCTACTGAAGTAAATTCAAAGACTAAGCATTAGTCTAGGGTAGTCTGTCCCCAAAACCCTTGAGAAATTATCAAATAATTACTGAAGTAAATAATGATTTGACAAGTCTGGATTGTTTCGGTTCCATGCAGAAAGTATGGATTGTTCTGGGCTCCAAGATAAATATATATTTTAATGTATTTTGAAACGAGATAACAATTTTTCTGGAATTAAATGTCACTCCAAGGGTGGGGCTTGCTGTGGAGGCTGGATGGGTAGGGTTGGTTGAATTAGGTTCTCTGGGTGAGAATGAGGGTGGAGCTGGAGGGTGTTTACTTGTAGGTGTTTCGTTTTGGGAGGGGGTAGGGTTGAAAGGAATTAGTTGTCTAGGTGAGGTCGAAAAGGGTGGGACTGGAGCGTGTTCAGTCGAAGAGGTCTACGTGAAGAATGAGGACTATTTTTATGGATATACAACTTCTTTATTCTATATAGGCGATGTTTCGACATAGATTCTAATGTCGTCGACTTGATCGACATTAGAATCTATGTCAGAAACATCGCCTATATAGAATAAAGAAGTTGTATATCCATAAAAATAGTCCTCATTCTTCATTTACCCAACTTCTAGAATGACAATCAAAGAAGGACTATGTGAGTTGTTAAGGGTTGTAGGTTTTGTTTTCGAAGGACAGGATTGGAAGGGGACAAATGTAGGATAGATGGCTGGGGTGGGTCCTACAGGGTGTGTGTGTGTGTGTGTGGAGAGGGGGCTGCTGGGGAATGGGAGGGAGAATGGGAGTTGGCACAGATGGATGGTGACAACAATGAGGTTTTCGTGGAGGATGAAGGATTACAGATAATAAATATTATGATAAAACATCTTACATCATAGTATATGACAGCAGACAGATAACTTTGAAAGAAAGCATGAATTTATTTGAGATTGTGGGGGTCATTTAACTCAGCAGACCAAATTCTCACTTGCTAATTCTGTGCTCATCTCTCAGTCTGTCTGCATGACCACAACAAGGAACTTGAGTACAAGCAAATCCCCAAATATACAATTCTGAGTGAAGATTCCAAATTAGGTATACTTCAGAATCAATATGCAGAAACCCACATAACAGCCAACATGGTGGACTGTTTGAGATTGTTGAGTAGATACTATACATGCGTGAATTGTCAAGATAAACTAGATGTTGAGTCTGGTTGTATTGGTTGTATTAACTACATATTAACACTGGAAGGTCGCTGAGTCTGAACATCAAAGGTATATACACCTGCACAACCTCTCTGTCAAAGAATGATGTCTGACAAGGCACTCACAGGTAAACTGCTCATCAAAGTAATGTGTTTTACTATGCTGTTTGAGACCGACTCTGTGGTGTAGTGGTTAGAGAGTCCGCCTGGAGAGCGGAAGGTCGCGGGTTCGATCCCCGACCGCATCATACCAAAAGACGTTAAAATATGGTACTTGTTGGTCCCTGCCTGGCGCTCGGCATTAATGGGTACAACAAGGACTGGTTGGCTCGGAGTCAGTATAATGTGTCTGAGTGGGGTATTCATGCTTCACTGTGGCTTGGTATCTCAGTGGGCTAGCACTATAAAACCAGCTTCAGTCTGGGCTAGTAGAAGCAGCCGCACATACACATACACACGCATGCACGTCGTCATATGAGCAAAATATTCTCAAGCACGACGTTAAACCCAATTTCACCTCACCTCACTATGCTGTTTGCACTGAAGTTGGTGACACTATACTCTCATCCAAGACACAAAAAGTTCTTGCCAGTAATCTTTAGCAATATATACACTTGTACATCTGTGCCAACAGACGAGTGACCATTGATGATGCTAACGAACAACACAGCCAGGTGACAAGTTAGATATGAGTGAGTGAGTTTTACGCCGCTTTTAGCAATATTCCAGCAATATCACGGCAGGGAACACCAGAAATGGGCTTCACACATTGTACCCATGTGGGAATCGAACCCCGGTCTTTGGCGTGACGAGTGAATGCTTTAACCACTAGGCTAACCCACCACCCAAGTTAGATATGAAGACAAACTATTTACTATTTAGTCACCAGTAGTGAGTGAGTATGGTTTTACACCGCTTTTAGCAATATTCCAGCAACATCATGGCAGGGGACACCAGAAATGGGCTTCACACATTATAACCATGTTGGGGATGAAACCCAGGTGAGTGAGTTTAGTTTTACACAGCTTCTAGCAATATTCCAGCAATATCACGGAATTAAATATCTTATAGGTAGCTGCAACTGTATCCTTCCCCCAGACTGAAGAAAGAATCTTTCATTCAAATGTTTATCCCATTAAACTAAATGCGTGAGTGAGTGAGTGAGTTTAGTTTTATGCCGCTTTTAGCAATATTCCAGCAACATCACAGCAGGTGACACCAGAAATGGGATTCACACATTGTGCCCATGTTAGGGATCAAACCCAGGTCTCCTGTGTGAAGAACAAATGCTTTAACCACTGGGCTACCCTGTCACCCCTTACTTAATAGTATACATTGGAAGTATACTACTTAAGAAAAGTTAAGAACATCTGAATTTTTTCATATAGCTATAGTTACATGTCATGTCTGACTGACTATTTTCAAATGAACAGAACCAGTTATCTTTACTGAATTTGAGTAGTATAATGTACCTGAAATTAAGAAACCCTTCATGAAAATGTCAATTATGTATACCTGAAAAATTCATTATATTGTGAAATAATTATGTGACAGAATGGTTGTGCTTAGTCAACCATTCCGTATTTATTCATAACAATGAGGGGCCAATAGGTCTGTTATACACCAACTGGTATATATCAAACAATATAGTAACATATTTGGAACCTCTTCGGTTCATAGCATGCTGTATATCCATTGACATTTGTACTGGTAGTACTACTTTCTTACTTGACATTTACAAAAATGTCTGCTCACTGCTTACAACAGATATAATATATATAATGAACTTTTTTCCAGTTCACCATGCAATGGACATGATGGTCTGAAATGTTGTGTATTTTATGTGAATTCAAATCACAAATCACAAATGTTCTCTTCAGATCCGTTTTGATAAAGACTTTGTGTGGGCCACATATACTTTAAATCATGACTTTGCTGTTTCAAGTCTAAGGAAATCAAAATAACATGTCCTGCTATATCACTTAATCCTGCTAGGTTTTTCACAATGCTATTTTATCTGATAACCTAATGCACTGACAAAAATAAGTTATGTTCATCATTTCTATATATACAAATGTGCTTTCATTAGATAAAGAATTACATGTTTGGATCACTTGATAGACAGATAGAGGTACAGTGAAAGACAAAACTGGGTGAGTGAATTACTCGGAAACTGAAGGAGAGAAGAATGAAAGGAAAGTGACGGAGAGAGAGGGAGGGGAGAACAAGTAAATGACAAAGTGGATGATGGTAAATGGGCAGAGAAATTGGAGTGAAAGAGATTTGATGGGTGGAGAGGTTGAGGTTGAGGTTGAGGTTGAGTTGAAGGTAAAGGTAAATGTGAAGGTAAAAGGTGAGGTGAGGTGAGGTGAGGTGGTGAAATGGGGTTAGTATTGTGTTTAAGAGTACTGCACTCTTACTGTAATGCAGGGCTCCAGATAAGGGCCGTATCGACGTATGTACGGATAAAAAATATGCACGATACGATAGGAAATAATTTTGAAAACGTAGCAGATACGCACCACAGCAATGGTGTACGGTCTTAGAATCATTTACAGACGTATTTATATGAAAAAGTATTGTTTTATTGTTTATTGACCTGTTTACACAAGAGTAGCAATGTTGTGGTGCATATACCAAACGATTACTAATTTCCTTTCAGTACTGTGTTTGTGCGTACATGTGGACATGTTTGGAGTATCTCTGTGATACTGCCACCTCATGACAGTTTTACATGGATACCCACTGAGACACAGCACACTGACTCTTGTCTACCAGCCCTGTTTTAACCCATTAATACTGAGCACCAGGCATGGAGACAACAAGTACCACCTTTTGGTATGACACAACCAGGAATCAAACCACAGACTTTCTGCTTTCCAGCAGATGCTCTATCCACTAGACCAAGGAGACGGTCAGATGGAAGGCGAGATGGATGGAATGGAATAGATACATATTATATGAAGGGAGTCAGTGAGTTTAGTTTTACACCGCTTTTATCAATATTCCAGCAATATTGCGGTGGGTGTTACAAGGAATGGATTTCACACATTGCAACCCATGAGGGAAACCAACATGACGAGCGAACGCTTCGACCACTAGGCTATCCTACCACCCTATTATATAAAGAGATGGATGGAGTAAGAAAGGGATATATGGATGAATGAAGCAATAAATGGGTTGGTGAATTGATGGAAAGGTGTTGACATTGATGGAGAAAAAGGACGAAGAGGTGTAGATGGATTGATAGGATAGAAAGAAGGATGGATGCATAGATAGATGACAAAGATGGACAGAAGGGTGAGACAAAGTTAGAGTGCATCGACTGATAGAAAGAAGGATGGATGCATAGATAGATGACAAAGAGATGGACAGAAGGATGAGACAAAGTTAGAGAGAAGGAAAGAGGGATGGGCGTTTAGTTGATGTCAAATGTAACGTTTGATGCCAGACTTAGGAATATTCCAAATGTATGGCAGCGGTCTGTAACCAATCATGCCTGGACCAGACAATCCAGTGATTAACATCATGAGCATCCATCTCTGCGATTCTGATACAATGACTGGCTTGTCAACCAATATTTAAGCAAGTGAGCCTGACAACCCAATCCACTTATTACATTCTTACAAGCATGAATGGGAGGACTGAGAAATAGATGATACAATTAATAGAATGGATTGCAAGACATAGACAAAGAGTGCAATATTTAGCTGAAGTGGTAGATAACTATACATTCTGCATGAACATATCTGTACATAACTATATACCACATAGGCTGGGTACAAATACAGACACAATGTCACACAGAGTTACATGATGATCAGAACCGAGTCATTAATGATGTGCTACACACATGTTTATTTATATTTGCTAAGCCTCATTGAACATCACACTTACCTAGGTACAGCTTACACACTAAAGAATGACACATGTCAGAGCACACAACTAAACAGACACATACCTTGCTTAGATTTTGGATGCCTCTCTTTCCATTTCTTAAGATAAGCACGTTCATACATGGTAAATATCCAAAGATGCTAGAACAGTAATTTCCATGAACCCAGGAGCTTCCTAACTGTCAACCTCCTAGAAACTCCAGACTGGTGATTTACCAGAGAGAGGCTGTGAGGAGCTTGCTGACACTGGCATACAGTCCGTGCTCTGATTGGCTTGTATTGATTCTGTCATGTAGTAATACCCGTATCGCAGAGGTAACATTTTCCCAAACAATGGGTGACAACATCGTATCTCAATTGTTGAAATATTCAATAGTTGAATGGAATCAGGGTCATGGTCTGGGATTAGGAAGGTCGGGGGTTAAACACATGTTTATTTCAACATGGGGGGGATACGCTGACTGTTTATCCTGGAATCCTATTGTCAACAGCTCCTTCTCAGAGTTGGGTCACGTTCATATGGTCCCATGCTGTCTAAGCTGGTGATTCCGTTGTTTTATGACGTTTATTTTAGTCTTGTATTTCAAATATGCAGGAAACATAAAAACAATGTTTTGCCTTTGAAAGCATTTGGGGTACAAGTGTAAAATGTACTAAACAAAGCTTAGGAAATAGCTAGAATTGTTCTTAGTCAAAGTTGAAATAACCAACATAGTTTTTCAATCACAATAGAACAAGCAGATCATTTACATTTTGTCTATGCTCTACAATCAGTGATACATATTTTTAGTTTTGACACATACATGTATATATTTCATACATAATTTAACAAATATTTCTTACTAAATCAAATTCAATTAAATGCAAGAAACATGCTTCCAAAATTGTGAATCTTGACTATTATATATCCCTTTTAACAACAGTGGAATTTCTTCACAATAATTTCTCTGAAACAACCCCAAACAAGCCATACAATACATAAGCTATTTTCCAATCTGGACAAAGAAAGCTGAAGAAGTTGATTTCGAGAATATTTTGTCTTGTAAGTCACATTTTATGCAAAACAGTTTTCTAATGATTTTATGATCAAGAAAATCTCATAAAAATGCCCCAAGCAAACCTCAATCATAATAGCATGGTCAAGTAAACCCTTTGTTTACCACAACAGGAATACTGACAATAACAATTGACCAAACCATCGTCCCATAACCTCTTGTTCGCTAATATTAATTTTTCCAATAATCATCAGAACTAAACACATTTTCTCAATGCCCATAAGAAGAGGAACCCTTGATGATGATAACGAGCTTCACAACCAGGTGGCAATATTCTCAATTTTGATGTTTTCAGGTGAGTATATAAATCCGGAAATCAATGCTCTGGACAAAGACAGTTTTCAAACTATCAGATAAAAAGTTGCCACTGTCCCAGGACTTTGTTCTGGTTTGTCAGTGAATAGGATCATGGTGGAAGTAGGGTTTTTTGTTCGGCACAGCCAGAACACTCAGGATTGTGTTTTATTACTTTTATTACCCATAATCCTTCATATCCTCGTCCAAACTGTTCCACTGCAACAGGTCTGGTAATTAATGGCTGATAGAATGGGTGGTTCCACGTGGTCACTACCCTGTTGATTGTATTTCATGACTCTGCTTTGCGACTGTTTGCAGTTTATGATATCAACAGATCATATTGTATTCTCCTCTTGTATCAAGCAGATCACACAGTTTACACCTCTTGTATCAAACAGGGTGCCGTTGTACAAAACAATCTTAGCGCTAAGGCTACCTTAAGGCTATGTTAAGGTATGGGAGATACGGTCACCTTAGCGCTAAGATCGCTTTGAACAATGGCATCCAGATCATATTGTATACTCCTCTTGTATCAAACAGTTCCTGTTGTATAATTCTCTTGTATCAAACAGTTCATGTTGTATACTTCTGTTGTATAAAATAGATCAGGTTGTACATTCCTATTCAATGAAATTGATCATTTTGTACACTGCTCTTGCCTCAAACAGATTATCATCATTATCATCATCATCATCATCATCATCATCATCATCATCATCATTTGCCCCCTGCACAGATAACAAGACAAAGCTACAAACCAGTAGTACAATTTTTCCTACCCGAACAAGCTTATATTTCTTATTCATATTATTACATAACACTTACAAAGGTATACAATATTGACACACAGCAAGGTAACCCAAGGAGCACACATGCAGAACAATACTCCATCGACGAAACATGTCTCCGTAATTCCTCAGTTTTCTTCAAGTGTAGTAATGTAATTAATAAATTCAATAAACCAATTTCTGCACAGTGGGCCTGCTCACAGTCTGCTATTTCCATCAAACTTTAATGTACAACTAGCCACGTTTTCACTGACAAACCTGTAACATAATTATCTTAGCTTGAGAAATTAAATCCAAAGGAGTCATGTCTTTCAAACCTAATCAGTTTGTTGTCTTTTCTGATTTCCTTTAAACACCATTGTTAGCTAATCTAGCCAATTAAAACTACATTTGGAGGAAATTAGCCATTTGCAGAAGATGCCACCAAATCTCAAGACAAGACGCAAGAAACCTGTTCTCACATCCTCAACTTGAATATATAATATTCTTTCTGCAAACGTTTGAATAATTAAATTTATACATCATCAGAGTTTAGTGACAGGTGCCACTCATATGTATCAAAATCCCATATTTCAGTAAGCATGAACTTATTCAATGAGACAGTTTTAAAATTTTGATAAGTTTACAATTGTGGTCTTTGTGAAAAGATTATCTTTAACTTTCAGTCTTCATCTCAGCTAATTTTGGGAGTGGTGGGGTAGCCTAGTGGTTAAAGTGTCTGCTTGTCATGTTGAAGACCTGGGTTTGATTCCCAACATGGGTACAAAGTTCAGGTGTTCCCTGTCGTGATATTGCTGGAATATTGCTAAAAACAGCGTCAAACCATACTCACTCACTCACGCAAATAATTGTGGTTTAGATTGCCTCAGGTGAGAATTCCAAATGCAAGGAGACCCAGTAAGGATTGATTCCAGGTTAGAAATGGTCCCCAGGAACCAATGCATTAATTGAATGAATTGGGTGGTCTGGCTTGGTGATTGGCCCATGGTGTCTCAAGACAAATTGGTCACGATATTTACAGGTCATATAAGTGAAATACTGTATAGGGTAAAGAGGATAACAACTAACAATAAAACACAAACACTAAGGTGAAACTCCTTTACCAGATTACAAAGAGTGAGGACAGCCAGGTAATAATGTGCAGAAGCAACTAATTGGGAATTGTGTGGTCAAAATGGCCACTAAATATGAATAGTATCTAGCTGGTGCCAGTCAGATTAGTGAATGTTGTTTAACACCAGTATATTTACTAACATCAATATTCCAGCTATGAATAATGCCAGACTATAGCAATATTTACTTTTATCATATACCCATGTAAACTTACGATTTTAATACAGGGGTGCAATACGGATGACGAAGTGAAATTCCATATTGCACCCCTACCGCTACACTATGATTTGTTTTATTAAGTAACAGATTAATGCCAGATAGGAGGGTATATAATAAATATAGAATGTCACACCAGTGCATTTGGATGTTTTGTATTGAACGAGAAGATGTCATGGGAGCAGACAAACCACAAGTTCGAAGAATGATTTTTTTCTCTGCTCCCACGACATCTTCTCGTTCAATACAAAACATCTAAAGGCACTAGTGTGACGTTCTGTATATGTATTACCCAGCTATGGTGGCCATCCAAATGATTAATACCATACCACAGCAATACTCACTAGTATTACCCAGGAAGGCGATCATACATATACCGTATTTTTTGCACTATTACCCACTCCTGAATATTACCCGCACCCAAGTTTTGGAATTAGTCTCCACTACACAGTCTACACATAACCCGCACCTTACTATTACCCGCAACCTTTTGTGATTCAGTGTAAAACTAAAAGTAAGACGCGGAATATCTTTCAGTAGCCAGGATCTAGCGTACCTTTATTGGGAGTTGCCTTCAAGAAGTTTTCAAAATGGTTATAATTTGTTATCCTTCTTCTTTGTTATATCCTATATTATTTGTAGTAATAAATTGTCACTATTAGTGTCGTTGACCGATTGAACATTGTGTGGCTTACGGATGCGTCGCATCGCCATTTGAGAAGTAGACCGCACCGAATGGACAAATATTGTAGTAAATTCATGTTTCAGAAAACTTGAATAATCTTTCGAGATAAATCATCATGATTTCTTCTGAATAATAAAAATAATCCATTGTCGTTATTACAAAATAAATGAATAAAACTGTTGTACCTCTCATTGTCTCACAAACCATTTATAGTCAAGCATGGTAAAAAACATCACATATATATTTCAGCTGCTCTTCAATGTACAGTTATCAGTATACAGACATTCCTCATGCATTGATAGTTTCAAACCTTGCACCTGCTGCATAAAGGTGATTAATGTCTGACATGCACCTAGACTATTTTCATGCGCCATTGCACCAAAATGTCTGCATAATATCCTTTGTTTCCACAGCATCCTCTGCATGGCACCGAACCAATCGATAAACTATCGTCAAGGATCCTCGAATTTTCACAACTTTACAACTTATTTACATACAATCTCGACATCAATACATCAGCATGTTCTAAGTGGTTTTGATCATTAACATCAATATTTGAATATGAGATCCTCATCTTCAAGATGTTTGCACATTAACCATCAGAGAAAAATCAAAGATGGTTTTATTTCATGTTACTTTGTAAATAACAATGACACATGGATCAATAACGGTTAAAAATAAAGTTAAAATTCATTTAAATACGTTCATTCCCATGTCGCTACAACAGTCTTTCACAAGACCAACTGATTGGTCCAATTTTCCGGTTTCCATAGTAAAAGAATTGACCAAACAATTGTCTCCTTTGCCATACCGACTCTGTAATTCCTAGAATGGAAGCAGCTCTGGTTTGATTATAAAAAGTTCGTCTTGTGATCAATGTTTGCCTGAGGAAAAGTACAAAAGGTTCTCCATGTAAACTAACGTCCATTGTAATGACTTGACAACACACGTTGGACTCAGCTCAAGGATTATATGCCGCACATTCGTGTTGCAGTCAGCGGCAACAATGAAAAAATCCACTCAAAAGAATGGGATCTTTAAGTCATTGGTTAACAAAGGCCCACTAGGGAGCAGACAGATTCTTTTATATTAGAACTATGTTTTGTAGCGGATTGACAACTCTGAGTCGAGTGACCAGGAACAATGTGCGTCTGCTCGTGTGTGTGTGAACGGTTGTAGTGGTCATTTCTTTTGTACGACACACAGACGACACAATGGAATGAGTCAAAAACATGGTGATGGATCGGCACAAAGGAATATATGTTAGGAATGAACACTGGCCATGATGGTTTTATCACATCACCTGAACTATGACTCATGTCACAGGTGTATCTGTGTCGTACCAGAAAGAGTGATTGAGTGAGTTGGGTTTTACACCACTTTTAGCAATATTCCAGCAACATCATGGTGGGGGACACCAGAAATGAGCTTCACACATAGCACCCGTGTGAGGAATCAAACCTGGGCCTATGGTGTGACAAGCAAAGCTTTAACCACTGGGCTATCCCTCTGCCCATATACCCCAAAAAATGAAAGAAAAAAGGTACTTATAGTTACTTTGCCTGATACACCCAAACATCCAACTTCCTATGAATGACTTCATACTTGACCTTCAAATTGATTGATTAATTTTTAGGGTACAGTTTGGCCATAAGTTTGGCAACTGCAACTTCCATGAAGCAAAATACATAGAATCAATGCTTGAATACATTTTTTTTACAAAGAACCACAAGTAAAAAGAAATCCTCCAGTCTCTGAGGGCTGGGGAAGGTAAGAGAGTGGAAAGCTGTGAATGTATCACAGTAAGTATCATAAAAAGATTCAACTATCACCATGTGCATACAAACAGGTAGGCATATTGTGTCAGTGCTGGTAATAAGAGTCCTGATGCTGATATCCATAGAGAGTGATTGAGTGAGGGGTTGAGTAGTACGGTAGGGTGGTTGAGTGAGTTCATTGTAGAACAGTTGAGTGGGTGGGTGGTTGGTTGAGTGGTTGCATACTTGGTTGAGTGGTTGCGTTGTTGGTTGAATGGTTGCATGGTTGGTTGAGTGGTTGCATACTTCGTTGAGTGGTTGCATGGTTGGTTGAGTGGTTGGTTGCATGGTTGGTTGAGTGGTAGCAGACTTGGTTGAGTGGTTGCGTGGTTGGTTGAGTGGTTAGTTGAGTGGTTGCACACTTGGTTGAGTGGTTGCATGGTTGGTTGAGTGGTTGGTTGCGTGGTTGGTTGAGTGGTTAGTTGAGTGGTTGCATACTTGGTTGAGTGGTTGCATGGTTGGTTGAGTGGTTAGTGGAGTGGTTGCATACTTGGTTGAGTGGTTGCGTGGTTGGTTGAGTGGTTAGTGGAGTGGTTGCATACTTGGTTGAGTGGTTGCATGGTTGGTTGAGTGGTTGTGTGGTTGGTTGCAGACTTGGTTGAGTGGTTGCATGGTTGGTTGAGTGGTTAGTTGAGTGGTTGCATACTTGGTTGAGTGGTTGCATTGTTGGTTGAGTGGTTAGTTGAGTGGTTGCATACTTGGTTGAGTGGTTGCGTGGTTGGTTGAGTGGTTGCGTGGTTGGTTGAGTGGTTAGTTGAGTGGTTGCATACTTGGTTGAGTGGTTGCATGGTTGGTTGAGTGGTTCCATGGTTGGTTGCATGGTTGGTTGCGTGGTTGGTTGAGTGGTTAGTTGAGTGGTTGCATACTTGATTGAGTGGTTGCATGGTTGGTTGAAGGGTTGCATGGTTGGTTGAGTGGTTAGTTGAGTGGTTGCATACTTGGTTGAGTGGTTAGTTGAGTGGTTGCATACTTGGTTGAGTGGTTAGTTGAGTGGTTGCATACTTGGTTGAGTGGTTGCATGGTTGGTTGCATGGTTGGTTGAGTGGTTGGTTGAGTGGCTGCATGGTTGGTTGAGAGGTTGCAGACTTGGTTGTGTGGTTGGTTGAGTGGTTGCATGGTAGGTTGAGAGGTTGCAGACTTGGTTGTGTGGTTGGTTGAGTGGTTGCAGACTTGGTTGAGTGGTTGGTTGAGCGGTTGTATGGTTGGTTGAGTGGTTGTGTGGTTGGTTGAGTGGTTGTATGGTTGGTTGAGTGGTTGTGTGGTTGGTTGAGTGGTTGCACACTTGGTTGCGTGGTTGGTTGAGTGGTTGGTTGCGTGGTTGCATACTTGGTTGAGTGGTTGCATGGTTGGTTGAGTGGTTGCGTGGTTGGTTGAGTGGTTAGTTGAGTGGTTGCATACTTGGTTGAGTGGTTGCATGGTTGGTTGCGTGGTTGGTTGAGTGGTTGCATACTTGGTTGAGTGGTTGCGTGGTTTGTTGCATGGTTGGTTGGTTGGTTGAGTGGTTGAGTGGTTGGTTGAGTGGTTGCGTGGTTGGTTGGTTGAGTGGTTTGCGTGGTTGGTTGAGTGGTTGCGTGGTTGGTTGGTTGAGTGGTTTGCATGGTTTGGTGAGTAGTTGCGTGGTTGGTTGAGTGGTTGCGTGGTTGGTTGAGTGGTTGCGTGGTTGGTTGAGTGGTTGCGTGGTTGGTTGAGTGGTTGCATGACTTGGTTGAGTGGTTGGTTGCATGGTTGGTTGAGTGGTTAGTTGAGTGGTTGCATGCTTGGTTGAGTGGTTGCATGAGTGGTTGAGTGGTTGGTTGAGTGGTTGGTTAAATTGGCACCCGTATAACAGGAACAGCAGACAGTTGCATCCAACGATAATCTGTCTATTCCGACCACAGGGGGAGTGGTGACCTCCATTGACAATCACCGGTTGTCATGTTTTGTTGTCATTTGGACAACACAGAAACACAAACATTTGATAAAGGTCAAGTATCTTTGAACTCTTCTATTGGCTTAATAGTCAAAAGCGGGTGGTGGGGTACCCTAGTGGTTAAAGTGTTCACTCATCACACCGAAGGCCAGGGTTCGATTCCCCACATGGGTACAATGTGTACCAAGTCCATTTCTGGTGTCCCCACCATAATATTGATCAAATTTTGCTAAAAGTGGTGCGAAACTAAACTCACTCACTCACTTAATGTAGTCATTTGTCACAATGAAACACAATTATCCTAATAATAAAATAAATGTCAGCAAGTATACTTTGAACTCAGTCCACTTCCACTGGAAACATACCTGAACGTAACAACAGAGAGGTTATTGGCTGAGAACTTGGCGTTAACAGGTTTTAGCTGTATATCAATAAAAAAACTTTACCTCCGAGCCATAAAATGATGCAACAACCCAGAAAAAGAAACCAGTTTGTGTTACATGAAATTATGCCTCTACAGACAAAGCTCACAAACTCTGAAACACCAAATCAATAATTAACACAATGTACATTTCAGTAATTAGGACTCTGTTCGACAAACAGATACCTCTGCTTCACCCGACAGTCAGGTACATCCTGTCTACCGGCAACGACAAAATCTATCGTTATCCTTTATGATGAAATCCCCATTAGTCCTAAAGGGCAATTTTGTTAAACAAGAGGCTCTCTTTGAGTGGAAGGCTGGATATGCTGCAAACTGATTTTGTGGAGGATGTGTACTCTAGCAATCGGGTAATAACTTGCTGCATGAATTACTGTACCGCAGTAAATATATGCATCATTTACCATTGGTTCTGAATCATTAAAGATTCTGCTTGAAGAAGTAGCAGCAGTGTTGCTTTAATCTGCATTGATGTTAGTTCACATTTAAACTAAATGATTTTTATCATTTGCAAATGGTCATAAATGTTTGTACATGATGTGTGTGACAATATTCTTAAATGTTAATTGCTTTGTTTTTTAAAGTTGTCAGTTCAGTGAAATGATTTCTATTAAATATTTGGTATTTCAGTAAATGATTAAATATGAAAGTCATGTGACTGAGCGATTGAATGACTCAGTGACTTAATAGTGTGAGCAGGTGAGAGAGGGCTTTGGTGGATGGATGGATGGTTGGGTGGCCAAGTGGTTGAGTGGGTTAGAAATTAAGTAAGTGTTTGAATAACTTAATTAGTGAGTTAAGTTAAATGAGTGGATAAATGAGTGGTTGAGCAAGTGGTTGAGCAAGTGGGTGAATGAGAGGTTGAGTCATCGAGTGGTTGAGCAAGTGGTTGAGTGAGTGATTGAATGAGAGGTTAAGTCATCGAGTGGTTAGGCAAGTGGTTGAGTGAGTGGGTGAGAAAGTGAGCAAGTGTTTGAATAACTGAGTGAGTGAGTGGTTGAGTGAGTAAGTGATTGAGTGAGTGATTGAGTGAGTGATTGAATGAGTGGTTGAATGTGTTTTGGAGTGGTTGACTGAGTGGTTGAATGTGTTTTGGAGTGGTTGACTGAGTGGTTGAATGTGTTTTGGAGTGGTTGAGCAAGTGATTGAATGGTTGAACAAATGGATGAATGAACCATGTCATATGCTGTAACAAGAAACCACATAATCCCAAATTTAGGCAACTAACAATGACTGGAACGTAACAATGACTGGTACAGACTCCTCCATACACACGCTGCCTGGAACCCCCAGAGCTTACATCTCTGTGTTAGTCAACTTCCCCAAGTTACAAAATGGTGGACAGAGTGAGTGAATGTTGTCTTCTACCACAATCTTCAATAACACACACAACAACATTAAATTGAGACGAACCAATGAAGCCATAAGAAACAGTTTGTTAACTAGAGGCGTGACAATACAGAAATTTCACGATACGATACATATCGCGATATCTTTTAACAATACGATTCAATTCGATGCATATCACGATATGCTATCTTTAGTTATTTTCTTTAAAAAGGTATATTTTGATAGCAAGTAACAGTGTAAATTTTGACATTACCCTCAATTTCTAGTCAAAATTAACAATTTTAAGGTCAACAATACACATCACGATACGAAAAAAAGTATCGATATATTTACTGTCAGATAAAGTATCATAATTATTGATACTATGATATGACAGCTCTATTGTTAACAACCGTTTGTCAAAGCAATCTTAATGTTACTCCTACCAATCAACTTCCATATGTCAACACAGATTTAGGATTAGTCTGTCTCACAGTCCCTGAACCACATTAATTTCCCTACTGCTAAGCCCTCTCTGCAGTGCTAAAGCCCTAAATAAAGCAAGTCTAGATTTCCTCAGGTTCTGAATCTCTGGTCTCCCTAGGGCTCCTTTTCAATATAAATGGGCTTGTTTGTTACTATCAAAATTACATATAGTCAGAGACTAAGCCTTAGTCTAACGTAGGATAATCATAGTGCTAAGATAATTTTATTAAATGGAGTCACATTTGACACACAGTGAACATCCAGTCATTTTCTTTGATCTGCCGTAAACGGGGTGACAGGTGGTGTTTGGTAGACCTAAGAATCCTTGTCGGCCTGAATGTAAAAATGGAAACAACAAATTTCATATACACTTTGGTCAAGTTCATTAACTATGCAGTCAGGTGAAAAGGTCAGGTCAAAATATAGGTCAAGACCTCAACACAAATGTACATCTACTCAGATCAAATAGCAGCCATTTTACCTTTGACAAGAAATAACCCTTAATCAAATGATTAAATATTTACAATGTAGAAAAACACACAATGGGATGAACACAGAAATGATCTTTAGCCTCGTTAACAGCAGAAGAAATGTATTCATTTGTGATCCTGTTAACACTGAGTCCTATCTTCCTAAAGACTACATCAATCATAAATGAGCTAGCATATTACAGCAGCTGAATACCTGTAGCGTATCAGATCATACTGTGGTTCATTACCAGGTGAATGGATCCCGATTGTAAATCTACCTAGTGGACCATCAACAACTATTTCATGCATCAGAGGTAAATTCATTCATAATATTTTATGTAGGGTATAACAATACATGGAGGAACACTTGCCCCAGTATTCAGACAGTATATACATGGTAAGAACTAAATGTGATGAGTCTTTTCGTAACTTTGACAGAACTTGTATCATTTCTCCACAAACAGATTTCATAAAAAATACATCTTGGTCATAAGGTTGTAAAGAAAATACAATTATATTTGTGTTGTTATTTTTCTAGAATATTACAATATGTTGTCAAGTTTAAGTTTGCCTCGTCAGTCTTATAACTGTTGCCTACAATATTTTCATATAGTGAACATATAGTTTTAATTTTGAGAAATATAACAGATATATTTTTATTCAGGAGTCTTTGCACTCCAGCTGACACACACTTAAGTACACTTGCACTAAATAATAGAATACTATTGATGTCATTACAGTTTGACTATAAAATCCAAAATTATAACATTAATGTATTTTAACAATATGATTTATATATTCATAATTTTACTTTTACATCATTTTTATTCATTCACCTGATGAAGGACCAAGCATACACTCCGAAACGTCATGTTATTCACAATAATGAAGTTGACATCCATAAATCTTGCTTTTCTTACCTTTTTTATTGTTTCACATATTTTGAAGTTTGTTTGTTTTTAAATTCAATGTCATAGAAACTATAAACAACACAGATGTTATTGATATGTATACATTAGTGTGATATATGAAATAAATTCTCACCTTCATCTTCTGAATAATCCATTACAGAAAGCAAACTTCTCTCCAAAAGAAACATCCGGACATGAATATCTTCAAGAATTTCCAAAGTCAATAATCAAATTTGACAAGAAAACATATTTTATCCCAAAATGTTTTACCACCATCTTTGACTTGGACACAATAATAACAAAACTTTCTTAAAACTGTTTTGTTAAAAATTCAATAAACTATCCAAACACAATCAATAAATCGACCAAACACGATCAATAAATCTACCAAACTCAATCACTGCATCTGTCCATCCCACGACATGTCCAGAAACATTGTCCTTGCAAGAACCTGGCGATAATTCCTCAACTGTCAGTTCCAGTGTGATCCTGTTAATCACAGGCAACTAACGGCCAAATTCCCCAGCTAAGAGGCTAAATCAGTTCAGCGTTTACCATCCTATTTATACACCTTCATTACTATAAAGGTGGGAGCTGTGACCACTTGCTGCCTCCCCGACACACACAGCATGGGGATCGGTGCCTCCACTCTCAACTCATGTTGACATGATTCAGAAAGTCCACAAACTATTACCCTCAATATGTTTGACGTCTGCAATGTCAAAGTTTTGCCAGCCTTCCTGGCCTTTCTGTATGACCATCTGGACAAGTTTGTCCTGGCGTGACCTTTATGCCAAGATGTCATTCTGTGTATGTATAGTACTTTGGTTCGTGATTCAATATTTTATTTCGACAAAAAATGGTGTGGTCAACGGATTACTTTTGTTGCTAGGAAGAAGTGCTTGGAAGAAGTCTAATGTTAACACATCTGAATCACTGCTTGTTCTCCCCTTCTGCCTTCTTATGAAATGTCCACACGATGCTCTTGATGTGGGATTTACTAGCTGCTAAGCTAAATCCTTGATGTCTGTAACATGTAGAATTCAAACAACCAGGTCAGACTCTTGGAAATCCCTGAATGCCATACCTTGGCCAATTGCCTGACAATGAATGTTTCAAGTTGCAGTTTTTAAGCATTTTAACCCCTGACCTGACAAATGTTCATTGCAGAGAGAAAGATAGCAGTGATTGAGTGAATTTAAGTTTATGCCGCTTTCAGCAATATTAATTCCGACAATATCATGGTGGGGGCCACCAGAAATGGGCTTCACACATTGTACCCTTGTTTTAATACATCTTCCCCCTTGGCAAGAAGTAATTCTGTTTCAAGAAAATCTTATGAATGAATGAATGAATGAATGAATGAATCAGACCTCCAGATAAGATTTAGCTCATGTGGGAACTGTAGCCACTGTATTGTTTTGGAGTGGGTATTATGAATGTTGAGTGGGTATTTCATTTCCGTTACCCACTGCTTTCAAATATGTGCGTATTTCAGTCATTTTACTCACCTAAGCATTATGTCATTGAGTAAGTTTACTAAGCAGGTATGTTCTGCCTCATGTCATACCTACTCAAAACCAACTTAAGTATAATGGAAATGATTTCATAAAAAATCACTCATCCTATACTAACAGTACAACACTTGTCCTATACTAACAGTACAACTTGATAGAAATCGATTTCTCTTTCATTACGCAAGCGATTTTTATAAATATATTCCGTACGCATTTGTTTTAGACTTTTTGAGTATCTAACATTTTAAATGCGTAATTGGTATGCAACAATTATTTTCAATGCATAATTGGAAATTTTCTATGCGTATTTTACCCGGATACGCGGCTTATCTGGGCCTCTGAATGAATGAATGAATGAATGAATGAATGAATGAATGAATGAATGAATGAATGAATGAATGAATGAATGTAGATAACATAAGGTATATTTATTGCGCAAACGTTCCATGCAGAAACAGTGGCAATATTCTATAAACTACATAAACAAGATATATAATGATGATATGAATGAATGAATGAATGAATGAATGAATATTATCTTCACTCGAAAGAACTGAGTTTCGACACTACTCCTGATGATTTGACCACAAAATTGATGAATATGCATAATCAATAAGATAAATTAATTTACTGCAAAAATTATTACAGAACAGAGGCAATGTTGTCCAAGATATTTTTTATGGATTAAACTTCTTTTTTATTTCTCCCACGACGTTTCGGGACCATTCCAGGTCCCCTCATCAGGTGAACTTAATGTAACTTAACTTAATGTTCACCTGATGAAGGGACCTGGAATGGTCCCGAAACGTCGTGGGAGAAATAAAAAAGAAGTCTAATCCATAAAAATATCTTGGACATCTATGTACAACTTCTAAATACCACTGAAAGACAACAGAGGCAATGTTGTCTACACGCGTATAAACATACAAAACAGATAGCTTGTTTCAGTGGCTGGAGAGACAACTGCAGCACAGAAAATTAACAAGTGCAGAGTTCTGCTTATGTCATGTTTGAAAATAAATATGTACCCAAAAAATGTGCCCATCAGCACATATTGGTAGTAGCGGTAGTAGCAGTAGTGCCCCTGAGCACTCAGCCTGACCCCTCTCCCACCCCCAGGCTAAGAGTCAGCTCTGACCTCTCTCTGTCCCTGTATCTATCTGGACTGAGGTTCACGTAGTCAAGGCCACACTACCGGGAATAAATCACCAACACAAGTAGTCTCAAACTATAACTATATAGACCTGTGAAGATCCAGGTTAGAATTGATCTTCACAAACCATGCTTGTCGTAAGAGGTGACTAACAGGATGGGGTGGTCAGACTTGCTGACTTGGTTGACACGTGTCATTGTGTACCAATTGCACTGATTGATGCTCATGATGTCAATCACTGGATTGTAAGGTGCAGCCTGGAATATGTATAGACCGCAGCCATATAGCTGGAATATTGCTGAGAGCAGCGTTAAACAAAAAGTAAGTCAAGTTTAACAATGTGGCATGGCAATCAAGTTAGTTTAGGTGAGTGAGTGAGTGAGTTTAGTTTTACGCTGCACTCAGCAATATTCCAGCTACATGGCGGCAGTCTGTAAATAATCGAATCTGGACCAGACAATCCAATAATCAACAGCATGAGGATCGATCTGCGTAATTGGGAACTGATGACATGTGTCAACCAAGTCAGTGAGTCTGACCACCCGATCCCAGCTAGTTTAGGAAGAATAGTACAAGACAATACAGGTACAGATAAACCATACTCTCTCACACAGTGAGTTGGTGAGTGAGTTAAGTTTTATGCCGCTTTGAGCAATATTCCAGCAATATCACGGTGGGCACACCAGAAATGGGTTTCACACATTGCACCATGTTGGTAATCAAACCAGGTCTTCGGTGTGATGAGCTGAACGCTTTAACCACTAGGCTACCCCACCGCCCGGCTTCAGGTAAGAGGCAAGGAACTGTCAGGCTTCCTGGCATGGTTGATGTACAGCATTGTATCCCCAACAGTAGGTTGATGTGCAAGATGTCAGTCACTGGATTGTCTGGTCCAGACTTTGATTTGGTCTTTTCACCATCAAATAGCTTGAATAATTATGTGTGTGGCCTCAATCGACAAACAATATCAAATGAGTTTCAAGTACAGAATTCATATTCGTAGACATCATGAAAAGTATCTGATCAAATAATCACTGTTGAAATTATTTGTGACTTAAACATAAGATTTACATTAGCGGTCTTGCTAGACACATAGATTTAAGAATCTTGTAATGTTAGAATTAGTTTTTTTCATGTTTTAATTTGTGTGCTGAAAGCAAACAAACTTGAAGGATGAATACATTTCTTTGACTTTGTATGTATCATAGTTTAACTGTTTGACTTTGTATACCCCCAAGGAGAGTTGAATTTGCTGATTTCATATTACAAATAAAACTGACATCATTTTGGACATAAATGGGAATATTTCAGAACCATATTATGTTGATACATTTCAAAGAAATTAACACTGGAATATGTCAATGTTTGATTGCTGTTTTCTGTCCAGCTGACGATTGTCATAATTATGCAAGCAGACGATAATCTGTATGAAAGCAGGCAGTGGGGTAGCCTAGTGGTTAAAGTGTTCACTCGTGGCGCCAAAGACGTGGGTTCGATTCCCCACATGGATACAATGTGTGAAGCCCATTACTGGTGTACCCTCCGTGATATTGCTGGAATATTGCCAAAAGTGTCATAAAGCTAAACACACTCACTCACTCTTACCAGAAGCATTAGGCTGATGCTAACCTAGCCTTGTTCTAAGGCAATACTGAGCGCGCTAAGTCCACGGATGTATAGTAACTCTATCCTTTAAAGAGGCAAGTCTAGATAAGCAGATAGTACATGGGATGCCAGTATGTTGTCATGGTTATTTATATATTTTAACGAACATTGAATGCATTACCATAACCCATAGCCTTGCTCCAAGCCTGTACTGAATACTTAGCCCATAGATGTATAGTAATTCTATCCTTCAAAGAGGCAAGTCTAGATAAGCAGACAGTACAAGGACGCCAGTCTGTTTGAGGGACAATGTGTTAATTATATTTATATTTTTTATAAATTATCTTTAAAATAATAATTATGTTACAGACTTGTGCAAGTGTAATGCTAACCCACATTTCTGTGATGTAGCTAGACTAACATCTAGTCTCTGAAATTAACATATTTTACAGAAAAGAAATGTTTATAAAAAAATAATCATAAAATATAACAAAAAGGAGCCCAGAAACTTTCATTTCCTGAAACTGTGGTAATCTAGACTTGCCACACATTCTAGACTTGCATGAACTTTCTTAGATATATTTGTTTCAGGGTCCGTATGATAGACTACTATATAACCCTATGATGTAGTTTCAGCAAATATTGGTGTTCCACAGTAAAACACATAGTATTCCAAAGTGATAGTTACATTTTGTTATTTCATATGCACAATGTGATGTCGTTTACATAATCAACCATGTAATATCAATCATGGATGTCCAAGCATGTAATTCATTATTACAACATATTATTTCATCATTTCAACATTGATAATGTATTCATATTTATTTAAATATTCCATTATCACAATAACACACCATAAAGTTTTCATGAAAATAGCTTATATTTTGAAAAAAATGATATCCCTTAAATTAGTCCCATCATGATATACTCGTACCTTGCATGTAAAACATGTAAACTAAGTCACGTTGTCCAAATAGACACAACACAACCTACATGTTGACAGCTGTGCAGTGTCTATAGTCAGTCCATCATCACTATCAGTACACACTGACATACAAACTCTTATCCCTTCAGTCAAATATCACAGCAATATCCCATCACTCAGTGCTATCAGTTTAAGGTTACATGTTGATGCAAAATAATGATCTCAACACTTTGCCCTCTTCCTTGTCTAGATCTAGAGGGTAGATCCAATATTTAGCCTCTCAAGTGAAAATATTTAAAGATTTTTTGTCTGTACATATATAAGAGAAAGGATCCGAGCGAACCTCTGACCTTGTGATTTATTTGTTTAGAGGTCTGTATGAAAGACTACTATGTACAGTATGCAGAAACTATAACTAAAGAACTGAAAGTACAAACCCAAAATTTTGGATCATTGTTATTTCAGTTCTACAAAACATAATCAAGACAATCACTCCTCATTAATTTGCATTTGGTAAACATCATCATCATCATCATCATCATCATCATCATCATCATCATCATCATCACCCTCACCCTCACCCTCACCAAGAATTCTTTAGCTCTAAATTATCACCCCAAGCAACTTTCACTTCCTCAGAAATAAAGTGAGAACCAATTTTGTACATAAACAAGAGTTAAAAATCTGCTCCATCTGTTGTTTCCATTAAGTCGAGCCCAACAAAAACAAGTTACAAAAATAAACATTCATGTTCACAGAAACAAACACTCATTACTTACATTTGAAAGCCAGTTCCTCCATTATTTTCCTCTACAATAAAATCAGCCTGTTTACATACACCCAAAGCCATTCCTGGAAGTGGGCTGTTTAAATCAAAACCTTCAGTTGAGTTTTAGACTACACCATAACTTTGTGAAGGTTTTCACTTCCAGGGAATGCACAAACATTACATGTTGAGATCTGACTGACAGATGAACGAAGATGCATGAGTGTTTATTTATACAGTTACTATGTATACCAGTAACTCATTTCCACTTGCTCAATGTACCAATAACATGTTTATTTTGTCTAACCGTTTTCCCCCAAACAAGTTAAAGTGTTCATAGTTAACGGGACAAAATGGCAATTACATACTACTTTCTCAAACATCTGTCAACTCTACACCAACAGTTTAAAACATTCTTAGGTAATGGTAAATATCTCATGTATTAGGACAATATTCATTCATTATTTAAAATTTCTAGCTATTCCCCATTTATTTCATCCGTTATATATCCCCTTCATCTTTTTATTTGTTCCCTGGCATCTAAGGCATCCTTCTGCAGAGTTGTGTCCCTTACACACTCCAGGAGACAAAGATTTGGAGTTTGAATCCCAGTTCACCTTGATTATGTTTCTAGGTTATTCAGCTCCAGGCCTTGCTGATGGGTTTCAATGACCAGGTAAACAGAGTCCTGCATCAATACATGCTGTCCTCCCACGTGTGTCTGACACACTGTCACATGACTGACAATACTGTCCAAAGCAGTGTTAAATCGAATATACTCACTCCTTTATTCCCCAATCCTACCATTTTTATTGTTCCATCTTATCCTTCATCTCTCTTCAGATTTCTCAAATATTCATGTATTTATACAAGTCCCAAAAAGGTTTCATACACCGAATATTCATTCATTCATTCATTAATCATTTCCAAAGAGCATATTCATTCATTCATTCATTCATTTATTATTCTTCATTCATTCATTCATTCATTCATCATTCATTCATTCATTCATTCATTCATTCATTCATTCATTCATTCATTCATTCATTCATTCATTCAAAGAGCATTCCGTCCCATGTGGTACTCTCTTCATGGTGCAGGTTCCAGCTTTGCCCTTCCACTGCAGTGTTGCCGTATATCCCAGGTATGTGATATAGACCAATCCCGTAGCCACCTACAATACTTCAAGCAGCTAACATTACACAGCACATGGCAGAATAACATTAACATTCTCTGGAATGTGATATCAGAGTCAGTGATTCCAGAAGTCTGTCAGGTCACAACAAAACATGGACAACACTGACATTGAAGAAAAACTTTCAACAGATATGTTGTCTACAAAATCACCTATCTGTCATGATCACTTTTCAACAAGCATGGGAATATTTTTTCAGCAGCCAAGGCTAAACGTTGGTTTTTAACATCAGTACAGTTTTTCATGTCATTATTTCTAAAACATACGTAACTTTAATATCCAATGTTATTATGCTATGATAATGAACATCTTACAATATAATCACATATTTATTTTTGAAAATTAAAGACATCATCATCACTGACTCTATCAAGCTGTTGTAAACACTAGCAGAATGTTTTGTAGCATATATACAGTACTCAGGAAAACACCTTTTGGCAAAAATCATTTTAAACTGTCTTGTGATGTTGTGAGGGCTTGTTTGGAGTGAGTGAGTGAGTTTTAGTGTCACATCAGCAGTGTTTCACCCATGTCATGACCAGAAAAGCTGCTACTTTGAATGAAAATCTATGACTCCATCTATGGAGTTTTGGTGGCAAATCGACCCATGATATACTGTAGTTCATAACAGAATGGACACAAATATACCCTGGAATGTGAGTGAGTTTAGTTTTATGCTGCACTCAGCAATATTCCATGTATATTGAGTTTGGACCAGACAATCCAGTGATCAACAGCATGAGCATCGATCTATTCAACATGTGTCATCCAAGTCAGTGAGCCTGACCACCCGATCCCATTAGTCGCCTCTTACGATAAGCATGGGTTACTGAAGATCAATTCTAACCCGAAAGTTCACGAGTAAAACTACCCTGGAGAACCAAGGATGATAACAGCACTGAGACAAAACAATTTGATTATTCTTCGTTTAGATTCAGTAAAACGTTTTGCTCTAATATCCTCACACGGATGTATTCATCATTATTTACAAGGGATAAAGAAAATAATTACTGATTGGTGATACAACACACCCTTTTGAAGATTTTGCAATCTACTACACCTTATCTGCACCGATGTAGCATGGGATATATATGAATTAATTCCCTGCTGCAGCAATGTTTCAGCACCAAGGTTGGATATAATTCATGCTCAGCACATACACACTCCTACTACTCATGTCACACTGATCCTCAGTACAGAAAAAATATCTCGCAAGGCCAGACCAATTTTATTTCTTGTTTTATAGAACCGCGGTCATATTTTTTCAAGAACAAGAAAAAACATAAAAATTAATTTTCCTTGCTCAAAAAATAAAATCCTAATGTTTTTATTGGACAAAATTGTAAACTTACAAAAAAATTGTTATTTATATTTTTTTTTTCCTATATATACTTCATAAATTGCCAAAAGTAAAATACTTTGATTGGTGATTTCTTTTTTTTCCTCCTGCGTTTAGGTTTTCTGAGGACAAAAATCTGTAACACAAGAAATATCATTGGAGAGGCCTAAATGAGATCAAAGAATCTCGTCTGAACAAGAATTTGTGTAATGCAAGACTTGAAATAGAATGGATGCTGAAACAAGAGAAATACTGATTACCTGAAAACTATTCCACATCTGCCATCATGATGAGACATATATAGTTTCAGCCTTTGTATAAATTGGAATTGGATAATGCTGGCTGGATGATATGACAGAATGTCTTTTCTTAGCACCAGACTTCAAAATACATGCTTGAGGTGTTCGGTTAGTCTGCTTAAAAATGTCAAGGTATTATTTCAGTTACATCACAACATGTCTTGTTGACATGAGATATAAAGGGGTTAACCATCGCAGGGGTTAGCGATGATTATTCTTACATAGCGATGTGTATGTGTAAGCAAGGGTAGTCCTGTAGTTAAAGTGTTCCTTCATCACATCGACAACGTGTTACGATTCCAACATGGGTACAATGTGTGAAGCTCATTTCAGGTGTCCCCCAATGTGATATTGCTGGAATATTGTTCAAGTCCTGTCTAATATGTGTTTTATACAGCTATTACATTGATACCGTACTCAGATACAGTACAGACTCCTAGCTGACTATTCCTTGTTCTATTCCAACAGATAGAATTGGGTTAGAATTGGTCTTCAGTAACCCATGCTTCTTGTAAGAGGCAACTAATGGGATTGGGTGGTCAGTCTTCGCTGACTTGGTTGACACATGTCATCATATCCCAATTGGGTATATCAATATTCATGTTGTCAATCACCGGATTGTCTGGTCCATACTTGATTGTTTACATACTGCCATCATGTAGCTAGAGAAATGCTGAGTGTAGAACTAAGCAACAAAGAAAGTAAGGAAAAGCTACCTGGATTAGTTGACAGGCAGGAGTGATGGAAAAGTTAAACATTACATTTTGAAAACTGATACAGAATTAATAAATGTACCAATACTAGTGTTGGGAATGGGAAACCAAATCCACAATCGATTATCGGAGGACTTGTGGTGAACGATTATCGATTATAATCGAAATATATACATTTTTAATGTAATCACCAATTTTAAGGTTTTTTCCTCCGGATTTTTCTAATTAATGTATATTTATAACTAATGCTGTCATGCAATGAAATGCATGCATGCAAGAAAGACACTGTAATTGTAATTAAACAATAAAAGTGGTTAAAATTTTACGATGCGCATAGCTTTATGCTGTTGAGCGCATGTTTGTTCATGAATATTCATCAAATTAAATGGTTAGTATACTTAATTCAAGGGTGTTATACAAAAACAACAAAATTCTGATTAATCTAAAATATTTTTTTACAGTCGATAATCATATTTAATCCTTCTTTCGATCGATTTTGCGATTTTTTCGATCATTGGAACACAACTAACCAATACAGAAATAGGCATTTCATCTATAGCATCATTCGGTGTCAACTTGCAACTCGTTACAACAGTGGCTTTCAAAGCCCTTACTACACACAGCAAACTACAAAGTATATCAATGGAGAGATTTCAATGGGAAGGGAGAGTTCTGAAGACTAAGAATCTGTCTCTGATTGAGGTTTCCGTGTAAGACTGTCTATATCTGACAGCAAATATGGAAGACACGGAGTCTAATATCAAACTACACTACACCTTCCCTGAGAGGGCTTCACTAATATCATCTGGTCCAGAATCAATGACAGACTATCATTATATTGTGTGATAGGTAATTAGCCAGACTGAGACAGGCAGAACTCGATATGAAGACATATACCTCCCTGGAGGGTTAACAGGAACTGGAGACTATGGCTGCAAAAGGTGGTGTGTGTAGGTGTGTGTTGATCATGACTGACTGACTGACTGAGTTTGGTTTTACGCCGCTTCTAGCAATATTCCAGCAACATCACGGCCGGGGACACCAGAAATGGGCTTCACACATTGTACCAATGTGGGGTTTCGAACCCGGGTCTTCAGCGTGACGAGACAACGCTTTAACCACTAGGCGTGTTGATCATGATGATGATGGTAAGATTAATGTAGCACTCAGTAATTTTCCAGTTAAATGGGTGTGGACCAGACAATCCAGTGATCAACATGATGAGCATCGATCTACATAACAGATATTATAACCTGTATTAACCAAGTCATTGAATCTGACCATCCGATCCTATTTGTTGCTTCATGACAAACATGGGTTGTTGGACGAGGTGTGGTGGTGGTGGTAATGATAGTATTTGTGAAGGCGGTCAAGACTGTGATGATGTTGATAATGTTGTTGCTGGTGATGCTCATGATTAAGTGAGAGATAATAACAGTAGTCATGGGCTGATTTGGTAGCTGGCCCGTAAATAATCAAATCTGGACCAGACAAACCAGTGATCAGACACATGCTACTGTGCAAATATAACACACAGCCAGCAAAGTCACACACTGAACCATAAACCAGACCCCTCACATACTGAACCATAAACCAGACCCCTCACACACTGAACCATACACTAGACCCCTCAAAGTCAGCATTTGCATTTTACCTTAGTCTATCTCACAGTCACTGAACTGCATTATTCTCCCTACTGCCTAGCCCTCCCTGCAATACTAAAGCCCTAAATGCACCAAGTCTAGATTTCCCCAGGTTTGAATCTCCCAACTCACTGAGACTCCTTTTCAATTTAAATGGGTTTATTTGTTGCAATCAAAATTATATATATTCAGGGATTAAGCGTTAGTGTAATTTTAAGACCTGCACCACTGGGGGATTGCCACCAGCTTCCACTGACATGCTGTGACATGCCTGAAATACTGCTTACAGTGGTTCTATAGCAAACTCACTCACTCACTCACTCAAATTATACAAAAAGCATACAGCAACAGTCACTTGTCAAGACTGAAAACCTTACTGAAATCTAATTTCTAACTCTGAAAGCAATGGTATTACAGTCAAACCATTTTTAAAAGCAAAAACTACATTTCCAAGATCAAATACAAAGTGATCTTACCAGATTAGCTGCCTGTAACAACAAGACATGCGGCTCACATGGCCTGTATACTCAAAAGTGTGCCAATCTATTGAAAACCTGGCCATTTTCTAATCCAATCAAATTGGTCTTAAACTCTAATTTTCATTCAACTGCCCCAGCTGTCGAATTCCAAGCCCAGGTTTAAGATTTTTTACTTACACAACAAATGCTGTTTTTGCAAAACATACACACCTGTATTCAGTATCTCTCGTCATATGAGATAACATCATCAAATACCAATGTGACGGCATACATTTAACTTCTTATGTAGGAATTAAATGAAAACATCAAGTTGCAACATCTTTACATCTTGTCAATTCAAAAGCCTCGTATTAAATCACTGAAGTTTTTATTGACGTCCAAAATTGAGCCTAATGATGGGCACGTGCAGCTGTCTCGATGAATAAACACGTAATTGTTCTCATCTGTTTGATTCAGTATCTTACGATAAAGAAATCACAGTGTCGTCCCACCTAAACCATTCAATGGCTACAGAAGGGAGAATCCATTATTTACAATGAGCACAGCAGGGACCAGCGAAGGAAGGCCTTTGCAAGCACAGCAGGGCCTCATCATTCTTCTAATAGGCAGGTGGCACCACTCAAGGTTATACAAAGACATCTACACTGCTCAAATGTTCGGCCACGTGTGAATATTTAATAAAATACTCAGCAGGAAAAGATCTAGTCAAAGCTGATTCCTCTGTCGTTAATTGAGGTTAACGCTTCAACATGCTTGGGTGGGTCGATTCAGTTGTTGGAGATTTATGGTTTCCATAAGAAACGTAAACATGTAATATCAACATTAACTAATATTTGAAAATAATAAAATGTTTGAATCATCATAAACATGGAATTACTTCAAATGGAACAATTGTAACTAAATTGTTTGGAAATATAACTTTGGATGTAATTACATTTGCCTGGTTGACTCTGTTGTGTTTTGCTTTATGATGAAGTAAAATATTCCAGCTGTATCACAGCAGTCACTGCCATTCATTCATTCATTCATTCATTCATTCATTCATTCATTCATTCATTCATTCATTCATTCATTCATTCATTCATTCATTCATTCATTCATTCATTTTGCAATGAACATTTGACAGGTCAGGGTCAAAATAATTTTTCATTCATGTAATGATAAAGTCTGTGCCAGGCAAACCAGTGGTCGATGAAATGAGCAGTACTCCATCTGTTGGGTCACAGTGACACACAGATCCTCTAATTCTCGTTTTGTCATTACACATTAAACTGGGAACTTGAATCACAACAATGTCTCAGAAAGTGTGATGGATCTTCTACAGTTTTTGAAGCAGTTTGAGGGCTTGAATGCTTGATTACTGTGCGTTCTGACCCTGGATGTCTATGCAACTCATCACGATAGCTCAGGAGCTTGTGGAAATCTATGCACATAATCTGTGATGTGCAGAAAGAAGGCACCCTCAGTTATAGGGCGAGGTATGCGCTAGTCCCCTAAGGTATCCTCAGTTCCATTACAATATATATACCCTGGGCCCATTGTCCATCAGAGCAATGGTGACTGAAGTGATGTCCCTAACACAATCTCTTCTGTTGTGCTATGACTGGAGTGTTGTGTCATTCTAAATGAATCTGCAAATTCAGGGTATTTATCTACATGGGATTGTTAAAAAACACACTTGATGGTCAAGGAGTGAATGAATGAGTGAGTGAGTGAGTGGAGTGGGCGAGTGAGTGAGTGTGTGAGTGAGTGGGCAAGTGAGTGAGTGGGCAAGTGAGCGGGTGAGCGAGTGGAGTGGAGTGGAGTGGAGTGGAATGGAGTGGAGGGAAGAGGAGTGAGCGGAGTGAGTGAGTGAGTGAGTGGGCGAGTGGGCGAGTGGGTGGGTGGGTGAGTTAGTGGGCAGGCGGGTGAGTTGGTGGGCAGGCGGGTGAGCGGGCGGATGGGTGTCTTGGTGGGTGGTTGGGTGAGTGAGTGAGTTGGGTTTAACACTGCTTTTAACAGTATTCCAGTTATATTTTGGTGTGTCAGCTTAACATGGGAGGAAGGCACAGGTATGGTGCCGACAGACCTAGAAAATCAACTGGGACAGAATCAGTTTCAAACCCACATCCTCACATCCCCAAGGGACACAACTCTGCACAGGAAATTATGATGCCTTTGATGTCTGGGTCGCCCAAGCCTACAGATAATCAAGGAAGAAATTCACAAGAGCAAGTTTGTGTAGTTTTAAATCAAACTCATTTTGCAGCCATAACTTGTTTTATTGAATTGGACTGTTGACACTAAAACGTCTTAAAAAAGAATTAGTGAAAGAGTGAGTTCAGGTACATGCCAATTTCTGCTAAATCGCAGCAATAAAAACATCTAAGGAAAGAGATAGAAAAACAGAAACTCTGATCTTGCACCGTATTACACACCCAGAGGTTATGTATGTATATCTATCAATATTCTCTCCTTCAAACCTAGAGAGCAATGTCTCCTCATCTTCATATTTCAGACAGGACAGCGTGGGAAAATTCACCAGCAGCGGAAATATGGGCTTAAATATCCACAGGAGCAGAAAAACTTATCTAACTTTAGAAAAGATAAAAAAAGCTCCCTCTTGATTGGATAAACACATTTGTTAGCTTCAAACCAGGTCAAATTTCTCAGAGTTTTTGATGACAGATGTAACAAGGAATTCTCCAATAAACTTCACACTTCCTCAGATAGCCTTGAGTGGAACACTCCCACGAGGGGAAGGCATATTCCACAAATGAAATTATGCCCGTGAGTAAGGGCAGAGCTAAGCTGAGTCCTAGGAGTATAGAATGGATTCCTTACATCAGAAAGTAGTTTGTACGATATGGCCTAGGGTCCTGGGCCCCATTTCACAAAGCTATCGTAGAGCTACGACTGTCGTAAGTCTATGCTACAGTATAGGACTGACTGACTGAGTATGGTTTTACGCCACTTTTAGCAATATTCCAGCAATATCACGGCGGGGAACACCAGAAATGGGCTTCACAAGTTGTACCCATGTGGGGAATCGAACCCGGGCCTTCAGCGTGACGAGCGAACGCTTTAACCACTAGGCTACCCCACCCGCTCCTACAGTATAGGAGGTAACTACAAGAAAAGTTACAAGATCTTAGGCTTACGAGAGCTTTGTGAAACGGGGCCCTGTTTTCTTGTTTAGAATATTTTCTTGGGAAAAATACACTGGCTTTTAAGCTTCAAAGGATTAAAATAAAAACAAAATCGAATAATATTTTTTTCAACATTATCTGAAAATGTTGCCATGTGTTATACTGAAGATAAAGAACACCCTAGTCTGTCGTACAGACCCTGAAGCAAATATATCCAAGAAATCCCACGCAAGTCTAGAAAATGTGGCAAGTAAGGATTTCCACAGCTTAAAAATGAAGAAAATCACAGGGCTCCTTTTTATTATATTTTGATTTTTTTTCACTATGAACCTGTTTTTCTGTAAAATATGTTCATTTCAGAGACTAGTTGTTAGTTTATGTTTAATGCTGTACTCAGCAATATTCCAGCTATAAGGAGTCAGTCTGTACATTATTGCATCTGGAGCAGACAATCCAGTGATCAGCATCATTTCTGAGACTCGTTGTTAGTCCAGCATTCAGTTAGACTTGCACAAGTCCCTAAGGTAGTAAATAATAGTTTAAATGATAAATGTTTTTAAATATGAATAAAAAGAACACATTGTCCCTCAAACAGACCGGTGTCCTTACATAGAAATATTTTATATCCATTGTCTAAGAAGACCCATTCCTTGCCTATTACAAGGGTAAATCTGTCATGGTATGTCAGACTAACTAAAGTCATATGGGTGTGTAAGTGAGTGGTGGTCCGATTAATTGAAATAATCCAAGATTGGTCACAGTGACTAAACCACCAAGCAAGCGATCGTAATTTCTCATAATCGAACACAAACAATTTTGGAACACTTGTTTTCATTAACAATATTTTTCACATGGTTGGTTTTGTCTGTTACATTTTGTAAGCTCTACAAGCTCGTTTCAAGTCACGATTGAATTTATCTTAAAGATTCCAAGACATTTATGTTCCTAACATACTAGTCATCATTTAAAGATGTGAAATTTTGCCAAAAAGCCCCAAAAGAACTACATGGTGTTTTCCTTATTTGTATGTGCATTAACAAATTTCATAAATGACGCTAACTAATTATTTTTTATGATTGATTGGTTGTAATGAACCAATCATCAATTATGAGATATTAACCAATTCCCAACACTAGTGTAAGTGAGTTGGATTTTACCCCACTTTTAGCAGTGTTCCAGTAACATCACAGTGGGGGACATCAGGAATGTATCGAAATCTGGTTTATGTCTCTAAAAGTTACAAAATGAATTTTAACCCAATTTTTGAACCAAATAACAATTTACCCCAGCTTGCCAACAAAAGACACTTAGTTTGAAATCACAGATAAATCCCTGGTAATAAATAGAAATTCTTTATAACAAATGCTGACAACTGTAATCTTTTCCTGACATGAAAATAAAGAAAAATGTATTTTCTTGAAGAAAGAGCAGTCACATGCATTTAAAATCAAGTTTGAAGTAAGTCCCGCCATGCCACAGTTTATCTGATATCTGTGTTTATATATACACGTCTTATCCAATATCTTTCACAAAAACAACACAGACTGATGTAACAGCAAGCCAGTGTTTCCGAGGGAAGCCATGAAGGTTTGTAACACATGAGCAGCTGTTATAGACAGACTTGAAAAAGTCTCCCCAAAGGTATGATATATTCTGTCATATCACCCTGTTATCAGTCATCTGACCTGACTCTGCTGCCATGTTACCACTTTTGCTGTTTATTAGCTCATTTATACACACAAAAGAGAAATGTAATACCAAAAAATATATAACTTATTTTGACAAGATTGAGGAGGCAAATGTTTTACAAATATTGTATACTTTTTGGCAGCAATAAATCTACAACTCTTTCTACACAAGGCAAATATCAAAACACAATTTCAACAAATTATAGGCACTGGAGTACTTCAAGCAATTTTAAGGCAAAACATTCAATGTGAGAAACATCAGACATAGGCCTGTTAGATTTTTTCCATAATTGAAATCAAACTGAAGCCAGTCTATGACAAGCTAACAATGCAACCATGACCGAATTTCAGTCAGAAAGTTGACTGACATATCCATGAATTAAGCATCTTCTTTCCACAGAAAGCCTACCCCAATATTACTTGATAAATCAGTATGTACACTTCAGCACTTACACACCAAAATAAACACAAACTCTTAAACTTTACCCACAATTCTTGACATTGGAGGAGATTGCCAACTGTTCACCAAATTTCTATTGTGGCATATGTCCAAAACCACCACCAGCCCTCAATGTGATGCTTAATGTTAGTATATAGTTGTCAGGTAGATAGTATCTGAATGTCAAGTAGTACACTATTCCCCTATCTGTGATTCCCATCTTTTACCCAGCTTTGAAAGATAACCTTCAACAGCCTGTAAAAATAAATGTCTTAAGCAGACAATTTTCACAGAGAGATTCACATCTGATAAATCCTGCCATAGTGTGAAATTAATTATGTTGAGGAGAAAAAGATATGATTTTATGTAGCATTTTGTTTTTGTTTCTTTCTGGAGTTGTTTTCTCACCAAAATAAACTGGTTTGTCGGTTGAGCAAATGATCATCTCTGGCTTCTGTTAGTCTGCAGACTTGAGATATTGGATCATGAATGTCTGCACTACAGTCTGTGAAAACATTCACATACCTGCACGTCAACAGATTTCAGCATCTTGAACTTTCTTACATTTTGTTAATTATGCCATGTTTATATATATCATATTTCATTTTAAATTCGAAAAAAATGTCTATTAGACTGGTGATATCATCTCTGGAAAAATATATTCAAAGGTGCTATTTCCCCCAAAACAAATTCAAATCAGTATTTCTGTAATTGATACCAATGTGTATGTGTTCTGTGTATGTTACAGGAGCTAGTTTCAATGAAATTTCAACAAGTAATGATATTTATTTCAAGAGCAAGGAAGAAATGAATGAACATAGATTTATTCATATCACTATAATTCATATCATCACAGATTACCTACATTCACAAGGAAAAACTCCAGCCCCTTTAGCTCCATGAATAGTACATAAAGTAAATACAGCTTATATGGGCACGCATCTCAATAAACCAATTTGAATAGCTGGTTGCTGACAGAATCATGAGAGTTTATATTTCTATCACATTATAAACAGAAGCCTTTAACTCAAGTGTGTGAATGAACTGTGGGAACAGCTGCCCTGATACCTTGAGACAAACGCACATCAATCTTAAATGCTTTTGAAAACGGGTTCATTTTCACTATTTCGGTGCACAACACTCGTACATGCTTCAGAGCACTTCAGTCTGATTATTTCTACAGAAATCTGTTTTACATATACTTCTTCAACTTCAAAGTTAAAAATCTTCATTTTATCAGAGCCTTAATTTGAAGCACAGCCCAGAGCACACTCAGTGTTCGTCCACATTTTGATCTTCTAAAAATAAATATGGAACAGACTTCTGACTTGGAGGAAGACTTGAGCAGTTTTGTTATATACAGTTTTAATTTAATAAAGGTTTGAAAGTTGAAGAAACAATTACAAATGGTTAATGAAAATATATTGAAACACACCAAAAATACTTTTTAAAATTTTTTTTGCATTTATAGCAGAGCACTCACAAAAGCTCAACTCTGATTCGTAAGACACTGTTGTGTGGAAGCAGAGACCATATAATATATGGTCTCTGGTGGAAGTTGAAGGGACCTACATACTTCATAAGGTTAAACACAATATAAAGATGAGGACTTACTAAGGAACTGCAGGGACCAAGCTTTTACTTCCAGACAACTGTAACTTTGGTACATGAAAGTGCCACACAATGGTTTGTCTATATTATATAATGTTTCACAGAGACTGCTCCCAGTCTAGCCTGGAGGTTGCCATCCCATGAAGGTAAGTAGGCCTGTAGGAGGCAGTGATTTACTACCACTATTAATCCTGCCAGATGCTTTCACTGTTTGCAGTCAACCACAGACAACTGCAGCAATTACCCAGGATTGGGGATGGTGTGGGGTGGGGTGTTGTGCTGTAGCACATGTTGGGGCCCACATGTTGGGGTCGGGGGCTGGCAAAAAGTCAAGAGGATACGGATATGTCAGTAGGAACAGGTTGAGAGGGAAGTGTTAGAACAGTTGGCAGAAGTGCAGGACATTGAGAAGGGGGACAGGACACCAAGTGTAGCGCTTGTCGGTGCAGGTTTTGATACACAGAAGATTAGAGATTCAGTCTTCAACATAATATCAGGACAATCTAGCCGGTAGACTAACAACTAGTCCCTGAAATGAACATATTTTACAGAAAAAAGCCTCATAGTAAAAAATATGAAATATAATGAAAAGGAGCCCTGAGACTTTTTTCATTTTCAGAAGCTGTGGAAATCTAGTCTTGCTTCAGGGTCTGTATGACAGACTATGTAGCCAGGTACACTGATATCTGGAATTAAATATGAGTGTTTGGAGTGACATAGCCTTGCTCCAAGGCTGTACTGAAGGCTAAGCCCATGGATGTATAGTAATTCCATCCTTTAAAGAGGAAAGTCTAGAAAAGCGGACAAAGATGCCAGTCTGTTTGAGGAATATTCATATTTTTTAGAAACTATCACTTAAACTACTAATTATTAGAGACTTGTGCAAGTCCAGGTGTGACAAGGGGTGGTGGGGTAGCCTAGTGGTTAAAGCGTTCGCTCGTCACGCCAAAGACCCGGGTTCGATTCCCCACATGAGTACAATGTGTGAAGGCCATTTCTGGTGTCCCCTGCCGTGATATTGCTGGAATATTGCTAAAAGCGGCGTAAAACCATACTCACTCACTCATTGAGGATAGATCTTATGTACAATGACAGAAAGAGTGCTGAGGAGAGGTAGAGAAGGAGTGTGGTAGGGGTAGACTAACACTTAGTCTCTGAATTTATATAATTTTGATAGTAACAAATAAACCCATTTAAATTGAAAAGGAGCCCCAGGGACTAATAACCTAAACCTCGGGAAATCTAGACTTGCTTCATTTAGGGCTTTAGCATTGCACTGGAGAGCTTGGCTGTAGGGAAAATAATGTGGTTGAGGGACTGAATCTCCCACCTCACTGGGGCTCCTTTTTAATTTAAATGGGTTTATTTGTTACCATCAAAAGTATATATATTCAGGGACTAGCCTAACCAGTCCTTGTTGCATTAGTCATAAGTAACACTGGGTATTACGTATAATTTCATCACATGTGGGCTGTGATGGAAATAATCATTCTCTGTAGGCACCAGAGAAAACATGGTCTGGCCTTGCTACTGGGGGAGATGTATATTTGGAAGGCCCTGAAGGTAAAGGCAGAGATTTGGGGACCTCACCTGAAATCCAAGCATCCCAAAACAGGTGCTGGATTAATTACCCTATCACCCCCAGGACCCCAGCAGAGATAAGGAAGCTCACATCACACATCTTCAGTAAATCAGTGAAAAGATGGACAGACCCACTCCAAAACCTGCAATAAAAAACTCCCCTGCCCTTTACACAAGCACACACATGTGCACACATACGTGTACACACCATGCATACATACACAAACATTACTCACATGAACAGTTACAAGCTGGGCAGATTAATGTTTGGGTTCCTCTTCATGCATAGAGGTGTAAGCAGGGGGAAAAAAGTCAAAAGGGCCTCAGACCCCTAGTCAAAAGGGCTCCATATTAAAAAAGATAATAATAACATCTTTTTTTACAAGAGTATTATAGTAAAAGGTTATACATCTATACAATTCCTTGTCATCATTTTCTATCTAATACTGAAAAAAATATCTATTCAAACCAGCACTAGTATGCATAAAATATCTATTGTTTTATATGGGGCCCTTTCTACTAGGGGTCTGATGCCCTTTTGACTTTTTGATGTGGCCCTTGTGACTTTTTGATGTGGCCCTTTTGACTTTCTTATGCAGCCCTTTTGACTAGAGGTTTGTGGGCCTTTTGACTTTCTTGCGGCCCTTTTGACTTTTCCGTTTTGCGGCCCTTCTGTCATGTGGCCCTTTTGATGAGGACGCGGTGTAAGTACTACTTTTCCGGAAAGAAAGGTCCCCTTACCTCACATCCACTTAAGGATTGGTTGTTCCTCCAAATTTTAATATTAATTAATTAATATTTTGTACATAATTTCTTCAGCTCTGAAGTCCTGAGCTTATTATGTAGATGGGGATAATTATTTGATTTCTTTTCCCCGAAAAGATTCATAAAGTAATTCTTATCTATTCTTGCTCCAAGGCTGTACTAAGTGCTAAGCCAATGGATATAAAACAATTCTAAGGACACCAGTCTGTTTGAGGGACAATGTGTCCTTTTCATTCATATATTTTTTTAAATTATCATTTAAACTATCATTTCCTACCTTAGGGACTTGTGCAAGTCTAACTGAATGCTAGACTTAGTAGACTAACAAGTCCCTGAAATGAACATATATAACAGAAAAAAAGCTCATAGTTAAAAAAATTAATATAATGAAAAGGAGCCCTGAGACTTTCTTCATTTTCAGAAGCTGTGGAAATCTAGCCTTGCCACATTTTCTAGACTTGCATGGGCTTTGTAAGATATATTTGCTTCAGGGTCTGTATGACAGACTAATTGAATGCCTAATGTATGTGATATTTTGTGTCTGGTAGAAGCAGCAAGCATGCGAAGGAAGGTGTTCTAGTCTCCCTCCCTTTCACAAGAGAATGTAAACAGCACTGTTCCAGGCAAGTCTTCAGTAGCTGGGCAGAACATCAGTAATGAAGGGGACCCTTCCTGTCTACAGGAGATCCCCTGCTCTGAACAGTCTCAATGACAGATGTGTCTGGAGGGTGAAGACAGCCCTGAGAGTCAGGTCATGACCTGAGATTGCCCTGGAGAACACAGGTGAATGAGCCTGCTCCTCTGCAGTCACTTTTGAGTGAGTGAGTGAGTGAGTGAGGACCAGGCTGGGTAGAAGAGTTTTGCTAGTTTATTGATTAATGTAGTCTGTCATACAGACCCTGAAGCAAATATATCCAAGAAATCCCACGCAAGTCTAGAAAATGTGGCAAGTCTAGATTTCCACAGCTTCTGAAAATGAAGAAAGTCTCAGGGCCCTTCTTTTTATTATATTTTGATTTTTTTCACTAT
This sequence comes from Haliotis rubra, assembly GCF_003918875.1. NCBI lineage: Eukaryota > Metazoa > Mollusca > Gastropoda > Lepetellida > Haliotidae > Haliotis > Haliotis rubra. Next base: position 1,215,950 of record NW_025767357.1, on the reverse strand, counting down.
GAGCCTTTTTTCTGTAAAATATGTTCATTTCAGTCTATGTTTAATGCTGCACTCAGCAATATTCCAGCTATAAGGCGTCAGTCTGTACATTATTGCATCTGGAGCAGACAATCCAGTGATCAGCATCATGAGCATTGATCTATGCCATTGGGATACAATGACATGTGTCAACCAAGTAAGTGAGCCTGACCAATCTGATGCCATTAATCACCTCCTACAATTGAGTCAATCATTTGATGAATGGATCATTGTATCAATTAGATTTACTGAAACAGTTTTCCAAAAATTATATTTAAATTTCACAATTCTTGAAACGTTCATGAAGGAAGGAATGAATGGATGACAGGATGAGTGAGTGATTGTTCACAATCATCAACAACAACCAACCAATCCCATACAGAAAGAATCAGGTACCTACTCCTCCCTGGTCATCCATGGATTCCCTGAGTTCCCATGGCACCAACTTCTGAGTTTTAATGACAAAACAAATATTATGGAGCCCAAATGATGCTTGACTAACATCTAGTCTTCATAATGAAGTTATTTTACACTGAAAAAAAAAATTCCTAAATTATCATCATAAAATAGAATGAAAAGAGCCAAGAAACTTTCTTCATTTTTAGAAACTGTGGTAAATTAGCCTTGCCACATATTCCAGACTTGGACATATTTGTTTCAGTGTCTGTATGACAGACTAACACAGAAGGACCAATCCAAGCACCTGCTTTCACTTTCATATCAAAGGTCCATTGAAGCATCCTTTGATATTCAATAACAAAACAAGCAATATCATCCTTCAATACTTCACATATACTTCAAAGCAGACGGTCATCAACTCCACTGACAAATCATCTCTCCCATACCTACGGTGTTTTACCACGAGAATATTCTGTCTTCTTTGAAGTCTTTGTGGAGCTGAATTATTAAGACCACTGCTTGACTGAGAAGCAAAGTTTCTTTAAATATGCTTTGAACTGCTCATATTCCATGATAAAAGGTATGGTATATAATTACATATCAGTCATGCCCTGTACACTACAAACCTCATTCAGTAATTGGTTCATCAATAATGGAAGCAAGAATGGCCTTACAAGTCTTCCAAACAATCTTTAGTTCACACATTTTGGAAGAAGGGGCTCTTAAGATTCTGCTATCAAATTAGCTACAAAGCACAAACGATCTGATGATCAAGGATCATAAGCGTTACGTGTAGTTTAACATATAGCTTATTCTGCCACACAATATGTGATAAACTGGATTATTCCCATTCATGACCGATCAATCACCACATTAAGGATTGTCTTAACAATGGGGGGTAGTTACATAAATATATCTGTAATAAATATATAATATATAAAAATAATATAATACATAATGAAATGGCTTAACCCATCCCCTTTAAAGGTCAATAATCTAACTGATTTACTAATGGCGACACACCAAGCCCTATCTTCAAAGAAAATCCACATACACAAACACAGAAATAAACAGACTAGACAAAGGTCGTGGAACTCACACAATGTTTATACATATATCTACACGAAGCTTAGGTGTGTATATATTCTGTGATGGTTGCAACCAGTTTTTGAACTATGACGTCACTCTTCATTCATGGAACGAGAAAGAAGTGGTTGAGGATTAGCCAATGATCATCCCACATATAAACACCCTGGAGAGCAGTCAGATTACATACCTGCATATTTCCCATGCGCGGTGTCAGTTTATCGCCCAGATCAAAGAGGATAAATTAAAAAATGCGTCAAAATGAAGCATAGAATGACTGGGCAAGTTGGAATTGCTACAGCTATGAAACTATGCATGAACTTGTGATCCATGTTTTGTTTTGGTTTGTTATTTTTTGGGGTGTTTTGTTTCATTTCATTGAGAATTATATGTGAACAACTGTAGAAACTGGTGTGACAAAGTAATTGTATCAAAGGCCAAAATGTCTTTCTTTTTAAATTAACATTTAAGTTAACATTTTGTGATACCCTTATTTACAACATTACATTCAGAACGAGCCTTGCTCCAAGGCTGTACAAAATGCTAAGCCCAGGGATGTATAGTAATTGTATCCTTTAAAGAGGCAAGTCTCGATGAGGATGCCAGACTGTCAGAAGGATATTTATATTTTTTAGAAATTATCATCTAAACTATTAATGATGACCTTAAAGACTTGTTCAAGTCTAAGGATGCCAGTCTGTAAGAGGAATAGTAATATTTTTTAGAAATTATCATCTAAACTATTAATGATTACCTAAGAGACTTGTGCAAGTCTAAGGATGCCAGTCTGTAAGAGGAATAGTTATATTTTTAGAAATCATTTAAACTGTTAACTATTACCTTAGAGACTTGTGCAAGTCTAATTCAGAACTAACAATAAACAATGGTCCTGAGTGGAAGTAAGGGACCTCACCCTTCCCTGAAACCAGCCTGATTCAACATGACACATATATCTAACAATCTCACTGGGCACTGCCTGCTTCATTGAAACATCATTCTTCATAATTATGTTTATCGGCTTGTTAGCTGGTAATAGATAATCAAAGCACTTTTCCTGTACGTACAGCCATTTTACACTTGATGAATGACCTGAAATCGACAAGTAACACTTCCTGAAATGCCTGGCATTTGTACCCGTTATGATAAACATATGGAACAGGGCTGCTGAGTTCACAACATCCTAGCTAGAAGCCTGGGAACTGATTTTTTGTATGTTCTGTCCTCCATTCATACATGGTACTATGTAGATCTACAAGATGCTGTGTTCCTGACAACTATATTTGTTTATACAGCCTGTATTTACCAGGATTGGATGTGTTTGTGCAAACAATATACAAGTATCAACATGTTCATCTGTTCTGATTACAAAAACAGGGGCATATGGGATAGCATCTTTACCTGCAAAGATCACTGAGCAAAATACTGCTGTAGATAGCATGTTATTTGCACTCAGTGATGTTACATACTCTTTAATCTTTAACACTGTTACTGTTGTAAGTCATGGAAAAAAGGGACTTTGAAACACTGACATATTTCTTATTATTACCTACGAGGGCGAAAATATCTGGGTTCATATTTTTCATATGATGACCTTGGGCACAATATCACTTTGTCATGGTGACGTGACATCATGAACAATGCTATGACATTACATGTCTTCTATGACGTTGCATTCTCCATGTGATGGTGGATAGCCAGCCTATGTTTGAAAGTAGATTTGGGTTTATTTTCCTCAATTTAACGACAGTGGTAATAAATAGAATATTATATTCGTGCCCATATCATACTATGTTTACAACACTCGTGCCTAAATATCGGTATATCCCTCGCTCTCGTTCGGGAAATACCAACATTTAAGCACTCATGTCGTAAACATGGTATGATATGGGCACTCATATAATATCCTCTATATAATGGTGTAATGGCTATAATCTTTTAAAAAAATTAGTTGTGTTCTTTTTTTCTGACTGAACATGTTTTATAGTAAAAATAATTACACATTTTTAGAATAATTAAAACTATTTAACAAACATAAACAAGGTCCAGTGATTAACTTTGTCAATAGAATCAAAACAATGACTTGAGGTTGATCATACTTGAAAAACAAGCCCAGAAACAAAACAATAAACAATACACAATGTCAGAGTTACTCTTTCTCATGCTTCCTTGAAGCTAATTTGCATACAAGGCTGTTGAGAATGCCTTATGAGCCAAAATCACAATAAGATACGTCAACATTCAATCTAGTGACCGAAGCAAGTATATGATAATCCACATTAACGCCATCAGGCATTTACATTATGGCAGCCCTTTTATAAGGTTCATTCAGTCAGACTGATGGTTGATAGCATGAACAAAGGTTTATGTCATCAGTGACCAGATTCACAAAACATTTAATGCGCTTCCCTATTCCTATTCGTAAGCTTATAATAAAGCATAGAGTTACAATTGGTAGTCACGCTACAAAGGCTACTTTGTGGATCAGGATGTAAGTTCTGTGACACGAAATCAACCATCGGTGTTGTTCCTGCTTGTCCTTCATTCTCCAGTTGTTCTGGCCGCAAAATGGACAATCCCATTTCAAAATCACAGTCACAGTGTTCACAACAAATGCCAGCAACTGACACCAATATTAGATAATTTCAGTCATCACATGGTTATGTCACATGTATTCCTCAAATGCCTATTCTTCTCTAACACACTGGCGACTGATATTTCATTATTCGTGATCACAGGTCTGAGAAAGTTGTAACAGATCTGGTCCTGAATAATGTTGAACTCGCACTTGTCAATTGGACAAGCATATTTGTCCACCTTGAACATATGTTAACATGCGATAACACACGCTTCCTCCATGCATGGAGACATGTCCCTCCATGTGTCCACGAAAAATGATTAAAACCAAACCTCAATTCCATCAAAACTTACCCACAGCCTGATCCATGATGCAGCAGACGTCACTCCAAACAATAACAACAATAAGACCTAGAGAGATCCAACTCCTTCAAAAGTATATCCCAAACCGAAGCACACAAACTTCACTCAATAAAACGGTAAATCCACGCACGGTAAATGTACACCAGCACCAAAACACGTCTAGCACGGTAAATGTACGCCAGCACCAAAACACGTCTAGCACCAGAAAGCGGCAGTTAGATTTGTGTGCCTCTTCCTGAACATGCAGGACCCTGCTTGAGAGACTGGCACAGCAAAAGATAAACTCCTCATGTTAAGAACCAGGGCAAAACACAGAAAGCAGCAGAGGCTATGAGAGTGAAACTTGATACCGTATTAGACCCTAGCTGTCAGAACTGGCGATCTACGTGTGGTACTCACTGCTACTGTGCAACAACTTATGTGTCATTTAATTATTCTTGGCTTTTAGTTCCAGAGGTTACTGGATTCTTTTATTTCTTAAAAAGCTATTCATTAAGTTCTAAGGTCATTAAAATCAGGAGTGGGGTTTCAAATCTGTGATTTGCACTTTAGATTCTTTTGGGTTTTTTAAGTTTATTTTAAGAAAACAGTACTGCTTCAGTATCAAGTTTTGAGGTTGTTAATTAGAAACTAGGTGATCTGATTTTGTACACTAAAATGTTTGGGTTTATTTAGGATTATGTTTTGGCAAGAAAAAGGCAAAGGATCTGATTCAGCACTTTAGTTTTTAGCTTTTAAGATTGCATTTCTTCGGGAATGTGAATATATGAGTGAATGTTCTTAGCAGTGTAAGTGATTGACCGCCTCCGTGGTGTAGTGGTTAGAGCGTCAGCCCGGAGAGTCCGGAAGGTCGCGGGTTCGATCCCCGACCGCGTCATACCAAAAGACGTTAAAATATGGTACTTGTTGGTCCCTGTCTGGCGCTTGGCATTAATGGGTACAACAAGGACTGGTCGGCTTGGAGTCGGTATAATGTGTCTGAGTGGGGTATTCATGCTTCACTGCGGCATGGTATCTCAGTGGACTAGCACTATAAAACCAGCTAAAGTCTGGGCTAGTACAAGCAGCCGCACCTACACATACACACGCATGCACGTCGTCATATGAGCGAAAAATTCTCAAGCACGACGTCAAACCCAATTTCACCTCACCTCACCTGTAAGTGATTGTGTGGGTAAGTGTTTGTGGGGTGAATTGTGTTAAATCTTTTTAAATAATATTTCAGTCATATCACACCATGACAGGACAAACAAACCAAGAAACATAATTATAATCAGAAATCAAAACCAAGTTTGTAAGTTCCTGCCTTGACCAGGGGAGAGAACTCTGCACAGTGAAGTGCACTAGAGGACTAGGCCACACATGCCGTCTGCCTCTCAGAAGCTCTGGCTTCTTAGCTGATGTAGGTCATAAATGTGATGCAGATGTCAGAATGCGTTATGGGAATGTTGAATCTTGTCTGCTACTCTGGTAATGTTCCACTCAATTATTCTTGTCTTTTAGTCCTAAATATTTTGCATACTTGGTACATGTGGTCTAGTGTGAAAGACAGAAGAGAGAAATTGTGTTCCGGTGGTATTTAACAGGGGTGGTTGGGTAGCCTAGTAGTTAAAGTGTTCGCTCGTCATGCCGAAAACCTGGGTTTGATTTCCCACATAGGCACAATGTGTGAAGCCCATTTCTGGTGTCACCCGCAATGATATTGCTGGAATATTGTTAAAAGCAGTGTAAAACTAAACTCACTTACTCAATATTGAACAATATTTTGATTTCAAAGGAGCCTCACAAAGAAGTGGCAATGATGCAGGCACTGGACACAATGGCACATGACTTGTCCTGTAGACAAGAGGCGACCCATATACTGCATACTCTACAAATCTATCCAGTCTGTTATTTCTATAAATGAATTGCCTATAGACTAGCTAAACCAAGAAAAATTAGACCACACATGCTGACAGATTCTGAAGAACTCCAAAGAATCACAAAGAACAATGTAAACAAAACCTTGAAAAACTCTGAACAGAAAACGTGGGAAGATCCATGAATAGAGAATTGCAAAGAACTTTGAAGAACTGCAAGGAACTTTATAAAAGCAGTGAAAAACTGCAACACATCGTTGGAAATGCCAGACTCAAATGTATATATTTGAAATATAACTATTAGTTGTTGGCGGGGAACACATGCTTAATGGATCACCAAGAATATTAAATAACTACTATCCTTCGGCTCCAGTCTCAATTATAAAAAACAACAACTCAAGTTGTCCTAATAAAAGAGTAGCTGGCCTCCCTAGCATATTGCTCATCTTTACTCTGCATCCATGGACGTAGCCTTCAGTATAGTCTGTCTCACAAGTCCTGAACCACATTATTTTCCCTACAGCCTAGCCTTCCCTGTAGTGCTAAAGCCCTAAACGAAGCAAATCTAGATTTCCCCAGGTTCAGGCTCTGAATCTCTGGTCTCCCTAGGGCTCCTTTTCAATTTAAATGGGCTTGTTTGTTACTATCAAAATTATATATATTCAGAGACTAAGCCTTAGTCTACCTTCAATACAGCCTTAGAGCAAGGCTTAGTCTGTCTCACAGTCCCTGAACCACATTAATTTCCCTACTGCCAAGCCCCCTCTGCAGTGCTAAAGCCCTAAATAGAGCAAGTCTAGATTTCCTCAGGTCTGGTCTACCTGGGGTTCCTGTTCAATTAAATGGGCTTGTTTGTTACTATCAAAATTATATATATTCAGAGACTAAGCATTAGTCCAAGCAAGGCTATGCTTATGGGACAATCCACTGATTAAGAAGTGTACGAAAAGTCTCAAATTCCTGATTCATGAACAAATGGTTTGATGCACGTGTGAACAAACACATATGGCATCTGTTGACAATGTTTGTTCTGTTCTTGAAGCTTAAATTCCGTGTAGATCAAGACCAGAGTTGGCTACAACAAACCCATAACAAAGACACATATGCCGAACATCTAGCATATTTTACAGAAACAAAACATCTTAAATTATATAAATAAAATATAACAAAAATATATAAAAAAGGCCTAACATCTAGCATATTTAAAAGTAACAAAACATCTTAAATTATATAAATAAGATATAATACAAAGGAGACAAGACATTTCCTTCATATTCAGAAACGGCAGTAATCTAGGCTGCCAAACATTACTGACTTGCATGAGCTTTCTCATCCTCGATAATCTCCAGGGTATACTTACAATCACTCTCCACTATATCCTGGATGCATCCACGGCTTGGGGCGATGATTTTATTACCTCCCTTTGCTGGCTTTTTATCCAGTCAGGTGCCTACGCTGGGAAGTTGAGCGTACCAATCACTACTCACTTTCGCGTCTTAAATTATCTAACCGTTTAAACTTGGCAACACAATTGATGCAGAGGTACTCTGGAAGAAGTAGAAGGAGTTCTTTCATATATTCTTTTTAAAGTTTCAGATCTGTGAATTTGTCTTTATTATTTCCCCAAAAATCTGAGTGGCACTGCGAACAAACCTTTGCAACTGCGACCGCAATCTTTGTTGACACTGGCAAGCTCAGTTGTAACGGCGGCTTAGCTGACTGGCTACTGTGAGAATGCGGAGCCAGCCAAGGGACGTAATAAAATCATCGCTCCAAGCCGTGGATGCATCCAGGGTATAGTGGAGAGTGATCCAACGTATACCCTGGAGATTATCGAGGATGGAGCTTTCTTGGATATATTGGTTTCAGGGTCTGCATGACAGACCATTATCATTAGACACTTTGTCTCTTAATATATATAAGTTTGATAGAAACAAATAACTGCCTTAAACTGGAAAGAAAGACAGAGAGATGGGAGATTCTGAACCTGTTGAAATCTTTTCTTTTTATAATTGATATTTTTTATTTCTTGCTTTCCCTGTTACAGATAGGGCCAAAGAGCTAGGGGACTCTAAGGTCCTTTGCAAGAAGGTTAATTGATCACAGGAAAAACAGGATTTTTTTCTAACAAAGCACAAAACAACAACACCAGACACAGCAACACATTCACTCACCAATCACACTTACAAGCTTCAAATATTTACATTAAGTTTAAGTTCAAGTCCATTCAGCCTATATTTTTCATTAGGGAACAAGAAGAAAGAATTCAGAAAATCATTTAACATTTGCAAAACCTGTTGAAATCTGACTTGCTTCAGTTAGGGCTTTAGCATTCTAGAAAGGGCTAGGCGGAAGGGAAAATATTGAGGTTCATGGACTGTGAGAGAGACTATGATATCACTACCACTGAAGTAAAGGTATGTGTTAAAAAACACTTTTCCCAACACAATTTCCAAATCAAAGATAATCTTAAAAAGGCCAAGCAGTTTTGAAATATTTTACCTCATTTACCTAGTTTCACCAGAGTCCAATTTACACAATGTCAAACATGCATGAGTGACTCAGTCCCCCCACATAATTTGATAAGTCAATCGTGAAACCTAACTTCCAACATTTTACTCTTTCTTCCGATCAAAAATATTTACACAGCAAGGTGGACATTAATTCCCTCCTTATCAACAAAGCCAGCTGGTGGTTAGAAAAGCACTTAAAACACACAGGCTGTTACTTGTTTATTGTGCCCATTGGGAATGTTCCACACACTGTCCACAAACCAGCTTCTGTTGAGATGGAGCTGATTAAGTTCCACTGCAATCAATCGGAGCCCAGCCGGTTTGGTGGAACCTGTGCTGCCACTGCGACTCTATTGCATGAGTGTCACAAGCCATTAAGTTACCATGTAATCTGTTGTTTTGTTTTCATTGCCTTCGATGTCATCTGTGTCGCTGTGTGTAATAAATGCTTTTAATGTCAATTTTGACATGATGAAAATGTCATTTGAGAAATATATTCCATTCATTTAAACATGACGAAAGTTAATCTGTCATACAGACCCAGTCTGTCTCACAGTCCCTGAACAGCACTATTTTCCCTACTGCCCAGCACACTCTGCAATGCTAAAGCCCTACATGAAGCAAGTCTAGAATATCTCAGTTTCTGGTTCTGAATATCCTTTCTACCACTGGCTCCTTTTCAATTTAAAAGGTATTCGTTGTTTCTATGAAAATTATATAGATTCTGAGACTAAACATACAACACAATGGAGATTATTACCCTGGTTAACCCAAGCTGTGAATAAAGATCCAGAAACTCTCGGGAATCAAGCTGCCAAACACATCACAAATCCAAGGACTCTCCATGACCAATTATCAGGGGTGCAATAACACGATTATTTCATAAGTTCATATTTCCTACCTTTCTGCAGGTGAATAACAATCCTGATAGCCAGGGTTGGACATTGTAGGGATATCTACATAAGCTTGGGGGCACTGTGCAGATTCTGCTGCTTATAGCCAACCAAGAAGTACTAGACAATCTGCATAAACTGGTTCTTGGACAGTGTCTGTTACTATTCATATATTTTGTAAAGTAATGAATTGTATGCAGGGGTGGAAATAACTTCTAAGTTGCTAGTGTACTCGGGTACAGTGGCACATGTAAAATTACATGCCCTGATCATTTTTCCACTGTACCGGCCGATTTTCTTGTTGATTTTATAAATAAATAACATAATTAACATTGGAAAGTCAACTGGACACTGGTACAGCATGATATACAAATCTGCTTGTCCAACAGAAAAAGCACAGGACTCGGACGTCGGGCAATGGGTTATTTTCACCCCTGTGTATGTACTGCAATAATGAATCATATGTACTGCAATAATGAATCATAGGTACTACAATAATAAATCATATGTACTGCAATAATGAATCATATGTACTGCAATAATGAATCATATGTACTGCAATAATGAAATTTTTAGAGTAAAATTAATATTTTTATACTTATCCTGACTCATGTTTATTTGCTTGTCTTCTTCTTCTGGCGAACCTAGTGGAACACTTGTATCTCCCAATTGAAGCTCCCTTCAATAAAAAATCACTCATTAGTACTCACCCCGAGTTATCTCCCTTTCCGTGAGCGCGGGAAGGAGGGCGCCACCCAAGCCCATGGGCCTCACTCTCTCCTTTTTTGTTTTGAGCCCAACACTTTATTTTTCCCGAGAAATCCAAAGTGTTAAGTGGGGAGGACGGGAGGGCTTACCTCATGAGTCAGGATAAGTATAAACATATTAATTTTACTCTAAAAATTTCATATTTTTTCTTATCCTGACTCATGTTTATTTGCTTGTAGAATCCTACGGAATAGGAGGTGGGATTATATATACTTTGGATTTTACTAATTAGTGATTTGAACTGAGATGATTTGAACTAAGGGAACTTCATGAAGGCACTGAACTGAATTCCTGCTGTTAATTTAACAGCTGCCTTTAAATAGGTTATTACAATTTACTGAATATAATAAAAGTATATAGAACATTAATTAAGCTAAAGCCATTAATGTGGTAGTATAAACTGCTGATAGTTTATAATGAATACTTTTATAAGAACCAAAGTAGTAAGCTTACAATATGCATATATATAAGCTATAACATAACTGTGCCTAAGGTATAATGATAACTTAAGCTGTATAATAGTAACCAACTACTGAGAGTTTGTTAACTAATACATGTTATGAAATGAACATATGATAGAGCTTAAGGAATAACTTAAGCAGAACATATATATAATAGTAGAACTGGTAAGAGTTGCAGGTATATATATATTATGATAAAGAATCATAGTACTGAGCTTAAGATAATATTTTAACTTAAGCAAATATATATATAGATAGCCTAAAGCTATTAGTACTGTTATCAGATAAGTATAAAATCAGCAAGATAGACTTATCTTCTCCGTGGAACTGTCAACTGTTGAGCGAGGACCATGGGACCGAAATGGTGGATACCTGAGACATCCTTGGTGGTGATATCTCTCAGATAATGGTTTGCAAACACCATCTCGGACCTCCAAAAACATCCCTCCATAATGGTATTCAAGGAACAATTTCCATGTAAAGCCAAAGTTGAGGCTAGTGCTCTAATTTCGTGTGGATTAGCAGCACTTGGAGGGTTCAGTCCAGCTGCCTTGTAGGCTCTTAGTATGACAGTTCTGATCCAAATAGAAATGGTAGTGCGACACTTCTGTCTGTGAAGCGGTAGATATAGGGATAAACAATCTTTTGAATTTCCCTCTACTTTGCTTGGATCTTTGGAGATATATTTTCAGTGCAATGCACAGGGCAAAGTGATAAGTCCATCGTATCCTGCGCCCAAGTATGGATGAGAGAGCTGGGACATGGAACAACCTGTCTGGTTGACCTGGTAGTTGATTTTTCGCTATAAAATCCCAGCGAAGTCCCAGATGAGCGATGTTATGAATATCATCAAATCGTGTTCTCTCATAGTCCAAAGCGTGAATTTCCGATATTCCGGCGGCAGTGGCTAACGCTAGCAGGAATAAGGTTTTGTGGGTCAATGATTCATATGACGCAGATAACAACGGTTCGTAAGCCTCACTTGTGAGGTGTTGAAGTACCACATTTAGATCCCAGGCTGGCTCTTGAAACTTCCGTTTCTGATCTTCCAATCTTCCACACGTGAAGTCGGAATGCTTCTGGTGTTTTGTGCACTTGTTTGGTGTGCGGATGTATCAGTAGATTGGAGTGCAGTGGGAGCTGAAGTACTGGTTTTCCGATTCTTCGTATGAGGTCTGGAAACCACGTTCTCGCTGGCCAGTAAGGCGAGACCAAAATGAGATCGAGGCTCTTCGTTTGACTGATTTTTAGCAAGACTTGTGGGATCAACGCAGGGAGGCGGAAAGCGTCGCCGCTTAGTCCCTCCCACGATATGCTTAGTCGTCCGTTGCCCATGCTTGTGGGTCTGGCACTGGCGATACGAAGGTTGTCAGTTGATTGTTGAATCGGGTGGTAAATAGATCTATCAGAGGAGATCCTATTTCCATGATTATCTGATTGAATATCTCTGTGTGGAGCATCCATTCTGTCGGCGTGATGGTTGGTGTGGCCGAGAGAGAGAGCGCTGCTAACACATTCTTTGCTCCTGGAATGTGGCAGGCTTTGATACGTATGTTTAGACTGTCGACTAGATCGAACAGTTTGAAACATCGAGTGAGTAGATTCAGTGATCTTGTTGACCCTTGTTCACATAGAACGCCACTGTGGAGTTGTCTGTATGAATCATTAACTGAGCGTTCTGTAATAGGTTGTTCCAGTGATCTATGGCGTTATGACTGCTTGCATCTCTAGCAGATTTATGTGACATAAGCTCTCTTGAATGCTCCATAGGCCTGACGCTGTCCTGCCGGAAAGGTGGGCTCCCCAACCTTTTAGTGACGCATCTACGTAAAGATGTGTTTCCGATTCCGGTAAGGAGACGCCTGCGCAGACATTCAATCTCTTGGTCAACCAGAGTAGATGTGGTTTGACGTAATCTGGTAGACTGAACGGTAGAGAGTCCTCGAGATGGGCATTGATGAGGACTTGTAATGGACGCAATTGGAGCCTGCCTCTGAGTGTCAAGTCTTGAGCCGATGTGAGTAGTCCCAGTAGACTCTGCCACTGACGTAGTGGTAACGGAGAGAGTAGGGATTGGGGGATCAGTTGTTGTATCTTGATCCATCTGTCCTCCGGGACTATCATACGGTTCTGAGCTGTAAGGAATCGTATACCTAGAAACTGCAGATCCTGCGTGGGCTCTAGGTCCGACTTGAGTAGATTTACTAACCAGCCTAACTGCGTTAGTAGCTTGATTGTAAAGTTCAGCTGTAGTCTGAGACGCTGTGGATGTGGATCCACCTGTATGCCGTCGTCTAGGTAAAATGCACTCCGCAGGCCTTGACGATGTAGATATGAGACCATAGGCTTGGTTATTCTTGTGAATATCCATGGGGCCGAAGTGATTCCGAAGGGAAGTACTTTCCATTGGTAGTGTATGCCGTCTAGCATGAATCTCAGATATTTCCTTGAACTGGGATGAATCGGAATGTGTAGGTATGCGTCCTGCAGATCTATACTTACCATGTAATCTAGTGGACCTAATTAGATGACGGGTTGAGGTAAATGTATCATGCTAAACGCTGGTGGTTTGCATAGAAATTCTCTGTTGAATGTGCTCATGTTGTAAATGAGATGATACTTCTCTTTGGAATTCTTTTTCGCACTAGGAAGACTGGGGAGTAGAAACCTGGTATGATGTTTTGCTGATCGAGAACTTCTAAGGCCTGTTTGTTTAGTAGAGACTGTACTGTTTCTCTTAACATCGGTAGTAGTGCCAGATGAACGCTTGAACCCTGGTGGGTTGACTGTTAACGTGGCTTGGCCTTGAGTTGTAGACGATATCCGCATCGAAGGATGTTGGATACATACGGGTCTTGAAGTATTCCCCAGTTTTCCCAGTGAAGTTGTAGTCGCCCACCCACTTGAGACGGTTTGTACTGGGACGGCTGGGGTGGAAGACTCCAGTCGTTCGAACCTGACTTTCATCGCTTAAATCCATCGGCACCTCTGGATGATCTGCCTCTAGCTGATCCTCCTCTGAACTTGTTGTAGGGGCTTAATTTAAAAGAATCCTTGGGATTATTAGCGTCGCTAATTTCTTATCCCGCTCTCTCTGTAGCCCTGAGAATTTAGCCTTACCCGAGTACCTCTGTGCTGAATGTTTGAAGACGTTGGCTAACGTATCCATAGATCTAATCATGAGTACTTCTCTAGAATCTTTAGATACTTCCTTGGAGACCTTGTTAATGTTGCCACCAAACAGTAAAGGTGAAGACCATGGAGCTGTGTACAGGGGCTCTGTGAATTGATTATTCCAAGAGCATGAGGCTTGTAATCCTTGCCGACGCGTGCCATGGTAGTAGTTTCAGTAAGAGCTGAAAGATGGTCTGTAAGGAATTGTTGATCTTTCTTCTGCATAAGTAGAGCTGAATAGATCATCCTGTCCTCCTCATCCGTAGAGTTCTTGAACTTGGTGATGAGAGTTTCGTTAATAGTCCTAGATCTATTAAGTCCGAAGAACATTCTTCTGGCAATGGTATCTAACTGGGCCATCTTGCGATCGTCAATCCTATAACTTCTGGACTTGGAATCACTGATAATCTTGAAGTTTTCATCAATCTCCTGAGTCTTGAAAAAAGGCTCCATATTATGTCCATAAAAATGCTTGGCATTGAAGATCGGGTAAGTGAGGAAGATGGGATTTAGTAGATTTGGAGAAAGTTGTATCCAGTTTAGCAGGAACGGCTGCGATAGGATCCACAGGAGGTATGGTGATATGATCTACGCCATCATCTTTCATCAGGTAAGTTTGGGCTGTATCCTCGCTCTTGGAGGGAGAGGCCAGTTGTAATTCATTTACCATCCAATACCTTATCTCAGCCTCTGAGAAAATGATACCATCGCCTTCCTCTGACGATGGTCGTGATGTCGGAGACCCTCGATCTGTAAGAAGATCTATGTGAGGACTGAGGAGAACGGACTGACGAATGGCTAGTGTATGCAGATCTTGGAGAAGACATCCTTCGCTGAGACTGTGGGCTACGAGAACGGTGATGGCTTCACCCGACGCTCTCTGGGCTTCTCGAACGCTGAGGGCTGCGCCAACGCCTTCTAGGCGCTAGAACCACTTAGCCTTCGCCTTGCGCCAATGTCTGGAGTCAGTGTCCGATCCGACATATGAGTGCTTGCTTTGGGAACGCCTCTTCAGATATGACAAGGTGCGCATAGGGCTAAGCACTCCTTCTCCTCGGCGGCCTCTTGCAAAGGGTCAGACTCTAGCTCCTTCCCGGAGGCGGCCTGGGATACCTTATGCAAAGAGCTCACCCGGCAGGGTTGCCCTTCGCTGAGGCTGCCTATGGGCTCAGGGGTCTCTACGCTAAAGTCAAGGCGGGCTCTGGGGCCCTGTATGACTTAGTATGGGGTGGGCTCTGGGGCCCGTGGCTCTGAGGCCTCTGTAAGCCGTGAGCGGTCTTCCATCATTCTCATAATGTGGATGATCAAGTCATCTGGGACGCTTCTATGCTGATGAGGGATGTCTCTCTGCAGAGGTGACGGGACCCTCAGATAAATGTATAGGTGATAGCGCCGCATCTCCGGTTGTGTGTTCGCTCATGCTGAGGTGATAGTCGCGAGAAACGGGCCGCTTCTTGTGACGAACTTCTGGAATGATAATAGGCATATCATCATCATATAATGCTAATTCTGTAACTGGTAAGATATCAGAGGCAAATGTATTAGATTTAGTTGACTTCCCTTTAGATGACGGTGTAGATCTTGGAGTACGAGAGTAACGAGATGATATGGCTGGTTTCCTCGACTTGGACTGAGACGACGGCAGCTCTTGAGATGCAGGTCGCTTGGACATAGCGGACTCAAGGCCCCACGCTTATCCTCCGAGGGAAACTCAGGCATGCCACCAGCCGGTGACGAGTCCTCAGTCAACAGTTGACATGAAACATTAATTTGCGATCTATTAGCCATGTTTGAAATCTGTTTACGAGATTTATCTGCCTTCCCTCTGTAAACGGAACATAAATATTTGTCAAAGGTAGAGATAGGTAAATTGTTACACAATTTACAACGAGAATCAAAGGAACATGGAGTAATGCAACTAGGGCATTTTAAATGAGGATCGTTATCAGAGTAACGTGAGTTTACAATCTGTGCAAATTTTCATTAATGTAGCTTCATTGAACAATCACGCAAAGCGTGAATAAACAGCAGAAACACAATTAATAATCAATGCAAATAGAATAAATATATTAGTACTACCTCTATACTAACGATAAGAGGAACTAAACTAGATTTAAATAAAGGATATATGTGTTGGGAGACACAGGTGCTCTCACCCAGCCCAGCTTAAGAAGGAGAGAGGAGGCACATGGGCTTGGGTGGCCCTCCTTCCCGCTTCACGGAGGAGATAACTCGAGTGAGTACTAATGAGTGATTTTTATTGAAGGGAGCTTCAATTGGGAGATACAAGTGTTCCACTAGGTTCGCCAGAAGAAGAAGACAAGCAAACTCATGAGTCAGGATAAGAAAAATATACTAAATCCTATGTACTGCAATAATTTTACTGAATAATGACTCGCTACTGCAATAATGACTCGATGTACTGCAATAATGAATCATATGTACTGCAATAATGAATCATATGTACTCGCAATAATGAAGATAGAAGAATAAGAGTCACCAAACAATCCAGACAATCAACAGCATGGGCATCGATCTGCGCAATTGGGAACCGATGACATGAGTCAACCAAGCCAGCGAGCCTCACGGATCCCATTAGTCGCCTCTGATGACAATCATGGGATGCTGAAGACCAATTCTAACCCGGATCTTCTCCGGTTGAGACTGAGAGAAAGATATGCTTGCATTCCTGGGCCCCGTTTCACAAAGCTCTCGTAGCCCTAAGACTATCGTAAGTCAATGTTACAGAATAGGAAGTACGAATGCTACGAGAAAAGTTACGAGATCTTAGGCTTACGAGAGCTTTGTGAAATGAGGCCCAGGAGAACAAGGATTATGTACACTCTGCCCATCAGGAGAATCATATTATTAACCAATGTCAGGCCATGACATGTTACTTATAGTTACATGAAAGAATCAGGTGTTCCCTATCTTCATTTGAGCTGTATACATATTTTTTAACACATTACACAAACAAAATACCATAAACTCTCTCCAGCAAATATTTTGAAACAAAATATCCAAATTTGGCGTAAGTCCATAATCTATTTCTAAAAACATGCTTTGATTTCCTGTGTGTTTATTTTGACAGGCATCCTTCCTTTTATCTGCTCCTACAACCTGACACTTGTTTGTAATCAGGCCAATAGGAAGGTCAGAACAGATAATGGGAGATAGCAGATAGTTCACCTACAGTACACGGAGCTGCAGAGGCAAAATGTTCATAGACTTGTGAGGTTTCCTGATACTCCTGGTTCTAAGGCTTCTGGAACTACAAAAGATTCCATCCGAAGTGTCAAAGGTTCATTCTCACTTTCATAACATGTGATATGTTGTTTTGGCTGTTGTTTTACTGTTTTAGCTGCAGAATTTTTTATGCTGAGAAAAGTGTAAACCATGTGCCGTCAGAGACACGGAAGTGACGTAACTTCCAACGGACATTGGGTATTCATGATTGTCAAGTTGGTGACGTAAGTAGTTGGAGGACAGAACACAAATAATGTTAGAGACTAAGAGACATGAATGAATTGGTAATGCAACAACAATATTTAGCCAAATATTGTTAAATGTCAATAAAATCATTTGAAATAAAGGTGTTTTTAGCTGTTTGATTTGCATTTATAACATGCTATTTGATGAATAGAGAATTTGTTCTAGAGTTCATTTTCTTTTCTATTATTTGGTAGGGGCGGTGGGGTAGCCTAGTGGTTAAAGCATTGGCTTGTCACGCCAAAGACCCGGGTTCGAATCCCCACATGGTATACAATGTGTGAAGCCCATTTCTGGTGTCCCCGCCATGATGTTGCTGGAATATTGCTAAAAGCGGCGTAAAACCAAACTCAGTCAGTCAGTCAGTCTATTGTTTGGTACAACGTTTCAGGGCTTGTTCTGGCCCCATCATCAGGTAGAACTAAAGAACTGTTCTTAAAAAACAATTAAAAAAAGGCGCAACCCAGAAAATTCTCTATGTTTATCAATGGTGTTTTTGTTGATGCTGGTTGTATTGCCACATAGTCAGTATATAATCAAACACAACTCAGCACTTCTTCATGTTAATACTCAATATTTATTTCTGGTGATGGGGTAGATTAGTGTATAAAGTGTAGACCTGGATTCAATTCCCAATTCCCCACATGGGAAAAATGAGTGAAGCCCATTCCTGGTGTTCCCTGTTGTGATATTGCTGGAATATTGCTAAAAGCAACGTAAAAACAAACTCACTCACTCCACATTTATTTCTACACATTTGATTTGATTTGACATACAGGTTCATAAAAGATCTTGTTAAACAAGGAAACAACAAATATATTAATAATAATAATAATAATTTTCACGAACAGAAGTCCTGAATTAATTTCCAAAATATGTCACCATCTTTACAACTTTAAATGAATGTTATATCTTACCATAGTCTCCTTATATATTATTTCCATGTCATTATACCACATGATTTCTAAAAATTGTTATAATGTACATCATTTATGTGTGAAATGTATCTATATTTCTTGTACCTACTGTGTAAATATTTGTAGCTTATAGAATATTGCCACTGTTTCTTCATGGAATGCTATGCAATAAATATCTTATCTTATGTTTTAACTCTCCAGGAGATGCCAGTTATTAACATTTCAACACATGTAACATTCATGTTTTTATCATCTTGTTTTAACTGTTTCTTAATGACAAGTCAGTGTAATACAATATCATCATTTATTCCCTAGTAAATATTCTACCATTATCCTATGCATGACATCTTCTTCACAGTGTGAATGGTCCATCACATGGTTATACTTGTTAATGACAGTTTGGCAGATCCTGAAATCTTTTCAGATAACAAATTAAGAGGGTGACTGACAGTTTCAAGATAACTCCATGACAACCCCAAGAAGGAGGGGGACGACTCAATGTCCTGTGTGTTCCACAAAAACTAATTTCCTCCTGTTATCTTTGAAAACGTTGCCAGAGGATGGCAGTGTCTGTACATGATGTGAACATCCTTCCTGTTTGACTTCACAGACCTGAAGACGCTAGTTCAGTGAAAAAATATCACAAAAACCACATTCTGAAAATAAAACTATCCAGTGTTTTTGTCTACAGAAAAAGGCACAAAGACTCAGTCCATGTTGAAATAATCACCGAGTTTCATAACTAAAGAAATCCAGCAGTTTTAATATTACATGTTGTGTCCATATATAGACCAATACTGTGTAAATATTTGTAGCTTATAGAATATTGCCACTGTTTCTTCATGGAATGCTATGCAATAAATATCTTATCTTATCTTATCTATCAATGCCTAACTATTATACAAAATTATGAACAGCTGAGGTAGCTGTATCATCTAGGTGCTTCTTAGAAATCTTAGCACTGCTACTGTTGCAGGTCTGCGTTTATGTATGAAAATAAAGATAACAACATAAATTTACTAAACAATAAGAAATCTCTGCTGAGAGTCATTTGTAGAAATCTGATCATATGAGTGAGTGAGTGAGTGAGTGAGTAGTGAGTGAGTGAGTGAGTGAGTGAGTGAATAATTGAGTCTTGGCCAGAAAGTCCTGTGATCAAAATCATGAGCATCGATCTACACGATTGGGATACAATGACATGTATCAACCGAGTCTGTGAGCCTGACCAAGCTGATCCCGTTAGTTGCCACTTATGAGTGAGTGAGTGTTTTACGTCGCTTTTAGCAATATTCAAGCAATATCACGAAGGGGGACACCAGAAATGGGATTCACACATGGTATCCACGTGGGAATCGAACATGTGTCTTCGGCTTTACGAGCGAATGATTTAACCACCACTGCCCCACCTCCGCTCTGGTCATATGAAAAGCATGTGCTTATGCATCATTATGAAGCAATGATGAGACTGGGTGTTTGCTAGGTGATGAACATCTTAGTGCTGAGATCAGAATGGGGAACAGGGTTTGATGGACACTCTACATAAATTGTAGCAATAGGCACTTCTCCAGACTGAAGCTCTTTTTATGTATTAAATAGTTTCGCCCTGCATCTATGCATGGTAGACCGAATAAGGACAGAAGGAAGAGCCTGTACACAGCCAAATTGGCCTTGTTTCTAGGCTTGGCAACTATCTGGCAGGATATACTGTATTTCCTCTCATAAGCGCTCTGGCACTTTTTTTTTCAACGGACTTCCAGACCCTGCACTTATTAGAGACCCGGTGCTTATTGGAGACCTGGCGCTTATTGTCCTTATTGGGTTTCCTGTTATTAGTTGTTAGTGAGTGTTACGTCAAAGTTTTGGACCATTCCTTAATAAATCTATTTTTGGATCAAGGGAGAATACATTTATAATGAAAGTATCCAGCACTTATTAGAGACCCGGCGCTTATTTCTTAAACCACTGCCTTACCCCCGGCTCTTATTAGAGGCCCGGCGCTTATTAGAAGAAATACGGTAAATGGGTAATTTAGAGAAGAGGTTAATCATGGTGATGTTGGAGATATCAGCTCCCTTCTTAACAAGCCACTGGGGTATTCTAGTGGTGAAAGGGTTCGCTCGTCAAGATTTGGGTTCAATTCTACATGTGCCGCATTGATGTGGATGGAACATTGCTAAAAGAAGTATTAATCCAAACTCTTACACCCACCCTTCTTAATATGAATCATTCCAGGGACAATAGACCTTTCTTCTCCAACATTCCAGGAAATCGCCCAAAACATTCCCTGACTGAGTGCCTTGTGTAACAAGCCAGGACACAAGACTCTGCCAACAAAACTGGTGCTTGTCTACTCGCAGGATCACAGAGGCACCATATGGTCACTTAATGGACCCCTTGTTCACAACCTGCTCAAAGACTTTCACAGACACTCATACAGATCCTGGATAGAATAATCATAAGTGACAATCCATGCTTGTTATAAGAGGTGACAATCCATGCTTGTTATAAGAGGTGACTAACGGGACCGGGTGGTCAGGCTAGCTGAATTGGTCGACATATGCTCATGATGTTGATCACTGGATTATCTCGTCCAGACTCGATTATTACAGACTGCTGCCATATAGCTGGGATGTGGCGGCATGGTGGGCGAGCTGTCGAAGGCGCCAGGCTAGTGATCCAGCGAGCTTGAGGTGTCGGGATCGAGCCCACCTGTGACCGGGTGTAAAAACCTTGGAGTCAACTTTGTGTGCAGACTCTTTCAGTGTTGTCACAACCCCTAGTGTACAGTACACAACCCTGTGCACTTAAAAGAACCCACGAATCCGTTGGTATATGACCAGATGGTGGCCATATGAATACGTGCAAACACCTAGTTGCAGGTACAGCAATGTGCAGTGAACTTGGACAAAGTACTGTGACTATGTGTCCCAGTCCACCCAGCTGTGAATGGGTACCTCGTTAAGGATGGGAAAGCCGCACTAACTCGGTGCGCCTAGTGGGTGCAAGGGTTGTATGTTCCCTAGGGAGTTGAGATTGATAATAAGATGTGCTGTTGAGATTGACATCCAATGATCAAGGGCAAAATACAAGCACCTTGAGCATGTACTAGTTGCATGGATACCGTATATTACCGTCTAAAATGATCGTAAGGCTATGTTGAAGTATGGGAGTTACATTCACCTTAGTGAAATGATGATCGTAAGGCTATGTTGAAGTATGGGAGTTACATTCACCTTAGTGAAATGATGATCGTAAGGCTATGTTGAAGTATGGGAGTTACATTCACCTTAGTGAAATGATGATCGTAAGGCTATGTTGAAGTATGGGAGTTACATTCACCTTAGTGAAATGATGATCGTAAGGCCATGTTTAAGTATGGGAGTTACGTTTACCTTAGAACTACGATTGCTCTGAGGAAAAGTCCCAGAAATGATACCAATTTCTGTGCAGTTTCAAGAATGAACAGTGCAGTAAACTCTTTATATAATGAACACACTCATAATGAACTGACAATACAATGAACTGTTTTTGGTTCTTGCCACACGCACATTTCAGTCGACATGGTATAAAGAACTACGGTTTCAATGAACCATTTAATGGACTCTTTGACTTCATTATAACCATAGTTACTGTAAATAGGATTTGAAATTCTGCAATAGATGAACCATATACTGATGAGACTTATGTCAGGCCTTTTCCTTGTTAACAGATTTCTGTTTCCAAAAATATCTTCCATAGGAAAACAGATAAGAAATGTTTTAAATACATGTCAGTTGAACATCTAACCCCACACAGATGCACTGTTTCCTCATCTATGTGTAGAGTGCATTCCTATGTTGCAGAAATGATGTCTTTCTAGTTTCAAGCCTGAAGCCATGAAGCCATGAGAATAGGAGATTCTATTACAGATGAACAAATCACTCTACATACCTTTAGGCCCAACTTACACAGAAGAGGTCTTTTTTAAACTTTGTTCACTAGTTTTCTGTACAAAAAACAACAAACGGTTTAAGTATTTGTCAGTTGAATTAATTTTTGGAGCTTTCTGAAATACAAAACATATTCCTTGTTTGGAACCACAAAGGATATGAAACTGAAACGGAAGAACAATGTTATGTTGCTCTTTTTAGAACTCTTTAAGCAGGCATGTCAATGATATTCTAGCAGCAGTTTCCACGAGTGAGTGAGTGAGTGAGTGAGTTTGGTTTTACGCCGCTTTTAGCAATATAACAACAAAATCACGGCGGGGGACACCAGAAATGGGCTTAACACATTGTACCCATGTGGGGAATTGAACCCGGGTCTTCGGCGTGAACGCCTTAACCACTAGGCTACCCCAACGCCCCAGCAGTTTCCACGACTGACTGAGTGAGTTTGGTTTTACGCCAATTTTAGCAATATTCCAGCAACATCATGGCGGGGAACACCAGAAATGGGCTTCACACATTGTACCCTTGTAGGGATTCGACCCCGGGTCTTCGGCGTGACGAGTGAACGCCTTAACCACTAGGCTACCCCACCGTCCCAGCAGTTTCCACGAAGTGATGAAAGGAAACCTACTGGTGTATGTTTAGCAACTTCCAAACTTTATGATAATACAGATACAGATGGATAAAAAAAAATATTAAAAAATAAAGATAGATAAATATGCCTTGTTTTTATTCATTTATCATGGAATCGCATTGACAGATGAAAAATGTGCCAATTATCAATGTTTTATCTTAATTTAGATTTGGTGTATGAATCCCTGATCCTCAACTGTTTCTTGTCCAAATGATTACAGTCAAATTTCAGCAACTTCAAAGTCAGTTCAGGTAGACCAAGCAGGGGGGAAAACAACTTTAAAATTGCTAGTGTACTCCGGTACAGTGGCACATGTAAAATCACTTGCCCTGATAATTTTTCCACTATACCGGACGTTTTCTTGTTGATTTGTTTAAATAAACACCATAACTAACATTGGAAAGTCAACTGGACACCGGTACAGTGTGATATACAAATTTGCTTGCCCAACAGAAAAAAACACTGGACTCGGACGTCTAGGAATGGAATATTTCCACCCCTGCCAAGCAAGGTTAATAAAAGTTGTCAAGCATCTGCTAATTCTGGTTGCCTGAGCAAGGTTGATGAAAGGTGTTTAAGCAACTGCAAATTCAAATACTGTGATGTCTTCTACTCAAAAGAATGTAAAAAGCACCTGATATTTTACATGAGACTAAAGGTAATCTGCCACACCATGACAGGTTAACTATAGTCATAGGATGAAAGTCAGGTGTACCTTAACTTATTTTGTGTAGTATATACAGACCTGACTGCTCATAATTACCCCAGTTCCACAGACAGTTTCGGAGAGGACACTAATGGCTGAGTCGAGACCAAGGCTGTTAATGGCCTGCAGACAGTGCGTCACTGTCCCTCTTTACAATCATATTAAACGAAATACTGACATCCAACTTTGACCCAGTTAAGCTGAATGAGTTTGTTATGCAGCTTTGTACAAAATTTCAGTTATAAAACTGTCTTGGCTTTAAGTGGGAGAGCCTTGTTTGTCTGTTATTTATGCCTCACTCTGATGTGGAAATAATCAGTCATTATTACCTACAAGGGCGAAAATATCGGGTTCATATTTTTCATACGATGACCTTGGGCAAAATATCACTTTATCATGGTGATGTGACGTCATGAACAGTGCTATGACATCACGTGTCTTCTATGACGTTGCGTTCTACATGCGGTAAACCAGCCTATGTTTGAAAGTAGATTTGGGTTTATTTTCCTCAATTTGACGACTTTGGTAATAAATAGAACATTATATTCGTGCCCATAGCATACTATGTTTACAACACCCGTGCCTAAATATCGGTATATCCCTCGGTCGGGAAATACCAACATTTAGGCACTCATGTCGTAAACATAGTATGACAAAGGCACTCATATAATATCCTCTGTATAAATCCAGTGATGAAAATATTTTGTAACAATCCACATCTTCGGGGAACGGTGATGCTTAATCAGCCCAGTCACAGAGTCTGAACACCCAATTGCTTCAATGACCTGTTACAACCAACATAAGACGTATTTTAATCCAGAATCTCAACAAGTGAAGAAGACTCTACACTGGAGATTGTGGTGAGGGATCTGAACTTAGTGAATCCTGGAACAGAAAAGGGGTGCAACTCTGCTAAGAGAATTACAGTCTGTGGATCGCGAGAAACAAGACATGACCACAGGGATTTACATGGAGTCCTGTATTTGAGGGTCCCTGGGACTCGTACTCTTAATTTTCAGGGGTCCTGGACAACAAAATGGGGGTCCCAGACACTTAAATATTATCATTAAAACTGTTATTGTATTGTGTATCATGATCATCACATTGTTACAGTAATTAAATTGCAAGTAATACTATAACCCAGCTAGTAGCAAACTCAGTGATAACTTATTGTCACTTGATTGGAATTTTTACAAAAAGTATTTGGACTTTTTCTGAGTCCCTGTGGACTCGCTAATACATTTTGTTGCGTCTATTGTCAATTTTTATGGGTATAGGACGCAGGAATTCGCGTCCTGTAAATCCCTGTGACCAGCAAATAAGAATACATTCTGTCTCTTAGCAACATTTCTGTTTGGATCAGACATATTAATATCAATTCTGTTCAACTAAAGTTGTCAAAACATGCCAATTTTAGTTCATCATTTATCATACTGTATTTAAATTACATATCTGTACCTGAATATCCTTTCTGTAAAATACAACAAATTGATATATGAATATAATATGCTTAAGAAAGTTTGCTCTACCACCATGTATAGTGTAATATAGCACACTTTCACTCTGAACGACTATAGTTAAAGCACAAGGACGTTTGCGCCTTCATTCCCTATTCTTTAAACACTTTTAATATAGTGACACAAAGTAGCAACATTACTTTTCAATAAGGCTTTTTATGTGATAGCCACTAACAGTTTATGAAATCTAAATCGTTAAATCTTTGAACAAGTAGATGACCATAGATAAGCTGACTAAACATGACCCTTAAAATCAGTGTCAAAATTGTATGTTTCGTACATAAGCCGATCCTCCGCGATGGGGTCCTAATCGCGGCAAACACAGACCACAGACAACTGGCAGTTACCAATAATTATAACTTTGGTCCACATTATTCAAAGAATTCACAATCATATTGTGTCTACTCACGCATCGAAATGAAGTGTAGTTGACAGAAAATGGATAATATATTTTGTTTTGCTAAATATTAAACTTATTGTAGCTGGACAATCACATGTCAACAAACTGAAGTGATACGATGTTGTTTTCTTACCCCTGGAAAATAGTTTGATGAAAGCATAACTCATATATAAGCCGACCCCTTCTACAGACTGCTTTTGGTCCTCAAAATTCGGCTCATAATCTACGGTACTATACGGTATGAGGAACATCCTGCTATACAATCAACCAGTCATTAAACCTGACCCCATCCAATCTATTTAGTCATTCTACTAGCGGTGGGACGGTTGAACCCGGATACCCGGGACGGGTGGGAAATGAGTTTGACCCGGGTAATCATCCCAATATCTGGACCCGTTATGATCATGTGACTCATAGATTAAACAATGTAATATGTTATTTTTTCATGATCATAAAGTTGTATTGTCTTTGAAGATTTAGATATAACTGTGCAGTCACCTGTTTTGATATAACATGCGGATAAGATATTGAATAAACTCAAAATTGTAGCCTCCGAGCTGTAGAGTATATTGCCATTTCTTACAAATTTGATGTCAGGACTTAAGAAAACGGGTATCCAGGTAGGGTAATAGGGGGTGGGGTACCCGGTAGAAAATTTGGACCCGTCCCAGCCCTACATTCTACTAATAGGCATCAGTTATTGCAGATCTATTTTAATCCTGAATCTATCAGGGCTGTATAATGTTTGATATCTCATCTCAAAGTTTCAGAAAAAATAGTGTTTTGCAATAGTTTATGAGTAATGCTATCAAAATGAAACACTAATTTCAAGTCCAATTGTCTTAGAAACAGAAAATGTACATTTAAAAACAACAACTGAATACTTAGAGACACAAGTTCAGCACTTGCCTGATGTGTCTTTCCCAAAGAAATTATTTCCACTTTGTTGAGAGTGCTCAGGGGAAAACTCCCCGTGACCTCATTTGAACAAAAGTCCAACTTGTTGCACTGGGAAGGAAATTTTGTACATATTTTTTACGTTTTCTTTACATATTAACTTATTTATTTCTATTACAGTGGGTGGGGGTGAGGAATTCCTGAGCAGCAAAGGCAGCAGGTCTATGCTTACCAGATGTGTATATACAGTTTCCAGGAGAATGCTTTATGAGTTATGCTTCAAAAGAAACAAGGCAGCCGGATGTTTCGATATCCACCTCTGCAAAATTGTTTGGGTGGACGATAATTACACTGTAAATAATCCACTTTTTATAAATGAGAAGTTTAAAAATCCCAATTTGGAACAAAATAACAGTTCTTCCAAATGTGCCTGCCAAGGCCATATGACTTGAAATAAAAAATAACTCCATTTGAGAACCATTGTGTGAAAGATGCACGATACAAATGCAATTATTTCTAAAAATTCATTCACCACAGAATGATAGGCAGAAACTGTACATTATATATCGTGATCTTACCACCAAAGTGGGACACAAGGGCCAAGTCAGAGTTGTGTCCCTTGGGGATGGCAGAAAGCCTAAGACCATGGGTTCGAATCCCGGTTCTCCTGATCATATTTATAGATTTGTTAGCACCATACCCACACTTCACCAAAGAGGTACATATGAAACCTGCCAATTATACAGTAACAGAACTTTGCTTATTGCACATACAAATCAGTTGTAGCATAGCAACCACATGAAATGTGTTCTTCCCATGCAAAGGTTTCATGCCGACCGCTTGTTGTGGCCCCACCTGCAAAACTGGGATGTTTACATTTCTCATTTAAAAAGAGGAATATTGCTGACTCAAAGTTAAGAATTCTTTACTTTGGCATTTCCTCCCACAATAAAAACAGATACTTGGCAATATAAACAGAATATTGTTCAAAGCGGCAATAAAACCAAACGCACTTACAAAGTTACTACAGAACTATTTGAGGAAAACTATGTAATAACTGACAATATATCATGGTTTTATCCCTTGGAGTGAATGAGTTTAGTTTTACGCCACACTCAGCAATATTCCAGTTATATGGCGGCGGTCTGTAAATAATCGAGCCTGGACCAGACAATCCAGTGATCAACAGCATGAGCATCGATCTACGCAATTTGGATACGATGAGGAAAAATATGTAATAACTGACAATATATCATGGTTTTATCCCTTGGAGTGAATGAGTTTAGTTTTACGCCACACTCAGCAATATTCCAGTTATATGGCGGCGGTCTGTAAATAATCGAGTCTGGACCAGACAATCCAGTGATCAACAGCATGAGCATCGATCTACGCAATTTGGATATGATGGGATGTGCAAACCAAATCAGCAAGCCTGACAACCCGATCCTGTTAGTCGCCCCTTACGACAAGCATGTGTTGTTGAAGACCAACCCGGAACTTCACGGGCTGTGAAAATCTGAGATTCGAACCCACCAACTTATGATTTACCTCATTAAAATGAGCTTTGCCACATGGTTACAAAAATAAATATATAGTAACACTGTTGAGTATTACAAATTTAATGATCACATGTGCATTTCAGCAGAAAATTCCCTTGGTGTAAATTTTAAATAAATCTATCGGAATGTGTTTAAGATAATGTCATGATTAAAACAGGGTGTTGCCCAAATAGGTGCTCCCCCATGTGGTATGAATAATATGGTGAAATATGCCGCTATCTTCCGGTTTTACATTAAGGAAATACACGACCCAAACATGGACGAAGAAAGGAAATACAGCATCCGGTATACGCTGAGATTGTCAAAAAAGTCATTGACTTTTTACTCCTTAACATTATTAGTTTGCATGCATGAATTCTAAAAATGCTGACAAGGCAAAATGTACTTTGGCATGACAGAAGCTGTTTCCCAGGAAGCAATTACACATCACTGGAATGTTTTCTTTATAAATGACAAATTTAAATGCCATTTAAAAGATACAAATTGATTAAATTCATTGCAATTCAATGTCAATCATTACAATTTGTAAACCATCTGATGTGCAGACATGGTGGTCATTGTAACAAACAGCAATGAAGCAAATCAAGCCTAACACTGCAGTGCACTGATTTGTCCACCTGTGATTGGTTTAGACCTCACACATTTCATCCAATCATATGTCTGTGTTTTTAGTGGTGTAACAATATTTCCAATGTGAGGTTCATGCTTTACTACCCCTGTATCTTGACACATACGTTATACTGCATGACAAGTCTCTGGTGTAAAAACAAGTGAATAATAACAGAAACTGATTGACTGGCACTTAGAGTGAGTTAGTGAGTAATTAAGTGTGGTTTTATGCTGTTTTTAGCAATATTCCAGCAACATCACAGCAGCAGACACCAGAAATGGGCATCACACATTATACCCATTTGGGGAATAGAACCCAGGTCTTCAGCATGACGAGCGAACACTTTAACCACTAGGCTATCCCACCACCTCCTGCATTTAGAAGTGATACATATAAAAATAAAAAATGGGGAAAATTGCTTATTTATAAAACCATACTCACTTTTCCAAGTTTCAAATTAAAGAACTTGCAGTTGGAATATGCAACCCCTAACCATGAAGATCTTATCATCTTTCACAGATTTTAAATCGAAATTAAAACACACCTGTTTACATGTTATTACCTGTAGACTTGAATAATGTGTCCATTTATATAGCGCCAAACTCCACACTAGGTATGCTCATATCGCTAACAATCAAGGCACAGCACATTATTACCCCGGATAACCCAAGCTGCCTGTTAGGCGCTAGAAGGTTATAGTCATATGACTTTTTCCACCGGGTACCCATTTTCCTGCTGGGTGAACAGAGACAATTTTTTAACAAACTCACTTGCCTAAGGTGAGACCACATGTGTCACATGTGCTTCATTGTGGGGCAAGACTCAAGTCCTAGAAACTCTCAGGAGTCAAGCTGCCAAACACGGTCACCCATCCAAGGACTCTCCGAGCTCGACGCTGCTGAACTTCACCGATTTGTGACCTGAGCATTGAGCACAGGACCACGCGAATACCTGTAGTGTGCACTTTGAGCATGTACCTTGTGGATGGAAACCATTATCATTATCATCATACCCATAATAGGGATACGCAACCCCATCACATCATCACACTCCCATCAATTCAAACCCATCCATCACACCCATAATAGGGATACGCATCGTATTCAACCCCATCACATCATTACACCTTTTAACATTACAGGGAAGTAAAGAGTACTGAGGATTGATTTTTGCCCCAGAATCCCCAGGAGTGTTTCAAAGGAAGCATTTTCTTTAGATTTTCCCTCAACCTGATATAAACTCATTAGCTATCTTCTAATCCGACCTTGGCAATTATCGACATCAAACTCAAAATATTCTTTGATCAGTCAAACATAAATCTGGTAATTCCATTACCTCTTATTATCTAGCCCCAAGCTGTAATAAATTACAAATTATGACAATTTTCATCAAATACTTTCTCAAAATATTTTACAATAGACTCTTCCCATGAGTGCTCTAGCCACATTCTCTTGACTGCTCTAGGTCGTTCAATAGGTCTATACAGACTGTGTTTGACATGGAACAATGGACAAGGGAAGAGCACCTGCTGGAACAATCAATACAAACCTACTCATACAGTTGACTGAAGACTTGCAAATGACATATTTGGGATATTCACATGTTTTCAAGCATAAAATATCATTTGTGAAATTATGAAATTTGATTTGGTTACTTGCTTTAAAATTTGTGTAAAAATTCATTAAAGATATTTAAATTGCATGTAATAGTTATACAAAACTATATCAAGACATTGAAATGTTCAGAAATTTTGCACATGTACGTTTTAATTAAATAAGGGCAATGAATTATGCTCAATATGGGAATTTGTTTTTTAATGTTGTAATACACTTTTTGGGAAATAAGTATGAAAATACTCAATATAATAACATTTCATGTGTACTGTACAGAGCATCTTGAGGCATGGAAGCAAGTTTTATTTTAATTATTTTTTATCTTATTATTAATATCTCATTTTAATTTAATAGGGGCAATGAATTATGCTCAATATAGGAGGTTATAAAATAAACCTAATTTGCATGTTATTTAGTGTTGTAATACACTTTTTGAGAAATAGGCAGGAAAAAAAATCAGCATAAAAACATTTCATGTGCATAGTACAGAGCATCTTGAGGCATGGCTTCAGATGGTAAAAAATGTTCTTCCTTGCCAAACTTGACTGAACTTGTAGGTTGACTATTGACTTACGAGAGTCATGTTCCTTCTATGTCCAGGGTGGTGGGGTAGCCTAGTGGTTAAAGTGTTTGCTCATCAGGCCAAAGACCTGGGTTCGATCCCCCACATGGGTACAATGTGTGAAGCCCATTTCTGGTGTCCCCCGCCATAATTTTCTTTTCTGAAATATTGCTTAAAAAAACGGCATAAAACCATACTCACTCACTCCTTCTATGTCCTTCCTCCTAACTAATCAGAATCCAGCTCTCATATCACATGCTTCATCCTTTGCTTCAAGCAAACAATACATTTCTTTAGGTTTTTCTTCCAACAAAATGGCTGTGCCCAGACAAGAAAATCTAAACAAGTTAATCGAAGAAAGGTTCACATTCCCTGTCTCAGACACCCATTGCTTGTGGATTATAGCACATCAATTGAACATGCTGATTAAAAACATTAAAAGACTTGGACATATCTGTTGATGTCCAGTTCATGGTACACATGCTTAACAAATCCTTCAGTCGACCGAAATACGCATGGATGTCGCCATGTTATTTACAACCAGGTTGTCGATTTTGTTACACGATTTTGATAGGACAAAGCATTGACTTGTTGGTCCAGCCATAATATAACTCCAATATTCAAGCCTGGTTCATCAACTGTAAAAAGTTTTTAAAGTAATACAATAGTACGAGGAAAACCTTTTACTTTGCATAAGTAAATTCCAACGTTTTGAGGCTACATACGAAAGGTAAACATTTCTTCCAGACAAATATTTCCTACAGTGAGCAGGTTGGTAAAACTTTTTTTTTTGACGCAAGAGTAATTCTTTTATTCTATCACAACTGGGTGCACATTGCACTTCGCTCTTCAAACAATGTCAGTTGTCAAAGAAGGCATTATATGGATTTTAAGTCCAACTCATTGTAATGAAAACATAAAAAAATATGAAAAATATTATCCTAAATCAACTGAAGGCACCAGTTCAGCACTAGACTGATCTTTACAGCAAGTTTCATCTGGAAAAATGCAACAGTTTTTTAGTTCTAGGAAGCGAGTATTTTCAATATGTGCCATCATGAAAATAGAAAAAAATATCCCCCAAATCCCAAATCATCAAAAGGTACAAATTGATCCGTAAAAAGAATTGAACGAGAATGTTTAATGGCTCAGGAGTTCTGCACCGGATGCCACAAGGACAAAAGACATATACCTAAGGCTATATCCTCGTATTTTTCAAAGTGGATAAAAATTCCGTCAAAAAGGCCGATACTCCAGATTTAAAGTGACACACCAATGCATCTGGAATATACATACATCCTTTTTATTTAAAATAAAATGGATATGTCTCTCAAATTTGAATTAAAAAGTGCCCAATTCAGGTTCATGTCACTATCTAGTTTGTACTTTGCTGACGCCATGGTCAACCCAGAGAAAAGAGAATTTCCTACTTACTGGTGGTCTTACATAACTGCAATGCAATGCTAACATAACTCTAATCCCCATTTTAAACTTAGACAAAAAACATTCCCAAACACCTGACTAGGCACTTAGTTTGGAATCCTGGACAAGTGGTGTCAAGGCTTAATGGATAACCATTAAGAGAGGTTGCTAGGGAAGTAGCATGATAATAGTTGGGTATATACAACTGTGATTGTGTCTGTAAACCAAGCACATTCAGGATAAATACAGTACTCTTTATTTGTACTGACGTGGATCATTTATCAGTTTTGTTTTCATTCATATCAAGAATTTCTGCAGGTCCTGAACACAATATTTCTAGAAAAAGCATTATCAAATTTCTTTTTTAATGTAAGACATGAGTACTATTTCTTTCAGCATTTTCAAGAAGAGATTAATTTTATCAAAATCCCATTCTTGTTCCTTAAATTGGTCAATTTTCCAAAGTTGAAGACCCCTTTCAATTCTAGTGATAAGTCACAGAGAATTTGCGCAACTGACTAAAAAATAAATATACACATTAAAACCTTGAACTGAGTCTGATTCTTAGATGTTTATGTTGAGATCTGAAGTAACAACACCAGTCATTACATCGACCATCCATCAGAAACTGCCTTGAAAAGTATCCTACGCTGTTGCCCATATAATCACACAGATTTGAGCTTATTACAAGATCATGCTGTCATTAGTAAACGGATGCCGATAAAAGTAGTCCCCTGGATACCTGACTGAGCGTGTTACGGAGCAAGGGTAGCAGGTAGTTAGGCATCGATTGCTGACATGCTCCAGTGACTTCAAGGGTCATCTCAAAATCTTGCATGCCTTTTCCTTCACAAATAGAATAGGGTTGTATCTTACTTTCATCTGACCTGTTATAATTCATTTGGTGTTTTAGCAACTGAATCTCTTTCAAAGCAGAAACGATGTTATTGTTACATTTAAGTATAGAATATGAGGATTAGATCTCAACTGCCGTTACACAGTATTAGTACTAAGGTAATCGAAACTCCCATACCTAAACACAGATTTATGACTGTCGTAGAACTACAGTTGTTTGTACAATGGCAACCTGGCGCATTGCTGAACTCCATGGATTAAACAAGGCAATCTCAGATTCAAACCTTTAGTCGCAATGGCTACGTCAAGCTTTTTTCTGTTCTGGTACAATGCAAGGTTACACTTCCTGAACCCCCTTGCAAATAAAGATTCTTAGAGTTAAGACTATTTTAAGTCTACGTTAGAATATAGGAAGGACGATCATCTTAGTGCCATGACTGTTATCAGTCTGTGTTAGAATATAGGAGTTACGATCATCTTTATTTATATATAAGTGCCATGACTGTTGTCAGTCTATGTTAGAATATAGGAGTTACGATCATCTTAGTGCCATGACTGTTGTAAGTATAGCAGTTTGATTACTGATGCACCAAGACTGCTTCCCACAAGCAGATACAAAAAATCAAACAAAAGATCCATCAAAACTATAAACATTTACTGTTTGAGACAAACCCTCAGCTTAACCAAACACATAATCCTATGATTTTGCCAACTACATGTAAATACACAGAGCCCTCCATACGATACAACCTACAGAACCCTATATGGGTCATTAATCACCATTTCCTCTAGTTATGAATGAACAATAATGTTGTTGATAGTATCCCTTGTAACAACAATCCACAACCAGGCAACAAAATCCTCACATGATTTTGAAAACAACAATAAACATTTTCCATGTAACAGCAAGCAGCAAGATATTAAATGGATCATTTCATCATTATTTGATGATTAAAAATTTAAATCATATTAAAGTTTTTGATGTCATATCTTTGCAGACAGGATGCCATTCCCATTTTGCACAACTTTCTGTCACACGTTCCACTGGGTCAGTGATATTACATTATTTAGACGACATTAAGCTAACACTACCTATCTGTAATATGAGCCCTGGCACTTATAATATTGTCATGGAAATGCTTATTAAAAATACACACAAATTAAATATAATTTCAGAGATTGTGCAGTAGTGAACAAGCTATGCACCAATGTAGGGGTCTACTGACTTGCTTCATATGTTCGTGCACGAGTTACCAGATCCAGGGACACAATTAGTGGTGTTCCCCTGGTCAATACGAGATAATAACTCCCACACTGTAACATACACTTATGATTGTGTTAGCACTAAGATCGCTTGGTGGAAAGGTAACCAATAAAGTCCTTATGACACAACAAGAGATGATGTGGTAGCATGCCTGCTGTCATGTTGTCGCCAATGACCTTCAGTGACTATCAATTATAACTGGACTCTGTTGTCAATATACCAGAGTCATCTAAAGTCCTCCATTCATTATATAATTTCACGTTAGAACATTTTATCAATTATCTTTGTAATATTCTCCTATGGTGGAATAAAGATATATATATATATATATATATATATATATATTACTATATTTCCTTTTTATCAAGTTCAAAATTCGGACAAAGTAAAACGAATTTTAAAAGAACACTACTTCATAGACAAGTTCAAACCAATGTTAAACCATTGCAAGCTGTGACCTTGTCGCTCTAGAATGTTGTCCCTATTGTGACGACACAATATATATGTAATGGCGTCATACTGTAACAGCTACAATCTCCCTGAAGAGTAAAGAACGAAACATGTTGGAGAAAAAGGCATTCTGTTTTTATTTATCTATGTAATATTTATGACTGAACACCTGTACTATTTTGGACATCTTGTGCGTGTATATATATATATATATATATATATATATACCATATTCACCCTTGTAATCGCCCCTTACAAAAGAGGATGCTTACTTAAACCATACAAGTTCCATTTGTTTTTAGTGGTACTGAGTAGACTTAGTTCTGCTGTTTTCTGTAAATGTCCTGAGAAATACACAAGAAAATGAAACTGTCAGGTAATTTTAAGTCCAAGTAGGGTAACCTTACAAAGATTACTTACAGATTAGTTTAGAAGTTGGTCAGGAATCTATCAATCATTTTTGGCATAAAATTATCTCTTCAAAATGCTGATTTTCTTTTTACAGCTAGCTAGACTAGCTTCTTTCCAACTGATTAAATAATATCCAGATATGTCACATATATTATGAACAGACTGGCCAAAAACTTACAGTTAATTACAGACATAATGTTTTCCTGAAGACTGGTTTAAATGGCTCTGTCAATCAAATCATTCCATTCCCATAGGGTTATTCATCATATAAATGAAAATGATAAAACCTATTTGTTAATTTCCTGGACAAATTCAAACAGCACACTGAATTATGTATTTTTCAACCTTTCACATTCAAACAAAAATGTCATGAAGTACACATATTAGTATGGAAATCAATTACAGATGTTTAACTGAGCTATATTATTTTCGTATCAAATTTCATGTCTTTCCATTCAAGTTATACTAGATGCAAAATTGTTAAACTGTCTGTGCAAAAAAGGTTTGAGTGGTGAGGATCTAGATTAAAACGTGGGTGATGGATGATCTCGAAGCATGAGTGCCCACTAACTGACATCAAACCCTTGTTGTGTCAAGGCTTCTTTTCTGTGCAAAAACAGACAATCTATTTAGGGACTGCTGCACATATTGAAAGTCCAAATCAGATTGATAAAATCAACAGCCAGTTTCATGTCTCAAATTTATGCTAAAATTATGTACGATATTATCAATGGCAGATTTTTCACATTGATAATCATTGATATTTTTCCTATCGACGATATTTTCCGATTATCGATCACTTTATCCAGACTTAACTTAATAAATCATACCCCAATTTAGGGACAGGCTTGATATTCATGTCCAGTGATAAGTCAATATGAGAACTGTTTACACAGAGCAGCTTACAAAAGGTACCATGAGAATACCATAGACATATGTTGTGTCACAGATGTCCGATATACTGGCTGGTTCCGTGTGATGTTGGTTGCTGTGAACAGCTTTAAGACTGTTGATGCTTTGTTAAACAATAATCCTTCCCTCCCTTAGTCTGTCTCACAGGCCCTGAACCAATTATTTTCCCTCCAGTCTCACCCTCCTTGCAATGCTAAAGCCCTAAATGAGGCAAGTCTATATTCCCCAGGTTCTGAATCTCTGGTCTCCCTGGGGCTCCTTTTCAATATAAATGGGTTTATTTGTTTCAATCACAATTATATATATTTAGAGATTAAGTGTTAGTCTACCCCTCCCTCTGTGTAGTGATCTATGTCACATTTATATCCTGCATAGACAAATTCTTGTTGAAATCCATGTTGATAAACCTATATTTACCTGAAAACCATGTTGATAAACCTATATTTACCTGAAAACCATGTTGATAAACCTATATTTACCTGAAAACCATGTTTGATAAACCTATATTTACCTGAAAACCATGTTGATAAACCTATATTTACCTGAAAACCATGTTGATAAACCTATATTTACCTGAAAACCTTGTTGATAACCTATATTTACCTGAAAACCATGTTGATAAACCTATATTTACCAGAAAACCATGTTGAGGTTATATATTTAATGCCAATTCTTCAAATGAAAAGTATATGACATAACATAGCATTGGTTTTGCTAGATTAAACAGAACTAAACATTTGTAAAAGTAAACAATTTACATCTGATCAATGCAAATAAGTTACAACTGCATATCAAGTTTCAGCTTTAAGAATATCTTTTCAATTTTGGGAAAAGAAAGTTCAAAAACAATTCTCACTTTAAAGCAAAATAATGTTTTCATATATTAACTTTGGATTTAAACAAACAGACCATATCTTTCCACACAATCACAATCAGGGCCTAGATTTTTGAAGCTCTCTTAGCTCTAAGATAGTCATAAGTACCATACATTAACATTAACTTACGACTATCTTAGCGCTAAGAGAGCTTCGAAAATCTAGGCCCAGGTATTCAGCAAAAATCGTAAGGATTCCAGTTGACTTTGTAATGGGGAAAAGTCAAAATTGTTAAAAGTATTAAACGACTAGATCAGAAATATAACAGCCCTTTTAGAGAAGCCACTACTGGGCTCTTCAGCCTAAATGAGTAAGAGAAGTTCCAATTGGTTCCCATCTTCAGTGTCTTCAACAAGTACTTGAACCCACCCTTGCCAATGTTAAACCACTTCCTAAAGTGGCATGTAGAAGCTGGTATGATGAAGAGGAATACTTTTTATGGATAGACAGCATCTCTATTGCAAAAGATGTGACATTTTGGTGTAGATCCTAACACCATTATCTATAGCAATAAGGAAGCTGTCTATCCAGAAAAAAGTGTTCCTCTTCAATGTTAAACCAGCATATGAGATTGCAAAAATGACATCAATCACCAGCCATTACTTTTTTTTCAGAAAAGCAGAACATTAGAAATCTTTCTTCCCAACATCAAATATTCCAAATTCTGAAACTTGGATGTTTTAACGCTGATGGATCACCAGCAGACTGTGTAATATGCCACCTTTAATTAAATCAAATAATCTCCATGGATTTAGATATTATTATAATATCAAAACCATACTCTGAATAATAACTCGAAACACTTGGGTAATGAAAAACACTTGAGCTGCTTTGTTACCGACTAATGTCGGATTCAGAACCGAACTCGGCAACCTTATTCACTGGTGGTTTCTCAATGACACACTTCAACCTCGGCTTAGGCCTTTTCCTTGAAAGTACCTCTTCAGAATCATCAGACTCCAACAGAAAATCTGTATCTTCTTCACACAGCAAGGATGAGTTCAGACCTGATCTCCGCTTCTTGGGCTGACTTTTACCAGAGGGTGAAGTTTTGTCAGTCTCTGAAACCTGTTCATTTTGCTTTACCGACCCAATTTTATCTGCCTTTTTGCACTTTGTTGGTGTTTTCTTGATATTACAAGTCTCTGGGGCACCCTTTTTGGAACATCCAGACTCAGGTTGTCCTTTCTTTGGAGTGACCTTGACCTTTACAGGAGTCTTTTTAGGAGTTGTCTTTCCTTTTGAAGTATTGGTACTCTCAGTATTGCTGTCAGTACATGTACTACTTATTTCTGTTTTCTTTGAAGATGTTTTGTTTTGAGTCTTTACTTCAGTAGGAACATTCCCAGTGTCTGCACATGAATTTTCCATTGCGGTGCCCCTTTTATTCTTCTTTGGTGTTTTCCTTGTAGCTTTTTCCACAGAATCAGTTTCTGCATGATCACTCAAACTAGCATCAGTTTTGGGGCTCTTTGTCTTTGCCTTGCATGGAGACTTTTGAACAGAACTTTTTCTTGGTGTCTTAACCTTGGCTGTAGGCGACTCTGCTGCACTAGCATTGCTGTCCTTTTTCAGAGATTGTTTCACTGTTTTCTGAGGAGGAGAATCCTGCTTTGTCTTCTTTGGTGAAATGTTTATTGGTTTATCATTAACAATCTGTATTATTGGTGTGTTAATGATTGAAGGTTTGCTTTGCGGAAACACGGTTATCAAAGTTACTGTACCACCATCAAGAACATCCTTATTCTTGGTCATATTCACAGGTGATGCTGTTTTGATTGCCAATGCAGGCTTCATTACTATGTCACTGACTTGAGCTAGCTTCAAGTCACTCATTACTGGAGCAATTTTCACTGGTTCCGACTTTGCAACCTGACCTTTCTTCTTCTTTGTGGGAGAACCTAAAGCATTACCAGTCAAGGATGATTCAGTCTTATTAGAGGCAGTACCACCATCACCTATCAGGCCCAATTTAATCATTCTGTTTTTCTTCTTCTTTAGCAGAACCTCTTCAAGGGGAATTTTTCTCACATACTTTCTCTTTTTCTTCTCTGGACTTGACCCAGGAGTTCCTGATCCATCACTTGTGGTTGGCATTTCACCTTCAGATTTGACAGGACTTAAAATGTTTTCTTCTCCTTGTGCAGGTCCTGATGATTTCTGAACATTTATAGCTGCCACCGAGTCCTGAACATTACCAGATGTTTCAGGTTCTTCAACTTTTCCAATATCTTCAGATTCACTAATATTTCCAACATCTTCTGTTTCTTTTTTTGGTGGAGAAGTCTGTGTTGTTTCAGGTTCAGAATGGGCAGGTTCACTGATAGATCGTTTGGGGTTCTTTCTCGGACTTGTGACTTCAAGTAGTATCTTTGTCTCTTCAACTTCATCTGTTGCCTCTTCTTTAATTGTACTGCTTGCCTTCTTCTTTAACTTCCTTGGACTCTCAGGTTTAGCACTTGTAGAAATGTCTTTCTTTGTGTCAACATCATCTACTTTGCCAGATGCATCCTTCTCATTTTTCTCTTCTTTCACATTTTCCTCTTTCAAATTTCTTTCTCTGGAACAGCTTCATGAGTTTCACCTTCTTCCTCCTCCTCAGAATCGTCTTCTTCACCATGGCCAGCAGGAAGCAGCTCATCCATCCAGTCCACTTCAGGATTCCACAACATTGGATCAACCAGTTCCCCCTCTACCTCATCCTTCTCGTCAGGCTTCCTCTTCTTTACGTAAGTCCAGCAGTGTCTCTTGCGTCTGTTCTTTCTCTTCATCCCCCTTGGCCAGCCTCCTCTCTTCCTTCTTCCATCATTCTCATCAACGTCTGTTTCCTTACTCTCCAATTTGGCCATTTCAAGTTTCTTTATCAACTTCAGGAGGTCTTCTTCATCTTGAAAATCCTCGGCCCCAAGAAGACCTTTCTGCTGACGAGACTTCCTCACTGAACAGAATGCTCTATAATGATTAGCAAGACTCTTGAGATATGTAAAGTGTTTTGAACAGTATCTACAGGTATGTCTTGGTTTCTGGGCCATGTCCTCAAGCAAAGAGCTCTGAACTGGTTTCAAACTTTGAAGTTTGTCTCTCCCTGAACACTTCTTGGCATGCCTCTCAAGCAACGACAGGGTCTTGAAAGTGTTTTCACATCCACGACACTGGTGCTTTTCCAGAACATCTGTCATCTCTCTTCTGCGGACATGATTGTGAGGGTTATACAGAAGTTCATAGTTCCTTCTCTTCCTATTCTTCGGGCTATCAATTATACCATCAAGTCTCTTCTTGCGACCTAGTATTCCCCTTGGTCTACCTGGTCTCCTTGGGGGCTCAACAACCACTGGAGTTGGTTTTGCCCCATCTTCATCTATTTTGGACTTCATTGCTTCTAGCATCTGCTTTCTTATTTTTCGTCTGTACTTTCTTCTCTTTGAAGCAAGTGTTTCATAATTTTTGGGATCACAGTTAATGATATGGACGTGGAGTCTGTGTATATGCTTAAAAGTAGAACCACATCTGGTACACGTAAACATATCCAGATTGCGACAATCTTCAGAAAATGGTTGGGAAGATGCAAGAAGTCCAAAATTGCACGGCCATGTGTAAAACAACAGATCAATGTCATTGCCATTCTCTATCTCAATGTAGCTGAAATCTATAGAAGGATGCTTCTTGAAGTGGTGCCTCAACAGAGCATCAGTCATCAAGAAATGCTTTTTACAAACTCCGCAAATGTAATTCACTTGACCATGGCTACCAAAAGATATAGTGTTGAAGGAAGAACTGGGTACTGGGCTGAGCTGGAGATTAGGCTTGCATCGGATTACTTTCCCCTGAGGAGGTATCTCTTCTTCTTTGTTATCATCATCCAAATTGCTAACTGTCAAGCCATCCAGGCTTTCTTTATTCCATCTTATCAGCTGAAGATGTCTGAAAATACTGGTCGGTGATTTCAGGTGGTCATTATAAGTGGTCATGACACAGTTATTGAAGCCAGGGTGATCTCTTGGACCACTGATTGAAAATTTCACTTCATCTTCAGTAAAGTCAGTTTCCTTTGAAACAGGACAAATTTGGTTGATGATATCGGAGAGAATCTGGGATGCATTTTGTGTACTATCTTCTTCCTGATCGTCTTCATAGTCTTCGTAGTAGGGTAATAACACAGGGGGTATCTCTATCTTAATACTCTCCATACATGAAGTAATCTTGTTGTTGTTCCCCTCCAACAATGGACTAGAATCAGATGTGATGTTATTTGAGGCGACCTCACACAGGATGGACTCAACAGCATCTTCAATATCTCTATCCACTATGGCCGATTCCTCTGGTTCAGTCTTTATAATTCTTTGAGTCTCATCAAAACTGGCCTCTGATTCTAAGCAGACACTCTCTTGCAGCATTTTCGCAGAATCACTCTCACACAGTTCCTCCTTAATGACTGTTCTGTCGTTTGAAGTGACAGTAGCAGAATAGGAGAAAACTTTCTGGATGATATCACTGATGATAACATTTTTGATCCACAACTTTAAATCTGGTTCACCAACAACACTGGCAACAGACGATGAACCAGACACTGCCCTGTCACTCTGCTGAACCTTGACGAGGCCAATTCTGGCACTGAATTCTGCATGGCTATCACTATAACTTTGTAGAACATTGGCATCAGTTTTACGAACACAATCACCTGCCTCTGCTTGTGGTTCTTCTTCACAGGTTGAGGCATCATGTGTCACAGATAAATCGCTGGGGCCTTCAAGGTTCTCCTTATGAGAGCTAGTTTTTGTTTCATCATATGCTTCCAGAGGCACAGTGTGTTCCTCAGTGGCACACAAATATTTCTTTCCTTCATTGAGGACATCCTCAACTTCCTGTGTCATTTTCTTGCAGTCACTCAGTCCTCCATCAGGATCACATTCTGATGCATTTTCTTGACCAACACTGTCAGTTATACCACAACTCACATTACACGGTTTAGCACTACCTGGAACAGGCTCGGCACACTCAAACACAGGGCAAGATTTTTTCTCATGAACAAGAGAATCACAGAGACAGGGTTGTGACTTGTTGTGCATGTCCATTGGAAGGTTTGAATGTAAAATATCCTGAGTTGAAGGTTCAGACACAGTTCTGTTACTCTGTATCACATGGGTTGCGTCTGTTGGTGGGACAGACTTAATAGGCACTGTTTCTGTAGTGGCAGGGTTAAATGGAATACTGATGTTCTTTGTCACATTCTCTTTTGATTCACAAGGTAAGGAACTGGCGGAATCACTTTTAGTTTTGTCAGGCAGAACAGAAGAGTCAATTGGTTCTTTTCCAGATTCCACAACTGAAGCATCAACAGTTATAGAAGAATCTTCTCCTGTTTTGAGAACACAAGAATCTTTCACCAATTCCTCAACACCAGTGGAAGAATCTTTCACCAATTCCTCAACACCAGTGGAAGAATCTTTCACCAATTCCTCAACACCAGTGGAAGAATCTTTCACCAATTCCTCAACACCAGTGGAAGAATCTTTCACCAATTCCTCAACACCAGTGGAAGAATCTTTCACCAATTCCTCAACACCAGTGGAAGAATCTTTCACCAATTCCTCAACACCAGTGGAAGTATCACTTAACAATACCTCAACACCAGTGGAAGAATCTTTTACCAGTTCCTCAACATCTGCAGGACAATCTATGGATCTATGAACATGAAGTAAAGAATCTCCTCTTGATTCACCAACCTGAATTGAAAGATCCTGTTTAGAGTTTTTACCCACAGAATCACATCCACCTTTGTCAGCACCTTCCTTATTGCAGTCAGTAACAACTGGGGAATACGCCCCAGGACTACTGATTTCTGAAGAAGTAGTTTTTGATTCAGTGATACAGTCCTGCTGATCTGGCACACATTCTTCCACAAGGCTCTTCTTAATAAGATCGTCCTTGACACTGGAATTTGTGGAAATGGAACAATGGATGTTTTCATTCCCAGGTTCTACACAAGGCCTTGT
This sequence comes from Haliotis rubra, assembly GCF_003918875.1. NCBI lineage: Eukaryota > Metazoa > Mollusca > Gastropoda > Lepetellida > Haliotidae > Haliotis > Haliotis rubra. The sequence continues at coordinate 1,172,827 of NW_025767357.1, read as the reverse complement.
GGTTGATAATGCATTGTCTCTCTCTAACACTTCACCATCATCTGTTGCTTTGGGCACAGTAATAGCACATGAAGCTTCTGTTTTCATTGTTTCTATATCCATCTCAGGTGTCTCTTTCAGCGAAACCTTATCCTGAAGAACCACTATACCAGAACTTTGAACAGAATCGGTGACTTTCTGCTGAGAATTCACACACTGTTCAATCATCTCATTCATACATTCTTCAATATCATAGTCAATTTCTTCAGCAATGTGATAAGGCATAACTTCACCATTTAAACATATGTCAGTGTGATAATCTTTTATATTCCCTGTTGCATTATAAGTTCTCCTTTCTGTTCCAGGCTGTTCAACAACACAGCTATGGTCATCCGATACAGCATCTTTCAGCAGCACTGTATCAATATGAGACTCAATTTGTGTATTGATTTTCAGTGTGTTTTGTGAAAAATCATTTTGGTTTTCAAATCTGCTAATGTCTTGCTCAGCATGAGATTCACATTTCTGTTGAGCAGTGACTGTTTGGGCGTCTTCACCTTCATTGTGTGATTCTTTCCCATGCAAAGTCTTTTGGTCACATCCAGAATCATCCTTTTCAGTTCTTGACTGAGATTTGGGTAATAAATCACTATCATATTCTGGTTTAGGCTCTGATTCAGGAACTAAATTTGCATCCTTTCCACGCACTGACCCAAATTGAGGAATCAATTCCCTCCACTTTTCAACATTAGGCTTCACTTCAAGGACTGAATTTCCACATTGGTTCCCACTTATCAGTGGAACAAAATGACAGTCCTTGTCCGTCCTGGAATCAGAAGAAATCATATCATCTTTTTCAGTCTTAAGTTCTGATTTAAAATCAGGATTATCACGAATCTGAGACTCTGACTTTACTTGTGAACTTCCGATGTTGTTCAAACCCCCATCCTCAAAAGAGATGTTCTCTTCTTGTTCCACAGACTTTCGGTCTGGCATACTAAGATTGCTGTTCTCATCTCCAGTTTCCTTGTTCTCAAATGATGCATCGCTACTACTTCTACTTCTTCGCAGTCTTCTAGCTGCACGTTCATCTCGGAAACCAATCTTATCATACACACTAAGGAGATCCTCCTCGATGTCATATCCCACAATGCCCTGCCATGGTGTGTACGATTTGGGGAAGTTGTATTTCGACCAGTCTATTTGAGGTTGTTCCTCAGAGGCAACAGTGTATACTGATTGGTAATCTGGTATTCTCACATGCTTCTCATAATGGGTCAAAGCCTCTTGTTTACCATCAATATAGTTGTCCAAATTGGTTGCAATGTTGTCAGCTATGTTTGCATAGAACTCTGCCGGGGTTATAGGAATATAATCATTGACCACAACACAGTCCTGAAGCCTTGCAGCTATCCTCTGGCGTGTCACGGTGGGCATGCCATATTTCTTAACCCTGTGAGCTAGTCTCTTGTGTCGGCACATGTTCACATAACTATTAAACTTTTTCTTGCAAAGAATGCAGGCAAAATGCAATCTGGCTTTCTTCTTCAACTCCTTAGTGATTTGAATCTCTTCTTCCCACGGATCTTCCTCCTCAGCTTCTTGAGAAATCTTTTCAAGACGTGCTGACTCAAATTCCTGACTATGTGTACTTTCATTGTCAACATCTGGCTCCTGCTTAACCTCAACCTTTTCCACTTTTACCTCAGCGTTCTCATTTCTGAGCATCAACTCCAGTTCCGACTTGATCTTCTTCTTTCTCTTCCTCTTTAATCTCTTCCCGTCGGGTCCGATGATGATGTCTGGCTTGCTCTTGATGAGCACTCCATTCACCATACCCTCTGGATGCTCGGCGTTGAGGTGTTTGCGGAGACTGGCCGGATGTGGGAACTTCTTGAAGCAGAAGCGGCAGGAGAAGGTCCTCCCAAAGTGATACTGGAGATGCATCTTCATGTTCGCTTCACTAGGGAAAGCCTTACCACACACTCTGCAGGAATAGGGCTTCTCAGCTGGAAAGGAACAACAGCTAACATTAGTCATAAAAAGACAAACAATATGATAATAACAATACTTCCATATCATATACTTATATATACCACATATACTATATATGTATATACCATATATACTACATACATATACAGTCGAGCAACGTTGTCTAGATATTCATGGGACCAAGAAAATTTATCGAGTTATCCGAACTTCGAGACATCCGACCAGGGCATATCATCACATATCACTATGAAAGAAAACAAAACACTTCTCAGTATGTTTTAGTCGTAACAGTGAGTACTTCCTAATTAATTCCTTCTTAATTAACCCTAATTAAATAACAAACAAGTGACACCTTCAACTCAATTAGCCCTAATTAGTTTACACTACCGCATCCCTTTGATTCATGCCGTGTCGTGTGTGTAAACGTGTGGAAACAACCTCAGTTCAGAGGGATACTTGCCCATGAAAGGTAGGTGAATATCAAGTTTCTTTGCAAATATCGAGTTAAAAGGGTAATTTTGCGTGTTGGAACAATGAAATTATATCGAGATATCCGAAATATCGAGACATCCGTATCGAATTAAAAGAGCTTGAATGATAAATTCTGAAGGATTTTGCCGGGACCGAGATGTTAAATCGAGACAACCGATATATTGAGTTATCAGAGTTTGACACAACGTTGCTCGAGTGTATACCATACATACTGAATACTTATATACCATATATACTAAATACTTATATACCATATATACTATAAACCATAACCTGTATATACTAAATTTAGGACTCAAATACTTCGGTATTGGCAGTGTGTGTTTTTGTGATGTCATTTGATGTCTGAATAGATTAACCTAAGATAACACCACAAGGAAAAGGTGGAAGGTTCCTTATCCAAATTCAGATGGGGGCATTTGTAATTTTTCGTTAACTTATAAAGTGGTTGGATTCAGGGGGGTTGAGTTGAGGGTGGAAATTACATATATGAAAAGGAAGCAGTGGCAGTGACTATGATTTTATGCTGCTTTTAGCAATATTTCAGCCATATCACAGTGAGGGACATCGGAAATGGGTTTCACACATAGTACCCATGTGGGGAATTGAACCTGGGTCTTCAGCGTGACGAACAGATGCTTTAACCATCAAGGTACCCCACCGCCCCAGTGACACTGTGGAATTTTACGCTGTCAAATACATGTGGTAATTAGAAGATGATGATGATGATGATGATGATGATATTGTCACAAATAGGATCAAAACAATAGTGTTTGGAATTGGTTAAAATCTCATAACTGATGATTGCTTCATTACAACCGATCAATCATCGAAAATAATTGGTTAGCGTCATTTATCAAATTCTCCTGGTTATGTTTGTTAATGCACAAAACAAAGAAAAAAACATGTAGTTCTTTCAGGGTTTTTTGGCAAATTGCACACAATGCATTTGCAAATTTCACATTTTTACAGGATGACTGATATGTTAGGAACATAAATTACCTGGACTCTTTAAGATAAATTCAATCATGACTTGGAACGAGCTAGTAGTGCTTATGAAATGTAACAGACAAAACAAACCTTGTGAAAAATATTGTTAATGCAAACAAGTGTTCCAAAATTGTTTGTGTTCGATTATGAGAAAACATGATCGATTGCTTGGTCGCTTAGTCATTGCGACCAATCTTTGATTATTTCAATTAATCGGACCACTACTACAAAACAACCTCTCTCTTTGGATGCTCAGGCAACTAACTTTTGTCGCCTTGGAACGGTATCCTTCAGGATTATTACATTCAGTGAACATTAGTAATGCATTACATCAATGGAAATGCAAGACAACCTTGCATGCCAAATATCCTGTTTTTCAAATCTTTTGCAAGATTAATTACTGGTCCATATCATTTGGGATTGTATTGGAGTTTTAAATGATACACAGCAAATGAATCCCACCCAAAGTATGGATAAGATGGATATGGACGAACAACTTCTGAAATAGGTTTGTGATGTTTGGGTAAAGGTTCATAAATTGTAATCAAGCATGGTCACAAAGAAGCTTGTTCATCCGCATATCTTATCATCATGCAGAGCTCCAGATAAGATTTAGCTCATGTGGGTACTGTACCCACTGTATTTTTTTGGAGTGGGTATTATGAATGTTGAGTGGGTATTTCATTTTCCGTTACCCACTGCTTTCAAATATGTGCGTATTTCAGTCATATTACTCACCTAAGTATTATGTCATTGAGTAAGTTTACTAAGCAGGTATGTTCTGCCTTATGTCATACCTAATCAAAACCAAGTTGAATATAATGGAAATGATTTCAGAAAAAATCACTCATCCTATACTAACAGTACAACTTGATAGCAATCGATGTCTTCTTCATTATGCAAGCGATTTTTATAAATATATTCCATACGCATTTGTTTTAAACTTTTTGCGTATCCAACATTTTAAATGCGTAATTGGTACGCAACAATTATTTTTCAATGCGTAATTGGCAATTTTCTATGTGTATTTTACCCGGATACGCAGCTTATCTGGGCCTCTGATCATGATCACAGTATTCCAACTCAAACAAAAGAAATGTCTCTCAAAGAAATTAATCACCTTCCTTTCTCCAGCTCCACAATTGAACTGAATTTGTCTATAACTAGTATTGTTTTCTAAACTATTGTATATGTATATTTTACAAGTGAAGATCTGGGTTAGAACATGGTCCTCAGCAACCCATGCTTGACACAAGAGGTGACTAATGCTGGTCAGGCCCGGTGACTTTCATGACACACGTCATCGTATCCCAATTACGTAGATTGCTGCTCATGTTACTGATCGATGGATGGTCGGATCCAGACTCGATTATTTACAGACCATCACCATATAGCTGGAATACTGCTGAGTGTAGCGTTAAACAACAAACAATCAATGTATATATTTAGCTGACGTAAGTTCTCACCAGAAGCTTTCTGGCTCTCAGTCACTGCTGCCAGCTGCTTCACTGGTTTGCCTTCCTCCTTGATGTCAGACGCCATTTTCTCTACGTCTGCCTTCTCAGTTCCAGCCTTCTCCGGGAACTTCTCATCGTATGTCTCATTCTTTTTATGGTGAAAGTTTGGCACCTTGCGGATGACACCAGGTGTTCTGTTAAGATTCTGCTTCATCTGGGCCGTGTGGATGGACCACAAATGTTTTCGGAGGCCAAACGGATGTGGGAATTTCTCCTTGCAGTACCGGCAGCTGAATCTAGCGGTTGCCATGGAACTGAGCATGTTTCTTCATACTTGCCTCGGAGGAGAAGCGTTTGTTGCAGGTTGGACAAGGAACTGGCTTGTTAGGATCTGAGGATAAAGATGGAATAGCAATTAATATAATACAGTACTTAGATGACAGTTTGCCATTTCTGATTGAAATTTATTAATTCAAACAAAAGATGTAACAAAGATATTTGACTCTACATGAATATTTGTTTACATTTGAATGAGTGAGTGAGTGAGTTTAGTTTTATGCCACACTCAGCAATATTCCAGCTATATGGCGGCGGTCTGTAAATAATCAAGTCTGGACCAGACAATCCAGTGATCAACAGCATGAGCTTCGATCTGTGCAATTGGGAACCGATGACATGTGTCAACCAAGTCAGCGAGCCTGACTACCCGATCCCTTTAGTCGCCTCTTACGACAAGCATAGTCGCCTTTTATGGCAAGCATGGGTTGCTGAAGACCGATTCTACCCCGGATCTTCACGGGTCTTACATTTTGAAAAGATTCTCAGCAATACCTAAAACAACTAAATGCATCATATCAGTTTTAAATGTGTCATAATTGGTATATTACATAGGTATCTATTCTAATTAGGTTTGATGACTACTTAACCAGAATACAAGACAATGAACTCAAAAGGAAGATATCTGACTAACAAGTCCTTGCCATTCCCTGCGTAGATACACGTTTTTCTATATGCACTACACCCTGGGAAATACGGTACAAACTATTCCGTGGAAGCAGTGGTAGCTGAGAGGGTTAGATGGCTGACTTTGTGTGCTGGCGATTAGGTGCCTAACTCTGAGGCTCTGGGTTCGAATCCTGGATGGAACTCAACCCAACAAAAGTACCAGAATTTGTACTGTACTGAGAAAGTGAATGAGTTCAGTTTTTTTGGTCAGAATCCGCAATATTTCAAGCTATATGATCAACAGCATGAGCATTAATCTACGCAATTGGGATACAATGACATGTGTCAACCAGGTCAGCAAACCTGACCACCTGATCCTGTAAGTCGTCTTTTACGACAAGCATGGGCTTCTGAAGATCAATTCCAACCCAGATCATCACAGGTACTTTACTGAGAAAGTGAAATCCCAAATATAACATGTGTTAAGATCTACTTCCCTCATTACAGTATAATGATATTTTTACATATTTTTCTTTGAAAAAAAATAAAATCTGATATCTCAAAGCAGAAAGTACTGAGTAAAGGGACTCTATATTAAAACCACTTACCCATGGTGGTAGAGTCCTTGCTCTGCTCCGATCCACCAATCTTGGTGCTTCCCGAGTTGGATGAAGCTAATGCTGCTGCAACCAACTTTTTCTTGATCTTCTTCTTCTTGACTATATTGACCTTCACTGGCTTCTTAGCCATCTCTGAAGGTTCCATCCTGACAGGTTTATCTCGTCCAGACTCCATCTGCTTCACCTGAACCGCCATTTTGGATTCTGAACCTGAATGCTCCATGCGGACATGCTTCCTGAGTTCTGCGACTGTTGAGAATTTTTCAGAGCAGATTCCACAAGCAAAATTCTTGTTTAGATGAAACTGAAGATGTTTCTTCATGTTGGACTCCTTGTTGAAGCCTTTTCCACACACCATACAACACACTTGTTTGGTTTCTGTTTTGAAGGGAAAAAAAGGCATATGAATTTACAAACCCGATACCATTGCCCAGCATAGTGTACCAGTACATCTATTTCTTGATTTCATGCAATACAAAGAGACCGAGGACACAGTGTTACAGCTATACAGCTATATAAAGTGGGGCATATTTGTTCTTTTACCAATTCTGCTTCAGCAAACCATGCGTATTGTAAAAAGCAACCAATCGGAACGCATGGTTTAGGATTCCTGACCTAACTGATTCATGGCATCATATCCTACCTGCGTAGACCAATGCTTATGACATTAATCACTACATTGTGTGCCCTTGACTTTATTTACCAAACCTGCCATATAGCTGGAATACTGTTGTAAGTGGACTTAAACAACAAACAAGCAACAATATCGAAAAGTGTACTAAACATTAATTTGAGAAGCACAAATAGAATTCTTCAGCTGAGGTAACAAGTTCACCATAAAAATACATTCTGCATGCAACTGATTAAACGGCAAAACCGAGACGTACTAATACTCACATGGTGACAGTTTCAACCGATGAAAAATACAGTAAAACAAAGGAAATTAATTACCATTATCACCTGCTTAAGGAAGTATATAACGTTCAACAACGAAACCGTTACACATTTATATGTTGCATGTCAAAATTGAAGCATACAACTTTATGTTCTTCTTCATGTTCTTCAAAATCTTGTTCATTTTACAGATGGATGTTTTAGCTTGATAACGGTCTAAGAACCTACATCAAACATCGCTCTATGCAATGAACAAGAAGTTGTCATCCATAAAGTTGCATGCTTTATTTTGGCTCACCAGCTTCTAGAATGCCGAACAAACAATGTTGCATGACGTGTCAGGTCGAGTTGATTTGTCAGTGTATGTTCCAATCATGCATGTGGTCTGTTTCTTTCAGTAATATTCTTTCTAAATGACAGTTTCCTGTTAATTCACTGGTTAGTTTTACAAACACCATCCTATACCTGATACATTTTCAGAGGTATTGTTTGTTGCTCATTGCTACTCTGAGCAATATTCCAGCTATATGTCTGCAAACTGTTAAATCATCAAGTCAGGGCCAGACAATCCAGTGATCAATGATCCACGTAAATAGTGTATGAAGATATGCTATAAACCAAGTCCCCAATCAATTTGGTAGCTACTCACCACCAGCAAAGGATGCTGGGAACCTATTACAACCTACGTGTACGAAGAAAAAACTAACCAAGATGCGTCTCCTGATGTCGTGCGAGGTTGTTCTTGCCGCTGAACGTCATGTTGCACTTGTCACATGATAATTTCTTGGCCATCTTCTCCTGGGATGGATGGTTTTGGGTGTGTTTCTTCAGCTCATCCAGGTCATCATACAGTTCTGAACACAAGTAGCATCTGTAAACACCCGGCATTGTTGTTTTCTGCTTACCATCCTCGGTTTCAGCTGCAGAGGCAACTTGGTCCTTCTCAACATCGGAACTTTTCTGTTGCTTATTTGTGTCTTTAGAAAACCACTTGGCATTTCCTTTACAGTTTCTGACTGAAGATTCTTGTAGCACAACATTAATGAGGCAGTTTGTGATATCACTGAGGGGTAGGTACTTTGCATTGATATGACTACGGAGGAAATGTCGTTTTAAACTGAACGCGTGGTTATAGGGGGCGTGACATATATCACAAGAAAACATCTTCTTCCCTAGTTTATTTTCTGCGTGATGTTCAGGTCTGATCTCAAATTGGAATATCTTGCCTGATTCATGTTCACTATGAAGAACCATTCCAGCCATTGCAAGATCAGGTGGACCATCAGTCTTGACCTTATTCTGAGCTTTGACCTTGGGACTTGTTGAAGACATATTTTTCAGTTTAGGTATGGCCAATTTTTAGGTGATGGTGAAATGTCTGATTTTGAGACACCATTTTTAGCATCCTGCATGGCAATAAGGTCTTTAACCTTCAATGCTTTCTTTGGTGTTATTTTCCTGGAATTGATTCCTGGAGAAACAGCAGCAGACGGCACAATAATAAGATCCTTAATTGGCGTACTGCTTGCTGTCTGTGTTTTTTTAGTAGGGGTTGTCGGTTTCTTGAGATTACCCTTGAGCATATTCACATCAATACTTCCTGTGGACTTTGACTTGCTCAACTTGGGCAGTTTCTTCTTCTCCTCTACAACTGCAGAAGTGTCCTTTGCTTTCTTCAGCATTGTGTCAGCTGTCATGATCTCGTACAACAATGGCGTCCCCATGTCATCTCCAGGGGTTGATTCAGACACAGAGGAAGACTTCTTCTTCCTTTTAATTGGTGCCGTGACTGGAAGAAGACAGGATCAAATGATCAAACTTGCTTGACCTCCCAAATAAATCTAGGTGGAATCACATGTTTATTGTGATACAGAGCTTTAATTGTAGCCAACAAGAATGTCAGAAAGTATTCACCATTGCCAGTAATGCACGGCCATGATAGTGTAAGCACTGACTACAGTAGAACCAAGCTGTATTACGATGCGTATAATATCTCCATTCCGTGTAATAATTATGAATACAATGTCTGTCTCTACTCCCAATAATAACACAACAATACTTGACATTGTATAAATGACTTTAGTTCAAGACCTGAGTCCTTAATATTCCACTAAATATTATGTTGGACTTTCAAAACCTACATCTGGCCAGATGGATGCACTGCTGAAAGCACCGCACGACTACACAATGTACCATCAGTCTTGACCTTATTCTGATCTTTGACCTTGGGACTTGTTGAAGACATATTTTTCAGTTTAGGTATGGCCAATTTTTTAGGTGATGGTGAAATGTCTGATTTCTAACAACCTCATTCGTAAAAGTCAGGTAAAAATTTGGATAAGGTACTAAACTTGGTAAAATACACAAAATAAATCATGATTCCCAAAGACTTATCAGCTATGTCCTTAATTACACATGCCATATTTCAAAATACCCAAAGTATCAGAAACAGTGTGTAATAACTTTACATAGCTTTTTCAACTTGCATACCTAAATATCTCTTCTGAACTTGAGTTACTCATAGAATGCAGGCATCACACAAACAAGAACTCTAGTCTACTGTTGTAAATATAAATAGAGCGTTACATATCACTAATTTAGATTAGCACATACATCACTGTTGTAAGTTCATGCAACACGTTACGAACTAGGGGCATCATGAGAACACAACACAAATTAGGCATCACATGAAACAGAATTATTAAAATAAATGAGACAGAATGTATCCAAGGAAAATGTACTGAACATCCAATGAATGCTATTGCTATTACCACCCAATGGGAGTAATAACTTGAAGTAACAACTCAAAACATTTGTATCTGAAACCCTAGGCAGAGTTTGTAGTTTTGGATCTGTAGGAAGAACAACTCTCCCTTAAAGTCAGTGATTAGTTTAGTTTTACACTGCTTTTAGCAATATTCGAGCAATATCACGGCAGGAGACACCAGAAATGGGCTTCACACATTTTACCCACGTGGGGAATCTTAGGCATGACAAGTGAATGCTTTAACCACATGCTACACCTCTTGCAGCCAATTCACATTTTGAATGGATAAAGCCCAAAATGAAAATTTTGAGGGGAATGCAAAAATGTTTGACTGATTGATTCAAACAGTATTAATATTGTTGACTGGATTCCATATTTAACTGATATTTTGGTAATCAGTTTGCTCAAAGTTCAGTGTATCATGGGCTGATTTTCTTCAATCTTGCAGAAAAACTTAAAATCCAAATCCAAATGGTTTTAAGTAAACTTCTTGGAAATAAATAGAAGCATGCAATGTGCCTGCCTCAGACCACTGCGTTCACACCTTTAACAGTCCAATGTTATAAATGAGAGTTGCTTGGACTGCAAATAGATACACCCAGGTAAATCTTTGCCCTTGGTTTCAGAAATTCAAGGTCACTAACCTGTCTCCTTCTCCTCTACAGCATCAACACTCTTCCTCTTCTTCTTTTTCTTCTTCTGCATCTGGTAGCTGAGTGAGAACCATGTCAGGAGTTCCTCCCCGGCTGGGATGTCCTGGAACACAGAGTGAGTGAGTGAGTGAGAAATTGGTTAGGTGCCCATTCAAACAGTTCAACCGTAACAGTGTTCAAAATTAAGTGGATCCTGGGGTATTTGATGTTTTCTACAATAGTACTGAAATGCAGACATTAAGTCTTTAACATTTAACATGACGGTTTAAGTTTGGATCTCTTGCCTTCAATGCTTAAATTTGAGCTGTTCAGATCATGTCAACTCGACTGGTGTGTATAGCACAAAGAAACACAGTCTTAATCATTTTAAGTTAAAATCACAAATATGGTAAAATAAAACAGCTCATTATTGGGGTCACTTTGGAACTAAGCCACAATGAGCAGATCCTGGCAAAGCCAAGGGAGACAACTTTGCAAATAGAATCATGGCATTCTAGACTCCTGGACTACATGGTTCAAGTGGAATGACATGACTTAACACAGCATTGTCAATGAAGTGGAAGTATTTTTAACAATTCATAAAATACATCCTGGTGGAGTGTCAGTGCTCGCACAAGCTTTCACAGAGAGGAAACATTTCAGTTGACATCGCTGCCAAATTCTATTAGAGAAAGACAGTATTCTGGATTCTAATGTAGCATTCCCACCTGCAAATGTCTTAACTGTATTTTAAATGAAAACTGTTCCCTTTCTGCCCTAAGTACGACAGTATGAGTGATTGTGTGAGGTTTAATGCCTCAGTAAATGGTGATCCCTACTAATGTGTCCGCTAAATCTCGGAACAAAGTCGAAGTGAAGCAAGTTGCAGACATTTTCCGAACACCAGAAGAATAACATCTTACCCTGATAGCCTTGTAGAATATTTCACTGCCGATCTGTACAGACACAATATTCTGCTCTTCAAAGTAGCGTGCACAGTTGACATATCTCATCCAGTTTCCTGTCTCCGGCTTAGTGGCGTTAATGATATGCATCAGCTCATTTGTGCTTGAGTCGTAAACCTGACATCAGAAGCATAAATACATTTTCATATTTTCTTCACATTAGAATCATCAGTGATACTGACATCATAGTTAATATAATAACAAGTGTAGTATATCCTTCCAACATTTGCTCTTACAAACTTGATCTTCATTATCACGATGAAAATAAGATAGATTTTCACTTGTCCATAAATATATAACTGGAGATGTCGTACACCATGGTAAAAGTTGTAGTGCAAATGGTGAGTGAGAATGTTTAGCGATTTTTCAACAATGTCACAGCAAAGAGCACAAGAAATGGGCTACACACATTGTACCCATGGAGGGAATCGAACCCTGGTCTTCGGCATGACGAGCCAACGCTTTAACCACTAGGCTACCTCACCCCCTCCTTGCCAGCTTTATGTTGGAGGGAACATGAAGGTATCATATGTCTATCACTTTGGTGAAATCCATGTACAGACAAACAAAGACTGACTGACTGAGTTTGGTTTTACGCCGCTTTTAGCAATATTCCAGCAACATCACAGCAGGGGACACCAGAAATGGGCTTCACACATTGTACCCATGTGGGGATTCGAACCTTGGTCTTGCGTGACGAGCCAACACTTTAACCACTAGGCTACCCCACAGCCCCGACAAAGATACATAATAATTGAGCATAATGGGATTCCAAATGAGCCCATAGATGCTTCTCTGTACAGTGAAAGGCAGTGCCATAGATGACATGGGCACTAGTTCCCCATTCACAAATTTGCACGCAGCTTGCATCAGAAACAGTTTTTATCATAACATTTAGTAAAAGTTCAGACAGTAATACAAGCAAAACTACAAAACATTTCCATATTTTCAGCATTGGATCAGATGAGACCTACCTCCCATGCATAGCGATAATCCACCTTGTTGTCACATCCCTCCAGGATTACCTCCCCTGCATAGGGGCCGTACATCTGTCCCTCCAGGACACGGTTCAGGCAAAACACACCTGAAGGGTGAAAGTTTGAGTGTGAGAGGCTGAATGGGATGTGAACATTTTCTCTGTGACTGCCTCAAAATTCAGAAGCAATATGACCAACCCTTTTATATTACAGCAGAAAGGAAGGCTTGGGATTTTATCCAAATATACATATACAGAACCCGCATAAATAAAATGTTAACAATTCAGAGTGTTCAAAGAAGGGACTGTATACCCCAAATATACACAGCAAATTGTTTTGTAAAACAATTATTTGGGCTCATAGCTTTAATTACAAATGACAAAATACCTGATTTTACAGCTGCAGTTGAATGGGATCCATACATATTCCCAGGACAAGAATATCTATCTCTAACCAGATCGGTCTCAAACCTGTTTTCATACATCTAAATTAATTCTGACAACACCCACAAATTGTACTTGATCCCAGTGGAAAAGCAGTTAAAATTACAGTTAAAACATATCCATTACAGAGTATTAGTGACCAGGGCCCTGTTGTACAAAACAACCTTAACAACCTGTCGTGAGTCTATGTTAAGGTATGGGAGTTACGATCACCTTAGCGCTAAGACTGTCGTGAGTCTATGTTAAGGTATGGGAGTTAATCACCTTAGTATGGTCTATGTTAAGGTAGTTATGATCACCTTAGCTAAGACTGTCGTGAGTCTATGTTAAGGTATGGGAGTTACGATCACCTTAGCGCTAAGACTGTCGTGAGTCTATGTTAAGGTATGGGAGTTACAATCACCTTAGCGCTAAGACTGTCGTGAGTCTATGTTAAGGTATGGGAGTTACAATCACCTTAGCGATAAGACTGTCACTCTAGTGAGTCTATGTTAAGGTATGGGAGTTACAATCACCTTAGCACTAAGACCAGTCATGAATCTATGTTAAAGTATAGGAGTTTCATGATCACCTTAAGCTAAGATAAATATGCTTTGTACAATGGCACCCTGCTATGTGGGTACAATGACAATCATTTCAGTTATAAGAAAACAACAGTGACACTCTAGTGAAACCAACAAGAATATAAGCACATTCGTGTATAGCTGTGTAAAACTGATTCTCATTACAAGCCATGTGTATATCTAGGTAGAAAGCACTTGGTTCCGTATTAACATGAAAGTATCTCGTCCACACTGGGACTACATCAAACTTCAAAACATAGCAGGTTTATCTGCGAAATAGACAAACGTGATTATCCTCAGCAAAAGTTGAGTATGTTTCTTTCGGGCAAGCCATCATGTGACTTGAGATGCCAGGGCCCGTTTCACAAAGCTATCGTAGCGCTACGACTGTCGTAAGTCAATGTAACAGTATAGGAGGTACGAAACCTACGAGAAAAGTTATGAGATCTTAGGCTTATGAGAGCTTTGTGAAACTGGGCCCTGGTCATCTTCAGGTTATTGGTCTAAATGTGTGAGTTTGCCATGTGAACGTAGTTTATTGCCACTGTCAGCATATTCCAGCCAATTCACAGCGACCTGTAAATGTTCGAATCTGAACCAGACAAACCAGTGACTGATACAATGAAATACAGTCCTTGCCATCAAGGTACATTACCATGTTCAGTAAATGATAAATACATCATCTAAAAATGTGTCTAATTCAAGAATAATGCATGTATACAACAACCTGATACTTGCACGTGGGGCTGCTTGTACTCATCCAGTTTAATTAGAAGATAAAGCTACTCTGTTTTCAATTTTGCTGTCCTTTATCGCTGATTTAAGACTGCTAAATGTAGTTTAAAAACCGAACGCGTTTAATGACCGATGTCAGACATGTTTGTTTACAAAACAGGGATTTACAGGATGCGAATTCCTGCGTCCTATACTCATAAAAATGGACAATGGATGCAACACAATGTATAAGCGCATCCACAGGGACACAGAAAAATTCCAATCAAATGACAATAAGTTATCACTGAGTTTGCTACTAGCTGGGTTATGGTATTATTTGCAATTTAATTACTGTAACAATGTGATGATCATGATACACAATACAATAACAGTATTAATAATAATATTTAAGAGTCTGGGACTCCCATTTTGTTGTCCAGGACCCCTGAAAATTAAGAGTACGAGTCTCAGGAACCCTCAAATACAGGACTACATGTAAATCCCTGCAAACAAAAGTGTCAACAAGTCAATGGGTCACTTTAATTAGCAGTCCTTAAACTGCCACTTAAGTACGGTTTTCATGAGCTCTCAGGCAATCAAAATTGAGTATCACACAATGTCGTGCAAGAATGTTGGTTTCACATTGCCAACACACTGAGATGCCAAGCAACAGTTTAACATGGATCCCCACTTACACACAGTATAATGACGAACAGTCTTTTTTTTATGCCCTTAATGTCAAGCACTACTTAGGCTAACAATAAGTATCATCTTATAACATCTACCGACAAAGGATCAAACCAGTGACCTTCACCTCTTCAGGTAGACTCTTGCAACTCGACCACAGAGCCAGTCAGAGCAGGTTAGAAACGACAGGTGATAAGATTATCTATCTATCAACTGGTGAAACACCTTCAAAGTAATGATTTTAATTAGCAAGCTTCACCCTCTGACCATTAGTTCATGTTGCAAAGTTTTACATGAAGCGCAAATGTGCATCCAATATGCACAAATGTTGAGAGAAAAAAATATCACTGCTTACAGACGGACGCACAATATTTCATCCACCAGTCCATATGATCAGTGATTCGTTGTAGAAATTACCCAAACCCCCATGTTTGTGAGTCGAGGTAAAACCCTCTGTTGATTTCGCCTTACCTTTTGTGCCATCCCCTACCCCTGAGTCCTTCAGAACAAGCCCCGGGGGAGTCAGCAGGTGGCGGGGGATGCTGTCTTGTGATGCTGTTGCCATGGCAACTACGTTGACATCATATAAAGTGTAGCATCTGGAAAATGAGGCAAATGTGTTCATGTCAATTAAATAATTATTTCTTAACATGTATTCATTTGTCATTAATGTTTTGTTACAATCTATTTTGATCACTATTCATATATAAATTCAAGTCAGATTATTTGTACGTAAGAATATTTGAAAGTTTATTATTGACATTTTGAATCAAAATATCGTGATATATCAACATACTGATTGATATTGAAATAATACATTATGTATACGTGTGGATAAATACTTCCAATTCAACCAATCAACTTGATGGTAAATATCAACCAGGATGATCCATTAAATGTCTAGAACTTAATATATTTCCTGCCTTCTTATTGTCCTAATTGAACCACACTAATATTAACAACACGTTAGCATTTCAGTTACTGAATAATAAATGTACTACCAATATTCCTAATTTGGTATCAGTATATTGACACAAACAATTTATTGATAAATGAATTTTGTATATGACATCCAAATAGTGAGCGAGTTTAGTTTTACTCCACTTTTAGCAATATTCCAGCAATATCACGACCCCAATGATAATTATGAGACTGAACAGAAAATAAATATTTGCATTTTCTTACCCTCACACTGAGTAATGAAGGATTTGAAAATAATCCACAATCTGAGCAGTATGAGCAACTGAAAATTTTCAAAAGTTTAAATCTTTTCACCAATCAACAAACACAGGTATACATATCAAATCTGGCTCTAACTACTACACAAAATTGCATCTGATTTTGTTTTCATAGCACCAGGAATATGATGCCATATACTATCGATAAATACACTGATCATTACAACAGTGCACAGGGTAAAAGGATTGTGACTGTACACCCTTTAACTGACAGGAAGATGTTTAAACAGAATTCTGGGTAACGGTTTGTGTTGTTTTTTGTAACTGTGAGCATCTGACTGAAAAACCGTGTCACAGTAAACACTTTCTGTCAATAACCATGGTAACAGGACATCAATAAGTCTTATGTTTGTTCCCATGACTGATTTTAGGCTCACCAAATTATAATTTTAAGTCCAGTCACTGACCCCCAATTTTGTAACCCAAGACTTACTAATATGTGTCTATATTGTTTACGTCAACGTAATCTCCTAAGACCAGTCTTCCCTCCATGAGAGATTAAGCTTCACAAAGTCAACACATGTTCCTCAATGCTGACCTCTACACTTCGACCCTGCTTACATATGTCGGCCATTCAGAAGATTATGCTAATCATCAGAAAGTGTCTCCCTGTAGAGATCAAACTGCTAACTGAACCTATGAGCACAGTTGGACACGTGTTTTCAACAATTAATCGCCATTCGACTATGACTACACTTATGCTAAATGTACTTCAGATAATACATTTAAATAAATCTATGCTGCATAGACATTTTATGAAAGCATGAGAGAGTGTCGGGATTAACACTACTGTGAACAGTATTCCAGTTATATCATGGTGTGTCAGCTTGTGGCTGGAAAACACGAGGAGATTCAGACTTGAGATGAGGAGGTTCAGACTTTAGATGAGGAGATTCAGACTTTAGATGAGGAGATTCAGACTTGTGGCTGGAAAACCCGAGGATTCAGACTTTAGATGAGGGAATCAGACTTTAGGTGAGGAGATTCAGACTTTAGACAAGGAGATTCAGACTTTAGATGAGGAGATTCAGACTTTAGATGAGGAGATTCAGACTTTAGATGAGGAGAGTCAGACTTTAGACAAGGAGATTCAGACTTTAGATGAGGAGATTCAGACTTTTAGATGAGGGAATCAGACTTTAGATGAGGAGAGTTCAGACTTTAGACGAGGAGATTCAGACTTTAGACAAGGAGATTCAGACTTTAGATGAGGAGATTCAGACTTTAGATGAGGAGATTCAGACTTTAAACGAGGAGATTCAGACTTCAGATGAGGAGATTCAGACTTTAGACAAGGAGATTCAGACTTAAGATGAGGAGATTCAGACTTTAGATGAGGAGATTCAGACTTTAGATGAGGAGATTCAGACTTTAGATGAGGAGATTCAGACTTTAGATGAGGAGATTCAGACTTTAGACGAGGAGATTCAGACTTTAGATGAGGAGATTCAGACTTTAGATGAGGAGATTCAGACTTTAGATGAGGAGATTCAGACTTTAGATGAGGAGATTCAGACTTTAGATGAGGAGATTCAGACTTTAGACAAGGAGATTCAGACTTTAGATGAGGAGATTCAGACTTTAGATGAGGAGATTCAGACTTTAGATGAGGAGATTCAGACTTTAGATGAGGAGATTCAGACTTTAGATGAGGAGATTCAGACTTTAAACGAGGAGATTCAGACTTTAGATGAGGAGATTCAGACTTTAGACAAGGAGATTCAGACTTAAGATGAGGGAGATTCCAGACTAGACGAGGGAGATTCAGACTTTAGATGAGGAGATTCAGACTTTAGATGAGGAGATTCAGACTTTAGACGAGGAGATTCAGACTTTAGATGAGGAGATTCAGACTTTAGACAAGGAGATTCAGACTTTAGATGAGGAGATTCAGACTTTAGACAAGGAGATTCAGACTTTAGATGAGGAGATTCAGACTAGACGAGGAGATTCAGACTTTAGATGAGGAGATTCAGACTTTAAACAAGGAGATTCAGACTTTAGATGAGGAGATTCAGACTTTAGATGAGGAGATTCAGACTTTAAACGAGGAGATTCAGACTTAAGATGAGGAGATTCAGACTTTAGACGAGGAGATTCAGACTTAAGATGAGGAGATTCAGACTAGACGAGGAGATCCAGACTTTAGATGAGGAGATTCAGACTTTAGATGAGGAGATTCAGACTTAGAGCGAGGAGATTCAGACTTTAGATGAGGAGATTCAGACTTTAGACAAGGAGATTCAGACTTTAGACGAGGAGATTCAGACTTTAGACGAGGAGATTCAGACTTTAGATGAGGAGATTCAGACTTTAGATGAGGAGATTCAGACTTTAGATGAGGAGATTCAGACTTTAGACAAGGAGATTCAGACTTTAGATGAGGAGATTCAGACTTTAGATGAGGAGATTCAGACTTTAGACTTTATTCAGACTTTAGATGAGGAGATTCAGACTTTAGATGAGGATTCAGATTTAACGACCCAGAGAGGAGATTCAGACTTTTAGATGAGGAGATTCAGACTTTAGACAAGGAGATTCAGACTTTAGATGAGGAGATTCAGACTTTAGACGAGGAGATTCAGACTTTAGATGAGGATGAGGAGATTTAGACTTTAGGATGAGGAGATTCAGACTTTAGATGAGGAGATTCAGACTTTAGACGAGGAGATTCAGACTTTAGATGAGGAGATTTAGACTTTAGATGAGAGATTCAGACTTTAGGACGAGGAGATTCAGACTTTAGATGAGGAGATTCAGACTTAACACGAGGAGATTCAGACTTTAGATGAGGAGATTCAGACTCTAGATGAGGAGATTTAGACTTTAGACCGAGGAGATTCAGACTTTAGATGAGGAGATTCAGACTTTACATGAGGAGATTCAGACTTTAGACAAGGAGATTCAGACTTTAGATGAGGAGATTCAGACTTTAGATTCAGACTTTAGATGAGATTCAGACTTTAGATGAGGAGATTCAGACTTTAGACGAGGAGATTCAGACTTTAGATGAGGAGATTCAGACTTTAGATGAGGAGATTCAGACTTTAGACGAGGAGATTCAGACTTTAGATGAGGAGATTCAGACTTTAGATGAGGAGATTCAGACTTTAGACGAGGAGATTCAGACTTCAGACGTGTACCACATTAGTGAAACACATAATGGATGCCAACTTCTGTAATACGAAGAACACCACGTTTTGGAGGATATTCTTGCTCCTTCATTATTTGAATGATTAAATCAGACGATAATCTGAGTAAATCTGGGATCTGAATCTATTATCAGGGATACAATGCTGTACTCTATAAAATTATAGAAATTGTAGCAGCGACTATAACCGTGTATAAAGACACTTTCACATAAAACCATATCTTTGATAACACCTCATACAAGACATTTTAGTGACTTAAAACAAATTAGAAACCCTGAGAATGATTCAGCCTCATATCAAAACTCTTGTCTTGACCTTCAGAAACTGTGTGAATGATATGACCTCATATGTTTCATTGACAAAAGGCACAAGAGATGAACAAATTTCATGCAAGTTTTCCTTTTTAATTATTCATGAGTCTGAGTGAGTGAGTGAGTTTGGTTTTACGCCGCTTTTAGCAATATTCCAGCAATATCACGGCGGGGGACACCAGAAATGGGCTTCACACATTGTACCCATGTGGGGATTCGAACCCGGGTCTTCGGCATGACGAGCGGACGCTTTAACCACTAGGCTACCCCACCGGCCCCTTATGAGTCTGAATAGTGAGCACATAGTTATCATGTCTACATGTCATGTACTATATATTCCATCAAAAAAAACCTTCCAAATCTCTGTAGCCAGTTTGACCATGAAACAGTTTCAAACCACATACAATAGGAAAGTAATCATATTCTCAAATGTTTCTCTTTCGGCTCAGATCTACATTATCTTTACAAAGCAGTCCACAAAGGTTCTGGTCACTGACATTCACTGTACATGTGTAGGTTAGTGCCTGATCTGAGGTGGGAGATATGGGAAATAAAACCCCAGGTATTAGCTAAAGGCTGTTATGCACCATATCACCTGTAAACTGGGTGAGCATTGTCTTCCACAACATAGGATCAAGTTTTACATGCTTGAGAAACCAGCACCAAGAGTAGTAGACTAACAACTAGTCTCTGAAATGAACATATTTTACTGAAAAAAGTTCATAGTAAAACAAAAATAAAATATAATGAAAAGGAGCCCTGAGACTTTCTTCATTTTCAGAAGCTGAGGAAATCTAGACTTGACACATTTTCTAGACTTGCGTTGGCTTTCTTGGATATATTTGCTTCAGGGTCTGTACGACAGACTACGAGAGTAGCTATATCACAGAATACTGTGCAACTGATGCTGATGTGTAAATTAAGCTGTGAGTGTGTGGATACATTATGTTTAAGGATTTCAATATTGTAGCTGAATGAGTGAATGAGTGAGTGAGTGAGCTTAGTTTTATGCCTCTTTTAGCAATGTTCCATCAATATTACGGCAGGGAACACCAGAAATGGGATTGTAGCTTCAAATGAGGATAGGGCGTAACTGGACTTCATACATTATAAGGGGTGGGGAAGTGAGGGGAAACTGATTTGGATCATTGATGGTACGACCCAACCCTTCAACTACAAGACACCACAGGGCCCTGAGGGAGTGAGATGGGTTTTCTGCCTTACTCTAGCTAATATTTCAATATTCTGGCTTTTCTGCCTTACTCTAGCTAATATTGCAATATTCTGGCTTTTCTGCCTTACTCTAGCTAATGGTGCAACATCATGGTGGGTGAAGGATATTACTCAGATATCAGTCCTATAACTCATTGAATGAATGTATGATTGGCATAAAGTGACCTGACTGCTTAGTTCAGGATCAGGTTTCACAGTCTGGACCTGTTTGGATCTGTTACCATCGTTTCAAAATATTATTCACAAGTAAGTCATAAGTCACTGAATGCATAAATAGTTGACATGATTTGTTGGCTCACAATCTAATCTGACAGCTTGGAACATATTACCATGGTTACAGAATTATGTTTAAGGATTTAAATGGTGTAATTCATTAATAATAGGGTGGTGGGGTAGCCTAGTGGTTAAAGCATTCGCTCATCATGCTGAAGACCCGGGTTTGATTCCCCACATAGGTACAATGTGTGAAGCCCATTTCTGGTGTCCCTCACCACGATATTGCTGGAATATTGCTAAAAGCGGCGTAAAACCGTACTCACTCACTCACTACTAATAAACCAGGATGATGATCAATGAGTCATAATGAATCCAGGGTATGGGTGGTCCAGATGAAGGTGCAACAAAACACTGCACGGGTTTGAACCCTCATTAACCCTCCTTATGTCAGCACCTACTGGTCTCACCAAAGTGATAAACATCTGACACATATTTAGGTGACTGTTTAAAACAGCATTAAACCCAGCTGACCCAATCAATCACTCTCATTAACTATCCAACATTCCTTCTTTCAAATTCAGGAGTGCCATGGTCATAGTGTCAAGTGCTGAGGGTTGAGGTTTAGTGACTGTTTAGAAGAACTTCCCAAAGCAGGGCAGTGATGGGAGGGATGGGCTCTGCATTTGGAGGGAGTATCACAATTAGGCCAGACCAATTTTATTTCTTGTTTTACAGATTTTTGTCCTCATGAAACCTAAAGGCAGGAGGCAAAAAGAATAAAAATAAAATCACCAGTCAAAGTAATATTCCTTCTAAATACTCAAAGTATTTTACTTTTGGCAATTTATGAAGTGTATATGGGGCAAAAAACAATCTAAAAAACATTTTTCATTTTTGGCCAATAATAACATTAAGATTTTATTTTTTGAGCGGGGAAAATTATTTTTTATTATTTTCTTATTCTTGAAAAAATATGACAAGCGGATCCGTAAAACAAGAAATAAAACTGGTCTGGCCTTACAGGGTCTTTACAAAGCAAACAGTCCATGGCATATGATGCAAACAAGTCTCAACTCGCAGTAACATATAGTTTTAATATCTAGAAGCTTACCTTCACTTCTCTGTACTCTACCACATGAACATGATATACCATTATGATTAAAGTAATATTCTACCAAACGATTGTAAATTTCCTTTCTTACATCGTGCCCAAATTCAAGTTCACCCACATTAAGCTGATATGAAATCACATCACTAAATTACTGTTCAGAGCAGTACTTTCATTTGTTTGTTGTTTGACACAATCTGCAATATTTCAGTTATATGACATTGTAAACCAAAAGTCACTGTGTTCTTTAATCTGATTGGTTGAAAAACGTTATCAAATGGTATTCGATTCCCGGAAATTCACTGCGTATTAATACATACAAACATCGCTCACAACATTGTATTGTTACGTCGTCAGCTGAGATGACGTCATTCAAATCATATTGTGACTTAAAGTCCGAATGACGTCACAAATGAGCAGTTCCAGATGCTACCATGGGAGACACCCAAATGGCCAGCTGATGACATTGCACTGCGGTACCTGTACTCTATGTCAATGAGTGCAGACACAAAAACGTGTGTGGACCTTTTGGTTTACTTTTGTGTTTACAATTTGGCCAACACATGATGTTTATCTCCTAAGTGGCCTGTAATGATTCAGTCTTGGCCAGACAATCCAGGGATTTACATGGTCAGCAATAATGAACATCTTGGCTACAATACCAATCAGCCAAGTAACCGAGCTACACCAGCCAATACAATTGGTCATCTTTATAAGCAGCAGGTGGGACCTATTGTACCCTTGACCTCACACATTCAGGGTTAATGATACATTCTCAACACAAGACCAGTGCAGTCTGGGACGAACCCAGAATACAAGTGAAACATTTTTGTCTTGTATTCAGAACTGCCAAAATGTGCTAATAATGGTGTAGACAACAAAACAAGACTAGTCTTACGTTTACAAATACCTTATGAGGTGAGGGGAAAGGGGTTCCCAGACAATAGTACTTCTAAAGCAATATGAGTGAGTGAGTGAGTTTAGTTTTATGCCGCACTCAGCAATATTCCAGCAATATGGCGGCGGTCTGTAAATAATCGAGTCTGGACCAGACAATCCAGTGATCAATAGCATGGGCATCGATCTGCGCAATTGGGAACCAATGACATGTGTCAACCAAGTCAGCGAGCCTGACCACCCGATCCCATTAGTCGCCTCTTATTTCAAGCATGGGTTACTGAAGATCAATATTCTAACCTTCACGAACCCAGAATACAAGTGAAACATTTTTGTCTTGTATTCAGAACTGCCAAAATGTGCTAATAACGAAGTAGACAACAAATACAAAACAGAGTCTTACGTTTACAAATACCTTATTCCCTGAGGGAGGGTTCCCAGACAATAAGTAACATGTAAAGCAATATGAGTGAGTGAGTGAGTTTTTATTTAGAAATAAACTCAGCAATATTCCCCAAAATATGGCAGTGGTCTGTAAAACAAATCCAATCTGGACCAGACAATCCAGTGATCAATAGCATGGCCATCGATTCTACACTTTCGAACCAATGACATGTGTCAAGTTATTCTCTAAGGTCTGGGAGCCTGACCACCCGATCCCGTTAGTTTTAGCAATTATGACAAGCATGGGTTACTGAAGATCAGTTCTAACCTGGCCACCAGAAATGGGCTTCACACATTGTACCTATGTGGGGAATCGAACCTGGGTCTTTGGCGTGACAAGCCAACACTTTAACCACTAGGCTACCCCAGTGCCGCTATCTGGGAGACAGACTAGTCTGCATGACACAGCCAGGGGACTGACTCAACAATTTTCCCCTTCGTATTTTTCAATACCCTACTTAGTTCCAGCAAACAGTTAAATGCATAAGGGGAAAATTTAAACAAATTCCCAAATCTCTCTGGCAGAGGTATAAGTCTAAATTCTCTTAAGAGAAAAAGAAAATGGCCTAGACAATAACACAAATATTACTCCATAATGCACACAGAGAATTATTAGCACTACATTAGTGTAGGAGGACCGTGATGACTATGTCTGACAGTTCTTACAGGTGATACAACACTCTGATAATCTGGTATCACTATCGGCCTAACAAAACACCCGCACGGACACTCAATGATGGCAAGATGACAAGTCTGTAGGGTCAATAGAATCAATAAGGCTGATTCTGCAACAGTAGGTCCACAGACTGCATTGATAATGCATAACGAAGGCGGCATGCCTTACCAGACCTTCAACAACAATACATGTCGTACTGTAATACAAGAGGCATGTGTCATTGTCAGCTCTGGTGGGGAATCTAAAAGGAGGACTCTTGTCGATATCAGGCATGGCTTTCATATTAACAAAGGTCCTTGAGGATTTCAGCTTTAGCATATAGACATAAATACTCATATATCTATCATTTCTAATTCAACTTTAATATTTCAGAATAATTTATTAATGTGGTAAGTCTTAAGAAAATGTCACTGTAAGACGTGAAAGTTTTTGTGGATAATAACTTATTTATTGCTTGTAATTACTTTGAGATAATTCCTGTCTCTTATTCAGGTGAATGAAGAGACAGGAAGTGGCCCTTAAAATTTGCTAATTTTTAAAATAGAAAATTTCACATCCACAAAAGTTTGTTCTGTAAGTCTAGATACTGCAATATGAAGATTATTTCTCACACCTAAACTAGTTGTCATGAAACCACCATACAGACCCACATCCATGTACTGGTATATAGGACAGTTTCACCTTAAACTTGTGTTTGTTTCTGAATAGATATGATAGCTGATGGATTTCTTTCTTAAATAAGTCCACACTGTTATTTCAACATATTAAAGTTCTACACCACTGTTATCACAACTGTAAGTAGTCTTCAAGAAAACAGTACCCAAATTCAAATCACCTAAGATGGTATCACTTCCAAAGCAGTATTTGTTTCTTTGCTTGATATATACTGTTATTTCAACATAGATATCAAAGTGCTACACCACTGTCATCACAACTGTAAGTAGTCTTCAAGAAAACAGTACCCAAATTCAAATCACCTAAGATGGTATACAGAATCACTTCCAAAGCAGTATTTGTTTCTTTGCTTGATATATACACTCAAGTAAAAGGACAGCACATTATGTAGAAACCACTTAGGGCTGGACAAATACATCTTCAGGTCATCCAGTTTGCTATAAATCTAAACATCCTCATTAATAACGATAACTGTTTGAAGCTGTTATGCAATGTTTACAGTGAATGTTCAACACAAAGGCTGTTATGACTGTTTATTGGTGAAGCAACCCTGTGACCTTTTGATTATAGACTTGGCAAGTATTTAGAGACATCTTGCCAGCTTCTACTCACATCGGCCATTTATCTCCATGCTTCATTTACTAGACACTTCTTTTCAAACAACCGCTATCTCTTCAAACAGACAAGACGGTATGGTTTAATAAACACTGGGAGCTGATGAAAGGCCGACAGTGTGACACAATCATTGTTGCAATTATTTTTATAGCAAACTCCTCAGGATTTGTAGCATGCTGAATCACACTAGTCTTTAGGCTTTGAACCAAAATTAAATCTTCATAGTGAGAATGTCAGAAAAATATATAAACAGATCCTGAGTGTTATGTATGCTGGATCAAGCTACTCTTTAGGCTAGGAGTGAGAGAGTATGGTTTTACACCGCTTTCAGCAATATTCCAGCAATATCACGTCGGGGGACACCAGAAATGGGCTTCACACATTGTACCAATGTTGAGAATCAAACTAGGGTCTTTGACATGACTTATAATGTCATTTAGTGAGTGAGTGGATATGGTTTTACGATGTTTTTAGTAATATTCCAGCAATATCACGACGGAGGGACAAAAGAAATGGGCTTCACACATTGTATCCATGTGGGGAATCAAACCCGGGCCTTCAGCGTGACAAGCGAACGCTTTAACCACTAGGCTACCCCACCGCCCCTGTGGGGAAACGACCCAGGGTCTTCAGCATAATGAGTTGACGCCTTAACCATTAGGCTAGCACACTGAACCCTTTAGGCTTAGAACCAAAATTAAATCCCCATGGTAAGTAGGTTGGAACAAAACAGATACTGATAGGAGTTTTCTGTCAGGAGCAACTGTCGCCTGAACCATATATCAAGGCAGGGTTTCCACATCATGGAACATCAGTTGCAATAGTTCAGTTACAGTATTCGCCATATTAAAGCACCCTGCCCCTATAAAATAAACAGTGGTGTAGTAGATACACAGTATTGGTTGTAACTACTATGGAAAACATTTAAGTTCAATCAGCATATAAATATATATTCTCAACTGTATAATCCCTGAAAACAAACTGAACTTGTATTGGGTTCAGTAAGTGACCTCCCGCTTTTAAATTTGTGACTGTTCTTGTTTATTACAACAAATACGGTATTATGTGTGTCAGTTTGATGTTGGCAGAAGCTCCAGGTTTGTGACATTTACCACTCATGCGTAAAGCATGAGTAGAGGTAATGTGTTGACAAACCTAGAACTCTAAGTAGGGGTTTAACGTTATGGTGAGACATAGTGGTGGTCCGATTAATTGAAATAATCGAAGATTGGTCGCAGTGACTAAACGACCAAGCAATCGAACATGTTTTCTCGTAATCGAACACGACCAATCTTGGAACACTTGTTTGCATTAACAATATTTTTCCAAAGGCTGGTTTTGTCTGTGTCATTAAATTTACATTTCATAAGCACTACATGTACAAGCTCGTTCCAAGTCATCACTGAATTTATCTTACAGAATCCAGGGAATATGTGTTCCTGACATACTAATCATCATTTAAATATGCAAAATTTGCAAATGGACTTTATGCAATTTGCAAAAAAACCACCAAATTACTACATGGTTTTCTTTATTTTTTGTGTGCATTAACAAAAATAACAGGAACATTTGATAAATGACGCTAACCAATTATTTTTGATGATTGATCGGTTGTAATGGACCAATCATCAATTATTAGATTTTAACCAATTCCCAACACTAGTGAGACAGTGATACGACATGTATCCCAATAATAAGGGGGTGATACAACACCTAGATATTTCAACACCTAGATATTTCTTCAAAACTTTATCCAAAAATGCTGAGCTTTGAAAACACACATTTGGCAGTCAAATCATTTCTATGTCCTGTAGTTTTTCAGAATTAATTAATTTGCATGAAGTTTGCATGAACAACTCTGTGTTCATTGATGTGGTTGAGCTGCCTCAATATCCTGCTATCGACCAATGTGTTTAACTGGCAACATTGTATACTTTAGACTTGTTCTAATAGAAATAATACACCTGGTTTACTATTTTGTTTACAGCCTAGCGGGCAGTATAGAGGTTGAAGCATTTGCTGTTTATCACACTGAAGGTCCGGGTTTGATTCTCCCAGTACACTGTGTGCAGTACATTTCTGGTGTCCCCTACAGTGATTTTGCTGGAATATTGCTAAAATGGCATAAAACCCACCTCACTCACTACTAAAAAGATATCGGACCTGGTAACAGAACATCTTGTAATCACTGCTTGGAAACTTACTGGAAAACTATTCTGTTCTGAATGCCCTAAGGAAAAAAGAAGTACACCAACCTTGATAAGGAACTATTTCTTTTTGGAATTCCTCAAGAGATAATTGTATCAAAACATACTGGAGACCTGTTCTAGGCCCACTTCACAACTTTTATACCGGTCTGTCATGCTAAGATCACTTTGAGTATTGGGATTGTTCTGAATTACACAAGGGACATCAGCATACATAAACCCACCAAAAATATAAATTTCCGTTTCCTATTACATGCTTTTTAAAAATAGGGTAGCTGGGTCGGTTTTATCTTCTTTCTTTTTTACTGTTTTTTTATTTTAAGTAGCACCAGGTATCAAGGATACCATCTCATGTTGTTACAATACCTTGTGACTAAACATTGAAAGATTTCTATATCAAATCATTTTTCATGTTATTTTTTTCAGGTTTTGTCACTGAGAGCCCATTATGCCAATTCAATGCAATCCATTTTAGCCCTATGTACACTGAAAAACATGAAAATATCATACTCGATTTCGAAAAAAATGATAAGTTGAAATGCACTGCAGTCATGATTTTGACTTGGTTAAAAAAAGGTTTAAGGTCGTGGGTGGGGTGGAGTGGTTAGGATAGGGTCGTTGGGGTAACCGGAAATGGACACCCCCCACCCCCCAATACACTGCTGCACAATGGTACATGATTCTGTATTGAAACGTCGTACTCACAAAATAAAAGAAGTTGTTATCCATAAAGTTTTCAGTACAGTTTAATACCATGTACATAAATATAGAAAACATGAAAATGTTAAAAAGTCATTTTCACATTACGTCAAAAGAAACTACTGAATTATTGGCAACAATCAGCAATAACAAGAGTAATATTCAGGCTCTTGATACGGCAAAATACCGTATCAATGTGATTTAAACGTGACAGACGCATAAAACCGAGACTGAGACATATGAATATGATACCCCTGACAAAAAGAAGCAATATTTACTTCCGGCCAAACAAATCAGAAATGAAGGCTGACTCATATTGTTGCTTCTTACAACTATTTCTCTCTCAGTGATGAGGAAGTCCTCGCCAAGAGATAAAGTCTCATGTCTATATGTTACAACTGAATTTATCTTACCTCACACATAAATGTCGCTTTCTGATTGGCTGAGCTCTCTTCTATTATTTTCAATGTACCCCGCTTACAAGCGAGTAACATTTCAATGTACCCCGCTGTCAATGGCAACTCATTTGGTACTTCGTGGTAGTAATTCTTTATCTCGAATAACATTGAATCACATATGATGTACGGAAATTACCGATGTTTTGCGAATGCAAATCGATGGAAGGGAGATAACTCTAAATCTGTTTTTCTTGTCAGCAAAATCTAGCGATGGCTACAAAAAGATTTCTACCCGTGCCTCAATGAATTCAAAATTAACATTAAGGTGTTCGGTAAGATAAATACGTTGTTCACTGGTCCCTTGGGGCCCATGAGTTGATGTACCCTTGATGTTTACATAAACAAACATCCAGGGTACATCAACCCATGCCCCCTCGTGACCAGTCAACAACTTATAATGTTACCATACTCATGTGTGATTAAGAATGTCCTATCTTCTAGCTAGGTCAGTATAGTGTGTTATCACCTACCCATACAAGAATGCATATTAGGTATTAAGGGCATTTGTACTGTTTAGTTAAAATCATTTGCTTATTTGATTTTTTTTTTTTTTTTTTTAACCTGTGTGGTAATGGTATGTATAGGCCACCAATTCCAACTGGGCTCCAGTGTGCATGACAGGTGTGCTGTATCCTCCCAGTTGACATATGTCCATTGAGATGCAAAGTTTGGGGAAAAACAAACTGAAGCAGCTGCCTGATAAAAATGTTAGTATGTAATACATAATATGCATTTTGGGAACCCAAACTGAAGGCAATTCATTATTCATTTACAGAAATTATATCCACTTGCATCAAGACTAGATCACCAATTGCTATGGTTATGTATCATATCTAGAGGGCATTTCATCTTAAAAGCCCATGATCACTTTGACCAGTCATAACCACTTGCCACAGACCAACCAGTCCACAAAGTCATTCTCATTAAGTACACACTGCAACTGACCTAGATCTTGTCACTGCACTAACTGGAAATTTGAACACAAAATGTCTGTTCAAAGTTATAGCATGATTCCAAGCAAGTAGTAAAAATGTAAAAAATATCACACTATAGATGATAAAGAACTTATTGAAAGATTTCCTGCGCCAATGATTTTATTGTTCTGTTTTACCACTGCAGTCAGCACTATATGACAGGAGACTGTAAACAATGGGCAGACAATCCAGTGGGTGACATTCGAACAATGCTGTCAGCATCTGACAACAGTCATCAATAATCATTATGCATGAAACAATGAGGTGGCGACATTGTGTAATGAATGCATCATGAGCTTCAAACTGCATATAAGCGTATGAATTATATATCTGGATAAACCGTGTTAGAAACTCCATTGATATCACTGTACTGCACGAGCTGCTTGCTGCATGAAGGATATATTTACCACATGGGGCACTAGGCATGTAGATATACTGGTGATATATTCTTTATACACCGGCTACCGGTCCATGGATACCATTGGCTATCCAATGTATTACATCCCTATTCTGTTCTGATACATAAGGGCACTGATTGGAGGTTTACCTGTACTGAAACATATAAAAGAAGGAATGTACAGCCAGAAATAATTGTGAACATCAGCGACCTGTTACTTAGCTTTTATTTATTGTTGTCATTAAACAATGTATCACATGATTAACACCTGGTCCACATAGTCATGCTCAGGACCCACCCGATCTGTATCTATTAGTTACCCATCCCAGCCCTTGACTCATCCTTGTTTCTTTCACACTGAAGTCTGCAATTTTCTATCTATTTCATGACAGCCTTACAACACAGCAGATATTACACACTTGTTCAAAGTATTTCCTACTTTCACAATGTCACTGATTGGTCATTTACACTGTGGAATATTACTAGTTATATTACAGTGGCCTATAACAGCATCTCAACTAGGCAAACTTGTGGTTGTTACCCTGAGCAGAACAGTCACACAACACACAGACATACAAGCAAGCTGGGTCAGCCATTCCTCATCTTAATGTATGAATATGGATTCTGAGTAAAAACTGTATTTTCATAATTTAGAAGATATCTTAACAATGCAATAACGAATAGCTAAGCATTAAAGCCATCTTAAAGGCATAACATTTGTTAAAACTGTAGCATGAACTGACAATATTTTGAATTCTAATTTGGGATTTTGTACTGTCATTGACTGCAGACTCGGGGCTGACTATCAGCCTCCTAGCAAGTCAAGGTAAAGCTCTGAGCCCATCCGATCCTTTTGTATTTACACCTTACATCCTCATACACTTCTCCAATATAGAACAATGATATGTAACTTAGCAATAAATGCCAGTATGCAAATATTTAACAAAACATGCATTTACATAATGTGTGAGAAAATATTACAAGGCCTTTTGTTTCTAAATGTGACATAATATGACCATGGAATTGTTTCTTCTTAAATGCACATTTACATGAACAAATATTTGTTTGTAAGCATGGTGAGAGGTCAGATGTTCAGGCACTGGATCTGTGAAAATATACCTTCCATAGAGTTTGGGTCACTCTGGCCATGTCTGTGTAAGTTGGAGAAACAGAATGACCTATGTAAGATACTAGCTCCACTAATCTGGGTCAGCTACATTCGCAGCAGCCAGTGTCGACATGAAGCTTTAGGTGGCCAGGGTTATGCATGCGTAACACTCCAAACATCGTACATTATCCCAGTGTTCAGATCCTGCACACTTCCCAATACAATCAGTCTGTATAGCATAGTAATCATACCATCATCACCATGAAAATTGAACAGTATTAAATGAAATCTTTTCTTTATTATACACATTACACATTTCACCTGTAAAGCTCCTCTTTTGATACAGCTCTAAAGGATGTGTACCAATTTACATGTTGCATATTAATTATACTTGATCTCACATTGGTTTTGTAGACTACTGAGCACATTAGGCAGACATGTTGAATCAGTATTCTATCTCCGTCACAAGCTGCATACAGCAATATCTTTAACTGTATTTCAGGAATAGTCCATTTCAGAAAAGTTGGGACTTCAGACTTCCTGTATGTGTTTGTTTGGTTTTGACAATAATCAATATACAATAGAATTTTATTGTTCATTTGGTTTAGATTGTAACAAAATTTTATCTCCACATGATTCACTTTTCAAATGCAACCTCTTTACCAGTAGCACATATTATTCCATCTCATATGATTACATTGCATTAAGTACACGCAGACAAAGAAAATCTATACCTATGACGCTGTTTCTTCCTTAACTAACGTGACGTCAACACGCTGAATACACAGTACCACAGGGGTTCAATTTTTTTTAAAAGCCACTTGCCACTTTGCCACTAATTTTCCACTTGCCCTGATTTTATGATGTAATTATGAAAGAAGAAATCAACATGGTATTTGATGTTAATGTTTACTGGACTATTTATTGAAAAGTGATAAATAGCAAAGAAAGATAACTCTACTTTATTATCATTGCGAAATTTAATAGCTACATTTTGAGCAGATATGAAATTAAATCCAAGTTTATTTGCAGTTTGAAACCATAAGTGGAAATTATCTAGTAGCCCAAGGACAAGTAAGATACCATTATTTGATGGCCCGAAATGAAAACTGACTTGTCCCGGGCGGGCGATGAGATTTTTGAACCCCTGTACCACCAAACATTCATGCTTCACGTGAATCAAACCCATCAACATTCAACTTACTCACAAGCCTTGAATAGTGTATTAATATCAATAAAACAAAACGGTATAACGCTCTCAGACCCAACCCTTGAAAATCAAAAGTAAGTTTATTGAAGTAAATCTACATCAAAATGATTAATTCCTTGATGTACACTTCAAGATAACTCTCTATACAGTCGCTAGCTTCAAGGAAATGAACCTTAACCTCTTGTCCTGCTGCTACATGTCACCAGTGATAGAAACTCGATGTCGACCTGTTCAGATTTTACAGTGCTAACACATCCGTGAAGCGTTCGCTTGTCACGCCAAAGACCCGGGTTTGATTCCCCACATGGGTACAATATGTGAAGCCCATTTCTGGTGTCCCCCGCCATGATATTGCTGGAATATTGCTAAAAGCGGCGTAAACCCATACTCACTCACACCCTATGAAGCAAAGACGTCACAATGTCACTTCATTCACTATAATAAGGGTTTTATGCGACACGCAAATTTGCGTCCAGTACACACAGATGTAGAAAATGGACACAAACTAATTCACTGCGTCCTGATGGACGCACAATATTATTCACTATACCGAGAACACATCTATGACTTTGCTAAGTGTTTGGTTGCTTCTTTCAGAGCAGTTACGTGCATCATTTCATCCACCAGTCAATATGATGAATGATTCATTCCAGGTTCTGAAGCTAATAATTGGGGGATCTCCTGGACCCCCATTTTCCTGAGTCGAGGTAAAAACCTGCTGTTAATATCACAAACTATCCTGACCAAAACATGTATCAAAACTAATTTATACACATAGTAAAGGCAAGTTCTTTTTTTATTAGCAGTAATATTCCACCTATATTATGGGTGTCTATATTAATGTTGACGGGACTAGACAAACTGCCCGACAAACCAGTGATTCAAACCCGCACACACTGACACACAATCAGCCAATCGGAACCAGTATAACCATTCACAATAATCACTCCTACCAACAGTATCATGTTCAGTAACCATGTCTCTAACAAACACGCTTACAACCAACTCATGCATAAGATAAACTAGGGTTTTTTCGGTCCTAGCCACTTACCATACATTTTCATTAAAACAATATGAATGAGTGAGTGAGAGGGTCAAGTTTTATGCTGCTTTTAGCAATATTCCAGCAACATCACACCAGAAATGGGCTTCACATTTTGTATCCTTGTAGGGAATCAAACATGGGTCTTCGGCATGACAAGCAAATGCTTTACCCAATAGGGGTGGTCCAATTAATTGAAATAATCAGTTGCGATGACTAAATGACCAAGCAATCGATCATGTTTCCCCAAAATCGAACACAAACAATTTTGGAACACTTGTTTGCAGTAACAATATTTTTCACAAGGTTGGTTTTGTCCGTTACATTTCATAAGCACTACCAGCTCGTTCCAAGTAAGGATTGAATTTATCTTAAAAACTTCATGAAAATGGTCCTAATGTAAAAAGAACTACTCGAGAGAACTACATGTTTTTTTCTTTATTTTGATGCATTAACAAACATAACCAGGAAAATTTGATAAATGATGCTAACCAATTATTTTCAATGATTTATCGGTTGTAATCAACCAATTATCAATTATGAGATTTTAACCAATTCCCTACACTATTACCCACTAGGTTCCTCCACTGCCCCCCATATGTCTACTTAACTACATTTATAACAAACTATAACTAGTGGTCCCTTTGAGTTCATTATCACCATTGTATACATACATGGAACATATCTAACAAAAGTATACATGAGAAAACAAACATCTATCTGAACAACAAAATCAAAAAAAAATTCTTACATCTAACAATAACAGCATAATTTCTCTTAACAATAAAGTGTAAATTTCTAATCCTTGAATATTACACAGAATTAATAATTCACTCTGCTCAATAAAATAGGTGATGTTAATGTTTCTGCGGGGTTACATTGCAGACTGATTGCAAAGCCTCCATCCCATTGACTATTCTGAAAACATCAGCATCTGTCAGCATCAAGATGACTGCTGATCCAGTGGTATTGATTGGTGCACTGATATATTATGGCTGGCAAATGGAATGAGGTAATCAAGTGGTTTGATAACACTGATGTACCAGTGACTGAGCGTGACACACACACAGGTTTGTACAGGTACAGTTACCAGGCACCTGTATCACTTTAGTAATGTGATCCGGCAGACTTTCACGATCACTGTGGACTTTCTGCAGACACCTTTATTTAGGTACACTGTGCTACATCCAGTTGGGGGATAAGAACAGGGTGTGATAAGAAGATGCTGTGATATGAAGCTCCTTGTGTATATCTGTACTTGGATCCTTTCACATAGGGAGGGTGATACGATACATACTGTCACATGCAATTTGGGATTGTATGATACAGTGTGGGTGATACGAAAAAATATTATCATATGAGATTTGGGATTCACAGATACAGAGTGGGCGATATGATGATACACACTGCCACATGCAATTTGGGATTCAATGATACAAAGAAGGTGATATGATACATACCGTCACATGTAACTTGCGATTCATTAAGACAAGGAAGGCGGTATGATACATACTGTCACAAGTAATTTGGATTCAATGATACAAAGTGTAGTTAAATGATACATACTGTCACATTTAATTTGGGATTCAATTACACAGAGGGGGTGATACAATACATACTGTAACATGGAAAATGGGATTTAACGATACAAGAGTGGGCCAATGATGCATTCTGCCATATGCAATTTGGGAAACATGATACAAAAAGAGTTCCATGATACAGAGAAGGAAATGCCAAAATATTTTATTCAGAATTCCAAAACTACCAAAGGGACCAGTACACCACCAGATCTATGTATGTGCCAAGTTTGGTGAAGAAATATTGAACGGTTTTAGAGTTCTGCTCCGGAAAAGACAAATGTGCACGGACGGACGCATGGACGGAGTCCATTTTAATACCCCCCGCAAAACGTGTTGCGGGGGATAAAAAGAGTACCATGATACAGAGAAGGAATGATACATTGTGATATGTATTCCTGGGACTAAATGATACACAGAGTGAGTGAGTGAATATAGCTTTTTGCCACTTACCACACCATCACACCAAAACAGGAAATAAAGAGGGCATAAGTATTGTGAAACACTGGTTTGAATGAGACTGTGAGTCTGTGATATATGATAATGTGCTTATTGAAGCACTGAGCCTTCATTCACCAACACATGGCTACTACTTAACGTTCATATCACAAACAACAAAAAGGTGAAAGCGAGTGAATAAAGAATTGCAGCCATATCACAGCTACAGCGGTGCTATCAGGCCCTGAATTTATAACACTGTAACAAACACTGATACTAACATTAGCTGCCAGACAAAAAGCACTGGGTATACCAGGGTCTTCTTTAACCATGTTTCCATCTCTACAGGAAGCTATCATCAGACCTCACACAGCAACAACCTACACTGTGTGAGTCTCACATGTAGGCAACCATGCTTATTGCTCCACTGAGGTATCCTGGTTACATTTCATATTGCATAATGTACAGAAAGGTGAATGGATGAATGAATGAATGAGTGAAAGAATGGATGAATGAGTGAAAGAATGAATGGATGAATGAATAAAGAATGGATGAATGAAGAAATAGATGAATGAATGAGTGAAAGAATGGATGAATGAGTGAAAGAATGAATGGATGAATGAATGAAGGAATAAAAGAATGGATGAATGAAGAAATAGATGAATGAATGAAAGAATGGATGAATGAGTGAAAGAATGAATGAATAATGGATGAATGAATGAAAGAATGGATGAATGAATGAAAATGGATGAATGAGTGAGTGAAAGAATGGATGAATAAATGAATGAGTGAAAGAAAGATTGAATGAATGAATGAATGAATGAATGAATGAATGAATGATGTCTTTTTCTCCATCAAGCATGTTACAATATTACATTGATCTATTAAGTCAGAGTATTTAAGGATCAATCAATTATAAATTACAAGCAACCATCAATAAATGTTTTCATATTATACATCTGTGACAGGAGCATTATCTTCATTATTATCCTGGCAGTTGAATATTGTCATACTCTACTAACAAATGAGGATCATTCTGTCATCATAATCAAAAGCGTTCCTATTTCACCGAAAAGTTTGAGCATTGTCACAGCAATTTCATGATTCAATCCCTTACCATTATCGTCATTGTAATGTCATCATTCCACCCAGTTTTGTTGTTGAAATTTCATTATTCCAACCCTAACTGTATCGTCACTGTAATTTCATTATTCTGACCCTCACCAGTACTGTAGTAATTTCATCCACTATTATCACTGTAATGTCATTACTACACCCTATATTCTCACTGCTATTTCATTATTCCACCCAGTACTGTCACTTTAATTTCATTATTCCACCCAGTACTGTCAGTGTAATTTCATCACTTTAATTTCATTATTCCACCCAGTACTGTCAGTGTAATTTCATTCTTCCTTCCAAAACTGTCAGTGTAATTTCATTATTCCACCCAGTACTGTCAATGTAATTTCATTATTCCACTCAGTACTGTCAATGTAATTTCATTATTCCACCCAGTACTGTCAGTGTAATTTCATTATTCCACCCAGTACTGTCACTGTAATTTCATTACTCCACCAAGTACTGTCAATGTAATTTCATTATTCCACCTAGTACATGTCACTGTAATTTCATTATTCCACCTGCCAGTACTGTCACTGTAGTTTCATTACTGCACCCAGTACTGTCACTGTCTTTCCATTCCAAAGTACTGTCAGTGTAATTTCATTATTCCACCCAGTACTGGCAATGTAATTTCATTATTCCACCCAGTACTGTCACTGTCAGTGTACCCATTGTCATGTAATTTCATTATTCCACCCAGTACTGTCAGTGTAATTTCATTATTCCACCCAGTACTGTCACTGTAATTTCATTATTCCACCCAGTACTGTCAGTGTAATTTCATTATTCCTTCCAAAACTGTCAGTGTAATTTCATTATTCCACCCAGTACTGGCAATGTAATTTCATTATTCCACTCAGTACTGTCAGTGTAATTTCATTATTCCACCCAGTACTGTCAATGTAATTTCATTATTCCACCCAGTACTGTCACTGTAATTTCATTATTCCACCAAGTACTGTCAATGTAATTTCATTATTCCACTCTATACTGTAATTTCATTATTCCACCCAATACTGTCACTGTAGTTTCACCAATACTGCCATGGTCATTTCATCATTCCACTCAGTACTGTCAGTGTAATTTCATTATTCCACTCTATACTGTAATTTCATTATTCCACCCAATACTGTCACTGTAATTTCATTATTCCACTCTATACTGTAATTTCATTATTCCACCCAATACTGTCACTGTAGTTTCACCAATACTGCCATGGTCATTTCATCATTCCACTCAGTACTGTCAGTGTAATTTCATTCTTCCACCCAATACTATCACTGTAATTTCATTATTCCACCCCAAACTAATACTGTCAATGTAATTTCATTATTCCACCCAATACTATAAGTGTAATTTTAATATTCCACCCAATACTGTCAGTGTAATTTCATTATTCCACCTAGTACTGTGACTGTAATTTCACTATTCCACCCAATACTGTCACTGTAATAACTAACTCTTGTGGACCTGTGGATTAAGGCCTAAAGAGTCTTGTAACAGTCTTGAAACATTCTGTAAAGAAGACCAAATATCTAAAGCTGCATTATCTGCAGGTTAAATGTGTCCACCTTCACGAGGGAAGCAAAAATACCAAAAATGTTTCTTATCCAATAGTGATTAAAAGCCTATATTCTACTTCCCCTCAGGATACCCTAAGACTAACTCATGCCAGCAAGTTGTGAAAATGTCCATCTCGAATATGCTATAAAGCACCAACCCAAAGTCTCATGTTACTCAAGGAAGCATGAATCAAGAAGGCTTATACACCGTCTGTATTCAACATAATCAAGTTAGCCAAGGGAAGTAACTCTAACTCATTATAACCAGACAACAACAATCAACAAACATTCCTAACACTGACTCACAGTTCGTACATACTGATCCTACAAAACAACCTTCTAAAAGAACAATAATGTCTATTCCATTTACAATTTCAAAACCAAGAACTTCCAATAATTACATAAGATAGTTCATGATATAAAATGTTGCATGATATAAAAGTGATATTCACCATATAACATTCCATGATATAAAAGTGATATTCACCATATAATGTTGCATGATATGAAAAGTGATATTCACCATATAACATTCCATGATATAAAAAGTCATATTCACCATATAACATTCCATGATATAAAAGTGATATTCACCATATAACATTCCATAACAGAAAGTGATATTCACCATATAACGTTGCATGATATAAAAAGTGATATTCACCATATAACATTCCATGATATAAAAGTGATATTCACCATATAACATTCCATGATATAAAAAGTGATATTCACCATATAACATTCCATGATAACAGAAAATGATATTCACCATATAACGTTGCATGATATAAGAGAGCTATCAAAACTTTTTTTAAAAAGTGAGAAAGTGAATATGTTCATTAAAACATATCAACCTTAATGAAGGTATTATAAATTCATGTTAATAAGGTCAGGATTCAAAATAAACCCTGGTAGTATTAAAACCAAATGTGTTTTTACCAGTGCACGAAATAGTTTCCAAATTTTGCTAGCCAGCCGGCCTAGCTATGCCTGAAAGTTACTAGCCAACAAAATATTCACTAGCCCACACACTGGTTCTTCCATTCATTTACTCTGGTAGAAACAGTACCGGTATACTGAGAGATAGTATTGCATCCGATACATGGCCATGATACAATACTACAATTTACACCCCTTGTACAGTAATACATACAATGCATTACATAACAATAATATATGTACAAAAATGCGAATAATCCATAACCCAGTGTTCCAACAGGGAGTGAGTGAGTGAGTTTAGTTTTATGCCGCACTCAGCAATATTCCAGCCATATGGCGGCGGTCTGTAAGTATTCCAGCTATATGGCGGCGGTCTGTAAATAATCGAAGTCTGGACCAGAGAATCCAGTGATCAACAGCATGAGCATCGATCTACGCAATTGGGAACTGATGACATGTGTCAACCAAGCCAGCGAGCCTGACCACTAGATCCTGTTAGTCGCCTCTTACGACAAGCATGGGTTACTGAAGATTCATTCTAACCCGGACCTGTCTCCAACAGGGAAGAGAGAAAACTATGCAGTTCTGGGGACACACACACCAAAGAGAAGAAAAAACAAGCAGAGCTAGTGACCTCAAACAAAAATCCCAAAATGCTGAAGAAAAAAAAAGTAGTTCCAGTGACCTCAATCCCCCAAATCCCTAATATAAGGGAAGCCTGAGAAACTACGACCACTTCAACCATGTAACTCCAAACTGACTGCAGCATGATACATTTTTACAATGAAGCTGTCAATTCATAAGAACTGATCACTGTATCACAGCTGAACGGGGAAAGATTTGAACCCATTTTAAAAACTAGGTATTGATGCTGTCATTGTATTGTTAGACTAAACTGGAGCAAGTGCTATTGCAGTCAACTGAAGCTTTCAATCGACTAGTTTAGCCACTCATCGACCTAGAAGAACAAAGGGGATTGTATTTTTCGTGAAGCATTCATGTGTGTACATAAGAAGGAAATAGATTTCCTTAACCTGTTAACATCTTGAAACCTATTTCTCCAAATAAATATCGCATTGGTAAAAAAATGTTTCTCTTCAATATAAGTCAGCAGCGCTCCAGATAAGGGCCGTATCGGCGGCGTATGTACGGATATAAAATATGCAAGATACGGTAGGAAATAATTTAGAAAACGTAGCAGATCGCACCACAGCAATGGTGTACGGTCTTAGAATCATTTACAGACGTATTTATCTGAAAAAAAGTATTGTTTTATTGTTTATTGACCTGTTGACATAAGAGTAGCAATGTTGTGGTGCATATATGAAACGAAACACAAGATTACTGATAGTCCATTAACTTCCATTCAGTACTCTAAATGTACACTTAAGGTTTTCCAGTTCTCAGTATTGAACAAATACGTACTCCTGATGTTGAAAAATTATCTGGAGCCCTGAGTCAGTGATAATCATAAAACAATCGAACAAACTATATTCAATGAATTTTTCATTAAAATGAAATTATTGTTTTGATTAGAATAATAAACAATTTTGAAAATATGCATGAAAGTTACTGGGATTGTCAGTGCCCTTATCATGGTTATGCTAAGTGTCAAAGACTTTAATGACTTCCTTGATTCATATATTGATTCCATTACAACATATGAAAACTACATGAAAACTTCTGTCAAAACCAATAAAATATCAATAACACAGAATATAGTTTTATCTATGCATAACACAAACAAAATAAACAATTTACTGTAAATGTATGATAAATTGTATAAAATATATTTGATCTGAATCAAATATATTTGATCAAATTCAACATTTGATTCGGAGGCTGATAATCGTTCAAAGTCTTCAGCAATCATCAGTACAATTTCCAAACTAGAAATTTGGGTGACCTGGTAGCCTTGTAGTTAAATAATTTCCTTGTCACACAAAGGACTTAGGTTCGATTCCCCATAGGGGTTCAGTGTATGAACCCCATTCTTAAGGTACTCTGCAGTGAAATTTGATGAATATTGCTACAAGAGCTATGAAACCATAAACACAATATAAATATATATTATTACTCAAATAGGAATATAAATATGGTATTACTCAAATAGGAATATAAACATGGTATTACTCAAATAGGAATATAAATGTTATTACTCTAATAGGAATATAAATATGTTATCATCCAATTGGTATATAAATATATTATCATCCAAATAGGTATATAAATATGTTATTAAGCCATGTTAAGACATTTTTAGAAGGGACTTGTACCTCACTGGCTAACTGGAGCAAAATATCAAGTTTTCCTAGGTCAGAATCCTGGATAAATGATACATTTACATTGTTTGTGGGGGGTAGGGGGATGATATCTACTGCCTTGGTCTCATGCAGATGTCCGGGCTATATCCTGCTCTACTTTAGCATAATGCACAAATCATGCATGGCATATGTTTTATGCAATGTGAACTGTTACTTCAGAACATACACATGCTATAGCTTATCTTTACAGTGACTATGAAGGACAGTCAAGGCTGAACAACTCGTGTATGTACTGTGGGTGTAAAGGTACAAGGGTTGAATTTACGATACATATTCAGACATGCTTAAACTGAATATTTGATGTCTGTAAGTTGACTATTTCATTCCTGGGATGGTCAGTGTTCAAAACATGCACTTGCCTGTAAGCCTGTGCCAGGTAGATTTCAAATCGGGCTTGTTCCAAATATTTAAGGGTCCTTTTGACCTGCAGTAAATTTGTGTGTTGATCAATTTTTTATTTATATATTTTTTGTATTTTATATTTTATTGCTGAATCCCTGCTACAGGTCAGAGAGCCTGACCACCAAGGGTTCTTCAGCTTCTGAGACCTCTGGGTAATGATGGCATGACAACAATTTTTGTGTATTTATATTACTCAAAATAATCACATGCCTTGTAAACAATATGATCAAAACAGGATATCATGAGTCAAATTTTGTGAAACTACAGTGAAATTACTGATTGTCCTTGGGGCGATGGGGTAGCCTAGTGGTTAAAGCATTCACTTAGCACACCGAAGACCCGGGTTCGATTCCCCACATGGGTACAATGTGTGAAGCCCATTTCTGGTGTCTCCCGCTGTGATATTGCTGGAATATTCCTAAAAGCGGAGTAAAACCATTCTCACTCACTCATGATTGTTCTTGTTTTGTATTTACAAATTCAGTTAGGACATTACAATGTTTATGATATATGTGAACAATAGAGGTGTGACGATGCGGAAATGTCACGATACGATATGTATCGCGATATCTTGGAACGATACAATTTGATTCGATGCATATCACGATATGCTATCTTTAGTTATTTTCTTTAAAAAAGTCTATTTTGATAGCAAGTAACAGTGTAAATTTTTATATAACCGTCAATTTCTAGTGAACATTAACATTTTTTAGGTCAACGATACATATCACGATACGAACAAAAGTATCGATTTATATATCGTCAGATAAAG
Organism: Haliotis rubra; assembly: GCF_003918875.1. Classification (NCBI taxonomy): domain Eukaryota; kingdom Metazoa; phylum Mollusca; class Gastropoda; order Lepetellida; family Haliotidae; genus Haliotis; species Haliotis rubra. The sequence continues at coordinate 1,129,905 of NW_025767357.1, read as the reverse complement.
TATCACGATTATCGATACTACGATATATCGTCACAGCTCTAGTGAACAACTCAACTTCTTCGCAACAAGGCCTTCAATGCTGAAAGAAACTTTCTCAAATATACTTGTCAAACTGGATCAACTAGTTAAGCCATGTGATGAAAAGAAAATTATCAAAATGGCACATACTTGTGTATTGTGAGCAAAGCCTTCTAAAGAAAATTATCAAAAGGGCACTGAGTTGTGCATCTTGTAACCCTGAAGTCTGAAATAGCAACTGTTCATCTGGATCCAAGCCTCCTTAACTCCACTATAGAAACGGCAGCTGTGCCTTACAATTTAAAGAATCATTACACAGTGACAAAAATTAGAGTGAGTGAGTTAAAATTTTAAGTCACATCGGCAGTATTTCAGCCATACCGTGACTATGAAAGTTATAAATATATAAATGAATACAAACAAACTAAGTTAATATACTCAGGGCTCCAGATAAGGGATGTATCGGCTAGTACGGATAAAAAATATACATGGTACGGTAGGAAATAATTTAGAAAACGTAGCAGATACGCACCACAGCAAAGGTGCACGGTCTTAGAATCAATTACAGATGTATTTATTTGAAAAGGTATTGTTTTATTGTTTATTGACCTGTTTACACAAGAGCAGCAATGTTGTGGTGCATATATGAGACGAAACACAAGATTACTGATACTCCATTAAATTCCATTCAGTACTCTAAATGTACACTTAAGGTTTTCCAGTACTCCTATATTGAGAAAATGAAGAGTACGTACTCCTGATGTTGAAAACCTATCTGGAGCCCTGATACTTTGTTTCTTGTTTGCAAAGAACAGTAAAATAACTAGTCTATCACAGATTTACACTTAAAACTAGCATATTTCTATCTGAAACAATACAATATATAAATGGGCTATAGGTTGCCCACAACTGAAGGTAGATCACCATACTAGAGACCATGGGGACTTACAGTAGACAAAAATTAGAAATGAATTGCTGATGAATGCAGTATCTTCTAGACAAGCATAAATTACTTCCTTTGTACATGTGTTTTCTTTTGTTGTTATTTTATGCCAAACTCCATAATATCACCAGCTGTGTCATCTTCTTTAAATAAATGAATAAGGACCAGACAATCCAGTGACTGATTATCGACAATGATCCACCCCGCTGGGTACTGTGACACTTTTACGCACATCACAAAGCCTGACCATCAGATGCAAATAAAACATATTCTCCTGCATATTTTTTCTCAGTTTCCTTGTAAATATGGTACTGTCATCCTATCAAATTACACACAAAAGTTTCCTTGCTGTAGAGGTTGGTAGACTATTTTAACCTTTACTTATTTTACTTATTAGGGCGGTAGAGTAGTCTAGTGGTTGAAGCGTTTGCTCACCACGCCGAAGACATGGGTTTGATTCCCCACGTCGGTACAATGTGTGAAGCCCATTTCTGGTGTCCCCTCGCCGTGATATTACTGGACTATTGCTAAAAGTGGCACAAAACTAAACACACTCTTTTACTCATCAGGAAAAGATAACTCCAGTTAGTTCCTGACATATCATGAATATTCACAGCAATTTATCTAAACCAATATCATTATTCCAAGGAAGAACTTTTGCTCCAACTGTGCATCAAACAGAAGTAAAATTTTGAATTAAACATTTCCCATGTTTACAGAATTCACGAAATTACCATCCCTGCACAAAGAATGTCAAGGTATACATAATGCTGTAATATAAACAAAATTACAAGTACATATAATGAGTGAGTGAGTTTAGTTTAGTTTATTAATGATGTTCTGATAGTAACCGTAACTGAATGAACTAGCTTCATATATAACTCACTCATTTCCAACAAAAGTAACCTTCTAACTCTTTATCATCCTCATTATTATGAATGGGTGGCCCATTTATATTTTTCCTGGGATGAGATTTACAAGCCCTGAAACATCACACATTATATCATGCATAAGTGTTATCATTTAAACAGGTTAAAAAAAGTGCATGTCTTGTGTGCAGTAATACATGCATATTCTCACCTCATGGATGATAACGAAACAAGAAGGTATGCACAATCACGACTGGCCCAAACCTGATATGCTGACAAATCATTCTAACCTGACATGACACAAAACAATCACATGGAATCATAACAAACTTCTATCTTCGGTTGATGCTGCAATCAAACAATTCCAGCTAAAATTCGCCTCCCTACAGTAAACACAGAACCAGAAAAACTGGAGATTTATATCAGGACAAATGATCCACTTCAACAGGATACAATATTATGAGCAATAGTCCACTTCAACAGGATACAATATTATGAGCAATGGTCCACTTCAACAGGATACAATATTACGAACAATGATCCACTTCAACAGGATACAATATTATGAACAATGATCCACTTCAACAGGATACAATATCATGAACAATGATCCACTTCAACAGGATCCACTTCAACAGGATACAATATTATGAACAATGATCCACTTCAACAGGATACAATATTACTTCAACAGAACAATGATCCACTTCAACAGGATACAATATATCACACTGAACAATGATCATTTCAACAGGATACAATATTATGAGCAATGATCCACTTCAACAGGATACAATATATGATGAGCAATGATCCACTTCAACAGGATACAATAATATTATGAGCAATGAGCATCAACGTCCACTTCAACAGGATACAATATTATGAGCAATGGTCCACTTCAACAGGATACAATACAATATCATGAGCACTGATCCACTTCAACAGGATACAATATTATGAACATTTCAACAGGATACAATATTATGAGCATTTCAACAGGATACAATATTATGAGCAATGGTCCACTTCAACAGGATACAATATTATGAGCAATGGTCCACTTCAACAGGATACAATACAATATCATGAGCACTGATCCACTTCAACAGGATACAATATTATGAGCATTTCAACAGGATACAATATTATGAGCATTTCAACAGGATACAATATTATGAGCAATGGTCCACTTCAACAGGATACAATACAATATCATGAGCACTGATCCACTTCAACAGGATACAATATTATGAGCAATGGTCCACTTCAACAGGATACAATATTATGAGCAATGGTCCACTTCAACAGGATACAATATTATGAGCAATGATCCATTTCAACAGGATACAATATTATGAGCAATGATCCACTTCAACAGGATACAATATTATGAGCAATGATCCACTTCAACAGGATACAATATTATGAGCAATGATCCACTTCAACAGGATACAATATTATGAGCAATGATCCACTTCAACAGGATACAATATTATGAGCAATGGTCCACTTCAACAGGATACAATATTATGAGCAATGATCCACTTCAACAGGATACAATATTATGAGCAATGGTCCATGAGCAATGATCCACTTCAACAGGATACAATATTATGAGCAATGATCCCACTTCAACAGGATACAATATTATGAGCAATATGGATACAATATTATGAGCAATGATCCACTTCAACAGGATACAATATTATGAGCAATGATCCACTTCCACTTCAACAGGATACAATATTATGAGCAATGATCCACTTCAACAGGATACAATATTATGAGCAATGGTCCACTTCAACAGGATACAAACAGGATACAATATATCATACAATATCATGAGCACTGATCCACTTCAACAGGATACAATATTATGAACAATGATCCACTTCAACAGGATACAATATTATGAGCAATGATCCACTTCAACAGGATACAATATTATGAGCAATGATCCACTTCAACAGGATACAATATTATGAGCAATGATCCACTTCAACAGGATACAATATTATGAGCAATGATCCACTTCAACAGGATACAATATTATGAGCAATGATCCACTTCAACAGGATACAATACAATATTATGAGCAATGATCCACTTCAACAGGATACAATATTATGAGCAATGATCCACTTCAACAGGATACAATATTATGAGCAATGATCCACTTCAACAGGATACAATATTATGAGCAATGATCCACTTCAACAGGATACAATATTATGAGCAATGATCCACTTCAACAGGATACAATATTATGAGCAATGATCCACTTCAACAGGATACAATATTATGAACATTTCAACAGGATACAATATTATGAGCAATCCACTTCAACAGGATAAAATATTATGAGCAATGATCCACTTCAACAGGATACAATATTATGAGCAATGATCCACTTCAACAGGATACAATATTATGAACATTTCAACAGGATACAATATCATGAACATTTCAACAGGATACAATATTATGAACAATGATCCACTTCAACAGGATACAATATTATGAACATTTCAACAGGATACAATATTATGAACAATGATCCACTTCAACAGGATACAATATTATGAACATTTCAACAGGATACAATATTATGAGCAATGATCCACTTCAACAGGATACAATATTATGAACAATGATCCACTTCAACAGGATACAATATCATGAACAATGATCAACTTCAACAGGATACAATATCATGAACACTGATCCACTTCAACAGGATACAATATTATGAGCAATGATCCACTTCAACAGGATACAATATTATGAACAATCATCCAGTTTGCCGCAATACAGTGAGTGAGTGAGTGATTTAGTTTTACGCCGCACTCAGCAATATTCAAGCTATTTGGCGGCGCTCTGTAAATAATCGAGTCTGGACCAGACAATCCAGTGATCAACAGCATGGGCACCGATTAGCGCAATTGGGAACCGATGACATGTGTCAACCAAGCCAGCGAGCCTGACCACCTGATCCCATTAGTCGCTTCTTACGACAAGCATGGGTTACTGAAGATTCATCCTAACCTGTACTTTCACGGGTCCGCAATACGATTAGAACCGGTTCAACCAGAGATTCATATTATGACCAATCATCCTCTTCGTCTAGATACAATATTATGAGCAATGGTCCAGTTTGCCAGAATACAACGACACACAGTCAACCAAGTCACATCAGAACCAGTGGTCAATATCATGAGCAACAATCCACTTTTGGGTTTAATGACATGCAGTCAAGCTGACATCTCTGAGCTGAACCTCCTGCTTCATCCAGTCTTTTTTTAAAACAAGGTTTTGTTACCGGAGATCTATTCTACTCAAAAGGGTTTGAACGAGAGTCAAGCACTCACCTATGACCTATGCACCATTCATTACTGACGTAAACAGATAAAACTAAAAAATAACTGGAACACTGCCTGTCATAACTTTAAAATTACATGTGGCAACACGCTACCCATGGCCCAACTTAATGATCTGCAGATCATGTTTTACATTCTATGAAGTTACTTCCTCATATAATTAGTGGAAGGGGGGAGGGGCTGGAGGACATTCAGGCATGCATACAAACCCTATTAGCACACACCATATAAGCCTTTGTGACATCAGTTCAGTGTTCTTTACAATTCATCTCAACTCCAAGTTTTCAAATACCTAAGGCCAAAGAAAATAAAGTTGTGGTTCCGATTACACCTCTTTAAAATTTAGGGTAGGTAGGTAGGAATTATTTTTTTACACATTTTTTTGATGGAAAGTACAAACTAATAACACATGTATCAATGTGTAATTGTTTATTCAATCAAGCTTGCGGCCATCATGTCGACTTTCTCTATCAGAATGACCGATATCTGTCGGTGCCGAGAAAAAACAATGGTATCTGAAAGCTTATTTTATTCAGTCCGCTTAAAAAATATAGGGTCGGCACCAGAATTCAAGGGTCGGTCGGATAATAGGAACCACAACATTTTTTTAGGCCTAACTTGATAATTCACCATGTTGTTTTTTTCCTTTCCGTCCAGCCTTTCCAGTAAAGCCCAAAATGGAACAAGGCTAGACTTTCGAGAGATTTGGAAACCAATATCTTGCTGGAGCTCCTTTTCAATTAGGGGCAGTGGGGTAGCCTAGTGGTTAAAGTGTTCGCTCGTTACACCAAAGACCCGGGTTTGATTCCCCAAATGGGTACAATGTGTGAAGCCCATTTCTGGTGTCCCTCCGCCATGATATTGCTGGAATATTGCCAAAAGCTGGGTAAAACCAAACTGTAATGTATGTGTCATATATTGTATATGTTTTACATAATATATATATTTATTTATTTTGTATATGGGCCTATGGCCTTCATGCAATAAACTGATTGAATTGACCATTTGGGAAATATTCCACCAGGGCCTGGGTGATACTGATGGCCCCATGTGGGGACTGAACCAAGATCATCCATGGCTCGAAGAACACCAACCCATTTTGAATATCAGCACTGCTATCATCAGGAGTAAACATGGCCACTATTTGTTCATCTGAAACAAGTGGATATCTACATGGTCTGGTTGTATTCTTTCAAAATTAAATTGCCTAAACCCTGTCTGAAATGAGTGAATGAGTTTACATTTATGCCGCTTTTACCAATATTCCACTAATATCACGGCTTGAGACACCAGAAATGGGCTTCACACATTGCACCCATGTGGGGAATCAAACCCAGGCCTTAGGCGTTACGAGTAAATGCTTAAAACACTAGACTAGCCCACCACCCCCAGTTCGAAATGAACTCTTCAAACATGACAATAGGCTTCAGAAAATATTTGTACTGCATTATATTGTGATCAAGTATTTGTATTACTACATATTGTGACATTGGGTTTGTGGGTTTGTTAGCCAAAAGTCAGGTTAAACTTGCAATTTTCTCGTTCTTTTCACCACAATGTCAAATTCAGCATGGCTAATCATTGAACTTTTGTGGTTGTGGGTAGAGGGAGATAACTTGAGAGAAAAATCACAACAGTTTTTACCAGCTTTGTCAAACATGCAAAGTATCATTTGGGAATTAATTTCTGCACAGATTCAGAGATGCCATCCCTGAATCATATGAAAGCGGAATCATGCCTTGCTAAAAGCAATTCCCGAGCCCTGAAGGTGCGAGTTGGGAGTGAGCGTGAGAGGGGGGCTCGGGCCCGTTTTGATGGTGGGGGCTCCCCTATGGAAATCTTTAGATTTAGCCTGGAAATATGCAATCTATGGGCATACTTAACAAGATAATTCTTAACTCAAACAAACATAATTACAAAAATTCTTTCAAACATTCTAAATTTATAAATATTTGTATTTTCTAAAAAATCGTAGTTTTTATAGACAAATCGGAGTGTGGCACCTCCAAAATCGGAGTGGTTGGCACCTAGATTTTAGGTTACAGGATGCAAATAATATAGAAACTTCTTACATGCTTTTTCAAAAGATAAACATCAATACAGAAAATACATCACAAGTATCATTTCAGTAGCCCTTTCCAACATACTCAGGGAAGAAACGTTTCAAAATTTCCCACTTGACCACAGGACCAGTGAGTGGACAATAATTAGTGGTCCTGTCTGTACTTCACTGGTCCAAAATAACATTCGTAGATTTACTTAACTTTCAATACAAAATTCACCTGCCACCAGGACCACTACAAACTTATAATTTAGTAGTCCTGATGAATTTTTACTAGCCAGGGACCAAAGGACTAGTGTAAAATTGGCACACTGTATATTGGTACAGTGCTATGATCAATGGCTTCTTATAGTGATCTTGATTACGAACATGTTTAATAAAAGAATTAGCATTTAGCCTTTGATGTATTGCTAATGGTAGGTTTCTTGCCACCAAGCAAATACCAAGACCAGTTGCTATATTTTTTCGTTTATTGTTTTCAAGTTGTCACTGCTGGAGAGGACATTTTGCTACCACCACTGTGATTACTGATAAGGGCAGAACATTTTGTTTGCTAATTTGTTGTTTAATGCTGCAATCAGCTATATTCAAGCTATATATAATATGTCGATGGTCTGTAGATAATCGAGTCTGGACCAGACAATCCAGTGATTAGCATAATGAACATCGATCTACTCAGTTGGGATACAATTACATGTTTTAAAAAAGTCAGTGAGCCTAAACACAATCCTGTTGTCAGTTCCTACAACAAGCATGGGTTGTTGAAGACCAATTCTAACCTGAATCTTCATGGGTCGGCAGAGAATTTTACGCGAGGGTTTTTGAGTACTGCTTCAGCAATAACCGCTATTGTCATCTTAAGTCAAATTCTACATCATGAAAACATTAAAAAAATAAAAATATTCAAATCCCTAATCATCAAAAGGCACTATTTCACTGCTGATATGAATAGCAACCTCTGTTAAGAAATATGCTACAGTTTAGGACTTCTTCTCTGGAAATTACGGGCTGTGGGGTAGCCTAGTGGTTAAGGCGTTCGCTCGTCACGCCGAAAACCTGGGTTCGATTCCCCACATGGGCACAACGTGTTAAGTCCATTTCTGGTGTCCCCCGACGTGATATTGCTGGAATATTGCTAAAAGCGGGATGAAACTAAACTCACTCACTCACTCTGGAAATGGAAAGCGGACAGTAGACAGGTGAACACATGGCCAGACTGATTCATTTCTTCAAATGGGGAAGGGGGGGATAAAAAATAATCAGAGGTTTTAATGCTTAATTCATCTCACTGAACATGTCAAACAAAATCTCAATACACAACATGAAAATACTTCTGAATCCAAATTTTGAAGGAATAAACAATTTTCTTTCCCAATATTTTTGGTAGTGTCCTTAGTATAGGATGTTGGGTCAATCACTGGATACAACACATTCTAAAAAATGTTTAGATGATAATTTCCTGTGTAATAGATCAGACACTTGTAACTGATCTTCGCCTCAGGATAGTTTACTTCATGTGCGGAAATCAATAACTTATTGATTATTATCTATCCTTGGAAAATCACAACCTAATCTGTAGTGTTATAAGCATTTTACAATTATAATGTCAGTGTCTAAATATTTAAGTAAATATTTGGGAAATAATAGTCACAGATAAATCTTTTCTTGAGATTCCAACAAAGTTGTAGACAGCTGCAAAATGATAATATCAAATGGATTCATTGGTAAACGAATCTATATTACCTGCCCTATGTAAGAATCAGATCGCAACAACATACAGGACACAGTTATACAAGAGGAAGTATCCTGTCCATGAGGAAGTTATAACACCAGCTTTCAACTTTCATAAATAATTTGACACAGCCTTTATCATCATAACATTGAAATAAAATTGCTTAACGCACAATAACAACCGCCATAACATCATATAGTGATACTGCCTAAACAACTGGATGTTATGTATGGTATAACTAACATTCTAAGATGCCAAGCAGTTAGAACAATCGAAAAAAACAAACATTATCAGACAATAAAGGTATAGTTTTTTGATGACGTAACAATTGAATGACGTTATCCCATCACTGCGCCATTCTAGTGTGCCCCCTCAAAATCGAACCATTTTACATTACGTCACAATGTAAGTGACGTCACGATGCATGTCAGTTGTCATCGCCTCGTACGACCTCCTACAGTAAACTACTCCATTGCATCCCGTTTCTTGGTTTGCAGTTGCTTCACGCAGCTAACGTCACTGGTGGAAACATTACGTTTATGTTTTACGACGGTTAAAAGTGTCAATTCGACACAGACACATCAATAGAACAGGGCGCCAGTTAGCCCTGAGCGAGGATTCTTAATTTAGGTCACCGACACCATCGTTTGTTTTCTGCCTTAAATTAATCGTAATTATCCTTAGAAAGTATTAAATTTGGCATCTTAGAAAAGAAATACAGTTCGCTCTACCACCATGTATAGTGTAATAAAGCACACTTTCGCCCTGAACTATTATAACGTTAAAGCACTCAGACGCAAGAGTCCTCGTACTTTAACTATAATAGTTCAGGGCGAAAGTGTGTTTTTATTACACTATACATGGTGGTAGAGCGAACTGTATTTCTTAAATATTTTATGTTGATAATGTATCAATATAAATTTCTGAATATTGATAACAAATTAATACCTCACTGCCGCAGGAACATTTGCATATTAAGTTTAAGGGGAACAATGAGAAGACCCAAAATTCAAGTTTAAATATTGGTTCATATCAAGTGTTAAATTGATCAACTGCAGCTCTACACCATTAAGTTTTGTTGATACACAAAATACTTTAAAGCTGATATACCAATATTTAACCGTTCACTCAGGCACTTGTACCACAATGTGATTTACTGTTTATGCGGAGAGTTTATACCTAATAATCTCAGAAAGGTGCTTCATAAAATAGCCAAGAACAAAGAATACAATATATATATATATATATATATATATACACTGATTGTACTGATCCTGATGACATTCTGGAGATTTGGTTCTTTTAATGAAGAATGTGAAAAGAATTGATTCAAATTATTGTTCCATGGCATCTGTTTAAAAACAATATTTCTTCCTAGATAGAATATCTCCTTCCTTTAACCACACTGCTCAAATAACTTTGATTGCATGCAAAATTAAAAACTTTAACAGGTTTGTCAGAAAACATAACATAAACCCTGCCTGCTCATCCCGTTAAAAATACCAAATTATTTTGTATCACATATCCATGTATCTGACATACAAATATGAATTTAAACATGCTATTGTCGTACTATATCAATGTTAACTGATATCACCAACAACTGAACCTCATTAATTAGGATTGTGTTATACTAAGATACCTATGTTTAAATATCAAATTGATTTAAAATTCTTTACACTACCATTCTAGCACTTATCTGCACCTATGACTTGTCCCACAGGAAATTTGTTAAATGTGATGGTTAAACAAGGTAACGGTACCAGTCGGATTAACAAGGTTTAAATGTCTTGTCAAGAGATATAACCATTCTTTTCTTAACTGTTTACAGAACACATTTATTCATGATTGGAAAAGGTTTCTTTAGAGTATATGAAATCATTATCAATAAACACATCGAACTGGCTTAAAAAGAATTTGAAAAAACCCCAATTAATTTGTTTATTGGATGAGCTAATTAGCATTGAGATAAGCTTTTTTTCTCTTGTTCACGAACATTCATTAAATTTTTAATTTTCGAGATAGCTTATCAAAATTTAGTCACCTCCTGAATGGCAACATCAAGCCATAGAGACTACAGGAACATATGTCGGCATCATTAAAAAAGTTCATTTAAATAAAAAATACTGATGTCTAACATGCAGCGAAATATGCATGCAAACATACACTCTGCATAGAGATAAGAATCCATTTAAACAAGCATCTTGTCTTCATGGAAGAAAACTGGGCCCTCCCACATGTGTCCTTTGTTTGACTTGCAAAAAAACACATCTAAGGACATGCCCTTTCTACATTATATAAAGAATACTATGGGCATTGGGCCTTCATATTGGGATTTGACATCAGCACGATCTTAACATCGAAGCAGTACCTTCCTATATTCACAAGTTCATGAGCAAACAAAAGAAACTCATTCATCGCGCATTCGTGAATAGCCTCCCCAACTGACATGAAGCGAGTTCACACAAGTGGAGTTATGAACTGATAGTGATAAACACAAATCGAATTCGCACCGAAAACGCCAGCTGTTTTTAATTCGCAGATAATGTCAGCTAATCCACAGCCGAAACTGACAATTGATTTGGCTTCTTGAAGTATCTAGTCAACTATCATGCGTCTAACATTGCCAAATTTCCATAGATGTATCGAGAAATACTGCATCGAACACAATGACCCTCTCATAAGTCCAAATCGCTCGTGCGGCAGCCATGTTGGATTGCCATCAGAGTTGGCTCAAATGAAATAGCGAACATTTTCTTACAAAAGAAACAACAATGGGGCATATATGAGCCAAAGAAGCAATCGGTTGGCGACTTGGATGTTAAATACATCAAATGAACTCAATTAGCTATCAAAACCCACCGTAATTAAGTTTCAGTCGGTTAATATATCGGTAGTGGCATCTTAACTGGATGCAGCGAGCCCTCTCTGCACTATCTACATACATTGGGAACGGACTGGGAGCTAACGAAAATATCGTTTCGCCTTAATAAGAATGATACACTACTCGTAACAACAATTTTGCAAATGATATATAATAGTAATGATATAAATCACAATACATGCTAATTTTAAGCTCGATTGATAATATTACTAAAATCCTATTACCCATTAGGCTAGATCCTTATAGAGGGAGTAAATTGTTTCCTCCAAACTTATTCGTAACAACAGTTTCCTCTAGAGATATGCTTGTGTCATCGAAGTTAAAAGAGCTACACCTAATTTGATATCTGTCATACCCGTTGTAAACTCTAGGTTTCCAACTTTCCGTGTTGTCAATGACTTTGAGGCAGTATATTCGTCTCTCACTTCAAGCATTCTTTATTTGCGCGAGCTCATGTTTAATTGGACTCTTCTCGTAGTGGGTAATGAGAATGGACACTTTTAGCTTAAAGGCCAAATTTTGTACCTGCTCGCAAGTTCTCCTCAATGCAACTGTCTGAGACAAACCCATACGTAACCTGGCAATATAGCAGTGTAATATTTATAAACACTGTCGAAAAGACAACATGTTAGTATCGACCGAGTGCCGGCTTACCACCCAAACGCCCCTATTGTTAGAATAGACTGATCCGTATAGTGATTACACATGGAGGTGTTGGTATTGTTAATAAGACTATAAATGAAGAGTAATTGGGAATATATGACAAGACGATTTTGCGGTTCATATAACAGTAGTTTGATGTCTGACTAGCAATTATTAGTTTAACGACAGAAAATATTTAAACAAGGGCTCTCAGTTTCCATGACCCCTAGATCTGACCCCATTGTCAGGTTTACTGCACGTAGGCGCTTGTAATCTCGGTGTTGCTAACAGATAGTACATACATATATACCCCAACAAACTCATCACATATACATTCTTCAGCAAAATAATGCTTCTGAGACAACAAAATCATCATAACGAACAATAGGCGGAAATTATGATAAAACATCCTTGTGTGTACATTTAGAAAAAAAAATCTGCCTTATGTCCCAATTGATGAAAGTAACCTTTATGCTAATCTGAATCTACTGCTCATAACACAGAGACGTGTGGAAGGACATTTACTTTAGTGATCATGTATTGTTGTGAAAGGGGCCCGTATCTCAATTCCTAGCCAGTGCAGATATTTATAGGCCAAAGCATGCAGAGCAATAACACTCCGATACGGCATTATGTCATACCAAACGGTAGCCTACTCTTAGATATTACCATACCATCACTAACATCCCCTAAACATGCGCTATATTCAGGTGTATGAGTCTTGTTGACAGTTGTAGAATCGCCATTTAAGTATCCTACAATGGTGCATTTCTCCAATATGGCGGACAGGGCTTACTGATGTGACGAAGTAGTGAGAAGCGCAATATAGCCAGTGATGTTAGGAAGTATCGCTTCTCAGCTTACACTGTAATAGATACAATTCTTATCGTTCATTACAGTGATTTAGTTAGGTGAGAAAAGTATATGATATATTTATGAAAGCTCTGCAGCCTTGCTGTATTCTTTTATACACAGTGACATTCTTTTGATGATATCTAACCAGTAGAGGTGTTTTGGCTGCATGTATACCGAGGGACGTATGTGGTAATTATGCGTGAAGACAGCTGTACAGGGACATTAGACAGGGTTACGAATAGCAGTATTCACAAACAGTGGACTAATTAAACGATTCCGAAGAAATGTACAGTCGATCTTGTATAGATACACGTTTAAGCATTGAAGAACGGAGGGGTCCTAAATCGGTACAGCTAAGCAGACAATTCGGTCAATAATTTCTCCCGACTGGGCCGCGTCCGCACGAGGAACAGCTAAAAGCAAGCTACAGACCAGGTTTTGAAATGTTCAGCATGACAAATGTGTTCTACTACTAAAACACAACTGAAATCATTCAACTGTTCTTAAATAAACTTTGTTCTCAAGTTCATCCCTCGTCGTTAGCGGCGCCATTGCAATGACACGTTCTTGCATGTATGCAGGTTGCCTCCCAGCACGCGGCTCGTGCTCTCGTGGTGTTGGTTATTAATACGTACAGACATATGTTTAAGTCTGTATTCGCGGAATGGAGAATTATACCTTAACCTCTCACATGGGATTGATGGTTAAATGCATTACGTAATCGGCAGTCAACGATTCGAGCCGAGGTCAGTTTGGAATTGTCATCCAGGCGTATGAATTAACCTGTGCATGTAATCACCTCGTGTGTGTCAGTATCTAGTGCATCAAACGACTGCGTGATATATGTTATATATCATGTCAAATATGAGATGTATATCATTCAGGAAGCGACACTGATAATTCTGACGATTCATCATTAGTATATATTTATACGAATTATTTATATCTATACGGATAGACAACATTACCATAGAGACCACAGACATGTATCGAACTAGTTTATTCCGTTGAAACTGACAACATTCTGAAAATGAAAAGAAATCATATTTATTATGATAATAAATAATTATATCTACGAATAAGTATGACGTCACTGTACTCCGCATCTATCAAACCTGCATCATTTGCGACCTGTCTCGTCCCTGTGCAAAACAATCTGTTTATTTTACAGATGTAATAAAATCCCCACCCCAACAACACGATATTTGCATCATTTTGAGCATCCTTCACATGTGCGTGTTATGTTTTTGTATGTAAACGGTTTTCAGCTGTTCCGTATCCCGAATGCCGCCCAGCTTAAAAAATGAATATCCACCCATCAACAAGCTGGAAGCCAGGCCATCCTCAAACTCCACGTGGTGTCTTTTGACTTTCCCTTGGCCATCACTGCAGTGTCAGAAAGCGTGACGGGTCACGTGTCTTATAGGGACACGCATGGATGACGTCAGAGAGAGTGCAAGTGTGATCAGTGCAATGCCCTGGGCACTGACGTGTCAGTAGCTGATCAATATTATAGGTACATTGCTGAAACAAATGACATTAATATGTATTTATATGCATTAGATATAAAAACAGGTCATTCACTCTACAAAAACAAATAATCATTCACAAGGTTTTGCTCGTAAATATACCCGGGAATAGCAATATAATACAAATAAAAATCATCATTTCTCCCCGTGCATGGGTGTACATCTACTGGGTTATAAATTACGTACCTGTAAAAAGGTGTTCAAGGGGTGAGTGAGTTTAGTTTTAGGCCGCACTCAGCAATATTCCAGCTATACTCATGCCAATAATGGTTGTCACCCCACAACCCCACCCCACCTCCAATTAAAAATATTGAGGGGGTGACAACCATTATTGGCATGAGTATATATGGCGGTGGTCTGTAAATAATCGAGTCTGGACCACACAATCCAGTGATCAACAGCATGAGCATCGATCTGCGCAATTGGGAACCGATGACATGTGTCAACCAAGTCAGCGAGCCTGACCACCCGATCCCGTTAGTCGCCTCTTACGACAAGCATGGGTTACTGAAGATCACCTCAGAAACGCCCCTTCTTGAGTTTGAATCCCTGTTCGTCCCATAAATATGCTTTGTCAGCACAATACCCGTGCTCGTGGGGTGCTGTGGGGTAGCCCAGTGGTTAGAGTGTTCGCTCGTCACTCCGAAGACCCAGGTTCGATTCCCCACATGGGTACAATGTGTGAAGCCCATTTCTGGTGACCTCCGTCGTGATATTGCTGGAATGTTGCTAAAAGCGGCGTAAAACCATACTCACTCACTCACTCGTGGGAGTCACGTGCGAGTACCGGTGGAAGTTTAAGACAGGCTGACCTCTAAGCCTTGTTGACACGCCGTGGAATAACTATAATGCTGCACTCACTCACTCACTCACTATTTGCATGTGGAATAACGCATTTTGACCGCCTTGAGCAACTTCAGCAGGTTTCAGCCGTATATCTGCAATACAAATGACGTCAAAAGACGTTCAAGGCTCGGGATATGTGTAATTGGAGGATATTGCTGCTTAACCTGTTATTGACCTTTTTCTTCGTGTATATATAGTTATATGGGATCTGATACGTTCGGGTAAACTGGCAAGTAAATGCTTTAGAATGTCAAATATATGAAAAAACAAGATTTATGAAGCGCTACAAATGTAGCCAAATGTTCACTTACCAAATATGGTAGACTAACATGTAAGATAAGATAAGATAAGATAAGATAAGATAAGATAAGATAAGATAAGATAAGATAAGACAAGATAATTTCTTTATTATCCCAAAGGAAATTTATTTTGCAGCATTGTCATCATAGTTTTGCATGTAGTTTTGTAAATGATCTTTTCAAACAGAAAAAACAGTTCGTAGATAATATTCATAAAATATGCTAAAAAGGAGCCCAGAGACGTTCTTCATTTCCTGATACTGTGGTAACCTAGACTTGCGAGTGAGTGAGTGAGTGAGTATGGTTTTACGCCGCTTTTAGCAATATTCCAGCCACGACGTGATATCACTCACTCACTCACTCACGTGGATGTGATGCAGAAAAAACAATCATCGCGATCGGGGCGAAAATACGGTCACGACCTGCGGATCCTGGAACGACTAAGGAACGCAATCAAAGGCTTCATGCAAGACCACTGGACAGTTTGTGCCCCTGTTTAGCCGAAGTTCTTTTTCCAAAATGTTCATGTTATGATAGTCGCAGCAACATACATTTTGCATTTGAAGGTGAAATATTTTTTTCCATGAGAAATTTATAGAAATGTCAGTATATTTCAGATTATTACACTCGCGTACGTTTTCAGTGTCAAGACACAGGCTTATGCAGTTTTCATGGCCCATTAGTAACACACCGCTGGACAGTAAAAGCAGCAACTTCTAGTGATGACGTCAGAAGTATAACGTCATAGTACACGCAAGGTCACAAGTATAACGTCATAATGTATTTACGTCACTGAATATCACGTCAACAATGGTGTGTACATGGTTAACATTGTTGCGAAGCAGGTTTAACTTCAACCTAATGTTCATTGTATCTGGTCAGTTTTTGTTTCTTTCCACCGAGCTGACAAGTTCACTGTCATATGATTAAGACATTATTAGTACTCGTAAATATCGAGGGCCTTGATATTCACTGAGGATACGAGTACCATGATTTTACTTGAAGCTCCGTTCTAACGTTCGTCATATGGGTTGTTGTACCGACAAGCAAGGGGACTGCATGCCTTTTGGAAGAAATATACTGAACAACATTAGAAACGCACCACCCACATAATACGAAATATCCCCGTCAGACTGAAATGTACCCATGATATCTAAGCATCGTCGGTGCATTTTAGTTTGGTGCGTTTCTAATGTTGTTCAGTATATTTAAACTCGTTTGATGTGTTCTTTATTTAGGTCACGATATTATAGGATATCAGAGATACATAAACTGAATAGAAACATGCTTCCAAGCAATCACTGCACAGATTAATGTCCTTCATACACCGGACACATCCCACATGGACACTGGCCACCTCCCACAACCCTCCTCCAACACACACATACCCGTGAAGATCCGGGTTAGAATTTGGTCTTCTGCAACCCAGCTTGTCGTAAGAGGCGGCTTACGGGATCGGGTGGTCAGGTCACATTTCATCGTATCCCAATTTCGTATATCGATGCTCATGATGTCAATCACTGGATTGTCTGGTCCAGATTTCCTTATTTACAGACCGTCGGCATGCTGCGTTTAACAACTACGACCAAAATGCACAGCGAAAGTGTACGCTTTTCCTATCCCCGCCTGCAGCTGTCACGCGCAGAACGCCAAACGTTCAGTTGAGTCACCTTGGACAGATTTCGCTCCAATCGCCAAGTGTCCCTCGACTATAGATCGAAGTGTATCATATAGACTCAGGGAAATCCAACACGCAGGTGTGGAGGCCCAGTAACATAAACACTGATGTGTAGACCTAGTGAAATACATAGCAAGCTGGGGCGGTGGGTAGTTCAGTGGTTAAAGCGTGCTCTGACGCCGAAGACACGGGTTCGATATGTGTTCTGGTTCCTCCGCCGTGATATTGCTGGAATATTGCTAAAAGCGGCGTAAAACCATACTCACTCACTCACTCACATAGCAAGCTGATATAGGTGTCTGAAGGTGTATTTCCGTTTGACGAGGTGTGGACAATCTCTTTCAGTCTGACTGTGATTGGCGACGTTGGAGGAGTTTGGTGTTAAGCTATTATAATCCCCTCCGATGTACCAACGATGTCGGAGTGCTTGGATCCCACTGGGGCAGATGGCTTCCTCTTGGTGGGGCAAAAGGTCCCCAACAGCAGAATGACATTATTGACATGAAGCCTGCCAGAAAGATCTTTCTTCAAGATTTGGAGGATGGGTAACTCAGTCCCTGAAAAGTCTGGTGAATGCTACGGATGTTCGTTGAATTCAAACTCACAGTCATGCATTAATTGCCGTCACGACAACAATAGGCATGTTGCACAGGTACAATATTCGGGGAGAACAACACACCTTTAGTGAGCTTGCACGACAATGAGCCTTGGTATTCTCTAGTCGTTGCGCAAGCAGATCGCCATATTGACCGTTAATGGTCAGGGTCCCGATCCTCAAAGCAATCGTAGCGCTACGACAGTCGTAAGTCTATGTTAAAGTATGGGAGTTACGATCACCTTAGCGCTACGATCGCTTTCAGGAACGGGGCCCAGGCCCACTTGCACAAAGCGTCTTAGGAGTTACGATCGTCCTAACACTATGATTGCTTGGTGCGCGTGGGCCCTGGTCTCTCGGGAGGCAGTCCATCACTATGAGTAGGATTAATTTGACCCAGCCAATACCTTGCCTTGTGATGAAACCGACTTTCCTTTCTTTACCGGAAGTTATTCGTCAGGTGTTTCCCCTGACTTTTGTTTCGTCAGATCTTTCTATGGTTGAAAGTGGTGAACTCAAGACTCACTAATGGTTAAACATCGCTCAACAAAATCAGCTGCATTTGTTTCGCGAAACGACGAAAATTCTCGCGAGATGATAAAGCTGGGCCATTTGTTTGTTTCTTTGTTGTTTTTACGCGGCACCCTACAACATCAACACTCTTCCTCTTCGTTTTCTTCTTCTGCATCTGGTAGTTGAGTGAAAATCATGTCCTGGAACACAGTGAGTGAGTGAGTGGTTTATTGTTTAACCCCGCACTCAGCAATATTCCACCTACTTGGTGGCGTGCTGTAAATATTCGAATCTGGACAAGACAATCTATTTATCAGCAGCACGCGTCAGTGAGTGACTTTAGTTTTACGCCACACTCAGCAATATTCCAGCTATATGGCGGCAGTCTGTAAATAATCGAGTCCGGACCACACATTCCAGTGATCAACAGCATGAGCATCGATCTGCGCAATTGGGAAGCGATGACATGTATCAACCAAGTCAACGAGCCTGACCACCCGATCCCGTTAGTCGCCTCTTACGACAAGCATGGGTTACTGAAGATCAATATTCTAACCCGGACTTTCACGGGTCCACGAGCATAGAGCTACACAATTGGGATACGATGACATGTGTCAACCAAGTCAGCGAGCCTCACCACCCATCCTCTTAGCCTGTTCTTGCGATAAGCATGGGTTGTTGAAGACCTATTTTAGCCCGGATCTTCACGTGTCTAGGAGCCTTGGAACCCAGCGTCCTGAAACCTTGCCATGCGCAGTTCACTGCTCAGAATGTTCCCACCTCTCTCATGAGAGATGCCTGCTGACCGGTCCTGATGATCGTAGAAAGATTAGTAAAAGTTTAGGAAAAATGACAAATCACTTTAAAATCCCGCGCTTCAGTTATTTTCCTGGCTGATAACAAAATAGCATCCGCAATAATGTGAAGGAGAGTGTCAAACTTGTATTGATAATGCTCGTAGATCATCGGGGTGGTGGGGTAGCCTAGTGGTTAAAGCGTTGGCTCGTCACGCCGAAGACCCGGGTTCGAATCCCCACGTGGGTACAATGTGTGAAGCCCATTTCTGGTGTCGCCCGCCGTGATGTTGCTGGAATATTGCTAAAAGCGGCGTAAAACCAAACTCAGTCAGTCAGTCAGTCAGTCAGTCGTAGATCATCAGTGATCAATAATATGTATTATCAACATTTTCCTAAGTGGTGGCAGTTGATCTTGGATCATCGTCTACCCTCCCTTTCCCCCTTTTGAACAACGCTGCTCTCATTGGGAAGGGACATCAACACTGGGAAGGGGAAGGAAAGAACACCATACCATAAGCTGATACCATGTTCGCATGGATGACTGAATGATGGTTTTGTCAATTATCAATGAAATTCAGCAGGGTGCTACCAAACTATGGGATGTGTACACGCTTTAAATAGAAACAGACTCACACGCACACGCACGCACGTACACACACAATCAAAACGTGACGTAATTCCAATAGAGTGTGCATCTTTATGATTAACAGCTGCTCAAAGCGGTGTCAAAAACAAAAATCGGGAACGACTGCCAAAGATCTTTGGACAATTGCAACAAAATGTGATGACATCGTGTATATTTTACAGGCGCTTCGAACACACTGTGCGACAATACATTCGTTTTTCAAGCATGCATCTTTTCAGCTAAAAAAAGAAGGAAAAAAATAGATTAGGAAAAATGACAAATCACTTTAAAATCCCGCGCTTCAGTTATTATCCTGGGCCTAGATTTTCGAAGCGCTCTTAGAGCTAAGATAGTCGTAAGTTTATGTTAATGTATGGCACTTACGACTATCTTAGCGCTAAGAGAGCTTCGAAAATCTAGACCCTGGCTGATAACAAAATAGCATCCGCAATAATGTGAAGAAGAGTGTCAAACTTGTATTGATAATTAATTTCTTTCTGCCCTGCAAGTATCCCAAGAATAAAATAAATTTTCATTAATTTATCTTGACAATCGTTTTTAATACAAATATGAATAAAAAATTAAAAAAATCAATAAAAATACAATAAAGACCAGCTAAAAGAAGAAAAACAACAACCCAAAACTCACGCCTTTCAGAAAACTGCGCTCGACAGACGTGTTTTCAGCATCGATTTTAAAAATATTTATAACTATGTAGTCAAGGTTTTCATATAACTTTATAATCAAAACGAGGCAGCTATTTTGACGACTGGTTAAATAAGAGTTAATATTCACTATCTCACATAGCGCAACCTTTGTATATTTCTAGATGACCTCAGACTAACCTCCATCTAAAATAAGGCCAATTTCTTCTTAAATCATTATACGTTCAATCAAAGGAACGAAATAATGATATCTTTGGTAATTACAGATACAATGTGTAATCTGTCGTAAATGACACTGACAAATTTCACGCAAATGTGGCAGTGCTTTGATCAGTGAATCGGTCGAAGGGAGACAACTCTTTCCACGCATCGGCCAAATCGAACCATGACGGGTGCAAATATTGCCCTACAGTTGGATGGAGGCATTCGTCACCATTCGCCCCTTTCCGTAACCTCCAAGAAGACGCTTGTCCCGGAATAACACGAGTTGGTCACGAATGGGATGGAGGGTGGTTTGGTTGGCATTTGTTTTGTTTGCTTTTATGTTTCGTTTTGTATTATTCTTCTATGTTAGCACTAGTTGGTTATGTGGGATTATAATCGACCTAAAATGCCAGTTTTGATAAGAAATATACCTAAGGCTATGAAGGTTCTGGGTGTTATTTAATGTGCTAAGGAGTGTTTGTAGATTTTAGATGTGTGTTTGTGTCCAGTGAACTCTGGAGCACCATTTTGTTTGTTGGTAGTGATTGCAGTGTAATACGGCATGTTGGGACGTTTCTGTTTGTTGCAGTGTGTGCATTTGTCTGTTTGTTGTTGTTTTTTTAATTTCATGTGGATCGGAATTTAATTTTGTGTGACCTGTTTGCAATTTGGTTATCGATCTGTCAATATTTCTGGGTTTATGGTAGTTTTTTAGTGTTTTTTGAGTAGATGTTTTAGTTTAGAATTTGAAGTTTGATATTTTCCCTTGTTACGCTGGGTCAGTGCACAGAGTTAATATATACTCATGCCAATAATGGTTGTCACCCCCTTCAATTTTTTTTTAATTGGAGAGGGTGTGGGGTGGGGGTGTGAGGTGTGTGTGGGGTTGGGACGGGGAGGTGGATGACAAACATTATTGGCATGAATATATATAGATAGAGCATGTTAACACAAGGCAAGGTGGGAGAATGTATAAATAGATAGGATTAATGTACAATGACACCAATTAAAGACAAAGTCAATGATTATAGCACAATGGAGTTCACACAGGGAAAGTAGATGCCTTGGTCTCAGTTAATGGCTGGCTTCATTCTTTGGGTTTCCATTCTTTCTTGACGTTTCCTATTTGTCCAGTGGTTGATGTTGGTCAACAGAATCTTGGTTTGATGTCAAGAAATATGGTGGTCGGGATTTTTGATGAGGTGTTCTGAAAGGGCAGATTTCATGTCAGATATTTCAACAGAGGTCATATGTTCTTTTATTCTGGTCTCTATGGGACGTGATGTCTCTCCTATGTATTTGTCTCCGCAGTTGCATGCTATTTCGTATACAGATCCTCTAGGGTTTGGGGGCAACAGTTTAGCCTAGTGGTTGAAGCGTTCGCTCATCACGTCGAAGACCCCGATTCGATTCCCTACATGGGTACAATGTGTGAAGCCCATTTCTGACGCCTCTCTCAGTTCTATGAAGGCGTCTGTTGATAATCCAGTCTAGACCACAGAATGAAGTGACATGCACATTCACCCGATTGTAATATGATGACAGGTGTCAACCAAATCAGCGAGCCTGACCACCCGATCCCGTTAGTCGCCTCTTACGACAAGCATGGGTTACTGAAGACCAAGTCTAACCCGGATCTTGTATGTGGAATGTTGGGTATTGTCGAGTGGAGAATTGTCGAGCGAGGGATTGTCCTGTTTGGAAACCCCGTATGGATATTGTCCAAGTTGGGATCCGCAACATAGTGTGCGTTTGCATGTGCGTGTGCGTGCGTGAGTGTAGCCTCCCCAATATTATTACCCTAGAACAAGGACAATATGCCCTTGTGCCTTGTTCAAACATTACGTGACACTGTGAAGGTGCCATACATTTCGTGATTGATTCCATTTTGAGTTGAAGTTGATTTATATTTGTCTTAGTCAATGTTCGCCAGATGTTTCAACCTATTCTCCAAGGTATTGCCTCAAACCAAATTATTTCTAACTGTTGGGCTGCGCATCGTTTAAGACACGCCCACACAGACGCGCGCACTCCCACGCACACGCACACGCACACATACACAAGAAAGCAAACATAAATAAAGCAAAAGAAAAGACAAAACAAAATATATGTATAGACGATGAAAACAGACATCTAGGAAACTGTACATGTGATCCAACTGATATTGACGACACCATTTCAACGAACTTATAATTTGAATTTTGTCAACACCACCATTGCATTCAATCAATGAATTGGATTTCAGTGTTTGTCGTTCATGCGAGGTTGTCTCCCTTTGACTACTAACAGACCAATCCAGGAAACACGAACAAGTGACAGCCAAAAGGACATCGTTGTTATCGACGGACAACGTGGGCTTTACATGGATGTAGGATGGGGCCTAACGTTATGTCAAGCGTTGTAATCATGTAACCGGTTGTACAACGTGATTACAACGTTGATTACAATGTTTAATGCTCACAAGTGACGACACCCGAACACAGTTACCATGGAAATTCACTCCCGTTTGGACCACAAACGGAAAGAGGAGGGTGGGTTGGAATTGAGCGAAAAGTTGACGAAATATTTTCTTGTATTAACGAAACAAACAATGGTGCAATATCAATCAGAGATCGATCAGTCTTTTGGCGCCGGTCAGCGATTTGTTCTAAAAATAGCCCATGACGTTAAACAGAGCATAAAGCTTTTCGCTTTGTCAACGTTCTGAAGACGAGGCTTAATTCAGAGTGTATATATACTACACTGGCAATTGAATCAGCTCAGTCTGAGCGAGAGCAGCAGGTTGCCAATATCATAATTCCGACGCTGGCAACAACGACAATGGCGGAGTCAGCGCTTTCAATTGACAGGTAGAATATTTGAACTAATGTTCGACTTGTCGTTGTACAGTGTTGTGTTACTCTGAAAATGTGTTGACATATTGCTGAAAGTTGTTTATGGTAATCGGGTGTTGGATATTGATTGAGTTACGTTTAACGCCGCTTTTAGCAATATTCCAGCAATGTCAGCAATGACACCAGAAATGGGCTTCACACATTGTACCCATGTGGAGAATCGAACCCGGGTTTTCGGCGTGACGAGCGAACGCTTTAACCACTAGGCTGCCCCACCACCCCGGGTGTTGGATAAATTTGTCAAGTTTTATTGATTAAAAGTCTAGACGTTGATTCCGTATTGACAATAGCACGATTACTGTTGATTAGGAGACATAACAAGCACGTAAATGCACCCTGTTTTACAACAGCAGGGTAGCCTGGCTAAGTCCCGGGTTTAATTCCCTACATGGGTAAAATGTAAAATGTGTGAAACCAATTTCTAGTGCTCATTGTCGCAGTATCGCAGGAATAGTAGTAAGTGGCGTAAAACAAAGGTCACTCACTGTACGGGAAAGTACATGTCGTGCACGTCAATGTGTTCGGCCGTAGCTGGTGTGAATGGTTAATCGTTGTTGAGTCCTAATAAAAGAGTAACTGTAAAATAGGTTTGTTTCACAGAATGCATTTATACGGGCAGCGAGCAGGATGTCGCCAAACGGTCGTATAGCCATGTATATATATATATATATATTATATGTAGGAATGCATTTATATGATGCTTGAGCTGAGAAAAGGTCAGTGGATGTGAGTCAAGGTCTCTTTATTCATATTGTGTAGGGTCTGTAAGAGAGATTTATTGCGAGGATGCTATGATAGTGAGTGAGTGCGTGAGTGAGTGAGTGAGTGAGTGAGTGAGTGCGTGCGTGAGTGAGTTGGGGTTTACGCCGCTTTTAGCAATATTCCAGCAATATCACGTATCACGGAGAGGGACACCTGAAATGGGATTCACACATTGTACCCATGTTGGGAATCGAACCCGGGACGAGCGAACGCTTTACCCACTGGTCTTCCCCACGCCCCATGCTATGATAGACCGGACTTTATATTTTTTGTTCTTTATATATTTCTTTAAAATCAGATCGGCAGGTGCTAATTTATATCCAGTTCCAAATAATTATTTTGATTTCCTGAAAGTGTTTAGCAGTTTTTAAATGAATCTTTAGACAGGTGTTAATTACAACATTTCTAAGTATAGCGACTGGAAAGGAAGTATTTTATAACGTATGCTCATTCTGGGCCCATTTTAATTTTTAATACATTTTAATACATTCCGGACGTTTTTTACGGGAACGGGACCGATCTGTTTCAGAGTTTCAGTTACCCGATGCCTGTATGGGAAGTATTTCCATTTAGCATTTGCGTAATATTTGAAATACATCTGTTTGATTGCAGCGAAGCAACGAAAAAGGAACTGGCAACAAAAGGATATTGTGTCATTCCTGACGTCATAACTGCCAAAGAATGCGATGAGCTGATTGGACAATACAAATCATGGCTTGGAACATTTCAAAATGGCGACTTCCCAAAGAGTCGAAGGTCAATTATACACCAGTACCGGATTGGACACTTTGGGGCCTCGTGGTCTGCGAGGTTGAAGGTCAAACCAGTGTACGCCTCGGTCTGGGATACGGAGAAACTCCTGTCTAGTTTTGATGGCGTTGCTATATCGAGGCCGCCTGAGGAGGCTGATGGAGTCTTTGATGAGGGCAAGAAATGGTTTCACCTCGACCAGAAGCCGTCGAGGAAAGGTCTCCATGGCTACCAGGGGGCTCTGTATCTCGAAGAAGCGACAGAAATGGACCATTGCTTCAGAGTATTGTCACATTCACACCGATACTTCGAGGAATTTTTCAGCCATTTCGACAACGCCAGGAAAAGGAGCTTGAAGAGCGAGTTCTACAGGCTTACGAAACCTCAAACTGCGTGGTATGAGAAACGGGGTTGCGAAGAAGTCAAAGTTTCAGTCCCAAAAGGCGGGGTCGTGCTTTGGGACTCGAGAACCGTCCACGATAATGTCCCACCAGTTCTCGGGCGTCCTCATGACGATAGGTGGCGCTGGGTCGTCTTTATCTGCATGATGCCTGCTCATTGGGCAGCTGATAAAGACAAACAGAAACGTGCAGGTGCCTATAATGAAATTAAATTGACCAATCACTGGGCTTCTCAGGAAACAGAAGTGTTTAAGAGCAACCAGCCAAAGCACAATGGCGATCCTATGTATTGTGTTGACGTCATGCCGCCAGAAGGAATCCCTCTAGAAGGAAGTACTCCCTCTGCTCGCCTATTGGCTGCTGTGGACGAGTACGATTTTGATGATGGCCAATCAAATGGCCCCGGTTGGGAACCCGAATGGGACCACACGATGACCTAATGTAATGTCACGGGATTTGAATGAAATGTACAAAAAAATTATTTTTGTACATGTCGACGACTGAGTACATACTCTGACTGCTAATTTTGTGTTCATAAACTTGCACATGAATTGATATTGATATGATAATAATCTTACATTAGGTAAGTCACCGGAACTTGTTATGTAGAACTGCGTCACATTGTCTAGAGCAAAGGTCTACGAATCCCAGTTCACCGCTTATGTTTTAAGTTTTGTCAGCCCAACACCCGTAGTCGGGGGTTTCAGGACAGTGTTGGACATTATATACTCATATCACTTTGGGATCGATTTGAAACGTAGTGATATGGAGCAATATTCAATGCGGCGTTAAATCCAATTGATCTTCAGCATCCCATGCCTGTCGTAACGGGATCGGGTGGTCAGGGTCACTCGTGTCATCGTATCCCAGTTGCGTAGATCGATGCTCATGCTGTTGATCACTGGATTATCTGGTCCAGACTCGATTATTTACAGACTGCCGCCATATAGGTGGAATATTGCTGAGTACGGCTTTAAACAATGAAACCAAACCAAAAATCCAATTGGCTTTTTCATTATGCATATGTTGAGGCGAAGGTTAATCGTGACCACCCATGGATACCTTTGATTTACTGCTGCAAGTCAATGTTGATTAATGATGCATTTATTTTTCCTCTTTGACACCATCCCACTGAAAACCGCAAATGTGGTCATATAAGAAAGGACTACGTCCGTCCAGCTTGTATATATTGTTTCCAAATAAGTTTACATACCATTTCCAGGCGGTGTCAGTTTTCACCTGGGGAAGTTAGAAAGCATTTTACAATATGCAAATCGTGTCTTTAGTCCTTGAGATGTTGCCCTGATATTTATTTATGTACTATTTAACTACTGTGAGTGTCTTCAAAGTATATCTTTACACGTCTGGATTCGAACCCGGAACTTGCGCCGAGGGTACGGCTGTATGCTATTGTCCAGCCTTATAACATACCACTGACAGATAGTACTCAACAGAAGTTAATAAAACACGATTTTTAATTTGTACTCTTAATCTGTAAATACATGATATAAGGCATATTTTATCTTCTTTTCAGTCGTATATATACACGGTCTGTACATTTGTTTACTTAGACGTGTATTCAAATATTTTATTTCAGCTACTTTTTTCTTGAATAAATATTGTTTAAATGACTTTTGCTTATCTTCTGTTTCTACGTGCGTCCCGATCATGAAGCCAGTTTCTGGTGTCCCCCGCCGTGATATTGCTGGAATATTGCTAAAAACGGCGTAAAACCATACTCAGCCAGTCAGCCAGCGTCCCGATCACGGTATCAAAAGACCCGTGAAGATCCGGGTTAGAATTGGTCTTCAGCAATCCATGTTTGTCGTAACAGGCGACTAACGGGATCGGGAGGTCAGACTCTGTGACTTCGTTGGCCAATTACGTAGATCGATGTTCATGTTGTCGATCACTGGATTGTCTGGTCCAGACTTGATTATTTACAGACCGCCGCCATGTAGGTGGAATATTGCTGTGTGCGGGGTTAAACAACAGCCAAACCAATCCAAAACGATATCAAATATCCATATCAAACTCATAGTTCACAGACAGACAAAACCTGTATTAAGTCGTTTGCTGCAGCCAATACTCATGTCGACAGACAGGAAGAAATAAATCCACTGATGTACAAAAAATACAAAAATATGTCCTTGCTTTAAGATACACGAAGCTGGGCCGAATTATGGATTATCAGAATTTTGTGTGCAAGCTGTGACCTTGTTAGTAGTCCCTGTACAATTATTAGTATAATTGTAAGCATTATGTTCGTGTTGAACGCATTCATATTGAGTATTGATATCAGTAAGGGATTCCGTTTTTAGATCTTTTGGATGATTGTTTGAGTGAGTGAGTTTAGTTTTACGCCTCACTCAGGAATATTCCAGCTATATGGCGGCGGTCTCTAAATAATCAAGTCTGGACCAGACAATCCAGTGATCAACAGCATGAGCATCGATATGGGCAATTGGGAACCGATGACATGTGTCAACCAAGTCAGCGAGCCTGACCACCCGATCCCATTTGTTGCCTCTTACGACAAGCATAGTCGCCTTTTTGTGGTAAGCATGGGTTGCTGAAGACCTACTCTACCCCGGTTCTTCACGGGTCGGATGATTGTTTGAAGGAACGAGTAATATAAATTGTCACATTTAGTCAACTCAGGCTATAAACTAACGGAAAAGTAACTCTGTTTCAAATAAACATCAGGGGCGGTGGGATAGTCTAGTGGTTAAAGCGTTGGCTCGTCACGCCGAAGACCCGGGTTCGAATCCCCACATGGGTACAATGAGTGAAGCCCATTTCTGGTGTCCCCCGCCGTGATATTGCTGGAATATTGCTAAAAGCGGCGTAAAACCAAACTCAGTCAGTCAGTCAGTCAGTCAAATAAACCTCAATGACAATAATTGTATTCTAAAATTAAATGATGCAGTTTTCAAAAACATTCTCCTCAACTTTAAGATCGTGATGTACAATGTTGGCGTCATGTATACTACTCAAACTTTGCTAAGGGTCACAAAAATTCGCAACTTTACTTAAACGTAGATTTATAATTTGAAATTGTATCGATTTAAAAATGGACAAATTATGATATGGTAACACATCTTTAGGAAAACAGCCACTTTAAGCTAACCGTATGCACTTGATACAGGAGTAACGATAAAAATGGTTTTCATGGCACCAATCAACTATTTTGCAAGTCATGGAACGAGTCATTGACAAATACACAACACCTGTCGAATAGCAGGTATAGGTTCCACAAGATGAAATGACAAACTGAAACCTAGGATCCATGCTTACAATAAGCTTAGATATTTAAACCAAATTTGACCCCACATCATAGTTTTCTGTTGAATCCATGATTTCATCCTTAGCAAAGTGTGAATAGTATACCCTCGCGTCATGGGTTTCCGTGGTATTAAGAAATTTACGACTATGAATACGCTGATATTGTCAAGTAATATAGACATAACATAGTGTTAGACGACATACCTTTGTATCATTTAATGTCAATGAAACACGTTTGTCACTCTGAAGTTCATTGTCCGTATCGGACGACAGGCGGCCATTGTGCACAAACTCTGGTGACGTCATATGTTTCCGTGGTATTCCCTACAGATCAAGTTACGGGCGCACGGCACATGTCACAATCCCACACGTTGTCATAAATAACGAAGTTGATAAATTGTAATGCAGTCAACGATTTTGTAGAATTAACACAATAGTCACATTTCTTCAGCATAAATATCCAGTTCATAAAATATGTAGAGTTGATCAACGGGATACGTGAAATGAAAAGTGCAAAAACGACTTAAGAGATGACCCTATCGGGCTTCCATAGTTTAAAAAATAGACATGGGATTCCCTCCTTAGATCGCGTGATTGTTTTTATTGATTACATCAGCTAGCAGAAGAGCGATGTTTGGAAAACTTTGAAGCTGAATAAGTCTATAGAAAATGTTTGTAAAGATCGCACAAACAGTGCATTACGTTCTAGACATAAAGTTGCAACAGTTTTTAATAGTTGGTGACTGTACGTACGCAAATTGATGAAAGTCTGAGCATTTTTTGCTCAGAGCCGTGACGATCGACTGATGAACGTAAACAATCGATAGACGGCGCAATTTGGTGAGTGGCTCGTGAGAAATTATGTCATAAGAAAATACCACGGAAACGTAAGTACCACGGAATCATATGACGGCATGGTATATACGTTCGCGACGCAAAATTAGGATGTTGGCGCGTTTGTTGGGGGTCTTGAACACGCAGTGATTGTTTACTATCAAGTGATCACAAAACTGACTGTTCCAGTAATATCACGGCGGGGGACACCAGAAATTGGCTTCACTCATTGTACCCATGAGGGGATTCGAACTCGGGTCTTCGGCGTGACGAGCCAACGCTTTAACCACTAGGCTACCCCACCGCCCCCTGATCACAAAACACTATTGTTTAACCGTAAAGGCTTACACAGTGGAATCTGGATCCGATGACCGCCAATCGACTAAGTCTCTGACCAACCGATCCACTTTGTCTCTCACGACAAGCATAGACTGCTTGGAATTTCTTCTTACCTTGGTACCCGTGAAGATCCGGGTTAGAAATGGTCTTCATTAACCCGTAAGAGGCGACTAACGGGATCGGGTGGTCAGGCTAGCTGATTTGGTTGACACATGTCATTGTATCCCAATTGTGTAGACCGATACTTATGCTGTTGATCACTGGATTGTCTGGTCCAGACTCAATTATTTACAGACCGCCGCCATATAGGTGGACTGTTGCTGAGTGCGGTAAAAAACAAAACTCACTCACTATTACCTGGAATCCAACTATTGTTTAACATGGTGCTCCCTGGGTTGGTTTGTTTCCGATGGTGTCAACCACGTGATTGCCTAGTAGAAATTGCCACTGACACTGTTTACGGTTATTTCGAGCTCAAAATTGCCAGGGCGGTGGGGTAGCGTTCGCTCGTCACGATCCGGGTTCGATTCCCCACACGAGCACAACGTGTGAAGCCCATTTCTGGTGTCCCCCGCCGTGATATTACTGGAATATTGCTAAAAACGGCGTAAAACATTACTCACTCAAAAAGGCCAACCTTTTTGTGGCAGAATTAGCATTACGCCACAAAAAGCAACATGTAATCAATATTACGGCGGTGGACACCAGAATGCTTCACACATTATATCAACGTGGGGAATCGAACCCTCGGCGTAACGCGCCAACGCTTTTACCACTGCGCTACTCCACCGCCCCAACAAACATTTGAAAATGAAGCAACATTTCCAGCAATGGCTGTTTCAAACTTGAATCAAACTTGTCAGTTTGCAACAAACCTACACTTGCAACATTTCCCCTAGGACGTGGTTGTCAGTTTAATCATAATTCCCAAATGAATGATAATGACACCTTTTCCCTGTAAATGGCTGTAACTGAAGTAATTTACCAGAGTATCATATTGTCACAGCTGTAGTGTCAGATTGTCATACAAACCCTGAAACACACATACCCAATGCAGCCCAAGCAAGTCTAGAACCTGTGGCAAGTCTAGATTACCACAGTTTCTATAATGTTCTATAAGTGTAGATTACTGCAGTTTCTGAAAATGAAGTCTTTGGGCTCTTTTTTATTATATTTTGTGAATATAATTAAGGAACCGTTTTTTCTGTAAATTATGTTTATTACAGAGACTAGATGCTAGTCTACTGCTGGGTCCCACCTGAAAACATCGGTCCACACCTGTTCGCGTTAACTGAATATTGCGCATATTTAAGAACCAACAATATATTTACTAAATTAACAATGTTTGACTAATACCTGACATCGAAACCGAAACTGAACAGTCAGCATGCCTGTTTGACACACATATAACGTACACTGCTAGCTGGTGTAGGTCAGGGCTGTTCAAATATTTGTTTACTCGTGTGTTGCGTTCGAGTGACACGTTTCACCTGTTTCTGTTTTACCCGAATGACGACATTGCAGTAATTCCCGGGCTTGCGTGTAAAAGAACGAGGCGCCGTAGATCAGTCAATATTTGTATCTAACCAGAATCATTGTATTGACGAATAGATAACCCAATAGCTACAGCTAACCTCTTCTTCAGTTAAGCCCTGATTTGTGTAAGTATAATTTGGGTTGAATCAGAGACCATATAATATATCTATTATATGGTCTCAGACTCTGGTTGAAGCTGGCTTGCCGTTTGTTTCAGAGGCTCCCTTTGTCAGCCCCCCCCCTTCCCCGATGAACCAGTTGTTCCAGGCGACGTAATACGCCTTGAGCTACGCCCCTTAGGGATATGATAACCTTTGTTTTATAGTGAGTGAGTGAATGTGTGAATACGGTATAACGCTAATTTTAGCAATATTCCAGCAATATCACAGCGGGGGACACCAGAAATGGGCTTCACACATTGTTTCCATGTGGGGATTCGAACCCGGTCTTCGGTGTGACGAGCGAACGCTTTAACCACTAGACTACCCCACCGCTCCCTTTTGTTTCAGGGCTTGCCAGCACGGTACCTGTCCACGTGGGTTCCACCAAATATGGTAAACGTCTTGGAATAATTCTACATGCAGCCGAGATCGTTGTGATATACCATATAATATTTACAGCCAAGCCAAACCATCCTCACTCGTAATTTCACAACTATGTTTTAGGCATTAATTTGTTACAAATGGTTGTATGGGTAAATCTGTTTTCAAAGTCGAAATCTAAACGATATGTGAAAAGAGAGTGAATGTGACAGCTTCTCCGTTTTTCACAAAACATTCGTCCGAACAAAACCGATATCGCGCTTTCACTTTGAACTGGTTCCCGCTCAAGCTGCGTCTCAGTAGTAGACTAGGTAACAGTCTATAGATAAAATCATAGTGTGCTATTTATACCCTTGTGGGTAGGTTTCACCAAATTGTGCAATATGCTCCGGACAGTAAAAAGCGATGGCACAACCTAGAACTTCCTTTTACATCGGGGGCTGGGTACAGCAATAGTTTTCAACATTTACCCTTGACGTGCAGCGACACATCACCTGTATGAGATGGCGTCAGAGGGCGAGATCCATGACCTATCCGGTATCAACAGGTTGGTAGCGTGCACTAGTACTTCATACACTGATAGTCACTTTGTTGAATTGATTATCAGACCACGAGTGGGTGTGCTGGCTCGGTTTAGAGTTAGTGAGTGAGTTTAGTTTTAGCAATATTCCAGCAATATCACGGCGGGGGACACCAGAAATGGGCTTCACACATTGTACAAATGTAGGGAATCGAACCTGGGTCTTCGGCGTGACGAGCGAACGCTTTAACCACTAAGCTACCCCATCGCCCGGTTTGGTTTAGAGCCGCTTAACACAGTATTTCTGTCAAATAATAACATAATAGCTTTATGCGGGAGGAAAGACAAAATGACATGTAGATCACTTGAGTGAAACATGCGAGCAGGGTATAAGAGTAGTCTTATAGACTCATTTTGGATTCGATCTCACGACTCTGGCACGACTAAAGGACGCAACTCTGCGCAGATAATTGCGGCGCTACCAACAAATGAGCCATGTCACCATTGTCAAATTGTGTCTGTGTGTTTTTGAGTGTGTTTTTGAGTGTGTTTGTGTGTGTGTGTGTGTGTGTGGATGGATTTACTATAGTCGTATGAAGACATCAACTGTTCTTCCACTTCTTGAACACAAAAATCACATACCGTTAAAACGAAAGGTTCGAAATTAAACATTTACCCCAAAAATCATACCTAATGTTACCCTCAAACACTATGCACTATGCTGTATATACTTGTGGACCCCTTAAACGCCGTGCAACTAGTTTCAAAGTCAAGGCGAATGATATATTTCTCAAATCTCATAAGAGGTTGAAATATTCCTTCCATGTTGTCAACTACTATTTCAAAGCAGCAAATATTTCGTTTGTGCATTGGTTCCTTGTTATTCTCATTGGGTTAATCTGATTGGATGGCTGTTTGGTCAGATCGAAGACCAAGTTCCATTCACGAATAGGCTCAGGGTACAGCTTATACCAGAACGGAGCAATCATACGCTGGGTAGTCGAAGTCGCAGGGTACTAACCCACAGGGGGTCGAATCACTGTTTCGACAATGATTTAAAAAAATAAAAATCTAGATTTTTGCAACCGTGAGAATTTTCTAAAAAATCCATTTGTTTACCGATTTCGTTCAAATTTGAAGTATAAGTTACTCATAAGATATAAAATCTAGATTCATAGTTTTTTTAATTATTGTCCAAACAGTGATTCAAACCCCTGTGCACTAACCTATACATTACCGCAAATGTTCACCGTAATGCCTTCTTATTGCATTTGTGGGGCGGTGGGGTAGCCTAGTGGTTAAAGTGTTCGCTAGTCACGCCGAACACCCGCTTTCGATTCCCCACATAGGTACAATGTGCGAATTCCATTTCCGGTGTACCCCGCCGTGATATTGCTGGAATATTGCTAATAGCGACGTAAAACCAAACTCACTCACTCTAATTGCTTTTAATCCTTTTGTTATATTTGTTCTCAGGGAATCTGTTATACGAGACCTAGAGGAGAAAGGATATGCTGTGATATCAGATGTTTGCAGTGCGCAGGACTGTGACACGTACATATCCCAGTACCGCGACTGGCTGTCCCAGTTTGAGGAAGATGATTGGCCATTTCAAGTGGAATCTGTCATACAGAGTTATGATATAAGTCATTTTGCAAATACCTGGAACTGCCGATTAAAAGCCAAGCCAGTTTTTGCTAAAATTTGGGAGACAGAGAAGCTACTTACAAGTTTCGAAGGAGTATCTGTATCATTCCCACCTGAAACTGAAAGATTTGGTATTTATGACTACGGGAAAGACTTGTTCCTTGCTGACCAATCGCCACAAAGAATTGGTCTCCATGGTTACCAGGGTGCAATGTTTCTGGAAGAGGCGTCAGAAACGGACTACTGCTTCCGGGTCCTGTCGGGGTCACATAAACACTTCGAAACATACTATGAAGAATTTGAAGACAATGCCAGGAAGAGTACCAGAGACAAATTCAATAAATTAGGGGAGGATGAAAAGGCTTGGTTCAAAGAAAAAGGATGCATTGCCACCAAGGTTCCCGTCCCCAAAGGAGGAATGGTCCTTTGGGATTCGCGAACAGTATATGACAATTGCAGACCAGTTAAAGGCCGCCCTAATCCTGACAGGTGGCGCTTTGTGGTTCTTGTATCCATGACGCCTGCGCAGTGGGCTAACCCTGGTGACATGGAAGCCAGAAAAAAGGCTTACAAGAAAATCATGACGACCGACAATTTTCCGTCTCTGGGAGTCCAAGTTTTTGAAGCTTCCCATCCTCCACATTTCAGCGACATTACATCTCCTATCGGCGACTGTCTTCCGGAAGTTGCTACGACAAAAGAGGCGAAGTTGTTGTCCGGAGTGGAGGAGTACGACTTCAACGACGGTGAACCCAACGGGCCTTCCTGGGAAAACGTCTGGAAGTAAAACACTCACCTCTATACAGGGTGTCCTCTCACTAAACCAGATTTAAAAGATAAGGATGGTTTGTTATAACAATATTTACGGTATATTCGTGCGATTATAAATGCGACTCTAGGGTTACAGTTTCGCATAAAAAACGCATTTATCCTACGAAAACCCGAATAGATATATCTGTGAGCATTTGTTATACTAGTCTGTGCAATCTGTGAACAAGAGTCACTATGAACAACTGATCTTAGAACGGTATAATACCTCTACTGACACGTAATACCTCTAGCTCTGTCATTCAGGGTGTTTCCGATCGGGAATAAAGGAATAAGTCCACATTTGTTTGCTGTTGCATTGCAGATTAAGTGAGAAAAGTGAGAAAGTCAGCTTTTCCCGCTTTTAGCAATATTTCACAGTTATCATGTCGGGACTCCACATGTTGTGTCGGTACGGGGAACACAGAACTCTGGATATCCAGAAACATATACAGTCAAATCCCGATGAGTCGAATGCCGGTGTCTCGAATATTATGCATAACTCGAAGTACCTGTCGGTCCCGACCATTCCCTGTTATAGTTGTCATTATTTGAATACCGGTTACACGAATTCGACTCATAAATACACACGATGACTCGAGAAGAACTGGATCATCTTTTTTTCTACCCTCATAGACATACCTATGTCTCGAATACATCGATAAATCGAATTTATTACTTGGTCCCCAGAGATTCGACTCATCGGGATTTGACTGTACATCGTACCCATAGCTTCAACAGTGTGTCCACATCTATAGGAATGACGAAATATATAGACTGATCTCTGACGAAAGTCTTTTGATGAAGAAAACTCGTACAACCTGTGACACAACCTGTCCAAAGACACGCCGTCAGCAAACAGAAATTTAATATCTTTGAAACCCATGATGTCGTAGCCAAGGTTATCAAAGTTGAAATAACAAATAAACGTCTTGGGAAAATACCCTAAAGATCCGGGTTAGAACTGATCTTCAGCAACCCATGCTTGTTGTAACGGGATCGGGTGGTCAGGATCGCTGACTTGGTTGACACACGTCATCGTATCCCATTTCGGTAGATCGATGCTCATGCATTGACTGATCACTGGATTGTCTGGTCCAGACTCGATTATTTACAGACCGACGCCATACAGATGGAACATTGCGGCGTTACACAACAAACAACTGACTATTAAGGAGTATTAAAAGCAATTGGACTGACTGAGTTTGGTTTTACGCCGCTTTTAGCAATATTCCAGCAACATCACGGCGGGGGACACCAGAAATGGGCTTCACACATTGTACCCATGTGGGGATTCGAACCCTGGTCTTTGGCGTGACGAGCCAACGCTTTAACATGCACAGGTCAGTCAGCTGGGGTTAGGACGCCAAGGGGTAGTTTGGAGGCTTAATTAGTACCAGGTCTGTGTATTGGCAAATACATTGTATTGCGATACATTAGGAGCCTAAGTGTTTGACTGTGAGTGACATCGACTGTACATGCACATCCTATTTTCTACACACTAAAGTCATAAAAATATACTTAATGGTTGTGATAACAGATATTTTCAAATTTCGAATTGATTTTGAGGGATTGTATTTCCTAAAATTCTTTGCATGTAAAGTATGCTGTTTTGTCAATTAATTACAATGGAAAACGTCAGTGTGAATGAAAGTCTATGTAGATTTTAACTTAAACGACAGAGGTAATCACGAAACTTCATATATATTGTATTACCCAATGTAACGGTTCTGAGAAAAAAATATTGCAATAGGTTTCGTTTGAAAGGCGTATTGAGATATACCGGTTTACCGGTAATACCGTGCAGTCCCAGTACTTACGCATGCGCCGAGTGCCAGGGATTACACTCGCAATATTTGTGGTACTTAAACCCCGAAAGTGCCGCAAACAAATTATTATTGCATTCGAGAATATTCTGGACCAAATCTTTGCTCTTGTCTCTGTCAGTGTATGATTTATACCTCACATCATTATAGCTGTACGAGGGGCGGTGGGGTAGCCTAGTGGTTAAAGCGTTGGCTCGGCACGCCGAAGACCCGGGTTCGAATCCCCACATTGGTACAATGTGTGAAGCCCATTTCTGGTGTCCCCCGCCGTGATGTTGCTGGAATATTGCTAAAAGCGGCGTAAAACCAAACTCAGTCAGTCAGTTATAGCTGTACGCCAGAAACCAAGGACTGTGGGTTCGAATCCCGGTTTGACCCTCGGTTGTTGGCGCCATATCTGCTCTTGTGGGTTTCACCAACGCGGAAGAACAAAGAATACGCTCACCCTTTCACGAACACCCGGTATACATGTATATCATCCCTGTTTCACTGTGATTTATAAAGGGCGGAGGGGTAGCCTAATGGTTAAACCGTTGGCTCGTCACGCCGAAGACCCGGGTTCGAATCCCCACATGGGCACAATGTGTGAAGCCCATTTCTGGTGTCCCCCGCCGTGATGTTGCTGGAATATTGCTAAAAGCGGCGTAAAACCAAACTTAGTCAGTCAGTCAGTGATTTATAAACACGTTGTCATGATGTGGGCCATGTCTTTCGAAGGAGTCTGTTTTCGGCAGATTGTCCTCATGGTTAAAGGCGATGGAGGTAGCCTAGTGGTTAAAGCGTTCACTCGTCACACGGAAGACCCGGGTTCGATTCCCCACATGGGTACAATTTGCGAAGCCCATTTCTGGTGTCCCCCGCCGTGATATTGCTGTAATATTGCTAAAGGCGGCGTAAAACTAAACTCACTCACTTCTCCCCGTGATACAAATGGAACACTGTTACAAGCGGCTTCAAACCCAACTCACTCACTCACACTCCAAATTGCATTACCTGCCTATTCATTAAATATAAAGTGGTTAAATTGTATTTACTTATGTAGACGTTTTCCTCCATATAGTTAAACAGCACCAACACAGAAATATCGGTTTAGAGAGGTTGACCGTATTATCAAGACATGGTATGCGCTCGAGGGTCAAGGTTCATAAGTGTAAATATTCATGACTAACAACTTAGCGTTGTCGAGAAAATCTGCCACGTGAAGCTAAAAATAGAAGGTTGATATGAGTCGAAGGTATGTGTTGTGCGATTCGTTCCGTGTTCCTGCTTTTGTAGGGGCACACAACTAAACATGCAAAGAAAATCTATTCCAGGCCTGTCGGTTGAATGTTGTTTTAAGACGCAACGTTATATCCAGTTACAACAGTTAATTCCCCATAACCTGTACATAACGAGAATGACGATATCTGACAAGTGGGAATTGGAAATCTGGTATGCCCCGAGATTCATATCCATTATTTTCATTAGAGTGAGTGAGTGAGTGAGTGAGTTTGATTTTACGCCGCTTTTAGCAATATTCCAGCAATATCACGGCGAGGGACACCAGAAATGGGCTTCACACATTTTACCCAAGTGGGGAATCGAACCCGGGCCTTCGGCGTGACGAGCGAACGCTTT
The DNA here is from genome assembly GCF_003918875.1 of Haliotis rubra. Classification (NCBI taxonomy): domain Eukaryota; kingdom Metazoa; phylum Mollusca; class Gastropoda; order Lepetellida; family Haliotidae; genus Haliotis; species Haliotis rubra. The sequence continues at coordinate 1,091,009 of NW_025767357.1, read as the reverse complement.
ACCCACTAGGCTACCCCACCGCCCCTATTTTCATAAGAAGCAAGCTTCCGAATTTATAGAAGCTGAAGTCATTTGCTCAAGGTATTACTCTTCAGCAACCCATCCTTTCCATGACTAACGGCTGTTAGGCTCGCTGAGTAAGTTGTGACATGACATGGTATCATAATTGAGTGGATCGATGTTTAACAAACTAATGGTTTTGATTGCCTAATGATGTTTTCAACAACAATTTAATCATTTGATATTTATAATACACTACCTACATGTGTTTGGAGGTAGTTTACATGTATGTTTAGCTATCTAAACACGTGACTCTCGTACTGGTTTAAATGTTAGTAACTCATTGCTCGAACGCACCTCGGATGAGTATGCGCTATTTATATCCCAGCGGAAAGTCCTCTTACGAAATGCCTTCCAGGGGCGACCCTGCTCTGCTTAATACCCTAGGTATAAAGTTTTGTAGTGTAGTGTAGTGTTTTTGGGTGTTCTGAAGTCATTGGACAACGTTGTCAATTTGACGATAACGAGTGGCGATAATTTACGTTCTGGAGCGAGCAGACGACACCTCAAACATGGCGGCAGAAATCAACGTGGAAGGACTAGCGAATTTTGACAGGTACGTTCAGACTGATACTAGTGTACAGTCCAAACTGAATTTATTGATCTATTGTCGACCAAATGCCCAGGTAGATACTTCTTCGTCAGATCATAATACTGCTTCTTCAGATCACAACACTGTTTCAGACACAATACTGCTTCAGATCATAATACTGCTTCTTCAGAATACAATACTGCTTCGTCGGACCACAATACTGCTTCGTCAGACCACAATACTGCTTCGTCAGATCACAATACTGCTTCTTCAGAACACAATACTGTTTCAGATAAGAATACTTATTCAGATAATAATACTGCTTCAGATTACAATACTGCTTCTTCAGATCACAATACTGCTTCGTTAGATCACAATACTGCTTCGTCAGATCACAATACTGCTTCGTTAGATCACAACACTGCTTCAGATCATAATACTGCTTCTTCAGAATACAATACTGCTTCGTCGGACCACAATACTGCTTCGTCGGACCACAATACCGCTTCGTCAGACCACAATACTGCTTCGTCAGACCACAATACTGCTTCTTCAGAACACAATACTGTTTCAGATCAGAATACTTATTCAGATAATAATACTGCTTCAGATCACAATACTGCTTCGTCAGATCACAATACCGCTTCGTTAGATCACAATACTGTTTCAGATAATAATACTGAGTCAGATAATACTACTGCTTGTTCAGATCACAATAGAGCTTCGCCAGATCACAATACTGATTGTTCAGATCACAATACTGCTTCGTCAGATCACAATACTGCTTTGTTGGCTGGCTGTGATAATTCACCATGCTGGAGCGGTACAGTATGGCTGATTCAGTGACCGGAGTTGAATTTCGCAGCGTTATAATCACATATCATCATCAGCAGCAGCAGCATCGTAGACTATAGGGTGTGACAGCGAGACCTGAGCTGATTCAGAACTGCTGGGTGGGGTGACGTCATATATCACTCCAATATGCAAATGACGTCATAGGATGTCAATATTTTGACGTGCTCTAAATTCACGGACGGAATACTGGGCTACGACATTAGAGATGCGAACGTTGTACCCCATCATCTATACTACGACATGAACGGCTGATCACGCATTGGTTTGGTGGTTTGATCATGATACAGAAGCAAATCCTGATGTACACATTTTTTTTCATGGGTTGGCACTGTATCTATGTTATGGTTGTGAACGGCATCAAGGATGTTCCTTTATGAAATATGGGAACATTATCATCACAGTATGGCTATAGAGATCGGGGACGGTGGGGTAGCCTAGTGGTTAAAGCGTTGGCTCGTCACGCCGAAGACCCGGGTTCGATTCCCCACATGGGCACAATGTGTGAAGCCCATTTCTGGTGTCCCCGCCGTGATATTGCTGGAATATAGCTAAAAGCGGCGTAAAACCATACTCACTCACTCACTATAGAGATCGTGCTTGTATTTCAGACCTTAAACATATTTGGTTTGACCTCCATTGTCTACATTACCCGCACACATATTCCGTAGCCGTGCCCAGAATATCAGATGGTCGGCTGTCAGCTGAATCGACAATTCCTATCTGGGATAAAGTGGAATACGATTGTTTTAACACACGTTTAAATATATGTAAGTTGCTCAAGATCGCCTCGTTTATAACAGTTTTTTTTTTTCATCTTGTCAGGGATGCAGTTATTCGAGAGTTGGAGGAGAAAGGGTATGCCGTAATACCGGATGTTTGCAGTGCGCAGGACTGTGACATGTACATATCCCAGTACCGTGATTGGCTGTCCCAGTTTAAGGAAGACGAATGTCCGTACCAAGGGCATTCAATAATCCAAGGTTATGATGTCGGTCATTTCGAAAACACCTGGAACTGTCGCATTAAAGCCAAGCCAGTATTTGCTAAAGTCTGGGAGACTGAGAAACTTCACACAAGCTTTGACGCTATAGCCATATCTGAACCACCCGAAGCCCGAGAAACTGGAATGTATGATACTGGGAAAAAATGGCTTCATCTTGACCAACCGGCACAAAGAATTGGTCTCCATGGTTACCAAGGCGCCCTATATTTGGAGGAGACTACAGAAACTGATTACTGCTTCCGTGTTTTGTCGGGATCACATAAACATTTCAGCGCATTCTTTGAAGAATTTGAGGCCTCTGCGAAAAAAAGCAACATCGATAAGTTCTATATGTTACGGGAAGACGACAAATCTTGGTTCAAGGAGAGAGGGTGCGTTACCACTAAGGTTCCAGTTCCGAAAGGAGGGATGGTCCTATGGGATTCTCGGACAGTTCATGATAATTGTAGACCAGAGAAAGGCCGCCCCAATTCCGACAGGTGGCGCTTTGTGGTGTTCGTCTGCATGACGCCCGCCAAGTGGGCACGTCCTGAAGATATCTCTGACAAGAAGAAAGCTTACAATCATAGGCTGATGACTGGGCATTGGCCATCCCAAGGTATCATTATCTTTGAGAAGTCCGATCCCCCTTCAGATCACAGTAAGATTAAATCTCCGATCGGTAACAGTCTTCCGGAAGTTGCAGCGACAAAGGAGGCCAAGTTGTTGTCTGGAGTTGAGGAGTACGACTTTTCCGACGGTGAACCCAACGGACCTTCCTGGGAACCTGTGTGGAAGAAAAATACTAGTCTTTAACGAAAAATACTAGTCATTCTGAGAGTGAGCGAGCTGGGCGTGGTATGAATGGGGGATAAATCTCACAAGTATTCTTCAGACTGTAAGACGTTCGGACGCCTGAAATAATGAATATCTCTAACCGAGGATTATCTGTTGGGCAGGTGAGATTGAACAATGTCGGATTTGTGATTTGAGAAGGGAAGATATTTTGTTCCTTAAAACCATGTACTATAAACAAATGACTGGCATTGTCTTTTTAATCAGCTCCTTTACCCCAAATGTCGGGATTAGTATGAACCTGTAATCCGCTCTACAAAATTGGCTTGGTGCTTATAGTTTTGTGGCAGAATCTCCCAGCATATATAACTAGTCTGTGCTTTGGTTATAACATGTCATTATTTTAAGAAGCAAGACCCTACTAAAGGTTGTCATGGAAAATTGTTTAATGTCATTAGAAATATGTATTCTTCTGTAAAGGCATGTATTAAACCTTCATCTGGTAGAATGGAAGAGTTGTCCACTTCTAGTGGTGTGAAACAGGGTTGCATATTAAGCCCACCTTTATTTATCTGTTTCATTGATGAACTTGTATATAAGTATGTAATGAGTGTAGTTATGGTGTATTTGTGAAACAGGATATTGTTGATTTAATGTTCTTTTTGCTGAAGATGTATTCATGTTTTCATATACTGTTACTTGCCTGCAGAAACAATTAAATGTACTGTCTTTCTTTTGCAAGAAATGGGGTTTAGAAGTCAACTCACAAAAAAAAAAGTGTCGTTGTATTCATAAATGGAGGTAAACTTGCTAAGCATGAACACTGGGCATATGAAATTAAGACATATTATAAGTAATTAGGATTAGTTATATATTCCAGATTATCATGATCAGAATCTTGTAAACAATAGCATGACAAGCCTCTAAAGCTGTTATTCCAGTATATACATTTTTTAATTTTTTGTAAATGTAAACCTTCTATAGCATGTTCTGCTTTTGATGGTAAAATTGCACCGATTTTGTTATATAGGGCAGAGATATGGGGCACTAATTACAATGAGGCAATAGAGAAAGTCCAATCATCTAATTGTCCCCACCGCAACGCGGAACTGGGGAATATGTATTCAGCGGCGTCCGTCCGTACAAACCGAAACATGAGTCTCATTAACCTATTCAGACAATGACCTACTTTTCAGCCGATCCGAATTTTCTCGTGTGAAAGTGGAAATAGAAATCACAAACAACTATGGTTACACTGAATTCCAATTCCTTGTTTCATACGAAAATGGTATTTACAAATGAATTATAATTTTAAACTTTAATAATATCGTATTTCTTTATTTTATGGCGAGGTGTAGACAGCATGACCTTAACTAAGACGTCACAGACTGACCCTGTTTGATGAGGTCGTAAAATGATTCATAATGCATCTGGCTCACTGGTTACACCTGTTATGTGTTCTTTGCGCGTATTCAGTGTAGTTCCGTAACGCATAATGTAAGTGATATAATATCAAGTCCGTACCAGACCGCCAAACGTTTCTAGCGGCCGAGCCTCGTTTTGAGATTTCCACGATTTCCAGGTTTCCGTTTGTCAGAGCTCGCTGTACGACAGAGCACGTTGCACCACGTGTTTGCAAGGATTAGAAGGAGCGTAGTGTTGCATTATACAAGTACTTAGATGTATCAAATAATACTGATTAATAATTATGTATCCAGGTAAATGAATTGGTCTCAAAAGTCTGGACTGGTTATTGTACTAAGTTCCGCAATAGAACGGGAACCAGTCAACAGGAAACGAGACTGTTGTGTAATCAATGTTTTGACGTGGTACGTCCCGATTCTTGTTAACGCGATATCTCATGAACTGTTGTATCCAATGTCTTCAAATTTGGTGACAGCCTACAGTGGGAGATTACGCAGACACCAGTTTATTTGGGTGACCTTGACCTTATCTTCAAGGTCACCACGACACTTTGACCGCTTTTCAAACTTATTTAAAAGCGATATCTCATAAAACATTGCACCAAATGTTTTCAAGTATGTTGACAGCCTACATTGGGTGATTATGCAGACAATAGTCATTTCAGGCATCTTGTATGTGACCTTATTTTCAAGGTCACCATGACAATGAACACTTTTCAAACTCTTGTTACGCGACATCTCATGGACTGTTGTACCCAATGTCTTGAAATTGGTGACAGCCTACATTGGGGGATTACGCAGACACCAGTTTATTTTTGTGACCTTGACCTTATTTTCAAGGTCACTTGACACTGAACACAAGTTTTGAAGACATTGGGTACCTTATCTTGTATGTGACCAAAAATTAAAAAGTAGTAAATATAGATATTCCATTCTTTAGCGTCGGGGGACATTGCCACATCAGTGGCAAACACTGGATTGAACGCTTTTTACGGGTTGGGAAGTTTGCTTCAAGTAAGGCCATTTTAGGCGATACAGGGCGTTATGCTTTTTTCATTCTCAGCCAAGAGTGGTTAAATATTGGTGTAAATTATTAAAGGTGGAACGACAACGATATCCTTATCAATGCTATATTTATTAAAAACTCTTGATGATAATAGTAAGACCAGTTGTAATTGGGTTTCAAATGTTAGATCTTTGCTTTTTACTTGTGGGTATTCTTTTGGTTGGATTGCGCAAGACTTTAGCGATGAAGATTTATTTCTATATTCATTAAAACAAAGATTACAAGATATGTATTATCAAAACTGGCTCAAAAGTATTTCATCTTCATCCTTTTTTATGTCATTATAATTCGATTAAGTCAGCTATAGAACCGGAGAAATATTTATCATCATTAGACAATAACCATAAGATAAGAGCCATGTGTAAATTTAGACTTCCCCTACACAATTTTAAAGCGAATTTTTCTAGAAGGTATAAGAAAGATGATATTGATCTAATTAAATCTGCAAAATGTACATTGGGCTTTATTGAAGATGAAATGGTTTGACAGACACCCATTTGACAGACACCCAATTGACAGACACTGAACTAGAAGGTTAATTAGGGTCACACCTACGGGTATAATGGAACAGTCCACTGTCTGGTGAGTAGAGCAGGGTGAGCCTGAAACAGGTTCGTTACTGAGAAGTTTGATTGTAAATAGAACTTTGTTGTGATTAAATGATAAATGATTTCTCTTCTCAACTATCAAATACTATCGAATATAAAAACAGGTTTGTCACTGAGAGGTTTGATTGTGTTTATTGATAGAAAGGTCCCCTCCCAATAATAGCATATGTACAACAGACGTTAACTGAGAAAACGTTTTGTTGGAGAGATATAGATATGTACATATTTGAAAACATTCTGATTTGCAGTAAATGAGACACCTGCATTGCCATGTAAGATACATTAATTACCAATCAGTGTTCTAATATTAACAATACTTTCTAAAGATTGTAACAGTTTATGTCTTTGAGTAGTATACAATGGACATTCAAGTAAGTAATTGAAAAAACATTCTCACATCCATGGCCACATTGACATGATGCGTCATATTTTAAATATTTATTCTAAATAAATCGTAATTAAGTGCACTCGTCTCATATATGTATGTATATATGTGTGTGTATGTGTGTGTGTGTATATATATATGCATGTATATATATATATATATATATATATATATATATATATAATATTGTGTGCAAACATGTAACTTCTTTATTCCCTATGAATATTTAGGTTCACATTTGTCTTTATTTGATTTATATGATAGAACAGTGTCGCAATTTCAAATAGTTAAGCTAATGTTGTCAATATGATGATGCCGATTCCCGTTAGACTAGAAAGTTAAACCGGAATGTTTATAAAATAAACTGTTTTTATATTGCAGCAATAAAAAATCAAATTACTGTCTTTTCGTCCATCTTTCAAAATAAATAATATAGCTTCAGTTTGTTCCTGTGTTTTTATTTGGACTATTCCATTATAATGTATAGGTATCAGGTAGTAGATAATCTGTTCACTGAACCGTAAATGTTGTTGTTTTAAGGTGTCTGCGAACTGGCTGTCTGCGTAATGGGAGGACACCATTTCATGTATTATTAGTTTGTGATAAATATGAAGATCTGAGAGAGAAATATTTTCCACGTATTAAACATGTCCATGATAACAATATGTTAATTTTAAAGTTATTAAACTTTCAAAATCCTCTTGTTATACATGCAGTTGCATCATTTATTAGCAATACAATTCCACGATTTTACATCCCCTGTACAGTGTCACGTGGATGGACATACCAGGGTGTTGGGGTTAAACAATTGTTAGTCACAAGTTAGATATACACTTGTCATAAGTGTTAAACACTATGCACATAAAGATTTCACTTTCTCACTTACATTTGTTCTGGTATGTTTCAGTATTTATAATGTAATTTTAGATCTTTTATAAACAGGTCAAAGTTGCAGTTTAATAAAAACTCAAGGGATCCTACAGTTTCACAGTTGCAGCATTGTTAAAACATATATTTATTGCTAGATAATTACTTTAATTTGTGCTCACGTGACATTATAAATACATTATATATATATATCAACTGTAAAATAAGCCATAAGGCCGTATGTTACCGAATAAAGTGTCTGTCTGTGTATTAGACAGGACACAGTCATGGGGGTTTATATTATAACAAAATCAAAACAAACCTGAGATATAAACTTTTCATCCAGCCCGAAACGTTTCTAACGTCAACTCTTGAAACAAAGTCTTTATCTTGTTATTGAAAAGTGTTAATTATTTGTGTTGTGTTTTGTTTGCGTGATTTATCAAGGTTGCTGAGACATCGTTTACAACATATAATGTCACAATGAAAACTGCTTCAGTCCATAGGCTTGTTGTTTTCTTTGCTTTACTTCTAATAACGAGTGAGCGAGTTACGTTTTACGCTGCTTTTATCAACATTCCAGCTATATCACGGCGGGGAACACCCGAAATGCGCTCCACACATTGTACCCATGTGGGGAATCGAACCCGAGTGTTCGGCGTGACGAGCGAACGCTTTAACCACTAGGCTATCCTAACGCCCCTTCTACTAATAAGAAGTTACAGAACATTCGATTCTTTCATACTACAATCGTATATCTGTCGTGGTGGCCTATAAATTCTTTTGAGTAGTGTATAGAGCGTTATCACAACGTGGCGTATTGGTCCTGATCACCACAGACAACATCCTGTCGCTGCGAGGAGCTGAGAATAACATGCCCGCGCTTAGCGTATTAAGCAATAAATGAAGACATTTATGCGATCAGCTTCTTGACTTAGCGACACAGTCACATCCATTTAGAATGTGGGCATATGGTAACTTTGGTGTGTAATCTGTAAGTGGAGATTCGGGAGTTTCGTAAGAGGCAGGAAAACTGAAGAAAGGACAGTGCATGGTCTTCAGCAACCAATGCCTTTGGTCTGGAGTTTTGTTGTGTGTTCGTTGTTTAACGCCGCACTCAGCAATATTCCAGTTATATGGCGGCGGTCTGCAGATAATTGAATCTGGACCAGACAATCCAGTGATCAATAATATGAGCATCGATCTACGCATTTGGGATAGAATGACATGTGTCAGCCAAGTCAGCGAGTCTGACCACCCGATCCCGTTAGTCGCCTCTTACGACAAGCATGGGTGACTGAAGATCAATTCTACCCGGATCTACACGAGTTCTGGTCAAGGGCGACTAACGGAGTCGGGTTGCCATTTCGTTGATTTCACTGATAATTGTTATCTTCTCGAAATAGCGATGTTCATGCTGTCACTCACTGGACTGTTCGGTCCAAACTTGATTATTTACAGACCGACTTCTATGTACAGCTGGCATATTACGTAATGAGGTGTTAAAGAATAAACAAATAGACTTTTAACAGGTGCAATCGTCATAGCTCTTCTATCACTTCGTGGATTGGGGACCAGGTGTAATTACAGTCTACAGGCGCCCCTTATATTCTAGTCCACAGGTCGCGCCACAAATCTGGCAAATGCTTCCTAGCAATCTGTGCGTCTCATGATAGTTGGTAAGCTTCACATTTGATCCATAATCTAATTTATGTTAAAAATACCACTGACAGTAAGTTGTAACGGAATGATGGAGTATAAATGAATCTCGTGGGTACTTCTTCTCTCTTAAGCCTAGCTTTGGGATTTTCATACCCCCTGTGTGCATGTCGCTTTCATATGCGTCCGATTCGGAGTGATCGGAGCATTTATCGTGCCTAAATCTGTCTCTTTACTTGAAAACGGAAGAAATGGTGGCTCTTTCCATTGTTCGATGATTCCGTGCATCCCCAGGCAACGGAATACACCATCGTAACATTTACAAAAACGACAGAAACAACGCAATTTGTATTACTGTAGCGCTTGTTCCTTGGCAATATGGCGGACGCTTGTCACATATGACGTCACGAGCGGAAAGGTCACGTGAGTTCCAGCGGAATATGCATAATGACCGAAGCTCAGATAACTGTTTTCGCGATAAAAACATAATATACCACATTTTTGAAATAAAAAATGGGGTACATGTTTCTGATGACTTTATCTTTCACCAAGCAAATTATTGCAGTTGTCTAGTATTCTCCTTTAAGGTGGACTGTAGTGAGTGTTTTGTTGCCCATGAGGTGGGGACTTCAAGTTCCGGGTCATGAACATAGTCATTATTGAACATGAACCTTGGAAACAATCGCTCGAACACAACTAATAGGATCAACTAATGGCTATCGTTATCTTTATCACCGTCTTTCCCCGAGATGTCCACGGCTTGTGCAACACCCTTCCTAGATACATAGAGAACAGTCTAGAAGTTTTGCCTCTACGCTGATCATCTCAACGAGCAGACGACACATCCATCCATCATGGCGAAAAGTGAGGTACCTGGTAGTCCGTCTTTTGACAGGTTAGTAAATCCTGCCTGTACGTAGGCCTACTTAATTTATTTACGATAGCTAACCTGTCTGGTAGCAAATGTGTGTGTGTGTGTGTGTGTGTGAGAGAGAGAGAGAGAGAGAGAGAGAGAGAGAGAGAGAGAGAGAGAGAGAGAGAGAGAGAGAGAGAGAGAGAGAGAGAGAGAGAGAGAGAGAGAGAGAGAGAGAGAGAGAGAGAGAGAGAGGCAGTGTGTTAAAGTTGTACTTTGGCAATTTATAACATGCCTAATTATTTCTCATTTTAAGCATTCGCTGAAAATATATTATTACGTTAATCTTTCTGGATTCTTATCCTAGCTTAAGCATATTTGAACTTATGAGTACTTTTTAGTTAATCTGGCAAACAAATGGTCGGAGTCTTAAAATTCGACTGAAATATTTTGGCTGCCAAAGTGAACTCCATGTTATTAATCACTGGTTTGTCGTTGGGAGTTCTGGGAGGTCTGTACCTTATAGATAGAATGACAAAAAGACACTAAAAAGCAACAAACTCCCAAGGTCATGCATGTGTAGTTGTCAAAGTCTCCAGTATCAACAGCACATTAACAATTGTTACAAGGCAACACAATACGAAACAAAATGTATGTAATTCTGTATGCTCGAGCCTTGTCCCGGTCCGGTTGTTTTGGAAAGGAAAATGAAATAAAGCCCCGAACTGCTATAAATATATCCCTATATCATTTAAAAAGATCACGAGAGACACATAGGTGTGTGATCGTACTCGTTTTACGTTTCCTTGGTTACTACTCCTGTTATTAATAAAATCATAAGGTGGACCGGTGGTCCTTGTGTATCATTTCGCAAATAAGATTTCTGTGGCTATAGTCCAAGGGAGATAACACGGTACAGTAAGATGTAAGTGAGTGGCGGCGGGGTTGCAAGGTCGGGTCTTTACAGTGTCAGATGGTGTCACTGAAGGCCCCTGGTCCGATTTCCCACTTTGGTATAAATGTAAAGTCCATTTCCCTCTTTTTAGCTGGAATACTTCTAAAATCGTCATAAAATAATACTCACTCATTCCCTCACTCTCTTCACAATAAGGGGCGGTGGGGTAGTCTAGTGGTTAAAGCGTGGGCTCGTCACGCCGAAGACCCGGGTTCGAATCCCCACATGGGTACAATTAGTAAAGCCCATTTCTGGTGCCCCCACCGTGATATTGCTGGAATATTGCTAAAAGCGGCGTAAAACCAAACTCAGTCAGTCAGTCTTCACAATAAGACCCGTGAAGATCCGGGGTAGAATAGGTCTTCAGCAACCCATGCTTGCCACAAAAGGCGACTATGCTTGTCGTAAGAGGCGACTAACGGGATCGGATGGACAGGCTCGCTGACTTGGTTGACACATGTCATCGGTTCCCAATTGCGCAGATCGATGCTCATGCTGTTGATCACTGGATTGTCTGGTCCAGACTCGATTATTTAGATACCGCCGCCATATGCCTGGAATATTGCTGAGTGAGGCGTAAAACTAAACTCACTCACTCACTCTTCACAATAATATATTCAAAATCAAATGTTGACCTTTTAAAGTGATGTAGAAAGTACAGTGACACCCTCTGGCCAAGTTCACGTGACATAGAAGGTACAATGACACACAGTTACCAAGGTCACGTTAAGAACACAGGTCACGAGGTATATTCTCATGTTCCCGACGTTAATAACAAGGTGTGTGGTTACAAGGAGGCCTACAACACACTCACTTCACCTAAGTTTGTAACTGAATAGGACGGAATATAACAATGACCAATTGGACAAGTGAGTGAGTGAGTGAATATAGTTCATCAGCAAGCCGAACAAGACGAGACTGATCAACGCACACAAGCTGACCATTTTCAGATACATTATATACGGTTGATGACTTTGTATTTGTCGTGTTGAACGTTACACTTATTTCTTTGCCTTCTTTATCAGGGACTCGGTTATGAAAGATCTTGAGGAGAAAGGATATGCCGTAATACCGGATGTTTGCAGTGCGCAGGACTGTGACGCGTACATATCCCAGTACCGTGATTGGCTGTCCCAGTTTGAGGAAGATGATTGGCCGTCTAACATGCATTCAGTCATTCAGGGATATGACATTGGTCATTTCGAAAACACCTGGAACTGTCGATTAAAAGCCAAGCCAGTGTTTGCTAAAGTGTGGGAGACAGAGAAGCTCCTCACAAGCTTTGACGCAGTAGCCATATCCTTTCCGCCAGAAGATGAAAAGTTCGGAATTTATGACACAGGGAAAGCATGGTTGCACGTCGACCAACCGGCAGAGAGAGTTGGTCTCCATGGTTACCAAGGCGCCCTGTATTTGGAGGAGGCGACAGAAACTGACTTCTGCCTCCGGGTTTTGTCGGGATCACATAAATATTTCAACGAATTCTTTGAAGAATTTGAGGCCGCTGCTAGGAAGAGTAATAGAATCGATTATTATAGATTAAATGAAGACGACAAATCTTGGTTCAGAGAGAAAGGCTGCGTTACCACTAAGGTTCCAGTTCCGAAAGGAGGGATGGTCCTTTGGGATTCTCGGACAGTGCATGATAATTGTAGACCAGAGAAAGGCCGCCCGAATTCCGACAGGTGGCGCTTTGTAGTTTTCGTCTGCATGACGCCCGCCAAGTGGGCTCGGGCCGATGATATTCCCTCCAAACTCAGGGCTTACAATCATAGGATGATGACATCACACTGGCCATCCAGAGGAATCAACATCTTTGACAAATGTGATCCTTTTAATCATCGCGAAATCAAGTCTCCGATAGGAGACTGTCTTCCGGAGGTTGCAACGACAAAGGAGGCGAAGCTGTTGTCTGGAGTGGTGGAGTACGACTTCGAAGACGGCGAACCCAACGGGCCTTCCTGGGAACCGGCGTGGAATGAAAATACCAGCATCTATTAGTCATGACCAAGGGAGGCCAGAAATAGTTTGTTGCAAAGGCTATTGAACAAGAACATGACAACAATTACTTGAGACTGCTAACGGACTTTGAAAATATCATTGTTCATCTTCTGCTTAAAGAGAAGAAATAGGCCTTTGTTAAAGAGGCCTGCTGTGCATAGGCTTGATGTGATAGATTGTGTTTATGTGACAGGTAGGCATGTGTTACACAGGCCTTATATTTATAGGCCACTGTCATGGAGGCCTTATGTGTATGGGCCTTGTCATATAGGTTTTATGTGTGTAGACTGCACCATATAGGCCTTATGTGTATGGGCCTTGTCATATAGGTTTTAGGTGTGTACACTGCACCATATAGGCCTGTGTTATATAGACCTTTTGTGTATAGAAATACTTTATATAGTGCTTATGTGTATGGACATATATCATACAGGCCTTATGTGTATGGGCGTTGTCAGTATCAATCAATATTTATTTCCGTACTCAGGAGGCCTCTGGCCTATAGTTCGTCACGATATGGCTGCAATATTGCCGATGTGACGTTAAACAATAACTCACTCACTCACTCTGGCCTATAGTACAAATACACTGAACAATTGATCAGTTAGTGGATTTTCTGAGAATGTGATTGTTTCTGTATGTGGTAGCGTAATAGATATACATAGACAATCTTTATAAATGTACCTTACTAGAATTAGTTAAAAGGGATATGAATTTGTAATTGTCAGAATGTACATAGTAGTAGCTCTTAATATACTTTTTTCTCGACATATAATAGGCTGGACATATACAAAGGAAATAGCACTCGTCTTCAGTTACATTCAGATTACGCATTTTACATATCTTATGTTCTTTTATTAAGCCTAAGAACCTACCAGATTCTATTCGTAAATCATGACATGAACAGCGGAATTGCGCAAGGTTTATTCTGAATTTTCTTACGTTTAACACTAGTCTGTCTCACAGTCCCTGAACCACATTATTTTCCCCACTGCCAAGCCCTCTCTGCAGTGCTAAAGCCCTAAATATAGCAAGTCTAGATTTCCTCAGGTTCTGAATCTCTGGTCTCCCTAGGGCTCCTTTTCAATATAAATGGGCTTGTTTGTTACTATCAAAATTATATATATTCAGAGACTAAGCCTTAGTCTAGTTTAACACAGGCAGATACTGTTCTTTATGGATAGATTGTTTAATCATTTTATAGTAAAGTATTTGCTAGAAAGAGATAAGTTTTCATTCCAGTTTTGCATGTACATATTGTTTAACAGATAGCAGTAATAACGAGTGAGATTTTATATGCTGTTCATACCATGCCTTACCGAATCCAACAGAAAATAGTAATTCTTTTACATCTGTTACCCAATTCCTTCCCCCATTTCTATCATAAACAATAATCATATTATAACACTTTTTTGTAATCTGCTTGGAGCCATGCTCAATAATTTCAGCCAATATTTAACAACTTTCGTATTCGCTTCAATATATAAGGGGAATCTACCACACTCGCCATATACTGCTGAATTATATGTATTAATTTGTACCCAAGATATTTCTTACAAGCATACAAATGAATTTTTCTATCGCATCGGACGCTTTGGTTCCCCAGATCTCAGCGCCAAACAAAAAGATGGGGCATATTTTAGAATAAAAAATCTTGAAAAAAGAGTTGTATGATAAGTCACCAAGTGTTCTTATTTTCCCCATGTAATGCGGGGGATATAGTAGACGCCTCGTCCGTCTGTCCGTCCCCGTCCGTTATCATTTTGTTTCCGGAGCATAACTAAAAAACGTTAAATATTTTCAGCAAAAATTGGTAGTTATATCAAACAGAACCTAAGGTGGTGCTTTTGTTATTTACAGATATTTGTCATTTGTATTTTTCTCGGTTTCCATGGATACGATTTGGACTTAGTCTCAAAAGGGAGCGTTGGGCTTCGTTTCCGGAGCACAACTGAAAACCCGTTCAATATCTTTCAACACAACTTGGTAGATGTATGAGACAGATCTTGAAGTGGTGTCTTTTGCTATTTACAGATTGTTTCCATTTTTATATTTCTTGGTTTCTATGGAAACGATTTGGACTTTGTCTCAAAGGAGAGTGGTGGGTTTCGTATCCGGAGCACAACTCGAAAACGTCTTAATATCTTTCAGCAAATCTTGGCAGACATGCGGGACAGATCTTGAAGTGGTGCCGTTTGCTATTTGTAGATTTTTGTCATTTTTATTTTTCCCGGTTACGATGGAAACGTTTTGGACTTAGTCTTAAAGGGAGGGGTGGGCTTCGTTTCCGTAGGATAACTCAAAAACCGTTAAATATTTTTCTGCAAAAATTGGTAGATATATCAAACAGAATCTAAGGTGGTGCCTTTTGCTATTTGCAGATTTTTGTCATTTTTCTTTTTCTTGGTTTTCATGGAAACGATGTGGACTTTGTCACAAAAGGGAGGGGTGGGTTTCGTTTCCGGAGCACAACTCGAAAACTTCTTAATATCTTCCAGCAAGACTTGGCAGATATATGAGGCAGATCCCAAAGTGGTGCCTTTTGCTATTTACAGATTTTTGTCATTTTATTTTTCTCGGTTTCCATGGAAACGTTTTGTGTTATGTCATCTTTTGTTGATTCTTGTTTTATGTTTCATAATGCCTATTAAAATATTTTTTACCTTGCAATGAGGCATGAATTGTATGCATGGACTATGAAAGATGGTTTGTAAAATTAACACCTAAATATATATAATTAAATGTATTACTGGTTTCAATAGCATCGCCTTTGTAATACTATATATATATGACGTATATATCTATGACGTATATATGTATAAGTAGTAGAGACAATAGCGGTCCGAGATCAAGTCCAACAAAAGCCTCTGCAAAGCTTTATTTCAAAAATAAAGCTTTTGTCAGGCCCTTAGATCTCGCCCACCATTGTCTACTACTTTTTAACCCCCAGTTAACTTCCCGGCCACACGTGACACTATTGTTCCACTTCCTGATCACGTGATAGCTCTTATGTCCTGTTGACCATCGATAAAACAGTTTAATGTGATACAGGATACTATTGGGATTACTCAACAGTAAGTGTTAAATATTTTGCTTGGGGGGTAACATTGTGTCGTACGGTATGATCAATAATTCCTCTCTAACGAAACCTCTCCCTGGCCCATCTCTCAAGTAGTACAAGTTCGGCTCGTCGGCTTTGATGTCCACTTTATCTATATTGTAAGTTTTGACTGACCATATCGGATCGGTGGCTCGCTTACGACTATCACCCTCGTGTTCCCCCGACTGGTAGAGGTACTTCACGAGGGTCCTATCTGGTATCTGTTTCTCCTTCCCACGCAATGGTGCAGCCGACTCAGCCACTATTGATTTTAGTTTGATAGCGTCGGCTGGTTTCTTACCAGTGAGCCGAGTGGTTTCATGGTTGATGGCTGACACCATCTGAGGTAGACGCGCTACCCATTCAGTCAATCGTTTTCCCGGGTTGGCCATCTCTCTCGCATACTGATGCCCGAATAAGCGCTCAGCCAAAGTCCTATTGAATCTCTCAACTATGGCTTGGCTGCGATGGGCTCCGGCCGTGTCATGCCTGACCTTGGTATCGTGTTTGTCTAGCAGGTGTGACACAGCACCCATGAACTCCCGCCCGGGGTCGACTTGCAGCTCTGTGGGCCACGTCAGCGGGCTGCGTTTGTATATGCGTTCGAATCCGCGGGCTACCTGGGCCAAGTCTTTCGCGGTTAAGGGTTCGGCTTCCTTGTAGCGACTGGCCACGTCCACGACGGTTAAGGTATACTTGTACCTCTTATCGTGGGGTAGGAACAGGAGGTCGGCCTGGTGAACGCTATTGGGTATGTTAATACCGAACTTCCTTCTAGGCACGTAGCGTGGTGCCGGTAAATAGATCTGCCACAGGGCTTGTTTTTCAAGCCACGCTTTGGCCTCGTTTGGGGGTACTCGCGCCATTTTAGCCAGCTTATGTACGGCGCTAGCTCCTTTCAAGTACCCACGCGGGCTGTAGTAAATAGCCTCAAACTTTCTCTGGTTCCGTGACATCCCGACCTATGTTCTTGGTTCAATTTTCTCATGCCCGTACGCGTACGTGTTTATCCCATCAATAGCTATCAAACGCTTAGTGTCCATCGGCGACAGGGACGTCTTGTTTATCGTCAGTCCGTATATCCTATGCCCATCACTTCTAAGCGTGTTCATTTTATGCCTGAAGGTACGGGTCTTGAACAGGGCTTCCTTGAATCTGGCGTGTTTGATGTGTTGTTTAACCACGTACTTCTTAACACCCTTCGCCTTTTGGATCTCACCATTGTCGGCCTTCAGGATGGAGTACATCTTGGGCCTCAAGCCTATGTACTCGGCTATGGGCGTGCCAGCACACTCGTCCTTCATCTTACCTAGGACCTTTTTATTTACCGTGCTGTGTATGGCATGGTCCTTGGGGTAGTCGCTGGTGTCGTACAAATCGAGGCGTTTCTTCATGTCCTCGTACACGTCCTCGGTTCGAATCTCCATCAGCAGGGAATCCGTGTCAGTGTACAGCACTTCGCACCTGTCGCCGTACTGTTTCTTGAGCTCGTTGTAGTAAAAGTCGTACATCAGGTGTTTGGATAAATCGAGGATGCTCATCCCCACGTAAACAGGCCGGTTGAATTTGATGTGGCTTTTCTTCATGTGTAGGACAACCAGGTCGTCGGTGAATATCTTGCTCCGGTTGAATGCCGGGCTGGCTATCAGCCTCCTGAGCTTGTCGTCCTCTCTCGACCGAACCAGCTTAACGGTCACGCGTTTCCTCAGGTTCTCCATAGTCTTACCGAACACCGAGTTGTTCATGAGCTTGTAGAGGTTATTCTCAAAGTCACTGGTGGCCAGCTTTCTCAGGTCCGTGTTCATTCTGATGTAGGGCTCCATCCAGGGGCTCTGGTCGAACACGAGCACCCTGTGTATTTTGGTCAGCCTCATACCCAACGACAGGTACAGCTGTAGGTTGCGATAGTGAACGATGTACTTGGTCTTATCCATTAAGTTGGGCACGAGTTTTTCAACGTCTGCCACCCGCCCACCTAGCAAGTTATGTTGGTACTCAGACATCCAGTCTGGGTTAATCCTCATACGTTCGGGGGCCAGGGGGTAGCTGTTGTGTGATGTGTGTAATGCCTTGGGGTATTCCAAGTCCACCTCGAGACCTTATGTGTATATGACGTGTAATATAGACCTTATGTGTATATGACGTGTAATATAGACCTTATGTGTATATGACGTGTAATATAGACCTTATGTGTATATGACGTGTAATATAGACCTTATGTGTATATGACGTGTAATATAGACCTTATGTGTATATGACGTGTAATATAGACCTTATGTGTGATATGACGTGTAATATAGACCTTATGTGTGAATGACGTGTAATATAGACCTTATGTGTATATGACGTGTAATATAGACCTTATGTGTATATGACGTAATATATGACGTGTAATATAGACCTTATGTGTATATGACGTGTAATATAGACCTTATGTGTATATGACGTGTAATATAGACCTTATGTGTATATGACGTGTAATATAGACCTTATGTGTATATGACGTGTAATATAGACCTTATGTGTATATGACGTGTAATATAGACCTTATGTGTATGTATGACGTGTAATATAGACCTTATGTGTATATGACGTGTAATATAGACCTTATGTGTGTATGACGTGTAATATAGACCTTATGTGTATATGACGTGTAATATAGACCTTATGTGTATATGACGTGTAATATGGGCCTTATGTGTATATGACGTGTAATATAGACCATAACCTTATGTGTATATGACGTGTAATATAGACCTATATGAAATATAGACCATATGTGTATATGACGTGTAATATAGACCTTATGTGTATATGACGTGTAATATAGACCTTATGTGTATATGACGTGTATATGACGTGTAATATAGACCTTATGTGTATATGACGTGTAATATAGACCTTATGATGACGTGTAATATAGACCTTATGTGTATATGACGTGTAATATAGACCTTATGTATATATGACGTGTAATATAGACCTTATGTGTATATGACGTGTAATATAGACCATATGTGTATATGACGTGTAATATAGACCTTATGTGTGTATGACGTGTAATATAGACCATATGTGTATATGACGTATAGACCTTATGTGTATATGTAGACCTTATGTGTATATGACGTGTAATATAGACCTTATGTGTGTATATGACGTGTAATATAGACCATATGTGTGTATGACGTGTAATATAGACCTTATGTGTATATGACGTGTAATATAGACCATATGTGTATATGACGTGTAATATAGACCTTATGTGTATATGACTTGTAATATAGACGTTATGTGTATATGACGTGTAATATAGACCATAAGTGTTTATGACGTTTACTTTAGACCTTATGTGTGTATGACGTGTAATATAGACCATAAGTGTATATGACGTATGACGTTAATATGGACCTTATGTGTATATGACGTGTAATATAGACCTTATGTGTGTATGACGTGTAATATAGACCATAAGTGTATATGACGTGTATATACCTTATGTGTATATGACGTTAACTTTATACCTTATGTGTGTATGACGTGTAATATAGACCATAAGTGTATATGACGTTACTATAGACCTTATGTGTATATGACGTGTAATATAGACCTTATGTGTGAATGACGTGTAATATAGACCTTATGTGTATATGACGTGTAATATAGACCTTATGTGTCTATGACGTGTAATATAGACCTTATGTGTATATGACGTGTAATATAGACCTTATGTGTGTGACGTTGTAATAGACCTTATGTGTATATGACGTGTAATATATGACGTGTAATATAGACCTTATGTGTGTATGACGTGTAATATAGACCTTATGTGTGTATGACGTGTAATATAGACCTTATGTGTGAATGACGTGTAATATAGACCTTATGTGTGAATGACGTGTAATATAGACCTTATGTGTGAATGACGTGTAATATAGACCTTATGTGTCTATGACGTGTAATATAGACCATAAGTGTATATGACGTGTACTATAGACCTTATGTGTATATGACATGTAATATAGACCTTATGTGTGTAATGACGTGTGAATGACGTGTAATATAGACCTTATGTGTATGTGTATATAGACATTATGTGTGAATGACGTGTAATATAGACCTTATGTGTGAATGACGTGTAATATAGACCTTATGTGTATATGACGTGTAATATAGACCTTATGTGTGTATGACGTGTAATATAGACCTTATGTGTATATGACGTGTAATACAGGCCTCATTATTGTTTGCTATGTTCACTCGTTCCTCATGTTTGTACTCCAGTCGTATTTAAATAAGCTCACCTTGCTTTGCACATATTTCATTGAGGTAATTATCACGTGCCTGACTGATAATTGTGTTTTTCAAGATTCTGAATGATTGACACCTCTAGCTTCTGTGACAAACTTTGAAATGACTTTCACTTTTGCAGTACACGTTCCTGCTGTAATTTGTTCTGTTGTCGTAAAATTAGAAATCCCAATATACCGTGGTGTTTATTATCCACTTTCTCTTTGAATTCTATTTAATTATCACACATAATAAATGTTTCCTGGGATATTTAATAAATTGTAACTGAAACTATTTTTGTGATGAAAGTGTGCTGAAAAGAATGACCTTGGTTTGTTTTCTGTTCACTAACTTAGAGTGATGCATTTCTACGCCACAAAAACTCTCGTTTTGTAATTTTGTAAGATTTGGTTTTGTTTGATTTAACAATGAAAGGATGATAAATAAAATCGCACCCTCGTGTCTTTTGATATCAAATATATCACCATTCGGCAATCTTTTCACTTTGATGAACTTGTGGTGATATATTTGATATCAAAAGACACGAGGGTGAGATATTTATACGATCAACGCCTTAACTTACCCATACGATCTGATCCATTCAGAAAGGAAATATGCAAACACGACGTAACTTTGGTGTGTAATAATGTAAGTGGGGATTCATGGTTGAGCTAATGCAGGAAAGCTGATGAAAGGACAAAACATGGTCTTCAGGAACCAGTACCTATGGTAAGGATCAACAGCAGATCAATATAAGAGATGGGCAGCATGCGCAACGATAAGCAACCTGGATTACGATGACTTGTGCCAACTAAGACAGCGAGCCTGACCACCCGATCTCATTTGGCGCCTGTCTACCCGTGAAGATCCGGGTTAGAATTGATCTTCGGTAACCCATGCTTGTCGTAAGAGGCGTCTAATGGGATCTGGTGGTCAGGCTCGCTGACTTGGTTGAAAACTGGATGACACATGTCATCGTATCTCAATTGCGTAGATCGATGTTCGTGATGTTGATCACTGGATTGACTGGTCCAGACTCGATTATTTACAGATCGCCACCATATAGCAGGGATATTGCAGCGTAAAACTAAACTCACTCACTCACACTTGTCGCCTGTCTCTTCAAGCATGGGCTGCTGAAGATCTATTCTAACCCTGAGTTCTAACTGATAAGGGGCGACTGACGCGGTCGGGTTGCCGTCTCACTGATTTGACCGATAATTTTTATCTTCTCCACCAAACAGACTTTTGACAGGTGCAATCGTCAAAGCTATTATATTACTTCGTGGAATGGGGTCCAGGTGAAATTAGGCATCCCTTATATTTTATTCCACATAACGCATCACAAATGAGGTTAATGCTTCTTAACAATCTGTGCAACAAATGATGGCTGTTTAGCTTCACATTTGATCCTTAAGGTGGACTGTAGTGAGTGTTTGTTGTCCAATAGTTGGGGACTTCAAGTACCGGGTCATGAACATAGTAATTATTGGACATGAACCTTGGGAACAATCGCTCATACACAACAAATGGGATCAACTAATGGCTTATCTTTATCACCTGCTTTCCCCGCGATGTTCTTGGGTTGTGCAATAATCATCTAGAGAACAGTCTAGACGTTTCGTCTCTTTATAGAGCCGATCAACTCAACGAGCAGACGACACTTTGCGTTCTCGTGCGAGCAGACGACACATCCATCATGGCGAAAAGTGAGGTACCTGGAAGTCCGTCTTTTGACAGGTGAGTAAATCTTCCAGCACGCCTGTCTTTACGTGCTTAAATTTATTTACGACTACACCACGGAGGCGGTCCGATATAACAATGACCAATTGGACATCGGAGTATGTGAGTGAACATTGTTCATCAGCAATTTTGCATCCAGTCACGGCAAGCCGAACTAGACAAAGGCTGATCCACTGACACAAGAGAGAGAAATTCGTCATGTGCAGATACCTCATGATTACCTCGTTGATGACTCTTGCATTGCCGTGTTGAAAGTATTATATTTTGCCTTCTTTATCAGGGACTCAGTTATGAAAGATCTTGAGGAGAAAGGATATGCCGTAATACCGGATGTTTGCAGTGCGCAGGACTGTGACGCGTACATATCCCAGTACCGTGATTGGGTATCCCAGTTTGAGGAAGATGATTGGCCTTCTAACTTGCATTCAGTCATTCAGGGATATGACATTGGTCATTTCGAAAACACCTGGAACTGCCGATTAAAAACCAAGCCAGTGTTTGCTAATGTCTGGGAGACAGAGAAGCTCCTCACAAGCTTTGACGGAGTAGCCATATCTTTCCCGCCAGAAGATGAAAAGTTCGTAATTTATGACACAGGGAAAGCATGGTTGCACGTCGACCAACCGGCAGAGAGAGTTGGTCTCCATGGTTACCAAGGCGCCCTGTATTTGGAGGAGGCGACAGAAACTGACTTCTGCTTCCGGGTTTTGTCGGGATCACATAAATATTTCAACGAATTTTTTGAAGAATTTGAGTCCGCTGCTAGGAAGAGTAGAATCGGTCATTATGAATTAAATGAAGACGACAAATCTTGGTTCAGAGAGAAAGGCTGCGTTACCACTAAGGTTCCAGTTCCGAAAGGAGGGATGGTCCTTTGGGATTCTCGGACAGTGCATGATAATTGTAGACCAGAGAAAGGTCGCCTCAATTCCCACAGGTGGCGCTTTGTGGTGTTCGTCTGCATGACGCCTGCCAAGTGGGCTCGGGCTGAAGATATCTCTGACAAGAAGAAGGTTTACAATCATCGGCTCATGACTGGGCATTGGCCATCCAGAGGAATCAACATCTTTGGCAAGTGTGATTCTTTTAATCATCGCGAAATCAAGTCTCCGATAGGAGACTGTCTTCCGGAGGTTGCAACGACAAAGGAGGCGAAGCTGTTGTCTGGAGTGGTGGAGTACGACTTCGAAGACGGTGACCCTAACGGGCCTTCCTGGGAACCGGTATGGAATGAAAATACCAGCTTCTATTAGCCATGACCAAAGAATGACAGAAATACTGTTGCTGCAAAGATTATTGAACAAAAACAACAATTACAAACAAACAAAATATTCTCGCTGGACACGCTGTAACGGAAACTATAATGGTTCATCTTCTTCTGAAAGAGGAGAAGTAGGCCGGTGTTATATTGGCCTTACGTGTATATGACGTGGCATATGTTGAGATAGTTATCACTTACCTGACTGATAATTGCTGTTATCAAGATGCTCATTAAATGAATATTATCAGTGTGTTCTGCATCTTCGTGGCTGAATATCTGGTTGGTCGTACTGTATAGTAATAAACACATGGATACATACAGAAAATAACAAAGTTAGCTTCTTTGACTGAGTTCTGAATACTGCCTGTGCCAAATGAACTCTTGTGAAATTATGCGTATAAAATTAGCCCTGTGACGTATCTTACGTATCCTTACGTATGGCGTTCTGGAGGCGTATCCTGACGACTTGACGTGCTGTGTTACGAGGCGTACCATGGCGATATGACGTATTGCGTCCTCTTGACGTCACCTTGATGTATATGTCCTCGTGACGTGTCATGACGTCATGATGACGCAACATGTTCTTGTGAAGTATTATGTCCTTGTTACATTGCATGTCATCTTGATGTATAATTTCCTCGTGACAAGTTAAGTCCTTTTGACGTACCATGCTGCTTGTTCTGGACCATCCTCGATAATCTCCGATACGATAATTCTCCACTATACCCTGGATGCATCTACGGCCCGATGATTTTATTACCTCCCTTTGCTGCTCCGCATTCTCACAGTAGCCAATCAGATAAGCCGCCGTTACAACCGAGCTTGCCAGTGTCAACAAAAATAGCGGTCGCAGCCGCCAAAGTTTGTTCGCAGTGCGACTCAGATTTCGGGGAAAACATACAGACAAATTGACAGGTCTGAAACCTTAAAAAATATATTCAAGAACTCCTTCTTTCAGAGTATCTGCAACAATATATTATTATGGTGACAAGTTTAATCGGTTAGATAATTTAAAAAGCGAAAGTGAGTTGTGATTGGTTCGCTCAACTTCCCAGCGCAGACACCTGATTGGATAAATAACCAACCAAGGGAAGTAATAAAATCATCGGGCCGAGCCGTAGATGCATTCAGGGTATAGTGGAGAGTTATCGTAACGTATACCCTGGAGATTATCGAGGATGGTTCTGGACGTACTCGACAAGATACCATGCACGAGGTTAACATGGAGAAACTGTTAAGGCACATGATATGGGCGGCGAATCCATTTTATCCCCACAATGTCGGACGGGGTTAAAAGTACCATATCTTGACGTATTTGAGTATGTCACGGCTATGGATCGAAGAGTCGGTCCCCCACTGCCCTGGCAGACACTCTACCGACTATACCAGGGCGGAGCAAGCGTAATGTTTGGTTCTTTATTCATGTGTTGTTTAACACCGCACTCAGCAATATTCCAGCTGTAAGAGGCGGTCTGTAAATACTCGAGTCTGGACCAGACAATCCAGTGATCAACAGCATGAGCATCGATCTATACAGTTGGGATACGATGACATGTGTCAACCAAGACAGCGAGTCTGATCACCCGATCCTGTTAGTCGCCTCTTACGACAAGCATGGGCTGCTGCAGACCAATACCTGGACCTTCACGGGCGGAGAAAGCGTGATACGTCCAAGGGGACCAGCCACACTAATGACACACATTCAAATTTGATTAATACTCATGTCGACATGATTACAGTGTGTAAAGCTCATTTCATGCGGCATCAAATGACTAGAATGCTGCTCCACGTTATCAAAATAAAAACAAAACAACTGCTAAATATTCTCATCGGTAATAATAATGTGCAAATCTGAATGCTCGAAATCACACCTAAAGCATGCTAAAAGCAATGGGCAATGGATTAGAGTTCACTCGATCTTCATTCTCAGCTTCCTGGGGAGTATACCACAAAAAAGAACAGTCATATAACCATCTCGCCCTACTATGAGGTGTGTATTCCCTTGCATAACAAACAATTGTGTCTCCTCGATTTTAACCCAGATTTCAGATGACTATCATGGTCACATGATGAGATATGGCGTTCTATTTCTAGAACTACTTTGAACTAGGCTTCCCTAGCATGTTGAGCCATGACATCAGATAAGATTTTATTTAAGGATTTTGACCTTTCCTGAGCAAGCCGCACCTGCAGACTAACTCGTCTCCATTCACGCATCAGGGTGCACAAGAAGCTATTTGGTTTAACGCAATAAGTCGAGAGGTCACGAGTGGATCCGAGTCGCCGTGCGGCTCGTTCCGGGATTTCACGAATGCTAATAAACATTACGGCAAACATATCGTCCTGATTTTCAAACATTCTCAAGTGTATTCAGTTCAGTATAAGATATCATCTATGTAGCTGCTTTTGCTCTTCCGCTGTGAAAGTAAAATATATGCATGAGTATTAAATAAGCATCATCTGACTGACTGACTGACTGAGTTTGGTTTTACGCCGCTTTTAGCAATATTCCAGCAACATCACGGCGAGGGACACCAGAAATGGGCTTCACACATTGTACCCATGTGGGGATTCGAACCCGGGTCTTCGGCGTGACGAACCAACGCTTCAACCACTAGGCTACCCCACCACCCCAAGCATCACCTGAATCCAAGAGCAGTATTTGATACTGTGGTCCAAACATACCATCAAACCCTAGCATATTGGAATGCACAGGTTAAGCACCTGCTTCACGCAATATCTCAATAGCTTTGGGTTGCATGTTCACATGCTGTGAAAGTGAGTGAGTATGGTTTTACGCCGCTTTTAGCAATATTCCAGCAATATCACGGTGAAGGACACCAGAAATGGGCTTCACACATTGTATCCGTGTGGAGAATCGAACCCGGGTCTTCGGCGGACTCTTTAACCACTAGGCTACCCTACCGCCCAACATGCCGTGAAAGCGGCAGACACATATGGGTATAAGTTTTATATACTAGCAGTATGTGCATTGTCGTTTTCTGAACTGATATAAATGACGACAGTACAAAAACAGTACTTTTCCTAAAGGTCGCATGCTACGTAAAACACAACTTTGCACCTTTCGGAATGGACTTACAGTAAGAAATGATCAAAAATACAAATTCATCTTATAAAGTTGAAAAATAACGCGATGAAAAAGCCCCCTCGAAATCGGAGTTCAAACGATTCACTAAATTCACCCCAGCTGGGGTGAAAAGTGGTTTTAACAGCTGTGCTGCGCTGCGCTGTACTGTGCTCATAGCGCATGCGCAGTGAATAAGTTCTCGCAGCTTGGAAGCCCGGCCTCTGTCACAGACAAAACTGAATGCCTGTTTTATTTTCATTTATGTGTCTGCCTGCCTGTCTGCTAATGACAATATGCAATACACAACTTCGATCACTGACAACATGCAATTTGCATACATCATTAACAAAACGCATTGATTTATGGCTCGTGCACCCGAGTTCTGTCTCTGTCACAATATGTAATTACACAGGCAGGCAGGTGTGATACTTGTACACATGACAAGTTATGGTGTCTGTTGATTGCGAACTGTTATACACAAAAACTGAGCATGTATTTACAAAACCCAACATCTCTATACGCACACAAAAAGTGTATCGGCAAATGAACCAGCCAATGAAAGCCTTCGCTGCACTTAAGGGCACGCCCACCCGCTCTGACTGGGTTCGGTATCCCGAGTGGTTCGTTTCGAGGGAAGTAAACCCAAGTACAAAATATTGCACTTTTGATTTGCGATTGTACGCTTAAAAGTTTGTTTATTTGTTTTTTTCATAATCAGAAATGTATATTATATGTCATGAATAAGTGATAATTGTGTTTTAATTATGTTTGTTTCTTTGGTTGCATGTGACCTTTAACAAGGCAAGACGTTGAGTGAGCGAGCAGTTCAATGCCAATATGTTATAAAGGTAGTGATGGTATTATTGACGTGTCTGCAGTTGCCAAGCTTACAAAAATAGGCCTTAGCTGAGATCCTAAGCTGACAGGTGATCTTCGATGGACTCGTCTAGGAATTACCAAGGATCCTCAACAACGGCATACTGAAGCAAATATATCGGCTCCTGCTGGTGTTGGCCGCTAGGTCTGGAGTGAGTGATTGAGAATGGCTTTACTCCTCTTATAGCAATATTCAAGCAATATCACGGCGGGGGACACCAGGAATGGGCTTCACACTTTGTACTCATGTGGAGAATCGAACCCGGGTCTACGGCGGTACGAGCGAACGCTTTAACCATTGGACTACACCACCGACCCCATTAACCACAAGTCTATCTGTGAGAAAACGCGTGACTCTCAACCAGTACATCAGAAGGTGGGTGAAGTGGTGGTCGTCCGATCAGACGCCCCTTCCTGTCTTACATACACAGGCAAAATATCGCAACTTGAGGACATGGCTTAGGGTTGATTGGTCTGATGGTGATTGGTCTGATGGAAGTAACTATTTTCTAAACGTTATTGACAGCCGTGCTCGAGTATCGAGGCACATTACTGTTGCTGAGTTTTTACTTATGTAAAGTGATTGGGTAGTGATAGATGAATGTTGATATATATATAAGACTTTGTCACTTTATGCCTAGTGCCCCGGCAGCTGGCTCATAACATCAATCACGGGGCTGTCTGGTCCTGAGAATAATCTATCATTGAGTTATAGAGTTTATATCTTTGACCTGGGTGAATATGATTGTACGCCGCTGGAAGCAATATTCCGACACCAAAAGTACGATTCACACATTGCTTCAACCCGTGAAGATCCGGGTTAGAATTGGTCTTCAGTAACCTATGCTTGTTGTAAGGGCGATTAACGGGACTCGCTGACTTGGTTGACACATGTCATCGTATCCCAATTGCGTAGATCGATGCTCATGCTATTGATCACTGGATTGTCTGGTCCAGACTCGATTATTTTACAAACCGCAGCCATATAGCTGGAATATTGCTGAGTGAGGCGTAAAACTAAACTCACTCACTAACTCCAACATGGCGAACAAAACCTCGAATTTTTTCCCTATATCCGTTTGTAAAGTACTGAGACAAATGTATGTCGCGTCTATCATAGTCGTGCTTACTCTGACAAAACAACGGAGATAATATCTATTCTTGTGTATTTATCAGATAAAAAGACAAATTTATTTGCACGTGGGTGTAAAGGTGTATATTTAGAATTACGAGATCTAAAAATAATGTTATTCTTTGACAAAATATTGATATCACTGTCCCCTGAAGCGTTCGAAGTATTTATTAAATTATGTTTTTATTTTATGAATGTCAACAAATGGAAATTTTTCCGAAAAGTTAGTTGGCTGGGTGTGGTCAAGCCCTTAATTATGGTGCACAAGCACTTTTCTGCTTTTCTATGTTCAAATACATTATTAAAGTGCATTGCCTAGGTGGCATTTTTAAAGCGTGAGACGTGCCCAAATGCTTCCTCAGGGTCAGTCACCGACCGTAATGGATGTCAGGAAAACCGAACTCCACTTCGGAATTCCACTGTTGAGTAGAATAATGGAAAGGTGGCAGCGAACTGCCAGCGTCATTGTATTGGGTCTGGTTCCAGTAAAGTCGGTGTCATGGTTACAAGAAAGGAAAAGGAATCGGATTTTGTACTGGGCATTACTGAGTTTACCTTAAACATCTGTCTGCGATGGTCTGCTATCGTTCAGTAATAGTAAACCAACCAATGTCGTACTTATGAGAAGTGTAAACGATTTCTAAAAACAAATTCAGAGTTAGAAACATATCCCCAAGACAAGACAAGAGGGGAATATTTCAACTTACACTTCGACTGTTTTGTTCTCGGGTGTAGTATAGCCAACCGAAATATTGGTTATACTATGGGGACTACTAATTGATTTAAACATATTTTATTCACAAATGTGAAAGGGATTGGGGACAAGTAATCCAACTTAAAATACCCGCTCCCTAATATTTACATGCATACATTTTTCAATTATATACATATTAGGAAAGATAGACGTCTGTTCGCCTCTGCTTCTTAAAGAGACACGGAAATGCAAAACATCAAATCAACTTTATTTCGGGAATTACATTTTTGCAACCTTCACACTGACCGTAAATTCCAGAGACCCAGCGTCACATGTGGTCGTCGTGGACGTCGCCCTGGATTCATAACCCCGTTTCTGCCGCGGTTCAGGATGTTGCTCACCATCACCTGTTGTTGCTCGTTAACACGTTTGTACTCCCTGATTGCATTGCTTCTGTGCCCAGTGGTTCGTGCGATCAACTGCTCATCCACCCCGTTGTTGAATAGTCGTAATGCACAAGTTGCCCTCAATGAATGGTTTGCGTAGAAACCTGAAAAATACAAGACATAAGTACATTAATCTTTTCATTCAGCAAGATTTAAATTGATAATTTCATTAAAACATCAAAAATGAAAACCGGACTTTAACCTGTCCATTGTCCATTTCACAACTGAGGTACAATCAAACATTCTGTCGATTTTAAAAGCGACTTTTTCGCAGATGTATTTGATCAGGGTTCAAACAAATATTCAAAATCTTAGTAAAGGTTCCCAAAAGTTTCCTTCTAGACATGGTTGGGACATTTGATAATAAAACCCATCAGTGGCAAAATGATACTGATGTAATTCCCTATTCGGACGTGCCTGTAGTCTGTCTCACAGTCCCTGAACCACATTTTTTTACCTACTGCCTAGCCCTACTGCCTAGCCCTAGCAATGATAAAGCCCTAAATGAAGCAAGTCTAGATTACCCCAGGTTCAGGATTTACCACCTCACTGGGACTCCTTCTCAATTTAAACGGATTTATTTGTTACTATCAAAATTATATACATTCAAAGACTAAACGTCAGTCTAACATGCATGATATGTGTTTATGTGAACCGTCTTGCCTCCCTTAGAGTGTAGTGATTCGGTTAAACTGGTGGAGCAGGATACCCAAAACCATGGTACCATCACTCTTTCACAGTGGTTTACGTTCTCATGTTGTATTAGGACTCGGACATTCATCTTATCATGAGTGAGTGAGTGAGTGAGTTTAGTTTTACGCCGCTTTTAGCAATATTCCAGCTATATCACGGCGGGGGACACCAGAAATGGGCTTCACACATTGTACCCATGTGAGTCATCTTATCATGGGAAGAGTTTATCGCTTATATTGACCTGCAATACTCCATGATGACACCAGGTGTTCACCCACGAGTAAACACGTTCTGCTCTACCGGGAGCTCTCACCACTGGGGGACCTTTGTCTTCATTCACGGTAAAAGACACTTTTTTAAAAAGTGAGAAGCTGAAGCAAGACATATTTCTTATATGACACACCTGTTGGTCTTCCCGATTTACAGTTTCAGTTCATATAACTTTCACCGGTGTTCAGTCGTTTATATCAAATCGATCTGTTTCTGAGATTTCTGAGAATTCCTGAGAATTCCTGAGAATTATCTGTCGAAACATGCAAAGTTTATATTTAAAATGCGCGAAGCAAATGCCTTCTACCCGATATTTCTGTCAAATAAATATTTTGTAGTTTTCGAATTGTAATAAAACATTAAAGATAACATATTCTCCAGAACAATTTGCAAAACCTTCACTGGGAACGTTCATAAATCTTCATTCTCACGTTCCTAGGCCAAAATGCCATTCATTTATATAAGGACATTTGATTTCTTATCAATCCTAATTTCCAGTCGATCCCAGCACTGTGTAGGTCACGCCAGCTGTTTTTCAGCACCACATTCTTCACTCTAGGGCAACCATTTCAGAGACTAGGTCCCTGTATCAGTCTGGAAATATGCTCCTGAAGGTGGTTGTTTGTAAGTACCTGTTTTCCAATTAATATTTTATCATTGCTGATCTTGATATATACTACCCATCAAAAGTTTAGACTCACTAGTGTAAATGTAGCCACTTACTTGTCCACTGTTCTAAACTAGCTTTTTGCAAAATATTCCATACTGTTTAAAGGTACTGTTTAGTTATGAACTGGTGTATTGTAAAACATATTCGTAACATTGAAAAGATTATTGTCATGAGTTCAGTAAATGATTAAAATCTGTGAAAATTGGCGAATTCTTAACAAAACTTTACACCAAAACGAATCTGTTCACATGCACGACATTTGCTCATGCCTTTCGCAATTTGAAGCATCATCCTTGTGCAATTCATCTGCATAAGGTTTTCAGTTGGTTCCCCCAAGTTGGTGGAGAAATTCATCTTCGATGTAACCACATACATATACATAACATATAGTGAGTGCTTTAAGTGAGTCTAAACTTTTGATGGGTAG
The DNA here is from genome assembly GCF_003918875.1 of Haliotis rubra. Lineage (NCBI taxonomy): Eukaryota > Metazoa > Mollusca > Gastropoda > Lepetellida > Haliotidae > Haliotis > Haliotis rubra. The sequence continues at coordinate 1,059,277 of NW_025767357.1, read as the reverse complement.
TAACAGGTAAATAAGGTATCGTGTTTATTAAAGGTGCATTTTCCAAACGTATTGTACTACATATCATACTTCATAACATATGCGGGTAGCCTAATGGTTAAGCTGGACATGCCGAAGACCTGGGTTCGAATCCCCACATGGGTACAATGTGTGAAGCCCATTTCTGGTGTCCCCCGCCGTGATGTTGCTGGAATATTGCTAAAACGGCGTAAAATTATACTCACTCACTCATAACATATGTTGTGATATTCTCATGTTGGTACTGTGGCTGGACATGCTATATTTGCAGTGATGGATGCTTATATAACTGCTCTTGGTTTGGTCTCATTTTGGTGTTTTTCAGTTTCAGACACACGTCTTTTCTCGTTTTACAAAATGTGTTTTGTTGAAAGTAATTCAAATTGGACTACAATCGTGACATTTCAGAAGAAAGCCCTGACCACTGAATGGAAATACAGGAACATTATACATATTTGAAAATTTTAAATGACACATTGAATATATTTTCACAGAAATTTGAAACATATATTTTTGTAGCGCTGGTATGCCTCTTCAGCTGTGTCCGTCATGGTTTCGGTGACCTTACCAACAACACCGGTAAGGTTAAAGTGAGTGAGTGAGTGAGTAATGTTTTACGCCGCACTCAGCAATAGTCCAGCTATATGTCGGCGGTCTGTAAATAATCGAGTCTGTACAAGACAATCCAGTGATCAACAGCATGAACATCGATCGATGACATGTGTCAACCAAGTAAGTGATCCCGTTAGTTGCCTCTTACGACAAGCATGGATTACTGAAAACCAATTCTACCCCGAACTTCACGGGTGGTAAGGTTAGGTTAAAATTTTACTCTATCGTGGATCTTTATAGGCATCATGTATGAAGATACTGGTTAGGATGGTCATCAGGAGACTAACGGGATCGGGTGGTCAGGCTCGCTGACGTGGTGGCACATGTCATAGTATCCCAATTTCGTTGAACTATGCTCATGATGTCAATCACTCGACTGACTGGTTCTAGTTCCATTTTTCTGTACAGTTGGAATATTACAAAGAAAACACAACCAAAGAAATATATGGACAACTCAACAAAGTTGAGTGCCCGCTTTGTATCATACCTAACATAGAAAATGAATATCACTTTTGCCTGGAATGCCCTTTTTATGGGAAATTAAGAAATGATATCCTCCCTAAATATTATCACATATATGCATCTGAAGTGAAATTAGCTCAGTTGTTTACATCAAAGAATACTTATATTATAAATTGTTTTGCAAAATATCTATTTTTTGCCATGAAAAACGAAATAAATTTCTTTCAGTCTTCGTACCCACAAATGTATAATTGTGCAGCTCTCATGATGTTGTACGGTGCTCTAATGATTGTATATTCTGTACACCTGATGTATAATGGGCCTGTGGCCCCTTTACTGAATAAAACTCTCTCTTTCACTCAACAAAGAAGAGATATAAGTTTATCAGTATATTGGCTGTTGTACAATATGTTAACATGTCTATGCACGTGAATACACAATGCCATTTAGAAAGAGTTATATTTGGGATTACACTTTCTCAGTAAAGTAGAGATTCTAGTACTGAGTGGGTTAGATGGTTGACTTTGCGGGATGGCTATTACGTGCCTGGCTCTGAGAGTGTGGGTTCGAATCCTGGATGGGACTCAACCAACAAAAGAACTAGAATCTATACTTTACTGAGAAAGTGTAATCCCAAATATAACATATGTTACATGTCTATACATCTCATGATAACATTATTTGTTGTGGTATGGCAATCACAACGAGGTTTGTGTAACTGTACATCGACAACAAACCTAGGGGCGGTGGGTTAGCCTACTGGGTAAAGCGTTCGTTCGTCACGCTGAAGACCCGGGTTCGATTCCCCACATGGGTGCAATATGTGAAGCCCATTTGTGGTGTCCCCACCGTGATATTGCTGTATATTGCTACAGGCGGCGTAAAACTAAACTCACTCACTCACTTCAACAAGTCTAGCAGTTATCTATCATCAATACGACGCTATATAATAAACCGGCTCCTACCTTTTTAACACTAAGAACGATCGGATGTCGTGATAAACGTATGTGAATACATGTCGCACTAGTTATATATTATATACATGTCCGAAGAAAACATACATGGGCGACGTTATTGCTTATGTTTGATAATTAGAGAGACCCTTAGCGACATTGACTTAAATTTAAAACCAGTTCATTGTTGCTTTTAAGGTGATTCATCATTATGTTCATGATTACTAGGCTATGGTAATTGTATGACTGTGGTACTATTAACTTGGATGTCCATGTGATCAAGGGCTAAACCATTATTATTATAATCTCCGAAATATTTTACGAAAATAGTAAAGGACATGAATGAACGTATTTTAAAACACGGATTTCATTATGAAACTCACATGTACATTCTTACAAACAACCCAGAACGTAATTAATTGGAAATGTAAAAATTTTGTTGAAACTTGAAATTGTTTTTGCATGTTTTTACTCCATACAGCGCCAACGACTCAGGCTCACTGTTTAAAGTGTGAACGAGTTGCAAGTCCCGACGACTGTGTAACAAGTGTGTTGTGTTCACCGGGTGAGGTAAGAACAATGCAGGTTGATGCGTACAACCTGATGTCCAAATACACATCCTTAACAGATAACAGATCTCATATCAAGTATACACTAACGTATACACTCTTTATCATACATGCAGTCGTACTACCTGATTGTGTGCAAAACACATGCGCCATATTGTTTATTTTATACAATTTGTATGCTATATTAGGTACAATTATACATGTCACAAAACGCCTTGTCATTCTAAATTATACTGTATTCGTAACTTACATTGCAACTCCTCACCTCTTCCATACTTTTGCTACATTATATCTTCTCAAAGCTTTTGGTCCATACATTTGCTACATAACACCCACTTTTAGCACTTTTCCCAAAAATATTGCTACATTATATCTTCTCAAAGCTTTTGGTCCACAAATTTTCTACATATCACCCACTTTTAGAACTTTTCCAAATAATGTAGCTACATTATATCTTCTCAAAGCTTTTTGTCCACACATTTGCTACATATCACCCACTTTTAGCTCTTTTCCAAATAATTTTGCTACATTATATCTTCTCAAAACGTTTGGTCCACAAATTTGCTACATATCACCCACTTTTAGAACTTTTCCAAATAATGTAGCTACATTATATCTTTTCATAGCTTCTGCTCCAGACATTTGCTACATAACACCAACTTTTAGCACTTTTCCAAAAAATAGCTACATTATATCTTCTCATAGCTTCTGCTCCAGACATTTGCTACATAACACCCACTTTTAGCACTTTTCCAAATAATGTAGCTACATTATATCTTCTCAAAGCTTTTGGTCCATACATTTGCTACATATCACCCACTTTTAGGACTTTTCCAAATAATGTAGCTACATTATATCTTCTCAAAGCTTTTTGTCCACACATTTGCTACATATCACCCACTTTTAGCACTTCTTCCATACTTTAGCTTCATTATATCTTCTCATACCACTTCTTTCATACTTCAACAAATTATATCTCATAGTTTTTGGCCATACATTGGCTGCATGGTATCTCCTCATAGCTTTTCGTCCATACTTTAGCATCATTATGTCTCCTTTTAGCACTTCTTTCATACTTCAACTAGATTATATTTTATCATACGATACAACATTTATAGCCTTTTTATCCCAAATTATTAGCACTCTATATAATTATTATGAATACGCTGCATGCGTATTTCTCCGACCTAAAATGCGTATGGCTATTTACACCTGTACATTATTTAATCTGGAAAATTGAGGTTTTACTTTCTGATCCACTCATACTCTTCGTGCGGCTGTTTTGCCCTTTACGAAGAGTGGATTCTATTTCGGTGGATAGACGAGACTGTTTATTCTCTGGCTTTGGCGTATTATATGCATGTCTCTTTAAGCATCAAACAACATCAAACTGCTTTGACAAGTTGTCTATTTGTGGCACAGTGGTAACAGCTATGACACCGTAAAGTCATATACTTCAGGCTTATAAGTGTTTAGTCACAATGTATTCATATGATGATAGTAACGCTTGTCTTGCCTCCAGATATGCATGTCCGAGCAGTATGTCACGTCGGACGGTTTTGTGTTCTATGACCTCGGCTGTAAACTGGCGTCGGTAAGTATAAATTTAATTTCAAACCATATATGAAAGATAATTAAGGGTCATGCGGCAAGATCAAAGGTTCCTGGCACAACTAAGGGACGTAACTCTGCACAGTGAATTCTGGCACTAATAAAAGCGGGTCATACTATGACATAGTATAGTATATAACATATGTTATATTTGGGATTACACTTTCTTCGTGAAGTACAGATTCTGGTACTTTTGTTGGGTTGAGTGCCATCCGGGATTCGAACCCACACTCTAATGGCCATCACACAATGTCAGCCGCCTAACCCACTCAGCCATCGCGGCTTCCACAAAAATGGAAGCATAATATAACCAGAAAACCTGAAAGCATGAACAATGACGACACAAAATCGATCATGAATTCACAATGGAACACACATGAGAAAGATTCCTGAGATGTCTTCTCCCCCAAAATGCCAGATGGGTTCCTCCAGATTGGAACCATGACAATGAATATCATCCTCCCCGGTATGCAGAAGGAACGACTTTCTTAGCTTGCATCTTCAGATCTGTTCCACGGCCGGGTTCACGGTCAGTGCTGCGGAGATAGAACAACGACGTGCAGGTCAGTCACGGACAACTGGTCAACCCCTAATTGGGAGGAGGAGACGACAGAGCATGGCTGTCCACGCCTGTGAGGAGTGCTGTGAAGACGACTTCTGTAACAACTTCCTTTGTGGTGGCCATGGTAAGTTAACCGCAACCTTGCAAGGTTAACGCAAACCAAAATGTGAAATGTTGCTATGAGACTAAAGACAATTCCATAAGACCCTGTTCACACCTCCAGGCAATAAAACATTATTGATATTTCATACTTTCCTGTTCACAGAAACTCAACTACTGAAGTGTGCTGCCTGTGTTGACATGATGAACATGACAAACTGCGACAAAATAGCAGTGTGTCAGCCCCATGAGGTAACTTGCTTGTTAATTAGCCTAACGCAGCTAAAGAGAACAAAAGCCTAATGTTGTCACTTTTAGCCCATACTTTTTTCAGTGAAATTACTCGTTGCTTCAGTTATTTCTCGTTGCTTCGAGTATTCTCTCGTTACTTCAAGTTTCTTTAAAAAATTCAAATTTTAAGTATTTTATCGCTAATTCAAGTTTATTTAAAAAATTCAAATTTCAAGTTTTTGAAAGAAACTTGAAGTAACGAGAAAATACTTGAAATTGTAAGTTTTGAAAAGGAAACTGAGGTAACGAGAAATTAATCGAAGCAGCGAGAAAATACTCAAAGCAAAGGGGAAGTTAGCTGAAAAAAATATTTTATGCTATAACAGCATTCGGCTTTCGTAATATAGCAGTAAACCGCGACCTGTAATAACAGTTTAATTGAGTGGTTGGTATTATTTGCAAAGTTTCGCTCTGTATGGTTATGATCGTCTCACACTACCCAGTCCATTAAGTCACTTTGAAGACAAGCATGGTTGCTAGAGACAAATGTTACACTGAGTCCGATGTTATAAGCACTGCTAACACTATTGGCGATTGACTGAACCTCGCTTAAGGCAAGACAAATATTTCATCTACCGTTTTAGTCTCGGTATATTGTGGGCATGAAAATAAGTTATTCAGTTACACCATGGACTGGGGCATAGATGTACTAACAGAATATGCACACCATGATATAACTGGAGCAAAATTGTGTGTTGTCAACACAAAGTGACATGTTGTTTCTCATGATGACAGATATTTTTGGAAAGCACAGATTAATCTCAAGTAGCCTTTCCGGGACCTATTGTAATCTGCTCATTTGTGCAACACTAGTGGTGAAGGTACAACTTAAATTCTGTTCCATTCCCAGACTCAGGTGTGTTTTACTTAGGAGATAAACATCATGTGTTGGCGAATTTCCGGGTGTTATTGAGTATTTGATGCACGGGCGTCAGCCGGAGGTTTCAAATGAAATATTCCCGTGCTTCAAATACTCAATAACACCCGGAAATTCGCCAACACATGATGTTTATCGACATTGTAAACACAAAAGTAAACCAAAAGGTCCACACGCGTTTTTTGTGTCTGCTCTCATTGATATCGAGTACGGGTACAGCAGTGAAATGTCATCAGCCGGCCGTTTCGGCTGTTTCCCATGGTAGCATCTGGAACTGCTCATTTGTGACGTCATTCGGACTTTACGTCACAACAGCTGACGACGTAACAATACAATGGTGTGAGCGATGTTTGTATGTATTACTACGCAGAGAATTTCCGGGAATCAAATACCATTTGATCACGTTTTTCAACCAATCAGATTAAAGAACACAGTGACTTTTGGTTTACAATGTAGATGGAGGTTAATATTAGTGCTGGTATTGGCATACAACCTGCGATACGATACATCACGATACTAAAGTTTTAGTCACGACGATATATTGCCAAAGTATCGTGCACTGAAGGTGCGATACGATACGAATCCCGATATGAGGGTGGCGATACGATACGTATCACGATACTAAAATCTTTAATTCTAACACCAACTATAAACACCTTAGGATCAACACAAAACCATTTAAAGTATTTCGTCAAATTCCACCAGCGTTTTTCAATGTTCATTCGGAAACGAGGTAATTAAGTTTATACACGGACGTTGTGAATGTAAATAACATGCGAGCGCTATGTCTGACACAGTTCTTGACGCAAGAAGTTCCGAGAAAACGTTTACTTATGAAGGGAAATAAGTAAGAAAATATTTTAATCAGCAAACAAAAGTAAGTCTTTTATTCTTGACAGATATCGCGATTCGGCAATATTCAAAGTTAAACATCGATGTATCGTGGCTCATTTGAAGTATCGTATCGGGATATAGGACAATGTAAAACCTTGTATCGATTCACTGTATCGGCGGCCCATGGATCGATGTATCGATGCGTATCGATGAATCGTCACACCACTAGTTAATATATCACCTGTGATTACTCTACAGGTGTGCTACATCGAAGAAAGGATCACTGACACATTTGAGCTTCTCTACAATGGCGGATGTGAAAGACAGAAGGTCAGTTTAATTGTTACTCTGACGTCTATCTTGTGTTGGATGGACGGCGTGGAACAGAATGGAATCATTTGTACTGTTGAGTCAGAACTTCATTTGCATCTATTAAACATGTATCATGAGCTTCAAATGGTTTAAGAACTATCAGATTATCAGCTGCGCACAGCGGAGATAATTCTTGTAACTGAAAGCATGAGCCCTGTCAAAGTCATTAGGCACTAGGTGAGGTGAGGTGAAATTGGGTTTTAACGTCGTGCTTGAGAATATTTGGCTCATATGACGACGTGCATGCGTGTGTATGTGTATGTGCGGCTGCTTGTACTAGCCCAGACTTAAGCTGGTTTTATAGTGCTAGCCCACTGAGATACCATGCTGCAGTGAAGCATGAATACCCAACTCAGACACATTATACTGACTCCGAGCTGACCGTTCCTTGTTGTACCCATTAATGCCGAGCGCCAGGCAGGGACCAACAAGTACCATATTTTAACGTCTTTTGGTATGAAGCGGTCGGGGATCGAACCCGCGACCTTCCGCTCTCCGGGCGGACGCTCTAACCACTACACCACGGAGGCGGTCCATTAGGCACTAGGAGACCAATCAGTCCAGAATGCAGAGAATAGATCGCTGAGTACAAGTAAGTCAGAATGTGCTTCTCCTTCAGCAATGTGAGGCCTTCAAGAACAAACAACACACCGACACCTCCCTGTTTGACCCTTGCTTCAACTGCTGCAACTCCAGCTTCTGCAACGTCATTTGCCCTTCAGGTAAACATAAAGACATTTCCTTCCATAGGATACTGTCAATTTGAATCTATAGTAACTAGAAAGGGAGAATGGGAGAGTTTTTGATTTATGCCAATTTCAGAAATAGTCTAGGCATAAGCAGAGGGTACAAATATTGTGCTACCAATGTGAACGGAGACCATCGTGATGAAACAATGCTATGGTAACACCATCATCGTAGAACAGTTGTGAAAAATCCAGATATTCACAAATCAATGCGAAATAGACGTGTGTGTGTAGGCATCTATAACTATATACAAATCAAATATTTCATAATGATATTAATACTTTGCCACGTTGACCTGACTATTAGATCTTCTCGCAACCTTACCTCCAACGACTCTTCCAACCATTACTTCAACAACTACTATGGCTATCACATCTACTACTACGCCCACAACTGCACCTACGATGCCAACAAGTCCATCCACCACCCCTGTTTTCACAAGCACACAGACATCGACGATCCCGTCAACAGTGTGTCCTACATTCCCTCCTCTAACCAATGTGAAGCCGCCTCAAGTTCTGCACAACGCCCTCATCAATGTTGGTAAGTAATCACACCCTACTGGCAAATAAGGTCTGTCTGTGAATCAGCTGAAACTTATTCTCCGACTTAGATATCGTTTATACTGACACAGGCACAAAGATCATTAAACAAACAGTGTTAAACAAAACACTCCAAATATCATGATCTATGGAGAATGTGGCAGGTTTCCTTTACATATACACTCTTATTGTAAAGTAATTCGGTATTGGATAAAGTTAATACACATGCCAACCTATCGCTTACCAAAGAAATGTTATAATATGATGCTTTTATATGATCGAAATGGACATAAAAACTGGGTGACTGAGATAAAACAATTATTATTTTCTACTGGATTTGGAGATATTTGGCATAACCAAGAAAATGGAATATATCCGGAATTCATCAAATCATTTACTCAAAGACTAAAAGATATGTATTTTCAAAACTGGCAAGAAAAAGTATTTATTTCAAGCAAATGTGACACTTACCAAATGTTTAAAAACAATATCCATACCGAGTAAGTTTAACACGATTCCGATGCTCATCTCATGAACTTCTAATCGAGAAAGGTAGATATGTAAATGTGGATAGAGAACATAGAACTTGTAAATTATGTAATACAAATGCAATTGAAGACGAGTATCATTTTCTTCTTGTATGTCCTAACTACAGTAGTCTTCGAAGCAAATATTTAAGAGAAATGTATTATGTCCATCCAAACAGGCTTAAGTTTTCACTACTGCTAAACAGTTCAAATCCTAAAGAAATTGAAAACCTGTCCATGTATATTTTCTACCCATTTGTACATAGAAAACATATTGTTCCTTGAACGTGTATAAAGCAATGTATATGGTGTACTTAGGCCCGAGGCATTTTCAGTACCGGAATGAAGATTGAGGCACAAAGAAACACACTGCCATTTTCCCATTAGAGAACTTAATCTTTTCTGACAGCACAAACTCAAGAACCCTTTAACAGGTCTAATTAAACATGCTCTCATGCCATTTTAAAGATCTGTATGGTTGCAGTTTTAACGGAATGCTTGAAAATAAATAAATAAAATAATATGAATATGTGATCTTTGTAAACTTGTTGTTGAAGAAAGGTTAACCCATTCAGTTTCATTCCAGGATGTGGTGGAAAGGATGACATTGTGTTCCTAGTGGACAGTTCCACACATGTCCTCGGCGCTCAAGAACGTGTCTTTCAGCTCTTCACAAAAGCATTTGCTGACTCTCTCCAAATTGGTCCTCAGAAGGCCCGAGTTGGTTATGTCTCTTACAACAGTGTGGTTCAGGAACTGCTCCATCTAGACAAGGGGTCTGATCCAGAAATAGTTGACAGGACCCTTTTAAATCAAGCCCACACAGGAACAATAACGCAAGACAAAGCTTTTTTGGGTGCTGCAATGAATCATGTGCTTGGAGATATGTATTCTGGAAAGTATAGTCGTAGTGGTGCCAAGAAACACCTTGTCATCCTGACCGGAAATGCTATAGACGACCTTAATCAGGCAGTAGCTGCTGCTGACAAGGCCAAACGCCGAGGAATTGAAGTCATTGTTGTTGCTGTAGGAGACATCAAGATCATTCAACAGCAGTTGCACAAAATTCCTACAAGTGCCTTCAAACAACATTTCCTGAATGTAAACGATTTCAAAGGTCTTCGTCCAGAAATCGAAAGTTTGATCTTGAGCCATTGCAGAGGTGAGGCTGGTTTGTCAATGATGTGTTTTAACAGATGATGTAAAGTTGTAAATAGTAAACAGTAAATTGGTATCCCTTCTTTACAGTCTAATAAACTCTTATTCAAGAGTAAGAACCTAAAAAGATTTGAAAATTGAAACCTGTCCTTCATAACAGGAAGTTATGTCGGATGAACTTTCTACACCAATTGGTTCGTAGAAGCACATGTTGAAAACAAACATGTTTGTGCTGAACGAAAGGAAAACCATTGTGAAATCCCATCCTTTAAGTCTTCCGTCAATCTGTTACACTAGAATCTCTTCATCATGGATTTCTCCCTCCTATACATAAGTAAAACAAGTCACAAGAAAGCTGACAGACTGACAGTGAAGTCAAATCCTTTCGAAGATATAGCATTTAACTTTTCATTTTCATTGCGCAGTTAAACTTTAAGTGTTAGCCATATGTGACCTTCTCTTGTCAGATATTGGTGGAGACGGGTATTGAATATATGATAGTGAGAGATAAGTAAATATATGATAGTGACTACTTGACTAAAGGTTTTGTTACTGGACACCGTAATGGCCTCTGCCCTGTCACATGCAAAATAGATAAACATATGCCATCTGATGGTGTCGTTTCCTTCAGAAGTGTATGATATATCGTTACTCTGAACACAAAGTATACACATCAGATACCCTCATGGTATATTGTTATAGATATGGCAGAGGTTTAAACATCACCCCCGTGATATCGTCTTACATAGTGAATAAGAACATTGATGTTTTCTAGGGAATAAGCCAGTGCCAACTATAGCCTCAGACCCCTGTGCTGGACCGAAACTCCTGAACTTTTTAGGTAAGTTGGACAGGGCCCTGAAACATATTCCTAAAAAAATGTCCATGAACAAAACTCTGAGGCAGAGTTATCTCACGAGCTATTTCCAACCTGATCTTAGTCTGTGGAGTAGTTTGCGGTGTTGATAGAATCTGGAATGAGACTTCTTTTTCGTTTTATGCAAAGTGGTGTGTAAGCATATAATAAAATAGTAAATGGACGAAGTTCGTTTCCAGGTTGTGGGGCTCGTGAGGACATCACATTTATCTTGGACAGATCCGGTAGTATCCACGCTAACGATTGGATTAAGATGAATGAGTTCATTCAGAAGCTCGTTGGAAAGTTTGACGTGTCCCCTAATGCATCAAGAATTGGCATGATGACATTCAACAATCAGCTGAATGAACTGATTCATTTCAAGGATTTCTCTGACAAGAAGAGCCTGTTGAATGAAATCAACTTCAAACTTTCCAAGTTGTATACGACCGGTTCCACCATGACACACCTGGCTCTAGAAAAGGCTCTTCAGTGGTATAAACATAGCAGCAGGTCGGACGCCATCAAGGTTAGAACGTTTGAGATGCCTATCACTTTCGTCGGGTTCATTTGTTTGGCTTTAAAGCTTGCCTTAAGATTAAGCTTGTTTAAGTATAATATTCTTGGGGCGGTGGGGTAGCCCAGTGGTTAAAACGTTGGCTCGTCATGCTGAAGCCCCGGGTTCGATTTCCTACATGGGTACAATGTGTGAGGTCCATTTCTGGTGTTCTTAACCGTGATATTGCTGAAATATTGCTAAAAGCACCGTAAAACCATACTTACTCACTCTTAATATTCTTATATTGATATATATACTTTGGAACCGGGGGCTCAGTTGCTTATTGAATCGCAATTCTCTGTGCAGAGTTACGTCCCTTGCGGCCGCCAGGAACCTCTAATTTTAGGTTGAACTATTGATACTATCACTACAAGTGACAACGGATCTTTGCTTGTCGTTGTATACACATCATGTATGTCTGTTTATGCAGTGAAACAGAATCTGGACATTAAAACTGAACGTTTTATCACGTTCAAAACATGTATGACAGTTGTCAAAGCAGGTATGACAGTTGTTCCGAATCTTGGAATATTACCTTAGATCCGTAGATTTTGTCAACAAATTGATGCAACTCTGCACAGTGAGATACCAACTTAAAGACCAGTATCTATGAACTATATATGGGATATCGGCTTTGTCTAGATGTATCTAACCACCATATGTAATGGTTTGTAACTTTCGTTGTACTGCCCTCTGACTGATTCTGTTGTACATTTACCCGTGAAGGTCCGGGTTAGAACTCACTCACTCACTGTTGTACATTACCAAGGTCGTTGTCATCTTCACTGACGGTGGATCCGATTCCAAGTTCGAGACTTTGGCCTCAGCCTTGGAACTGCAGAGGAACAATGTGACTGTTTTCGTCGTTGGAATTGGACATGAAGTCGACCTGCAGGAACAAATGATCCTGGCGTCGGACCCGGATAGTCAACACATGTTGAACGTGCAGAACTTTGACGGTCTTCTGCTCTATATGGAATATTTGGCAGCTATACGATGTCGTGGTAAGAAATGAAGGTTCAATGGTTACATTGTTTTCTTAATATGATATCTCTGATGGTCTTTGTTTCTCGGGAATACTGGTTTCAGGGGCAATTGGATAACCAAGTGGTTGAAGAGTTACGCCAAACCAACAGGGGTACATGGTAAGGCAAAAAAGAAATACCGACCTACCCTATCCTCTTTTCTCTTCCCCACCCACCCACCCTAACTCTTCTTCAACCAAGTCAACGTCATGACTGAGTGCATTTCAACTCATCATTTTTATCCAAATAGAGTATGGTATTTTCATCACAAGGCATTGTAACAACGTGATATGGTATCCTTGAAGACATTCTCATGTGCCCACCTGGCGCTAATAAAAATAATAACAAACATTATTAAAAATCACCTACCCTATTTTTAAAAAGCATGTAAAAGGAAACGGACATATGTTTTTTTTCCTAAACCTATATTCAGTCACTACCACGCTCACATGTTATTTTATCTAGTTTCATTTATTTTTCTTGACGGCTACGATACTGTTGTGATATTGCGAACTTCAGCATAAACTTAATTATATTGCCTCATAGAAGTTTGTTCTAAAATATATCCTACTGTTCCAGATCTTGCCAACAGGTCTACGACAACGATAACACCATCTTCTTCAACTCACCGTCAAACCGCAGGGTGATTCTGTGCATAGTAGTTACTGTATATATAAGGATTCAAATAAACAGGGTAACGAAAGCTGGTTCCATTTCTTATTTGCATATACTGGCCGGCACTTCTTTTTAGTCTGAAAGTGAAAAAAATCAGAACGTGGAACAAACGTTTCAAATTTGTCACCAGTCAACTGAAAGTCACACGACATGCAAAAGGTCTTGAGTGAGTGAGTGAGTGAGTGAGTGAGTGAGTGCGTTTAGTTTTACACCACACTCAGCAATATTCCAGCTATATGGCGGCGGTCTGTAAATAATCGAGTCTGGACCAGACAATCATGTGATCAACAACATGAGCATCGATCTGCGCAATTGGGAACCGATGACATGTGTCAACCAAGTCAGCGAGCCTGACCACCCGATCCCGTCAGTCGCCTACGACAAGCATGGGTTACTAAAGGCCAATATTTTAACCCGGACCTTCACGGGTGCAAAGGTCATGACAAATCGTGCAAATTATTATAAGCTTCTCTCACACACAAAACATCTCTTGTGGATGCCGGTTTGGAAGCTGTTACCATAACAGAAAGAGGGTCATGATTTTCAATCAGTGATTCAGATTAAATTATTTACAGGCCGCTTTCTTATCATGACAAATTTAGGGATAATAGCATCTTTAATTTTGAAGGTTCGACGTTTCGTTACAGACTCCTGTACCGTTCGCTTGGCCTACAAATATAAGGAATTCTTAGCCATTAGTATTTTCATTATTGTACTTCCCAACTCCTAAAATGCCACTCCGAGAAGTTATCCGCCGTCATTTATATGGATTATTGCCTGGGTAGCGACAAAGCAGAAACAGTACCTATCTCACATAGTATACAACGTGTTTAAGCACAGTCATGTTATACTAAAATGTACCGTTATCTTGTAGGTTATTTAAGAAATGTATCCCAGATACTTTTCTGCACATATTGTGCCTGGTCACTGGGGAGCATTATGCAATCTGTGTTAGGCATGCACAGCTTGAATTCTAATCCACGATCATGGGCTCCGTGGCCGTCCGCACAGTAAAGCCCGGTGCTTCAGGACTTTTGAGAGAACACCAGAACACGGTCCGAATGCTAAAGTATAATGAACAATATTCAAAATATGGCAAAACAGAAGTACTGACGTGCCTGTCCATTTTGCAAACACCCGATGTCATCTCTTTTCAGTGTTCCATTCATATATTTTTCTCCATGATTTTGCCTTTTTCTGTTTTGGCCGATAATCGGGACTGATTATTACCGAGGTTTGATAGTTTATATTCTTTGATATAGTTTGTGAATAAATTCAACGATTTTATGTTTGGCTATAAAACATTATTGGTTCATGGCAATAGTTCTCGTCCCTTTTGAAAAACACTGTGAAACGTGTTGACCTGGCGTACTTGGGTCACTTTAAATACTTTATTTTTGTCCTAGGCAGCATTTAAATTTATATTCTTATCAACGCCCCATTTCCAGTCGATCCTAGTCCCAGTGTAGGTTATCATACCATTCGGCTGAAGGTGGACTCTTCACCACTGCAAGGTTACCAACCCCAGGACTGTGGACTGTTATACCAGCCTGGAAAATGTTGGTCAAATTAGTTTTGTGTAAGTATACTTTAACAGGCTATCATTTAAAAATAGTCCAGAAAGCTCTAATAATTTTACGGATGTTGTAATGTAACCATATGTTCCATTTAATAATAATCAAAGTCATAACAGCAACATGTTCTTTTGAAAAGTAGGGCATATGCAATTTTGGGTTGATATTGTTTGGGAACCAAGTTGACTGTATATGGATTTAGAAAATTATATTCCTTCACAACTTGTTATGAATTTCGAGCAACCCTGCCAATTTCGAGTAAGATTTTTTCATGATGTGCACATGACATGAAATATTTTAAAATTACAGTGTAACGTGCCGGTGTGTTGCTGTAGATTCCAGTGATTTAAACAGGCTGAAAGTTCGTATATAGTTTAAAATACGGGGTCTGTCATGCCAATAACAGTTACTTGCAAATGTTGGAAGTTGGAAGTTGGAGATGTGGCACAAGCTCTGAACATTTTACAGCCAGTGAATAACTAATTAGTATATTCCAATCACGATATCGACATACAAATAACGTTGATAACAAACCTGGGTCTGGTCTACCAAGGGGGACAACTGACGCGCAAGGCCGTTTCATCAGAAGGAATATGTTTCGAAACCGTGACCATACAGTGCGTGTCATGTTGGAGATGAGCTTCACAAAGCTACAGGTGTTAGACTGAGTAGACAGAAGATTCGTAATCGGCAACACAAATGGAAACTGCATGCCAGACGTCCACGTGTTATCCAACGACCAACCAATCGTCTTTAGGCAAACGATATGCTTTTAGATGAATCAGTTTACTTTGGACTTCATCGACAGGCACAACCGCGTGTCGTTTACGAATTTAGTTTTGCCCTGTGGGGAGAATAGGGTAGAATAAACCATGTTTAATTGGGCTGGTTGTTGTTTAACGCCGTATTCAGCAATATTCCAGCTATATGGCGGCGGTCTGTAAATAACCGTGTCTGGACCAGACAATCCAGTGACCATCAGCATGAGCATCGATCTACGAAATTAGTAACCGATGACGTCTGTCAACCAGGTCAGCGAGCCTGACCACCCGATCCCGTTAGTCGCCTCTTGCGACAATCATGGGATACTGAAGATCAATTCTAATCTGGATTTTCACGGGTCTGTTTAATTTGGAGTATGCTTCGTCGAATTCAGGATTGTCCTGAGAATAGATCCGGATTTGCGGGTTATTAAAGAGTTTGACATGGTGACGTGATGGACACAAGGGCGCTGTGGCCAATCACTGAACAAAGTCTATCTGACATTCAATCGTCCTCGCCGTGATATTGCTGGAATATTGCTAAAAGCGGCGTAAAACCATACTCACTCACTCACTCACTGACATTCAACGACTAATGCTGATCTTAGATGCCCGTCACACTATTAAACTATTTATCTCATTAAAGAGGTAAAATATCAATAGTTGTGACACCTATTTATTGTATATCCTCTACTTTGGTTTAGTAGTATACATTTAAACAAATCATTCATACGAAGAAAAGTAAAGGTACATAGATTAAAACTGTTTATGAAATAACTGTTTTCTTCTCTCAAGAGGTAAGATGCTTTCTTGCTTCCAAAACGTTCAAGTCAGTTTTTTAAAAGTGTAACATTTATGAATGTAATGTTGTTTGGCGCCGTTTATTAAGAGATTACCAATTATTTTAACTTGGTTTCATTGATCTGTTTTTTTCTCTCATCATTAGTTTATCTCTTCAACTGTGTCTGTCAGAGACTCGGCGAAGCCGCAAACACAACGGGTACGTCAAGATATGCTTTATAATATGTTGAACTTAGGTTAGCATCAGGTACATTTTAGGTCAATATATGTATCATATCAGTTGAACTAGGGTAGCATCAGGTAGGTCAATATATGCTTCATAATCAGCTGAACTAGAGTTAGCATCATTTGGGTCAATATATGCGTCACATCAGTTGAACTGGTGTTAGCATCAAGTGGGTCAATATTTGCTTCATAATCAGTTGAACTAGGGTAGCATCGGGTGGGTCAATATATGCTTCATAATCAGTTGAACTAGGGTTAGCATCAGGTGGGTCAATATATGCTTCATAATCAGTTGAACTAGGGTTAGCATCAGGTGGGTCGATACATGCTTCAAAAGCAGTTGAGTCAGGGTTAGCCTCAGGTTGGTCAATATGTGCTTTATAATCTGTTGAACTAGGGTTATCATCGGGTGGGTCAATATATGCTTTTTAATCAGTTGAACTAGGGTTAGAATCGGTTGGGTCAATATATGCTTTATAATCAGCTGAACTAGGGTTAGCATCGGTTGGGTCAATATATGCTTTATAATCAGCTGAACTAGGGTTAGAATCGGTTGGGTCAATATATGCTTTATGATCAGTTGAACTAGGGTTAGCATCGGTTGGGTCAATATATGCTTTATAATCAGCTGAACTAGGGTTAGCATCGGTTGGGTCAATATATGCTTTATAATCAGCTGAACTAGGGTTAGCATCGGTTGGGTCAATATATGCTTTATAATCAGTTGAACTAGGGTTAGCATCGGTTAGGTCAATATATGCTTTATAATCAGTTGAACAGGGTTAGAATCTAGGGTTAAATCGGTTGTTAGAATCGGGTCAATATATGCTTTATAATCAGTTGAACTAGGGTTAGCATCGGGTGGGTCAATATATGCTTTATAATCAGTTGAACTAGGGTTAGCATCGGGTGGGTCAATATATGCTTTATAATCAGTTGAACTAGGGTTAGCATCGGGTGGGTCAATATATGCTTTATAATCAGTTGAACTAGGGTTAGCATCGGTTGGGTCAATATATGCTTTATAATCAGTTGAACTAGGGTTAGCATCGGGTAGGTCAATATATGCTTTTAATCAGTTGAACTAGGGTTAGCATGTCGGGTAAGTCAATATATTCCTCATAATTGATTGTACTAGGGTTTAAATTGGACCATTCAGAATGTAGGTCAATAAATGCTTCATAATCAGGTAAAACAACTGATTGGTCAATAATGTTTCATTATCAACTGAACTGGGATTAACAGTTGGTATATATATGCTTCATAATCACAGGGCCGGTGGGGTAGTCTAGTGGTTAAAGCGTTCGCTCTTCACGCCGAAGCCCAGGTTAGATTCTCCACAAAGTATAAAGCCCATGTCTGGTGTCCCCCGTCGTTGTATTGCTGGACTATTGCTAAAAGCGCCGTAAAACTGAACTCACTCACTTATAATCACATGTACGAGGATTGATAACAAGCACAGTAGAACCGGCATTATACCTGACTGACACAATCAGTCACATATAGGGCGCCTACATGCGCCACCTACTATACTGGGATCCCTTCTATATACTCCCACAGCGTCCCCAGGACAGGTTCACTGCCTCGAGTGCGAGAGGGTGGCGAAACCAGATGATTGCGTCACAGCCGTGTCATGTCCCCCTGGCGAGGTAATAATGAACCCTCCCTAACAGAACTGAAACTGATGCTGAAGGGGTCGTTGTCGGCACAGGTACTACAGATATGTACCCCAGGTACGTTTCTGTATACAGATGTGTACCCTAAACAAAGTCAAAATACAGAAACGTACCCGGTACCCTAAAAGGCGGACGAGTCCATATTCCGCAATCCAAAACCGAAACCGCATGTACTTGTTCCCGTTCAACTGATTCCGAGTGGTGTACATGTGCATCGCGAAATATCCGTTACTGTGTATTCTCATTACTTACATAACGCAATCAAATGTATCTAATACAACAGTATGACAGTTCCGGTCAAGAATACGACACAATGGGAATGGAATCGTCCTATGGTACGTTTCTGTATTCTCATTGTGGCCAAGGTACGTACAGAAACGTACCTGGGGTACATATCTGTAGTACCCGTGCCGACAACGACCCCTTCAGCGAAACTGATACACGAGAACACTGTTAACAAATTCGCTGAATAATGCTTAATTAATAAAGCTGAAAATAACCACCTAAAGTTCCCAGTCAAAGCTTGGACTAATGGCGGTCATTATAACAAACCCTGGTGGTTGGTTCAAGCTAAATAATAGTTGTACAGAGTTACATCCCTTGGTTCCTCTATTTTTGGCTCGAATTTCAAGAGATGATTCTTTTGTCTCTCCTGAGACTCAACCAAGTTGGTTACCTTTCAGATGTATTATTGATGGCGTTCCTTCCATCGTGACACTGGCTGTCGTTGAACAACAGACCCAGAATATTACGCGCTTGAATCAGATTTACTGTCTCACGATAATATTGTTTCCAGTTCATGTCGCTGTGTCTCCTTCAGATATGCATGTCCGAGCAGTACATCACCACGAACGGCCTGGTCTTCTACGACATCGGCTGTAAACTGGCATCTGTGAGTACATCCGTAGTTCAATTGTACAGGAGCGGCCGTGAAAGACGTGAACTACATGTTTAAGAGCTTTTCTGTGAAAGAAGAAATAGTAGTTTGTACATATGCAAAGTACTTAATCCATCAGTGGGCATGACACGCCCACCGTTTCCCGAAGACCTAGTGTGGCAAAAAGGATCAACATCGAGAGAGAGAGAGAAAGAGAGAGAGAGAGAGACAGAGAGAGAGAGAGAGAGAGAGAGAGAGAGACAGACAGAGAGAGAGAGAGAGAGAGAGAGAGACAGAGAGAGAGAGAGAGAGAGAGAGAGAGAGAGAGAGAGAGAGAGAGAGAGAGAGAGAGAGAGAGAGAGAGAGAGAGAGAGAGAGAGAAAGCCAAAACATAGGAAATGTTTGTGTTTCGAGGGGGTTGGGGTGGATGTTTGCGACGTATCTGAAGAAGTAGCAATGGCGAAATACTACAAATATTTGGTCCAGTATTATAGACGCGACCCCAAGAGTTCAAATGACAAGCCGAGTAAGGACATACAAGTTCCATATCTATTCTTCACTATTGGAACAGTTCTGATTTATACCTCCCCTGTATGGTCGAGGAACTACTTTCTTGGCTGGCATCTTCAGATCTGTTCCACGGCCGGGTTCACGGTCAGTGCTGCGGAGATAGAACAACGGCGTGCAGGTCAGTCACAGACAACTGGTCAGCCCCCAACTGGGAGGAGGAAACGCCAGAGCATGGCTGTCCACGTCTGTGAGGAGTGCTGTGAAGACGACTTCTGTAACAACTTCCTCTGCGGTGGCCATGGTGAGTTCAACATACATTTACAGCTTCATTTTAAACCAAAACTAGTAAACCCAACAATATCAGTTATATATAATATCCTAATTTTGAAACTGAATCAACTTTTTAAATGGTAAACATTGTGCCATCTTCTTTAAACGATTGAGTAAGTCAAGCAACAACGTCGGGAAATATTACGACGCTATGTTCCCATCTACCACGACTATGCTCCACCACTTCACGTCGCGCGGCGGTGGGGTAGCCTAGTGGATAAAGCATTCGCTCGTCACGGTGACGACCCGGGTTCGATTCCACACATGGGTACAATGTGTGAAGCCCATTTCTGGTGTCCCCACCAGTGGTGCACTCAGTCACTCACTTCACGTCACAATGGCTGCAGTATGGGATTGTAGATGGCAGCTTCTACTCCACACGCCCTATTCGCTAGATTTGACTCCTAGTCATTGCTACAGGAACAAAACGCGGAAAAAGGAGAAGGACTGGTTGTCACATCATTGGACATTGAACTATTGCATTGAACTGTCATGGAGCTATATTGAAAACTAAGTAAAACTCACGACCAGAATTCAGTTCTATGTCTACTTTATTGTTTCCGATATTACTTCATTCGACCGTCCCCGTCTGGCAACAAAGGAGCCAGGGGTTCACCCAGCAGAAAATGGGTACCCGGTGGGATAAGTCATATGACTATTAACTTTCCATCATGCTGTATACGCTTAGAGCATGTCCCTGCAGTTTGGAGTTCAGCGCTATATAAGTAGCCATATTATTATTATTATTGCCTCGTGAAGATCCGGGTCAGAATATTGATCTTCAGTAACCCGTGCTTGTCGTAAGAGGCGACTAACGGGATCGGGTGGTCAGGCTGGCTGACTTGGTTGACACATGTCATCGGTTCCCAATTGCGCAGATCGATGCTCATGTTGTTGATCACTGGATTGTCTGGTCCAGACTCGATTATTTACAGACCGCCGCCATATAGCTGGAATATTGCTCAGTGTGGCGTAAAACTAAACTCACTCACTCACTCACTCACTCACTATTATTGCCTAAAACATTACATCTTTCACTGCATGTAACATCTTTAAAGTTATTCAATGACGGCTGACTTGCCGTTGCAGATGTGTCTGGGGGTGCCACCAATGGGACAGGCTATGCTCTTGCTTTCGCGAACACCTGGTGTCATCACTGCTTGACAGTGATTCATGAACACATGCTTATGTTTTAGTCGAAATCGTCCAATGGACTTTTAGAATATATTTATTATCATCATAGAAATGATTTTGCCGCTTTAGTTTACAAATCGCCAAAGAATATACGCACCATACATATTTTACAGAAACCCAACTTCTGAAGTGCGCTGGATGTGATGACTTGAGGGACATGTCGGAGTGTACCCAGATAGACGTATGTGAGCCCCATGAAGTAAGTACACAGTTTTAGAATATACTGTTTAGTTTGATTTGGTTAAAGCCCTTGCTTTTCACGTCGAAGACCTTGGTTCATTCAAATCATTGTACAAGGTGTGAAACATGTCACAAGTCGTGATATTTCTTGAATACTGTCCAGACTCACTCACTCTTTCTAGACTATACCTTTCAGGTATATGTGTGAACTACTTGTCAAACAAACCTTAACTGGGTCCGCTATGTTTACATGTGTACATGTATATTGTTACGGTTAATAATTTGCCGTGACAAAAGGTTTAAGAGTCCCCTTTGAACCAGCAAAATAGAACACATACAAATCTAAAATATTCAATAATATATTGAATAAACAATGAGCAAACTACAATGAATGACAATACAGATTTCTAGTACAATGCAGTTGAGTCACAAATCTAAAATATTGGGTCACAAATATAAGATATTAACTCACCAGAGTCTTGACATTTACAGTGAGAACAGATATACTGATTGTTTACAATGACAGCGGGCAAGCATAGGTCAGTCTTGAAATGTTGAGAAACACGACGATGGCAGACAGATGTGTATAAATCCAGTCATGTGAAATACCCGTCGCACAACTCAACAACCAGCCTTTATATAGCTCTTACACAGTTCTCGGGCATTCTAGCAAAGCTAAGCTCCATCATTATCCACTCAGAACGTTATCGAAAGCTCCACGGCGAGATCCGGAAGTCAACAAATACAAAAGATTGCCAAGGGAGGCAACTCCGATGCACTATCGAAAAGGCGTACCGCTAAAAATACTATTGCCATTGAACATATATGATGCGAGATGTGAGCCACAACCTACACTCAAAACTTTAAACATTGTGACCCATATAACTATCACTTAATCAATGTGATATTACAAAATACAAAAATACACTCTAATAACAATATATTACAGGTGTGTTTTATAGAAGAAAGGATCACGGACATGTTTGAGCTGCACTACACCGCTGGATGTGCGAGACAGAAGGTGAGTTGGAATCTGCTTTAATGATATAGCCAAGAGGTATCATGAGCCAACAAACACCGTGCAGAGTATCGTACCCGTAGTGGTACCCGTAGTCGTACCAGAAGCCACTGTTACCCCATTACTCTTCAGAACAGATGACGATTATGTCTGTTAAATCGATTTACTTGAAATCAACCAGATCCGGGTTAAAATTGCTCTTCAGTAACTCATGCTTGTAAAAAGGGACTAACGGGATCGGGTGGTCAGACTCGCTGACTTGGTTGACACGTTCCATCGTATCCCAGTTGCGTAGATTGATGCTCATGCTGTTGATGACTGGATTGTCTGGTCCAGACTCGATTATTTACAGACTGCAGCCATATAGCTGGAATATTGCTGAGTGTGGCGTTAAGCGACAAATATACACACATATGAAATCAACGAGGTAGATGTATGATCAACAATTTCTCTCATATATTTCCATCAGCAATGCGACTCCTTCAAGAACAACCAGCAGGGCATGTTTGACCCTTGCTTCAACTGCTGCAACTCAAGCTTCTGTAATGTCAACTGCACCACAGGTAAACATACCAACATGCTCCCACATGGCTAAACACCATACACTGAACGCTAGGTCACAGTCATGGTGTTATTCGTGGGTAAGTATGTGCGCGAGTTTGGTTCTAACAGTTTTACAGTCTCTAGTCAGCTTCCTGTGGGAAGAAGGGGTCGTCTCAGGCGTCAACCACTTTGGTGAGACCCACCAGCACGGGAATGGTGCTGACAATCCTAGAAATATAATCGGCGCGAACAGGGATTCGAACTCCCAGTCAAAGATTTCTGCTTAGCGAGTTAAGTGACTTCGACGATTTGGCCAACATTGCTGCTTTCAGTCACTCTTGCCGCAGGCCAGATAAATTAAAAAACAATTGTCTCTTTGAAACATTTCAGCGGACACCCCACAACACTACACAAATGATAAATTAAAAAACAATTGTCTCTTTGAAACATTTCAGCGGACACCCCACAACACTACACAATGGTGTTGAGAACTGCTGCCAGATAGTTATATACGAACTCTACCTCCATAAATCATGAACTTGTACTCATTTATGCCTATGGTCCACCGTGTTTTTGTATTGTCCACTGTATTTCAGTATGTAAAATATATGGTTTCTGAATATAAGTTATTCAGCCAACTTTACCACCAACCACACCAACATCCACGATAACTTCCACCACCACAATGACGAGCACAGTTACTACTACAACGTCCACAACCCCATCTACAACTCCAACAACTGCACCTACAACGACAACAACTGTACCTACAACGCCAACAACTCCATCTACAACGCCAACAACTGTATCTACAACGCCAACAACTGCACCTACAACGCCAACAACTGCACCTACAACGCCAACAACTGCACCTACAACGCCAACAACTGCACCTACAACGCCAACAACTGTATCTACAACTGTTTTCTTCATCGCCAACTACTGCATCCACAATGCCAACAAGTACTCCAACGACCACGTCAACACCGACTCCAAGCACAACCCCTGCTACCACAACCACACAGACAACGATGATCCCGTCAACAATCTGTCCTACATTCCCTCCTCTATCGAACGTTGGTGCACCTCAACTTCTCAACCATGCCCTCGTCAACCTGGGTGAGTATCTCAAGGTAACTCCGTCGTGATATTGCGGGGATGTTGCTAAAAGCGGCTAAAAACCATACCCTCTAACTCACTCACTACCTCTGTTTTCAAAACCGTTCTAAATGTAATTTCGAAAACTGGGCCGGACACTCAGGGTAAAAGATGAATTATTGACTGAGGAGAGGGAAGGGGGTGGTTCAAGATAATATATTATTATCATTAGCTGCTGAAATAGCTAGATGGGTTTTTTTTTGCAATCTTTCGTTTCACCATCCCGCAACGCTCTGATAACCTTTTTCTATCAGTCACTTAATACCACGAACAAACCAAATTGTTAACCCTTTGTTAAAGAACCTCTGCATCTTCCTTTATCTCCAGGATGTGGTGGAAAGGATGACATTGTGTTCCTAGTGGACAGTTCGACACATGTCCTCAGCTCTGAAGAACGTGTCTTTCAGCTCTTCACAAACGCATTCGTTGACTCTCTTCAAGTTGGTCCCCAGAAGGCCCGAGTTGGTTATGCCTACTACAATAGTCGGGTCAATGAAATCCTCCACCTGGACAGGGGATCTTATCTAGACAGCATTGACAGAATATTTTCGTCTCTTGAACATTATAGGACAGTGACCCAAGACAGAGCATATTTAGGGTCTGCTATAAACCATGTACTGGGAGATATGTATTCAGGGCGATATAGTCGTAGTGGCGCCAAGAGACACATTGTCATCCTGACCGGAAATGCAATAGATGACCTTAACCAGGCGGTGGCTGCTGCTGACAAAGCCAGGAGCCGAGGAATTGACGTGATTGTTGTTGCTGTAGGAAACATCAGGAACATTGAAACGCAGTTGCACAGGGTTTCCTCAAGCCCTTCCAGCCAGTATTTTCTGAATGTAAAGGATTTTAGTAGTCTTCAACCAGAGCTTGAAAGTTTGATCTTGAGCCATTGCAGAGGTGAGACCTGACAAAGAAGCTGAGTTCTCAGTTTTAATTCTTATTCTAGATATCAAAAGCATACAGGGGCGGTTTTGGTCTGGTGGTTATTTAAAGCGTTCGCTCGTTATGCGTGATGTAACGCCCTGGTTCGATTCAACATATAGGTACAATTTGTAAAGCCAATTTCTGGTGTCCCCGTCGTGATATTGCTGGCATATTGCTAAAAGCGGCGTAAAGCTAAACTCACACACCCAAAAGGATATATGCATAAGATTGTATTCTATGATGACCTCTGCTTTTCTTGACTACACTTCCCTAAATTTTTAGAAATGAAAATATATGTTTAGTGACTATCCTGGATTTCCTGAAAAACTAGTTTTTACAAAAGCGGGCTTGTCTGGTCCAGACTCAAATTGTTCACAGGCCGCTCTCATGTTGCAGTTACCAATTTACTGACATTATGCCAAAATATGAAAACCCAACAACCCCAAAACCTGGTTGGAAATAAACGTATGAGTCGCGGAAGTGCGCACTTTTAGTGTCCTCTCTAATCTTCTGCGATCCCTTCATATAGCTGTGTGAATCATTTTTAGCCCATTTCAGCAGATAGTCGACACTGATTACATGTATTTAACGCCAATATCAATAACAGTCACACCATAAACAAATCTTTTCTCTTAATACAACATATACATCTCCATCTTTTCATGACATGATTTCTTTTGTCCTGATAGTAAATGACAGCACTGATATTTTCTAGGAAATAATCCACTGCCAACTATAGCATCTGACCCCTGTGCTGGACCGAAACTCCTGAACTATTTAGGTAAGCATTATTTGGACCTGAATATTTACTTTCTTTGCCATTACACTTGAAATTAAATATGTTCTTCTTCTGCACGAATCACAAATAGACAACAGGAACATTTTTATGGATACACAACTTCTTTACTGCAATGGAGGCGACGTTTCGGTGTAGATGCTAACACCGTTATCAAGAAGTATTGCACAACATTATGGACCATATTAAAGGGATATATACATGAAGGATATGTAAGTTTATGCAATTAAAGAGGTTGATAGATGTATAGAGAATCTCACCCAAGTGTCTTCTGATATTAATTATATCAACACGAGTTGATAAAGTTACGAATATCCGAGGCTTGCCAAAATCACTCTTCATTAATTTTCAATGAAAAATGTACATCTTTGAACATGGTACTGTCATTAGACTTGCAGTGCAGCGATGTCATAGCATTGTGACGTCATCAAGTACATGACGTCATAGCATTGTCAGGGCATTGTACAAAATCTACTGTCAAAACGATATCTCCTAGCGATATCTCCTGTGGAACACAGTTTTGGATGATAAAGTAGTATCAACACTGAAACGTCGCATCCATGGCAATAAAGAAGATGTCTATCCATAACAAAATCGTTCCTGTTCATCATACCAGCTTCTGAATGCCACTCAAAGAAGTAGAGACACAATTAGACAGTCCCTTCACTTTGTCTTTCCCTTAACTTTGTCTTTCCCTTGACTTTGTCTTTCCCTTCACTTTATCTTTCCCTTAACGTTGTCTTTCACTTAAATTTGTCTTTCTCTTAACTTTGTCTTTCCCTTCACTTTGTCTTTCCCTTCACTTTGTCTTTCCCTTCACTTTGTCTTTTTCCCTTTAACTTTGTCTTTCCCTTAACTTTGTCTTTCCCTTCACTTTGTCTTTCCCTTCACTTTGTCTTTCCCTTAACTTTGTCTTTCCCTTAACTTTGTCTTTCCCTTAACTTTGTCTTTCCCTTCACTTTGTCTTTCCCTTCACTTTGTCTTTCCCTTCACTTTGTCTTTCCCTTCACTTTGTCTTTCCTTTAACTTTGTCTTTCCCTTCACTTTGTCTTTCCTTTAACTTTGTCTTTCCCTTCACTTTGTCTTTCCCTTCACTTTGTCTTTCACTTAACTTTGTATTTCCCTTAACTTTGTCTTTCCAGGTTGTGGGGCTCGGGAGGACATCACACTTATCTTGGACAGATCTGGAAGTATCCGTCGTACCGACTGGGCGAAGATGAATCAGTTCATTCAGCAGCTTGTGGGAAAGTTTGACGTTTCCCCACATGCATCAAGAATTGGCATGATGACATTCAACAGCATGTTGCTGGAGCTCATTCACTTTAAGGATTTCTCTGACAGGAATAGGCTGTTGAGTGATATCAACTACCAACTTTCCCGCTTGTATCCGACGGGTAACACCATGACACACCTGGCCCTGGAGAGGACTCTCCAGTGGTATAAACAAGACAGCAGTCCCGACGCCATCAAGGTGCGAATTACTAATTCTCAGAAGCTTACAGAAGTCAATGTAAAATACATTGAAATCTTTAAAATCTTTCAATCATTTGAAATCTTTAAAGGCTTGTCTCTATAGAGTAAAGGTAGTGGTTGTGTGCGTGTGTGCGTGCGTGTGCGTGCGCGCATGTGTGTGTGTGTGTCTGTGTCTGTGTCTATATTAAGGCTGGCCTAAGTCTTACTACAATTCAGGGTTCCATTCATCATGTGGATCAGGAACGTGTGATCTTAGGTTCGGATCCAAGTTTGCATTCATTACGTATTTCAGGTGGTCTAAGTCATCTCTTTATATTCATTGAATGTAACATAAAGGGAAATTGGTTGCTTGTCCCATCAAATGCAATGAATCATTGTAGTTTATTTACAAATGATTTATGTTTGACTTTGGTAAGGTCACTTCTCTTTTGTCACATGTTTTAACATAGGAGAATGTGAGCTAGAATTGTCATTATACCAGAGAGCAACGTGAATCAAAATCTCGGAATTTGACCTAAGGTCATGGCTGCTAAGGGATGCAACTCTGCCTCTGTACTTTTACTTTCTGAATCAATGACCAATCATATGTTTCGTATGACCAAGGTCGCTGTCATCTTCACTGACGGTAAATCGAGTTCAAAGTTCGACACGTTAGCCTCAGCCTTGGAACTTCAGAGGAATAATGTATCCATTTTCGTCGTTGGAATTGGAAGTAACATCGACCTGCAGGAACAAATGATCCTGGCGTCGGACCCGGATAGTGAACACATGTTGAACGTGCAGAGCTTTGATGGTCTTCTGCACTATATGCAATATTTGGCAGCTGTACGATGTCGTGGTAAGAACTGAAACATCTACGGGTGCATTTTCTTCTGATATCCTTTGATATACTGAGGGAAAAAAATAAGGGATCACATGAAAGAACAAGTGTTCCTTTATTTTTTCCCAGGTTTCTTCACAAACGTTGTATCGCATAGCTTGTGAAGAAACCTGAAAACAAATAAAGAAACACTTGTGCTTTCATGTGATCCCATATTTTTTTTCCTCAGTATATATGGAATATATGTCATTTCTACGATGTGATGTCGCTAAGAACTGAACGATCAATGGTGTCATTCCCTTCTTATGGACCTGTATGCTACGCTGACGTATTATCTGTGTACTGTACTAAAAAAATTGTTCTGTTCGTTTTCCATCTCCAAGTTGATTCTTCCGTATCACTGGTATGTTAGTCATTGCAATGGACGCCGTGCAGTCGTATGGTTATCCCTCTGAGAGACTGTTTTACGTAAATCAACAAAATGGATTTCTTTTATTTAACTTTAGAAGTAAATTTATATGATTCGTCAAAGGTTTAAACATGTTGTTGTGAAGAACCTGGATGATTTGATCACGTATCTTCAATTAGATAAGCTGTTGTCCATGGGTAGGGAGTGAGGTGGAATATGTCCATGTAGGAGTAGGTGAGTGGGTGCCTTGCTTGATGGCGTGTCACCGAACCCTGACGGTGTAGATCGTTGCTCATTATATCAATCATTGGATTGTCTGATCGAAACTCGCTTCTTTACTGGCCCCCGCTATATGGCTAGAATATCACTGAATGTGGCCTTCAGCAACAGGCACCTACATGAAAATCCATTCTTCTTGCTCTTCAGATCTCGCTAACCAATCCACAACGACTGTGAAACCGTCTTCTTCAACAAATCACAACAGGTTGACAAATAAATGAAAGAATTAATATAAAGTGTTTGTTATTATGTTATTTACAACCAGAATGCTGTCTCATGTTTGAGATTGTGGAAAAAACTTGCACTGAAACCTATGTCGACAACTAAGCATGTCACGTGTAACATAGGTTGCAGGTACGACAAGTAGTCAAATGTTTACATGTAAAAGACTTACATGTAGGAACGCGGACATCCGCCTCAATTAGTGTTATAACGGGTACCCGGGGCGGGGCGGGTAATAGGGGGTCGGGTACCCGGGTAGGAAATTTGGACCCGTCCCAGCCCTCTTCCACCACCACGGCGGGAGGTCATTACGTGGCATGACGTCTACTCCAGAGCAACCCTTTAACTGTCAGCATATAGTACTACAATATACAATACAATTCAATAACCAGTAGCATGAAGGGTCTTTGAATGTGTCCGCCAGGTTAACATTTGTGTTACAAAGAGAGCTTATTCATCTCTGGAAAAAACTTTTTTTCCGATTTCGAGCATGACGAGGGTCAATCGTGTAGCTATCAGTAATACTAAGTCTAAGGTTACTGACAAGAAGTAACAGAACACCGGATCCTATCATATGGCTGTAGTTACTCACACAGTGACGTAATATATAACACTGGAATGCCGAGGATGCCGTACGATGCATTTGGAACATTCGCTTTTCGGGTCTCGGAACGACACATCAGAGTCAGTATCCGGGTCTCCACAGTGTCCAATGGTCATCCTCAGCGTCACTGGATTTGAATACACAGTATCATTTCGGAAGAGGTCAAATACAACGTATTGTACATCTGGGATTACACTTCATCCGTAGTGTGTTCTTGTACATTTGGGGGTTGAGTGATAATGCAGGATTCGAACTCACACTCTCAGAGTAAGGGTGTGGGGTGTGGGTGTGGGTGTGGGTGTGGGTGTGGTCGAAGCAAGGCCTCTGGTTGGTTAGCGCTGCTAAATCTGCACATTCTTTATAAATTCTCGGGAATTTTTACTTTCATCGACTGCTTGACTTGGAAGAAATGTAAGAAAGCATCATTTGTAAATGTCTCCTTTACAAAGATCAACCAACCAGAGGGCTTGCTTCGACCACACTCCCGTTTTGTGCCGATATATCGTCATCCATTTGTGTCAAGATCGTTTAGTTGAGAGTCAAAATCGGGTTTCAATCGACTTGCAGAAATAACAATAATGAATTGGTAGGTGTCATGAGTGGTGCTCGATGGGCCAATCATCCATGATTATGTTTACATTAAGTTTTAATCGATTGTATGCGATGGTAGCGTAGCGATCGGCAAAGCAGTCGGGTAGGGTGCACCGAAGTGTCCGACCTTGTCATAATGTATTGTACTGTGAAGCATTTCGAGTCGGGAGTTATCTCAAATTTTTGAATATATTTTATAAAATCTTTAATCCTCGCAAAGACACGTGGTCATGTGTTGAAAACTGCTATGGAACTAGCCAGAGTTGAAGGTGGGGTCTTTCCTGAGGTCTTGCGTTAGACAAAATACAAGTGGTGTCATCTTATGTACCTCCAGGACAAGCCCGATAATAAGAATGATATAAAAGCAAGGAGTCCAGTTTGTGAGTAACTGCCTGGCAAGCATCGGGGCATGATTGTACCGTCTTTATATACTGGAAGGTAACGCCTGCTGTCTGTCCTTGCTAGCCACTGACCCCGCGCACATGTCTGAGGTAAAGTTGGCGTTGCCTGGCGACGCTGCCGGAGTAGGCCACTCTTCATAGAGACGTAGGGAGAACACCGTAGTGCTTCTTGGGTGAGGTCATCCATCTCTTGGTTGTAGATCGTTGTCATCTTCAATCCACTTGGAAGCCGTGGTGGCTCAGTGGGTTAGATCGATGACTTAGTGTGCTGGCGATTAGGTGCCTGAGTGTGGATTCCAGTCCTGGATGGGACTTAGGTTAAATAACCAAATGAAACTACAAGAATCTGTACTTTACAGAGAAACTGTAATTCCAAATATAATATATGTTAAATTTGACCACTTATGGCATTTGGTATTCATACCTTCATGAGGACGTCCATTATTCGAACCTCGGTATCCTTCGGTATAGTCACTGATGTCAGACACATGTTCTAGAAGGTCCTCTAGAGTGGGGCTCTTTCACTTACTATCCTTAATGGCATCTACCTGAGCTAAACAGCGTTCGAACCTCCACGGTATTTCTGTATCTGACACCATCATGCAGGACTTGATGACCACCTCGCTGTGAGTGGGCATGCTCAACTCGGCGAATATCTGTGAGGAATGTTGGTAGGGAATTCATTATCTATACAGTCAACTTCGATTGTAACGACTCTGAGGACCACTAGTTTTAGCTCGTTGTAACCGAAGTTTACTGAACATATTGGTTTATGCGATACAAGGTGCAAGGTGCAAAAGACATGTCACAGTAATTAACTACCGTTATAACGACTGACTGACTTTGGTTTTACACCGCTTTTAGCAATATTCCAGTAATATCACGGCGGGGGATACCAGATATGGGATTTACACATTCTACCCTTGTGGGGAATCAAACCCGGGTCTTCGGCGTGTCGAGCGAACGCTTTAACCACGAGGTTACCCCACCACCCCACGGTTAGTTCAGTATAACCATAGTTCGTTTTTCGCATTTCGACTAAAATAGACTGAAAGTGGCCCGGGGAAAACATTTCGTGATATCCGTCCGTTCGTTATAAGCGGGGGCGGTGGGGTAGTCTAGTGGTTAAAGCGTTGGCTCGTCGCGCCGAAGACCCAGGTTCGAATCCCCACATGGGTACAATGTGTGAAGCCCATTTCTGGTGTCCCCCGCCGTGATATTGCTGGAATATTGCTAAAAGTGGCGTAAAACCAAACTCAGTCAGTCAGTCAGTCGTTATAAGAGGGTTCGTTATAAACGTATTTTACTGTACTTAGACCTCATCTAATCTCGTTGTTGTGTTGGCAGTGAAGTATCGAAGCCAGTTCCACAGCTTTAGCCCAAGAAGATTTTCATCTTGATTGCAGGTTCTGAAAAATATGTTTATATATAGACACAAGGTAAATGCTCTGTTCCTCCTACCGTTGTGCCCCAATCCGTTAAAGATACCAACTTGTACCAAATATTACAACAATTTCAAGATAATTTTAACAAGCAAGGATTGGCTGACCTCTTGTTTGATAGTTTATCTTTGGGCTATGTAATTTAATGTAAAGAGCAGAACAAATTCTCTTCTTCCAAGCTTTGACCTACATGTAGGTTACGCTAAGGTGCTGGAAAATGGACAGCAGTTTGTTATTTTGTAAGTATTTTAACACACTTTCTAATCTGACAAAAATATGAAAGAATACTTTCTGACAATTAAAGACTGTTTAGCTCAAACTGAACTGTAATGGAGTCATATGGAAACATTTGCTTTGTCAGATATATAATTCTTTATCATCCACACTGATAAACACCTCACAGCTCAATGGTTTCCATGTTAACTTTATACAGGCTATGGAAGACATGATTGTCTCTAGGTAACATACAGGCTAGCACTGTTGTGTTCAACTACAGTTGTCTCGAAGTGGAATGGTATCCTGAATTTGGGCCTATATTTTCGCTTATGTAGAACTCGGGTAACTCGAAGTGTTAATTTTGGTTCCTTCACTTCGGCACGTGTACACTGTATATTATTTGTAACGTGCACGTCACAGTCGTGAGTGAGTTTAGTTTTGCGCCGCTTTTAGCAATATTCCAGCAATATCACGGCGGGGGACGCCAGAAATGGGCTTCACAAATTGTACCCATGCGGGAAATCGAACCCGGGTCTTCGGTGTGACGAGCGAACGCTTTAACCACTAGGCTACCCCACCGCCCCCATAGTCCTGAAATTAATTAGATTGTTTATGATATGGCAATACGAACACCAGGTAACATCAATGAGAAATTACAATATTTCATATGCATATTGCGTTTATGCAAACACAAGCCTGTATCATCTTACGCTAATATCTACATGCCCAAGGACACTTTCAGATATGACGTTAAGTGAAGTAATACACAATGACATGACGTAATACACAATGACATGACGTAATACACAGGCAATGTGAACCTGTGGAAGCTCATTTCTTACAAAAGAATTATCCACATGGTTATTTTAGCGTCTGGTTTTAGGACAATCGTAACACAATAGGCATTGTTGAGGTATAATGTAATCAGGTGAGTGAGTGAGTGAATTACTATTTAACGTCACGTCGGCAATATCTCAGCCATATCGTGACGAAATCAGGTGAGTGACGTTATGAACAACGGCTCGCGCCACCAGCATCAAATATACACCGGTCAACGAGACTGATTGCACAATGTATAAAGTCGCCTTTCACTTGCACATATTCCAGCCCCACATTACCACGGTGTACATTCGTATGTAGTGGAACCTGGACATCATGTGAAAACCCCTCTCCATCACCCAAGTCAACAATGCCTGTGTGTTTATATTGTCCTAAAACTAGACACTAACATAACAATCTTGATAATGCTTTTGTAAGAAATGAGCTTCCATAGGTACATGGATTTCTGTTTCAGTCGTTTTGGCTTTTGTCGGATTAGCTCAGCTTGCTGAAGGTAAGGTCACACATATATGTAAAACTGTAGTAAGGTAATATTCAGAGGAATGAATTAGTATAAAACTTCCAGTAAGCTAATAAGTGCTTGTCATTATAACTTTGTAAACAAACAAGAATCTGATAGGATTCAGCATGTCGGCCGTGATGCATGTTGACATGAATATGCTGTTCAGATGAAGGATGTCAACATCAACATGCTCTTAAGATGAAGCATGTCGACATGAATATGCTGTTTAGATGAAGCATGTCGACATAATTATGCTGTTAAGATGAAGCATGTCGACATGAATATGCTGTTCAGATGAAGTATGTCGACATGAATATGCTGTTCAGATGAAGCATGTCGACATGAATATGCTGTTTAGATGAAGCATGTCGACATGAATATGCTGTTCAGATGAAGGATGTCGACATGAATATGCTGTTCAGATGAAGCATGTCGACATGAATATGCTGTTTAGATGAAGCATGTCGACATGAATATGCTGTTCAGATGAAGCATGTCGACATGAATATGCTGTTCAGATGAAGCATGTCGACATAATTATGCTGTTTAGATGAAGCATGTCGACATGAATATGCTGTTCAGATGAAGCATGTCGACATGAATATGCTGTTCAGATGAAGCATGTCGACATGAATATGCTGTTCAGATGAAGCATGTCGACATGAATATGCTGTTCAGATGAAGCATGTCGACATGAATGTTATAATTATTCAGATTTGGCATGACAACATAAACACCTGTTCAGATTCATATGATATTCAGTTATAAAATGTCGGCATGAATAGCATTGAAATTTAGCCATCTTTCAGATAAAGCATGTAGCATGAACATGCAATTTAGAATATAACATGAATCTGGCAGTGAAAATGGTTCGGCTAGAAAGGAGCTGGTCGTTCAACTAAATGTATTACATCATTCGTTATAATAAGGTCAGAGCATTTCGGCATTTCTTTCTGTCTCACAGCTGTTAGGACACGTTGTGTTACATGTGCATTCCCAGCATGACACTAAAATTGTGACTCGGAATCACTCTGTGTGAAACAACCTACAAACAACAAATAGACGTGATATAATAAACGACTTAGACTGACATCTTGTCTCTGAAATGAACATAGTTTACAGAAAAAAAATACAGTTTCTAAATTATAATCATGAAACATAATGAAAAGGGGCCCAGAGACTCTCCCTGAAACTGTTGTAATCTAGACTTGCCACATATTCTAGAATTGCATTGGCTTTCTTGGATACATTTGTTTCTGGGTCTGTATGACAGACTATTAACAACTTTATTCTAATATTAACAAAGTTCACAAATCAATACAATTCCATACAAAGATATCACAATGGCAGTACAAAATAGAGCGGCAGTACATATCTAAAGGTAATATAATCCAAGAACAATGATTACAGCAATAAAGACATTGACAGCAATATTCACCTCTCAGCAACAGTTATCCAACAGGCCAAATTGGCCTAGACAGGGTATAATGATCACCATACACAATGCTGACCTTCTGGTGATGTCAGATGTCATGTGACGATGAAAGACAAGAGTTATCTGCCCTTATATATCTAGAGATGCTAGAATATTCTCCAAATCCCTGGGACAGAATCGCCCATGTCGGTGGTAGTACTCTGTAGTACCTTCCAGAACTCTGTCTAAATATAGCACAATTCTAAATATAGCACACCCTCGCCGAATAATGTGCAATGTACTACACTTGGGCCATTGTTACACAATGAATATCACTGCCACATAAAAGTAAAAACTACAGAAAAACTGTATTTACAATGTAGGATTACAATATGAATTTCCAGATCTGTGGGTGTTGGACACAAACCATTTGAAAAATGGTGAAAAAGACTCTGATTCCTGAACTCCCTCAAATGTTAAATCACATAAAGTGATTGGTCCACTTCTTTATGTGTTTTGACGAGGACTTGATGTTGCTAGGTGACCGAGTGCGATGCTTGGAGTGCAATAGAGTGACCAAACCACAAGACTGCACAAAAGATGTGATATGCGACGAGAGCGAGGTGAGATGGATACAAGAGTTATTCAAGCAAATTATATCATACAAACTTGGATTATGTTCACGGGGCCAAAACAACTTTCAATATCAAACTGTTCAGCCTTTCTATAAAATAAAGTTACCCGCGAAGACCCAGCAACTCCGCAGTCACCTTTTGAATGTCTGGGCTGGAATAATACAAACAAACAAACATTGAAAGTCATCTTCCAACTATTGTTTCAGATCTGTGTTTCTGAACAATACATCACAGATCTCGGGCACACTCTGTACGACATCGGCTGTAGGCTGACTTCTGTGAGTATTGTTGAAGCAGCGGGAAACACCACCATTGCCTCTCAAGGTGTCACAGGGTGTCATCCATCACTGTATAATGGCTCATTAGTAGGGGCCGGTCATCATTGTATTGTGACATGTCCTCGTATAAGATCTAAATCTGAAACCGTTGACAGGGCAGTTGAAATGTTGATGTAATCTTGTCCACCTTTGCGTGACTGAATAACATGTCTCATGTTATATAGATATTCAGGTACTGTGTGGTATTCCGACTGCTTATGAAAGGGCTGAGCTGTATATCAGTTTGAACTTGAAAGTCTTGAAAGTATGCCAGAGCTGGCAACTACGATCAGCTCATGTATGCCAGAGCTGACAACTACGATCAGCTCATGTATGCCAGAGCTGGCAACTACGATCAGCTCATGTATGCCAGAGCTGGCAACTACGATCAGCTCATGTATGCCAGAGCTGGCAACCACGATCAGCTCATGTATGCCAGAGCTGGCACAGTACGATCAGTTCATGTATGCCAGAGCTGGCAACTACGATCAGCTCATGTATGCCAGAGCTGGCAACCACGTTCAGCTCATGTATGCCAGAGCTGGCAACTACGATCAGCTCATGTATGCCAGAGCTGGCAACTACGATCAGCTCATGTATGTCTGAACAAGAAACTCCGATCAGCTCATATATGTCTGAACGGGAAACTCATGTATGTTCCATCCTTATGCTTTAGGTCAGTGCAGGTATTACGATAATTGTGCATTTATGGCTTTACTGTTGATATGTGTAACATGCTACAAAAGAATGGCGCCGATGTCGTCTTCAAACGACACTGTCACCAACCACACTGTCTCACCACAAGCCCAGTCTCACCACAATCCCACCGTTTCACCAAAACCCCACCGTCTCTCCACAAGCCCACTGTCTCACCACAACCCAACTCTTAACCACAACCCCACCGTCTCACCACAACCCCACCATCTCACCACAACCCCACCGTCTCACCACAACCCCACCATCTCACCACAACCCCACCGTCTCTCCACAAACCCACTGTCTCACCACAACCCAACTCTCACCACAACCCCACCGTCTCTCCACAACCCCACCACCTCACCACAACCCCACCGTCTCTCCACAAACACACTGTCTCACCACAACCCAACTCTCACCACAACCCCACCATCTCACCACAATCCCATCGTCTCACCACAAGCCCACCGTCTCTCCACAAGCCCACCGTCTCACCACAACCCCAGTCTCACCACAACCCCACCATCCTAACACACTGTCTCACCGCACACCCAATAATCTCCCCAGTCGTGTGCTGCAACTGGCTATAAGGGACGACAACACCAGTCTAACCAGATGCTGATTGGTCGGAAGCGGCAGAACATCGCTGCTCACCTGTGTATAGAGTGTTGTGATACAGACCTGTGCAACAAAAACCTGTGTGGGGGAACAGGTAACATACATTTAATCAGTGCTCTGAAACAACACATTTGATGTCATACCTGCCAACAGTATATAGGCTACTGAGCAGGGACTCATCTGTGGTGGTGAAGTTAATATAAAAGAAGATATGCAGTAAACAAAAACATGATTTTTTTATAAAGTAAGTTTTTAATTTAAAAAAAAACCCCACAAAAGTATGATGAAAGAAACAATTCTAAAGGCAATATGTGTAACAAAAACTTCTAGAAACTACCGAGAGTTAGTGTGCAGAGCAATCACGTGACCTGACGTCAGACGTCCTGCTTGTCATAAGAGAGGACTAAATGGATCTTGAAGTCAGACCCGGTGACTCAATAATATCAATCACTGGCTCGTATGGTTCAAACCTGATTGTTTACAGACTGTAATGACGCTGGCATATTGCTGCATGCGGCATAATACAACAAAACGAAAAAATATTTACTGCAAATTGTGAAAATTGTTTAAAATTTCGTATTGGATATGTTTGTATTAATAGTAATTACTCTGCTTAAAATATTAGAAATATAATACTTTTTCTACTTTCTGCCAGATAACGGGAGACTGGAATGCGTCCACTGCTCGGGTCTGCAGAACATGACCTACTGTACACAGCTGGAAATCTGTGAATCAAACGAGGTAAACGACCTTTGTAATTGCTTACTGATATAAAACACGTGACTATAAATCTATTCTTTCTATATTTCATATCCAAATATTGTACAGGAAATTCATAGAAACGCTTTCACCCCGTTAGAATCGATCTTCAACAACCCATGTTTGTCGTAAGAGGCGACTAACGGGATCGGGTGGTCAGTCTCGCTGACTTGGTTGACACATGTCATCGTATCTCAAATTGTGTAGATCGATGTTCAATCACTTGATTGTCTGGTCCAGAATCAATTTGTTTAACTACCGTCACAGCTGGAATATTGCTGAATGCGGCGTTCCACAACAACCAAACAAAGGAAGAAAATAAAGAAATGTTCTTTTTTAAAGTTTCTCAAACTGGTTGAAATGAAACTTAAATTCATAAGATGATTTCATATTCGTTAGAATTATTTATATATCATATTACAACCTTGTTTCAACCTTACATGACTCTACTTTCAATCGACCCGTGAAGATCCGGGTTAGAATTGATCTTCAGTAACCCGTGCTTGTCGTAAAAGGCGACTAACGGGATCGGGTGGTCAGGCTCGCTGACTTGGTTGACTTGGTTGACATGTCA
Organism: Haliotis rubra; assembly: GCF_003918875.1. Lineage (NCBI taxonomy): Eukaryota > Metazoa > Mollusca > Gastropoda > Lepetellida > Haliotidae > Haliotis > Haliotis rubra. The sequence goes on along the minus strand of NW_025767357.1, from coordinate 1,020,543 downwards.
TCGGTTCCCAATTGCGCAGATCGATCTCAAGATCTCAAGAGCGACGTTAAACCCAATTTCACCTCACCTCACCTCACCTCACCTTGATGTTTCTGTCCCAGGTGTGTTACATCGAGAAGAAGATCACAGACACCTACGGGCAGCAGTATACGGCAGGCTGCGTTAAGAGGACGGTACGGCCATTCAGTCAGAAACTTATTTCTGATTGTTTTCAATTCTTTTTAGCTTTACCTGTTTATATGATCATTTTTTAACAATCAAACATGAAAGTGAAAGTTGAAATAGCTTCATTCTACTTGTTAGAAATATTCACTGTCTCAATAATTTCACATTTCCTAAAACAGGTCAAACTGGTATGCATTCAAGGCCTTTTTAAGGCTTATGAAGCCTTTTGTTTTTTCAAGACCTTTTTAGTTTCACTGTTAGCCTTAATCATCACTTTCATATGAAATCCAATAGGGCTGCGCAATATAGCCGGTTTACCGGTATTTACCGGTTCAGACATGAAAACGATGCGTATTGCGATACGCTGATTGAAATCCGGTAGTTTGACATGCATTCGAAAATTTTTGTAACTCTCGGAAATCTTCGGATATTTCCGTTTTTCACACCGGAGGTCATGCGTTTGTTGTAAAATGGCGACCCCCAACAAAGAACAATTTATTGTGGTGCCAAATACTAGGGCAAAGGCTTCAGTATGGCAGCATTTTGGGTTGAAAAAGTTCACGGTAGATGGAACTATTGACAAGAGGCAACTAACGGGATCGGGTGGTAAGGCTCGCTGACTTGGTTGACACATGTCATCGGTTCCCAATTGCGCAGATCGATGCCTATGCTGTTGAACACTGGATTGTCTGGTCCAGACTCGATTATTTACAGACCGCCGCAATATAGCTGGAATATTGCTGAGTGCGACGTAAAACTAAACTCACTCACTCACTAATACGTGAATAGCCATGGGATCAGTGGCTCTATACACTGACACAACATCAGGCAATGGTAGCATTTGCAAAAGTTATAAGGCGTTATATAAGTTATTGTACCGTGTTCTGTTTATTGCTATATTTGACTGATACATCTACACATCATCACCAGCGGTCATTGAATTTCACAGGTGCCCGTGTGATTATGATGATGCTTCGCCATAGCATAATTCAAGCAATATATTCTTCAGCAATGTGAAGCAAAACAAGTCTCTAAGCGACAGTATGACAACGTGGTGGACCTTTGCTTCAACTGCTGCAATACGTCGGTCTGCAACATCGAATGTCATAGAGGTAATGCTACCTATTTCTTGTAGAATATATTCTTGTGCTAGCCTTCAGAATACTTTGATTGTGATATGGCCAAATCCATCTTTTTTCTCCCATCCGGAAATGTCTGAATCAGAGCACGAGGAAAGTTGTGCGGGGTGGCCACGTGTCGACAGTGAGTGTCATGGCAACCTGGATTGGTATCATTGTGGCCGTGAAATCAGCATGACCACGTATCGTGAATCTCGTTGCTTCGGGACTTGCTATTTTCTCGACTGCGAGTTTGCGATAGGTGCATCGCTCTTGGTTAAAACATATTTTTATTATCAAAGAAATCTGGACCAGTAAGAAAGCAAAACTTGCTTATGCACATACTAGGGTGGTAACAATGCACCGTACTACCGATGGATTGCAATTGTTGAGTCTCCGATAGCAATTAATCGATGGTAGAAACGAAAAACTATCGATGCATCGATAGTATGTGTGACTATCGATAGTTTTAGTAATTGACTTCCGTTGATAATTGCGCCGCGCAAAATACAGGAAGTACCAGATTGGTTCACTTTATTTTAGAGTTATCCGCCCCTGTTACCTCTTAAACGAACTTATATGGGTTTCAAGTTTCTTGTCAGTTATTAAAAGAGGCTAAAACTAATTCAGCTTTTTTTGTTTCATATAAAGTATACATTCATTTGGGAAATGAGTTTAAATGAGACAATTCAAGGAGAAAAAAAATATTGGAATTGTTGGCCGCAATAGTATATTGCAACAGACTATCGCTATCGCAATAGTTGTTTACCCCTCAATATTCACCCCTTGTAAATACCTCTCCAGGTAATCAGTTGACACAGCTGGTTAGTACTCATTGTTTAAGATAGTGCTAAACATACGGTACAATTTCACAAATGGAACATATAAAGTATTTTGAAGTCAGTGGTATCTGTGGAAAAACATATTTATGCAGTTCTCCTTCAATGTGTTTACGGTTGATTGTTTTCCCCGAACATAAAGCCAATGGTCGAAAAAATAATCGCTCTTCATCATCAGGATTTTGTAACTATCTACAAATAAGGTGATTCTTATATCTGATGTTCAGCATATGTGCTGTGATATAGCACCCGATACCTGAAAGTTTAAAGTTTGTACATTAAGTGAGTGAGTGAGTGAGTTTGGTTTTACGCCGCTTTTAGCAATATTCCAGCAATATCACGGCGGGGGACACCAGAAATGAGCTTCACACAATGTACCCATGTGGGGATTCGAACCCGGGTCTTCGGCGTGACGAGCGAACGCTTTAACCACTAAGCCACCCCGACGCCCTTGTACATTAAAATACTTCATAGTTCATAAGATACTTTTACAACTCACATAACAAATATATGATCAAACATCGTTCGGATTTGTCCCACTGCCATTTTTTATGAGGGGCGGTGGGGTAGTCCAGTGGTTAATGTGTTCGCTCGTCACGCTGAAGACCCGGGTTCGATTCCCCACATGGGTACAATGTGTAAAGCCCATTTCTGGTGCCCCCCGCCGTGATATTGCTGGAATATAGCGGCGTAAAACTAAACTGACTACACTGATTATCCCCCTTGTGATAAAAATAAAAGAAACCAGCCAACCATGACAGTTACGGTGACTGAGGTGAAGACACCAGACATCTGTTTGTACAGCTGATATGGACAGTCATAATTTTGCTTTCAGATAAACGTGTTTTGAAGACTTTGCCACGGTAGAACATTGTTTTAGTAGCTCCTTATCAAATTCATTGTGTGTTTTTTAAAGGACATCATTAAACACCCGTTCAGAAATTATAGAAAGCGTTTTCTTTTAAACTTTCACATCTGTGAAACTGACAGATATTTGCGAACGGTTATCTCTTTGACTCTGGCTATTGTCTGGATGCCATTACTTGGACAAAGTGTCCTTTGAAATAGTTCAGACTGAAAAGCCAACTGTTTGTCTTTGCGAGGATTAAAGATTAAAAATCTTTCTTTGAGACGACCCCCGACTAGAAATGCTTCACAGTACAATAAATCATGATCAATTTTATTGTACCGTGAAGCATTTCGAGTCGGGGGTCGTCTCAGTTTTTTAACATCTTTATTTCCCGCGAAGACACGAGCGCCTGTGCATAGAATATGTTTATGTAGCTTTTCATACGGCACCCAGAATTATGACAAAGCTGTGAAGTCACCAATCAGCAAACATACCATTGCCTGGATATATGGAGGCATTGGGATTTGATAGTATGAACTATTTGTCAAAATAGCCTCAAGCTTGACATAGTGTCATGGTGGAAACGCACATTCCCAGCTAATCACGCCCATTCAACCTGGCGCAGTCGGTGGTTCGCGAGACAGAACCGTTGCCACCTCCTTGGAATCATTAAAAGGTTGTCATATTTCGTGACCTTTTACTCTAGGCTGTCGTACAGACCCTGAAGCATATATATCCAAGAAAGCCCACGCAAGTCTAGAAAATGTGGCAAGTCTAGATTTCCTCAGCTTCTGAAAATGAAGAAAGTCTCAGGGCTCCTTTTCATTATATATATATATATATATTTTTATATGAACCTCTTTCAGTAAAATATGTTCATTTCAGAGACTAGTTGTTAGTCTACTCTTAGGTTAGAATTAATGTTTGAAATAAGCAAGAGAAATGCGATATGTGTTAACCGAAAAGCAACAATAGGTTAGATTTTGAATGAAATACATTTTCAACGAATACTCATTTAGATAGACAGTATGGTTCAGACGGAATAAGAGCGGTAACAAAGCATAACTCAACATACATGTATTTTAGATGATACCCAGGACCTAACTGTTAAACTGACTGACTGAATTGGCATATTAACCTGTAATTCCACGTCAGATTGACAACATGGAGTGCCACAAATGTTACTCAGAGTGAGTGAGTGAGTATAGTTTTACGTCGCTTTTAGCAATATTCCAGCAATATCACGGCGGTGGAGACCAGAAAGGGGCTTCACACATTGTACCCATGTGGGGAATCGAACCCGGGTCTTCGGGATGACCACTTTAACCACTATGCTACCCCTGTTACTCAGAATGTTCTACGACGAAACAGTTCATGTATAACGTTGTTTTGAACACCATGAATAAATAATATCTTACGAAAAAATACAGACCTACCCTCAAACAGTGGCAAATATGCAGGCAGCATGTAAATCTCTTTACTGAAAAAAATCTCATTTCAAGTTTTCTTGTTAGAAACATGTTTAGTGTACCCTTTAAGTCGATTTCTATCGTGTTTTCTGTTCAAAATGTCTCATCTCACACACTGACCATTTTAAGCAGCGTAGCATATGGTACCGACATTTGCTATCATCATTACGTGAAAGAAAACACAAAGACGATAACCTTATATTTCAGTGAATATACGTTTTTGAATATACCAATCAGAACATAGTATTTATCTAAATTCAGACAACAGAGTTTTGGTGCAGGTTTGCTATCAATATTCACCATTGCAGCTGCAACACCAGCAGTAACAACAACGTTAACGACAACTGCTACTTCTACCCAAACTACAGCAACTACGCCAACTACAACAGCGCCTACTACAACCACTCCCACAACGTCTAAGTCAACCCATACGCCAAGGCCTACGTCCAAGGTTACCCATACGCCAAGGTCTACGTCCAAGGCTACCCATACGCCAAGGCCTACGTCCAAGGTTACCCATACGCCAAGGCCTACGTCAAAGGCTACCCATACGCCAAGGCCTACGTCCAAGGTTACCCATACTCCTAGGCCTACGTCAAAGGCTACTCATACGCCAAGGCCTACGTCTACGTCTACTGCTAAGACGTCGCCTATGCCGTCAACCATCTGCCCAACGTTCCCGCCACTAGCAACAATACAACCTCCCAAGATCCTGAACAACGTCCTTGCGTCACTTGGTAAGAAGACCCTTAGAGCATATCCTAAGAACATATGCTAAGAGCAGGTATTCAGATGATTTACTAAGACCAGGGCCCACTTACTCAAAGTGATCTAAGCCCTTCCTCCACATTCAAACATAGGCATAAGCTCGTCGTAGCGGTAGCGCTTTGTGCAGGTGGGCCAAGGTATTCAGATCATGTACAAATAGCAGACACCAAGAACACATAATAAGAGCATCAGCAAAGTCCAAATATTAACAACAGGCATTTATAGCATATACTAAGGGTTTACACTAAAGGTGTGCACTATGAGATCATACTAACAGCGCCATCTAACTAATACTTTGAGCAGTCCTTAAGTACACGTACTAGGGGTACGAGGGGCGTTCCAAAAGTAGTCAACCTCATCTAGAAAATGATACGGATGCAGCTGTATTTATGTTTTGTTTTTCTATATATTATCTGTCAACATCAGTCCAACCCCCCCCAAAAAAAACAAAGAAAAAAAAAAAAGGCAAAATAAAAACAACACCCCCCAAAAAAACAACAACAAACAAACAAACAACTACAACAACAAACAAACAAAAACAACAAAAACGCAAAATCTGAAATAAAGGCAACACAAACGTCATGAAACAAAATATGCAAGAAACATTTTGCGTGTTTGAGATAGGCAGAAGTCTGCTAGAATCAAACTAAGATGTTAAAGTAAATAAACAAACAATTTGAAACTACAATCGCTTGTTAAAAGTGACTACCCCTTTCATTTTTACTGAAAGAGCTTGCTTTGGAGACACTACCCCTACCCCTACCCCTTTCAGATGACGTAATCATCAGGACATAACATATTCTAATGTTTTCACTTGCTCATACATGATGCCAAGGGATCAAACTGAATACTGAATGGTCACACAAGTGTCAATATATTGTAAACAGTGCCGGCTTGAATATCTGGACACAATGTGTTTTAAAGATTAAAATGGGTGTGTCCCTAAAAAAACCCCGTCTAATTATAAATCAAGCAATTCAATTCTTTGATTGTTGATTATGACGGGAAGTCATCCAATACTATACTGAACCAGGGAGAATAATATCCCTGACTGAACATATTTTATATGATATTATCTGAGGGCATACCATTATCCAAGAGGTACAAACTGTCAGATCGCTTTTCATTTTCTGCAATTTTTAAAGAAATATTATACCCCAATGTGTTGTGATGACTAATATCTCGTTAACCACATTAACCACATATGTGACATTTTGGATATGGCTTTACTAATCATTCCTTCAAAATAAAAGGGAAACTTTACAAACATTGGACAACGAGAATATAGTTAGACTGACTTTTTTGAACGTCCCTCGTAGTAACTTCATCAACTAACAAATACTTCGAACATTCCCTAAGTACACGTACTAGGAGCATCAACCAGGGAGACTATATAAGTGTAGAGTATCCCTGCATCAACAAAGAGCAAATATTAACAACAAACATTTATAGCATATACTAAGAGCTTACACTAAAGGCATACACTAAGAGATCACACTAACCGCGCCATCTAACAAATACTTCGAGCATTCATTAAGTGCACACTCTGTGGGTAAATCCTGTACTGACTCTCTCTAATGTCTTCAAAGGATGCAGTGGAAAGAATGATGTCGTGCTGCTGGTGGACAACTCGCACTCCGTCCAGGACGAGGACGCGCACCACTTCGAAATGTTTGCCAGAGTGTTGTCAGCCACCTTAGATATTAGCCCGGATAAGACCCGGCTGGGCTACACGTATTTTGGTCAAAATATCTCGGACCTTATCCATTTGAAATTTGGTGGTAACCGGGACAATTTCTACAATCGTCTTGCTCACGCAGAAGCGAGATATGGTACTTCAGGTGGGAAAGCATCTCTTGGGGAAGGACTTCGACACATCGACAGAGTCGTGTTTTCGCCAAGAAACGAAAGGCAAGGCGCAAAGAAGTACCTTGTGATACTGACGAAAGATGACTTACATGACATGCAGACTGCATTGTCAGAAGCTACTGCACTGAAGAACAGAGGAGTGGAGATAGTCCTCATTGGAATTGGGGATTTTATAGGTTTGACTGGAGACCTGGAAAAGATAGTGACGAGTCCACACAAGACTCACATGATCATTGACGATTCCGTTGACGACCTTCAATATTCCCTGGAGGATATCTTCGTGAGTCGTTGCCGAGGTGAGTGAGAGAGTAAACGATAAGACGCCATAATCTAACCATTAATATCACCCATAGGTTCATCAATGTATATAGTTAGAAATTCTCTCTGAGCACTGTAATGTTTTGCGATATATGAAAGTCTTCTCGCAATATTTCGAACTGAATATTGATCTTGGTTTGTAAAATCTGAAGTAAACGTATTTTCTGCAGCCGTCTTTAGAAGAAAATACTTTTTTCTTATAAAACCTCCAATACAGAATATCGGTCAATATCGGTCAATAACATTAACATTGCAGTCTCTACATGACGTAGTGTATCCCAATTCCAGGTCATACACCAACCGTGGCTCCAGATCCATGTGGCGGGCCCAAGCTTCTCAACTACCTTGGTAAACAGTAGTGTTCGAGTAGAGGTTACCTGAAACGTAGAACAACCTTGAGATACCAACTGACACATGACATCATTTAACTTCTTTAAGTAGAGTCTACTACGCCTATTACGAACTTACGGATATATCGAACTGTTTTTTCGGGCCACGTGCTGTATATTTTAGTCGAAATGCTTATAACAATTATTACGAACTAAAAGTTGTAATTCCTTGCGCAGTATAGTAGCGTAATATACTAACCCACGGGCAAAAGAAACGATACCAAGTCGAAATGACTGTTATTACAAAACGACAAATCACCATTGTGAAAAAGGACAGTGTATTATATTAACAGGTGTATGGGCAACACTCACTCAGTCATTTCATTGGAGTAGCAACAGTAACACGTCCATTGAGTCACTGTATAAATGAAGGAATCAAGTGTCCAGTATTCGATCAAACATGTAAACAAAACAACACACGTGGTCAGTATTTGGTATGTCCACCGTGGCCATCAATGCAAGCCCTAACTCTACGATGTGCTGAGAACGTCAGACGCCGTATACCTTGGGCAGGGATTCTTCGCCATTCCTCTTGGACGTCGGTTTTCAGGAACATCAGCTCTAGCACGAATCTGACGATCCAAATGGTCCCACAAGTGTTCAATTGGTGACATGTCAGGTGACCTGGAGGGACAAGGAAGCACATTGACAGTCTCTCTGTAGAAACTCCATGACAATATGTGCTGTATGAGGACGGGCGTTGTCCTGTTGGAACATGGTCCAGTAGGAATGGTAGCAGAATCGGACACGGAATTTGATGAATGTATCGTTGACCAGTGAGATTACCATCCACCACAACAAGGTCTGTCTTCATACCGTCACATATGTCGCCCCAAACCTTGACACCGTTTCCACCAAACGGTTCCACCTCCTCTACACAGCAACGTTGCACACATTCTCCACGGCGTCTGTAGACACGAGTCCTGCCATCATTCCTGAACAGCTGGACCCTGCTTTCGTCTGAGAAGATCACTCTCTGCCAATGTCTGTTTTGCCACTGGAGAGCCATGCGTGCCCATCGAAAACGTTGACGTCGATGTTGAACGTCAGCCGTACACCACGGTAGGGTACGGATACCGTATTGTCTGAGTCGTCGTGCTGCTGTTCGTCGACTGATAGGATGTCCAAGCCCAGTCGCTGCTGATGACGTAACAGATAGGAAACGGTTTCTCTTCTTTGGGGGGTGGTGACGCGAGGTCTTCCACTTCTGGGCCTGTCTGCTGTCCGCCTTGTTTGCCTGTAGGGGGTCATCAGCCTCGTGGTGGTTAGACGTGTGCAGTCCAAGGTCGCTGCAACATGTACCATTCCAATGGCTCTCTCTCTGTGGATTCCTGCGACAATCGGGGCATGGTCGCTGAAGTTGACTTGAAGGTCTGATGTCATCGAAGGTTTGTGTGCACTCTTATATCCCAAAGATGCACGTGCTTCATGCAATCTGTTTACGCGAATTTCGTGCTTCACGACCTGTTGCAGTGATACTGTTCGCCCAAACACAACATATTTCATGACAAATGATATTGAAGCGTTGTGGCGATGGTTTTCCTACAAAATTGAGTTCGAGTCCAAATTATCAAATTAATTTTGGTATCGTTTCTTTTGCCAGTTAGTGTTATTTATTATTACAAGATATTTATATAGCGCACTCGATCATTGGATGTCAATCTCAAACGGCACATCGTATTATCAGTCTAACTCCCTGGGGAGTATACAACTCCTGCAGCCACAACACTGCAGTGTTATATTCAGTTAAAGTGGCCACCCTTCACATCTACATATTATGGTACTTCACTAGTGTGTCATACAGGCCCTGAAGCGAATATACCCAATGCAGCCCATGCAAGTCTAGAATGTGTGGCAAGTCTAGATTACCACAGTTTCGGGAAATGAAGAAAGTTTCTGGGCTCTCTTTTATTGTACTTTATTTCCAAAACCTTTCTTCTGTAAAATATGTTAATTTCAGGAACTAGCTGTAAGTCTTGGTACTTGTAGTGTGTGTAGATAAATTAGATATTGTATTCATAAATGGCAAGAAAATGTGACAATATTCTATGTCTATATATTCTATATAACTGGAACTTATCTCGCCTTTTCAAAGTAAAAAATACAGGTGAATACACAGTGCCATTTAAAAGGTGATCAAATGTAACAAATGTTATATTTGGGATTATAGTCTCTCAGTAAAGTACAGATTCTAGTACTTTTGTTGGGTTGAGTCCCATCCGGGATTCGAACCAACACCCTCAGAGTCAGACACCTGATCGCCAGCACACAAGGTCAGTCGCCTAACCAACTCAGCCACCGCTAGTAGGAGCCGTGGTGGCGGAGTTAGTTAGGCGGCGGACTTTGGACTAAACACAACAATAGTACTACAATCTGTACTTGACTAACAAAGAGTAATCCCAAATATAACATTTATTGAACAATCCCAAATATAACATTTATTGAACATACAGATATTGCAATCTTCAGATAACACGGTGTCAGTGTTTGTCCATGGCGGCGCTTCTTGTGAGTGTGTTTGTTCAAAGGTTGTGGAGCCAAAGAGGACATCGTACTGATCCTAGACCATTCTGGCAGCATCACTGAAACTGACTGGAAGAAGATGGTGGAGTTTACTCACAAGTTGGTGGACAACTTCAACGTAGCCCACGACGCATCAGACATCGGCGTGATGACCTTCAACGACAAACTAACGGAGATCGTCCCCCTTCACGCTTACAGCGACAAAGCCAGTCTGTTGCATGCTATGGATACAGGGTTAAATAGGGTCCTGGTACATGGAGACACTTTTACCAATCTGGCTTTAAACCAAACTCTCCATTGGTTTCATAGGGACAAGAGACATGACGCTATAAAGGTAATTTAAAGTCAAGGGTAATTTTACAAACCTTTTTAGCACCAGGATTACACCCATACTTTAAAGGCACTATTTCACACCACATTGGCCATATAATTACGTATTTCGATTACAACATTAAATTAAAAAGATCGAGTGAATTATTGCAACGTTGCATTAAATCGACTCTCGCCCCCTCTGCCGGCCGAACATTACTTCAAGCGAATCCCATAGAGTTATGTCCCTTGGAGCGCTCTTTACGGAAATCATATACCTCCTTTGGAGACAGAACTCAGTCCTAGACAAAATGACGCTATTGTCTTGCGTAAAAACATACGCGCAACTTGTGATTGAAACCAGCTCTGCAAACACCGCCATCACAGCGTACGAAAGGTTTCGAGCAATTGTTTTCACTCCATTCATGGCAAATGTTCTCTGTTTGGAAGCTATTCGCCTCGAAGTTTCAATTATCGATTTCAGGTAAGTCGTAAGGGATAATAAGTCATTTATTGCATCAATAGGAAGCTAAAGTGAGTCTATATGCCTCAATATACATAATATAGCCCAACATATTGTCAAAAATGTGTGAAATTGTGCATGTCACATAAACTTAGTTGTAGGGCTAAGATCGCATGAGTGAGTGAGTTTGGGTTTTACGCCATTTTAGCAATACTCCAGCAATATCACGGCGAGGGACACCAGAAATGGGCTTCATTGTACCCATGCGGGGAATCGAACCCGGGTCTTCTGTGTGACGAGCGAACGCTTTAACCAGTAGGCTATCCCACAGCCCCTTTATAGAACGGAACCCTGACCGAGGTCGAGGCTGTTTGGTAGCCGAAATGTTGTAGATAAAACGTTAACTCGTCATGAAGGACCAAAGGGATACTGGTAACCAACGATACGATTCACAACGGGGCAACAGTCCCACCACCACGACATTGTCCCTTCCACCCAGCTCTTTCTGCAATGCGAAAGCCCTAAATGAAGCAAGTCTAGAAGCCCCAATGCAGATGTTATAAGTGCCTGCATCTCCCATTTCACTCGGGCTCCTCTTCAGTTTATATGAACTTATACATAGGCGGATCCAGGAATTGGATGGGGTGGGGTGTGTGGTTATGTGATTATGGGGTGTTTTTTTTTTAGGTTTTGGGGTTTAAACCCCTGACCCCCGCCCCTCTAGCTCCGCCAATGCGGGTTGGGTTTCGACCCCCCCTGAACCCCTATTCTACAATTGTGAGACAAAGGTGTGATGTTCAAATTCATTCTCCCATATAAAACCAAGATGTTTAACTTTGGTGTATCACGTTTGTGTGTATAAATTTAAAGGAGGATACCGATTTCAAAACATTATTGCACCTTCCAAATCATTCGTGGCCCATTCGTGATATTCCGGGACAAGTTACGGCAAGGGGCGAGTGGTGACGAAAGCTTCCAAACGTGCATGTTTTTCAGGTTGCAATCATTTTCACTGATGGCGGTTCTCACAAGAAGTTTGAAACGTTCTCCACTGCCCTGGATCTCCATCATAACAACGTCACCGTGTTTGTTGTGGGTATCGGCGGGGAGGTTGACCTTTACGAGCAGATGATACTGGCCTCTGACCCGGATGCAGAACATATGCTGAACGTCGGGGATTACCATAACCTGATTAAGTACCTGGACTATCTGCTGGCTGTCAGATGTAGAGGTGAGTGAGTGAGTGAGTGAGTGAGTGAGTGAGTGAGTGAGTGAGTGAGTGAGTGAGTGAGTGAGTGAGTGAGTGAGTGAGTGAGTGAGTGAGTGAGTGAGTGAGTGAGTGAGTGAGTGAGTGAGTGAGTGAGTGAGTGAGTGAGTGAGTGAGTGAGTGAGTGAGTGAGTGATCAGCACATTTCCAAGTTAAACCAAAGCGTGTCATCTCGATGGGGGAACAACATCGATATTCACCATTGCAGCTACAACACCAGCTACAACTACGCCAACGACAACTGCGCCTACTACAACCACTCCCACAACGTCAAAAGCTACCCATACGCCAAGGCCTACGTCCAAGTCTACCCATACGCCAAGGCCTACGTCCAAGTCTACCCATACTCCTAGGCCTACGTCAAAGGCTACCCATACTCCAAGGCCTACGTCTACGTCTACTGCTAAGACGTCGCCTATGCCGTCAACCATCTGCCCAACGTTCCCGCCACTAACAACAAAACAACCTCCCAAGATCCTGAACAACGTCCTCGTTTCCCTTGGTAAGAAGACCCTTAGAACATATTCTAAGAACATATGCTGAGAGCAGGTACTCAGATTATTAAGTAAGACCAGGGCCCACTTACTCAAAGTAATCTTAGCCCTTCTTCCACATTCAAACATAGGCATAAGCTCGTCGTAGCGGTAAGAACGCTTTGTGCAGGAGGGCCAAGGTATTCAGATCATGTACAAACAGCAGACTCTAAGAACACATACTAAGAGCATCAGCAAAGTCCAAATATGAACAACAAACATTTAGAGCATATACTAAGGGTTTACAATACAGGCATACACTAACAGATCATACTAACCGCACCATCTAACAAATACTTTGTGCATTCATTAAGTGCACACTCTGTGGGTAAACCCTGTTCTGAATCTCTCTAATGTCTTCAAAGGATGCAGTGGAAAGAATGATGTCGTGCTGCTGGTGGACAACTCGCACTCCGTCCAGGACGAGGACGCGCACCACTTCGAAATGTTTGCCAGAGTGTTGTCAGCCACCTTAGATATTAGCCCGGATAAGACCCGGATGGGCTACACGTATTTTGGTCAAAATATCTCGGACCTTATCAATTTGAACCTTGGTGGTAACCAGAAATATCTCTACTATCGTCTTGCTTACGCAGAAGCGAGATATGGTACTTCAGGTGGGAAAGCATATCTGGGGGCAGGACTTCGACACATCGACAGAGTCGCGTTTTCGCCAAGAAACGAAAGGCAAGGCGCAAAGAAGTACCTTGTGATACTGACGAAAGATGACTTACATGACATGCAGACTGCATTGTCAGAAGCTACTGCATTGAAGAACAGAGGAGTGGAGATAATCTTCATTGGAATTGGGGATTTTAAAGGTTTGACTGGAGACCTGGAAAAGATAGTGACGAGTCCACACAAATCTCACATGATAATTGACGATTCCGTTGACGACCTTCAATATTCCCTGGAGGATATCTTCGTGAGTCGTTGCCGAGGTGAGTGAGAGAGTAAACGATAAGACGCCATAACCTAACCATGAATATCACCCACAGGTTCATCAATGTATATAGTTAGTAATTCTCTCTGAGCATTGTAATTTGTTGCGTTATATGAAAGATTTCTGGCAATATTTCGAACTGAATGATCTTGGTTTGTAAAATCTGAAGTAAACGTATTTTCTGCAGCCGTCTTTAGAAGAAAATACTTTTTTGTATAAAACCTCCAATACAGAATATCAGAAGTTCTGTCAATAACTTTAACATTGCAGTCTCTACATGACGTAGTGTATCCCAATTCCAGGTCTTACACCAACCGTGGCTCCAGATCCATGTGGCGGGCCCAAGCTTCTCAACTACCTTGGTAAACAGTAGTGTTCGAGTAGAGGTTACCTGAAACGCAGAGGAACGTTAACCTTGAGATACCAACTGACACACGACACCACTCACAAGGATTTGGGGGTGGCGGGACAACTTAGTGGATAAAGCGTTCGCTCGTTACGCCGAAGACCTGGGTTCGATTCCCCTAATGGGTACAATGTGTGAAGCCACTTTCTGGTGTTCCCCGCCGTGATATTGCTGGAATATTGCTAAAAGCGGCGTAAAACTATACTCACTCACTCACTCACAAGAAGCGAAAGAACACCCGATTTCCATATGCCATTTAGCTTCTTTAAGTAGCGTGAACTACGCATATTACGACCTGGCGGATATATCGAACTGTTTTTCCTGGCCATTTGCTGTATATACTCATGGAAACGAATAGGGGAAAACACATGACTGACTGACTGAGTTTGGTTTTACGCCGCTTTTAGCAATATTCCAGCAACATCACGGCGGGGGACACCAGAAATGGGCTTCACACATTGTGCCCACGTGGGGATTCGAACCCGGGTCTTCGGCGTGACGAGCCAACGCTTTAACCACTAGGCTACTTTCATGAAAGTACAAGTCTTCCTTTACTCTTTTCCAGGTTTCTTCACAAGGTATGCATTGCACTGTGAGTGAAATTCTGGAAATAAATATAGGAACACTTGTACTTCCATGTGGTCTCTTATTCGTTTCTATGAGTATATTTTAGTCGAATTGCGTACAACAAACTACGGTTAAGATGAACTAAACGTTGTACTTCCCTTGAGTTGTAGCGGCATAGTATACTTATTTACGCTTCGAAAAAGTAGGGGAACTTCGTTTTAAAGGTACGATATATCGGAGTCAATCCATGTTGATACGATAATAATTAATGTTTTGAAAGTGCATCACCACTTGCACTTCCTTACGTCCATATTTGTTTGTATAATAATCGCTTTGAAAGATGATTGGTGTATGAGGTGAGGTGAGGTGAAATTGAGTTTAACGTCGTGCTTGAGAATATTTCGCTCATACGACGACATGCATGCGTGTGTATGTGTATGTGCGGCTGCTTGTACTAGCCCAGACTGAAGCTGGTTTTATAGTGCTAGCCCACTGAGGTACCATGCCGCAGTGAAGCATGAATACCCCACTCAGACACTTTATACTGACTCCGAGCCGACCAGTCCTTGTTGTACCCATTAATGCCGAGCGCCAGACAGGGACCAACAAGTACCATATTTTAACGTCTTTTGGTATGACGCGGTCGGGGATCGAACCGCGACCTTCCGCTCTCCGGGCGGACGATCTAACCACTACACCAGGGAGGCGGTCGATTGGTGTATGACGTGACATTTGCATGTGTGAGATTTTCAGTTTCAAACAAAAAACAGGCTAGAACCAAACACCAACAACTGTGATGCAAGATGGTTGTCAACAGTAATGGTCCACAGTGATTTATCGACCTTCTTGAAAATCGTCAAAATCAAGAATGACACTCCATGCACGTGTATGGGGCTACTGCGTTGTGCACGTGCATCATATGCGTTGTGTTGCGTTCATAACATGTCGGGCCGGTGGGGTAGCCTAGTGGTTAAAGCGTTGGCTCGTCACGCCGAAGACCCGGGTTCGAATCCCCACATGGGTACAATGTGTGAAGCCCATTTCTGGTGTCCCCCGCCGTGATGTTGCTGGAATATTGCTAAAAGCGGCGTAAAACCAAACTCAGTCAGTCAGTCAGTCATAACATGTCTGTCGTTGAAAGGTTTGTTAACACTTATACTTCCTATCCACGTTCAGGTTCCCCTACTTCTTCTGAAGAGTATATATGGTGTTATATTCAGTTACAGCGGCCATCGTTCACATCTACAATATCATGGTACTTCACTGTATATAAAATAAAATAGATATTGTATTCATGCATGACAAGAGAATGTGTCAATATTATATGTCTGGAACTTAATACAAAAACTTATCTCGCCTTTTCAAAATAATAAAAACAGATGAATACACAATTTAGAAAGTGGTCAAATGTAACAAATAATTATTTCTCAGTAAAGTACAGATTCTAGTACACACCCTCAGTCAGGCACCTGATCGCCAGCACACAAAGTCAGCCGCCTAACCAACTCGGTCACCGCTAGTGGAAGATAATGGCTGAGTTGGTCAGGCAGCCGACTTTGGACCCAGCACAACCAAAGTACAAGAATCTGTACTTTCCCGAAAAAGAGTAATCTCAAAAATAACAATTTTAAAAGTACGGATATTGCAAACTTCAGACAGGACAGTGTCAGTGTTTGTCCATGACAGCGCTTCTTGTGAGTGTCTTTGTTCAAAGGTTGTGGAGCCAAAGAGGACATCGTACTGATCCTAGACCATTCCAGCAGTATCAGTGTTTCTGACTGGAAGAAGATGGTGGAGTTTACTCACAAGTTGGTGGACAACTTCAACGTGTCCCACGACGCATCAGACATCGGCGTGATGACCTTCAACGACCAGCTAACGGATATCGTCCACCTCCACGCCTTCAGGAACAAAGCCAGTCTATTGCATACTATAGATACAAGGTTAAATATGGTTCACGTAACTGGAAACACTTTCACCCATCTGGCTTTGAACCAAACTCTCCACTGGTTTCGTGGCGACCGGAGACATGACGCTGTAAAGGTAAATAATGGTCAAGGGTCATTTTACAAACCTATCTTAGCACAGGATTACTTATACGTAAGTTTAGCTGTAGGGATAAGACCGTCTCGTGGAAAGAGTGAGTGAGTATGGTTTTACGCCGCTTGTAGCAATAATCCAGCAATATCATGGCGAGGGATACCAGAAATTGTACACCTTGTACCCGTGTGGGGAATCGAACCCGGGTCTACGGTGTGACGAGCGAGCGCGAATGCTGTAGGTAAAACGTTAAGTCGCCACGAAGACCCAAAGGAATGCTGGTAACCAACGCCCAGTTTTACAATGGGGTACAGTCCCACAGTTCCACAGGTACATTACTGAGGTGCAAAATGTTCTCTCAGGTGAATCTCTCTCTCTCTCTCTCTCTCTCTCTCTCTCTCTCTCTCTCTCTCTCTCTATATATATATATATATATATATCTCTCTCTCTCTCTCTCTCTCTCTCTCTATATATATATATATATCTATATATACACACACACACACACACACACACACACACACACACACACACACACATATTGTCTTTGTGAATCGAGTGGTGACGAAAGCTTCCAAATATGTATGTTTTTTCAGGTTGCAATCATCTTCACTGATGGCGGTTCTAACAGGAAGTTTGAAACGTTCTCCACTGCCCTGGATCTCCATCATAACAACGTCACCGTGTTTGTTGTGGGCATCGGCGGGGAGATTGACCTTTACGAGCAGATGATACTGGCCTCTGACCCGGATGCAGAACATATGCTGAACGTGGGGGGTTACCATAACCTGATTACCTACCTCGACTATCTGCTGGCTGTCAGATGTAGAGGTGAGTGAGTGAGTGAGTGAGTGAGTGAGTGAGTGATTTTCCCAGTTAAACCAAAGCGTGTCATCTCGATGGGGGAAAAAATGGCTGACTCAGTAAGGTTTTACGCCGTTTGTAGCAATATTCTAGCAATACAACGGTGTAGAACGCCAGAAATGGGCTTCACTGGTGTTCGAGCAAACGCTTTAATCATTTGGCTGCCCCACCACCCAGAAATGGCCATAGTGATGCTGTCTTACCAAATAAAGTGTTTGAAGTGACAGCTGAAAAGCTTTCTGTAACCCTTAAAGAATATCTACAACCCCTTTCCCAAATGAATGAATGAATGAATGAATGAATGAATGACAATGAGGATGTCGATGAAGTGATCTTGTGATCTGTATCTGTTAAAGTTTAGAAATATTCGAACGATACGGGAACACGCTATTTGGCATGCAAAGTTGCGTCCCTCAGACGTACAGGAAACATGTGACCGTGGCGCCTGATTGTGATGTTAGGTTTGTCAGCACCCAAGCAGGTTCTGCATTTCGTACGAGGCGACTAAGTGGATGGTGTGTTAGGGCTCTCTAATCACTAATTTGTCTGGTCAGACCCATCGTAACCTTATACTTTATCGTAGAGTTACGAATGGCGTAGTGTTACGAACACTACATGCTCATGCACCTGGAATGGTAGTGCATTGAACAACAGGAAATAAACAACTTAATTTGCATGTCACGACTTTGAATTTATTGTCAGATATGGCCATGTCTTCAACAACTGTCAGTCCATCCACAACTATCAAACGACACTGACGAATTATCAAGATAGCTTTGAAGATCAGTGACCTACTGTGAAATGGCATGACTTGAATAAAAACATTCCTTGGAATCAATGCCTTCTGTGTCGGAATTCTGGCCAGATGAAACATGTTTTGTCTCCCGAGGTGACTCGATCGGAAGCCTCACACAAAGTAAATAATGGAAATATAATTACGAAAGAAACTAAACAAATATTGTATAAAAATAATTTATTGGGAATATCACATGAGTGAGAATGTGGAACCTAATGACAAATCATGTTCTGTGTTTCGAACCAAACTTTACTGCCTGGTTACACTCATTACATTCCTAAATGTCGGAGATATATCGGTATTCTTTCTAATTTTGCGTCAAACTACCATTCAATTTTGTGGGTTTCTGAACAAGATGATTGTATTGTATGTTTTCCAAAATAACAGATTTTCCAGTTTTGATGAGCTTCTAGAGAATATTCACATACATCCTATCAGACCGATATCATTTCCTCTTACCATTTACTTCGAATCCTATTTGTAACACAAGACATTTCGTAGAGGGTAATGTCCGAGTAACTCTCCATTTCTTAAAAATAATGGAGCCGAGGCCCCGGAGGGGCCGAGGCACATTATTTTTAAGGAATGGAGAGTTACGAGGATATTACCCTACTTAAATTACATTCAAAGTATTGGGAATATGTCTGTTATCAAAATTAAATCTCAAAATGACAAAATGAAGGTTTCATTTTGAAACTGGGACACATCGCTCCATTCCTGAAAAGTAATGGAGCGAACAGACAATGGAATGACGTCACAAATGTACTAGTAATTTAATACTCTTTAATCACGGGGCGGGTTCCAGACAGGTGTCAATTTGGGGCCATTTGATTGGCCATTTTCAAAATCATAGTCCAACACTCCAGCCAATCGCATCGCTTCCTCTGTTTGGGCTACTTCCGGCATGTTATCGATGCAGTCCATGGGTTTCCCACTGTGTGACGGTTCTCTTAAACTTTGCACAATTTCGAGAGATTGTGATGGCCAGTGGTTGGTCATCAACATGTCACTGTATGCCCTCCGCTTCAGTGCTATGTCCCTTGGGGCTGCCCAGATGGCAGGTGTCATGGAAACGAAAACTACGAAGCGCCACCTATCTGCATTTGGTCTGTTGGCCACTGGTGGGACGTTGTCATGGATAAGTCTAGAGTCCCACAACACCATGCCTCCTTTTGGAACTGCCACTTTTACTTCTTTACACTTCTTTTTTCTGAACCAACTAACCTGGTTCGTGGTTAATTTGTAGAATTCACTCTTTAGGCTTTTTGCTCGAGCTGGCTTGTAATGATCAAAGAAAGAATTGTGATATTTGTGCGAATCCTTCAGAGCCCGGAAACAAAAGTCATTTTCTGTAGATTCTTCTAAATATAGCGCCCCCTGGTAACAGTGGAGGCCCTCGCGTGACGCCTTCTGATCTATGTGGAACCAGTTCTGACCATTATCAAACACCTTGTCAGTTTCTTCCGGAGGACGTGAGATAGCCACGCTATCAAAGCTGGTTAACAACTTGTCTGTCTTCCACAAAGAAGAAAACACTGGTTTCACCTTTAACCTAGCAGACCACGTGGCACCAAAGTGACCAATCCGATATTGATATATTATAGAGCGTCGGTGGTTTGGCCAATCGTGGTCTTCAAATGTGTCAAGCCAGCTTTTGTATTGGCTGATAAGTTCATCACAGTCTGTGTGACTGACGACGTCATTGATGACGCAGTAACCATTGTTTTCAAGTTCGCTTCTGCATACTTGACTGAAAAGGAGAGAAAAAATAGAATTATATTTCAGTGAGTGAGTGCGTGAGTTAAGTTTTACACAATATTCCAGCAATATCACGGCGGGAGACATCAGAAATGTGCTTCACACATTGTACCCATGTGGGGAATCTAACCCGCCCCTTCGGCGTGACGAACAAACGCCTTACAAACGGTAACAACCTCAATAACAACATAACACTTTGAATCACAAATACAGAAACTATTGCTTAATTAGCATATTGAGAAGAGCACCTTTTGAAAATGAAGATTGGATTCCCACACAGATTTCAGTGATTGAATGAATATGACTTTACACAGTTTCAGATAAACTACGTCAGCCTGTAAATAAAAATTAAACTACCCCTATTTAGTGATAATAGCTTGTATATATTCAGTCTGTGATTGTAAGACCTTCTAGTTGCACCTGCCTTTACCGTTAAAACATATACTGGATACATAAATGAGATTAAAGCTGACGTATAGTCTCTAGTATAAAAAGTATCCCTAATCCAAAACCGATCCTGGAGTAAGTCTACCAATCACATCACTGTACACGTGTAATTCTGCCCAGTGCAGATACAAATGATCAATTGAACAATTAATACAAGAATCAATGCAACAGTTAAACTTGAAAAGTTCGATTCGAAATCAAAGTGTAGATGTTTTTCAATTCCACTACAACACGGGCTCGTTATGACTTGAATTGTCAGCGTGTAACGAACATGAGTGTTCTTGTAAGTCCTACAAAGTTAAGCCACAGTGTAAGTATGTTAACATCAGCTTGTCCTCTGTGAATATTTTACCTTATAGCCCCCGAAGGGGCAGCTGCCATTGCCATGTTCTGGTGAGATAATGCTGAGGTCGTTATGACTGTTATTTACCGTCAATGATTATAACTGTCATCCTTTGGGTCTTATATACCTTCCCTTTCAATGCATTGTGGGTTTCTTTTTAGCATGCTAAGTTTGATATACATTCTTATTCTTTGCATAAAAGCGCCGTGCCCCAACACAGCATATGCAAAACTTGGGGTATTGCAACACAGGCTGAAACGTACTCGAGCAGCTAAGATCTATTTATAGGTAAAGGGTAATCGATCGATAGCCGATATGTCGTAAGTTTCCTTGTGTGTGGTCCAGGTATATTGTTAGAACAGTGAGTGAGTAAGTTTAGTTTTTTACGCCACACTCTTACGCCGCACTCAGCAATAGTCAGCAAACAGTGCTATGAAAACCAACACGATAGAGACGCCATGCATGTTCCTCAGAATTCCCATTCCTCTGACTTCCCGGATATATTAACAGGTAACATGGAGTTGTCTCCCTTTGTACATTCAGTAATCGACTCCAGAAGGAGGGAGTGTGTTTAGTTTTACGCCGCTTTTGGCAATATTCCAGAAATAGCACGGCGGGGGACACCAGAAATGGACTTTACACGGTGAACCCATGTGGGGAATCAAACCCGCTTCAACCACAGTGCTACCCCACCGCCCCAATCGACTCCAGAGTCCAGTTTTCGGATAATGATTTTACTTCATAATTGTTGTTTGTGTAAAAATATTTTGAAGCATAGTTTTAATAAACCTATGAAAATGATGTAGTGATTGGGCATTTTCCCCATTTTTCTGGAGTATTTGTTTTACAGGAGTGAATAAATATAATTTGTTACTGGATGTGCGTGTGGGATTTTAAATGTATTACGTAAGTGAATAAGATTCAATGAAAATATATCTTTCGGTTAAGAGCTGTACACCGGTCTATGACAGTAATGTAACCAAAAACGAAATGGTCTCTCGGATCAACCGTATCTCCAGAATTATGATTTCTGTGAATGTCAGCCAGGAGATGTAGAGGATTGCCTTTCGAGGTGATGTATTTCATACGGGAATCATGACTATGTTTTGGACATTGTCTTTCAGTGACTGTTTTCAGTCTTTTAACATTTGGATGACGTTTGTAATTTTGAAACCCAATTTTTAAATGTATACTTTTTTTAAAGAGTAGTACATGTTTATAAGAACCCCGAATAATGCAACTTACTGATGCCTGACATGTCAGTAGTGATCTGCTCAGCTGCGTATGGACCGACGCTGTGGTTTACATACACACCTCGGGCTAACACAGCTTGTCAAGTAAAGTGAAGTGTGTGTGACTGTGTCTCTGTGTGGGTATGTGTGCGTGGGTGCGTGTGTGTTTATACGTGTGTGTGCATGCGGTGTATGTATGTTTATTGTTTAACGCCACACTCAGCAATAGTTCAGCTTGTGGCGGATGAAGAGCGCGTGTTTTGGGTGCATGTGGTGTCTGATATATTGTGTAGTCCGCCATTCAGTATGTCAAAATGAACCATCTCGTACTACCTATCAATTGCCAGCATGTGAAACTCCGCCGTTCATAGTAAAGTTCGCATAACCAGGTATGTTCAACATCTTTATCTAGCTGCGCAATAGCCTCTGATGAGTGAGTGAGTGAGTAGGGTTTTCCGCCGCTTTTCAAACCGAAACATAAGTCTCATTGAAGGTCACATGCAACGTAAAACACAACTTTGCAGATTCTGATAGCTTTCGGTATGGACTTACAGATACAAATCATGGATGAACCCCACCCCCACCCCCCGCGAACGAGTTCAAACGATTCACTAAATTCACCCAAGCGCTTGAGGTGAAAAGTGGTTTGAACAGCTGGGCTGCGCTGCGCTGGGCTGCGCTCATAGCGCATGCGCAGTGAATTAGGTTCGCGCAGCTTGGAAGCGGGATGTCCGGATTTAATATAAGTGAGTGAGCAGGAGTAGTCTAATCAAAACAAATAGTAAATAATCTACTCATTACATAAAAGAACCTTGTTAGGATCTAGATCTACTCAGCTTTGTGTCAACCAGTGAGGCGTTCGACATTTCAAGACGGATAACCTTCGCTTGCGGTGAAGGCTTTGATGTGAGCTATTTTTCTAATGTTTTGTTGATATTTCACAGGCGCGAGCCTTTTATGTTATGACAGTAGATTATTGTTTGACTGTTTATATGATTTCATTTGTCTATTTCACCACACGTTCTTCTTACCGAGTCACTTTCTCAGTTCGATACTTAAAAGCAATGTCATTATTTAGCGTTGACAGAATTTCTAACTGTGATATAGATATGTCGTTGTCACAGACAAAACTCAACGTCTTATTTATTGACACCTGTGTGTCTGCCTGCCTGTCTGCTAATGACAATATTCAATACACAACTTCGATCACTGACCACATGCAATTTGAACTTAACACCTATCAGGCTATACACCATAAACAAAACGCATTGATTTATGGCCCGAGTTCGGTCTCTGTCACATTATGTAATTACACAGACAGGCAAGTGTGATACTTGTACACATGACATGTTATGATGTCTGTTGATTGCAAAATGTATTTACAAAAAACAACATCTCTATATATACACACACACACACAATGAGCCGTGAGTGCATCTGCTAATGAACCAGCCAATGAAATCCTCGTTACACTTGAATGCACACCCACCCGCTCTGCCTGGGTTCGGTATCCCGGGTGCTTCGTTTCGAGTGAAGTGAACCCAAGTACACAATATTGCACTTTTGATTTGCGATTGTACGCTTATAATTTTGTTTATATGTTTTTTCATAATCAGCAATGTATATTATATGTCATGAATAAGTGATAATTGTGTTTTAATTATATTTGATTTTTTGGTTGCATGTGACATATTCAGACAATGACCTACTTTTCAGTCGATCCGAATTTCCACGTGTGAAAGTGAAACGATATACCACAAACAACTATGGTTACACTGAATTCTAATTCCTTGTTTCATAAGAATTCCGGATTATTCTACGGTAGACAATATTTTTGTCCTACAGTCGTTGTGCAGCAAATATCTTTGTAAAAAAGGGGGTAGATTTTACGTGGCATTCGTCGATTTTAGAAAAGCCTTTGATTACATTATTAGGAAAAAATGCTATATATGTTAGTTACAAAAGCTTGTCATTGTAAAATGTATACAATATTGAAGAGTATGTTTTCATCAGTTAAAGCTTGTATAAAATCTGAAGAGGGCATCACACAACAGTTTGAAACTTCACGTGGTGTTCGCCAAGGTTGTGTCTTAAGCCCTGTGCTATTCATATTTTTTATAAATGAACTTGTAATTGATATTATAATAAATGTGATCATGGAATATTTATAAGCCAAACTATTGAAGATATAATGATGCTATTGTTTGCAGATGATGTTACAATGTTTTCATTTACAGTAGCAGGTTTACAGAGATAACTGAATGTACTAGATGGTGTTTGTAGAAAATGGAGTCTTTAGGTGAATACAGAAGAAAAAAATAAATAGTATTTAGGTATATTGCGGAGAAATGAGAAATGATACTTTGGTGATAAACAGCTAAAAAGTGTTATTTACTATAAGTACATATAGGTACATAGGGTTAATATTCTCCTCAAGGCTCTTATGGTCAAACGCTTGTAAGACTCTTGCTGCACAGCCATCTAAAGCAATGTTCCCTGTATTTCATTTATTTAGTAAGAATAGATTTGTCTCATTTACTACAGCCTGCGAAATATTTGATACGAAAATTGCTCCTGTTTTATTATACGCAAGTGAAATTTGGGGCAGTAATTATCATCATGAAATAGAGCAAGTGCAAACTACATACTTTAAACGGTATTTAAGGGTGGGAAAGTTTGCATCCAACAAGGCTATACTTGGTGAGACTAGTAGGTATGATATGTTTATATTAACTAAAATACAATGCATTAAAGGTCACATGCAACCAAAAAATCAAACATAATTAAAACACATTTATCACTTCTTCATGACATATAATATGCATTGCTGATTATGAAAAAACAAATAAACAAAATTATAAGCGTATAATCGCAAATCAAAAGTGCAATATTTTGTACTTGGGTTTACCTCCCTCGAAACGAAGCAGCCGGGATACCGAACCCAGTCAGAGCGGGTGGGTGTGCACTCAAGTGTAACGGCTGGTTCTTTAGCAGATGCCGCCTTCACGGGTCATTGTGTGTGTATATATAGAAAGTTGGGTTTTGTAAATACATGCTCATTTTTTGTGTATAACATTTTGCAATCAACAGACATCATAACATGTCATGTGTTCAAGTATCACACCTGCCTGTCTGTGTAATTACATAATGTGACAGAGACCGAACTCGGGCCATAAATCAATGCGTTTTGTTTATGGTGTATAGCCTGATTGGTGTTAAGTTCAAATTGCATGTGGTCAGTGATCGAAGTTGTGTATTGAATATTGTCATTAGCAGACAGGCAGGCAGACACACAGGTGTCAATAAAACAAGACATTGAGTTTTGTCTGTGACAGCGACATATCTATATCACAGTTAGAAATCGTGTCAACTCTAAATAATGACATTGCTTTTAAGTATCGAACTGAGAAAGTGACTCGGTAAGAAGAACGTGTGGTGAAATAGACAAATGAAATTATATAAACAGTTTATTTACTGTCATAACATACAAAAAGCTCGCGCCTGTGAGATATCAACAAAACATTATGAAACTAGCTCACACCAAAGCCTTCACAGAGTATTCACCAGACAGCCCGCTTCCAAGTTGCGCGAACCTATTTCACTGCGCACGTGCTATGAGCGCAGCCAGCTGTTGAAACCCGTATTCCCCAGAAAAGTCTGGGGAAAATTAGTGAAACGTTTGAACTCCGATTTCGCGCGTTTTTTTTCATCGCGTTATTTTTCAACTTTATAAGTTGAATTTGCATTTTTGACGCTTTGTTTCGGTAAGTCCATACCGAAAGGTATTAGAATCTGCAAAGTTGTGTTTTACGTTGCATGTGACCTTTAAGTATTGGATTAAGTTGTTGCAAATGAAATTTAAATCGTTATCCATATCAATGTTATGTATTACTTAAAAATTTAGATGAAAATGGAAAATGTAATTGGGTGTCAAACATTAGAACAATCTTGTTTAGAACAGGTTTCTTATTTGTGTGGATATTACAAAATGTTGGTGATGCAAATATGTTTACACTAAAATTTAGAGAAAGATTAATTGACATGTACAAACAAACCTGGCATGATACTATTTGTGACTCGCACTATTTAACGCAATACTGTAAGCTGAAAGCAGTTTTGGAGCCTGAATGTTATATTTTACAACTGAATGATAAGTCTCTTCTAAGAGCAGTTTGTAAATTTAGAATATCCCTACATAATTTTAGAACTGTTACTTACAGGAGAAATAAAGACAGTGGTATAACTAGTTGTATCTGTAAAAATTGTAATCTTGGAGCGATTGAAGATGAATACCATGTTTTTATGCAATGTACAAAATATAATGAAATTCGGCAAAAGTACTTGCCACAGCTGAATGCTATGCCTCAGTGTGAACAAAGCATAATAAATGTATTAATAATTGTTTAAATATTATACCTGAAATATCACGTGGCATTGTAAAATATTGTATCTTTCAATTGTATTATAGGCCGTTAGGCCCACATTACTGAATAAATATGTCTGTCTGTCTGTCTGAATGGCATAGTGCTACGAACTCAGTGGTGCTGAGTGCAGCGATAAACAGGAATAAAACAACTTAATTTGCATGTCACAACTTTGAATTTCTTGTCAACAACTGTCAATCCATCCACAGCTATCAAACGACACTGACGAATTATCAAGATGCCTTTGAAGACTAGTGACCTACTGTGAAATGGCATGACTTGAATAAATACATTCCTTGGAATCAATGCCTTCTGTGTCGGAATTCTGGCCAGATGAAACATGTTTTGTCTCCCGAGGTGACTCGATCGGAAGCCACACACAAAGTAAATAATTAAAACATAATTACGAAAGAAACTAAACAAATAATGTAAAAATAATTTATTGGGAATATCACATGAGTGAGAATGTGGAACCTAATGACAAATCATGTTCTGTGTTTCGAACCAAACTTTACTGCCTGGTTACACTCATTACATTCCTAAATGTCGGAGATATATCGGTATTATTTCTAATTTTGCGTCAAACTACCATTCAATTTTGTGGGTTTCTGAACAAGATGATTGTATTGTATGTTTTCCAAAATAACAGATTTTCCAGTTTTGATGAGCTTCTAGAGAATATTCACATACATCCTATCAGACTGATATCATTTCCTCTTACCATTTACTTCCAATCCTATTTGTAACACAAGACATTTCTACTCTTTAATCACGGGGCGGGTTCCAGACAGGTGTCAATTTGGGGCCATTTGATTTTCCATTTTCAAAATCATAGTCCAACACTCCAGCCAATCGCATCGCTTCCTCTGTTTGGGCTACTTCCGGCATGTTATCGATGCAGTCCATGGGTTTCCCACTGTGTGACGGTTCTCTTAAACTTTGCACAATTTCGAGAGATTGTGATGGCCAGTGGTTGGTCATCAACATGTCACTGTATGCCCTCCGCTTCAGTGCTATGTCCCTTGGGGCTGCCCAGATGGCAGGTGTCATGGAAACGAAAACTACGAAGCGCCACCTATCTGCATTTGGTCTGTTGGCCACTGGTGGGACGTTGTCATGGATAAGTCTAGAGTCCCACAACACCATGCCTCCTTTTGGAACTGCCACTTTTACTTCTTTGCACTTCTTTTTTCTGAACCAACTAACCTGGTTCGTGGTTAATTTGTAGAATTCACTCTTTAGGCTTTTTGCTCGAGCTGGCTTGTAATGATCAAAGAAAGAATTGTGATATTTGTGCGAATCCTTCAGAGCCCGGAAACAAAAGTCATTTTCTGTAGATTCTTCTAAATATAGCGCCCCCTGGTAACAGTGGAGGCCCTCGCGTGACGCCTTCTGATCTATGTGGAACCAGTTCTGACCATTATCAAACACCTTGTCAGTTTCTTCCGGAGGACGTGAGATAGCCACGCTATCAAAGCTGGTTAACAACTTGTCTGTCTTCCACAAAGAAGAAAACACTGGTTTCACCTTTAACCTAGCAGACCACGTGGCACCAAAGTGACCAATCCGATATTGATATATTATAGAGCGTCGGTGGTTTGGCCAATCGTGGTCTTCAAATGTGTTCAGCCAGCTTTTGTATTGGCTGATAAGTTCATCACAGTCTGTGTGACTGACGACGTCATTGATGACGCAGTAACCATTGTTTTCAAGTTCGCTTCTGCATACTTGACTGAAAAATAGAATTATATTTTAGTGAGTGAGTGCGTGAGATTTACACAATATTCCAGCAATATCACGGCGGGGGACACCAGAAATGTGCTTCACACATTGTACCCATGTGGGGAATCTAACCCGCCCCTTCGGCATGACGAACAAGCGCCTTAACCTGTAACAACCTCAATAACAACATAGCACTTTCTGTTACTTTGAACAGAAATACAGAAACTACTGCTTAATTAGCAGACTGAAAAGAACTCCTTTTTGAAAATGAAGACTGGATTCCCACACAGATTTCAGTGATTGAATGAATATTATTTTACACAGTTTCAGATAAACTACGTCAGCCTGTAAATAAATATTAAAGTACCCCTATTTAGTGATAATAGCTTGTATATATTCAGCCTGGGACTGAAATGACCTTCTAGTTGCACCTGCCTTTACCGATAAAACCTATACTGGATACATAAATGAGATTAAAGCTGACATGTAGTCTCTAGTATAAAAAGTATCCCTAATCCAAAACCATCCTGGAGTAAGTCTACCAATCAAATCACCGTACACGTGTAATTCTGCCCAGTGCAGATACAAATGATCAATCGAATTAATCAATACAAGAATCAATGCAACAGCTGAACTTGAAAAGTTCGACTTGAAATCAAAGTGTAGATGTTTCTCAATTCCACTACAACACGGGTTCGTTATGACTTGAATTGTCAGCGTGTAACGAACATGTGGGAGAGTGTACAAATGTTTTTGTAAGTCCTACAAAGTTAAGCCACAGTGTAAGTATGTTAACATCAGCTTGTCCTCTGTGAATATTTTACCTTATAGCCCCCGAAGGGGCAGCTGCCATTGCCATGTTTCTGGTGAGATAATGCTGAGGCTGTTATGACTGTTATTCACCGTCAATGATTAGTAATGTCGTGTAAATGGTCTTATATACCTTCCCCCTTCAGACCAATTCCGATTGCACAAACGTTTGAAATTGTCACTCCTATCCGCCTAATATATACAGGTTTAGGGACAGGTAGGCGATCTGATGACGCCTGAACATGATTGAATAAAACAGTAGTGGACAATTGATCTCATTGCGGGATTTTTTGTATGATATGTTTCTTATACATGCTTATTCTTTGTATTAAAGCACCGTGCCCCAACTCTGTATATGCAAAACTTGGGGTATTGCAACACAGGCTGAAACGTACTCGAGCAGCGAAGATCTATTTATAGGTGAAGGGTATTCGATCGATAGCCAATATGTCGTAAGTTTCATTGTGTGTGTATGTATTGTTAGCACAGTGAGTTAAAGAGTGAACGTCGTCACATAACGTCTGGCACCCTGAACAGTGTTGTGAAAACCAACACGATACACACTCCATGCATCTTTCTCAGAATTCCCGTGCGTCCGACTTCCCAGGTTCATCAACAGGTAACAAGGAGTTGTCTCCCTTTGTACATTCGCGTCGCCAGCCCGCATATCAGGCCTCGGACCACAATTATTTTCCTTCTTTGCTATCTACAGTGACATGCCAGTACATCATAATTAACATCGGTCGTAGGCTGTTCTCCTGTTGCATGCTGACCAACCTGCCACTTGTCACTTAACCGGCAAAATATGAGCCTGGATCGACCATGTCAATTTTGCTGTATCCACTGTAAACAATGGTCACCGGACGTTACGAGCCGAAACACACCAGACAGCCTTGAACTTGGGGTCAAATCATGGAAGGCTGGTGTCAATACCATGTGTAGATTGTGGACCATTTGCAATAAAGTACAA
Organism: Haliotis rubra; assembly: GCF_003918875.1. NCBI lineage: Eukaryota > Metazoa > Mollusca > Gastropoda > Lepetellida > Haliotidae > Haliotis > Haliotis rubra. The sequence continues at coordinate 990,341 of NW_025767357.1, read as the reverse complement.
TGTCTTACCTTTCATTTAAGCTATCACAAGTCACCCTGAAAAAATTAGCACACACAGAACAGCACTATATTCTCCTATTTTCCTTTCGGGATAATGATATTGTCGAATTTTACATTCTTTTGAAAACTTATGATAAAAATAAATAAAAATATGAAGATATGAAGATGTTGTAGTGATTGATATATTATCCCAGAGAGTGTGGAATAATTAGACCCGACTTTGTAACATTTTATAAATTGACTATTTTCATTTTTCTGGAGTATTTGTTTTACAGCAGCGTGTATATAACATCTCTTACTAGATGTGAGTGTAAGCTGGGGTTCTAAATGTATTTTGTAGGTGTATAAGATGCTATGGAAAATATGTAAGTTTCGTTGAAACCCTGTACGCCGGTCTATGCTTAATAATGGTTTGATAAAAATGTAATCAAAACGAAATGGATTCTCGCGTCCAGTGTATCTCCAGGACCATCATTTCTGTAAATGATAGCCCCGACATTTGGAGGATGGATTTTCGTGGTGATGTATTTCATATTGGAATCATGGGTGTGTTCTGGACATAGTCTTTCAGTCTATGTAACGTTTTGATGACGTCGTGTAACGTGTTGATGATGTTTGTAATTTTTAAGCGTATACTTTCTTTGACGAGTAGTTTATTTTTATAAGAACCCCTATGGAATGTGTTACAACATGCACATAACTGTAGACTGAGTACCGACACTGTAGTGTACATGCATATCCCGCTCTCTCTCTCTCTCTCTCTCTCTCTCTCTCTCTCTCTCTCTGTCTGTCTGTCTGTCTGTCTGTCTGTCTCTCTCTCTCTCTCTCTCTCTCTGTGTACATCAAAATAATTGTATTGGGTTAAATGATTCTAAAGATATTTAAGGCCTTAATGTGATATACTCCAAAGACTGTAACCCTTGTTGTGTTTAAGAGTTGTGTGTGTACGTATGTGTTGTGTGTGTACGTATGTGTAATCGTTGTGTGTTACGTGTGTGCTGGTGGTGGGCATTAGACTCTAACGAGGACACATCAAATATCTAAACTCCTGCAACAGATACACCTGGCGTGACAGTGAGTGTTGATCAACCCACATTTGACAGTATGAGCAAAGGCCAGCGCCACCAGTGTACTATGGCCACCCAATCCCCATACTGGTCTGCTCGTTTCTTTTCTTTTTATGACGCACCTGTAGTTCAACAGAACCCCAAAAGAGGACAGAGCTTGAGATGCAAGGGACCAAGGACCGCAGGCACCCGCCGGGTGCAGGATGGAACCTGGTGGGGGTTCAGGTGGCGAATCCCCTCTGAAGCCAACGCACAATTGCAAATGCCTTCACTGAAAACGATATATTCACACCTAGTTTGTGATTAAAATGTGGTCAAAATGATGAACCCAGTTTGGCGTGAGATTTATCAGTTTGGTCGTTAGAGCGTGACATGGATAATAAGAGCATGAGTCTCAAGCCAAAGACGTGAGAGTTGGCAAGTACGGTTCAGTGAGGTGATGGCGGTGTATCAACATGTGTGCGATTCATTTTAATGGTGTCATTTCATGAAGCGAACGTAAAATATTTTGTTTCTTGCGTGATGTCCATCCAAGACTGACTGGCCTTTGGCCTTTAAAGGCGTTCCAGCAACTGGGCCCATTTACACCTTGACAATGGACAAGGTTACTAAATATCTGGGATCAAATATGTATCCTAACGTAGTAGAGAATCTGCCACACCCATCGATATAAACAAGAATGACCTCAGGTGAACTACACAGCAAACAATGTTCCTACAAGTCCAGGCAATGAGGGGCCAATATTGTCAGGTTTATTCCATCAGAGCGACACCACCGTTATTTCATGTACGCAGAACATAATGAGCCACCTTTTCAGGCGTTTTGCAAACTTACAACTTAGTTAAATCTCTTAGATGAGATTGTTGACACGTGCACCAAGATCACAATGGTCAACGTCTGAGAGCTGCTCACTCCGGGATGTCCTCCCGCACTAAGCAAATACCCCGTGATGAAACTGACATGCTGTTCAAAGCGGTGTAAAAACAAACTCACCGACTCACATACCGACAAGTCTCTGCCCCATTTCCCACTAAACATGGCGTGACTGGACATTTAAACAATTGTTTTGTATAAAACCCACTGACATGACGGAATCTTGCAAGAGGTACATGGCTGGAAGAAACTACTCATGAACTATTATAAATAATATGTTTTCATACACCAATATCTTGAAATAATGAAAAGCGACAAGTTCACATTGAAAGTAGAATACAAAACTGATCAAATGCCTAAAAATACTGTGTTGTAAAATACATTAATGAATGAAGCGGCTGTAAAATATTGCTATACTTCACAAAAAACACAATCCACTGGTGCTTGGACGATAGGCTGAATGTCTGATGAGCTTGGAAAACAGAAGGGTGAATTGGTATCAATAGATCTGTGCTGCTGCTGCTGCTGCTGATGATGATGTAACTAGTAGTTTTCTTCAGTCGACAGAACACGCTTTATATACATACCCCAACCCTAGCATCTCCTCCTCGGCTCTAAAGCAGCGCCGCCACAGAGCTGGAATATAGCGGCGTAAAACTAAAAAAAACAAAAAAAAAAGCACATTCTCATCCTTTTACGAGTTCATAAGGAGACATAGAACTTTTACCTATTTATTATAGGTTTTGTTTTACCAGAATACCCCCATGTCCTATCAATCCGGCAACCTGGACCAGAAATTAGCTGTGATAGAAGAGATCGTTAAAACTTAGATACAGACTGACATACAATGCCAGTCAAACAATATAAGTTTCCCTGATTGTGTTTATTAAACACCAAACATCGAACATTACTTCATTCGCGAAACTATATTAAAAAAATGGAGGCGTTGTTGGTGGTGATGAATCTGTGGTCATGGCCACGTCGGACGATGCTGGAACCATTTTAGACAAATGAATATATATAAGTTTGATAGAAATAAACAATTCGGTTTAAATTTAAAAGAAACCACAATGAGAAGGTACATTCAGACTGAGGAAATCTGGATTTGCTTCATTTAGGGATTTAGTATTGCAGGGAGAACTGGGTGGAAAGGAATATAATGCAGTTTAAGGACTGACTAGAACCATCTCACTTATACTAAATCTGTAATAAAAGATTCACTGACGAAACGAAAGCAATTAATCGTCCTAAATCACACGTAATCTCGCCACCCTCTCACGAGCGTAGAGATACAGCCTATTTGTGCATGCGAAACATATCAGTGTCATTCCGCGCTAATTAGTTCTGCGTACTTATTAATGGCATGCACGTGCGTGTACGCACTTGGGGGTGAAACGGTTGCGGGAGGGTGGCAGCACCGGGGAGATGGGACCGATAGCGCTCACTTTGACCCTGACGTCAACACGCTGACAGATGGCATCGCGAATGATCTTCAACAATTACATCCAAACCCCGTTAATCCGGACGCTGGTATAGCACAACCGGATAATCTAATATCCGGATAAGCTAATCGTGGTGACAAAGTAGGTTAACTTTGTGTACGTGTATGTGTCCTCGGGAATGATCATCAGTAAGACAGGTGACCAGATTAACGGGGCTTCTCTGTTAGATTTACGCTTAGTCTCTGAATATATATAATTTTGATAGTAACAAATAAAACAATTTAAATTGAAAAGGAGCCCAAGTCAGGTGGGAAATTCAGATAATCTAGACTTGCTTTATTTAGGGTTTTAGCATTGCAGGGAGGGCTAGGCAGTAGGGAAAATAAACTGGTTCAGGGACTGTGAGACGACTAAGACTGGGCAGAAAGGAAGATTACGTCTCTGTATGTCACATTAAAATATCACTGTTTGGATTCCGGGGAAGAACAGGTTACCAGCTCCACGCGTTTCAGATTTGTTTGGTTTGTTTAATCCGTATATTTATCAGTTATATGACAGCTTTCTGTACAAAATAGGATCTGGACAACACAATCCAGTGATTGACAGCTTAAACATCATCATTTGTGTTACAATGACATACATGAACCGTGTCGCTGAGCCCGATCTAGACAAACGCTTAGTCTCTGAATATAAATTTATATATTTTTGGTAGAAACAAATCATTTACAAGTTAAAAGGAGCACCAGTAGGATGGAAATGTAGACTTGCCTCATTTATGGCTTTACATTTGCAGAGAGGGCTAGATGGAAGGTAGTCTGTCGTACAGACCCTGAAGCAAATATACCCAAGAAAGCCCACTCAAGTCTAGAAAATGTGGCAAGTCTAGATTTCCTCAGCTCATATTCCTGTCACACACAATTAAAGCAGTAATGGGTGATAAGAACCTTTGTACATGTTGTGAAATTCCAAGAAATTATCCCTCTGCAGAGTTGTTTAGTCTCTGAAAATGAAGAAAGTCTCAGGGATCCTTTTCATTATATTATATTTTTTACTATGAACTTTTTTCAGTAAAATATGTTCATTTCAGAGACTAGTTGTTAGTCTAGGTGGAAGGGAAAACAGTGCGGCTCGGGGACGACCTGGCTAGCTATTCTCGAAACGTTCGTATCCGTACGAACTTCTTAAGCCCATTCTTAACACATTGGCTACGATCAAAGTTAAGAATTCTTAGAGCTACGAACGTTTCGAGAATAAGGGCCCTGGGCCCCGTTCCTCAAAGCGATCGTAGCGCTACAACAGTCGTGAGTCTATGTTAAAGTATGGGAGTTATGATCAACTTTGCGCTACGATCGCTTTGAGGAACGGGGCCCTGGCCATCCGATCCCGTAAGTTGCTTGTGTCCTCAAGCATTGGCTGCTGAGCAGGTATATATCGGATCTTCAGGTGAGAAGACTTTAAAGACGATATAGCATGGGTTGCTGAAGACAAATGTAACCCGCATCTTCAAGACAGGAGACAAGGATGGGTTGATGATCACGAGGTCACTCTATAAGTGTCGACTAATATGAAGAGTGGGTAATAATAATATTTATACAGCATGACCTGTTACTTTGTGGATTATCGTACCCTAACGCCGCACGATACGGTAACAACCATCCACGTATTTTGGAATGACGCGCCCAGGGTGTCGAAACACCTCCTCCCTGCTCTTTGGACATACACTCTATCTACTGAACTGATGTCGTGGTCCTTACGTACAATCAAACAACGCTGTGTCGAACTTCCGGTTGTCTCGAAGTGGAAGCTTTTCATTGGTCAGTGCGTATTCCTTATTTAGTCATCATTTTGCGATTGGCTCAAACCTCGGATAACTCGAAGTATTGACGTAGGTCCCTCCGACTTCGACACAAGGGTGTTTGACTGCATATGCTCTTTAAGTGAGTGAGTGAGTGAGTTTGGTTTTACGCTTTAAGCAATATTCCAGCAATATTACGGCGGGGGGCACCAGAAATGGGCTTCACACATTGTACCCATGTGGGTAATCGAACCCGGGTCTTAAGCGTGACGAGCGAACGCCTTAACCAATAGGCTACCCAACTGCCCCTGTGTATATGCTCTAATAACGAAACATACCGGTTTACCTGTCTGTCTATTTAACAGTAACTAAGAAATGGGTTTCATGTAAATGAATACTGATGTTGAATAGCGAAAGAATGTTAACAATTCTTATTTGCTACAGCTCAAAGGTCACGCTATCATTAACTGAATTGTTTTGTTAGTAAAATCACAGAAATTACCGTATGCATTTAGTTTGATATTGGCATTTTTAAGGGGCGAAACTAGATGGCTTTCATTTACGTTACCATATTACAGACACAAATTGACTTCTTAAATTGCTACACTTTGTTATTTTGAGAATAATGACACCCAGGGGATTTGAAAATGTGGTCAATCCCGACCATTAATGGCAATTAACTCGTCACACGTGACCAGCAATATCTTTCATCGCCATGCTCGCGTGACGTTACAGCCGGGTCCTAAATGAGCCGTCACGTGATTGATAGCGCGCCCTTGTTTATCCAAGTGGGTGTCAACCCAATTAAAATGGCTGATTTTGCGTAGCAAAGCCTACTCCAGTGTGCGCGCGCATAACATTACGTGAAGGCAGTGTTCTCTGTTTGTTGGTGTCGCGGGGTTTAATTACTTCCAGTCAATGTTATGCATTTTGCCGTCACAGAATGTACTAGTCGATAAACATACCGGGTTAAAATTACCACTTGACATCCCTTTATATCTAGGGAATTAGTACTGTCTGCTGTTCTGTTAGCGAGTGTTTTGATCTTTTCCAGAGCTTGTTAAGTTATGCATCTAAAGGAGATCTACTCTCGTTAATTGGCAGTGGTTGCGATTTTGATCCAAGTCATTCAAAACCTGTTCATTTTGCCGACAAACATTTTATTATGGCAATCAATCTTTCAAATAAAGAATGCCATCGAGCGATACGTAAAACACGGAAGACTTAAAGTACCACGTGACCCGAATACGTCACCACACGACACCAGTGTTTTAACCGCAAGTTAGGAAAACGCAGTAACGTCACAACAATCTATGAATCGATGGGAGAGTAAGCAGCTCTTTGAATAGGCCCCGGAAGTCACCTCCTAAAGACATGTGACAGTTGGAGACATAAGGCGTCTGGTTACAACGGTGTAAGATCTAGAATGGAAACGGCACACAAAGTATAGCTTCGCATTAATTAAGACAGTCAGTAAATAATGTTTTGTGACGCAGTTAACAATATTCCAGCCGAACCCTGGGGTGTCGCACAAGAAATAGATCTAACACGTTGTACCAGGCGGGGAATCGAACCCGGGCCTTTCGCGTGCTGAGCGAACGCATTAACCACGATGTTATAGTAGCCTTTAGACTATAATTGATCTTGAATGTACAAACCTGAAATCAGTTTTGAGAATTATTATTTGAATTCCGAAGCTACTCCGGATCTATTGACGATCAACACTGAAAATCCAAATCAAAAGTTACTTGATACCGCTGTAAACGTCGCATTTATTGTCAATCTTCATATCAGCAGTGTTTAAATGATGGAATTTATGGGATGTGCTCAGTTACTTCGAGAAGAGCTTTCGGGAAAGCTACTGGACTAACCTAGCAAGTCTAATGTCAGGCTCTATTTTGTTCAATTTCGTTAAAATAATTTAACAATTTCTTTCTTGTGAAATATTGTCATTTGAGAGGCTAGATATCAGTAAACGAATGCTTCAAGGTTTGAAATACATGCTGACAGAATAATACAAGAATGCTATTATTGATGTTATGCAATGAAAAACATGAAATTCGTAACTTGTCATAAAGTGTAATTCATATATTTATTTATGTATTTTATATAGCTGTGGTTGTGTTTGACAAAATATAATAATCCAGATTCGTTCCTACCATCTTTATGCCAAAGACTTTTGGCTATCTATTTAAAATGCTATAAGAAAATAGCAATTATTGCAAACTTTTACGAGATACATTTTCCGGGAACACTGTTCTTCAGTTTTTAGATTTACAATAGCCTTAGCACAACCTAGATGCAGCTCCCAAGGCCTTATGACTAAAATAGGCAACACAGAAACATCAGAAACAGTTTTACAATGAGAACTTGTGAACTATGTCGTTTAAATGTGATTGAAGATGGGTTTAATTTTCTTGAAGACCAAAATAAGTAAACATTTGGAACTGTCGTTTTCTTAAGTTCACATATACTCTAGGGGGGTAAAAATGCATAAATCATTTAATGGCATCACTATAAATGAAACCCCGTCATTAAAACTACTCATTTCCCTCTCGACAACAGTTTATTTTGATTATGCTATCAACTGATCATTCTAAAAACAATCAATAATATAATGCTATGTGTATTAGAATATTTACCGTTAAACATATTTGTAACCGATTACGAAAACAGATTTGTACTATGAACCTGCGACCTCTCAGAGTAGAATAAAACGCTTATATCGTTATCCTATCCCTAAAAAGCGTGTTGTACAATCTTTATTGTACCTTCCTTTTGAAATTATTTGACATATTAGTTTTATGATATTATGAAATACTGACTCAGCGTAAGCCTGGAGTTCACTACATTCTGAACCTCGATGGATCGAATGGGGTACATTACACACTATCGTAACATTTTTAGTGAGTGAGTGAGTTTGGTTTTACGCCACTTTTAGCAATATTCCAGCAGTATCACGGCGGGGGAAACCAGAAATGGGCTTAACACATTGTACCCATGTGGGGAATCGAACCCGGGTCTTCGGCGTGACGAGCCAACGCTTTAACCACAAGGCTACCCCACCGCCCCGCAACTTTTTAACGAGCCAAGCAGGAAGTGTACAATATGCACTATCTGACGATGACACGAAGTGAATGTGAGGAATTTCAGTCACTAGATTCCTACATGGGGTGGAATTTACCTACAGTTTAGTTTCGTCATTAGTGGATGAAGTCAATTAAAGTTACAAGCATTCCGACATGGCACAATCAGATGACATAAGACAAATGGAAGCACTTTATAGGGTAATCCTCAGCTAAATAGTACATGTACCACCCAGTATGTGTCCTGAGAGGACAGTGTACGACTGACAAATTAAAAACTGTCTGGACACACCAGCCACTGTCGACACTCCAGGTACTGTCGGAACAACGGATTCGATCCAGACACTTCTGACGAACACAATCGGGTATACTCAGATACTGTAGGGTGAGTGAGTGAGTTTAGTTTTACGCCGCACTCAGCAATATTCCAGCTATATGGTGGTGGTCTGTAAATAATCGAGTCCGGACCAGACAAACCAGTGATCAACAGCATGAGCATCGATCTACGGAACTGGGATACGATGACATGTGTCAGCCAAGTCAGCGATCCTGACCACCCGATCCCGTTAATCGCCTCTTACGACAAGCATGGGTTACTGAAGATCAATTCTAACCCGGATCTTAATGGGTAGGCACTGTTGGGGATCATCAGAGGAACTCTGTTCGTCTTGGCATGAAACCAATGTAGTGGCAGTTTTTCATTTGAATTTCATAAATGAATTTCTTATTCCGTTTTCATTCATCACAGACATAGGATTAACGGCCATGTGGTATCGCCATATGAGTATCGATGTGGACACACAACGGGGTCATCTGGTAGTCCGTCTCAAAGTCGCTGAACATTATGTTAAAGCCTTAAATGAAGCAAGTCTATATTTCCTCAGGTTCAGAATCTCCCATCTCACTGGGGCGCCGTTTCAATTTAAAAGGAATTGTTTGTTTCTATCAAACGTATGTACATTCAGAGACTAAGTCTAAGTCTTCTGGCTGTATCCGTTAATTGGTTGCAGTGCGAAAGAGTGGTCAAAAGTCTCGGCTGTGAGGCCTGCAACTATATCGGACTAATTAAGCTGACCATTTCTCTCGTTTTTAAGAAACATGAAAGTTAACAGCACCTCTTGGCATGTACCCATCCCTATTTATGTTTCGAGTTTCACGATTATTGAAACATATCAAAGAAGGAAGTACGAAATTACCTCGGGGTGGGAGCGGTATGTGTGAAAATATAAAGCGCCACTCCCATAAAGTCATGTGTCTCGATTGTCCGCTCAAGTGAGTGAGTGAGTTTAGTTTTATGCCGCACCCAGCAATATTCCAGCTATATGGCGGCGTTCTGTAAAAAATCGAATCTGGACCAGACAATCCAGTGATCAACACCATGAGCATCGATCTTCGCAATTGGGATATGTTGACATGTCTCAACCAAGTCAGCGAGCCTTTGACGACAATTTTGGGTTACTGAAGATTAATTCTAACCCGGATCTTCACGGGTGATTATTGACTGAAACAGAGAAAACGGGACTATTGTAACATGATGTACAATATACTACGATTATAACGAACCCAAAGAGACCAATAATTTTAGTTCGTTATAACCGTAGTTCGTTACACCCAGTTCATCGAAAATACACAGCAAGTGGTCGAGACCGAAAAAAACGTTCGTTATATCCGTCATTTCGTTATATCCGTCATTTGGTTATATCCGCCATTTCGTTATATCCGTCAGTTCGTTATAAACATAGTCTACTGGATAAATAGAAGGGTGACGACGTCGACACCAGGTATTCGTGAAACATTCACGGCATTCACAACAAACAGCAACATGTCCATGTACAAGATGAAAGGGTAGAATGACTGTTGTTTCCATTTCAAAGATCATTCGGTTTGCTAAAAGGGATTTCAGAAAATATCGCAGGACTTTTTACGGAATTTTGTTTTGTTTTGTACCTGGCCGCTTCAAGGAGAATCTGGCACAAAGTTTTCTAATATATAATGGTAATTTAAGCTGTAAAATTACAGGCGCACAATTAAGACCATGCAATAATAACCACGTAATAACTACAGATTGCGATTTTCCAAACTTCAGTCTACATCTCCATACAAAGAATTGGATATTTATTCAGTTTTTCTGTTAAAAATGAACACAGTGTGGGTTCGAATGAAATAGGTATTGGCGTCAGTCGAACCACCGCCTAAACTGCCGGGAAAGTGAATGTTGCACCCTTGTTAGTGGTGGTAAAACAGAAATGACGAGGTAATGGTTATGCAGTGGTGATGTATCCAGGGTATAATACCGTGTTTTAGACCATATGTATGCAGTATTTCGGGGAACAATTCCGCAACGTAAGTTATATTTTTGGTCAAATGTAAACACTTTCTCTTGTCCACCAGTTTAGTTTAAAACTTTTCATCAGGATTCATACAATTTCCTGGACAATCTAAGGATGCTTTTGAAAAAATGATACTATGATGCACTTGGGACCTCAACAGGTCTTCAACACGTCTTCAACAAATCTTCAACAAGTCTTGATGTCTCCGGTGATAATTGCAATCAGAAAATAAATCCCCACAAACGACCGATACAAAACCTTGATTTTTTTCAATTAAAATTCTGTCGGAGATAATGGATGCGGCCATTAGAAGGGCTTCACGTGACGCGTGACCGTCTCACGACCAGCCCGTGCTGACCACCGGTCAGGCTTCTTCATTGTCCACGCGCTCACCTTTGACCCCCTCAAAGCTGGGGCTCGGGTCAGGGGTAGAGCTAAAAAGCTCCGACTTCTTTAGCTGTCTACAAATGCATTCCATGGCGTTCAATCTGTCTGGTGAATATGAATAATGAGCAAAACGCTTGCTGTGATACGGTCAGAAATCGCTAAATCGCTGGATAGCGTCTTTTTAATTACTTTTTGGATTTTGTTACACCGAACAAATTTACTCGTCTCACTTCTGAGATCACGTGACAAAGTGTTGATTGGTTGAGCTGACCAAAGCGAGAGTAACTTCCCCTTGACAAAATATGGCTTACAAAAAGACGTGGTTATTTTTTGGACGGGATTATTCGAGTCGATTCGGCGAAGCGTAAAGATATAAATCACCCTTTAAACAAGAAGCGTGACAGACGAGATTTCGCGAGAGTTCATTAAAGTCTTAGTGGTCGTGTATTCTTTTCATATGGACTGTCGTTAAGTAATGACGAGTAGCATTCTCTGCTGTCCGCATGAACTTTTGTACCTGGGAACCTGTGGGTAAAGAAGACCGTCCCCTATCGTGTGAAATAAATATGCTCAAAGGCGAAAGTAACTAAGCAGAGATGAATTCACTGATAACCGAGCATGGTATGATTATGACGATATGGACTCTATGTTGGAGCGGGTAGGGGATTGGGTGGACGTTGGATGGGTGGGAGGACTGGAGTTGGTAAATCACAACAGTGTTTATTAACACTGTTCGGGGTACGGGGTGGGTGCGGTGAGATGTGGGGTACGGGGTACGGGTGTGTGCTAAATTTGGCATTGCCAGCATATTCTTGCAATTCAACCGTCGATTAACCCAACCATTTCTCTCAATAGATTATTGTCATTTATCATCCAAAACTGTGTTCCACAGGAGATATCGCTTGTGTGAGATCAAACGATATCTCCTAGGAGATATCGCTTTGACAGTAGATTTTGTACAATGCCCTGACAATGCTATGACGTCATGTACTTGATGACATCACAATGCTATGACATCGCTGCACTGCAAGTGTAATGGCAGTACCATGTTCAGAGATGTACATTTTTCATTAAAAATTAATGAAGAGTGATTTTGGATGATAAATAGAATCTCATCCTCGTGTCTTCTGATATCAAATATATCAACACTCGTTGATAAAGTGAAAATATCCTCGGCAAGCCTCGGATATTTGTAACTTTATCAACTCGTGTTGATATAATTGATATCAGAAGACACTTAGGTGAGATTCTTTATATCTAACCCACTTTTGGATACGATCGCTCAATCATTGCGTTTACCTGTGTTGACCAGATAATCAAAAAGCTACTAATATTTTATCGTGAAATCAAGACGGCTTACTTAATAATTATCGTTTTTGATATTTATCATGCTGATATCTTTTATACCTTTATACAGGCAAACATTACCGAACGAAGTCACTAAACATCAAGTGTCTTGAGTGTAAAAATGACAGCGAACCATCTTCACTGGTAATAAAGATTAGTTTATCATGTTATTGTGACGTCATGACAACTGATGACGTCACAATGGTCTGAAAATAATTGTGATGCAATTTCAATGAGGCCATATCTCCTAGCCATCCAAGCTGTGTCTCACGTGGAGTCCAGTTTTGGATGATGAAGAAGGAAGATTTGACATACAATGTTCCTGAAATATCAAATATCAATTAAATGACCAAGGACCTGACCAAAGTTACCCGTACATGGAAGTTTAGGAACTGGTTTACCTGTGATCATGCTGAATATGGTGGGTTTGATACGTTGTTGATTAAGACGGAACATGCTTTTCCAACCAATTCTACAAGACATACAATCATATTCTCTCAAGGCAAAGTATTCTCAATAATTTGCAGACCATCGCATCATCACTTTAATGTTGAATGAATATAAAATGATATACTTATGCTAAGTCTATGCAAATATATAATTATGATAAAAACAAATAATTCCATTTAGAATTGGAAATGGTTCTAAGTGAGATGGGAGGTTGTGAGGAAATCTAGACTGGCCTCATTTAGGGCTTTAGCATTGCAGGGAGGGCTAGTCTTATCACTAAGCGATCTTATCACTAAGGTGACCACAACTCCCATACTTAACATACACTTAAGTTAGTCTTAGCTCTAAGGTTGTTTTGCACAACCGCACCGGGGCCAGTTTCCCAAAGCGATTTCAGCGTTACAACAATGAGTCTGTGCTGAAATCCTGGTGTCCCCCACCACGATATTGCTGGAATATTGTTAAATGCGGCGTAAAACCATACTCACTTACTCTCTATGCGACTACCGTGAACATAAAGCTCGCAAGAGAGCACGATACTTGTTAGCCTGTGTTTCTTTTACTTCAGGGGTGTCGTGTGTGCCAACGATTGTATGTCATTTTTCTGCCAAGCCTGTAGGTCATATTTGTCCGTCTTGGATTTACACCGTCTTGGACTGCCATGCATGTACGTCATCGTTTTACGCGATGCTAGTGAACTGGGCTTGCAACGTCATGGTTTTACTGCTGAAGTCTCTTTTCTGATGAAGTCTCGCGTGGTTTTTCAACTGAATTTTTTTAATTATTTAACCTTGCTACTGGCCAATGCGACATCGTTTTTTTCTGTTACTTACCAAGACCTGTTGGATTTTATAGTAACATGGTAGCTGATGCTGCAGCTAAATCAGCACTTAACAACTCCGTGACACCTCTTCTCATCCTCTACACTGACTATAGACCAATTGTTAGATGTTACATTACAGATCTTGTACAAAAGAAGTGGGGCACCCAAGTAGGTATGTAATTAGCTACATGAAATTAAACCAACTATCGGTTACACCTACTTGGGTTGTCAGTCCAGGTTTGAAGGGGTCATTATGCGACGATGTTGTACTGGCCATTCTCAAAATGCTCACGAATACTTACTGACAAGAGAGGATCCTCCATTTTGTATCACCTGTGATGGAAAGAATCACGGTCAAGCATGATCTGCTTGACTGTGTTATATTTTCCATCACAAGGGATATATATTACAGTGTGAAAACAGTCAATAATCTTTTAAATAATGTTAGTTATTATTTTATTATTGACTTCTAAAAAAATTCGAATTGTTTACAAAATGTTGATAAATATTTTTCTAAAAAGATACAAATAGCCCAATTGCCAACGGCTGAAATGATGGTGGAAATCCAGTTAGTGTCCATGCAGGTAGCAAAAGCACTGTAAGTCTCTATTGTCCCCAGTATGGTGATCCACCTTCAGTTGGTGGTGATCTATAGCCTGTATATATTTATATTGTCTTGAATAGTAAAATAATTTTAGATTTACATGCTTGCTTTACATCTGTATCTGTGATTTTCTAGTTTGTTAACTGTCCTTCGTCGACAGGTTTTTATAATCTAAGTTGATATATCATGAGTGTCTAACTTGTTTAGTCACGATATGCTGAAATGTGAGTTAAACTCTCAACTCACTCACTCTCGTGTGGTCTAAATAATTGCACAACTTGCAGACTGGAAAATATTGATCACAACTGACAAATATAAAACTGCCGATTAATACACAGAGAAGAATATTCCCATCACTTAATGCATCAATCGTATTCTATTTTCACCAGGATCATAAAACATATGGCTGACCGTAATTGTATCCTGGATATAAAAACTCACATGTGAATGTGGCATCTTGAACATTTGCTGCAGTCTCTTTGAAGTTTGCATCAAAATGAAACTGTACTAAATATCGTACTTTTTTACTTCAAAATTAAAACTAAGAAATTATAGACATTACTCTCTCGTGGAAACCAATACACGCAAACCACTAGATACGGGACCTTGAATGAGTTTACTTAAATCATCCCCAAAAATAATATCCTTGATATTTTTATCAACATGGTAATCTATATCTATATATGATGACCATAACTTACTGATTTATGTCAATACGATATTCCTCTCTGGATAGGATATCATAAAGTGATATCAGGTGAAATAGATAAAATCTATACCCGGGCTGTAAAGAACCGTGATCACAAAGAACGCTCAGTTTAAAACATGTTGGGGTTATGAACATAATGCTATTTTATACACCGTCTGAGACTGTCTTTTAGGGTTTAGATGCGCCAGGATGCAGTAAACGTATCTACGTGACATCTGGCCATCTTCTATGATTTACTCAAAACAGCAGAAGCAGGACTGCAAATACTTTCATTATAAACAACATCTCCTAGACTGAATATTTTGATACCTAAAACCGGTGGAACAGCGATTGGACAACAACTAACAGAACAAGCAGACACACATGCATGCACGTCGAAAAGAAATTATGTACAATTATATAAAATACGTCTTACCCAACTTAACCTCACCACCTCGTGTCCTTTAACCACCCATAACCCTCATACTCAACCACGCCCAAAGCCCTACACAAGCAATCATCTCCCCACATCATTAATACACCTCCCTCCCCAAAAAGAGAAGGATAAAAACAAACAGAAAAGGGCCACCAACAAACAACTAAAAACCTAAAAGACAAATGAAACCAAATAGCCGTGAAAACCCCAACCAAACACCTCGCCCTCTCCCTCCCAACACCTCTCCCTCTCCCCCCCAACATCTCTCCCCACCCCCACACAGGTGCTTGTGCTCACACAGATCAATACCAACACTGACTATTCACAGACATGCGCGATTAAAGCTCATTAACCACGTACGGCTATTGCAAATGTGCCCTTAAAGATTGCATAGCATTTTTAGCTCCATGGGAAACATACCAGCAAATCACTTACGTAAACATACGAAAGGTGTTGCATGTAATACTATCATTGCACAATGATTATCACCTTGGAAACGGCCATTGCCTTTTTGAGTTTTGAGTTTTCTTGTCACAGGGCTTTGAAGTTGGAGGAGACTTAAATATTAGCTTTAGGTATTGGAACCGATCACCCTAACTGTACAGGTAACGTTTCACGAGACGGCGGAAAGATGAAAGCAGCTTTATTCACAGGTGCGAGTGGGTCGTGGTCGGTGTATAATTACACCTGTGGAGCGCGTGACTCCCCGGGGTCGAGGGCGAGACTTGGTCAGTGTTTGGTGTGGGCAAAGTGTTTCGATAATAACCGGTTACCCCACCCGATCTACCCCTATTCATGCCACCCGGGTAAACAATACCTTTACTGTACACAAAATATCCTTGTACCGAAATGTCACTTATCAAAATTAGTCAAAATATGAAAACATAAATGCGACACTTGCTAACATTGAACAGACACCGCGGGAACCTTTACACCTCGGCTAAAGCGTAATAACCCGATAACTCGCGTGTGGCATCTTTGATCCGACGGAATAAATTATCTTGTACAATATGACGCGGCGAACTTTGAGACATGTTATTAGGCAGCGAGTCATATTGAGAAAAGACTGTTAATCTTGAACATCCTCCACAGTGTCAAATTGAAGGGTTCGAGAGTATTACAGGACGTCTTGACGTCCCAGGGTCAATGGTTTGGTAACGAGGCTAAATATCACTTTTGACACTAAGATAGCGATTGGCACGTTAAAAAGGCGAGGATATTCTCACTGATACGTTTTGGACGCCAGCCTATCATTATGGACAAAATATATGTCGAGAGGATATTGATCGAAATGGACATAACTAGCGTTGTGATGGACATGGTGGTCTGGGACTATAGATTCTCGCCACAAGGGACTGGTGGACATATTGTGTAGGGTGTATAGTGTATCATATTCATATCGTCGAGTGTATCGTATTCGTGTCGTCGACATCTGATTAGTTGTCAGATAGCATGGTGAAATGAGGTACAGTAAAGCAGGAAAACGTCACAAAAAGCCGATCTGCGCAGACCCCTAAGGGCACCGTGATTTAGGAGACAGAAAAGAGAAAAGCGGTGAAGAATAATGTTTTGCTGGGATAAAAAATACCCAAAACATTAAAAGCGAAACAGATTTTTCATGTTTTATGATTCCATAAAAAACCATAAATAGCTGGGTCCTTTGTTGCTGTGATTGGTCCCCTTAACCTGTATTTGATCATTGTTGTATCTTTTAAACATGAAGTCTGGACACGTAAACGGTATACGGTCCAATGTCTGGAAACTTAAAGGGGGATAAGGTCCATGGTCTGGAAAATTAAAGGGGGATAAGGTCCTTGGTCTGGAAGATTTAAGGGGGATAAGGTCCGTGGTCTGGAAGGTTAAAGGGGTATAAGGTCCATGGTCTGGAAAGTTAAAGGGGTATAAGGTCCTTGGTCTGGAAGGTTTAAAGGGGTATAAGGTCCATGGTCTGGAAGGTTTAAGGGTATAAGGTCCATGGTCTGGAAAGTTAAAGGGGTATAAGGTCCATGGTCTGGAAAGTTAAAGGGGTATAAGGTCCATGGTCTGGAAAGTTAAAGGGGGATAAGGTCCATGGTCTGGAAAGTAAAAGGGTATAAGGTCCATGGTCTGGAAAGTAAAAGGTCCATGGTCTGGATATAAGGTCCATGGTCTGGAAAGTAAAGGGGATAAGGTCCATGGACTGGAAAGTAAAGGGGATAAGGTCCATGGTCTGGAAAGTAAAAGGGGTATAAGGTACTTGGTCTGGAAAGTTAAAGGGGGATAAGGTCCATGGTCTGGAAAGTTAAAGGGGGATAAGGTCCATAATCTGGAAAGTTAAAGGGGGATAAGGTCCATGGTCTGGAAGGTTTAAGGGGTATAAGGTCCTTGGTCTGGAAAGTAAAAGGGGAGGTCCATGGTCTGGAAACTTAAAGGGGTATAAATCCATGGCCTGGAAACTTAAAGGGGTATAATGTCCAATGTCTGGAAACTTAAAGGGGTTATCGTTTCACGGTTTATGGTCTGGGGTCTGAAACCTTTTTTTCATTCAAATCACAGCTGACATTGACATTAGTTACTTGTGTCAAAACAAGATGTGTTTGGATAAGAATCGTCTTATATACATAATACAACGTAGGTTTACAAACAACGCCGGTTGTAACTTCACAGCGTGATCATCATCAACTGCGGCATCAACTCCATCATCATCACATCACCATCAACAGCGTCGTAGTTATCAGCAGCAACGTCATCGTCGGGATAACCATAACTTCAACCTCATCCTCGCCATCCTCACCACCATGTTCATCAACTCACAAACATCTGTGATATAAGTACAATATATATTGGGATACTGATGTAAGTAACTGTACATACATTCCCACATGGCATGATTTGTCTTATTGCCGACAGTAATGTGTTTACTGATCGTTTGAACCACACAAAACAAACAATTAGTCGTCTTGAGAGCAACATTTCAAGCCAAGCTCCAAAGAATCGCGGCAACGTTGAAACTGTCGTTGTCTAAAGTTATGTAATTACCACATTCACGTACATAACCACTCGAGGTTAACAGTATATGGCTTAGGGTGAGGGGGTGGTGGTGAAGGGGGTAGGGTGGTAGCGGGGTAAACAGAACTGGACGTAAATCTAAACACATACTTGGTTGTAGTCTGTCGTACAGACCCTGAAGCAAGTATATCCAAGAAAGCCCACGCAAGTCTAGAAAACGTGGCAAGTCTAGATTTCCTCAGCTTCTGAAAATGAAGAAAGTCTCAGGGCTCCTTTTCATTATATTATATTTTTTTTTACTATGAACTTTTTTCAGTAAAATATGTTCATTTCAGAGACTAGTTGTTAGTCTAACTTGGTTGATACGAGACTATCATGTAGTCTATGAAATAAACATTTTGTATATAAGAAAGAAGGTCCTAAAATATGTTCAAGAAATATAATAAAAAGGATGGCAGATACTTTATTCATTTTCAAAGACTGCAGACATCTAGACTTGCATGGGTTGTATTGGGTATATTTGTTTCAGTGTTTATATGACAGTCTAGTTTGGTACGGAGGTTGTATGAAATGGGAGTTCTCGTTTCCTTGGAAATTGTATGCTTCTTCTTCTGTAAGTAATGCCCTGATTCTCCTGGTTAGTTCAGGGATTTCTACACTGTACCTGACTAATACACAGTCTTTTAGTGGCATTTAGATGTTGGTGTGATGATAAAGAACAAATGAGCTTGATCACGGTGTTAGCATCTACGCTGAAACTTCCCTTATAATAAAGACGTTGTATATCCAGAGAACTATTCCCATTGTTAACACACAGTCCGTGTAACATTTTGTCTTTAATGTTGTTTTGATTTTATGGAAATGCAGATAGCTGGACAAAGTTTGTTTTACAATCTACATTGGTTAAGCAAATGCTGATGTATGTCTGTCTGTCTGTCTGTCTGTCTGTATGCATGTATATATTCCACAGTAAGCCGATGAGGTGCCATGAAAATGGTTACATTACAAAAAATGACACCGAAGATAGGACATAAATACTAACAAGCGTAAAGACACGCGCGCCCCATCCGCATGACGGATTCAACGTCCTTACGACGTTGTTTTTTCCAAACAGTGAAAACGGAAAGAATCGCCTGCAGGCACACGGCGACGTAAGCTGGGGGGGCATAAATCGATCACAACGCTGAGGCGATGACACTGGGCGTAGGATGTAAAACCGAGGCTAAACATCAGGATTGTTTGACGCCACCTGGTGGATGGTCATTGCATCATCAATGTTTATACTGGCCATCATCTAATGCCATTACGTCACTGCACTCGATAAGGCCACCCATTGTCCAAATATCATGAAATAATCATTCCCTCATAATTCTCCAATTTGGACTCAGATTGCCTAATTACTACCTTCCTTACGACGATATAATCACCCGCTTCGCTGATAAACATATAATTTGCTGCATAATTAGTGTCAGGACTGTCCCGGGCTGTATGGACTTCCGGTGCACCGATTGGCCGAGGGCGGAGGAGGCGGGAACAGTTAGCACGCTTCGTGCGGCACGTGCAGTTAAATTATTGCCATGAAAATGTCAGCGCAAGCTGATTAGTTATTGCAGAGATATTAGCAACTTGAATTCGTGTCGATAGGCGTGGATAATTGCCTAATTGTTGAAATTCGCAATGCCGGTGGATTGTAAATCATGCGCACGTGGTGTCGGCCCGAACAAATTAGCTTACCTATCTTTGAAATAGATGACCTGTTGAAAGTTTTGATTGCCAAGTCTTGTTACTTCTTTATAAACAGTCTGCTGATTTATAACAGTGAGAGAACCGGTTTATGTGTGGTCCATCAAGTTTCAGCCAGTTTGTTCCAAGCACAGAACCGGTGCTTTTCGAGTGAGTGAATATAGTTTTACGCCGCACTCAGCAATATTCTAGCTATATGGCGGCGGTCTGTAAATAATCGAGTCTGGACCAGACAATCCAGTGATCAACAGCATGAGCATCGATCTGCGCAATTGGGAACCGACGACATGTTTCAACCAAGTCAGCGAGCCTGACCAACCGATCCCGTTAGTCGCCTTTTACGACAAGCATAGTCGCCTTTTGTGGCAAGCATTGGTTGCTGAAGACCTATTCTACTCCGGATCTTCACGGGTCCTTTTCGATCGGATCGAAGGGAAAATACAGACAGTATTTTCCTTAAATGCCCCAAAATGGTTACATTCTGTGGATGTTGGAATGGTAACATTACACGATATTAAGTGATAAATAATTCGTCTCAAATAAATATTTAAAAAATTTGATGGTTCCTTTTCGAGCATGCTACGACCCAGTCGTCTAAGTACCACTATGCTGAGTTACGTCCCTTGTCCGTAGCAGGACCTGTCAAAGAACAATATAGATGCTGTAGCAGTAATATGTGTAACTATATATAAACAGGGGTACTGTCATGGATAAAGCATTCAATCTTTACGCAAAGAAGGCATGGGTTCGATTCCCCACCTGAGCAGAATGTGTAAAGCCATTGCTGGTGTCCCCCATCACTTCAGGGCTTGAATATTACCAAGAGTGGCGTAAAACCACACTCACTCACTAACTCACTCTAGATACGCATATTTACTATCACTGAAAGAGTCACCACTACGAGCGACGGATCGAAAAGGTTTTGCCAAAAAAAATGGCGCCCCCAACGAAAGCACTGAGAGGTTTATTTCAATCTGCGAACCTTATTACCGGCGATTTTCCGGGTCATAATTGGTCTTCACCAACCCAAGCTTGTCGTGAGAGGCAACTACTTTACAACGGGTTCGGGTGGTCAGACTCGCTGACTTGTATATCATCATATCCCAGTTGCGTAGATCGATGCTCATGATGCCAATCACTGGATTGTCTGATCGGTACTCAATTGTTTACAGACAGTCGTCATGTGACTGGAATATTGCTGAGTGCGACGTTAAACAATAATGAAAAAACTTTATAAGTTGTGTGTTCTCTCGAGGGTAATACGGTCTGATGTACGCCTCTTTGTATAGCAGTGTTACCCGAGCCGGTATGTCTGATCAGAGACTATATAATAGATTATATGGTCTCTGGTCTGATGTACGCCTCTTTATAGCCTACCGGCTCGGGTAACACTGCTACAAAGAGGCGTACATCAGACCGTATTACCCGAGGGAGAAGCATACAACTTATTTATCTTACCGCCATGTTAAATGTACAAAATATCATTTTATTTTACGTTAAAGATCGCTACCGACAAAATGACATGCAAACAAAATGGCGTCTTCCTCTCGACTGGATTTTTGACATCAGTGAAACATATTCTGACAAGCTTAAAACTGCTATTAAAAATGTCAGTTATGTTTAAGCTGAGTGTGCAAACCACTCAATGTATAAAATAGCTTAAATAAAGCAGTGAAAGTCGGTAGAAT
The DNA here is from genome assembly GCF_003918875.1 of Haliotis rubra. Taxonomy (NCBI): domain Eukaryota; kingdom Metazoa; phylum Mollusca; class Gastropoda; order Lepetellida; family Haliotidae; genus Haliotis; species Haliotis rubra. The sequence continues at coordinate 968,595 of NW_025767357.1, read as the reverse complement.
AAATCTGTACAAAGTGACACGGAAACTTGTTAAACCATCACTGACCAATGAAATTAAAGTATTTTGCATGGAGGCAAGACACTTCCATGTGTTGTAACCGTTTTTGTCATGGATCTATCATTATTCAGAGTGAGTAAGTGAGTGAGTTTGGTTTTACGCTGCTTTTAGCAATATCCCAGCAATATTTGGAAATGAGCTTCAAACATTATACACAAGTGGGGAATCGAACCCGGGTCTTCGGTGTGACGAGCGAACGCTTTAACCACTAGGCTACCCCAGTGTTGGTAATACAGACAATGCTGATTAAATCTATTGTATTTGGCAACACACATGGTTGTGAACGTCACCATATAATCCTCATGATCAACGAGTGATTCTTATGTCCATGCGTTAAACGTCTCAGTATAGAGTTGCGCCTCTTTGCCAAAACAGGATCGGTGGCGAGTGTGGTCGAGTCCCGAAAAATGCCCTGATTTCGAGTCTTGATCTATGACTTACGTCAACGACCCGTTTGATATACGTCTTTTGTCGCACATCAGTCTGACACTGAAATGCTAATAAAAGCACATTCGCTGACTTGCACTCGTCAGGTTTGCGTATCAGACCCGTGAAGATCCGGGCTAGAATTGGTCTTCAGTAACCCATGCTTGTCGTAAGAGGCGACTAACGGGATCGGGTGGTCAGGCTCGCTGTCTTGGTTGACACATGTCATCGTATCCCAATTGCGTAAATCGATGCCAATGATGTTGTTCACTAGATTGTCTGGTCCAGACTTGATTATTTAAAGACCACCGCCATATAGCCGGAATGTTGCTGAGTTCGGCGTAAACAAGAAACCAACCAATCAAACCAACAGGTTTGCGTATCCACTCCCTATACCAACCTTGACAAGTTATAACACGTTGTATGATCCAGTATGAAATCGAAGGATCATGCTTTCATATAGCCAAACCTCGCTGGTTTGGACCCCGTTAAACAGAAAACCCTCTTCTGGAACGAGTTTATTAATAATTTGAAAGCAATAAATAACCTTTATCAATGATTCTTTTATCCGGACGAACTCACTGTGTAAAGCACTGTCCGGTTTGACGGGGTCTCGTTGTATCTCGGAATATAATTATGATCCGGTCAAAGAGAACATACAATATCAACATTCTTGCAGTGTACACAAGAACTGAACAATTGGACAGTGTTCAACACTCCAGACACTTTAAGTTTGTCCTTAATGTGTGCCATGTCTCGATAATCCTCCAGGTTAAGTCTGTCTTTGTCCCCGGAAGCGACTTATAAATGCCACGAATATCAAATACGACATTTATTTGGCAAATATTCTCAGGTCGACGATAACACCTCAGCGCGTACGACCGCCATGATGTCCCTAGCACGAGGTGACATTCTCGGTAGAGTTTTTCAGCGAACTCCATAAAACATACCAGAATATAGAAATAATTATAGGGTGGTGAAACGTCCAACGTGGGCGAAAGATTATGATAATGATGATGATGATGATGATAGAAACAAGAAATGATTATTGGATTGTGTTTTATGGTGAACAAATGGTGAGTGAGTGAGTCTAGTTTTACGCCGCTTTTAGCAATATTCCAGCAATACCACGGCGGGGGACACAAGGAATGGGCTTCACACATTGCACCCATGTGGGGAATCGAACCCGGCGTGAGGTGCAAACGCTTTAACCACAAGGCTACCCTACCGCCCCGAACAAATGATGATAGTGATGGTGATGATGATGATGATGATGATGATGGCGATAGTGGTAATGATGATGATTACAATATGAAACCTTTGGACTGATAAACATTTCCTATTCTTTGCATTTCCTATCTTAAGCGGCGTATTTATCATTAAAACAAAATGGTATATAACATAGATTTTTGTTTATACCTTATAAACAGGTCCAAAATGGTATATTAACATATAGTACTTATCAAGCGTATGTTAATTTAGGAAATGGTCTAGATAAGAATTCAAGGTTGGGGGAGGGGCTTGTGTGAAAAGGCCACCTACAGGCCCTTTTTATTTTGTCAAAACGCACAAGAGCTGTGGCGTGGTATCGGATCTTTGGTGGATTGTTAATCTTCACAACATGTACTGTTACAATGAAGTTGCTTTTCTTATCATAAACGCTATCACGACTTCTTTGCGGTGTATATCACACCTACGTTTTATCAACCTGTTGAACCACATCAAAGTGACGCCGCCCAGGTGAGACTGGAGTCTGTTAACATCTAATATCACACGTGTGCTATAACTGATTATATCCACATTCAAAACTACAGAATGTTAGTCAAAGCTATGTTAGCACAGACAGACATAAAGGGGCCAATTTACGACAATGCCGGTTGCCGGTATGTCGTGATAACCGTAGGAACAATGACTGTACAATATGGGGTTTATCAAGGATTCGACACACAGAAGAGTCGTTAATGAGACGTTTCAACAATATAGCGCCGCTCGGCCAAATCCGGCTGTTTTCGGGGCATGAAAAACACAAAGTGAGGGGAGTTTCACACTCAGGTGTGAGGGAATGTTATGGGGAGGGGAACAAACTGTGATTTAGTTTAATTAATTTTCAAAACAACCTGGTACTGTTACAACCTTACGATCGGCGAAAAGCCATTGAAATCATACCGTTTTGATGTTGCCGTCAGACGAAGGAGGGTTGTTTGGAGATTTCAGTAAATAACTAGCAGGATGGTGTTATGTTTGGAGTTTCTCTGGCCTGTTAATTATGTCCTCGTTGTATCTTTTATCTTTAGCAATACATATAGCTGTTGATTCTTATTATTCGTGCGACCGCCATAACTTGATGAAATATGGCTCCAAGCTTTTATTATAGACAGGAGGAACACGTTTCTATACTTGACACATCAGTGGCAAAAATGAAGTCCGATGCATTTCTTAATTTTACTTATAATTAATGTTCAAATGATTGAAATGAGGGTGGGATGGTTATAATGTGTGACGAGGCTTAATGCATCGTCATTGTCAGCGTTGCCAAGCAACGTCGAATTTTGTTCATGCTATTAATCATATAATATTTTATAATACATGTATTTCTTTTTCAACTATCGTTCAATGTATTTCACTGTTTTAACCACAGTCACGTTTTAATGCAGCACAAAAATATGGTTAAAATTCAAACACGTTTCTATTTTTCTTCTGATTAGAAAACACATTATTATCTGCTTTGACATGCTTCGCTTTTGATCCAGACTGAAAGAAATGTTGACGTGCGAAATGTTTTTGTTTTTTCATTTAGCGACACATACTGCTGACTGCAGTAAGCCATTTACAGAATAATGTATGCTGTCGATAGATTGTTTGTTGTTTAACACCGCGTTTAGCAATATTCCAGCTATATGGCGGCGGTCTGTAAATAATCGAGTCTGGACCAGACAATCCAGTGATCAACAGCATGAGCATCAATCTACGCAAATGGGATACGATGACATGTATCAACTAAGGTCAGCGAACCTGACCCCGATCCCGTTAGTCGCCTCTTATGACAAGCATGAATTGCTGAAGTTTTTAAATTAAAATAAAATACAATAAAAAGGAGCCCAGAGACTTTATTAATTTCAGAAACTGTGGTAATCTTGACTTGCCCCACATTCTAGACTTGCATTTGCAACATTGGGTATATTTGTTTCAGGGTCTGTTTAACAGACTAATACTTTCCATACTAAATGAAATGTTTAACAACAACTACTACTGCCTGGAATAATTACGGCATTTGACACGAAGCATGCTGTCAAACATATTATGGTGCATATACGAGGCAGTTTGGGTACTTCTTGTTGGCCCTCGGGGCTATTGTCTCGTCAACTGACTCAATGAGCTGATTGACTGGCCTTAAATATTCAAGCCCTTACATCGTGGTTATGATCTTAAAAAAGCGTGTTGAGTCCTTTTCTGGTGTTCACCGCCGCGGTATTGTTATAATATTGCTAAAAGCAGTGTAAAGCCATACTCACTCCTCTTAAAGAAGATGTTTTAAAATTTTCGAATTTTCCACCTTTACTCTCAAATTTCCGGCCCAATTTACGACCGGAGAACATCTATAGAGAATGGTGCACGTGATCTCCGCGTTTAAGGCGTGAGTAAGTTTAGTTTTACGCCGCATTCAGCAATATTCCAGCTATATGGCGGTGGTCTGTAAATAATCGAGTCTGGACCGGACAATCCAGTGATCAGCAGCATGAGCATCGATTTACGCAACTGGGAACCGATGACATGTGTCAACCAAGTCAGCGAGCCTAGCCACCCGATCCCGTTAGTCGCCTCTTACGACAAGCATGGGTTACTGAAGATCAATTCTAATCCCGGATCTTCACGGGTCTACAGACCATGGGCGTCATATAAAAATACATATATGCATGAGAGCAGATTTAGACATTTTTGAACACGAGTTACATAAATCACTGCACGCTGAATAACACATAAATATATTTTGAAAACTTAAAAGTGGACACGAATGTAGCTCAGCTTCATGGTGTGTAGTCATCTTTTAAAGTTTTAATTTAAATTCATTTTGTGCTCATATTTTGAATATGTCATTGTCTATCTTACAGACCCAAGTGCATACATTTAATTAAACATCCACACCTATTCAATTCTCACCTTCCGAACTCTATCAGAAAACGTTCATCAATGTTTCAGATCCAGAAATGTAAAAGCTTGAAGATTTGTTTATCGAATAATATTTTTACCTTTTCAAAAATACGTTTTATAGGACCACATTTAGCTAAAGTAACGTTCGATATAAATGTGAGTATACGTAAATATGTACCTTATATACAATTAAAATTCCTATATACATAACTTGAACTTAAAATGTAAGTCGTAACTTCACCTTGTGATCAGGGAAACGAAATGGCAGGGTGTTCGGCGCTCAACCGATGTTTCAGTGCATTCGGAATTTAAATATTTACAGTCATTTAAATTTAGATTGACGAACGGCATGTAAGATGAAATGCACAACGGTTTTAAACACATAAACAGAAAGCGGTTAATCTAACGATATGGAAACAATAGCTTTCATTCCAATCATGTTTGGGCTGAGGCTCACACCTTTCTGGGTGCGAACAGTTGAAAAATTGTAGACGGACGGCAACAGACGTGACGTCATCAAACAGCACGAGCTCATTTGCATACGGAGTCTGTGTCGCGCTCGCGCTGTTTGTTGACCAACAGGGCTGCGAGAGCCACGAGTGGATTACCAGATTACTAAGTCACATCTCTCCGCTATGTAAGGATTAAAGGATTATCACAATAGCCGCGTTGTTGAATGTTAGAACATAATACGCACGATCAGCTAGTTACGAGGGGCCTAAAATACCCCGCCAGGGTTTTGAGATAAATCCCATCGTTCGTCTTTTGCTGTCGCCAGCTAAAGTACTTGAATCCTCTTTAAGTGCATTTAGGGTCGGGCGCGACCTGGCAGGGGGGACAACTCTGCATGTAGGGTCGGGCGTTAGATGCCTGATTTCAAATATTTTATAAACTACTTATCTCAATCTTAATGCTGTGTTTTCCTGGTAAAAGAAACTGTACTTGAAAACACAATCGTTGTTTAATCTGTTGCACAATATTTCTGAGCGCCTCTAAGTTTAACGAATCCGGGATACATTATGATAATGGCATAGTATCGTGGGAAAGGCGAGAGGGCCTGAGGCATTGCATGTTTGCTTGAAAACTTAATCGATCTTTTAAATCAATATATTTGGGATTACACTTTCTCGGTCTTTAATTTAGTATTTTGCACTGACGTCAATTATTGTAACAAAGTTTCACGAACTTTGTCAGGCAATTGAGAAAGATATAAACGTTCCTTTCCATACTTACTTAGTCTGTCTCACGGTCCCTGAACCACATTATTTTCCCCACTGCCAAGCTCTCTCTGCAATGTTAAAGCCCTAAATAAAGCAAGTCTAGATTTCCTAGTCTGTCTCACGGTCCCTGAACCACATTATTTTCCCCACTGCCAAGCTCTCTCTGCAATGTTAAAGCCCTAAATAAAGCAAGTCTAGATTTCCTAGTCTGTCTCACGGTCCCTGAACTACATTATTTTCCCCACTGCCAAGCTTTCTCTGCAATGTTAAAGCCCTAAATAAAGCAAGTCTAGATTTCCTAGTCTGTCTCACGGTCCCTGAACTACATTATTTTCCCCACTGCCAAGCTTTCTCTGCAATGTTAAAGCCCTAAATAAAGCAAGTCTAGATTTCCTAGTTTGTCTCACAGTCCCTGAACCACATTATTCCCTACTGCCAAGCCCTCTCTGCAGTGCTAAAGCCATAAATAAAGCAAGTCTAGATTTCCTCAGGTTCTGAATCTCTGGTCTCCCTGGGGCTCCTTTTCAATTTAAATGGGCTTGTTTGTTACTATCAAAATTATATATATTCAGAGACTAAGCATTAATCAATAGTTACTGAATAAAATCACATGGTGTCATATATGGTGCTTAGCCTGTTTCGAAATGCGCTTAATGTGTCAGTAATGTTGTTGAACGTTGTTCCTCCTATACCACTGAAAGGCAGTGGTGTAGCTCCGCTGTTGAAGTGTTCGCCAGTTACAGCGAAGGTCCAGGCTCGAATCCCTACATAGGCATTATGTGTAAAACCCGTCTGTGCTTTCTCCCACCTCATAGTGCTGGAATATTGCTAAACGTGCAGTAAAACCACCACTTATTTCCTCACTAAAGCTCGGCGAGAAAACGTCTCAAGCAGAAAATGTCTGCGAGAAAATGTTTCATGCAATAATATGTAAAATCATTACCTACATCGAATAGTTCATGCTCCGTGGTTCCATGGAGACATAAGATAAAGCGCACGGTTTGCACGTGCATTGTAAACATATACAATACGGCGATAAATCCCAGCTGTTGACACCACGGGTTTATTGATCGTTATCAACGTTACCCATTATTTGAAAGGTCAAGGTATTTACATGCATTTAAGTGTGATCACCAGTATTATAGCTCAATAGGGCTGAAAAACGTTAAGGTATCAACCTATATCGACATTGTTACATTACATAGCTAACAACATTTAACGAACTATTATTCGCTCCCAGTGTGATTCATCATTGTGAAAAGAATTCATAGCAACAATACTAATTGACTCGTGTAACGGTTTCTGACTCACATTGTTTATGGAATTAAATATATGTTTTATATGTGTTTTATACACTGCGTTTGCAACGTCAATGTTGCAAGAATGACGTATCATTTTTATATCAAGTTGAAGCGAACACTAACCAACTTCACCTCTAGTTGATGAAATGATATTTTATACCCTTCGGCACGTACGTTGTTCACGCTTGTCAAATTATCTGGTCAAGTGATCATAGCGGAGTATATGCCTTGTCAATTTCACGAGGAGCTATGGCTTTAATGAGTCATTGAAACGGAAGCTCGGCCAGATTTAGCGTCTGCCCAATACACCCAGATAAAACAATTCTCCGTTTCCGTAATGTCTGTCTGTTATGTTTCTGACTTCTAAAATTAACTTGGTCCGAATTACAGGCACTGACTCGAAACAAAAGGTGAACTATGCCTAGATACAGTTGCTCGCGGTGATAAGATAGGTACATCTCGCGATATTTCCCACCACTGTCACGTGACCGTTCGCGCACCTTCCCGCAGGGAGATTCGGTTGGTGGTTGTTTACAGTAGCTGTCGTTTTAGTGAAACAGATAATAGCGGTTGCTCTTGTTCCCGGGAGTGAGTGAGTGAGTGAATATTCTTTAGCGCCGAATCATCAATTTTTAGCTATTTGCAGCGAGAAATATCTTGTTTTACAGTAAAAGTGATTTTTAAATTAACTAAAATCTCAGTTAAACATCACATTCAAGGGTAGAAACTGACGGTTGAGTTAAAAACATTCTATACTTTGCCTGCCGTGGGAATCGTTTGAAGAAATATCAAGCATTTTTTTAACTGTTTGGTTCACATATCCGTCCATTCAAAATTTCACAAACATGGATAATGTATAATAATTTATACAAACCATAGAAGTGCGAAAATACTGAGGAAGTGTTATCATAATTATAACATACGTTACTTTCGACCACTTTCCAAGTGGTATTGTGTTTTCATACTGACTGACTGACTGAGTTTGGTTTTACGCCGCTTTTAGCAATATTCCAGCAACATCACGGCGGGGGACACCAGAAATGGGCTTCACACAATGTACCCATGTGGGGATTCGAACCCGGGTCATCGGCGTGACGAGCCAACGCTTTAACCACTAAGCTACCCCACCGCCCCTTGTGTTTTCATAGCTATCAGCCGTGACAAATTACAGTGTCAGATGGTTACACAAGGTACGTGATGTGGGCTGTCAGTTGTCAGACTTGCATTTTGTCTAAGTGGCGTTGGCTGAGTGGGCTATATCGTTCACTACGTGTACTGGCGATGCTTGACTGTGAGAATGTGGGTTCGAACCCCGGACTCCATTAAAATGTACTAGATTCTGTACTTCACTGAGATGGCATGTATAACACATGTAGACAACCTTTGTATTCACAAAGTCCGATGTGTCCGCTAGCTTACTTATTTCAATTATAAAAAGACCACATTCTTGCTCTATGTCAATTGTTCGGTCCATGCAACAAAGAGCATCATTTATCAGGTTTTCTTTATTACTTTCCCGGTAGACAGTGTTTGTCCAGAGAATCGTACTTTGCACGATGAACAATTTCTTTACAGAATATTTATGAAATGAGTGAATGTTGTTCAACCCTGATAATAACACTCATTCACTCCTCCATATTTCGCAAGGAACGGTGTGGTAGCCCTGTGGTTAAAGCGTTCACTTTTCACTTTGAAGACCCGGGTTTGATTCCCCACCTGGGTACAATGTGTGAAGCCCATGATGTACATCCCCCGCGGGGTTATTGCTGAAATATTGCTAAAAGCGGCGTAAAAGTAAACTAGCTCATATTTCACTAACAACTTCCGACACATACATATCGAGTAAATGGTTCTCTGTAATAGTGTAGTCTGGTATTGTGCCTAATCAACGATACGATTATATGCACATTTTGTTGGTGCATAAACGACTGAATGATGCTCAACACCGCAGTAACCGATATAACAGCACTATATCAAGCTGCACTTCGCCTGGTCGAGCCTGGACCAGACAAACCTCTGATAGAAAACACGAACTACAGTCTACATCGGGGTACGTTAAACCACGAACAACCATGACATTGAAGTACGTATATAATCGACTCTTGGTAGTGTGGATTCCTTGACAGGAAGGGGTTACTCAATGTGTGTCGTGAGAGCCGATTTTTTAAATTTGGGCGGGTTTCCAAATGTGACTTGACTCCATGCTGTGAACCACTTGTTGCATAACTAACCTGACATATTTACATGCCGAAGTGAAATCTGTCGCAAAATCACACACATACGCTCACTCTGATAGTCGAACAGAGGATGGTAGAACTATGACGGTAAAGCGACGCGGGTTGTATGTAAGTCGTCCCGTCTACCTCGTGACGCGGACGAAGTCCCACCGCCGGTATGTGCTGGCTTGTTGATAAGTCGGACCACGGGGCACTTGCTGAGCCGAGGAGCAGCATACTTATCAACAGATTGTGTGCTCAGGCACCGCGACCCTACTCTTGGGCCCCTAGGGGCGGGGTTTTCCCACAGGGGACCGTCGGCTTGCTCCGGCTGCCTGGCACGCGCTAGTGTTTATTTGTGTCACAATCACCTCTTGATTGACAGCTGAGTCGCTCGCGGTCAGATTACAGTTACACTGTCACAACACGCACAACCAATGAAATTACCCAAATGCTGTCGTGCCCAAAATGGAGCTGTGTGATTGGTCGACCGTGGCGGCATGCGAGCGTGGGAACGGGTTGCGGGATATCTTCACACCGGTCGCTAGAGGTATGATGGACCTTGGTTATATAGCTATGTCACCGGGAAAATACGTCATTCTCACGGTCTGACTGAAGGAATTGCCTGAGCAGAAACAACCACCTGTAGCCGTGCAGACGACATAGAAGCAGACGACCACTTGTTGATCATGACGGAAAGCGATTCAAGCGGTCCATCCTCCCCAAGAAAAGGGGATGAATGTAAATCATCGTATAGAAAAGTAAGTAAATAATTTAAGTAATACTTAATATTATCTTCACTTTGAATAATGAGTTTTATTTACTTTTTGTTACGTTTTTGACAGCTGTCAAATCGAAATGTCTAGTCATCAGATAACATGTACATTGAAACTGTTCTCAATTCGAACCCATTTTTATCAATTATGTACATACCTAGAATTATAGTACTTATGTTTGTAAACAGTTTAATTATATTGCCTTTATTTCTAATTACGATAGAATACAAGTTCAACTGAAAATTAGATATTGGATTCAAATGCAAAACTAAATTCTTTAAATTTCTGTCTGTCGTCTTTCAGTTTCGTTACTTTTTTGCACGTGCTATGACGTCATCATTATGTTTCAGAGTAACAAGCCTCTTATGGAGAAGCGACGTCGTGCACGCATCAACACGTGCTTGGGACAACTGAAAACTTTGGTTCTGCAAGCCATGAAGAAAGACGTGAGTACCTATCCATCTTCTTGAGTCAGGGGCATATTATAGTTCCATTATGACACCTGATATGGAATGTTCATGAAACACTTAATCAGTCTCCACAAATTTGTAGAAATTTGTAAGTGAAATTTAAATTCCCATAAATGAATCATACTTGAGTTTCTTTGTCTGTCAGTACACGTGTCTGTTTCAATTATCATAATAATCCAATCATTGAAAGTTGCAAATCTCTTCCATTCAGAGGGAAATGAAAAGAGGGATCAGAATGCCTAACAAAGTTTAAGGAAGTCGTTAGTTGAGGAGGAAATATCGTTTGAAATAAATGTGAAGGAGTTTCGTGACATTGAATAATCAAATGGTAATCAGGCTGAGGTTTCCGGTTTAACGCTCCTCGTATAACGGAATTAATCTTCTTTAGTTATCGAGTCTGCCCCTAACTGAAGAGTTATTTTCGTCAGGTAGCCCAACTCCATCCAAGTAAAGAGCAGCCCCAACTAGCGCGCTGCATCAGTAATTAATTCCATCGTAATGACGTTTTGCGTTAATTAATCTCGTGCTTATTCCCGCCACCTCATGTGCGAACACGGTGGGATTACCCGCTGTGCATTGAAAGGGCGGCCACCTCAAAGTGTCATAAGCCCTTCGTTATCTCTGAGCTTATAGATTACAGCTACATTGTACTTAAACACACAAGTACTTACATTGTACTTACGTAAAACAATTGAAACGTCACAAACCCTCAAGACAATGGGAAATTGGACTGTTTGTTTCTGAAGATACCGTTATTGTGGGACAAGAGAATCAGATTATTCGATCTGGTATATCTGCAATGTGAGGCTGTTGTAGACAGGTTTTGATTGCCATATATTACTTTTTGTTTTATGTCCATTAATTGTGAACTAATTGTTGCTGTTTTTCAGAATGCCCAGTATTCCAAATTAGAGAAGGCTGACATCTTAGAACTGACTGTGAAACATCTGAGGAACGTTCAGCGACATCAAATGGCAGGTGGGTACTTTTGATATCTCATAAAGGTGTTTGGAACTGGGTTGTGCATGGTTATCCGATGTCAGTTAGCTACTCTTTCATCAGGGTGCGTTATGCTTCAATGACGTGAGTGTATGCTCATGACATCGACCTCTAGTTTTCCACTACTAGGTGCAGTTACACTCTGATCCCGTTAGTTACTGCTGCGTGTTCACTCACCCATATGTATGGCTGTGGTCTCTTGCGTAATACAACCCGTGAAGATCCGGGGTAGAATAGGTCTTCAGCAACCCATGCTTGCCACAAAAGGCGACTATGCTTGTCGTAAGATGCGACTAACGGGATCGGGTGGTCAGGCTCGCTGACTTGGTTGACACATGTCATCGGTTCCCAATTGCGCAGATCGATGCTCATGCTGTTGATCACTGGATTGTCTGGTCCAGACTCGATTATTTACAGACCGCCGCCATATAGCTGGAATATTGCTGATTGCGGCGTAAAACTAAACTCACTCACTCTTGCGTAATACTGACGAGTCAAATGTTTTAAGATTGAAATTTCCTGAAGATGAGTCCGGTTTTATACCATACGTGTTACATTGTTTTGTACTTTAAATTTTTAACTATATTGATATGTTTTTGTGATCTTGCAGCTGCCATGGCAACCAGCCCTGACGTCATCACAAAATATCGAGCTGGGTTCAACGAGTGCGCGGGGAGGTGATGCGATACTTGTCCAGTGTCCCTACAATCGGGGATGACATGCGTACACGTGTCCTCAGTCATCTAGCGAACTGTCTCCAAACCCTCAACTCCCAGCCCGTGGCGGACATAGCAATGCAACAAACAGGGCATCATGGGATACATATTCAACATCCGGCCTACACCGGAAATGCCTGCATGGGGAACCCTTCAGCGTTTCAGACAATGGTGAAAGAACATCCCTCTCCCCACAAGCAGATCCAGATGAACCCCCAATGCGTGACCACGCCCGTGCAGTTTATCCCAGGAACCCTACCCACGGGACAGGTGGCTTTCGTCCTGACATCGCCCTCCCCTGTGCAAGCCGTACCGTTATATGCAGCGCCCTCTTCAGACAGAAAAGTTGAGACATGCGTAAAACAGGAAATTGTGTCTCCGTCGCCGTGTGACAAAACTGTGAATCGATCCCCAGTTCCTCACCCCCCTTCACCCACCAGCGCCCCTCCCATCTCCCCTGTGTATCCTCACCCCCCGGGTCAGGCGGGTATTCGACCAGTAGCGGAGGAGCCAGTGTGGAGACCGTGGTGACTTGTGTATGTAACTATAGTGACTGTGAACAGTGCAGTGGAATTTCACGTGTCGCGCTGTTTACACGTGTCTATTCACATATGGTGTGTGTATGTTTCAGTGAAAACGGGCTAAAATGAAATTGGTGATGCAGATATGCAATTCTTTCTCTAACGGAACGTGTGACTCGTAACGCGGTTGTCTCCCCTGTTGCTGGTCAACGGGGACGTATGAACGGGATAACCTGTTCTTTTCTGTGGACCATATTGCAGCCTTGACAGTTCAGGGTCCAATTATTTCTGACATTTCTGCAAGAAAGCAACCATTTCCAATGGCCCAACTGACATTCCTTACAGAAGCGGATACTGACATTTACCAAAGAAAGTCCCGCCATTATCAGAACAGTTCATGTTCGACACAAACTCTATGCATCGTGCCACGTGACACTTCGACAACTGATCGTGCTCTGTGATATTTATTAGCATTAATGTGCCTTATTGATGATGATGATGATGATGATGATGATGATGATCATTAAAATGTTCATGAAAAGCAATACTATAGTTATTTTGTTTTTCAAATGTAAAAAAAAATGTATACAAAAAATGAGTATCACTTAGATCGATTGATAGATATGATTCCACAACAGATGAACAAATATTGATACCTCCTTAATATACAGTAAAATTTATATATTACTGAAAACCTCTAAAACTGGTTTTACCACCTTTAGACATATTTTTGAGAAATTGACAACATTGTGGTTGATCTCGATTCCCCAAGTTGGGTCTTATGCTTGTGACCCGTGAAGGTCCGGTTTAGGATATTGATCTTCAGTAACCCACGCTTGTGGTAAGAGGCGACTAACGGGATCGGGTGGTCAGGCTCGCTGACGTGGTTGACACATGTCATCGGTTCCCAGATTGCGCAGATCGATGCTCATGTTGTTGATCACTGGATTGTCTGGTCCAGACTCGATTATTTACAGACCGCCGCCATATAGCTGGAATATTGCTGATTGCGGCGTAAAACTAAACTCACTCAAGCTTGTGAAACCTACTCCTATTTCAATTGCCGTGATGCATATGAATTGAGGACAAATAGGAAGTAGTTATGTTTCCTCGTCAACCCCAAAACCTGATTCTTAAGTTTTGAATAAAGTGTAGAGGTTGGTAGTTATGTAGTGTCTCATGGGTAGATGTCCTTGCTAAGACAACACAACTGTATATCACTGGTTTAACTGAACCAGAGTCAATACGTGGAGACGGAGTGAGTGAGTGAGTGAGTTTAGCTTTACGCCGCACACAGCAATATTTCAGCTATATGGCGGCGGTCTGTAAATAATGGAGTCTGGACCAGACAATCCAGTGATCAATAGACTGTTTTTATATATCCCGAGTATTGCTGATTGCGGCATTAAACGACATTCGCTGATGAAAATCCCCAGGGACAGACGGGGCAGGGAAATGCCAAGTTGCTAGTTTTTAGTAAGTTACAGTGGCAACACCAGTCTTGATCAAGCAACCCATGCTGGCCGTTAGAGGTGATTTACAGTGATTAGCGGGTCCGGATAGTCACTTGACATTATACAATTATTGACTTCTAGTGACTGACTGACTGAGTTTAGTTTTACGCCGCTTTTAGCAATATTCCAGCAATATCACGGCGGGGGACACCAGAAATGGGCTTAACACATTGTGCTCATGTGGGGAATCGAACCCGGGCCTTCGGCGTGAGACTTCTAGTGAGGTTGATCCAATGATTTATCGACCTTGGGCATGTGATATTCACCGAGGCGAAGTCAATTATTGTTCTATTATATGACAAAAGTACTGAATACCTGTTCTTGTGTCACATAGCATACCACCGATGGCGCCCTGATAGCAATGTTCGTTGGGCCAACATTGGCCAACGTAGGCCCAATGATGGCCAATGTTAGTCCAACATTGGCCCAACGGACATTGCTATCTGGGGCGTTGCACATGACCCAGAGGTGCAGCCATTTTGATACAGATGGGACGTAACTCTAAACCAACACAATCACAGGGACGAAGCGATGCCTATCGCTTCCTTATCTAGCGTGACGCACGCAGTGCGGAGTTCACAGCTGGAATATCCCAATCTATTTTTAGCCACGGGAGGTTCGTGGATTGTTGACATCGCTTAGCGTCAAAGCTGTCATGTGACCAAGTGGGCCAATCAGCAGGGCGGAAATCTACCCGTCATATAATAAACTTGATGTATGTCATCGTATCCAAATATCGCATACAGATGCTCATGATGGCGATCACCGGGTTGTCCGGTCGGAAATCGATTCTTTACAGACCACCGTCATATAGCTGGTGAATTACGGCGTTAAACAACATGCAAACATAAAGACAATACCGGTCTTCATGTTTAACAGGGCGTGACCTAGAAGCGAACTCTAACTAGTGGATCGGGTGATCTGACTTGGTTGATGCGTGAGTGAGTTCAGTTTTACGCCGCACTCAGCAGTATTCCAGATGTATGACGGTGGTCTGTAAGTAATCGAGTCTGGACCAGACAATCCCGTGATTGACATCATGAACATCGATCTACACAATTGGGATACGATGACATGTGTCAACAAGACAGGGACCATCCGATCACGTTAGCTGCCTCTTAAAAGTCTTACGACAAGCATGGGTTACTGAAGATCAATTCTAACCCGGATCTTCACGGTAATGGTTGATCCGTGCCATCGTGTCTCTGATCCGTGCCATGGATCGGGATCGATGCTCATGATGTCAATCACTGAATTGTCTGGTCCGCCTTCGACTATTCAATAAACCGCGGTCATATGGCTAGATTGTGGACGAGAGCGGCGTCAAACAACAAAACAGGGCGAGTGTACGCGACACTAGTTGTTACCGCCCTCTTACGAGAAGGTCCAGTTACACTAACACGATATGACAGTCGCCAGTAAACTAAGAAGCACCACTTCACCCAACACCTATCTGTATAGAAAGTTTCCTGTGTTAGTCATTCATGGTTGCCTCCCTTCGTGAACAATCGACCCAGCGCTTTAAACTTCCCATCTTCATTTAAGCGGTGCATATAGCCACGTGTTCATGCGTCTGTTCGTCTCGGCAAGGTCCGGCATCGCTTCCTCTAAAATGGAGTCAGTTACTGTATTGTTTGTTTTGTACTTTTGAACGTCGCACCTGCTTTCTGACGGCGCCCTGTAAACGATCGAATCTGGCCCAGAGAAACCAATGAAATTATTAGCAATGATCCGCGCCGTCGGTGACAATAACGGGATCACAAAGTCACCCGATATATTTGATCACCTTATTGACAAGCACATGTCGATCGGGGTCTCTTCTAACCAGGGATTCCTCTGGTGCGTCTCCCGTCTTGTAGCCACAATGCTGAAAATAAACCCTTATCTCTCCCAAACACTTATCAAGTTCATCTTCGGTCCGCCAGGGTCATTTACGTCATCGTTAAATTCAGCTCACACAGCGCGTTCTTGTTGTCTGCCATGCAGACCCTGAAACAAAAATACATGTATACCAAATAAAGCACATGCAGGTCTAGAATGTGTGGCAAGTCTAGATTACCAGTTTCTGAAAAGGAACAAAATCTCTGGAGTCTTTTTATCTTTTTAAATATGATTAAGGTACCGTTTTTCTGTAAAATATGTTAATTGGAGAGACTATATGTTTGTCTACTTTCCCTGTACCATCCTCAAGTATTTTAGTTCTACACTGAAAACTCAACTGGACGGTGGGGTAGCCCAGTGGTTAAAGCGTTCGCTCGTCACGCAGAAGACACGGGTTCGATTCCCCACATGGGTACAATGTGTGAAGCCCATTTCTGGTGTCCCCCGCCGTGATATTGCTAGAATAATGCTAAAAGCGGCGTAAAACTAACCTCACTCACCCAGTATGGTAACTCTCTTGAATAGGACCTAGGGAAATCGTGCTAGCTAAGAAACTCGTATTTGAATTTGTGTTTGTGTTACTTTGATTCGTGGGCCTGCTGATAATACCGGGGACAGCACCGTCTGGTTTAAAGAGGTTGCACTGTAAACAGTTCTTCATGAATAGACCAGTGGTCTTGTTTGAAACGGGATTATCGTTTTAAGTCAAGTCAACATCATATCATCATTACTCGTGGATAGCGTAACCCTAATAATCCATAACCCCCATATTACGAACAAATATTGTGAGGTCTCCAACGGGATTATTGTTTTAAGTTTTAAGTCAAGTCACCATCATATCAACTGATGTCATCAGCCATCACTGAGGTCATCAGTCGTGGATAATAAAACCCCTAATAATCCATAACCCTCATATTACGTACAACAATTGTGAGCTCCTTGGTGTCTTCATATATACTCTCCCAAAAAAGAAACGCATCATGAAAATAGCAATTTCATGTAGCAATGAATTAAAACGTGATTCATTTTACAAAAGGTTTTGCTCTGTTTATGAGTCCTATGGTGTTTATGTTTTGAAACATCACAACAAAACGCACCATCGGTAAAATACCCGTATTTAACAGCATGATTTTCAATTTCGGCGTGTAGTGTCACAGAATACACAATTCACATGCAATGCACGTGAAAGTTGGGGATCAGATAGTCTCAATGATGGGTATAAAAGGTTGATCGCTGTCTGTCGATTATTCACTGTATTTGGAATATTGTTGACGAACGCAAAATGCCACGTCTAAGTGAAGCCAACCGTCATATCGCCATTGGTTTGCTTGAAGCTGGCCAGTCTCAACGTGCAGTTGCCCGACGCATGAATGTTCACCAAAGCACCATTTCACGGCTCTGGGAGAGATCGCCGGCAGAATGCGGTAGCAGATGCCCCTCGTAGTGGGCGACCTCGAGCGACCACTGCGGCGCAGGATCGCTACATCCGGGTACATCACCTGCGTCATCGAACAGCTACGGCGACCAGTACCGCTCGACAAATACCCGGATTGAGGAGGCTTTCTGCACAGACCGTCAGGAACAGGTTGAGAGAGGCTGGTTTACGTGCCAGAAGACCATATTGTGGCCCTGTGCTTCGACAACAACATCGTCGACATCGAGTTCAATGGTGCACCAACGTTCAGGCCTGGAACCTACCGAATTGGCGTAGAATCTGGTTCAGTGATGAATCACGATTTCTATTGGAACGACGCGATGGAAGAATGCGGGTGTACAGACGTCGACGTGAACGTTTCGCCGACGCTTGCATTCCCCAGGTGGACAGATTCGGCCGGGAAGTTTTATGATGTGGGGAGCGATCACCTGCCGTAGGAAAGTGATTTGGTGATGATCCAGGGCAACCTGACAGCTCAACGGTACTGTGACGAAATCCTACGCCCACACCTCCTTCCAATCATTGATCGCCAGAGGGAGTTGTTTCAACAGGACAATGCCAGGCCCCACAAAGCACGTCACACTAGAGACTTCCTCCAGAACCACAACATCAATGTGCTCCCCTGGCCCTCAAGATCACCGGACTTAAACCCGATCGAACATCTGTGGGATGCCCTGGACAGACGGGTGCGACGCCGTAACCCTCAGCCCCAGACACTTCAACAACTCGCACAGGCACTACAGGCAGAGTGGGCTGCGATTGGGCAACACGAGATTCTGAGACTTATTCGTTCGATGCCGAGGCGATGCCGTGCAGTTCTGGATGCCCACGGTGGTCACACGAGGTATTGACTTCAGCGCCACCACACGTCTCCATGTGACACTCAAACTGACTTTCCTCGAGTTGGTGCCAAAGACGGATAAGTCTGCATTCCCAGTGTGCAGTTTCGCTATATTTCATTGACTCATAAAGCCTACAAGATGTTTCAAAATAAACATAAAAATACAGTTGAAATTCCTATATGCGTTTCTTTTTTGGGAGAGAATATAATCAGAGAAACCACTCTATACCAATGTTTCCTGCCAGAGGTTTCTTTAATCCAGGGGGCGGTGGGGGAAGCTTAGCGGTTAAAGTGTTTGCTAGTCACGCCGAAGACCCGTGTTATATTCCCAAGAAGGGTACAATGTGTGAAGCCTATTTCTGGTGTCCCCCGCCGTGATATTGCTAGAATATTACTAAAACCAAACTAACTCACTCACTTTAATCCAGGGGATGTTACTTGGAATGGTTTCGTCCGAATAAGCGGGTTTTCACTGTACATCTAGCTGGTACGAGACATGGGGCTTTGCTGTTGTTTCAGTGCGTCACCTAGCGGTAACATCGAGGCAAGATTACAACGTGCCTGGGTCTAGCGGCAGGGGGGCTCAGTATCAACCATCTGAAGACTTGGTGGTGACAGCTTTATCACAATAACGCCGTATCTCTCACTTGCAGTGAATGAATGCGTTAGGGCTTTTAAGTGAGTAATATCCAAGCTGCGCAGATTGTGTAGACAAACCGGTGATTGACAGCATGAGCCGGTTTCAGCGTTATCGAGTATGACGTCACGCGAAAACCACCAGGTCAGAGAGGAGATGGCAATGGGTTGAACAAATGCCACAGTTGTAATAAACAATTCCTTCCTAAAGCACATTCTAGTGCCTCTACAAAGGCATTGAGTATCGTTGCATTCAATAATATTGGTCTTCGGCATCCCATGCTTGTCGTAAGAGGCGACTGACGGGATCGGGTGGTCAGACTTGCTTACTTGGTGAACACATGTCATCGTTTCCCAGTTGCTCAGATCGATGACCATGCCGTTGATCACAGGATTGTTTGGTCCAGACACGATTAGTTAGAGACCGCCGCCATATCGCTGGAATTTTAAGTGCGGCGTTAAGCAACAAACAAACATCGAAATATAGTCACAAGCAACGATGAAGATTCCTTGGCTCCTTGGCTTTAGTTCTATCTATTGTATTTGAGGGCTAGAAATCATCGTCCAAAACGGAGTCAGAACACGCTTTTGACAGGCGAGCGGATCTTCCAAATACAGCGGGGTCGCGGGGGTCATGTACCTTTTTAAGAAGTTCTGGAGAAGAAATAGTTCCCTCTTTAAAATGGCTGTATCTCAGTTGTTCTTGGGTCTACGGTCAAAACAATTAGTGTTCTGGAATCACCAAGACTTCATCTACCATACTGGCACTGAAAGTTTGGAATGTCTAGAGCTGATGGTTGGAGCTCAGCACATTTTGGGAGCAAACTACTCAGAAAACTGCTGAAAAACATGGCCAAAAACTGAAAACAAAAAACTGCCAAACGGTACGTTTTAGCGACTTGACCCGTCCAGGCAAAATTGTTGGGAATATGTTTAACACACATCTTAAAACCCCAACGAGGGTTGAAAGAATACCAGAAATTTATCATGAAATTAAAACATGTCATTTTCTGACATGGGAGAAACGATCCCGTTAGTCGCCTCTTACGACAAGCATTGGTTACTGAAGATCAATTCTAACCCGGACTTTCAAGGATTGACTGGGGAGTTAATCTTTCTATACGTTGAAAAGCACATACACGTTCGATAAAAGATAATTGAACACTTCATTACCTTCGCCAAAAGAATGTGTAAAGCTAATGTTTTCCCATACAGACTTGTTTCCAACTGCTTTATCCAACTCCAATAGCTTTATGATAATCGAGTATTTTCGAAATGTTTTCTGATAAGCTGTATAAATTAGTTCTTGTCTGAAAATTATTAGACCTAGGTTTGTTAGTGATATCCGAGAGTTTAAGGCTTTGCCAAACTCTAGAAGTTAAAGTGACTTCCTCGTTCCTATATGCGCACTTGGTAATTAAGAAGTTGGATTTTCCCTGAACATGTATTAACCCAACTCTAGACGCTCATAGGGCCTGAAACAGGGAAACACGCAGAGAAAATGACATGTTATATTTCCATGATAAATTTCTGGTATTCTTTCAACTCTCGTTGGGGTTTTACGATGTGTGTTAAATCTATTTCAAACACACCGGCACTGTTTTGGATTACCGATTGTTTAATTCCATTTACTAAAATTACCATAGGACATAATGAAAACCAAATAATTTGATCGCGACCGCAATGCTGTAATATTCATTTTGAAACAAGAAACTGTAATTAGCCAGACATGAGAAGGACAAAGGGACGGGCACCTGCTAGAGCTGGTCCAGCAGTTCGCTGCATGTGTTGGGCTGTTTACGTCATGACAAATACAAAACAATGAATAACTGCCAGTGATCCTTCCTGAATCTTAATGGACAATCGCCGTCTATATTCAGACACAGAGGTGTAACACCTGTATAATATCACTAATGATGTTTTCAGTGACGACACACATACACCCTTGTTACCTTGTTGACGGTACAGATAGATATACGTCCAAAGTTAGGAGAATAGCTCATTAACAGCTGGTGGTTTGAGAGGGTGTCATAGTAGCCCTCAGCTGGCATAAGCAAGTTAGACAAGGATTATCACAAGGATGGAGGGCCATTAGTCTCTGAGTATATATAATTTTGATAGTAACAAATAAAACCATATAAATTGAAAAGGAGGCCCAGTGAGATGGGCCATTCATACCTGAGGAAATCTAGACTTGCTTCATTTGGGGCTTCAGCATTGCAGGGAAGGCAAGGCAGTTGGTAGACTAAGGCTTAGTCTCTGAATATATATAATTTGGATAGTAACAAACAAGCCCATTTAAATTGAAAAGGAGCCCTAGGGAGACCAGAGATTCAGAACCTGAGGAAATCTTGACTTGCTTTATTTAGGGCTTTAGCACTGCAGAGAGGGCTAGGCAGTAGGGAACAATGTGGTTCAGGGACTGTGAGACAGACTAGGCAGTTGGGAGAGTAATGTGGTTCAGGGACTGTGAGACATGCTAGTCTGCCACTGGTTGCCTTAAGATGACGTCTACTATTTTATTGATTTATAACTCTCTGGAAACAAATCCAACATTGCTAAACATTTCTTGGCACCCAGAGCACTGCACAGCAGCGTTCGGTAACTATAACTGAATAGAGTTCGGCATCACCAAAAGGGGTTGACATACATGAACACTTCACGATTCGGACATCTGACTCCAACGTTAGTAAGTCAGTCCTGTTTTACGCTGCTTTTAGCAATATTCCAGCAATAACACGGCGGGCGACACTAGAAATGAACTTAACCATGCCTTCCGCGTTACGAACGAACACTTTAACCACTAGCCTATAGCCAATTTTCGGGCATTCATCACCACTCGCTCTTTACCGTAACCTCCAAGAAGATATTCGCTGTCCCGGAACAACACGAGTATGACACGAATGACATTCAGGTTGGCGTCCCCGAAGGAGTACAATTTGTGTTTCACTTATACCGTCGTCATGACTTGGTTGCACGACAACAAACCGACGTAAAGCCTACCTAGAGCAAACTTTCGACTATGAGTCACAAAGCAGTAGCTTGTGTGAATGACTATGACAATGTTGTGTCGAAATGCTCACTGATTGTGTACCCACGGGAATAACTTGAGTGAGTGAGTGAGTGAGTGGGTGGGTTTAGTTTTACGCCGCTTTGAGCAATATTCCAGCAATGTTCTGGCAGGGGGACACCAGAAATGGGCTTCACACACTGTGCCCATGAGGGGAATCGAGCGAACGCTTTAACCACTAGGCTACCCCACCGACCCGAGAATAGCTAGAAGCAGCTGTAGCCTAAAGCCTGACTAAACGTACGACCTAGTTATTCGGTGTGGTTTGTTGTTATTCGTCGGGGACAAGGTTGAAACTGGAGTTAACAGTGATCCTCTTTACCTCACGTAAACGTGCTCGGCGTACCTGCAAACATCGTTACAAATAGCAGGTTTTCCTCCCCAAATTCCTGCTGTGTAGATGACTTGGTCCTTGGGGTCGGTGCAGTAGTCCAGTAGTAGTGTGTTCTCGGGTCAGGTCGATGCTCAGGTTCCATTCCTTGTGGACATACCGTGTACAACAAATGAAAACAGCAAACAAAATTGCTGCATTGTTGCTATGAGCGGTGCAAACGTCTACTGCCCCATTCAGTTTTAAACGCAAGCAATGACAAATGGGTTATTCACTCGTCTACCTGGTGCATATGCTATTTTTCTTTCAGATAAAACCGCAGTCTCCCATGAAAGAGACAAGACAAAGTTGTACACGAGTGTATATACATGTAATATGTGTGTGTATTGAATACTTATTGGCTGACTGTTTTAAACCATGAATTGAATATACCCTTAGCTTCATTGTCAGATGTCACGCCGAAGACCCGAGTTCGATTCCAAACATCAAGTCCATTTCTGATGTCCCCCGCCGAGGAAGTGTTTCGCACGTCAGTGGCCCCTAGGAGTAAGTGGCGCTTCTTATAACACGGATGTTCTCCGTGTAGGCACTTGGTAATTACAACTAGTATTACACACAGTGCAGCAAACATTAACGGGTTTTATTTTTCATTATTCCCACTTTCATTGTAGGGATGTGGAAACACCACCTATGTGCACTGAACCATTAATTAATGTGTCTCACAACTGGGAGTTCTCACAAATGGGAGGACACCTAACCAAGCCTTCCGCGTTACGAGCGAACACTTTAACCACTAGCCTATAGCCAATTTTCGGGCATTCATCACCACTCGCTCTTTACCGTAACCTCCAAGAAGATATTCGCTGTCCCGGAACAACACGAGTATGACACGAATGGCATTCAGGTTGGCGTCCCCGAATGAGTACAATTTGTGTTTCACTTATACCGTCGTCATGACTTGGTTGCACGACAACAAACCGACGTAAAGCGTACCTAAAGCAAACTTTCAGTTAAAGATATAGTTTCGACTATGAGTCACAAAGCAGTAGCTTGTGTGAATGACTATGACAATGTTGTGTCGAAATGCTTACTGGTGTGTACCCACGGGAATAGCTTGAGTGAGTGAGTGGGTGGGTTTAGTTTTACGCCGCTTTGAGCAATATTCCAGCAATGTTCTGGCAGGGGGACACCAGAAATGGGCTTAACACATTGTGCCCATGTGGGGAATCGAGCGAACGCTTTAACCACTAGGCTACCCCAACTAGAATAGCTGGAAGCAGCTGTAGGCTGAAGCTTGACTAAACGTACGACCTAGTTATTCGGTGTGGTTTGTTGTTATTCGTCGGGGACATGGTTGAAACTGGAGTTAACAGTGATCCTCTTTACCTCACGTAAACGTGCTCGGCGTACCTGCAAACATCGTTACAAATAGCAGGTTTTCCTCCCCAAATTCCTGCTGTGTAGATGACTTGGTCCTTGGGGTCGGTGCAGTAGTCCAGTAGTAGTGTGTTCTCGGGTCAGGTCGATGCTCAGGTTCCATTCCTTGTGGACATACCGTGTACAACAAATGAAAACAGCAAACAAAATTTGCTGCATTGTTGCTATGAGCGGTGCAAACCTCTACTGCCCCATTCAGTTTTAAACGCAAGCAATGACAAATGGGTTATTCACTCGTCTACCTGGTGCATATGCTATTTTTCTTTCAGATAAAACCGCAGTCTCCCATGAAAGAGACAAGACAAGGTTGTACACGAGTGTTTTTACATGTAATATGTGTGTGTATTGAATACGTATTGGCTGACTGTTTTAAACCATACCCTAAGCTTCATTGTCAGATGTCACGCCGAAGACCCGGGTTCGATTCCCAACATATGGGTACAATGTTTGAAGTCCATTTCTGATGTCCCCCGCTGAGGATGTGTTTCGCACGTCAGTGGTCCCTGGGAGTAAGTGGCGCTTCTTATAACACGGATGTTCTCCGTGTAGGCACTTGGTAATTACAATTAGTATTACACACACAGTGCAGCAAACATTAACGGGTTTAATGTTCCATTATATATTAAAAAGTGTTAAATCATTCAGAGAGAGAGAGAGAGAGAGAGAGAGAGAGAGAGAGAGAGAGAGAGAGAGAGAGAGAGAGAGAGAGAGAGAGAGAGAGAGAGAGAGAGAGAGAGAGAGAGAGAGAGAGAGAGAGAGAGAGAGAGAGACAGAGAGAGACACAGAGACAGAGAGAGACACAGAGACAGAGAGAGAGACAGAGAGAGAGAGACAAAGAGAGAGAGAGGGAGACAGAGAGAGACAGGGAGAGGGAGAGACAGAGAGAGGGAGAGACAGAGACAGAGAGAGAGACAGAGAGAGAGACAGAGAGAGAGAGAGAGAGAGAGAGAGAAAGAGAGACAAAGAGAGAGAGAGAGAGACAAAGAGAGAGAGAGAGATGGTCATGGCGGATTCTTTACGAATATGTTTGTGGAGGTAGTTTTCCATCGTGCAGAATGTTTGTAGCTGAGCAAACAGTTACAATCCCACAATCCAAAACACAGAAATGTGCAATTATAAATGTTTGTGTTTCGAGGGGGTTGGGATGGATGTTTGGGACGTATCTGAAGAAGTAGCAATGTCTAAATACCACAAATATTTGGTCCAGTATTATAAACGTGACCCCAAGTAGCAATTGAGATCTTGTACTACTATGTGAACAGCATAAGGGTGCTCTCCAAAATTATTCCAAATTCGTCGAGTTTTAATTTCCGAATTTCTGTTTAAACTTGAGGGCCACATGAGTTAATTGCTGCCATGCCGCTCTATTTCCCCTCTACTTCCCATTCTGTGTCCCAGGTTGTAAAGCCATGCTCCTAACGGAAAAATAACACTTAATAGCAAGAAGAGGTTTCAAAAGTGGAGCGGCGCATTGCAATATCGGATTAGTGTTGTTGTGTATTATTGAGTACAAAATTGCTTTCCGACCAAACGAATGCCGAAACAAATACAATTACCCAAATCAAAGAAGAGTTTGTTATCGCAGATTTTTGACCCAAGGGCAAGAGTCATTCCGGACAATTTGTTAGGCATCATCTCACGTTCTGAGCCCCACCCCCCGGGCGCA
Organism: Haliotis rubra; assembly: GCF_003918875.1. Classification (NCBI taxonomy): domain Eukaryota; kingdom Metazoa; phylum Mollusca; class Gastropoda; order Lepetellida; family Haliotidae; genus Haliotis; species Haliotis rubra. Next base: position 942,933 of record NW_025767357.1, on the reverse strand, counting down.
GGGTTGTGCCTAAACTCAACACCCTGGGGACATTTGCGTTTCATTTCGAGATCTGAGAGACGATGTGCTGGGCGTAGAAGGGGGTCGCGCGTCTTTCGTTGGGATCAGAAGGAGCCGATCAGTCGATTAGCTCATAGATGATCGGAAAAGAAAACATGGCGGCCAAAGTACCCGGATTGAGGCAGGAGGCGACATTTTGTACTACATTCCGCATAGCTATTTATCTAGACAAGACACCCGCAGACTAAGACTATGATTCGTTTAGCCTTTATTTGTTTTCGTGGTGTTGATTACAGGTATGTACAGGTGTGCAGGGATCAAAGATGCCGCTCTGAAAATATTATTTGCATCGCACTGTATGTTCAGCCGAATCCAAATTTATATATATCACCATTAAAGGCAAATATTTCGAGTATTTCTCACATTCGCGTCTTTATTCAATAATTTTGTTAGCGAAGGATACCATGAATAGATGAAAGGGTAATACCATCAATTACATCAATCAAACGGTAGTGAAAGAGGATGAAAAGAACGCATCTCATTAACCACTTCCTTTAATATGCATGGCAATGTTAAAAGAGTACACAAAATATTAATCCACTCCTTTGAAACAACTACGTAGACGAAAAGTTACACAGTTTCATACGAGCTTAAAGGAACAGTTCTTTTAGGATCCAGGAGTTGTTAAAGAATTCTGAAGTCTTTAAAAGTCGGGGCTGAAAGGAGCTGAGTATGAGTGCAAGGAGTCTGTCTCACAGTCCCTGAACCACATTATTTTCCCTACAGCCTAGCCTTCCCTGTAGTGCTAAAGCCCTAAACGAAGCAAGTCTAGATTTCCCCAGGTTCTAGGGCTCCTTTTCAATTTAAATGGGCTTGTTTGTTACTATCAAAATTATATATATTCGGAGACTAAGCCTTAGTCTAGAGTGCAAGCTATTCGAGCCGGTAGGGGAATGCAAAAATAGAAGTGGGATTGTTTTATTAATTCAACACTTACATTTTAAATAAAATGTTTTACGAAAGATTTACATGGGGTCAATGTCCCTTCCGGTTGCAACTAGGGTTGTTTGTTTTCAAAATGGAAAATGATAAATATCTTCGGTTTAACCCGCGCGTTCAATTTTCCTGTTTTGTTTATGCCTTTATCTTTACTAGGACAGGTTTTGAATACATCCCAGTAATGTATCATGATAGTCGAGTCAAGTGGTGATTCTTGACTTACAGGCTGGGGGTCTGACGTGGGATCTGGGTCAGAGAAATCATTTACACCCCATGTGCGGCTGCATGAACTGGGAGTGGTGCTCAGTATCAAACATGTTGACGTGTTTATAAAGCGCATTCGTGTACAGATGGTATGCCTAGTCTAAAGTAAACATATAAATCTCATATTCTTGTTTTGTTATTAAGCCAACGTCTTTTAGAAATAATGGACGCTAATTTACATACGACTGCTTCATGATAGCCAGCCTTATCTATATGACCTTTAGATAATATTACGCTACGTTTTCATGCCTTTGTCAAGTTTTGCACTTAAGACTTCGATGTAAATTGATGCGTGACGCTTTATTGATCCACGGTTAGTATATGTCGAGGTGTCCATCGTTCGAGATAAGCGGTAGTCGAAATTAGTCCGTCATGTGGATAGATTACATGTCGGGCCCTAGTCTGTCGTAAAGACCCTGAAGCAAATATATCCAAGAAAGCCCACGCAAGTCTAGAAAAGTCGGCAAGTCTAGATTTCCTCAGCTTCTGAAAATGAAGAAAGTCTCAGGGCTACTTTTCATTATATTATATTTTCTTTTACTATGAACTTTTTTCAGTAAAATATGTTCATTTCAGAGACTAGTTGTTAGTCTAGCCCTAACATTCATATTTTGATAGAACCAAATAATTCTTTTTAAATTGAAAATGAGCCCAAGTGAGATGGGAAATGAACCTGAAGAAATCTAGACTTGATTCATTTCGGGCTTTAGCTTTGCAGAAAGGCTGGGCGGAAGCGGAAATAATGCGGTTCAGGGACTGTGAGACAGACTATACTAACATTATTGTGTACAGGGTATGACAATATGATCAACGTTGATACAAAAATCTTACTCAACCATCAACGACCGGCGCCACTTTGGGCTTTCCGTCCAGTTTACTCTGACCGGCATGCTGTAACTGATATACTATTTAAGGGGTCGTTAAACCAAAATCACTCGTTCTCATTTTCATGGCGTATTAACGATATATGATAGGGAGCCGCTGTTACACAAGCATTGTTTAGACTTTCAGTTTGACTGGTTTCGTATTAAACAAATCCAAGTGATTGTAATCCGTAAAATCGTTTATATCATCACTGGTAATGATAGGTCAACAAGCACACGCGTCGGTCTTAGAGTCTGACGGACAGTTCCGATCAATGACGAAAAAAGTCACCGGCTTGAATACAAATCCTTTAAACTTTTAAAATCGGTTTTATTTGATGTATATTTTGAATAGTATATACAAACAAGCAATTTCACGTGCGGTGGGTGAGAACAATACCCACAAGTCACCCCCGGGGCTATGTGCAAGGGGGAGGGGTCAGTCTTAACGCTGGGTAGTAATCTCCGCATGCCGAGGCGGCAAGACATTACTCGCAACGGGGCCTCCATTATGTAGATGGTGTTAAAGAATCAGAATAATTACTCAATACGAGCAAACAGATACCACTGCCTCAAGCGGTTTGTCTATACGGCAAATGAAGCAAGGATCTGAGATTCTGTGTGACGTGATTTGTTGTTTTGAGCACCTGATAACAAATGCTCCCATGATATTGAGATTTTTTTGTTGTAGTTCTTAGATATTTCTTAATATTGGGTAGTTTTACATTTGCAGTGCAAAACGCACGTGTTTTTTGTTTCCTAATATTTATTATTTTGGGTAGTGTGGGTATTTTGGTTGTTTTGTTTGGTCGTGAGAAATATAGTTTCTGAGAGCTATGTTATTATGGTGGATGTAGCGATAGAGAGACAAGGTCAGTTCTAACTTATATGGGTACCCCACTCTGAAGACCCGGGTTCGATTCCCCACATGGGTAGAATCTGTGAAACCCATTTCTGGTGTCCCATGATATTGCTGTAATATAGAGCTAAAGGCGGCTTAAATTAAACTCTCTCGCACTAAACTTATGTAATCTCAGCATTCCAATTCGTTTGAGAATAAAGTACAAATAATCCAAAATCACTCACGTTACGTACGTACGTAAGTGAGTGAGTGAGAGTGGGGAGTACGCGACTTGATGTGGATGGAGGGTAGAGGGAGGAGTTTACGGGTCTGAACATAAACGCGGAAACATTTTTCTGAAGTATTAGGGTACGGTCAAGCATAACACATGAAATTATGTTAACAAATGTCATATACAATAACCTGCCGGGCAAAGGAAATAACACACCCATATTCAATGGTTTCATTATTGATGGAGAAATACCTGATACGGGCACCGTAGTGGTGCTTCTGCGACTGTTTTCAGTCTTGAACGTCTTGATAATGTTTGTAATCTCTAGTCAAATCTAGTCTGTAAGCCTACACTTTCTTTTGCTTCACAGTTCCGCAGTATACTCTCACATGTAAATCTATTTTCGGGAAGACCATTGTTTCTAAAACATCATGAGACTTGTCGCATTTCGGTTCAGTACAATTTACTCGAAAAAACAATGGTCTTTCATGAGCATACGCACAAATCGTCAATAAGTATTACAAGAAAGATGACAGAACTGAAAATTATCTGCAGAAAAAGAACAAAGCTTTCTTTACTCGAGTCATCGGAACAAGACCGCCATGACACCGTGACACCGTGACGCGTTACAGTGATGAAGGAGACGAGCGCAACACATGCCGCTCAGAAACAGATCAGTTTTCAAAACGGGCCTACAAAGCAAGTATTATTCGACTGATCATCAACCCCTCGTGTTTGATCGGTCATCAGATGTCCTCTTCTAGAGATACATCAAGGTAAAACAACCAGCTGACCACATGAAATGATGATTACAAACAACAGAAATGTAAAACAGAATGACTCAGCAGAGAGGTTAAAGTACGTAATGTGAAATTTAAGTTTTAAGACCTTCAGTACGACACGAGCCGCGTGATTGACACAATGGCAGCTGAGTATTGTCCAACCGAAGTTTTTTCATCTTCACCACAGTCGGAGAAAGGGCTGACATTGTGTTTATATGGTGCTGACACGATAATTGGCGTTAATTATTATTGCCTAGCTATTATATTCTCTCTAAGTCTGTTAAACATGCAACAATCCTGACAATGGATGAAGGTATCCTTTAAACTCGTCACGATTATCAGGAAAACGTGGCCGGTATCACGGTCACTTAGTCCAGGGGCCACGTGACCACTTCATTGTACACCGAGAAACACCCTTTATCAAAAGTGCATCTACACTACCTCGCACGAGACTTTAATAGGCCGCACGTGCGGAGAACAATGGGTTACAAAAGTCATCAAGTTGTAATAGAACTCCTCTTTTCCGTTATTTTGTAAACCACAAAAAGAGCTTCCGCCCTTATGACCGAATCACACGTGACAATGTCAGAACGAGGCTCAGCATGTCTCATTCTTCCTCAATCATTGGTGAGTCATTTCCGGTGGCACCATACGAAGCGATACGGTTATTTTAACTGTAGTTTCCGGTTTGGTGAATGGATGGATACTGTCAGTACGCGAATAATGCCAGGAGACCTTTGTGCAACTCAAACGTCGGGTATGAACTTTAAAAACAGGAATAGATAGGGTATATCATATATCCGGCTAAAAAATCCCGCTTTGCTAAAATATAACAACCCAGATACTTGCTTTTCACTAATGTCCAGTTACTTGTGCGTGACGAGTATCATTGTAGATAATGTCCAGTTACTTGTATCATTGTAGATAATATCCAGTTACTTGTACGTGACGAGTATCATTGTAGATAATGTCCAGTTACTTGTACGTGACGAGTATCATAGCGAATGTCCAGTTACTTGTATCATTGTAGATAATGCCCAGTTACTTGTAAGTGACGAGTATCATTGTGGATAATGTCCAGTTACTTGTGCGTGACGAGTATCATTGTAGCGAATGTCCAGTTACTTGTAGGTGACGAGTATCATTGTAGGCAATGTCCAGTTACTTGTACGTGACGAGTATCATTGTAGATAATGTCCAGTTACTTGTGCGTGACGAGTATCATTGTAGATAATGTCCAGTTACTTGTCCGTGACGAGTATGATTGTAGATAATGTCCAGTTACTTGTGCGTGACGAGTATCATTGTAGCGAATGTCCAGTTACTTGTACGTGAACAGTATCATTGTAGCGAATGTCCAGTTACTTGTACGTGACGAGTATCATTGTAGCGAATGTCCCGTTACTTGTACAAGACGAGTATCACTGTAACGAATATCCAGTTACTTGTACGTGACGAGTATCATTGTAGATAATGTCCAGTTACTTGTACGTGACGAGTATCATTGTAGCGAATGTCCAGTTACTTGTACGTGACGAGTATCATTTTGTGAGAGTTGATCGTTGTTGCCTGCATTTTAAAAACATTTATAGTGTAGGGAGTTTTTAAATTTCAACTTGAGCTCTTCGCAAACAACAATCGTATTCTATTCACATATATGTGTCTGGCATATTTTCAGTACGGTTGTGACGTATTCTGTGTTTTCTGTGTTGACCTACAATGTAAACACGATTTATGAAGTACATGTATTCAGTACTTGTGAGCTGTGTTAGTTCTGAGCTGTGTAAACAATAACAATATCATTTTAATAATCTAAACAATGAAACACTACTTTGACGAATGAATGTATGTAGTTTTGTATGAGGAAGGGCTAACCTTATAACCTACATGTATATTTTATTGAGTAAAATGGGAGATCAAATTCTTATTGTCTTTACTCATATGAACTTGATTAAGGGAAACAGATTTAAGAGGCTTTTCAAATCTTTGTTATTACCACGCGAAAGTCTACAGAAAATATATCTATTATATATACATGAGTTTTTAAAGGCTAATATACAAGTTTACGGTAAGGCGTAGACTATCTAGTCTCTGTAATGTATATATTTTTACAAACAACAAGAAGAAAAGCGGTCCCTATATTAGAATATACAATATAATGAAAAGGAGCCCCGAGACTTTCATTTCGTGAAACAATAGTGATGTAGACTTGCCACATATTCTAGACTTGCATTGGCTTCCTTGGATATATTTGTTCAGGCGTTGCTGTAATGAAGGTGAAGTGACAATATCGGGATAAGTATGGTTATTCTTTCACAAGTTAAATGGATGATGAATAATTGGTTGTGTAACTTACACTGCAATATTCAAGACAATTCAGTGACGTACATCATGAGCATCGATCAAAACAATTGGGATACCATGAATTGACTGTCCCACAGTCCTTGAACCGCATTCTTTCCCTTCCGCCCAGCCCTTTCTGCAATGTTAAAATCCTAAATAAAGAAAGTTTAGATTTCCTCAGGTTCAGGTTTTCCCATGTCACTGAGTCTCATAAGGTATTTTTTGTTTCTATGAAAGATTGATATAAACGTTAGTCTATACAATAAAATAGACCGTGCCCGGTCGTCGGCGCTTACGACTGACTGACTGAGTTTGGTTTTACGCCGCTTTTAGCAATATTCCAGCAATATCACGGCGGGGGACACCAGAAATGGGCTTCACTCATTGTACCCATGTGGGGATTCGAACCCGGGTCTTCGGCGTGACCAGCCAACGCTTTAACCACTAGACTACCCCACCGCCCCGTCGGCGCTGACGACAAACAGGAGTTGCTGAAGACCAATTCTACCCGCATCTACGATAGATAAATAAACAAATTGATTGTTATTTTCTCGATCAAAGTTATCATCAGTTTAAGTGTATAAAAGCTTTGATAATAATAATAATAAAAAGGAGACCTGTTGTCGTCCGTTTTGGATACACCAAAGTTGGAGATTGCAAGATATATACTCCCCATCAAAAGTTTAGACTCACTAGTGTAAATGTAGCCACTTACTTCAGTCAACTGTTCTAAACTAGATTTTGCAAATTATTCAATACTGATTAAAGGTACTGTTTACAGATGAACTGATGTATTGTAAAACAAATTTGTGACGTTGAAAAGTTATTGTCATGAGTTTAATGAATGATGAAAATCAGTGAAAATTGGCAAATTCTTAACGAAACTTTACACCAAAACGCATCTGTTCACATGCACGATATTTGCACATACTTTTCAGCAAGTTGATGCGTGATCCTCGTGCAATTCATCTGCATAAGGTTTGCAGTTGGTTCCCCCAAGTTAGTGGAGAAATTCATCTTCGATGTAACCATATATATATACATAACATATAGTGAGTGCTTTAAGTGAGTCTAAACATTTTGATGGGGAGTATATTAAAAACAATTTGTTACTGTAATATATTATTTCGTAGCCTTCGTATGGAGCATGTCAGATTTCGATTCGGGAATATTGATAGGACTGATTCATCCAAACTGAAAGCGTCATCACTTAAACTGTTAGTCCCGTGATCCCAAACCAGTCAGGAAATATGTATATATCATTGGTCTACGAATAGAAGAGTATCCTGTAGCAGGAAAACAGAACCCCGCCTGACTCACTGTTGTCCTGAATCGAGGTATCGACACAGGGTCCTGTTCTACAAAGCGGCCCCAGCTACGACTGTGGTACATCTTACATATTGGAGTGAATGAGTGAGTGAGTTTAGTTTTACGCCGCTTTTAGCAATATTCCAGCAATATTACGGCGGGGGACACCAGAAATGGGCTTCACACATTGTACTCATGTGGGGAATCGAACTTGGGTCTTCGACGTGGCGAAGGAAGGCTTTAACCACTAGGCCACCCCACCGCCCCTCACAGCAGTCTTAGCACTAAGGTTTGTTTATGAACCCGCACCCTGCTCCACAAAGCTTTTATAGCGCTGAGGTGATCGTAACTCCCATACCTTAACTTTACTTACGATTGTGGAAGCGCAAAAATCGCTTTGTGGTACGAGGGCGAGGACGTTAAAGGTCTTCGCTCGGATTATTGACAGGTGATTAAAATCGATTCTTGGAAAAACGAATCGTGTATGGACAATAAAAATATGACCACTTATATTTCCTTACTTAATTCACGACAGCCAACCATAAACCATAATCATCAGACCACATAACAAAACATAATCATCAGACAAAATCATCAGACAAAATCATAAGACACCTCTGTTCAAAGCAGAGTCTGTCGTACGACCACATGTATATCATAAGTATGTCTATATATAGCACTATCAAGTAGTGACGATACCACGTGTTCGCGAAACTATGAATTGACTTTTCATTTAAATATTAAATTAAAAACGATTTTTCAGCATCATACTTGCAGATATAGGTTACCACGTGTTTTCCTTAACTGAAAGGAATGTCATCTGACATATTCAGTCTAAATTTTAATTTTTCATATTTTTCATATATCTCCTGAAGGATTCGTCGTTTTTGTCCTTTGAAGTGGTACGCACCTGATGCGTGTCATTCAGTAAATGTGAAACCATCCCCTGCTATTTGCATCAATCTACAACACAATACAATCAAATAGGAAAACCATTGTTACCCAGGGGACCTAAGGTAAGTCCACGTCAACCAATTAAACCTCTAAAAAACTTAAACAGACAAAACAGCGGTACCTTTATCCAAAGCAAATCACTTCTACGTCCCTAAAACTAACATTAAACAGAGAAAACAGTAACACCTTTATCGCAGGCTAATCACGAGAAAAGTGTCAAGTCCGTTACAAATTCATTAACATTCTGTATGAATGATTATATTTTTCTGAAAACATTAAATTTGATACAACCACACCTGTGCAACGAGTCAGGATATTTCGATTATGGAGAAAATGATATTTGAAAAAGTAATCATGTATTGCCTTCTGTTGTCGGCAAGCATGAAGACCTATCGAATTCCGAGTAACAACATGGCGATATTATCGCATTGTGTTATGAAATAAACTCAACAAATCTGGCGGAAATGCTCCAGATTCAATTTCCTGAAGAAATAGTAAAATTTGCACCTTCTGTTTGCGGAGGTTAAGATCAAACGCCAATCTCGTCAGAGAATGTTTGCACGCTCTGTGAACCGTGACACGTTACTGTTCACCGGCCCTGGCTTTTGTCAGTTTGGGGGTGGGGGAAGGAAATGGGGTCGAGGGGGAGGGTTAGGGGTTGGCTAGGGGGTGAGGTGAGGGTGTACGTGGCTGGGAAGGATTAACAGGTTAAATCTGTTTTCGGGTTGGGATTATCCACGAGACAGGTCAGGGGAGGAAAAGTGGCGTTTTGTAGGGGTAAGGGTATAGATAGGGTTTGAGAACGAAGGTCGGAATGTTTCTTGGGGTAAGGGATATGCATGGGGATAATGGTGGGAGGGGGTTGTGGAGGGTGCATTGTAAAAGGTAGACGGTACCGTGAAATGAAGATCAATGACAACTGGTAGTGGGTAGGAGTGGTGTAGAGTATGTGGTGTGTGGGTGTAAGAATGTAAAATTGGTATGATTGTGGGAGTTTATGGTAAGCGTGTGTGTTGGGGATGGGGGTTTGGGTGGTGCTTGAGGGGATGGAGCGATGAGTGTACGTGCATTGGGGTGGATGGGTAATGTATAAGGTTGAGGAGGCGACTGTGGGAGAGTGTTGGGTGGATTAATGACAAATTAAGAATCTGTATCGAAACGTCGCAATCGCGAAATAAATGTAGTTGTTATCAATAAAAAATGATATTACGTACTTCCCAACTTCTAAAATGCCACCCAAAGAAGCCATATCGGGTGGATAGGGGGGGGGGGATGCATGTTGCTCTCAGGATGTGAGGGTATATATGGAGACAGGCCGTACCCTACAGGTACAAGGCATGGGTGTAAATAACTACATGGGATACAAGAAGTCAATTTGAAACGTTTCATGCGTGCAATTTAAACGATGAGGGGTGTGGATGAGACTAGGGTATAATATTTATACGAGTAGGCTTCAGTGAAAGCTTTGACAAATAAATTTATTCAAACCCCATGTTAAAAGAGGTGGAATTGATTGGGTGGGAAAACAGATGATTTGCTCTAGTGGTGGAATAAAAATCAACAAGTGGAATGCCTCGCCTCATTTCTTCAAGCCACTTGTTGTCTGTTTGGCCTAACGTCCGGGGGGTCAGCGATCCCGTGGGGTCAGGAAGCGGAAAGATCGTTACGGTGGTCATGAGATGACCATTTTAAGATGATAAACTTTGTTTATGGGTTTAATAAGAAAAGGCTGACCATAAAATCTGATGGGGTAATTGAAGTAAAGATTTATGGAAAAGGGTATCCGAAAACCACCGTCCTCGTGTTTATGATCAATTTCCAGTTGTCTTGTCCGAGAAAGGGATTCGCATGGCACATTTAACCATAAATATAACATTTATAGGGTATCTCCAAAACGATGCATACATTAGACTGGGATACGTTGTTATTATCATCCTAATAGTAGGGGGGAGATTTGACTTCTTTTGTCCCGTGGGTGGGGACGGGAGGAGCGAGGCGGAGTCTGGGGTACTTTTGTCTTGTAAGGGGAGACAGTTTCAACCTAATGGTAGGGGTGAGGGTTGGAAATGGCTGATAACATCTTCGGGTCAGCGGGTCACAAGGGAGGCTCATCTTGGCCAAAAAAAGCAAAACAATGACTAGCTCCCGGGTGGATCTGGGTCAGCGGGGTGTAGGATCTTGAGGGGTCGGGTGGAGCTGGTTTAGTAGTTGGGGTAGTTAGGGGTCAGGGGTCGAGTGGAGCTGGTTTGTAGTTTGGGTGGCTAGCGATCAGTGGTCGGGTGGGGCTGATTTGGTGAGTTGGTAGGGTAGGGGTAAGGGTCAGGTGTTGGTTGGAGCAGGTTTGGTTTGGGTGGTTAAGGGTAGGAGATGGTTTGGTCGGGTGGGTTGGGCCGTTAAGGGTCATGGGTCGGGTGGAACTGGTTTAGTTGGGTGGTTAAGTGTTAGAGGTTGGGTAGAGATGGTTTAGTTGGGTGGTTTAGGGTCATGGGTCAGGTGGATTTGGTTTGGTTGGGAGGGTTGAGTGGTTACGGGTCAGGCTGTGTGGAGGTGGTTTGACCGGGTGGTCAAGGGTCAGGGCTCGTTTGGAATAAATTCAGGCGGAAATGGTCGGTGGTAGTGGTGGTGCTGTGTGCGTCAGGTTAAGAATGGGCTGACGTTGTTGAGGTTAAGTTTAATCTGGAAGTGGTATCGGAGTTCCGGGTGGAGTGGAGAGATGTGGGTAATTTTCAAATAGAATTATTCATAAAGCCGGACATAAAGAGAACTGAAGTGTAAGTTTCGGGCTAAACCTCTCCGCTATATCCACACAGACAGCTCAGCTGAAGCACAATATGTCGGTACCCTGGGGGTAGAAGTGAAAGGGGTGGGGGTATTAACTTGCCCAAAGGTCCCATGTGTCCAGAAAATACGTAGAACGTGTACCCGAGGAGTGGTACCCGGGTGATTGGCCTGTGTGGACGATCATTCAAGCATCATTACTGAAGCTAATCGCGTATACCGACAACACAGGCCCACAGTTCCGACCAGATCGGTTTACAGAATTATTGGATTTGTGTAATGAAATTTGCCGTATCGGGTCATCGGTAAATGAGACGGATTAAGAGTTCTAATGCGCTGAGGTAACCAGAGCAAAGATCCCGGTAATTCTGACCGGCCACAGGTGGTGGTGTGTGTTCAGCGTTGAACCCAGCGAACGTAATGGTCCGACCTGACTGAGACAATATACCATTGTAAGACACGAATGGGGACAGTTTAACTGAAACGGCAGCGTCACCACACTGAATGATCTTTTTGTCCCGCAGGGAGTTGAGAGCGTTGACGAAGAAGAAGAGATATTTTGTTAACGTACCACATGTTATACATAAAATAGACATTATGATATAAATAAATTACAACATCTTACCTGTAGGCGAATATTACACAATTGTACTCTAATGGGAATAGGGGCGGAGGTAGGATAGTGGTTAAAGCTTTCACTCGTCACGCCGAAGACCCGGGTTCGACTCCCCACATGAGTACAATGTGTGAAGCCCATTTCTGGTGTCCCATGATATTGCTGTAAGAGTGCTAAACGCGGCGTAAAATTAAACTCACTCACCCTCAACTTATGTAATCGCAGTACTCCAATACGTTTGATAATATAGTACAAATTATCCAAAATCACAATATGTGAAGCCCATTTCTGGTGTCCCCCGCCGTGATATTGATGGAATAGCAGCGTAAACCATACTCACTCACTCACTCACTGGGAATAACTGAAGTCAGGAATACAGAAAATATATTTTTTTAAATAAAAAACAAACACAAAGTTTAAAAAATATAAAAATATACACATTTTTCTCCTGTTTTAGCTTTTTGGATAATTTTGCAGTAAGTTAATATCATTTAAATTCTGTTTTATATTCTTCAGGCAATGTCATTGTGTAACTGGATTTATTACTTTTTGTCCACATCCGACCTTCAGTTATACCAAGAAACATTATGTAGTTTAAAACAGTTTTCGGCACATAAACGTTGATAACGAAAGGCGGTGGGGTGTACAAACAGCGTTATGATTTGTATACGCAGTGAGAGCATGATGCGAATAAGATTACATTGATATTATCGCACGGTTTAGGTATAAATCACCATTGTATAAAAACAACAACCCAAAACTATATCGCTCAAAAGGTGGTTAATAAAAACGATGTGACAAAAGATAAGTATCGTTAACGTAAGAGAGTTTTCCGTTTTTTAAATCTTCAAATAATAATAATAATCTTTAAATAATTTTCATTTTGATTAAATTAGACAGAACGTCATTCCTCATATCAACAGCATTGATTGATTTGGGTGCAACATGCAATGTGTGCATCTTATACACAGTGTGATACAATGTCTCCGTTGTCAATAACATCTTATACACCAGAAAACAAGTGGCACGTGTGTATAAAGAGTATAGAATGTCTCCGTTGTCACTGGTACACAGTTTGTAGAAACAGTATCTATGCAAAATAAGATTCAAAGGGTATCTGTTATTCAATCCCAGTCTGTCAAACAATAGCATCCCAAACATGATACCTATGTAAAATAATTTGGTAAACCTATATGTCTTCAGTTTGTGACAACAAAGAGATTCTCAGGGCTTCCTCAATATGAATATAATAATAATGCTAATTTTTGCGCCTAGAATCCAACGCTATGCTGCTCTCTGGCGTTACATTATTACCCTGACGGAATTGTACTTTCAAAGCTGCTACTAAGCGCTTCGCGCGACCGTATAGATCCGTACATCCGCTTGTCAGGTACCCATTTGAACAGCTGGGTGGACTGAGTGCAATGTGGACGAAGTGCCTTGCCCAGGGACACAACACAGCATGAGACCCAGGTCACAAATTTTGGTGTCTCCACCGGGATTCGAACCCGGGCCTTTGGCGTGAGAGGCCAGCATGCTAACCACTACACCACTGTGCTCCACATATAATGAAAAGTCAAGTCAAATACAATCAGTTTCAGCCCGGTACAGTGGTGGAGTAGACGACATGTGGGTTTTTCGGGTTTCGGAGATCATATGAGTAATACGCGACCACGATAAGCCTCGGGGAAATTATACTGACAGTAATATATTCATACCCGTAGTGTGTTTTTTTACATTTCCGCATTCGGGTTGTGTCGGAGTGGACTTTAGCCCGGGGACATAGTTACTCTTGCCGGGAGGAGTTTGTTAATGGCTGAAAGTTCATAGTTATAGCTTTAGGATTGTTTTTGTGTCTTCCGGTACACATAAACACCAAACACAGTATTGGTTAACGTGTTTGTGCAGTTGAGCTCAGAGAGAGAGTGAGTCAGTGAGAGAGACAGAGAGAGAGAGAGAGAGAGAGAGAGAGAGAGACCGAGTGAGAGAGGGGAGATAGAGACAGAGAGACAGAGAGGGAGAGAGAGGAGAGACAGAGAGGACAGAGAGAGAGAGAGAGAGGGGAGGGGAAGGGGAGGAAGACAGAGGGAGGGAGAGACATTGAGAGACACGATGCAAAGAGGGAGATTAGAGAGAGGGGTCTGAAGTTAAGATCATTGAACACGTGCCACACGTCAACTAACGAATAAATGCCTCTCTGTCGTTAAGATTCTCCAACTGTACATCAACTATTTATAATGCTGATTGAACTTCTTTGAGTTATTGGCACAGTTGAACACTCCTGTCCAATGAAATCACGCCATTGTATCACGTGCAGAACAATAGTTATCGGTACGTACCGCAATAAGACTGTGTTGCACGAGCTACACAAACTAACTTTGACTGTCGGTTCAAATAGAATAGACGCATGTGTAACACTGGAAAATAGAGGCACACATTTTTAAAAATGACACACGAGTCTTCAATCCGCGCTAAAGTTCTTCCTGTCGCCTGGTCCATCCTTAACCCTACGGGTGGTACGCAACGCAATTAATATAAACATTAGTATCATTTTTCACGTGAAAAAAAATTTCCTTACCCTTAAACAAACAAAATTTCACTTTGGAAATAACTGTGGAATGTAACACTACGGAAGTAAAAGGATATCAGTTATAAACTCATTAAGTAACTTTCAAAAACAGATGAAACCGGAAAAAACGTGTTGCTTTGACAAGTTTAACAGTTGGTCAACAGTTATATTTGCAAATTGTCTTCAAGTTAAGATTGAAACCCGCGGTTGTGGTAAATTAAAAATGAATATTTGTTTGGATATTCGACAGTCTTGGAGTGATTCGATGGTCATAATGTCTTTTAGTTCATGAAATGATAAGGTCCATCGATGCGAACGGTGACATCAAGTAGCGTCGTAGTAACACCGAACTGACCTGTGGACGCCCCAGTGACGTTGCCATGACGTTGATTGTTGTTACGATGACCCGGGGACAACGCGGAAAAACTCATTGCTTTCATATAATGTTCCCTCACTTCATTTCACTCTCAGAAAATCCAAAATAGGATTTTTTATTTGAAGGATGTTTTCATAGAACGAATTGAGGTCCCGAGTAGCGTTACCGATTTATGCTATAATCCTAATTGAAGGGCCGCCTCATGTTGCCGAGTTACCCCCATTGGGAGGAATCTCTATACAGATTTCCACGGAAGCAAATTGAGCCACAATGGAACATAAAATTTAATGCGAGGGGAATTTCAGATTAGCGTGACATTTGGGAGCTAAGGAAGATGTAGTGAATGAAATCGCTATTGGGGAATGGATGGAGGCGGAGAGAAGGATTATGTGGTTAAGTACGGGACCCAGGAATCCAAGAAAGAAATTATTCGGGCAACGCATAATATTCTTATTCGGGTTATCACAGCTGGAAGAGGTGTTGTTGTTTACGGACGGAGTACCTCCATAATATACTGTGTTTAAACTAAGGCGGGCATTGGTTGTCAACATGGCGGCTGAGTAGGCACTTGGTGGAACTTGGTTTGGTGGTCAGGGATGATCAACTCACAGGTGTTACTGAGTGCGAAAGGTTTTAGGCCACTTTTAGCAATAATCCAGTATTACAACGGCGGGAAACAAGACATGGGACTCTCGAGTGTACCGCGATGAAGTAAATATATGTTTACACTATCCACCACTATCCTCGCTAGATAAACTGAGCATGTCCACCTTGCTGGAACTATTTCCGGGCTCCTTACAGCGATGAAGTACATGTTTGCTCATTACAGTGTTTCCGGAACTTCCTGTATTTTGACTAGTGCTGTAACGATGCATCGAACTATCGATGGATTGCAATTGTTGAGTCTCCAATAGGAATTAATCGACGGTAGAAACGAAAAATATCGATGTATCTAGTGAGTGAGTGATTATGGTTTGACGCCGTTTTTCAGATATATTCCATCTATATCACGGCGGGCGACACGGGCTTCCCACATTGTACCCGTGTGGGGAATCGGACCCAGGTCTTCGGCGAGACGAGCGAACGGTTATATACCCCTGGGCTACCCCACCGCCCTAGGCCTACAAAAGGAAACTTATTCTGTCATACAGACCCTGAAACAAATATATACCCAATAGCACCCATGCAAGCCAAGAATGTGTGGCAAGTCTAGATTAAAACAGTTCCGAAATGAAGAAAGTCGTTCGGATGCTTTTCATTATATTTAATTAATTTAATTTAGGAACCGTTTTTACTGTAAAATATATTCATTTCAGAGGCAAGATACTACTCTGACTGAAACTATTCTCGTATTTTGGCCCATGGGCTTAAATGTAGATTTTAGTTTTCGAAGTTTCTCACTTAAACTACTAACTTACCTACTTTTGACAGTTAACGCCAGGCGATGTACAGGTTAAATTTCATTCATTACCCAGGGTAGACTTGCACAAGTCTCTAAGCTAATAATCAATAGTTTAAATGATAATTTCTACAAATATAAATAACAGACTGGTGTCCGCTTATCTAGACTTGCCTGTTTAAATGATAGAGTTACTACATATCCATGGGCTTAGCTTTCAGTACAGCCTTGGAGCAAGACTACACTCAGGGCACCACAAGGAGTTTACATATACATGGAATACATAGGTTACGAAGCAAGGTTTGTATCCCAGGTCATCTTGTGGTATGGCTGAGTGTGGATACGAAGTTCCAGTACAAGTTTCAAGTGAGTGGGTGAGTGAGTGAGTATGGTTTTACGCCGCTTTTAGCAATATTCCAGCATCATCACGGCGTGGAACACCAATAGGCTTCACACATATTGTACCCATGTGGGGAATCGAACCCAGGCCTTCGGCGTGACGAGCGAACAAGTTTTAAGTGAAAGACTACGAGATATTCCTGGCTTCCATCCTGACCTTGAGGAAAACGACGACATCGGGGACAGCAGTAACCATGACGACGGGGATGATGATCTCGTGGTAGCGAAAAGGCATGAAATGATGTGCCGATCTCCTCCAAGTCAATGTTCAAGCTTGGTTTCTATGATGTTATTTCATGTTATTTCATGTTTAAAGTTAAAACTTCATGCACGAATTAAAAGTTAAAACTTCATGCACGAATTAAATGTTAAAACTTCATGCACGAATTAAATGTTAAAACTTCATGCACGAATTAAAAGTTAAAACTTCATGCACGAATTAAATGTTAAAACTTCATGTACGAATTAACTTTCTAAACTAAAACATTTTATCAGTCAGCGATTGTGTTACCAACCGTCATCCCTAAGAAAGAGCGGCTTCAGAACTAAAGCTGGGTATAAGGTTAAAAGAACTCCCGAACTGAAGCTCTAGGTCGAAGAAAGATCAAACTGACCTTGGTTTCCAAGGCGCGCAATGGTGAGAGTTCTTTATCAGCATCACAGCATACATATCCACAGCGGCGGGGGACAATGAGATAAGAAAATTGTTTAGTACTGCACGTCGGAATGAAACTCCAGGGCTGCAAATGGGAGGGAAATAAATCGGACAACGAAATATTTGATTTTTAAAATACGGTCTATTTCGTGTATTTCTGTAACTTAGATTCTATGTCACCCTTTCAATGTGGCTATAAGCAGATCGTATATTACAAGCTACGCGTTTTGTTTTATTCAAGTCAAGTTGTTTATTTGTATGTATTTGTTGTTTGTTTTATTAGTAGTTGAACGTTGCACTCAGAAATTTTCCAGCTATATGACGGCTGTATGGAAATAATCGAGTGTGGGTCAGACAATCCAGTGATCAACAGCATGAGCATTGATCTTCGCAAATGGGATACGATGACATGTGTCAACCAAGTCAGCGAGCCTGACCACCCGATCCCGTTAGTCGCCTCTTACGACAAGCCTTGGTTGCTGCATGAAGACTAATTCTAACCCGGATGTTCACGGGTCCGCCAGCAAAGCGTCGTTTCTGTGGTGATGTCTCCATAACCATCTCACTAACAACTGACACTTACTAGTACCTAGCACAGAATTTGTTTCGCCGAACCAGTGTAATGTGATTGGACGGCTATTTTTGCTCCTTCGGTCGTCTCCAAACAAAGCGAATTAGTGAACGGGGGCGTGGTAAATAATACATTGGAGATAAAATACACTGGATTATCGACAGTGGCGTTTTACCAGTATACTGGGGCGGTGGGGTAGCATAGTGGTTAAAGCGTTCACTCGTCACGCCGAAGACCCGGATT
The DNA here is from genome assembly GCF_003918875.1 of Haliotis rubra. NCBI lineage: Eukaryota > Metazoa > Mollusca > Gastropoda > Lepetellida > Haliotidae > Haliotis > Haliotis rubra. The sequence continues at coordinate 924,741 of NW_025767357.1, read as the reverse complement.
CGATTCCCCACATGGGTAAAGTGTGTGGAGTCCATTTCTGGAGTCCCCCGCCGTTATACTGCTGGAATATTTCTAAAAGCAGCGTAAAACCATACTCACTCACTCACTCACCTTGTTAGTCGTTATTTTAAGTATGAGCGAGATGAACTGGTTCCCCTTGGCCCCCCGCAGTGATAAGCACGCTATTATTTACGGAAAACGCTTGTGGCCTATATCTCGATATATAAAACACGGTAATAAGACCGTGTGGCAATTTACTTCAGTTACACACATTCCTCTGATTGTACCTTGTTATTAAGCATGATTACAATGCGAACCTACCTTAATTTAATAGAGCCATTCAGAAAAGCCACAGAAAAGAAATTTAATTAATTTTTTAAGATGCGATGCTATTATGTTGATCACATTTCTAATATAGCCTAAATTTCAACTTTAGAACATTTACTTTGAACATTCAATTTCGTATAGTGTTGTAAATAAGAAAGAAAACGATTTATGCAGAAATAAATCATGGTTTGTGCACAAATCGTGATTAGTCTCTCAAAGATAACCGGTATATAATGTCTATTTGAAAAGGATAATATTTTGTGAAGCAGGTACACAAAAATGGGAGGAAATCATCCATGTACATGTAATTTAACATGCAAAATATTAATAATAATTCAAAAGGAAGCAAGAAGATCTCTAAAGTTTACGGACAGAATTCTTATCCTTCCAAATTAGAAACAGTTTCATTCAGGCCGTGAAGAATGATCAATAGAGACATATCAATATATACCATAGAGGTTTACTGTGAGGATATAACACATTTTCTGCCTAGACACTGTAACGGTATGTCAACAATGGAGCCCGGGACGAAACGAGGACGGTGGTATTAATTGGGGATTTTCCCACAGGTATATGCTCCGGTGGGGGTAAACAAGTAAAAGTAAAAACTCATCAATATTTGCATATTGGGAGGGAAGCCCAAACATTGTTCTGCACGTGTGAACACAATCCTTTCACCATCCTTGTGGCTTGATGGCACAGAGGGATGGTATAAATATTTGGAGGTATTTCGCCATTTGACATCCAGGTCACTGAAGACACACGCCCGTAATGTGGCTCTGATAAAGCTCTATTGTCAAATCTCGCTGTTTTCCCGCACACGTGGAGCAGCGCGTTGAATAGCGAGACTTCAATGTCCACTCGAGATGAGGAACAAATATACAGAGTGGCTCTTTGTAAAAGTACTAAGAACGACAAATGGTGTACTCGTGGATAGATAAGCCCCATTGTGTGTTTTCTTAATTAGGCTATCGAAAAGATACGAAAGGTTACCTATACAAATATACCGTTGTAAACTACGCGTCTCTCTATGAAAAGAGAGTACTAGTTTAGAAACTGCATTTATCAATCAGCTCCTGTTTGTATACTCGTTCGAACAAAAATGTTTTGTTATGAAGTTCGTGGTTGAGGATATGGACACAGTTGTCGACAAGAATACAGATATACAATTAAATATATACAGGTGTTTGCGTTTGGGGCTTTAAAGCTCTAAGCTGGTCTTCTGAGAAGATCAAATTTTAGAAACTAATTTGAAATGATCACGCACGTGATACAGAGAGACTCAACGCCAGCGAAAATTTAACAAAGACTGGGATGGATAACTCAAACTGGTTATAGCCTGCTTTGACGTTGTATATACTTTGATATCGTACATTTCGTGCGTACAAATATATTTGATATTGAATGTAAACGTGTTTACTGTTACAGCTGCGCTGCCTCGAGACATATCAGCTCCCCGAGACTTGGAACATGACAGAAAACAGCAAACAGGTGTGAGCCTCGTGAATATGTTCCAAAATATAGCTGCCACGATTAAAATGAATCAATTTTGAAATGTTTTCAGATTACCACACACAATATTCACAAATGTATGGCAATACAAAGCACAGCATGCATACAAATATGGATGAAAACAACATGCATATAAGACAACACATACATATTGCCGAAGTTAATTTTACTTAGGATCATTTGTTTCGTCGAAATTTGTTAAACAAAAACGTAAATGTTTGCATGATTTAGCATATTTTTTTTACGTAAAGCATTTCCTATCTACCAAACTAACTTTCAAAGGAGCAACTTTTGCCGCAAGTCTTTTTAAAATGCACGTAGCATAATTTAAAGCAGAGATAGTATACAACTTATGATAAGGGCAAGTTTTTCTTTTGTGTAATTCATAAACTGATATTCATAATAGGTGTTAATTTAACAAGAAAAACATCTTATTTCCTCTATTTAAAGTATATAGCATGTAATTGTGGCAAGAGTGTTTATACGTGCAGCAACAGTTGATGAGTTAAATTGAACGTCGTGTCGGCAATATTTAGTTATATATATTGTTGACATGTACGTATAGACAGATTAGCATTGCCCTTGCAACTATCGACACAGCAAACTTAATACACGTGACGGATTCGTTTTTACCAACCTCCGAGTTTTCGCTCCTGTGTGTTTATTAAAAGTAAATTAACGTTTAGTAATATTCAGGTATTGGGGAAAAAACCCCTAAAAGCAATCATACTGTACCTTGGATAAACAGTCCTCTAATTTGAAGTTCATCTGTCAGTTTCGTTGGTACTTCATATCTTACTTTCAAAAGCTGAATATGTATGAAGGCTTTAAGGGTAATATAGCTGAGTGTGGTATAAAGGCCATATTGAAAGGGCAATATAGTCGTATATTGAAGAACTAAACCATTTCAACAGGATGTGAAAATAACATCATAGGAGTTATCGGGATGTTGAGTAAGCGGCGAAACTTTCATCTGGTGACATTAATTCTTGCTTAGTTTCGTTTATCAGTGCTTAAAACACCGACAAGGAGCTGAAGACCACTAAACGTTTTGTCAAATTTCCACGCCATTTGGTAAGCGTCAACTCGAAACTCTCAATATCCCCTTATCTGCAACCACAGACTGCGCATCGGCTTCGTAATACTCCATAATTCCACATCAAAGATGGCGGCCCCCATACCCGCTACCTATATCTCGATATCAGCATAGATGCGCCAACAAGTGGCGATTACGGTACTTAACGCGTTAACGTCGCTCATCCGGGGATTTTGGCGCGAGTCCCGCTGGTCAGGCCCGTCGGTTGCTTTGAAGTGACCGTTATTACACGGCCAGTGGTCAACGTTAGCGAGATCGATACGCTCTGATCAGCAGGGAGTGGTCCATGGGACTACCGCAAGGAGCGGTAATTACTCGGGTTGGTTTCGTATCGAGATAACTTGATAATCTGAGGATAAGTCCCCGCGATCAAAGACCAGGTGTGGGTGATGGGAAATTAGCGTTACTTGGCAAAATAGTCACACGCAGTGACGCAACTACTTACCTAACTTACCTGGGGCTTACAACACAAGGTGTGAGCGTTTAATCGCGAGAGGAAAACACTAACACCGCATGTGCACCTCGCGCTAAAACCGTAATGAAGAACAAGGATTAGCCGCCATTGTTTCCCAACATGGCGGTGTCGATAACGGACCTTTGATTTTCACTAACAGGGCCCATTGTTTTCGGATGACGATAAAATATATCCGATAGTTTTAGCGGGTTGTCGATCGGTTTGCTTACGCCTTTTCATTACTGATAATTTTTGGATATGTACACGGATGTTTGGACAGGAATCTTTTGTTAGATGCTTTGCTAAGCACACAGGTGCGTTCAAACTGTCGTTAGCACCTCTCGGCGACCACAATCGCCTGGGAACTCATTGCGCTGAGTTTTAGTTATTAATGCCTTCAGTACCTGCTTAGGTGACCTTTTCATAATGGTTTAGTCCCATCAATAGGTCTGTAAGTGCATACTTCTGTATTAGACTAATAAGTCCTACATATTTTAGTAAAGAAACAAATTAGTATAACTTATTATTACCATGGTAACTCATAAAACGTGTCACCCGCATCGTATTGTAATACTTTTCGTTGAATTTGTTATAATTATCTCACTATGATCATTCATAACCATCGTACTGCGGTTTTGTTTAAACGAATGACGAACTTGGGTTGCTTTTTGTTAAAGAGCAGGTGCTTGTCGAGGTTTGATGTAAGGGTTGCATTCTGTATTTCAAGTTTTCAACCTACAAGTTATTTTAATGTCGCGTTTCGATACACATGATGAATTTTGCTTAACATGGTGGTACAAATATCTTTACCGAAACGTCGCATTGAGAGAAATATGTATTAAATCTATCAGTCAAGACAGTCTTCACTGGGACACAGTTTCTGGAATGGCACTTACAGAAATCGACTTCACAAGATGTCATTAAATTGCGTGGTTTAATGTCCTGAATAAATATCCTTGTAAGTGATGTAACCTACATTAAAATAATTTGTAATAATTTAAAGAGAACATTTGATTCAGGCTATTTTAATCATTTTGATGTTGATCAAAAGTCGTTTTAATGGCTTGCTTTCATGAAACATGTCTTGTATGAGCAATACCTCTGTAACTGGGAGACGAGACAGACAGACATAGTTTATTAAAAGTGTCACGTGAACGATTATATAAAATATAATACACAACAAAAGCAATAAGATATTTATTCACCCAGCAGATAAGGCTTATGGGACACTATAATCTATTTAGTAATTTCATGTACATTTCGGTTTAAATACGATATAAGACGTCGACGAATTAACCCACCAATTTCATTTTTATTTAGCATGCACATAAAAACGCTCTTGGTTGATACCGTGAAAGGTCGTATAAACGATGGCGGTATTGAACGCACATGTGTTCATAAATTAACCCCGGAGTGTTAATTGGAAAAATAAGGCCACATTTCTACTTCTTGCATAATCAAGATATAGCAATTGTTTTATTGCCGTTACATATGGCTCAGATCATATGCCATAAGCCACCAGGTGGAATTGTAAGTGTTTCAAGTGGCGACTGCATATTTCACGAACTGTGTTGACACTGTCACCGAGCAATATGTCAGCGGAACTGGACATTCTGTTACTAGTATGACTGTGTTACTCTTATGGTTTTCAAATAAATAAGCCATATTTCAGCTACATCTCACTAAATCTATCACCTCTAAGTCGACACTCTCGATTATATTTGGGGCGGTGGGGTAGCCTTGTGGTTAAAGCGTTCGCTCTTCACGCCTAAGACCCGGGTTCGATTCCCCACATGGGTACAATGTGTGAAGCCCATTTCTGGTCCCCGCCGTGATATTGCTGAAATATTGCTAAAAGCGGCGTAAAACCATACTCACTCACTCAATTATATTGGAGAGAGAACATTACATGCTGAAACTTTTATATTTTATCTGTCAGTTTTAACGACAAGCATGGTTCCACAGGCTCCTCCACAGGTGTGACATAGCTTCAGGTAGACTTCGTCACGCCGAAGACCCGCGTTTGATTCCCCACATGTGTACAATGTGTGAAGCTCATTTCATTTTACCGTTGTGTCGAACCTCGAGGTATTGTCGCCCCTTCAAAACCAAAAATATTGATTTTAAAAAATATTTCATGGTTTCTGTTTCAACTTCGGCACAGCGGTTTTTGACTGTATGTCAGTGAGTGAGTTTAGTTTTACGCCGCATTCAGCAATATTCCAGATATATGGCGGCGGCCTGTAAATAATCGAGTCTGGACCAGATAATCCAGTGATCAACAGCATGAGCATCGATCTACACAACTGAGAACTGATGTCATGTGTTAACCAGGTCAGCAGCCTCACCTCTCGATCCCGTTAGTCACCTCTTACCACAAGCATGGGTTGCTGAAGATCAATTCTAACCCGGATCTTCAAGGGTCTGACAGTTTATCAAATACAGAAGATACAGACATGTGGTATTCTAGATATGCTTGCGTTTTATTCTGCATGTAAGAACTAATCTATTTCTGTATTCCATACGCAGAGAAAAGAGGTCTATTTAAACATGTTCATATACTGAGAAAACGTGCATACACACGATCATACACTTTGTTTATATATGAAGATTAACGCAGTTTAATTAAGCGTTCGTGGAGTCAAAATAATATATCACAGCCGAATATCACTTTAGTTTACAACGAACTAGTATTGTATTACACACAGATCAACAACAGCATGTCATATTTCGCGACATTTACAACCACTTGGAGAAGTAATTAATGTACTGTTAAGGTGTGTATATTGCGTAAAATGTCGCTGTTGTACCGTTAGTGTTGATAAGGTGTGAAAAACAGGAGGAATATTTATTACTGACAGACGTAATTATTTTATTGCTGGAAGGGTCGCTTCTCAACTCGTGTCACTTCAGAGTCACGGCCCTGTGAGGAGTAACCTGTGAGAACTGGAATATTCAACTCCTCACATCGCCTGCTTTATTGAATTACATCGTAAACAGACTAGGCGAATCCGATATCGAGGTATGGAAAATACAATCCACATCTCCGTACAGCGAAGTCGCGTGGGAATTCCCCAACAGTTCTTCACAGGCCAGTGAATACGGTTGCGAACCCGCGCCTAGAATTACCACGGCGACTGCACGTCTGCTGCGACCATTTGAGTTCCAGTGATAATGACGAAAGTGCGTTATCGTTCACACCCAGGTCTCGGCATGGCGAGATAATGCGAGATTTCGATTTCAAAACTTTTAATGCACGAACATGACACGGCTCGACTCCTGAACGACGAGTTGGGTCAAATGATATCTCTCGATTCGATGACAGATTAAGGAAAGTAATGTGAAATTGCAAACAATTATCAAAACTCCCAGTGGTTCAAATACGCGTTTAACTGCAACTGACGACAAGATTCGCACCGACTTGAACACTAGTTCTATTCACGCAATGTGAACTTGTGCAAAACACACGTGGCGAGTTAAACGATAGCAGATGCACGATGAAATGAAACTAACACCCGTATTATGATGGCTGAAATGTGTATCATCAAAATAAACATTGATTTCACCACACGTATATAACACCTGAGAGGTCCAATAACTCGGGCAGAAGGTTATCAACGATATGGAAGTGTGTACGTGTTTGTTTTTTAACGCCACAATCAACAATATTCCAGCTATATTATTAGAGGAAGATCTAGGTGGGGGTGGGGTTCGCACCCCAGCCCCCTTTGTCCTGAAAGTTTATTAAATGACCATTGAAACTCTTGTGAAAACGGGTGAACTCTCTCTCTCTCTCTCTCTCTCTCTCTCTCTCTCTCTCTCTCTCTCTCTCTCTCTCTCTCTCTCTCTCTCTCTCTCTCTCTCTCTCTCTCTCTCTCTCTCTCTCTCTCTCTCTCTCTCTCTCGAGTGTGTATCCTCAACCCCCCTTTCTCAAAAGCTGCATCCGCCCGATCATGAAAGCCCGTACTCTAGTGAACCAGACGAACCTGTGATGGATATAATGAATGAATCGTTGCATTTGTTTCATAATAGGCCTCACAATATAGCTCATACATTAGGTAAATCGATCTTGTTATTTTCTGCTGCTTTAGAAAAAAACTTACTTTCAAACTGAAATGCATTGTGTAACAAAACAAACCCTAGACATGATATCTTTCAAGGAATTGGGTCGGGTATGCGTTTGGACTATCCTTTCTTTATCACATACGCCAGTATCACCCCAGTTAATTTGACTAGAAAACATTACAGTGTTTTATCCATTCATTCCATTTATTTCTTTACTAACCTCATAAGTTTGTTTTTTTACGTTTTAGCTTTGTTTTTGAGAAGCGTTTTCCCAACTGCCTTTCGGTAAATGTTGTTCATAGAGTCCGCCAAACTCAGTTTATTTCAAACCAAAACCAGCGGGAGAAATTAGGCCTTTCCTTCTCACGTTGGACCAAATCCATGATCGTTGAGCGATACACACGTCACGATTATGTCGTAACCTATACACACCTGAAATGAATATTTGTCCGAAAGAATCACAATCACATGAAAATATATCATAACTGCACTTACATAAACAGTGTTGTATTAATTATATGTATTATATCTGCGTATTACCTAAATCGCTGGAGTGATTATAGATCGTAGCAAACGATCAAACGAAAAGGCATAAATTCAATCAAAAGACCTTTCCTCATAATAGCTGTTTAAGCCGTGTATACACTCGTATAAATCCCGCATGGCGCACCTGTGCGAGGGCCTACAGCACACTAGGTAATGTTAGAAGATCCGGCTTTGAATCGCACCGCATTAGCTGGCGAGCTTTCTCACAGTCACAGGTAGGGGACAGAGGAATGTTCAATTACCTGGGCTCAATGGCGGGGGCACCGATCCGTGAACGCTGGGAGGGGGAGGAGGTTTCCCACACTCCGCGCGACATCCACGCACGTGCGTGTATTTACTAGTCGTCTGTCTACGTTTGATTGGCATTCCATTACACTACCGCTAGGACAGGCTGTCCATGACGCTCACCGCTTACCTCCCTTGGAATATTTTTTGTTTACTTCTGTACTGGTACTTGAGTGTATTCACAGCTCTGAGTGTATGTGTTCCCTATTCTGTTGGTGATGCTCATTGTTCATGACAAATGTTATCATCAAAATGATGTAAGTTGCGGACTTGTCAAATTATTATTTCATAATTATTTATGAAGCAATGAATAAAATATGAATATGATGTTCAAGGGGAAAATATTTAACTTTACACTAACAAAATGCAAAAAAAAAATATAGAAAGAAAAAACATGTTCACCTTGTGTTCAAATCTTAAGACTTGTAGTGTTGCAAACTGCAACCAAAAGAATATACAATCGAAACATACCATTATATTGCAAGGGAACCTCAGTTCACAAGTTCAGAGCCAGGTGTGCTCAATGGAAGATACTTAACTCACAACCCAACCGTCTGGAATGACTAAGACAGCAATACAAATAGGTAAGAAAACAAAGTTACATTATCATACATACAATCTGATCTATCTCGTGATAGAGTTGAGTTGAGAGACGCATGTGACGTGCAGCTACAGCGGTTGAGAAAATAGGTCGACAGTCAGATGTCGAAATACTTGCAGTGGACTATGCTGTGTGTGATTCTACCCAATCTCGGGATTTGTTAATGTGGAGATCCTCAGGTACAAATTCCATTTCTAATAAAAGGGTAACGTATGATATGCATCTATTACATTTTTAAAACCTATGTTTTAACATAACAAATTTTATTATTTATTGGCATTTGAAACTGAACACAATATTTTGAACTATCGGTTTTAGTAGTTGTTTCTACACGAATCTATATGCACCAAATCGCGTAGTTTGTATAGACAAAGCAATTACATTTACTTACATTTACAATTACATTTACATGCTTACATTTACAATCCTTACAACCAACAAGCTCTGTGAAATCTTCTCGCCGCTAACATCTACAGGGGAAGACGAAGTATTTACGAGAAAATGTTTAAAATATTGAAAAAACTGTAATGCATGAGGTGTATTTGACAATAGAGAGTTTGGAATATATATCATACAATTTATTTCATTTTCTGACACAAACAAACAAACGAAAACAAACATGCATTTCAATTGTTCCATTTACCATAATACATTTATTCATGTTGTACAGATTCGGTTTCAAACAATCAAACCAAATGAGCAACTACTGTTAAACGATTGAATACAATCGATCAAAATGCCCCAGCCACAACTATCAACAGTTGGTCGAGTCACGTGCCTAGCTTATACAGGTTAAACCACTCGTACCTGTCGCAAGCACATCTGTGTGTTGACCAATCAGAGTATTGGAGGCGCATGCCGATACATCCCGCTAAGTCCACAAGCCGCGCGCTGATTGGCTGACGCTACCACCGTCGAGCGTGGGAAAGCGCCTTGGCATACCTTCGCATCTCAAGCCGGCTCGTGTTGGGTTGTATAAAAACCCCGGCGACCGTGGGAGAGTTACACTCACTCGTGTGCTCTAGTGGTTCACAGATTACCTCAGCTAGCAATTTGGCTGCATTCCACTTTTAGCAATGGAGACTTTAACAGAAAACAGAATGCCGGAGCGGGTCTCATCCCACAGAAGGGTGAGTTGTCTTTGGGATTGTTTACTTTTTGTCGACGGGCGAGTTCACATGTCAAATGTCGGCAAGACAAGGTCCACCTAACTTCCGTGATTGCTTATAAATCGATTTAATGTTTCGTCTGGCATGTTTGCATTTTTTTCAAAACATTTTTGTAACTTTTGGATAACGTTAATATCGGTTTGTTAAATTCTATTTTAAAGTCATCGGTGTTCCTAGGAATTCCTATATTCGGAAAGCAGGTGACTGTGTACAAATATTTATGAAGTTTCTTTTTATTTTCGGTAGATAAAACGAAATAAGTATTTGCTTAAATATCACGTTTATATACTCTGAGATTGTTATGCTTTAGCAATCACCCAAAGCCTAAGCTGTGAGAAACTAATGCGCTTTTCAAACCGCCACATTTTGTAAACAAGTCATTTCAATGTTACAACGCTTGTTTTGTGTCGTCTGCTCCACCTTGTCACGTGCTATAACTGAATGTTGTCTATTCCAGGCCAACAAACCGTTGGTTGAGAAGCGGCGCCGTGCTCGTATCAACGACAGCTTATCACAGTTGAAATCGCTGCTCCTCCAAGCTATGAAACAAGATGTAAGTATTGAAATGTACATTTAATGATCATACTTTCGTAAACCTCTTTCCTTTTCATGTGAACAACACAATCTTAATTCGATATTTCCTAAATACTATTTCAGTTATATTATGCATGTTATTTATTAAAGCTTGCTATACAAATGTGTTTAAATAAGCTTTATGACCGTTTTAACATTTGCCTTAATCATTTCAGAGCGCACAATTCTCCCGCCTTGAGAAAGCTGATATCCTGGAAATGACTGTCAAGTACCTGCGCCATATGCAGAGACAGCACGTGTCCACTGACGTGACCTCCGACCCCGGAGTTGCTGCCAAATACCGTGCCGGGTTCAACCAATGTGCAAACGAGGTGCTCAATTACTTCCAGTCTTCTAGCGGTGTCAAAGAAGAGGTGAAGTCATCGCTTGCCGATCATCTTGGGAAATGTCTGTCAATTGTGACCCCAGCTCCCTCATCCATCACAGAACATCAGCAGACGACATTCCATGACTCGAAACAGACGACTTACGCAGCACGTGCTGAGAGCGTATCTCCTGTCAACGGCCAAACCAGATGTTTACAGCCGCTTCAGATTCAGATCCCGGAGTCGGCTGACATGATGACGTCATCCCCAAACAAGCAGACGACACCCACCAGTCTCCTTCTCATGCCGCTCGCTCACTCTACACCTGTTGTTCCAGTTATGCACGTGCAGGATCACGTGATGTCAACATCCCGCGAGAGCAGTCCCGACAGCTTCAGTGTGGCGACGAACTTTAATGACTATAAAAACATCACAAATATCAGAGTGCACCCTTACCACAGCGACGTCGAGTACGTGCAGCAGACGACGCGACATGTCTCCTACCCCGTTCATCCCGTACCGCGCATGTCAACAGGTACCCGGATGTATGAATCTGTGAGCCCTGTTCACCGTTACTCACCACCACAGTGTGCCTTCCAGGAGGAAAAGGTGTGGCGTCCCTGGTAACCATGGAAACGCCAATTTCCGCGGTAACCACAGTTACGTAGAACTTATGACATTCTCAAACTGCCAAGAAATGACTTTTGCAAGTGCCTACTGCGGTTCTTTTGCCGCTCTTGTTATATTTTTGATACATTTATTTTTGTGTTGTGTGTAACACTGTTGTTTAGAAACTTTGATATATATTAGACTCCGGCTTCCCACGAAGCGCGATCATTCCCACACTTCACTACCGCATCTTCTTCTATCTGGAGTGGACCAGGTCTTCATCTTTTCATCTGTCGGTCCACGACTTCATCTCATCACATCTGTAAAACAGATGGAAACTTCTCGCGCTGAACTTTCACCTTTCATAATACACCCATTATATGATATGTGTTGCGATGACGTCACGGTTGATGACGTCACATGTATTGTCTTCCATGCTCACTTTGGTGCTTCTGAAACACGTATGATCGTTAAAAACGGATACTTGTAATGCCATAAACCGTTATATTTTTCTACATGTTTATATATGTATAAATAAATATTTTCTTAAACAAAATCCTTTTGGTCGTTCTTCTTACTCATGTTTATTTTGCTCGTCTCGTTTCATGCTGTTGATCGGGGCGGTGGGGTAGCCTAGTGGTTAAAGCGTTGGCTCGTCACGCCGAAGACCCGGGTTCGATTCCCCACATGGGTATAATGTATGAAGCCCATTTCTGGTCCCCCGCCGTGATATTGCTGGTATATTGCTAAAAAGCGGCGTAAAACCATACTCACTCACCATTCACTCATGCTGTTGATCACGGGATTTTCTGGTCCAGACTCATTCATGTACAGACCGCCGCCATAAAGCTGGACTATTGCAGAGTGCGGCGTAAAACCACACTCACTCCATTTTCCCTCACCTACGATATGTTGGTTGTAGTGTAGCCTAGTCGTTATAACGTCTCTTCAGTCCAGTTAAGCACATTCTGATTGGCTAGGTATTTTATGACATTTGCTACAAGCGGCGTTAATCAAGCCATAGGTAAAATAACATCATCAACTAGAAACACTTTTTGTGATACATCACTGCTGAATGAAACTAATCACAAACACAATTAATTGCCTCAAACATTCCAATAGTACGATAGTTGGTAGATAAACTATCTGTACCCGTCATCTGAAGCAACCTGGATTAGTCTTGGGGCGGTGGGGGTAAGCTAGTAATTAAACGTTCGGTCGTCACTGCCGAAGATTGACTGACTGACTGTGTTTAGTTTTACGCCGCTTTTAGCAATATTCCAGCAATATCACGGCAGGGGACACCAGAAATGGGCTTCACACATTGTGTCCATGCACCGCCGAAGACCACAGGTGTAATGTGTGAAGCCCATTTCTGGTGTGCCCCCGCCGTGATATTGCTGGAATATTGCTAAAAGCGGCGTAAAACCATACTCACTTTCTCAATGGATTAGCCTAATTTCTCATCATGCATATTCAACCTTTGCCAATTTAATCACAGTCTTTCGGGAATTTTACCTCCCAGTACCTTTCTCCCTGCCCTTACTTACTCTGATGCAGTTACGCAAAGTGAACAACGTCTTGACAAACCCACCCCTAAATAGTCTCTCTCTCTCTCTGTCTCTCTCTCTCTCTGAGAGGAGCGCAGACTATTGCTTTCAGAAATAGTAGACTTGGAATATCCAGTGGTGGGCTCCACGGCAAGGAAGACGTAGTACCCTTTCTTTCCAAGGGCCCTTAGGGGTGTAGTGCTAACCATACGTAACCGGCTACAATTAGCGACTGAACAAATAATTTTCCAACAATTGAAGTGATTTTCTCAGGCTCGACTGATTGTCCGGCAATTTGCAGATAATCTTTGATAAGCCCTGCCCTATGGACTTCCTGATAGGAGCGACTCGCAGATAGCAACCATGTTATCTGTTGCACGTCTGCGGAGATACCCCGCCCCGACGGAAGTTACGTAATTACGTGTTATCTGACTGTCATCTCCAGACTAATCCACGTCATACCTCGCGCAGCTCCGAGACCCTCACATATCTGTTTGATATCAGTCTTCATTGCTTCTTGTCTTCTCCCTCCAATAGTTCTTACATCATTTACTGTCCACATTAGCCCACCATAAAATAAAGCCAGAGGGCGAGATTTCGCGAGAAGATACGAGATCGGGGAGGCGGAGAACGTTTTTAAATTCATGCAGTGTCTTTAAAAAATGTCATTTCGCAGTTATCTCATATCAATAAAAACTTTTTACACAAATGAACATACATGGAGTGGAGATAGAGTTATAGTTATTTATGTTACACACTGTTTTCTGGGTTTCAGCTTGATCAGACTGGTTACCTAGGATACAGCACATAACTCTAGTCCATGGTAGGCGTGTGTTCGACTCCCAACACTTGTAGAATTTTCTTGTGAGTCAATGTTGCTGTAATATTGCCAACAGCGGCGTAAAACTTTATCCAATCACACACTCTCCCGTAGGGCAGGTTCAGCGAGACATTGAATGCCAGTGTTGGCAATTAATTATATCTTTACAATTTGTAAATGAAAATTATTTTTGTGTCATGAGATTGTCGCGTAAATGGATTAACACTGATTAAGGTTGGTTTGTTGTTTAACGCCGCATTCAACAATATTCCAGATACATGGCAGCAGTCTGTAAATAATCGAGTCTGGACCAGACAATCCAGTGATTAACAGCATGAGCATCAATCTACGCAACTGGAATACGATGACATGTGGCAACCAAGTCAGACACTGATTAAGGACTCAGACCAGGTGTTATGAACAACTTTGGACTAGACAAACCTCCCTAATCGGTATACCTCGGTATTCCGGCCAGGTGGTTGGTGTTATTTATGTCAATTGCATCTCTTAGGTGTTGGTTTCGATCTGTGATATTCATGTACATTCCTTTTCCGTTGTCACCCGTTGTTTGCGACAGGTCGACATTCGACAAAATTGTTTGTTCAGAATTTCCAGAAACGGTAAGACTGATTTTGTTTAATTATTCAAAATTAAATAATTCCAACTGTTTGAGTTAATGAGGTTACACTGCATGCAGATAATGATTATTCTCGCCACTGTCGCCCTCATACAGAGCCACCATTCTATCAAGGATCCACATCTGTAGTCACAAGGCTGGGCTGCTGTATTGTGCTCACTTACTTTGTTTACTTGTAATTCAATATTTCAGAAAACTTTTATAACGGTTCACTTCAAATATATATCAATAGGTCTGGATAAATGAGAATCAGAGTCGAAATGAAAAACAACTTTACCAACGAATTGATTTCCTTTCTGGATTTCAATATAATTATAATTATTCTCACAATTTAAAAAAATGAAAATTATTTTGACGCGACAACGAAGAAAAGGGTCTACTGATATTTGTGATCATTTCCCATATAGTGTTGATCTCATTCTTCAAGCAACGTGATGGACGCACTGACATATCGCACTTATTTGTTGTCAAAAGTTTCACTTCATCCACTGAGGTGTTTCAACACATTTCAAAATACTGAGTGTCATCGCATCGTGTCAAAAACAATATGGACTGCTTGTGGATCCATCCATCAACTATGATTTTCCGCAATGTCCCCTTCTGATCACAAAAGATGTAACCGAACCAATTTCTTAGCAACCTGACTAAAAACGAGTGTCTACAGCAGGACAATTCCGTTCCGATCTAGTTGTTTAAAAGCGTTATAAACACGGTGTGTACAGTGACTGGTTTGTCTTCGTGAGGTGCTTAGCGAGAACATCCCATTTAGCCCCACGCACGAGTGACCGCACCACGGGGGGACCTCAGTGTCTATTTACAGGGGTGCAGAATACCCTGGGAAAGCGAGTAGTGGGAGGAGAATTCCCACACTGGTGAGGGGTAGCGTTTATCTCCCTGGCACGCGTTCCTACACCGTCACCATACCAGAACATCTTGACTGACGTGACGGACACGCCGGGTTTCCAGAAGGGCGACCCCTCGTTGACTTTTGACCAATGAGATCGCGCTATTGTCGCGGGAGCGGAGTGCACTGTCTCGTGCTTAACGGGCCCACGCGATGCGCCTGCTGTTTTGGATCTCGGACCGTGGGAACTCGTCTTCAACAAGTGTCAAACCAACAGCAGTTGCCTCCCTTGATATGATTTCACTGCAGCACGGTCGTGTGCAGTAGATGAGGGTTCTTCAGGTTTAAATCACTTGTTGAAATGGCTGTTCACATAATGCACGGGGGCAAGCCTCCATTTTTCTAAAACACGAGCCAACATATGTCGACTTGGAGACAACATTCCCTGACGATACTGTGAGTCAGATATCAAGACAATGACGCTTATTTTAAGGGTTAGTATGGTTGAGATTTCGTTTTAAAAAAAAGTGGAATCTATTACGCTCCGTGGGTTCAATAAGCGTTGTCACTGCAGATAAAATGCGCCATTATCATTACTGAATACAATTATGTTATGAGGTTCAGCACTGGATCACAAACACGTGATGTTGTGGGACTTGTCTTTTGAAAAAGGAGGTACTCACATTACCGGTGCCAAGTCAATTAAATAAGTCAATTACAGTTTAAATCAAATTCAAACGTTAGCTGGATTTAATGTCATCGTGATAAACTATGCTATGCTATGGTGTACAAGAAGTGCCCTTGTTTAAAATAAAGTAAATTTATTTTTGTATTCCATAGTTTAAACTAACCGCAATTCCTTTTTGTATTCTCGATATGTTACACAGCCATTATCACAACATATGCAAATAGTTATACGTGTGACCTGTTTCCGCGAAGCAGTAGATCATCTACTGGGTGGGTTTTAAATGATCTTGTTTGTTCTAACTCTGCACTCAGCAATACGGCGGCGGTCAGACAATCCAGTGATCGACAGCATGAGCATCGACCTACGGAGTTGGGTTACGATGACATGTGTCAACCAAGTCAGCGAGCCTGACCACCCGATCCCGCTAGTCGCCTCTTACGACAAGCATGGGTTACTGAAGATCAATTCTCACCCGGATCTTCACGGGTCTTTTGGATAAAAATAGTCTGCTCTGGATTTGATAACTGATAAACTGCTGCGATCTTCACACAGCTACCGATCGTCTTGATATGCAAGTGGTTATAAAATTGTATAAGTGGCTATAGGTGATCACACGCCAAAGACCCGGGCTCGATTACTCACGTGGTTTCAATGTGTGAAGCCCATTTCTGGTGTCCCAACTCCTACAATATTAAATGGAAATAATATTCACTTATATGTAATATTATTATTCTAAGAGCTACTACTTCCAATACTTATTATTATTTTATATTGTTGTAGACATTGTAGAACCGTGTTGCATTTGTATTACATGGTTTCTATTCAGATTCAGTAGATTGCAG
The DNA here is from genome assembly GCF_003918875.1 of Haliotis rubra. Classification (NCBI taxonomy): domain Eukaryota; kingdom Metazoa; phylum Mollusca; class Gastropoda; order Lepetellida; family Haliotidae; genus Haliotis; species Haliotis rubra. The sequence continues at coordinate 907,797 of NW_025767357.1, read as the reverse complement.
TGGTGTTGGTTACTCTATCTTGACTGGGAGACAGCACTGGTGTGGACGTTTCTAGGCCTTCCGGTTTATACTCAGTGTAGTCTGAGCCAAAGAGTTAGAGAAAGTCCAGAAAACTTTTGTTTTAATCTAAAGGCGCGTGCTCTTAACTCAAGCATCTCACATTACATCTCAAATTACAAGAAGATCAGTAGTTATGTGAAGATCACTTTTGACCCTGGATACTTAGCCGGGCTATTTTGGAAGCTTGACCATTGTGGCAACGAGGAAAATATTTTCATCATTGTCTTTATTGCTACAAGCACTGAATTTGTACCGTCCCCTATTTTCTACTGCCATTGTAATTTGTTATTTGATTTTTGAACGTTGTGAATTTAAGAACAAAATTGTTAATTATATCACCTTTATTTGTTTCACATCCAATTCTTTTACCGACTTTCACTGCGGTATGGTATCTCAGTGGGCTAGCACTATAAAACCAGCTTAAGTCTGGGCTAGTACAAGCAGCCGCACATACACATACACACGCATGCACGTCGTCATATGAGCGAAATATTCTCAAGCACGACATAAAACCCAATTTCACCTCACCCTCACCTTTTATCGACTGCTTCCCGGATAACTTTTCGTGTCAACTTGAATCAGAAATATGCATTACTTTAACGGGACACGGGCACGATGTAAGGAACTTTGTTGTTAGATAAAGTCACCCCCTCTCAGAGCAGTTATTCAGTAGCATACGGTAAGTATATTTCACGCGATGCATTTTCCCATTGGTAATTACTGCTGAAAGTGCTCTATACAATTCATAACATAGACGCGACATACTGTTATGCGTGCGCATCTCAGGGACCGTGAGAAGCGCGTGACTCACACGGTGTAAAAATGTCTTTTCTTATTCTGTCGTGGACCGAGATGACTGTGCCTTGAAATGCAATCTTACCTGCATTCACCTGTGATTACCTGTACTCGCGTTGGCACACCTGTACTCACAGGATCAGGTATTGAGCGCCTTGGGTGATGTAATGTGGGCGGGGAGGTCTAGCATACACACAACAGTACCATGTTTAAGGTCACTACAGGAATAATTTAGAGAACTCTTTTCATTTTTTGTACAGGTGAAATAAGATTAAGGTACTGACGCTGATGAGGTCTATTTTGAAAAATATACGTAGAGAAACAAATAAAGGATCACAGGAAAATTCAAGTGTTCCTTTAATATGTTCTAGTTTTCATGACCAACTTTGAATAGCGCTATTGGGAGGAAATCTGGAAAATAGTAAAGGAATGCTTGAATTTTTCTCTAGTATATGTTCTTTCTGTCACGCAGAGACCGCCTCCGTGGTGTAGCGGTTAGAGCGTCCGCCTGGAGAGCGGAAGGTCGCGGGTTCGATCCCCGACCGCGTCATACCAAAAGACGTTAAAATATGGTACTTGTTGGTCCCTGCCTGGCGCTCGGCATTAATGGGTACAACAAGGACTGGTCGGCTCGGAGTCAGTATAATGTGTCTGAGTGGGGTATTCATGCTTCACTGTCGGCATGGTATCTCAGTGGGCTAGCACTATAAAACCAGCTTAAGTCTGGGCTAGTACAAGCAGCCGCACATACACATACACACGCATGCACGTCGTCATATGAGCGAAATATTCTCAAGCACGACGTAAAACCCAATTTCACCTCACCTCACCTGGGCTAGTACAAGCAGCCGCACATACACATACACACGCATGCACGTCGTCATATGAGCGAAATATTCTCAAGCACGACGTAAAACCCAATTTCACCTCACCTCACCGATTAAATGTCGATTAAAATGCGAAAGGAGCATATAATGCCTCACCTGGTTGAATGTGTTCATCTCTCCGTGGCTCATCGTTCGCTCTCTCAGCACCTGGTTTGCCTGACTCAGATATTCTTGATTGAAGGATTGCTGCATAGAACATAATTTATTTGCTTATATCCGGTGATTGAACTATTTTGATATTTTCTCTTGGTAGATTTCTGTAGATGTTTTGTTTCGGTCCAGTCACATTTGTAAGCCACCAAATATGAAAATAACTAAAATATTCTGTAAACATACAGCTTAAGTGTGCAACCTCGTCATTAAGGACACAGTTAATCTGGAAACCTGAACAATCAGTGTTGGAACAATTGTCATCAAAGGGAAACAACTCCCCATACACAATGCGTTAATTCGAAAACGTATTGTTTATTGTTCAGTGAGTTTAGTGTTATTGCACTCAGCAATATTCCAGCTATATGGCGGCAGTCTGTAAATAATCGAGTTCACTCAGCAGGCCTAATATCTCGTAACTTTTCTCGTAGCATTGGTACCTGCTTTACTGTAACATAGGAAGTACGAATGTTACGAGATCTTAGGCCTACGAGAGCTTTGTGAAACGGGAACCAGACAATCCAGTGATCAACAGCATGAGCATAGATCTACGCAAGTGGAATAGGATGACATCACGTTAGTCGCCTCTTACGACAAGCATGGGTTACTGAAGATCAATATTCCAACCCGGACCTACACGGGTTGATAACAGTTTAAAACTCCAACGAGTCCCTTTTTCAGTTTTTAACTGGTAAACCAGTGTTTTGTGTGGAAGAAGAACAGCTGACCCACCCTTTGGGACGTTAGGGAAGTGACGATGGAGATGCGATGACGTTAGTTTCATGAATATAATCATAAAATTTAATATAATTATCCAGGTATTAATAGTATATATGTATTAAGATGAAAATGTTAATAGCTAAATGTTGTTTATCAGTGAACCCTCACGTGCACTCGAGTTGTTTTACGGCGGTTTTAGCACATTAGTCCATTGACACTAGACTTGCACAAGGCTCTGTGCATGGTAATAATTAGTAGATTAAATGTTAATTTCTAAAAAAAAAATTAAATATCTCTCTAACAGACTGGCTTCCTTAGACTGTCCCGTTATATAGGCTTGTCCATTTAAAGATAAAATTACTACATCCGAGGGCTCATCATTCTGTACAGCTTTGGAGCAAGGCTAAGTTGACACCATACATATTTATTTACATATACTGAAAAGGAGACGTTTACCGAGCTCACTGACAGGCAACATCTGGGCGATCAGTGGGTATTGTACTGCCGCTTCCTTCAGTTAACATGGTCCATTTTCCCCAAGGAATGAGGACAATTATGTTTTATGGAAAACTTGATATACAACTTCTTTGTTCTGTATAGGCTACGTTTCGACATAGATTCTAATGGCGTTATCAAGCAAGTGAGGTCAAACACAAAGGAGTAAATGAGTGAGTGAGTTTGGTTTTACGCCGCTTTTAGCAATATTCCAGCAATATCACGGCGGGGGACACCAGAAATGAGCTTCACACAATGTACCCATGTGGGGATTCGAACCCGGGTCTTCGGCGTGACGAGCGAACGCTTTAACCACTAGGCTACCCCACCGCCCCTAAAATCAAAGGAACCTTCGGATGAAGAAGGAAGTCGATCGGTTCCCCGAGGCTTAAAGGCTGTAAGTAGCATGTGAAAACATCGAAATTCCTGCAAATCTGCAGTGTTTCTGATTTCTTCTATTTGGAATAAGCTGAGGCATCTCAAAACTCTGTCTTGCAACATGAACAACATTTATGTTTTAAGTTAAGGATAACTATAGTTATCTTCAATAATAACGTCCGTAATTTCATGGAACTCTGAACTATCAAAAGTTTTCCGCGTTTTGTTTTTCGCTCAAAGAAGCAGTTGAAAATTTACAACTCGCGTCGAACTAAGAGATTTTACGTGCGCTTCAAATTGTGAATGCCTCGATACAGTGGCATGAGATGTTTACATATTAGGCCACATAGAAAATATTCTTGTTTCCCATCATGTTTTCAAAAATATGTGATGTGGGCGGATATTTTTACATTTCATGTTAATTTATGTAAAAAAAAAACCCATTTATTTCTGTGGACATTTATACCTTTTTATCCGATAGAAAATCAAAACTTGGCATTTTCTTTTGAGAGTCAAATTGGCATTTTCTCGGGTAAAATTTTTGACAAGAATATTTTTTGTATGACCCTGGTTACAACCATAGCACAATCGAAGAGGTAAATTCGAGTCCCCATGACGAGTTGAGGTTGAAGTAATTTCCATAGTTAAATCACTCACTCACTCACTTCCTCCACCTACACTCAATCACCTAGCTTTCGGAATCAACCTATTCACTTAGTTGTCCAAAGTTTTAGGTTGCCGGGGACCTATTCTAAAGCGGATTCCCAATGGGATGGGTAAATAGTCACCGTTAATCTCGTCCTCTGTGTTCTAGCCAACCGAGCACGGAGATTAAAGAGATACACGTGGAATAATTCATGTTGGTATATACAATGACCTGTATTGGAGTCAAAGAGGTTGGTCTTATACACCGGGAGACGTCCCTTTGTGCCACGTCGCCGTCATGAATATTTATAGAACTTGTACTGGTCCAATGGGATTTACCAGATTGTTTTTGCCCAAGGCGTGTGATGTGCACATGCGTGTATATCATATATTATCGATCTGATCAGCTCGGGGTACAATACATCTAAATATTCAGTGATATCTTTTCAGAGCATACCTGGGCTGATTCCATAGTCCACGTTCTCCAGCTCCAGTTCCAATTCAGTTTATTCTAAGAATCACCACCTTTGGTGGTACAAGAGAAAGTCAAGCATAATTCATAAATATACTGAGTCAAAAAAGAAACTTCACATTCTTTCTTCAGGGCACTATAAAAGAACAAGAGATGGTAAGATGGTTAAATTGTTATTATTTCATTGCTGAGATCTGTGTGATGTACTCGATACACTGACAGTGCCATAATCAGTTCCATTAGGCTACACCGCCGTTCCAAAACATGGGTATACAGAATGTCAAGTCACAAGAATAAAAATGCGAAATTTCTCAGTTCAATATCGTGTATGGCCGCCCCGCGCATTCACCACTGCCAAACACCGTCTCCTCATCGACTGCCTGATGCTTGTGAACACGTGGTTGGGGATTCTGCGCCATTGCTCTTGCAAGGCAGCGCCAAGTTCCTGCAAATTCTGAGGTTGGTTCCTAAGACCACGAAGCCTTCTCCCAAGTGCATCCCAAACGTGCTCTATTGGATTAAGGTCAGGGGACCTCGATGGCCAGTCCATGACGTTGATTCCAGCGTTTTGAAGGAAATTTCGTGTCAACATCGCGGTATGCGGCCGAGCATTATCATGCTGGAACTGTACACCTGGGCCATGAGCCGCCATGAAAGGAACGAGTTCAGGGGTGAGCACCTGGTCGCGGTAAGCAGCAGCTGTGAGGTTTCCACGGATGACCAGAAGTCGGGAACGGTTGTTCCCACAGAAAGCACCCCACACCATGCAACTTCCGCCCCCGAATCTGTCGACTTCCTGTACACAACATTGGGCATACCGTTCACGACGTCGTCTCCAGACTCTATGCCTGCCGTCCGCGAATCTGAGGGTAAACCTGGATTCATCGCTAAAGACGACTCGATTCCAGTCGCTCTGGGTCCATCGGAGGTGACGTTGGGCCCACTGCAGACGTTGACGTTGATGAAACGGCGTCAATATTGGCCCACGATATGGACGTCGAGAATGGAGATTGGCAGCCCGCAACCGATTTCGAATGGTCTGTGAGGACAGTCGACCTCTTAACATCTCAGCCCTGGTTCGTGTAGCCGGCAGAAATCTGTCACGTAGGTGACGTAGGACGATTTGACGGTCTTCTGCTCGTGACGTCACACGTGGACGACCCGACTTTGGGCGATCAGAAGTGGTGCCAGTTTGTTGTAGACGACCTCGCAAGTCATACACAGTACGACGGCTGCAATCCATTGCTCTTGCGACGTCAATAACTTATCTTCCCGCTTGCAACATGCCAACGGCACGTTTACGTTGCACATTTGACAATCGTGGCATTTCAAGTACCGTTAGAACTGTGGTTTAAAAGTGTTTTTTCAATTCTTGAGGCCAATGCAAACACGTGCATATGAAGAAAACTTCGATGCGAAGATCACGTGATCGACTGCACGTGCAAAACCTGATTTGGCACTTACGTCATTTGCACGACGAATGGATGGGTTTGAGTGGGTTTTGCTAACGTTTTTCTAGAGTCGAAAGATAGGGATCCCATTTCGGATACATAGATGTATCATCAGAGAAAAATTATTCATTATTTTTCAAATTACATTTTGTGAAGTTTCTTTTTGACTCAGTATATATATAAACAAACATGACAAAATGACAGGTACATCAGTTCAAAATGAAACATAATAATACCATAAATTAAGAGCTATTAAATGATTGGTTGTCTATAGAATGGACAAATTGAAATCGTACAGATTTAACAATTGTTCCCTAAAGGTTTATCTAATACAGTACTAGCAAATATTTGGATAGATTTCTTATTTCTTTTGAATTTCTACTTTTAATTTTTTTATTCAATGTTGAATTCAAATTGGGGAAGTACATGTGTCTAGTTGGTAAATGTTCCAATCTAATTTGTAAGGGCTTCACATTTAGATAAATAATGATCTGTTGCTGGTGAATTGCAAATTTGACATGTTCTATTTTCTCTCGCAATACCATGCCAGCGACCAGTTTCTACCGGGAGATTGTGATTACATGTTCTGTATTTCAAAAGAGGAGAGTAAATATAAGCTGGGAAGAGAAGATAGTTTTCAAGTGTGGAAGTGTCTTTAATATGTTATAGTAAAACCCTTAGAGCTATTTCAACATAAGTTTTCCAACCTTGGTAGAACTGGTCTTTGAATACAATCTCCACTTGTGAAACTAGTTATTAGCATGGGACGCTTACACAGTTATAAAATACAAAAGATAAGCCACATTTATCTAATAAAGATTTAACATGATGCGTTTCCACAGGCCACGTCATGTATTTAGGGCGCTGGGCTATCCCTGTGGGTAAAGCGTTTGCTCGTCACGCCGAAGAGCCGGTTTCGATTCCCAACAAGGGTACAATGTGTGAAGCCTATTTCTGGTGTCCCCAGTCGTGATATTGCTAAGAGGGGCGTGAAACTATACTGACTATATTTCTCCTGTTTTCTATACCATCGCAACCATTCGACCTTAGGAAAAACTGCTGGTTAAAAAAATATGGAAGAAGTAAGAGTTACGTCCCTTGATATATTGATCTTTACTCCAACATCTTGTCCTGTGATATAATATTGTTGTAGATTGTTATACATTGTCTGCTTAGTTAAAAAGGTAATCGGTCGACCGATAACCGTTGGAAGCGAATCTGTGTGATTGTTGTACCAGCCATGTAATGGGATCCATGGACACACGCTCCTTTCTAGCCGATATTTTGTCACCCTGAAACGAAGCCACGGACGTTTATCGAGATTTTTCGAGATTGGGGTGTTTATGTAACTGGGCATCGTGTATGGTGGTCCAGCCACATGGCTTCTGGTCAAAACATGAGTCGGTTCTTGATGAAGATGAGTTTATTCTTGGTGTGAGAGATGGGACTGAGCTGGAATGAATGAACCTCGTTCCTTTACAGGGAGTGGCTATAGTTTTACGCCGCTTTTAACAATATTCCAGCAATATCACGACAGGGGACACCAGAAATGGACTTCACACATTGTACCCATGTGGGAAATCGAACCTTGGTCTTCGGCCTGACGAGCGGACGCATTAACCACTAGGCTACCTCACGGCCCAGGAAGCGAGATAAATCCTGTGCATAGAAAGTGATTGGAGAATGGGAAATGGTGACGTCACTTCCGAAACGAACGAACGATTGTGAACGGGTCAAGGGTATCTAATACAAAAGGATGTTGATAAAGTACACTGGATGATCGATGATGTAACTTGATTTAACTGTCAACACGTGTCATACCAAAACAGACGCACAACTTGGATCAGCTGTCACTTTTGACGGGAAGTCAGAAAGTAGCATGGATCTGGGTCATGGTGTGGATGTAAGGACAACAAAGTCTGTCAGGTGTCAGTGACCGAGGACAATGCCTCCATTACGACGCTGAATTGATTCGCAATGATGGATCTGGAAACTAAACAAGTTAAACACTGATGCTGTAGCTCTTACATATAGTACCGTACTACGGCAGCAACATGGTATGGTGTTAAACAATGAGATATTGGATGGCGATCACAGGATTGTATACACACCACTTTATGAAACTGATAAAGTATGCTTGGTTAAAACGATTGGATATATGAGAAATGTTATCAATGTGGGCTGCGTGAACTGGGCGAGCCGACTTCATGGTGGGATTAAGTTTATCAGACATGATTTTGGTACATTCGGCTGAAAAATGGATTCATGCCAACAATAAGACTTGTGTTTACTATATCTTCTCTTCCCAACCCGGCCAATCCACTCCAGTTTTATTAAAGTAATTGTATCCGTCAGATCAGAGAAGGGATGACCAAGGTGCCGTATTTCACTATGCACAGTTACGTCCCTTGGGTCGCTAGAATCCAGTGCTTGTGTTCGAATCTCGGCTTGCCTTGATTATACTTCTATTTCTGTGAGCGCCCAACCCTTGATCGTGGGTTGCACCGAAGTGGTAAACGTCTTCATCACATACTTCGGGCTTTCCTGTGACATAATGGGTCATAATGGTCATGACATAACCAGCCCGCCCGCCCGCCCACCCACATAATCACTCTCACTCACTCACCCACCCACATAATGGGTCTACTATTCAAAGTTGCATTTAACTCGATCGATCGCTCGCTCAACTCTTTCGAGAAACAATGGTATGCTTGGCACTTTCCACGCTACTAATAACTGCTTCGTGATGTTTTCCTCATCCGATTCATCGTATCTTTTGTCTGTCGGATCAGACAGACCATTCACCACTAAAAGCATCCCCACCCTCTGCCTATACACACGTGGTATCTGTTCCATTAATCACTTTCCCTGATTCTATGACACAGTTAAATATTAGGTATTTGTTTTAAAATACCTAATAAAGCATCTGATATCCTATCCCAAACAGCCATGTTTGTGAAACGCCGAGGTTGCAAGTCTATGCATACATATTCCTGTGTGCTAATGCGTATTGCTATAACTCCCATCCATTAGGTAGTCAATAGTGAGGGTAGTACAATATCAAATTTTGGAAAATCATAATAGTTCGATCTGAAATATGATCATCTTGAAACCTACGTGCATATACTATCAGAACATCGGCTTAGAGTGAGTGAGTGAGTTTAGTTTTACGCCGCACTCAGCAATATTCCAGCTATATGGCCGCGGTCTGTAAATAATCGTCGAACGTCAAACAATTTACCTGCATAAAGATCGTACCCGCGGTCTATTTCTGTTAAATGTCGTGATAGAATATACCATGACTGAAATATGTATTTTCTATGTTTTGTTCAAAGTATCAACAATTGAACATGTTATATTTTTCTATTCGTGGAATAAACACGCAAAAAACAAATGAAATCAACGTATTTGCATGAAATCAGTTTGACAAAAAATGAAATAAAAACATAAAACTTGAGGCTGTGTGTGTACTTGATTGTGTGTTTTGATTGTGATTGATGTGAACAATAAGCTTGAACTTTATTGTCGCAGAAGTATGCCGATAAGCTTCTTGCTTTCCAGGGGCGGTGGGGTAGTCTAGTGGTTAAAGCATTGGCTCGTCACGCCGAAGACCTGGGTTCGAATCCCCACATGGGTACAATGAGTGAAGCCCATTTCTGGTGTCTCCCGCCGTGATACTGCTGGAATATTGCTAAAAGCGGCGTAAAAGCAAACTCAGTCAGTCAGTCTTGCTTTCCAAACAAGGCCGTATTATCTCCATTGTGATAGAATCATTAATGCGTCAGCATATTGACAAAGTACGGATTACCTTTGCGTAAGACACAAAGAATATTTCGATTTTCCCTTCCATCAATGGCACCCACAGAATTGCCAAGTACATCAGAACTAGCACAAGGCTCAATTATCGCGAGGATTTTATTTTGTGAGAGTGGCATTTCCTCTAATTGCAATGACACAATAATTTTGAAGTTGGCTTTATACTTTTGTATGGCTTAATAACGTTGGACTGCGTACATACCAATACACGTGAGTTAGCTGTTGCGTATTCAGCTTGAATTGAACGTTAACGCCCTAGGCCACGTGAAAGGATTCACTAAACGTGGGTTCGAGTCCCACCCAAACTGACCGCCTCCGTGGTGTAGTGGTGTAGTGGTTAGAGCGTCCGCCTGGAGAGCGGAAGGTCGCGGGTTCGATCCCCGACCGCGTCAAACCAAAAGACGTTAAAATATGGTACTTGTTGGTCCCTGCCTGGCGCTCGGCATTAATGGGTACAACAAGGACTGGTCGGCTCGGAGTCCGTATAATGTGTCTGAGTGGGGTATTCATGCTTCACTGCGGCATGGTATCTCAGTGGGCTAGCACTATAAAACCAGCTTAAGTCTGGGCTAGTACAAGCAGCCGCACATACACATACACACGCATGCACGTCGTCATATGAGCGAAATATTCTCAAGCACGACGTTAAACCCAATTTCACCTCACCTCACCCACCCAAAATGTTGACTTGAATTGATGCAGCGTCAGCGTAATGCGGTATGAACGCTCAAGTGACATTGGTCACGAGACTAACAACTAGTCTCCGAAATGAACATATTTTACAGAAAAACAGTTCATAATAAAAACATAAAATATAATGAAAAGGAGCCCTGAGACATTCTTCATTTGGAAATCTAGACTTGCCGCATACACTAGACTTGCATGGGCTTTCTTGGATATATATTATTCCAGGGTCTGTATGGCAGACTAATGGGCCACGGGCCTTTCCGACTGTGGTGAGACCCGCGATCACGGGGTGCAGACACAGAAACAACGATAACTCGGAAATGTGAACCCACGATAATGTCTGAACGTCAAAGGGAAGCAACTCTGCACAGACGCCTGGAATACGCGTCTCCTCGGCGTCAAAAATGGCTACAGATGAAACAAAAACATCTTTAAGATAATGTCAGTTAGTCGAAGGTTTGTAAATAAATATTTGTATGTAAATATATTCTGACCTAAATTCAGTAATTATGATTAAGGAGCTTTCACCGTTTAAGGAGGCGGTGAGGTAGCCTAATGGTTAAAGCGTCCGAAGACCCGAGTTTTATTCCCACATGGGTAAAATATGTGAAGCCCATTTCTGTTGTCCCCCGCCGTGATATTGCTGGAATATTGCTAAAAGAGGCGTAAAACCATACTCACTCACTCATCGTTAAAGAACAAATTCAGTCTTATTCCGACGGTATTCAACACAATACCTTTTGTCATGGATATGTGTTACCTAGCAACAGTATCAACATCATATCATGTGTACAACTGTCGCCAGCTAAAGTACAAAAGCCAATTCACAATGCACTGACGGACTACGTCAACATTCCTTTGGAACCCCCTGGGAATTCCCAATCAAGATTTGTAAATTTGTTTGTGTTTTAGCATACATTGGAGTTAGTATGGTTTTACGCGGATTTTCCAGCAATATCACCGCGGGGGACACCAGAATTAGGGTTCACACATTGTGCCAATGTGGGGAATCGAACCCGGGTCTTCAGCGTGACGAGCGAACGCTTTAACCACTAGGCTACCCACCGCCCCAGTATACATTGGAAAAACAGGGGCTCCTTTCACGAATCGGTAGATTATCTGATTTGGTTATTTACAGACCGCCGCCATATAGCTGGAATATTGCTGACAGCGGTGTAAAACTAAACTCACTATCTGATTTGGAGCACAGGCCCTCGTGTCTTTGCGCGGATTAAAGATTTTTTAAAAATATACAGGGCTTGCTTCGACCATACTCCCGTTGTGTGGGGTTATATCGTCATCTATTTGTGTCAAGATCGTTTAGTTGAGAGTCAAAATCGGGTTTCAATCGACTTGCAGAAATAACAATAAAGAATTGGTAGGTGTCATGAGTGGTGCTCGATAGGCCAATCATCCATGATTATGTTTACATTAAGTTTTAGTCGATTGCATGCGATGGTAGCGTAGCCATCGGCAAAGCAGTCGGGTAGGGTGCACCGAAGTGTCCGGACTTGTCATGATGTATATGTACTGTGAAGCATTTCGAGTCGGGGGTCATCTCAAAAACAATATTTTATAAATCTTTAATCATCGCAAAGACACGAGGACCTGTGATTTGAAGTCCATGAGCGCCGTTACTTTCCCCAGGGTTTCATGCATTGCGAGGCAAGGTCTGTTATACTACGCCGCCATTTCATTTCAGCCAGTGCACGTGACATGAAAAGTGGGATCTGATTGGTCAGTTGAAGGACATAAATATCAGAGCTCACAACTGCAACAAAATTCGAAGCTCGAACGGCAAAAGTGAAAAGTGGACTTTTACTCCCCTCTCTCGGAAGATGTACAAAGAGTTGTTTTGGGAACGTATCCAACGATGAGTGGATTGGTTAGGTGGTTGTGTAACACCGCGATCAGCAATATTCCAGCTATATGGCGGCGGTCTGTAAATAAGCAAGTCTGGACCAGACAATCCAGTGATCAGCATCATGAGCATCGATCTACTCAATTGGGATACGATCACATGACAGCGCCTCCCGTCATGTCCCGTTAGTCGCCTCTTACGACAAGCGACCCGTGAAGATCCGGGATAGAATAGGTCTTCAGCAACCCATGTGCTTGCCATAAAAGGGGACTATACTTGTCGTAAAAGGCGACTAACGGGATCGGGAGGTCAGTTTCGCTGACTTGGTTGACACATGCATCGGTTCCCAATTGCGCAAATCGATGCTCATGCTGTTGATCACTGGATTGTCTGGTCCAGACTTGCTTATTTACAGACCGCCGCCATATATCTGGAATATTGTTGAGTGCGGAGTTAAACAAAAAACTAAACTCATTCACTCACTCACTTACGACAAGCACGGGTTACTGAACACTAATTCTAACTCGGATCTTCACGGGTACGATGAGCGGGTACGATGAGCGGACGAGACATCCATAGTCGTTCAACCCGAAACAATACATCACCACAACAAACCAGCGAGGTCTCGAACTGCGTGTGCCATACAGTGTCATCTTTGGAAACATGGTTAAAATTTGAAAACATGTATCTTTCCCAGGGGTTCGGCTCATGAGTGTACACACGCATAACAATGGACAATCACATTGAGTCTTACAATGACCGCAGCATTGAACAAAGCATTACGATTCCTTTGAAATGATAATGAAATATCCATAATTGACAGTTTACGAACACGGGGCCCCTTGGGAGCCTCACGCCGAGAGAACAGGCCGAATCCACCCTGAGTTTGTTGTACAGATACCACCTCCAGATCAATACTCCATTGAATGCCCAGGGACATGTGATTTTTAATGAATGGGACACATTAGCCTGGCACGGTGCCACGACCAATAGCGGCCTAACACACATGTATATGATCTTATGTATTTATGTATTGTCGCCAGTACTGAACAAGTGGGCATTATGCGCGATATTCTTCTGTGGAGCTGCAATCTCCCTACACGACATCCCGTTATCTCATAGTCTATATGCAGTGGGTGGGACAACCACGAATTTAGTTCTCACTTTTTCCTACTTGAAACGTCAGTTTGGAACATATTTCGGCCTGTTTTATCTATATATAAGAACCTGGACACATTTTACGGAAATACAGTATCTGAACTATGGTATCTGAACAAGAGTATCTGAACAGCAGTCTGTAAACAACAGTGTCTGAACCACAGTATCTGAACAGCAGTATCTGAACGGGATTGGTGTGATATTGGTTGGAAAATGTCCACACGTCTCATTTTCAATTTAAATGGGACAAAGTTTGAGTTAAGCAAACAAGTGTTTTTCAAACTCGTGGAGTGTAAAAATGTCCATCTCCCTGAACCGGATGTGACAAACAGTAAAGGAAGTGAATATTTTATCGAGAGGAATGCTGGGTGTTTTGAAGCCATCCTGGAGTATGCGCAACACGGTGCCCTGCACCTTCCGGTCAACGTGTGTCCGAATACGTTCCAGCGAGAGCTAGAGTTTTGGAAAGTGGACGCTAAGGTTATGGCCCCTTGTTGCTACCGGAAGTATTTGTCTTTCTTTGACGACGAACGAACCTTGAAACGATTTGAACAAAATACACCCCTGCAAGATCCAAAGGTGAAAGGTCAACCCAGCAGAGGCTGCAGGGCAAGGACGTGGGCACTTCTCGATGACCCTTCGTCGTCTATCGGAGCTAATATGGAAGCCCATTTCTGGTGTTTCCCGCCAGGTAGGATGAGGGGCGGTGGGCGCAGGGGTAGTCTAATGGTTAAAGCGTCCGCTCGTCATGCTGAAGACCCGGGTTCGATTCCCCACATGGGTACAATATGTGAAGCCCATTTCTGGTGTTTTCAGCCATGATATTGCTGGAATATTACCAAAAGCGGCGTAAAACCATATTCACTCACTCATTTTTGCCCAGGTGACGGTTAAGCCTAGTGGTTAAAGCGTCTCACTCACTTAGGTATTATGGCGTACTTTGTCGACCCTATTTAGCCTTTTACACCCCATTTGGCAGATAACACATGCTGAATTTCTGGCATTGAACCTTTCTAGGTTTGTCATCGTTGGTATTGTGTTGGTTGGTATCCCCCAAAGTGGTAAATGTCTCAGGCCTTACATGCTGTCAAAAGTGACGTTAAACCCACACTTCATCAGGAACACTAATGTCATGTTTGTCAAACTTTAAAGCGTCAATTTCTCAAATAGCGGGGTTTGGTAGCCTTGTCCTTAAAGCATTCACTCGTCAAGGCAGAGGTCCCGGGTTCGATTCACCACGTGGGTACAATATGTAAAGCCCATTTCTTATGATATTGCTGGAATGTTGCTAAATGGGGCGTAAAAACGATGACAAGCATCAAACAAGTCCCTGAGCCTTGACACCCAGTCGCCTCTTACGATAAGCATGGTTTGCTGAAGACCAGTCCAATGCATATGTGAAGCCCCGCCGTGATATTACTGGAATATTGCTAAGAGCAGTGTTAAACTCGACTCCTGGCGATTTTAGAGCCACGACTGCCGTAAATCTGTGTTAAATTATGGGAGTTGCGATCTTCTTACCGCTTCGATAGATTTGTGGAAACGGGGCCCAAGCCATGTTTTTTCTTGTTTCGAATCCTAGAGTCATCGCACATACGACTTTCAGGGCTGGGTCGCAACGTCATCGAACATAGACTTACGATAGTCCGTGAGCTGCCATCGCTTTGGTTGGTTGGTTGGTTGTTTAACACCACAGTTTGCAATATTCCAGCTATATGGCGGCGGTCTGTAAATAATCGAGTCGGGACCAGACAATCCAGAGATCAACAACATGAGCATCGATCTGCGCAGTTGGGAACCGATGACATGTGTCAACCAAGCCAGCGAGCCTAACCACCCGATCCCGTTAGTCGCCTCTTACGACAAGCATTGGTAGCTGAAGACCAATTCTAATCCGGATCTTCACGGATACGATCGCTTTGACAAACAACACCCTGGTCTGTCAACACTATCGCGGAAGTATCTGCTATTTATACCTCCAATTTGATATCCAAGTGTGGAAATATCTTATTCTCTTTCCAAAGTGATTTTTTTTTCAGTTTATTTGTAAAATGGTTTGCGATGTGTATGGTGAACTAGCGATCCTGCGCATGAATTACGTCACTTAATGCATATTGCTCAGCCACTCACGATTTATCCACCAAAGGTGAAAATCGTAACTATCGATGTGAAATACTGTTTATCATGGTGAAAAACCTACCTATTCACTCAATTTATTTTTTGTTTTTCAGTTTTACCTGGGAGTTTCAACCGTGTTCGTCTTGATGTCACTGTTCGTTCTCGCAGCAAGCACCCACCCACGTTTCCAACGAGATCTTGACGAGACTGAGTGGACGTTGGTTCTAGGACAAGATACCTATCAAAAACACAAAGACAAATTACCCCTGCACGCCCTCGTCTACCAAAGCCATTTCGTGTTCCGGGTGAAGCTACAGGTCAAGCAATGGCTGTAAATATTACACCCCCTATCCCAACTTTTGGCACAGACGATGATGATGAAGAAGAGGAACTGGATATCGATACAAACTCACTGTACGCACGGCGATATTTTTTGACGTACATGGAGTATGCCACGATAGTCTTCTTTACTCTGGAGGCAATTTTCCGGATCATTTTCTGTCCTAATAAGTTACGCTTTTGTCGGAGTTTTCTGAACATAATGGATATCGTTAGCTTGGGGGCAATGTACGCAACGACCTTAGTTGAGTATCTGCTCCCAGAAGAGCGTTTCAAGACCTCGATTCTGGATTACGTGGAAATTCTGCAGATTCTGCGAGTTTTCCGGGTATTCCGGATCGTGAAGGACGTGATCGGGTTCCGGGTCCTAGTGTATTCCCTACATTCCAGCATCCGGGAAATACTTCTTCTCCTCCTGTACCTCTCCATCGGAACCGTCCTTTTCGCCAGCATCATGTACTTCCTGGAGAGAGAACATGCGCAGTATCCCTGACGCCGCTTGGTGGGTGGTCGTTACCATGACAACAGTCGGGTATGGAGACATGTCGCCAGTTTCCCTTCAGGGTAAGCTGTTAGGCTGCCTTTGCGCGATCTGTGGGGTGATTCTCATCGCTGTCACTGTGCCAATCTTTGTAAGCAACTTCCTACTCTTTTACACGTATTCAAAAGCAATCGAAGAGATTGAAGGTAATGGACAAGAAGCAGAGCCTGTAGACGAGGCATGGGGACGAACAGACACGCAAGATGGCATCCAGTTCAGGAAGAAAATGGCGGAAGCGAAAAATGGAGATAATAAAGTTAAACCTCAAGAAACGATTATGCTGGATGATGTAAAGTTTTGATCTGACAGTTGCAAAGATAATATCTTGGAGTTAAAGGGGAGATAACTGCAATTTCGAGTATAATGGTGTACGAGACCATACTTTCTATTATAGCTGGTATATTACTGAAATATAGTTGGAACCGGGAAACCGTACTTTGACAGTTCAAAATAAGGCATTTTATTGAGATACGCTAGAGTGTGTGAGTGTTTCAATATCGTTACTACAATTTGACATTTTTATTCAAATATATGTTGTAGTAGATCGAGTCACATTCAAAACTTCAGTACATATTCACCATAACATCCGGCCCGGTGTTCTTACCCAAAACACATCGTTTTCGTGACTTCTAGTTTAAAAGAAATCAAAATGGGACAGACATATTTGTGTCCTGTACTTTATGGAACAGTTTATTCTTTCGTAAACGTTTTGGTCGGGAAACGTTTGAAGTTTTTGTATCGCCATTTTGTTTCTCTCAGAGGAGGTAACTAAGGAATGTACACTTTAACTTCCGGAACAATCCGAGGTACTACGAACATCAAGTTCTCGATCGCAAGTCAGACTGCACGGTCCCAACATATAACAGATGCCAGTTAGTGTCAAAATTGGACAAGACGTTTGTCGGCGTCAAATTTGAAAAGGATAGTTTTTATTGGCGTCAAATTTGGTGAGGATATATGCTGGCGTCAGTTTAAGTAAAGGTCTATTTTGGCGTCGAATTTTTAAAGATGTAGGATGTCAAATTTGGTTAATGTGTATGTCAGCCTTTTGGTTTTAGTTTAATGTTTATTGGAGTCGAACTTGGTGAAACAATTGTACTTTGGCGTCAAATTTAGTAAAGATGTATGGTGGCGTCAAATGAGTGAATATGTAAAGAATTAGGTATAGATGCATGTGTGAATTTGTTAAAGATAATTATTCATCCGAGAATAGCACCTTCTGTCACTCACATCGCTGCCAGTCTGTCAACTGCTGTCCCCGGAAAGGTCTGTAAGCCCGGATTCCATGGGACCTCAGTCGACTGGCTACTGTGTATCGGCTCACACGGTGACCCATGCCATGCGCCGCTGATGACGTCACCGTCAGGAATCGGTTTCTGAGATGCAATGTGCGCAGATACTGGTCCTCCTGGGGCGTTGTGACTCGAGGTCTGCCTAACCGTGGCCTGTGTGAGGTCAGTCCTGTTGACGGTGTCGCTGCACGGGTCTGGTGACGGTGACGCGATGACAGCCAAGCTCTTGCAACATGTGTGTGTGGGGTGTGTGTGTGTGTGTGTGTGTTTGTCCCTTTCGATCATTCCGATTCTCGCCCGTTCTCGTTATCGCAAAGTTAATCGTGGCTTTCATTTAGCGTCTTTTTTTAATAGAATGAATGTCTGACAACCCGTTTGCATTGGTTATATACCCGTTTGGCATTTAATTTTGTCGCTTTGCATGGAAAACATGCAAACCATATTTGGGAAAAATGGTGAAAAAGTATGCCATATTTCCTAGTGGAAAACTCATTGTTTTGTTTGGGCGATGTGTTTTCATGTGATTATGATGTGATGGTGATTGCAGCTGTATTTGGAATTTTGGGTGATTTCAATTTGAAAGTGGTAACGTTTCTTTAGCCCGTCAGTTTATATTGTCATCGAATTTGGCAAGGACGTATGGTAGTGTCAAATTTGGTAAAGAATATTGTTTGACATAATGACACCCAACTTTCAGTACAGCATGAATGTTTCGTTTGTTTGTTGTTTAACCAGTTATATGACGGCTGTAAATAATCAGTACAATCCAGTGGTCAACAGCATGAGCATCGATGTACTCAAATGAGGTGAGGTGGGGTGAAATTGGGTTTAACGTCGCGCTTGAGAATATTTCGCTCATATGACGACGTGCATGCGTGTGTATGGGTATGTGCGGCTGCTTGTACTAGCCCAGACTAAAGCTGGTTTTATAGTGCTAGCCCACTGAGATACCATGCCGCAGTGAAGCATGAATACCCCACTCAGACACATTATACTGACTCCGAGCCGACCAGTCCTTGTTGTACCCATTAATGCCAAGAACCATAGTTTAACGTCTTTTGGTATGACGCAGTCGGGGATCAAACCCGAGACCTTCCGCTCTCCGGGCGGACGCTCTAACCACTACACCACGGAGGCGGTCTGTACTCAAATGAGACACGATGACATGTGTCAATCAAGTCAGCGAGTCTGACTACCCGATCCCGTTCGGCGTTAGTCGCCTCTTTACAAGCAGAGGTAGCTGAAGACCAAATCCAACCCATGATCTCAACTGGTCACAACATGCATGTTACTAATCAGTTCGTACATGGATCAAGTTTAGGTGATGTTTATTATTTGATATTCACATGGAAATATGTAACATCATCTGAAGATGAATAACAATATCTGTTTATCTGAAAATACGTTTAATTCGAACCTGGCATCGAAATCCAATTGGGTGCACATTGCATTCCCCATGCCATTGTGTTCGATGCAATGTTTCAATCTCTATGTCTAAACTATGCCAGGATATCATATGTTGTAAAATCATTGTACAATTGTACATATGCCCTTCGTTGTAAATATACGAAGCTTGTAAATATGTATGAATATCTTTATCAGTTGGTATAATGTCCTAATTAGCTGGTATGATGTCATTGCCAGCTGGTATGTTGTCTCCCAGAGTTGGTATGTTAACTATATCAGCTGGAATGTTGTCTTCATCAGATGGTATGTTGTCTTTATCAGATGGTATGTTGTCTTCATCAGATGGTATGTTGTCTTTATCAGCTGGTATGGTGTCTTCATCAGATGGTATGTTGTCTTCATCAGATGGTATGTTGTCTTTATCAGCTGGTATGGTTGTCTTTATCAGCTTGTATGCTGTCTTTATCAGCTGGTATGTTGTCTTTATCAGCTGGTATGTTGTCTTTATCAGCTGGTATGCTGTCTTTATCAGTCTTTATCAGCTGGTATGTTGTCTTCATCAGCTGGTATGTTGTCTTCATCAGCTGGTATGTTGTCTTTATCAGCTGGTATGTTGTCTTCATCAGCTGGTATGTTGTCTTTATCAGCTGGTATGTTGTCTCAGCTGGTATGTTGTCTTCTTCAGCTGGTATGTTGTCTTGTCTTCATCAGCTGGTATGTTGTCTTTATCAGCTGGTATGATGTCTTTATCAGCTGGTATGTTGTCTTTATCAGCTGGTATGTTGTCTGTCTTCATCAGCCTTCATCAGCTGGTATGTTGTCTTCTTCAGCTGGTATGTTGTCTCTTTATCAGCTGGTATGTTGTCTTGTCTTCATCAGCTGGTATGTTGTCTTTTATCAGCTGGTATGTTGTCTTCATCAGCTGGTATGTTGTCTTCTGTCTTTATCAGCTTGTATGTTGTCTTCTTCATCAGCCGGTATGATGTCTTGTCTTCAGCATCTGCTGGTTTGTTGTCTTCATCAGCTGGTATGTTGTCTTTATCAGCTGTTGTCTTTATGTTGTCTTCATCAGCTGGTATGTATGTTGTCTTTATCAGCTGGTATGTTGTTGTCTTTATCAGCTGGTATGTTGTCTTTATCAGCTGGTCTTGTCATCAGCTGGTATGTTGTCTTCATCAGCTGGTATGTTGTCTTTCTGCTGGTTTGTTGTCTTCATCAGCTGGTATGTTGTCTTTATCAGCTGGTATGTTGTCTTTATCAGCTTGTATGTTGTCTTTATCAGCTGGTATTTTGGAGTGAGTTGCTGTGGAGTCATCTTCTTGCAATAATCAACAGTTGTTTTTGTTGCCATTTGTGGTTGTATTTTTCTCATTTATAAGACATAGACTGTGAGTGGTTTTACACATATGAGTAACTTTCCAGCACAACGGAGAAAAACAGACATGGGCTTGACACATGTTTACCCATGAGAATCAAACCTGGACTTTCTGTGTGACGGGCTAACGCATTGAACGTGATACTAATGAGCGTCAGTAAATGAGTGATGTGCCTTTGGATAGTACAATATACAAGGGATAGTACAATATACAAGGGATAGTACAATATACAAGGGAGATAGTACAATATACAAGGGAGAGTACAATATACAAGGGAGAGTACAATATACAAGGGATAGTACAATATACAAGGGATAATACAATATACAAGGGAGAGTACAATATACAAGGGAGAGTACAATATACAAGGGATAGTACAATATACAAGGGAGAGTACAATATACAAGGGATAGTACAATATACAAGGGAGAGTACAATATACAAGGGAGAGTACAATATACAAGGGAGAGTACAATATACAAGGGAGAGTACAATATACAAGGGAGAGTACAATATACAAGGAAGAGTCAGGTTGAAATCAATTTTCAGAATAACATAGGAACCTGTATATTTATGCGCACTGATTAATATTATTAAACACGTTTGCTAGAAGTGAGATAATATTATATTAATTAGAAAACCGGTTGTACCCTCACCAGTACACTAACGCTTAATAATATATATATAATTTGGGTAGAAACTAATATTTGCTTATAAATTGAAAAGGAGCCCCGGTGAGTTGGGAGATTCAGAACCCGAGGAAATATATCGTCATTTATCGCTTAAGTATTGCAGAAAGGGCTAGGCGAGAGGGAAAGGAATGTGGTTTATGGACTGTGAGACAGACTAACAGAGACCTCGTAGCTCCCATAGTTTAACATACACTTACGATGGTCGTTGTGAGCAGTTCAATTTGCACAATTTAAAAGTATAGCCAATTTACTATTGGAACTTTTGAATAGAAATATAGTTTTTAATATTTGGAAAGTGTTTTAATCGCGGTATAACTATGGGTATATTTTTGTAACATGTTCTGTGAAATAAAGTGTGGCTTCTCATACGTATTTTGTTGTTTATAGGATCAATGGCTGTGATGCCATATATTTAAATTAGTTCTACAACTGGGGAATTTCAGGTTAGAATTTTGGCCCGGAGCAGCCTATGCTTGGCTTAAGGTGAGTGAATATTTCTTAAGCTGCTTTTAGCAATATTCAGACAATAACGCGCATGGGACGCTGGAAACGGGTTTCACGCATTTGTACCCATGTGGGGAATCCAACCCGGATCTTGGCGTGACGATCGAGGGCTTTAACCACTAGGCTACCCAACCGCCCCCAGAATTTGAAAGATCGATACGTTTAGTAATTTTAGTGAGTGAGTTACGTTTTACGCCGCACTCAGCAATATTCCAGCTATATGGTGGCGGTCTGTAAATGTAATTTTAGTAATACAATGTACAGCTATGTAATTAATATGACTCATGATTATTGTAACTGTGCAGAATTTCTACATTATAAAATGTAACATGTATATTTGTTGAAAAGTGCAGTATAGCATGCTTACCAGAACTTCGTAGGATTCCTACATTGTAATATGTGTATTTCTTAAATGTGGTGAATAACATACATGCAATACTCTATATTATAACTTGCGAAAATTTCATTTGTTTTGAGTGAGTGAGTGAGTTTAGTTTTACGCCGCTTTTAGCAATATTCCAGCAATATCACGGCGGGGGACACCAGAAATGGGCTTCACATATTGTACCCATGTAGGGAATCGAACCCGGGTCTTCGGCGTGACGAGCGAACGCTTTACCACTAGGCTACCCCACCGCCCCTTCATTTGTTTTGAAGTATGATGTACCACATGCAGATGCGAAATAACAACAACAAAAAGACTATCGATCTCAATACAACTAGTGCAGTCCGTTTATTCTAACATTTCAAAATTGTCTCAAATTTATTCAAACACACTGTTTAATACAACAGAAACAAAATAAATATGTGATGGTGCTTTCACTAAAAAAATAAAATTAACTCGTTTGTTCCGAGAGGTTTTCATTCATACGGAACACACCAAGGACAAGAGAAACTGTATCTCGGATTTTTTTTAATTCTTTCTAAAATATAAATTGGAAACAGGCTCTGGTGCCATGCAACCTGAGTGATTGCAAATTGTGCATGGATTTGTTCATGAGCTTGTTTCATAATTCCAACAAATTATTCAGCATTCTGAAGATCGAATGTTGTGTTTAAATGCAGTGTGTTTAAAGCCACTCCCAAGTAATTAAAATAAAGTAGTTTTCTACCAATCAGTATATAATGTATATGCATGTGTGCATCACTACTATACCGACATGTTTACATGCAATATCGATTCAGAAATGTCAGTTATGCTAGTACACAATACTTTTTTTAGAACGTGGTCAAACGTAACGCACGTCAAATTGGGCATTACGATTTCTGTGAAAAGTACAGATTTTAGTACTTTTTGAGAGAGAGTTTTTTTTGCTGTTGTTGTTTTGTTTTTGTGTGTGTGTGTTAGCGTGCGTGCGCGCGCGCGTGTGTGCATGTATGTGTATACCACAAGGTACCACGCTCTAGTTTATCATGGATACCTTACTCAGACGCATACTCTTCTGGTACTTTTCTCTTCTGATATCTTTCCTGTTTATGATTTCTAAAATGAATGCGACCGCCTCCGTGGTGTAGTGGTTAGAGCGTCCGCCCGGAGAGCGCAAGGTCGCCGCCTCGATCCCCGACCGCGTCATACCAAAAGACGTTAAAATATGGTACTTGTTGGTCCCTGCTTGGCGCTCGGCATTAATGGGTACAACAAGGACTGGTCGGCTCGGAGTCAGTATAATGTGTCTGAGGTGTGGGGTATTCATGCTTCACTGCGGCATGGTATCTCAGTGGGCTAGCACTATAAAACCAGCTTAAGTCTGGGCTAGTACAAGCAGCCGCACATGCACATACACACGCATGCACGTCGTCATATGAGCGAAATATTCTCAAGCACGCCGTTAAACCCAGTTTCACCTCACCTCACCTAAAATGAATGCACGTATCGTTATATTGGTTTTAAACTATAAGTCGTAACTATATACTTTAGGAGAGCCCTTGGGCTGTGGTGGATGTAGAGTTATTTTACGACACAGCGTAAACAAAGAGGTTTGTGAGACTGTTTACGGTGTGGTTAAGGAGTGAGTGAGTGAGTGAGTGAGTATGGTTTTACGCCGCTTTTAGCAATATTCCAGCAATATCACGGCGGGGTACACCAGAAATGGGCTTCACACATTGTGCCCATGTGGGGAATCGAACCCGGGTCTTCTACGTGACGAGCCAACGCTTTAACCACTAGGCTACCCCACCGCCCCTGTGTGGTTAAGGAGGTCGTAGTGGTAAGAGGCTTTTCTGAAACGATGTGTGTGTGTGTGTGTGTGTGTTTGTTTGTTTGTTTGTTTGTTTCAAAGCCAGGGTAACAAATAGCACCTCAGTTTAACTTCTTTGGGTATGACGCGACCATGCAGCGGTTCAGCAAGATAGACGTGGCTGAGTTAGTGAGTGAGTTTTAGTTTTAAGCCGCTTTTAGCAATTGGGCTTCACATTGTACCCATCTGGGGAATCTTCGGCGTGACGAGCGAACGCTTTAACCTAACCACTAGGCTCCCCAATGATCTGACGTGGCTGAGACAAAAGAGTAATTCTCATAGAGACATAGATAGTCAAATATCATGGGAATAAAGCATTAGGAAATTTGAAACATAGAACAAAGAGAAAAGGGTTTTGATGATTTCTTACACATACAAACCCTTTTGAAACTGTCTACATGTATATCATATCTCCATATTCTACAACAACAAACCTATCATAAATATTTGAGTTCCGATTGTTGGATTTGTTGGAGACAAACAAAACCAGTCTAGAATTCTAATTATTGCGCTTTCTCAAATCAATACCCTCACGGATGTCAGCTGAACACGTCTGTCGTAAGTATTGAGTTACACCTGACTTTATTACTACAGAGTATGCAATTAACAGCACTAACGAACGTGTGTTTACAAAATACTTCAACGTTGGCATCGCAAAGCGTTATTATGCGTTTCCATGGTAACAACACTTATATCCTGACTCAATGTTGTATAACAGTTGCACTTGATAATTTCCACGGGCCATAAGTGCTCATGATGTTGACTTCAGGTAGTTTTTCTCGGCATTGTTTGTTGTCTCCTCTTGATGATGAGATGAATATCAGCACCCGACGACAGCCTTGACCTCGTCCGGTGATGTAAGGCCGCCTCCGTGGTGTGGTGGTTAGAACCTCCGCCCGGAGAGCGGAAGGTCGCGGGTTCGATCCCCGACCGCGTCATACCAAAAGACGTTAAAATATGGTACTTGTTGGTCCCTGCCTGGCGCTCGGCATTAATGGGTACAACAAGGACTGGTCGGCTCGGAGTCAGTATAATGTGTCTGAGGAGTGGGGTATTCATGCTTCACTGCGGCATGGTATCTCAGTGGGCTAGCACTATAAAACCAGCTTCAGTCTGGGATAGTACAAGCAGCCGCACATACACTTACACACGCATGCACGTCGTCATATGAGCGGATTTCTCAAGCACGACGTTAAACCCAATTTCACCTCACCTCACCTCACCTCGTCCGGTAATGTTATTCACATCGCGTTACATATTTTGATGTCCTGCATATTTTGTTTCATACCATAACGATTTACATTATATACAATAAATAAAGATAAGCAAGATTCAGGCCTGTCGACATACATGTGGACGTTTCATTAAAAATAGTGAATGTTGTTTAACGCCGCAATGTGTAAATACTCGAATCGAGTCCGGGGTAAGTCAGTTGTCGAATTTAAGAGCAACGACCATCGCCGCAGGGTTAAATGACACACGGAGAAACGCAGAGTGTAACCATCCAATCCTCATTTTATAGGTGAAGTGAAGTGAAAGATGGTATAACGTCGGTTGTATCATTTCACTGATATAGTGAGTGAGTGAGTTTAGTTTTACGACGCACTAAGCAATATTCCAGCTATATGGTGGTGGTCTGTAAATAATCGAGTCTGGACCAGACAATCCAGTGATCAAGAGCATGAGCATCGATTATGAATGTGTGTGCATATGTGTGTGAATACCTTCTGGTTCTAGTCCGGACTAAGGCCGGTTATGTAGTGTTAGTCCCACTGCGATACTATACTGAATTTTTGTTTTAAAAAACTCCCACACAGTACATGACTCTAAGCCAACCAGTCCTTGTTTCATCCCATTGCCAAACACCAGGCAGAGCAACAAAAAGTACCATCTTTGAAGTATTTTGTTTAGTTTGACGAGGCCAAGACGCTATAGAAACTAGATCGCGGAAGCTGTCTCATCCTGTAGAGATTGGGGGTTGTGGGAGTGGGTGGACAGTAAAACACAACGCAACTTCCGTTCCACGCCGGATACACAAACTATACTCCAGACAACGAAAACACAGTAGATGGGTTCATAAATGATATTAAAATCATGATTGTAACCATCACAGCGAAATTCACACTACAGAGGCTCGCAGTTCATAACTCCATCACCAAATCGATTGATGAGGGGGCGTTACCATTCCTAGGGGAGCATACGATAATCTGTTTTGCTTTATGTGGGAGAATGTTTTTTTCATTAAAGCCGGAAGGTTGTGATGGCAATTCACGACAGAAGATTGGACATAACATTAGGCGCGAGATATTTAATGGCTGCCATTTGCATAATGAGTTTCATTAGTACGGACGACCTCAACGTGCACTTGTACTCAGAGGCTAATTAGGTGCGATGTGTTTATATTTAAATCCAGAAATATTAAAAAGAGACCACAAAAATATTTGAAAGGAACTGTGAACGTTTGTTTATAAAACAACATTCACATGATGTCAGAGCAACGATATAACGAAAAGACGTTAAAGCTACCGCTCACGAAAGGCGCGGCAATTCGGCGTCACGGGAAGCGATGATTAATGTGGGAGGAATGCCCGAAGTAATGCAGGTCTTAGATGTTCATCACATTGATGAAACAAAAAGTGCACGGGATTTACCTGACAAATCTAGAAAAAGACGCGGGTCGAGCGGGTTCATAAGTTTCTGGCTTACCCAAGGGAGGCAACTCTACACAACAAACTGCGGCGCCTGAAACGACTGGGTTACACGTACCCCCGTCAGGTTTAAGGTCCGGGTTTGATTCCAAACACAACTACAATGCATGACTCGTACCCATTTAATTGATTGAAATATATTTTTTATTATTTTGTCCCCTGATAACTAAAACAGCACTGACTGGCACGGTATACCGTAATTTCCGTACCGCCATTGTGTTCTTCCATGAAACATGCAAAGCCGTCCTATTGAAATGAGACCTGCACGTCATCGATGTTTGACAGCTGTCAATCAGATAACACGCACGACATCAATAATACTGATCACATCTCAGCGACATTCCGTGCTGATGTTTCTAACTGTTATCTGCTCATCGTTTTGTAATATGAAACTGGTGACATTTGTCAATATCACATGTATTTCAAAACAGAAAATCGTTTCACCAAACATTGTACAGCTGTTGTTTGAAATTGTTTTCCGGTAAAAAACATGCCACGCACGATTGTCGTGGGTAAGTTGTCAATTAAAAGGAGGTCGTACAGATATAATACCTATTGTCGACATTGTGGTGTTGCTCCCTTGACATTTACTGAATGTGTTAGATGGGCTTCACGACGATTCCAGTGTTTTCCCCGTCATATCCAGGCGGGTGGCCACAAATACGTCAATATCAACTTAGGATTTCAGTCCCCGACAAACAACAAAGAAATGTGAGTGAGTGAGTGAGTTTAGTGTTACGTCGCAGTCAGCAATCTTCCAGCTATATTGCGGCGGTCTGTAAATAATCGAGTCTGGACCAGACAATCCAGTGATAGATCTACGCAATTGGGTTACGATGACATGTGTCAACCAAGTCAGCGGGCCTGAGCACCTGACCCCGTTAGTCGCCTATTACAAGCTTGGATTACAGAAGACTGACTGACTGACTGAGTTTAGTTTTACGCCGCTTTTAGCAATATTCCAGCAACAT
Organism: Haliotis rubra; assembly: GCF_003918875.1. Classification (NCBI taxonomy): domain Eukaryota; kingdom Metazoa; phylum Mollusca; class Gastropoda; order Lepetellida; family Haliotidae; genus Haliotis; species Haliotis rubra. The sequence continues at coordinate 880,037 of NW_025767357.1, read as the reverse complement.
CACGGCGGGGGACACCAGAAATGGGCTTCACACATTGTACCCATGTGGGGATTCGAACCTGGGTCTTCGGCGTGACGAGCCAACGCTTTAACCACTAGGCTACCCCACCGCCGGATTACAGAAGATCAATCCTAACCCGTAACTTCACTTGACCTCCGCCATAGAGCTGGAATATTGCTGAGTGCGGCGTAAAACTAAACTCACTCACTCACTCCACACATACAATGAATTACATTTTGAACATTGTTACACAACCTCATAACACAATGATACAGGTCCACGGTAGCAATCACTGATATCAGGCACAACGTTGGTTGGTTTGGTTTGTTGTATAATGCCGCACTCAGCATCTTTCTACGTAATTTGAACAGTCCTTAACGAAATATGGTGCTTTGGTTGAAGTGGAAGGGTGTAAACAATAACAGTTTATTCTATATATTTGACATCTGAGGTTAGCGCACAAAGCAATACACGGAAACTACATTGCAACTTACGAGGTCGTTGCTCTACGATCGCTGGACGGATGGGCCCTGGCCACACAATCTACTGGGCCTCTTTTCACAAGCAGTATCTGAGGTTGGAGTGCTCACTCTGAGACCCCTTGGGTCAACAGAAAAAGTGGGGTGAGGTGAAATAGGGTTTAACGTCGTACTTCAGATTATTTCACTCATATGACGACACACATGCATGTGTATGTATGGCTGCTTGTATTAGACCAGACTTAAGCTGGTTTTATAGTGCTAGCTCACTGAGATGCCATGCCGCAATATAGCATGAATACCCCACTCAGACATATTATACTGACTCCGAGCCGACCAGTTCTTGTTGTACCCATTAATGCCGAGTCCTAGGCAGGGATCAACAAGTACCCTATTTTAATGTCTTTTTGTATGACGCGGTCGGGGAACTTGCTCCCTTCCGCTCTCCGGGCGGACGCTCTAACCACTACACCACGGAGGCGGTCGCCACATAGAAAGTCAGATAGAGAAACTGATGGGGAAAGCATGCCAGGGCGATATGGGGACACAAACCTACTGTCCCAATAAAATACAAGTTATATGCAGATGTGTTTCCTGTGGATTTTACCGTGTGATATTGATCTAACTTCTAAATGTATTTGTGGAAGTTACCAGTATTAATTACCTATTCACCTGTAAAATATATTACCTTTTAACTAAAACGTATATAAATTACTACATAGATTCATGAAGGGTGAAATTTACGGGTGTAAATTATTTCAGATACAACATGATAAATAATTTGTTGAAACAAAACAATATATTAGTTACTTATAGCATTTAACAGTACTTGCAAAAATAGATATTGCATGTAAACTCACGGGCGAAAGAAACGTCCCAAAAATGATTTTTCTTAATCTTTTATCGTACACTAAGTGATTATTCATATCTGTAGTTCACACTTTCATCATTTAGAATGCTGTAAATCCATTAATTTTCCAAATATGATTGTTAAATTTCCAATATCTGAGTTTGTTGTTTTGTGACAATTTAAAAAAGCGAGGTGACGTTTCTTTCGCCCATGAGTTTATATGAATCTTACTCTGTAAGTTGTTTAGATTACTCCCTAGACTTGTCCTTGCTTATTAAACATGAGAGTAAAACCATTTTCAGATGAATACTAAAAACTGTATCCACTCAAAGAGGATGTCAGTAAACAAACAACAAAATCAAGTTATATTTGTTTGTTGTTTAACGCCGCACACGTCAACACTCCGGGGATGTAACGGTGCCCTGCATAAAATCGAATCTGGACTAGACAAACAGGTGATTGATATTTTGAGCTACACTCCAGCCAGTCATCAAAGTCAGCGAGCCTGATCCATAGAGGCGTTTCGTATCCTTGAACTTCTATCAATAACAAAACAGTTAACTAATATCGGGCAATGAAACTATAAATATCAATAACAAAACAGACAGACTAATATGTTAGAAGATAAACAGCCGGGCAAAACAATGTGTATATATCTTTTTAATAAAATTTTCCCTTATCACATCACCATCACAAACCTGTATCCTGCTTGTTTCAGTTTTAGCCATGAGTGTTACGGTACAAAATGTTGTTTGCACTATTTATATAACATAGTAACGTCTATTTTTATTCTGTCATTTACAAATGGTGCAATGTCGCATGAAAGGTTGTTTCCTGTTATGAATACACTATGCCATTTAGAAATTGGTCAAATGTAACATGTTATATTTCGGATTACAATTTTTCAGTAAAGTTCTTGTACTTTTTGTTGGGTGGAGTTCCATCGAATCGCAGGTGTGGGTTCGAATCCCGGATGGGACTCAAGCCAGCAAAAAATACTATAATCTGTACTTTAAAATACTGAGAAAGTGTAATCCCAAATATAACATTTGTTTCTAAGGGTGTTACTTATAAGATTATTGACACGTGCATGGTTATCACTCTACTTTTCACACTGTCCAAGACAGAAATGTAGCCATTTTATGGGCGATTCACTGTCATCGATTTTCATGTCTAGGTAACGGAAGATGTCGACTGGTCCCGAAGATGATCAATTCGCCAGATGCATTCGTGATCACTCGCCCGTTTCCGTAACCCAAAAGAACATTCGGATCATCCCGGAATTACACGAGTGGTAACGGACAAAACGCGGCGAAGATATCTAAAAATAGTTTTCTATTTATAGATGCGAAGGCGAGGTATAAAATATCAACAGTCGCAAATGGGACGCACTGTTGATCAATCGGCTGTCGATCTAATGTGTTGGTGTACACCACCACCAGGTAAGCAACACTTAAATATGGCCTTAGGAAACCCATGATTTACGTATGATGACGTCTGGAATTATATTGCACCTATGACTTTACTTTTATTTTCATACCTGCATTAATGAAGTTTAAGGTTTCTTGTTAATTCCTCACTCAGCAGTGCCAAGCTATATGAATGTGATCTGTGAAGAATCGAGTTTGGACCATACAATTTCGTGATTTACATCATGAGATAAACATGGGTTGCTGAAAGACCAATCCTCTGGGATCTTCACTGGTCTTTTATAGTGATTTAATGGGTTTAATATTGAACTAGAAATATGAAACCCAATCCTAGTTAAAATTAAAGTTAAAATCCGAGTTAAAATTTGTGTTGGATTTTTATTCGTTTATAATGTCAGTCCAGTCATGTCTTATGTTATGTGGCTATGAAGAAATTACGTATTCTAAGTTACACCACAAAGACACTGCGTGGCTGCGTTGCCTTTGTGAGTGATTATAGTTTACACCGCTTTTAGCAATACTCCAGCAAAATCACGGCATGGGACACCCGAAATGGGGTTCACTCATTGTACCTATGTGGGGAATCGAACCAGGGTCTTCGGTGTGACGAGCGAACGCTTTAACCACTAGGCCACCCCACCGCCCCGGTAACGTTGTGGATGAGGCGTTTTGACCCAAGACCCAGTTTGGAGCAGTTTCCGATGGAGATATAAAGCCCTTTCTTTAATTAATTAATATGATTGGTGACAAATCCATTACTTGTGAAAAATGATTTTTAGTCAATGTGTGAGTTATACAAAACATATTAGGGCAGCAGTAGTCAAATATCTAGTGAATGAATGAGTGAGGTGCGGCCGATTGATGACAGTGAGTGAGTTAGCCAGGTTTATGCAGCTTTTAGCAATATTGCGCCGGGAGACACCAGAAATGGGCCGTCACGATGTGTCAATCTGGAGAATCGAACTTTGGCCTTCCAAATGACTAGTGAACGCTTTAATCACAAAGCATGATGGTAGATCCAGCTATGTCCAGTGGAATATCATTTTTGCGACCATAGTCTGATGACGACGACGATTTGATTTATGCGTTTTTTCTAATCATTTAGACCACGAAGTGTCAAATTAATCTGAGGAAATTAGCCTGTCCGAGTGGGAAAGCCTGAGGACATAGCCTGTAGATCTAGATCGCCCTTGTGTCCCCTCACACATGCAGCTAAACACCGAAGTGTCCTTGGGACCTACACGTAAATGCTTCGAGTTATTCGAAGTTCGGCAAAACCGTAAAATGATGACAAAATAAGAAATACGCAAGGACCAAGCTTTTGCTTTCAGACATTCTTAGGTTCGACACATCGCGTGAGTGAGTGATTCTAGTTTTACGCCGCTTTTAGCAATATTCCAGCAATATCACGGCGGGGGACACCAGAAATGGGCTTCACACAATGTACCCATGTGGGGAATCGAACCCGGGTCTTCGGCGTGACGAGCGAACGCTTTAACCACTAAGCTACACCACCGCCCCTCGACACATCGAAGTTCGTAACAACTATACTATAATGTCGGTTGGTGACAAAACGAAACCAATATTTCACGATACATATGTTGTATACATGTATCAGTCACAGCAAGTGTATTCAATTCATAATAACGGAGTATTTCATAATTATTGATAAAGATTTAGCGAGGTTGATTTTTTTTCTATGATTCTATGGCAATCCCCTGATGAAAGGGCAAGAACTAGCCAAGAAACGTGTTGGAAGCAATAAAGAAGTTGTACACGATCCATGCCATGCGTTGTTATATTACCTTGGGCTTCCAACTTCTAAATGCCATTCAAGTATCTGACTCTATGACGCTGAAGTGCAGAAAATTAACATTTCCTGGTGATGAGTTCATGAGTAATTAGAATAAGGAAGTCTTTCGCAATGTGTAGGTCAATTATGTTTTGTCCTTATCTTCTCAACACCACTATTCACCATTAAATATGTGTTCAGGAAAATCATTGAAACACGTCATTTATGTGCATTGAAAGAGTTTTCTTATCTGATGGATTGCTTGAAAAGGGAGAGAAATGTGATAATAGATCAGAATATCAATTGTTTGGTAGCAATATGGTCGCCACGATTTTTATCTATTTCGTCTATTTAATTTTCAGTAATCCAATCGTACGATAGCTTGTCTAAAAATAGAATGACATCACATTTCCGGTACACATGCGCAGTTAGGCACTGTCATCTCTTCCGTCTAGATTGATGAATATAGCTTCCATCTGACAGTTACGCCCGGCTAAAAAGCGTAAGTTATGAATACGAGTTACTTGTTATAACTCATGGATGTACTACCTTTATCGTGATAAAAACAACAAAAGGTTCGTGTGTGGTGAAATAGCTTCTTCAAACGTGCGTAATCACACCGGGAGTGGGTCGAGTATCTGAAACTTACCAAAATGGCGGACCCTCTGCATGTCAAATAACATTCCCTCCCATTAAACCGGCCGATTTGTAAGATCAGAGATAAGCGTGCGTTGCATTGTGTACTCACTGTACATAATCAGGTGGTACGTTATTATTTTATGTTTTAACATTTCAGTTTTAACCTCCTTGTGAGCAAAATGTTTTGAGTTTAGCACGGCATTGATGCTCGGCGGAAGTACTTCCTCTCACAGCTCTTAGCACTCCTATATGACTAACTTAGGTCTTTTTGAAGAAATACTATAATACCTAGTCTTACGCTGCTTAGTTCCACTGTTCAACTAGGTTACATGCATTTTGATTTTACATGCTATGTACCATGGGCAATATCTTAGGTTGTATGCAATGGAATTTCGGTAGGGCTTCCATTTCTATCAAATTTCTTATTCATTTTAGGCATTTTTGACACACCAGCTACGACTACAACAGCATTGAAAATTCGATGAATATCCTTCTTACTCAAACCAACACCTTTACTGAATAAACATTATATGTTTAGTGTTCAAACCATCAAATAATTAATGATCAGTCCCAACATGGCTAACAATATGCATTCAATGATTCACAAGCTAATTCACAGTTATATGTGAGATTCACTAGTTCTAGTGGATGCAGCAAATACTAATTCTGCATTGGCTTAGTGTTGTTTTTTACAGTTTAGTTTTGTATGTTTCACAGCTGTTTTAAATTTGAGTCATTATTGTGTTACATATTTCAGGTAAACATCTTTCTTGATAGACCCAGAACGTGTATGTTGTGATTGATAGAATATGACATAAATGTAGAAGCAAATTTTACTGTTTGTTATGATGGAAAAAGTAATATTATGGCTTTGAAGAGTGGAGTTGTATTTCACTGACGAAATTGAGCAAAATAATAATTATTTTCCGAAATGGCTGCCAAGTGCACTTGTTTGAAATTCTGGATAAATCCTTCCACATACGCCTACACCCATATTTTTTGCACTACGACAGGGTAGTTTAGTGGTTAAGGCGTATTCACATGTCAGGTTTGATTCCCAATATGGGTAGAGTTTGTGAAGCCAATTTCTTATCTTCCCCCACCTCAATGTTGCTTGAATATTGTTAAAGGTCACATAAACCCTAGGGGTTAAAAATACATAAATCACTAACTCGCATCGTTATAAATGAAACCCCGTCATTAAAACTACTCATTTCGACCTTTAATTGACTTAAATCGACCTTTTTGACAACAGTGCACAATTCTCACCCGCGAACGAAATTTCAACCAATCAGAGCGGCGCGACTCTGTGACGTCATATGAGGAATAGCTTGGAGGGCCTGTGCAGAATTCATCTACATTTTAGGGGTTAAATTATCTTGTTTACAGGCTTGTATAAACCTGACATCGTGACAATTGTTGTGGAAAATGAAAGCTATATGTTCTCACAATCTACTGTCATTTAATTTTGTCTCCTGCTTTGCCTAGTTTCCGAGTTACAACTTGTTTTCATAGACGATTCTGTCAAAATCGATTGGTGTCGTTAGGCCCTATTTGTATAATGACTGATCCAAATTGCTCCCATTTCTGTGTTTTTTTACCTCGATATTTAATCATGTCATGTAAAAATCTGTTTGTATTCTCAAAACAGTGTCGGCCCATAAATTTTCACATGCAATACAGCAATTAATACTCCCTTGTTGTAACCCGTGTTAGGTGGTATAAACCTACACATGTTATTTGTCATCATTCACTTGATGGTCAGTTAATGAATTTATAACAGGTATAATTAGTGGTAACACACTTAAATTACCCCGACAAAGGTTCCCATTTGGCATTTCTTGTGTCTGGAGTAAATATTCAACATTATAAACATCGATCAAAGGATTAACCGTTAAAACACGCTGATTGATTAATTACTTTTATCTTGCACAGCGGAATTGTCAAAAGGTAGTGTTTATTTATGTAGATTTACTAATCTATACTGAATACACTCTGTCGTGTCGGTGTCTGCGTAAAAACAACGTCTTCTTTCAAAGGATTAACCTGCAATACATTGATTGATTGCCCATTATTGGCTAACTAAATTACTGTTTTTAAAGAAAGGCGGACATTATGCAATTAGTTGCCAGGTGTGCTATCTTGGGTGACCAATGAGACTATACACCAATACCTGAAAAGATTTATCACTTTTTCGTATATTAAACTGTTAAAAGACACATCATTTGGAACAGTTTTGTGGATATTGATGGATACATTCCTCGAACAAGGTAATGGCCTGATATTGTTCCTATAACTTTAATCTGTTTTAATTTTAATATTTGCATTTTGTTTTTATTCATTTGTCGTAGCATTCAACAGAATCATTGTTTTCGCCGTGAAGTGTAATGAGACAGACAACATGCACTAGGGTGTGTGTGCGAATTATGATTCACATTGGCAAACTATAAAATGTCTAGATATTACAGTTCTGTTATAAATTCACTATAAGTATCAGCAGATCGTCTGCTTTTTATTTAGTTTCAAAATGCATACAAGTATGATAATAAACTAATTAGGATTATAAGACCAAATATAAAGACGCACATTGACTAGTATCTACATACTGGTGAGTGGACATTAACCATGGGAATGTAGCAAGAAATTTATCGGCGCAGTATTGTGACTTCGACCCCCACCTGGCTTCCGTGGAAGAAATCGTTATGTTATAAGTTGTGTCATGCAAAATCCGTTTGGTTATGATTCCAATACATATTTAACTCTGAGTAGAAAGTAGTCTTGATTTTCTAACTTGATGAAAACAAACTATAATCTCATTAATTCTAACAGATTTTTTATTTTTAAAATGGCGGCCCTGTTGGGAACATCCAGCCAATCTGAGGATAAATGGTATTTAGGTTTGTTTCCACCGAAGTTACAAAATCAAAACTACTTTCTATTGGTAATAAAATATGTATTTTATTGATGGCCAATAGGATTTTGCATGACAAAGCTTATAACATAACAATTTCTCTCGTGGCAGCGAGGTGGGTGTCAATATACTACTTACAATATTATTGTTACTTGAACACAACCTCACTTCGAGGAAGAAATCGTTATGTTACAAGTTGTGTCATGGAAAATCTTTATGGTCATCAATCATATGCATATTTTACTACAACTAGTAAGTAGTTTTGATTCTTTAACTTCCGTGAAGCGATCTGAACACAAGTAAGATATCGCTTTCAGGCTTCCACAACGCTTCGCTTTGCACTCACAAACATAACCTATTTAGCACGAACGGCGGGTCCTGTGGAAATCTGTGCATGGGGACACCATCGCCCGACCCTAGGAGCAATTGACGACAAAGCATCGATTCGGCATGTAGCCGTGGTTGATGTCGATGTCGAAATCATCAAAATGATGAGCGTGCTACACATTTTCTATACAACTAACTGAAAATCGTTCCTCATATGACGTCACTGCAGTGCTCTGGCTACCGAGTTACGTAACCTGTCTGTGGTTTCGTTGGCGGTCGAGAGGGAAGCAGGCGACTTTTTGGCAACTTTTAATCGCTCGGTATTAAATAACCACAAGTTTTTAAAGAATAAATTTGGTGTTCTGCATAAGACTAACCACAAATCTTTCATATGTAATGGTTAAAAGAGTAACAAAAAACAAAGTTTAGTGGTTCTTTAAAAGTGGTGTGAAACCATATGTATTCACTCACCCAGTGATTTATTAGGTTCAGGTAGGCATGGTGTGACATTGTACTTAGGCATTTGACCTGTAGTTTGTCTGGCCCAGACTGGGATTTACACAATGTTGTGGTATTCCTGTAACATTGAGAGGTCAGTGCTTTTCCTCCACAACATATGTATAAAGGAAGTTGCAAATGAGAACTCAGAACTTGTACTGTAGTCTGTTGAGAAGGAAATAAATGCATATTTTCTCATTGACAGACACAAAGGGTTCCTACTTTTCCGGACTCAGTGAGGAAATATGAGAAGATATTTTTGAGACATGAAAAGTGGAATATTCCATGCCATATTCAGGAAATTTAATTTAATTGATTCTAACAGTCTCATAATGCCATAGCATCACATATTTGTCATTAGAAACAAATATTTATCCAATATAAACACTTGATGCAACTGCGAGGAGATACTGCTGGTACTGTTACGAATATATTGTGGATGTTCAGAGCTTTCGAACAATACCCAACATCAATTGAATCTTCTTGCATGTTATTCATACAAAGTTTTGAAAACACGGGTGTTTCAGGGTGCTGTCTCATGTTACCAAGCGAAAAGCCACTGGTTATCGGGAAATAGGTGACCATACATGCTATTGGAAAGATCTTTTTATTGAGTAAACATGAAAATGTGACAAGAAATACGTAAAAATGTAGAAATAGGTAAGAAGATACTATGATATAATTTTTGTGCCTATGTTTTTAAAAAGAAAAACCTTTAGGATAATGATGTAAAAGTTGCGTTGTATCATATTTCAAGTGTGCTCTACATTTTGGCACAAGACATTTTTACAACAGAAATACTCTGGCTTATTGACTTGGTTGGGAGTTGCGAGCCAAATGCAATTTAGGCATTATAAATATTGGAATGTCAAGAAGTTTGTCAGTGGTGATTTGTATTGTGTGTGTAAGTAAGTCACTATTCTGGAGCTCTGTCATATGATATTGCTATCAACTCATTAATTTGTTGCTGTGCCATTGCTATAACAAGCATCCTGTGAGCATAAAGAACAGTGATCATAAGTAGAGTCTGTCAAGCATATTGTTATTCTCTATTTCAGAACTGCTGGTAGAGTCCCAACAACAGGCACAATGCAGACGATAAAGTGTGTGGTTGTTGGTGATGGAGCTGTGGGTAAAACCTGCCTACTTATCTCATACACCACAAACAAGTTCCCTTCAGAATATGTCCCAACGGTAAGCACAGGGCTTTGTATGGGGTTTGTTTTGTTTCAGCTCATGCTGGAGTTGCCACTGTCTTACTTGATTCAGACAAAGATTCAACACTTGTTTGATACAAAAATAGTCTGAGAACAGTGTGTCTCCTGATCAGTATTAATCATCACAATATTGTATATTTAAGATGTCTACTGGCGTCTAACTTCTTTTAACCTGAAAGTCATACAGAGCATTTATTAATTAAGAATCTGTGTTATGATCCTGGAAACATCTCACCTTTCCAGAGTTCAGTGCAACAAATGCTGAACTGAAATATGAACATAATAAACCTTACCTATCCAGGTATTTACCTTGGGTCCTGTCACCTAAGACTTCAATGGTTTGTACAGAAAACATCCTGAATGCGGGTCTCTGCATAATTTTGAGTAGAATTTATTGTCTTAATATTGATATTATTAGCTGAGCTGTGACCAAACAGAACTTTACTAGACTTTGGCTGCAGACTTGTGAATAAAGACACTGACTGCATTGGATGTGTTTGCAGAATGTTGCTTCCTGGAGATCATTTCTCTCTCTCTCTCTCTCTCTCTCTCCTCCCCCATTTCATACAAAAGGCCCTATGACTGTAATGATGCAGAAGTCCATATTCCAGTTACCCTAAAGTTCTATTCAGAACAGCACAAGTATTTCATGAGTGAATAAAGAAAAGACCTCACACAGCTTGGTTTTCTGAGGGACTTGAAAACCGAGACAGATGACATGAGAACATTTTCATTTTTTTATCCACTTCCCGGAATATTGTGTCAAATCTTTACCAGATTTGAAAATAAAATCTTTGGGACGTGTTCCCAGAGATGGAAGATGAAGTGATCTGAAATCCTGGAGTGTTGTCATGTACTAAGTCCCGTGTACTTGTTGCTGATACATTAGACAGTTGTCTGCCCAGAAAGGAATATTATTTATTTATCTGCTGACTTGTTTGTTGCTGAGTACGGTGTAAAAAAAAATGAACCTGTTCCCCAATGTCATGAACCCTTATTGGAAGCTCAGACCTTGTGTACCGTGGTACTTGTTTCACTTTCATGGTGTGTTTGTACTAGTAGTTATATCTTGTATAGTGTCCAATTGCTATTGAGCCGTTAAATTTTCACTCGCTCACTGTCAGGTGGTAAACATTCTTCACTTGTGTGGTAAACATTCTTCACGTATCTTAGGATCAAATATAAGGCAGTAATTGATTGTAGTCTCATAATTTCTCCATTTGAAAGATATGTCTGTTGGTGACCAAACACATTACGATCATGTTGTTTCAACAAGCAAAACTTTCAAACTGGTAACTTGCATATTTATCCCTTCATGGAATGGTCGCTTTCAGCCAGTTAGTGAATATTAGACCTAAAATCTCATGTAGACAGTAATGTTGGGAATTGGTTAAAATCTCATAATTGATGATTGGTTCATTACCACCGATCAGTCACCGAAAATAATTGGTAAGCGTCATTTAAGAAATTTGTAAATGCACAAAAATATAAGGAAAAAACATGGACTAAATTCGGGGGGGGGGGTGTGTGTGTGGGGTTGGGTTGGACAAAATTTCACATCTTTAAAGGATGACTAGTATGTTAGGAACATAAATTTCTTGGTGTCTTTAAGATAAATTCATTGATGACTTGGAACAAGCTTGTAGTGCAAATGAAATGTAACAGACAAAACCAACCTTGTGAAAAATATCGTTAATGAAAACAAGTGTTCCAGAATTGTTTGTGTTCGATTATGAGAAAACATGATCGATTGCTTGGTCGTTTAGTCACTGTGACCAATCTTCGATTATTTCAATTAATCGGACCACCACTAGTAGACAGTTGGCCAACAATAGATATTTGCATTACGAAATATACCGCTGTAAATATTTATCTATGGTGAAGTTAATTCAGTAATTATCCCATCAGTATTTCTGTGTATCAAGTAAGTTCATTCAGTAATTATCCCATCAGTATTTCTATGTATCAAGTATCAAGTAAGTTCATTCAGTAATTATCCCATCAGTATTTCTGTGTATCAAGTAAGTTCATTCAGTAATTATCCCATCAGTATTTCTGTGTATCAAGTAAGTTCATTCAGTAATTATCCCATCAGTATTTCTGTGTATCAAGTAAGTTCATTCAGTAATTATCCCATCAGTATTTCTGTGTATCAAGTAAGTTCATTCAGTAATTATCCCATCAGTATTTCTGATGTATCAAGTAAGTTCATTCAGTAATTATCCCATCAGTATTTCTATGTATCAAGTAAGTTCATTCAGTAATTATCCAATCAGTATTTCATTCAGTAATTATCCATCATCAAGTATTAGTTCCAAATTATCCCATCAGCTCATATCAAGTAAGTTCATTCAGTAATTATCCTGTGTATCAAGTATTTCATAATTCATTCAGTAATTATCCCATCAGTGCTGTGTTTAGCTGAAAACAACACTGTTCCAAGAATGCACCATATTCGTCTATTTAATGATTTTAGCACCTTTAGCTGATCAGTAATCAATTTGACCAATTATATGACCAAGTGCTGCAGCACTGATACTCTTCGAGGCAGCTTGCCTTGTCGACTCACCTCAGATGACAACAGTTAATGGATGACATTGTATTTCAGGTATTTGACAATTATGCTGTAACTGTGATGATTGGAGGCGAGCCCTACACACTAGGATTGTTTGATACAGCCGGACAAGAGGATTACGATCGTCTCCGCCCGCTCAGCTATCCACAAACTGACGTGTTCCTAGTCTGTTTCTCAGTAGTATCACCTTCTTCATTTGAAAATGTTAAAGAAAAGGTAAGCTTGGCCCACAATTGCTTTTTAGCATCCTATTCACCTTTATTTAAAATAATTCTAGGAAAATTTAACAATGTCCCAATGTTTCTCTTCAGTATCACCTTCATTGTTTAAAAATGAGGTGAAGTTAGTCTACGCTTGTTTCTCAGTAGTGTCATGTATAGTCAGTTTGGCTCAAAAGCGGACCGATGAATTGCAATCTAACTCGAAAACTAATAAACATAACATACTCAATGAAATGCTGATCATAATCAAAACATCATACCCACTCTGTGAGGTTTTTGCAGAATTTTTGTCCTAAAAATAAAAAGTTGTTTAACAAACTATCATTAAGATATTGACACAGTTCACTATTTGTTACGAGGGAGGAGTGCAGAGAAAGGGACAGCCAGGTGTTCGAGAAACAGACAAAGTTATTTATTCATTAACCTGTGCTGTGCTGTCTCCATCTGTTCTCGAACACCTGGCTGTCCCTTTCTCTGCACTCCTCCCTCGTAACAAATAGTGAACTGTGTCAATATTTTAATGATAGAGTTTGTTTTTATTTTTAGGACACAAATTCTGCAAAAACCTCACAGAGTGGGTATGATGTTTTGATTATGATCAGCGTTTCATTGAGTATTTTATGTTTTTAGTTTTCGAGTTAGATTGCAGTTCACCGGTCCGCTTTTGAGGCAAACAGACTATAATCATTGGAAAGTGTTGTGGATATGGTGAGCTTGGTAAGGCAACCTTATCAGCATTGTATCATGACATCAGAGCCATCCACCATGACACCATGTCTATTTCATAACTGTGACAGTTACTGTAGAGAGTGTGTAATGGAATATGCTAAATCAAAATTGTTCTGATATATTTGTCAAATTTGTATTCATGAAGTATCCAAACCATATATTTCAAGTAATGATGTTGCAACGCTCACTCTGCAGCACAATTATTTACAATGATTTTACAACATGTGATCGAAATTAAGGGGTTCTTGTTATGACCAAAACATCAAGGGTTCCTTGATAATACACTGTAGCAGAAAACCTAAAGGACACCAATTATTTTGAGACATCACTACATTAGTAACATTGCTTTCCCTAAATGAGTAGAGCTTGATTAAAGAATTGAAACCTACCTACATCCACTACAACCTTGGGTAACAATGTTGCACCAGACAAAAAACAGGTTGCACCTGCTAATCAATATGAAGTTAAAGAATATTGATGACATAAACAGTAGCAGTCATTCAGTCACTGTCCATATAGTCATCATTGTCACTACTCCAAGCCAGTTCGGTTCGGAACCATTCCGTTACCCCAGGTGAAGTCTGTGTTCTTCAAACAGCAAAATAACTACGTGCACTGGGTCCATGGTATAAATATGAGGTTGCATTGCACAGTTTCAGGTTGCACCAGTGCAACTTCTAATGATGAAACTGAGCCAAGATAATCTGCCACAAACTTTCATTTCATGTATAAGAAATTTATTAGGGAGGTTTGCTTTCCCTAGAGTTTGAATTAAAGGACCCCCAGAAAAGAACCAATGTGCTAAAAGATGCCCCGAGTTCTGCATTAAGACAAATAATCAAGGACTGGTAGTCACTATGCTGTGTCTGAGTAGGGTATCCATGTTAAACAACGACATACCTCACTGGACTGGCAATATAAAACTAGCGTTAATCCCAACTTTAACAAGCATCCATATAAAAGCTGTCACCGCCATATAGCTGGAACATTGCTATGTGCATTGTTTAAAACAAACAAAACACAATCATCTTGAATGCTACATTAGATCCTATTTTAAACTCACCTTTAACATTAGGGTTATTGCAGCAACCTCTTGACTTGACCACTGCTTTCCATTATGTTTAATACAGTTTATGTTTATTATTCTTGTCCGTTTGTTTCAGTGGGTACCAGAGATTGTCCACCACTGTAATAAAACCCCTTTCCTCCTGGTGGGAACACAGATAGATTTGAGAGACGATGCAGCCACTGTAGAGAAACTTGCCAAGAACAAACAGAAACCAATAACAGCTGAACAAGGAGACAAGCTGGCAAGGGAACTAAAGGCTGTGAAATTTGTTGAATGCTCTGCACTAACACAGGTAAGCATACGAACAGAATGTTTTGTTCTGATAAAGATTAAAGATTTGTCAGCACCATTCTAATGGTTAAGAAATCACCAAAGTGGTAATAGTATAAGACTGACTTCAGTTCAGGCATTCCACTCAAAGTGAGCTGACACACTGTCATATAAGTAGAATACTCAGGGGTGGAAATAACCCATTGCCCGACGCCCGAGTCCAGCGTTTTTTATCTGACGGGCAAGCAAATTTGTATATCACACTGTACCGGTGTCCAGTTGACTTTCCAATGTTAATTGTGTTGTTTATTTAAAGAATCAACAAGAAAACAGCCGGTATAGTGGAAAAATCATCAGGGCAAGTGATTTTACATGTGCCACTGTACCGGAGTACAGTAGCAAATTTAAATTTATTTCCACCCCTGATACTGTTTAAAGCGGCTTTAATCCTAACTCACTTGCATATAGTGTGGTTTCAAATCTTGGTTCACTCTGATCATGGTTACAGCTCTGTCAGCACCAGACATGTTCTCATGGGTTTTGCCAAATTGGTGAACATCTCCGAGAATTGAATCACTTTGGGCTGTCTTCCTTCTTTGAGCCAACATTCAGTGATATAATTTGACTACTGTTCC
Organism: Haliotis rubra; assembly: GCF_003918875.1. Classification (NCBI taxonomy): domain Eukaryota; kingdom Metazoa; phylum Mollusca; class Gastropoda; order Lepetellida; family Haliotidae; genus Haliotis; species Haliotis rubra. Next base: position 864,395 of record NW_025767357.1, on the reverse strand, counting down.
AGCAGCCTTGAACCCAACTCACTCTTAACAAATCTCTTTCCTTGTTTACAGAAAGGCCTAAAGAATGTATTCGATGAAGCAATCCTGGCAGCTCTGGAACCCCCAGAGCCACCCAAGAAGAAGAAGTGTGTTATTCTGTGAGATTGCTTCAGCTACCTGCTTCAGCTATCGGGCAAAAACATAGCAAGACTCAACCATGTGTAGCAGTGGCATATGCACCTGGTAACCCTCTGCCAAGATTCTGCCTGTCTTGGAGAGGGTTATCTCCCTTGGCAAGCAGCCATTGGGCGCTCTACTGGTTTCTGGTATTGTCATTGGTTGGGCTACACAGTGTTAAATGTTCACATTCTGTCTGAAAAAACCAAAACTGTTTTTTCTGATAACAACTTGTTGCTTTTTATCTCTCAGAAAAAAACAAGTGAAAGACATTAAGTTTACACCATGGGCTGTCTCAAGCAACTATTCTTGGATAGCAAGAGAATTCAAATTTCTGAGTCTGCGTTTGGATTTTAGAAAACATTACTTTGTGTACAGGTATAGTTGAATTTTATGCTTAGTAAGTTCTGTGTACAAACAAAGCAAGTTGTGTAAAAAGACATGCATAAATAGACCCTCTCGGTCCATGTATAAACCAGATGCTTAGGCTATATGTAAATATGTAGACAGTTCGAGCATACAGCTTTCACAAAAAAGGGATCTGTTGTCACTTCTGTCAACAGTAAAATCTCTCTGTCACTGTCTAAGTGTTGGTGAAAAGATAAAAAAAATGCCTCAGATCTCTTCTCGAGGTAAGTCATGAAGTAATTTAGATTTATCAATGAATGGTCATGTGTATTGCATGCCTGTGGTGACTGTTGTTGCCATGGTGGTCGTAGTTTCCATGGATACAGACCAAGATGCCCAGGGCCCTGTTCCTCAAAGCGATCGTAGCGCTACGATAGTCGTAAGCGTATGTTAAAGTATGGGAGTTACGATCATCTTAGCGCTACGATCGCTTTGAGGAACGGGGCCCAGATATGTCTGGATCCCATTTCGTCATGCTCATTTCGTCATGTTAATCAACAGCACTTTGTGATGCCTTGTTACATACTGAGCTTCCTCTTTATAGCTTGTGCACTTGACACAGATTCTTTCAGCTTGGTAAATCTGCAAGTTCATTTTGTCAGTTCGTGATGCTTCCTTCTTTCGTCATGGCCTTTGCCACCACAAGGACCAAATATGGGAGATGTCTAACGTCCAAGCTAATTTCATCAGCACTCCTTACATTTTGAAAAGATGAAAGACCCTTTCTTCTTCTCAATAGAATAATCTTGCAATAGACGTAACAGTGATGTCACTTACACTGCTAATGTAGGTATACATCTAGATAATTATGAGAAACTACATTCAGTATTTGAAGTGGCATATGGCTGCTTCGTCATCAGATACGTTCAGTTCAGGGGGCATTATTTTGAAGGGTATATGAGTAGAATAGTTTAAACCTCTTTTCGTTGAGTGAAGCATTGATGTTGAACTGTAACCTTTGGACTGAAATTGTTTCCAGAACAAAATAGTTGACTTGCAGTTTCTGTTGATGCAATCTTTGCCCCTTGTAGGTTGATAAATGGGGTGGTTGGTGTGTTTCTGATCAGATATAGGCGCCCTTTACAGGTAGGTTTTGTTGAACTATCTGTTGTGTGGCATCAGAACTGGACTCTCTGTTCATTCTGGGGCCAAGTTGCCGCCAGTTTCTCAGACCTGTTGTTGATTTGGTTGTTACACAATAGCATTAGTACCTATGCAAGATATTTGTTTGCGATGACTGTGAACCAATTCGTCGAATGTTCAGAGAATTGAGAATGGGTACCCCCCTTTAAACATTCTCTCACAAAGGAGAATTTAGGACTCAATGGTCGCTTTTGTGATTTCTCTCATTCAGGATAATTTTTACGATATTCTTAAGCTCGTGAGCTCAACATTACTGTAACTGATACAGTTTTTATTGTCAGTCAGTTCGCCAAGGGGAGATAACTCATGCTTGTTTGTGTTGTTGCTGTCATTCCCCCATTAGTAATTTATGCAGATTATATTTATCCAAGCCTCAGCTTTGTGTAGATATTTTTAACCCATGGAATACGATCTATTCTTTCCATCGATTCCCAAGACCAATACGACAAAAAAAATATTGTTTGAAAAAAGAGAGAGGATGTGGTTGCAATATATCAGCATCTGTGGAAAAAAAATATCAAAGAAATGTATCAGGTTGTCCGCATCTCAAACAGCCGATCTTTGTTTCGGGGTCAGTATGTGTAAATATCATTTCTGGATGTTTAAAGTTCACTCACATTTTGTATCAATGGTACGGGACATCAAAGGCAAGAGGAAAAGGAGAAATTCTGGTTGTGCATATAGGAACTTTTAATTCTTATTGTGTTTTAATCCCAGTCTGATTTTCTATAATGGTATTGTATTTAAACACAAGCCAGTTGACCAGACCAGTTTGCTTTTTATTGAAAACAAGGCAAGTGGACAATAAGGCTATTTTGTTTTCCTGAATCATGAAAATGTTGACAAATTTAAGGTGTCGTTCAGAGAATTTATACATCTTCTTTCCTATGATAATAAGGCTGCAAGTGATCTAAAGTAATTGTGACCTTATTAATAGTGTTAAGCCTCTGATGTTCAGTACCATCAGTTTTGCATGTCTCCTCCACACCCATCGTTTCTCCAACACTGGTACTTTTACAGCTTGAAGGCTGCCGAGCGGAGCCGCATGTTGCCCTTCTGTCTACGTCACTCATAGCATTGTTTCTCATCTCAATATTTTAGAGGGCTAGATTCAGACATTTGTATCTCCAGATATTCAATGTGGAATGACATGATATTTTCGTACATTCTTTGACATGTAATCTCTAGCAAATAAACATACCCATGTAAAACCATACATTCTAGTTGTCTTAATTTTACTGTAGATTCCTTAAGTACAAAGGGGGCGGTGGGATAGCCTAATGGTTAAAGCGTTGGCTCGTCACGCCGAAGACCCGGGTTCGAATCCCAACTTGGGCACAATGTGTGAAGCCCATTTCTGGTGTCCCCCGCCATGATGTTGCTGGAATATTGCTAAAAGCGGCGTAAAACCAAACTCAGTAAGTAAGTTAATTACAAAGCATTCTGGCCCTGTGGTTTATGACTACAAATGTCTGTAAAGAGCTGGATCACTAGATTGTCTGGTCCAGACTCGATTATTTACAGACCGCCACCATATAGCTGGAATATTGCTGAGTGGTGTAAAACTAAACTCACGTACTCACTGTAAAGAGTTGCTTCCCTTCCCCATGCCAGGATATGGTGGTTATGGATGAAAATCTTGCTACCTGACAAGGAACTTGAGTTTGTCAGCATCATTTCTGGGCTCAATTCCAGTTCAACTATCATTCAGTTCTTACAAATGATATGACTACATTAACATGGGAGGTTCTGGGAGGCCATATATGCGGAACAACTAGTTAGGGATGAACTTACTCTTGAACTATGCACATCATGAAACTCAACTGGGAATACACCTGATGTTCATGATCCCCAACTGATGTTGTTCAGTATCTGTTGAATGTCCAGCTAATATACCCAGATGAATTTGTTCATCATTGCCAGTGAAAGATTTTCTTTGTAATGAGCTGAGTGCGGCATAAAACTAAACTCACTCACTCACTCTTTGTAATGATGGGGTAGCTGAGTGGTTAAAGCATTGGCTCATCACGCCAAAGACCCAGGTTTGAAGTCCATGCCAGGTGTTCCCCGCCAAGATATTGCTTCCTTATTGCTAACAGCGGCATTAAACCATACTCACTCGGTTGGTCTGTTTAGTTTCCTGTAGGTGTGAAAGTAGGTGGTTGAGGTAGTCACTTTTTAATTGCTTCCTAAAGACTAGACTCTCCACACATGTACCGGTAATAGCTGTCGAGGGCTATTTTTAAATATACTGGACAAAAATAATGAGGGATATATGTAAATTTTGAAATTATGAATACTGATGTATTTATTCATTGACACTGATAAAATATCAATCATAAAAATACAAATATCCCTAACTTATTTTGTCCAAAATATGACGAATCTGAGGGTAAACCTGGATTCATCGCTAAAGGCGACTTCGATTCCAGTCTCTCTGGGTCCATCGATGGAAGTGACGTGATGGGCCCACAGCAGACGAAAATGACATTGATGAAAGCGGGTGTCAATATTGGCGATCAGAAGTGGTGCCAGTTTGTTGTAGGCGACCTCGCCAAAATGTCATACACAATACGAATCGCGCTGCATCCCATTGCTCTTTGCGGCGTCAATAACTGATCTTCCGGCTTGCAACATGCCAACATTTTGACAATGTAATAACTCATTTTACATAGCATTTCAAGTACCGTTAGAACTGTGGTTTAAAAGTGTTTTTCAATTCTTGAGGCCAATGCAAACACGTGCATATGAAGAAAACTCTCGGATCCAAAACACCATCATTCGCGAAGATCTCAACTGATTTACATGACCTCCAGTGATATACGACTGCGCGTGCAAAACCTGATTTGGCACTAACGTCATTTGCACGGCGAATGGATGGGTTTGAGTGGGTTGTGCTGTTTTTCTAGAGTCGAAAGATAGGGATCCCATTTTAGTATATATATAACCTTACTATAGTCAGGAAGTCAGTGGGAAAATGTTTTGTGTAACCTACAATATGAACATAAACCTAAACACACCTTTTGAAAGTTTCAGTAAAAGTAAGGTGGTATCATGGGAATCACAATTTGTTATTAAATGAAATGAAACTGACGTTTTAATGTCAAATGCCCCACAATATATCAATAAACCACCTTGGTGTTAGTTGTTTGGATTCCTATGAGAAGTGACAGAGAAGGTCAAAATATTGAATGAAGCAGTCATAATATATCTTTATGTAGTCAAACACACACACACTCACACACACACTCATGTGTTTAAATTTTGAAATTTATGTAAGCCATCAATTTAAAACAAAATAATTCATATTTTTTTAGCACCCTTAGAACACACTGACTCTTGTCCATTTTTCCAGTTTCTTCAATACATTCATCAAATCAGTGAGACACAGGCACAAACAACATGTCCATTAACCAGGAGATTTGAACATTTTATCCTAAATATGACCTAAAATTGTAACAGAAATGAGAAATATTTTACCAAAAAAACCGCAGTTTCTAAGTTATATTCATAAAATTTTATAAACGGAGCCCAGGGACATTCTACTGTGGTAATCTAGACTTGCATGGGCTGTCTTGGGTATATTTGTTTGAGGGTTTGTATGACAGACTAAGGTAACACTTTAATATTGATGCTGAGTGTATTTCAGGACAATGGAGTACTATGGAATCTTGTTATGGACTGGTGGTGCTGTCCTTGTCCATCATAATGTCCCTTATATACATGTACTTCCTTTCAAAAGTTTAGACTCGCTTAAAGTGAGTGAGTGAGTGAGTTTGGTTTTACACCGCTTTTAGCAATATTACCGCAATATCACGGCAGGGGACACCAGAAATGGGCTTAACACATTGCACCCATGTGGGGAATCAAACCCGGGTCTTCAGCTTGACGAGCGAACGCCTTAACCACTGGGCTACCCCACTGCCCCAGATTTGCTTAAAATATTCACTATATGTAATGTATATATATGGTGACATCAAAGATGAATTTCTCCACTAACTTGGGGAACCAACTGCAAACCTTATGCAGATGAATTCCACAAGGATCATGCATCAAATTGGTGAAAAGCATGTGCAAATATCGTGCATGTGAACAGCTGCGTTTTGGTGTAAAGATTTGTTAAGAATTCGCCATTTTTCACTGATATTTATCATTTATTGAACTCGTAACAATAATCTTTTCAACGTTATGAATTTGTTTTACAATACATCAGTTCATGTTACATTGTGTAAACAGTACCTTCGAACAGTGTGGGATATTTTGCAATATTTGCCTGAAATAAGTGGCTATATTTACACTAGTAAGTCTAAACTTTTGAAAGCAAGTATATATGACCTGAAGGACTGATTACTGTCCTATCAGTAGAATATGAGTAAGTGGAGTTTATCACTGGATAATCCAGACTGTCTCCGTGGTGTAGTGGTTAGAGCTTTCCCCCTTAGAGCGGATGGTCGTGGGTTCGATCCCCGACCGCGTCATACCAAAAGACGTTAAAATAAGGTACTTGTTGGCCCCTGCCTGGCGCTCGGCATTAACGGGTGCACCTACTGGTTGGCTCGGATTCAGTGCAATGTGTCTGAGTGGGGTATTTATGCTTCACTGCGGCATGGTGTCTCAGTGGGCTAGTAGAAGCAGACACACATACACACACATGCACGTCGTCACATGAGCGAGTATGACGTTAAACCCCATTGCACCTCACCTCACCTCACCTCACCTCACCACACCTCACCACACCTCACCTCACCTCACCACACAGCACTGTAAATTGGATTGCCCTTGACGATTATGCCATCCATGTTCCTGTCTTAACTTGATATGACTTACATGTATGTAAAACTTCACACAAAAAGTTCAAATTATTAAAAAAAAAATAATGATGTTAAGGACAATTTCAGGTTCTCAACAAAGCAAGAAAAAGTTGGTGTTGCTTAAATTTAAAATCTCAATTTTAAAAATGAAATCTAATTTAAAGTGTAAATGATACAAATGCTTGGTAAAAATTATCCTTTAGCCTTGTAATGAAACTATATGCCTTTAAGTGTTTGTTTCTGCAAATGGGCGGTGCCAGAAATCCACAACTTTTCAGTGAACAAGGAAGTATCCCTAACACGCTGACACGCACAGATATCAAGTTCTGCCAGCATTGTGGAGTTACCGAGGAAGTAACCTGTCTGGTGTTAGTAATCAATGGACCTTGTCAGGTTATAACGGTGTGCTATGTCCTGGGATCACAATTAGAGTGCAGGGATCGACATTAACGCTATCCCACTGGCCCGGGTCTAGTAAAATGTTGACAGGACCAGTGCATCTTTGATAAGTGCTATCCTGACGGTCTAGTAGATATTTAAGGCTGACAATAAGAGTCCCTTAGCAGGACCAGGAAGAATCTGTAAGGACCAGTGATTTTTAAAAGTTACTGGTCCTGTGGTTTTGTTCGGGAATTTGGGTGAATGTCAAGACCTGAGAGCGGACACAAAGTACCCTAGCTGACTAGCACTATTTTATCAACTCTTAGCCATTTTTAATTATATATTTTTAAAAATTAGAAGGTACCCGGCCAGGTAAGAAAATTAAACTGGCTTTAATTAAACATCTTAATTCATAAAAAAGTCTTTATCTTTTTATGTATAAACAGTGTAGGAAAGATAGCCCGTCCCAACGTCCGAGACGGGTGAATTTTGTGGAGGACGGGTTAAAAAAATATCTAGTCCGTCCTCATGTCGGGTCAATTTTAGCAAACCAATGACATATATATAATGATTATAACCTTTTTCAATATTTACTGCCGAAGGTGTTTTATTTATATTTGGAGGACAGGCTAGATTTTGGCAGGACTGGTAAAAACTTTGACCTGCCAGTCCTGTGGACAGGCTAGATTTTCTACATCTTTCCTACACTGGTATAAACGTTCCAAACATTCCTTGAAAAAAAAATCCTTTAGTATATCTAAGCTGGAATTAAACGACTGGATGGCTGTGTATTTTTAACTGATTGTTGGACAGAGCAAACATGCATGCTCAAGTCGTAGCCTTATCTGTATTTAATCTGCAAGCCCCTCCTACTGAGGCTGAGAATTTACATGAAAGCCGATATTTTCTTGTTTAACATTTTTACCTGAAAACAGTAGCAAAGAAGTGCTATATAATCACATTGTGACCTCTTATAAAATATTTACACCTGAAGGTCCGGGTTAGAATATTGATCTTCAGCAACCCATGCTTGGTGGTCAGGCTTGGTTGACACATGTCATCGGTTCCCAATTGCGCAGATCGATGCTCACTGTTGATCACTGGATTGTCTGGTCCAGACTGATTAATTACAGACTGCTGCCATATAGCTGGAATATTGCTGAGTGCAGCGTAAAACTAAACTCACTCACTCTATAAAATAATAGTTTCATCAACATGCGTTCCCAACCACCCTGGAATTAAATTAAACTTGGGTATTGGGTAACTTGCTGTTGATCACTGGATTATCTGGTCCAGACTGATTAATTACAGACCGCTGCCATATAGCTGGAATATTGCTGAGTGCAGCATAAAACTAAACTCACTCACTCTAAAAAATATTAGTTTCATCAACATTAGCTTCCTACCACTCTGGAATTAAAGTAAACTTGGGTATTTTTGATAGCAGTCCCTTTGGGTCGATTTTCTATATCCTGGGTTGTATTGAGGTAAATATGCTACACATAGAACTGGCAAAAAGTAATGAGAGATTGAGTATGGTTTAATGCTGCTTTTAGGAATATTCCACCAATATCACGGTGAAGGACACTGGAAATATGAAACATTGTTCTCATATGCAGACTTGATCCTGGCAGACACTTTAACCACTAGGCTACCCCACCACCTGGGCAAAGAGTAAAGATCCACTTTCTGTATATCGATATACTCTGACCTTCCTTGTATCATATCCACTTGATTCTCCTTGGACTTGGTCTTGTCAACTGATGCTAAAAAGAGGAAGTTATTGAAAGGGTTGCTGTATTACTACTGCCGTGAAACAAGTATAAAACAGCATCAGATAATTCCGGTTTCTGTGTTTATGTAAGAGTAGAGTAGATTGAAACCAAAAACAAATGATTTGTCGGCAAATAAGGTACAATTTTAGTAACTTCCAGTTTTGAATACCCTGAATATCCACAAACTTCCAGACAATTATTGGAAGGAGGAGTGAGTAAGTATGGTTTTACACCGCTTTGAGCAATATTTCAGCAATATCACAACAGGCGACACCAGAAATGGACTTCACACATGTGGGGAATCAAACTTGGGTCTTCAGCGTGACGAGTGATTGCTTGAACCACTAGGCTACCCCAACGCTCCTTATTGGAAGGAGCTCTTCATCTTTACAAATAGAACATTACTATACTCTAAACATGTTGATCTGAATGAGTTCAGTGACTACGGTATACACTATTCAACAATTAGAGGATGATCAGGCATGGACTTCTTTTGAAACATTAGGCCAGACCAATTTTATTTCTTGTTTTACAGATTTTTATCCTCAGAAAACCTAAAGGCAGGAAGGGTAAAAAAATGTTAAAATCACCAGTTAAAGTAATATTCTCTTTAAATACTAAAAGTATTTTACTTTTGGCAGTTTATGAAGTGTATATGGGGCAAGAAACAATCTAAAAAAAAATTTGCTTGTAAGTTTACATTTTTGGCCAATAAAAACATTAGGTTTTTATATCTTTGAGTGGAGCAAATAAATTCTTTCTTTTTTTCGTTGAAAAATATGACCTGCGAAAGAAGAAATAAAGAAATAAAATCGGTCGCCTTAGGTTGGAACATAGAAATTCCATTTAATGTGTGGTCACTTGTTGCTTATTAATAAATACAGTGTCAAGAATGAGCGGGGACAAGATGACAAAGGTGATGCAAGGCCCTGCTATTGCCATGACGGTCTCGTGGGAAAAGCTTCTACCCAGAGACTCGTGAAGATTCGCGTATAATTGGTCTTCAGTAACCCATGCTTGTCGTAAGAGTCGACTGACGGGATTGGGTGGTCAGACTCGCTTGTCATCGTATTCCAACTGTGTACATTGATGCTCATGCTGTTGATCACTGGATTGTCTGGTCCAGACTTGATTATTTACAGACTGCCGCCATATAGCTGGAATATTGCTGAGTGTGGCGTTAAGCAACAAATCAACCAACTACCCAGAAAGGGGAATGTAGGTGGTTCGAACCTCATTTCAGCTCATGACAAGAGATGTTAATACATGATACAGTTAACTATGTTTATAATGAACAGATGTAACAAATCTCAAGCACACAAAGTCAGCAATCTAACCCACTCAGCTACCATGCATTCTTTACTGAAAGAGGGTAATCCCAAATATAACACTTTCTGAATGACATTGTGTATTCATAGCTTTCAGACATGGGAGTCGTGTCACTTGTCATTGTAGTAGAAGCTAGTGTTGGGAATCGGAAACCAAATCGACTATCGATTATCGGGGACTTTTGGTTGAACGATTATCGACTATAATCGATATATATAAACTTTTAATGGAATCACCAATTTTAAGCGTTTTCCCCAAGGCAATTTCTAATTAATGTTTTTTTTCAATAACTAATACTGTCATGCAATGAAAGGCACGCATGCAAAAAGACACTGGAATTGTAATTAAACAATAAAAGTGGTTAAATTTTTACAATGCTTACTGTCATCTTTTCATTGCTTGATTATTTTATTATATATCATTAAATATAATATTATATACCATCATTCATGAGTATCCTGAGTCTATGAATACAATGAGCATAGCTTTACACTGTTGAGCGCATGTTTGTTCGTGAATGTTCGTCAATTTTAATGGTTAGTTTACTTCATTCAGGTGTGTTATACTAAAACAACAAAATTCCGATTAATCGAAAATGTTTTTTTATATTCGATAATTATTTTTAATCCTTCTTTCGATCGATTTTCGATTATTTTCGATCGTAGGAACACCACTAGTTGAAGCTGTGGTGGCTGAGTGGGTTACATGGCCGAATTAAAGAAGGTGTCTCACTCGGACAGTGTGGGTTTGAAGCCCAGATGGGACTCACCCCAAAAGTGACAGTATCTACCTGCCACATTAGGGAAAAAACTCTTCCAAGCAGATGATGAAGTCAGACTGTACCAACATACAAACATTGTACAGTATTTCAGTCAAATCACTGTGTGCGGTACGAAGCCTGAAGTGAACATGACTTTGACAGGTGTTAATGCTGTCATGTTTCTCAGCATGAATTATGGATTCAAACACAACCAGTGGATGGATCCTGGCACATATAAGGGACACAACTCTGCACAGAAAATAACATATTTCTAAACCATTCAGCCTCTAAGGCTTCTTACAGAACGAAAGAAACAACAGACACGTCTTTGACTTTGCAATACATAAAATTTAATTTACATAAATATACATCATACAGGTGACGGTTGTAAACTCTTCCTATACACATGAACATGAGCGAACAGTGGCAAAACAACACCTGCCCACAGACACCAGGCTGATTCAAACAAGGTTTACAAACAGAAGCGGCAAGAGAAGACAATCTATCATCCCCGTTCAGCCCAATCTCCCTCCGCCTGTATGAGATGTAGTGTAATACTTGACCAAGCTGATCCATGCAAACTTGCTTACATAAAGCAATAATAAATCATTTGCCGAGAAAGGTACAAGCTGGATACAGCCTTCTTGTAAAAAAATTGTACACATGAATATTTTAAAAAAAAAATGAAATAATTTGTATAGTTGAATGAAGTGTAATTTTTTGTTGAAAAACGTCACCAAATGTTTTGCTTGTTCTTAGTTGTGCCTCTACCACCATTAAGGCTGTAACGATGCATCAAACTATCGATGGATTGCAATTGTTGAGTCTCCGATAAGCAATTAATCGATGGTACAAACAAAAAACTATTGATGCATCGATAGCATGTGTGACTATCGATAGTTTAGTAATTGACTTCTGTTGATAAATGCACAGCACAAAATACAGGATGTTTGGGTGCAGACTTGCAGCTTCTTTGAGTTTATGCTTTAACTGTTTACTTGATCTTGGTTTCAAGTTTCTTGTCAGTTATTTAAAGAGACTGAAACTACTTCAACTTGTTTTAAGTTCATATAAACTATACATTCATTTGGGAAATGACTTTAAATGAGACAAATTAAAAAGAAAACACTATTGCAATACCCAGATAGCATTCGGATGTTGGCCCAACGTCTGAATGCTATCTGGGTAGTTAGTCGCAATAGACTATCGCAATAGGTTGTTTTAGTCCCCCTAACCACCGACATCTGCATCAAGGGCAGCTCTGCTCCTGCGTTCACCTCAGCAACAATCAACGCATACCTCAGCCACCTACCTACATTGTTCAGACAATCCATATTTTTAATGTGTTTCTTATCTCCAATCTCAACCAGCAAGAAAGCGGAAAGGCCAAAATAAAATATATATAAAGAACAAACAAACATCTTTTACCAACTGTATAATTTATTTTATGAGATTTAAAAATTTAGATAACTTAATAAGCCTTTAAACCAATCAATGAAGTAGATTGAAATGAAAACTCACATCTGAATGAAAATTCACTGTGGGTGGGAGAAACACAGAAAAATATACAGTAAGTCTCAGTGTGTTGCACAAGGAGAATAAGGGATACTCCTCCAGATCTCGTAACAGGGGATACTACAAAGATCAACAGCCTACAACGATCAGGAACAGTATTCAAAGCGGGGCAAGACTCACGTAACATGCTCTCTCAACGAATTTGATAAGTCCCTCTTTATGTTCTTGGCAACCAGTTCATATTAATGTTGAATACAAATTTACATTTTCACACTAAACGCCAAGACAGAGGCAAGCACTTCCCAAACAATTAAAGTTGCCTGCTAGCCTCTGGCTCGTAATATTTGTAATGGGCCAGTGGAATGTAGAAGGCCACTAGCCCTGCTGGCTAGTTTAGTATCACAGAAAACTAAGTTTCCCTTCAAAGCTTTCCATCACGACCTTGACATTTATCAACCAATCATCCTTGACCTCAATCTTCATCCAAGATGGATGTCAGTTTTTGTGACAGGCCCACAAGAGTTATTTATTTTCTTGACCCTGACAAGGAAACCACATGAATGCATTGACATCAACAATATCAGAATTGTTTCAACTACCTACTTTTCTACAAAGGTCAACCCAAACTCAGACGTCTATGTTGACAATTTATCTATTCTATATCCATCTACACTTACTTCCTCTTCTTCGCTAGTCATTCCTCCATTCTTATCCCCACCCCACAGTAATACTGAAGCAGCACTGTAGCTCACTTGTTACGTCGTCATCTTGAAGTTTTGGTTTGTGCGTTTGTTGTTTTACACCTCACTCAGCAATATTCCAGCTATATGTCAGCGGTCTGTAAATAATCGAGTCTGGACCAGACAATCCAGCGATCAACAGCATGAGCATCGATCTACGCAATTGGGACGTGTCAACCAAGTCAGCGAGCCTGACCACCCGATCCTGTTAGTCGCCTCTTATGACAAGCATGGGTTGCTGAAGATTCATCTTGACATATCATCACACACTTCAACAGTTACTATAACAATCAATCGCCATAATTTTTTAGACACTTCTGTCATTATTTATGTCAACTGACAAACTTCAAATATGGCAGTACAAAATTAATTTCTGCCTTAAACACACGCTATATTAAAATTTAAAAAAACTTATGAAATAAAAAATCCTTTTTTCACCTCATTTTACTTATTGCAGCTATTTCATGAGAGTTTGTAACTAATGGCCTTTGGACCAGATAATACAGTGATTGATGTTATGACAAAATTTGTTAGGGTAATATGACACGCAACCAACTGGTGACCGAGCAGGACCACCTGATGTATAAGTTGTTGGGATCAGTTCTAACCCTGAATCTACTCATGTTACGATACGGCAATAGGGAATTGTACAGAGGCTCATGATACGATACACTGATTTATAGCTCCTGTATCGCAACACCTACAGTTCATACATTATAAGTTATACTGATGTAAAAACATCAAGAAACGTTAAACTATTCAGGAACCAGTTTATGCAGATTCTATATTATTTCCTGGTCGCTATCAATAGCAGAATCTTCACAATGTCCCCACGTTTATGTGTTTTCCCCTACAATATCTCATCTTCGCTGTCTAAAATTTTAAATAAATCACTCTGGGTTGTGATTCCCCTGGGACAAGGAAGTGAATATGTACTTATGAAATAGAAGTGATGCATTGGATACGAACCGTATCGTAGCCATATTATCTGGATACATATCGTTTGTGGCCTCACCATTTCACTACAGGTCTACCAGAATCCCCACTACACCACAAAATAAGAGATGGTTGTCTCCCAAAATCAACTGCTTGTTCATAATAATTAATACCTCTTTGGTTCACTGAGAACAGTGATTGTGTTGCTTCATGAGTCCACAAGCACGCAGAGTAAACTGAAGCTCAACCTTCAAGCATTCACTAAATATAGAGACAAATATTCAACAAAACATTTAAATTAAGCTGAAAATGTTCAAACCAAAGTAAAACGATAAAGAAATAGCAGGAAAGTAAGGTAACCAGCTGTTTTGACGTTCATACGTTCTATTGGCTTTCTACTGGCATTCTATTGGCATTCCATACATGTTCAAACCAGGTCTGATCTTCCATATATCCAACATGGGAAACATTTTTAGAATACGACTGAAATTCTTCCAAGAATAAATTAGGTTGAGTACATATCAGTTTGTGATTTCAAATATACAAATGATCAATATTCTATATTTCTGTAGTTCAACATTTTAATCAGCTCCTAAGGACTGCTTGTATGTAGGGATCATCTCAAAAGTTCAACTTGAATATAGTGAGTGAGTGTGATTGCGTGGAACTAATATAGATGTCGCAAGTGAAAATGAAACATCACAGAACATTCTCCATCTTCATGTGTCCCAAATTTCCAGTATTCTGGTCTGTGAGGTCTCCGATGAATCGTTCCCATCACATGACACAGGAAATGTTATTCGAGAAGAGACATCGCGACCCATTCTCGAATCACATTCTCGTTATTCAGCTGGTTATTGTGGATGCTTTGAATACTTATCTAGATTACCATGACATACAGAACTTAGTATATACAGAATAAGTATATACCCATGTATACTTATAAGGATAATGAGTTTGTTATTTAGCGTGACAGTTCGTCACGTGATCACTAAATGGAGTGTGAAATCCAGCACTATATTTCTCTTAATCTTACCCCTACTTAAAGGGAATAACAACTTTTGAGATGATCCCTGTTGTGTGACAATACCATGACATCTTTGTGCAACACAGATCATGACACTCATGACTTTAACTATACACAATATATACACCAACATCCACGCATGCATAACACCAGGATCGCACAAAACTTTTGCACTTAATATTCATAAAATAATATTCATAAAAATGCTGTGACTTTATTGCCCTAGATAAGTTTCCCATCCTATATAACAATACCTGATCACCTCGAGTCGGTTATCGTAAAAAACTGACAAAATATATCAGTTAATATTTGTCAAATCTATCATTACACTGTTTTAGCTCAGGCCCCACCAATCTAAATTACTCAAAATTTTGAAAAGATATAGTTTTCGTGTATATTTTGATCCTTTTCTAATCCAATAGGCAAAGATCTGTAAAACACAAAAATAAATTGATCTGACCTTACAGAAAAAAAAAAACAGCCACAAAACTCATCATCTTAAAGGATGTCTGCTGGTATGAATCTGTGAGTGAGTGAGTCTAATTTTATGCCACTTTTAGCAATATTCCAGCAATATCACGGCGGGGACACCAGAAATGGGCTTCACACATTGTACCCATGTGGTGAATCGAACCCGGGTCTTCGACACGATGAGCAAAAGCTTTAACCATTAGGATACCTCACCGCCCTATGAATCTGTTTTAAAACATGTCATGTATGTGGGTGTATCTTACAACAGGATAATTAAGTTTAATCCCCAATCTGAAGCAATGGAGTCAAGAACATCAGTTGTAAAGTCAAAGTCTTGTATGACGTCATCATTGGAATGTTGCTGCAAGTTAAACAAATTTGGAAAAATGTGAATGTGCATTTTTATAGACCTGTAAAACAATTACCCATTTACATTATAGGTTCTAGAGATGGTATTCACCCATTCATGATTAGAATATTCAAATGGAGAAATATTTCCACACATGTCTCTTCAAAAAAGGTGCATTTGAATATAAACAAAAGGTAAATACCATTAAAATAAAAAATACGTTTTTGAAAATTGCAAAAATGGAGAAATATTTCCGTACATCTCCTCAAAACAAGGTGCATTTGACCTGGATTGTTAACAAGTTCACAGACTGTAATTATGTGCTAACTAGTCCCTTTTTTTTCATGTGGACAGTTAGATAGTAACAGAGATTTCAGAAGTACTAATGCTTGAAAACATATACAGTACTGACTGACTGAATTTGGTTTTACGCCGCTTTAAGCAATATTCCAGCAACATCACGGCGGGGGACACCAGAAATGGGCTTCACACATTGTACCCATGTGGGGATTCGAACCCGGGTCTTCGGCGTGACGAGCCAACGCTTTAACCATTAGGCTACCCCACCGCCCTTGAAAACATATACATGTACTCTGAATACAAACCAGCACACATCCTCAACAAAAACAATTACAAATAAAGAAATAAACTAGAATAAATACTAAAGCTGAATGTAATACCATTATTGTACTCAAGGAAGATGTAACAAAAACAATAGAAAATATACAAACAGAAGAATCAAGTTGATACGCATCAGAAAAGGCAACAACATAGACTATACACATTAACACAACATAAAGCAGTATGACAATACTTACAGTCACAATCGAAACATTGGGCTTGCTTATACTGATATTAGTATCTCAGCCAAATATCCTGACATCTTTACAAGGCTGAACTTAGTACGTCAATGATTTGAATGGACTGACTGACTGACTGAGTTTGGTTTTACGCCACTTTTAGCAATATTCCAGCAACATCACGGCAGGGGACACCAGAAATGGGCTTCACACATTGTACCCATGTGGGGATTCGAACCCAGGTCTTTGGCGTGACGAGCCAACACTTTAACCACTAGGCTACCCCACGGCCCCAATTTGAATGGAAGAAGTCTAAATGACATATATTATGACATACCAAATTTCAGTCTCAATAAAGTCAGATTGTGGTACTTATTCCTGTTAAAGGAAGATCTGAGGTCATTGTATTACAGGTCCAATGAAATGCCTCATAAGATATCAACATCAGCCAATCAGAAAGCCGTGTTGTGACATGTACCATATACATTTCAAACTAGTGACTCCAATTACACACTATAATTTGCAAAACATCGATTCAAAATTTGAAACTGTACAAATTCTCACATCTCTCATAGATGGCGAAGATTTATGACAGAACTTCCCACTGACTTTGGAAAGTTTCATCAAACATTTGTCTCACTGAAGCAAGAGATAGACAATCATTTGGATGAAACCAGTTGTACAGCCCGAAACTGTCGCTTTGAATACCTCATGTCAACCCTCTCAAAGTTCTGGTGAGTGAGTGAGTTAGTTCCGTTTTTCGCTGCTTATAGCAATATTCCAGCAATATCACAGCCAAGGACACCAGAAATGGTCTTCAAATATTGTACCCATGTGGGGAATCGAACCCGGTCTTCGGTGTGATGAGTGAACACTTTAACAACTAGACTACCCCACTGCCAATCTCAAAGCTCCAGTGTCGAAACACACTGACACTTTCCCTATCTATTTACTGAATCTGATTGGTTGGATGACAGGTCTTTCTGACATGACCTATTAGAATGTTCTCTGAGCTTTGCTTAGAGGTAACAAAATATTGATCTGATCTTAATGAGACTGCACCCAGTTTCTGTGTGGAAATGCTATCCTTTGGCTTAAGCCTTAACCTTTGATGGAGGAGAAAACAGACACTGTCCAGTTAATATAACTACAAACTTGAGATACAAAGTAACCGTATAGTTAGGATTTATCTGACTTGATATAAATGGCAAAAAGGGCATGCAGATCTGAAAGAGAAGTCATTATACTGGCCTGATGATAACGGTAATTCCGAAACATTTAGCTAATTTCCTTTAAAACTTTCAAGATCAGCAATTATTGTAGTAAGGAAACGTGACTTCAATGACATTAGTTATGAAACAGTGAAACAAATATATACTGAGGGAAACAATTAAGGGAACACCACTTCATCGCAGTGTTTCTTTATTTATTCTCAGATTTTCACCCACAGTGCAATACAAAGCTTGTGAAGAAACTTGGAAAAGAATAAAGGAACACTTGTACTTTCATGTGTTCCCTTATTTGTTTCTGTCAGTATAGTTTTAACAACTCACTATGGTGACATCGTTAAGCGGTTTATGAAAATCAATCAATTCAAAAGATGAAACCACACATTAAATTTTCAGAAAGTAACACGGAAAGAGGAAGTTATAATGCACATTGATATATACACATTTTGACATTTCTCAAGTCACTAAGGCCACGATTAATTATTAGTTTTTCATGTCATGAGGTTTATTCATTTTTTTACTTTTTTAAAGTCAAACTGTTCAAACTGATTGTTTCAAGATACAAATCTGGTGTATATGTAAACCTTTTTAAATACTGTAAATTGTATTCTACAAACCATGACAAATCAATAATAAGATTTGAATCTGAAATTTTTAGCATACGATCGATATAATATATGAACAGGCCCATGAATATCCTATGACAACTTAAAATGGTCTAATACAGGTTATGCTCACTATCTGCAATTGTCAAAAACAACGTATGTTCATGCTTATTCAATAACACTGATAGCTCATAAATGCATATGCAGATCTGTATCTAAGATGACCCAAAAAATATCCCTCATGACCAGTATTTGCCATTTTCTTAATAATTAGGTCACAAAAAGTCTGCTGGATTATATAACACCTCCTTGAGCAGTATCTCAGTTATATCCTGGTATATAATGTTATATATCAGCTTCATGTGGGGTGGGGGACTCAAAGACTCTTCCACTTAGGAGGGAATCATGGGTACTGGCATGGTTCTGACAAACTTTGGATCAGAATCAAGGAACATTATCTTTAATCTAAACCCAGGCGAGACCTTAAATAGATTTGGATTTGGTGGTGTGGTTGTTTAACGCCACACTCGGCAATATTCCAGCTATATGTCGTCAGTCTGTAAATAATCAAGTCTGGACCAGACAATCCAGTGATCAACATCATGAGCATCGATCTACACAATTGGGATATGATTGACCATATATAGAAGAATATTTTAACAATATGGCTTAACCCAAATTATCAGAAAGTCAAATACAGAAATAATGTCAAAAAATTGTTTGCCAAATCAAAATCATCACCATCACCATTTCTGCATACAGCTGTCTCAAACGCAAGACTATGCCACAGAGGCATATGATGGGACAACCTAACATGGTAACATATTCACGCATCTATTTTTGTATAAAATGAAAAAAAAATCTAAAATGTCAAATTCCTTGTATTTCTTTGCCACCTGCTAACCAGTATTGGCTTTCAAAATTGCAAACGACAATATATAACGCTGGCCCTACTATCAGATCCTGATACAGGTAAGGGACACAACCCTGCACAGTAAATTGTGATGCTACAGAGAAAAGGACCAGCCATGCTTTATTACAGAGTGCATCATCAATCAATTCGTAATTGATCCCTAAAACAACCAGTACTGGGCTCAACTTTACTTGACTATCTCAAAAACAACACTAACTTCTTCAAGCATAATGCTTTTCCTTGAATACAGTAAGTTCATCTGAAACAGTCTTTTCCTTTGATTAAATACATAAAGGTCACAGTCGCACCATTTTGAATGTAGGTCTATTCTGAACTTGAGTTGAAAAATGCATTTTGATGCTTGTTGATTTTTGAGCAGAGGAATCCTTTACAAGATGGTGGCCATGAAGGGAGATGGCGCTAGTGACAAAAGATGGGCATTATGTCCAGACAATATAAATGATGGACTGGACAATCGAAGACATCATTGAGTGATATCAGTTTGTTCTTTATTACCCCGAACGCTCAAAGTCTAGTACTGACATCAGTTCTTCAAACAGCAGATACAACATCCTTTATAATGAGACAGTTACTATGGTTGCAATTGTCAACTTTTTGTAGAATTGGTAGAAGAGACAAATCCACATTAAAGTGTGAGATTACCATTATGCGATTATCAAATTTTCACCGAGTTTTGGAATATATGCTGCACAGCAATTTTACTTCCAACTGATAGTTCTAGCGAAATGATTCAAATATCAAAGCTCAAATTCCCAATAATCCCTTTTCAAATAATGGGAAACATTATTTTTCAAAATAAACAAACAAAAATTTACATTATATGTTTTAATGACAACTAAATCGTTCAGTTCTGAGCAAGAGTTACCAAAGTGAAACATGTTTGCAAAATAAACTGACCAAATACTGAATATTTTTCATTCCATTCCAAATACTCGAGAACTGCATGCTCTAGTTTCTATTTAACCAGACTTTTCAACCAATCGTCTTGCTTTCACAATAACCACATGACATATTGTGTTCATCATAAGATGGAAATTAACATAAATATTAATATTATTATTATTACTACAGCACGTTGGGAAGACAAAGAACAATGATCTTCTAAAACACAAATACAAAACACAAATTATTTTGTACACAGTTTCATAAGGCTAAAAAAGTACTTGTTTCTCAGGCATGGCTGACACAAGTGACATATTCTTATTTGGAAACATCTCATATAGACGAGAAGGATAAAATCACTTGATTGCATTAATATACAACAAATAATTCTATTTTTTAACAGATTTCTCACTTAAAAATCTAATGACAAAATCTCCACTTCCTTTGACAAACAAATCTGACAAACATCAGTGTACTTAGGCCTAATTGACAATATAAACACAAGGTACAGATTTCTGATACAAAGATCTTTTAGATGTCAATGCCTGAGAAACCAACTATTTTGATTTTTTTCAGCCTTCCACAAACATCATATAAGCCGGTATCACAGGTATATCGTAACTTTGTTGTGTTTTCACGTGTATGTCCTCCCTGTGTTCAACACTGGCAAAAATGTCATTGAAAATTCACAATTCTGCCGCAAACAATGGTGATCATTATGTACAGTTTTATATTCACAATCGCATCAGTTTCATATGGAAACATCAGAGAAAAACAATAACAAATAAAACAGAGGAATCAATGACCAGACGTCAACAATGACCTTAACACCAATGACCTTGACCATCAGTGACCCTAATCAACAATGGCCTTGACCATCAATGACCTTGACCTTTCACCTCATGCTCCAGGCATGAGCCATGAAAGACAGATATATGTGATGCCATATTATTAGCACTTCATCAACAATACTATGAATAGTTTCCTTTTGGACACATTCACCGCCAAGTCTCCGGGAAATGAAAACGAGTCTCAGTTTTGAAGGTAACGCAAGGTGTAAGCAACGTGCATGGTTACCGTGGAGATCCCAAAGGTAAAGCAGCTATAAGAGACACAGAGACGAGCTAAGATAGTTTATCTCATCTCTTCCCAGCCTTGCCAGTGTCGATAGTGCTGATATTTTGGTAAACTTTGTTGGCATCGTCTGGTGGCGCTCTGAAACAGGTGAAAACAGTAGTGAGTGAGTTTAGTTTTAAGCCACGTTTAGCAATATTCCAGCAATATCATGGCGGGGGACACCACAAATGGGTTTCATACATTGTACCCATGTGGGGAATCTAAGCTGAGTGATCACAGTAAGTGACTGCACGTTATATACTACCAGTATACCAGTATACTGCGATAGTATACACTTTTCAAATGATACATATTGCAATATTTTTCTGTGTTGTAGTTTATAGCGTAAAAGAAATGAACAAAATATTTAGTTATTATTTGTATCAACTGGAAAATTGATTGTATTTAAGCTGAGAGCAAAGCTATACTACTCACCTGGGAACTTTTTTATCTTGAAGACGTGTATTGGATATCTGAGGAGGAAGGGAGTTTGTAGGGATCGAGTTACGTGCACGCGCCATGTTCTCAGATCCCGTGGCATATTTGATGTTAGTGTAATCTCTCCCTGCCATCTGGCTTTTCTGAAAACGTAGCATCTCCGCTTTTAGTATGTGTTTCATGAAAAATATACAAAAATATTCGTAATTATATACACTTGGATGGAGGGGATTATTTATGTAGAATTACCCCAATACAGATAATGTAGGAAATACAACGATCCTAATCCACATTTTCATCATGCACACTTTTGGTACTGCCCACTATCGCATACTTCTTTCTCAAATGCCTACGTCCTACAACCCTATAGCCACATGTGTATGTAGGACCTACATGCATATCATGGCCAATTTTTATTACAATAAATAATATTAAAAAATACAAAAGTGTGACGCTGAATTCTATTACAAATATAATGATATGTCTACAAAATTTATCCATGCTGAAAAGTACATTCCGGTTTGAAGGTCTCCACCACATTGAACTCAATCTTACTCAAAGCATACAAATACTCATATAAATACAGACCATATAATCCCAATCCACACAACATACTGCGTATCATCAGAAAAAGGCACATTTGTCTTGGGTGAAATATCCTTAGGAAGACATTTTATGCCCTATAATAACGTTACACGTAGATATTCCTAACAATATTGGTCTCGAAAATTTGATGTCCAAACCAACAGGGTTCCACTGAACATAGCACAGTGTGACTACCCTAGGTGAGTGAGTGAGTGATTTAAGTTTAATGCCACGCTTAGCAATATTCCAGCTATATGGTGGCGGTCTGTAAGTAATCGAGTCTGGACCAGACAATCCAGTGATCTACGCAATTGGGATACGATGACACGTGTCAACCAAGTCAGCGACCCTGACCACCCGATCCCGTCAGTCGCTTTTACGACAGGCATGGGTTACGGAAGATCAATTCTAACCCAGAACTTCAAGGGTGACTACCCAAGGAAACTCCACAGTAACACAGTGAATGTACCTGCTCTGCCTGCCGCCGCTGTCCTTCAGTGTCCATGTAATGCAACACAGCCATGTATACGAACTTATACTGAGCCTCGGTTTGAACCATGCCCGACCTCTGTGACCTCACCATCTGTATGGTCTTCTGAATGTCGATGTCGCAGTCAAAACCTGTTGGACAAAGAAAACGTTTGAAGTACATTCCACTTTTCGGTTCTTTTTACGATCAAGAGGAGGAACCCTTTTTATGAATAGATATATTCATTATTGCAACTGAGGCGACGTTTCAATGTAGATCCTAATACCGCTATCAAGTAATTATACTAGGGCTGCGCAATATAACTGGTTTACCGGTATTTACCGGTTCAGACATGAAAACGATAAGTATTGCAATATGCTGATCGAAAACCGGTATTTGACTTGCATTCGGAAAACGTCGAAACACTTGGAAATCTTCGGATATTTCCTTGTTTCATTTGTGCCAAATATTATTCACATTTTTATTTTATCATGATTATAAGTTGTTATTAAAGCTTAATCAAGCATAGTGACTTTGTTGTGTTTTTGCTCTATAAATCAAGAAGTAACTCGATTATAAGAAAAAATTTTTGTTTAAAAATACTTCATGCAATATATTGCAATACATGCTTTCGCATCGCAATATATCGCAATATGAAAATTCTCTGCAATACCCAACCCTAAATGATACACAACATTATGCACAAGGAGAATATAAACATAGCCAGATGGGCAAAGGGTAGGAAGGGTTATTCTCGATTAGATATGGTAATGATTCCTCTTCATACCAGCTTCTAAATGCCACTTAAAGACGTCTTTACAGTCAATACCATCAGGCAGCATAAGAATGTCCCCTTTTTAAGAATAGTCCATGGAACAAGCATAAACGTCATAATCTGTAGCTATCCACGCTCAAACAAGACCAAAATGTTTACTTATTTCTGTTACTGTTATTCAGTTCCCTTTTGTAGCAAATTAAAGCATTGAAAATTGGTTCGGAATTATAGCCCTTGAATTGGCTCTTTTTCCTAAAAGACCTTACCATGCACCTTGATCTGGTTCAGTATGATATCTATGACTATGAATGTTCCGGTCCTCCCAATGCCAGCACTGAAACAGAACATATCCACACTTAGCATCCTCCTCAAACTACTACAGGTTAGTTGATTGGTTGGTTGGTTGATTAACGCCGCACTCGGCAATATTCCAGCTATATGGAGGCGGTCTGTAAATAATTGAATCTGGACCAGACAGTCCAGTGATCAACAGCATGAGAATCGGTATGCGCAATTGGGATAGGATGATATGCGTCAACTAAGTCAGCGAGCCTGACCACCCGATCCCGTTAGTGGCATTCTTACGACATGAATGGGTTACTATTGACGCGATTGGGATACGATGACATGTGTCAACCAAGTCAGCGAGTCTGACCACCCAATCCCTTTAGTCGCCTCTTATGACAGGCATGGGTTACTGAAGATCAATTCTAACCTGGATCTTCATGGGTCAAAACAACAGGATGCAAATATGTGACAAACTTGATTCCAAAGTCTGGGGCTCATTCCATGAAACTATCCTACTGCCAAGAAGATCGTAAGGCAAATACTTTGACATATACCAACGGCAGACATAACATTACGATCACTCTGTGATACGGGGTCCAGGTATTTATCACCTTTACTTAAAACTATAGACAAAATTAGACAAAATGGGGAAAAAAGTATTTTGTTCAAAATTGGAATATATTAAAAATGTTATCTGACAAGTTTGGAAACAATTCCACAAAGTGATCATAGCACTAAGATGATCATATTTCCCACACTTTAACGTAGACTTACAGCAGTCCTAGCACTAACATGATCATATTTCCCATACTTTAACATAGACTTACAGCAGTCATAGCACTAAGATGATCATATTTCCCATACTTTAACATAGACTTACAGCGATCATAGCACTAACATGATCATATTTCCCATACTTTAACATAGACTTACAGCGATCATAGCACTAACATGATCATATTTCCCATACTTTAACATAGACTTACAGCGATCATAGCACTAAGATGATCATATTTCCCGTACTTTAACATAGACTTACAGCGATCATAGCACTAACATGATCATATTTCCCATACTTTAACATAGACTTACAGCGATCATAGCACTAACATGATCATATTTCCCATACTTTAACATAGACTTACAGCGATCATAGCACTAAGATGATCATATTTCCCGTACTTTAACATAGACTTACAGCGATCATAGCACTAACATGATCATATTTCCCATACTTTAACATAGACTTACAGCGATCATAGCACTAACATGATCATATTTCCCATACTTTAACATAGACTTACAGAGATCATAGCACTAAGATGATCATATTTCCCGTACTTTAACATAGACTTACAGCAGTCATAGTGCTACCATTGCTTTGTGGAACGGGCCCCTGGTGGTATCCTGAGATGTGAATTCAGTTTAAATGCAAGAAATGCAGAAACTAAAAACTAAGCATGAAAGCATCTTTCTCTATATAGGTGTGTCCAGTGAAATACAAGTCACCTCAACTCTATATAGGTGTGTCCAGTGTCACCTCAACTCTATATAGGTGTGTCCAGTGAAATACAAGTCACCTCGACTCTATATAGGTGTGTCCAGTGAAATACAAGTCACCTCAACTCTATATAGGTGTGTCCAGTGTCACCTCAACTCTATATAGGTGTGTCCAGTGTCACCTCGACTCTATATAGGTGTGTCCAGTGAAATACAAGTCACCTCAACTCTATATAGGTGTGTCCAGTGTCACCTCAACTCTATATAGGTGTGTCCAGTGAAATACAAGTCACCTCGACTCTATATAGGTGTGTCCAGTGTCACCTCAACTCTATATAGGTGTGTCCAGTGAAATACAAGTCACCTCAACTCTATATAGGTGTGTCCAGTGTCACCTCAACTCTATATAGGTGTGTCCAGTGAAATACAAGTCACCTCGACTCTATATAGGTGTGTCCAGTGTCACCTCGACTCTATATAGGTGTGTCCAGTGTCACCTCGACTCTATATAGGTGTGTCCAGTGTCACCTCAACTCTATATAGGTGTGTCCAGTGAAATACAAGTCACCTCGACTCTATATAGGTGTGTCCAGTGTCACCTCGACTCTATATAGGTGTGTCCAGTGTCACCTCAACTCTATATAGGTGTGTCCAGTGTCACCTCAACTCTATATAGGTGTGTCCAGTGTCACCTCAACTCTATATAGGTGTGTCCAGTGTCACCTCGACTCTATATAGGTGTGTCCAGTGTCACCTCGACTCTATATAGGTGTGTCCAGTGTCACCTCGACTCTATATAGGTGTGTCCAGTGTCACCTCAACTCTATATAGGTGTGTCCAGTGAAATACAAGTCACCTCAACTCTATATAGGTGTGTCCAGTGAAATAAAAGTCACCTCAACTCTATATAGGTGTGTCCAGTGAAATACAAGTCACCTCAACTCTATATAGGTGTGTCCAGTGAAATACAAGTCACCTCGACTCTATATAGGTGTGTCCAGTGAAATACAAGTCACCTCGACTCTATATAGGTGTGTCCAGTGAAATACAAGTCACCTCAACTCTATATAGGTGTGTCCAGTGAAATACAAGTCACCTCAACTCTATATAGGTGTGTCCAGTGAAAATACAAGTCACCTCAACTCTACTATAGGTGTGTCCAGTGAAATACAAGTCACCTCAACTCTATATAGGTGTGTCCAGTGAAATACAAGTCACCTCAACTCTATATAGGTGTGTCCAGTGAAATACAGGTCACCTCAACTCTATATAGGTGTGTCCAGTGAAATACAAGTCACCTCGACACTATATAGGTGTGTCCAGTGAAATACAAGTCACCTCAACTCTATATAGGTGTGTCCAGTGAAATACAAGTCACCTCAACTCTATATAGGTGTGTCCAGTGAAATACAAGTCACCTCAACTCTATATAGGTGTGTCCAGTGAAATACAAGTCACCTCGACTCTATATAGGTGTGTCCAGTGTCACCTCAACTCTATATAGGTGTGTCCAGTGTCACCTCGACTCTATATAGGTGTGTCCAGTGTCACCTCAACTCTATATAGGTGTGTCCAGTGTCACCTCAACTCTATATAGGTGTGTCCAGTGTCACCTCGACTCTATATAGGTGTGTCCAGTGTCACCTCGACTCTATATAGGTGTGTCCAGTGTCACCTCGACTCTATATAGGTGTGTCCAGTGTCACCTCAACTCTATATAGGTGTGTCCAGTGAAATACAAGTCACCTCAACTCTATATAGGTGTGTCCAGTGAAATACAAGTCACCTCAACTCTATATAGGTGTGTCCAGTGAAATACAAGTCACCTCAACTCTATATAGGTGTGTCCAGTGAAATACAAGTCACCTCAACTCTATATAGGTGTGTCCAGTGAAATACAAGTCACCTCGACTCTATATAGGTGTGTCCAGTGAAATACAAGTCACCTCAACTCTATATAGGTGTGTCCAGTGAAATACAAGTCACCTCGACTCTATATAGGTGTGTCCAGTGAAATACAAGTCACCTCGACTCTATATAGGTGTGTCCAGTGAAATACAAGTCACCTCAACTCTATATAGGTGTGTCCAGTGAAATACAAGTCACCTCAACTCTATATAGGTGTGTCCAGTGAAATACAAGTCACCTCAACTCTATATAGGTGTGTCCAGTGAAATACAAGTCACCTCAACTCTATATAGGTGTGTCCAGTGAAATACAAGTCACCTCAACTCTATATAGGTGTGTCCAGTGAAATACAAGTCACCTCAACTCTATATAGGTGTGTCCAGTGAAATACAAGTCACCTCAACTCTATATAGGTGTGTCCAATGAAATACAAGTCACCTCAACTCTATATAGGTGTGTCCAGTGAAATACAAGTCACCTCAACTCTATATAGGTGTGTCCAGTGAAATACAAGTCACCTCAACTCTATATAGGTGTGTCCAGTGAAATACAAGTCACCTCAACTCTATATAGGTGTGTCCAGTGAAATACAAGTCACCTCAACTCTATATAGGTGTGTCCAGTGAAATACAAGTCACCTCTCAACTCTATATAGGTGTGTCCAGTGAAATACAAGTCCTCCTCAACTCTATATAGGTGTGTCCAGTGAAATACAAGTCACCTCAACTCTATATAGGTGTGTCCAGTGAAATACAAGTCACCTCAACTCTATATAGGTGTGTCCAGTGAAATACAAGTCACCTCGACTCTATATAGGTGTGTCCAGTGAAATACAAGTCACCTCAACTCTATATAGGTGTGTCCAGTGAAATACAAGTCACCTCGACTCTATATAGGTGTGTCCAGTGAAATACAAGTCACCTCGACTCTATATAGGTGTGTCCAGTGAAATACAAGTCACCTCAACTCTATATAGGTGTGTCCAGTGAAATACAAGTCACCTCAACTCTATATAGGTGTGTCCAGTGAAATACAAGTCACCTCAACTCTATATAGGTGTGTCCAGTGAAATACAAGTCACCTCAACTCTATATAGGTGTGTCCAGTGAAATACAAGTCACCTCAACTCTATATAGGTGTGTCCAGTGAAATACAAGTCACCTCAACTCTATATAGGTGTGTCCAGTGAAATACAAGTCACCTCGACTCTGATACTGATGATTCCCTTGTAGCCCACGACTAACCTGCAGTGGACAACAATGGGCCCAGCTTTGTCATCAATCATCTCTTGTCTGGCGTTCACAACATGGAGGAAGTTAAGCACGCTGCCAGGGTCTGCAGGAACACCATAGTCTGGCCAGGTCTGGAAGTGATACTGGTAGATCTGACGAGGGTCTGATTCCTGAAAAAGAAAACGATTTTCTTACACGCCTGTTGGAAAAATGGTATGGAAGGGATATGTAAGATCCAATTTCAGGTCTGTGAGTGAGTGAGTTTAGTTTTACGCCGAATTCAGTAAATTTCCAGCTATATGGCGTTGGTCTGTAAACAATCAAGTCTGACCAGATAATCCATCTACTCAATTGGGATATGATGACATGTGTCAACCAAGTCAGCGAGCCTGACCACCCGATCCCGTTAGTCGCCTCTGATGACAAGCATGGGTTGCTGAAGACCAATTCTAAGCCAGATCTTCATGGGTAAATTTTGAACAGACTTTGTGCTAAGATTGTAGGCCGGCCCTAGAGACTGCTTTGTGTTCATTATCTATCAGCTCTCACTCACATGGGCAACCAGACTTAACAGTGTGAAAGTAAAGGTCATTTACAGACAGAAGACATTCAGTGTGAAAATGTGAGTAATGGATACCTTGTGATTGATTTCTTGGCCAGGAAATAAAAACAAGGACCTTATATTTCTTCCGGGAAGTTAAGACATGATTAATGAAACAGAAAGTTGACATCAATCCCCATGAAAGTCCAAATTTATTTTGTTGTCAAGGTACAAACACACTTCATGTGAGGTTGCCTAGTTTCTCATGAGACATGTGAGGCTTGTTATGTGTGAGTTCAGAAGTTTGATGTTCCGTGCTTCAGTCAGTAACTTTCAAGATACAGGACGGTCACTTGGGCATAATCGTGTCTGGACTGGTTAATCCTGCGGTTTTGAATACACAGTGACATTTGATGTAATCCTGTGGGTGATATACGAACAAAGATGTATACCATCAGGGTATGATGATACCCAACCAATCAAATCACTGAGGTTACCTGAACCATTGCGACGTAACTTAAATGTGAAAAAAAATAAAAATAAAAATAAAAATATCTGGAATATACTGCCCTAAAAACTTAACTACAGAACATAAATGATACTCACTTAATCTTACACTTTGACTATAACCTTAACCTCGGACTTTTTCCTTGACCCTTGACATTATCCTTGACCTCCTTGACATTATCCTTGCCCCTTGACATTATCCTTGACCTCCTTGACATTATCCTTGACCCTTGACATTATCCTTGACCTCCTTGACATTATCCTTGACCCTTGACATTATCCTGGACCCTTGACATTATCCTGGACCTCCTTGACCCTTGACATTATCCTTGACCCTTGACATTATCCTGGACCCTTGACATTATCCTGGACCTCCTTGACATTATCCTTGACCCTTGACATTATCCTTGACCCTTGACATTATCCTTGACCTCTTACTACTTTCTTAACTTATGACTATAACCATACCCTTTAACAACAACATTGAGCGAGTGAGTTTTAGTTTTACGCTGCTTCTAGCAGTATTCTAGCAATATCAAGGCAGGGGACGACAAGAACATTGACATTGGACTTTAACCCATGGCTATTAACATGACCTTTGACAATAACCTTGACCTCTGACCTAGTTCATGTATACTGACCTGTCCATCCAGGACCATCCTGACCTCCAATTCCCTTGTGATGTAATCTGTCTCGGTGACCTCACTGACTAGTTTCACCTTGACACAGCCATCAGGGATAGGTTTCACAAGCTCTTTTTCAGAGTTATCTGGCCAGTATCGCACAGCCTTGTTCTGAAGAGATCAGAATGACAGTTTCATTAAAAATGAACTTATATAAGCTACTCCAAAGAGTGAGTGAGTGAGTTTAGTTTTACAACACACTCAGCAATATTTCAGCCATATGGCGGCTGTCTGTAGATACTCGAGTCTGGACCAGACAATTCAGTGATCAACAGTAGGAGCATCGATCTACGCAATTGGGATATGATGACATGTGTCAACCAAGTCCTCAAGTCTGACTGACTGAGTGAGTATGGTTTTACGCTGTTTTTAGCAATATTTCAGCAATATCAAGGCGGGGGACACCAGAAATAGGCTTCACAAATTGTACCCATGTGGGGAATCGAACCCGGGCCTTCGGCGTGACGAGCGAATGCTTTAACCACGAGGATACCCAACCGCCCCCTCAAGTCTGACCACCCGATCCCATTAGTCGCCTCTTACGACAAGCATGGGTTACTGAGGATCAATTCTAACCCGGACCTTCAGGGGTCCTACTTCGAAGAAAAGGACCACATGATGTTTACAGTTTTGGTCCAATCAAATACATGGACCCAAAGAGCCATTGAAACAAAATCAAAGAGATTCACAGAGAGTAGAACCCCAGAACATATTATCAAACAAAATGTTTTTCTTGTAAGGATGACCTGTTCTAAATTTTGTTCGCTGGAGACTAAGTCATAATTGTCTCCATTGAAGCTGATGAGCAATGCATGTGGCCAGTTTCCTGGAAATATTTTGAAAGTTTTCTCAAGATGTGGCCCGGAAATGAACCCTACCCTCCTTTAAGGACTAAAATTGAAATTGTTTCCAAGGATGCAAAAAACAATTTGGAATAACTGCAAAAAGGTTTAAGCACCAGTCAAGCTAATCAGTAATGTATATATGCAAATATCTCAAAACAACATGTCTCCCCCTAGCTACAACCTTTGGGGCGAGGAGTAGGCAGGCATAGTTATGTCAAGCTAAAATACTGACCCTGGTAAAAAGTAATACCATGCCTTACCTTTCCCCTTTCCACTTCTTTAGTTGTCATGACGATGACCCGAGAGTTTTCCTGCCAGACCATTCGCCAAAGGTCAGCAACAGTGTGGGGGAGACAACCCTGGGTGGCAACGTACGTCTTCTTTGGTTCCAAGCTGTCCTCCTCAGCCTTGAGAACAAAACATGGGGACAAGATTGAAGAATACTAGATACCATCTGCCAGTTTGGCAACTTTGGTAAGGGATATGCACAAGCAAATTATTTCAAGTCCCATTTTAACTGTCCTGCTAAGACAACGAGTTTGGGGGTTATCTCAGCGTTTGGCCAGAACTACAAAGTGAGTGAGTGATTATGGTTTTACGCTGCTTTTAGCAATATTCCAGCAATATAACGGTGTGGAACACCAGAAATGGGCTTCACACATTGTACCCATGTGGGGAATCGAACCTGGTCTTTAGCATGACAACTGGACACTTTAACCATTAACCACCCCCCCGAATCTCCAAAGCCATCTGGGGCGGTGGGGTAGCCTAATGGTTAAAGCGTTGGCTCGTCACGCCGAAGACCCGGGTTCGAATCCCCACATGGGTACAATGTGTGAAGCCCATTTCTGGTGTCCCCCGCCGTGATGTTGCTGGAATATTGCTAAAAGCGGCGTAAAACCAAACTCAGTCAGTCAGTCAGTCCAAAGCCATCTTATCAAAAAATCAGACTCATAGCTAAGAATACTTTGTGGAACAAGACTCCTCAGTTTAAATTAGTGAGCATATGTTTACACTACTTTCAGCCAGAAACACAATGAAAAGGCTACAAATATTGCAACAGCTTAACATTCAAATACTTTATCGAGTCACCTACTCAACCATCCATACTCCCATTGGAGGTTGACAGTGAGTTTAATTTCAGTCGGTTTGAACAATGTTTCAGTTTATCAGTGTTTGAGGAAAGTGTACTGAGGTTATATGCAGGTTATCCCACGGGCCAGCATGTCCATATCGCCTGCAGATGGGGGTGATAACTGATGTTTACGCTAACAGCGATGTGCTATAAGATTAATCATAAACAGGTCTCTTGAGGCTTGTTGTCCTCTTGTCGGAACTGAATCTCAGCTTGTTCTACATGGGGGTCATTACGAAGAATAACAACCTGTCAAAAGCGCAGCTATTATACATCAACATGGGGGGGGGAGGAGGAGAGGGGGGGTGCTAAAACAAAATCAAAGAGATTCACAGAGAGCATACACAGCTATTATACATCAACATGGTATAAAACTTGGCCCAAACTACTCACTGTGATCAGGTTGGCATTGATGTAGTCAGCCCCCACAACGTTGGGGTCACAGTCCTTCAATAACACCCTTGTGTGGTCAACTGCAAGGTAGGAAGGTCAAGGTCAGATAAAGGTGACACAGTAAAAAGTAACATATTCAAAATTAGAATTTACTGGCAAACAAGAATGATTTCAGCACCAACCTGACAACTGACCCATATTAGCATGTATGAGTGCCACCCATTGGCGCTTGCCATTGTTAGCAAAGGGGCCCCAGGTTGTCCGCTGTCAAGTGTAGTGCGACTTGCTACACCGACATGAGAGTCTTATGTGCAAGGTGTATGCAGCTACGCGAAGAATCAATTTCATCGTCATGCAATGCACGAGCACTAGTCTACATCGGCTCTACCTTTCACAAACCAAATGGGTTTGCTCATTGCTGTGCACCAACACCAAACACGTTCTCTGCGCTGGTCCAACTTATCCTTGTTTGCCAGTAGGTACATGTAACTATAGTCTTAGCCAAACCCCCAGTTTGGTCAGTTGACCTATTTGGGTCCAATCCAACATTTTGGTAAATTCAACCACTTGGACCAATCAAGTTTTTCAGTCAATTCAACTAATTGGACCAATCAAGCTTTTCAGTTAATTCAACTATTTGGACCAATCAATCTTTTCAGTTAATTCAACTACTAAGACCAATCAAGCTTTTCAGTGAATTCAACTAATTGGACCAATCAAGCTTTTCAGTTAATTCAACTAATTGGACCAATCAATCTTTTCAGTTAATTCAACTACTAAGACCAATCAAGCTTTTCAGTGAATTCAACTAATTGGACCAATCAAGCTTTTCAGTCAATTCAACTAATTGGACCAATCAAGCTTTTCAGTCAATT
Source organism: Haliotis rubra (assembly GCF_003918875.1). Lineage (NCBI taxonomy): Eukaryota > Metazoa > Mollusca > Gastropoda > Lepetellida > Haliotidae > Haliotis > Haliotis rubra. Next base: position 830,854 of record NW_025767357.1, on the reverse strand, counting down.
CAACTAATTGGACCAATCAATCTTTTCAGTTAATTCAACTACTAAGACCAATCAAGCTTTTCAGTCAATTCAACTAATTGGACCAATCAAGCTTTTCAGTCAATTCAACTATTTGGACCAATCAAGCTTTTCAGTGAATTCAACTAATTGGACCAATCAAGCTTTTCAGTCAATTCAACTAATTGGACCAATCAAGCTTTTCAGTCAATTCAACTAATTGGACCAATCAAGCTTTTCAGTTAATTCAACTACTAAGACCAATCAAGCTTTTCAGTCAATTCAACTATTTGGACCAATCAAGCTTTTCAGTCAATTCAACTATTTGGACCAATCAAGCTTTTCAGTTAATTCAACTAATTGGACCAATCAAGCTTTTCAGTCAATTCAACTAATTGGACCAATCAAGCTTTTCAGTCAATTCAACTAATTGGACCAATCAAGCTTTTCAGTCAATTCAACTATTTGGACCAATCAAGCTTTTCAGTTAATTCAACTAATTGGACCAATCAAGCTTTTCAGTGAATTCAACTAATTGGACCAATCAAGCTTTTCAGTCAATTCAACTAACTGGACCAATCAAGCTTTTCAGTCAATTCAACTAATTGGACCAATCAAGCTTTTCAGTCAATTCAACTAATTGGACCAATCAAGCTTTTCAGTCAATTCAACTAATTGGACCAATCAAGCTTTTCAGTCAATTCAACTACTTGGACCAATCAACTATTTCACTTAATTCAACAATTACACAACCATTTCGATCAATTTCGCCACTAGAATCCACTCAAGCATTCCAGTCAGTTTAACGACACAGACTCCATGAACAGTTTTGGTCCAATCAAATACTTGGACCCAAAGAGCCATTGAAACAAATTCAAAGATATTCACAGAGAGTAGTGCCCCAGGAAATATTATCAAACAAAATGTTTTTCTTGTTGTAAGGATGACCTGTTCTAAATTTTGTTTATTGGAGACTAAGTCAACACTGTCTCCATTGAAGCTGATGAGCAATGCATGTGGCCAGTTTCCTGGAAATATTTTGAAAGTTTTCTCAAGATGTGGCCTGGAAATGAACCCTACCCTCCTTTAGGACTAAGCTGAAATTGTTTCCAAGGATGCAAAAAACAATTTAGAAAAACTGCAAAAAGGCTTAAGGCACCAGTCAAGCTAATGAGTAATGCAGTGTTCCCGGTGGTTTTGAAAATTACCGGCGGCTTATGCCGACGGGGTCTGAAAATTCCGGCTGAACTAGTTTTTATCCGGAGAGACAAATTAATCAGTAATCGCAACGATATACTGTACGTAAATGTGTTGAAAAGTCTGCCGTACGAGTTGCTTGTTTTTCGAGAATGCTCATTAGACCTGACAAAAGTATTCGCCATTTGGCATATATAGCCGTTCGTCTCGTATTTTGTCACAATCAGGAAATGAAAGCGGTCCAACTAAATTCGATAAATGTGTTCAGAATGTCATTCGCTATCTAAATGACTGTGAAATGTGCAAATAATTAGTGTTTATATACCTGTGGTGAATTTCAACCTGCATTTCACGAGTTGAAAACAACGATTCTCGGACACATGCTTCGGCAGCGGGTCCACAATAACATTGTCAAAGAGCAAAGTAACCATGTTTCGAGGAATTCATTAAATAAATTGAATAAACTAATGAATAAAATCAACAACATTCATAAAAGTTGTACATATAAAATTACTATTTTCCATGTTTTTGTGCGATCATGTAATGTAAGTCAAGTCACTGACAACTGACATCTCGGCTCTCGCTAGCCTCAATCTTCAAGCTCGGACCGATGTTTAATGCTAAAATATATACATGAAGCATATTTGTCACAGGTCATAACCTAGCACGATCGTCAAAAAGTTCCATAATTTACGTTATAGGTAGCGATTTCTTCCTTAATATGTTCAGAATAGCATTATTTTACCCAAAACTTCTGTCTAAATCTAAAAGTTTTGGTTTTACGAGGATCGAATCCATTGCCGTAATATGATTGGCTGCTTTAGGTCCGCGTGTCAGATTTTGACCAATTCGACCCTTATAGCAGACTGTGGCGAAAAGCGTCATTAGAAACCAATCTTTATCCAATAAAATCGCTTCTTACAACTGTGAAAAAACTATATAGTCTATATTTAGATGTGGGATTGCCACCCTAGTTTTCAATATACGTTTGCATAATGATCTGAAGAGAACAAAGAATAAACAAAGATGTTATCTGCAAGTTTATTAAATCTGCCGATAAATGGCAACTTTAAGCAATACAAAATTTACCGGCGGCAGCTACCGACGGCAGTTGAAAATACCGGATCTTCACAATTTTTATCGGTAAAAATCCGGTAATTACCGGAGAACGGGAACACTGGTAATGTATATATGCAAATATCTCAAAACAACATGTCTCCCCCTAGCCACAACTCTTGGGGCGAGGAGTAGGCAGGCATAGTTATGGAAGAATGTCAAGCTAAAATATTGAACCTGGTAAAAAGTAATACCATTGAACCCATTCGAGTATTTTGGTCATTTCAGCATGTAGACCTTATCAGTCCTTCTGGTGGAATCAATGACTTGGGCCAAATTGTCCATTTTGGTAAATTCTGCAATTTTGTCCCATTCTACAATTTATATCCAGTCACATTACATTTTGGTTGAACTTCTAACTAAATAATGACAGAACACCATGGACAGCCAACTCCATGTCCTACACCACTAGAGAGTGAGTGAGTGAGTCAGTTGGGTTTTACGCCGCTTTTAGCAATATTCCAGCAATATCACACGGGGGACACCAGAAATGGGCTTCAAACGTTGTGCCCATGTGGGGAATCGAACCCGGGCCTACAGCGTGACGATCGAACACTTTAACCATTAGACTACCCCACCGCCCCATCACCACCACAGATTTCAACACCAGTATCAGGCATGTGAGTGAGTGAGTGAGTGCGTGAGTTTAGTTTTACGCCGCACTCAGCAATATTCCAGCTATATGGCGGCGGTCTGTAAATAATCAAGTCTGGACCAGACAATCCAGTGATCAACATGATGAGCATCGATCTACGCAATTGGGAACCGATGACATGTGTCAACCAAGCCAGCAAGCCTGACCACCCGATCCCGTTAGTCGCCTCTTACGACAAGCATGGGTTACTGAAGATCAATATTTTAACCCGGACCTTCACAGGTGTACCGGACATGTACACAAGAGGGCAGCATTACAACTGTTACGATTCACTCAGGTATTCATAAATTCAATACGTTAATAGCGATCACTAGAATCAAATATTGTGATTAATGTCCCTATGTTGGGGAAAGGGGAAGTTCATTTGAGTGCAGCTCCTTAATTACACATTTATGGCATTTGCATTGCTTAGAGGAAGAAAAGTTTTAAAATGAAAAAATATAAATTCTATAAACAAAAATTCTCTTTATAGCCTGACAGAGTGATAACATGTTACTGAAGGAAACAGGCTGTGGGCTGTCATTCCTGATACAACAGCACTACATACGCTGAGCTGGGAAACGACACTTAACCTCGTATTCCTAACGACTGCTAGTCAACTGAGTACACCATGACAGCAGCTCGAGGCCTTGGACTTCCTGGTTTGTGCAGGATGTTATTCATAGCACTGATATTGATGACGTGAACTGACGTTGGTATAGCAGCATATAGAATGACCTACATACAATAGCATGCTTCTACTCACATCAAAACCCTAACACGCTCATACACTTTTTAGATGATTTTTTTAAAACTACCTGCCAACTCAAATATGGTTCAAGATGAAGTATTTATTTAAGGTTCAATATTTCAGACAGTTTTTGTGTGCAACTCCTGATCATAAGGCAGGGCAAAAAAATCATTTCAGATTATTTTTCAAACATAAATGTGAAATATATTGCCAAGTGTGCAGTGTTAATTATGCTTGTCTTATTGACTACTAGTAATCTATTGTCTAGCTGTTTAATATTTCATAGGGGCGGTGGGGTAGCCTAGTGGTTAAAGCGTTGGCTCGTCATGCCGAAGACCCGGGTTCGATTCCCCACATGGGCACAATGTGTTAAGCCCATTTCTGGTGTCCCCCGCCGTGATATTGCTGGAATATTGCTAAAAGTGGTGTAAAACTAAACTCAGTCAGTCAGTCAGTAATATTTCATAACATTTCTTATAGCTGTTTAACCTGTTGTGATTTACATTTTGTTACATTTTCTCACTGTCTAACCACTGTAACGTATTGTCAAGCTGATCAAACGTCTGTAGCATGTGTCTGTAGCATGCGTCTGTAACATGCGTCTGTAACATAGGTTCTTGCTGTGTAACCTATTGTCTAGCTGTTAACTCAGTATAACTGATTGTCAGGTATTTTTGCCAGTGTAACCTACTCTCTAACCTACTCTCTAACCTACTCTCTAACCTACTCTCTAACACCATGCTGCTAACTACTACAGTAAAACAGGTGGATGACTTTGGACAAAAATAGAATCTTACTATCATGTCTTTTGATATCAAATATCTCAACACTCATCAAACAAGGTTTTGAGCTCTCTCCAGCCTTGGAGTATAAAACTTATAAACTAGGTTGCATGAAATTTATCTTGCCTCACACATAAATCTTGTTTTCCGATTGGCTGAGAGCTCTTCTATTATCTTCAATGCACCCCGCTTACAAGCGAGTAACATTTTCTATGTACCCCGCTGGGAATGCCGAACTTATTTGGTACTTCGTAGTAGTAATTCTTTATCTCAAATAACATTGAATCACGTATGACGTACGGAAATTACCGATGTTTTGCGAATGCAAATCGATGGAAGGGAGATAAGTCTAAATTTGTTTTTCTTGTCGTCTGGTTACAACATACTATGATCCGATACCCATGCTTCAAACAGTTCAAAATTACCACTGAGGTGTTTGGTAAGATAAATACATTGTTCACTGGTCCCTCGGGGCCCATGGGTTGATGTACCCTCGATGTTTCTTATTGTTCCCCTTGCCCTTCAGACAAAACTAAACAAACATCGGGGGTACATCAGCCCGTGTCCCCCTCGAGACCAGTGAGTGAGTGAGTTTGGTTTTACGCCGCTTTTAGCAATATTCCAGCAACATCACGGCAGGGGACACCAGAAATGGGCTTCACACAATGTACCCATGTGGGGATTCGAACCCGGGTCTTCGGCGTGACGAGCCAACGCTTTAACCACTAGGCTACCCCACCGCCCCTCGAGACCAGTGAACAACTTATAATATGCCAATACAGTAGAAGGTCAAGACACACAAAGTTATCATCATCCTCAGGTCAGCTACAAATCTGAAAAAATGGAACATCTGTCCCGAGATGACGATATGTTCAGAACATGTTAAAACAGGTGTATGCTCAAGGTTTTAGGAACTGTATATGGCAAATACTCACATGGTAAAATATTTTTGTATCTATTTTTAGCTTTGTTTTCTGGTCTCATGCCTTCCTTTCGGCTGTACAGGTGGCGAACTTCTTGCTGCTGCAGTTGCTGAAATTACAGGTAAATGACAATCACAGGTAAATGATGATCACGGGTAAATGACAATTACAAGTTAGTGACAATCACAGGTAAATGACAATCACAGGTAAATGATGATCACGGGTAAATGACAATTACAAGTTAGTGACAATCACAGGTAAATGACAATCACAGGTAAATGATGATCACGGGTAAATGACAATTACAAGTTAGTGACAATCACAGGTAAATGATGATCACGGGTAAATGACAATTACAAGTTAGTGACAATCACAGGTAAATGACAATCACAGGTAAATGATGATCACGGGTAAATGACAATTACAAGTTAGTGACAATCACAGGTAAATGACAATCACAGGTAAATGATGATCACGGGTAAATGACAATTACAAGTTAGTGACAATCACAGGTAAATGATGATCACGGGTAAATGATGATCACGGGTAAATGACAATTACAAGTTAGTGACAATCACAGGTAAATGACAATCACAGGTAAATGATGATCACGGGTAAATGACAATTACAAGTTAGTGACAATCACAGGTAAATGATGATCACGGGTAAATAACAATCACGGGTAAATGACAATCACGAGTAAATGACAATCACAAGCGAAGACGAAATTTTATATTCTTCAAAATAACTGACAGTATTGCAAAGTTTGAAATAAAAAGCCCACATGATTATTTCAACCTCAGAGACACAAAATACTTTGCCATTACTTTGAATACCCAATGTGTAGTGTGAGATGGTATATTTTGGACATCATACTTCTTCTTGAAATGTGTTGCATCACTCTGACAATGTAATTACTTCCATATAGCTGTGTATTTTAAAGACAATCTTGTCTGTTATATGTTAATGACAAGTTTGAATGTTGTCCATGTGAAAAAAATTACAAATGTTTCATAAGCTGCTTAAAGCATACTAAAAACAATATTGTGATGAAATATTGTTTATATTCCTACTGAAATGAATTAAGAAAAATTTATATGTAGCTGATCCTATAGTGAAAAGTCCATCTACCTCAAACTCGTCCCAGAAACCTCCCTTGTTTTTGTCATTCTCCTTCTCAGCCTGCAGCTGTTTGATGCGATTGTCGATACCAGATGCAGTGATTCGAGTGGCATTGAACGGCTGAAACAAGACAACATTACAAGTTCCTGAAACATATTTCACGTGAAACACTCATAGTGAGTGAGAACGGTTTTACGCCGCTTTTAGCAATATTCCAGCAATATCGTGGCAGGGGACACCAGAAATGGGCTTCACACTTTGTAACCCTGTAGGGAATTGAACCTGGGTCTTCAGCGCGACAAGCAAATGCTTCAACCACTAGGCTACCCTACCGCCCCAAACACTCATAGCCTGGTATGACAAGGACAGTAGCTTGTCTGTCAGTTCTTGCCAGTCAAAAATATCCCAGCTTTGTCAAAGGACTGTGTAAATAATCAAGTTTGGATCAGAGACTAAATATGCCGATTGTCCCACAATCAGGCTACAACAGGCAGTTAGCCAGTTCCTGCTCATTTAATATGATTGAGCTCACAGCAGTTATCGGCTTGGCAAGTTACTTCTAAACATTTTCGAAGGCAAGTTATTTAATCTTTGACAACTTCCTTACAGGAAGTTTTCCACAAGAACAACAGTTACAACCTTACTCATACAATGGCATTACAAAACACAGATAATCTGATGAAGAGCTTCTCAAACCATTGTCAACTTTATGTAATCAAAGTCAAATACTTATCAACATCATTGCTGTAGACTCTCAAAAGAATGTATGGAACATATATATCATGTAAGCACTCACCATTTTAAGATGGACAACGGTGCCTGATGTTTCCACCATTGGGTTCTTCTTGTAATGATCTACTAGTTCTGACAGTGTCTGGAACTGCTCCCCTCCACCGACATCATACTTCTCTTCCTGCAGTGAAATGTATAGGTGAGGTGAGGTGAGGTAAGGGTGAGGTGAGGTGAGGTGAGGTGAGGTGAGGTGAGGTGAGGTGAAGTGAGGTGAGGTGAGATGAGGTGAAGTGAGGCATGGTGAGGGTGAGGTGAGGCGAGGCATGAGGAGGTGAGGCCAGGGGGAGGTGAGGGGTGGTGGTGGGGGTTGGTGTGATGTGGATGGCGAGGTGAGGTGAGGTGAGGTGAGGCCAGGCCAGGGCCAGGGGTTTGAGGGTGGTGGTGGGTGGGTGTCGATGTGGATGGCGAGGTGAGGCTGGTGAGGCCAGGCCAGGGGTTTGAGGGTGGTGGTGGGTGGGTGTTGATGTGGATGGTGAAGTGAGGCGAGGTGAGGCCAGGCCAGGGGGTTTGAGGGTGGTGGTGGGTGGGTGTCGATGTGGATGGCGAGGTGAGGCGAGGTGAGGCCAGGCCAGGGGGTTTGAGGGTGGTGGTGGGTGGGTGTCGGTGTGGATGGCGAGGTAAGGCGAGGTGAGGTGAGGCCAGGCCAGGGGGTTTGAGGGTGGTGGTGGGTGGGTGTCAGTGTGGATGGCGAGGTGAGGCGAGGCACGTGAGTTGAGGGTATATGGGTGACTGTAATAAGGTGAGGTGGATCTTAGAGTTCAATGGATGTCTTTTACTAGACTGAATGAAATTTTACAGACTAGTGGATAAAGTCACAGACCATCTAAGTAGATCTAAACATATCCCTGACTATGCCATCTGCAGTAGCCACAAATATTCTTGTGACAAGAAGTGAAATGGTGTAAAGAAAACATGCTAATGAGGATATATAAGTATATCACTATTCCAAATGAAAAAAGATCAAGGACTTACGTGATATCGAATCTTGACGTGTGTTATTTTATCCTCACATCTGACAGAAAGAACAAAGTCACCCGGTTTGCTTTGACTCTCTCGCACCAAGTAACTGCCATTTTTACCCTTGTCCATTAAACACTTTTCGGCCTCTTTTCCAGATATATGACCATGAAACCATCTGCAACAAAGATAGGTGGATTTTAATTTGTGTTGGGAATCGGAAACCAAATCCACTATCTATTATCAGAGGACTTGTGGTGAAAGATTATCGATTATAACTGAAATATATATACATTTTTAATGTAATCACCAATTTTAAGGGTTTTTCCCCAGGTTTTTTCTAATTAGCAATATATTTTCATATCTAAATCTTAAAGTGCAGTAATTTTACTTTCTACATACAAATTATTCTGTTTATTTATACAACAAATATTTATCAGTATTATAACCAGGATATTTAGAATTAAAAACATTATATACATTTCATAAAGATTTAAGGAAAATTTGAAGTCAAGATAAGAAGGGTCAATGTACTGGGAAAGTGCGTTGACCCTTCTTCACTTGACTTTAAATTTTCCTTACATCTATCTCATTGCGTTCACGACAGATGTATAACTTTATTTATAGACAGGTTACAGTAATATTTACCGTAGTGATGAATACGAAACTATGAAAACATTGCACTTAGCTTTATGTCATTGAGTGCATCTTCATTCGTGAATATTTGTCAAATTTAATGGTTAGTTTACTTCAATCATGTGTCTTATAATAAAAGAACAAAATTCTGATTTACATGAAAATGTTTTTTACAATCGAATATTATGTTTAATCCTTCTTTCGATCAATTTTCGATCATTGGAACACCACTAATTTTAATAGATGACGGAATACATCAGCCCTAAGACAGACTGACCTCTCTGGGTTAGAGTTTTAATACATCATGGAATACATAAACTCTCAGACAGATGGATGGAATACATCAACTCTCAGACAGACAGATTGATTACATCAACTCTCAGACAGACGGATGGAATACATCAGCTCTCAGACAGACGGATGGAATACATCAACTCTCAGACAGACGGATGGAATACATCAACTCTCAGACAGACGGATGGATTACATCAACTCTCAGACAGATGGATGGATTACATCAACTCTCAGACAGACGGATGGAATACATCAACTCTCAGACAGACTTACCTCTCTGGAGTTGGGTCTTCTGATATCAGAGGGTACTTCAACTCGATGACTTCTCCATTCTTTTCCTTCAACTGGCTGTGCCTTTCCATGTAGTTCTGCACGAGTTCTGCCAGGGTGGCAAACTTCTCTCCCCCGTAGAGGTCATAGAAGTCCCCCGTGTTCTGGATCTTGATGTGGGTGACTTCACCATTGCGTCTGCACCAGAAACAGAGAAAGTCAGTGAGTGGAGGTGGTCCTATTGCAGGGAATGAGAAACTATGTGAAGACGTGTTTATTACATTGAGTGAAAGAGTGAGTCAACATGTGAAAATGAGAGCGGAGGGTCTTACTACATAAAGTGATTGAGTGAAGTTTTATATCACAACATTTTAGTGAATTGTACCCAAGTGGGGTCTTCGGTGTGACAAGCCAACTCTTTAACCACTAGGATACCCCATCGCCCCGATCTTCAATGAAATTTAATGAACGAGGCATCAGCCAACTTCTACTACATACACCACAGTGTGCTGTATCAGAACCATTAACCACAATCTGTTACCCTCCCAAGTCCGAAGTAAATCGCCCATTCTTGGCACGAGGCACACATCCTTGCTGACATGTGCAGCAGTGGTATTGTAACGTCTTCGAGTTGCATTTTAGAAGTTGGGAAGTACAATATTGAACAAACCTTATGGATAACAACTTCTTTCATTTCATGAATGTGACATTTCAATACAGATTCTTGAACCATTGCCAAGCTGGAATATAGCATGTAACTGCTTGACAAGATTACAAGAACCTGTAATGAAACGTCACACTCACGAAATAGAAGAATTTGTTATCCGTATAGTTTGCTCAATACAGTGGTATTGTAATCTACTGACCCCCTACACATTTAGTTTTTTACAATGTAGTAATGTCAAGGACCTCTTGACTTTCATGCTTAACATTGAAAACTGTCATTTCCAGCTCATTCTCAGGCTTGCAAGCTGGACCTACTCTACCCAAGAAACCCAAACGTTATTAAACATCTGAACCCGTAAAGATCCAGGTGTTCAGCAACCCATGCTTGTCGTAAGAGGCGACTAATGGGATCGGGTGGCAGGCTTGCTGACTTGGTTGACACATGTCATTGGTTGATCACTGGATTGTCTGGTCCAGACTCGATTATTTACAGACCGCTGCCATATGGCTGGGATATTGATGAGTACGGTGTAAAACTAAACTCACTCACTCACTCACTCACTCACTCTTATGAGTGCAGTGTTAAACAACAAACAAACCAACATCAAACATTTGGGAAAACTCCGTAATGATAATTGTTAAATCAGTGTATGACCAAACGAAGAACACAAACAGGAACACAGATAGCCGAGCCACTCACCTGACTGACAGAGTGAAGTCCCCTTCCTTGCTTTTGCTCGGTCTCGCCAGGAAGCTTCCATCTGTGCCACGATGCATCAGGAGCGTTTCTGCATCCATCCCTGATATGTTTGGGTGGAACCATCTGAAACAAGAAAACATGGTCATCAATATCTCCTGCCATAGTGTTCTGTTCCTATTTTGAGAACTCTTCATTCTTCCTACAAATGGCAATACATAAGCTGTTAAATGAGAAAATCTGTTCCCATTGGGATACCGTGCCCTTAGTCAAGAAACGCATGACAAGGGCCATAACTCAGTAACTAATTGTAACATGGTTTCTGTTTTCGAACTCCATCAAGGCTTCCATGTCCTGAAAACACATACCGATTTGGTTTCCCTATCAATAACGGTTTCTGAGAAAATCTGTACCCATCATCTCGGACGGACAGACAGAGTTCAAACCTGCTAAACAGTGTTATAAGTACAGGACCTGCTATACAGTGTTATACATACAAGACCTGGTAAACAGTGTTATACGTACAGGACCTGCTAAACAGTGTTTCATGTACAAGACCTGCTAAACAGTGTTATATGTACAGGACCTGCTATACAGTGTTATATGTACAGGACCTGCTAAACAGTGTCATATGTACAGGACCTACTAAACAGTGTTATATGTACAGGACCTGCTAAACAGTGTCATATGTACAGGACCTTCTAAACAGTGTCAGAAGTACAGGACCTGCTAAACAGTGTTATATGTACAGGACCTTCTAAACAGTGTCATATGTACAGGGCCTGCTAAACAGTGTTATAAGTACAGGACCTTCTAAACAGTGTTATATGTACAGGACCTACTAAACAGTGTTATATGTACAGGACCTGCTAAACAGTGTCAGAAGTACAGGGCCTGCTAAACAGTGTCATATGTACAGGGCCTGCTAAACAGTTATATGTACAGGACCTTCTAAACAGTTATATGTACAGGACCTGCTAAACAGTGTCATATATACAGGACCTACTAAACAGTGTTATATGTACAGGACCTGCTAAACAGTGTCATATGTACAGGACCTTCTAAACAGTGTCAGAAGTACAGGACCTGCTAAACAGTGTTATATGTACAGGACCTTCTAAACAGTGTCATATGTACAGGGCCTGCTAAACAGTGTTATAAGTACAGGACCTTCTAAACAGTGTTATATGTACAGGACCTACTAAACAGTGTTATATGTACAGGACCTGCTAAACAGTGTCAGAAGTACAGGGCCTGCTAAACAGTGTCATATGTACAGGGCCTGCTAAACAGTTATATGTACAGGACCTTCTAAACAGTTATATGTACAGGACCTGCTAAACAGTGTCATATATACAGGACCTACTAAACAGTGTTATATGTACAGGACCTGCTAAACAGTGTCATATGTACAGGACCTTCTAAACAGTGTCAGAAGTACAGGACCTGCTAAACAGTGTTATATGTACAGGACCTTCTAAACAGTGTCATATGTACAGGGCCTGCTAAACAGTGTTATAAGTACAGGACCTTCTAAACAGTGTTATATGTACAGGACCTACTAAACAGTGTTATATGTACAGGACCTGCTAAACAGTGTCAGAAGTACAGGGCCTGCTAAACAGTGTCATATGTACAGGGCCTGCTAAACAGTTATATGTACAGGACCTTCTAAACAGTTATATGTACAGGGCCTGTTAAACAGTGTTATATGTACAGGACCTTCTAAACAGTGTTATATGTACAGGACCTACTAAACAGTGTTATATGTACAGGACCTGCTAAACAGTGTCAGAAGTACAGGGCCTGCTAAACAGTGTCATATGTACAGTGCCTGCTAAACAGTTATATGTACAGGACCTTCTAAACAGTTATATGTACAGGGCCTGTTAAACAGTGTTATATGTACAGGACCTTCTAAACAGTGTTATATGTACAGGGCCTGCTAAACAGTGTTATATGTACAGGGCCTGCTAAACAGTGTTATAAGTACAGGACCTGCTAAACAGTGTTATATGTACAGGACCTTCTAAACAGTTATATGTACAGGGCCTGCTAAACAGTGTTATATGTACAGGACCTTCTAAACAGTGTTATATGTACAGGACCTTCTAAACAGTGTCAGAAGTACAGGACCTGCTAAACAGTGTTATATGTACAAGACCTTCTAAACAGTGTTATATGTACAGGACCTGCTAAACAGTGTTACATGTACAGGACCTGCTAAACAGTGTTATATGTACAGGACCTGCTAAACAGTGTTATATGTACAGGACCTGCTAAACAGTGTTATATGTACAGGACCTTCTAAACAGTGTTATATGTACAGGACCTTCTAAACAGTGTTACATGTACAGGACCAGCTAAACAGCGTTATATGTACAGGACCTGCTAAACAGTGTTATATGTACAGGACCTTCTAAACAGTGTTATATGTACAGGACCTGCTAAACAGTGTTATATGTACAGGACCTGCTAAACAGTGTTATATGTACAGGGCCTGCTAAACAGTGTCATATGTACAGGACCTACTAAACAGTGTTATAAGTACAGGGCCTGCTAAAAAGTGTTATATGTACAGGACCTGCTAAACAGTGTTATATGTACAGGGCCTGCTATACAGTGTCATATGTACAGGACCTACTAAACAGTGTTATAAGTACAGGGCCTGCTAAACAGTGTTATATGTACAGGGCCTGCTAAACAGTGTCATATGTACAGGACCTGCTAAACAGTGTTATATGTACAGGACCTTCTAAACAGTGTCATATGTACAGGGCCTGCTAAACAGTGTTATAAGTACAGGACCTTCTAAACAGTGTTATATGTACAGGACCTACTAAACAGTGTTATATGTACAGGACCTGCTAAACAGTGTCAGAAGTACAGGGCCTGCTAAACAGTGTCATATGTACAGGGCCTGCTAAACAGTTATATGTACAGGACCTTCTAAACAGTTATATGTACAGGACCTGCTAAACAGTGTCATATATACAGGACCTACTAAACAGTGTTATATGTACAGGACCTGCTAAACAGTGTCATATGTACAGGACCTTCTAAACAGTGTCAGAAGTACAGGACCTGCTAAACAGTGTTATATGTACAGGACCTTCTAAACAGTGTCATATGTACAGGGCCTGCTAAACAGTGTTATAAGTACAGGACCTTCTAAACAGTGTTATATGTACAGGACCTACTAAACAGTGTTATATGTACAGGACCTGCTAAACAGTGTCAGAAGTACAGGGCCTGCTAAACAGTGTCATATGTACAGGGCCTGCTAAACAGTTATATGTACAGGACCTTCTAAACAGTTATATGTACAGGACCTGCTAAACAGTGTCATATATACAGGACCTACTAAACAGTGTTATATGTACAGGACCTGCTAAACAGTGTCATATGTACAGGACCTTCTAAACAGTGTCAGAAGTACAGGACCTGCTAAACAGTGTTATATGTACAGGACCTTCTAAACAGTGTCATATGTACAGGGCCTGCTAAACAGTGTTATAAGTACAGGACCTTCTAAACAGTGTTATATGTACAGGACCTACTAAACAGTGTTATATGTACAGGACCTGCTAAACAGTGTCAGAAGTACAGGGCCTGCTAAACAGTGTCATATGTACAGGGCCTGCTAAACAGTTATATGTACAGGACCTTCTAAACAGTTATATGTACAGGGCCTGTTAAACAGTGTTATATGTACAGGACCTTCTAAACAGTGTTATATGTACAGGACCTACTAAACAGTGTTATATGTACAGGACCTGCTAAACAGTGTCAGAAGTACAGGGCCTGCTAAACAGTGTCATATGTACAGTGCCTGCTAAACAGTTATATGTACAGGACCTTCTAAACAGTTATATGTACAGGGCCTGTTAAACAGTGTTATATGTACAGGACCTTCTAAACAGTGTTATATGTACAGGGCCTGCTAAACAGTGTTATATGTACAGGGCCTGCTAAACAGTGTTATAAGTACAGGACCTGCTAAACAGTGTTATATGTACAGGACCTTCTAAACAGTTATATGTACAGGGCCTGCTAAACAGTGTTATATGTACAGGACCTTCTAAACAGTGTTATATGTACAGGACCTTCTAAACAGTGTCAGAAGTACAGGACCTGCTAAACAGTGTTATATGTACAAGACCTTCTAAACAGTGTTATATGTACAGGACCTGCTAAACAGTGTTACATGTACAGGACCTGCTAAACAGTGTTATATGTACAGGACCTGCTAAACAGTGTTATATGTACAGGACCTGCTAAACAGTGTTATATGTACAGGACCTTCTAAACAGTGTTATATGTACAGGACCTTCTAAACAGTGTTACATGTACAGGACCAGCTAAACAGCGTTATATGTACAGGACCTGCTAAACAGTGTTATATGTACAGGACCTTCTAAACAGTGTTATATGTACAGGACCTGCTAAACAGTGTTATATGTACAGGACCTGCTAAACAGTGTTATATGTACAGGACCTTCTAAACATTGTTATATGTACAGGACCTTCTAAACAGTTATATGTACAGGGCCTGCTAAACAGTGTTATATGTACAGGACCTTCTAAACAGTGTTATATGTACAGGACCTTCTAAACAGTGTCAGAAGTACAGGGCCTGCTAAACAGTGTTATATGTACAGGGCCTGCTAAACAGTGTTATATGTACAGGACCTGCTAAACAGTGTTATATGTACAGGGCCTGCTAAACAGTGTCATATGTACAGGACCTACTAAACAGTGTTATAAGTACAGGGCCTGCTAAAAAGTGTTATATGTACAGGACCTGCTAAACAGTGTTATATGTACAGGGCCTGCTATACAGTGTCATATGTACAGGACCTACTAAACAGTGTTATAAGTACAGGGCCTGCTAAACAGTGTTATATGTACAGGGCCTGCTAAACAGTGTCATATGTACAGGACCTGCTAAACAGTGTTATATGTACAGGACCTGCTAAACAGTGTTATATGTACAGGACCTGCTAAACAGTGTTATATGTACAGGACCAGCTTAACAGTGTTATATGTACAGGACCTGCTAAACAGTGTTATATGTACAGGACCTGCTAAACAGTGTCATATGTACAGGACCTGCTAAACAGTGTTATATGTACAGGACCTTCTAAACAGTGTTATATGTACAGGACCTTCTAAACAGTGTCATGTGTACAGGACCTGCTAAACAGTGTTATATGTACAGGACCTGCTAAACAGTGTCAGAAGTACAGGGCCTGCTAAACAGTGTCATATGTACAGGGCCTGCTACACAGTGTTATATGTACAGGGCCTGCTAAACAGTGTTATATGTACAGGGCCTGCTAAACAGTGTCATATGTACAGGACCTACTAAACAGTGTTATAAGTACAGGGCCTGCTAAACAGTGTTATATGTACAGGGCCTGCTAAACAGTGTTATATGTACAGGACCTGCTAAACAGTGTCATATGTACAGGACCTGCTAAACAGTGTTATATGTACAGGGCCTGCTAAACAGTGTTATAAGTACAGGGCCTGCTAAACAGTGTTATATGTACAGGGCCTGCTAAACAGTGTTATATGTACAGGGCCTGCTAAACAGTGTTATATGTACAGGACCTGCTAAACAGTGTTATATGTACAGGGCCTGCTAAACAGTGTTATATGTACAGGACCTTCTAAACAGTGTTATATGTACAGGACGCGACACATCATATTTCCATAACTATGTCAAGCTGAGGAAAAAGACTACATATCAAAAATGTAATTGATACATATATTCATGCTTTTCCTTTTGAAGTGCCCCAGTGATCAATATGCATATCTAAACAAATATTCCTTATTGATAGTAGAAATCTTCTTCCTTCAGAGGAGGAAACAGAACACGAGATAAAACAGATCTGACGGAGCAGTGACTTGGGGTTCCTTCTGATTTCAAAATTACATCACGCTGTAACGGCTTGGTGTCACAGAACTGATACAGGTACATACAATTAAAATCCTCCAGCACAGGTATGGTGCAGACAACCATGTGGCATAATCAAGGGGGGAAACAGGGATTTGAACCCAGCATGACAGGGATCTCATACACCCTGAGTGAGTGAGTGTAGTTTTATGCCACTTTTAGCAACTTTCTAGCAATATCACAGCAAGGGACACTAGAAATGGGCTTCACGCATTGTACCCATGTCGGGAATCAAACCCGGATCTTCAGTGTGGCTAGCAAACGCTTTAACCACTAGGCTACCCAACCGCCCCAACTCCTTTGATGCCTGGGCCACCTGTATCCCCTGGTAAATCATGTTCAGTATAAACCTTACACAGATATACATGTACAGAGGCCCAGATAAGCTGCGTATCCGGGTAAAATACACATATAAAATTTCCAATTACGCATTTAAATGTTAGATACGCAAAAAGTTTAAAACAAATGCGTACGGAATATATTTACAAAAATCACTTGCGTAATGAAAAAGACATCGATAACTATCAAGTTGTACTGTTAGTATAGGACAAGTGTTGTACTGTCAGTATAGGATGAGTGATTTTTTTATGAAATCATTTCCATTATATTTAAGTTGGTTTTGATTAGGGTATGACATAAGGCAGGACATACCTGCTTAGTAAACTTACTCAGTCACATAATACTTAGGTGAGTAAAATGACACATATTTGAAAGCAGTGGGTAACGGAAAATGAAATACCTACTCAACATTCATAATACCCACTCCAAAAAAATACAGTGGGTACAGAACCCACATGAGCTAAATCTTATCTGGAGCTCTGCATGTAGATATAGGAATGTCTGGCTTCAGTCCACTTTTGATTTTATTTGTTATTTTTGTCCATTGAGCGACTAATTTAAACATTATGACTATCAAAAGGACAACTGCGCTGTGTGATGACAACAATATTTGGCCTGATATCTGTAACAACAGCCTGCAAATATTTCCCACTTGTGATAACTATTGTATATTTTGGTAATATATATGTTCTTGTATTTGTCTGAAACAATGAGTGAGTGAGTTTAGTTCTACGCCGCACTCAGCAATATTCCAGCCATATGGCGGCGGTCTGTAAATGTAATTTTAGTAATACAATGTACAGCTATGTCTAGACCAGACAATCCAGTGATCATCAGCATGAACATCGATCTACGCAATTGGGAACCGATGACATGTAAATCGGAGAGCCTGACCACCCGATCCCGTAAGTCACCTCCTACGACAAGCATTGGTCACTGAAGATCAATTCTAACCCGAATCTTCAGGGGGCTTGTCTGAAACAAGGCCAATGAAATGAAAAAGGATTGAATATAACTTATCTATCCATTCTGCCCCAACTCTATAATGACTGTACATATTACCGGACTCAAAGTAATATAATCTCAAATTACAAGTCAAGATCTTATGAATATCATCACCAAAAGAATGACATTCAAATGCATTAAAATTAGGACATACAAAAATTCTCAAATTTGGACAAAAACAGATTCCCAATTTACCTGTAATTTTCTGACCAAACATACTTTCTTAAACAAATAGCCCCGAACCCATAGGGTACAAAATCAGCCATTCCCTCAAAACAAACATCTACAATAGCAGAGACCCTTATATCTAATCCAGTACATGTCTCCTGGAATAACATCAAGCTATGTGTCGATAATGTCGACAGCAACATAAGGAAGAAAATCAATAACACCCTTGGTATAGTAAATGTGGAGATCTACTGCAGCTATTTCAGGCACAGATTGGATATCTTGGTCTCCTCTGCCGCTGTCAAGCTGACCAAAACACGGCTGGGGCATTGCATGTGACACTTCAACCCTCTCGCTTCATCCTGAGGCCACGACAAACATCGCCATGTATTTATTGTATTCAGGAGACTCAAACATACTTAAGAACCAATGTTTCCAAATTATCATGTGGCACTAAGGCCCCCCAAAAATAGATGTTGTGGTTCAGATTTCCTACATTTCAGAACTAGGGTAGGTAGGTAGGGTTTGGTTTTTTTTGCAAAATATTTTTACATTACTCATGTGTCAGAAAATAAATTTAATTTATTATGTGGTGAGTAAAATTGTTAGGCTCGGTGGGAATATTTAGGGTCGGTCGGGAAATTGGAACCACAAGCTTCTTTTTTTTAGGCCTAATTGAGACAATATTGTATCTTTGTTGTTCTTTACAGTTTGGCCTGAATGTATGACACATATATTTGTTTGTTTGTTTGTTGTTTAACGCGACACTCTGCAATAAATGTGGAAGGCCTGCTTTGTGGAAAGTACTTGGTGAAATTTAATACTTTGCCCCTTAATCTTTTCTACACCTGACTTTTGTGCTGTTGACTATTGTGCTCTACTGGTGCTCTACTGTTGACTATTGTGCTCTACTGTTGACTATTGTGCTGTACTATTGTGCTCTACTATCGGTTTGGGTTGGTTGTTGTTTAACGCCACACTCAGCAATATTCCAGCTATATGACGGCAGTCTGTAAATAACTGAATCTGGACAAGACAACAGTGCATGTGATCAACAGCATGAGCATCGTTCTATGCAGTTAGGATATGATGACGTGTCAACCAGATGAGCAACCACATGATCCTGTTAGTCACCTCTTACGACAAGCATGGGTTGCTGGAGACCACTAATGTGCTCTACTGTCGAATTGTGCTCTACTGTTGACTAATGTGCTCTACTGTTGACTACTGTGCTCTACTGTCGACCATTGTGCTCTACTGTCAACAATTGTGCTCTACTGTTGACTACTGTGCTCTACTGTCGACCATTGTGCTCTACTGTCAACAATTGTGCTCTACTGTTGACTATTGTGCTCTACTGTTGACTAATGTGCTCTACTGTCGACAATTGTGCTCTACTGTCGAATTGTCCTCCACTGTCGACTATTGTGCTCTACTGTTGACTAATGTGCTCTACTGTCGACTATTGTGCTCTGCTGTTGACTTCTGTGTTCTTCTGTTGACTTTTCTTGACAACTGTGCTCTGCTGTTGATCAGCAATACATTACTAAATTAAATTGACAGTGATAAGGTCCTTGAGGAGTACTGATAGAGTCAAGTGTTTATTTTATTAAGCCATAATTCATCAATCCTCACTACTGCGATTGTAACGCAATAATAGTTCACACTTTTCAATAGTACTTCAATATTTATAATTTATTACAATAATACTTCAACATTTATCGTTTATTTCAATAGTATATCAATAATTGTCAATCACAACAAAAGTATCGCAATAATTCTCAATTATTGCAAGAGTTTGCAATAGTATTGTGATGGTTGCAAACCAACTTAAAAACTTGATAATTCAAAAAATGGTATAGAAAAAAACAATGTATTGCTGAAGCATTGAACGACGGCCATTGTCCTCCTTGTGGCTAGTACTGCTACTCAAACCAAAAGAACATAACTTACCAGAAGATTATATAAACCCAATCACACACCAAAATACAAACATTCTGTGAACATTAATGACCACTTAGACTCATTGCCACTCATCTGCTAACAAGCAGAAAACATAAAACACAATATAAACAATACAAACTCAATCAAATATTGTAAATGTAACAGCTGAAGACGCAGAGAAAATCAAGAACACGAAACATCACTGCTACATGTTAAAACAGGAATCAATGAACAAAAAGTCATGTAGACTTAATGTCGACACTAAAAGTATGTCAAGCGAGGTACCAGTAGTGTAGTATGACACAACAGTCCAAAGTACACCCCCCTTAACTCCCCCTCCCTAGCCTAGCAACTCACTTCCTGGTAGTACCAATCTGGTTATCTGTGTAACCATGTGTTGACAAATATGTTGTGACCCTGGGCAGTTTAAACTCCATTTTTACATACCCACACTTTACTCACATCAACAAGCTATTTCTCACACTCGTAATTGATTTATGATTGCATGACACATTTTATGGATAACAACTTCTTTTTATTCTTTAAACAACATTTCAAAGCTAAATATTGCTTTTTAACCAACTGAAGGAGCAAGAATTAGCTCTGAAACATTGTTAAAAAATAAAAAGAAGTTGTAATCCATAAAACGTGTCATGTATTCATGTTCGTCCAACTTCTAAATGTCTTCCAAGAGCTTGATTTATCATCATAACTTTACAACTAAAAAGTATGCGAGTTAGTTGGGTTTTACACCACTCTAAGTACTATTCAAGTAATATCATGGTACGGGGCACGTCAGACATTGTACCCATGTGGGAAAACAAACATGGATCTTTGTTCCGATGAGCGAGTGAGTGAGCGAGTTTAGTTTTACGCCACACTCAGCAATATTTCAGCTATATGGCGGCGGTCTGTGAATAATCGAGTCTGGACCAGACAATCCAGTGATCAACAGCATGAGCATCGATCTGCGCTATTGGGAACTGATGACATGTATCAACCAAGCCAGCGAGCCTGACCACCAGATCCCATTAGTCGCCTCTTACGACAAGCATAATTGCCTTTTGCCGATGAGCGAACACTTTAACCACTAGGCTACTGAACAACCTCTCAATTCAATTAGATGCCTCTCTCACTGTGATGCCAGACATGACTTCAAGAATACTAGAATCTGTACTTACAAAGATCATGGCATTCCAGTTAGTATGAGTAGCGAGTATGGTTTAACGCCACGTCATAAAGTTTGCAGCTATTCGTGACAAGAAAATGTCTTTTGTTAAACAATAAAAGTATTCCCGTTAGACTTTTTACTGACTGAGTATGGTTTAAGCCACTTTTAGCAATATTCCAACATTATCACGGGGGGGGGGGGAACACCAGAAATGGGCTTCACAAATTGTACCCATGTGGGGAATCAAACCCGGGTCTTCGGCGTGAGGAGCGAACGCTCTAACCACTAGGCTACCCCACGGCCCCTATTCCTGTTAGAACATTTGTTATATAATAATAACTTCTTAAACTGTTAACTGCATTCTCTTTACAAAACAGGGGGCATAGGTTGAACGTTTTGAATAAGTCATGTTGGAAATCTCAAGATTAAGGTATGATCACAATATTACTGCCATTTTGTGTACTGAAAGTATGCATACAATCTTTTCACTGCTGAATTAAAACAGGCAGAAATAGAATTCCTCAGCTGCTTAAGCCACAAATGTCACAAACTTGCTGATGCAGCATTAAGCAATGTTCACTCACTCACTTAAAACCGTAAAACAAATCTGAAAAATACTAAACACAGGGATTTATGGGATGCCAATTCCTGCGTCCTATACGCATATAATATTGACAATGGACGCAATAATATTTATTAGAGCGTCCCCAGGGACACAGAAAAAGTCCAAATAGTTTTTGTAAAATATTTCGATCAAATAACAATAAGTTATCACTGAGTCTGCTACTAGCTGGGTTATGGTATCATTTGCAATTTCATTACTGTAACATTGTGGTGGTCATGATACACAATACTATAACATCACTATTAATAATATTTAAGTGTCTGGGACCCCCATTTTGTAGTCCAGGACCCCTGGAAATTAAGAGTATGAGTCCCAGGGACCCTCAAATATAGGACTCAAGGTAAATCCCTGCGAAACATGTGCAAAAGATTTGAAGCAAGATTTGGGGTTGGTCATGAAAGTTCTTACTCAAAGCCTTTTTAAGACTAAATGATCACACAAATAAATGTGGTGGCTGTCCAAATTTTTATGAATTTTCGACTGTTAACATCATTAACACTTTACTTGAGCATACACATCAACCACATAAAACAGCTAATCATCGTATATCTTTTAGACAATACACGATACGAATCCTATGTCACAAATGCAGCAGGAAGTTCCAGTGAGGGCGTAACTAAGAGATGATATTACGTCCATATGGCATGGAAGGAGTTATGTGTATCTAGAAACAGCTAGTATTTCATGAAATGCTCAAAAACATGACAGTATCATTTGACTTTAGAGTTCGTAAACTGTTTTGTGGTCTGGAATATTTGTTGATGCTTAGCTTCGCACTACGTACAGAACTGAGTGACAATGCATCATAAATGAATTATGAAAAAGGTAAATTTTGGATATAATCCTTAAAGCAAAATGAGTGAGTGAGTGAATTTAGTATTATGTCATTTTCAGCCATCTTCCAGCAATATCAGGATGGGGGACACCAGCCACGGGTTTCACACATTGTACCCTTGCTTTTTCCCTCCTTAATGAAGGGCTCAAAGCTGTCATAAGCTTTTGTTAAAGTATGAGACTCATGAATGAACCCATAAAGATCCGTGTTAGAATTGATCTTTAGCAATCCATGCTTGTCGTAAGAGGCAACTAACAAGATCGGGTGATCAGGTTTGCAGACTCGGTTGACGCATGTCATCGTATCCCAATTGCATAGATTGATGTTTAGTTAAGTTTACACCACACTCAGCAATATTCCAGCTATATGGCGGCGGTCTGTAAATAATCGAGTCTGAACCAGACAATCCAGTGATCAACAGCATGAGCATCGATCTGCGCAATTGGGAACTGATGACATGTGTCAACCAAGTCAGCGAGCCTGACCACCCGATCCCGTTAGTCGCCTCTTACAACAAGCATAGTTGCACCCCAGAACAGAGAGAATGTATGTAATATTGGCAACCGTGTACTAGCAGAGCAATTAATTTGCATTGGGAACTTTTTCAGTTTGTTTTTTTCCAGTCACAGAAAATTGAATATTCTTGTCTGAAAGATACACGGACTTGTGTTGAGAATTTAGTTGATTAGATAGTTCACCTGACGTGACTACCTGTTGCAGTGTCCACAGATCTTCACACAGACAGATACCACATAAGAGTGATGAATCTAATCTTAATGAGAGTTTCCGTATTCATTTACTGTCCAGAAGCTCACAGTGGGGCAATCAACAATTTGTCGACATTGCATAACCGCAATCATAGGTACGGCATTGGATATTTGAACAGAGTGATCTGACTAGAGGAGTGACAGAGCCTGGTTCTTGCTTATATTGTAATCATGGTAATGTGTACATACAGACTCAAGGCCATTTCCCCATGAGATTGGGTTGTTTAATTTTCCTTTATACATGGTAATAATTCTTGATAATCAAAGCAGTTTGAAATGACACATAGCAATGCCAAAAGGTGCTGAGAGAAACCTTTAAAGAAAAGGTAACTAACAAAGTTAATGCATCAATGACAAATTGTCAGGGGCGTAGCTACCATTTTAAAAAAAGCGTACGTTTACACATGATTGATGTTAATAAGGTTGGGCAAGCCCTCAATACTATCTAAATATAAAGATTTGCAACCTATCGGGCTTACACGAAGAAATTGGCTTGCTACGTGCCTGATTGTCATGTTACTTGCTATCTTTTGAAATTAAACATCAATGGAAACATCATCATTGGAAGCATAAGGCATGAAATAACAGCATCTCTCTAGATACGGCTTAAGAAATAAATATTGTGGTTCCGATTACCCGACCTACCCGTGACTTCTGGTGCCGACCCTAGTTTTTTTAAGAGGTATGAATAAAATAAG
Source organism: Haliotis rubra (assembly GCF_003918875.1). Classification (NCBI taxonomy): domain Eukaryota; kingdom Metazoa; phylum Mollusca; class Gastropoda; order Lepetellida; family Haliotidae; genus Haliotis; species Haliotis rubra. The sequence goes on along the minus strand of NW_025767357.1, from coordinate 806,506 downwards.
CTTTCAGATACCATTGTTTTTGCCCGGCACCAATGGACATCGGTCATTCTGACAGAGAAAGTCGACATGATGGCCACAAGCTTGAATGAATAAATAATTATATATTGATAAATGTGTTGTTAGTTCATACTTTACTTTTAAAAAAAAAGTTTAAAAAAAAGAAGAATTCCTACCCTAAATTTTAAAGAGGTGTAATCGGAACCACAACATTTTTTTATTTGGCCTAGAGAGACAGAGAGTAAGTACTGTCATACACGTTTAACAATATTCTACCAATATCACAGCTAGGGACACCAGAAAATGTGACATTTATTAAAATTGCCATGGTTAAGATGAACAAAGAGAAGGCAGATAATTCTGGTATGTTCATCAAATTGATTGAAAACATATGGATTTATCAACCTATAATCAAGCATAAGTATTGAGAAAAAGACCGTTATTTATTAATAACATACTGGCAAACCCTCAAGAGTAAGAATGCAGTAATTGCCCCAGGTACATACCTTTGACCAGGGCATCTACATATGACTTACATAGACGCCCTTCTCTAAACACATAACAAATTGCTCTGGGCAAGTCGTAAATGGTGTGATACTTCCCTTTCTACTAGTCATGGGAAACTCATTGAACATCAAATGACAAATGTAACAAAAATAAGTATAAAGAGGATTTTGTACCGACTATCCAACAACCTCACTCACGTGTGGGAAAGAGTTCCTGAAAGAGTTCCTTCCATTCCTCCAACTCTTTCTTCCGCAGATTAACAGAGGTAACGCAACGTGGTTCAACCCAATACATTGTAATTATTTTTTTAGCTTTTAGTTACTTTTGTGAGTTCTCAAGTAATTCTTGTGTTAGGTTTTGTTAATCATTTTAGCATATATGAATTTATAAATATTATTTAGGATGGGAGAACGGGATGAACTCTTACCAGAGTTCCTTACATACCCCCCCGCTTATTTTTGTGATGACCAAACACTATAGTTTAGTCTATAGTTTATAGTTAAAAATTAGGTGTGGGTTATGTAAGGAACTCTTATCCACGTGTGATATCACCACCAACACTAACACAAACCTTGATTAAATGATGAACATCGTATAGAACTCGCTTTCCAAATTAAAGATTCAAGATATGCAACAATATTTTCAATCATATCGATTAATATTTACCTCGACTAACTAAATTCCACGAGCGCTAATGTATATTTGTTGATCAAACCCTTAACTTAAAAGGATCATTGACACCGATATGACTATCTGTATAGCTTACGGGTGTGTATGTTTGCATGTACTGATAAGTTCGTTATACAAGTCATTTCCTAAAACGTCAAACTGCTGTTTACAAACCTCCGCTAATATGTTATAAAAAATAACTGTTACCTTCGATTAGACATTCTGTCCTGAAATTATGTCAGGCGTCGACCGTCCCAGAAAGTAATCAACGAGTGCACATTACTGTACAACCCTGTGCATTGAGAAAAGTCTTCGCTCTGAAGGCGGAAGTGAATTGAAGCAGTAGGGCAGCCTCGTTTTCAACATCGCACCTGTATTTCCGGTACTCTTGCTGTAAAACTTCCAGAAGGTATCACCATAAAAGAAGCCTTTGTGCATAATTATTCTAAAACGAGAGCTATTGTCGTTTATAAACTAGACATAACACAAAGCCCAAGGACATCCCATGTTAAGAAAGGGACGGAAGCGTAGCACCCTAAAGGCAAGCAAAACGCTTTGAATATCTCATCTAAATTTAGAGTTATGGTTTGACGTCATTCTCTGACGTTGTTTCGCGATCTTTCTTCTCAAGAGCAGTTTTTCAAAATGTAGAAATTCTAATATCGATGACGTTTGATTGTTGATCAGACTCTCATTGAAAGTTAAATATAGTTAGTGACCGAGAATAACATATGTAAACATGTTTTGTAATACTGACAAAATAATCACCAAGGTCTTAAATTTAGGAAAACCGTAGGTTGTTTTCGGAGAAATGATACATTGCAAAAGTTTGAATACGTCATAAGTTCATCAGCTCTTCACCGCCTGTACAAAAAGCAAGTGGTCGCCCATAAAATGCAAACATATCTTGGCATGGTTCTGAAAATATGACAGTAGAGTAGATCTACACCACTATTGTTTGTGAGCTCAAATATCATTCAAATACGTCACAAATGGATCATTACCTCACCGCTTGTACAAACCCAACGGGTGGAACTCGAGCTTTCCTGAAATGGGGTGAGCGTGTTACTACGTGATTAACAAGTTAATATTTTTCCAGTTGCCTACATTAGATTTTTGTCAATGAGTATAGTTTTACGCGCCCTTACGCAATATTCCAGCAACATCCCCACGTGGAACACCAGAAATGGGCTCACACAAACCCAAGTCTGAAATCGAAACCGGCCATAAAAAAAATATTCTTTGAATTTTCATACATGTACAGGATTACTAACAAGCTGTTATTCACAAAAGGGACACGATGGCATCAGTTTACGATATAACTACGGTGTAACTATCGATAGGCCTTGTCCTTGAAGGTATTTAAAGCAGAACCATACAGGAGAGAAATTCGAGTTGTGTCATTATGTCGTTGATTTGTTTGTATATATACGACTGTTTAGTGCAGAACTTCGCATTTGTGTGGTTTGGTTGTTGTTTAACGCCGCACTCTGCGATACTTCAGCTACATGGTCGCGGACTGTTAATAATCGAGTCTCGACCAGACAATCCAGTGATCAACAGCATGAGCATCGGTATGCGCAATTGGGATACGATGACATGTGTCAACTAAGTCAGCGAACCTGACCACCCGATCCCGTTAGTCGCATTCTTACGACATGAATGGGTTACGAATGACCATTTCTAACCTGGATCCACTGATCACTTTGAAGGAGTGAGTGATTGCGTGCAGGCAGGTGGATTGTGGGAGTTTCTAAGACTTGTATCGTCTTACGTTGTTGAATTTACATATGCCTCAGGATGTTTTGTATCCAGGGTATACGACTTTACCATGAGTGAGTGAGTGACATATGTGAGCTGCATGCTCATACCATCAGCCATTAGCATACCTGCATCTAGAAGTCTGTATGATCTGGTTTGACATTGTTTGAATATACTTAGTAACTGACGTGGAAAGAAATATATTTAAATTACCCACCACTCACTCATTCCCTATGCTATTCGTAATCACAATCCGATCACTGGATTGTCTGGTTCAGACTCGATATAGCTGGAATATTGCTGAGTGCTGCATTAAACACCAACCAACTAACGGTGATTGGAAAACTTGTACCCGTTATGTATCCGTTTGAAGAATATATGAAATTAATTTTGAATTAAAATTTAAAGATTTGAAATTTGGGCCTAAAGAGTGTGCAGCAACCCAACATATATGTCGCCATCTAGTGCTATGCGCAAATATACTATTATAGTCTAGCTGTTGGCAACCTCCCCGATGGCTCAGAGTCCCATATAACACCGCTCCCTGTAAACTGATAGTACATTATTATGTCATTTGAAAACGGCTGTAAGTACATCCTACACATAATTACTGTAGTTGAAAAATAATCACTATTCTTCAGATATACACAACATATGGTTTTCCACGTTTTTGTCACACAGTAATCCGCCTCCCATAAGAGAAGATATTGTGAAATATTCACAAAGAGCACACATTGCAGTAAAACATTAGTGGATCGTAAACAGTGGTGTGCGCCCTTTCAGCCATGAAATATGTTTCCAAAGCTAGGGGCGACAATAACAGTCAGTGGGTCAGTATTTTAGTAACAATACAATAATGCCTTTAACACCCGTATTCATATAATCACGGAATACTGTTTTTTTTTCCCATTTCTATAGACCAACAAAAGGAAGGCACCATTAAACACGGATGACACAAAGAAAGCATCGTAGTTTCGCCTTGCTTTGAAAACTACATTTACGACGTCATCCTATTGTTCAGATACTTCAACAGGAAGGATTATGTTCACCTCAACCAGCTGAACTTGATATGCACATGAAAAGGGGTTCACCATCACCTCTTCTCGTGTTCATATATTCCGAAGTTCCATGTAATATCTGGACATGGAGATTTTAGACGTGAATACACGCCTCCAGGTATGGGTTATCAGGACGGTGATTGGTTGACAAAAGGGTTTGCAGGACGTCCCGATGCCGTATCTTTTGGTGCTTAATTCGCGTAACTGTTGTTCTGATCTAGATCTGAGCGATGTTACTGTACGCGTGGGTTAGTTTACCAGCTTGAAGTAAAAGACGTTTCATATTCGTGACCCATGCTATCTGTTATGTTAGTCACGTAACTTTGTGTTAATTTGGTTAATACTTTAAAAGGAAGGGTTGTACATTTCATCCACTTGAGAGGTGTACACTTCGTCATGGGGTAGAGTCAACTGGTCGGACGAAAGTCGATTTCGTTTCTTCATGACTGAAGGCCGAGCTCGCAAGACACTATGCGCAAGGGAGCGAATACCGACTGACTGGTGTCCTTGGTTATGTGTGGGGGTGCCTCTGAAATGACTGTAAACTTGACCTTGTGACCTTGACCTCGGCACATCACTGACACATGTTTGTCGTGCCACATTTCGATGACCATTTTCTTCATGGATGACAATGCTAGGCCACATCCTGCTCGTGCCGTTGATGATTTCTTACGCCAAGAGGCGGTAGCAACTCCACCTTGGCCCGCCAGGAGGCAGACCTCAATCCCATAGAGCATGTTTGGGACATTATGGGTCGCAGAATACGCTGGAGATATACTCCAGTACAAAATGTTGATGTATCAGAACAAGCCCGCCATCAAGAATTGAACGCAATACCTCAACGTTGAGGTATTCAACGTCAGCGAGGAGGAGGGCCAGGGTTGCTGTTACAGTTGGCTGAAGTTACACTCAGATATTGACATTGTACTCGGTTATTGTGGGTTGTATGCCAGAATCTTAAATATAATATAATAAACTTCAGTTTTCGTTCTTTTTTAGTTTAGATTTGCTATTTTATTATTCCTTGAGGTAAATTTATCCAAATAGTTAAATTGAGAGTTGGGGAAGTTCCTTATGAGTTTACTATGAAAAAGATGGGGTGTTTCGATACATTATTCCAGGTATATACTTGGGATTACTCCTTCTCAGTAAAGTACGGATTCTATTACTTTTGGGGTTGAGTCACATCCAGGATTGGAACCCACACTCAGAGTAAGGCACATCGTACCTAATATGTGACATTTGATCACTTTCTAAAGGGCAGTGTGTATTCATAATGTAGAACCTTAATGAACAGTCTATCAGTAAATCTATAGCCTTAATGAACAGTCTATCAGTAAACCTATAGCCTTAATGAACAGTCTATCAGTAAACCTATAGCCTTAATGAACAGTCAGTCATATTGTCGTCTTTAATAATACGATAGGTAAATAAAACCTACAGCTTGAAATCTCTTTATTCTTTGTAGTTAAAGTATCTCTCCATTTATGGACTACAACTCACGTGTCTGACAACGACATTAGAATCTAGGATGTCAAAACGTCGCCTGTCACAAGTAGTATAGCCATAAACTTATCATCATTCTTTATCACCTCATGTCAAAGAAGTCATATCTCTCAATTTACAACTGTTATAAATATATAGGCAGCTGTGTGTTTTTCCAAATAGTCTTTAGAGGGTATTTTTCTGTTGTTTCCTGTTATACCTGGTTAATGAGGTACGTCGTATTGCCCTGTTATCAGCTTCAATGTTTTTAACTATAAGGGGCGGTGGGGTAGCCTAGAGGTTAAAGCGTTGGCTCGTCACGCCGAAGACCCGGGTTCGAATCCCCACATGGGTACAATGTGTGGAGCCCATTTCTGGTGTCCCCCGCCGTGATATTGCTGGAATATTGCTAAAAGTGGCGTAAAACCAAACTCAGTCAGTCAGTCAGTTTTAACTATAAACAAGTTCTGCACTCGTGCAACGCATTACAATAATACCCATTTATACTGCTGCGCGAGTCGGATGTTATCGACAAGTATGACCTTCACATGGAATTAGAGTGAAGGGAGGTTTGAGGAAATTAGTTATATATAATGTATTCAAATCCCCTCATCATAATAAACTGGAAAGCCACAATCGGTATTTTGCTATTTCTCAGTCTGTTTCTAAAGTACGTTAAAAATCTGATAAACAGCTCAGCAATGGCATCTGGAGAGAATGACGTCAATATTTCGTTTACTTAATCTTCTTCCATAGACATGGATTATTGTCGACAACACCTTTAAACAACCCTCACTCATGCACAGACACTTTCATGTTTGCATTGTACATAACGTAATCACATCTATTGTATCCCCTTCTGATAACGGGCCATATAACTGATGGGTCTGTAGTTGAAACCTTATATACAACAATCAGGTAATTGTCGCTGTGTTAAAACAATATCCTGTTGATATTCATTTCAGAGCCTAAACTAAGGGGCAAAAGAAAGTTTACCTATCACCCATCCCTATAGCAGTCTGTATACGCTGTATTCTGTTGCCGGGTAACACTTTGTAAAAATACAATGCTTCCATGACGAATGAAGTGAGAGATGAATTCGCAAACACTTGCCCCAACCCGTGTTTGAAATACTGTGAACAGGTGCCGAAAGAAGCACATTTATTTATCGAACTCGAGTCTTCTTCGTGACGAGCGAGCGCTTTAACCGCTTGGCTACCCCACCGCTCTAGTGTTTGAGGGGGAGATGGTGCAATATAGATGTTCCGTCAGCTTTTGGTCGGGATAGGGGCGGTGGGGTAGCCTAGTGGTTAAAGCGTTGGCTCGTCACGCCGAAGACCCGGGTTCGATTCCCCACATGGGCACAATGTGTTAAGCCTATTTCTGGTGTCCCCCGCCGTGATATTGCTGGAATATTGCTAAAAGCGGCGTAAAACTAAACTCAGTCAGTCAGTCAGTTTGGTCGGGATAGAACCAACTCTTAAGTACTAAAGTATTTCCTAAAATGTTTTTGAACCTTTTTCCTTTCCGGGATACAGGTCATTCGGTTCTGGGAGTGTCAGATGTTTGGCCAGTCATGTTGACGCGCCTTGTCTGATGATGGTCAGTATTGTACAGAACGTTCAGGAGTTATGGCTGTTCGAAGCTGTTTGATATGATAGTTGTAATGATTGGCTTGGTGTCACTTCTCAACAAACCATTTCCCTGTGTGAAGCAATTCCGGGTGTTCCCGCGTGGATATTGTGATGGCAAAATCGAAGAAACTTTGTCACGACGGATACATATTTGTCAAGTAATTTTATGTCCCCAAACAATGTTAATTATCTCTTTAGGGACTCGGTCAAACAGTGGGACGGTGGGGAAGCCTAGTGGCCAAACCGCCTGCTCGTCACGCCGAAGACCCGGGTTTGATTCCCTACGTAGGTACAATGTGTGAAGCCCATTTCTGGTGTCCCCCGCCGTGTTATTGCTGGGATACTGCTAAAAGCGGCGTAAAACCATATTCACTCACTCACTCAGTCAAACAGTAAATTCGTTGAGGTTTTACAGTTTGTGTGAGCTTTCTCTGCATGAGTCACATATTCGAGGTTACCTTTGAGTCATTCAGAAATGATTTCCTCCTTACATGAGGTGAGGTGTTGACTCTGGTAGAGGTGACGGTGCCTGCTCTGATTTTGATTCGGGTCAAACGCCGCGCCGCTTCGTACAATATCCCATTTATCAGGGTATGTCAGGTTGCTGCTCGACCCAGCTATCTAGCTAATGTATATCAGCTCACTGAGGGAGAGTGTTTGGTAAATTGAATATAAGGGTTTCGTAAGGAAAGAAACCTTTCACAATTTCCCTTTAGACCACAGAACCAGTGAGTGGACAATAATTAGTGGTGTTGTCTGTACGTCACTGGTCCAAAATAACATTCGTAGATTTACGTAACTATCAATACAAAATTCACTGGCCACCAGGACCACTGCAAACTTATCATTTAGTGGTCCAGGCTAGCTATTCTACGTTCGTAGCTCTACGAACTTCTTAAGCCCATTGTTAACACATTGGCTACGATGAAAATTAAGAATTCTTGGGGCTACGAACGTTTCGAGAATAAGGGCCCCGATGGATTATTACTAGCCAGGGACCACAGGACCAGCGTACATTTCGCACACTGGTTTCGGTCAACCAAGCGACCATTGCGTGAAGGTGATCGTTCATCTCAGACACTGATGCAGACTTACGACCGACGTGTCGCATCTCACCGAGTGAGTGAGTGAGTTTTAATTTTACGCCACATTTAGCAATATTCCAGCAACATCGGTGTATTGGACACCAGAAATGAGCTTCACACATTGTACCCATGTGGGGAATCGAACCGGGATATTCGGCGTGACGAACGTTTTAACCACTAGGCCACCCCACCGCCTCGCATCTCCCCGAGGTGTCAACTGACTTTTAACGTCCAGTTTCCACTCTTGCCGAACTAGGTTCGAATTTCGTGGCGCAATCGTAGAGCCACCAATAGGCATGATGACCTTCATTGTATGTCCCACTTGGGCCCTTCCCATTGACCAGATTCCAACTTTATATTTGCATTTGTTTCAATGGCGGGGTCCGGTCAAGACGATCTGATTTATGGAGATCAAACAGGTCTTACCTCGCGAAAACCATCACATTGTTGGAGCGTGTTCGTTAGGAACATGAGAAGATTTGGAAAATATATGTCAACGCAATTGATTGTACTCATGCGCTCAAATACTGCAATCGATTCCATGGGAGTCGAATTTTTTTTTCATAATCCGATATCGACTTCCATACGCGATTCTCGGACTTTACACAGATCTGATAGTCCAGCTAAAAATAATAATAATAAAATAATTCGATAATTCCATTCGTAATACAGTCTTTTCAGTGCGTATCGTTCAAGTAACCGGGTCACGTGACACTTAAAGAACATCAACTACAAACTCTGAAAGAAGCTAAGTGTATGTTCAAACATCTATGTAGTGTCATAAGTAAAACGAATAATTATTATTGTAAGTTTGAATTAATATACCTCAGAATCTAAGCTTTAACAGTATAATGTAGAGAATTTCCAAGTTATTTCAATAGGACCAAAACTACTGGAATAATACTACAAGCGGGGTAAAACCATATTCACTCACTAACTTGTATTGGGAGATCTCCTACATCCGAAATACGTTCAACAATGACCACGAGTGGGTGAGTTTGGTTTAATCCTGCCTAAACAATATTTCAGTTATGCAACGGCGCGTCAGCTGTTAACGTGGACGGACGCCCCCAATACACAGGTCGAAGACATATGTTATATTTGGGATTACACTTTCTTAGTAAAGTACAAATTAAGTCAGGCGGCTGACTTTGCTTGCTGGCGATTAGGTTCCTGACTCTGAGGGTGTGGGTTCGAATCCCGGATGGGACTCAGTCCAAAGAGTACTAGAATTACTAAGAAAGTAACATATGTTACATTTGACCACTTTCTAAATGGGCATTGTGTAATCAGGTCGAACACGTGTTCAATTTCAGTGAAATCTCTCACGAAGGGCCTGATTACTACAGGTCAAGGATAACTGAAAAAGGCTTATCCGGGATCTCCGACATTGGAGTCGTTTTACGATTATTTTCCCATTTAATCATCATAACAGATTCCAAATATTTTTATGTTGAATTTCATCACCCAGTGACTGAAAATGACCGAGAACAAATAAAGTCAGCGTACATATTTGTATATTTGTTTCGCTTATGGGGCTACTTAAATACCACACTTAGACCAGTTGTGTTACTGGGTACTTAAGTACCATACTTAGACCAGGTGTGTTATAAGTTACTTAAGTACCACACTTAGACCAGCTGGGCTGGGTGTACATAGGAAACATACTGATCGCAGTTCGCCGTCTGTAATCGGCGAAGACAAACGTTATATGGTGTTTTTCCTTCAGCCAGACACTGACGCTTATCTCCCTTTGTCAAGATCACTATGTTTCTGAAAATTTCTGAGTAACTATGCGCGAAATGCCGGAGTTCCTCCGGATGTAGAGTGACACACGCTCCACTAGGATGCAGGGCAAGAGGGATGACTTAAACTTTCCAATAACTAATTAACTTTCCTGTAATGTGCAGCAATATTCCAACAGCCCCGGTGTTTACACGTCACAACTTTTGAGGAACAATCGAGCGTACTCCTTTCAACACGATTTCAAAGAGGGTCATAACTCTCTTGCCCAGAGGGGTAGCCTAGTGGTTAAACCGCCCGCTCGTCACACCGACGACCCGGGTTCGATTCCCTACATGGGTACAATGTGTGAAGCCCATTTTTGGTGTCCCCCGCCGTGATATTGCTTGAATATTGCTAAAAGCGGCGTAAAACTAAACTCGCTCACTCTTGCTCAGAAGTTGCGTGGCAAAGGCTGCAACATTAAAGGCCTCAGTAAAACTTTTAAAGTTTTATGGTATAGTGATATGTAGAACATTTGAAGCTTGATGCATCAGAAACAAGAAAGATGTCCCTATTTTGACTTGTATTGTACCATACGTTCACGTGTTTTGTCAGGTGAATAATTGACTAGTCTTTGCATGTATTATGATGGGTGCCGCTGGTAGGGAGGGACAAGCTCCGTTTTTTTGCGAACATTTGGTATTATCACAATTCATAATCACATGATCATGATCAAATCGAAATTACACAATCGTGATTTCTTACAGAAGTGGAAATGGTATTGTCGATTGTATATATAATGATGAATATCGATAGGGTTTTGTTACCTTCTGTTTCACCAGCAGGTACCTCAAACCAATACAGCATACCCTGATACTGTATGGAAAACAGCATGTCAATTTCGATCTTAAGCAGAATATGCCCCAAGGCAGCGATATCAAATACAAATGTCCTTTAGATCTCAAACTAGATACACAAATTGTACACAGTATGATCCTTGGGCGTGATTCAACTACATCATGCTCCTTGGAGTGAGATACCATCTGCCAGTTTGGTAACGGATATGCACAAGCAAAGTATTTCAAGCCCCATTCCTAACTGTCCTGCTAAGCTAGCGAGTTTAGAGGTTATCTCAGCTTTTGGCCAAACTACAAAGTGAGTGAGTGATTATGGTTTTACGCCGCTTTTAGCAATATTCCAGCAATATCACGGCGTGGAACACCAGAAATGGGCTTCACACATTGTACCCATGTGGGGAATCGAACCTGGTCTGCAGCATGACGACTGGACACTTTAACCATCAACCATCACCACCCAATCTCCAAAGCCATCTTATCACTAAGACAACAGCAACTACCATAGTTTAACACAGACGTACAAAATCAGACTCTTAGCTAAGATTATAACGAGTTTGGGGATTAACTCTGACCTTGGCCCCTGTATGGTATGAGTATGGTTTTACACAGCTTTTAATAATAATTCATTTATATAGCGCCTAGTATCCATCTGACTAGTTGCTCACTGGACGCTGTTACCGCAGTTAACATAGGCTCAGTATTATTCGTATACTCAGTATAGCAGTGTAACGAATAATATTAAGGCTACGTTTACTTAGACTGCTGTAACCAGAATCTGATTGCGCAATATTCGAGCAATATCATGGCGGGGAACAGCAGAAATGGGCTTCACACATGTGGGGAATCGAGCCCGGGTCTTCGGCCTGACGAGTCACCGCTTTAACCACTAGGCTACCCTACCGGCCCTGTTCCTTGGAAGCTATACTTGGCGTTATGCTCTATGCCACATGCTACTGGGACGTAGATGAATTGGACGATATACTAAGTACAATGCAGTACAATATAGACTATATCCCTCAGGAACGTTATACTGTTGGTTGATTGGTTGGAGTTTAACGCCACACTCAGCAATATTCCAGCTATATGGCTGCGGTCTGTAAATAACCGAGTCTGTACCAAACAATCCAGTGATCGACAGCCTGATGATCGATCGACGCAATTGGGATACGATGACATATGTGTCAACCAAGTCAGCGAGCCTGACCACCCGATCCCGTTAGTCGCCTCTTACGACAAGCATGGGTTGCTGAAGATCAATTCTAACCCGGACCTTCACGGGTAGGACGTTATAAGGAATACAACACGAGTGTTATACAAGTGTTTTGTCCTCGGACAGCATGTTGACGTTATTCTAAAAACTTCTTTCCTGAAATTTATACAAATACAATACGCCCTTACGTGAACATTTAGTTTTACGCCACACTCAACAATATTCTGTAAATAATCGAGTCTGGACCAGATTAATCTTGTGATCAACAGCATGAGCATCGATCTATGACATGCGTCAACCTAGTCAGCGAGCCTGACCACCCGATCCTCTCAGTCGCCCCTTATACGTTCAACAAGAAAGAGTTACTGAAGATCAATTCTAACCCGGATCTTCATGGGTTCGTGAACATTGAACTAAACTACTGGTCACAACAGAGTCATATAGGCGCTATACAAATCATTCGTCTCTCGGCAAGGAGGACCAACTGTACCTTGACAGAAAAAGGGACATTCAGTCAATAACAAACCAAAGATTGAAATTCAATAAAGCACGAAAGAAAGTATACGTACAATCCCTGTCTAAATCTCTCCTTCATCAATGGGACGGTCATCATGGCAACGTGGATTCTAAACGGACAATGATTCAAGCAGGACGAAAACGTGTATCCGACATAAGAGGGTACCTCTGATTTCACGCCACCGACAGGCAACTGACTAATATCCTCTGGTGTTGAGTTGAATCAGGAACCAAATTTGAAATACAGTTTGTATTTGTACCAACTTTCCCAATTGCGTTTCCTAGATGCCGCACGTTCAATCTGACATTTTAACAGTCCAGAGTAACTCAAACAAACAGTCTATTAATAATTTTCATGGCACGTACTGTCATCGATATGCCGAGTTAGGGCGTGCGCTGCTTATGTTAATGAGATGTTATCATAGCGTTTCTCCATGTGTATTCTTAACTTTTAATCAATATAAAAAGCACACAAAAAAATAACACTGTGACACAAAAGTGGCTTACTTCCTTCTTGAGTTAGATAGACGATCCAAAGTTCGCAAAACGTGAACTGGTTTGAAGTCAGTGAACCCGCCACGCAGCATAATTTAACAATTCTTATCAACTATATTGCATTGCCCCAACTCTCAAAGGATATATCCACCATATCGCAGCCCACTGTCTGTCAACTCGTTATTGGTTGGAGGCGCAAACGCCTATCACAGGACATTACATACAAACATACAAGACGAAGATATACTTTAACATAGACTTACGACTGTTATAGCGCTACGATCACTTTGTGGAACGGGCCGTTAGTGACTGATTGACTGACTGAGTTTCGTTTTACGCCGCTTTTAGCAATATTCCAGCAATATCACGGCGGGGGGCACCAGAAATGGGCTTCACTCATTGTACCAATGTGGGGATTCGAACCCGGGTCTTCGGCGTGACGAGCCAACGCTTTAACCACTAGACTACCCCACCGCCCGGGCCGTTAGTGAGACCATGTGTGTTACACTGAATACAATATGCCATTTGGGCGTCAACAACCGAATGAGGAATTCCTTACGCATTCTGGTTGATCTTTGCAAGTTGCTAGTCCAGCAACAATACAATAATAATAGAATAACGCGATAATTCCAGTCATGTCGTAAAGGTAATCTGGTCACGTGACACGTAAAGAACATTAAAATTCTACTAAACACTCTCAAGGGGCTTCGTTTATGTTCAACTTCCGAACGGCAAACATATGTGAAGTTTGAATAATGAAAAAAATATGGTATTGACAGCTCACTATAAAGAATTTCCAAAGAGTTTCAACATTAGACCAAAACTAATGAAATGTGTTAAAAGCGAAATAAAACCCAAAAATACGTTCAACATTAATGCTGAATTGGTGAGTATAGACTAATTCGGCTTAAACAATATTTAAGTTATGAAACCGTGAGCAACTGTTGGAAGGAATGCCCCCAAATGCACAGATCAAAGAAGTTCACAATTTCAGTGAAATATACCACGAAGGACCTGATTACGACAGACCAAGGATAATTGAAAAAAAGCTTATCCGGAATCTCCGACTTTTGAACTTCTGAATAATATTTAGTTGGTCTCTCAAACGATCGTCAAATAAATGGACATATATTGTCAGTCTATTCGTAAACTGACTTTATGAATCACACTGACTGAGTTGGGTTTTACGCCGCTTTTAGCAATATTCCAGTAATATCACGGCGGGGGACACCAGAAATGGGCTTCAATCATTGTACCCATGTGGGGATTAGAACCCGGGTCTTCGGCGTGACGAGCCAACGCTTTAACCACTAGACTACCCCACCGCCCCTTATGAATCACATACACATTGAGTGTAACATGCATTCTTAGTTGCAACGCTGTTCAGCCACCCACTCATCCGGTCGATCTCCCGTGCTTAAACACTTCGGCCAGTTGTGTTACGGGCTACTTAAATACCACACTTAGACCAGTTGTGTTGTAAAGAACGCAAATACCACATTTGGAACAATTGTGTTATGGGGCTACTTAAATACCACACTTAAAACCAGCTGTTACGGGGGTACTGAAATATCATGAGCTGTGTTGTAAGTGGCTTAAGTACCATACTCAGATCGGTTGTGTTACGGGCTACTTAAATAACACACTTAGACCAGATGTGTTGTAAGGAACACAAATACCACATTTGGAACAGTTGTGTTATGGGGCTACTTAAATACCACACTTAAAACCAGCTGTTACGGGGTACTGAAATATAATACTTAGATGAGCTGTGTTGTAAGTGGCTTAAGTACCATACTCGGATCGGTTGTGTTATGGGGTGCTTAAATACCACACTTAGACCAGCTGTGTTGTGGTGTACTAAAAAACATAATGTTCTTAGTTGTAAAGAAATATGCTACTTTACAAATTTTCAGCTTGACACACGTGGAATTTTACAAACTGATCTTAACGTAGAACAAAACAAACACACACGTCAGAGACCTTTGTAATCGCTGAAGACAAACGCCATCTGATGGATTTCCTATATAACCGCCTTTGTCACGAACACTATATTTAAAGGCGCTAGCATGTCATTGTTCTGCATGAACAGGAAGTCTACTTACATGACAATAGAACAAGAAACAGACAAAACAAACCACGGTGACCAAGGACAGTGGCAGCCAAAACAGAAGGAAGTCATTGAGAACGACGCAGGAAACTTCGTCTCCGTGATCATAGACTTCTTAGTGTCAGATTTTAACATGAGTGAACCTATACGAATAATTTTCTTTAACCACGGGTAAAACTAAGCTCACGTTAAAAGGACACTCTAAAGCTGCCTAAATATTTTTCAGAGTGAGTGAGTGATTATAACAGTACTTCATGCTCAAAGCACACAAACAATCTCGGCCCTTATTCTCGAAACGTTCGTAGCCTTAAGAATTCTTTACTTTGATCGTAGCCAATGTGTTAAGAATTCGCTTGAGAAGTTCGTAAGGCTACGAACGTTTCGAGAATAGCTAGCCTGATTATTATTACCCTGGATAACCCAAGCTGCCTTGAGGCGCAAGGTTAATGGTTACATGACATCCCATCGGGTACCCATTTTCGGCTGGGTGAACAGAGGCAATTTTTAACAAACTCACTTGCCTAAGGTGAGACCACATGTATCACAAGTCCTTCGTTGTTGGGCAGGACAGAAGTTCTAGACACTCTCAGGAGTAAAACTGCCAAACATGGTCACCCATCCAAGAACTTGCCGCGCCCAACGTTGCTTAACTTCAACTGATTTGTGACCTGAGCTCTATGCACTGAATCCCACACCTCCACACATCTTCACACTTGGCGAATCCTAACGCGGTCCTTTTGTGTGATCTGTTCCAATACTTTTCTAAATCATTGCTCGTCAGAATACATCAAATCAGGAGACGCGGCCCACAAAATGCAAAATACCCATTTATCGACTTAGCAGAAACCAAAATTTCATTTGGCGTCATATTTGATGCAAAAGTTCTTCAAACTATATTCAAAATGCCTATGAACCATATTCAAAATGTCCCTCTGTCTTCAAGATGTGGTAACTGACCTACGTGAGGTAGTGCTACAAGCAAGATGTCCATCTGATGGCATACTGGATGCAATGTGTCCATATGTCTTATTACAATATGCAGAAATCCCCAAAGTCATCTTACCAGATGCAAAAGCGTCAATGGGTAGCCATTTAGATACAAAAATATATATTTGTCGTCATAGTGATGCAAAATTCTGTCAACCTTGATTCAAAATGTCCATCTGTCGTCTTGCTGGAAGTAGAATGTCAGTTTGTCATGCCAATCCATGCCTACCAAAACCCATTCGATCCAATCCAGGTGCCAAAATATAGATGGCATGTTGGTTTGTTGTTTAACGCCGCACTCCAGCAATATTCCAGCTATATGGCAGTGGTCTGAAACAATCAATTCTGGACCAGACAATCCAGTGATCAACAGCATGAGCATCGGCCTACGCAATTGGGATACGATGACATGTGTCAATCAAGTCACAACCCGATCCCATTTCTCGTCTCTAAAGACAAGGGTTGGTTGCTGAAGACCACTTCTAACCCCTGATGTTCACGGGTATGGTATGACGAGAGAACACTGTGTGTGCTGGTAGATATTCGATATTCGATACACATCACTAGCCTGCTGGGATACAAAGGAAAAAGACCCGTGAAGATCCGGGGTAGAATAGGTCTTCAGCAACCCATTCTTGTCATAAAAGGCGACTGCTTGTCGTAAAAGGCGACTAACGGGATCGGGTTGTCAGGCTCGCTGACTTGGTTGACACATGTCATCGGTTCCCAATTGCGCAGATCGATGCTCATGCTGTTGATCACTGGATTGTCTGGTCCAGACTCGATTATTTACAGACCGCCGCCATATAGCTGGAATATTGCTTAGTGCGGCGTAAAACTCAACTCACTCACTCACAAAGGAAAAAAGTATGGAACCAACAAAACAGAATCTGTGACAGCTCACGATGTACATTCCACTGCGTTCGGGTTAGACAAAAGGGATCGGGTGGAGACTAACCAAGTCAGCGAGTCTGAGCACCCGATCCCGTTTGTCGTCTCTTACGACAAGCATCGGTTACCGAAAACCAATTCTAACCAGGATTTTTACGGGTCGTGTGCTTTGAGAATACTCGATATAAAAAGTTGATAAAAATACAAACGGTTATTTCAAATTCATGTGCCAAAAAGTCAGCGAGCCTGACCACCCGATCCCGTTAGACGCCTGTTATGACAAGGATGGGGTACTGAAGATCAATACTAACCCGGATCTTCACGGGTGAAGTGTTTGCATTTGTTCCCAGTGTAACGACTTCAAATAACATAACCATACATTATCACTACAATAATTGTTTGATCAAGGAACATGGTCAAAGTCGCAATTGTCATCTGACATTTTCTGAGTAGCTATACGCGAAATGCTGGACTTCCTCCGGATGTGGAGTGACAAAAGCTCTGCACAAGGATGTAGGACGAAAGGGATGACTTCAACTTTCCAACAGTCAACTTTGCCTTTACGTGGAGCAGTATTCCAACAGCTTCAGCCTTTACACGTCACAACATTTGAGGAACAATCGGGCAATCTCCTTTGATCCCGATTTCAAAGACGGTCATACATCTCTTGACCGGAAGTTTTGCCATCAAGGCTACAAGGCGTCGGTAAAGTTTTTACAGTTGGTATGGTGGTGGTTTGGGTACCATTACTAAGGCCCCTATGTTGACTTGTACCTTAAGGTTCCGTGCCTTTTCAGGTGGACAAGTGACTTACATGTCCCAGGAGGTTGTACTAAAAACACTATTTTGTTTTGGGACGTTAAAAATACACCATGTCTTTGGACGTTATCCTAAGAACATTTGGTACTTGGACTTCAAATCACATACAGCATGTCGACGTTATACTAAAAACTTCTTTCTTAAAATTTTATACAAAATAAAATACGCCCTTTCTTGAACATTGAACTAAATTACTGAGTACACTAGAGTCATACAGGCGCTATACAGATCTTTCTGTACAATTGCAGTATATAATATGATCTGGATGCCTTTGTTCAAAACAATCTTAGCGCTAAGGCTATCTAAGTCTATGGGAGTTACGGTCACCTTAGCGCTAAGATCGCTTGACAGAAAAAAGGGACATTCAGTCAATAAATAACCAAAGATTGAAATTCAATAAACCACAAAAGAAAGTATACGTACAATCCCTGTCTAAATCTCTCCTTCATCAATGTAAGGCTCATCATGGCTACGTGGATTCCAAACGAGAAATAAGGACGAAAACTTGTATCCGACAGTAGAGGGAATCTCTGAATTCACGCCAGTGGCAGTCAAATGTCCTCTGGTGTTAAACTGAATCAGGAACCGAATTTAAAATAACCGTTTGTATTTTTACCAACATATTATATTGTTTATCCGCAAAGCACACGCCCTGTGAAGATCCGGTTAGAATTAGTTATCGCTGTTATTACGGTTATGTCTAAAGAGGCGACTAACGGGATCAGGTGGTCAGGCTTGCTGACGTGGTTGACACATGTCATCGGTTCCCAATTGCGTAGATCGATGCTCATACTGTTGATCACTGGATTGTCCGTTCCAGAATTGATTATTTACAGACCGCCGCCATATAGCTGGAATATTGCTGAGTGCGGCGTAAAACTAATTTCACTCACTCACTCACTCACTCAAAGTCACATGTCCGTTGTACACTTCTTATCTTATTCAGATCTTATCATTGAGTGTGTCTGTAATAGTAACAGACACATTCTCCCGTTTGATAAACATTATCTTAGTAAGAGAATAATAATTCATTCCCCCTTCGAAAACACACAACGATATATTATATAAATTATACAATAAACTACTACTACTATTACCACTATAACGAAATGATGGATATAACGAAGTGGGGGTTCCCCCCGACCTCTTGCTGTATAGTTTAGTCGTACAATGGTTATAACGAAATACGCTCGCTGGTACCGTTGAGTTCGTTATAACCGTAATTTACGGTATTAGAGATGCATTACTCTGTCAAACACACAATCATATATTGCAATAGTTTAAGATGCCTAACTCTGTCAAACACACAGTCATGTATTGCAATAATTTAAGATGCCTTACTCTGCCAAACACACAGTCATGCATTGCAATAATTTAAGATGCCTTACTCCGTCAAACACACAATCGTGTATTGCAATATTTGAAGGTGCATTACTCTGTAAAACACACAATCGTGTATTGCAATAATTTAAGATGCCTTACTCTGCCAAACACACAATCGTGTATTGCAATATTTGAAGGTGCATTACTCTGTAAAACACACAATCGTGTATTGCAATAATTTAAGATGCCTTACTCTGCCAAACACACAGTCATGCATTGCAATAATTTAAGATGCCTTACTCCGTCAAACACTCAATCGTGTATTGCAATATTTGAAGGTGCATTACTCTGTAAAACACACAATCGTGTATTGCAATAATTTAAGATGCCTTACTCTGCCAAACACACAGTCATGCATTGCAATAATTTAAGATGCCTTACTCCGTCAAACACACAATCGTGTATTGCAATAGTTAAAGATGCCTTACTCTGTCAAAAACACAATCGTGTATTGCAATAGTTAAAGATGCCTTACTCTGTCAAACACACAATCGTGTATTGCAATAGTTAAAGATGCCTTACTCTGTCAAAAACACAATCGTGTATTGCAATAGTTAAAGATGCCTTACTCTGTCAAACACACAATCGTGTATTGCAATAGTTAAAGATGCCTTACTCTGTCAAAACACAATCGTGTATTGCAATAGTTAAAGATGCCTTACTCTGTCAAAACACAATCGTGTATTGCAATAGTTAAAGATGCCTTACTCTGTCAAAAACACAATCGTGTATTGCAATAATTTAAGATGCCTTACTCCGTCACATACTCAATCGTGTATTGCAATATTTGAAGGTGCATTACTCTGTAAAACACACAATCGTGTATTGCAATAGTTTAAGATGCCTTACTCTGTCAAACACACAATCGTGTATTGCAATAGTTAAAGATGCCTTACTCTGTCAAAAACACAATCGTGTATTGCAATAGTTAAAGATGCCTTACTCTGTCAAACACACAATCGTGTATTGCAATAGTTAAAGATGCTTTACTCTGTCAAACACACAATCGTGTATTGCAATAGTTAAAGATGCCTTACTCTGTCAAACACACAATCGTGTATTGCAATATTTGAAGGTGCATTACTCTGTAAAACACACAATCGTGTATTGCAATAATTTAAGATGCCTTACTCTGCCAAACACACAGTCATGCATTGCAATAATTTAAGATGCCTTACTCCGTCAAACACTCAATCGTGTATTGCAATATTTGAAGGTGCATTACTCTGTAAAACACACAATCGTGTATTGCAATAATTTAAGATGCCTTACTCTGCCAAACACACAATCGTGTATTGCAATATTTGAAGGTGCATTACTCTGTAAAACACACAATCGTGTATTGCAATAATTTAAGATGCCTTACTCTGCCAAACACACAGTCATGCATTGCAATAATTTAAGATGCCTTACTCCGTCAAACACTCAATCGTGTATTGCAATATTTGAAGGTGCATTACTCTGTAAAACACACAATCGTGTATTGCAATAGTTTAAGATGCCTTACTCTGTCAAACACACAATCGTGTATTGCAATAGTTAAAGATGCCTTACTCTGTCAAACACACAATCGTGTATTGCAATAGTTAAAGATGCCTTACTCTGTCAAAAACACAATCGTGTATTGCAATAGTTAAAGATGCCTTACTCTGTCAAACACACAATCGTGTATTGCAATAGTTAAAGATGCCTTACTCTGTCAAAAACACAATCGTGTATTGCAATAGTTAAAGATGCCTTACTCTGTCAAAAACACAATCGTGTATTGCAATAGTTAAAGATGCCTTACTCTGTCAAAAACACAATCGTGTATTGCAATAATTTAAGATGCCTTACTCCGTCACATACTCAATCGTGTATTGCAATATTTGAAGGTGCATTACTCTGTAAAACACACAATCGTGTATTGCAATAGTTTAAGATGCCTTACTCTGTCAAACACACAATCATGTATTGCATTAGTTAAAGATGCTTTACTCTGTCAAACACACAATCATGTATTGCAATAGTCAAAGATGCCTTACTCTGTAAAACACACAATCATGTATTGCAATAGTCAAAGGTGCATTACTCTGTCAAACACACAATCATGTATTGCATTAGTTAAAGATGCTTTACTCTGTCAAACACACAATCATGTATTGCAATAGTTTAAGATGCCTTACTCTGTCAAACACAAAATCATGTATTGCAATAGTCAAAGGTGCATTACTCTGTCAAACACACAATCATGTATTGCAATAGTCAAAGATGCCTTACTCTGTAAAACACACCATCATGTATCGCAATAGTTTAAGATGCTTTACTCTGCCAAACACACAATCATGTATTGCAATATTTCAAGGTGCCTTACCCTGTCAATCATGTATTGCAATAGTTAAAGATGCCTTACTCTGTCAAACACACAATCATGTATTGCAATAGTTAAAGATGCCTTACTCTGTAAAACACACCATCATGTATCGCAATAGTTTAAGATGCTTTACTCTGCCAAACACACAATCATGTATTGCAATATTTCAAGGTGCCTTACCCTGTCAATCATGTATTGCAATAGTTAAAGATGCCTTACTCTGTCAAACACACAATCATGTATTGCAATAGTCAAAGATGCCTTACTCTGTCAAACACACTATCATGTATTGCAAGAGTTTAAGATGCTTTACTCTGTCAAACACACAATCATGTATTGCAAGATTTCAAGGTGCCTTACTCTGTCAAACACACAATCATGTATTGCAATAGTTTAAGATGCCTTACTCTGTCAAACACCCACACATGCATTGCAATTGTTTAAGATGCCTTACTCTGTAAAACACACAATCATGTATTGCAATAGTTAAAGATGCCTTACTCTGTCAAACACACAGTCATGCATTGCAATAGTTAAAGATGCCTTACTCTGTCAAACACACAATCATGTATTGCAATAGTTTAAGATGCCTTACTCTGTCAAACACACAATCATGTATTGCAATAGTTAACGATGCCTTACTCTGTCAAACACACAGTCATGTATTGCAATAGTTTAAGATGCCTTACTCTGACAAACACACAATCATGTATTGCAATAGTTAAAGATGCCTTACTCTGTCAAACACACAATCATGTATTGCAATAGTTTAAGATGCCTTACTCTGTCAAACACACAATCATGTATTGCAATAGTTAACGATGCCTTACTCTGTCAAACACACAATCATGCATTGCAATAGTTAAAGATGCCTTACTCTGACAAACACACATCATTAAGAAATACGACCTAGTTTGAATGAGATCGAGCTGTGAACACGAAACTTGTTTCCTCATTTGCAAATCAAATTACTTAATATTCATGTATATGGATGTAACAATATAAAAAAGCATGTAAGTTTGAAATGCCATAACTATTTGACAACAGCTACTTGTCGGACATAGTAATGAGACACTAAGGCTCTGTTCAAAGCCCCGAATGTCCTTACAAAGCACGGTCGTCCCTGTTGCACACTTATCTGGGTCACGTGTTACCCCGCTGCAGCTTGCCTTGGATACAATATCACAGGTTGACAAGGGTCCCAGTGTGGTCGCAGCCATTTAAAATACAAATCCTGAAGATCACACAAAGTTGCCTTCTATTCGATATCTCATAAATCAGTTGAAAAGATACGTTTTACACTTATATTTAATAAATTTCCTTTTATAACGCTGTTTTATTGTAATAATCATGTTTGGCGCTTTACTGTACACAGAAGTCAGTATGCAGTTTGAACTTAATGCTGTACAGAATACGTAACCGAATACGTTATACTGAATGCAATATGCAATCTGAACGTACTGCATTAGCCTGAGGGCGTCCTTGGGCGTTACACTGAACAGAATGTGACATTTAGACGTTAGACTATATAGAATACGTCCTTTGGCGTTACACTGAACATAATATGCCATTTAGACGTTAGACTATATAGAATACGTCCTTGGGCGTTAAACTGAACACAATATGAAATTTAGACGTTAGACTATATAGAATACGTCCTTGGGCGTTATACTGAACACAATATGCCATTTAGACGTTAGACTATATAGAATTCGTCCTTGGGTGTTATACTGAACACAATATGCCATTTAGACGTTAGACTATATACAATACGTCCTTGGGCGTTACACTGAACACAATATGTCATTTGGACATCATGCTATATAGAATACGTCCTTGGGTGTTATACTGAACACAATATGCCATTTAGACGTTAGACTATATAGAATACGTCCTTGGGCGTTATACTGAACACAATATGCCATTTAGACGTTAGACTATATAGAATTCGTCCTTGGGTGTTATACTAAACACAATATGCCATTTAGACGTCAGACTATATACAATACGTCCTTGGGCATAATACTGAACACAATATGCCATTTAGACGTTAGACTATATAGAATTCGTCCTTGGGTGTTACACTGAACACAATATGCCATTTAGACGTTAGACTATATACAATACGTCCTTGGGCGTTACACTGAACACAATATGTCATTTGGACATCATGCTATATAGAATACGTCCTTGGGTGTTATACTGAACACAATATGCCATTTAGACGTTAGACTATATAGAATACGTCCTTGGGCGTTATACTGAACACAATATGCCATTTAGACGTTAGACTATATAGAATACGTCCTTGGGTGTTATACTGAACACAATATGCCATTTAGACGTTAGACTATATACAATACGTCCTTGGGCGTTACACTGAACACAATATGTCATTTGGACATCATGCTATATAGAATACGTCCTTGGGTGTTATACTGAACACAATATGCCATTTAGACGTTAGACTATATACAATACGTCCTTGGGCGTTATACTGAACACAATATGAAATTTAGACGTTAGACTATATAGAATACGTCCTTGGGCGTTATACTGAACACAATATGCCATTTAGCCGTTACACTATATAGAATACGTCCTTGGGTGTTATACTGAACACAATATGCCATTTAGACGTTAGACTATATAGAATACGTCCTTGGGTGTTATACTGAATACAATATGCCATTTAGACGTTAGACTATATAGAATACGTCCTTGGGTGTTATACTGAACACAATATGCCATTTAGACGTTACACTATATAGAATGCCATTTAGACGTTAGACTATATAGAATACGTCCTTGGGCGTTACACTGAACACAATATGTCATTTAGACGTTACACTATATAGAATGCCATTTAGCCGTTACACTATATAGAATACGTCCTTGGGCGTTATTCTGAACACAATATGTCATTTGGACATCATGCTATATAGAATACGTCCTTGGGTGTAAAATGACCCCAATAGAAATATAATATGCCATTTGAAGGGTATACTGAATACGATATCCCAGTCATTCGCCCGCCATATATATTCCTTTCACTTACCTTTCTCTGTTTAAGTGAAGTTCTCACCTTTCCATGTTTCTTTCCTTGTGATTCCCGTTTCATCATCTCGCTATGATTCAAGTTTCACCCTGTCGCTATGATTCCCGTTTCACCTTCTCCATGTGATTTCCCGTTTAACCCTGTCCATGTGATTCCCGTTTTACCCACTCCATGTGATTCCCGTTTCACCTTCTCCATGTGATTCCCGTTTAACCCTGTCCATGTGATTTCCGTTTAACCCTCTCCATGTGATTCCCGTTTCACCCTGTCGCTGTGATTTCCGTTTAACCCTGTCCATGTGATTCCCGTTTAACCCTCTTCATGTGATTCCCGTTTCACCCTCTCCATGTGATTCCCGTTTCACCCTCACCCTGTGATTTCCCGTTTCACCCTCTCGCTATGATTCCTGGGTATTTTTTCATACAATATGCTATGGAATTTCACACTGAAAACATTATTCCATTTGGACGTAATGCTATATGCAAAATTCCAGTTGAACGTTATACCACAGAGAATACGTCATGGGACGTTATACTGAATACAACATGCTCCTTGCCACACCTAATACAACATGTTCTGGTATGTTATAAAACACATATACCTTAAGACGTTAAACAAAATATACTCATGCCAATAATGGTTGTCACCCCCCCCCCCAACCCCACACACACCTCACACACCCACCCCACATCCCCTCTCCAATTAAAAAAATTGAAGGGGGTGACAACCATTATTGGCATGAGTATACAATACGTCCTAACCCAATACGGTAACATGAAACGAAGTATACATACAATCCCTGTGCAAATCTTGCCTTCATCAAGTTCGTGCGTACGCTCATTGTGGTAACGTGGACTTCAAACGAGAAACGATCCAAGATTTGATAAACGACAACAACTTGTATCCGAGAGAACCACCGCTTTAACACCACCAACGGTCAGAGAGCTGTGTGCAGTATCCTTCGTGTTTATTTGAAATCGTCACCCTTTTTCAGATAACATTTTAATCATATCAACGTCTGACGTTGAATATCGTCAAAGTTTCCGCTTTGATAATTCAACAGGTGTTTTGAGAATGTGAAAGACGGGTTGAACAGACTATTGTTAATGTTTATGTCAAGTAGTTAAAACACGCTTCTATTAGTTACCCGATATACAGAGCTAGGGCGGGTATACTGGTTATCTTATGGGTGAAAATCGTGATTTTGAGTTTCCTTGATGTCTGTTATCACTGTTTACACTACAGAATGTACAATACAGCCATACATAGCTTGATATCTACTTCCTGTTTAATCCAAAGCGCTGTATTAGTATACGACTATTCGAAGTTCGCTCAACTATCGACCGTTTTGATACAGTCAGAGGTCACACAGCATTATTCAACCACACTACAGCCTGGAATAGTGTGTGATAAATACAGATATATACTTACTTTCCTGTTGTCATCTTACAGCGAAGTTTTCGAGGACCAGGAACTAAAATGGCGGTGAAGGCGTACCCAACACCTCGCTATAACGCTACCCGATGCATAGCCTGCGGTGTGCGCGGAGCAGACATGTTATTCGGGTGTAGCGCTGGTTTAAAGGTGCAGTGATCGTTCCGGTAGTGTTTGTTATTGCAGTTTTTTTGTTTTTCGTCGCGGTCTGCTTCACTAAAGGTATATGACTGCAGTCTATACACAACCGAGTCCGAATCCAGTGATAGACATAATGAACATCTGTCTACGTAATCGGGATATGACGACATGCCACAATCAAGTCACCTGGTCATCTCGTTAGTTATATCACACAACCCGCGAAGATCCGGGTTAGAATTGTTCTTCAGTAACCCATGCTTGGCGTAAGAGGGGAGTAACGGGATCGGGTGGTCATTCTCGCTGACTTGGTTGACACATGTCATCGTATCCCAGTTGTGTAGATCGATGCTCATTTTGTTGATCACTGGATCTTCTGGTCCAAACTCGATTATTTACACATCGCCGTCATATAGCTGGAAATTTGCAGAGTGCGGCGTAAATTTAAACTCACTCACAAATCATATCTCACGATACGGAGGTCTCGCAAGGAATTAGTGAGACATAGACATGACCCCTGTTTATCCTAATGGGACTTCACTTCACCCACCTTGTATTGACTAAGGACTAATGAATGTTAGTTAGTTGTTGCAAAATGCAATTATTATGAAAAACTAAACAGAACTCACTGAGCTCACGGTCATCTGATTTTAGTAGGAGACACTATAATATGATTATGTGAGGTCTCCCTGTTGTTGACCTGACCGCCTCCGTGGTGTAGTGGTTAGAGCGTCCGCCCGGAGTGCGGAAGGTCGCGGGTTCGATGCCCGACCGCGTCATGCCAAAAGACGTTAAGTATGGTACTTGTTGGTCCCTGCCTTGCGCTCGGCATTAATGGGTTAAACAAGGACTGGTCGGCTCGGAGTCAGTATAATGTGTCTGAGTGGGGTATTCATGCTTCACTGCGGCATGGTATCTCAGTGGGCTAGCACTATAAAACCAGCTTAAGTCTGGGCACATACACATACACACGCATGCACGTCGTCATATGAGCGAAATATTCTCAAGCACGACGTTAAACCCAATTCCACCACCACCACCTGTTGTTCACCTGTAGCATGGTATTGTAGTGAGATGGCTCTTTAACGCCGACAGTAGTCTGGACTAAGACTGGCAGATGTCCAGCTCTGTCAAACTTACCTAGAGTCCGCCAGCCTTACCTTGGCACCCAGTTTCTAACCAGTAAATACGCCTGAATATGTTCGTTTATGATGAAATTTAGATATATGTGCCATTAGATATATGTGCCATATGGCATCAAGATACCAAACCATACACAAGGAACTTGGTTAAGTACCCCCCTGACATATCTCACGATTGAATGAGCCCCGATCCTAACCCTTTAGAGCATATCTGGGACATGACTGGTAGTCGTCTGCAACAAGGGGTACTCCTGTACTGAACCTGGCCCAACTGGAAGCTGCTTTACACGAGGAATGACGTAGACTGCCCCTTCAGGGGATCACGGGGCTGACAGGGGGTATTAGGAGGAGAGTGCTGGTTGTTATACAGTCTCGAGGAGGTTAGACTCGGTATTGACCATAAATCGTGTAAGGCACGCAAAATGGCATTTTGAATGTTCACATTCACCAATAAATTCAACATTAAACATTAAAGGGCCATACTTGTACAGACATGGTTTTGTATGAAATTCAGTGGGCTTTTTTAAAAATGAGCAATTGTCATCATAAAACCAACATGGATTCCAATCTTTTTGTCGTCTTTTATGAGTCAAAGGATCATACGGGTCAGAAAAACTTATGTGTTTCATCGTGGTCACCACGAGAAGTGTTATGTACGTGTTGAAAACGTATCATTGCAAAAATACAGGGGGTGCTTAACTAATTTCTTTGTGTATAGATAAAACAGTTTAAGAGGTGATTACAGTCATGTAACTTCATGACAATGATAGCGTTGTTGGGGGGTTGGGGCGGGGGGTACAGGAATGATAACAGCAGTTGACAGAATGTCTGTCAACTCTGACAGGTTGTATGTCCAACATGCTAGGTCACGCTACATCAGTGAATGTGAATGTGTGAGCTAAAAAATATGCCATCAAAGATGGCTCGAGACATCACCCGAACTGTATACATATGTTTCACAGAAGTCTCATTGACAGACTTAACATCTAGTCTCTGAAACGAACATATTTTAGAGAAAAAATGTTCATAAAAATAATAAATAAATATAATGAAAAGGACCCAAGACTTTCTCCTTTCATTTATTTATTTCAGTAATGAGGCCTCAGGCCCACGTACATATTACATGCAAATATTTACAATTGGTGCTGCATTTCCTAAATTTTAAAGATATGACTATCGTAGACTTACAGCGTCTTTCACAAAATTTCCCAGGATTTTTAACAGTAAGACATCAGAGGACTGTATCATTCTTACAAGCGTCTCTCTGTGACTGATAGTGCCAACGTGTAGATAAGGAAAATATTTAAGATATATATCGTGATAAACAGGACAAACAAAAATAAAATGAATTTCATTTTCAAAAGCATTTAAACTACATTGAGGGCAAAACCGGATGTTTTTGTCTATACCCTGCCTCCTTTGCATTATATCGAGTTCGCCGATTCTGAACAAGGAAAGCATGCGTGCGTATTCTTTACGTAAACTGCTTAGGTATAGCTCGGGAAAGAGGGACACTTTGAACTCTGCATAAAAATTGAGTTTGGAACAGTTTGACACCTCAGAGTACCATGTTTGTGTATAACAATCTTTAACCCTAAACTTAAATTCATTTATAAAGCAACCCACATCACCAACACCTTGGCATTGCCAAACTATTCCAAAACCTAGAGAATACAATAGATGCTTAATACGAGTAACCCAAGTTTCCCTACCAGCTGCATCTAAACCTACTAACATACTATAACACTGTTTGGGGTACCTGTTTTGAGACATATTAAGAAGTTTTAACCAGTATCTTATACATCTAACATATGTATCTACGCAAATACCATAACGGCCACATTCGCCCAATACAGCAACATTGGTAGATTTGGAGCCAACACCCAAAACAATATTTACAAAATTTAGCTTGAAAGCGTTCAAGAAACAACCACTGGTGGACACCCCAAATCTCTGAACCATGCAGAATGATTGGTTTGATTTGTAAATCAAACATTTTAAACAGAACCTTTGGAGAAATATTACGAAGTTTATAACTTAATTGAGAATGGAAACCACAGCTTTAGTAGCTTTCTGGACTAATGTTTGTACAGCTTTGGACCAACACAATCTATTTGCAAAAATGATACCGAGATAACAATAGTAGGTTGATATCTTGATTTGGACATCGCCCAGTTTCCATTTTTCATGTTTCCTTAATTTGCCACCATTTCGAAAAACCAATATTTCAGTCTAAAATAAATTGACTCTTAAGCCCCATTTGTTACAAAACGTGTGTAAAACGTCTATTTTCTTTTCTAACTCGAGAACAGAGTCTGCAAAATACATAAATCATCAGCATAGAAAAGTATAAAGAACTCTAATAAATCTTCATGAACAAAGATCCCCCTGCCACCGAAATGCTGAATGTCAATTTCCAGCTGGTTTATGAACAACGAAAATAAGAGAGGACTTAAAATGCATCCTTGTCTAACACCACTGAAACAATTGAAACAATCCGTGATATTGCTCCTTGATATTTTAACAGAGGCCAAGGTTTTTGAATACATGTCCTTAATGATAGTAAAAATTTACCATGAATATCATTTGAATAAAGGACGTACCACAAAAGTTCCCTGTTGACGGAATCAAAAACGTTTTGAAATCGACAAATAGACAATAAAACCTTCCTTTTGATTTAGATAAGTACTTCTGTACTAGAGACTGGACAGTAAACATGTTATCAACCGTAGAATACCCCTTCCGAAAGCCAGCCATTTTCAGAATGAAACTGTGGAAATCTAGACTTGCCACATATTCTAGACTTGGATATATTTGTTTCAGGGTCTGTATGACATATATCACTGAATTGTTACTCTAAATGATCACGACAGGCAAACCACATTGCAAGGACGGTGTTTTGAATTGTTTCCCCTGATAAACTGTCAACAAATGAACGTGAAACTGTTTCAGGGTCCGTCTAAAAACCTTCCTGGACAGTTACGGTAAGGTCGAAATTGGATAAACCGTTACGAAGGTAGGGGAAGCTATATCTCGTGACTTAACACAACCGACACTTACCATACGCCACACTGTCCCGTTCGGTATTCTGCGAGATACAGTGAGTGAGTGTGTGAGTGAGTGAGTGAGTTTAACGCCGCACTCAGCAATATCCCAGCTATATGGCGGCGGCCTATTTAATGATGTTTCAATTTTCAAACTTTGAAAATATTTCACATAATTCTAAGAAGGATTACTCCCTGAATACGATCCATTCTCGCCAATCTCGGACACGTTCATTTTATGAAAAAGGAATTGAGTATGTGTTTTCCTCAATATTCCTAAACAAACAGCAAAACATCGAAAAACGTGTATATGTCTTTCTCAAAATAATAGCTCTATGACCGTCGTAACGTTCTACCTGCACATAGGCTGACGATAGTCTTAGTGGTAAGACATCTTTGTGGAACTGGACCCGACCACATATTAGGCCCGTTTCACAAAGAGGTCTTAGCACATAAATGATCGTAGCGTCCATACTTTAATATATGCTTACGATAGTCACAGGGCTAATATCGTTGTATTGAACAGTGCCAGTATTATGAATATGAAAAATATTCATATATTTACAAAGAAAACTCACGATGGGTTCATGAACATACAGATCATTAGCAGTATTTACTGGACCCAGTATCAATCAAGTATTCTCATCCTCATTACTCACCTCTTACGATATGTACGTCGAACCGGGAACGAGTTCACATTCAGCGAAGGTGAGGTGAGGTGAAATTAGGTTTAACGTCGTGCTTGAGAATATTTCGTTCATATGACGACGTGCATGCGTGTGTATGTGTATGTGCGGCTGCTTGTACTAGCCCAGACTTAAGCTGGTTTTATAGTGCTAGCTCACTGAGATACCATGCCGCAGTGAAGCATGGATACCCCACTCAGACACATTATACTGACTCTGAGCCGACCAGTCCTTGTTGTACCCATTAATGCCGAGCGCCAGACAGGGACCAACAAGTACCATATTTTAACGTCTTTTGGTATGACTCGGTCGGGGATCGAACCCCCGACCTTCCGCTCTCCGGGCGGACGCTCTAACCACTACACCACGGAGGCGGTTTCAGCGAAGGAATAACTAAATATGGACAATTTCTGTATTTTAAAAACAGACAAAGGAACACAATACGTTCATGAACATCCGGGCAACAATACAGGTCGCCACAAGGATGAGAATTCCGAACAACCAGTTTGAATCTATCAGGAAGATAATTCATCATGGCAATCGTGTGTTGTCAAGTCCCGGTGTAGGCCAGATCCCAAGGAATACTTATTATTAACAGAACTGAGAGATCGTTAGTCAGTTGGTCACGTGACGTTCTGAATGTGTGCTATCGTATACCAACAGCGTTCATAGTCGCTAGAAGTATCAGTTAAATTAGGGCTTTCTAAAATAAGACAACTAATACAGTGCCTCTTCCAGAGACAAGAAATGAGTGAGTAAGTGAATTTAGTGTTTCAACAAGCAATATTCCAGCAATATTCCAGCACCAGAAATAGGCTGTACACATGGTACCATGATGAGAATCGAACCCGGGTCTTCGGTGTGACTAGCGAACGCTTTAATCACTAGGCTACCCCACCGGAGGCAAGGAGGTCAACTTTAACTTAGTTTCCACCGTTGCCTGCGCTGGAATTATGGAATTATTGTTTGGTTGGAATAACGCGTCTATGCATCGCCCAATCAAATCGCGTAACGGATCGGTGTTAGGTTTAGAAACAACATGGCTACTGCCGTGGAGATTTCAGTAGATTGTAGGATTTGCAGTGTCGGGTACCATGAACTGTGCGTCTACATATATTTTCCGAGTATTTTCATGCTTTTTTATGAAGGTGCTGAAATAGCGTGGTGCACTTCGCGAGGTACCACCAGCTTTATTTCGATACTAATCTTTGATGTCTATTAGATCGGCTTGACTGGGCTCTGCCATTACTTAAAGCAAATGCAAGTGATATGAAAGGAGGAATCTGATTGGTCAGTTGGAGGTGGTGATACGATCTAGCCACGAAATTGAAGCCTATTTCGGCAAAGGTTGTGACTTGACTTTTAATGCCAGTTAACACCAGTTAACACCTGCGCCACGGGAAGATGAACAAAGCGACGCGTGGTCTCAGCGTTATTTCACCACATTCTAAGCTGACAGCTACAGGTAAAAGAGAGCATACATTTGAAAACTGGATCTGAACTATGATCATAGACGTAAACACAGATGCAATCTCAACTGTAACAACTACATATGCAATCGTTTCGACTAATAAACTACCAGCACAATAACAACAATGATTACAACCACCTTCACGGCAGCCTTCATTTCGACTACACCTACCACGACTACAACCATCACTACGACCACCACAATCATTTCTACGACTGCAATCGCCTCGACAAGCATCATGTTGTAGATCACAGGATTGTATTGCCAAAACCGCCGCTACATAGCTGGAATATTGCTGAGTGTGGCGTAAAACTAAACTCACTCACTCAACGAGCATGGTGGTTCAAGGAGAGCCAAGGGGTTAAAAGCCTTGGCTTGTAACCCCCAAGCCCGGGATTCGATTTCCAACACGGGTGCATTCTAATTCAATAGATATAAGATAAGTAAAAGGCATCTTGTGAGGTGAGGTGAAATTGGGTTTAACGTCGTGCTTGAGAATATTTCGCTCATATGACGACGTGCATGCATGTGTATGTGTATGTGCGGCTGCTTGTACTATCCCAGACTGAAGCTGGTTTTATAGTGCTAGCTCACTGAGATATCATGCCGCAGTGAAGCATGAATACCCCACTCAGACACATTATACTGACTCCGAGCCAACCAGTCCTTGTTGTACCCATTATTGCCGAGCGCCAGGCAGGGACCAACAAGTACCATATTTTAATGTCTTTTGGTATGACGCAGTCGGGGATCGAACCCGCGACCTTCCGCTCTCCTGGCGGACGCTCTAACCACTACACCACGGAGGCGGTCGGCATCTTGTGAACACTCAGCTATGCGTATACTCGAACAACCCACCAGCAACTGTGCAAGACTGCAATTATGTCTATTAGTTAGTTAATTCTTATAGACAGACCTGTTTAAGTCTAGACTGTACCAGGAAGGTTTTCAACACTGTATGGTATACATTGTGTTTATATTTACATACATGGCGTGATTCCAGACAAAGGGGCCTTTACTGACTGTATCGCTCTACATCCTTTTTGACTCTTATCTGACAGCGATGTAGGTCAACTCGATTCTAAAACACATGTGTAGTTATTCAGTGACTTAGGTACTACAAGTAGGCATTAAGAGGACATTTCAGGTTTTCAGATTAAAGGTTGTCATCGATCGCGAGTTGCAAATAAAGACTGGAAGACAAGAAGTACCATGTAGACTTAATCCCCTAATCCCCCAAAGGATGTGATGTGGTATGACCTTGAATCATTATTCAATCGCTTCTCAGTTTAAAGATGGTCATCGGTTATTCCTACATGTCTGGAAGACCTACAGCAACACGTGGTCTTTAGTACCCATGTCCAGTTACACTGTCGGACAAAAGAAAGTATTACAAACGTTTTCAACACGTTACAGCTGGCGATAAGATACCAGTATCACATGCATTAATATTGAATAACAATTTATTGTTTGTTTCCCTGTAAGCCACTATCAACTATGAGTGTATACGTTCTTTGAATAACCACCACTGTCTTTATTGCTATAATCACTGTTCTAGTATTATATCATCTATGATTTTATACTGCCACTCTATTTTATACTAGTGAGTAAGTGAAATTAGTTTTACGCCGCACTCAGCAATATTCCAGCTACTAGTATATGGCGGCGGTCTGTAAATAATCGAGTCTGGACCTGACAATCCAGTGATCAACAGCATGAGCATCGATCTACGTAATTAGGATACGATGACATGTGTCAACCAAGTCAGCGAGCCTGACCACCCGATCCCGTTAGTCGCCTCTTACGACATGCCTGGGTTACTGAAGATCAATATTCCAAACCCGGATCTTCACGCGTCTATTTTATACTACCATATAGTGATACCTTATAGTGATTTGCATTTATTTGTAAACTTTAATTATAGAGTACAATTGTTTATTTGTTTGTTGTTGTTTGTTGGTTTCCTGTCTGGTTTTCTTAAGGACTTGAGGCGGTGGGGTAGCCTAGTGGTTAAAGCGTTCGCTCGTCACGCCGAAGACCCGGGTTCGATTCCCTACATCGGTACAATGTGTGAAGCCCATATCTGCTGTCCCCCGCCGTGATATGGCTCGAATATTGCTAAAAGCGACGAAAAACCCAACTCACTCACTCACTCACTCTTAAGGACTTATTCCCGATTAGCTTTATAGTTTCAACTTGGGAATCCACCCGTAACACAGAATATGTGGTGTATGTTTATAGACATTATAATATTTAATGTCCGGGCTAGAATAGCTCTGTTGGTGGTGAGAGACGGCCACATGGACCAGATGATTAGGCCTGAGGACATAGGTGATAGCTCACCCCGAACCCCATTGGCGCATGTCTTTCCTCAAATTAACAATCACAGGATTGTCTTGTCCAGACATCGTCACATCAAACACAGTCCATTCAATAAACCGCAGGTGTTTTCCATCTGTAGTGTGATCCCCAGGGAGTTGAGATTGAAAATACGATGTGCCGTCGAAAAGCCAGGTTATGGCCGAGTACAAAAACAAACAACAAACATAGCATGCAAATTCCCCGGTCGTATTCGACCCAGATAACAGGACCAAGTGACCTAGTTCTGAGTTTGCTAATCTTTAAGGTTCCCAATCCTCGATCTGGTCTGTTCACTAGAGGGCTACTGGCTGCTTGTAGACAGCGGCTAATGCAGGAGTAAACCGATACGGATCCTCTTATGCGACAACACACTCGTCAACAGATTAACGACTGTTGGTAATGGTCGTAAATGTTTACACTGATATTAACACAAACAACAGTAACCTGGACATGGGGTGAATGACCCTAAGTGAATACTCTGAAGTGCAGTCCCATTAAAAACAGATCACAGAGCCCTAAGGCATTGTCAGCAATATCATGACAGGAACGCCACAAATGGGTTTGACACATTGTACCCGTGTGGGAATCAAACCCGGGTCTTCGAAAGCTTTAACCACCTGGTTACCCTGGGTGCGCCCCACCCTTTTTACTGCGTCCTTAAACTATATAGGGAATGAGGCAGGTAAACGCATTGCAAACACTAGAACTTAACTCGCATTGGGATATTAACACAGACCGATGCGGATTCTTTACACATATCTATAGCATATTATGTTAATTTGCTATAATGAATGCAGCCCTCAGGTATGGACACGCTGTAAAATCCCTTGGTTTCAAGCTGTGACATATGCTGAAGGGCGAAAAAGAGTATCCACTTAATAATTGGATGACAACAGTTATAAACGTTATAAAAGTAGACAGAAAACAGTCGGCGAAACACTGTCGGTCCAAAACCCATCTGGCTGGACGTGGGTAAATTATTCAGATCAGTTGCATCTGTCGAAACTGAATTTTAGAACAAAATAGTTACTTTGTCATAACGATTTCCTTTATACTATTAAATGATCATTCAGGCACAACCACCGTTTTTAAATTGTGCTTGCTACCTTTAAGAGTCCAGATTGCATATCCTTATCTTTGCAGGGCGCTAGGGTAGCCTAGTGGTTTAACGTCAAAGACCACGGCTTGAATCAACACATGGGTACAAAGCGTGAAACCCATTTCTGTATCCCCCTTCGTGATATTGCTGGAATATTGCTAAAAGCGGCGTAAAACCAAACTCACTCACTCACTCATATCTGGGATACCTGTATCAAATACATCACCATAGTATAACCATTTCTTTGTTTCATATTCAGCCACCATCAAACACGTGATGTGCCATGTAGCATAAGCCGCTGGCTTGATACTCATAATGGAGGTTGCAGAAAACACGCAAGTGCGGCTTTAATGCTTGATCCATTAACCCTGGGAATGGGCTACTCTTTTACAGACGCTTCAGTTCATTTTGAAACAGATATCATATTCACGAAGCCAGGCTGTTGGTCGCTGGAAACGTGTTTGAAATTGAATATATTATAACATATCTGAAGTCCACCATCTGCCATATGTAATGCGCTACCTATCTGACAGAAGTCTGTTGTAATTTGATAATCACATGATTTTATTTGTCACCCTCTTTTTTGCTTTGTCATTCATCTGCATCTTTCAAAAGTTATTTAGTGTGATTGTAAAATAAGCGGTGAATGAATAATTGAATTGTGTTTGTCGCCGCAGGGCCTTGACTATTCTTGATAATTGAGCCAAAGCACGATGAGAGACCAACCTGGCCCAGTGGCCAAATCACAGCCCTTCGCTAATTCCAACAAGTGGTACCAGGAACCCACCTTCATGTGTGAGTGAGTAAGCCGAATAAGGTTTTTCGCGCCGCTTTTAACAATATTCCAGCAATATCACGGCGGGTGACACCAGAAATGGGCTTCACACACTGTACCCACGTGGGAAATCGAACCCGAGTCTTCGGCGTGACGAGCGAACGCTTTCACGAGTAGGCCACCCCAGCTCTCCGTTCAGGTGTGAATATGACAATATTAAGGTTACTATGTTCCGACTGTCAATAAAGTGGCTCTGCTGGATTGCTGGAATCTACAACCGCATTTTCCCCCGACCATTTCTAAAACTCTATCTTTGCCAGAAATCTATAATTAACAGAGTTACGTTCAGCCATACGACCAATTTACCGCTATAGATCCGTGCAACACGCACGTGATCTGAAGAGGCCGATGTAGAAGACTGTTAATCGTATCATATTCTCCATACTTGCAAGAGCAATGACAGTGTGGCACAGGCGTGATTATATCATGTTACGTTATTATTGTGGGCAAAGTTCCTCCCCTGTAAAAATTGTTTTGGGCAAGGTTCCTGTGGGCAAAGTTCCGTACACTGGGTAGAAGGGAGCTCCATACGAGTACCCTTGCCTCACGTCAGTCCTGTCATCACTGGCTGCATCACTGTGCCAAAATGTGGATCAGAGGTTTCTGGCGTACCAAAGGGACGCAACTCTGCACCTCCACGGCAGCTTAAACGACTGATCCATATAAGACATACGGTGCCATTTTGAAATATGCAACATTAAATTATATAAAGGTATATTTGTTATTCTACATTTATATTTGAACAAAAGCGTCAAGAAATAAAATTTCACCAATCAATCTGTAAAACATTACGTTTTCACTCAAGCACTACCTGTCTGTTTCAAATAAGGGAACAAATCTCCTCTACGTCATAATACAGTTACGCCATCTTCGCAATTTACACAAAAAGCTCATAGGTGTGCCCCCTAGCTTTATAAGACTGACTGACTGAGTTTAGTTTTACGTCGCTGTTAGCAATATTCCAGCAATATCACGGCGGGGGACACAAGAAATGGGCTTCACACATTGTGCCCATGTGGGGAATCGAACCCGGGTCTTCGGCGTGACGAGCCAACGCTTTAACCACTAGGCTACCCCACCGCCCCTAGAGTTATAAGAGTACATACCCAGGTTTCTTTTTAGTTTTCATTTTTTAAATATTTGATGGTTCGTACCCATGAAGGGAATCGAACCCGGGAGAACAACAAGGCTACTCCAGCGGCGTAGGAAGTGTGTCGTAGTCTCCAATAGTGCCCGTATGTAGGTCACAGCATTTCGTGAGATCTTACGTTGTTGTTTAGCACATCCACTAACAAACAACGTTTCATTCATTCATTCATTCATTCATTCATTCATTCATTCATTCATTCATTCATTCATTCATTCATTCATTCATTCATTCATTCATTCATTCATTCATTTATTCATTTTCGAATTGCCTATTGTTTGTCAGTTGACAGTAAGGAACCGATAATCCTTGCAGGAATAACAAATGTCCGATCTAACCATCTCCAAATTAGCCAACTATTAGGACTGTCAGTTGCAACAGCTGTGACAGTCAAGCATGGTTGTACACTTGGTCCGGTCTAGTGAAGTCGTATTTGGCGGTCGCGCAATTTGGAACCAGAACTGGTCCTTGAATATGCGCTTGTCACCGGAAATCTGGTACCGGAAGTAAGCCTGGCCCGGTCTCGCATATCACAATGTGTCGCGCAAAGGGATCAGGGAACCAACTTAGTACCGGAAATAGCGCCTCGCGAGACTTACAGGCCCTATTGCTTGTCTTTGTGAACAGATGATGGCACTTGCGATACTGTTTGTTTACAATGATACTACTGACGGTGTTCCTGATACTGGTGGTGGTCTTCTTCGTGGCCGTGATGGTCTCAGTGACACGAGAGATGGTCTGCTACTAGTGATGGTCTTCATGACACTGACCAGTTGTCAGCGATATTAGTGTTCGCGAATATTCCAAGCGTATGCGTTTGTGGCTGATTTATAAGAAACTGGTAAGAATTCACTAGGTGAAGTCCTTAAACATACATATACGTACTGGGACAAGGCACATACTCCCCCAGTAAGTAGGAACACGGGTACAACCCACGGCTACAGTATGTTAAAGTCATATTCTACAGCAGTAATAGGCATACGTGTAGGTCGCAGAATGTTGGGATGGAATTCTACACGCATGTTCATGTTCATGTTTTTGACACGTCGAATTTGTATTCTTTGTTTAACGCCGTATTCAGCAATATTCCAGCTACATGACGGAGGTCTGTAAATAATCGAGTTTGGACCAGACAATCCAGTGATCAACACCATGAGCATCGATCGCCTCTTACGACAAGCATGGCAAGTTCCTGAAGACCACTTCTAGCCAAGATCGTCACGGGTTTGACCAGTTGTAAATATACTCATGCGTATATGAATCGAGTTGCTTAAAGGTCACATGCAACCAAAAAATCAAACATAATTAAAACACAATTATCACTTCTTCATGACATATAATATGCATTGCTGATTATGAAAAAACAAATAAACAAAATTATAAGCGTATAATCGCAAATCAAAAGTGCAATATTTTTCCCTCGAAACGAAGCAGCCGGGATACCGAACCCAGTCAGAGCGGGTCGGTGTGCACTCAAGTGTAACGGCTGGTTCATTTGCAGATGCCGCCTTCTCGGCTCATTGTGTGTGTATATATAGAGATGTTGGGTTTTTTAAATACAAGCTCATATTTTGTGTATAACATTTTGCAATCAACAGACATCATAACATGTCATGTGTTCAAGTATCACACCTGCCTGTCTGTGTAATTACATAATGTGACAGAGACCGAACTCGGGCCATAAATCAATGCGTTTTGTTTATGGTGTATAGCCTGATTGGTGTTAAGTTCAAATTGCATGTGGTCAGTGATCGCAGTTGTGTGTTGAATATTGTCATTCGCAGACAGGCAGACACACAGGTGTCAATAAAACAAGACATTGAGTTTTGTCTGTGACAACGACATATCTATATCACAGTTAGAAATTGTGTCAACGCTAAATAATGACATTGCTTTGAAGTATCGAACTGAGAAAGTGACTCGGTAAGAAGAACGTGTGGTGAAATAGACAAATGAAATTATATAAACAGTTTATTTACTGTCATAACATATAAAAAGCTCGCGCCTGTGAGATATCAGCAAAACATTATGAAAATAGCTCACACCAAAGCCTTCACCGAGTATTCACCAGACAGCCCGCTTCCAAGTTGCGCGAACCTATTTCACATGCTATGAGCGCAGCCCAGCTGTTGAAACCCGTTTTCCCCCGAAATTTCGGGGGAAAATTAGTGAATCGTTTGAACTCCGATTTCGCGCGGTTTTTTTCATCGCGTTATTTTTCAACTTTATAACTTGAATTTGCATTTTTGATGATTTGTTTCGGTACGTCCATACCGAAAGGTATCAGAATCTGCAAAGTTGTGTTTTACGTTGCATGTGACCTTTAAATGCACAACGAGGGAAGTTCTATGGATATACAACTTCTTTAATATAATATGAGCGAATATGACCATTTGCTTGATAACGGTGTTAGTAGCTACACCGACCATTTGCTTGATAACGGTGTTAGTAGCTACACCGAAAAGTCGCTCATATTATGTTAAAGAAGTTTTATATCCATAGAGCTCTCCTCGTTGTTCATCACACCAACTTCTAAATGCCACTCAAACAAGTTAGCTTAAATGCGTATATATAAAACTGAGAAAAAAAACCCGATTCATCCACCGTTCGAAAATACAGTCAAATCCCGATGAGTCGAATCGCTGGGGACCAAGTAATAAATTCGACTTATCGATGTATTCGAGACATAGGTATGTCTATGAGGGTAGAAAAAGATGATCCAGTCCTAATTCATCTGCCTAAGCATTTGTTTATCTAATGATTTCCATATCACTAATAGGGGCACCTTATCAGTTCCAGTCTGATTAGCACAGACAGTGATTTCCGTAAAATCGCTAATCTGCCGTTTGAACTCACCCGTCAATGGCGGAAAGGTGTAGCCGCGCTGGTTTGTTAATTGGATCAGTTAGCTACGACTTCGGCTTATGTATACAAGATTGCTGTTGTTTGAATCTCATGGGACCAAATTTCCTTCTCGAGTTATCGTGTGTATTTATGAGACGAATTCGTGTAACCGGTATTCAAATGATAACAACTATAACAGGGAATGATCGGGACCAACAGGTACTTCGAGTTATGCATAATATTCGAGACACCGGCATTCGACTCATCGAGATTTGACTGATAGAAATAGGTTCGTATAAAAGTTTCCTTTGTCTTTTATCATTACATACACTGAGTAAAAGTGTAGCTGAAAACATCTGACCTTGACCTTGTCGAAAGTTCAATCTACAGCATCTGTGTGCATTTGTACGTAATAATTCCGGGTGTAAGGCATCTCTAAAACATTAAACATCCCGTTCATCCATTCAAGTATTTACGGTAGATTAAATGTAACGCAATCATTGATGCTTAACAAGCAGGATGATATTCAACATTGTAACGTATTTTCCTTTGTAAGTGTATGTTTTGTCCTCGTCTAAATATAATCCAGACATATGCAGTCGTGCAACTGTTACTTCTCAAAGAGAAAATTACGTTCTATTGAAATAAACCAATATCCTGATCGGATTCTTCCGGCAAACATTCCGGCAAGCTATTTATAGAACCAACATTGTCTAGTAGTGTGTACTAAAATACCCGTTACGTTTTTGTTTCTTTTTGATATAATTATTTTTTAGCATTAATTTTGGGGGTAATTCTTTTCCATCCATTTCATAACAAATCCCTTCCTGATCGAAAGGCATTTGGACACTAGCAAGGTACATATAAATGTTGTATTTTTTACTTATTTAAGAGTACTCTTGTCGAGTAATGTTTGAACAGTCTTCTTTCACAAACACGTTTATTTCATCTCGTGACAAGTTACATATAATCTTGTTTCATCCGACAAACCCTCCGATTGAGAAGATCGTGTGTTAAGCAGTGTCCCTGTGGGACACGAGTTGTGTCCCCTGGCTGCTTCACCGTCTAAATATAGCTCCTTTCAACGTTGACAGCTTGGAGAGGTGTGTTACGCCAGGAGTGTCTCCACGGACATATATATTAGCAATGGCGGTGTTGACTGACCCCGTACATACATCAAGGTAAGATGAATGAGACATCACAACTCGTGTATTGTTGACAAAATTCATATGTGGTGTACAGTAATATTGACAGCCAACACCTGCATAATATATCTCTGACACACCCGCTACCATATCATGTGAACATTACAGTCTTAAAGAGACACATACTGCACGGGTATATAATTAAAGGTGCAAATACAATTTCAGGTGTAAAAACAACACAAATCAAGACTGTTTGATCTTATGTTTTTGTTGTTTTTCCTATAACTGATAAATGGAAGCACAAATATTGTTATATTTTGTTTAAATCGCATCCTTGAAACTATGCTTTATTTTAATGACTTAATGATAATTTATATCATGTATCATTGTGAATATGTATAACACGTACATTGTATAACTATCATATCGCAACGGAATAAAAAGTACACGAGGAAGTATTGA
This sequence comes from Haliotis rubra, assembly GCF_003918875.1. Taxonomy (NCBI): domain Eukaryota; kingdom Metazoa; phylum Mollusca; class Gastropoda; order Lepetellida; family Haliotidae; genus Haliotis; species Haliotis rubra. The sequence goes on along the minus strand of NW_025767357.1, from coordinate 764,098 downwards.
AAGTTGTATGATAATGGTACTTTTGTTATACACCAGGTCGCCGTTATTTCTCAGCATGGTATGGTTGTAAATGTGTATGACAGCAAATGAAAGACCGATATGGGCGTCCAGTGAATGAGACGCCCGTGGCATATGACTAGGCACAGACACTGTAGCTTATTGCTATTTATCTTCTCGTACCCCGCGTTGCTCGCTCAGACCGTGAATGTAAAGCTTTTACCACGAGACACCTGGGTTTCAAAATCAAAGCAAATATTTACGTCACCCAAACCGTTTTAAAGCTACAGTATCGTCGGCAGGGGAGTGTACGCCACTTGGAAAAGGTCCTAATTCAGTCCCTGCTATTTTGTTCCTGCAGTAAAATAGCTACAAATCTAATTGTTTAAGCTTTGTGTGACGTTGAAATGGTTCGAAGTCGGGGGAACATACACGAGCTGAAATAGATTGTGATAAGTCATGAAATGTATGAACACATGTTCCAGTGCAGGAGAGATTCGTTCAAACAGACTGAATATTATCGTCACTCTGTATCCAGATACCTTATTTGGCAGACGAGAGGAAAGGTGTATATTTTACTCGTCATTAATGTTGAAACTCGTTTATCCAGAAAATTACGATAAGTTCGGATTATCGAGGTTATGTTGTTTAATGGCTGTGTGCATTGCGTCTACACTGACCACCTGTACATTGTATAGTCAGTCTGGTTACAGATTAAGTTAATCTTTCCAAAATGTCATCACTCACAATGGTACCAACATATTCAGACAGACCCGTGACGGTCTGGGTTAGAACTGGTCTCCAGCCACCCATGCTTCTTGTAAGAGGCGACCGCCTCCGTGGTGTAGTGGTTAGAGCGTCCGCCCGGAGAGCGGAAGGTCGCAGGTTCGATCCCGACCGCGTCATACCAAAAGACGTTAAAATATGGTACTTGTTGGTCCCTGCCTGGCGCTCGGCATTAATGGGTTCAACAAGGAGTGTCGGCTCGGGGTCAGTATAATGTGTCTGAGTGGGGTATTCATGCTTTACTGCGGCATGGTATCTCAGTGAGCTAGCACTATAAAACCAGCTTAAGTCTGGGCTAGTACAAGCAGCCCCACATACACATACACACGCATGCACGTCGTCATATGAGCGAAATATTCTCCAGCGCGACGTTAAACCAAATTTCACCTCACCTCACCTCTTGTAAGAGGCGACTAAAGGGATTGGGTGGTCAGGCTGTCTGACATTGAGATGCATGTCATGATATGTCATCGTGTCCTTATTGCGTAGATCAGTGCACATTATGTCAGTCACTGGACTGTCTGGCCCAGGCTCCATTATTTAGAGACAACTATCATACAGCTGGAAAATTAAACAACAACACAAACAAATAAAACCTTCAGCTACCCAGGTATTCACCTAGGAAGTATTCGCATTTATTTCCACTGATAATGACAATCGTACCAACATGTTCAAGCTGTGCGATGCTTGGTTGGACTAGGCGGAGTATATATTGAAAATATATTATCTGCAGAGGAAATGAAAGCATATCACCATGTTTAATGGTTGCTGAAAATGGGACAAACACGAAACAGTTAGTCGATGGTGATGGATTTGATACAGATATCATTGATGTGTTGTGACGCAGAGTTTGTAGTGTAACTTAACACTTATAATTTGGGTATGTGTTTTCAAATCCAATTTACAAATGCATACTTTCGTTACTTTTCCCCAGTTTAAATTGTCAATATTCACTGCTACATGACTATTAAATATGATAAATGACATAAGTATTTCTGTATCTACAAAAGAAAGAAGAATTTTGTAAATCCGCAGTCAGAAATATTCCAGCCAAATTAAGAGAGCATGTATTCAAATACACACCTCGGGTTAACATGGTCTTACACCAGGCGAAGCAGTAAGCTGGGTTGTAGAACCCGATTGCAAACAAGTGGTTAATAGCCTCAGCAAAGGCTCACGTCAACAGGTCAAAATAACAGACAGCTATTGGAGTGCTGCAGTTGGATGAAACGACGTTTAACGCCACATCTGTTGTGATTCTATTTTAATGAGTTACGAATGATAAATTATAACATGCATCATTGTGAGTATGTATAACATGTACACTGTATAACTATCATATCGCAACAGAATAACAGTGGCGTTTATAGGCTAACGTTTAGCATCCTCTAAGTTCATTGGACAGCTGAAGTTGGATGAAACGACGTTTAACGTCACGTCGAAGGTTACTGCATACACTTCTATAGCGATGTCCATGCACGTGCAGGGATCGAAAAAGTGCTGAATTTGCAGGCCATGGCACGTTAAATATTGAAATGGCACGGGTGAAATATGTTCAATGTGCCCCGGCGGCACTGATATTATACAAATAAACTATTTATCTACCCCATAAAAACCTTTTATCTGTGGCGCCCTTAACCTGACAGCTTAACATGGGCGTGGCGAGTGAGCATAACAGGATAGCCGTTTTGGTTGTGGGTTAGTTTATGGGTCCGTAACTAATGAAGCATTGAAGCAATATTCCAGCTTAATGACAGCGGTCTGTAAATAATCGAGTTTGGACAAGACAATCCAGTGATCAACAGCATGAGCATCGATCTACGCAATTGGGATACGATGACATGCGTCAACCAAGTCAGCGAGCCTGACCACCCGATCCATTTAGTCGCCTCTTACGACAAGCATGGGTTACTGAAGATCAAGTCTAACCCGGATCTTCACGGGTCTCACCGACCCTGACAGCCCGATCCAGGCAGTCGCGTCTTAAGACAAACATGGGTGGCAGGAGAGCCTTTCTGACGCGGAATATCCACCTGCGGAACTCTCATGTGAATAACAAATTCTCGCCTAGGTGTTTGGGGGCCCGCTCATTACAGCTGAATTCCTCACACGGGGTGTAAATTAAACCATGAAGCAAATTATAAATATCTTAGATTGCACATCGTAACACAAATATTAAACACTGAGGAACAACTTAAAGTATATCAGGATTGTTTTTTTCAATTACTGAACATTGCATGATGATGTCTCTTTACCCATCATTCATATTCTTGTAACAATTTGAAAAGAAGATATCTGTGGTTGGATAATTTTGTATAATTATTATTTTGTTCAATGGAAAATGTGGTTAAAAATGAATTTGGAACCACGTGACCCAAACCATATATGGAATGTAAATTTGTCAGGAAAAATGTAAGTTTATGTATTTTCAAATACAGTTTATAAGATACTTATTTCATATATTTTCTTTTTGTTTTTCACATGTATCTTTTCTGAATTTAATAAAAATATAACGATGTAGAAGTATACTTGAGTACTGACTGAGCACGCCAGGATGCTTTAAGGTTTCGATAGACATTGTTACCTCAAAATATTTTCAACTGAAAATTAAATTAAGATTAATTAACTGAGAGGTAAGGTTCCTCTTGCTACTCAGATTATAATAACTAAAAACTATTCTCCAGGTAACCAGTCACCGTCAATGTCAGAGTCCGCGTCCCCCTCCGACCACGCCCTGAAATGTGTGGTGGTTGGGGACGAAGAGGTTGGCAAGACGTGCATGTTGCACTCGTACAGCTCCAACACGTTTGAGAAGGATTACCAGCCCACGGTGAGTATACAGCCTCAGCCACTGTGCTTGTTTAGCGAGTAAACACATGAACCGCTCACCTTCCTCTGAAGGACGACCAACTGGCAAGCTTCTCAGTTGCGTCGGTAGGCAACGTTCGTCAAACGTGCCGCCCCCGCTTTGACTGGGCTCTGTCTCTACTAATCATTACTGCCAGGGCATCCGTGCGCAAATATGTCAGCTGCCAGTTTATATTGTAGTTACGCAAGAGGTTTAGATGTAAGATTTTCGGCCTTTATTTTTAAAAATATTTTTAGAATTTTTTATGACCGGAATTCCGGGGTTGGGGTTGGGGGAAGCCATTTGGCTAAAAACTTGTATCGTCATCCGTCTTTATGCTATGTTACTAGCATATTGCTAAAATCAACTAAAACCCAGATAATTCAATCACGCAGTGGGAACGAGCGAACATAGATCAGTTTTATCATTTGTCACAGGGTGGAAAGACACTGGTTCGATTCTCCACATGGGTACAATGTGTGAAGCCCATTTCTGGTGTCCCCCGCCGTGATATTGCTGGAATATTGCTAAACGCGGCGTAAAAAAACACTCATTCATTCATATTGCGGACTGCGTGAAGCGGCGAAAAAACACATTCACTCATTATTTATCGTGTACAGGTTTCTGCAAGCTACAAGGTGACAGTCAAAGTTCAAGGCGAGGCCTACAACCTGGGCCTGTTCGACACGGCTGGTAAAGAGGAATATGACGGGGTTCGACCCCTCAGTTACCCCAACGCTGACATCTACCTCGTCTGTTTCTCGGTTGTCTCCCCTTCATCCTTCTCCAGTGTCTCAGAAAAGGTAATGATGTCAGTTACGAATCCTCCTCGACTGTATGTGTCATTCCACCATTCCATTCTGAAAAAAACATCGTCCTATTCGCCATCATAGTTTCGTAGCGGACGTGACGTCACTACTTCCATCATGCATAATACTTGACTTATGAGAAGGCCTAGCCTCAGTGTATAATACTTACAAAGCAAAACTGCAATGAAAACGACACTATGTTCATGAATACACACCACAACGTGTATTTTCAGACGCAGAAAGTACATTTAAATCAAACCAAATCAAACTTCGTTACTCTCGTTCAAAATGACTACATGAACAAATCATATGAAACTATGGTGCCGTTTTGACCAGGTTAAAGGAGTATGCTTTCACTATGAACCAGTTCCACTTTATTTATCCCTTTCGTGCCATTTTTTCTTGTTCCATTAGCAACATGTGTGTGGTGTTAAGGATATCCCTATCCAATCAGCTAATCTCAGTACTTTATTTATCGGAATAAACCGATTTATCCCGGATAATGCCGAACGTGATTTATGCACTCGGGTCCACCCGGCCAATTCCGCCATTTCATGAGTACGGCTGGTAATTAATGACATTAACTGAATCGCATGTTAACCGAGAACGACAAATGTTTGAATAACACGACGCTTTCGTGACCAACCGAATAGCGAGTACAGGTCACGGAAAGTGGCGAGTGAACGATCCCACATGACATAGGCGGATCCAGGAATTTTCAGAGGGGAGTTTGGTTCTGAACCTCCTGAACACCCAGCAATGCATGACGATGATTCTTGAAGGTTTTATTCCGTGCTCAATAGAAATTAGGTATTCCCTTTGAATGGAGTATAAAAGCAAACAAAAGTAGCTTGAACAATTAATATTTTAATTTGATAGCAGCAAGGATAATTTTTGATATTTTGTGATGCTATATCATATGTGTTTTCTTCACTATTTTGTAAAAAATGTTGTAATCTTGTCCAGTTCATATACGACTGGGGAGAGTCGAGTGTTGATCTGCAATTTATTACCCACGAGGTCAACGTATGGGTAGTTGCATACTAATCTCGTACGTCACACGAGTGTCGTATCGCGTGACCTGTGTCGTAACGACTTGACCTGAGATTCTAACGATTTGATTGGATAACCGATGACCTTTCAATTAGGTCACATTCTGCCGTAACTATTTTTTCATTCATAACAAACACGTGAATTCATTTATTCTACAACTTACATGCATTGTGGGAATGTAAACATTGCGAACGTTGCCGTGTCGCTGTTTATTTGTGAGTCGAACTGAGACATTATATCCGTCGAAAAACATAAACGCAATGTTTCCACCAGTGATATTAACCGAATGAAGCAACTGGAAACCAAGAAACGGCGTAGTTTACTGTAGGAGGCTGTGCGAGGCGATGACAACTGACATGCATCGTGACGTCGGTTACCAATGCAGTGACGTCATTACAGTAGGCAAATATTGTACTACAGTACAAAACTCTTCCGCAACCTCTTTATGAAACCGGTTTCGGTTTGAAACCAAAAACATTAACAAAAATACGCTATTTTGTCAATTTAATGCATGCAAGACGTGGGTAATAAATAAAATACTACACTCGCTTTCGCTCGGTCAGATACCAAAGGAAGGACACTGGTTTCGTATAATTCGTATGTAATAAGACCGAGTGTAGTATTCTCTATGTACTAGCCCATTTGTTTACCATTTACATTTCAGTGGGTCCCTGAAATCCTGGAAAACTCACCAAACACTCCATTCCTCCTTGTTGGGACTAAGACAGATATCCGAGACGACTTAGCCAATGGGGACATACCGGAAGGTATTAGCGAGAAGCCGATTACAACACGTCAAGGGAGACAACTCGCAAAGAAAATGAAAACTAATTATATGGAGTGCTCTGCCCTTACACAGGTTGGTAATGTCTATTGAATTTTTCACTCTTGTCGACATTTTAATAGGAAGAGTTAGGATATTGGCCCTTTTAGACCCACAAGTAACATCAAATATTATGCTTGTAAACTTTTAAATACTTTAATGGTATAAACTTTAGCAGAAAGGTTCACAAGTCTCTCATCTGTGTTGCACTCGCAAGTTTTTAACTCCCTGCACATGCAAGCAGAGTTAATGAACGAAAAGGGCCTGCTTTGAAGTTCAAGAGCAAGAGAAAATCTTACTGTGACCTTTAATGATTTTGTACAATATGTTTGTACTTGTCTACATATCCAGAGAAACATGCTTGGGTCAAGCACTTGCCCATGTAAATTACAAAATGTTTCCTGACAATTTCTACAATACTTTTATTGCTATTATCCACTTGCATCTGATAAAATTCATCACATTAATGCGAACACATCCCATAAGTGTTAAAACGATTTCTATACGCTTTTATCTTAAATTAGTCAGATCAGTTGTATACGTCGAATGAATTTTCGTAGAAAACAGTTTATCATAAAAAAATTCGATTATACTTTATAAAATTATTATTTATGCACTATCACAGTTTCAAATCATGCTTGCTGTCTTCAAGAGTCTAGATCACGTCCTTATCTTTACAGCGTGGCTTGAAATGTGTATTTGATGAGGCTATATACACAGCACTGCATCCTCCCAAATCTCGAAAAGACTCGTGGAAATGCACGTTATCATGACGTCATGCCTAGTTTAAGATGTCCGCCACAGCAATAGTAATATATGAAGATCACAGTGCAGTTGAATGTAGAAGATGGAGGTCGAGAATTTTGCCCAGTCCGACTGGTCACTACCGTCGGTGACCGTAACATCGAGAATTGTCATTGATTCTGTTATGTGTTATATACAGTAAAACCACTATATCAGCCAGAACGTATTCGGACCATTACTGTTTGAACGACTGTTTCTAATGGGTTCTTATCCATCTACTCTATGCTCTGTAATGCGGACATCTCATACACCGGACGATTTTTACAAGGAACTGCCCGGTTTTCCGAGGTTTCGTTGTATAGTTATGAGCTAAATAGTCAGAGGCTGGGACTTGGATGGTTGGATGAATTGGAGAATAGTCCTACTCGATGCCATCTGCATACTACAGTGCTTCATATATATTTGTTATTGTTGATATTTAAACACCTTTTTGTATATGATATTCACATAAATAATGTGTATAGTTTGACTTTTTGCTTCTTCTTTTTTATCAACCCTAAACAAGACATCCAGCGGTTGTTGAGTGAGTGAGTATGGTTTTACGCCGCTTTTAGCAATATTACAGAAATATCACGACAGGGGACACCAGAAATGGGCTTCACACATTGTACCCATGTGGGAAATAAAGGCCGGATCTTCGGCGTGACCAGCGAACGCTTGAACCACTAGGCTACCCCACTACCTCTCATATAGTTAGTTCCCACAGTGAAGCCCGTCGTGATATGGCTGTCACATTGCTACAAGCCGTGTAAAACTATACTCACCCACTCCAATAGTGAAGGGACATGGCGGCCAAGTAACCTAAAGTCGTTTCGTTCTTTCTGCACGATTATGGGTTTGAATCCCAGTTTGGGCCTCACAATGTTTCTTGGTTTAACAGCACCATGCCCGTGTCCGTTGGCTTCACCAAAATGCTGAACGTCTTAAGACCTGTATGGCTTTGGATGGTCCTCGCAAATTACGCTATCGCAGTGATCGTATCTTCGGTAAAAATCTTGTTTCACTTAGGGCGTTCCTCCTAAATTTACAAGTAACTATCGAGCGTTCGCTCCAAGCGGTGCTAAACCAACGACGAGGTGTACGTTATCATTTTATTGTTTTTCGTCATTTTTTTAAATACGTTTTGGGCAGTTATAAAACTGGTGCAGAAATGCAGTTCCATTGAGTTCCACACTCATGGCGGCTTCTCAGTGGGGTAGCCTAGTGGTTAAAGCGTTCGCTCGTCACACCGAATGCCCGGGTTCGATTCCCCACATGGGCACAATGTGTGAAGCCCATTTCTGGTGTCCCCCGCCGTGATGTTGCTGGAATATTGCTAAAAGCGGCGTAAAAACCAAACTCAGTCAATCAGTCAGTCGATTCCCTACAATGCCTGAAACCAACCCATTTCTGGTGAACCCCGCTTTTATATTGCTAAAAAGGGCATCAAACCATACCCACTCACTCATACTCTGACAATGTTCTTGGGCTCCGCCCCACAAAGCGAAGGTACCGCTAAGGCGTATACGGCTAAAGCGGCGTAAAACAATACTCACTCATTCATCACAGCACAAGGTATATCTGTTCACATCGGCGTTACACCAAGTTGACACACGTGTGTGAGGTGTTTGAAACCCATCTCTGTCAACATATATCAACACCATTACATGCTATCATATGCTTCACGGCGGCATGGTATCTCAGTGGGCTAGCACTATAAAACCAGCTTCAGTCTGGGCTAGTACAAGCAGCCGCACATACGCATACACACGCATGCGCGTCGTCATATGAGCGAAATATTCTCAAGAACGACGTTGAACCCAATTTCACCTCACCTCACATGCTATCATATCCTTTTGTTGCATATTCGGACAATATGATAAGTAAAATCAACCTTTTTTTTCTATAACAATAAGAAACCGCTGTTAAATTCAGAGTCCACTGTACGATTCCATCTATACCATGACCTTTTGTTTATGAATGACTATCAACCCAGCCATGCCAGATATGTGGTTTGTTTAACGCCGTACTTGACACCGTCCCAGCAATAGGACGCCGGCTTGTAAATATTGATTGATCTTCTGAGCAAAGACCTCTGCTGGGATACGTTGACACGCTATCACTGAGATTACCACCCGATCTATCGAACTAGTGGTTAATTATAAAGCGTTCGCTCGTCACGCTGAAGACCCGGGTTCGATTCCCCACATGGGTACAATGTGTGAAACCCATTTCTGGTGTACCCCGCCATGATATTGCTGGAATGTTGCGGCGTAAAATAATACTCACTCACAATTGAAGGGAAGTCTCAGGTGGGACATTCGCCTTATCGTTTTCGTTCTATCTTTTCCAAAGGTCCTATTTAGTTTGTTATCTCTAGTCAGAGTAAAGCGGTTTGGTATGTGGTTACACACATACAGACACACACACGCACGCACGCACGCACGCACGCACGCACGCACGAACACGAAATGAATGAAGTCCTTTGGTTGATTGTTTCATCTTAATGGGGCTCTGGACTTTATTTGTTTCCATCATAATGTGTGGGCGTGTTCCACACTTAGCGTTAGTCTGTTCTGTAGTCAGCTCCGACAAAATTGACTTTTTACAGCGCTGTGTGGTTATACAGTCACCTGAAGGAAACAGTTCTTCAAATTGATTGTTGTCGAGTGTAAGTACGGAGAGAACAGAAAGCCCTACAAATTCGACTTCATCGACGTACGATAATACTTTCTGAATAAGGTTCGTCATCTTTGTACATTCGCCATATACGACAGGAGCGGATACAGCTTTTTGAGAAAGGGGTGGGGGTGGTGAGGGTACACAGTTCATTTTCACCCGTTTCACGAGAGTTTCAATGGTCATTTCATTAATTATCAGGACAAATGGGGATAGGGTGGGTGGGGAGTGGGTGTGGGTGGGGGTGGGGGTTTGTGCACATCCCTGCACACACATACACCCACCTTCGCCCCAAGCACCCACGAACCGCCTGTGTACGATTATAACATACGTGATTCCTTCGCTCGCAAAAAATCAAGATATCACATGGAGTTTCAATATGTTTCGACTGTTTGATATATCCGGTTTTCACTTTACTGGCGTGATACGGTCAGTGTCTAGAAGCCGCACGTTTGTAAGAACAATCAAAGCACTTATCGACCAGCCGAGTGTGGACAACTTGACATTGTAAGTCTATTGTTGATGTGATAAGACACGAACCCAACGTAGAGATAACGATATAATGGGCTGATAACAATATCTATACGTCTATCATCCTGATTATTACAGTGGATAGCGTTCCAAGGCGGAAGTTCGGGAAATATTTTGTCATACAAATAATATTTCCGTAAATATTATATAAATGCACCTACTTTAGTACCCTACGTAACTCGCAGAGTTAGTCGTAAGTGGCGGCAGGGTAGCCTAATGACAATCAATGTAGTACCACACGATTTACGACATGCACGTGTTGCTGGTGACCTGCACGTATCCCCCCCAATTCCTCCCGCGATATAAGTAGTATTAAGTACTGCATTATTTACAAACCGCCGCGATAAGCTTGAATATTGCCCGGCAGCGGTGTTTAATGGCGTAAAAAACAAACAAAAGTAGAAGTAAAACTCTAGGTCGTAGACGATTACAAGTTTGATTAAACCAATGAACAGGGGTACTGTGCTGGCAGACCAAGAATCACAAACGGAGAGAATCTGACCCAGCCATGTTTACCTCGTCGACCAGGTAGACCCGAAACTCCAACATTGCATAACGTCATGAAAGGTTACATCGCTTTAACAAAGTTAGTCGTCGAGTTCCCCTGTGTGTGTGATCTGGGCGTTAGCGTGTTTACACTGAAAACTGAATTAAAATGTTGAGTTAATTTTTTCCGACTTGAATGAATATTTCTAAAGTATACTTAACACATTTAGAAACCTGACACCCACATTATAGGTAATAAATGTGACGGGGTAATTATTTTTATTTTTTCTTGTGTCGTACACAATGACATGAAGGGTGAACAAGATCGTAGCCATCCACGTGAAACATTTGGACATTAGGCGTGAAAATAGCGTTAAACATAACAGCCATCTTCAGCGGGTCACATGATCACCCCAAAGATCGCACATGCATTGGAATGTAGTCACATAGGTATTGCTGAACAGGAAAACGCGTCGAGTCTGCATGTTTAATAAAAAAAAGAGCAAGTATTTTGCCACCCAGAGCAACGTGAACTGGAAAATCCGTTGAAGTAGTTGCTCGAAGCATGTCCTGTAGCCGTCAGACAAACCATAGATTCTGTGTGCAACAGATGGACACTGTTGCGGATCGTCCAAGGTCTGGGGCGCTGCGTGTGACGTCACACTAAGATGACGTACAAATCACCCTACGTCATCTCCGCAACATATTTGTACATGTGTGCAAGCTCCAAACGTGTAAGCGTCTAGACTTTCAGAAATGGGAGAATGAATGCTGTAATACTCCACAGTCCTTTATTTCATCAGATTCCTGATGTTATGAGTATATGTTTGAGTCTGGACCAGGGAAACCACCAGTTGATAGCTGTAGTAACAATCTGTAACGTTGGCGTATGCCTTCCGATCCTCGTCTCGGTGCGCTTACGAGAAACACGGGCTACTAGGTGCATATTCTTGCTGTCAGTTCCCGTTACAGTTGAATTGAATATGTTCAAATGAAACTGCCATTACATTGTTAAACAGATTCACACATCTGACAAGTGCAATTCTGTGCCATTATTTCATTCAATAGAATTTTCTCTTCAATAGCTAGTCGCAGCCCATCCCATATGCTCTATATGCTATAGCAACACAGGTTATGGCTGTTACAGATGAATAGGACAATCCACAAGTTTCTATTGAAACATGTCTGCATTGATACGAGTGTTTAAAGTAGCGTGTTTAGTACCTGACAGTATGTGGCGCCATGTCAAGTTGCCATACCTCACATCATTGTGCTTCGCTCAACAAAGCCACCTCTGAGCTATCATGGACTAATATATCTATACAAGATATATCGAATACTTGACGGATCTACGTGTATCTGTACGTCTATCTGACTGTGTCAGTGGAAGCAGGTAGTACAATGTGATCAGCAGAGTTGTGTCCCTTTAGCGAACAGAACCCGCGGATCGTTGGCGCGCAATCACTCTTGATACTAATTCACAACACAATCGTCATATGACCTTTGATATATTGGAGACAAGCATATGCAGTTACGGTGTTAAAGGCAGAACATTGAGATATAAAATCCTTAACGTAAGCTTCAAATGCTTTAGCGCACTTGACGTTTGTGTTCACTGAAATACAGGGGAAAACTACTACATGACATTATATGAACTACATTTATTACTTTGACAGATATGTATATTCGTTTTCTCTGTTCAGGGCAGCACTATATTACTCTTTGTAACAGTTCAAAAGTCTAGTCTTCTGGGGCGGTGGGGTAACCTAATGGGTAAAGCGTTCGCTCGTCACGCTGAAGACCCGGGTTCGATTCCCCACATGGGTAAAATGTGTGAAGCCCATTTCTGGTGTCCCCGGCCGTGATATTGCTGGAATATTGCTAAAAGCGGTTTAAAATCAAACTTACTCACTCACTCCAGTCTTCTGGCTGGATTAGTAAGCTAGTATGGTTTTACGCCGCTTTTAGCAATATTCCAGCAATATCGCTGGACACCAGAAATGGGCCTCACACATTGTACCCATGTGGGGAATCGAACCCGGGTTTTCAGCGTGACGAGCGAACGCTTTAGCCAATGGTCTACCCCACCAACCCCTGGCTGGATTAACTACAGCTCAAATATCATAGTCACAAATCACGACCTGCATATATCGTGGCTCTTCTTCAACAACCCACACGGCAATATTCAAGCGGCCTGTAAATATTCATGGTCCGACAGACAAGTGACAGGAAGCACGATCGACGATCATCATGAAATCATAATTTGTCAGTTGAAAACTTCAGTTGTGGTTTGAATAACACCCTAACACCGGAAATATATTGAAGTTTTGCGAGAATGTCATCACGTTAGTTGCCAAAAACGTGATATAAGAAGTGAGACTCCTTATACGCAGGTCCTGTTCAAATCCGGTGTAATAACATCACTTCCGGTTTGAGAAAAACGTACACTTTAAATACAAACGTATCAAGAATATTAATGTAACTGGATTCTTAAAAATCCGGTGTAATGACATCATTTCCGGTTTGAGAAAAATGAGCACTTTAAATACAAACGGATAAGAATATTAATCTAACTGGATTCTTAAGAAAGTCTTCAGCACCTCCTGTTAAATGACAATAAAAACGCTAACACTTTTACATACACACGTGCAATCTCAGCTGAGACCAATGCACGACACAGACACATGTCACTATTCTAACTTCAATATATAGCAATTTATGGGTCACGATTTTGACACCATCATCAACGTTCCCCCAATGTTTTCGTATATTTCAAAAAACATCAGCACAGTAGTTAAGGACTGCGTTCATAATACTTAAAGTGTAGTTCATGATATCCTATCTTCACACAACGACACAATTCCGGCTGGCTGCTGGTGGTGGAGATTTTAATGCGAGGATGACCTCTTCAAAAACCTTGTCAAGGCCTTTCTGCAAATTCAACAAGAATGTTTTGTTTAAGCCAACATTCACATATTGTTTATTTATATTCATTTGATAAGAAATTTAATGTTTTACGTCTTACACAGTTCACTATTTGTTACGAGGGAGGAGTGCAGAGAAAGGGACAGCCAGGTGTTCGAGAAAGTATGGAGACGGCACAGCACAGGTTAATGAATCAATAACTTTGTCGGTACTTGTGCACGTGCTTCTCTAACACCTGGCTGTCCCTTTCTCTGTACTCCTCCCTCGTAACAAATAGTGAACTGTGTCAATATTTTAATGATAGTTTGTTTAACAACTTTTTTAATTTTAGGACATAAATTCTGCAAACAAATCACAGAGTTGGTCTGATGTTTTGATTATGATCAGCGTTTCATTGAGTATTATATGTTTATTAGTTTTCGAGTTAGATTGCAATTCATCGGTCCGCTTTTGAGCCAAACGCACTATAAGTCATTTTGCATAATGGTTACCCAGCAGAATCTGGAGTATTCGAAATAGTAGGGGTCATCAAATGGAGGTCGAGTTAACCGTTGTAACAGTCAAATACAAGCATGATCTGATTAGATAAGCTGGTTGTTCCAAAAATGAACATAACCCACAGATCGAGTTAATAAGATGATCAAAAGGCTACTACACTAATGATCCAGCAAACTCGTATTTATATACCTACCAGTGTAAGGGAAGAGCACTCTAAATACTTGCTAGCTCTCAGGCGCTGTGCGAGTTGTCTCCCTTCTGTCTCTGTGACTGGTTTCTCGCCCTGTTCAGTAAGTTTGTTAAGCGTGTCGGTGTTGTCCCGGAGGTCAATATTCGTCCCTACTATGAAGAATGGCGTGTTTCGTGCATGAATGAGTATATCAGGAAGCCACTGAAAATACACGAACCAGTCAACTTTCAATGGGAATCTTATTCTAAAAAACAAACAACTATCCAGCCCTTGACAGTCAATAGCTTGTCCAGAGAAGATGAGACCTGAAAATGATCGTTCAGTGTCTACTATTTGTACTGGTTACCTGGTGTAAAGCCATTCACTGGAGGAAATCTATCTATCTGTCAGGAAGCCAATGAAAATACACGAACCAGTAAACTTTCATTGCCATGGAAACCCCAAACAACTATCGAGCCCTTGGCAGTCAATAGCTGGACCAGAATAGATGAGACATGAAAAAGTTCAGGGTATCTATTTGTATTGGTACAGCCAGCACTGGTAATTATGTGTTGTTATATATTGTTTAACCCCCCACTCAACAGTATTCAAGCACCCCGCTGCACAAAGTGATCTTAGCGTAAGGATTGTCGCAAGCCTATGTTAGAATATAAGAGTTACGATCACCTCAGCGCTAAGATAGTGTTTTTAAATGGGGCCATGACCCACTCGCACAAAGCGATTATAGTTTTACAATGATCGTAACTCCCATACTCTAACACAGACTTAAGATAGTTGTAGTCTTAACGCTAAGGTCGCTTTTATGCAAGTGGATGCAGGTACATAACGGTGATTTGGTGATCTAGACAAGAGTAAGTAAGTGAGTGAGTGAGTTTAGTTGTACGCCGCACTCAGCAATATTCAAGCTATATGACGGCGGTCTGTAAATAATCCAGTCTGAACCAAACAATCCAGTGATCAACAGCATGGGCATCGATCTGCGCAAATGGGAACGGATGACATGTGTCAACCAAGTCAGCGAGCCTGAGCACCCGATCCCGTTAGTCGCCTATTATGACAAGCATAGGTTGTTGAAGATCAATTCTAACCCGGATCTTCACGGGTTGACTGATAGTATCTGCAACGATCAATGTCATCGGGGTACGATGACAAGCCATCATTTTGCCACTATGACCAGTTTATGTCAATGGGGACCAGACCACACGTGGTTGTTGATTCGTAGTCTCACCTTTTCTCGGATATTCACGAAGGACGCAGGAGACACAACCGAGAAAAGGAGTAGAAAGGCGTCAACGTCGGCGTAGTTGGGACGTTTCCTTGTCTTGAAGTCGACGTCCCCGGTAGTGTCTAGAAGGGACAAGGTGTATGGCTTGTCTTTCACAGTAACCGTTACTTGGAAGTTGTTTTCAGATACCTGGGACAAAGAAGTCTAGTCAGTATACAATCAATAATCATAAATTTTAATGATACATGTATATTCAGTATTCATAAATCTCTATGATCTCGTTGAACCAGTACGTCACCTACTTATGACAAGAAGATATTTTCGGCGATATCTAATTTATTGGCGAAATATTCAGTTAATACGAAACGACGTTTTGTTTCAGTAAATCTACATATATATACTTGTCATACTTTTATGGTAACTTTAATGGTAGGAAACTGCAGTGCATTTTGCGATAGAATAGTGAAACATTCGGCAGAAATTCTGCACAAAATGTGAGCTGACATTTTTCTGCTAAACATTCCCGACCTTTGTATCACAGAATGCCATGGTCGAAAGAACTCATTTTGTTTGAGGTGAGAAAACCGGAAGCTGATATATAAGTCTCATAAGGCCATTTAAAGGTATGTGATAAGGTTGAGAGATACTACGGCCATTGGCGCCTTCCGTGTCTGAACATGAAAATACTGAACTATGAATCACAGCGAAAACAAAATGTTGTCCAACCCTGTACCTCCAGAGATGAATGTCATGCAAAGTTAATGAGCAACGAGGAGAGTTCTATGGATATACAACTTCTTAATAGAATACGAGCGAC
Organism: Haliotis rubra; assembly: GCF_003918875.1. NCBI lineage: Eukaryota > Metazoa > Mollusca > Gastropoda > Lepetellida > Haliotidae > Haliotis > Haliotis rubra. The sequence goes on along the minus strand of NW_025767357.1, from coordinate 747,648 downwards.
GTAAGAATTAAGAAGTTGTATATCCATAGAACCCTCCTCGTTTAAATGCCACTCAAACAAGTCAAAGTTAATGAGCTTGTTTAAAAGACAATTTTAAAAAACAATTTTGTGGAGTCATTATTAGCTTGAAGAATAGCTAAATAATCCTGGGGGTGAGTTAAGTGGGTAAATAATATGTGATTAATCGGCAAGTAGAACTGCAGGATGAAAACTCACTTGAGTGAGTGAGTGTGTAAGTAAATGAGTGAGTGAGTGAGTTTGGTTTTACGTCGCTTTTAGCAATATTCCAGCAATATCACGGCGGGGGACACCAGAAATGGGCATCACACATTGTACCCATGTGGGGAATCGAACCCGGGTTTTCGGCGTGACGAGCCAACGCTTTAACCACTGGGCTACCCCACCGCCCGTGAATAAATGAGTGAGTGAGTGAGTAGGAATTTACGACAATTTTAGCAACTTTCCAGCAATGTCACGGCGGAAGTAAAAAATGTTACATTTTCTTGCGATACCTCCACGTGAAGATAGCCTACACTCAATGGCACTTAACTCGAGGAAAACAGCATCACCTTCAACTTGCTCTCCTGCCCCAGAGAGTAGGCAGTCAGCATGGTAGTCTTCCCCACCTCCGCGTCTCCCAGAACCACACACTTAAAACTGGACATGGCTAATTACACGCTGGGAATGGCCATATATCTGAAATACACAATGATATATAGAAGCGATCAGGTCTTTCCTTAACCGTACGGTCAGTGAATCAGTGGATTTAAATTAAACGCCGCTTTTCGCAATATTCAAGCAATATCACGGCGGGGGACACCAGAAATGGGCTTCACACATTGTACCCATGTGGGGAATCGAACCCGGGTCTTCCGTGTGACGAACAAACGCTTTAACTGCACTAGACTATCCCACCACCCTCAACCATGAGAACTATCTGCCGAAAAAAGGCTCTTTCGAAGGACAAGGACCATATCATGAGCATGTGTTTTTGAATAACAATCTAACTGACTGACTGACTGAGTTTTGTTTTACGCCGCTTTTAGCAATATTCCAGCAACATCACGGCGGGGGACACCAGAAATGGGCTTCACACATTGTGCCCATGTGGGGATTCGAACCCGGGTCTTCGGCGTGACGAGCCAACGCTTTAACCACTAGGCTACCCCACCGCCCCCACCATCTAACAGCGTTGATACCGGGTGTTCGCGAAAGGGTGAGCATATTCTTCACTCGTCATAAACACACGCAGCGACAGGTCAAGTATATATCTGAACAACACGGGTACATGCGGCACAAGTCAATCTATGGAATTTCATTGAACATGTTTTTCAATGATGCGTCAAATGTAGAAATATTGGTCACACACCTACAATAAAACGTTGTGAAATCTGTACAAGCTGTGAATCCGACATGGCAGCTTTTGAGCATAGGTCGTATGGCGCTCTTTGAAATCTTCGCAGAAAGTGCATGCTCAATTGTACCTCGTAAGTTGTTTGATATAGAGACCAGAGGGTGGAGCTTTTCTGATTCAAGGGATGAATAAATAGTATTACTAAACGCCAGAGAATAGTCAGTCTCGACCGTCTGCTGAAACAGATTCCTTTGGTCGTCAAATGCAAAACAGCAATGAATATTGAATGAATGGATCAGTGATAACAGCCGGTGCGAACGCGAAGGGTAATCATTTCAGAATGTCACACACTCCTGGTGATATATTTTTGTCTGTCTAGATCTAAAGGTCTCCAAGAACCCAAGCTTGCATTAAGAGGCGACTAACGGGATCGGGTGGTCAGGCTCGTTGACATGGTTGACACATGTCATCATACCCCCGTTGGATCGATGTTTATGACGTCAATCACTGGATTGTCTGGACCAGCTTCGATTATTTACAGAGTCCCGCCATATAACTGGAATATTGCCAAGTGCGGCGTGATGTCATCATTGGGTCTCCATGCATTGCAAAATGGTGATGTGAAGTTATACGATAATGAGCTTCATAAATGAAGACTGACTGAATGACTTAGTTTGGTTTTATGCCGCTTTGAGCAATATTCCAGCAACATCACGGCGGGGGACACCAGAAATGGGCTTCACACATTGTGCCCATGTGGGGATTCGAACCCGGGTCTTCGGCGTGACGAACCAACGCTTTAACCATTAGGCTACCCCACCGCCCCCATAAATGAGGAAGCCTAGAGATCTGGTGGGTTCTGTCAGATGTCTGCAGGATTTGTAGGCATAACACCATTATTGAACAAAAACTTCCGAATCAAAAGTCACATTTGGGACGGTTAAAATTTAACGTTGCACAGACAATGTCTCAGCCATGAAGCCTTATATTATAGGAACTAACTTTATCAAGAATTAGTCACTGAACCAACATGAGAACAGTGTGTATGTATTTAGATTCTAACGCCGCTGTCAACACAGTCCAATGACAAGGTGCAAGAAACAACACTTGAGTGACCGTGTCCACTCCTATCCATTAGGGCCAAGTGATGACGTTTTCTGGAATGGGCGGTGGGATAGCCTAGGGGTTAAAGCGTTCGCTCGTCACGCCGAAGGCCCGGGTTTGATTCCCCACATGGGCATTATGTGTGAAGCCCATTTCTGGTGTCCGCCGCTGCGATATTGCTAAAACTCACTCACTCACTCCAACCTGGAATGCATAGGTCAGACTCTTCCATGTGTTACAAAAAATAATATTTATTACATGTTTTCGGAGTATGTACAAATGACTGAATAAACCACTTACCACTTTAAGACATGATGATCCAATGACATCTTGACTGCGTGAAGACGTGATGGTCCTATGTCGTCTTAACTGTGGACGTTATGACTGTACCATGCGTCCACTGTCAAAACACGCTGTTTACCACGATCCCGTCAGCTTATTTCTTATAGGCAAAAAACTACATTGTAGTTAATAACATTGCCAGACACGAGACAAGACCTACCTTTGGGGAATACCCCCTGCACAGTGCGCCAAGGAAACGATAACGAGGCTATTGAATTTGAGAACAACTGTCAGAGCCGCTTTAGAAATCCGAATACAAATGACGAGAGTGGCCTTTCTCAGTGTTGACCTGTCGTGGCTATCTTGGCAGTTGGACGACAATGACTGCAGCAGAATGCTAATAGGATTAAATCCGTATCCAGATCGAGGTGACATAGGCTTGTGCATGTTCAATCTGTATGATTACAATCAAATCATTTGGCTCAAGGACCTTTTCATATGTATCAGCTTCTCTGTGGAACTCTCTCCCTATCGAGTAAAATCATCTCCTTCCCTAAGTACATTCAAAACACGACTAAAGACTCATCTATTTCTCCGCTACAAGTGACTTCCAATCATCCGTACCTGCCAACTGTATATAGTTTTAACTTGAGCTCAGGAAGCGCTTTGAGCATATCCCTGTGACGTGGAAAGGCGCTATATAAATGGCCTATTATTATTATTTATGATTAAAATCAGGACAGGGATATACGGTGTGTATCTTCAATGTACTGTACCGCTGCAGGGTTCACACCATCCATCTAGATGCTTGGAATCGTTTGCAAGCTAAGCTGAAAATTCATATACACAGATATTCAACGATTAAAACAGGACGACATAAAACGTTACTAGTCTTATGATATAGTATGATAGTCTTATGTAACTGGGGTGGCTGGTAGCCTAGTGATGAAGGCGTACGCTCATCACGCTGAAGAGCCGGGTTCGATTCCCCACACGGGCACTATGTGTGGTGTCCCATTCCTGGTGTCCCCCGCATTGATATTGCTGGAATATTGCCAAAAGCGGCGTAAAACCAAACTCACTCACTCACTCTTATGTAATTCTTTAAGGGATTCGGTTGAGGGGGGACAATAATCTTACATTACTACAACCCCGTTTCTGGGTATAGCCGCTGTCAATAAGTTAACAATCGTATTCATCAATTTATAAAATTTCAAAATTTATCATACTATTCAATTGTTTGTACAAACGCAAATGTTTAAATGGGTTTTGTATTATAAATTGTGTCTAAAAGAGGCGATGTTTTCAAAAAATATATAAACGCTGCTTCAGAAATGATCTGATCTCTGGAGATCAACTAGCTATAGATCCAAGTACTTAATCATTTCTTCTGCATTTCGAGTTACCAGACTTCCGTGATTAGAGTTCCGTACATGCTGTCTAACATTACACATATATCTACCACGACCATGGTTAAAATCTCCTATAATCATAAGACTACCCTTGTTGAAGATTAAACTGAGTGAGTGAGTAAGTTTTGTTTTCGCCGCTTTTAGCAATATTACAGCAATATCACGGCTGGGGACACCAGAAATGGGTTTCATACATTGTACCCTTTTGGTTTGTGGTTGAACTAAACATAACTACAACATTACGAGGGGTCAGCAATATTTAAACGTAATCAAACTGCCCTTGAAATATATATATAATCGAATATAGGCTGTGGAAACTATGCTCTCACGTCCCAAAACACATTATCAGCGATACACGTTATGGCTGAAATATTGCCGATGTGATGTTAAATCTCTTTTCAACACTATACTTATGTTAAATATATATTTGTTATGTACACTTGTCAATTAAAGCGTACTGTAGTGCTAGTGTACCATTGTCGGCGTGACGTAGGTACTACAGCAAGGGTTGTCTATCCTGGGCCCTTATGCTCGAAACGTTTGTAGCCTTAAGAATTCTTAACTTTGATCGTAGCCAATGTGTTAAGAATGGACTTAAGATGTGCGTAGGGCTACGAACGTTTCGAGAATAAGGGCCCTGGTTACGAGCGAACACCCAAGGGAGACGACTCTTAAGTGTTATATTCTAGCAGCTGTTGGATGTACAGTGCGAAAGAAGTAAAGGTTGACCAGAAGACGCACATGGTGTATATTTATGTTTGTTCTTAACGTTTACGATAGTCTCTCACAACCCTGAACGAGTGGCTCACCTTTATTCTGTACTATAGCTAGCTTGTATATCCCGTATTTTTACATGTGAGGTGAGATTTAATTAAATAATCTTTCTGTCTCCACCTCCTATATAGATTGTCATATACACAGTAGCCCTTAAACTTTATACAGAAAATTTCATCAAACAGATGTTTACCTCTTAGAAAGGTTGATCTTACTTTAAAGTGTACAATTACTGGTTTGAACGAATCTTAAAGAGTCTTACCCAAACTTTCTTTTAATTCATTTAAAATTTAAAACATTAGTTCATGTCTGAGAACATCATATCGTGCCAGCGTTACGTGAAAGGCTTCTGTGGGCAGCGTCATGTCATGAACTCCGTCGACCAACGATCCTCCTGAACAAAACACGTTCAAATGAGAGTTGAATTAAAGTCACCAGAATTCAATGTTGATAATGTGGTTAGCAGAATATATGACAAAAGACACAGACGAAGGGAGAAAAAAATAGTTTCGTTTATTTCAGTGTTTACATATATGCAAGATAAATAATTCTATTTACAACGTCCATCTCAACACATCCATTGTATAAATGTATCTATCTCATTTAGAAACTTTATGTGAACATCTCTTCAAAATTCTCATGCACATGATTCGTTAAGTGTTGCCAATGTGACCGTCGTATATTTAAAATAATATATACACTATGTCAAAAAACAGTAATGACAAAACCAAATTGATTATTTTGTTTTGTGGAGTTGTGTACACATATCTTCATTTGTACATAGCATTACGAACGATTGTAAAGAAAACGCCCCCGAATTCTCACCAACACACTTAAATGTTAATTATGTCCTCTTAATATCCTACTTGATTTTCATGTTATATTTTTCTGAGGAAGGTGTCTCTTCACTAAGCAAATCCGTATAAGTGATCGTGATGGCGTGGACATGTGAACACATGATTTTAATACACATAAATCTGAACATATGCACATGAATGAAACAAAAATAGTGAAGTTATATGTGAATGTGTGCGTGTGTGCATGCGTGCGTGCGTAATACATATACAGTTTGTTTTCAAACAACAATTAAGAAACTTACATGTGTAACAAGACATTATGAACGATGACAAAGGCAATATCCAATATGACAATGAGACAACCACGTGGATCTGATGACGCCCTAATGAGGCTCTAATGAAGCACCATGAAAATATTATACGCAAGAAAATATCACCATTTTGTCTGTCATGTAGGTGAATGACTGAGTTTGATTTTACGCCGCACTCAGTTATATTCCAGCTATATGGCCGAGGTCTGGACCAGACAATCCAGTGATCTCTGCCATGTAACACATTATTCCTTCACTGTACGTATAAACCTTTCTGCTTGTACACGGACCATTTTTACAAATCTTAGCGCTAAGGTGATCGTTACTCCCACACTTTTTAACACGGCACACGATCATCGTTCTGTTAGCTTTATATTCGCCTGGGTCCTGTTCTGTAAGGAAAACGATTAACAATCACGGACGTTATGAAGATTTTCAGATTGTTCAGTTAACACTTTGTTACAAGTCAAAACATTGATTCCACAACAGTCTCGTTTCCTGTTGACTGGGTTCCGTCCTATTGCGCAACTTAGTACAATAACAGTCCTGAATTCTGAGACAAATTCATTTAACTGGATACATAAATATTCATCAGTATTATTTGACATCTAAGCACTTGTATATTGCAACACTACGCTCCTTATAATCCTTGCAAACATGTCGTGCAGCGTGCTCTGTCGTATAGCGAGCTCAAAACGAGGCTCTGCCGCTAGAAAAGTTTGGCGGTCTGGTACGGACTTGATATTATATCAGTCACATTGTGCGTTACAGAGCTACATTGAATAAGCGCAAAAAACACAGAACAGGTGTTCTGTGAAGGAGCCAGATGCATTGTTAATCATTTTACGACCTCCTCAAACTGGGGCAGTCTGTGACGTCTTAGTTAATGTCATGCTGCCTACACCTCGCCATAAAATATAGAAATACGATGTTATTAAAATTTAGAATTGAAATTAATTTGTAAATACCATTTTCTTATGAAACAAGGAATTGAAATTCAGTGTAACCATAGTTGTTTGTGATGTCTATTTTCACTTTCACACGAGAAAATTCGGATCGGCTGAAAAGTAGGTCATTGTCTGAACAGGTTAATGAGACTCATGTTTCGGTTTGCACGAGAAAAATCCCATCACAATAGAGAATTAGCAAAAAGAGTCTCTGGAGGTAAACAGCAGTGTGTTGTCCGATCCTTCTTGTGTTGTTGGTGGTAGGTGTGGCGGTGGTGCGGTGGTGGCTGTTGTGCTGCTGCTGTTGTTAATGGCGGAGGTAGTGCTACATGGTGATATAGCATAATGGGCGACAAGGCCAAAGATGAGGTCATATTCCTGTTTTATCTCCTTGTTAACAGTATGTCGGATATTGAGATCAGTATTTCCTATTAAACCACGATGACTTCTCTTTGTTTACGTAGCATGCAGCAGGTTCAGTTACATCGGTTCGGAAATAGACCAACCATGCCGATAAATAGCATGGACCACCATATGTCCCACAGAGAGAAATGTCTACTAATGATTTCATTTCAGCAGACACAGAAGCAGTATGGCAAATTTAACACATAATTGCACTGCTAAGGGAGAAAGACTTGCCTGCTGAGTTTGTTTCAAGTTCATTCTTAGGTCACAACACCATCTATGTACAGATCTGCAAGGCGACGTACGTGACATACGGGATCTTTGACTGTTGACTACATCATAAACTTATTCAGAAGCATTCCTCGCAGGATTTTGAAGGTTTATACGTCAAATGGCTACATTACCAAATATCAGGAAGCTCAGTTGTATATTATGTCTTTGGTGAGCAAATAAATATGTCACTTCCGGGTTTGTGACGTCACACAACTGTCCGTTTACTTATGGCACGTTATTGTACATAATATGCAACTGTGACAATTGAAGTTCGTGATGCTCTTGTACAGCTTGTGTTGTTGAACTTGATATATAACAAGAAGATAACAGTATGACGATAAGTTTCACCGTTCAACTGTTGCTGTCCACAAAGGTCATGAGTACTGATCCATGTGCTATGAGATCCGAGTGTTTCTCAGCGTCTACCATTCATCCATGAGAACTCCGTACAGCAAAACCTATCCATGTGTAGAATATTCACAGAATGACACATTTTCTGCCGGAAGGTTTGAGTTTAGGTGGGTCCAAGGCTGTCAGGATGGCCTCGTCAAAAAACATTCTTCAGTCCACGCTACAAACATAAAAAAACCCAGTAAATATAAGTTTTACACTATACAGAAAGAAGAACAGTGTGGATTTTAAAAGAAAATAATTATTACAAATTATACTTTTCTAACACAACAAATACGATTTTGCAGCGGACCGATTCGTTTCATATGCATTCCCATATACCGTCAAACGGGGAGTACCAATCGTCTTTGGCGTCGGAATGCAGTGTGTTGAGGTGCGCCTTTAGGCGAAGCCTATTTATTTATTGGTGGAACACGTGAAGAACAGGGTTTAAAAAATCTTCAGCCAAACATGCGTGTCGGAAGGGGCGACTAACGTGATCGGGTGGCCATGCTCGCGGACTTGGCTGATGCATGTCACCGCATTCCAATTGAGTGGATCGATCGACATGATGTCAGTCACTGGATTGTCTGGTCCAGACTCGACTATTTTAACGCCGCACTCGACAGTTTCCCAGTTAAATAGTATTAACTGGGAAACTGTCGAGTGCGGCGTTAAACAGCAAACAAGTGATAACTTCATCAAGAGCACAGCTACCTGTGCATATCACCAGTGAAACCAGTTTAAATGAAATGCATTACTTTACAACTTGTTGCGTCACCATGAATATGCTTATCATGCATACCAAATTTAATGAAGACAAGCAACTATTTCGTTGCCCAAACCACGTTATAAATAAATTCATAGCGATACTTCACCTGTGTAAGGGCAGAGCACTCGACGTATTGGGCAGCCTTCACGTTCTTTGCGAGTTGTTTCCCTTGTTCCGCGGTGATGGGCCGTTCCTTCCTCTTAGCAAGTTTGTTAATGGTCTCCAGGTCATCTCGGAGATCTACCTTTGTCCCAACGATAAGAAACGGTGTGTTCCTAGAATGGTGCATTATATCGGGGATCCACTGAAACATGAAGACGAAAAGTAAATATCATAATCACATCTGAAGCAGTAAATTAAATGTGATGTTAAGAGCAAAAGCTACATTAATATCGTCTTTTGATGTACAGCGCGTGGCCATGTTATTACGTACAGTTGTAGCGGCGTTGATATCGAGTTTAGCGATGTTCGTTTTCAAAATACTGCTACTCAAAAACGACAACGCGTTTCGTCGTAATATTTTGTCACATGATCGACCATGATGTCACGTGTCTGTCACGTGACTCTATTTTTAATCTATTTGTCGTCTGCTACAAATTCTGGCTATTTCCGGCAACAATGGGGAAATCGGCTGATTTGTCGGAGCCACTTTAGAAATTAATTGTAAAAAAAGTTTCAAAGTGGCGAAAAATGTTCTAACATTGCAAGGTTCTTTGGAATGCCTCGAAGCAGCGTATATTCGGCACAGGCCCTCGTGTCTTTGCGAAGATAAAAAGATTACAAAATATTAAAAATTTGAGATGACCCCCCGACTCGAAATTCTCCACAGTACAATACATTATGACGTCATAATGTATTGTACTGTGGAGAATTTCGAGTCGGGGGTCATCTCAAATGTTTTATGTGTTTTTAACATCTTTAATCCTCGCAAAGACACGAGGGCCTGTGATATTCGGTGGTAAAGCGGTTTAATCGACGTGGATCAGTCGAGAATGTTCCCAGAACAGGCCGTATGAGAAAACTGACTCCTCGGGACAATCGACAACTTTTGAGGTTGGTCAGAGACAATAGGATTTCACCTTTGGGTGATATAACTGAGAATTTGAACAACAATAGGGCTACACGTGTATCGGCGAGGACTGTAAGGAGACGATTGTATTAAAATAACTTTCATAGACGTGTTGTTAGAAAGAAAATCCGAATTCGGTATATAATTTCAGAAATCGTTTTGCCTGTGAAAGCGGGCAACGATATCGTACAGTGAATAATTATTGGAATCGAGTAATCTTCTCTGACGAGTGTAAAATTATCATTGCGGCAAACAATCGTGTTTTTGTTTGGAGACAGCCCGGTGAAGAATATCTCCCGCAATGTCTTTGCCCGGGACGACAGCCAATAGTGGCAGCTCACCTTTTCTTTGATGTTTGCGTATGACGAAGGGGAGACAACTGAGAAGCAGAGTAGAAACACATCTGTGTTCGTGTAACTGAGTGGGCGGAGTCGGTCGTAATCCTCCTGTCCCGCTGTGTCGAACAGACCCAGCGTGTAGGGCTCGCCCCCGATAATCACTGTCACGGCGTAGTTGTCAAACACCTGGAACAGCAAACACAGGTAAACATTAAACCTGTATACGTGTTGCATTGTTCATAATTGTAACATTAACCAACAACAACGATGCATTTGTTTGTTTTTTGTTTTTAACGTCAAACTCAAGATTCAAGGTGTCGGATACTGGACTGTGAATAGTCGAATCTGGGACAGACAATCCAGTGATTATTACTGTGGGCAACCTTTCCACGTAATCCATCTATGTCCTCCTACAAGCTTAGGTTGTTGGGAACCTATTCTAACCACGGATTTCCATGAGTGAGTATGGTTTTAATCCGTTTTCAGCAATATTTCAGCAATATTTCAGCAATATCAAGACAGAACACTAGGGACCCGTGAAGGTCCGGGTTAGAATATTAATCTTCAGTAACCCATGATTGTCGTAAGAGGCGACTAACGGGATCGGGTGGTCAGGCTCGCTTACTTGGTTGACACATGTCATCGGTTCCCAATTGCGCAGATCGATGCTCATGCTGTTGATCACTGGATTGTCTGGTCCAGACTCGATTTTTTACAGACCGCCGCCATATAGCTAAAATATTGCTGAGTGCGGCGTAAAACTATACTCACTCACTCAGGAACACTAGGAATGGGCTTCACACATAGTACCCACGTGGGAAATCGAACAGGTGTCAATGGCGTGACGACGAACGCTTGAACCACGAGGCTACCCTACCGCCGCCTATCCCCATGAACATGGATAAAGACAAAGTGCAATGCTAAATGGAACGTTGTGCGAAGACAATGACAAACTTGAACTTTAAATTTTACGATGACGCAGATACACAATTATCAATACATTTAATTATCAAGTCTGTGTATTTATTCCATGTGAATAAGTAAGCCTCGCTTATATATAGAAATGCGGCATACAGGTGTTTCCCACTCAATCTTGAACTTTAAATTTTACGATGACGTAGATACACAATTATCAATACATTTCATTATCAAGTCTGTGTATTTATTCCATGTGAATAAGTAAGCCTCGCTTATATATAGAAATGCGGCATACAGGTGTTTCCCACTCAGTCAGACCCATCCCCATCCTCTCTCACCTCGGACACGTATCATCGGGGGATATATTTATAGGGCATCATATAAACACTTCCCACCCTATCAGACCCGCCCAATAACCCTACCCACAATGAGCGAGTCATCGTTAGGGATATACTAATAGGACATCGTAAAAAATCTTCCCCACCCTAACAGATTAACCCACTACCTACACCCCAGCCACCATGAGTAAGTTCTCCTGAGGCAAATATTTTAGGACATCATATACACGCTTCCCACCCTAACAGACTAAACCACCCCCACCCACCCACCCACCCCCACACACAAATCACACACATCATATTAAGGCTTCCCACCCTAACAGACCCAACCAGTAACCACCCCAAGACCCCACACCACCACCACCACCACCACCACCACCATGAGCAAGTTATCCTGACTTATATATTTTAGGACATCATATTAAGGCTTCCCCACACCAACACACCCACCCCACTCACCGTGGGCACGTATTCCTGGGGGAAGGTATTTGTCGTATAGGAATACAGCATGCAGGTCTTCCCCACGGCTCCGTCGCCGATCACAACGCACTTCAGGGTGGGCATCGCCATTTTTAGTTTTCACTCTGAAACAAAACAGTTTACTTTAATGATATCCCTACTAGTTCAAACAAGAGCTGTTACATAAATTAAAGTATAGATCTCCGAGGAACAGTCTGGCTACAATTTTAGGCTCAGTATTATCCGTTACACTGTTATATTAGTGTAACGAATAGGGGTGGGCGATAATACCGGTTAACCGGTATGTTGCAATTCGAACTTCACAATACGATATATTGCGGTATACTTTTCGCGAACCGGTTCACCCGATACGATCGGCAATTTCCGTGACCGTGATGGGTAATTTTCGTGATGTAGTCAAAAATACTAATACAATTTCTATATCCTTTATATTATGATACATTAATAGTTTTGAGAATGTTTATAGGTCATATAATTGCATTTGCGTGACTTATAAACCATATAAATCCTGACAGTCCTGGCCGTGGCCAGTGGCATTGTTGCGAAAGAAAGGAAACAGTAATTTCATTACCTTAAACCATGTGTTACACTTTCACAATATATTGCAATATATATTGCAATACGCCAACACATATCAGAATATCTCGCAATACGAAAATTATGGCAATACCCAACCCTAGTAACGAATGACACTGACCCTCAGTTTACTTAGACTGGAGGAACAAAGAAGGTACGACCAGGTAAAATATACCGTGGTCGTGTTTATGAATAAACGGGTGGGTTTAATCTTTTATTTCCTTACAAGTAAATCGCTAGCGAATCCGTGTGTCTCTCTTGGCTAACTAAGCTATTTTGATTTCTTTTTGATTACATAAACCGAAAACGATTAGACCACACTAAAGAACATTTGTTTCCTGATTGGTAAATAACAGAAAGGTATGGGATTATGGCTGATTATTGTACTGGGCGATATCATTAGGATTAAATGATTTAATCATCATCATATTATTATTATTATGATTATAATTATTGGCGTATTTGTTTTGAATATGTGTTCGTGGAGTTCTAAACGGGGGAAAACACAACGTGTGCCCTCTACGCACGCTGCGCAGTGTGTTCATTAACGCAAACAATTCTGAAGTCAATTCTTAATTCCAATAGTGCGAACGGTCCATTTAGACATGGGGCAGTGGGGTAGCCTAGTGGTTAAAGCGTCCGCCCGTCATGCCAAAGACCCAGGTTGGATTCCCCAAATTAGTACAATGTGTGAAACCCATTTCTGGTGTCCTCTACCGTGATATTGCTGTCCAATACTGCTAAAAGCTGCGTAAAACCCAACATACTCACTCACTCCATTTAAACATAGGGCAGTGGGTAGCCTAGTGGTTAAAGCGTTCGCTCGTCACGCCGAAGACCCGGGTTCGATCCCCCACATGGGTACAATGTGTGAAGCCGATTTCTGGTGTCCCCCGCCGTGATATTGCTGGAATATCGCTAAAAGCGGCGTAAAGCAATATTCACTCACTCACTCCCATTTTGACATTCCTAATAATAGGGGTGACTATTGAGGGGCAAACAACTATTGCGATAGCTATAGTCTATTGCAACATACTATTGCGATGGCGATAGTCTATTGCAACATACTATTGTGATAGCGATAGTCTATTGCGACCAACTATTGAAATACTATTGCAATAGTTTTTTCTCCTTGAATTGTCTCATTTAAATATATAGTTATATGAATTCAAATAAATAACCAAGCTGAAGTAGTTTCAGTCTCTTTTAATAACTGACAAGAAACTTGAAACCCAAATCAAGTGTGTTAAATAGGTAACAGGGGCGTATAACTCTAAATCAAAGTGAACGAATCTGGTACTTCCTGTATTTTGAGCTGGTCATATATCAACGGAAGTCAATTACTAAACTATCGATAGTCTACCGTTTCTACCATCGATTAATTGCTATCGGAGACTCAACAAATGCAATCCCTCGATAGTTCAAAGCATCGTTACAGCCCTAATTCCTATACTGTATACAGGCCGTAAGGTTGCTACAACCAGGGAGACTTTATAACGTTGTTGTAGATTATCCCTGCTACAACATCCAGGTATTCTTCTGTTACTTTGAGCTGATCATCATCTGTGTTAACGAAACCCTACTGAGAGTGAGAACCAGCCTGGTTCCCTAGGTATGCTGCGCTGGCGCTAAGGAACCTGACTACATTGAGAGCCTAAGCCAAGCCTACACAGTCCACCTTGATTTCAAAACACAGCTCCGACCTCTCACAAACCCATCGACATATCTCGCCTTCCTTTCTCACACCTCTTTTATGGTGAAACACATGAGAATAGGTTGTGCAATGTAGGGTAAGTTCATATTCGGATATTCACAAGCAAAAAGCTGTACATTATTCGCACTTTATCAAGATATGTGACAAGCAAAGCCCAACAATACCGTGTCACTGTGTTGTCCCGTGTCGCCAGAGTGTGAGACCTTCCACGGTGTGCAATACCCCCCTCTCTCGACACGGCAAGGTAGTGAGTCATTAAAACACATATCCGTATTGAGTATTGTGCAAGTCATGTGCTGGCCGAACCCCGAGTTGTGTTTGCGCTGTGACTAAGTGGCTCTGTTACACGATGTATATCAATATGTTTTAAAAACTTATGTTGTAAACTTCATATGTCTATGTAGTGAAACTGTACACTCGAAGTTAGACCATGCGCGAAGTGGGGCCGTGGATGGGTGATTTAGTGAGGCATCGACCAGGCCAGGTTTATCGCCGCTCTGACGGTATTTCAATTACGACCCCTAGTCCGTTATATCGCGTTCTTTATAGCCACCCGCCGTGGTGTATACTGTATTTATCCCCCAGCCGTGGTATAGTAGATAGAGCCTCTGCCCATAAAGTAAAAGGTCGGTAGTTCGATCCCCGGTCGTGTCGTACCAAAAGGCATTTAAAGGTGGTACTTGTTGTTACTCCGCCTGGTGTTCGGCATAACGGGGATAAAATAATTACCTGCTCGAAGTCAGTAGTGTGTCAGAGTGGTGTATCAATGTAAAACCGCGGCATATCGTAGTTTGATAGTCCTATAAAACCGTCATCTTGGGACGGACATGCACAGACAGCCTCGCGCCCGCACAAAGCACGCAAGCGCACACGCGCATGCATGCACACACACGTACAATCATAACGCATTAATCTTGACCGCGACATGAAACTCTCCTCGCAAGACCTACATCATGGCGTGGTAACCAAGAAAATATATCTACTTATTACACACGTGTTCTGAATATCTTCATGAGATAATTTTGGTTGTTTGAAACACGTGTTGTGTAACCCGTTGAAAGTTATCCAACAAGTGATGTGTAACCAAACTAGGTTATTCAACGTTAGTGACGTCATAATGGCGAACGTTTTGTTGCCGCCATATTTTAACTCAACATTATAACTCCATTCAAGCAGTTTTTGAACAAAAATGTCAACTAAACAAAACATTAGGTTTGTGGATAACAAAATTCTATTTCGGTACCCTGGGGATTAGTAATTTACTATTTATCCATAGTTCGAAAAAAGCAGGATGTCAGTATTGTCATATATACAATATCTATGTCCGTTAGGAAATAACATTACAGCGTTTTCAACGATGTTTCGAGCTACAGTTCAAGTTTACAACATGTCACTGCAGATACACTTAGTTTTGAGGTGGCAAGAACCTCACACCAAGCAAACACGTTCAAATAATTTCCTAGGACGTGCAGGATTTCTACTCATAATAAATATCTTTAAAAGCCATTTGAAAGAGACGTCGTTGTGTGTGTTTACAAGGCACGCCAGCAATAAATTAGGTTCCACTTTTGTGCAGCTGTGCAGGGTAAATTGTACCCTTTGAATAGAGGCGCGGAGAGGCGTATCCGAAATACCAGATAAGGGCGTTCACAACATGCAACCAGTTAACAATGTCATCGTGTATGTAGAAACATTTAACATGTGTTAGTATTATGAATATTCAGAAAGTATTAATATACATTCTAGCACGACAATGTGTGCTACTCGATTCTGATTGGCTGAGAGCTCATCAAAACCGTACTTAAATGACAGTTTAAGGACCGCTAATTAAAGTGACCGATTCACCGCGTATGAATACAACGAACTCGTTGACCCTATTGTTTGTAAACAAACATGTCGGACATCGGCAATTTCTATCTCGGCAGCATCTTTGGCGTTTTTGAAGTAAAAAGCGAATGGTTTGAAGAAGAATTTTTTTACCCTAATCCCAGTGAAGAAACTACGAAACTGGAAAATCCGTCAGCAGCGCAAAAACGGCAGTATATTCAAAGCGGGTCCAGATCTACGTGTGTTGACGTCGACAACACACGTCGGCCCACACATCCTTACCTGACCGCTTCCGTCCCGGCCGCAATGCCCAGACTTCCACTTCCACTGTCCATGTATCCCACATAAAACGTGGCATGTCAGGTCTTTTCCAAATTGGGAATAGTAGGGTGGTTATCAACAATTATTTCCGTGAATAAAGTTAGCGGCGACTAAACTTAGCGAGTTCACGGCTTGCATTTGGGCGAGTCGATTGTCATACAGGAGGTGAGATCAATAATTCGCTTGAGAAAAATCAAATAATTGTACTTGCTCACAGTATAAATTGTACATTTTTTTTATTTACGTATGCTACTTGTTACAAATACAAGCATATTGTTTCCTGAAATATAGCATTTATGTTGTTGAAAATGTCTTATTTTGTTCATTACACAACCTGTCCCTCAACCGGACGATTCCAAGCGATTTCCTGGAAAAAGGCCCCTTTGCGCCTTGTGTTCTTGCGCGCCAAACAGTTCGGTTTTAAAACGCTTATCAGTCGTGCTAGAATTAGAAGATAAAGCTACTCTGTTTTCAATTTTGCGGTCCTTTATCTTGGTACAACTATATAAATGTTTATGGTAAAAAGAATAATGTTACGTAACACATGCATTGAACCAGTGTCGAAAGGTCCAGTTGCAAGGTGATATTTCCTAGTCGAGTGTTAATTAGAAGATAAAGCTACTCTGTTTTCAATTTTGCGGTCCTTTATCGTTGATTTAAGACCGCTAAATGTAATTTAAAAACCGAACGTAGAATTGGTCTTCAGCAAGCCATGCCTGTCGTGAGAAGCGACTAACGGGATCGGGTGGTCAGACACGCTGACCTTTTTGACATATGTCATCCTACCCCAGTTACGAAGATCGATGCTCATGACTTCAATCACTGGATTTTCTGGTACAGATTAGATTATTTACAGATTGCCGTCATATGCTGGATTATTGCTGAGTGCGGCGTCAAAGAATACACAAACAAGACAAAATCTTTCAGGCCACGGTCAATACAACATAACACTTAAAAATATATCAGCAGTTAATAATAACATTAGTGATGAAACGAATTATGCATGTTATCGTACTGAATATATTTTGTGAGAGATGGAAGTAACAGCACTACAGCAGGAATAGTGAGTGAGTGAGTATGGTTTTACGCCGCCTTTAACAATATTCCAGCAATATCACGACTACGGACACCAGAAATGGGCTTCACACACAGCAAACGGTGATAACCGATAATACTGCGCCATCCAAATTTAATGATCAGTCGATGCCATCCCCAGCTGAAGGCGATTATAGTTTAGTAGAACAAACGCCCCGTCCATTATGAAACCCGAAGCATAAGCATGGGGTGTTGCTGAAAAACAGGTCTACTCACACAAACGGGAATAGGCTTAACGTTGTATAGGCAATAACCTTTCTTTTAACTTGACCAACTTCAATAGGTCAAATGTAACACACTGAAAATAGCCACTTTACCTCACACAGACTCACATACCACTTAACACATCCGTGAAATCACCTGTCTACGCTAATGGCTGTAAGGCGTGTCTATCGCCAGGACTACGATGGGTGCACAAAAAAGGCACTGCTTTTTTTAAATAGGCCCCGTTTCACAAAGTTATCATAGCGCTACGACTGTCGTACCTCCTAAACCGCACCATAGACTTACGACAGTCGTAGCGCTACGATAGCTTTGTGAAACGGGGCCCTGGTTTAGTTAATCAGAAAGGGTGTAAGTTGAACATTGATCTGTCGTTAAAACGCCATCGCGATGAAGTACATTATATACATTAACAAGCCAGTGACGTGTTGACAAAGTGTTGCTTAACTGCATGACATTAACTGGGGAATAATCGCTAAGGCCGATATTTATTCCCGAGTTGGGCTGAACTTCGGTTGTAACGAACTGAGATGAATGAGGAATAGTCGCCAAGAACAAAAAACGATATTTATTACCGAGTTGGGCTGAACTTCGGTTGTAACGAACTGCGATGCATGTCGGTTATAACGAACTGAGATGGATGAGGAATAGTCGCAAAGAACAAAGACCAATAGTTATTCCCGAGTTGCCCTGAACGTCGGATATAACGAACGAGATAAATACTGTAAAGTCGACTAGAAACAAACCAGTACCTACCACAGCGGAGTTATAAAGTAGTATCATCAAGTCAGTAGTGCCGTATGTCATCAGACAAAACGACACGAGTTAAGAATTCTGTTTAGGAAATTTACGACAATAAGCAGCTGATATTTCACCCCAATAGAATTCTGTGTAGGAAATTTACGACAATAAGCAGCTGATATTTCACCCCAATAGAATTCTGTGTAGGAAATTTACGACAATAAGCAGCTAATATTTCACCCCAATAGAATTCTGTGTAGGAAATTTACGACAATAAGCAGCTGATATTTCACCCCAATAGAATTCTGTGTAGGAAATTTACGACAATAAGCAGCTGATATTTCACCCCAATAGAATTCTGTGTAGGAAATTTACGACAATAAGCAGCTGATATTTCACCCCAATAGAATTCTGTGTAGGAAATTTACGACAATAAGCAGCTGATATTTCACCCCAATAGAATTTTGTGTAGGAAATTTACGACAATAAGCAGCTGATATTTCACCCCAATAGAATTTTGTGTAGGAAATTTACGACAATAAGCAGCTGATATTTCACCCCAATAGAATTCTGTGTAGGAAATTTACGACAATAAGCAGCTGACATTTCACCCAAATAGAAACCTGAATATGACTATTACTTACGTGATAAAGGAAAACTCCGACACGAAAGGCACAAAGACTGTGAAGAGCAAGAATGTGGTGGTCGTGATTCTTGGTACAAGCGAACTATAAGTCACAGTTTCCCTCAAGTGTCAATGTCGTGCAGTGACAACTGTGAAATACGTAATGGAAAGGAAATTAAATACCAAGCAGAACTTTCGATTAACTCAAAAACTGCACCTTGTTACCATGGTAATGTGTACATTTCCTCTTCTTGTTAAGGTAACACATACCTGGTTTGTCACACACTGAATGAAGTGCTAATGAGGGACACGTGTCATACCAACAGCCGCAAACAATACAAAACTTACTTACATATTGTTTTGGTGTTGGTGGGGTGGAATGGGGTGGAGGGTTTCTTTTTTGTTTGCGCATCGTACGGTTCCAGGTTTGCCTATGCGTTGTCGTTAGTCAGTAAATATACACTACTCACTACTTTGGGGTGGGTGGGTTTATTTTGTTGTTTTTACTGAAATTTTCACTCTAATTTGTATTTAGTCGGTGCCAGAGACCAGCGAAACAAAACTTAAAAACAAAAAATAGCCTATGCTATTATCAATGCGAGCTTAGTGAAGAATAGACCGGTTCTCGGTTTACTGCGATAGCTGTACACAGGGTAGCGCTGGCGCAGCATACCAAGGGAACCAGGCTGAAGTTGTGTGTGAGTGAGTATGGTTTTACGCCGCTTTTAGCAATATTCCTGCAATATCACAGCGGGGGACGCCAGAAATGGGCTTCACACATTGTACCCAATGGCGTGACGAGCGAACGCTTTAACCACTAGGCTACCCCACCGCCCCATGCCCAGGCTGAAATAAAAACTCCCAACTAGTCAAATATTCTTTAGGGTTAAAGGTGATTCATCACAAAAATATTATGCTAATCACATACGAACACATGTTACTTTTATGTCTGGGCCAACTTGCACAAAGGGATCTTAGTGCTACGGTGATCATCACTCCTTTACTAGTCGTAGAGCTAAGATCGCTTTGTGCAAATGGGCCCAGTTGGAGACTCGACTGTTTACAGACCGACGTCATCTAGGAAGAAGCGTTACTGAGGATGGTGTTAAACAAATAAAAAACAAAAACAAAAGAAAAAACCCATAAAAAACCCCCAAAAACCCTGCAAAGTCTTAACCGACATTACCGTGGAAACATCTGTTTGATGTACACATCCTTACAATTAATATCGCTTCTATTGTTCTCACTCTTCCTTACGTTGAGGGCGGTGGGTAGCCTAAATTAAAGCGTTGGCTCGTCACGCCGAAGACCCGGGTTCGAATCCCTACATGGATACAATGTGTGAAGCCAATTTCTGGTGTTCCACGCTGTGATGTTGCTGGAATATTGCTAAAAGCGGCGTAAAACCAAACTCAGTCAGTCAGTCCTTACGTTGCTGTGGAGGCTTGATAGCAGGAATGCTTCTTGTCTTGTACAGACACCATTATCATAAGTCCTTCATATATAGTACCCGACTAAAAAGGTACACAGTCCATGTTTGATGGTGACAAGTGAGTGAGTGAGTATGCTTTTACGCTGCTTTTAGCAATATCCCAGCAATATCACCCATGTGTGTAGGGAATTGAACCTGGGTCTTCAACATGACGAGAGAACGCTATCCCACTGCACCTTTGGTGGTGTAGTTGAGTTTTGGGCCTTTTGAGCTGAATTTTGCTGGGTTTCGTCAAATACAACGTTTTCAGCTATTAACTCTTTGTATAATTTGCTGGACAAATGCATTTTTTAAGTTAACATAAAAGGCTGCTGACCTTTGCTGAACGTTTTAAACACACTCATTCTCTCACTCACTACAAAGGTTCCTTCGTCTTTTCGGAGGCTGAATCTGCGTTCCTGCAAAACAGGATGTCTAGAAATTGAGTGAGTTTAGTTTTAGCCATATTCCGCCAATATCACGGCGGGGGTCACCAGAAATGGGCGTCTAGATAGTGCCCCCGTATACTGCCACATTTTAATGATTTGTCACTTGTCATCTGTATTACAGTAATGTACAAAATAGAATTAACGATTTGTATGAATCATGTGTAACTTACCTGCCTCGTTTATGAGCGTGTGTATGAGTACAGCTTTCCGCCGCTTTTAGCAATATTCCAGCAATATCACGACGGGGGACACAGGAAATGGGCTTCACACATGGTGCCCATGTGGGGATTCGAACCCGGGTCTTCCGCGTGACGAGCGGACGCTTTAACCACTAGGCTACCCCACCGCCCCGCCTCGTTTATGAGATAACATTAGATCACATCACCCGTATTATTGCATAGCTGATTAAAGTACAAAAACACAAGTTACAGCCGGCGGTTAAACATATGTATTTTGTTTATACTATATTGTAGAAGTAATAAACTTGTTTAAGCGTGATTTGTACTGCAGCTTGCTTGTACCATGTGTTTTACTTACTAACATCTCAATACTGTGGATGTTTATTGTCATTTGAAGTTGCTGTAAGGCATTTAGAAGTTGGACGAACATGTATACATGACACGTTTTATGGATAACGTCTTTTTATTCTTTATACGACTTTGAGTGCGGCGTAAAACTTAACTCATTAAAATAAACCATTATATATGCATATATATATATATATATATATGTGTGTGTGTGTGTGTACATATATATATATATATATACGACGTTTCAAAGCTAATATTTGCTCCTTCATCAGTTAAAAAGAGGTTTTTATCCATGATACAACGCGTCATGTATTTATTGTCGTTGTTTTAAGGATATTATACATAAAACAATAATAATAGTATCGTTAATGTATATACAAACTAGGATTATAATTGTATCTTGATTACTTTTAATTCATGCTTTTATCCATGACACATACGCAGCTTCTAAGGGAGTTCTGTGACAGACACGAGGTCTGTCTGAAATGTCAGCTATTGTCAATTTGACGTTAAATCACTCCCTCGCTCAGCCAGTTAACAAAATATTTACAGCTGCAATGCTAAGATTACGTAGATGTGCAGTGGAAGCCGTCTTCACATGTTCCAGCTAATCTGCCGTGCGTGTGTTCGACAGACAGTGAGGCTATATCACGAAAGGGCACAGTGATATTTCGGGGGGTAAATGTCATCCATTCTACCCATGTGTTCGAACCACATAACCTCAATTGTCACAAGTCAATGTCGTCGTGTATCCCTGTATTCAAAAACGGGTTCGATATGAATACACTGAATATCATTATTCATAAGATCCAAACTCCTTTCAAATGCCTTTATCAAGAAATTCAATACTTTAAACGCGTGTTCCTTGACTAACGTTTATCACTTCCAAGACAGACATGAGAGACAAAAATTAAAATTTCAAAACTTAATATTTCATTAACTGGGGGACTTTTCTACATTTGCTATCTTCTTTCGTTTCAAAGTGATTCACTCGCTTTTTAGTTTAGGTTTGGGTGGATTATAAATCTATATATCGTATTCATACATTATAAGTTTTATAACACCTCTTACCTTTCCTGCTATGTTCAATGTAATCCTGTCAATGTTCAAGCAACGTGACTCTATCCCCGTCAATGTTGTCAAGTGTCCTGAACGAGTCGCCAATAACACAATATATACCAGACCTCTGGTTGTCTATATTTAGAAAAACTATTTTTAGTCGCAGCTGCATCTAAGGGAGACAACCCATACACAGACTTATAAGACGGTCTATTGAATTGATAAACTGCGTAGATCTATGGGTATTACGCGTAATTGTTATGGCGTCTTATAAAGGAAGTTGGGTTAAATGTCGTAAGGTGACGAAAATAGAACAGGTATACTACACAGAAATTGAGCAACACTCGGTTATGTTTATTTCAATATTTATAGCAGGGAAATATATGCAAGACAAGAATGTAATAAATATTCAGATCAGGTACGGTGGTTATGAGGATATTGAAAATTTAATCCCCAGGTCCAAAACGAAATTATGTTTGTGCGTGCGTGCGTGCGTGCGTGCGTGCGTGCGTGCGTGATCTGCATACCATGGACTGACTGACAGAGTTTGGTTTTACGCCGCTTTTAGCAATATTCCAGCAACATCACGGCGGGGGACCCCAGAAATGGGCTTCACACATTGTACCCATGTGGGATTCGAACCCAGGTCTATGGCGTGACGAGCCAACGCTTTAACCACTAGGCTACCCCACCGCCCCTCATACCATGGAACTCCTCATTGTTAATGTATATTGCTGATTAACTGTCACCAGTATCTCAGCGAAAACAATCTCGCCCGTTTCGTTAACCGTAGTAGTGCCCGCTGCATCATGCCCTGACGTTTTGTTATGATTCCTGGCTGGACACCTTGGGGTACTTTGTCTTTTTTCAATGGCTACGCGAATGAAAGGGGCGATAACTCTGACATGACAATTTACCTTTCCTTCCAGCATGATTTACTTAACCCAATAGCATTGCATCGTGTAGACGGATGTTAAAACATATGTGGAATATTTAAAATACGTTAAAATAAAACTTAAACTTCAAATGTGAACATAACATGAAAGAATAGAAATATTACAATTCATGCAAAAATAAACTGATTCAACACCCTGACCAAACCGCCGAAGGAAAGAATTTGTATCTAAATGGCCACAACAATTATATTTTCCTGAATTGTTCGAAAATAACTTTATTAAATGTGGGAACAGATAGAAATAAAGATGAAAAAGAATACACTTCACTGGAAAACCAAACTAAATGCTGAACTAAGTATGAGACAAAATATACTCTTCAAAAAAAAAGAAACTTGGTGTTTTGGAGTTTACTTACTGAGTGAATCTAACTGATTCAAACATGACATCATTGCTCAGTTACAGTATAATCATCACTTTACAAATTTCCAAAACTTGATTATCCAGAAAGTGTTTGGTAAAACCACAGAGGGCTATTAAAGTCACTTGTTCAGAGTAAAATGTCAGTATCTGGTGTGACCACCATGAGCATCGATAAAGTTTAGCAGCGGTGACCCATAGACGAAAGGAGATGCCGAATGCTGTCTTGAGGAATGTTTGGATACTCTTGCCGAGGTGCTGTGTGCAGTTCTTCTAGTGTCTGAGGTGGCGGATTACGCTGGCGCAAGCGTCGATCAAGAGTATTGCATAGATGTTCAATGGCGTACAAATCCGGTGATAGAGGAGGCCAAGGTAACAACTGAACATTGCTGCTGGAGGAAGACCTGTCACACACGTGCAACGTGAGGTCGAGCATTGTCATGCTCCAAAGATCAACCGTTGAAGTTGATGTAGGGAACGACGTGACGTTGAAATGGTGTTCTGTCAAAAAGTCCGACTTCCCCTAGCCAATTGCGCACTGCCTGGTCGAGGATTCGGAGCAGTCCAGGGATTTGGATTGTTGTGGATGATGAGGCCGTGGTGTTTGAACGAAAATGTCTCAACCGGATGTGGCGATCCTGGGAGGCGGTGGTAACTCCAAGTCTACCTGACCTGGGTCTGTCATTAACACCACCAGTATTTTTGTATCCGGTCCAAAGGTTTGAGATGGTCTGTCTGGACACGTTGAAATGCCTTGCCACATCATGCTGCGATGTCCGTTCTTGTAAACGGCCGATGGCGTTGTGTCGTTGAGCTTCTGTCAGTCTTGTCATTCTCTTATTGTCTATTGTGGCTTAAAGCAATGCGTGTGGGGTATCATTGATGTAGCTTTTTAAAGCCTACAGTCATAGGTTTCAGCTCAGGGTGATACACGATTTCATGATGCTTGTGCATTTCAAATAGGATGCGTTTTAGCGATTCACTACAGACGTGACTGTAACGTTTCTTTTTTTCAAACGTTTTGTCGTCGGCAACCATTCCCCCCACATGCTGGGATTCAGCATGGATTGGTTTGTGTCAAATAATTTTCTAAAATTCAAAATTGTCCAATGTTAAGTTTCTTTTGTTTGAAGAGTATATAAAAATATAATAACCACTATATTAAGGGAATAAGTATTGGTTTTGTTCTATTTGACTTTTCGCTATTTATCTCATTTCGTTTCATCCAAAGTTGAGCCTCCTCGGGAATAGGAACTGGCTGCATTCTAGTCGACTATTTCTCACATTAGGGGACGGCTGCAAAGTTATATACAGCAGATGTACTTGGGGAGTTACTGGGATGTTGGTATCACAACAAGAGGCATAGTCTTCAGTGATCGTGAAGATCCGGGTTAGAATTGGTCTTCAGTAACCCATGCCTGTCGTTAAGAGGATCGAATGGTCAGGCTCGTTGACTTGGTTGGCACATGTCATCGTATCCTATTTTCGTAGATCGATCCGTATGTTGCTGATCACTTGATTGTCTGGTCCAGACTAGATTATTTACAGACCGCCGCCATATTGCTGGAATATTGCTGAGTGCATCGTTAAACAGCAACAAACAAAAAACTGGCTTATGTAAATGCTTCCACACTGCAACAGTGGAACTTCCAAAATTGTGAAGTATTATTGAGCGAGTATAGTTTTACGCCATATATTCCAGCAATATCACGGCGGGAGAAACCAGAAATTGGCTTCACACATTATACCCATGTGGGGAATCGAACCCGGGTCTTCCGCGTGATGAGCGAACGCTAACCCACCGTCCCTTGTGAAGCATTAACGTTGGTGCAATGCTTAACATGTCCATACAAGGATCAACTGCATCAGTTACGTATCCACTGGAGAAAGAGCAGCATGTCTGTGTATCCATTGTAGTCCTGACGTAAGACACACCTAACTGCACCCATTGGTATTTGTTGCCTTAAGACGCACATGCATAAAGTGCATGGATAACACGTGGGCGTACTGCACAATGAATGCTCTCCAATGAGGATAGACATGGGATCGGATCAGACTTTAGACCTTCCTGGTTCACTGTCACAGCATGATCGATTTCTCAACATTCATATCGATACACGTATTACATAACAAATGGCATGCTTCACTACTTGTATGTTGAATACACTTGTCCGCGAGACGGTATTTGGTATCCGCCCCTCCTCTATTCCACGACTGCAGTGTACCCGAGGACGTTGTACTGAAGTGGGGGATAATTCTCTACGGTCGTACTTCTAACACACACCATATCCCTGAATGTCCAAGGTGGTTTAGTCTAAATACGTTAAGGACGTATACATGTGTGTGTGCTGGGATACCTCGTTAACGTAACTTCAAGTCGTGACATCCTTGAAGACGCCATAATGCAATTTAAATGAGAATTATAGTCCTAGTTCTACCATGTCGTACCTAGATACTATGTCAAAGGTTAAAACAGGTACCCTACTCCGACACTTGTTACTGACATCGAGCCCACTAATTCCCCAATGTCGAACACCAGGTTGGGTAATAACTAGACCATCTTTAAACCTCTTTGCGTGATAGAGCCGGGGACATTTTGCTCTGTAGGTTGAGGCTCTGTTCACTACCCCACGAACTGTGATGTAGCGGATATAACCAGTATACACCATGGAGGGAGACTACATCCAGTTTACACCAGACAAACTGTTATCTGTATCTGCCTTCCCATGTGAACTAGCCTTGTGATTCTGGTTTTAAATAGGTTCCAGCAAACCACGCTAGTTGCAACAAAGCAGATCAGGTAATCAAAGCTTGGTGACTTGATGTCATCCAAAGGAAGGTGTGGCATGTTTTTCACGATAGCAGCACTGAACTGCCTGGTGAGGTCTGTTGTTTACAGGCTGTTGGCATTGGTTTGATTATTGATACAAAGTAACAAAAACAAAGTAATTTGAAAAATTGGCACTTTATTGCTCAATCATCATGGCAACACATTCAATAATTCTGACAATACACCATCCTCTCTAATAACATGCATCCATAAGCCTCTCTTTCTTCAGCATCCTCACTAACTCACACACAGGCACACATGCAAAGTTCAGAATATCAACAGCAAACTGCAAACTCTGTCACATTCGGACAAAATAATCTAAAATAGATGACATCCATACAAATATAGAATTGTGGTCAGTTTTATAACATTGTCAAACACAGGCATGGCTGACCAAACCACATCTGATCTCTGGGTTGAGTCAAAGTACTTGCTGTAGTTAGTTAACGTAACTTTCATCTGTTTGTCACACTTTCTCAATACATTCCTGGAAGTACCAACACCTTGAAGCTCTTCCTTAGCAAAATCCTTCATTGGAATTGAGAAAGTTTGATGTTATGTTGTTCATAGTGGTAGCTCACTTGTCAACTGAATGTCAGCTGAAAGCAATGCAGGTCAAAGACTTGTACCACTTTTCTGCAACACAATATTATCATCCAAGTAATGTTTTAAGATGTTAAATATTCAAGCAACTAACAGAATATGAATCTGATGACCTTAAACACCCCTTCCCCTAAAAATACCCCAACCCATTCTAATGTTCAAATGTAGCAATTTATAACCATGATAACATTTACCAACTCGATACTTTAAATGATGATCAGGAAGAATTCTGTAATCCAAGGCATTGGTACTCCATAAGAAACACTGTTTCAACACAAACATCAAATATGAGACAACCCATAATCTCTGTCTATGACAAGTGAAAATGATGTGTGACTGATTGAAACATACAAAGCTCAGCATGGAGCAAGGGAGACAACTAGCAAAACAGGGGAAGTAACTGGTGCCGATTATTTGGCATAGTGCCACAACTAATGTTGGATTGTTCGTTTAGGGCAATGAAACCTTTTTCACACAGATAACAAAAGTTACCTGGCTTTTAAAGAACTAAACTAAAGCTATTAAATTTGTAATTCAAGATTACAGCAGGCCTTTCAAAGGTTACATAATATGAGCAACATCATCTTCAGACATAGATATAAATGGACAGAAAAAGGATACTTAGCTATTTTGAAATAGAAAGAAATCAATCAACTCATAAAATAATGAAGAAGAATGTAGATTAACAGCTTGGAGCATTACACCTTAAATAAGAATCAACATGTTCACAGTTATTTAATCTGACATTTACACTTGACATGTTACTGGTGAACCGAAACGTGCTGATGTCTGGTAAATGCAATTGGCATTTCTGCTATAGAGCAATGAATGTGGATTTAGGCCACACCAGCAAAATGACAGCTGTATTACAGCAGAATCTCATGTGACAAACCACTAATTATGATTCTACATAATGCCATACTGACACTGTGACCACCGAATACCCATACAAGTTGCTGTATACATCAAGCTGGAGGGTTCCCCAGACTCGGTGACGATACCTATGAAGGTTAAAGTGCATGTATGTCTTATTGTTTAAAGCTTGCTTTCATCTGTATTTCAACTCTACTGTGAAAACATGACTCTAAATATGCAAAAAGCATTACCGACATTACTCATACAAAGGATGTCGATACATTCATTAGGGCTGATTTAGCATAGCCCAAACCTGTGATCTTACACATATTATGCACTTCTAAGGTACAGCTGAAACCAATTTAATTAAGACTTCAGTGAAACAGACCCAGCTTTTAGCAAATAAAATCACAATGTGTGACAATGCATTAACCATGTTTACAAAGCAAGGATTAAAAAATATTTGATGCTCTGCAAGTTATTGACCCACAAGAACAAACACAGATAAGCCAGCATGAGTCACATCAAGTTTGAAGCTCATATATAGTTTCTGATCTTAATTGTTCACCAAGTTTAAACTGTTTTATGCATTATAATTGAGACCAAAAGCAAAAGCATCTGAATCGTATTAATGTAACACAGGGGCGGATTCAGGATTTTGGAGAAGTGGGTGTGCACATAAATCATGAAGTCCAAAGGTTAGGGGGAATGCCCCTGAGGAAAAAAAAATTGGGTCAGAAGTGGGGCCGACTACAATGGATGAGTCACTGGACTGATTTCACGCACCTCTAAAAAAGGTTACCCCTAACTTCACTAATTAAAACAGTTTTCTATTGAAATGACAAAGTTTGTTAATCAGTCACGTCAAATGACAAAAATAGGGTGTTCCTCAACTGCTTTTGTACTATCTGTGTATGAAACAACCATGTCTGTATAACAGAACCTGTATGAAATTACTAAGAGACATTTTTTAACCCTTGCAATATTAATGGTTCATAACATGACATATGTACATTGTGTATATCATTAAACTCCAGTATAATACAATCCTGACATAATTCAGGCAAGATATGCTGAACATTATGCATAGTTTAATTGGAAACGTCCTTGTTGGAGATAGGAGTGTTGTGAAAGCAGAGGTTCTGCTTCTAGCTAATGGATGAGGTGGAATCTGCATGGTACATGTTTATACACTTGGCAGCACAGGAACTAGCTCCAAATACTTCCAAGCTTGTAGAATGAAATGATTTAGGATTAATCAACAAGATAATATTTAAGATATGAAGTCTTCTATATAAATGTTTTGAAAATGTCAATTTTAGCTCAAAGTGAATAAATATTTCAGGTGATACAGAGTCGTATATTTAGCAGTATTAGAAATTATGGGATCCTTGCACTTTTCTCTTGTACATCAAGGGACCCCTAAATCTTTTCCTTCCCTATGCCTTGGTTTTCCTGCTTATTTTCAACAACTACCTGGTATTGCTACTGCAGGTGCACTAAACCAGTTTCAGAGCTCGACAAATTTCATTTTCCCAAACAGCCAACAAAATTAGTTGACTGGAAAAATCAAATTGACTGGAGAAAAACCTTTATCAACAATTGCCACAGCTGCTCACAATTCATGGCTTTTTCAATTCCCTGATAATCTGGGTTTTGATCGTTGAGTGGCATTCAGACTGATGACATTACACTTTTGATGGGAATATTTTCATATTTCTATGATACACAAAAATAATTCTCATAGCATGTCACATATATAAATACACCTGACACACCTGATAATCCCTACCAAAAGTTGAGTAGTCTAGTGTCACTGATAAACCACAGTAATACAAATAGAGCAATAATTTGATAAAGCTTTTAACACTGTTATGCTTGTTGACAGTAAAGTTTGGCATTCCACCTTGAAGATGGCAAACAAGGTATAATTGAGCAAGTTTAGTTTTAAGCCGCTTTTAGCAATATCCCAGAAAAATAACAGCAAGGGACACCATTGTACCTATGTGGGGAATCGAACCCAGGACTTCCGCGTGATGAGCGAACACTTTCAGCACTACGATTCCCCACTGCCCTGGGAGATAACCATGATTGTATTTTGTATTACTGGAGCTGAACAATGTTACCTGTCACATGCAAGTGGACGATTGTATCTGTTGAACACTGATTTAACTAAGAATGGTCGCAAGATGGATTATAAGCCCAAAGAGCAAGAATTCATTTAAACAGATTCCATATTGACTTTGCTTTCACTTATCTTTCATGAACATTATCATCCACAAAAATTGCAACTTTTCATACTGATTTTAAAATCTAAACATCACGTTCAGAGCCACTTCGTTATGAACAATAATTTGCTCGAGTCAATGGATAAGAACATGCAGCAGAATTCATAGGTTCACATTTTGGTGATTAGTTTCTACTGGTGGGACTTCATTCATGTAACACCAAATTTCATTCAGCAGACAAAGGTCCACCTGAACAAGGACCGAGTGTAACATTCTTACATTAATATCTAGATCATTAAAGTGAGTCAATATTTGGGATTGAATTAAGTCGGGTTATTGCTATTACAGCAGCTTGATTGAACGAAACAAATTCTTCACTGAATAGCAAAGCCTAAATTTTGTTTAACTGGTAACATTATATATAATAATTAAAAACCAACAAATCTCACTTAGGTCAACTTATCCGAAGCAGAGAGAGTGTATAAAAGCCAAGTATCCATTTTGGATAATTATGCAATAACAATAAAAGTATGGTAAGAAATACAGAAAATATTCAGGTTATCCTGGGCTCCATAGAGACTTAACATTGTGATCTCTGGCAAATTCATTTAAAATTCACCCTGTTTAAGTACTTGTTTTCTCTGGAACAATATTTTCACTAAAGAATACCAACATGCATTAAAATAACAAAGGCACATGCACCTTCTCAATATAGATTGAAGAAAGAATGTATTGACTTGGGACACCGACCAGCTCTGTGACATGACGGCAAAGAGGCCCGAGCTGCATCGTTGCATGATGTTGTATTTTATCAAGCAACTGAAGCGGTGCATGAGGTTTTAATATTATCAAGTATTAACTTTCTTCAGATTTCTTTCCTCCTTGTTACTTTCCCTGTAGTGCAGCACCCTCTGACGATGGAAAATAGTATCTAGTATCACAGATATTAGCTTCAGGTTTGGACTATGTGTTGGCTGGGATGGCCCGATCACTGATGGAGGAAACCTGACTGAGTCCATCATTCACCAATCATATTCCATCACCAACAGGCAGATAGTAAGTGGTGTCCGCCTCATTTCCTTTCATTGGGTACAGAAGTCTGTTGCTGAACAGTCACATCAGCCAATCAGTTGTTGAGGCACCAGCATTGGAGTACGAATCTGAATCAATTTACTACATACTAGCACACCAGATAGTCACCATTCTCGTTCAATATCTGTGCCAAGACTGAAATCTGGAGGACAATTTTGCAAGTAACAAGCAATGAGGATATGATCTCCAGTCTTGACTGGGCTGTGTCCAGCTTTGCAAACAGCAGGTCCAACATTGCAACAATCTTGGCAACAGAAGTAAAGGAAAGACCACATTTCATAGCACCAATGTTCAGTCCACGTTCTCGATCTCGCCAGCGTTGACTCGTGTGGGGTCGGCATGGACCGTGAAGCCGAGGATGCTCTTGTCAATCTTCTGCATCTTGCCCTTCTTCTTCTTGTTCTTGTTGCGGGCTGCAGACTCGGCGTCATTGTTGTTGCTGGACCGAGCTTCTTTTGGGTTCACTGCAGGTGCTGGGCCCCAAATACTGTCCTGTAAATTACAGACAAAATATTGTCCTTCACATAACAATGACAGCTGATACATCTTTTTCTTACAGAGATTAAGTCCCAAATATCATTTGTGAGCAGAAAGTTCTTATTTTGAAGATATCCATCCATTCATACATACAAAAGCAGTCATGTAAAACTAAAAAAAAGTGTTTGCCACTAACATGGCAATGTCCCCAACCGCAAATAAGGTCAAGGTCACCCACAAAAGACAGGTGTCTGCGTAATCACCCAATCTAGGCTGTCGACATAATTGAAGACATTGGGCTCAACGATTTATGAGATATTGCATTTACGTAAGTTTGAACAGTGGTCAAAGAGTCATGGTGACCTTGAAAATAAGGTCAAAGTCACCCAAATCGACTAATGTCTGTGTAATCCCCCAATGTAGGCTGTCACCAAATTTGAAGACATTTCGGTAAAACAGTTCATGAGTTATCGCGTTAACAAGAATTAAGATGTACAAATGACCGCTGCTGAATACATTGTCCCCCATTTCGCGTTGGGGTGGGGGACAATGATAAAGCTCCTATCTCTTACAGACACATCCCTGTTATCAGTACTACAAGTCTGGGTACCCACACCATCCTGTTATCAGATAATCCCTGATGTCAGTACTACAAGCCTGGGTACCCACACCATCCTGTTATCAGACATATATCCCTGATGTCAGTACTACAAACCTGGGTACCCACACCACCCTGTTATCAGACATATATCCCTGATGTCAGTACTACAAGCCTGGGTACCCACACCATCCTGTTATCAGACATATATCCCTGATGTCAGTACTACAAGTCTGGGTACCCACACCACCCTGTTATCAGACATATATCCCTGATGTCAGTACTACAAGCCTGGGTACCCACACCATCCTGTTATCAGACATATCCCTGATGTCAGTACTACAAGCCTGGGTACCCACACCACCCTGTTATCAGACATATATCCCTGATGTCAGTACTACAAACCTGGGTACCCACACCACCCTGTTATCATATACATCCCTGATGTCAGTACTACAAGTCTGGGTACCCACACCACCCTGTTATCAGACACATCCCTGATGTCAGTACTACAAGTCTGGGTACCCACACCATCCTGTTATCAGACATATATCCCTGATGTCAGTACTACAAACCTGGGTACCCACACCACCCTGTTATCAGACATATATCCCTGATGTCAGTACTACAAGCCTGGGTACCCACACCACCCTGTTATCAGACATATATCCCTGATGTCAGTACTACAAACCTGGGTACCCACACCACCCTGTTATCATATACATCCCTGATGTCAGTACTACAAGTCTGGGTACCCACACCACCCTGTTATCAGACACATCCCTGATGTCAGTACTACAAGTCTGGGTACCCACACCATTCTGTTATCAGACATATCCCTGATGTCAGTACTACAAGTCTGGGTACCCACACCACCCTGTTATCATATACATCCCTGATGTCAGTACTACAAGCCTGGGTACCCACACCAGCCTGTTATCAGACACATCCCTGATGTCAGTACTACAAGTCTGGGTACCCACACCACCCTGTTATCAGACACATCCCTGATGTCAGTACTACAAGCCTGGGTACCCACAACGCCCTGTTATCAGACATATCCCTGATGTCAGTACTACAAGTCTGGGCACCCACAACACCCTGTTATCAGATACATCCCTGATGTCAGTACTACAAGTCTGGGCACCCACAACACCCTGTTATCAGATACATCCCTGATCACTCATGTCAGAACAAAAAGCAGGGTACCCACCTCCTCCTGCTGTCTCTCAAGTCTGGCTTTCTGCTTATACTGGCTCCGCTTCTCCAGGAACTGCCGACCAAACTCCTTTGCAGCACCAGACTCCCCAAGGTAGGACCTCACATAATCATGTACCTTTAATACAAAATATACAATAGCATGTACAAGAGATTTTTAAACATTTTCAAGGAAGCGACACGGGTAATAAATTTCAAAGGGTGTGTGAAGTGAACTCTGGTTTATTTAGATTGCATTGAGTGTAAAACCAAAAAGAAGAAATGAAGTCTCTTGTCTTCACCATGGGTCTCATGAACTGAATGCTCTTTGACTAACTGACTGAGTTTGGTTTTACGCCGCTTTTAGAAATATTCCAGCAATATCACAGCAGGAGACACCAGAAATGGGCTTCACACATTGTGCCCATGTGGGGATTCGAACCCAGGTCTTCGGCGTGACGAGCCAACGCTTTAACCACTAGGCTACCCCACCGCCGGAATGCTCTTTGAAAAACAGAAACATTACCAATATAAGGGTGTATCATATAATACTACCTAAATGAGAAACTGCTCTTATTTCTTTTTGGGAGCTATTTGGAAA
This sequence comes from Haliotis rubra, assembly GCF_003918875.1. Classification (NCBI taxonomy): domain Eukaryota; kingdom Metazoa; phylum Mollusca; class Gastropoda; order Lepetellida; family Haliotidae; genus Haliotis; species Haliotis rubra. The sequence continues at coordinate 713,260 of NW_025767357.1, read as the reverse complement.
CTATTACTGATTTGCTCGAAATAATATTTCGGTTATAAACAGGACAGAATTAAACTGATTAACTGTTTTCGGTTGCTTAACTAACACACTCAATACACCGGTTGCATCAATCCACTTGTAAATAATTGAGTCGGGACAAACTGGTCACTGTTAATGAAATCAACGATCCACACCATCAGGGTAGGATGACATGTAATCATCTCCTCACAATACAGAAATCTGCAGGGCCTGATGGGCGAGTTTATTTTTACGCTTTTAGCAATATTCCAGCAACATCATGGCAGGGGACACCAGAAATGGGCTTCACACATTGAACACGTGGGGAATCGAACCCAGGCTTCGGGTGACGAGGGAACACTTTAGCCACTTGGGGTATCTCACCGCCCCCTCAGGGCCTGATGGATCCAATCAGCAGATCCAACCATGACACCAGTACGTAATACATATTACTTTTACAATGTTTTTGATAATGGACCACAATTCATACCTCATATGGAGAATCAACTTCTTGAAGAAAGGCAATGAATGTTGGAACTGGAAAAAGAAAAAGAAAAAGTTCTTAAAAACAAAACGAGTCACAAGGGAATGAGATAATACACATCCTCTATTGAAGACAACAGGTTTGTATGAACTTGGTCAATGCACGAACCTCTGATGAGATTCTTGTCTGGTTCAATTGACACTTCTCAAAATTCAAACCTCAGATTCTGAACATGATGTTAGTCATAACCAAATGAGTAAGGGTTGGAACAAGATACACAGGCACTAGACCTTTTCACATTAAGTAAGTGAGTGAGCGAGTATGGTTTTACGCCGCTTTTAGCAATATTCTAGCAATATCACGGCAGGGGACACCAGAAATGGGCTTCACACATTGCACCCATGTGGGGAATCGAACCCGGGTCTTCAGCATGTCGAGCGGACGCTTTAACCAGTAGGCTACCCCACCGCCCTTCACATTAAGGAGATACAAGCATGGATTATGTAAAGTAACTGGACTCTGGCAGAAAATAAACAAGCCCATCCAGTTTAACTTGTGTCAGACAAACAGTCTAGTGAATGTGTCTTGTCTGCTGTGCCTCAAATGAACAAAAGACAAACATGTAATTCTTTTGTCAACATGTTAAATTCTGAGTGAGGTGTGATCTTATTTTTCGCTTTGATCAGCATTTCAGTTAAATTGTGTTATGTCAGCTTAAAAATGGAGGAAAAGAACCAAGGGACAGTCATAGTTGATGTGTACCACCTTGGTAAAAGCCATTATCAGCATGGATGATGGTGGATCAAGGTGGACCTGCAATAAGTGGGGCTTGGTCTGACAAAGGGAGGTAACTCTGGGTCACACATTCCCCAGTGAATACTGGCAAGTTTCTACACGACTTACCATCCACGGAAGATGCAAGTCCTGCTAGTGCCTTCTCACACCACTGAGTGAAATCGTCAACAGGCCCGTGCTGACTGAAACAACTTTTGTACAGTATCCTGTAACACAAATTATTACTCATAGCAAATACAAATACATATACTGGCAGTCATATCAGAATGGATATATAACAAACAAAATATATTAAATTTCTGTGATATCAACCCTAAATATGGGAACTATACTTTAGCTAATAATGGTTGAACTTGGTTGTAGCCTGCACCAGGGCTCCAGATCTGTATCGGCGTATGTACGGATAAAAAATATGCACGATACGGCGGGAAATAATTTAGAAAGTGTAGCAGATACACACCAAAGCAATGGTGTACGGTCTTAGAATCATTTACAGACGCATTTATCTGAAAAAGTTTTGTTTTATTGTTTTTCTAACACTTTACACAAGAGTAGCAATGTTGTGGTGCATATATGAAATGAAACACAAGATCACTGATACTCCATGAAGTTCCATTCAGACTGACTGACTGACTGAGTGAGTTTAGTTTTACGCGCCGCTTTTAGCAATATTCCAGCAATATCACGGCGGGGGACACCAGAAATGGGCTTAACACATTGTGCCCATGTGGGGAATCGAACCGGGGTCTTCGGCGTGACGAGCCAACGCTTTAACCACTAGGCTACCCCACCGCCCCTCCATTCAGAACTGTAAGTACTCCTATATTGAAAAATAAAGGAGTACGTACTCCTGATGTTGAAAAATTATCTGGAGCCTTGCTGCATGAAGTTCCATCAGTCAGTGCAGCAACAGAAATTGGCACTAGCCTTACTGTTCTTGCCAAACTGCTCTACAGTTAAGTTATCATAAAGACAAACCTAAATTTCCTTCTTTAAAGGTTAGCTGTATGTTCTCGGTTAAAGGCCAAGCAGATTAAAACTGTTTCTATCACTTCAAGACATCATGACTTATATAATGTGAGAACACTTTGCTTACCTCCTCTTTCTTTGGTTTTGTCTGTCTGTTGCGGTTTGCAGCAGCAGCAGCAACTGCTGCTGCAGAAGCATTGGTTGTTGCATTATTATTCTGTTGGTTTCGTTTCTTGCCTCCCAATGCAGGAAACTCCCCGCTGAAAAAGAGTGGTTTGAGTCAGACTCAACATTGACAATGAATACACATGTCTAAAACATACACACAAAAATAACCTGCATGAATTTTTGTCAAAGCTGCTCATGATTTATAGTGCTGTTATGTTAAAAACTTCATCAGGTTTAATTACATGTAGTTTAAATTTGGTGATGGGATGTCCGACTCAGATAAAAATAAAAGGTTACACTTGCTCACATTACATGTAGTGGTCTATTTGTGGATTAACAAATAGGTGGGGGGAAATGCATTCAGTATCATTCTTTCAGCATTAGAAGTTGCTGATACTCCTAACAAACCTTTCTTTCTCTTTGGTTGCAGGCCTTCCTGAAGATATCACAGCTTCATCCCAGAACCCCAGTCCCCCTCCCGACTTGTCTGTCTTCCACACAGCGTTTCCTCCCCACCCTGAGGGCTGAGCACCGTTGCTGGCCACATTGCTCCACATGCTGGGTGTAGACATGGTGGCAGCTGTATTCTGTGGGGAGAGGAGACTATATAATCTGACCTCATTACAATTTTTAACTTCTCTTCAGTAATGAACATATTATTCATGGCTCCGGAATTCCTTTAGATATTTACTCTATTTACACACATGACATAAGTGAGGTGAGGTGAGGTGAAATTGGGTTTAACGTCGTGCTTGAGAATATTTCGCTCATATGACGACGTGCATGCATGTGTATGTGTATGTGTATGTGTATGTGTATGTGCGGCTGCTTGTACTAGCCCAGACTGAAGCTGGTTTTATAGTGCTAGCCCACTGAGATACCATGCCGCAGTGAAGCATGAATACCCCACTCAGACACATTATACTGACTCCGAGCCGACCAGTCCTTGTTGTACCCATTAATGCCGAGCGCCAGACAGGGACCAACAAGTACCATATTTTAACGTCTTTTGGTATGACGCGGTCGGTGATCGAACCTGCGACCTTCCGCTCTCCAGGCGGACGCTCTAACCACTACACCACGGAGGCGGTCACATGACGTAAGTTCAAAACAGATTCATGTCTACTTTTCAACAGCCAGATGTGACATTTCTTTCATAAGTCTGCATTAAATCAGTAAGTAGAGATATGTAATGGCAAAAGCTGTAAAGGCTACCTTGTAACAACACATTGTTGCGTACAACTTTATCTTTTCATATATTTAAATGAAAGCAAGACAAAATTAATTTGTCATAGTGATTTATACAGCATCTTTTGAATTAAATGAACAGCTTATCCGAAGATCTGAATTTAAGAGTTAGATACCCATCCAATTTTGACAGGAATATCTTTATCTTTCCATTATACACAAAACTGATTCTCATGATATGTCACGTTTATATTTCAATAGAACATCAGATATCCTGATCGACTTTTGGCTTAGATATAAGTCAAGCAGTATATTAAGGATATCGGCATATACATAAAAGGGTTGAGAGAATACTCTTTCACCTCAGTAATATACAGACATGTAAATGAAGAAGTCTTGAGCAGAAAACAAGTGGTCAACAGTAAAGGCATGATACCGTCATAGGGTAACACTGCCGATTATAATTAAAGCTGTCTCTTAGGTCAAGCATCTGGTGTTGGGGCTCGATCCACAAAGCTTTCGTAGTGCTACGACAATCGTAGGCCTATGGTAAACTATCAAAATAAGACAGATGGTAATGTTACAAATGTTTTGTGAATAAGGACGATGGTAACGTATTCAGATCTGTCTCCCAAAGATAACAAAGAACCATAAGGGTTGTATTGTTGCATACCTTGGGCGGAGTGGGTTGAACTTGTTTGGCTTTCTTCTTGTTTTGGTCTAACTGTTTGGCTTTTTGTTCCTCCTGTATGTCCAGCAGTGACTTCAGTGTGTTTGTAGCAGCCTGGTTTACAGTCCTGTAACACAGAGCGTTGCAGAACAGTGTGAAGAATCTCTCATATACTCATGTCAAGAAATAACAGACAGATCGAGGAGGAAGTATGGTTCAACACACAAAAATGGGTACGGAGTATGTGAGTGAGTGAGTATGGTTTTACACCGCTTTTAATAACTTCCAGCAATATCAATGCGGGGGACACCAGAAATGGACTTTACACATTGTACCCATGTGGGGAATCACACTCGCGGTCTTCGGCTAACGCTTTCACCACTAGACTACTCCGCCGCCCTCCAAAATGGGTATGGTGCTGACAACCCCAGGGTGCCGTCGCACAAAGCAATCTTAGCGCTAAGGTGACCGTAACTCCCATACTTAAACACTGACTTAAGGTAGCCTTAGCACTAAGGTTGTTTTGAACAACAGGACCCAGGGCAGTTAGGTGGTGGTGAGGTGGTAACACTATCTCACATGTAAGCTGCATACTCCTAAAGAACTAAGAATGAAAATCCAGTGCACACTGATCCATTGACCATCAACACGACGGTATCCGGCCCGACAGCTCTTAACGCTCACCCCCAAAACCTGTAGGAAAAACGTGCCGAAACAGCGCTTTTGGGAGCGACATGCCGATTGGTTCGTTTTTTAATAAATACAACAAGTGTTTGCCACTGATATGGCAATGTCCCCCGCCACTAAAGAATGGAATATCTATATTTACTACTTTTTATTTTTGGGTCACATACAAGGTGCCTGAAATGACTGGTGTCTGCATAATCACCCGATGTAGACTGTCAACATACTTGAAAACATTGGATGCAATGTTTTATGAGATATCACCTTTAAAAAGCAGTCAAAGTGTCGTGGTGACCTTGAAGATAAGGTCAAGGTCACCCAAATAATCTGGTGTCTGTGTAATGTAAACCCAATGTAAACTGTCAACAAATTTGAAGCCATTGGGTACAACAGTCCATGAGATATTGCGTTAACAAGAGTTAAAAGAGTGAAAAGTGTTGTGGTGACCTTGAAGACAAGGTCAAGGTCCCCCCAAATCAACTGGTGTCTGCGTAATCGCCCAATGTATGCTGTCACCAAATTTGAAGACACTGGGTACAACAGTTCATGAGATGCCACGTTAGAAGAGTTTGAAAAGTGTTCAAAGTGTCGTGGTGACCTTGAAGGTAAGGTCAAGGTCACCCAAATAAACTGATGTCTGCGAAATCCCCCAATGTAGGCTGTCAGCAAATTTGAAGACATTGGGTACAACAGTTCATGAGATATCGCGTTAACAAGAATCGGGACGTACATACGGATGTACGGAAGCCGCTGAATACATAGTCCCACGTTCCGCCGGGGTCAATAAGCTTTCACTTGGTGAATTCAATCTTGTACATTATACATGGACTTATGAATATTGTTATGGTTCTAAGTATACAATTCAAATCCACAAACAGCAGACCTTGGCATGTCCATGCACAGTGAGTGAATGAGTGAGTTTAGTTTGCAGTCAGCAATATTCCAGCTAAATGGCGGCGGTCTGTAAATAATCGAGTCCCGTTAGTCGCCTCTTATGGCAAGCATGGGTTACTGAAGAACAATTCTAACCCAGATCTTCACAGGTGCTTTGACAAAATACAAAAAGAGTGTGAGCGAGTGAGTTTAGTTTTACACCGCACTCAGCAACATTCCCGCTATATGGCGGCAGTCTATTAATAATCGAGTCTGGACCAGACAATCCAGTAATCAACAGCATGGGCATCGATCTACACAATTGGGATACAATGACATGTGTCAACCAAGTCAGCGAGCCTGACCACCTGATCCCATTAATCGCCTCTTATGACACGTATGGGTTACTTCAGATCAATTCTAACCCAGATCTTTACGAAATACAATAAGAAAAGTGCCTTTATTATCTCTGCTTATCACGACTTCCTCAGTTAATTCTTGACATGTGGGAAGTGTGCAATCAACTGATCTTCCACAAACAAATTGCCATTTTGATCACCCTCAAGGATCCAACAAACTGGCAGAAATTATAATGAATGTACCTGCGACCTGCGTGTATATAGCTGGAAGTGGAAGGAGAGTACTGAAAGGTTTCAAACTTCTGCTCCAGAAAGGAGCACTACCACCAATTTCAGTCTAAGTCAAACTTGTTGCCATGGAAACGCAAAAACTATTTTATTCAGAAATCCAAAAATACCAAAAGGCACCAGTTCACCACCAGATCTATCTATGTGCCAAGTTTGGTGAAGAAACATTGAACGGTTTTAGAGTTCTGCTCCGGAAAAGACAAATGTGCACGGACGACCAATTATTTTAAACTGATGCAGTTTCCTGACAGCAATGTAAACAACATACTCATGTCTGTACCTGAACAGAAAATTTCCTCAATTGTCTTGATCGTATAAATTGTTCCGGTTTCATATGCACAATGTTATGATTGTGTTCTGTTATTGCATGCATGAGTTTTGATGAGTGGTTTACGATTACAATCAATTACTGATCAATTACTGAGCTCCAATTACTGATCTGCACATTGTGAACAATAACCAGCACAATATTGGTGGATACCTGAGATGTCCTAATATCTATCAGTACCAAAAACTATTTTATTCAGAAATCCAAAAATACCAAAAGGCACCAGTTCACCACCAGATCTATCTATGTGCCAAGTTTGGTGAAGAAACATTGAACGGTTTTAGAGTTCTGCTCCGGAAAAGACAAATGTGCACGGACGACCATTTTAAACTGATGCAGTTTCCTGACAGCAATGTAAACAACATACTCATGTCTGTACCTGAACAGAAAATTTCCTCAATTGTCTTGATCGTGTAAATTGTTCCGGTTTCATATGCACAATGTTATGATTGTGTTCTGTTATTGCATGCATGAGTTTTGATGAGTGGTTTACGATTACAATCAATTACTGATCAATTACTGAGCTCCAATTACTGATCTGCATATTGTGAACAATAACCAGCACAATATTGCAACAGCTTGTTACTAATTAGGTCTGTGTTAAGTCAACCAGAACATTATATGGATGAGCATCAAAACATTGCTGTTCAGACAGAATGTAATTAATGTCTGACTATAAAGCTTGTGGTGCTGCACAATTCTACAGGTATACTCTGATCAGATGGAGAACTACTTACATTTGTCCTCCCCATGACTTCTGTTGTTGTTGCTGCTGTTGTTGCTGTTGTTGTTGGATTGCAAACATTTGCTGCCTCTGAATCTCAAGTTGGCGCTGAAACAAAACCAAATTATGTTTAGTAAATGCCATAATTTCATCATTGATATTCCGCTAAGACAACCAACCTAGATCTCTGTTGTTTGAGACAATATAAAGTCACACTAAGACTGTCATTTCAGTGCATCAGTACATTACCAGTTAACCTCAAAGATACTGGCTTATGCTTACAGGCCTTACTTCACACTGTCATTCATACTTACTGACAACCTATCAATTCCAATCTTTCATAACTTTCAGAGAAATACACTGCTACTCTCTGTCAACCCACTCCGAAACTCACTTCTGTCTCCAGGTGTAGGCTAGAGATGACCTGTATACCCCTCCTTCAATACCCGTCCTTCAACACCCCAACTCATTTCTCTCTCCTTGAGAGGAGATGGCCTGTATACCCCTCCTTCAATACCCGTCCTTCAACACCCCAACTCATTTCTCTCTCCTGGAGAGGAGATGGCCTGTATACCCCTCCTTGAACATCCCAAAATCACTTGTCACTTTCGGTGCATGCCAAAGCCCTGTGTATCCCACAACACTTCATCGTTTTCAGTGCATACCAAAGCCCTTTGTATGCCCAAGGTTTTACATGACGCACAAACATGCGTCCAGAACACACAAAATTCGAGAATGGAGGCAGAATACCGCATCCGGAGAGATGCGCAAAAATAGCTACAGCACATCAGGAGTAGTTATCTGGGTCTGTTATTTTACCCATAAGTCCTGACCACCGATTCATTCCAGGCCCTGAAGTCTGAACATAAAGTCTGAACATAAAGTACAGAACACCATTTGTATACGTTCCAGGACCCTCAGATTACCGACAAGGACCTGCAAAATGTAATGATGGGGGTAACCCTGGACCCACACTTTCGTTAGTCAAAGTAAAACCCTGGTATCCCTCAACTCACTTCTCACTTTCAGTGTAAAGCCCTGTGTACCCCCCAACTCACTTCTCTCTCCTGCATCTGCCTCTCCTCTTCCTGCTGTATCTCAGCCAGCGATTTCCCCTCGTTAGTCTCCCGCTGTTGCAGTTGACTCGCCCATTGTGCAGTTGGAGGAAGCTAACATAAAACAGACAAACCAAAATCAAGTAAACCATTCCACTGTTTGTTGTCATTTCATAACACAGTCAGCAATATTTTGACCATACCATGCCAACCCGTTTATAAACATTCAGGACCCGTGAAATTACTGAATGAATGCAAGAGCAACCATCCATACTATTAGGGTATGGTGATATGCGAAGGACAGAACATGACACCCTTGTCATTGTAAACAAGCATGTGGAAGTGGGAATCCATACAGGTTCCACAGAATCTGCACAGGATTATCAAGTATTACTTGTAATCAAATTTCCTGAGAATTGAAAGCACATTTGATCACTCCAATGTATAAAATATGTATCATTTTGTTTACCTGCATTCGAGCCAACTGTTCTTGTTGTTGCTGCTGTAGACGTCTTAGTGCATCTTGCTGAAGTTTCTGTTGTTCCTGACGCTGCAGCTCCTTCAACAAAAAGGAAACAAATAAAGTTAGGTTTAAAGACTGACTGACTGAGTTGGGTTTTACGCCGCTTTTAGCAATATTCCAGCGTTATCATGGCGAGGGACACCAGAAATGGGCTTCACTCATTGTACCCATGTGGGAATTCGAACCGGGTCTTCGGCGTGACGAGCCAACACTTTAACCACTAGACTACCCACCCGCCCCTAGGTTTAAAGACACTGCTAAAACTTCACAGACTGTGAATAGTTCAGATTTTCTATGCACTGTGTTCAACCAGGAATACATTCATTGTCTTATCACTCTTTTCAAGGAACAGTTCAAGATACGACATTAGGGAGGCAGCTTAGATTACACATTGGCAATACTTCCAGTTGAACAACTGTCATTGTGTCTGCCAACACTAAACATGGCTTCACGTCGGACAATGGCAGGGACTAAGAGTGAGTTTGGGGCCATTTTCACGACAGTACAAGTCTAATGTGTTCTACATCGATATGGTACAATCATAGAAGAATTGCCTATCGATTTAGTTAAATTGTAAGAAAAACAATTGCAATTCTATGATAGTTCAATACATCATTACACTCCCCATAACTCAAACAAGTGATTGATTGTATGAATGTCGACCCACAGCATCAGGGTCAATGACATGCAATCTGGCCCCGATTTCTCGAAACAAACTTAAGTTTTTACTCAAATTTCAAACTGAGTTTGACAATTTGAAAGAGCTGAATTTTAACTCAACTGCATTTTATAAATAAAAAATCCCAATTAACTTCAGTAATCTATCCTCCAAACTCAAATTGTCTACTAAGTTTGAGTTTGGTATCGAATTCAGTTCATTCTGGGAAATGCATTTTCTCAGATTTGAGTAAAAACTCTTACTTAAGTCAAAACTCAGACTTCAGTTAGTTTCGAGAAATCGGAGCCAGGTCTCTCCCTGAGCCACCACAAGGTCCAGTTTTTGCCTTCAACAAGCACAAGAGTGCAGGCCACCAGTTCTAACCTAAAGCAAGACGCGATCGAAACTGAGCTGTACCTGTTGTCGGAGTATCTCCCTCTGCCTCTCCTCCTCCCGCTGTTGCTCTTGCAGCATCTCCTCTTGCTGTCTCTGCAGCTCCTGCTGCCGCAACATCTCCTACACACAATAGTTGCAACGTGTACTACACACTTGACATTAATCCTTCTTAACACTCTTAAATTTTTTAAATTTTAATTCCACTCAACAATGTTCCAGATACATAGCAGCGACCTGAAATTGATGGCATGCAAGTTTCTGACCCTAATCATCCTATCAATATGGGTGGTCTTATTCTAAACAGGACAGCAACTCTCTTAAGTATTTTCAAGAAATATCAAAGATTTATTGTTCTATTTAGAAAATTCCACCTATACTAAAGACCACAGGCGCTCCACCAGTGTCATCTCAAATCATTATTCAATGTTTAATACCTTAGTGGCGCTACCTTATACACTAATGGAAACACATGTAATTGAAAAGAGAATAGTAAATAGGAATTCAAGCCAATTCAACTCTTCTCAAACTGTTGAAAATCTGGATTCTTGTCATGATATGTATTACTCAAATATTGAAAGAAATATTTAAATGTACGCTTTACATATTTTGAGAATCAGATTTTTTAATGCGGATAGTTTAAAAATATTCCAATCAATGTGGATAGCGTACACAATAAGAAGGGACATCAGTGAGTGTTGTTAAATCCTGTGCTTCAAAAAAGCTACACACCTGTTTCTTGTGTTCCTCCTCCATCTGTTGTCTGTGCATCTCCTCCTGTCGCCTCCTCTCTTCCTCTATAATTCTTTTCCTTTCTTCTTCCTGCTTCCTAAGGGCTTCCTCTTCTCTCTGGAGAGCAAGCTCTTCTTCTCGGCGACGCTGCTCTTCTCTCATTCTTTCTTCTTCTCGTTTACGTTCATCCTCCATTTGTCTTCTTATTTCCTCTTCCTCTCGACGACGAATTTCTTCCATACGCTATATTGAAAGTAAACAATCTTGTCAAGTCATCTTTACAGTTTAGACATATTAATTCAGAATTTCACACAATCGGTAGTTTGATTTAGTTAAACATCAAAGTCAGCAAATATATCTCATTTCAAACAAAATGTTTCTTGACATCTTCACAAGGTGAGTTAGTTCTTTCAGAACACATCAGTAATAGTTGAGTGAGTGAGCTTTACGTCCATTTCAGCAATATTCCAGCAATATCACGGCAGGGGACACCAGAAATGGGCTTCACATATTGTACATGTGGGGAATCAAACCTGGGTCTTCGGCGTGACAAGCGAACGCTTTCACCACTAGGCTACCCCACTGCCCCTCAGTAATAAGGGGGCCATATTAAAACACAAGGAACCCATAAACTTCTCAGCAACTAATTGAATGTGCCAAGTACTCCTGTAATCATTTCAGCAGATACCAGCTGTTGAAGCAAGGACCGTACCTTTAGTTCAGCCTGCCTCTGTCTCTCCAGCTCCTTCTTCTCGCGTATCATCTTCTCTCTCTCCATTGCAATTTCTTCCTGCTGTCTCTTCAGCTCTTCCTGAGTTCTCTGCATCTCTATCTGACGACGTCTCTCTTCTTCCTCCTCTTGTTTCCTGCGTATTTCTTCTGCTTTCTGTTGCTGGATTAGACAGAAACAGATTGTAAGCGAGCACTTGAGGGCAAATAAGAGTATCATAACTGCCATAAGAGTGTCTGAATGAGATTAGTTTAACATACTTTGAATAGCATTTCTTTTACAGCAAAGAAGTCAGTGTAATAAGGAAGGAATCTTTGATGTTCACAACTTAAGCCATTGGATGATTGAAGCTCATGTGCAAGAGTATGGTGATTATCACCTAAGATCATAAATCAGGGTGCATCATGACATTCTGGCACACCTAAGGGACACAACTCTGCCCCACAGTGAACTGCAAAGCCTCATCTACTGAACCACCTATGCCCACACTGCCATAAGAGTGAGTGAAATTGGTTTTACGCCACACTCAGCAATATTCCAGCTATATGACGGCGGTCTGTAAATAATCTAGTCTGGACCAGACAATCCAGTGATCAACATCATGAACATCGATCTGCACAATTGGGAACCGATGACATGTGTCAACCAAGTCAGCGAGCATGACCACCCGATCTCGTTAGTCGCCTTTTGAGGCAAGCATGGGTTGCTGAAGACCTATTCTACCCCAGATCTTCACGGGTCTCGGCCATAAGAAAACATTACACCTGACTCATGTAAATATATATAGCTGACTGTCTAGACTGGCAAGTAGCCACACACTCTACATTTTGGAGATATTTGTCCAGCCAATATAGTTAAACCCATTGGTTTACCGTGAAATCAGTGAAAAACTTAAATTAAGGTTGGGGGATATACACAGGGTACTGCAACAACTTTTTAAGCCATACAAAGAAGAAACATTTCACAAGCAAAAACCATAGCATCATTGCAACAGGTCCCAGTTATAACTACAACTGTGAGCAAGTGATGGACAACTTTAGAAAGCTATAACATACATCTAGCATGACCATTCTAATACTGAGAGTACTCACAGCTTGCAGTTTTTCCAGTTGCTGCTGGTTTATAGTGTTAGGTGACATGTCACTAGGTGGAGTTTCCAGGTCCCACACACTGCTGGGCTGAGACCAAGCAACTGTAACATACACACTTGGCTTGATTGATAATATCAGAGTTTTACACAGATTTTGAAAAATGGGAGACCAAGCAACTGTAACATACACACCAAGCAACTGTAACATACACACCAAGCAACTGTAACATACACACCAAGCAACTGTAACATACACACCAAGCAACTGTAACATACACACCAACATTACACATTTCTGCCACTGTGGCATGCAGTTTCTACAGGTCTCTGGCGAAGTAGAACTGCTGTTGAAAGGATATAGTAATATGAAAGAAGCTTGTCTGGTTGTTAAATTTCATGACCCAGTGCTGTTTCATAGTTCTTAACAATAACTTGATCACACTGAAACATTGAAACAATGAACACTGAGTTGTCTTAGAAATAATGGGCAATTCATAGTTTGATGAATATCAAAGCAATTCAATCCCATTAATCTTATATTCTGTGATTATGACAAGGTCCATGTCACATAGTTCTTGATCTCTGATCGTGGGCAGGTACATGGTGTAGTGGTATTACCTTGTCCTCCTGGAGGATGCCCCTCCCCTTCTACGGCAGGGCCAGACTGGGGCATGTGATATGCTGGGAGGGAGGTAGTAGGGGTGCCCTCTGCTGCCTGCGGCCTGGAACACAGTGGGAGTGTCCACATAATATAGCTTTCCATAGTTTCACAGCACTATCACCTCACTTGGAGGGGCATGCTTTGTGTGTGTTCAATGACACAAGCAACATTAACTGAGATAGATGACAGTCTGTAAATAATGTTGTCAGGACCAGACAATCAAGTGATCAATAATATGATCCATGCCAAGGTACAATAACAGAGATGCCAACCCTGAATCTAAGGAAAATGGAGTCATGACTGGCTGAAAGCCAGGCCTGAGCACCAAAGGTGCAAGTTGGGGGTGAGCGCGTGGTCAGCTTTGCCATTTTGTTTCACTTTAATACAGACTATGACATGCATTCGGAAATATTTGTGAAACTTCATTGTCAATAACACGCAATATACACAATCGACACCCAAAGGATCACACGCTAATCTTCTGAATGCTTTTACCAGTGTTCACTCAAATAAATCACTGGTGACTTTTGAAATTGTATACCGTAAAAATGAATTCAGAATTTTTTCTAAAAAATCTGAGTTTTTAAAAGGGAAATCGGAGAGCAGATTTTGCAGTTAAAAATCGGAGTAACTCCCCCAAAATCGAATAACACAATAGAACCAAGTCATCATGTCAGAGCACCCAATCTAATTGGTGAATTCTTATTGGGCTCCTCTTCAAACCAAAAAATCAAAATGTGTAGCATGGTCAAATTAGCAACACCTTCGAATTTTGCGATAGGATATATGGGACATGGTTGAGACAATGTTTGATTCACCTGAATCAAATTATCAATTCCATGTTACATACAACTGACATTGCCATTCTTGCATAAATACGTTAAAATTTCAGTGAGTGAGTTTGGTTTTACGCCGCTTTAGCAATATTGCAGCAATATCACGGCGGGAACACCAGAAATGGGCTTCACACATAGTACCCATGTGGGGAATCGAACCCAGGTCTTCGGCATGACAAGCAAACGCTTTAACAACTAGGCTACCACACCGCCCCATTCAAATTTCAGAATGTCAATAGTTAGTTGGTGTATTTCAAAGAACTATGGACTAAACATACACAACTAAATCCCTGCCGACATAGCACTAATTTCTATAGGACTCCTGATTTCGGCATTAATTTCAAACAGTAATTCAACTCACTGTGGGGACAGCCTGTTCTGTTGTTGTTGCTGTTGTTGTTGTTGCTGTAGTTGTTGTAGCTGCTGAAGTTGCTGCATAAACATTGGTTGTGTCTGCATCAACATCTGCATCACCATCTGTTGCTGCTGCGGTGGAGACATCGTCTTGAACGAATCCTGATCTCGCATCTGAGTCATCATCTGTACCTGCATCTGCCTGCAATAACCAACACTTTCACCTTTCACCTTGGACTGTAAGACTTCAGGCTCCTACTAGATGCAAAATACTCTGCCCTAATTCAAAATTCAGTCCTGTGGACATCAATAATCTATGCTGGAAGTCCTGAGTTGGCTGTCTAAATCATTAAAATATTCTAAATCATTTTTGACATGTAAAACATAACGTTTCTACTCTGAAATAAACACCATTTTCAGAGTGGCAATGGTTAATAGGCTGATGGTAACATTCCAGGACTCTTCAGGCTTTCAGAATTATTCCTGCAATAACACGGCAGGGGGACACCACAATTGGGCTTCATATTGTACCCATGTGGGAATCGAACCCTTGTCTTCGACATGATGAGAGAACACATTAACCACTAGGCTACCCACACGGCCCCGTCTCTGGAACAAACAATGTCGTACAAATATTCCTGGTACATGTGATTTTGTTCTGTCCACTTACCTCATGAGCATCTGCTGCTGCATGAGCTGTTGAAGGAGAAACTGTTGAGGTATGATTCCAAGCAGGTCCTGAGGGGGTGGAGGAGTGGGCGTTGGCTGCTGGGGGGGTGGAGTCTGTTTTACAGGGGCTTCAGTATTGGACACTGAGACTGGGATGTTCTGACATTGGAACAAAGAGTAACGGTGAAGGTTGAAGAGGAAATGGATGTATCTCAAATTGTAAAAACAGGAAATTGATGTAACATGCTATTTTGGGGATTACACTTTCTTAGTAACCACTTTCTAAATGGCATTGTGTATTCATAGAAATTTTGAACATACAGAGGAAATTGATATATTTTCAACATACTGAACTTTAAAGGGTCAAATATTTTTCTATTGGCTTCAATTCTACATTGTTCATATAAGTAAAAATCAACTTTTACAGGTATAATAAAAAGATGAGTAATGTGAAAGTCCATCTTACCAGTAATGGAGGCGGTGTTGGGCCAGCTAGGAATGGAACCGGCCCCACCTCTTTATCAGTTCTCCTGGAACCATAATCAATGTTATCTAATTGATTGTACATGTCTATGCGACAAGCATGGGTTACTGAAGATCAATTGTAACCAGGATCTTCACGGGCTTGTGATCAACAAAATGTTGACAGAATTTGTATGGAGACAAAATTCGTACTTACCTAACTGCTGGAATCGTTCATCACATCCCCTTTTAACCAGAAGACTCATTGTAAAGTAACCAGCACTGAACCATTGGGCCATCTCCTCTGGATTAAAAGGACCTGAAAAGTGAGTGAGTGAGGGGATGACTTTGGTTTAAATCTGATTCCAGGATCCTAATACATATACGTAGTCTTCTCCAGTGTTCGTGAGGATGCTGAGAGGGTAAGTCTTTATGCCGAGGTCAGCTCCTTTAAGGTGATACTACAGCTGCAAGCAAGCAGGCAAACTCTTGAAAGGGACTCCCATACATTAGTCATCAGTGCTTAGATACCTTTGACAAAGCCTGGAGTGGTTACTTTTGTTACACATAGAGTTGGCAGACTGTTTCAGGCAATTTGTACTGGGGACTGCAGTGAGTGAGTTATTTTAGTTTTACATCGGTTTCAGCAAAACTCCAGCAAAAATCCAGAGAGGAGGCAACCAGAAATGTGCTTCACACACTTTATCTATGTGGGGAGTACTCCAGTGCAGACCTTGCATATACAAAATGACATTTGCAGATAGGTGAGGATAAAAAAATTTTTGTGTGAATTTCCCTCAGAAAACAAGAGTCAGAAGATGACAAATCCCCCCCCCAAAAAAAAAAAAAAAAAAAAAAAATAAAAATAATAAATAAATAAATAAAATAATTTTGAAACAATTCATCTGACAGTTACTTTAAATCCCACTTGATTTGTTTTAGACTAAGACCAAGGCACCACTTCAACATCTGTTTCATATATCTGCCAAGTTTTGGAAACAAAGCCCACCCCTCTGTTTTGAGACCAAATCATTTCTATGGAAAATGAAAAATTAAATTAAAAATGACAAAGATCCGCAAATAGCAAAAGGCACCACTTCGGGATCTGTTTGATACATATGCCAAGTTTTGTTGAAAGATATTGAATGGTTTTTGAGTTGTGCTTTGGAAATGTACTCCTTCCTTTTGAGACTAAGTCAAAATTGTTTCCATGGAAATCCAGAAAAAATTAAAATGCCAAAAATCTGTGATTAGCAAAAGGCACCACTTTGGGATCTGTCTCCTATATCTGCCAAGTTCTGTTGATAGATATGGAGCGGTTTTTTTGTGTTATGTTCGAAAACAAGATCCATCCCTTCTTGAGATTAAGTGTTTAAATTGTTTCCTGGAAATCGTGAAAAATAAAAATGGCAAAAATCTGTAAATAGCAAAAGGCACCACTTTAGGTTCTGTTTGCTATATCTACCAATTCTTGTTGAAAAATATTGAACTATATTTTTATTTATGCTCCGGAAACAAAATCATTACAGACAGACGGATGAGGTGTCGACTATATAACCCCACAAAATATTCACAAAATATGCTGGAAGGATAATAGTTTATAGGGACATAAATATGTTTGATTTGTAATGTCCTCGTGGGTATAGGTATATACCTTGGACATCTCCTTGGGGGTCCCTGTAAAACCACTTGAGGGACTCTTCATGACTCAGGGGAACACCTTGAGTCCGAGGGTCCATTGGCCCTCTCTGTAACCTGTTCTCTTCATCCTGATTAGAAAACAGCATTATAATCTCATGAAAACCATTATTCCCACAAGCATCATTAACCTCTGAAAGTACATCTGTGCACCGACTAGTGCTTAGGTGAGATTTATTGGCCCAAGGTTGAAAGAGCTGTAGAATGAAAAAAAACCCGAAACAATCTAACCTAATGATATTCTAAGATTCTAATTCCAAATACTAGATCTCCCATCTCAAACCTTTCCTTCCCTTCCTGCAGTATTTTACAATCAGCTTGGCCTTCAGTTAAACTGATGTGGGTGTTTATTATGCAACTGTTCCCATATACTGGCACCCTTCAATTCACACACTGGCATCAAAGCCCATGTGTCATTCTACCCAAAGCACCTTGGTGCCAACCCCAACATGATATAACACCCACATCATACTACCAATGGTCACATGATATTATAGTCACATCACATTGGCACAAACACCCACATGCCACCTTAACATCATCACATTAGCACCAACATCTATCACAAAGGCACCCCAGACCATGACCTCACACCCATATCATACTGGTAGCAACTCTCATGTGACATTCTACCCACATCACTAAGGCTCCCCAGCCTGACATAACACCCATATCACACTGGAAGCAACTCTCACATGACATTCTACCCGCATCATTAAGGCACCCCAGCATGACATAACACCCATATCATACTGGAAGCAACACACATGACATTCTACCCACATCACTAAGGCCCCCTAGTATGACATAACACCCATATCACACTGGAAGCAACACACATGACATTCTACCCACATCACTAAGGCCCCCTAGTATGACATAACACCCATATCATACTGGAAGCAACACACATGACATTCTACCCACATCACTAAGGCCCCCTAGTATGACATAACACCCATATCATACTGGAAGCAACACACATGACATTCTACCCACATCACTAAGGCCCCCAAGTATGACATAACACCCATATCACACTGGAAGCAACACACATGACATTCTACCCACATCACTAAGGCCCCCTAGTATGACATAACACCCATATCATACTGGAAGCAACACACATGACATTCTACCCACTTCACTAAGGCCCCCTAGTATGACATAACACCCGTATCATACTGGAAGCAACACACATGACATTCTACCCACTTCACTAAGGCCCCCAAGTATGACATAACACCCATATCACACTGGAAGCAACACACATGACATTCTACCCACATCACTAAGGCACCCCAGCATGACACAACACCCATATCATACTGGTAGCAAATCTCACATGACATTCTATCCACATCACTAAGGCACCCCAGCATGACACAACACCCATATCATACTGGTAGCAAATCTCACATGACATTCTATCCACATCACTAAGGCCCCCTAGTATGACACAACACCCATATCATACTGGTAACAAATCTCATGTGACATTCTACAGACATTACTTGGGCACCCCAACATGACATAACACCCATATCATACTGGTAGCAACTCTCACGTGACATTCTACAGACATTACTTGGGCACCCCAGCATGACATAACACCCATATCATGCTGGTAGCAACTCTCACGTGACATTCTACAGACATCAATAGGGCCAGCATGACATAACATCCATATCATACTGGTAGCAACTATCACGTGACATTCTACCCACATCACTTGGGCACCCCAGCATGACATAACACCCATATCATACTGGTAGCAACTCTGTGACGACATCACATTGGCACCAATGCCCACATGGCATCACACACATCAACAGGCCAATATACATCCCCTTTTCTCCTCAAGGGCACAAAAAGACTGACACAAGGGCAAGATGTCTTGAAGATTCTCACACACCTCTCCCCACACATCATGTACCTCAGCTGTCATTTCAGCAACCATGTTCTCGGCAGCTTCCTTTAATCTATCCAAGGGATCATTGTCCGCTGTGTGCAGTCCACCCTTAACTTTCTTGCCAGGTACTCTCTCTGGGTGCACACTCATAGTGTTTAATTTCTGTTCAATAGGAGCACTGTTCGAGTCATTAATATTTTGTGACACATCTCCAAACTGCACAGATTTGGGATCTATTCTCTTGGGTTCCTGACTTGGTTTCACAGTTGGCTTTGGAGACTGAGACTGGCTATTGCCATGGTTACTAGCACTTTCTTGCTTGACCTCTGGAGCACTTGTTGAGCGCGGACTCTTCTTATCCTGAAAGTTAAGTATAATCATGATGACAGTGACGCAAATAAATCATACATCAAGGAACATGTGATTTGAAGAGCCAATCTTTTCCTTCAAGTATTATCCCACCATGAGTAAGTGAGTTGCATCTAACACGGCTTTGAACCATATTCTAGTTACATCATGGTTTGTCAGCTTCACATGAATGGAAAGCTAAAAAACAAGTGTTTGCCACTGATATGGCAATGTCCCCCGCTGCTAAAGAATGGAATATCTATATTTACTTTTAATTTTTTGGTCACATACAAGATGCCTGAAATAACTGGTGCCTGCCTAATCACCCAATGTAGGCTGTAAACATAATTGAAAACATTGGGTGCAATGTTTTATGAGATATCGCGTTTAAATAAGTTTGAAAAGCAGTCAAAAGTGTCGTGGTGACCTTGAAGATAAGGTCAAGGTCACCCAAATAAACTGGTGTCTGCGTAATCCCCCAATGTAGGCAGTCACCAATTTTGAAGACATTGGGTACAACAAACAGTCCATGAGATATCGCGTTAAGAGTTAAAAGTGTGCAAAGTGTTGTGGTGACCTTCAGAATAAGGTCAAGGTCACCCAAATCAACTGGTGTCTGCGTAATCCCCAATGTAGGCTGTCACCAAATTTGAAGACATTGAGTACAACAGTCCATGAGATGTTACGTTAAAAGGAGTTTGAAAAGTGTGTCATGGTGACCTTGAATATCAGGTCAAGGTCACCCCAATCGACTGGTGTCTGCATAATCCCCCCAGTGTAGGCTGTCACCAAATTTGAAGACACTGGGTACAACAGTCCATGTAATATCGCATTAATAAGAGTTAGAAAAGTGGTCAAAGTGTCGTGGTGACCTTGGAGATAACATCAGGTTCACACAAATAATCTGGTATCTGCGTAATCCCCCAATGTAGGCTGTCACTAAATTTGAAGACATTGGGTACAACAGTTCATGAGATATCGCGTAACAAGAATCGGGGCGTAAGTACGGATGCCGCTAAATACAGTCCCCTGTTCCGCGTTAAGGCGATATCTCGTCTGCAAATCCGCAAAGCTGAGCCACCTGTGCCCCCAAGACAGGGATAGGGAGGAGGGAGTTCCGTTCTATGCCGCTTTGAGAAATATTTCCACAATATCATGGCCGGGGACAGCAGAAAAGGGATCCACAAATTGTACCCATGTGGGGATTCGAACATAGGTCTTCCGTGTGATGAGCGAACGCTTTAACCACCAGGTTACGACAGAAAGTGGAGAAAGTCCACTAACTACAACATATTCTTTGCTATGTCTGTGTTAGCACTAAATGTGTGACTGCAGTATTGGTGATATCACCTCCTCTTTTAACCACATAAGAACAGAATAATTTGATTGGATGTGTACTTAGAGCGTACTGTCATTCCACCCAGACTTAAAGTATGGAGGCAACTTGGTCAATGGTTTGTATTATAACAAGAGTCATCAGAAGATGACATATCCCCCCGGCCCCCACATCTTTGAAAGAACAAATCATCTGACAGTTACTTAAAGTCCAGCTTGATTTTAGACTAAGTGCAAATCGTTTCCATGGAAATCATGAAAAAAGTAAATGACAAAAATCTGCAAATAGCAAAAGGCACCACTTTGGGATCTACCTCACATATCTGCCAAGTTTTGCTGAAAGATATTAAGAAGTTTTAGCGTTGTGCTCCGGAAACAAAACCCATCCCTTCCTTTTTGAGACTAAGTTCGAATCATTTCCATGGAAACCGAGAAAATAATAAATCACAAATATCTGCAAATAGCAAAAGGCATCACTTCAATATCTGCCTCACATATCTGCCAAGTTTTGCTGAAAGATATAGAGAGGTTTTTGAGTTGTGCTCCGGAAACGAAGCCCACCCCTCACTTTTGGGATTAAGTCCGAATCGTTTCCATGGAAACCGGGAAAAATAAAAATGCCAAAAATCTGCAAATAGCAAAAGGCACAACTTTAGGATCTGTTTGATATATCTATCAAGTTTTGTTGAAAAATATTGAATGGTTCTTGAGTTATGCTCCGGAAACGAAAGCAATCCTTACTTTTTGAGACTAAGTTCAAAATGTTTCCATGGAAACCGGGAAAAATAAAAATGCCAAAAATCGGCAAATAGCAAAAGGCACCACTTAAGGTTCTGTTTCATACATCTACCAAGTCTTGTTGAAAAATATTGAACGGTTCTTGAGTTATGCTCTGGAAACGAAGCCCAACCCCTCACTTTTGGGACTAAGTCCGAATCGTTTCCATGGAAACCGGGAAAAATAAAAATGCCAAAAATCTGCAAATAGCAAAAGGCACCACTTTAGGATCTGTTTGATATATCTATTAAGTTTTGTTGAAAAATATTGAATGGTTCTTGAGTTATGCTCCGGAAACGAAAGCAATCCTTACTTTTTGAGACTAAGTTCAAAATGTTTCCATGGAAACCGGGAAAAATAAAAATGCCAAAATCGGCAAATAGCAAAAGGCACCACTTAAGGTTCTGTTTCATACATCTACCAAGTTTTGTTGAAAAATATTGAACGGTTCTTGAGTTATGCTCGAAACGAAGCCCACCCCTCACTTTTGGGACTAAGTCGAATCGTTTCCATGGAAACCGGGAAAAATAAAATGCCAAAAATCTGTGAAATGCAAAAGGCACCACTTTAGGATCTGTTTGATATATCTACCAAGTTTTGTTGAAAAATATTGAACGGTTCTTGAGTTATGCTCCGGAAACGAAGCCCACCCCTCACTTTTGGGACTAAGTCCGAATCGTTTCCATGGAAACCGGGAAAAATAAAAATGCCAAAAATCTGTAAGTAGCAAAAGGCACCACTTAAGGTTCTGTTTGATATATCTATCAAGTTTTGTTGAAAAATATTGAATGGTTCTTGAGTTATGCTCCGGAAACGAAGCCCACCCTTCTTTAAGACTAAGTCCAAAACGTTTCCATGGAAACCGAGAAAAATAAAAATGACAATTATCTGTAAATAGCAAAAGGCACCACCTTAGGTTATTTTTGACATATCTACCAATTTTGGTTAAAAAATATCAAACGGTCTTTGAGTTATGGTCCGGAAACAAAATGATTACGGACGGACGGACGGACGGACGGACAGACGGACGAGGCGACGACTATATCCCACCGCATTATATGCCGGTGGGATAACAAAATGGAGACTAAATAGCCTGGAATGTCAGACAAGTCTTACCCTTGAAGGAAAACCAAGTTCTATGGATAGTCAACTTCTTTATTGCAATGAGTATGACGTTTCGGCATAGGTACTAACTGACTGAGTTTGGTTTTACGCCGTTTTTTAGCAATATTCCAGCAACATCACGGCTGGGGACACCAGAAATGGGCTTCACACATTGTGCCCATGTGGGGAATCAAACTCGGGTCTTCGGCGTGACGAGTCAACGCTTTAACCATTAGGCTACCCCACCGCCCCCATAGGTACTTACGCTGTTATCAAGCACGTGATAATAATACAAAGTCTTACCCTTCTCTGTTCTCGGGGTGGTTCCTTGCCCTGCGGAGGCAAGTCTGTGTTAGGCTGTGATGGTGACTGACTGGTGTGTGGTACATCAGGGTGTGGACTCTCTCCATTCCTAAAGCCCTGCAAACACAACCATAAAAAATGAGTCAGTGAGTGAGTTTAGTTTTACGCCGCACTCAGCAATATTCCAGCTATATGGCGGCGGTCTGTAAATAATCGAGTCTGGACCAGACAATCCAGTGAGCAACAGCATGAGCATCGATCTGCACAATTGGGAACCGATGACATGTCTCAACCAAGTCAGCGAGCCTGACCACCTGATCCCGTTAGTTGCCTCTTACGACAAGCAAAGTCGCCTTTTATGGCAAGCATGGGTTGCTGAAGACCTATTCTAGCCCCGGATCTTCACGGGTCCATAAAATTGACATCCTGATATACACAAACATCAATAAGGCCCGATACTTAAGGGTGCTCTGGTGATCTCAGCACTTCCATTGTTTTGAAATAAATGACTCGTTAAACATTGCCAAATCTTGAAGAACAAAGTTTTACATATTTAAAGTAAAGCTAACAAAACAGCAATTGAAAGAGGGGCTGGTCACAGTTGCTTGACAAGAAAAGAAGCATGGTTAAAACAACATGCTTACAACATGGTGAAAATGAAACTGAACTGACATATCCTACCTTTGGATGAGAAGTAACAAATGCCCCACTAGCATCAAATGTTCCCAGCTCTTCCATGTCGTCATCACCAGGAACGCTCCACTCTGGCAAATCTACACAAACATGTCCACATAAATACACTGGTGTAGAACTATGCAGTGAAGCACACACGTCATGGTGATATACATGTGGGGATACCTGACTGGGGAATGAGTGAGGCGATTAAACACAATAAGTGTTTCAGTTTGCCAATACCGCAAGTGTTGCAGATCTTCAATTTATACCATGTATACTGGTCAAAATATTTCAGGATCATGATGCTTTTTTGACATGATATTCCGTGTTCAGTAATCACTACAAAATAAATACAGGATATCCTTTAAATATTCAGTATACATCTTCGAAACATACAAGGTTACCTGAATGTTACAATGACACAGAGTACCATGTATCCCCGAGGATATACATAGATGTTTTGGGGACGGTAAATAGCCAGCACTAGGAATAAACCCTGCAGTTAGTCAGCCTCATCTGACAAAACACACTTCTGTGAAATACCATCCCTTTTCATTAAAATAGGTGAATGGAGTTGAACATGTACCAAGATTATTTCTCCAATACAGAAATGTGCTTGTATGAGTCTCCTTTTGTACTGGTCCAGACTAATGCCAGATTGTGAGGGCTAGGACACAGAGAGACCATCCCACATATATCATACTTACTCATAATATACTGACTACAAGCAGACAATTCCTGTTCCTGGGCCCCGTTCCTCAAAGCGATCGTAGCGCTTAGGTGATTGTAACTCCCATACTTTAACACAGACTTACGACTGTCGTAGCGCTACGATCGCTTTGAGGAACGGGGCCCAGAACAACCGCCAGGGTGACAACAAGTACCATCTTGTAACAAACTTTGGTAAGATGTTGCATGGGGGAATCATGTCCATAACATGACCGTACTATATTATAATCTTTATTCCAATGATCTATTTGAAGCACTGAAGCACTATGATTACGAACCTTACTCTTCATGAGTAATTTGTTACCATGATTGACAGAAGTGAAAATATTCAGGGTATCTAGAAGCATTACCTGACATGGTCTACAATGCGTAACTAACACATGCATGTTGGGATAATGACAAATGATAAAACAGGAGTATGTTCAGGAGGTTCGGCAAGCCATGACCAACACAACTGACATGCTCTTGATGCATGTACAGAAAGGGTTTATAGGAAATACCACAGGCCTGACTGACTGAGTTTGGTTTTACGCCGCTTTTAGCAATATTCCAGCAATATCACGGTGGGGGACACCAGAAATGGGCTTCACACATTGTACCCATGTCGGGATTCGAACCCGGGTCTTCGGCGTGATGAGCCAACGCTTTGACCACTAGGCTACCCCACCGCCCCAAAATACCACAGGAAGAGAGCACTTGAAAACTTAATATAAATCTAATGGAGAGTCAATGTAAGATTATCTTGAATCCCTAACTGATTCTTCAGCTGAAAAAACTGAACATTACATCAAGCAACCAACACATTTATATTACTGTTCACTTTTGTTTATAGTGAGTGAGTTTAGTTTTACACTAGACTCGGTAATATTTTTTGTTTATAGATCTTTCAACCAACACAGATGCAAACTCAGAATAACAAGGTTTTTTCATACCGCTGATGGAAACGATTGCATTGGCAACATTGGCAATATTTATACAACTACAGTGGAATGTTAACAAGAAGACAAAGTCGTCAATATCCCCCGCAATGGCAAAATACTCTTCATGATTATGTCTACGAGTTATGATTATGTCAAATATTTAGGTGTGTATATAGAAAAGTGGAAGGAGAGTATTGAAAGGTTTTTAAAGATCTGCTCCTGAAAGGAGCACTATCACCAATTTCAGTCTATGTCGAACTTGTTGCCATGGAAATGCCAAAAATATTTTATTCAGAAATCCAAAACTACCAAAAGGCACCAGTGCACCACCAGATCCATCTATGTGCCAAGTTTGGTGAAGAAATAGTGAACGGTTTTAGAGTTCTGCTCTGGAAAAGAGCACTACCACTAAGTTCGTTCTAAGTCGAACTTGTTGCCATGGAAACGCCAAAAATGTTTTATTCAGAATTCCAAAACTACCAAAAGGCACCAGTGCACCACCAGATCCATCTATGTGCCAAGTTTGGTGAAGAAATATTGAACGGTTTTAGAGTTCAGCTCCGGAAAAGTGCACTACCACCAATTTCAAGCTAAGTCAAAATTGTTGCCACGGTGCATATAATATCAAGCTAAAATTAAACTTTTATCAACCATCAAGCCAACCAATCTATAAAACTGAAATAACAGGTTCACATTCCAGATCTACAATATTTATAACTTAACTAATCCTTTAGAATGCATTATCATGTACCATTTTTTACTTAGAGACAAAATGTTTTAAAAACAAATCTGGAAACAAATAAAACAAGAGTCATCAAAAGATGACATATCCCCCCCGGCCCCCACATACTTGAAAGACCAAATCATCTGACAGTTACCAAATCGTTTCCATGGAAATCATGAGAAATATAAATGCCAAAAATCTGTAAATAGCAAAAGGCACCATTTCAAAATTTGCCTAATATATCTGCCAAGTTCTGTTGAAAGATACTGAACGCTTTTCGAGTTGTGCACCCGAAACGAAACCCACCCCTCCCTTTTGGGACTAAGTCCGAATTGTTTCCATGGAAACCGGGAACTACAAAAATATGCCAAAAATATGCAAATAGCAAAAGGCACCACTTAAGGATCTGTTTGATATATCTACCAAGTTTGGTTGAAAAATATTGAACGTTTTTTTAGTTATGCTCCGGAAACGAAGCCCACCCACCCCTCCAAAACGTTTCAAAAAATAAAAATCTGTAAATAGCAAAAGGCACCACCTTAGGTTCTGTTTGATATATCTACCATTTTTTGTTGAAAAATATTGAACAGTTTTTGAGTTATGCTCTGGAAACAAAATGATTACAGACGTACGGATGGACAAGGCGTCGACTATATCCACCTGCATTACATGTCGGGGGGATAAAAAGGAAACTTTTTGCAAATGGACAAATGACCAACTATCAATAACAGGTACTAACATTAACGTAGTTGGCTCCATGGCTCGAGTCCAGAGAGCAATGTCAGAGCTACACGAGTCATGTGTCTATGATAGAGTATGGGAGGGATCATAATCACCTTGAGTACCAGGGTCCTGATCAACCATGGTTTGTAATGTTATGACCTGTCGCAACTCAAATGTTTATCACAGCCTTACAAATGTGGTAACACTACAAACACTTTGTGGATTGGGACCCAGGCCAGTAGCAGAACCTTCAGAACATGATGATGAGCAACAGGGTAACTCAAACAAGAAGACAAAGTCATCAATATCCCCCGCAATGGCAAAATACTCTTCATGATTATGTCTACGAGTTATGATTATGTCAAATATTTAGGTGTGTATATAGAAAAGTGGAAGGAGAGTATTGAAAGGTTTTTAAAGTTCTGCTCCGGAAAAGAGCACTACCACCAATTTTAGTTTTAGTCAAGCTTGTTGCCATGGAAATGCCAAAAATAGTTTATTCAGAAATCCAAAACTACCAAAAGGCACCAGTACACCACCAGATCTATCTATGTGCCAAGTTTGGTGAAGAAATGGTGAACGGTTTTAGAGTTCTGCTCCGGAAAAGAGCACTACCACCAATTTCAGTCTAAGTCAAAATTGTTGCCATGGAAACGCCAAAAATATTTTATTCAGAATTCCAAAACTACCAAAAGGCACCAGTACACCACCAGATCAATCTATGTGCCAGGTTTGGTGAAGAAATAGTGAACGGTTTTAGAGTTCTGCTCCGGAAAAGACCAAAGTGCACGGACGGACGGACGCACGGAGTCCATTTTAATACCCCCCTCAAAACGCGTTACGGGGGATAACAAACACACAGTGAAACAGACACTTTCCTGGTGCATTGCCTAAAATTGTAAATGTCTCTTAGATTACACAGATTTTCTAAAGTAAATTACACTCCAGATATGAAAGAATCATGTGTTAAACTTCTTTTATGTGATAATGAAAATTCAATTAGTTTTCCTTACATTAATGACAGAAGAACATGATAGAACGTGTAATCTGAACATGTATAAGTTTGGGCATGACCATGATTGGTTGGCTTAGTGCTGACTGTACCATCCGTGTCCCATGATTCACTACTCCTACTGCGTCTGTACAGCTGGTGCTTAACATCGGCATCCGAAAGTGTTCGGTCTTTAATAGGACCATTTTGTCTCCGCTCACCATCAAATCCACCTCTACCAATAGGTTCTCTCCAGTTGGTCCGTGTGCCTGAAAATAGACACAACAAACTCAAAAGAAATGTCAGAATGATTTCCATTAAGTAAAAACATCCTTGATTATCCAGAGTATTTCATCAAAAGGAGTTAAAGAAAACACCTGACCTTTTCAAGACAATATTTGTTTGTTAAACGCCGCACTCAGCAATATTCCTGCTGTATGGCGGCAGTCTATACATAATCGAGTCTGGACCAGACAATCCAGTGATCGACTGCATGAGCATCGATCTGCGCAATGGGGAGCCGATGACGTGTCAACCAAGTCAGGGATTCTGACCACCCGATCCCGTTAGTCGCCCCTTACGACAAGCATAGGTTACTGAAGATCAATATTCTAACCCGGACCTTCACGGGTTACGCGAATTGGAATGATGACATGCATACATCCAGTTACCATGGTCACCAAGCTTGACCATCCGATCTCCTTTTACAACGTGTAATGTTATGTCAACCAAGCCAGCGAGCCTGACCACCCAATCCTGTTAGTCGCCTCTTACGACAAGCAACAACGCTTTCAAAATAATTAGATAGGTGGTAAACAGATTAACTAGTGAGAGGAAGGACTAACATAAGAGCATATTCATCTGTTGACAAACTTACTCCATCTTTCTTTCTGTGGCCCTGCCCTTCGCCAGTCTCCTCCATCATCTTCATGGGGCTCTTCTTTCTCTCGCCAATTTTCACTGCTCAGCGATCGAGAGAACTGAGGGTGTCTCCCCCCTACTTGGACATCATCAACAGTACGAGCGGAGAAGCTTCTGTCATACTTTTTACCACTAGAAATAACAAAGACCATGAAAAACTTTTTACAGCTGCTGTTGCTAAATTCGGAGATAGCATTACATGGGCTTTGTATGACAACTTTACGTGACAACTTAACCAGAAGATAACCTTTTTTCATTGTTAAACCAGAGAAGGCAGTGAAGTATCACTTTTATTTGTGCGACGAAGGCAGCAGGGATGTGTTTAACTATTTGTCTTGTGATGACTTGGCTGAATCATGAAATTTTACTTCCTAATTCTTTCCAAGCTGTACACATGCTAGTGCTGTTATAACTTGGGTCATAGAGGTACAATCACCTGTACCATAACAAACTTCTTCGTTATTTACTATTCCTTCCTGAATGTTACTAGTCTCAGAGAAGCTGACAGTTGTCGAGTTCTGTAGATGTCTTTAATTACTGACCATAACCTTGGGCTAGGTGTTCTCAACCTTGCTGCTTCATGTTCTGAAGTATTCTTATGTTCACAACATGTTTCATACTGTGATCAATAGCATCCTTCACAAACATACCCAAGAAGTATTTAAATTGACCTCACTCTACACAAATTCAGTAACTTTGATCAAGTCAAACCTGCAACAGTTTCAACCACTTGTACACAAGAAATAGAACATGTTGGCAATACCAAAATGGCTGCCATAACAACGATATCGCTAACAATCTGGCCCTGATTTCTCGAAACAAACTTAAGTTTTTACTCAAATTTCAAACTGAGTTTGACAATTTGAAACAGCTGAATATTTAACTCAACTGCATTTTTTAAATAAAAAAAGCCCAAACAACTTAAGTCATCTATCCACCAAACTCTAATTGTCTACTAAGTTTGAGTTTAATATTGATTTCAGTTTATTCTGGGAAATGCATTTTCCTGCGTTTTCTCAAATTTGAGTAAAAACTCAGACTTAAGTTCGTTTCGAGAAATCGGGGCCTGATCTCAAGATTGAAAACACAAAGAGAAAAAAGTTGTCTGTATCAGGCTTACACTTCTTCCCATCCATCTTTGTTCTGCCCCCGCGATCTCCCGAACCCACCGCCGTTCTCTGCTTGGTCGTAGGGTTGAGTTCTCGGGGGGAAGCCATCGCCTCGTCCCCTCCCTGAAAAAGTGCCATCTTAGTAAGAATGACACAACCATCATGAATTATTTTAGAACTTACAGTTTCTGGGGACAAATAGCTGAAGACAATATATGTAGATGAATTTCTGATGTACTATAAATACATTGTACAAAATCTGGGAATAAGGTCTAAAATCCAGCCTTGAATTTGAAATTCAAAAAGGGGCACTTCCACGGACGGAAACCAAAAATGCTCACAAAGGCTGAAACAAGTCACCAATGCACTGGGTTTAGGATATCTTTCATTCAGGGTAGATATTATATGTTGTTCACTGGTCTCGAAGGGGACAAGGGCTGATGTACCCCTGATGTTTGTTTATGTTAAAGTAACATCAATGGGTACATCAACCCATGGGCCCAGAGGGACCAGCGAACAACGTATTTATCTTACCGAACACCTCAATGGTAATTTTGAACTGTTTGAAGCACGGGCATCGGATCATAGTATGTTGTACCAGACCACAAGAAAAACAAAGTTATCTCCCCTCTATCAATTTGCATTCGAAAAACATCGGTAATTTCCGTACATCATATGTGATTCAATGTTATTTGAGATAAAGAATTACTACTACTAAGTACCAAATATCTCGGGATTCCCAGTGGGGTAGATAGAAAATGTTACTTGCTTGTAAGAGGGGTACATCGAAAATGTTACTTGCTTGTTAGCGGGGTACATAGAAAATGTTACTTGCTTGTTAGCGGGGTACATAGAAAATGTTACTTGCTTGTTAGCGGGGTACATAGAAAATGTTACTTGCTTGTTAGTGGGGTACATAGAAAATGTTACTTGCTTGTTAGCGGGGTACATAGAAAATGTTACTTGCTTGTTAGCGGGGTACACGAAACTGGATACAACATATCACAACGTGCAGATTAAGTAAAATCACAAGGAAACTTACTGACTTGAGTGAGTGAGTATGGTTTTACGCCGCTTTTAACAATGTTCCAGCAATATTACGGCAAGGGATACCATAAATGAGCTTCACACATTGTGCCCATGTGGGGAATAACTGACTATTAATCTTTCAGAGCAGGTTCAAAAGGAAAAGCTAGCTGAAGAAACATGTTCATGGAGGCTATATAGTAGTGAACCGAAATACTAATTACAACACATTTTTCAATATCAGACAAAACATAGGATGGTCACTGAAAGAGTAGAGTGTAGTTTATTTTACCAAGTGCAATGTCTTGTACAGATACAGAAACAAGAACATGTATCATACTGTCAAGTGAAGAGTCATGATGCATCTGTACTGTGTTACTTCCCAAACAAAAACTCTGCCTTTGGTGCATTGTTTCAACCCTTGTGGTCACTAAGTGATGGTCAAGTGCCTACCTCTGCCTCTGCCCCGGTCTCCACTTCCTCTGCCCCCTCTGACTGGCTGCCCCCCTCGACCCATAGACCGGAGCACTGTTGTACTGTTCACAGACTGAGACATCAACCTCTGTAAAAGGAAGCATAACCTTGTTTGATGTTCATTCCAGTACAGGGTGACCCTGGGATCTCACATAATAGTCAGGATTAAAAATACAACATATGAACAATTACAAGCTGAATGTCCTGGACCACACATGGGGTTACCAGATTTAGTCCTGACAAGCAGCTAAAGTCACAGTAATTATCTATGTACAATTATAAAAATCATGTAAACATGTCAAAAGCTTCACACAAAAATTCAAGCACATTCTTCCTTGATCCTACATGCCATGTGATAACAAACACAGTTTGTTGAGAACATTTCTATTATTCAGGGTCCAACCTGGGGTGTTGTACTTCGAATAAATTATTCTAAACAGATCTTTTAATCTCTTACCTGTTCTTCCTCAGTTAGAGAAATTAGAGCCAGTGGTTTCTGCGCCTCTTCAACGTATACTGGCGGAAAGTTAACAAGGTCTTCAGGGGCTTTGTAATTACTGTGGAAGAGGGCGAGCATCTCCTCTCGCCCATATCTGTATTCTGCTAACTTGAATTTGCCCCCTAACCCAGGTGTGGGCGGGGGAGATGCAACACTGTTCCCGCCTGACAGCTGTCGGAGCCTGCAGAGCAGAAAGCAGTTTACCAACATGCTACAAGATCATCATGAAAGGATCAAGTTAGATCAAGGTTCAAGTTAGTGTATAATAGTTATACACTTTTGCCAAATACTGCAAATACATCATTTACATGGGGTTTAGGGGTCTTGAGAAAGTGAATCACTTGGGTTTAAGTTTGGTTTTACGCCACTTTTGTGTAACCCAGGCGCACATGTACAACATAGACAAAAAACATGGAATCGTTACCTTCCAGAATCTGGGATTTGAACCAATGACCAAAATTTACTGGCTGGCCTCAGCATGTAAAGGGATGTAACTCGTACAGATAACTCTGCCTTAAGATCATTGCAACGTATGCACTCATTGAGGTGCCTTTAAATAGGACTAGAGTCCATGTGCGCATGCGCAGAGCGTGTAAAAATATCCACTGACATATTTCCGGTTTGGTCGTATGTATACCTATAGTGGAAACACATTCTAAAGAAAAGCTCTTACTAAGATTATTTCCATGTGACAACAGCTAATAGCTGAGTACATACTTCCATTTGTCTACGGTTTTCAATAAATGATGTCCTATTTTGGTTGCAATTGCCTTAGAGATGTGGGGTTTTTTAGTTGTGAGAAGGGGATGTGTGGGAAAGACGGTGCTGGTGAGATGTGTTTGTCACTGATATGTCAATGTCAAAGTTAAGTATAATCATGATGACAGTGACGCAAATAAATCATACATCAAGGAACATGTGATTTGAAGAGCACTTTTCCTTCAAGATTATCCCACCATGAGTCAATGAGTTGCATTTAACCCGGTTTGTCAGCTAAATGAATGGCTAAAATCCACTGATATTTACAACTATTTACAACTTTTTATTTTTGGGTCACATACAAGATGCCTGAAATGACTGGTGTCTGCATAATCACCCAATGTAGGCTGTCAACATAATTGAAAACATTGGGTGCAATGTTTTATGAGATATCGCGTTTAAACAAGTTTGAAAAGCGGTCAAAGTGTCGTGGCGACCTTAAGGTCAAGGTCACCCAAATCAACTGGTGTCTGCATAATCCCCTAATGTAGGCTGTCTCCAAATTTGAAGACATTGGGTACAACAGTCCATGAGAAGTCGCGTTAAAAAGAGTTTGAAAAGTGGTCAAAGTGTCATGGTGACCTTGAAATAAGGTCAAGGTCACCTTATCGACTGGTGTCTGCATAACCCCCCCAATGTAGGCTGTCAACAAATTTGAAGATATTGGGTACAGTTCATGAGATATCGCGTGAACAAGAATTGGGACATACGTACGTACACAAGGACGGCTGTTGCTACAGGGGACAAGAGAATGTTAACATAAATTAAGCTATTTATTTAACTAATCCCCGCCTTTGCTTCATAAATGAATTGAGATCAGATGCATTCGACATAAAACTATATATTTGTTTTGAATTTTGCTTTCTTTAGCGTGTGTTTACACTATCTGTAAACATACGACCAAACCGTAACTAGGCCAGTGGATTTCTTTTACACACACACTCTACGCATGTGCACAGCAAGTTGAAAATTAATGTGAAACCACTGAATATAACATGTCTCAAACTGAAACATTGTCTCCAGAACTTCATCAACTGCTGGATTAAGAAATACAGTTCACTCTACTACCATGTATAGTGTAATAAAACACACTTTCGCCCTGAACTATTATAATGTTAAAGAACTCAGACGCAAACGAAAGTGTGCTTATTACACTATACATGGTGGTAGAGTGAACTGTATTTCTTTTCTAAGATGCCAAATTTAATACTTTCTAAGGATAATTACGATTATTCTAAGGCAGAAAACAAACAACAGTGTCGGTGACCTAAATTAAGAATCCTCGCACAGGACTAACTGGCGCGCTGTTCTATTGATGTGTCTGCCCCCCTACGTTTAGACGAACGTTACCAGAAAAAAAAAGATAAACAGTTTAATGACGGTTTACGTGGATTAAATATCTTCTCTAAATTATTTTTATTACATCTGTGATCAACGAAAACCATGTGGGGCAATATGAACGTCGCATTTCTACTATCAACGTAAGTTTAGATCATTACGTCCAGATGAAGCTGAATAGTCAAGCGACATTCTACGATTGCATTGTGGGAATGTAAACATTGCAAACGTTACCGTGTCGCTGAAAACTTCTGAGTCGAATTGAGACATTTTAAACTTCGCAAAACATAAACGTAATGTTTCCACCAGTGACGTTAGCTGCGTGAAGCAATTGCAAACCAGGAAACGGGATGCAACGGAGTAGTTTACTGTAGGAGGCTGTACGAGGCGATGACAACTGACATGCATCGTGACGTCGGTTACATTGTGACGTAATGCAAAATTGTTCGATTACGAGGGGGCAGACTAGAATGGCATTGCATTGTGACGTAATGCAAAAAGTGCACATTATGGTCTGATAAGGTACTGTCGGCGCCTTTGATCTTTCACCGAACCATCTTAGAATTGATATTAAAATTCAAGTTTAATCCCAACCCCTCAAAGCCCCAAAATGGTGTTAGAACGTCTACAATGAAACTGGAAAGGTCTACCAATCAACCACAGACTGGCAGTAGGGTTCTGAAAAGGACACCTGGACTCCTTGCTTAGTTTTGCACATTGTGGTATGCAGCTTCTACAGCAGATGACAACTCCAGTGAATTGACTTTCAGTTTTTTACTCTGGTTTACCAATATTGTGTGGCTGATCATTAAATGTTATAGGGAAGTACTCATTCAAAGTTAGCATACTTGCCCCTTATTTATGCACCATGTCTATATTATCCACAATGTCCAATCACATTCTTCATTAATCATTTATGCAAATAATGACTACTGTCCCAGAAAATGTCCTTTTACAACATGTTTAAACATTTCATGGTAGCTTTGACATTATTTAATACTATCTTTATGAAACACATGTAAAAATGTCTGCATTCAATGAGGACATAGGTTACCATAGTTACAGATATAAACTATTTGCATGCACTTACCATTCAGGGCCAAATTTGAGAGTATCTGCCATTTTAATGTTTGTTGAATAGCTGAAAAATAAAAAGCATTCATTATAATTAATCTGATACAGAAATACCTCTGTTAGCATCCATCATCACGTATATGCACCATGTACACATCAGTACGACTTGATTACATTAAAATGCTACTGATAAGCATCAATCCAACACTGACGACACACTGTGCATACAATTTGAAACAAGATGAGGACTTCAGTGATCTCAATATGATGACAAGTGATACCTGTGACAGTGAGCGAGTTGGGTTTTACACCACTTTTAGCAATATTCCAGCAATATCACAGCAGGGGACACCAAAAATAGGCATCACACAATGAAACTATGTGGGGAATCGAACCTGGGACTTTGGAATGACTAGCAAACGCTTTAATCATTTGGCTGCCCTACCGGTGTAACATGATAAACCAAATATGAACCAGCATTCCTTGTTTTGAAACATATACACATAGTGTGTGAGAAATGTTAAATGGAATTAGAAAGTACAATTTTTGAGATGCCACCACAAATACAGCTAATTTCGTGATTCAAACAGGCATACTTATGCATCCCATGAGGTGAGGTGAGGTGAAATTGGGTTTAATGTCGTGCTTGAGAATATTTCGCTCATATGACGACGTGCATGCGTGTGTATGTGTATGTGTTTTAAAGTCCCTCCTTCCCATTCAAAAGAGGAAAATGATACTGAAACAAACTTGACAGCATGGACCTGTCAGCCTTATAAGGATAAATCACAGGGTTTACCTTCCATGTAATACTGTCTCCATGCATGGGTGGAAATAACTTTAAAATTGCTACTGTACTCCGGTACAGTGGCACATGTAAAATCACTTACCCTGATAATTTTTCCACTATACCGGCAGATTTTCATGATTTTTTAAATAAGCAACATAACTAACATTGGAAAGTCAACTGGACATTGGTACACCGTCACTGGACTGGGACGTCGAGCAATGGGTTATTTCGGACCAGTTATTTCCACCCCTGCCATGAACCTAGAACCTCAAACTGAATTCCACACTAAGCGCTGTTTGTATTGACCTAGAGGGAAATGTGAACTGGGAAAAAACCTGTGTTTTTATTATAGCTCTTGAAGCCCAGTCAGAGATAAGTCACATTATCATGATAATAGACAGTAAAGTCAACACAATTCTTCTACTAACGTATGTCTTGGCTGACAACGATAACCATATTGTTTGCCATTTCACCTTATTTTGAACGTTACAGAACCCATAACAAGACAATTCAAGGAAGTCAAATTTATACATCGAAATAAGCTGCATTGTTGTATCTGAATCTGGATGAAACAACTATGACATCTGTGTTGGAAAACTATGACTAAAACAAAAGGACAGGGCCATCTTGCACCCAGTAATCATGACCTTATAGTATGCATAAACTGATTTAAAACAGTTTAGCATGATTAGACAGACAACACAATATTATTATTAATCAATATTTTACCTAACGATACTACATGATTATATCACACTTGACATCAGTGACATTGGCTTGTTATGAATGTTTCACACTTCTGCTTTCTTCATATTTTATAAATAATTTGTTGGTTTAAAAAGCCATATAACAGTGAACACATGCATGACATATGCTCCAGATTAGAAAATCTTTCATATTTTCTTCCAGTAAACATAGGTTTATAACTTTTCAATGACTCTAGCGTCCTTATTATGCAGAGACTTGGTTAGCTCCACTATCTGTATCCACATTAATGAGAAGATATTTATCTTTATTTACATAACTGTGGGCTTGAAGTATGAAGTACTCTGTACCTCTACTGTAACTATGTGTAAACAGTTTTGGGTTAAATAATGCCATATATGCAATTAAACCCATTGACATGTTTAAGTAAATAATTTCTTTGCTTTTCCACCCGTATCCCCCCTTAAATTTCATTCTAGTCAAATAATATCACCTGAGTATATACCGGTAATTCCTCATCTGATAAGGATGAGTTTTAACATGGTTCTTTAATTATATCTGAACATACTGAAAGACATATCCAACTTCTAAAAATGCCACTCAAAGAGATTTGTCCTCATCGTTAAAATTTAGGGGGGATATGGGTGGAAGTCTTACCGTGGTCAGTTACTTAAACACAGTTGACAACAGCTGCTAATAATAAGGAAACATTCAAGGATATATGGAACTTTCCTGAAATCTGTGCAGATTTTGCGTGGAGATATCATGTGCGTTAACTATGCCATCTATTATCCTACTGCAGTCTCTATTGCAGTAAGATTAAAGGAAAAATGTTTTGTTTATAATCATTGTGACACTTTGTCATTGAAATGCATAATGATTAACTTTCAAGTTCCGTATTTATGCTTTGTCAGGCTACTTAACATTACACGATGATGTAACTTACTTTACACGGGATGTGACATAAAAACAACGATATGTCACCACGCAACCTTGTGAAAATATTGTTTTGCAAGCATGGCAAATTCTTAGGGAGTGAAATTGTGAGACAGAAGACACATGATGCGCAAAAATATTCATTACTACTCCATCTATATCCGATTCGTGTGTCTCAGGGCAACGGTGCATAAGGTGGAAATACAAACATAATTTGACATTAATGAAGAAAAATAACTGTCAATCGCTAGGTATGTGCAATAAGTAAAATATTTACACTTACAGATGGTAAGTATGCAAATCGTCGTGGTTTGTAACGGTACCAGATGTCAAGCGACAAATGGGCATAAAACTATGATGGGATAGGGTTATACAGTGTTTAATTAATAAATTGATATTGTCAGACATAGAAACAATGATTATTAGACCCTAAGATTGTGCCAGCAAAGTTACCTTGCCAATTTTACCAGCTTGCACACGAAAGCACACAACCAAGATGGCCGTAGAGCAATAAGGTCACGTGACTTGATAACAGGGGTTGTAGCTTCCTAAGCACTGCTTCAATCAACTAAGGTCATTAATGCGTGAAGACGCATCATGCGGTGTTCATCTAACAATCTGTCACCGATGGTTATAAAGTTATACAATGCATCAAACTACCTACTCGGAATAGACAATTAGTTCGATGGCATGGCAGTCAATGGGTGTCAAGTTTCTATTGGTGTCGGCCCGGGAACGTGACATTTGATATTTAGGTTGAACATCCATCGTGGCGAAACCACTTGGGGCTCAGTTACAGTTCATTGACACGGAATTGGGCGCTCCCTAAGTTAATTAATACATCTTAACATAAAATCAAATTACATATAACTTTTAATGTTCAGTCAGTGTGAAGTAGTTCCGACTGAACACAATGTTACAGTGTCATCAGCATCTTTTCCGAGCAGATTGTGTAAGGTACACCACACTTTTCAAGGATTTTATTTCAGGTTAAAACATTATCATGTTTTAACACACTTAAATAGTTTTCTGAATGCTGCTAAATTTGAGCTGTTAAATTTTAAATTAATTTTTAACTTGTTTCTGCCTGTTTCAACTTTGTGGGCGTTCTGAGTACATTCTCAATACATATTATTCTGTACTGACCAAATAATCTTGGAAATGTAATACATTTAAAAAAGATTAATCTTTTCACGGATCCTCTTTAAGATTTACCCCGTAAATAAGTGTGATCAAATACTGTGGCAGAAGAAATAACTTACTTGTTAAACCTGTCCATGTGATATAGTTCACTACAATACATGCCACTGGTATTAAATTAGTTTTCACGTTACTAATATGTTTCATTGGTGTTTGTCTCATGCGGCACTCAGCAATAATTCACCTGTTAATAATCGTGTCTGTAACTGACAATCCCGTGATTGATACAATGAGCATCGATCTGGAGTGAATGAGTTTTGTTTTACGCCGCACTCACGCACTCAGCAATATTCCAGCTATATGGCGGCGGTCTGTAAATAATCGAGTCTGGAAAACTCGGGAAAACTATAACGAATTTATGACATATTGCACGTGTGACTGTTTCCATTCAATATATATTTTGCAGTTTGGAGAAAACATCTTTCGCACAGACTACTGAACACAAATAGCAATCTGGAATAAAGATACACATTTGACACATTGTGTCTCTAGATCGGAACGTGTGAATGCACAAAATAATTGAAAAGAGAAATAACCAAAAAACTATGCCACTACCAGCATTGCAAATGTTAATTTGGAAATATAATATAAATAGGAAATTATGTGATGAATTACCATAAGCAATTAACGCGTAGTCATCGCGTTCTCCAACATGTCCTCGATCATGATCAACAGACGGTTGTTCCTCATA
Organism: Haliotis rubra; assembly: GCF_003918875.1. Lineage (NCBI taxonomy): Eukaryota > Metazoa > Mollusca > Gastropoda > Lepetellida > Haliotidae > Haliotis > Haliotis rubra. The sequence continues at coordinate 673,809 of NW_025767357.1, read as the reverse complement.
TATCGTGTAAAAGACAGCCTTTTGGAATATAGCACATGTACATTTCAAAGGGTTTGTGAATCGGGCACCGGCTCTGACAGCGGAGTTGTATGTCGAAAGGGTAGGTAACCTAATACTCAGTGCGAGATATACAGCTTGTCCTTTACATTCTGTGAATCTTCCATACATGGTGAAATGGAGATTAATACGCATGAACGCAATTGTTGAGCTGCATGTGGTGACAATAGCTTATATCATTTGGCGGACTCCAGATTAGGATGTTCTGTCAAATGCAGCCTGTGACAGTCACTAACTCGGCTGTCGCCCGCTCTAGACTTAGTCAGGTCAGGTTACTGGTTGTCTTTAGTTTCACTGCGAAATCGGTGTTATTTCAGTTGCTCGTATAATTTTTGACTTACGACATTTTGGTTTTTTGATTCCCATTTTGAAGGAACCTCCTAAATTACATAGCCAAAATGTACATATCAAAATGGATGACCCGCCTACCTCCCCGAAACAAAAAAACATCATATCGCACCCACACAAATTATGAACGGTCCCTTCGAAGTGATGAACATCAGTCAATTACCCTTTGGATATCAACTTCTTTGTTTTGTCAATAATAGGAGTTTTGTTTAGGAGTTTCTTCTTACTGATCTAATAGTTGACATCCAAACAATCTTTAACCAGAAACCAATTTGAAATCCAAAATTCTTTGACGCAAATACAATTACCCATGAAAAAAACATGGTCAGACAGGGACATAATGAGCAACGTGACTTGTCACCACTTATAATGACAACCACTGGTTTCAAACCCAAATATTTCAAGTGTGAGCAACTGCATTGTATTCGTCAATACTTCTGAATAATCATGGTGCAGTCATGGTCCATCTGCCTAAATCAGTTTAAGACAATTATTAATTTAAGTGGTCATGTGCAAGTTTCATGTATTTCAAATGTTTACACACTAGTACCTGATTTCCATGATGAAAGTATAACCTCTAGATAACTTTGATCTTCTTTGGGCCCTGATAATTCACACAGGTCTACATCTGCACACACGCACTGACAGGGTACTGACTAAGAAGTAACCATGGTAATAATGGCTTGAGCAATGTTAGTTGTAGCAAAACACAGCCATATTTGACAGTTGTTAAAATAATTTTACAGCTTTACTTGTGTGAAGAACTGATTGTTCAGTTTCACCTGTTAAAACATTTTGAAAATATACTGTTCCCAAAGTTACAACGAACCAGTTGCTACAGGTAATCTTCTTACCTGTAACGTGCAGCCAGTAATCCTGTATTCATGTTGTATGTTTTAACTGTCAGCAATCCAAAGCAGTAATGTCAACTGGGACATTGTTTAAGTGTTACATAATCCTAGTCATGTGACCTGAGCTGTTCTGGACCTGTTCCAAGCTGTCATTGGTCGCCCAGGTGCAAACTCGGTTATTGCCTGAAGCGCCTGTAAATCCCCAGCTGATAGTCTTTGGGGACTGAGAACTTCTTATTCTGAGGTTGGGGCCCATGATTTTGTGTGGAGATAAAGTATTTTTTTTAGCTGAAGCTGCAAAACCAACTTTATTTTTCACCGGACAACCCACTTCCTAGCTGCGCGAACCTTTTTCACTGCGCATGTGCTATGAGCGCAGCGCAGCCTAGCTGTTGAAACCACTTTCCCCCAGGTGCTGGGGGAAAATTAGTGAATCGTTTGAACTCCGATTTCACGCGGGTTTTTTTCATCGCGGGTTTTTTCAACTTTATAAGTTGAATTTGCATTTTTGATGATTTGTTTCGGTAAGTCCATACCGAAAGGTATCAGAATCTGCAAAGTTGTGTTTTACGTTGCATGTGACCTTTAAATTCAATTTCTGCCTGAGTCTTGTTATGCTGTGTATGCGATATATACACCAAACTAATGTACCATATTTGCTGTGATAAGGGGCTGAAACAAAGGGGCTCATTTAACAGCATACACATTTTAAATCTATTGTCAGAGCTTGAGTGGTAGAGAACAGACTTAGTTTAAACTTTGGTGAAACTTAAGCAAGTTTGTCATGATTTCATCTTTTCTTAATTAAAAAGAATTTAACAACCTCAGTGGTTATCGGTACTTTTACTCTTACTAGGATTCTCAAAATGTGAAATATTGGAGTGGGGGATTGTTGAACCAAATAATTTAAAAAAAGTTTTTTCATGCATTTATCTTGCTAACATTGTGTACTTCTCAGATATGATTTGTTTACCATTCAAAAGAGATATTTAAAAAAAATTAGAATATTATTTGTTTTTTGTATGTTTATGGTCCATGTCATGGTACAAAAAATTGATTATTAGATTTTTAACCTTACTCGTAAAATAGTTTATAAAATATTCATAAAAATGTCATTATTATTATTACCACAACAAGCGATATACTAAGATTTAGAAATTAGGCCTTAATCTATTTTATAAAGAAAACCTGTCATCTGGAATTTAGTTAAATACCACATCTATATGTGTTTAGATAAATCCTCACATAAGGTAACAAAACCTCATCTCAGAGACAAACTTTTTGATAAGACAATGTAATAGTTTAACATATTGCCTTATTAATCTGTTTACAGAAGTACACCTGTCATCACCTCCGATGGTAACAGTTAGGCTAGTAGTTCAATTTAGGCTCATTAAGATTTAGACCACTGTGAGCTCATCTGTTGTAATACCATAATCTTCCAAGCGTCAAGTGAGTGTACAAACAAGATTAGTGTCAGTTCAATTAGCAAGATTGAATACTCTGATCCTGTCTGTCTTATCATTTCATTTATTATTGGGTATTGTACTGTACACCCAGTAATGAGATTGTGTCTTCAACTAACTTTTATCTGTTTATTGTTTCAATGTTAAATATGGCCAGACCAATTTTATTTATTGTTTTACAGATTTTTGTCCTCAGAAAACCTAAAGGCAAGAAAGAAAATCATCATTCAAAGTAATATTCCTTCTGAATCTTAAACGTATATGGGGCAAAAAACAATCAAACAATTTTTTCTTGTAAGTTTACATTTTTGGCCAATAATAACATTAGGATTTCGTTTTTTGAGTGGGGAAAATCATTTTTTATTTTTTTTTCTTATTATTGAATAAATACGACCGGCGGATCCGTAAAACAAGAAATAAAATTGGTCTCGCCTAAATAGAAAATGAAAGTGTTAGACTCCCCAAAGAAAGTGAGCTCTAACCCTCAGCCCAGGGGCTTGTACGAACTCTCAGTGGCCACCCCTGCCATATCTAAGACTCTGTTATTCTGTGCTTGTAAATACAATTGTAAGTAGCTTCTTGTGACTTCAGACCCTTTGCTGAATATACCCCCAACAACCATCACACCAGTTAGGAGGTCAGTTTAACAATCGGAACCACACAGTACCGTATACAGTACATAATAGAACTGTCCAACTGTTGCTACTGTTTAGTCTATGATAGTACTATATCAATAGTAGGGTTGATAAGATTCACTGGAACCATACCCCTTCATAAATTCAGTTTGTTATTCGTATTAAAGATGTACATAGAATATGTATTTACATATTTGGTTACTGGAGTTGAATGTTGAGGAATATTTTTTTAGGTAGAATTTTACGAAGAATTTGTTCGTTATTTATCCATGCATTATTCAAAATGGAATACAAAATAAATAGAAGCCATGCAGTAGTGTAACCTGTGTCTTTTTACCAAGGACTGACTGACTGAGTTTGGTTTTACGCCGCTTTTAGCAATATTCCAGCAACATCATGGCGGGGGACACCAGAAATGGGCTTCACACATTGTACCCATGTGGGGATTCGAACCCTGGTTTTCGGCGTGACGAGCCAATTTTACCAAGGAACCTTATATGGAACAGTCATAAGGCTATGAGCAACATTGTCACAATGTATGAGTGGTTTGCTGTACAACAGTTATTACTAAAATGTTTCAACCTAAGCAATGGCATGATGTGTTTGTTATTCTAATTCCTTGATACTAAACATAAAGTATAAATGAAAATTATTCATAACCCAAATTTCGATATATGTATCATATCTGCCTCATATTGTATTCATTACTGCCTTTATCAAAAGGAATTTAAAAAATGCCAATAGCATGTCTATTTTATGTATGCGACAATGAATACTTTCAGTGGTTACAACTAAGTATACAGTGAAATCCGTTAATCCGGACGGTTGCGTTTCTCAGCAAATTCGTCCGGATTTCGAATCGTCCGGACTACTGAATGAGGTGAGGTAATGTCTAACAAGCGATCTCTTGTAGTATGCTTTAAATGTCCGTATTATTCCTGCATCCATCGGTGGAGTATGTGACGTGGTGTTTGGTGGCAAAAAAATGCAAGGTCAAATTTCGCAAAGTTAGCGAAGCACACTTGTGACTTGCAGCGTTGTCGAGAAGCAAAATCACTTTAAGTCCACTTCAAGTGACAACTTGTCACCGAAGTCTTTCGCTTTCAGAATCAACATCTCGTCATTAACAGCTGCATTCTTACTGGTCATGTCATTGATCCATAAAAAGAGCGCCTCCTCCATTTTCTGATGTTTGGCTTCGCTTGCTCGAGACAGGGCCGCAGAATCTTCAGGAATGGTAAGCCATTTTTCCTTGGACTGCAAGATGTCACCGATTGTAGATTTTCGCACTGAGTGTCCAAATAATTCACCAACGTGTTTACTTAGGAAATCTAAACTTGCTTTTGGATGTTCTTCCTTGTATCTTGCAATCTCTCTCTGTTCGAATGCGGTAGTCTCATTTCGTTTTCTTTTAGCAGGCTGACTCACCATGTTTGCTGACAGGTGTCAATCAAACTGTAAATGTACAGCTTCAGTCGGGAGCTTTTATGTGTAATTAAAACAACAACCCTTAACTGACATTTCTCAAAAGTTAACAAGAGTTCATCTTGTCAACTCAATGACACCGAGTGTTTATTGTTTGAGGCCAGTTAAGTAAACATCGCCGGGAGGTGTTGTTACGGTTCGTGAACACGACTTACAGCGTCCGGACTGTGAAGCAATTTACTGTTTATTTTACTGATTGGTGACAGCTACTTACCGTCCGGTTCCGGAAACCGAATTTCCGGATTATGGAGGCAAATTATATAGGCATAGATTGGTAACAAGCTGAAATCGTCTGGGAGGCGAGACATCCGGATTATCGGGGTCCGGACTAACGGGGCTTCACTGTACATAAAACATACTGATGCCTTTCTCAAACCTACCAGTGAGTTGGTTTGCGAGGGTTGACTACTTCCGATTAGAGTTATCTCCCTTTGGAGTGAGTTTCCTACAGGATTGAAAATGACCAATTCTGATATTGTCAGCAAGACTTTATTCATTTCATCTCCATGGATTAATATGATTATCAAGTTGGTTTGCTACTATCACAGTTCTATTGAAATAGTGTAGGCTAGTATTGAAATACAGTCGTTATAGTGAAAATACAGCCTCAGAAGAGTCACCCCGACTGTTGCTGAAGGGGTCGTAGTTGGCACAGGTACCGCAGATTTGTATCCCAGATACATTTTTATAAACAGAAACATACCCTAGCCAAAATCAGAATACAGAAACGTACCCAGGACGAGTCCATTCTGCATGGTGCCTTTTGTCTTGATCGGAACTGTAACACTGTTGTATAAGATGCATTTTGTTTGCGTTATATAAGAAACGCGCAAAGCAGTAACGAATATTTCACAGTTCACAACTCCAATCACAATCAGTTGAACGGGAACAACTACATACAGTTTCGGGGTGAGGTTGCGGAATATATGCGTGTCCAATGTTTAAGGCAAAGGTACATATCTGTAGTACCTGTTCCGACGACAACCCCTTCAGCCCAACTCTCTTTCATTAATCATTGTTTTTTTAAGTTCCTTTAGATGATTAAAATCCATGCAAGCATTGTCTTTTTGTTTACTTTATTAAACATGTACACAGTGTTACCAGACACTCATGATTCATGTGAATCATATCCACTGACAGTGTTAAAATCAATATAATGTTTTCGGACGTACATTTTAAAAATACTTTTTATAGGAATCTGATATTGAATTTTCATGTTGCCTAAGCATTATATTGGCTTTCAATTTTTAATGATATGGCATGTGCTGATGTAAGTTGATACTTATCCTAATCCTGTAATAATACTCAGTGATTTGTGTCTGGGTTGATTTAATAGCATCAGTGGCATGAACTGAGGTAATAAGCTGAATGGAAACACACAGTTCTTGCACAGCTGTTATTTTGTGTGGACCTGCGTAGGGCTAAAACAAAAAATGTTGTTGTTTCCGATTACCCGACCAACCCTTGAATTCTGGTACCGACCCTAGTTTTTTTAAGAGGTATGGATAAAATAAGCTTTCAGATACCATTGTTTTTGCCCGGCACCAATGAACATCGGTTATTCTGACAGAGAAAGTCAACATGATGGCCGCAAGCTTGATTGAAAAAACAATTATACATTGATAAATGTGTTATTAGTTCATACTTTACTTCTAAACAAAATGTTAAAAAAAAGAATTCCTACCTACCTACCCTAAAATTTAAAGAGGTGTAATTGGAATCACAACATTTTTTTTGTTTGGTCTTAATGGCCAATAGGACGGTCTGGTAGCCTAGTGGTTAAAGTGTTTGCTTGTCACGCCAAATGCCAGGGTTCGATGGGTACAATGTTTGAAGCCCATTTCTGGTGTCTCCTGCCGTGATATTGCAGAAATATTGCTAAAAGTGGCGTAACACTAAACTTAGGATTCCCAATCTGAATGTAACATGTTTCCAGTTCAACTTTGTTCATATTATTTAATTTGTATCTCATGGAATATCTTATCATAGGTTACATGCATTTCCAAAATGGTGGCAGAGATTTTATTTCTTTAAGTGGCATTTTTCTTAATGTTTAATTTTACATTTTAGCAATGAAAATGGGTACCCGGTAGGATATGTCATATGACTATTAACCTAGCGCCTCACAGGCAGCTTGGGTTATCCAGGAAATAATGTCCATCATGTTATATGCGCAAAGAGCATGTCCCAGCGCTAGAGTTCAGCGCTATATAAGTGGCGGCTATATTATTATTTTCTGTTGCCCAAGTGTTAGTCTGACTTTGCCCCCTTCCCCTGGTAGCTTCTGTCGGACTGTTCCCTCTATCTCATTTAGTTTGTGGTCAGCAACACCCATTCTTTGTATACCACCCCCACCACCAAAGAAAAAACAGAACCCTTGTAACACCTCTGGTACTTATCAATAAACACTAGGCATAGTCAAGCGATGAAGAATTGGTGTATATATTCTCACAGTACAACTATGTAAGGAATGTTGGAAGCAATTTGAAGATGGATCTGATACTCAAGTCCAATGAAAAATTAATTCAACAACTGTCATGACTACCTGACTCCCTGATGGGAGCATACCCTACATGAGTGTTTCTTGGTTTTGAAACTAAGCACCAGTTGCAGACATTTAATCTGGCCACCTCCGTGGAGCGTCCGACCGGAGAGAGGAAGGTCACGGGGTTGATCTCCAGTCGAGTCATACCAAAACACGTGAGTGAGTGAGTGAGTGAGTGAGTTTAGTTTTACATCGCACTTAGCAATATTTATATAGCACTGAGTTCCAGCTTGGCTGCTCAAAGGCGCGCTTTGTTTTTCCCTTGATCATTGCATGTTAATATCAGCGGCTCAGTGTATTATCAATCTCAACTCCCTGGGGAGTATACAGCTCTTGCAGCCACTAGGCGCACCGAGTTAATGTGGCTTTCCCTTCCTTACAAGGTACCAATTCACAGCTGGGTGGACTGGGATACATAGTCACAGTACTTTGTCCAAGTTTACTGCATGTTCCTGTACCCGCAACTGGGTGTTTGCACGTATTCTTGTGGCCACCATCTGGTCATTTACCAATGGATTCGTGGGTTCTTTTAAGTGCACAGTGAGTGAGTGAGTTTAGTTTTATGCCGCACTCAGTAATATTCCAGCTTTATGGCGGCAGTCTGGAAATAATCGAGTGTGGACCAGACAGTCCAGTGATCAACAGCATGAACATCGATCTACCCAATTGGGAACCGATGACATGTGTCAACCAAGTCAGCGAGCCTGACCCCCCCAATCCTGTTAAGTGTACAGGGTTGTGTACTGTACACTAGGGGTTGTAATAACACTGAAAGAGTCTGCACACAAAGTTGACTCCAAGGTTTTTAAACCCAGTCACAGGTGGGCTTAATCCTGGCACCTCAAGCTGGATTACAAACCTGGCTCCTTAGAGAGCTCCCCCACCATGCCCCCCATTAATGGGTAAAACAACAACTGGTCGGCTCAGAGTCAGTATACGTGTCTACGTGGCGCTAGCACTAGCAAACCAGCTTAAGTCTCAATTAGTACAAGTAGCCACACACACACACATGCACATTTTCATATGAGTGAAATATTCTTAAGTGCGATGTTAAACCCCATTTCAACTCACCTCACCATATAATTTCTCTTTATTGATCCTGGAACACCTGTGAAATGCATGTCAACTTTGCAAGACTATAATCGTTGTCATTATAAAGGTTTCATTACAAGGACGGGTAAATGCAATCACCATTAAGCATGATTAACTGCTTGCAAATATTACTCTCTCTCATCTTCTTAACCCACTCACTCCCCCTTCCCCCCTCCCCCCCTTTGAAGTCATTTATTATAATTTCTGATTAATTATATATAATAAATCCAGCTCATGTATGTAGTCACCATAAAAGGATAATGTTTGGCCATTTATACATTTGTTCAAGTTGCTTAAATATCACTTTGTTTGCTTGCACAAGTTTCATGGTGTGTATATACCTTATAATGACTATTCTAATTTCAAAGGCAATATCCCGTTTACATGCATGACACCAAGGTATTTGTCTAAACCTAAACTGTAAACCAGCAACAGACATTAACGACTGTGCTCATCCTTTTAAAAGTGAAAAATTATGTTATTAACTGGAGGTTCTTGTCAAGTGAGTGGTACTATTGATGATTTGCGACAAAATAATGACACACAATCCATGTTTTTGCCCATTTTGAAAATGACTCAAGGCATATTCTACCAAAACCCAGGCTGTGTCAACCTCACACCTGACATTTTCTTCATGCTGCCTGCAGGGAATGATCTTGAAACTCAGTAAAGGTCATTTCGCAATGAATTGGATTTGAGCCGCAGTAACTTAAAAAGTTGACAGATTTTGATTTCATTGAAATGTTAGACACTTTTCAGTTTCTGAAACCCAGGGATGAAATATACGGCAACAATTATTTTGTCCAGTTTGTCTGTGTTTTCCAGTGTACTTCTGCAAAATTAGACGTGAAAATCCCCCAATCCTTCTAGCTATTTCTATTATTGATTGAAAAAACATATGTATAAGAAGAACTCTAGGGCTTGGTTACTGGATGCATTCAGTGCTAAAGTTTCTTGTTGCTATGGCCAGTCACACTTCAGTTGTTTCAACGGTGAGCGGGTTCCACGCGAGGATGAAGAGTTTGTCAAGAGTCTCCTCTGCAGCATGTCCCGTGCCTAGCTACTGCTCATCTATTATTGAGACATCTTTATAGATCTCTGTCCCAGCCATGACGCGACACGTCGGCGTTCTTGTTTGGATGTATTGTTGAAAGAGCAGTGAGAGAGATCACACAGAACAACCACAGTGCTGTCAGTGTCAGCATGGGTGTAAGTGCCCTTGTGTGTGTGTAGCTGTGCAGCTGGCTGAACTTGACCGTCTGCTCCCTTCTTTCCTGGATTAGTAACACTGCTTCAGTACAGGTAGATGATGCATGTTATTGCTTAGTGCTGTTCCGTCCTATTATACGTGCCTGTTTATCAGCTTGACAGCGTCATGTTTTCTTTTGGTGGTCAGGGAACTGGAATTAAATTAGCACTTTTTTCTAGTCAGTTTTATGACAAAGGTATCCTCAGTGCTAGTTAATAATTCTGATTTTTTTTATAGGTATCTTTAAATATTATCACTCTTCCCCTGATACCGGCACCAGTCTGTTAATATGTGATTTTTGAAAATCTAAATTATCCTGAAATCTAGTTATTTAAGGTAACTATCTTGTCCAAGAATAGTTATGGACTTTTTGGATATGAATAATGGTACGCTATCTGTATCAGCTATTTGAATTTAAAAAAATAGATTACTTTTCATGAACGTGTTTGGAATTTTTTAAAAATCATTTGTTGACAAAGACACTTTTTTTTTTGTCTTGGTGGGACTGGACCCGTGAAGATCAGGGGTAGAATAGGTCTTCATCAACCCATGCTTGCCACAAAAGGCGACTATGCTAGTCTTAAGAGGCGACTAACGGGATCGGGTGGTCAGGCTCGCTGACTTGGTTGATATATGTCATTGTAAACCAAAAGTCACTGTGTTCTTTAATCTGATTGGTTGAAAAACGTGATCAAATGGTATTTGATTCCCGGAAGCACGGGAATGTTTCATTTGAAACCTCCGGCTGACGCTGTCGGTTCTAAATGAATTCCCGGGCTTCAAATACTCAATAACACCCGGAAATTGGCCAACACATGATGTTTATCTCCTAATCGGTTCCCAATTGCGAAGATCGATGCTCATGTTGTTGATCACTGGATTGTCTGGTCCAGACTCGATTATTTACAGACCGCCGCCATATAGCTGGAATATTGCTGAGTGGGGCGTAAAACTAAACTCACTCACTCACTCATTTGGTGGGACTGAGGTATCCATTACATTCTTTATTACAGGATGTTTTAGAACAAGTTGCCCGTGTTGAGAGAGTGAGTTTGGTTTAACCTTGCTTCTGGCAGTATTCATAAAGCCCATGTCTTGTGTACCCTGCCATCATATTACTGGAAAATGACTAAAAGCAGTGCAGTACCTTATTCACTGACAGTATTCACCAATATCGCATCAGGGATACGCCAGAAGTTGGTTTTAGTCACTGCACCCATATGTGAATTGAACCAGGTGCTTCATTGTAGTGAGTGAATACTTTGACCACTTAGCCACCTGCCATTATGTCGTTAACTGGTTTTTGATGCTCTAATGTATTGAAAATAATTTCCTCCCTTTTTGCATACATGGATCATATTTTTGGCTGACCCTCCACGTGTCCTTGGACATGTTTTTCTTGACCTTCCCTGAAATAATAAAATACAAAATCTCTTTTATCTTGTTGCAAAATGCCCTTGTCATGACTGTCCATACAAATTTGTATGGTATCTTATGACCAAACTCTCATAGAGAGTTTCCATTCTTCAGATATTGACTATTGTTACTGAAACCAGTAAATTTGGACGTTCATGATGCCTTTGTTCGGTAGAAAATTTCCGTTTGACTGTTATGCCAGTACTTCACATGTTCAGTATGGTTCATGGACCCATGAAGATCCGGGGTAGAATTGGTCTTCAGCAACCCATGCTTGCCACAAAAGGCGACTATGCTTGTCATAAGAGGCAGCTATCGGGATCGCGTAGTCAGACTCGCTGACTTGGTTGACACATTCATCGGTTCCCAATTACGCAGATTGATGCTCATGCTGCTTATCACTAGATTGTCTGGTCCAGACTCGATTATTTCCAGACTGCCGCCATATAGCACGACTGACTGACTGAGTTTGGTTTTACGCCGCTTTTAGCAATATTCCAGCAACATCACGGCGGGAGACACCAGAAATGGGCTTCACACATTGTACCCATGTGGGAAATCGAACCCAGGTCTTCGGCATGATGAGCGAACACTTTAACAACTAGACTACCCCACCGCCCAAAATAGACAAAGACAAAGTTAAATTTAAATATTTTAACCACTATGCTACCTCTGCTTGTCTTGAGTATCAGTGATAAGATGAAATCTTAGCAAGGATGACTTTGTATTTTACGACATTGATTTATCAGGGAATGTTTGTCCAACCTTGCGCAGAGACAGATATTTGCCCAAAAGTCTGCAGCAAGTGTCACAAAAATCCCAAAATCAGAATTTAAAAATTCCTACTTCATGTTGATATATATAACTGTTAAATATTATCATGGTTTTGTTGACATTACCGGGCGGTGGGGTAACCTAATGGTTAAAGCGTTGGCTCGTCACACCGAAGACCCGGATTCGAATCCCCACATGGGTACAATGTGTGAAGCCCATTTCTGGTGTCCCCTGCCGTGATGTTGCTGGAATATTGCTAAAAGCGGCATAAAACCAAACTCAGTCAGTCAGTCGTGTTGACATTACCTGTATTTCGGTGATAACAGGATGAATGTATAGGAAAATGCTTCAGTTTTACAGTAATACAAATACAAAATACAAATACAAAAAAATTCCTCTGATTTTTTTAAGTTTCCCCAAATCCCAATTTTGAACAAAATAGTAACATTCCGTGGATACCTGCCAGGGTAACTGTGTTAAGACTCCATGTTGTATTGCCAAAAATATATAACTATTAATATTAAATTATTTTTCTGCCACAGAATTATTTACATTTGTTTAGATTGTTAAAATTCAGTTTTAAACATTCAGTGGGTCAGTCTTATAAAAAGTTCATTTTTGTAATTAAGTTGATAAACTGCAGGTCTTGGTAATAAATTTTCATCTGTACACATGTAAGATAACTAGTTTAAGCAGATGATACAACTTCTCTAGGACTTGATTAACTTAATGTAAGACATTGACCTGGCATCTATTCTGTTTTATACTGCTGCAGAGGTAGACTTGCACAATCTCCATGGTAATAATTAATAGTTTAAATGTTTATTTCTAAAAATATAGATATCACTCTAACAGACTGGCATCCTCAGAGTCCGCTTATCTTGACCTGCCTCTTTAAGGATAGAATTACTGTACATCCATGCGCTTAGACTTCACACACCCTTGGAGCAAGGCTACTGCAGAGGTTACAACTTGTGGTGGTCTGATTAATTGAAATAATCGAAGATTGGTCACAGTGACTAAACGACCAAGCAATCGATCATGTTTTCTCATAATCGAACATAAACAATTCTGGAACTTTTTTAATTAACAATATTTTTCACAAGGTTGGTTTTGTCTCTTATTACATTTCATGAATATTACAAGCTCGTTCCAATTCATGATTGAATTTATCTTCAAGACCCATGAAATTTATGTTCCTAACATACTAGTCATCCTTTAAAGATGTTCAATTTGAAGAAAAAAACCCCAAAGAACTACCTGTTGTCTTTCTTTATGTTTTTGTGCAAACAAAAATAGCCAGGAAAATTTCATAACCACTTATTTTCGATGATTGATTGGTTGTAATGAACCAATCTCCAATTATGAGATTTTAACCTCACCACCTTACTGAATCCCATGTTACACAGTCTTACAAAGGATTTCATTTGCAGGAAATTGAAATATTTTCAATATTAGTTGCTTGGCTGTATTGATTCTGGAGTTATGTTTCCTGCTATTTGAACAAGGAAATATGAATGTCATGTAATCTTGGCTTCTTTGTACGATCTGTGCTTAAAGATTTCTTACAGATTAGTTTTGAAGTTGCTCAGGGGTGCTTATTGCAGAATGCCATGCTTAATATTGTAGATATGAAATGATAAATACTTTATATGGTAAATATATAATGATACATACTTAATATGGTAAATAAGAAATGATAAATAATGAATACATTTAATATAAAATGATAAATACCTAATATGGTAATATGAAATGATTAATACCTAATATGGTAATATGAAATGATAAATTCTTAAAATTGTGAATATGAAATGATAAATACTAATATGGTGAATATGAAAGGATAAATTATTAAAATGGTAAATATGAAATGATAAATACTAGGGCTGGTGTGATTCATTTGGTGTGTTTTAGGAATCCTTCATGAATTCAATTTTTATTCGCAATCACCAGAATAGAATATTTAGGAATTGTTAAAAATAGTATTTGTAACCTTAATTTGTTTCTTATTGATCGAACGGGGCGGTTTGGTAGCCTTTTGGTTAAGGCGTTTGCTTTGCTCGTCACGCTGAAGACCCGGGTTTGATTCCACATGGGGGCACAACACGTGAAGTCCAATTATGGTTTCCTCTACCGTGATATTGCTAAAAGCGGCGTAGAACCAAACTCACTCACTCGCTTATTGTTCAAAGTGAGAAATGCAAAATGGAATATATCGAGTCTAGGCGGGATAATGGTCAAAACTCCCATATATTTCATTTGGCAGTAATATTGTCACTGATTGTAAAAAAATTACACTGTCAAATGATCAAAACATTATATTAATGAATATGAACAATGAACCTTCAACTGGTGATATGTTATGGTGAAAAGTGTTCATGTTCAGCAACCTATAATCATGTCATGTATCACATTTGCCTCATACCCGTGAAGGTCCGGGTTAGAATATTGGCCTTCAGTAATCCATGCTTGTCGTAAGAGGCAACTAACGGGATCGGGTGGTCAGGCTCGCTGGCTTGGTTGACACGTGTCATCGGCTCCCAATTGTGCAGATCGATGCTCATGCTGTTGCTCACTGGATTGTCTGGTCCAGACTCGATTATTTCCAAACCGCCGCCATATAGCTGGAATATTGCTGAGTGCGACGTAAAACTAAACTCACTCACTCATTTGCCTCAAAGTCAATTTGTTGCAGCTTTAGTAAATATGATGGCATGTAGGGCATGTAGTTGCTTAAAATGTTGTCAAAAGACTTCATGCCTGTAGAGGAAACCTGTCCAGGTGCCACACATACCAGTAAATGTCAGTAGGTTGTCAGTACTGTTTGAACTCGCTTCAGACCAGTGCACCATCTTGTGATTTCACTGAAGAATTCAATTGTGCCAATAAATTATTCACATTGTCTATCAAAGGGCATGTTAAATGTGCTGTAACTGACATTCAAGATGAGCGGAGAGATTTTATTTGTCTTGGTGTTGGTTGAATAACTGTATATCCGTGTTGAACCCACTGAAGATCAGATGAAACATGGGCTGACCTTGACCTTCAAAACTAGGGGGCCAGACGTCCCCCAGTTACCAATTTCAAAGGACCTTACAAGAAACATGCAGGTCCTTTAATTAATGAAATGGTTCAATGCCCTGAAGTCTTAAGTTTAGTAATTATTTAATTACAGGAACCTTATATTTCTTGCCAAGGATTTGTTATGGAGAATATTATTGTGAATCCCTCGGGGACGCAGTATATATTTTTAATGCATCCATTGTGTTTGTGCGTACTGGAAGTGTATTTCTCCATCGCGTGAAATCCTGGATGAAAGTTGGACGTGCAGATTCAGGAGAGATCATACTTGGTGTATTCTGGGTATACAGATTCCATCAGCAAAATGGTGACAAGTCAGCAAATTATCATGTTTGTCAACTTGTATGTTGACTTCAATAAGAGAAGCACCATCAATAATTTAAGTTGAAGGTTGACAAGATATGGGTATCTGAAAGCATAGTCAGAGGCACTTTTGTAAGTCACGGTGAAACCCTGTTAGACTGAAGTAGTAGAATGATAGTTGTCGATGATTCCATTACTACTACTACTACTACTACTGCTGCTTCTACTACCACTACCACCACCACTACTACTTGTACTACTACTACTACTACTACTACTACTACTACTACTACTGGTTGTCATATGAGCGAAATATTCTCAAGCACGACGTTAAACCCAATTCCACCACCACTACTACTACTACTACTACTACTACTACTACTTCTACTACTACTACTACCACTATCATTACAAGTATTCTTACTACTATTCTTGCTTCTATTATTAGCATTGCTTTATGGAAGTGGAAGCAAGCTTTAAAAAGATAACTTCTATCAATCTCAAGACAAGAATATTTTCTATCCATGATGAGCAAAACTAATTTTCACACTACTTCATAGGTATATTTAAACAGCTTAAATCTTATTATCCCTATCAAAAGTTGAATAGTCTTTGTGGACATGTTGCAAGTTGTCAGTAAATGTATCTAGCTGTCTACGCCTAACAGTGAAACTAAACAGCAGCAGATTCCCATGATGCAATTGGGCACAGGAAGTATCCTATCATAGTTCACTATCATAGTTCACTATTACATCTTGTCATCAGATACAAGCCTGTTTGTTTGTTGTTTAAAGCTGCACACAGCAATATTCTACCTCTGTGATGGTGGTCTGTAAATAATCGAGTCTAGACCAGACAATCCAGTGATTGACATCCTGAGTGAGCATTGATCTTGTTCAGTACCTGCACTGAGTGCAACCTGACTTATAGGTTTCGCCCTCACCATCAAAATTTTGTTGGATACAATGACATGTGTCAACAGTCAACAAATGTGGCCTACCGTGTTCCTGTTAGTATCCAGTAACTTATAAATAGAACTGTAAAAAAACATGTATAGTTTTTATGTTGTTGTTGTTTAACACCGCACTCAGCAATATTCCAGCTATATGGCAGGGGTATAGAAATCATAGAGTCTGAACTAGACAATCCAGTGATCAACATCATAAGCATCGATCTACGCAATTTGGATACGATGACGAGTCAACCAAGTCAATGAACCTGACCACCCGATCCTGTTAGTCACCTTTTGCAGCAAGCCTGGGTTGCTGAAGACCTATTTTACAGTGTTCACGAATGGTGTTTCAAAGTAACAAGACATTGGGTCCTGTAAGTTTCAGATGTCTGTCTGACCCATTGAAAATTCACAGGACCCATAGAATAAAATTAAATAAACATTTCAGATTTAATATTTCTCATAAGTGGCATTGAAATTATTAACAAACATATGATTTATATGTCACATATAACAACTTCAGTCAAAGTCACTGTGAAATATACAGCCAGACACTGGGGCCGGCGGGATGTAGACTTCTATCAGACCGTTGGCAAATCTGCCGGATTTGTCAGAGGGTCAGATGCTGTTCGTGAACACTGATTTTAACAAACTGTTATCTTCACGGGTCTCATGAATTAGGTCGACACTAAACATCCATGGCTGTTGCGGTTCAGCAGTTATTGATTTTTAAAATGTACAGGTCTTGTGTATATAGATTTTAGATATCTGACACTATTGCCTGATAGTAATTTAAGAACACATACTGAATAGTTAATGGCATTAATAATGTCATTGTACTTCCAACTTCTAAAATGCTGTAGTACCATCTTTGATAAATATGAAATCTTGTATGAAATCTAGATGAGTACAGATGAGATAAGTCAACAACTTATTATTTATTTAATCTAGGAGTTATGAATTATTAGTTTATAAGTATCGCCTTAGAGACTTGTGCAAGGTTGAATCCACCCATGAGAGACATTAACTAACAATGCCCAAAGTAAGTGTCCTCAGTCAGGATTCGTGTGGGAATTAATCACACTGACTGACACTCTGACAGGCTGCCATTTCGTTTTTGTTCAGTACCTGCACTGAGTGCAATCTGGCTTATAGGTTTGGCCGCACCATCAAAAGTTTGTTTGCAGCACAAAATAAAATCTCTGATTCTAAAACGTAGCATAAATACATGTACTTTTTTAGCAATTTTTATAACAAGTACTCAGTATAAGATACATTCAACAGAACCAGATCCCTTGATGAGAATGATGAATGATTCGGTTTTAATTTTGCATTACTTGTATTTATAAATGTCAGTTATATGATTACTGCTACATAACTGATTAATGAATACACAAATGTTTATGCTTGTAATAAGTCTTGTTACTTCCGGGGGCGGTGGGGTAGCCTAGTGCTTAAAGCATTCACTCGTCGTGGCAAAGACACGAGTTTAATTCCCCACATGGGTACAATATGTGAAGCCCATTCCTGGTGTCCCCCGCCGTGATATTGCTGGAATATTGCCTAGAACAGCGTAAAACCTAAACTCACTTATAAACTCGTTACTTCCAGCCACTTACCCGTGGAGGTCCGGGTTAGAATGAACCTTCAGTAACCAATGCTTGTCGCAAGAGGTGACTAACGGGAGCGGGTGGTCAGGCTCGCTGGCTTGGTTGACACATGTCATCGGTTCCCAATTGCGCAGGTCCATGCTCATGCTGTTGATCACTGGATTGTCTGGTCCAGACTTGATTATTTACAGACTGCCGCCATATAGCTGGAATATTGCTGAGTACGGCGTAAAACTAAACTCACTCACTCACTCACTCAAGCCACTTACTTCCCAATTAAAACACACGATGACAGCTGTAAGATGTTGGATTTATTTTTACCTCACCAGGTGCAACCTGTTACCAATGGCAACCTGCACTAGCCATTTTGAACCGGTGCAGGTTGTAAATAGCGAAATCGCACCCGGACTGATGATGGAATGAAACAGGTCCAGTCCCTATCTTGGTAGATAAGATGGGCTCATGTTACAAAGGTGTTTCTACTGATCGATAACGTACGTTCATCTATGGCGCTCAAGTTCTATTGTAACCTAGACCTGTTTGATTGGCAGTGAAGAAGTTGGTGAGTAACAATCAACAAGATATTTTATGGATTACAACTTCTATATGATATCATGATGAGACGTTTTGGTATGGATTTGTCTTGCTTGACAATGGTATAAGAATCTATACAGAAATATCGCATCATACTATAATAAAGAAGTTGTCTTACATAAAGTATCTTGCCTTGAAGTCTTGCTTGACGACGGAAAAGAAATCTATACCAAAACATTGCATCATATAATATAGTAAAGATGTTATCATCCATAAATTATCTTTCCTTTAAGGTAACCAATACAACATGATATTACATAAGGTGGGTAGTGTGGGGCGAGGCAGCAGACATGAAATAAATGGGTTTTTTTTGCCTGAAGAGGTTATTTTATAGTATAGAATATGGTAATATGGTCTGTAGTTTATTACCCAAAGTGTTAGATCTAACCAAGTTCTTAAAAAAACGTATGTGCATTTCTCTCCATGTGTTCCAGTGTATTGTCTCTGGTGGTGGTGAAATTGGGTTTAACGTCGTGCTTGAGAATATTTCGCTCATATGACGACGTGCATGCATGTGTATGTGTATGTGCGGCTGCTTGTACTAGCCCAGACTGAAGCTGGTTTGATAGTGCTAGCCCACTGTGATACCATGCCGCAGTGAAGCATGAATACCCCACTCAGACACATTATACTAACTCCGAGCCGACCAGTCCTTGATGTACCCATTAATGCCGAGCGCCAGGCAGGGACCAACAAGTACCATATTTTAACGTCTTTTGGTATGACGCGGTCGGGGATCGAACCCGCGACCTTCCGCACACTCCGGGCGGACGCTCTAACCACTACACCACGGAGGCGGTCTGTATTGTCTCTGACTTCCTTGTTGTCCTAATCTTAATCTTACGAAGTCTTATTGTCAGAATAACGTCACACGAGGAACAACCACATAGCCGAAGATTGTTGACGTTACTCGACAGTTTCAGTTTTCTAAACAGTGTTGTTGAGTGCATTCTTCTGAAGACGAAACTCGATAGGATTAAGAAATAATGGGTGAAAAAAAATGATGACATTCGTATGTGTGCTGTACTGACTTCATGCAGCTGTTGAAGAATTTATGCTTTGGAAATACAAGAATTCTGACTCATTCTCTAAATTCAGTATGACGCACATGCTCGTAAAACAGTCTCTATGTATTGGTCAGTAGGCACACAGATGATATTGATGGTGTTATTTTAATGTTGCTGTTTCTAATCGAGAAAATGCATGACTCTGAAAAATTACCATCATCCTTCTTGTTGCAAAATAGTCACGATATGGCTGAAATATTGCCAAAAGGACTTTAAATTGTAACTCACTCACTCAATGTTGTTGCAATATTGTATAACAATGTTGTTAATGTTGCTGTGAAGATGTTATGTAAATAACGTGGGTAGATGCAGTACTTTGGAAATACTTCCAGGGGACTCAGGAAACGATAGCAATGTAAACACAAGTGAGTTTTGCGGGGGATCAACATGCGTCTGTACAAATGGTAATATATAATGATCTAAAGCATGTACAGGTTGAGGACGTTTGCAGTTACATATGAGAACTTAACATTCTGAAATAGATTAATCGTTATTACGAATAACAGCTTATGTAAGAGCCGGGTGTGATACACATTACTTTGAGTATGTACACATTGATTTCAGGCAGATCTGTCGCTTCACGTATTGTAGTCTAACTCCAGGCAATCAATTTCTACGGTGTTAGTTTCCAAAGTGTTTGTGCATCAGTGTATAGTAAATTACCATTTTAACTATTATTGGCAAAAATACTGCGAAAAAACGCTGTTTGTCATGATTTATCTATTCTTGTTAATGCCTGATAATTGATCTCTCATTCTAGACTGTATGCAGTGCTTTACTTCATGAAACATCTCTCGTAATGGGCAGGCAAGGGGGACTAGATCTATGCAGTGATTCACATAACAAAACCTGGGGAGGCCAAAAGGTGTGTTTCAATAACTTTATCGAAATCAATATTTCATATATTTTAATTCAAGCCTGAACTACATTTAAGTTTCAGGGTGTTAGTCGTTGATTCATAAACTTCAGCTTAAATCCGATAAATCATAGTCTTAACTTTTTCACTAATATTTCAGATTAGGTGAAACATGCTATCTGCCACTAACTTGGGACACCCATATTCATGGCCCGACTCCCTAGTTCCTGATGACAAATAAACATTTATGAATGTAGAATTTTTTCATAAAAATCAAAGGGAACATACAGTGGAATTTTAGATCCTTCCCTGTTTTTAGACATCAGGCCAGGCATAATGCTGTGCATCTAGGCCTGCATCTATAGTTCAATCAGTCACTAAGCAGTTAATGGCAAAACATCTCAAGCAAAACTTATCCAACATCAAAAGCAGGGCCATGGTTTTCAAGCAGTGGGGTAGCCAAGTGGTTAAAGTGTTCGCTTGTCACGCCGAAGGCCCGGTTTCAAATCCCCACAAGGGAACAATGTGTCAAGCCCATTTCTGGTGTCCCCGCCGTGATATTGCTGGAATTATAATTGCTAAAAATGGTGTAAAACCACACTCAGTCAGTCAGTCATTATGTAGTGTCATTCCTTTTTGGGTTTGAATCCCAAGCTAGGTTTTTCATCACCAAACTCATGCTTTGAGAGTCGTTCAATGAAATATGCATCCAAGACCTGCATCTCTTGAGGGCTGTCTAAAATGTCGATTATTATGTTAGCATATTTTTCCGGCTACCTGATTGGTCTAGAGGCGGTCACGTGACCGTCGACAGAAAAGCATATTGACTCCAACCCAGGTCCGACCAAAAGTCATATTGACATGAGTTACTAAAATTAGATTTTGACGTCAAGCTATGACGTCATTCTATTGTTTACATGTCACAGTATTGTTGACATAATTGATTAATGTAGCGAAAATAAAATTACTTTTCTTGACTAAATGGACATGTTTTGGATTTTACAAGCTTTATTTTGTTTTGGTCATTACACAATAAAACAATTATGGACAGATGAATTCGGTCATAAAAACAGGTATTGACCTCATCACCAGTCTGTAATTGTATAATATCGCCGATAGGAAATATTATTAACAATTATCGATATGAAAATTATGTTACTGATAATATTGTACAATAACTTTTCTGATAAAATCTTTCTCACACAATATACAAACATAAAATTTTATTTATGATCTGCTACTAAATTATGTTAAGGATGCTGTTTTGTTAATAACCCATATAAAACATGTCGCCACTCTTCAGTGATGTGAAATATATTCCTTTCTTTCAGACATCTTTGGCATTTTTGCTCTAAGTTACGTCTCTGATATTTATCGATGATCGATCGATATATTGTTAACGTTGATCGATCGTTATGATCTGTATCGATAATCAGGGGCGGTGGGTGGCCTAGTGGTTAAAGTGATCGCTCGTCATGCCGAAGACCCAAATTCGATTCCCTACATGGGTACAATGTGTGAAGCCCATTTCAGGTGTCCCCAGCCGTGATATTGCTGGAATATGTATTGGTAAAAGCAGCGTAAAACTAAACTCACTCACTCACTCGATAGTCAGCTCAACATTAGGTTTACCTCCCACATGAAGCTGTCCGATGATATGACCGAAGTAATGTTCAAGGCAGTGTTAGGACAAACCTGATCCCTAAATCAGAAGCTGACGATCCAAAATTAGATTCGTAACAGATGGTAATCACACTGACCAGAGTTAATCATAGAGAACTGTGGGAATCCTGGTTTCTGTCTATGACACCTGTGACAGGCTGCTGTCACCAGGGGAGGCAACTCTTTGTCCCTCACAGTGCAGACAGTTTAATTGTGTCAGTCTGAATACAAGTTACAACCTCGAGAAGTCGCAAATCACGTGTTGGTGAGCAGGACATATTGTGAATAT
Source organism: Haliotis rubra (assembly GCF_003918875.1). NCBI lineage: Eukaryota > Metazoa > Mollusca > Gastropoda > Lepetellida > Haliotidae > Haliotis > Haliotis rubra. The sequence goes on along the minus strand of NW_025767357.1, from coordinate 651,474 downwards.
CTGATCCCTTGGCTGGAATATGGCAAAGAAAGAAAAGAAACGTATGTTGTCAAGATCCTTTAGTTTTTGTCAGTTTCTGATGTAACTGAAACTGTTTGCCTGTCCTTTATCATATATTTAACAGAGGTGATCTTACACTTGTTGTGACCCGTGAAGATCTTACACTTGCTGAGACCCGTGAAGATCTTACACTTGTTGTGACCCGTGAAGATCTTACACTTGTTGAGACCCGTGAAGATCTTACACTTGTTGAGACCCGTGAAGATCTTACACTTGTTGAGACCCGTGAAGATCTTACACTTGTTGAGACCCGTGAAGATCTTACACTTGTTGAGACCCGTGAAGATCTTACACTTGTTGAGACCCGTGAAGATGCGGGTTAGAATGAGCCTTCAGTTACCCATGCTTGTTGTAAGAGGCGACTAACAGGATCGGGTGGTCAGGCTCGCTGAATTGGTTGACACGTCATCGTATCGCAAGTGCACAGATCGATGCTCATGCTGTTGATCACTAGATTGTCTGGTCCAGACACGAATATTTACAGACCACTGCCATATAGCTGGAATATTGTTGAGTGTGGCGTAAACCTAAACTCACTCACACTTGTGGAGGGTGCATGAGTGTCATGGACTCACTCCTGTGATTGTTATAGTTATTATTTCGAATATATCAGCCATGTACATCAGACATTCAAGGTTTGATGAGTAGATTTAAATTATTGATTGACTATTGTTGATATGTTTGATATTTTAAGACACAAGAATGTGATTTTTTTATCATTTACAATCAGTTTTCCAGTTTTGCAGTTTCTAAACAGTATTCTAAGATGCTTTGCTAAAAGCTTAAAGGTCACATGCAACGTAAAACACAACTTTGCAGATTCCGATACCTTTCGGTATGGACTTACCGAAACAAATCATCAAAAATGCAAATTCAACTAATAAAGTTGAAAAATAACACGATGATAAAAAACACTCGAAATTGGAGTTCAAACGATTCACTAATTTTCCCCCAGCTCTTGAGGGAAAAGTGGTTTCAACAGCTATGCTGTCATGAATAAGTGATAATTGTGTTTTAATTATGTTTGAATTTTTGGTTGCATGTGACCTTTAAAGATGCCACCTGTTCTTTACCCTGCAATGAAGTATACCTCTTGTGTTATCAAGGCATCATGTTCTACTTACCTTACCTGTGATCTAACATAGCCATGGTAACATAATGGAATCAGTCCCGTCTTGCAAGACATCCTCATCAAATATCGATTGGGAAAGTTGTTTCTTTTAACCTGTTTAATAATTGAATATTATTACCAGGGAAGAAATCTGGCAACAGAATGTCACCAATCTCTTACACTGCTTCGCTAAACATTCAAAATACCGTGTCAGTGTACCACAGCAGTCACAAGTTGTCTGTGGCATCATTGGAATTACTGCAGTCTCTGGACACCAATTTGAACGATTCTTGTCTTTCTTGACTGCATGTACACTTGCTACTTAGTGTAAAGCGACCCGTGAAGGACCGGGTTAGAACTGATCTTCAGTAACCCATGCTTGTCGTAAGAGGCAACTAACGGGATCGGGTGGTCAGGCTTGCTGACTTGGTTGACACATGTCATTGTATCAGAATTGATGCTCATGCTGTGGATCACTGGATTGTCTGTACCAGACTCGATTATTTACAGGCCGCCGCCATATAGCAGGAATATTGCTGAGTGTGGCGTAAAACTAAACTCACTCACTCACTCACTCACTCACTCACTCACTCACTCACTCACTCACTCACTCACTCACTCACTCACTCACTCACTCACTCACTCACTCACTCACTCACTCACTCACTCACTCACTCACTCAGTGTAAAGCATTTGTCAAACAAATGCTGTTGCTCTTTCTCCTCCATTATTTAGATCACGCCCAGTAATGGTAGCACTTGGTGCAACTGACTCACTAAGCACACTGCTTAATGGTTGGTAGTTGCAGTCGTCTGCTAACCTGGATCTTGACACTGAATGAATAATAAATTGTGTTAATAGTTAATAAGGTAACTTCCATCCTTTAGTTCTGATTAAAATGTATGTTGTCTCTTATGTCAAGTCACTTGGGTGGAACATTTAGCGCTTTGCACTGATTATTTATGCCACCACCTAATATTGATCTTGTTTTTGAACCAACTAATAAATACAATTTTAATGTTAGATTGGTAATCATGTGTAGTGTAACATTGTATGGTTTTGCCATCAATTATTGTAACACAAGCATCCTAATATTTTAATAACCTGTATTAATACTGTCAGGTTTATTTCTTGTTATTGTAGGGAACACTTTTCAATATACTAAGAGATTGAACGAGAAGTGTTTAGCAGTGTGCTAAATATGGTGAGTATGGTAACCGGCATGCTTTGACCAAAAATGTTAAATTTTTTGTCTTTATGTTTCAGGTTCAAACAAAATGAGTAGAACAAAAAGAGCAGGCATGCCGCCAGGGAAACTGAACAGTTCCACCAAGAGTTCTGTTCAGACTTGGGGCCCGTTCTGTGGTATCCTGGCAACCGTTATGGGAATCTGTCTGCACATACAGTGGCCGGAACTGCTTCAGGAGAAACAGATCGACACACCCGTGAATCTGTCCACAAGTCCCTATGTGTTTGACTTCCAGGAAGCGTTTGCTACTCGTGATGAAAATATGCAAAAGTATGATTTTAAATACAATGACGCTGGTATTGACCGTCGATCAGGCCTGAAGTTGGAGGAATTCTGGGATGTGTATGATGGAAAATGGTAGGTTCTTGTCTTGTTCTATAGAACCTCTATGACACTTGTCATAGGGGTAAGGGGCGGTGGGGTAGCCTAGTGGTTAAAGCGTTGGCTCGTCACGCCGAAGACCCGGGTTCGAATCCCCACATGGGTGCAATGTGCGTAGCCCATTTCTTGTGTCCCCCGCCGTGATGTTGCTGGAATATTGCTAAAAGCGGCGTAAAACCAAACTCAGTCAGTCAGTCATAGGAGTAAACAAAGTGTGTGATCTTGATTACCAGTTGTCCGACTTCCATTTTCGTGAAAGCCAGTGGCTGAGTAAGTTACATCAGACAACATTCATCAATAATTGACAGGTTTTGTATCCATTACGTTCCTCCGTCACTTTGTGGGCTTTCTGTGATATCTTGTATAAGTCATTGTTTAAGCCAACACAGATATCAAATGATGTCTGATATTGAAGCAATGTATAAAGAAGAAGATGATTGCAAGGCAAGGGCACATGTTGCGTGAATGTTTGTGGTATGTATATGATAATGATATAATGTATACATCTATAGCGCTAAATTCCATACACCAAGTGCATGCTCGATGCGCATACAAACAGACAGTTCATTATTACCCCGGTTAACCCAAGCTGCCTGTGAGGCGCTAGAAGGTTATAGTCACATGTTATAGAACAAATTTTATGGATAACAACTTCTTTTTATTCATGAGTGCGACATTTCGATACAGATGCTTGACAACAGTACAAGAATCTGTATCGAAACGTCGCACTCACGAATAAAAAGAAGTTGTTATCCATAAAGTTTGTTCTATATTGTATTTCCCAACTTCTAAAATGCGACTCAAAGAAGTTATAGTCACATGACTTATCCCACCAGGTACCCATTTTCTGCTGGGTGAACAGAGGCAATTTTGAACAAACTCTCTTGCCTAATCTGAATTATCTGAGAAGTTCCTGGTTTTCTTCTCGCTGAAACTAGACTGGCGTTTGATTTGGTTAGTGACAGGACTGACTACATGACAAGGGTTGGTATGTGTTCATGGGTGATGGAGGACATAGTGTAGACAAACGCTGAAAGTGACTACATGTACTGAAGCCTGGAACATAAATGTATCCTCACGTCTTCTGTTTGTTTCTCTAGGCCAGTACTTATCACTGACATCATACAGAAATGGGAGGCAGTCAACTGGACCAGGGACTACTTTGTGAACAATTATGGCGAGGAAAGAGTTGTCATGAAAGCCGTCCATGTAAGTAAAGAGGATGAATCTTCTGAAACCTTACATACAAGCTTAATGCTCAGGTGTACTGCCTTACCTTGTTGGGCATGGAGAAATTATTTAGACTATTCAGACAGTTGCAATGGTATTAAAGTATTCTTTGACCATTGGAGTGAGTGAGTGAGTATGGTTTTCAGGGGTGGAAATAACCCATTGCCCGACGTCCCGGTCCAGTGTTTTTTTCTGTCGGGCTAGCAAATTTGTATGTCACTCTGTACTGGTGTCCAGTTGACTTTCCAATGTTAATTATGTTGTTTATTTAAAAATATAAACAAGAACGTCGGCCGGTATAGTGGAAGAATTATCAGGGCAAGTGATTTTACATGTGCCTCTGTATCGGAGTACACTAGCAATATTAAAGTTCCTGGGTTTTATTCTGCTTTTAGCAATATCACGGCTGGGGACACCAGAAATGAGCTTTACACATTGTACCTATGTGGGGACTTAAACCCTTCAGCATGACAAGTGAACACAAGGCTAACCCACCACCCCCTTTGACCATCGGATGTAGATGATATTCAGTCAATATTCTTGTTTGTTGTTGAATGTCACATTCAGCAATATGTATGCTATATGTGTGTGACTATATGTATAGTCTAGACCAGACAATCAAGTGATTGGCATCATAGTCATCAATTTAAATGGGATATGGTCAATATCTTTCCAATGTTTCCTGTGGTGGATTATACAACCTGGCAATAAGTTTAAACACCTGTTAATAGGCATTAAAATTGGTGTGACAGTATAAATTTCGATCTGCATATTACAGCCATGTATGAAGTGTATGTAACTACAAAATAACTATCACCAAATAGTTTCTGGTTTCATGGATGTTTGAACTGTTATCTATCACACAATCTATTTTAACAAATTTAACTGGTGAGTTTTAATGAGCACACTGTTGTGTTAATTACCTGTTTGTACAGATGTCTAACAGCATATTTAGTAGGGCTGCGCTATAACCGGTTCAGACATGAAAACGATACGTGAAACGATCAGTATTGCGATACGCTGATAGAAAACCAGTATTTTGACTTGTATTCGGAAAACTTCATAAAACTTGGAAACCTTGATGATTGTGGCAATTGTGGTAATGGTGGTGGGAATGATCGTGGTGAAAATTACATTTAAATATTATCTATATTCTTATTTTGTCATGATTAAAAGTTTTTATTAAAGCTTAATGAAGCATAGTGATTTTGTTGTGTTTTTGCTTTATAAATAAAGCGTTAACTTGATCATTAGTAGTTTATTGTTAAAAAATACTTCTTGCAATATATTGCAATACATATCGCAATATAAGCTTTCGCATCGCAATATCTCGCAATATGAAAATTCTCTGCAATACCCACCCCTAATATTTAGCATTTGTAATAATGCAGGCTATGACTTCCTCAAAGTCACACAACCCCTTCTGCCCAACCCTTTTTGCAATACTAAAACCTTTAATGAAACAAGTCTAGATTTTCTCAGTTCAGCTGTTCAGATATGAATCTCTCAATCACTGGGGCTCCAAATTAAATGGAATTATCTGTTTCTGTAAAAATTATATATATTCAGAGACTAAGTGTTAAACTATCTATGACACTAAACAATGGAATCTTCATTGACCCAAAAACTGCTTTATGTCTGTGGGGAATAATTGCACATGACTCAATTTGCCCACATTTCTTCTCCTGAGTACAATTTCCTGATGTCACAGGGAGAGTATTGTTGACTGCATGTCTCACTGTCTCAATAAATATGATTTCTTTCCAGGGCAAACTGAACCAGGCTTCTAGTCTTGCCTTGCCACTGAAGTTATTTCTACAACATATCGAGGAGAGTTCTCCGACCACCTGGACGTACTTAGAGGACGAACTGTTCCTTCCTCTGCGACCTGACCTGTATAAGCAAGTCCAGACAAGTGTGAGGAAACAGTCTATGATATTTTTATATGAAATTACCGTATATGACCGACTATAAGTCGGAAATTTGATACCAGAAAAAGGAGCTAAAAATCAGACCCGACTTATAATTGACCTAATGATGTAACCAGGGGCTTGCTCCGTTGTTTATTGTGCAAGAAGATTGCTGTGCATAGTTATCTCCCTTTGGAGTGACAGACGCCTGTGATCATTGGTTCAAAGTCCAGATTATGGTTATATTTCTTGGTTTCTCAACTTCATACGGCAGTTGTTGTTCTACTGAAGTGATAAACATCTAACACCAGAATCACCTCTGTTTTCCATCTCAAACTGACATGATGTAATCAAGCAAAAATACTGTTCAATGAGGTATTTCACACAACTCGCTCTCTCACTCAACCAACATGATTCAATATATAACCAAATATTGAATAAATAGTGTTTGGAAAGACATGAATCACTTCTGTATAAACTAGTCCAGACAAGTGTGAGGAAACAGTCTATGATATTTTTATATGTAATTACCGTATATGACCGACTATAAGTCGGAAATTTGATACCAGAAAAAGGAGCTAAAAATCAGACCCGACTTATAATTGAGTTAATGATGTAACCAGGGGCTGGGGTTGCCCCATTGTCTATTGTGCCAGAAGATTGCTGTGCATAGTTATCTCCCTTTGGAGTGACAGACGCCTGTGATCATTGGTTCAAATTCCAGATTATGGTTATATTTCTTAGTTTCTCAACTTCGTACGGCAGTTGTTGTTCTACTGAAGTGATAAACATCTAACACCAGAATCACCTCTGTTTTCCATCTCAAATTGACTTGATGTAATCAAGCAAAAATACTGTTCAATGTGGTATTTCACACAACTCGCTCTCTCACTCAACCAACATGATTCAATATATAATATTGAATAAATAGTGTTTGGAAAGACAGGAATCACTTCTCCTGCTGTTAACCTCTAGTTTGCTGGACTAAGATTTGACTAATTATTAAGATGTTGAAAGATTCGGATTCAATCGCTGAATAATGCGTAAACAAATGTTGAGAATGTTCTCGTCTACACCAAATGAAAACCATTGCTCTTTTTCCTCATATCTCTGCTATTCCAAGCACACGTAAGCTATCTGAAGCTTGGTCTGAGCAATCTTTGGTATAGAAGGCAGCTCATTTCTCAAGTGTTGTGCATGGTGTGTTCAAATCTTTGACTATAGATCGTCCAAGTCAGCATGTCTTATGTTTTAAGAAACACAAGGGTCGAGGGATATATTTTTTCAGTTTTATCAATTTTTTGTTCAATTTTATCAAAACAATTCGTTCACTTTCGTCAAATGTTTTTAGTTTTATCAATTTGTTTTTGCAGACATACACAACAGAGAACTTTTTCAGCTTGTTCCCACAAGAGATTCGCCCATGGGACTGTATGCTGTTGTGGGGAACAGCCTACTCACGCTCCTCCCTCCATATAGACCCCTACAACTGGACCGGAACCAATGCAGTCATCAAGGGCAAGAAACGATGGAAGGTAGGAGGAGCAGCTGTGTTGAAACATCAGCAGTGTTTAAATGTCAGAGCAGTATCTATCCGAAATTTATGAATTGTGATGCTGAATATTTTATTCACTGCCTCTTAAACATTTTCGTATTTTTTGATAACAATGGTTAAGAGGGAAATTGAAAACTCAGATAATTCCGTTTTTAGCCAATATATTGTCTGCCGACTTCATGTTAAGCGTTAGATTGATGATTTTTTAGTTTCTTTTAGCAATTTATATGTACTTATACAGAATAATTAATTTTATTATTACTTGATAAAAGGATGTTATGATACTTGAGTCATATTGAGACCAAATAGTTTCAAGCAATGACGCCTGTGGTGGAAATATGGTGTATCTTATGGTCATACCAAATAATTAAAAAAAGAAAGGAATATATTCTGAAAGGGCACCTCAAGTAAAAGTGTTTATTACAGGTGATAGTTAGGTGATGAATCATGGTACTATCTGCATGGATTTAGTGTTGCTTACTATGATCAGTGTATGAAATAAGGCCCGTCCGACCGCTCGAGACGGGCAAGATTTCTGATGGACAGTCTAAATTCACAGCTTGCCAGCCCGATGGTCTGGTAGAAATTTTACATGTTCCATACACCTGAGAAAATTCACTTTATCTTGGTGTCTGGTCTGGTTAAATCCATTTTGGGCTGGTAACATTTTGGAGTTACCAGCCCTGATGTCTGGCTGGGTTTTCGGCTTATTTCATACACTGCTATTATAGATGATAGTTTGGTGATGAATAGTGGTACCATAAGCATGGATTTATTTAATAATATAGTTTTAGCTCCCTACTCCATATTTCTTGTCTCTAGAACACACCAGAAACCTACCATAGTTGATTCATATCCCTGATTTGTTAGGGGCGGTGGGGTAGCATACTGGTTAAAGCGTTCGCTCATCATACTTAAGATCTGAGTTCGATTCCTACATGGGTACAATGTGTGAAGCCCATTTCTGGTGTCCCCCAACATGATATTGCTGGAATATTGCTAAAAGCAGCATAAAACTCATTCACTCATCTGATTTGCTGATGTATTTAGGTTTGTCAGCACCATAACCATTATCGTTGCCTTTAGCAAATGATGACACATATAGGACATCAACATGAAGCTGACGTGCCATGATATAACTGAAATACTTTGGACAGCAGCATTAAACACATCTCACTTGGTTGCTGGAATTCACAACAAGTTTTTAATGCAAACTGGTTTTGTTCTATTTTTCAAGCTGTTTCCTCCAGGACAGGACCATCTTTTGTCGGTAAAACCCAACAAAATGTGTGGGTTTCCGCTAGAGTGTAGGAAATATAATAGGTACCTTGACTTGGTGTTGTGAATCGCGTTGTGCATGTGTTGTGGCTAGAGGTGAGCACGGTGTTGTGGCATGACTGTTGTACTACTTTCTTGTCAAGTATCACAACACTTCCACCTACAGTTCTCTTTATTATTTTAGTTTTCCTTTTGTACAAAAATTGGAATGTTAGTACAATTGGTTATTCTGTATTTAGGGTTGCTTAACACTTATGGATATAAGTAAAGGTAAATGTACAAAAGATGGTGTCAACAGTGTCCAACCAGTGTACATGTATAGCTGATTTTTGCAAATACATTTACCAGTTTTTATGTTTATCTGAAAATATATTGAAGTAAATTCTCATGAATCAGTAAAAGGTAACAGTAACTTTACAGACTGCTGTTTAGTCAGTAACTCAACAATTCAGTAGACAACAATAAGAAATCAGTGAAATTGTTCAGCTCAAGAAATCCCAAAATGCCCTGCCCACTATGTCATCAACCAATCAGGATATAATACTTGGCTAGTGGGAGTTGCCTACGTTTAGAGGGTAGGGTTGCAAAAGTATTTGTTTGGTTTGGGAATATCCAACAGGTATGATTCATCTAGCTATTTGCTCAGAAGTATTTGCATGTAAGATAAGACCAACAGGATGGACATGTGGATAATTGTCTCTAGCTGACAACAGTATGATTCATCTAGATTCTAAATTAATGTCACAGGTGTTTGAGATGCCTGACCCCATTTTGTTTCTTTTAATCGGATAAGAGTGGAATGTGTTGTGGTATGTATATATACACAAATATATATGTATATGAAGAACATGACTTGCAACTGATGGGCCACTTCCTTGGTGCCTATGTACGTACTCTGCACAATAATAACCGAGTTGGAATGACTTCCGATCCTCTAATGATAGTCAAAGCGTTTATATAAAGAGGAGCACTGGACATTTTAGTCAAGAAACAAGGCCCAAATTCCACAAACTATAGTCTGTTTGCAGTGAAAACGTACCAATGAATTTCACTTTAAACCAAAAAAAATGTCAAACAAAGTGGAATTAAGATTGCGAATCCTCACAATTTTACCTTGCCAATTGAACATTTAAATTTCAGAATTTGTTTCAACTTAGGATAAAAGTTGTTTAACAAACGATCATAGTTTCAAGTAGTTATTATTGGTTTGTATTACAAGGGGGTACGCGAAGTAGTTGGAACAGTGACACAAATGCACATGTGGTGCATGATCAGCGTTAACTTAGACAACCGTAGAAACCAACCCTTCTCGGGGTTTCATTTAATGTGCATACGCCCTTGTAATACAAACCAATAATAGCGATTTGAAACTATGATAGTTGCTTAAACAACTTTTATCCTAAGTTGAATAAAATTCTGATATTTTAATGTTCAGTTGGCAAGGTAGTGTTCTTAAGTAGGCTTAATTTCACTTTATTTGATTTACCTTTTTGTTTAAAGTGAAATTCATCGGTACTTTTTCACTGCAAATAGACTATAACCATAGTGTTACGACAATTGTAAATCTTTGTTATAGTATTTGACTTACGATCACCGTAACACTGCATTTGCTTTGTGGAACTGGGTGCTTGTTTCAGGATGTTTGCTGTTTCAAGGGACATCTCTTAGTTTCCAGTAATCAATAAACTATGATTCCACTGGGGTTTGCTGGGTTTAGCTATATCACACTTAAAGGTCGCCCTCTTGAACCAGTCCTGGTTGATGTTCTCAAACTGACAATATCGGCCGTTGGTTTTTCTGGTCCAAACTCGGATTCATGCAGGTTACTGTCATATAACTTCAATACTATCAACACTCTGATGTTTAGTACAAATAGATCAACATTTTGTATTTACATTGGTTTATCATTTAGTATTGTGAGTATATTAGGTTACGTTTTGTGCAGGGTGTGTTTGGTGTTGTGAATGCATTGGCCATATATTTCTCTCTTTTCCTGCTCAACTTCTTTGGAAGGGAATGTATATTATCGATGTATTATCCATCCATCTTTTGTATTCTCTTGGTATTTCCTCTATGGGATCTACATTTTTTATTTAATCATTTCATTTGCATTATCAGATAAGTGTTTGTATATTTTTCGTTTAGAAATGCAATCTTGTTATTTTTGTTATTTGAGTTAGACTGTATGTTAAACCACTGTTGGTTCCCAGTGAGTACAATTTACTCATTTATGCTGCCCTTGCCCAGACGATAATATAACTGTCTAGAATACCAAAGTAATTTCTGCTTGTCTAAAGGTTGTCATGAAATATGGGAATGTTACTTTGGGTGAATGATTAACATTTGAACCTTCAAGGATACAGCTGATGAAACATTCTACATGTTTCTTCCTGTCATACTGTGATGTTGTTAAATGTAATTTAAGTGCGTGTGGTAGCCTCAGTGGTTAAAAGCGTTAAGCTTCCGAAGGCCTGGGTTCGATTCCCCATGGGTACAACTTGTGAAGCACATTTCTGGTGTCCCCACCGTGTGCTGGAATATTGCAGAAAACCATACTCAGTAGATCCCAAGCTGTAGGCCCAAGCTGAGTGATCTTGTGGTCAGACCCTGTGGTGTCCCACAGGGATATTGGTCGGACCCTGTGGTGTCCCACAGGGATATTGGTCGGACCCTGTGGTGTCCCACAGGGATATTGGTCGGACCCTGTGGTGTCCCACAGGGATATTGGTCGGACCCTGTGGTGTCCCACAGGGATATTGGTTTGGACCCTGTGGTGTCAGGGGGATATTAGGTGGGAGGGTGTCCCACAGGGATATTGGTCGGACCCTGTGGTGTCCCACAGGGATATTGGTCGGACCCTGTGGTGTCCCACAGGGATATTGGTCGGACCCTGTGGTGTCCCACAGGGATATTGGTCGGACCCTGTGGTGTCCCACAGGGATATTGGTCAGACCCTGTGGTGTCTCGCCTGTGTGTGGTGTCCACAGGGATATTGGTCAGACCCTGTGGTGTCCCACAGGGATATTGGTCAGACCCTGTGGTGTCTCCACAGGGATATTAGGTCAGACCCTGTGGTGTCCCACAGGGATGGTGAGGACCTGTGGTGTCCCACAGGGATACAGGGATATTGGTCGGACCCTGTGGTGTCCCACAGGGGTGATATTGATCGGACCCTGTGGTGTCCCACAGGATATTCTTTGTGGGACCCTGTGGTGTCTCACAGGGATATTGGTCAGATCCCGGTGTCCCCACAGGGATATGTCAGACCAGGGATATTGGTCGGACCCTGTGGTGTCCCACAGGGATATTGGTCAGACCCTGTGGTGTCACACAGAGATATTTATCATGTTATCAACCATACAATGTCCCCCAATCTTTCTTTGTATTTATTATGAATTTGCAACAAAATATGAAGGTATAATTCCTTTCTTTATTCACATGAATAATATACCAATTTACAAAAACATTAATCAATCAGGACTAAATTTTAATACATGAGAGTTATTATTTACCCTGACATTAATTGTAATTTAGGAGGATGGTGTCAGTATTTAATTTTCATAGCTGAATTTTGCTATATTGAAGGTAACAAGAAACAAAGCAAGGGTAGAGTTTATACAATGAATCATACGTTTTCACTACTGAGAAAAGTAGGGGGCGAAGATATTGTTGTGAAACGACTGGTCAAGCAGTGTTGCTTTCTTTGTGTTGTTTATGTTGTTTTCAGAGATAATTGCATGTATTGCACAGACTCCTCTGCATGCAGTGAATGAATACACCACCGGCACGTCTAGCACTGACTATGGAAACTTTCACAACACTGTATTTCCTCGTGTCACAATGTGATCTCATCTGTTTCTATTGCTGAATGCATGTTTTCGTATTTCTATCTTCAGGATTTATATTTACTGGATGTTTTACAACTAAGGCCATGCCAATCTACTTCAATTTTGTAAATTTTATTGGTCATTATAATGAAAGGAATATGAAAAAATGAAATAAGGAAATTAATTAATTAATTAATTTATATTAATTTGAGGTTTTCAACTTTTGCAAAAAATAAGAATAAAAGTGTCAACAAAAAAGATGTTGTAATATCATAAAATATCATAAAATAAACAATAAACAGTCTCTTTCTTGCATGTTTGCGACATCGAGGATAAGCTTGTCATGTGAAGAAAACTGGTTTTCTTGAGTATTATACCGGTATATGAAAATTATGAATTCGGTTGTTAAAGACGATTGAACTGAAGGGAAGAAAGAATTACCATGATGCGGGGTGTGATTTATTGATTATTGTATTATATCATAAATGGAAATGTTTTATGAGAATTTTCACCCCTCAATATAAATCCTTTCCATGCTGGAAACCTCATTTGTTAACTATTTAGATATGAAATTTACCCTGCAATTTATCAGTGAAAAGATATGTCTCAATATTGAGAGAATAGATCACACAAACACGAGATCTGAAACATGTGAAAAGCTCAAGGAGTAATGAGACTGTAAGTAGCCCAGTGGTTTAGTGTCGTCCCAAACCCTGTGTTTGGTTCCCAACATGGGGCCAATGTGTGAAGCCCTTTCTGGTACCCCCTCCTGGATATTTGTGTTTTGGAAAGTCGAACAAGCCCAAACTGTCTCCCTCACTTACATAAAGACATTTATTCAGTGTACATGCCACAGGCTAGACTTAACATTAAGGCTCTGAAATAAAGTGTGTTTGATACATTCTCTAATTGTGATGTGTACATGTTTCAGCCCGATTGACACATTTGACAGTGAGGAATACACCAAGTACCCTCAGTACAAGAAGGCACACTATATAGAGTTTGATCAGAACCCTGGAGAGTTCCTGGTCATCCCCTCCGGCTGGTTCCACCAGGTACGTCACGTTTAGGTCTTAAACACTGAGTTACTTTCAATTGGGGGCGATGGGGTAGCCTAGTGGTTAAAGCGTTGGCTCGTCACGCCGAAGACCCGGGTTCGATTCCCCACATGGGCACAATGTGTTAAGCCCATTTCTGGTGTCCCCCGACGTGATATTGCTGGAATATTGCTAAAGGCAGCGTAAAACTAAACTCAGTCAGTCAGTCAGTACTTTCAATTGTTTTATTAATTTGAGTAGTTTTAGTTCAGCTTCCTACACTGGAGTATGGTGTGTAAATTATCATATCTTTTGGAGGGTGTATTTGTAATTTGACTGTTTGGAGCCTGTTCCTATAGGTCTCCTACTTTGTCTGCTAGCTCGCCTTCATGTTCGTCAGTCAAGGAGACCATTTCCTTTATGTGGTTATTGTTGTATTTGTACCTCCCTCTCTCCCTCAAGACCCGTGAAGGTCTGGGTTAGAATTGATCTTCAGTAACCCATGCTTGTAGTGGCAACTAACGGGATCGGATGGTCAGGCTCGTGGTTGACACAAGTCATCGTATCCCAGTTGCTCATGCTGTTGATCACTGGATTGTCTGGTCCAGACTCGATTATTTACAGACTGCCGCTATATAGCTGGAATATTGTTGAGTGTGGTGTAAAACTAAATTGTAAACCAAAAGTCACTGTTTTCTTTAATCTGATTGGTTGAAAAACGTGATCAAATGGTATTCGATTCCTGGAAATTCGCTGCGTATTAATACATACAAACATCGCTCACACCATTGTATTGTTACGTCGTCAGCTGAGATGACGTCTTTCAAATCATATTGTGACGTAAAGTCTGAATGACGTCACAAATGAGCAGTTCTAGATGCTACCATGAGAGACAGCCGAAACGGCCGGCTGATTACATTGCACTCATGTACCCGTACTCTATGTCAATGAGTGCAGACACATAAACGTGTGTGGACCTTTTGGTTTACTTTTGTGTTTACAATGTCGATAAACATCATGTGTTGGCCAGTTTCCGGGTGTTATTGAGTATTTGAAGCACTGGAATATTCCATTTGAAACCTCCGGCTGACGCCGTCGGTTCCAAATGAATTCCTGTGCTTTAAATACTCAATAACAACCGGAAATTGGCCAACACATGATGTTTATCTCCTAACTCACCCACCCACTCACTCACTCAGTCAGTCAGTCACTCACTCAGTCTGTCTGTATTGCAGGCCTACAATGTAGAGGAGACCATCGCTGTGTCAGGTCAGTTCATGAACAGGAACAACTACCTGGTGATCCTGGAGGAAATCCTCAAGGCTGATAACCTGAAGCGTTCACGTCTGCCAGCCCACTTCCACACCCTGCTGCCACCTGACCAGGTCAGTGGGAATTATCTCCCCTTATCTATAATCCCTTTTCTCTCCCTCTTGCCCTCTCATCTTCCTCTCTCTCCTCTCTCTCTCTCCTCCCTCCCTCTCTCTCTCTCTCCTCCCTTTCTCTGCATATATTCCCTCTCCCTCCCTCCCTACTGAGCCCTAGGTAACTGAACCATAAGGTGTGATTTAAATACTGCTCTCAAATACTACACTCCCTCACACACACACACACACACACACACACACACACACACACACACACACACACACACACACACACACACACACACACACACACACACACACACACACACACACACACACACACACACACACACACACACACACACACTGAATTTCGAGAGATAGTTTTATAAAGAAAACAATGCCTTATTTGTATGTCTTATTTGTATGTATCTGTCTCTAGGTGAAAGTGTTCATGTCCCTGCTGCCTCAGAAGATCCTGGCTCATGGAAGGGAGGTCACCTCACAGGTCATCAAGCAAGTGGAGACTGTCCGCAAGCAGTAGACACTAGGGGCACTGTTCTACCCCTGACATGTGCCTCCTTCATTCTGTTCTGTTTATCCATGTTTGGACATATCTTCTTTCCTTTTTTCATCTTGCCACATTTGAATGTTACTGTATTTGTGTTCTGGAGTTTGTTGTCTGGGTGTTCAGATCTAATGCTGCAGATCGATTGTGTGTATGTGACAAATCAGTATATTCTGTGACATAAATCAAGGAAAGTTTGAGGGTGAGAATATTTTTACCATCCCAACAGCCCAGTAATAATCAGTTTTTTTCAGTGTGTTGGAACGAAAAGTTCAGCTGAACAGCTTAATCAGCAGAGAGATTAATGATGTCAGTGGCTTATGATGCCATGGTAACCAATGACATCACAATGACCTGCCAAGTATTGTGATGCAATTTCATTGTTGTGATATCACTTTCAAGAGAGATTTAGCAAAGCAATATCTCGTGTGGAAGCCTATTTTGGATGATAACATATTTGTGTTTTTGATAAAATGCTCATCTTTCACCTAATATGCAAATTTGTCACAATACAGCAACCCCAGGATCTGCGAGTCCAGGATTCTACATCCAAGACATGCCACAATTATAATCCATGGTTTGTTCTGGTTTCACCATGTACATGATTTCTGAGCTTGTGTTGTTTTGAGCTTACCTGCCTCATCATGAAACAGGGGGTGGGCTAGCCTAGTGATTAAAGCGTTGGCTCGTCACGCCAAAGACCGGGTTCGATTCCCCACATGGGCTCAATGTGTGAAGCCAATTTCTGGTGTCCCCAGCCGTAATATTGCTGGAATATTGCTAAAAGCGGCATAAAACTTAACTCAGTCAGTCAGTCAGTCATCATGATACAACATACTGTAATTCTTTTAAACAAACGTCCAACCAAAATCACTCCCTTAAACTTGTGATGTATAGTCATTTAGACATGTTATATTGTTTTACCCTATACCTCTTCATTGTTACAAACACAAGTTATTATTGGCAATACAAGATAAGATACCAGTGGGTGTGGGGTAGCCTAGTGGCTAGAACATCTCTTGTCACACCGAAGGCCCGGGTTCGATTTCCCACATGGTTACAAAGTGTGAAGCCCATTTCTGGTGTTCCACACCGTAAATATTGCCGGAATATTGCTAAAAGTGACATAAACCCCAACTCACTCACCAGTGAATGAATCTGACATTCCATTTGTTGTATGAATTTGTTATGTGTGATTTAATTGTGTATTTTTTGTGTATTATATTGGTCAGTTGTTATTGATTATTGGCCATCTCAATCATCTTTACAGTAAACAATCACTGTGAATAGAGGTCTGCAGGGATGTTTATTCCCCAATGAGCAATATTTCAATATTGATTGACTTAGTATCCTACCAGTTGAGGTTTATGGGCAGATTAGAAACTTGAAACACCCCCCACCAACCTCCAAACAAATTGAATCAGTCATCGTACATGCTGGATGGTCTTGAAAAATCTTTTGCTGTGGGTCCGAACAAAGTTGTTACGTTATTTATTTTAACAATACAAACCATGTTTTGATGCATCGAATGAAAAATATTTTCTCTAAAACAAAAATCCCAGCATCCCTTCCCATCCACACATGGAAAATGTTCTGGGTCCTTTATCACAAAGTTATGTTGGCACTACAATGGTCGTAACTCCAATCATTAATCTTAGGCTTATGAAAGTCACAGTGCTACATTCACTTCATGGAACGGTGGGGTAGCCTAATGGTTAAAGCGTTGGCTCATCATGCCAATGACCCGTGTTCGAATCCCCACATGGGCACAATGTGTGAAGCCCATTTCTGGTGTCCCCCGCCGTGATGTTGCTGGAATATTGCTAAAAGCAGCGTAAAAACCAAACTCAGTCAGTCAGTCAGTCATGGAATGGTGCCCTTAGTCCTGTTCCACAAAGATATCTTACTGCTATGACTACATGCTTCATAAACCTAATGTTGGAGTCAGGTAGACTAACATCTAGTCTCCGAAATAAACATATTTTACAGAAAAAAAATGTTCATAAAAAGTAATCATAGAATATAATAAATAGGAGCCCAGAGACTCTCTTCATTTTCAGAAATCTAGACTTGCCACACATTCTAGACTTGCATGGGCTTTCTTGGATATATTTGTTTCCAGGTCTGTATAACAGACAAGGAGTTAGGTCATGGAATGGAGCTGCTCTACAAAGCTATGTTAGCACTATGACTACCATAAGCCTAATGTTGGAGTGTTGGAATTACGCCTTAGTGCTAATATTGCTTCTAGGAACCTTGGTCGTTTCCTACAAAGCTGCCTTAAAACTATGACTATTGTGAGGGTAATGTTAAAGAGAGTTACAGTGATTTTAATAAGCTATCACTTCATGGATCAGAGCCCTGGACTCCACTCCACAAAGCTATTTCAGGGCTGAGATGACAGTAACTCCCATTGTTTAACATAGACTCATGATCTTTGTAGAATGGGACCCTAGTCATTGCCAGTACCAGAACATCAAAAAATGGCTATATATAGTGTGCAGGGTTTTTCATGGGTGTCAGGTCTTAAGGGGGGAGATTTTGCCACAAAGACTTGGTTTCGCTCCCAACAAAGCTATAGTGTGGATCCAATTCTTGGTGACCATGGCTGTCATAGCATCCTGCAATATGATTGTACAATACAAACCTCACAATATCCGGTTTTACTGATATTGTACATGTATATGAACACACAATCTTATGCTGGAATTGTTCATCAGTGATGTTTGTTTGTTTGGCCATCGAATACCCCTAGCAGACAAGGGTATCTGTTGTTACATATGTGGTTGCTATGTATGGCAATTACTTGTTAGTCGTTAATATGTAGTTTGAATTGTTACTGGTTTTACCATGCCCTCAATTTGATGTGAAGATTTTAGGTGAATATTGAATACCAGATGACATGTGTTCAGCACCCTGCTCAAATTAAAAAAAATATTAATATTTTTCAAAACAAAATGTCAGGTGTCTTTTCAGGTGTAATTTACTTGATGTAAAAGTGTCCGCTGTGAGTAGTTTCAAATGGAAGGTGGAATAGCCTTGTGGTTACTGTATTCTCTCGTCATGTGGAGGGTACAGGTTCAGTTCCGACATGGGGGCAATGAATGAATCACATTTTAGATGTCCCACTGCCATAATACAGTATGTATGAGACGAATTCGTGTAACCGGGATTCAAATGATGACAACTATAACAGGGAATGGTCGGGGCCGACAGGTACTTCGAGTTATGCATAATATTCGAGACACCGGCATTCGACTCATCGGGATTTGACTGGATTGTTATTGTTTAAAACAATGCTAACAATTTATTGGCAAGAAACTTAGTCAAATCATGAAGAAAATCAAATCATTAAGAAACTGAATTGGTTGTCTTTTTCAAGTGCCAGTTCTTTGATGATTTGTTGTGCTCAGACTTTTGATATATATATGGAACATATCAGGGATTTTAAGTTCTCTTAAACTGTTTGCAAAATGTTAGACCCTTAATTCACTGTAGCAAGTTAAAAGAAAAGTATCGAGAAAATGGATTTCAAGATTAACCTGCTTTATTATTAAAAGAAACAAAAAGGTTGACTTGGAGGATACTGAGTGTTTGTAGTCAGCAGATTTGGTCAGTAAAATATGTGGACAACTAGAATCACTGTCAATGAGGGTGTGATTGTTGACTTGACTGTAGTTAGTAGATGTTGGTCCCTCACACAGGGAGTGGTGGGGTAGCCTAGTGGTTAAAGTGTTCGCTTGTCATGCTGAAGACCTGGGTTCGATTACCCACATGGATACAATATGTGAAGCCCATTTCTGGTCTCCCCCGCCGTGATATTGCTTGAATATTGCTAAAAACAGCGTAAAACCATACCCACTCACTCCCTCACTCAAATAACATAGCTTATATGTTCAAGAACAAGACTTGATTTGAAAACATACTTAATAGATATTGTCATATTTCTTTTTCTGATAACTTCATTTGTTTGTGTCTCTGTGATGTGTGGACTGACTAATAAAGTTACAGTTATAGGAAGAAATCAAATCATTTCACATTTTACTATTGTTCTACATATCAATTTTCTCATATATTACCATTGTTGTTAGGGATGCAACGATTCAGTTTGATTCATCGAAAATCGAATCTGACACCATAGTTTACATTTACAATGACCATTATCACTATTTCGATTCGATATTTGAATAACTATTTAAATTATTTCCACACAGCCAGAACAAAATTTTGACTCCAACTTGAGCAGTTTTGAGTGCTGAAATAAAGGCGAAATGTGATTGGTTGATGCTGGGCTAATTGTCCAGTGAGAATTGTTGTTAGTAGACATCGCCAAGTTGACGATGGATTTCACACTAAAAAAACCGACTCTGAGAGTTAAATGAAATCTGATGTTTTTACTTGTATAAAGAATCAAATAAAAAAAAATGATCGAATCAAGGGCCCCATATAAAAAATCGAATCGAATCAAGGTCTGGGTGAATCGTTGCAGCCCTAATTGTTATTATCTATTTTCTGTGGGAATATATATGACATGGTACACTGATCCAGTAGCATTATTCACCAGTGTATAGTCTATTGTCACATAACAACAAATGTACTGGGGATATATTTGGTGTCTTGGAGTCATGTATTGATTCCATACAATAACTTAAACTCATTAATATCAGAAATTATATATAATACAATACCTCTGTGTGTTAAAATATAATGATGTCTTCAATGAAGGTCACATCAGGTGAAACAACCCAAAATTTCCGAACCAATACAATGTTAACTTGAATTTGAATTTATTTCTGAATAGGCCAGAGGCCAATTTACAGGTTACAATTCAGATTGCAATAATACACATGCAATAGGGAGATCTCCAATGGTACTTGGAAATGAAAGCTAAATAAATAATATTGTTAACAATACAATGTTAAAGTTCTAAAATATTAATGATTAATATTTTTACTGCCTTCACTTCATTGCAACTAAAAGAAAAAAGATATCCTTATAGCTAATATAAAACACCCCATTCTCAACTATTCCTTTTGATGAAAACCCCTGTTTGTGTGAAAATGGCATGGCACTCACAAACAATAGGCCAAAGAAAATATCCAAATGATATAATGACAATGATACAATGGCACAAGCTTTCTTACTTTGAGGTTAACCAATACTCATGAATAAGAGTAATAGAAATCAACTAAAAAACATATCTTGGATACAGGCCAGAGTCGGTGATCTTGTGTTTCTAAATATTCTGAATAATTTTATCGTGAATCATGTATAGAAAGTTAAACAGCCCTACTGCCTTGAAGGGATTATTTAGAAAGTATGGTGATAAACATATGAATAATAAGCCTTGGCATTTGCATTTCTTAAGACTTTGAATGAACATTTCCAGATAGATAATTATGAATCACTTGTTGACTGTTAATCAGCATAGATGCCATAAGCAGTATATTTTTAAAAATAAGATATGAGATAATTAGCCTTGACCCTTGCGTTTCTTTGGACAAAAATCTTATTAATAATTGATTGTACCTCTGTAGCACAGTAAAGGATCGTGTTTGAAAACATTCACATGAGAGCTGTAAATGTGTGTCAACTTATATTTTGTGGACTGTTTGGAATAGTGCAGTTTGTGTTGATATGTATATTTTCCACCAAATGAAATGAATGCCCAAGTGCCGATTGGTTTTAGAGAGATTCACTGAGCTGGTGATTTGAGGGTTGCCATGCAGTCATGTCCCTTAGGTGTGCCAGGATCTGCTATTCAATGGCTTTAAATCCAAGCTGTCCCAATGGTGAATCTCAGTGTGTCAGCAGAGTAGTCATGTTCCTGGCATGGCCGTTTTTGCCTGTATCATAAAACAATTGAAATACTGTGATAATCTGTGATAATCACTCTCGTACTTGTCACTATGTGATAAACCATTACATCGAATGTTAGGCTGACCATCAGTTTGCAGAAAGGTCTGTATTAGTAATGGCATCATATTTTTTATGTGTTTCACGTAGCCACCAAATTCTGAACATGGGTTGGTCGGTCGGACAAAAAATTAAGAAAAAAAAAACACAAAATTTTTTAATAAGGACAAAATTATCCGAATAATGTTCTTGATTCTCAATTAATGAAATTCTTATTAAAATTTATCGCGTTCTTTGCACTTGCGGCAGCAACTGATTAAAAGATTTTGGTTAGATATACATTTTATGTGACGAGGTGGTACGTTTTAGGTTTGAGTCAGCGGTTTTGGAATGAAAAAAAAAAGTTTTCTTTGGTGGGGGTGGGGTGGTGGTTCTGCAATAAAATTAAAAGGGTCTGTCGGGCAGTGAGAAACAAAAATGCTGCCCTAATCATTAATGGTGTATCCTGTTGGCACAGAGTGCTGGGATTTAATCCTGTGTGTTGTGTCCCCTAGGCATGCCAGAAACTATATCACGGTTTCCAATCCAAGATTAGATTGAAAATGTTTGCGGGTCTGTCACTGTAGTACATAATACCAATAGTCATAGTCACATTGAAAGTAATATAATCCTATAAATACAATGAACATATTTTAATAAGAAACTCATAACATAAGAAATTTTGTGTACATCACAAATCAAGTTGATGGTAAAATCTGCATATATATTTGTACCTTCTTCTGATATTATCAGCTATCTAGGGGAGACAACTCTTCATTGACTCATTTGACTTTCATAACAACAGTGATCTCCCCTTGTAATCACCTATTTGTGCCTTCATGTTTTCCATGCTGTTTATCTGAACAGCCTTGGAGATATAGTCTGTGTATGATGAATTATGGCTGTTCTACAGACTTTTTTAGTTTCACAAGGTAAATGTTCAGGCATGGGTGGTGATTAATTTTAATGCAAGAATTGATTCTTTAAGTTGTTGATGTAGTTTGTCATAGAATGAAGCCAGCAAAAATTAATCAAATTTTTTCTGTATTGCCTTCCTGGTTAAAACCATTTTCAGCAATGAACACTGATTTTAAAACAAGTATCATGTAGTCATTATTTTGTTATGCAAATGATTATGCAGATATCAGTTTGAACATTTGATGATCAATACATGTTTGATTTATTAAGATGTTTGAAATTGTTATTGTTGTGTTTGTTATTTCAGAATTATATTTATCTTATGTATGTGGTCATTTTCTATTAAAGTGATTATGCGACATGTCAGATGAGTACGTGACATGTAACTTTGCTACTTTTCTTAATCTGTCTTGACAACATTCCTGTAGAAACCTTAATGTATCCCTTTAATTTTCAGGGATTTCTAATAAACTCTTGAAAACAAGGTTGTGTTCAGTTGTTTTGACTTATCGTGAAATGGTGGATGAATCTTCCATTGAGTATTTAAAACTGACCATTTGTAGCGCTATCTTCTTTAACATGATGATTCTTGCTATATGTGATCACAGATATTTTGAAGCAGGATACATTTGGTGCGGAACTGAGGAAGTGTGTTTAGCTTGCTATACTCAGGAACTGGTCAAGCTCGTCGTTTGTGTTGGTTTATTTGCTGCTATACATGTACACATATACATGTACTGGCTCTTGAGAGCTTATCTATTTTTTAAAAATGTAACGTTACTATAGAAGTTTATGGCAAAACATTCGTTTTTGTGTAACCTTCAAGACGTTGCAGCTCACTGTGCAGAGTTGTGTCCCTTAGCAGGCAGTGTCCTCCTGGGTTGACATCAGTGACTTTAGTTTTACGCCGCACTCAGCAATATTCCAGCTATATTGCGGCGGTCTGTAAATAATCGAGTCTGGACCAGACAATCCAGTGATCAACAGCATGAGCATTGATCTGCGCAATTGGGAACCGATGACAGGGTTGACATGAACCATGCTTATGATCCTTGGTATGTCCACACCATATCCTTTGTTTCATCGTAGCATCTCTAGCATTCATTTTGAACTTCCTTCCACCAAGCTGACTTGTGATGAACTCAATTAGGATTTGATATTGCCTCCATGGCCTAGAATAAAGAGCATATGCCTGGAGAGTAAGGCTGTAACTATTCACTCGCATATTCGGTGAATCGAACCGTAACCCTTCATGAATTCAATTCGTTATTGGTGGTCACCAGAACCGAATATTAACGAATATTTACGATTTTTTTAAGGGAGCATGTTTTACTTGAACCCGTATGTCCTTTTCCAAAGTGAGATATGCAAGAATGGAACATGTACTAGCATTGCAGTAGTGCAAGTTATGCTAGTTTGCCAAGATCTCACATGGTACGGTCGATTATAACTATTACATACGAACATTTGAGTGTCATGAGATCACTGGTTATTGCTGTGACAAATTAACACTGTCAGCATAGGCGTTCCATATTGTACATCAATCACTTAACTACAATATTGTATTCGTGAATAATTATTCATATTCGTTACCCAATATTCATGATACGTATCATATTCACCACATTGTGCATTCGTTGCAGCCCTATCTCCAGCAGCAAGTTTCTGGATGCATGTCATACCTGAAGACATTTAAAGATGGTACTTGTTGTTGCCCTGCCTCTCACTTGATATCAAAGGAATACAGCCAGGACTAGTCTGCTCAGTCAGTGTTCTCTTAGTGGTTGTCAATGTTACACTGCAGCATGGTATCTCAGTGGGCTATCACTGTAATATTTGTCAGAGCCATTGCAAGAACCCCTACACACACTCAAGCACACATCTTGTAGGGCTGCGCAATATAACCAGTTTACCGGTATATACCAGTTCAGGCATGAGAACAATAGGTATTGCGATACGCTGATCAAAAAACGGTATTTTGACATGCATTCGGAAAACCTTCATAACACTTGAAAATCTTTGGATATTTCCGTTTTTTTAATTTGTTCCTTTCCTTGTTTCATTTGTTCCAAACATTATTTGCATTTTTATTTGTCATGATTTAAAGTTTTTATTAAAGCCTAATCAAGCATAGTGATTCTGTTGTGTTTTTGCTTTGTAAATCAAGCATTAACTCGATTATAAGTAGTTTTTAAAAAAAGAATTCTTGCATATATTGCAATACATATCGCTATATATGTTTTCGCATTGCAATATATCGCAACATAAATTTTTTTGGCAATACCCACCCCTAACATCTTGCATGAAACATGAAACCTCATTTTATTTCAGCTCACATCTCTAGATTTGACCAGTTCATGATGTCCTTGTTGTCAAATCCGGCAACAAGTGATTACCCTCATTGTATGGACCAAAAGTTAATGTCTCGGTAAACACTGCACAAAATACAAATTGAATCTGGTTATAATTGGTCCTCAGGAACCATGCCATTTGTAACATGCTACTAGTGAGTGAGGGAGTTTTGTTTTACCCTGCTTTTAGCAACATCACGGTGGGGGGACTCCATAAAATAAGCTTCAGACACTGTACCCATGTGGGGAATTGAACCCGGGTCTTTGGCATGAACACTTTAACCACTAGGCTACCCCACTGCCCCATAACATGCCACTCGGGCGGTGAGGCCAAGTGACATGGTTGATGGTGTGTTATCCTACTCTGATGGCTTGGGTAGTAGCTCACTACATCAATCACTGGATTGTCAGGTCCAGATTAGAACACTAACATGCCACCTTCATGTCCCTGCAAAATTAATGAGTGTGGAGTTTAAAAAAATAATTAATAATGTGATGGACAATTTACAAGTCATAGTTTTGGTGTCATTTGTGGATTGGGACCTGTGAAGATCCGTTTAGAACTGGTCATTGGCAACCAATGCTTGTCGTAAGAGGCGACTAACGGGATCGGGTGGTCAAGCTTGGTGACTTGGTTGACACATGTATTCATATCCCAATTGTGTAGATTGATGCTCATGCTGTTGATCACTTGATTGTCTGGTCCAGACTTGATTATTTACAGACCGCCGCCATACAGCTGGAATATTGCTGAGTGCAGCGTAAAACTAAACTCACTCACTCACTCAGTTGTTAATTGGCTAAGATGGATGGATGCCTCAAACCAGAATTAACAATTTCATTGGTAACAGGTTTATTGAACAAGAAATATAATCTGTAACAAGCAGTCAGACATTTTTCACCAGAGATGATCTGCTTGATATCAAGGTAAACCTTTCAACAATAAATATCAACAAGGAACATTATTTCACAATTTCAAAAGATGGCAGATATTAACAATATATCATGTGAACTTGACAAAATTATCCAACATGTTGAAATGATGTTATCAGAAAGAATCAATTTATTTTCATGCTGAACTCATTCATGTGGATGCTGTTCACGCTGTATTGAAATACACTCATGCACTGGGATCAATTTCAATCGAGTCTTTGCTTGATGTGTGATTTGCTCATAATGTTGCGGAGTCAGCAATCTGATCAAACAGCCTGCAGTTAATACAGAATGCCTTCAGATAGAATCAAAGGTTTTCATGCTCAACTACTTAATGTTGTGAATGCAGTTCACACTGCAATGCAGCTGGGTCTATTGAAATGTACGAGGATCATCTTCACGTGACTTTATCTGTACAGGGAAAGGCCAGTAATGTTGCGTCAGCAACCTGACAAGCAGTCTGGCTGTTAATACAGGAGCACAATGAAGGACTTCGGTAACTGTGGATCAAAGGCCAGCAAGAGCAGACTCAAAGATTTTGTTTGACCCCTTCAGTATACTAGGATGTAGAGAGTTTCGGTTTCGTACCTCATAAAATAAAGCTTAAATCAGGAATTTATTACACAACAGCTAGTCTTATTGATGCAATGCATATCCAGTTTGACAAACTTGGTATCAAGATCCAATATATAAATAAATAGGAAGACCACACACAGACAAATTATTCAAGTCCCACGAACCAGTGTTTTCCATTTTGTTTTACCAATGTCTTATGGAGTCTGTTTTTCAACATCTGTGCCTGGGACTGAGCACATCCTCTTGATCCATCTTCGGCTTTGGTTTAGCTATCTCCTCCTTACTTTTCTTAAATGTAGTCGTCTGCATACACCACAGGTTGAATACACTGATCTGAGAGGCTTCAGATCAGCAGGAGTCATTCACCTCAAACGGGCAAATCCAGAAAAAAAGGATTTGTCCCTCTCCTTTTTAAAATGATCTATGCACTTGCCTGAGAATTTTCTGTTATATATAATGTGCATAGATTATTGGGAATGTTGGACATGTCATCACCTTTCACATCCATGAACATCGGTAGTTAGTATTTAAGGCCAGACCAGTTTTATTTCTTGTTTTACGGATGTGCCGGTATTTTGTATTGTTTTCAAGAACAAAAATAAAAAAACCTAAAATTAATTTCCCGCCCCCCCCCTCAAAAAATAAAATCCTAATGTTTGTATTGGCCAAAAATGTAAACTTACAAGAACATTTCTTTTAGATTGTTTTTTTTACCCATATACACTTCATAAACTGCCAAAAGTAAAATACTTTTAGTATTTAGAAGGAATATTACTTTTTTGTTCCCTCCTGCCTTTAGATTTTCAGAGGACAAAATTCCATAAAACAAGAAATAAAATTGGTCTGGCCTAATTAAGGCTTTACAGATCTGCTGATCCAATGCTAAGTGTGATAGACAACATGTCTTGTGTTTGTTTCCGACATTGTGTCTGCTTCAGCCATGCTGATCTCCGTCAGTTGTATCGTTGGGTCCACCACGACATCTGATTCCTCTGGCATACACTCTTCCTCCACCATGACAACACTCTCTTCTTCCACTCCCATTTCCTCGTGCTCGGTGTTGATATGATGTTTTGCATCCTCATACCTTGTAAACCCAACCTCACACACGCTACACAGATAGATCTCCGTCTGCTGCTCCTGGCTGTTACAGTCCAACTGAGGGTCAAGGTCAATGCCAGAGTTGTTCATCACAACATACGAATTCATCACTGCCATGTGAACTTCTGATTCCGACACTGCAATGACATTGGGATTGGGCTCAAATGAAACTTGTGAAGTCAACGGCCGTTTCTTCACAACTGTTCCTCGACATTTTTGTTGATGGATCCTTAACGACGCAGATGAGCAGTACGCCTGATTGCATCTATCGCACATGTGTTTGCTGGTTCCCGTGTGGCCAATCATATGCTGCTGCAACTTTGACGCCAGCTTAAAACCTTTGTTGCATTCTTTACACTTGAAAGGCCGGTCTGTGGAATGGGCAAAGATCCTATGCTGGGCAAGCTGGCTACGGAACCCGAAGGATTTATCACAATGGGTGCACTTATAAGGCCTTTCCCCAGTGTGTTTGTTTAAATGATCATTGAAATTGCTTTTGCTTGTGTAACGATTGCCACAAAATGGGCATACAAATCTGTACTCCCTCTCACTAGGCTCCATGTGAATCTGCTCATGAGCCTTGAGGGTGCATTTCTCATAAAATGCTTTCCCACATATGTTGCACTTAAATTTCTTGGTTCCAAAATGACGTTTCCGGTGACCAATGACGTATCGTTTATGTTTGAACACTTTTCCACAAATATCACACTTGGCAGTGTGTGACTTCTTATGGTGAAGCTGAATGTGGAACTGAAGGTTAGGGGTCGAGTTGAAGGTCATATTACAGTCTTTACACTCATGGACACCTAACTTGTGCTGCAAGCGGTGTTTTCTGATTTCATGCACAGTCTTAGCTTGGAAGTAACAAGTTTTACACTCCAAACTGGCTGTTTTTTTGTCCTTTTTGAACTTCATTTTGTGGATGTACACTTGGTGTTGAATTAATGACGTCTTAGATTTACACACCATCCCACATTCAGAGCATCTGTTGGAAATTAACCCTTCTTCAAATGGCCCATGGTGATTGTTCAGATGAGCCTCAAGATGGGAGTCGCTGTCAAAGACTCCTTCACAGATGTCTCAACGTAATGGACTGGTTACATCATGTTCCGATATCAGATGAGAAGACAGTGCCTGGAAGTCATCTTCAACAACTGAACAAAGAGGACACTTGGTTGAAGGCTTTTCAAACTGAGAACTTGCCTTTTGCTTAGGGCCATGTTTCATGGACAGGTGTATGTCCATTGATTTGTGCTGGCTGAACACTCTCTCACAGACATCACATCGGAGACGCTCAACATCATGCTCGGAAATTAAGTGGTCCGAGACTTCCGCAAAGTCCTCAGATGTGAAAATACAATGTGGACATGTGTGGTGCTTGCTCTCGGAATCATCCAGCCTCCACTTATTGCAATACTTCCTATGAGCTGACTTGGACTCCTCATCCAGACATATGACCATGCAGTTATCACAGTGAAGACTGTCATCTGTCTCATGCTCTTCGGAACAATGGCTGACAACATTGAGGAAGGAATCGGACTGAAACTGACACACAGGACAGTCAAATCGTTTCAAGTCCTTACTCTTCTCCCTAATGGCTCCAGGCTCTGTATTACACGGGTTCTTCTTCACACTGCTTCCAATGAGCTGCCTGGACATGCTCTGGGATTGCATGTTGAAGGTGACCACTGGCACGACTGCCATGTTGCTGTACACTAGTCTATAAGAAGCTCGACTTGAAGTCACTTCCTCGTCATCAGAATTTTCAAAGGCAGATTCCATTTCATCAGATACTTCCATCTCTGTCTGTGTCCAGGACTGTAAAGAACAGACTGAAGGGGAGGTGTTATGTTTGAGCCTAGCCTGAAGAATATCCTCGCTTTCTTCCTCTCTGTCTCCTGTCTCTTGTTCAAGCCTTGGCTGCTGAATACCCTCTCTCAGATCTTTCTCCTTTCTGTTCTCTTTCTCCTGGACCCTAGATTTTGAGGAAGAAACGGTAGACGAGGTCTCTGATGAACACATGGAAAGAGAAGTCTCATATTCCACTCTAGACTGATTCAGATCTTGTTTTCTGTCTCTCCCCTTTATTCTTGACTTTGATGAACTCACGTGGGAGTCTTGCTCTTCATCCACTATTTCTTGAGGTTCTGGAATTCCTTTCTTTTTCATCATCGGTGTCTGGGAACAAGGACTGCCTGATGGTGGAATCTTTTCGTGTAACAGCTTTTTTTCAGGCTTTGCCTGCACCTCCTTCCTTTTCTTTCCTGTTGCCAGGAAGGAGAAATCTACTTTATTTCCTCGGGTAGAATATCTTTTTACAGTTGGTTGGCTGACATTATCCTGTTTCTGGGCAGTCTTGCCTGAACTTCCTCTGGGTCGTCCCCTCGGTCTTCCACTAGATTTCCCAGATTTCTCCTCAGTACTCAAAGGTTTCAGATTTGATCCAGGACATATTTGTATGTCTGAGCCTGGTTTGTTGAGATCTTCAGCAGAAGGGGGAGAAGATTTTTTTCTCATTTTTCGCCTGTTTTGTCGAGCAGAAGAGGAGAGTTTTCTCTTACTTTTTCTGGTCACTGATTCTGGAGGAGAAACATCCACATTTCCTCTCTTCCTTGTCCTCCGAGTTTCAAAAACATCCTGACTGCTAACTGATGACGTTGCCTTCATCATCGGAAAATCCACTTGTGCTGTCTGATCATCTTCTTCTCTAGCCAACTGACTCTCTTCTTTCTTCTTCACAATCTCAACAGCTGAAGACAACATTTCCAAAGCATTAATCAGCATCTCCTTACTGGGTGTCTCTTGCTTCACCATGACTTGTTCCCCTAAGCTACTTGAAATATTATCTTCAATGTTAGCCTGAGTGTTCCTCTGTGATGATCTGTTATGGTGATTTGTAGCAAAGCTTGAGATGGTTCGAGTGACACTTGTAGGAGCAGCTGATGTATGTTCTGCAGGAAGACTGGAGGCCGGCCACACATCATCAGTGTATTGTAGCTCGTTAGATCTGGTGTCCTGGATACCATTGGACATTAGATGGGCTCCTTGTTTACTTGCTGTGTCACTTGGGGGTGAGACTGTATCAGAAATGCATCGAGGTGTTTCCGGAATGTTGGCAGACGCATCTGAAAAAGAAAAGGATTTAATTTGTTTTAGATCAGCCTATGAAACAGCTAACTCCATGGTATTAGATCCATCCATTTCCACACACGCACACACGTCTGCACGCACACACACACATATGTATAAGCCAGAATATTAGGACTTGTTTTCCCCACATACAACCCATATAAAACTGTAACATCTTAACATTATCAAATCACAAGGCTGTAATGTTAAACCATATATATATATTTATGACATTTAAATCAAATAATTTCATGTAGATGTCTGCTTCTTCAGGAAAAAGGAATTCGGATGACAATTCACGCATCACACCAAAGGCTTGGGTTCATTTTCAAACATTGTTAATTCATGGATTCTAATCATGACAAGCATTGTTTCTTGGGTACCAGTTCTAAACTGCAATCCCCACAGAGCAGACGTCCATATTCAGCAGAGCCTGGTATGACAAGGGACACAACTCTGCACAGAAAACTTCAGTGGCTTAAATCACTGTGCCACCTATACCCCTCTTACCATTAGCATTGCTGGGTGTAAGGCTCTCTTGGTGAGACTTCTGCAGAGACATTGGGAGACTCTGTAAAAAACATCACACAGCATTCATCAAATTTCTAAATGATGGCAATTCTTATTATCATT
The DNA here is from genome assembly GCF_003918875.1 of Haliotis rubra. NCBI lineage: Eukaryota > Metazoa > Mollusca > Gastropoda > Lepetellida > Haliotidae > Haliotis > Haliotis rubra. The sequence continues at coordinate 620,365 of NW_025767357.1, read as the reverse complement.
ATCTTATTATTTTCATTTCAGGGTGTAACTTACCTAATTTCATTACATTTTGAGAAAACATTTCTGGCGTCTAATGCCCCAAATCAGATATTACAGTTATTCTGCATTTACCATGTGTTGATTAATTTGTGTACAAGTCATCACATACTTATGATCAAGTCTGATTCTAGACTAATCTGTGTACAAGTCATCACGGACATATGATCCCATCTGATTTTAGACTAGTCTGTGTACTACAAGTCATCACAGACATATGATCACAGACTGATCAACACAAATTGTGTTCAAACCTGTCTCAACATCTGCTTGGCTCTGACGATGCTGTCTACTTCTCCGCTGATGGAGTAGACAGGGTTACTGTTGACACCTGGAGATGACAGCCATTCAACGCCAGTCTCCACAGTAACCGCCCTCAGCAAGTCCTCCACAGGCCCGTCATAGGCCAGGGAGGAGATAAACTCTGGTGATAAGATGGCCAGCACTGTGTTGAAGACCTGAAAAATATAACCAGTGGGACAGTGAGTGAGTGAATGAGGTTTTGTGCTGCTTTAGGCAATATTCCCACTTATCATCGTGGTGATCTGGGCCTAGATTTTCGAAGCTCTCTTAGCGCGCTAAGATAGTCGTAAGTGTGGAAGCCACCGTGGCTGAGCGGTCTAGGCATCTGACTTTGTGTGCTGGCGATTAGGTGCCTGATTCTGAGGGTGTGGGTTCGAATTCCGGATGGGGCTCAACGTAAAAAGTACTAAAATCTGTTCTTTACTAAGAAGGTGTAATCCCAAATAAAACATATGTTACGTAAGTGCCATACATTAACATTAAGTTACGACTCTCTTAGCTCTAAGAGAGCTTCGAAAATCTAGGCCCTGGACCACACATGAATGTGGGGTATGCCTTGGTTACAAGGTATTTTAGAGAGGGGCTGTGCTCGATTGTCTTGTGTCTATTGTCATTCTAGGTCTCGTAAGCAATAATCTTGAATGCTGTGTGAACTCCCTCAACACCTCATCAAACATCATCTGGAACAATGGAAGCATACCTCCATGGCTTTCTTCTGAACATCATTTCTCCTCTGCTCACTCATTTCCATGGAAACATCCTCATTCCCAGCATCCCCTATTACAGCTATCTCTTCTGCTGAATTTGAAACAGTTTTCTCCAGTACAGAGTTATCTTCCCCTTCCCCATAATCAGTTTCACAAGGAACTTCCAGATCTTGGTGAGGTTCTTCGGTATCTTCCTCCTCAGCTCCGTGGATGTCAGTCTCAGTAGATTCTGAAATAACACATGATGTAATAAGACATCCTTGCTTAGCCATGGTGTTTTATCTCCACTATATACATATACTTATAATCACCTTGGGTCCATGTGCCATAAAACGATGTTTGAGTGAGTGAATTTAGTTTTACACCGCTTTTAGCAATATTCCAGCAATATCATGGCGGGGGACACCAGAAATGGACTTTACACATTGTTCCACATGTGGGGACTCGAACCCAGGTCTTAGACGTGACATGTGAACACTTTAACCACTAGACTACCCCACGGTCCTGCTACATATAATGTTTGTGATATGGAACCACAGTCACCTAATAATATCTGTTCCCTTCTTACATCTGAAACATACCTGTCTTGATGCTTGGATCCAGACATTCCCGGAGGTGGTTAATGAACTGCATCTTCCTTCTGCGTGACTGCCCACAGACTGGACAGTGGTAGTGATACACAGAGAAACCGTACCGAGGGAGACAAGGCTGATAGCACACCAGGTAGCTGTAAGCTGCAGCAAAAAGTGTGACCTGATACAGGTGACCTTGATCTCCAGATGACCTTGACCTCCAGACGCATGCAAAAAGTGATGTGGATATCAGAACCCCTCCTAGAGATGATTTATATTGATTATTTGTCCCACTCCAATACAGAACGCTCAATCTTTGATGCCTCATTCTTACACTGACCTTGACCTTCAATGCACCACATGTTATATGAGAAACTTCCCCTGTCGTCTGGGGTAATTAAACAGATATGCCTCTGTGGCAGGGGTCGGTGGTATACTTTGTGCAAGAGCATCAAGTAGTCCCCCTTTGCTTGGAGTTTATGAATGTAGTTCTTCAGGGGTGTTATCATTGAGAGCGAGTGAATAATCTCCATGTTAACTTGGTCATAGCAGCCTGTCAGTAACTGAATCTGGGCCTGGCGGATCAGTGATTTACAGTACAAGCTACAATTCCTGTCATTGGTGATATATACATATACATTTTCAGTTGGTTTGTGAAAATGATGACAAAAATATAAATAAAATTAGAAATAGAAAATGACTTCAAATGATTACTTGACATGAATAAAAATAGATACCACAAGAAACCACCTCTGTTCGAAGAAATGTTAAATAATAGATATATGTATATATGAAAATGTAGATAAAAATAAATACAATCAAATACATTTAGGTATCTTTCCTTAACAAAAAGCAGTATTACCCAGGAACTGACCACCTTTCACTTAATTTTATGCCAAAAATATTGTAAACCAATCAAAGAAAATACTCAAGGCTTTACACAAACAAGCACCTGATCCTTGTTTTAATCAACTCTTCTTGGGGATGTATTCTGACCAAAAATCCCACAGTATCAAATGCTCATACTATAAAATGCTACTGAGAGAAAATAACTGCGCATGGAATTTCTTAATCCTGGTCAATCAATCATTTTCAGTTCAAATTGTATTTAAAAACTCTATTTTCAAGGCTTTTCAAACTAAAAACCATGATTCAATGACACCGAATTGTTTTCAAATCTGTGACCCCTCAAACAGACATTAGTTATATATATTTCTCACATCCACAAACTGCACGGCTGTTCCAGTGACTGAGGTAGTGTTCTTGGAGATGGCTGACGAACGCTGGCTTGAATTTTGTTGAAGGACAAAGAGCACAGTGAAAACGATGTCGACAGCAGCCTTGGTCTTGGCATCTCTCAAAGGGGAGGTCACCCAAGTTTCTCACTACTGACACGTGACACTGAAACACGGGAAATGTAAACTCAGAAAGGATTTAACTTTGAGGTGAGGTGAAATTGGGTTTAACGTCGTGCTTGAGAATATTTCGCTCGTATGATGATGTGCATGCGCGTGTGTATGTGTATGTGTGGCTGCTTGTACTAGCCCACACTGAAGCTGGTTTTATAGTGCTAGCCCACTGAGATACCATGCCACAGTTAAGCATGAATACCCCACTCAGACACAGTATACTCCGAGCTGACTAGTCCTGGTTATACCCATTAATGCCAAGCGCCAGACAGGGACCAACAAGTACCATATTTTAACGTCTTTTGGTATGACGCGGTCGGGGATCGAACCCGCGACCTTCCGCTCTCCGGGCGGACGCTCTTACCACTACACTATGGAGGCGGTCGATTTAACTTTGAAATCACACAACATGACACTGAACCATTTCAACTATGATGTCAATATTCTGTAACACACAATTGAGCTCCTTATTCTGATGGAGTGAGTGAGTTTAGTTTGAACTGCATCCACAACTTTAATTACTTTAGCATGAGTAGAATTGAAGGCATCATTTCAACATGTTGTCAAGTTCACATGATTAAATGTTAAATATCTGCCATCTTTTGACATTGTGACAAGCATGGGTTGTTGCTGGTCTTTTAAGTTTCTTTTCGAGATTCAAAAAACCAGAAATGCTGGTCTGAATATCATACTTGAGTAGTCTCCATGCTTTTTTGTGCTTTAGAAAGTTTACATGAGGGATCTTCACACAGAGAGGTATCATATCAGAGCCAAGAGTATGATAATGAAACGTTCATAATAAAGAAGTGGACATCCATAAAAATTCTCTTCCTTTTTTTTGTATCACTTCTAAATGCCATTCAAAGACCGGAAACTTCACTTTGCTCAGACGTACCTTACTCCCAAATCTCTCCATGGGAGGAGGAACAGTAGTGTTAAAAGCCATATTGGCCGTCCACAATTCATCCACATTCTTCCTTTCTGGCAAGTCCACAGTTGTGTTCTCTTTCAAGCTGCTGATCTCCCAGCATCTCCACAAGTGACTTGACAAGGACCCCATCTCTTCAAACTTCTTCTCCTCACACAAAGGACAGTGGTAATGTTTGCCAAGGGTTCCTTCACACTGATTGGAGCAGAGCTGGATCACATGACCTGCATCATACATATTAATGAGTGAGTGAGTGAGTGAGTGGGATTTTATGCTGTTTTAAATACCACTTATATGACTGTATGATCTTAATGGGGGAGAATAGCCCAAAGTGATTGTTATTCTTCACGTTCCTCAGTAGTAAACTACCGAAACAATTTACAAAACACCTGATTCCTTACTATGAAAGATCTACAATAGTAATCGGGATTTTACATAGCGCGTGATTCCTGTGCATTTGATGCAACAATTTTGTAAACGACACTCAAAATATTATCATACAAGTCAAGCTTGACGCAAGTTTTATGGGTGGCCCTTACAATTCAGTTTAATAAAATCGATTTGATAAACAAAAAAAGATATTGTTCGATGATAGTTTGAGTTTTACAGAGCTGTCAGATTGTTCCAGAGAACTCAGAGGAGACAGTAATCCTGGCTGTGTGAATTGAACAATGCCATAGTTTCACTTGGTGGTGTGACATACATTTACATACTGAGAATGATTAACATAAAGATTTCATGACTCCCAAGTATTGAAAATGACTCCCAAAAATAAATACATGATGTATTGTGAGTCACCATTGACTCCCACTTTTAAACGTCTGTGTAAAACCCTGAGTAATATGAAAGAATCAGGTGTTTGACCTTACAGTAATACATACAGAATAAGTGATTCAGGACACCTACTTCCCTGAACTCCTCCCATTGTGTGTCCATTGTGTTTTACTCACCATCAAACAGAACCTTCTGAGGATGTTTGAAGTTGGGGGCCTGGACCAAGGACTCTGGCTTACCCTACAACACAGGAAGAAAACGACATGAAAATGACAGCCTGTCTTACACCAGTGTTGATGTTTTGTCTCAAATAGTTAAACTTCAAATGTTGTTTGGGTGTCTTATGATTGGAATGTCAGTCTGTGATGAAATGTTTTGAATTTTGAGTCCACTAGACTGAACTTTGGTTTTTAGCTTCAGTTTTAGTACTCGTCAATGCAAGGTATATGGCATTTTATTAGCTGATCTAACTTGACCAACAGAATTTTATTCGGCTTTGGGCTTGGACAAGAATGAGTGAGTCAATTTAGTCAATGGCCCTATAAAACCAGCTTAAGTCTGGGCTAGAACAAGCAGCCGCACATACACATACACACGCAAGCACGTCATCATATGAGAGAAATATTCTCAAGCACGACGTTAAACCAAATTTCACCTCACCTCACCTCACAGTATTATAGAGTACATGTGAGTGACTGAGTTAGAATGTATAGTCACATCGGCAATATTTCAGCCATATTGTGACTTAAAAAGTTATAAATTAACAATAAACACAATTACATTATAAAACACTTGTCGACGAAGGACAGTAAAACAACTAGATTATCACAGGAATAAATTTAAGACTAGTAATTAAATCTAAAATATATTACGTATAAATGACAATACAATATAAAAAACGGCTTTAGATTGCCAACAACTGAAGGTAGATCACCATACTAGGGACCATGGGGACTTACAGTACGTTTGCTTCCTGCATGGGCCCTAGCTGGATTTACATCATTCCTTCAGCTGTCAGCAATTAAGATACATCTAGCCATACATTAAAATTACACATATTCTATGATTAAAACAAAGGAAAGTTTAAATTTACCTTGAATGTTTTGGGACTTACGTATATAGAGTACATGTACAGGCGATGCCTGTATTCAGTAAGTACATAAGGATGATTAAAGGAACACAGATCACGAGTTGAATATTGGAATTTCTTCCACTGTTATTTTAAGGCAGATTTTGTTGTATTTATGCAGATTTATAGGTTAACTGTGGAACCGAGATATAAAACAAGAAGACAAAGTCATCAATATCCCCCCTCAATGGCAAAATACTCTTCATGATTATGTCTACGAGTTATGATTATGTCAAATATTTAGGTGTGTGGAAGGAGAGTATTGAAAGGTTTTTAAAGTTCTGCTCCAGAAAGGAGCACTATCACCAATTTCAGTCTATGTCAAACTTGTTGCCTTGGAAATGCCAAAAATATTTTATTCAGAATTCCAAAACTACCAAAAGGCACCAGTACACCACCAAATCTATCTACGGTTTTAGAGTTCTGCTCTGGAAAAGACAAATGTGCACGGACGAACGGACGGACGGACGCACCCACGCACGGACGGAGTCCATTTTAATACCCCCCCGCAAAACACGTTGCGGGGGATGATAGCATGTGTTACTTTCATGCACAAGTGTTGGCATGACAACTGATTTCAATGTGCATCTGAACCATACTTTCATTGATTCATATTGAATAGAACATGATGTTATGATCTCATTGTGATCCTCTTTGGCTGTACCAGAATACACCCCCACACCTACATATCTAGTTCCCTGGCTGCAACCTATGACGACCGCCTTCCGCAGGTGATTGCGCAGGTGGTAGAGGAAGCCAGCCTTCTTGAGGAGTTGTTTGGGGCAGTGGGGACAGTGGAAGTGCCCGGGGGCGGCATCGCACTGCATGTAGCATTTGACCAGGTTTCTACCTGCAAACACAAAAAAACAAAAACAAGCTCACGACACAATTTGATTATCAGTATCTTGTCTCTTGCAACACTCATCAGTACTCTTGTTGTATGATGATAGCCTGAACATGATTGAGTATGGACCATACAATCCAGTGATTACTGCAAGAGCAAAGTGTTACATCATCTGGATATGATGACAAGCAATCTATGCTGTGACAGAGCCTGACCATTCAATCAGTTTTATCATTTAGTTAATAACACACATTCAATTACATGTGTTACAGACATTTAATTAAGCAAGTTTTCATTGTTTAATTTTCATACTTGTGATTGGAATTCATCACTACTGCTGAAGTCATTATATATTTGTACATTGGTTGAAATCTTATGGAGGAAAGTACTGTGCTGACACCAAACCAGAATGAATCATGATGCAGCCATAAAATGGTGTCCAATCACCAGCAATCAGATAACCAGATTTAATGTAAAGTGGGAACAAACCTCTATACAGCACAGCATGCTTGAAGTGAGTCTGGTTGAGGTGATCCCTGACCCTGGCCGGACGTGAGGGCTTGAAATTTTGGACCCTACAGAAGGGACAGTGGACCCTTGAACAGCCACAGCTTTGGTTCTCACAGCGACAACTCAAGCTGCGACCCGAACTTCACATACGTCACATGGTTAGTGAATGTCTGGAAACAAGAAAACAATTTGTTTTGTTTGAAATCAGTCGTAATTTATTGGTGAGTGAGTTTAGTTTTATGCCACACTCAGCAATATTCCAGCTATATGGCAGCGGTCTGTAAATAATTGAGTCTGGACCAGACAATCCAGTGATAAACAGCATGAGCATCGATCTGCGCAATCGGGAACCGATGACATGTGTCAACCAAGTCAGCCAGCCTGACCACCTGATCCTGTTAGTCGCCTCATACGACAAGCATGGGTTACTGAAGATCAATATTCTAACCTGGACCTTCACGGGTTCGTAATTTATGGAAAAATATCTTCTGGAATAAATCAGATAACTAGTGGTTAAACTTAAAGCGTTTGCTCGTCATGCCGAAGACCCGGATTCAATTCCCTACATGGGTACAATGTGTGAAGCCCATTTCTGGTGACCCCCTCCGTGATATTGCTGGAATATTGCTATAAGCGTCGTTCAACCAAAGCCACTCACTCACTCACTGTTAAGGGGTATTCTTAGTGCCATGGTGTTTCCTAAAATGGTATCACATGCTGCTGCTCTTTGACTGAGTATCAATTAATAGGGCAATACTCGTCAACATACCATATGTATTGTGAAACTCAAATTGAGATTTGTCTGGGTGAAATCGTGCATGCTGTGCAGGTCCAGCTGAACAAGAAACTGTTGCTGTCAACCAGTCTGTGTTTACATCACTATTATCCAACCACAACATTCTCAACAAAAAAACATACAAGGTTTTTGTCTTCAAATGTTACTGACCGACAAACAGTTCTTGCCAGTGATTTTTTTTTCTTTTATTACAACTGAACATGACAAACCAACTTATTTAATATTGTAAATTTTGTCAATGTGTACAGAGTTATTATACACCGACAACTAGGGCTGGGACGGGTAACCCGGGTACCCGGGACAGGTGGGTAATGAGTTGGACCCGGGTACCCATCTCAATACCTGGACCCGTTATGATCATGTGACTAATAGATTAAACAATGTAAATATGTTATTCTTTCATGATTAAAAGGCTGTATTGTCTTTGAAGACTTACACATAATTACAGTCACTTCTTTTGAATATAATACATGGTTAAGATATTGAAAAACTGAGCTGAAGAACATATCAACATAATGGGTATCCGGGTAGGGTAGGGTAATTGGGGTGGGGTACCCGTGTAGAAAATATGGACCCATCCCAGCCCTACCAACAACTTTGATAGTATTTTACTGTGCTATTTGTGTGCAAAAGAAGTACTTTTGTCAAATCCTGATACTTTCATGGGTTCTTATTCAAGTTATTGACTACAATAACAAATATTCATTGGTTTTGATATAACAATATCATGACTTTCTCTGATGTAATGTTTTTGACAAATCTGAAAAACATAGTTCATTACAAATATTGCATGTTCTAAGTCTGAAGCCGGTGCTGGACATCTACATGCAAAGGCTAGGGTCTTAAAAAAGAAAGGTTGAAATTCCGCTGTTCAAAGGATATTACGATATAAAAACAGTTTTTACACGTGTTTGTCCATAACAATACATAGCAAGTCATCTTAGGACAGGTAAAAAGAACTTCCCATAGAGTAGCACAATATTGTCAATAGCCTGAGCGTATATAATCACATTTGGGAGTTTTTCCCCTCAAACACAGGCGTAACAAGGCCAACAGAAGTCGGTGTGTAATGTTAGCCTAATCACCCTTGAGGGCGTCTTACAAAAATGGGAAGTTAAAACATAATCAAATCTACCAGTGATTCAACTTCTGTGGGGTGATTTGTAGGTATGCTGTTCTTTCTTGGCATTATTTCTCGGAAATGTGTCACAATGCGAGTTAGGTCACATGCATTTCCAGCCGATGTTCGTCTGTCGAAAAATGGCGGATCACAGCGCCATCTTCACGGGTTTACAAGGGCAGATAACTACCATTGAATAAATGCGAAATTCGTCATTTTAGGTCCGATTCATCGAGTCGGTTGTAAAAGAATTAATAAAACATATTTCTTCGCTTTCATTTGCCTTTGTGTTGGTTTTACCGCACAGCAATACTGACTGACTGACTGAGTTTGGTGTTACGCCGCTTTTAGCAATATTCCAGCAATATCACGGCGGGGGACACCAGAAATGGGCCTCACTCATTGTACCCATGTGGGGATTCGAACCCGGGTCTTCGGCGTGACGAGCCAACGCTTTAACCACTAGACTACCCCACCGCCCCCGCACAGCAATAAATACTTGTAAATACTTGAACTTTCACTTGTGGAAGTAGAGATGTTTTCACACCGGAAAACGAAAGAGAAAAACAACTACAGTAGAACGCTGAAGGCATTAGTCATTAGCTCTCTACCCCTATAGCTAAGGGGCAAAGGGGGTAGCCTTGTGGTTAAAGCGTTCGCTTGTCACGCCTAAGATCCGGGTTCGATTATCCACATTGATACAATGTGAAGCTCATTTCTGGTGTCACGCAGTCAAATTGCTGGAACATTGCTAAAAGCGGCGTAAAACTAAAATCAACACTCACCTAAGCCATAGGTGTACAGTAACCCTTTCAAGGTCAATCCCACGAAGTCGGTCGGGTATTAACGGTAGCCAAAGTGTGTTTGGTCGGATAAAGTCTATTCCGATGAATGGGATACCGCGTAAGACCTATATTGCAGTCGTTGATCACGGACCATCAATTCAAACAGATTCGACTCGTACTGTTGAGAGTACACTTATCAAACTGACTAATTTGAGTGTGCGAATTTAGGGACCTGATCATACATTATGGTTAGGGAGTGGGGTGGGGTGGGGTGGAATTGACGATGATTTTTATGGAGAAGAATGCACAACCTGAATGGGTATTGCTGCTGGTAGATGTGCACTATAAGCCGTATTTTCCATTCCGATAATTCATCTACCGAGTAACCGTGACCCGTGATAACATATACTAACACAAAGTCTCTTAATGTATGAACTTTTGATAGCAACAAATAATTTCAGTTTAATTGAAATGGAGCCCATGTGAAGGGATATTCAGAACCTGAAGGAATCAAGACTAGCTTCTTTTAGGGCTTTCGCATTGCAGCGAGTGGGTGAGTGAGTTCAATTTAAGTCACGTCAGCAGTATTTCACCCATATTGTGATTTTATCAAGTTATACAGTTACACGGAACTTGTAAACAATACATTTCAAACTAAAACCTGTCAAATTGACTACACGATCACAGATATAGGTCTATCTCCAACTCCAGTTCGACAACAGGATATGAAAAAACGAGATCCGTGATTGTGGCCTGATTTACGGGGAAACACGAGGAATTGTACTATGTCATACAGACCCTGAAACAAATATATCCAAGAAAGCCCATGCAAGTCTAGAATATGTGGCAAGTCTAGAAAATGAAGAAACTCTTAGGGCTCTTTTTCATTTTAATTGTTTTAATGATGGGTGATATATTGAACAAGTGGAATTGTTTTGTGGGAGTGTTGAAGGCGGCCATTGATGTTTATATATTGTCAAAAAATAATCCAGTCCCCAAAACCCAACTCCGTAAATGTGACATGCAATTCCATGAGTAAATACTACAAAGCGTAATTAAAATTTCAAATAAATTGATTGACTCACAGAGTGAGTATGGTTTTACGCCGCTTTTAGCAATATTGCTGGTCTAGCAATATCATGGCGGGGGGACACCAGAAATGGGCTTCACACATTGTACCAATGTGTGGATTGACTCGCAGAGTTTTTTATTTATATATACATATATACTGAACATATAGTGGCCGGATTTCCGTGACCTAGTTGATGGCATGGCGGGGCACCTGATGACGAGGGTAGTTGTTCATCATATCAATCACTGGTCCGGACTCGATTACCTAGAAATCGCCACCGCCACCACCATCATCATCATCAAGGGGTGGTGGGGAGGCCTAGTGGTTAAAGTGTTGGCTCGTCACGCCGATCGAGACCCAGGTTCGAATCCCCACATTGGTAGAATGTGTGAAGCCAATTTCTGGTGTCCCCTGCCGTGATATTGCTGGAACATTGCTAAAAGCGGCGTGAAATCAAACTCAGTCAGTCAGTCATCATCAACAACCAAATACACAGTTAATACTAATATAATACAAGATGTTTTCTTTTTGAGCCCGCGAAGGACTACTTAGGAGATAAACCTACTGTGTGTGGGAAAATCAGAGGTATATAACGGAATTATAATAGCTCTAAATTGTTCATTTAAAACCTCACGCTACGCGTTCGGTTTTAAATTAAATTTAGAGCTATTATAATTCCGTTATATACCTCTGATTTTCCCACACAGTAGGTTTATCTCCATTCTACCATGACAATTTTATGAACAATTTCAGGTGGAGCTCTTTCTTTGGTAACGAGTCAATACGTGAAGCGGCCTCGCATTCAATCTCAAGTGGTATCGCCCGAAACGGGGTGTTTGGTGGCAAACCGTCAATGACTAACAAACTACAGATTCAGTAATAACAAATCACGTTTTGTTTTTCAATGCATCAATCACCAATCATTAACTGATAAGTTGGAAAACATATATCAAATAAGTTTAAAAAGCTTGGTTCACATTTGAAAATTCCACCGTAGACCCTTTCCCCACCAGAAAAGTGGTAGCAACCTCATGGCCTTGACCTTTTCTCGAAGTCATTGTTTACATTTACGTGCAAATTTGGAAAGATGCGACAGGAGAGCCTCTGACAGTTTGTGCAAGGTTAACCTGATTGTATGACTGAGATAGTCTTTGATATCTAATTACTGGTACTGGTACAAAATTTAAGAGTAGGGGCGCTTTTGCTGTAACGAGAAGTCCGTGTTGTACCGAATTTAGAGCTGTTGAATTTTGCGCCCTGTCAACTTGACGATTTCACGCACCTCTACGTCTGCGTGCGACAGCTGTGGTGACTCTTACACACTCATGTGTGTACTTTGTGCTCAAATTCGATTCTACGGATATTATTTTCTACATTTTGGAAAGTGTTTTGTGACCTAGTGGCTTCAAAGTGTAGTGAATTCAAATTGAATCGGATTCGCTGGCATGTTCGCGAGTCTGTTGACAAAGAGCCAGATTTGTGGTGATATTTCCGAAAGGATGGATCAGGACACGAGGGTGTGCCTCTGGCATAAACACGGTAAGGTAATTAATTATACTTTAATAGACTACATTAGATCAAGCAGTGTAATGGATAAGAGGGATCATGACTAAGCTAAATAACTTTTTCAACGATATTATACATTTAGAAAAAAAATATGTTGGGCTAAACAGAACGGTTTGCAGATTCTGTAGATCTAATTGTGTTTTACAACCGCTAAATTTGAAACAGTACAAATTTCAAAATATCATTTTGTTTGATTGATAACCCAACTGTTTATTTATGTGGACGGAAGGCATTAAAATTTTTTCGGCGTTGGATGTTAATGCATCCTCTGTTACCGGATCAAGATCAGTGGCGATATCGTTGACGAAAGCTGATAATAAATTTAACACGGAAATTTTGTAGCAGTCTATTGCTGGATCTATTCTGACATAACATAGAATCACCGTAAACAAATTTGTTTTTGCTGAATTTTTATTCGGAAAGCAGACGATGTTTTGATTTTGTTCGACTGAATATTTGTTTCCATGCTTTCGAAGTACTTTTGTATGTATAAACACCTATTGCTGTGATTTACGCAAGTAGTGAGTCGAGCCCGTCATCGCTAAATCCATCTTTAAAGACATATGTGTAATTTCCGACAGTAAAATCGCCGTAATTTATCGATGCATCGGTAGGTTGTTTGGTGTCCGCCATGTTAGTGGGCAGACAAAAATAGTGCATTACCGTAAACCATGTATGATTGCGCACGGAAAACAGAGACCTGTATAACGTGATTATATACCTCTGAATGACTTTAATTAACCAATCACAATCCAGTGTTTACTGAAGTCATGGTAGAATATGTGATACCTGTCCACTTCCAGGGATGGCGTTGGGCAATTCTGTAGCCAAAAAATACGTTGTTCTTTTAACAAGTTGAAATTGTGAAATTTAAGCATAATTCATTATTACAGGAAAGGAAGAAAAAATATTTTCGCAAATCAGGTTTCGTTTTCATGTGATTTTTATATCTGATGAAATGAAATTAATGAAAACATTATAACACGGGACTAATCATTGAATATATGTGGTATTAAAGCACGAATAAGGCAAAGACAGATCTGCAAATGACGGATGCAAAGAAATATATTTTATTCATTTTAGTTCTAATTTATGTTTTATTTCAATATTGTGAACACAAACATCTTCGTGCTTAATTTGAAACCAAATTAACAGCTATCTCCACCAAGAAATATGCAAATTTAGCATCTCGATGCAGAATGCGGAAGTGCCTTGCTAGCTGAACACAGCGCCCCCTAGTGTTGAACAGTGACAGACGGTCGCACCTGAAGCAGTGGTGGACGGAGAGTCAGTGACTCACAATGACGCCGGTATGATCGGTTTGGAAGACAGAATTTTCTAAAATATCTTGGATATTACAAAGTTCCAAAAAGGTAAAATAACATATTTAATTTTCACGTTTGTTTTCTCGTTTTCCTGAGCAGGGGAGATTTATTTTCGAAGACACATTGGGATTAGAATACTGTCGCTTTCCAAATGTGAAACTAGTAGTTGTACGACTACTTGTGTGTATCCGGGTTGGCGACAGTCTGTCGCCACCGATAAGGAAATGAATCAGTCTGAGGTTATGCGTTTTCTTGTGCAGAGGCCAAATCTAACTGGGTGTGCTGATTTTGGGGATTGGCGTCTTGTAATGTCAACTGTATCTAAATGACTAGCTGATATACAATAACACAGTACTAACTTGCCCTACTTATGTTATTTTTAAGGGCTTTGTTGCATATTGGATAATGAAATAATTGGAAAAGAAATGTAACAGGTAAATTAATATCAATAAGTAGTATAACCCTAATATGAAAAAAACACATAAAATAAACAAAAGAAAACAAGCAAACAATGGTATAATTCGTGGTGTATATCAACTTCTCATCTAAATATTGTGAAAGTGTTATGTGGTATAAATGTATTATGTCATATCTATTTGATAATGTATCAGATACAAAGAAAACAAGCAAACAATGGTATACTTCGTGGTGTATATCAACTTCTCATCTAAATATTGTGAAAACGTGTGATAAATGTATTTATGTCAATGTTGTCATATCTATTTAATAATGCATCATATTCATTTCACCACTGTATTTTCTTAAACAGAGGGTTGGAAAATTGTTTTGACATAGATGAAAAGTGTTGTAGTTTGTATAAATGTATTTGTTTACATTGTATATGGCATGTATGAACACTTAATTCAGCATTTTGCAAGTTAAGACAACATAAATTGTTTAATAACAACATATCAGAGTTGATTATAATGCACTTTCAAGTCACTTATGAAATGCTCTAAGAGCTTTAAACACTACATGTCTATTTGAACAGGCACATATACATGTTTTCCAATACACGTTTCAGACCATTTGCTTTGTGGTGAAGGTAATATTTATAACCAGTAAAATGTTTAGTTTTTGATGTGGTTTTAAATATCAACTTACAAATTGTAATGGTCGAAGATTTACTCAGATTTATGTTCTTTTGACATAACTAGTTTTGAAAAATTGGTTTCCTGAAAATGTCAGAGCTTTTCTTTTAAGTACATACATACATACATACAAATACTTGTATAGCGCCAATATCCGTAAACCGCTCAAAGGCGCTTTGGCTCTAAGATGGTCTAGATATCACATAGAGTTCAAGTGCTTCAGCAAAGAGACACGTCTTTAGCTTTGATTTAAAAAACAGCTAAATCTGGTTGTGTTCTGAGGTGAGATGGAAGATTGTTCCAGAGATGAGGGAAAGTCGTCTCGAGTGACCTGTCACCATATGTTTTTGTCCTGGTAATGACTTAGTTCTCTCATTTTTTATGAAAGGGACACAATATTGCCAGCATGTTGGACGAGACTCTGGATGATCTGATGATGTTAAAAATTCAAGCAATCTATCAGGAAAATATCTCAAACTTTATCATAGGTATGTAAACTAACTACCCTCAATATGTATTGTATGGTACCAGATACTCAATAATAGTTAAAGGACCTTCTAGGGCAGTGGGGTAGCCTAGTGGTTAAAGTGTTCGTTCATCATGCCAAAGACCTGAGTTGGATTCCCCACCACATGGGTACAAATGTGTGAAGCCCATTTCTGGTGTCCCCAGCCGGGATATTGTTGGAATATTGCTAAAAGTGGCGTAAAACCAAACTCACTCACTCTTTCACTCACTCAAAGACCTCCTTTCTTTCATAGAAATGTAGATAATTTGTCAGGTGTTCCCGTAAGTACTAGTATATATAAAACATAACCTGGGTTATTTAATTATGTTTGTGTCAGTTAGTGTCAGTTTGTGTCAGTTAGTTGCAGAAAAAGACAACATTTTTTTGTGTAATTTGTGACGAATACCCCAAACAATGTGTATCTCTGCCGAACTTGTCCATTGATTATTGAGTACTGAGTACTGATAAGCACAAGTTGTAGGAGACCAAAGGAACAAGGGTTTGGAATGAGCAGGTGCCCCTGGCAGTGTGTTTCCCAGTGAATGGACAGGTTAAACCAGTTCAGCTGGGTAATGGGCTAACAAGGGGAAACTGTTCCAGTGAAGTGACTGTGTGGTGATGGATGGATAGAGAGAGTTAACAGACCATTGCAGTAGCTTTCCCTCCAGATAATACTGTATACAGGATGATAGTGTATGTCCAAACCTTTTGTGTCTGCTAGATCAAACTTGGATTTTGACCTCATTTTCATCAGACTTGTCTTAGACTCAAGTAGTATCTTTCTTCACAAAGGGATATTTACTGAAATTGTGTGTCAGTTTTGTGTCAGATTGTGGATATTGAGATGAATTCTTAGCTTTCTTCATATAAATTGTACAGTTGTTGCAAAGTTGGTCTCTATCAGTTATTCAATTTATAGTGAGAGAGTTCAGATTGATCATCACATCAGCAATATTTCAGCCGTATCGTGATGAGAGAAAGCCATACATCAATGACAGGTATATATCAACAGCATAAAATTCTGTTGTATTAAATTCAATTTGTAAACTCTGGTAGTTTTCACACTGATTAAATTTGACATGTCGGAGTCCACTGTTAGTCTCACTGTTATTTCCCCAAAAAATTGTCATTATTGTTTAATAGAAATAACCATAGAAACAATTTTTTGTATAAATAACTGTATGTGTTTTTAATTAAAAGTATTAACTAAATTTTGTTTAATAGACTCAATTTATTGTCGATTAGTACATGCATGTTGATGACCTCTTTCATCAATGGCTGCACTATTGCTGAGAGACTGAGTCACCATGTTCACTCACTTTCAAGTCAATACTTTGGTGATTTATAACAAAAGGCAAAAAACATGAATGTACAAACTCCAACAACTCAAAGTGTGTGTCATGTCTGCGGGGGAACAACCTGAATTGCTTCTTTCTTATGTATATTTTAACAACCATTTCCCCATCACAGTCTTCCCTATTTTGGGCATGAATACTGCACCCCAACATTTTTAGGTATGAAAAATTCACATCCTTGTCTCAACTTCATTAAATATGTCATGTTATTTACATGATTGAGAGTGCATTTACATGTTGACATTTGTTAACCAGATCTTGTTCTTATTTCCTTTTCTATAAACATTTGAAATACAATATGAGTTAAATGTCGTCCTTGAAGTGCACTGAGAATATAGTGTAGCAATGGCTACTAATCACCTATGCTGTGGATCAGGTGTATCAACTTGATGACTTGGTTGATTGACATCCATGTCTTAGCTTCCCTTTTGTGTGGACTGATATGACCAATTAATTGCAATATCTTGTCACTGATTATTTATGTCTGTGTAGTAGCGATAAAGTTTCTAAGTCAAAGGTTGGACGCCTTGCCCACATGACCTAATAGCTGAATCTACATCCTGCTACACTGACAGAATAAGGATGTCTTTTGTGGATGAGTGAGTGAGTGAGTTTAGTTTGCGCCACACTCAGCAATATTCCAGCTATATGGCGGCGGACTGTAAATAATCGAGTCTGGACCAGACAATCCAATGATCAGCATCATGAGCATGGATCTGCACAATGGGGAACTGATGACATGTCAACCAAGTCAGCGAGCCTGACCACCCGATCCCTTTAGTCGCCTCTTACGACAAGCATGGGTTACTGAAGGTTCTTTCTAACCCGGACCTTCACGGGTTCTTTTGTGGATGACTCCATGCCCTGCTACATGTGTATAAACAGATTTATAAATGTTGATTCAATTGATAGTGTATATATTTTACACTAATATATGTATGAGAATCGTTTTTTAATATCTGCGAACAAAATTTTATCCGACCCGTCTCACGATTTACATTCTTGTTTTAAATTTTTACCATCTGGACGTAGATTCTTCGTACCTAAAGTTCGCACAAAAAGGTCCCAAACATCTTTTATACCTGTTAGCATTAGACTTTTAAATGAATGTTAGACCCAGCCAAAATTTTAAATGCACTGACTACTAGTCTCTTACAGTATACACTGGTTATCCTTCTCATCCTGTTTATCTGTGTGTTTAAGGTGATCGTTGTCCTTTGCTTAATTTGTTTTAACCATGCTGTATGCCTCACTGTTGTAAAAGGAATTCCTTTGTCGGGCAATAAAGTATTATTATTATTACAGTATTAACATATTAATGCGCTAATAATCAAGGATGCTTTGATAGTATATTTTAGAAAAGGCCAGTTAGATTTAATTATATTTTTTTCATAATCAGCATATTTTCTAATATTAAGATCTTATAGGTGTGCATATATAGTTTCCTTACACATTAAATTCAGCCAGAGGGAAGATTTTAATCAGATTTACACTTTCCAGTAGTTATGGATAAAATTTATAGACAAAGTTGAAGATTATCATTACCAACTCCGAAAGAATGTGCCTATAATTTCAAAATAATTTAAAACACATATCAGTTGAAGTGTTCCCTATCGACACCTGTGTTTCAGCAGGTGCAGTTATCTCCCCTTGCATTCCATGTGCTTTATCCATATTATCACATTCCATATGCTTTATCCATATTATCAAAATTACATTCTCAGCCGATATCATGCAGTGGTGCATGTACCGGTAACAACCCCAATAAGACTACAGTCTCAGTTGTGATTAGTTGGCGAGACAGTAAGATAAGAAAATAATAACTTTCCCCTCGAAAGTTCCAAGTTAGTTTTTGTTATAAAATTCAAGGTCTTTTGCGAAGTTGTCTGAAATGAGCAGAGTGTGTGGACGTTGGTTCGAGCACATTTTGGTGCTGGTAATTTCAGTTGATCTGAACGGCAGTTCGGTGGATGGATGGATGTTGAAAATGTGTTGCCATGTTCATATATTGTTGACATGTCTTTGAAGTGTGTCATGGAATCTTCAGCGCTGAAGGTAGGATTTTTCATTTGGGTTTTGTTTGGGTTTAACATAAAGGTTTAATAATCTGTATAGGGTACAGATGAGGTTGTCAGTAGGGCTGGCTATCAATATGGTAGCCTAGTGGTTGAAGTGCATGCTCATTATGCCAAAGGCCTGAGTTCAGTTCTGTATTTAGGGGCAGAGAGTGAAGCCTATTTCTGATGTCCACTCCCTGGGGATCATACTACTATATATATCTTCAGTCTCAGCTAAACCCTTTTGATTCTTGTCACTTGACAGATTTGCAGTGTATTTTAGTGTCAATACACTTGTGTTAACTTACTGATAATAAGGTTATTTGACCAATGATAAGTTTATTATGTAGCTCCAAGTGGCAAAGTAAAGATCCGGGTTGGAATTGGTCTTCAACAATTCCTTCTTGTTGTAAGAGGCAACTTACAGGATCGGATGGTCAGGCATGCTGACTTGGTTGACACATGTTATCGTATCTGAACTGCATAGATCGCTACTCATGCTGTTGATCACTGGATTGTGTGGTCCAGACTTGATTATTTAGAGACCATCATCATATAGCTGGAATATTGCTGTGTACAGGGTTAAACAACAAACAGACAAAACAGACTGTTTTTCAACAATGACCAGCTGATAACATGGACCTGTTACTGACCATGCAAATAAGGTGGTTTCATTGGTTGGTTGAGGGACCTAAGACACAATGGTTTCCATGTCTGTCTGTTTTTAACAATGTTTCATTTCACTCAAACTCAACGAATATTGAATCAGTTGCTTCACTGAATGTTCCAACATGTCGTTTAAAGTGCCCATTAAGCATACAAAA
This sequence comes from Haliotis rubra, assembly GCF_003918875.1. Taxonomy (NCBI): domain Eukaryota; kingdom Metazoa; phylum Mollusca; class Gastropoda; order Lepetellida; family Haliotidae; genus Haliotis; species Haliotis rubra. Next base: position 600,654 of record NW_025767357.1, on the reverse strand, counting down.
AGTTGCATTTACCTTAGAGTATAAATGACCTCACCACATTTCAGTTTATATATGACTATCAAATGTTAGGGTGTTCCCTTATTTTTTGTTTGTAGTATATTTTGTTAATGTTGTCAAATAACAGGGGCTGTGGGGTAGCCTAATGGTTAAAGTGTTGGCTCGTCACGCCGAACACCCGGTTTGAATCCCCTCATGGGTACAATGTGTGAAGCCCATTTCTGGTGTCCCCTGCCGTGATGTTGCTGGAATATTGCTAAAAGTGGCGTAAAACCAAACTCAGTCAGTCAGTCAGTCAGTCAAATAACATGTATATTTCATCGAGTGGTCTGACAAAGTTGATATGTTCACGAGTAGCGCAGCCACGAGTGAAGACATCAACTTTGTCAAACCATGAGATAAAACATTCATGTTATTTGACAACATTAACAAAATATTCTATTTATTATATTTTTATTTTATATTATTTTTTTGTTTATAAATGATCAAGACATCGATTTCGTAGTTCGCATTTCGAAGTTCCAGGCAAAAGTGATATTCTACTCAGTGAAAACACCATTTTTATTTTCACCAATATTTACAGTATTTCACCCTTAAAAATATAATAAAAGAAGTTATTCGGCTTGTCCTGGAATAACACGAGTTGGTCACGAATGGTTTAGTGTAACCAAGCGCTCGCGTCCGTTCAGGGCCGATGCGAGCGCTCACGGGAGGCAATAGCGCGGGCGCTCGCGGTTCTGAAAATACCTCAGGTGTCCCCTGGCTTGATATTGCTGGAATACTGCTTAAAGCAGCATAAAACTAAATATCTTTCATGTTCAGCTGAAGCACATTGATCAGCTTGTTGTCAAGGTACCAGTATCCAAAATGGTGTTAATGTTGATCTTGTTTATGGCCTACTTATTTGGAATAAGTTCTGTGCAATACATTCTGTCCAATACAAAACAGTCTGAGAAAGAAGCTTCAATTCTAAAATATTCTTTTGTGTACAGAACCCAGCATATACAGACATCAGGGCCAGTTCTGGTAGACTTTAGGCTGTTATGGTGTCAGCACATTACCTTAGGAGTACCTGCACATGGCCTCAGTGTGTGGTGTAGAATCTCTTTACACCTTTCCCAGCCAGTCAGGAGGCCTTTGTCAGTGTCTGCTTGCAGGACAGGTATTTTTATACTCAACCTGAATTTGAAACTTCTTCGCCCACAAGCAGGTATAAGGTTCCTTTGGAATTGCTTGTTGTGATATAACCGAACGTATTGCCCTACTGTCCAGTAGCCAGAGGCTGGTAAACAATTACAAGTATTATGTAATAACGTTGTTGGACATTGTGCCTGTATTTATTTCATCTTGACATGTCAAGTAGCAACAGGCTGGTAAGTACTTATGTAAAGTATCTAATTATGTTCAGGATATCATGCCTGTTTTAATTTCAACCTGACCTTGTCCAGGTGTATCTATCCTGTTCCTATTACATTGGGGGTCATGGGGTAGCCTAGTGGTTAAAGTGTTTGCTCATCATGCCGAAGACCCGGGTTCGATTCCCAACATGGGTACAATGTGTGAAGCACATTTTTTTGTGTCCCCCGACATGATATTGCTGGAATATTGCTAAAAGTGGCGTAAAACCAAACTCACTCACTTCTACATTGACAGGTAATTGATGAAGTGGTTATTTTGGAAAATAAATCCTTGATATTAAATCTGTATTACCTGATTAAAAGTTTAACAATTTTTTTTAACCATTACTGTAGTGTTTGTTTCTGGTATATGAGCGGGCAATCTGATTCAGTTATCAAGAATTTGGGAGTGGGTTATCTCTGTCATCAAAAGTAGCCAGCATTTAAGATGTATCCAGCAAAGGAGAAAGTAAAATACCTGGGCTAGCTGTCTTTGTTGACACTTGCACTTGTGCCAAAATACCCAGTTGGCAACGTGGTTAGCGTTTGAGAACTGTATCACTTTGAGCTTTCCTCCCACTTCAATCTTTAAGTTGTTGTTAGGAAGACATCTTTTCACTAATCTTCACTGATTACTATTGTTTAACTTGTGTTTCAGCATCTTAATTAGTATTGTACATAATTTTTTATATTAAACTTCCTTGTGGCCAGGAATGCAGTAGTGAATTAGAAGGAAGATTAGTGAAGTGAGTATGCCATAATGAATGATTTTTCTATTGTCATTCGGGTGGAATTTATATATTTGTCTTATGATCTATCTATCTTTTTGGCTATTGTCACGCCCAACCCCCAACTCAGTGTGCAGCACCCCAAAATTAATTGATGAGCTTTGACAAAGTTAAACAACCTCTGAGTTAAATAAATAATGGACAGAGAACACTTTTGTATGTAGAAAGTGGTATTTGGTTTACGTTCCTACTCATTCTGTACATGGTGACTTATTCCCTATTAATTATATTGATGAACGCATTAAACAATATTCCAGTCCTGATACAGAAATTCATGAAATTCTTAGAAATGTTTTGTGACTATATTCATTTGATGATGATAATAAGATATGTGACCAAGTTAATGAAAAGAATTTTGTTTGATGTATTTGCAAAAGCCATTGTTTTTGTATTACTGAGCATTGGGTTTATATATGAAAATGGGTCACATGTGATATTAGATTTATAACATAGGATACTTATACCATAGCAGAAAAACAATCAACCATGGTCACAGTATCGCTAAGTACAGGCATATCAAGTTGTTTTGCTCTTGGTGTTCTGTGGGAGGTCATATTGATTAGGCAGACAGTCAACAGAAGCCCGCATCTTGCAGGTTGGTGCTACAACTAGTTGTCATCCTGCTAGCATCTGTTCCTTACAAACAACCAGGGCATGAGTGTCAGCAAGATGTTGACAGTGTATACAGATTATACGACTAATGCTTATTTACCACAAAACACTGTGCTTGCTTAGGATACCCTAAGCATGAGGAAAGGTAAGATCGCTTGAGCGGAAAATGAGGGAAAACTCAAATTCGGACTTGTTTTACAGGCGTCTGGCTATTGTTGGATTGACAGATGGCCACATTACTTTGATCAGGCACTGCGTGACATTTCTATATATATCTCATAGATTCGTGCATCCTTAAAGTCATGGTCACTGAGCCGTGACGAGAAAACGTAACGCTGTCGAACAATGGCAGAGATATTTGTATTGTCTGGTGTAACGTTAGCTCAGTTGGGAATGAATCACGAACTGTCGTGGTCTTAGGCAGGTGTGATGCATCAATAATGTGAGCTCTTTATTCTATCTTGTTTTGCAATCTGATAGCCATTGTAAATATCATGTTTTCTATTGCTTGTGATTATCAAATACTGTCGTCATTGTGGGTAAGGTTGACTTTCCTTATGACTAATTATATCTTGCTTATCATTACGAGCGTGATGCTATTTGTTTACATTACTGTCCTTGAGGATGAATGAATCATTAGAAGTGTTCATCATGTTTCACATCGCTGCTGTTCAACAAAAGTTTGTCTGACTGTGAAAGTATAATTGTATACAACGATCTATTCTTCATTAGGAATTTGTCTTTGTGAAATGTTTTTGTTTTTGTGAATGAAAAAATCTGTGAATGAACACGCATTTTAAATGTATTTGTCATATACACACTCAGCTTAGACATAATCATTGTTTAATTGATAAACAGAATATATACAGTCTATTTTTTCATGATTTACACATTTTCATTCAAGTATCTCATCAATTGAAGATGACAAAATCAAACCAGTTAGACAGCAGTCATGAGGGTCCACAAAGGAACTGTTTAGTTATGCCTGTCCTCAGTGAATGTTAAAGCATGGGAGTCATGATTGTTTAGTGCAGAGATCACTTTGTAGACCAAGGCTGAATACTTCATATCCACCTTATTCCAAAGTCTGAAACAGGTGGTTATTATGGCATGGATTTCCTGTCTGTAAGTAATTAAACTTTTCTTCACTTGTGCACAGCTGAATTCACAAGAAAACATGGCTGAAACGTAGAGGTATGTGTGTAACTGTAAGTGAGTGAGTTAGGTTTTATGCCGCTCTTAGCAATATTCCAGCAATATCACCAGTGGGGACACCAGAAGTGGGCTTCACACATGGTACCCAAACAAACAATGAGAAACAAACATCGCCCTTTATCTTGATGAAGGACAATGGTAACCACTCAGCTACTCTAGGTCCCGATTTCTCGAAACAAACTTAAGTTTTTACTAAAATTTCAAACTGAGTTTGACAATTTGAAACAGCTGTATTTTTAACTCAACTGCACTTTTAAAATAAAAAGACCAAATAAGTAATCTATCCACAAAACTCAAATTGTCTACTATATTTGAGTTGAATGTCGATTTCAGTTCATTCTGGGAAATGGATTTTCTCAAATTTGAGTAAAACTCTAACTTAAGTCAAAACAGACTTAAGTTTGTTTTCATTGCGATATGATATATTTATACTGATAAGTATCAGGCTAGAACAATATGTTTGTACTGAAATAGATATAAATCACATTTTTCATGCGATATGGTACTGATTATGACAAGAGATGTCCTTCTTAGTGTTGTGTACAGCTTAGACTTTGTAACAGGGTCCAGTTTGTAATGATACAAGGCCTTATGATATGATACATGATACAAGGCCTTATGATATACATGATACAAGGCCTTATGGTATGATACATGCCTTATGATATGATACATGATACAAAGCCTTATGGTATGATACATGATATATCCCTGATAAAAGGCCTTATGATACGATGCACGATACAATGCCTTATGATATGATATACAAGGCCTTATGATATGATACATGATACAAGGCCTTATGATGATACATGATACATGGCCTTATGGTATGATACATGATACAAGGTCTTATGATACATGATACATCTCTGATATGATACATAATACATCAGTCGTATGTTGTCTATATATCATAAGATTTTGTGCTACATTTAGAATGAAATTTGAATAACTACTGTCATTGATATTCAAATGTCCATCTTGTGGTAAAGAGCAAAGAATATTTGTTCATTTTTTGACATATTCAAAATATTTTACAATGTTTTCTCTGTGTCTTTAATGTTCTCTAAGTAACTGTCCTGCACATCTAGATGTGAGTTTTCCTTGGACTCGCGTTCAGGGTTAATGGGCTTGTAGTTTATGCAGGTGCTCCGACTCAGTGGGTTGCGTGTTTGCGATCTCGGCGCATCAGATTCCAGGTTGGTGTTAAGTAACACCTTTATTTATTCTGCAGTCAGGTATTTCAAGAAAACCTCAACTTACTTAACATTCTAAAGGTTGAAACTGGCCAAGAGTAGGCCATTGTTTAACATATCTGGTTCGGGAAAATGTGTTTTGTTTATGTTTTTCGTATTTAATGCTGCACTTAGCAATTTTTTAGTTAAGTGATGGTTGTGGATAGATAAACAAGTCTTGCCAAGACTATCCAGTGATTGACTATTGGTCACAAGTGGAATTTGATGATAAGAGATTAATCAGAACAGCATCTGATGCAGTTTTTTGTCATCCTTTGAGAAGTGTGCGTGTTTTGACATGTGAGTATAAATCAGTGTAAAGAGTTGGTAAAATCATGTTAAAGACGACTGATAAATGAGTTGATTGGATGCTGTTGTGACGTTTTTTATGCCTTGCTGTGGTAGATCATGCAATTTAGTCATCAGGAGGATGCCCTGTCATGAAATTCAATTTCATTTGAAAATTTGAGATTAACATTTCAACATGTTATAGAAAACAGGCTGTGTGTTGTCATGGTTACAGTGGATCCTTGTGTCACTTTGACACTTCTTGCCAAGGGTTTTAGGATTGAAACCACATGGTAGGATACCATGGTACCATCATACTTGTAGTGCTTTGGACATTGTTTCAGGTATGTTACAGCATGTTGGCTTAATGCGAGATGAACCCGTGAAAATCTGGGTTAGAATTGGTCTTCAGCAACCCATGCTTGTCGTAAGAGGCGACTAACAGGATCAGGTTTTCAGGCTCGCTGACTTGGTGGACACATGTCATCGTATCCCAATTACGTATATTGATGCTCATGGTGTTGATCACTGGATTGTCTGATCCAGACTTGATTATTTACAGACCGCTGCCACATAGCTGGAATATTGCTGAGTGCAGTGTTAAACACCAACCAAACCAAACCAATGCGAGATGAAAGCCCAGGTGGCGCCACTTTGATGTTCATCATGTGGGATCCATGTCCGCATGCAGGATGCTAACAAACCAGGAATCATAATAATCAGGGGGATTCTGGAATTTGAACCCAGGATCCTGGCACACCAAAGTGATGTAACTCTGCACAGTGTATCCGTTTGGGCTGTTGGATATAGACAGTCTTTGTACTTGTTTTGAATAGCAGCAGTCTGTGGTACACTGAGATCAGGTGGCCGTTGCGGCTGAGAGGGAGTAAGTGCTTACAGCATGGAGCTGGCTATCTGTTCCGGGAAAACAACTCAGTTTAAGGTTTGACAAATGTCAGTTTATGAAGTCCATGGTGAAATTTATTTCATCAAAGTATTCATTGTGTATTTGCTTTGTGGAGCAGTGTTATATTGTAGGTATAGAAGATATTGCTGACTGGCGTATGTTCTATTACATGTACTGATTTATGTAGCAAGGTCAGCACATTCCCAATTCAGCATCTCTTCATTAGGGTGAGTGAGTGGGTTGGGTTTGCACCGCTTTTTGGTATTATGTGGAAATATGAAGGGCATGCAATCTTGAAATTGGTTTCACACATCGTACTCAAACCACACTTCCACCCCACACCCCACAGCTCCATCCCACACCTCCATCCCATTTAATGCCTCCCCAACACCTCCATCCCATACCTCCCCTTCTCCTACACCTCCATCCCATTCCCCCCACACCTTCACCCACCCCACCCCATACCTCCAAACCTCTCCCCACCCCACATCCCACACCTCCACCCTCACCTCTCCCCACACCCCACCCCACACCTCCATCCCATCCCACGAACACCTTTCCCCACCCCACACTCTTCACATCCATCCCACTTCTCCACCCCCCCACACCTCCCACCACCCTCCTGTCCTATGGAATACAGAGGACCTATTGAGATAGTAGATACAACATTATGTGGTAGTCCATCCTGATTTCCTAGGGGTTACTGGACCATAGAGCAATTACCATGTATTGTGTGTCTGTTTGACAAGGCTTTAGTCACAGTTGTTCCAGCTTGATAAGATAAGTATATACAGAGATTATCGACAAAACACCCCCTATGGCTATATCAGGCCATGCTAATTACAGATGCCAATGGGAATTCTAGGTCAGAGTAGACATGGTAAGGTTGGTGCAAATATTTGTCATAAGAGCTTATCAACTTGCGATCAGTTGTTACAATGAAGTGTTACGATTCAAGGGAAGTCTTTAGGTTTTCTGCTGTAGTGGTTGAATGTAGGGCCCAAGATTTCAAAGTTCAAGCACTAGGTTTATGCCAAGACACTTTTGTAAATGTTAACATTGTAGCACTGCCATGTGTTTTCTGGTATACTGTGTTATGATGTGCTCTTGGTGTTGTTGTACAAAGTGATCTTAAGGTTACTGCAAACTCCCATACCTTAACAAAGGTATGACTATCTTAACGCAGAGGTTAGCGCAAACTCCCATACCTTAACAAAGGTATGACTATCTTAACGCAGAGGTTAGCGCAAACTCCCATACCTTAACAAAGGTGTGACTATCTTAACGCAGAGGTTACCGCAAACTCCCATACCTTAACAAGGGTATGACTATCTTAACGTTAAGGTTACTGCAAACTCCCATACCTTAACAAAGGTGTGTCTAACTTAATGCTAAGGTTACTGGAACTCCCATACCTTAACAAAGGTATGTCTATCTTAACGCTAAGGTCACCGCAAACTCCCATACCTTAACAAAGGTGTGACTATCTTAACGCAGAGGTTACCGCAACTCCCATACCTTAACATAGATATATCATTATCTTAACGATAAGGTTGCTTTGTGCAACGGCACACTGGTGTGTATATTGACTGGGCAGTCACTGGGTTTGAATTGTGTTGACATAACAGGCAGTGATACTGATGCAACTTAGCCCAGTGGTTACAGTGTTCACTCATCATGGCGAAGACCCAGGATCAATTCCCATATGGGTACCTTGTGTGAAGCCCATTTCTTGATGTCGCTGGAATATTGCTAAAATCGGCATAAAACCCGACTCCCTCCTTCCCTCCCCTAGAACTTAAATATGGCTGACTGTGAAATAACAGACCCGTGAAGGTCCGGTTTAGAATATTGATCTTCAGTAACCCATTGTAAGAGGTGACTAACAGGATCGGGTGGTCAGGCTCGCTGACTTGGTTGACACATGTCCCAATGCTTATGCTGTTGATCACTGGATTGTCTGGTCCAGACTCGATTATTTACTGACTGCCGCCATATAGCTGGAATATTGCTGAGTGCGGCGTAAAACTAAACTCACTCACTCACTCACTGTGAAGTAACAGTCCTCCAGTCACAGGACTAAGAATATTTTACTTCCTGCTATCCAAATATGATGAGATCAGAACTGTGCAGCATCGTAATGCAGACATTGTATGATGTTTGTGGCTGACACTTCCATTGCCTGAACTGATGTTCCGGATAAGTGAATCATTATTTTTTTTGTGAGTGAGGCACTTACACTTAACGAACGCCCAGTTCCGGAAACTCGATTTTGGATTATCATTCAGGGTGACCTGTTGTTTAGGGTCAGTTTCTATAAATGTGCTGAAATGCAATTAAAACGTTTAAAAAGAATAATTATGCCCTATCAAGGAAGTACCAAGTCACCTCAAGAGACATGAACAGTTATGTTATTCATGACTGTGTTTACTATGAGGGGCGGTGGAGTAGCCTAGTGGTTAAGGCATTCTCCTGTCACACTTTAGACCTGGTTCGATTCCGCATGTCGGCACATTGTGTGAAACCCATTTCTGGTGCCCCGTGTTATTGCTGGAATATTGCTGAAAGCAGTGTAAAACCCAACTTACTCACTCACTTACTACTTCATGGTGAGCAACATCACCAACAGCAGCTGAAAATCAAAAGTGCGCTCATGGATTGGTGACACCAGTGCATGTTGTTAGTAATGTATTCAGCACATCAATGACTTTGCCCAAGTATGTTGAAAAAACAGATGTGAAAAAGAACTCCACATTTTCAAGAGGCCTTCCAGACTGATTACAGGGACAGTTTATATTGTGAAAAGATTGGTGAAAACTGACTACTGTTTAAGGAACAACATCCGGATTATCATGTTGGTTTACAGGTTTATTGGCTGTATCATTGATTATGACAATATGCGTTCCAGCTGAGTTTATCTTGTCTATCTAGGACAATAAGCATTGTAAGTAAGCAGTGAATGGGTACCAGTTTCATCAGATGATGACCGTTAACATACTGGCACCTCATTGGCTGCTCGGGGCGGTGGGGTAGCTTAGTGGTTAAAGCTTCACATGTCACCCCGAAAACCCGGGTTCGATTCACCATATGTGTGAAGCCCATTTCTGGTGTCCCTCACATATTGCTAAAAGCAGCATAAAATCCAACTCTCACACACACACTCATTGGCTGCTCATGACCAGGTTGTATATTCCTCAGGAAGTTGAAAATGAAGTTACACACTGTTCCAATCACTAGGGTAATACATGTGAAATTCTCTTTGTGCAATAAGATGGATGATGATGATGATGATAACGATGATGCTGAATCATCTACTACTACTACTACTACTACTGGGGCGGTGGGGTAGCCTAGTGGTTAAAGCATTCGCTGGTCGTCACGACGAAGACCCAGGTTCGATTCCCCACATGGGTACAATGTGTGAAGCCCATTTCTGGTGTCCCCCGCCGTGGATTGCTGGAATATTGCTAAAAGCGGCATAAAACCATACTCACTTACTCACTCACTCACTCACTCACTCACTCACTCACTCACTCACTCACCTACTAATACTACTACTACTACTACTACTACTACTACTACTACTTTTTTTATCATTTAGGAAGAAATAAATAAGGAATACAATGTCTTTGATGATATGGTTTGATAGCCTTCATGATTTGGTTTGATTTTCTATATACTGATTTATTTTCATAGTCATAGTTATTTATGGTTATATTTGAAAACAATGGATGTTCAGGATTTGAGAGATATCACCACAGTTGTGAAGCCATACCTTCTACAATGGTCTGTATCATCAGCATTTGTGAAGTAGCTCAAATTGATGGCCATGTTTTCGGAGTCTGGATGGAACTTGGATCAATAAAAGAAAAAGGTTCAAGGCCATTGTTGTAGCCTGTGCTATGGACGTTTTCTGTCAGGTTTCAGTCTGTGAAGAGGTGGGAGTGTGTCCGTCATAAGACTCGATGGTAGGCAGTAGGCGATCTGCCAACATTGTTGGTCTGGGTTTGATCCCAAGGATGTGAATGCTGCTTGAGGTACATGATGCCTGTGCTGTGGACATGTTTTCCCAGGTTTCAGACTCGTAAGAGGTGGGAGTTTGTCAGTCATAAGAGTCGATGGTAGGCAGTCTGCAATCTGCCAAGCTGGGTTGGTCTAGGTTTGATTCCAACAATGTGTAAAGTTTGGTTTGGTCCCAAGGATGTGATTGCTGCATGAGGTACATAATTACCAAATAGACTGGAGGATTGGTCATTGTTGTCATCTTACTCAAAGGGGTGGGGCCATGCTCATGATGTCAATCACTGGATCTTCGGCGTGACGAGCGAACGCTTTAACCACTAGGCTACCCCAACGCCCCCTACCCAAGAGACAAAGATGTACATGCATATTGCAATCAAACACATGATGGTGTTTTTCTGTTCTTTGGTGTTATTAGGGGCCAAATGAAATCTTGATAGCAAGAGGATGAGGCCACTTACGTGTACATTGTTCGTTGAAATTGAAGTTATTTTTGTTACTTTACAAGCTTATGAAAAAAGACACACTTATGGCAATGACCGTATGAGCTGTTGAGACAGCCGATGGTCACACAGTGACTCTTAGCGTGGTAAGCTGTGTCAGTATGTTTCACTTCCTGCGTCACGCAGGGAGGCCAGGATATCTCGGGGAGAAACGGAAATAGGTGGTTGTCAGTTTGCTTCTTATTACAGCTGTTTAGTGGAAGATACAGCTAACTGGTCCAGAGGTACAGATAAGCTGCGTATCTGCGTAAATTAAGCAAATATTTATGTGAAAACTCAAATCCTATTAAGTCTATTGCGTACAAATACGCTTGAATTTTGGTAAATACTCAATAAAAGTGATCTTACATGCGTACACACGCAAATGTCAAATCTTGATAGATAAAATAATTGAGGTATACTGAGAGGTTCTCTTTCAGGACATGAACTTGACAACTTGCAGTCTTTCTTATCGTTTCTCATATCACAGATCAAATATAAATAACAAACATTTTTTAACTTTATTATATATTTTAAAATTAATGGCAAACGGCAAAATACCCTATTGAGTTTGAGTGAGGTGAGTACAATTTATTTGGTTACTCAAAGGAAAATTAGGATAGCCAATTGAGATGAACACAAGCGAGTACATAACTCAATTACCCAAAAAGTTATCTGTAGCTCTGCTGGTCATTTCAAGTTTCTTTAAATTAAGTTAGATACTTTATTTATTGCATTCATTTGTTTCAGTGAATTTAAAATAATTTGTTCAAAGTTATAATTAGTTTCAAAATATATTTGCAAAGCCATGGTTTATTGTGTTATCCTGAAGATGTATTTTTGTTGCTCAATACATGGCTATTAAGACGTTAGAATGCTCAGTTACAAGTACACAAGTCAAAAGCGTGCTTAGAAAAATTGCAATAGCCATGATCCTAGATTGATTGCTGAGATGTGTCACATAACAGTTCCTCTGACCATGCTACTTAGACATGTATATAGGAATGTGTTGCTTGTTTGCAGTGCTCTAAATAGGATTGTTATCTTTTGGCAATCAGACTCTGATCACAAAGAGGGGCGGTGGAGTAGCCTAGTGGTTAATGCACTGGCTCGTCATGCCGAAGACCCGGGTTCGAATCCCCACACGGGTACAATGTGTGAAACCCATTTGGTTTCCCCGCCGTGATGTTGCTGGAATATTGCTAAAAGCGGCGTAAATCTCATTGATTTTTGCATTGCATTCAATACAGTAACCTAAAACTTATCAAAACGTGTTATCAGTTAAATACATGATACCAGTGCATAGCTATAATAGTTGTTGAAAAACAAATTTAGTGAGGGAGCTAGCGAGCGGGCGACAATGGTTTCACACGGCTTTGAGCAATATTTCAGCAATATCACGGTGGGGAGACTGGAATTGGGCTTCATACATTGGACACATAAATTTAGCATTTTCAAGGTTAACTGAAAGAATCTTTACAAAAATCATTTCCAGACTTAGATTTGATAGAGACATTTTGTTTGGCTGGTTATCCATAGATGCACTGACTCATTGTTTACCAAATACATTAGTGTATATTTTAAATGTGTACTTCCAGCATGACTTGTATCCACTGTGTATGGGGACTGTGTGTTTAGTTTCTTCAGTTCTCTCTCTCAAGAATGACTATAGAAGTAAATACACAGTGGCTTTTAGTCATTGGAGCCATGCCACATTACACTCGTCAGAAGAGTACACAAAGTATGTAATCAGGACTGCCAGTTGTCGGACTTCCGTTAATGTTGAAGCCTTGATAGCTGAGTCGGTTACTGTGCTGACCTTGTGGGCTGGTGATTAGGAGGCTTACAATCTGGGTTCAAATCCTGCCAAACCCATAAATGTTCTCAAATTTGTACTTTACTAAGAAAGTGTAATCTCAAATAAAACATTTGTGACTGTATAATTGTCAGAGTTGTTATCGTTCAGGTGAACCATTGGTTGTCTTGTAGTCTGTTTCACAGTCCCTAAACCACAATTTTCCCTACTGCCTAGCCTTCCCTGCAATGCTAAAGCCTTAAATGAAGCAAGTCTCACTGGGGCTCGGGGCGGTGCGGTAGCCTAGTGGTTAAAGCGTTCGCTCATCACGCCGAAGACCCGGGTTGGGTTCCCCACCTGGGTACAATGTGTGAAGCCCATTTCTGGTGTCCCCTGCCATGATATAGCTGGAATATTGCTAAAAGCGACGTTAAACTGAACTCACTCACTCACTCACTCACTGGGGCTCCTTTTCAGTTTAAATGGGTTTATTTGTTACTATCAAAATTATATATATTCAGAGACTAAGTGTTAGTCTTGTTGTCTTGTTGTCCATTAATTCCTCAGGTTCTGAATATCCCATCCCAGTGGGGCTCCTTTTCAATTTAAATGGGTTTATTTATTATTATCAAAATTCTATATATTCAGAGACTAAGCGTTAGTCTTGTTGTCTTGTTGTCCATTAATTCCTCAGGTTCAGAGAAAGAATATCCCATCCCAGTGGGGCTCCTTTTCAATTTAAATAGGCTTATTTATTATTATCAAAATTCTATATATTCAGAGACTAAGCATTAGTCTTGTTGTCCATTGATAACAGATTGAACTGCAACACTGTCACTGAAGTACTTGTTATGTGCCTAATCCTGATACATGCATACTACCATCGTGACTTGCAGGTGCTTGTTTGTGTATGTTACTGGGTAAGTCCAGAGATGTACCGTTATCATCACGGCCCGGCTGTCCGGACACACATGTTGATGACTGACGAGACAGGAAGTCACGCTCTTCAACAAATATCCGAATATTTGACACCTTATGCTGATCATGTATGACTTTGACTTCTATAGCTCTCTTACAGAGTGTTTGTCATGGCAGCTCAGGAAAGTGAGGAGTTTGGGTTGTAATTGGGACTTGGTTGATACTGTGTTAACATCAGACACAGGTAGACATTGCTGTGGCTAACACATTATATTTGGGATTACACTTTCTCAGTAAATGGCGTTGTGTATTCATTGTATTTTCTGTTGACCAATGACACTACAGACAATAAAGTAAGTAATACAGCTGGAATATTGCTGACTGCTGTTAAGAAGTGAGTCTGGTTTTTACTGCTTTTAGCAATATTCCAGCAACATCACAACGGGGGACACCAGAAGTGAGCTTCACATATTGTACCCGTGTGGGGAATCGACCCAGATCTTCGACGTGATGAGCGAACGTTTTATTCAAAAGGCTACCCCACCTTCCCACTGTTAAGAAGAACTATGAAAGCTCTGGTCAGATGTTCTGACTGACTGAGTTTGGTTTTACGCCGCTTTTAGCAATATTCCAGCAACATCACGGCGGGGACACCAGAAATAGGCTTCACACATTGTACCCATGTGGGGATTCGAACCCGGGTCTTTGGCGTGACAAGCCAATGCTTTAACCACTAGGCTACCCCACCGCCCCTCCAGATGTTCTGAAGTTATAAGGTTATATCTGTTAGATCTTTGTTTTGCTTTGTTGTTTAATGCCACACTCAGCAATATTTGAGCTTTATGACAGCATATATCTGTTGGAGGACTTATAACTGATACAAGAGTTCCAATCTATTGATCTTGGTGGTCACATTGGGAAATTTTCACTGTTTTCTGAAAAATTGTGAATTTTACAAAAACATACTATGTTGCTATATTCAATGGTATATAACACTGCATTCAATACAATATTGTGAAATTAAGTATTGCAGGTTAACACTTTCAGTCTTCCTTGTTATCAGTGAAATACAAGTCACGAATACACAATGCCATTTAGAAAATGGTCAAATTTAACCTACGGTATGCTATATTTTGGGTGTCACTTTCTCAGTGAAGTGCTTATTCTAGTACTTTTGTTAGGTTGAGTCCCATCAGGAGACGCACTAAAACTATGTCATCAATAGTATTTACTATAATAACCTGCCTTGGGCAATTTGTAATTCCCATTTTGGAATTTTTCCTGAGATGTGCTGTAGACAGTGTGTATGATGTTTATATCAGCCTCTGACCAGATCTAGGTAAATCCAACCCTGGTGACCCAGATGGCTAAGGATCTTTGTTTAGAGGTCAGGATGACCTAGGGGACCCCAGCCATCTGAGATCCCATTTAGCATGTAGGATGACATGCTGAAGGATCATATGTGTTTAATCATTTGTATGTTAGCTCCAATTAAGCAATAAATTGACTGCCAGTGCAGATGATGTATCATCACTGCTACAATGTGCCTGAGGAGTGCCTGTAAGGCAAAATGTTTTTATTATGCGGTTAATTAAATAGTGATAAATGAAAACATACTTATGATATATACCCCAGCATGGTAGCTTCATGCAGAGAGTTTTTATGCTTATGTCATATGTTTTCATGATTATTTTGGGCAGTGGGATAGTTTTTAGCTTTCATTTATTCCCTCATGTGTACAGTGTTTTGAGCCCTTTCTGGTTTCTCCTGTCATGATAGTAGTGGTGGTCCGATTAATTGAAATAATCGAAGATTGGTCACAGTGACTGAACGACCAAGCAATCGATCATGTTTTCTCATAATCGAACACAAACAATTCTGGAACACTTGTACATCAACAATATTTTCCACAAGGTTGGTTTTGTCTGTTTATGTTCCTTACATTCTAGTCATCCTTTAAAGATGTCAAATTTTGCCGAAAAGACCAAAAATAACTATGTTTTTTTCCTTATTTTTTGTGCATTAACAAATTTCATAAATGACGCCAACCAGTTATTTTCGATGATTGATTGGTGGTAATGAACCAATCATCAATTATGAGATTTTAACCAATTCCCAACACTACATGATAGTGCTGGAATATTGCTAAAAGCAACTTAAACCCTGACTTACTCTCTTGCCCGTCTTGCTAACAAATCAAAGCAGGGTCACTCAAAATAACAAAATTTCACATTTTGGTTATGATATTATAATTATTATAATTATAAGAATCATAGCAATTTTGGATTTTGAACTTTAAAAAGTTTCTTCAACCCATAACTTGAACACATTTGAATGTGTTGCTTTCAAATTTGGGGATCATTCTCTATATAAGGAAAGTGCTGTGCAAGGTTGTATTTTATCATCTTTTATTTATCTGGCCTATCACAGGTACTACAAACATGTGGCCAGGGTACTGTATTGCTGAAAAACTAGAGAGTGTTTAAATGTCAAAGTCTCACTTCCTTAATCAGGAGCATTTTGTATTTGCTAAAACTGTTTCTCTTTGTTTCAGAATATGTGGACCATGAGAGAAGATCTGCGATGAAGTTGACGCAGAGATGTGAGGCATGAGCAGAACCATGGTGATATGATTACATAGTGGGACAGTGTGTAGTATTGCTGAATCAGCTGATTTTGTGGAATTTGTTGGATTGGTGCGAGGTGCCACCAATGTTGACTCACAGTGTTACGAGACTGTTTTTCACGTCGTGTTGATAAACATTTTGGAATGTCTCTGTGACGTTTGGTTTGTATAAATTTTGATTACTCAGCAGTTATGACCAGAAGGAGGATTATGGCGATTGCGTACAGGTTCGCGACATATGGATCCAGGTAGTAGATTTGGAGTAAAACTTAAGACGACAGAAATGGAGGGCGCGAGAGCGATGGGGAGGGGTGTGACGTCTCGGACTACAACTACAACAACACGCAGCATCAGGACACCATTAAAACCGGCCAATGTGAAGGATCTTAAGGCGATGTTTGATCATTCAAAAGATGACAAAGAAACATCTAAAACTAAAACAGAGACCAAACTGGTTAAAACAACTTCTACGTCTGCTTCTGGAGTAAGTCCAAGGTCACGCAACAAGGATGATTCAGGAATCAAGGTTGTGTCCTTGACCTCTACAAAAACAGACTTAAAAAGAGAGTATGGTGGCAGCACTGGGAATGTTAACTTGTCAAAGGACACATCATCTAGCAGTTCTGATCTTCTAGCCAAATATCGAGCTAACAGGACAGGATATTATAAAGACACACCACGACAAAGTGAAACGCTTGCTGGAACTGTGAGCCAAAGTTCACCAGACCTGTCAAAGGCTGGCAACAAGTCTCCTCAGTCCTCCAAAACTAGTGTGTTCTCGTTTAGTGCCAATGATAAGCCTAAAGAATTCAGTGTTCCTAGGTTAAACCTGGACAGAGTGACCTCTGTGGAAAGTTTCGACAGTGCATCGTCGAAAGATGACAGTTCACGATCTCGAAGCGACTGTGCCAGTCCAGTAAGTACAGGTAGCGGTAGCCCCAAGCTGATTGGTCGGGCAAAACCAAAATACTTACCCAGTCCTCGTTCGGATACTGCAGATAGCAGTATACGAGTTGAAATTCCAGTTGCCCATCATTCCAGTAACAATGAGACGAAGCTGAGTGCAGTCAGTGGTGGAGGAAGGAGTGGTGGGTCTAGGTTTCGGGACACGACCGACAGAACTGCTGTGTCCAAAACAAGTGGGACATCTAGGTTCAGTGATAGTACGGATAAAACATTTGTGTCAAAGACATCCCGTTTTGGTGACTCTGCTGATAGGACAGTTGTTTCTAAGTATTCTACTGAAGTTAAAGGTCCTCTCGCAAGCAGGACGAGAACGGTGGAAATCACGCAGTCCGAACGGAGGGTGGGATCGCCATCTAAGGTATCAGTTGATGCTCCTATTCCATGGTCTGATAAGAACAAAGGCAAAGTTTGTGGTATATTAGATTCAAAACAAGATGTCAAACTTAAAACAGACTCCTCCAGTTCTCAACCGAGCTGGTTAGAAAAGAAAAATGCTAGGAATGTTTTAAGTAACTTTGTGTCATCCTCTCAGTCAAAACATGACACAAAGACACAGACGAAGATCGAGCGTGAGATTCCCATTCAGAGGATTGGTGACTCCAATAAGAAAACTCCATCAAGCATAGAGGCATGGGTGCCTTCAGTTAAAACAACAACAGAGGTCAAACCTGAAAGGAGGTCAAGACAGGTCGATGTCAAGGTTACCAAGAAGGAAGAACCTAAGACTTCAAAAACTGTCACTGTGGCCAAACCTGAAATTACTAAAAGGACAAGTGATTTCACAAAGAGGACAAGTGATGCCACAAAAAAGAAGGATTTGTCGAAACCAAGTGAACGCTCTGCTGCCAGTATGATCCAAGAGAGAAAGAACATGCTTACATCAACCACGGCAACCAGAACATCAGCCAGCAAACCTCCACCAAGGAAGATGTCTGGAGGTGAAAAACTGGACGTAGCGGGCCCGGGAGCAGATATTAGGAAAATGGTATCTCGAAAAATGAGCACAGAGCGATTTCAGAGGTTGAAATTTGATTTTGAACGTGGTGTTCCTACGGAAAGTTTTGAGCGAAGGGGCTCAGAGGTTGACCATATTGAACTTAAACATCGTGTTTCGGAAATAGCATCCCAACCTACGACAACTAAGCTCACAAAAACAGATTCTTTTAAACGCAAAGAGGAATCTATATTTGCCAGTGGTTTGAAGGTGTCAGATTTCGTAGAACAAGTAAATAATTTGGAGACGAACAAAAATTGTAACGCTGGGAGAAAATGGAAAGCTGGTGTGTCACGACTCAAGCGTTCCTCTCGTATGATGGAGGACGGGCAGGAAAATGAGTACCTCGAGGTTGGGGACAACGATGGTGATATATCGGATAGCGGATCGGATTATGGAATATATGAACATGTACCTGAAGCGGGTCTGGCAGCCAGAGATGGTGAGTTTATCTTACTGTCATAGTATTTGTTTATGTTTATTTGCAGCTCTGTGAGCATGGAATCTGAACATCTTCAGAGGCATTACATTTATTATTGTTATTGTTGATATTATTTTTGTTTCACTGAACACCATGGAATTATGAGGCCAGATAGTATATAAGATCCATACAAATATATTTTTTAAAATATTATGAAAAATATTACATCAGCATGATCAGAAACAGATCGGGGGTACCTGCTGCTTAACACAGGAAATTGGTGGATTTACGTATGGAGATTTGGTTATGTCTGGTCCAGACTAGACGTAATACAGTGTATAAATAGAAAGTAGCCAAGTATGAATAATAGTCACTAACATCACGTCAACATTTACTGACCGCCTCCGTGGTGTCGCGGGTTCGATCCCCGACCACGTCATACCAAAAGACGTTAAAATACGGCATTAATGGGTACAACAAGGACTGGTTGGCTCGGAGTCAGTATCATGTGTCTGAGTGGGGTATTCATGCTTCACTGCAGCATAGTATCTCAGTGGGCTAGCACTATTAAACCAGATTAAGTCTGGGCTAGTACAAGCAGCCGCACATACACATATGCATGCATGTCGTCATATGAGCGAAATATTCTCAAGCACGACATAAAACCCAATTTCATCTCACCTCACCTCAACATTTACTAAACGTAGGAATTGGTGGATTTACGGATGGAGATTTGGTTATGTTGAACAATGCCCAGGCATCTTTATAATAAGAATGATACTGTTTATTTTTACCTGTCCCAATACGACTATGATAATGTTGCAATTATTGCAGTATTAAAAGTGTCCACAATATTCGCTCTATATAACAAACATGTTATCTGCATGTATGTAAATCAACATGAACAAGTTCAGTCAAAGCTGTCAAAAAGTAGCCTTTGGACCTAATATACTCTATAAAAGTCATAAAAAGTTGTTATCAATAGGAAATTAACATCTCTATATTCCAACTTCAATAAAGCCATCCTTCAGTGTTGAAGTAGTTTGACTTGACATGTGTCTAATTTTCAGCCTCAGTGCTGGTATTTTCCTTTGTCAGCAAATAACTTTCCTATGGAGTACTTTCCCATGGCCATACGCTTAATAAAGAGACTGCAGGTGCTCTATGAGTTAAAGTGTTGCAGATATGTAGATAGACAAATTGCAAAGCATGTCTGGATAAAGAAAAGTGATACATCTTATCACGATGAACTCTGCGTTATCTTCTTGAGAATATTATGAGTACAAACAGTTAACAGATAATATTGATGAGTGTTACCACCCTTGCTTTTCTCTAAGCCTCAGACAATACTTCCTGTGTGGGAATCAAATAAAGAATTGGCTCTTTGTGCATTTCAGTGTGTCTGATTGAAAAGTGAAACATTTGCTAACTTAAATGATGATAAAGGTTTCTGGGGGTTAGATGTTGATCACTTTTTCTATCATGTTTAAAACCATTATTACAGACTTAAATTCTTTAGTTTTGTCCTTGCTGCTACAGTGAATCTTGGGAACAGTAGACCAAGTAGCCAATACTTCTTGTAAGATCCAAGAAGTGCTTGCTTGTCACCCGTGAAGATCCAGGTTAGAATTGATCTTCAGTAATCCATGCTTGTCATAAGAGGCAACTAACAGGATCGGAGGATCAGGCTTGCTGACCTGCTTGACACATGCCATCGTGTCCAAATTGCGTAGATCGATGTTCATGCTGTTGATCACTGGGTTGTCAGGTCCAGACTGAATTATTTACAGACCGCCTCCGTATAGCTGGAATATTGCTCAGTGCAGCGTTTAACAACAAACAAACCAACCAAGCTTGTTTGTGTTATACATATACCACCCATCAAAAGTTTAGACTCACTAGTGTAAATGTAGCCACTTACTTCAGTCAGCTGTTCTAAACTAGATTTTGCAAAATATTCCATACTGTTTAAAGGTACTGTTTACACATGAACTGAAACAAATTTGTAACATTGAAAAGATTATTGTTATGAGTTCAATAAATGATGAAACTCAGTGAAAATTGGCAAATTCTTAACAAAACTTTACACCAAAACGCAAATGTTCACATGCACGATATTTGCACATGCTTTTCAGCAATTTAATGCATGATCCTCATGCAATTCATCTGCTTAAGGTTTGCAGTTGGTTCCCCCAAGTTAGTGGAGAAATCAATCTTCGATGCAACCACATATATATCATAACATATAGTGAGTGCTTTAAGTGAGTCTAACTTTTGATGGGTAATATATGTTTGAATCATTGCTCCTTCTGTCAACCACTTCACGTAGACTGGTTATACTTTTTCAATTCTCTTGTTATATGCTATCATTATAGCCATGACCACTGGAGTTAGACTGTTACAAAAAAGTAGGGGTGTGATATAGCCTGATAAGTGTTTCACTGTCATGCCTTATAAGAACAGGTTTGATACCGGAAAAAGAAATAATTGCTGGAAGTGATGCAAAACCATGTCTAATCCTTTTGCAGGTTAGATTTACAATGTCTGGAATTGGATATGGGAATTTGAATAAAATGTAATGAGGTGTCATCAGATATTTAGCAGAGACTATTTTTCCCGTTACAGTTCCGAACATGTTAATTTTATTTGTCTTAATTTGGAATGCATATTTGATAACCATCCCAAAACATGAAAATTTGATGTGATCAATGATTTCCACTGACGGTTGCACAGAGAGCATTGAACAAATGTTCAGCAGACAATGATTCAATGTCAGGGATTCAGTGTCAATCCTTGCAGAGTTTCATTGATCCTGTAATGAACCAGACATGATTGTACCCCTTGTATTTTCACGGCATGTTGTAACTGTCAGTTCCTTGATCTCAGTACCATTTTCAGCATATTTTATATTCCAACCTGTCTTAATCCCTGGCACATGTGATTTCAGTGAACCATGGACTGGGTCTATATGTTGGTTATCACACACCCAGCTGTGGAATAAAATTGAGGGGGCATCTCAAAAACAGATTTATTCTTTAATCGATTTTCATCTTTCAAGACATATTGACTGAATTTGAATCGTTTTTCAGAAATGTATTTTAACTGTTTTGGAATACAAAAGAAAACATGTCCACTTAAACTGATTTTAAAATGATAATTATGGTAATCAAAGTTTGTTGGACCACCCATTATGGGAAGGGCCATTAAGGCTTTGTTCTGGAGACTGTTGCCTGTTGGGTTTTTCGTGGATTAGATGGTAAAATAGTCGAACAAATTCCAGAGTAATTTGTATTCCTGTGCTTAATATACACCAATAACCTTGTAGATGTAGTTTATGATGATAAATGGAACATTTCCTGCATTTATGTTGAACCTCTGATACAATAATTGATACTATTAAACCACTTTTCCTCCTCAACCTTTACTGCGCCTGAAATTGTCCTTACGTTAAGTAAAAAAACAACGTATTGCATGCTAAATTTTCATTACTGTTCCGCATTTGTGGAGTTGTTATCCATCTGAAGGTGCATTTTGTGATGTAACTCAGGTCTTGGTGACCTTTTATTTATTGTGTATGTACAACATTTCTCGCCTCTATATGGCTGAAATATTGCCAAGATGATGTTAAATTTTAACTAACTCACACTCACTTGGTGACCTTTGATTCAATTCATGAAATGTAGATTGCAATTGGAACTTCTATGTAAATCTCATGTTAATGTTGGCATGTAGTATAATTGGGATTTTATGTAGCAATGGTTGAGAAAAAGAATTAAAAAATGGAAATTTATAATTATAATTTAGTTAGCATTTATTTAACTCCTGTGCTTTTGTTTAACTGCCAAACCCTTCCCCATGAAATCATGTGATTTTGTTTCTGTGACTCAATTTTTAGTGGAACATATTTGACAAACTGCCAATCATCGCCAGTTTCAGAAATCACTTCCTGATTGGTTTCATTGGTGAGATATTTTTTAACGGAAAGGGATAGCGCCTTTATTTGTTTTTTGCTACACTATGTCTAAAAACATCCTACATTTTATGTGATCGATTACAAGGTTTATTGATGGTTCATAGATCTAAGCAACAGGAAATCACTCAGCAGAGTTGTGTACCTTTGCAGCAAGGATCTGCTGACCATGATTCATTATACAGTTTATGATCCTTGGTCAGTCAGCAGCATACCCATACTGTTATTCGCTGGGGTTTTGAATCTCTGTGGGAAGCCCACATGGGTACAATGTGTGAAACCCATTTCTGGTGTCCCCCGCCGTGATATTGCTGGAATATTGCTGAAAGCGGCGTACGACCACACTCACTCACTCACTCTGTGGGAAGCATCACAATTACATCCTGCTACACTCACAGATCGAAATAGTACTAAATTTGTGTGCCATGGCACTGTAAATATTGAAATGGCACAGATGAAATTTTTTCACTGAGCCCTGGCGTCTCGACTAAAATTAATAAATTAATACCAGAATATCTTTTGATGGAAAATGCAATAAATGTGACCAATTTCGATGATTCAAAAAAGCTATGTTTGCACCTCATCAAACCATTTATTAGTGGCAGTCTCAATCTCACAGCTTAACATGGGCGTGGCCATAATTATGTCAGAGTGCATAACAGGAAATCACATTTTGGATGATAACATAGTCTATGGTTTAATTTATGAGCCAAGGCCAAATTAAGATGCAGCAATGATAGTGTTCAGGAAATACGGATCTCAAGTTTAGAAGGTTACATGATGTTTACTGATTTATTATAGATAAGCTGAAATGACGCAATTGTTGTGATGTACTAAGTTCAGTTGGATCATCAAAAGGAATGGGCACGCTTATTTTCACAAAGGCACATGTAAATTATCTGTCTGGTACCTTGTGGCACCTTTGGCAAGAATTGGGGCGGTGAGATAGCCTAGTGGTTCAAGCATTCGCTTGTCACGCCAAAGACCTGGGTTTGATTCCCCACTTGGGTACAAAGTATGAAGCCCATTTCTTGTGTTTATTGTGATATTGCTGGAATATTACTAAAGCACGACAATGACACACTGTGGTATAAATATAATACTGCTTAAAGCAACATGAAGCCCAGCTCACTTACTCATTCCTAAACCTGTTCATGATCTCATCCAAGAGCAGTTGCCTTTCAATGATGAACTCAACAAGAATCCCGGCCTTGACTATCTGGCGGTCACTCGTTGTCCATAATTCTTTTACCTCATTTGATCAACAATTGAGGTGTGATAAGCCCCGTATTCCAGCAGACCATGTTGTCAGACAACAGAACTGAGGCCCTCACTTGATTCCCTCCTGATCCTGTAATCGGCTTCAGTCTGTAGTCTCCATGACTAATGTTCTTGTGCTGACTGAAGATGAGGTACTTGAGAAGCATCAGGGCATGGTATTAGCCTTGTCAGCATCATTGGGCAGATACTGAATGGTGTATTGATGGGAGCTGGGGGACAGGTGGATGTAGTGAGGGGTGATGCGAGGACCTGAGGGTGGTGGATAGGAAGAGAAGGGATCAGATGATATGAGGGTGGGTAAGAACATCAAGAGGTAAACAGGGTGGGTAGTAGAGGTGTAACAATATGGTGAGGTGGCGATACAATATTTATCATGATGATATGAGTGAGATAACAATTTGTATCCCGCTACAGTACTCACACATGTCTTTCATAAGTTCATAATCTCTTCCTTTTTGCGGCTGAGTTTTGTTTACAAATTTCAGATAATACAAGATATTGTAGGGGATGTTGTGGGTATGCTTCATAGGTGATGGAGGGGAGTGTTCAGGGAGTGTTCAGGTGATGAGGGTGGATAAGGGAGCGTTCAGGTGATGAGGGTGGATAAGGGTGTGTTCAGGTGATGAGTATGGATAAGGGAGTGTTCAGGTGATGAGGGTGGATAAGGGAGTGTTCAGGTGATAAGTGTGGATAAGGGTGTGTTCAGGTGATGAGTATGGACAAGGGAGTGTTCAGGTGATGAGGGTGGATAAAGGAGTGTTCAGGTGAGGAGGGTGGATAAGGGAGTGTTCAGGTGATGAGGGTGGATAAGGGAGTGTTCAGGTGATGAGGGTGGATAAGGGAGACGTTCAGGTGATGAGGGTGGATAAGGGAGCGTTCAGGTGATGAGGGTGGATAAGGGTGTATTCAGGTGATGAGTATGGATAAGGGAGAGATCAGGTGATGAGGGTGGATAAGGGTGTGTTTAGGTGATGAGGGTGGATAAGGGAGCGTTCAGGTGATGAGGGTGGATAAGGGAGTGTCCAGGTGATGAGGGTGGATAAGGGAGTGTTCAGGTGATGGGGGTGGATAAGGGAGTGTTCAGGTGATGAGGGTGGATAAGTGTGTGTTCAGGTGATGAGGACGGATAAGGGAGTGTTCAGGTGATGAGGGTGGATAAATGTGTGTGTTCAGGTGATGAGGCTGGATAAGGGAGTGTTCAGGTGATGAGGCTGGATAAAGGGAGTGTTCAGGTGATGAGGGTGGATAAGGAGTGTTCAGGTGATGAGGGTGGATAAAGGGCGTTTCAGGTGATGAGGGTGGATAAGGGAGTGTTCAGGTGATGAGGGTGGATAAGGGAGCGTTCAGGTGATGAGGGTGGATAAGGGAGTGTTCAGGTGATGAGGGTGGATTAGGGTGTATTCAGGTGATGAGTATGGATAAGGGAGAGATCAGGTGATGAGGGTGGATAAGGGTGTATTTAGGTGATGAGGGTGGATAAGGGAGTGTTCAGGTGATGAGGGTGGATAAGGGAGGGTCCAGGTGATGAGGGTGGATAAGGGAGTGTTCAGGTGATGGGGGTGGATAAGGGAGTGTTCAGGTGATGAGGGTGGATAAGTGTGTGTTCAGGTGATGAGGACGGATAAGGGAGTGTTCAGGTGATGAGGGTGGATAAATGTGTGTTCAGGTGATGAGGCTGGATAAGGGAGTGTTCAGGTGATGAGGGTGGATAAGGGAGTGTTCAGGTGATGAGGGTGGATAAGGGAGTGTTCAGGTGATGAGGGTGGATAAGGGAGTGTTCAGGTGATGGGGCTGGATAAGGGAGTGTTCAGGTGATGAGGGTGGATAAGGGAGCGTTCAGGTGATGAGGGTGGATAAGGGAGTGTTCAGGTGATGAGGGTGGATTAGGGTGTATTCAGGTGATGAGTATGGATAAGGGAGAGATCAGGTGATGAGGGTGGATAAGGGTGTGTTTAGGTGATGAGGGTGGATGGAAGGGAGGCGTTCAGGTGATGAGGGTGGATAAGGGAGTGTCCAGGTGATGAGGGTGGATAAAGGGAGTGTTCAGGTGATGAGGCTGGATAAGGAGTGTTCAGGTGATGAGGGTGGATAAGGAGTGTTCAGGTGATGAGGGTGGATAAGGGAGTGTTCAGGTGATGGGGCTGGATAAGGAGTGTTCAGGTGATGAGGGTGGATAAAGGGGCGTTTTAGGTGATGAGGGTGGATAAGGGGAGTGTTCAGGTGATGAGGGTGGATAAGGGAGTGTTCAGGTGATGAGGATGGATAAGGGAGTGTTCAGGTGATGAGGGTGGATAAGGGAATGTTCAGGTGATGAGGGTGGATAAGGGAGTGTTCAGGTGATGAGGGTGGATAAGGGAGTGTTCAGGTGATGAGGCTGGATAAGGGAATGTTCAGGTGATGAGGGTGGATAAGGGAGTGTTCAGGTGATGAGGGTGGACAAGGAGTGTTAAGGTGATGAGGGTGGATAAGGGAGTGTTCAGGTAATGAGAGTGGATAGGGATGGGCTACGTGATGAGGGTGGAAATGTTGAAGACAGGGAATGAAAGTGCCTGGCACGTGTTGGGTTACTGAAGAACAGAGCTGCCCCTCTTCATCCCCACTGGATCTGTATGTGTACGGAAGGGAATGGGTTGACAGAGTTTATGGGTCAGTATACATTAGTACACTGCAGAAAGATGGCTGAACATAAGGGTGGTGGCTGAACATGAGGGTGGTGGCTGAACATGAGGGTGGTGGCTGAACATGAGGGTGGTGGCTGAACATGAGGGTGGTGGCTGAACATGAGGGTGGGTGGGTGTGTATGACGGAGCACTGGCTGGTAGGAATGATGGACGACTCACTTAACGATGGGATTTACAGCAGATGTGTGGGCAGTGTTTCAATGATGGAACATCTTGCAAGATACAATCAATAAGTTACATAGCTTAATCCCCTTTGTCTGACAATGTACCTCCACAACAAGACACTACCCACTGCCAACCACCAATCTGTACTGGTGTATAAGCTGGAACACAGCAGATATCATGTCATAATGTCAGTAACGCAGATTCACATAGGTAGCACTGTGACTGGAAGTAGTGGACGCTGTAGAACCCCTCGGTGACCAATCATGTTGACCTATGGACATGGCATGAAATGTGATTGATTGCTGGTCGTGGTGGACAGTGAGTCACCCGGTCATGATAATCCTGATAATGTCCAGGGAACAATTCCCCTTTCACTTTAAAGCTTGAGACAACATGTCACTACTGCTGTAACACTTCACTTAGTTGTGATATGATATGCTTCTTCATAAGGTCATCAGGGCTCCAGATAAGGGCCGTATCGGTGTATGTACGGATACAAAATATGCACGATACGGAAGAAAAATTTAGGAAGCTGTGCTCATCGCACAAAGCACTGGTGTATGTTCTTAGAATCATTTACAGGCGTATTTATCTGAATGGAGTATTGTTTTTTGTTCTTGACCCTGTTTACACACTTGAGTCCTGCCAGCAAACAAAGTTGTGTGCATATGAAATCGAAACACAAGATTACTGATACTTCATTAAATTCCATTCAGTACTCTAAATGTACTCTTAAGTTTTTCCACTACTCCTATATTGAAAAAATAAGGAGTACGTTCTCCTGATGTTGAAAAATCTGGTGCCCTGGGTCATGATATGATACATATCTCCACTGTCAGGGTCAAGATACGGTCTGTATCTACATCATGAGGTCACAATTATAATGGATCTCCAAATTATTTCAGTTATGATCTGATCGATATGTCCATTGTAACTAAATAATATGATCTACATCATAGGTCATGATACAATATCCAAATTAGACTAAGGCTATGTCTCTGAATATATATACTTTTGATAGTAACAAACAAGCCCATTTATATTGAAAAGGAGCCCTAGGGAGACCAGAGAACCTGAGGAAACCTAGACTTGCTTTATTTAGGGCTTTAGCACTGCAGATAGGGCTTGGCAGTAGGGGAAATTATTGTGGTTCAGGGACTGTGAGACAGACTAGGAAATCTAGACTTGCTTTATTTAGGGCTTTAGCACTGCAGATAGGGCATGGCAGTAGGGGAAATTATTGTGGTTCAGGGACTGTGAGACAGACTATATCCAAATACACATGATCCAAAGTTAGGTCAAGGATACATAACCTGTCAATCATCACTGCAACATTGTGTCACAATGACCTTGTGTGAGATACAATGTCGTATATCACAGTACACAGCGGCTATATAATCAATTCATGCCTATTTTATCATCTTTATTTAAGATGTCTAAACTGATCAATTACATTCCTCTCATACAATGCTTATGACTTTTATAAATGTTTATTTGTTTCAATTTGATGATCTATTGTCGTCTTGAGTATTTAATTTTCCTGTTTAGTTATAATGGTGATAGAGTGGACTTGTGTATTCCAACATCTTTGTTTTCTTCAATGCGTTCTGTATCAGTGCTAATCTGTACTGAAATATTGCACTGAAAAAAGAAGTAGCAGAAATCAACTCTGTCTTCATTGATTTTACAGTCTTTCTCAGTTAAGTAGTACAAATGCTCTCGGACTAATTACAGCCCCTGCTGTCCTTAAAGTGAAACTGATTTTCATATTTAATCAACAGTATTCAATAGTCAAATGTAATAGAAGTTAAGACCAGACCAATTTTATTTCTTGTTTTACGGATCCACCAGTCATGTTTTTCCAAGAATAAGGAAAAAACAAAAACGTTCCCCACTCAAAAAATAAAATCTTTATGTTTTTATTGACAAAAAATACTTTTAGTATTTTTTTTCCCTCCTGCCTTTAGGTTTTCTGAGGACAAAAATCCGTAAAACAAGAAATAAAATTGGTCTGGCCTTATGGTAAACTACAATAGTCACAAACATTTGAGAAAATATTTGAAACTCACTGTTCCTTTACAGTTGGTTTTGCTTTTCTTGCTGTCGGCAAAAGATATTGCCGTCAATGATTGCTAGATAATAATCCAAAGAGAAGTCAATGTAATATACCAGCATATACCATTTCAAAGTGAGCTTTTATGTTTACGAACATAAAAATCATGGATGAGAAAGAAACAAACACAAACATCACTAGACATGATAATTCAATTGTCGTTCCTGTTATGCTACCTGTTATTCTTTTGGGGTTGTTTATTTGTATTAAAATTAATGAAAAATTGTAATATACATCACTTAAGAAAAAAGACTGAGTTGTTACACAGATGACTGTTAAGATTGTAGGGACCAGCATGTGTGATTATTGCCTGACGATACAGTATCACAGTGACTGGTGATTGATAATAAAATATGAAACTC
This sequence comes from Haliotis rubra, assembly GCF_003918875.1. Classification (NCBI taxonomy): domain Eukaryota; kingdom Metazoa; phylum Mollusca; class Gastropoda; order Lepetellida; family Haliotidae; genus Haliotis; species Haliotis rubra. The sequence continues at coordinate 571,418 of NW_025767357.1, read as the reverse complement.
AGCAATTTTGTTTTAGCACTGTCTTTGAGAAAGCATATCAATTTAAACAATGGCATTTCCCTTCATACCTAGTATAAAAAGATCTGAAATAAAAAATACAAGCCCAGATGTTACAATTGCTTTTCCACACAAATGACATGTGAAACTGTCTATCTTATTCCACTGTTTTTCTAAATATCAATGTATTGCTATTTGAAAGGCAGCTGGTGACTTGGGGTGTCATCATGTAAATTTCATTGTAACTTCAGGGTACAGTAGTATAAAGAGCTGTTACAAGGTCATTGTCTGTGCCTGAGTGCTGAATATTTAGTAACAGAGTCTCTAATACTTGTACTTCATGAAAAGTAATGCAATTTACCAAACATCAACCATTTTTTAGGCGTGAGTTTCCACAAGCAATTGTACATTTTAACTGAGAATGGCTGTTTACATTGTCCTTATCTTCATAAAGCAGGGCTCGATTTAAGAGATGTTAACCTAATTGCACCAGGTGCAACCTAAGATAAAAACCTAGTTGCACCAGCCAAATTCCAGTTGCACTTCTTTTATTGCAATATGTAATGTAAGAAATATGGTATTTAAATATTTAGATGTTTTATTGAGAGTTTACCCACTCAAAAATTGAGTTGCATCAGGTGCAAGCTCAGCTAATAGCTAGATTGCATTTTGTAATATTTGGGTTGCACCAGTGCAAGTAACAAAGTACTAAATCGAGCCCTGTAAAGGTTTCATAATGATGATGATTATAATATTGTTTAATCATCTTTACAGTCTTCACCTTTGTATGGTTTCTTCTTTGAGTGGCATTTTAGAAGTTGGGAAGTACAATATAGAACACACTTTATGGATAACAACTTCTTTTTATTCGTGAGTGCGACGTTTTGATACAGATTCTTGTACAAATATAGAACACACTTTATGGATAACAACTTCTTTTTATTCGTGAGTGCGAACTGGCACGGACCAGGGGAATCCGACTGTCTAATTAAAACAAAGCATTGCGATGGCCGCCAACGGGTGATGACGCAATGTGATTTCTGCCCAGTGCTCTGAATGTCAAAGTGAAGAAATTCAATCAAGCGAGGGTAAACGGCGGGAGTAACTATGACTCTCTTAAGGTAGCCAAATGCCTCGTCATCTAATTAGTGACGCGCATGAATGGATTAACGAGATTCCCACTGTCCCTATCTATGGGGCTCAACTCAAGCTTGACAACGGTACAAGAATCTGTATCGAAACGTCGCACTCACGAATAAAAAGAAGTTGTTATCCATAAAGTGTGTTCTATATTTGTATGGTTTACTTTAAAACTATTTCCCAAGTGTCTCTTGCCACACAGTCATTAACTTCAAAGAAAACATGAACATAGATTCTTGGGGGATGTGGGGTAGCTCAGTGGTTAAAGTGTTCGCTCGTCACGGCTCGTCACGCCGAAGACCTGGGTTCGATTCCCCACATGGGAACAATGTGTGAAGCCCATTTCTGGTGTCCCCGGCCGTGATATTGCTGGAATATTGCTAAAAGCGGCATAAAACCATACTCACTCACTCACTCATAGATTCTTGATACAGTGAAGACAAGCAGTTTTATTGTCTGGTGTCCAGCTATCCGACGAGCCTGTCTGTGCGTAATGAGATGAACTGTCATCTCTGACCTTGTACTTCATTCTCATTCCAGATGATGAACAGTTTGACAACAATGTGGACATCGCGGGCAAGGGGCGCAGGTATGGTGTTTACAGGTATGTGCATGCTGCCCTATCACTTCTTGTCTGTGATCTACCCTGTGTCATGTTTGTATACAGGTCTCACTCCACTGGAATGTGTTGTATGTATTTCACCTGACTCTTCAGTCTTGACCTCGGACCTTTGGTATAGGCAGCCTTAAGTACTTGGCTGTGGTTTTTTATTTGTTTGTAAATCATGTGATGTTTGCTATCACATGTTTGAGAAAACGTGCTTTTGCTGTAAACTTTCCAGATAAACTGCTGCCTGTTGAAACAGGTAGACCCCTCCCTACCTACTACCTTTGGACACAGGTGTTACCCTCCCGACCTGCTACCTGTGTCATCTATGGTGTGCCCTATGTATGTACTACCTGTGGTATACCTGTTCCCACCTACTCTCTGGTAGACCCTCACCTACTACCTTTTGACACAGGTGTTACCCTCCCGACCTGCTACCTGTGTCATCTATGGTATACCCTAGTTATGTACTACCTGCTTCCCTGTGGTATACCTGACCCCACCTACTCTCCGGTAGACCCTTCCCTACCTACTACCTTTGGACACAGGTGTTACCCTCCCGACCTGCTACCTGTGTCATCTATGGTATACCCTAGTTATGTACTACCTGCTTCCCTGTGGTATACCTGACCCCACCTACTCTCGAGGTATACCCCTCCCCACAAACTACTTATTCTAATCTTATATCACCTACTCTATTCAGGTCACTGTAGAGGCAGGTAAATAATGCCTCATCTCACCGTGTGTCAGGTTGCATGGAGTGTTACATTAACCCCAGTGTCCTGAAGGTAGCAAACTGAAAGTATGGAGTATGTCCCACACTGACAGGTGTCCCCGGTGATGTAACATTAAACGCATGTTGTGAGAGGTCAGACTGTGCATGAGGTGCAAGTAACTCGCCATGAACCTTAGGGACTTGTTGGTTCAAATCCCAGTTCACTCTGATTGGATTTCATGATTTGTCACATCTTTATCCTTGTTCATTTTCACAATGATATAAATGTCACGTTGGGCTTGCCTCCCATACGGGAATGGTGGGGTAGCCTAGTGGTTAAAGCGTTGGCTCGTCACGCTGAAGTCCTGGGTTCGATTCCCTGCATGGGTACAATGTGTGAAGCCCATTTCTGGTGTCCCCGCTGTGATATTGCTGGAATATTGCTAAAAGTGGCATAAAACCATGCTCACTCACTTTCTTGCCTCCCACATTAAACTGACACACCATGATATAACTTAAATAATACCGGTAACCTTAATCCCAGCTCACTCACTCTCTCTTGCTGTAATCCTAACCTAAGTTAAAATTTCTCCAATGATATCTTTTAAATATTTGAAATATGGTATTCATGTCAGCAGGCATTATGGGAAGGTACATACATAAATATCGTATTGTTACAATTCTGTTGCGATATTTAAAATCTTCTGTTGTCACCCAGAGATACACATGGATATTTTAACATGAGAATAAATCAGTGTAGAGTATGAGCTGCTTTTACTCCCATTTGAATCAAAACTGATTTCACTAAGTAGTGTTTAGTTTGTTGAACTGTTGTATATGTGACTGTTGGGTATGGTAGGATTGTTAGAGTTAATGCTCCAGCCCAAGTAAATACACACATCAGTTTGTTATGTGCTCTTAGAGATATCAGCCCATAATATATAGCTCTGTCTTCACCTAACTATGATCACCTAAATGTAATGTGATCATCTGTCTTGTGAGGAAATAATTACAATAAATGTCCTCTCTCTAGATTGGAATTCTGAATTATGCACCAACTATGGTCCATAATCTATCAAATTCTGTCCCTGCAATCTCTGTCCATCCCTTCCAACTTTGTCCCTCTAACATTATGACCTAAAGCACCTTTACACTCTACCCTTCACCTTTTGCCAAAACCCTCGGACAATTCTGTTCCCTATTTCAGTTCTTTTCTATCCATCCCTCCTTTACCCCACCCCTCTAACCAAATACAACCTACCATCTGCCTTTACTAAACATGACCTGTGAAGAACTGGGTTAGAATTGGTCTTCAGCAACCCATGCTTGTCGTAAGAGGCGACTAATGAGATCGGGTGGTCAGGGTCGTTGACTAGGTTAACACGTCATTGTATCTCAGGGGCGGTGGGGTAGTCTAGTGGTTAAAGCGTTGGCTCGTCACGCCGAAGACCCGGGTTCGAATCCCCACATGGGTACAATGTGTGAAGCCCATTTCTGGTGTCCCCCGCCGTGATATTGCTGGAATATTGCCAAAAGCGGCGTAAAACCAAACTAAGTCAGTCAGTATCTCAATTGTGACGATCGATGCTCATGCTGTTGATCACTGGATTGTCTGGTCCAAACTCGATTATTTACAGACAGCGGCCATATATGTGGATTACTGTAGAGTGAAGCTTTTAACAAACAAACATACCTCACTGAACACAATCACACCCACCATCCCTGTTGCCTTACCTATACACAAATTCCCTTACCGGACATGTCTCGACTCTCTTCCTCCCCTCCCAGCTCCCTCCCCACTCCCTTCATATGGTGGTCTCAGGCACGTCTTCAGTATCACTTCTACCACATTATGCGGACATGGCCTGATAAGACTGAAATCCTACCCAAGTGATGATCTTCCCAACTCAGTTATATTGTATACCCCATTGTGTTTCCCTTCACTCCAAAGCTCAAGTGACAAGGAATATGTGCAGTGTCACCATGTACACGAGATTTGTCTGCAGTCTTACACTGTTGTCGTGACTATAAGGCGTGATATAACACCACTGTAATACTTTCAGTACTGAAATATAAACATTATGATTGTATCATAAAGATGTCAGTATTTTTCTGTATCATGTACTTCAGCGCGTTAGGAATATTCCTCTTACACAGCATGTGCACTAAACTATCTATATCATATGCAAATGACTTTATGATGGGCCTGTGGCCTTTTACTGAATAAACTTGTCTGTCTGAAATACTTTTGAGCGACATTATTCACAACACACTTTGTACCTTAACACAGTCTCCTCCATGACTTGGGGCGGTGGGGTAGCCTAAGGGTTAAAGCATTGGCTCGTCACGCCGAAGACCCGGAATCAAATCCCCACATGGGCACAATGTGTGAAGCCCATTTCTGGTGTCCCCCGCCGTGATGTTGCTGGAATATTGCTAAAAGCGGAGTAAAACCAAACTCAGTCAGTCAGTCCTCCATGACTTCCACTGTCAGTATAGTAGACTATACAGTATAGACTTGTCAATAAGTGACATATTCTTGTCATAATGGTAATACTGGTCATATTGTTTCATTCCTACAAAGTATTTTGAACATTTTTATGCAATAAATGTTCTAACAATAGGCTGACCAATGCTATGCTAATCATCCCTGACAAGCAATTTACTGATAGGCACCTCCTAGATTCCCGTTGTAAGTGCCACCTACTTGACTGCCACTAAACATACTGTGTGAGACCACTTGTCAGTGTGTGTTCTGAGTGGTGCTTGTATTCCTAGCATTGTTGTTGCTCATTCCTACTTGCTGTCAGCAGGAAGCACTCCCTGGTCTGCTGTTGTCCAGTGTGGTAGCCCAACACCGATGTTGTCATCTCACAGTGCTTTACACATAAGCCCAATGATGTCCTTTGTAATGTTAGGCCTGAAAGTCATCACCGTGGAATACGTGCATTTGCATTAATCATAACAGGAGCATTTTGAAACACTGTTTCTTTATCAAACTGTTTCAATTTCACTTTCTGACTGAATCTATTTGAAGGCTGCATGAATAACCTGTCCTTGAGATTACTGGTATTTTTTTATTATGAAACTGTGTAAGGAGATATTTCGAACAGGCTATTATAATTCCTTTATGATCCTGATTATCAAAATTACTTTTCTCGAACTTTCAGAAAATCTGTTTCTTTAGGCATGCTTGCATGTGACAATTGAAGGATAGTGATGCAAACACCTTATTGATGTCTGATAAATCACCTATAAACAAAAGACGTGACATGTCATGCTACCCTCCTAACAACTTGACAGTCCTTCTCTCTGTTGATCTCTGATAATTATCATGCAAGAAATAGATGCTACCATCCTAACAACTTTTATTCTTCATGTCTTGACTGGAACTGCACATGGAACCAGTGTTGATCTTTGATAAATCTCATGCAAGAAACACATGCTACCATCCTAGCAACTTTTACACTCCATGTCTTGAACTTAAGTGCACTTGCAAATACTGTTGATTTATGATAAATCTCTTCAAAATTCAAACAACTTTTTTCTGTTCAGCTGTTGATCTGAAGTGCGCATGTGAACACGCCTTCTTCTCCTCAAGCACTTGTTTGATAGTTTCAGTTTTCAGATGTTTATGGATTACTGTAAACCATTTCCGTGTTCTTGCACCACCCAACATCAGAACTTATATAAACGATATGCCTCAGGTAAATCTTATCTGTCCTTGCCCATCGTTTGTTGTCAGGCAAATAGCATGAAAAGTGGCATGAATGGGTGTTGCAGAAACTAGGAAGGAATTGATAAGAGATGAAGCACAACTACTTTTTATCTTATCAAGGATGTACAAGCCTACATGTTATCATCACCAGGGACGTCAGTCTCTCGCACATTGTGCTATTTGGCTTGTCCATCTAGTTATCTGTTAACATGTTTGTGTTTATAGATAGAATTTTACTGTCAAAGTGAAGATATGATATAATTATCATTATGACAATATAATGGAAAAGGAGTGAGAAAAATAGTGAGTTTCTTCCTTTTTCAGGTTGACCAACTTTGACTTCCTTTTTTATCTTAAATCAGTTACCATATTCACAGTAATAAGGGTACTGAGTGTTAGAAAACAGATGGAGGGGGAGACTAATATTACCATATGCAAGTTAAATTTGTATTCAAATTTGAGTGGTTGAGTGAGTGAGTGAGTTTGATTTTACGCCGCTTTTAGCAATATTCCAGCAATATCACGGCGGGGGACACCAGAAATGGGATTCACACATTTTACCGATGTGGGGAATCGAACCCGGGCCTTCGGCGTGACGAGCGATCGCTTTACCCACTAGGCTACCCCACCACCCTACTTTGTTTCTGCTCTCTCTATTGTGCAAATATCGGTAATATGCACGATACAATGTAAATTGATACATTAGTTTTCGTCCATGTTATTAGGCGCTAACAATTACTGAGAGAACATGGCGAATTTGGCGAGGGGTGATTGAAGTCAAGGGTTACCTCCAGGCTTTTTGGAATGAAAGTATATTAAATGACCATTGAAAATCGGGTGAAAATGAAGTGTGCACCCTCCATTTCCTCAATAGTGTGCAGCCCCCCTTTCTCAAAAAGCTGTTTCGGCCCCTGGAGAATGGTCCAGAATTTGGCGAGGGGTGATTGAAGTCAAGGGTTACTATAGCCAGGCTATTTGGAATTAAAAACTTAATACAAATTTGATAAACATTTTAGGAACATGTGAAGTCAGTTTAGAAGGGTCAATGTACTTGGAATCTCAATGTACTTATCTGGCAGTGTGGTAACATATTTCTTAAATAGAAATTCTGTTTTCTCTTGGTATTAAATTCTCAAAACAAGGATCTTTGGAGTTAATATGACAGTATAACCATGGTGCCTTTGGGATGAGAGCCCTCGAGTGTTGTATGAGTAACACATTGAGGGTAACCGATAAACGACGATGACATGTGACATGTTACATTTTGTTTCAGGTATTGTTATGTTTGATTATTTTCATTATTTAGTATTTCCAAAGATTATGTTTAGTTATCTTGAATTTTTAACAATTATTTATCATTGATTTATTTGTTGAACCATATTTGAATTAAATATGACATTTTTGTTTGTTTTTGTCTACATATTCAATCATGACCATCTGTTGCACGTACTCTTTCTTCCAAATATTCATATCCAGACTTTGTGTTTGTATCTTTATGTTCATACCATTGATATTAAGCGTTTTTATTATTTCAACAGCACTTTCTACTTTATGAAAAGTTTTGCCAACAAAATGGCCAAGTTGTAAGTAGCATGATAAGTTTTAGGCATCATGACCAACCCTATCTGCCCTTAACCATTTCCTCATCTAACTCCACTTCACCTCCATGCATATGCTTGTCACCTGTCTGACAGTCAGCCCATCTAATGGTGGCCAGGTCATTTAAGGCATGCATATCAGCGCGACTTATTGTGTTTGTAGGTTTATCAGCACCATACGACATAAGACTTCAGGATTATATTCTCATAGTGAGCTTACCCCATGATAAACCTGGAATACTGAACAAGTGGTGTGAAACCCAACTCACTCCCTCACTCATTCTACCCATGTGTGACACAACCTGTTTACCCTGGCATAATGTGTGCCCAGTCATCTCATGCACAATAATAAGCCATGCAGAGTTGCTTCCCTTTGGCTTGTTGGCCATGCAAGGAACCTATGCTTGTGGGTTTGACCCCCAGAACTGCTTCAGTGATGTTTCTGGATTTGTTAGCACAATACCTATGATCAAGGGTTTCATCAAAGTGGTACTGGTGTAAGTCCTGCATCGCTTCAGGTTTTTCTCTCACATCAAGCTGACACATAGTGATCCGAATCGTGCTCATCGTCATGATTTTTAGTCTTTTTGCATCCAGGGTATAGACAGTGTATGAAATAAGGCCCGTCCGACCGCCCGAGATGGGCTAGATTTCTGTCTAGATTTACAGCTTGCCAACCTGATGGTCTGACAAAACTTTTACGTGTTCCTTACATCTGAGTGAATCCAACACATCTTTGTGTCTGGTCTGGTTAAATCCATTTTGGCTGGGTGGCTGGGTTTTTGGCTTATTTCATACACTGGTATAGGTGGCCAAAACATAAGGCCCAAGGTTCTGTAACTTGCTGTGCAGAACTGCAGTCCTTAGCCATGCCAGAAGCCTCTGATACTGAGTTTGAGTCAGACTATGTTCCTGGTTTGTCAGCATCATACACATGAGCGTGTGAGTGTGAGACCTCCTACATCCAGATGAGGCACAGTGATATAACTGGAACTAAATTAAACCAACTGGAAAACCAGCTCATTCTTGTCACGCCCTTTGGGCTTGTCAGAGAGCTATGATCTTGGATGTAATACCATCTTCGCTTGTTTGGGGGTTTGTCACAGTTATAACCTGCGTGATAAACATCTGATACATGCATCAGTTAGGGCTTCAGTCGGACAAGCCGTCGTATAACTGAAATACTGTTCCAAGCGGTGTTTAGCATAACTTATTCCACCCATCCTGTATCTGTAGAGTATCTATACAACACTAGCTGAGTCTGCCACACTCTCTTCCTTCGCTCCCTCCAAGCTGATGTTGACCGTCCTGGTTATGTGGTCAGCAGTGGAATGGTTTGTGTAGTTAGACCAAATTGCATTTTCAACTTTGATTCTAATTCAAAAAGTGGAAACAAATTAACAGCAACATTTCTGCATGTTGCATGCTGGTTAATGAGCTGATGTTACTGAATTATTAGAAATACGATAATTTCAATATGTTATAATTTTTCCATGGATGAAATATCCTTGTGATTTTTCTGGCATTATAACCTCACTGCATGTTTGAAAGAGGAATCATTAATGCTCTTCTAAATACATCAGTAATGATTTAGATTGTGATTATTGAACCATGGTTTGTTATGAATCATAATGACTAATTGGTATTTAGTGCTAAAATTTCCTCCAATTTATGCCCACTTGTATGTTGTAAAATATCAAGATAGTTTCTAGTTCGTCACAGCTATTTTGTTATTTTGTCAACATTGATAGTTATCCAGAATCTTTTTGTAAACTTTTAATTTTAGTTATTGGTCATGTTTAATAAATATTTAGGAGTTTTGTACAGGCATGTTCAATGGATAGGCAACCCCACATGAATTTATTGCCCAGAAAGTTAAATTTTGTTTAATGCCTTGTTCACATTTGCCCTGCGATGGGTCTACGGCGCCCGTAAACTGCCTGTAGCTCCATTTCCTGCAGTCGCCGTATGATTATCGCATGATTCTACGGGCAACGTAGCCTCTACAATTTTAATTTAAACCGTGAAGTTTGAAAAATTTGAAAAAAATCGTAAGCCCATAGCCCGTAGGTGGCATCGCACGGGCACTGCACGGGCACCAAAAACTTGTATGGTGATCGTAGGAACTCGTATGGTGATCGTCAGTGCCATTGCACGGACATTGTGCAGTCATCCCATGGCAACCGCATGATGGCCCTTGGCAGCCTTTCGACGGGCCAATCATTTTTACCATTGGTATATACATTGACAATCCCTAGCATTTCTATCATTTGTCTCAGTTCATGAGAGAGTGAGTGAGTGAGTTTAGTTTTATGCCGCACTCAGCAATATTTCAGCTATATGGCGGCGGTCTGTAAATAATTGAGCCTGGACCAGACAATCCAGTGATCAACAGCATGAGCATCGATCTGCGCATTTGGGAACTGATGACATGTGTCAACGAAGTCAGCGAGTCTGACCACCCACCCAGGTTTGCCTCTGCCTGTCCCCAAGGAAATTGCTTGATGCCCATAGAGAATGTGAACACAAACGTCGTAGCTCGCGGTCACACACGATGCCTAAAAAGCCATACGGAAAATAGTAGACTACTTTTATCAGGAGGCACCTGTGGCAAATGTGATCCAGGTCTTACTCTTTAATTGATATATTTATGAATTGATACGTGTACTCATCAGTTTTTGGTCAACTCTTGTATTGTTCTCTCAATGATTATTTCCCTGATATAATATTGCTGTAATGTGGCTGAAAGCAACACTCACATGCTGAGTATGAGGGTTGGTGGGGTAGCTGAGTGTTAAAGTGTTGAAGCTAAACACCTGGGTTCTATGTCTTTCAGTGGCATTTAGAAGTTGTACTTAGATTTATGGATTAAACTTCTTTTTTATTTCCCTCACAACCACGAGTTGTGGTTCACCTCATGAGTTCACCTGATGAAGGGATCTGGAATGGTCCCGAAACGTTGTGAGGCTAATAAAAAAGAAGGTTATTTCCATAAGACTATCTTGGACCTGGGTTCTAGTTCTCAAATTAGTTCCACATGAGAACAAAGTCTGTCCTCTATGTCTCTGTCATCATATTGCTGTAACATTGCTAAAAGTGGCAGAGAACCCTAATTTAACTAATTCTGTACTACTTCGAAAAGGCAAATTTGAATAAGAGTATTGCTGATCAGCATTATACTATCAACTGCACCTATTTAAACTGTCCTCTACTGTGCATATATACATATCTCTATCCATCATTTACCTTTCAGTTTCTTCTCTTGTTAGTTAGTTTAGTGTACCAGATTTTATGTGTATTTTTTCTTACACAGCAGGCAAAAGTTGAATGTTATGTGCCAATAATATAATGATGAATAGCAGATATGATATTTGGAATGTTTCCATCCTTATTCTGTGTAGTTGAAGAAAGCAGTGAGGTGGCACAGTAGGTAAGGTGTTTGATTCTTATGTTCAAGCACCTGTGGGGACTATGGGTCATGAAATGATGTCCCCAGTACCCACACTTGTCAAAAGACCTTTTTATGGGAATATCACGAACAAGAAAGTGAAATATGTTATGATGTTTCAAGAAAAGAACATCTATTTTCTGTATTAGTCCTGTAGACCACTGCAACTTGGATATAACGAGAAACTTGGTTTTATTAGATTTATTGTTGATTTTCTTTTGCAGTGAGTATTTTTTTTTGAGTGGAGTTTCAGTTTTGTCATCTTTTGTGGGGTAGTCATGTCATTTTGGTCAAAACAAGTCAGTGTTTTTATTCTTGTGTTAATTTTATGTACCTAATGACTTTTATTAATATTTACAATAAGCTTTGCTGTGACCAGAAATGAATGTCAGTTTAAACAGACGACCAGAATTATCAGAGTCCAATCTAGACAGAACCCATTGTATCAATCCATTGTGGCTAGAAGAGATGGCAGTACATTGATGACCAGTTGAAATGAATGTCAGTATATACAGACTACCAGATTTATCAGAGGCCAGTTTAGACAGAGCCCTCTGTATCAGTGCCTTGTCGCTGGAAGAGGTGGCCGTGAGTACATTTTTTGGCAAGACTTCTGCCCGTATCCCCCCTAAATTTTAACCATGAGGAAAAGTTTCTTTGAGTGGCATTTTTAAAAGTTGGATATGTCTTTCAGTATGTGAAGATACAATTAAAGAAACATGCTAAAACTCATCCTTACCAGATGAGGAATATATATTTTCAGGTGATATGATTCGACTAGAATGAAATTTAAGGGGGGGGATACGGGCGGAAGTCTTTCCCATTTTTTGACTCACTTGAAATACTGATGTTCAACATCAATACTATCAAGTTCTCTTGCTTCTCCTAAACAAAGGGAAGGGTGTGTGCTTACAGTGTGGTAACCAGAGGAGACTGATTATATAAGCCAATCAGTTAACCTACACAGGGAGTCAGTTGTCTGTCTGTTATCATATTAGTGTCAGCTGCTGATGCCGCTGATGAGGACAGCCTGGTGTGTTGACCCATGGAGGAACTTCCTTACCTCAGTGCCAGTCAGTTAACAAGGTCAAGGTTGTTGATGGCATGTTTGGTGCTACTTGATGCACACCTATCTGCAGCATTTACAGGACATGTTAAATAGTCTGCTTGTTGAGTCGGTAATGTCAGTTTTATCTTATTGTTTTAGTTTGGGAGAAATACAAATAAAACTAACATTGTGTTTGTATTTACCAGACAAACAGATCACCTCAAAGTAGTTAGAGTCATCATTAAGATGCAACGTGTTATATTTGAGATAGAATAAATCTAAAATATTGAATGTAATAAGTCCATAAAATTTTATGAAGAAACAAATTTTGAAGTAGATTTGCATGTGTGTGTTATTTGTAGATTACTCAGCTTGTATAATGTTTAGGTACCAAAGGAAACATATTTGGGCTGAAGGGGTCGTTGTAGGCACAGGTACTACAGATATGTACCCCAGGTACGTTTCTGTATACAGACATGTACCCTTAATAAAAACAAACTACAGAAACGTACCCGGTACCCTAAATGACGGACAAGTCCATATTCCGCAACCCAACACTGAAACCGTATGTAGTTATTCCCGTTAAGCTGATTGCGAGTGGTGTACGTTGTGCACTGTGAAATATTCGTTACTGTGTATGCTCTTATATAATGGAATCAAATGCATCTTATACAACAGTATGACAGCTTTGATCACGAAAACGGCACAATGCAGAATGGAATCGTCCCAGGGTACGTTTCTGTATTCTGATTTTGGCTAGGGTACATTTCTGTATACAGAAACAAACCTGGGGTACACATCTGTAGTACCCGTGCCACCACCGACCCCAATTCAGCCATATTTGGATGAACTTGACTTTGGAAGCTAAAAAGTCGATTAGGACCATACTCTTAACTCATGTTGCACTGCATGGATCATTCAACAGTGTCGGTCTTTCACCTCATGAGGACAGGTGCTTCCATGCATGCCATTAGAGTCAACTAAAATGGGAATCAGGTGGACATAGTGTGTGATGTGCTGTCCAGGGTTGTGGACTGGTGCTTGTTCTTCTGACCACTGTTTTACCTGATTCAATAATTAACAGGTGTGGAATGGCTTGAATATTGCTGACTTAGCAAAAAAAAAAACAACGTTCACTTGCTTGATTGGGACAACTGGATAGCTTGGTAGTTAAAGCGTCTCATTACCCGGAAGACCAAGGTTTGATTCCCTCCATGGGTATAATGCGTGAAGCCCATTTCTGGTGTCCCCGATTATGCAGTGATATTGCTGGAATATTGCTCTATTAGTACTCTTACAATCGCCAGCGGCTGAAGGGATGGTGTAAATCCAGCTAGGATCCATGCAGGTAGCAAAAGTAATGTAAGTCCCCATGGTTCCTAGTATGGTGATCTACCTTCAGTTGTTGGCGATCTATAGCCCATTTTTACATTGTATTGTCCAAATAGTTTTCTACTTTTACAGATATATGCTAGCTAGTTTTAACTCAATCTGTGATAATCTAGTGGTTTTACTGTCCTTTGCTGACAGGGTTTTATATATTATATGTATGTATTATGAATTTAGAACTAGTTTTAGTCACGATATGGCTGAAATATTGCCGATGTGACTTTAAATCTTAACTCACTCACTCACTCTATTAGCACTCACTTGCTCACTCAATGAGAACTTAACAGGGTTCATTGTTGTGGTATTCTTTCTGAACAGTTTCTTTGAATTTCAGTGTGTCAAGATCTATTCATTGTGAATGTGAAAACATAAATGTGAAACTTTCACTGACACCTGAAATATATCACGTGGTCCCACTTTAAATCTATAGGCGCTTCAGCCTTCAAGTGCTGAATTAAACATGGGTTTTACTGTGTATATACAAACTGACATTGTATATATTCCACCTGTTATTAATGCTGAAGGCTGGAATGCCCACTGTAAACATGTCTACCACCAGCTTTGAGGGAAGGTCTCAATATTTGAAGCAGGTTCTGATTGCCAGTATATGTTCTGATGATACTGGATTGTTGTTCAGGTTTCTTTTCACACAGTGATGATGATGATGATGATGATGATGATGATGATGATGATGATGATGATGATGTGTCTCATTGACAATTTTTATCATTTCATTTCAATCCTACTATTGTTAAAATGTTCAGATTATGTTTGGCTTATTAAATATATTGCTGGACAATGTAATATTCTCATATTGACATTATTTATATGCCATGCTGAATGAAGTGTGGACAAATATGGCACTTTGTAGCCAAAATTAATTTTTTTTATATCAGCAGTTTATACTTTCAACTTTTAGATTCAAATCAATTTTCAATTTTGACACAGTCCCTGTAAAAAGTTAAAAACCAATTACACACTCACCATTTTGTCTGTCTACAGGAAGCAGAAGGGTTTGAAAAAGCCAAGTTTTAAGACCAAGTCCAAATCAAACTCTCTGGGTCGCAGTAAGAAACTTCCAACCTCAGTACCCAGCATTCCCGACCTTACAGCCAGTAGTGAGAGGAACGTGAGTATTCCGAGTGCTCAGACACTATACCCAGGCGAACCGCCACGGTCTGTAAGTAGGTATTCGCTGTTCAGAGTACAAGAGTGCCAAAATATCTGGCACCGACTGTTGTGTCAAATTTGATGTGTTGAAGCTGCTGTTGTCTCGGAAGTAAAGCTTGGTCCCTGCATATTCCTAATGAAGTCATGATTTGCAGTTGTGTAGAACCTCGGATAACTCGAAGTATTTATGTAGGTCCGTTCAGGTCCAACTTATTGGCATTGACAGTAGAGTCAATAATAGTTAAATACACTTACATAACTTTAGTTTATCATAACTGTAATTTGTCAAATTCATTTTAAGTAAAATATGCTTGTCGTAAGAGACGACTAACGGGATCGAGTTGTCAGGCTCGCTGGCTTCGTTGACACATATCATTGATTCCCCATTGCGCAGATCGATGCTCATGCTGTTGACCACTGGATTGTGTGGTCCAGACTCGATTATTTACAGACCTCCGCCATATACCTGGAATATTGCTGAGTGCAGCGTAAAACTAAACTCACTCACTCACTCACTTTATGTAAAATGTGTTGCAGATGGTTAAAAACAGCTTGTTATATCTGTCAATGTGTTATAAGCATGTCTATTATGAGTGCAGTTTACTCAAGTATCATTGTTCTTTTTGTTGTTCTGAAACAACGCTTACATCCTCTTGCACTAGGTCGTGTCAGAGGAAGAAGACTGGGAAACTGACAGCAACAGCACCACCTATGAACCAATCCCGGGCGAGAGTCTGTACGAAGAGGCGGACTTCTTGACTGAGGAAAAAGACTCGAGGAAAAAGCGTGATGGTCCTTCGCAATCCCTTGGTGACAAAATCAAGGCCAAGGTCAACATATCAGCCCAGGCCACTAGTGTTCTGAACAAAATTGGAAACAAATTTGGTAAGATTGGTAAAACTAAAGGTTCTGAACCACCATCAATTTCGACCGGAACTGATTCTGATATGGAAGCTGTAGATGAAGCACTTGGTGATGAGTTGGAGAAGGTGTCGTCCCTTTCACGGAGCTCCAGTGAGAGGAGCAGTGGAAAGAGGCAAAAGAAAGAACTCAGTGAGACAGTCTCGTCCAAGTTATCAGAGGACGAGGGACTGTCTTGTCCCACACCTCCTCCCCCTCCCACCAAGATCGTCCCGGGTTCTAAACCAAACAAACATCGAAAACTCGCCCCCACTTCCTCCCCGGAATCAGTCGACATCCGGACCCACACTGGATATGGTCATTCCGGCACCGGAAAGGGCGCCGTCGTCTCATTCCACAGGTGACCTTCGTCGTAAAGGTCAGCTGAGTGTGAGCAAGGACAGTTACCTCCATGGCCAACATCTCAAGTCCGCATCACTTGGAGACGTCCCTGCTTCCATGGACCACACAGATGGCAATGGCGAGGAATTTCCAGGTAGTTCATGTGCAGTCAGGTTTTATTATACACTACTCAACTTTTGAAAGGGATAATCTGATATGTCATTCAATTCAAAGGTGGATACTACATAGTAGGGATGGATCTTGAAGTGGATCATAGAAATCAATGCTTGTCAGGAAGTATCGATCGATTATCAATAAATATGGGTGAAGCAACTTTGAGCAAAATGGAAAAAAATGTCTGAAAGAAATCAATGTATTTCACATCACCATCGCACATTAAAGTAACATGCTGTGATATAACTAAAAAATTGTTCAAAGTGACACCAAACCAAAACTTACTCACTCGTTCACTTTGTGTAGATGGCTATGTGGATTATGACCCTTCCACTGGGCGGACTGGCAAGACAGAATCTGTCGACAGGAGAGAGTGAGTATATTTAATTTGCTTCCTTCCAGCATCTACTTCCCAGTTTACTTAAACTTCCTGTGTAAAATTTTCGCATGAAATATTATGCGTTTCTTTTTCTGAAGATTTACTATTGTTACCAGTCATTCTTCAAGCTGTTCTTCTGTAATGGCATTTCTGCTGCAGAATAGGTTCCCAGTAGCCGATTCTTAGGATAGAATGGGGGTTTGAATTTGTCTCCGGACAACTATGGTTGTTGAAAGAAAGAGCTTAGTGGCTTGGTGTATTGGTTGATTGTTGATCCTGTATTTTACTGATTTGTGTCGACCTGATTAAAAATATTGAAGTTTCTGTGAATGTAGCTGGAATATTGCTGAGTGTAAATGACAAACAAAAAGTTGTAGTAGGAGCCCAGAGGGACAGGGATTAGTTGATAGTAACTGGATGACTGCTTGTTGACCATATTGGAGTGGATTATGTTAGAATTGGTCTTGATGACATCAGCGCGCGCTCGTCTCTCGTGAAGATTTGGGTTAGAATTGGTCTTCAGCAACACATGCTTGTTGTAAGAAGCCACTAAAGAGATCAAGTGGTCAGGCTTGCTGACTTGGTTGACACATGTCATAGTGTCCCATTTGGGTAGATCAGTGTGATGTTGATCACTGGATTGTCTGGTCCATACTCGATTTTTTGCAGACCACTGCATATAGGAAAGTTGCTAAATGCTGCATTAAACAACAAAACAAACTGGTTCTGTCATGGGTCTTATTTGCAATGATATAGTTTAACATTAAACAATTTTTGCCGGACTTTTCTAAAATTCATCTAAACCCAGCTGGGTAAGAATTGTACTCATCAACCTAAGCTGGTTGTTAGACTGACTGACTTAGTTTGGTTTTACGCCGCTTTTAGCAATATTCCAGCAACATCACGGCGGGGGACACCAGAAATGGGCTTCACACATTGTGCCCATATGGGGATTCGAACCCGGGTCTTCGGTGTGACGAGCCAACGCTTTAATCGTTAGGCTACCCCACCGCCCCTGCTGGTTGTTAGAGGTGACTAAGTGGATCAGATTGCCAGACTCAGTGACTGGGTTCCCTGTTGGTGTGAATCATTGCTCACATTGTCAATCTCTGGTTGGTGTGGTCCATGCCTGACTAATTACACTGGGGGCGGTGGGGTAGCCTAGTGGTTAAAGCCTTTGCTCGTCACACCGAAGACCCGGGTTCGATTCCCCACATGGGCACAATGTGTGAAGCCCATTTCTGGTGTCCCCCCACCGTGATATTGCTGGAATATTGCTAAAAGCGGCGTAAAACCATTCTCACTCACTCACTCACTTTCTCACTCAATTCACACTCTGATGTCATAAAGCTGTAATACTGTTGACTTAAGTATTAACCAACAAGAATAACGTTGAATTCATCTGCGATGTGAAGGAATGGAAAGTTACATGTGGTCAATGCTTTTGCAGTTAACTGGTTTTTGGTCAAGACTCAGTTATTTCAAGGGCAATATGATCTACTGTTGTATGGCTGTACTCATTCATGCTGGCATATGATAGTTTCTTGGTGAAAAAAGGATTTAAGAATTCACTGAACATAAGGGGTATCATGACATTGTACCGCATCATGAGAACATTTATCAGCACAAAATGACGAGTGGATATGCAAGGATGACATGTAATATTCTGTCAGGGTTGTCTTCCTTCTGACACCCACATGGGTACAATGTGTGAAGCCCATTACTGGTGTCCCCAGCCGTGATATTGCTGGAATATCGCTAAAAGTGGCGTAAAACTAAACTCACTCACTCACTTCCTTCTGACCAGTTACATGTGTAGCTAATGCCTTTTGAAAAGCCTTCATAGCTGATTAATTACCAGAATGTTAGTTATGATAGACAATTTGGAGACATGTACACTATGTTATCAGAATAGCTTCCACACCAGTCATAATAGGTCACTGTGACATTTGCTGGGTCACAGTGACCCAATGTCATCTTGACTTGTCTTTTCCATGAGCAGTTGTATTTCATGAATATTGTGTTTATGTATGGTAAGAAGTATGATTATCAGAAAAGAAGACCTTATTTCCATGTGTTTCTGGGATTGCTGTATCAAAGTAAGGAAATACAATAACGAGGATTTATGATGTGTGCATGTATGAAATTATAATTTTGTGATAGGTATTCCTCTGATATCTCTGCATTCCACAGTCTATCTACTGCACCTGTATGTGGGTCTGGTGCAGAGAAATAATGGTCCCTAAATAGCTATCGTTAGATAACATTTTCCTCACGGGTAACATCTCAGACAATATGTTGTTGAATTTTGGCACCAGTACTTCCAGGGACTGTCAATATGAACTTGGTGTGGTTTGCAGCAAATCTGATTGATTTTTTGCAAATGATGGAATTGTGACAATGATAGAAGTCCCCAAAGAGAGTATCAGTATAAAATACTGTAGAAATCCAAGCATCATATTTAAGTCTCAACAGATTTTGACAAAAAAAAATAAATCTTTGCACAGTTTTGCTAAGACATCTGTGAAGAAAAAGAAAGGATCTTTCTTCAGGTAAGTATTTAAAAGTGTTAGCAGTTTGATGTTGTCACGGTAACCAAGTCAGTTACAGCATGTTGTGGTGGCAATGTCATTGCTGCCATGGTAACCTTTGTTCACTAGCAATCAAGCATGTTGCCATAGAAGATGGATCCATCACCATGGCTACAAAGAGCTTAGTTTTCCTCACTCTTCACCAGATGATGGTTTGTGTTGCCATGGTTACACAATACCCATCCTTCGCATGTTGATGTTGTTCTGAGATTTATAATTTGAGAATTTTCTTGATGTTTTCTCTTCTGTCGGCATGAGCTTGATCTGTTGTCACAGTTTGTTTGTTCTCTAGGTTATTGAAATTGTAGACACAACTCTTTACAAACATGTGAGACCCGTGAAGATCTGGGTTAGAATAGGTCTTCAGCAACCCATGCTTGCAACAAAAGGTGACTATGCTTGTCATAAGAGGCGACTAACGGGATCGGGTGGTCAGGCTCGCTGACTTGGTTGACGCATGTCGTCGGTTTCCAATTGCGCAGATCGATGCTCATGCTGTTGATCACTGGATTGTCTGGTCCAGACTCGATTATTTACAGACACTGCCGCCATATATCTGGAATATTGCTGAGTGCGGCGTAAAACTAAACTCACTCACTCACTTTACAAATGTGTAATGTGAACACTGAAAACAACATACTAATGGCAAACAGTAGGGTAGGCTTGTAGTTGAAGTGTATGCCAGTCATGCCTCAAATTAGGGTTTTGGTTCACATGGGCATGATGTGTGAAGCATGTTTCTGATGTTTCTAAATGTCATATTGCTGTTATATTGATGTAACATTGTTGAAAACAGCATAAACCATACTCACTCACTCACTCACTCACTCACTCACTCACTCACTGACTCACTTATGGGTATGACCTGATTGGTCCTCTTCAGTGAAGACAACTGTCAGAATTCTGGAGACAAATTTGTTAAATCAGTTGTCCAGTTTCCTGAAACAATTCGTAGGCAGAGTTGCATCCCTTAGCCGTGCCAGGAACCTATGACAGTGGGTTCTTATCCTTGTATTTGAGGTACTACAGCGTCCTACATATCATGACATCTGGAATTCCACTAGCAAGGATCAATATATGGCATACGAAAAGGGGTTTGGCACCCTCAAAGATTGTTACCTTCCTTGTAAAGTCAGGCAGCGCAGTAGCTTAGTGGTTAAAGTGTTTGCCCATCACTCAAAGCTGTCAAGCACTGTTTTGCTGAACCGTCATGAATTAAGAGGCTACTGTAACATTGCTTATATCTTGTTGTCTGCAGCATAAATCCACTTTTCACTCACTCCCTCACTCACTATAGTAAAGTCATGTGTTGTCTGTACCCTTTGCTCCAGGACACATTTTTGCCTATGTTTGTTCAAACAAGAAATGCTTCTATGATAATTCTACAGTGGTCAATACTGTATAGAGTTTGTGTAACTATTTTCCTACAGTTGGTTAATGAGATATCAACTTTGGGGTAGCCTTGTGGTTAAAGCGCTCACTCATCATGCCGGGTTTGATTCCCCACAGGGGCAAATATGTGAAGCCCTTTTCTGGTGTCCCCAGCCATGATATTGCTGGAATATTGCTAAAAGCGGCATAAAACCCCATACTCACTCACTCGGAATTGAGTGATTGTTCCTAAAGAAATCAATCTTGATGCCACACAGCTATATTATTGTGTATTGGATGAAAAATTTATACAGCTGAAATAATGCTGTTACAATTATTTGATTTTTATGTTTTAGTACTGAAACGGCTTTATTGATCAAATGTGATGTGCCTTTTCATTCACAAAAACATTCATACGAAAATAGTTGCCATGGTTACATAGCATACCAGTTGCTTGTCACAAGAGATGGCTGTGAGGATGATTGGGTGGTCACAGTGTTTGAATGTGCATCATAGTATCCTGATGGTATCAGCGCTTGTCTCTCGTGAAGATCTGGGTTAGAATTGATCTTCAGCAACCCATGCATGTCGTAAGAGGCGGCTAACAGGATTGGATGGTCAGGCTTGCTGACTTGCTGACCATGTCATCGGTTCCCAATTGTGAAGATCGATGCTCATGATGTTGATCACTGGATTGTCTAGCCTAGGCTTTATTATTTACAAACTGCTGTGATATAGCTGGAATATTGCTGAGGGCGGCAGTAAGCAACAAACAAACAAACAAACAAAAGTATTTCAACTTCATTTTTCTCTCTGTGAAAAAAGCTGATCATAGCACAAACACCACAAATCAACTCACCTTAGTTGATTAACAGTTGGTAGGACATGCTTGTTTCTCATTAATCTTTATATGTAGTGGCCATCATGCGAGTTGTGAAACAAGCTTCAACAGGCACTGTACTGACATTGGTGTGGCCTTTTTCAGAAAAACTGCCACAGCTGATGACCGGCCAGCATCTAGCACCTCATCATCTGGGTACATCTACCCCGAAACTGATCAATGGAGTCCTGCTGGAGTAGAGGGACAGTCTCTATACCAAGATCTTGTAAGTCAGGAGGATGAGAGATGACGCTACTTTCCTCACACTACGTTTTGGCTCAATTTCCAGTTAAATGTTAAATGTTGACTAAAAATGTGTCGTGAACTATAGACATGACTATGAAAAAATACTTACATTTTAGGTTTGCAAATTATACTGATGATTTTCGGTATTGTTTAAATCATTGCAATACCTCGAGGACCAGACTTGATATAGTACTTCTGAATATTTAGTACAGTTACTGCTCTGGGCTTAAGAAGTTCGTAGGGATACGAACGTTTCGAGAATAGCTAGCCTGTTGTGTTGTAGTTGTGTGGTGCTATGGAAGACTGTTCACCCAGTTTGGATTCCTCACTTACAATATCGCAAGCTTGTGATTTCACAAATATTATCAGTATAACCATGTTATAATGTTAAAAGTAACAATGGAGTGATCTCCCTTGCTGTAGAGTGATCTCCCTTGCATGAGTTGCTTCCCTTTACACATGGTGTTGATTTTGCAGGATGATGATCAGGTGTACGGCCGACTGGGTAAAGAGATGAAGATAAAAACAAGCAAGTTTGTCAATGAGCCTCTCTATCAGTATTACACGAAGGAGAACGTCATCCGAGCTAACCGCAAACTGAAGATGGAGGAGGCCATTAGTGATGATGATAATGGTGAGTATTTGGGTCACATTGATGATCTTTTCACATCTGATTGTCTCAGACCTGTGTCTACATTTTTGCTCTCCTGAACAAACAATTCCTTTGTATACTGTTTGTGATGACAAGGTTTAGGGTTGGTGGGGTAGTCTAGTGGTTAAAGCATTCACTTGTCACACCAAAGACCCAGGATCAGTTTCCTTCGTGTCCAATATGTGAAGCCCATTTCTGGTGTCCCTTGCATTGATATTGCTGCAATATTGCTAAAAGAGGTGTAAAACCTTACTGTCACTCCATGATTTTATGACCCGTGAAGGTCCGGGTTAGAATGAGCCTTCAGTAAACCCATGCTTGTCGTAAGAGGCGACTAACGGGATCGGGTGGTCAGGCTCGCTGGCTTGGTTGACACATGACATCGGTTCCCAAATGCGCAGATCAATGCTCATGCTGTTGATCACTGGATTGTCTGGTCCAGATTCCAAACTCACTCACTCACCCCATGATTTTATGACATTGCTTGTGATGTGAGGCTTCAAATACAAAGCTGTTACCTACCTATGAAAGATTAGGAAATTCTGGCAGATCCTACCTGTAAAGCATTCTTCTTCCCACAGAGTTTACTCCTGTCATATCTTCCCACGTAACCTCTGTTCTAATAATGGCCCTTTCATGGTGTGAGCGTTCAAGACTCGGGATTGGAGGCAATCAGATTTAGTTGTGCAATCAGCGGACACAAAAGTGATCATTTGCAGGCCTCGGTAATTTCCATATGCCGAGGAAAACTAAACCTCTTCCCCTGCAGCGATGCGAAGCGCTTTCTTCTAGACAGAACTCAGTCATGTTATGGCAGATCAGTGGCGCTCTCCATCGCCAAGCTTTGACAACGGACAAGCTAGCCATTAAATGTCTTGTGTGTAACATCAACACAAGTCCCTGGCAGATGGGGGATATTTGTGGCCTCACATTTGCTTGTTTTAGTCAAATTGAATCTAAGTCGATGTAAAAGCTGATTGGATAGAAAGAAGGAGATAATTAGTTGTTGCATCTTTTTGCAAAGGGGATTTTACGAAACCGGAAATATGGTATTTGATTAGAACAGAGGTTCCAAGTAACCTCTGTGGGAGAGAGAATGCCTGTAAAGATGAAACATGTTCTTACCCAAATTGGATCAAAATAGAAAATAAAAAGTGTTAATTAATTAGCTAAAAATAAATATTACAGATGACTGAGGATGATGATAGTTATTGGTCCCAGTGTATGTTTTTCCCTCCAAATCTACCTATTGATGAGCAAGTTCTGTTTGGTTTATGCTTGCTAGTTGTTAAGAGAAAGAGAAAGAAAGGTAAGAGTGCTGTTGTATATCTGTTGTTATAGCTCACATGTGTGATATATGTTTGTTTTAGAGTATCAGATATTTCTTGTTGCTAGTTCAGTTGCTTACAAATAAGAAAGAATCATATTTGAAATTTTCAGTGGTTAAAGCAAAATAAATGCATGTAGTATTTTCAGTTTCAGTTAACCATTGACCAATACCTACTGGTACAATAAGCATGTGACATTATAGACACAGGGTTCCAGTTAATGTTATGATACTCACAACTTTGAAAAAATGTAAGAAAATTTGTTAGTCATGATTTTGTTCTAAGGTATTTTGAATTTTCAGTTCAAGCATTGATATTTTGTTTTATATACCTTGTATGCTTTGTGGCTGAAATAATACAGATGTTACGTTAAGTTTCTACTCACTTATACTTGACATTGTAACTATGTTCTGATACATTGCATGGCAATACTGACATGGACAAACTGCTTGTATTGTCATCTTGTAGCCTAAACATTTTGACAAGGAGATTCTTTCAGTTGACGTTGACACCTCATGGTAGATATGATGGTGCCATGGCTATTGTAGAATATCAGAGTATCTGAAGAAGTAGTTGTTGTAGTAGTAGTAGTAGTCTTGATGTTGTTGCTGTTGTTGATGACGTATATATTATCCACTTGAGTGACCAATATTGAAGTAAAACACACACATTTGTGATGTAATTATTGAGTTATATGACCCATTATATTTAATTTAGTTTAAAATGAAGGGACTTTTAGATTCGGTCACATCTGGTTACTAATGAAAATTGAGTGCTTCAGATTCTTAGGAGATGCTGCTATGTTGTCGACTTGCGTTTCCGATACCAAGCTCATGTGTTTCACAGGTCAACTGACCAATTATGAAATTTCTTGAAAATGCTGATGGTGAAGTATGTGCTGTTGCAGAAGGGGGAATATACGAAGATGTGGAGCAGATGATGCAAGATGGGATACTGACAGAGGAGGAGGCCAAATCTGCGGAGGACATCTCGCCAAGCAAACGCTCCACCATGTTGGAAGTCCTCGGACGAACAGGATCACTGCACAGAGCCCTCTGGTGTGAGATGCCGGAGGTAAGGTGTCAGGATGTTCAAATGTTTTAGTTTCTGAATTGTGGTTTTGAATAGGTAAAAGTGTGTCCTTGAATTTTCATGACCTTTACAGAGATTGTGTTGAGAAAATGGTTCCTGTGGCTTGTCATCAGAAACTTTAACATGTGTAATATAGATCACTTCAATTCCACTATGTCAGGGTTTGCAACTCCCAAACATTTCAACCAGACCACAGGGCTGGTTAGACGTAAAACTTGCCAGCCCTGACCAAAACTTACCAGCCCGCAAATAATTTAAGTTTGATAAGCGACATGGTCTATCATCCAATTGGAATTCATCATTTGCTTTCTTACGAGTGAATTAATAATGATTTATTATCCAGAAATATGATGAATATCTTCATATACATGTCTAAATTTTAACCCGAACGTGGGGCAGGTGACTTTGAGAACCTGGCAGTCCGTGTAGAAAATAACCTGTCCCAGGCAGTCAGGCAGGCAGGTATTTCGAACGCTGATTGTATTGAGATGACCTGAATAATGACATGCTGTGATAAATAAAGGACATACTGAGCAACGTGGCATTGACCACAGTCACTTATCGGCCATTCTTAGACATCTGTGTTTCACATTGAAATTTCTGTTTAATGAATTTGAAATATCGTAATGCGAACATGTATTATCATGACATGACCTCTTTGGGGATTGCATGTGTTTAAGAGGCAACTAATTTGATTGAGTGGTCAGGAACTTTGTTGATGGCTTGTCGTCCTTGAACCCTTAAAGCATAGGACTCTCATCATAACATTAAACACTGGTTTGACGGGCCCATATATTCCAGGGGCTAATTTTATGAAAAGTATTGAAAATCAAAATGAAATTGTAGTTATGATAAGGTAGAAATGGTTTTGTCTTGAAAAAAAGTATGTGGCGGGGGCTAAGCCCCTATATTCACAGGTCTCTGGGTTTTCCTGTTAATTTGCTAACCATGGCATAAAAAACAAAATGGTACCCTCATATGTTGTGCTATATTACAGGTTAAGGATAAGAAGGTGCTTGAGACAATGGAACCGCAAGAGAGGAAACTGCAAGAGGTGAGCAGTGTTATTAACCTTTATCTTATTAATAACATACCAAAGCACACTCTGACAACATGTCACACAGTCCGATTGAAGTGACATATAACAACAAGTTCTAATGATATCTTTTTCCATTAATGTTTCCTGAGTGATAACTGGAATGCCACCACGGGAAAGTTTGAGTATATTGGTTAACACACACTTTGTTATTGTCATGTCTTTATGCTCTGTTTGTGTTTCAACAGGCGATGTTTGAGATAGTAACATCGGAGGCTTCGTATCTGAAGAGCCTTAACATCCTCATCACGGTGTTCTTGATCGCACCCGAGTTCTCTGCCGACCACTCCGACCGCTGTGTTGTGACTAAGAGGGAGCGCCAAGTGCTCTTCTCTAACATCGGTGCTATTAGAGATGCCAGTGAAAAGTATGTATGAGTTTTTTTTGTTGATATATATCAGGGTTGTATACTAAAATGACCCTTTAAATGGCACATCTTCTTTGGAATTGGTTCTGTTTCCAAACTGGTCATTAGAGTCAACTATATGGAGCCCAGTGTCAGACCTGAGTGCATAGTATTGGTCTCTGATAAGCCTGTGTTGTGTGACTGGTTAAGGGCAGGGGTGTAGTTCGTAGCCCATATTTGCTTTTATAATTAGCCTCAGGAATGTTGATTAGGTGTATGTGAAGCTATTTATGTTTTGTACAATTATGTTTTTACATAGAAAAGCGGAGTAGTTCTGCAGTGAATGTTTAGTTAGTCTCATGTAGAAAATATAACATGGTGTCCGGTGAAACCAAACCAAGCCATCAACTCACCAAACTACTCACCAACCCCCTTACCAACTTACCAGCTCACCCACTCACCCTCGCAACTCCCCACCTGTCCACCTCCCTCCCTCCCACCCACCCACCCACTCTCCTCACTCACTCACTCACTCACTCACTCACTCACTCACTCACTCACTCACTCACTGTGCTGCTCATTCCTTGCTGACTCAGGAGAGGTCAGACCACTGTGATGCAGATTCCTTGCTGACCCTGGAGGAGAGGTGGCAGACCAACTGTGTGATGAATGACATCTGTGATATCATCTACAATCACTCCCTGAAGAACTTTTATGGGTAGGACTCCGTCCCGTATGTACGCCCGTATACCAGTAAAACCATTCACTATTTCTTCAGGAAACTTGCACATAGATCTGGTGGTGTACACTGGTAGTTTTGGATTTTTGTGAACAATATGGAAAGGTTGAAATTGCTTCTAGCTTTTCTGTGATTCCCTCTTTGGTTATATACACACCTTTATTTGACATATTCCTGACATTTCACACATTCTGGTCATGGCTTTGTTACTTGTATTGTATTACTGAGGACATGTCAATGAAAGACTCTAGTGACAATAACAATTCATTCTGGACCAGATACAAGCAGTGACTACGGGACATTGTTTTTGATAATGTATTTCCGGATAAAAGAATTTTTTATGGTACTACTGACTCCCATTCTCAAGTGAATGTTTACTAAAGCAGGTCATTCAGATGACAGAAGAGTAGTTTTTATATGAGCTAACCAGTAACATTTTGACTGAAATTAACAATTTATGTATATCCATTCAGGAAACGCGTAGAGTACGTAGATGCTGTGCGTCGTCTAGAGCGTAATCCTGAGTGCCAGTCACTGCCAATGTCGTCGTTCCTGTTGCTGCCGATGCAGAGAATCACCAGACTGCCACTTTTGGTGGATGCCATTTGTCACCGTCTCGAACCAGGTTCTGATCGACACAAGTCTTCTGCCAGGGCTCTGGAAAATCTCCACAGGGTGAGTGGATACAAGATGATATATCAGAAAGATACCAGACATGTCCATGAGTCAGGGTGTATTCCACTGTACTTCCTCAGTAACTGGGCATGGGTGCCCCTTTTGTCTAAGGCTGCAGTTCGCTAAGCAGAGTTGTCTCCCTTGGGGATTTTGGAAGCCTTTAGGTGATTGGGTATGGGTGCCCCTTTTGTCTAATGCTGCAGTTTGCTAAGCTGAGTTGTCTCCCTTGGGGGTTTTGGAAACCTTTAGGTGATTGGGTATGGGTGCCCCTTTTGTCTAAGGCTGCAGTTCGCTAAGCAGAGTTGTCTCCCTTGGGGATTTTGCTTTAGGTGATTGGGTTGTGCCCCTCCTGCAGTTCCCTAAGGAGTTGTCTCCCTTGGCGATTTTGGAAACCTTTAGATGATTGGGTATGAGTGCCCCTTTGTCTAAGGCTGCAGTTCTCTAAGCAGAGTTGTCTCCCTTAAACCTTTAGATGATTGGGTATGAGTGACCCTTATGTCTAAGGCTGCAGTTCTCTAAGCAGAGTTGTCTCCCTTGGGGACTTTGGAAACCTTTAGATGATTGGGTATGAGTGCCCCTTTTGTCTAAGGCTGCAATTCCCTAAGCAGAGTTGTCTCCCTTGGGGATTTTGGAAACCTTTAGGTGATTGGGTATGAGTGCCCCTTTTGTCTAAGGCTGCAATTCCCTAAGCAGAGTTGTCTCCCTTGGGGATTTTGGAAACCTTTAGGTGATTGGGTATGAGTGCCCCTTTTGTCTAAGGCTGCAGTTCTCTAAGCAGAGTTGTCTCCCTTGGGGATTTTGGAAACCTTTAGATGATTGGGTATGAGTGCCCCTTTTGTCTAAGGCTGCAGTTCTCTAAGCAGAGTTGTCTCCCTTGGGGATTTTGGAAACCTTTAGGTGATTGGGTATGAGTGCCCCTTTTGTCTAAGGCTGCAATTCCCTAAGCTGAGTTGTCTCCCTTGGGGATTTTGGAAACCTTTAGGTGATTGGGTATGGGTGCCCCTTTTGTCTTAGGCTGCAGTTTGCTAAGCTGAGTTGTCTCCCTTTCAGAACAAAACTCTCACCATGGGGTTTCAATGTTGGTTCACCACAGTTAAGCTTTTAGGTCTGTCAGCACCATAACAGTGCTCATTCAGGTTTCTCACCAAGGTGGCAATGTTGTTCAAACAGTTAAGCTTTTAGGTCTGTCAGCACCATAGGGTGCTTGGGTTTCCCAAGGTGGCAAATGTGTAAAATCTGCCTCAATTAGAGCTTTCCTCCCACTAAAAACTAGCACTCACTTTTTAACATGATTAAGAGGTGATCAACATGAATCATGTACAAAATCATTGTTTTGCATCAGGCATTCGATCACTAAGATGAGTATAAAACCCAACTCACTCATTTATTTTACTCTGTTGTTCAGGTGGTGCGGAAGTGCAATGATGGAGCGAAAAAGATGCAACAGACAGAGCAGATGTGTATCTTGGCTTCACAGCTAGACTTCAAGGTCAAGGTCAGTATGATAGAAGCTGTTTTTGCTTGTCTTTCTGGTCTAATCACTGATTTTAGTTCATATAATGTTTTCACTGCTATTTCGTGTTGTAACACCCTAAAAATGTTTTCTGGCAAATAATAGAGAGTGGTTATTCTTTGCTGTTGATGTTAGATTTCTTTGTACAGTCAATCGTCATTAAACTGGACCCCTCCAGTCTTTATTGAGGACAACTATATGTAGCTACATTGCTCTTAATGTGTTATCTGGAAGTATATAAGTCAGGGTGATCCCACTTAGAATGCTACCAACCGGATCAGTGAAGTATCATTGTAGTTTATGACAGTTTTGGTTGACACATGTCATAGTATCCTCTAATTGCGTAGATCAATGCTAAAGATATCAATCACAGGTTTGTCTGGTCCAGACTTGATTATTTACAGACACCCATCGTGTAGCTGGAATATATATTTTGGCGTTGAACACCAAACAAAGTTGACTGCCTCCGTGGTGTAGTGGTTAGAGCGTCCGCCCGGAGAGCGGAAGGTCGCGGGTTCGATCCCCGACCGCGTCATACCAAAAGACGTTAAAATATGGTACTTGTTGGTCCCTGCCTGGCGCTCGGCATTAATGAGTACAACAAGGACTGGTCGGCTCGGAGTCAGTATACTGTGTCTGAGTGGGGTATTCATGCTTAACTGCGGCATGGTATCTCAGTGAGCTAGCACTATAAAATCAGCTTAAGTCTGGGCTAGTACAAGCAGCCGCACATACACAAACACACACATGCATGTCGTCATATTCTCAAGCACGACGTTAAACCCAATTTCACCTCACCTCACCAAACAAAGTTAGGTAATGTTGTGTTTTTTCTGCAGGAAATCCCACTCATCTCATCCTCACGATATATTGTAAAACAAGCGGAGCTTACCCGTATCAGCACCGACGCCAGTAGCCGCATACCGTTTGGCAAGGCATTCAGAGGACCCAGCAAGCAGAACATGTACCTGTTTCTGTTCAACGACATGGTCATGATCACCAAGAAGAAAGGGTAGGATGGATTTCTGTTTTGTTGTCATGGCGATTGTCTAATCTTGGTAGTGATAGTGGTTAATGTATCTAATGTATCGCTATCCTGAATGACAAGATATCTGCATAATGTATGAAGAATGTTGGAGTGTCCCCGGCTTGATATTGCTGGAATATTGTTTGAGGTGTATAACGTTACGCTATCACTTTTTCTTTTACTTCGTATGACCTGTGCTTGTCATAAGAGGCGACTAAGGGGATCGTGTGCTCAGGCTCGCTGGCTTGGTTGACATGTCATCATATGATCTAATTGCATAGATCGATGCTCATGTTGTTGATCACTGGTTTGTCTGGTCCAGACTCAATTATTTACAGACCGCAACCATATAGCTGGAATATTGCTGAGCGCGGTGTAAAACTAAACTCACTCACTCACTCGGATGTTACAGACTGACGTCATGTAGCTGTAATATTGCTGAATACAGCGTTAAACAACAAACAAATAAAGAATAAAGAAAATGAAACATTAAACAACAAAATAAATACTTGTCTGATCTGGTGTCATCTTTACCTGTCAGTTATTCACACATACAGTCTGACTACAGCTGACAGCAAACCAACATTCACTCACTCACTCTATGTAATTTCAACCATAAATCCTAACGAACTTGGCCATATGTTTCTCATGCTTTGCTTCAGTAACTTAATTGTGATCAGTTGTCCAACAGATAGTTTCTGTTTTCAGCAACTCTTACTCTGTGACTGATTATTGCCAACGGAACTCTCTTCACGTGGAGGCAATAGACAACGTAGAGAAGTGTCGCCTGCTGCCCCAGGGTGTGCCCCATGGCTGCAAGAACCTGTTCCTGCTTGTCATGTTGGAGAACTTCGAGAAGAAGCAGGTTGAGATGGTCCTGGCATGTCCATCAGCGTAAGTTGGCGGCCATTGCTGAAATAGTATCACTGGGCTATATTACGGTGACTACTCCTTTGTGGAACATAGCAGAAATTAGAACTGAAATCTTATAAAGTCTTCATTTCTTGTTTTCCAACACCTCTGATGAAGAGGCAAAACGTGACAACTATGTTTAATATCTTACCAGCTACTGATTATTTTAAAATTAGCATGTATCATAACAATTTTAGACTTAGACAACCCCCCCCCCCCCAAAAAAAAAAAAAAAAGAAAAGAAAAAAGGTACAATAAAATAATAAAATACTGTATTTGGCATCGTATCATGATAGACCTGCACATTGGCTTAATGCATCGAGATAGTATGGCTGTAGAACAGCAGTTCAGTTCCTGGCTGTGTCATACCAAAACATGTTAAAAGATGGTACTTGTTGTTACTCTGGCTAGCACTCTTCATTTAGGAGATAAAAGAAGGACTGTGCGGCATGGAACCATATATTGTGTCCGAGTGGATAATACATGGTAAACTAAGGGGATCTTTGTTGGCTAGCACATTAAACTCCATGATAATGCTACTAGGTACACAAACATGCTTCTGTCTCAACATATGTTAATGTGAGATAATACGATTTATTACCTACGATGGCGAACATATCGGGGTAAATATTTTTCATACAATTCCCTAGTGCAAAATATCACTTTGTCATGGTGACTTGATGTCACGTTTCTTCTGTGACGTTGCTTTCTACATGCAGCGACTGCAGGTAGACAGCCTATGTTTGAAAGTAGATTTGGGTTTATTTTCCTCAATTTGACGACTTCGGTAATAAACAGAATATTATATTCATGCCCATATCATACTATGTTTACGACACTCGTGCCTAAATATCGGTATATCTCTCGCTCTCCCTCGGGAAATACCAACATTTAGGCACTCGTGTCGTAAACAAAAATATGACATGGGCACTCATATAATATC
The DNA here is from genome assembly GCF_003918875.1 of Haliotis rubra. Classification (NCBI taxonomy): domain Eukaryota; kingdom Metazoa; phylum Mollusca; class Gastropoda; order Lepetellida; family Haliotidae; genus Haliotis; species Haliotis rubra. The sequence goes on along the minus strand of NW_025767357.1, from coordinate 539,382 downwards.
CTCTATATGTTAAACCCTCTAATCCCATGTTGGTTTCCAGGAGCGACAGGACTCGGTGGATTGATGCAGTCACTCCAGTACAGACATCGGAAACAGAAAGAATTTATGAAGACTGGGGTGAGTGACTTAAACCAGAGTTGTCCTTTTCCTAATTCTGCCCCACCTTAGGACAGAAGCCCAGCAGTTAAATGTATGCAATAGTAGGCTCTATAAGGGTCAAAACCAGTCTTTTTTACCTGAAAAAAAACCCAAACCCAACTCCAATAATGAATGAGGACAAAGTCCTCAGCTGATAGCCCTATTATCTTTTCCTTAAAGTCAAGTGGGGCGGTGGGGTAGCCTAGTGGTCAAAGCGTTGGCTCGTCACGCCCAAGACCCGGGTTCGAATCCCCACATGGGAACAATTTGTGAAGCCCATTTCTGGTCTCCCCTGCCGTGATGTTGCTGGAATATTGCTAAAAGCGGCGTAAAACTAAACTCAGTAAAGTCAAGTACTGACCAAACATGAGGCCTATGTGATTGTTTTATTATATAAAGAGACATAAAGCAGATTCAACACGCATACAAATTTGTTTGTTGCAATATAGTTTACTGGTACGAAGGATAGGAGACATCGGATTTGCTCACATTTGGGGAAAAGCATTTGAAATTATATCTATTGTTGACTCAAGTCAATACAATAAATTATCAGACCTGACTTTGCATCAGTCTTGAAAATTTGTCTTGTTTAAGATCAACCTTTAATTCCAAAATAGGGCCCATATTCAGTGGCTCCTGGTGTGATATGTTTGAGTTACTGATAAAGTGTACCTCGTTTTACTCCCGTGTGTATCAGGCCTACCATACAAACGGTGAACAAATCATCAAAACTGAACTCATATACACCAAAACAGAACAAAAACCACCAAAACTGCAACAATATCCTCTAAAACCAAAACAATACATCTGTAATGGAAGACAAATCTTTTGAAATGGAAACAAAACTCGCGTATCAGCTTCAAGAGCGCGCGAGAACGGTCGCCGAGCGTACAAAATGGCATTCATAGCATCCCAACACGGCAGTCATAGCATCCCGAAACGGCATACAAATCGTCAAAGATGGCGTCGAGGGGAGACGAATAGGCTTTGGTACATAATTGTTTTTTCGTCACTTGAGTCTAATCTTGTAAATTTGATATCGGGATGTTTTTAGACTTGATGATATGTTCACCGTTTGTATGGTAGGCCTGTGTATAACCCACTTCTTGTGTCCCTGCTTCTGGAATATTGCTGAAACAGCATAAAACCCAACTGACTCACAATAGACGAAAGTCATCTGCTTGTACAGTATCTTCTTTAGCTAGATGCTGTGGCCATGTCAGTATTGCAGTCCGTAAAGGAGGACAACAGTGAGTCTGGCATCATAACAAGTGTAACCCATTGCAGTGGGGAGGGTGGTGGGGTGTGGTGGGGTGGTAGGGGTTGAGGGGTGTACAGAGGTGATGGATGGGTACTGTTAAAGTCACTGTCAGTTTTGCATTGTGTAAAGGAAAACAATGGTGAGATTTACATCATAAGTGTAACCCGTTGGCATGAGAAGGGTCCAGGGGTGGGGTGGTGGAGGGTTGTATAGGTGTGATGGATGGGGTTCTGCGGTGTCATTACTGCAGTGTAGAGGCAGACATCAGTGAGTGAACATCATTATGAGTAACCCATGGAGATGGAGGCTGCAGGTGCTTGGGATGTAGTGAGTGAGTGAGTGAGTTATTATTTAACGTCACATCGGCAATATTGCAGCCATATCGTGACGAGAACATTTTATAATTATATTAAAGATGAATAAAGTTAGAAATTAAAAAAACCTGTTGAGGAAGAACAGTAAAACTACTAGTGTATCACAGATATCCATTTAAAACTAGCAATTAAATCTAAAATATTGGAACTATAAATGACAATACAATATAAAAACAGGCTGTATATTGCAAACGACTGAAGGTAGATCACCATACTAGGGACCATGGGGACTTACAGTACATTTGCTTCCTGCATGGACCCTAGCTGGATTTACACCATCCCTTCAGCTGTCAGCAAGTTTAGACAATTTAGCCATAAGTTAAAATAACACATATTCTACGCTTAAAAATAATGGTATGTTTAAATTTACTTTGAATGTTTTGGGACTTACGCTTGGGATGTAGAATGGTTTAGTTGTTTGAGCTTTATGACACTGATGGGGTACTGCATAAGGCAGTTTCAGTATTGCAGAGTGAAGTTGACAACAGTGTGTGAACAATCATTATCCATGTAACCCATGGAGATGGAGGCTGCAGGTGCTTGACTGATTCTTCTTTTGTATGTACAGCTTGACAGATCTGACCTCTGTACATATGTTCGGGTGAGCTGTTGCATGATGGCATGTTTTAGTTCCCCAATTCCATACATTTGGTGAAGCCATTTTCTGGTGAGAGTACTACTGTATTGACGAAGACAGAGGAAAGTTGCAGGAACATTCAGAGTTGTCTCCCTTGTGCAAAGTGTGGGTTTAAATCCTGATTATGGCTCCTGCCATACACAGCTGACACTTCATTGAAGCTCAAACACTGCTCACAGGGGAGTTCAAGTCACACAGCCCTTCATGGTCAGCTATTCGCTGTACAGAGTTGCATCCCTTAGGCAACTCTGAAGTCTATGAATCACATAGCATGTTTCTTGTTGTATTTGTATAAAAGCTTTAAAATCTTTAGACCTGTATTATTTCTGGCTTTCCTAAAACCATATAGTGGACAGGCTGTGAAGTTACTTATGTTCAGTGGGATGTTAAAAGCGTATCTTTGTGGTGGCACGTTGTCCTGTGCATAGCGCTCAGGTCACAAATCAGTTGAAGTTAAGCAACGTTGGGCTCAGACAGCCTTTGGATTGGTGACCATGTTGGCAGCTTAACTCCTGAGAGTTTTGTAGGACTGCCCCACAACGAAGCACATGTGATACATGTTGTCTCACCTTAGGCAAGTGAGTTTGTTCACCCAGCAGGAAATGGGTACCCGGTGAAATAAGTCGTGAGACTATTAACCTTCTAGCGCCTAACAGGCAGCTTGGGTTATCCGGGGTAATAATGATCAGATTGTGCGCTTTGAGCAGGATACCTAGCCTGGAAAAGGAGTTATAAATATTCTCATTACTATTATTATCTTTAGACCTGTATTGTTTCTGGCTTTCCTGAAACCATATAGTGGACAGGCTGTGAAGTAACTGTTATGTACAGAGGGATGTTAAACCTAACTCACTCCCCTGTGGTGTTGCAGACTGCCCCCCAGGTGCAGTGTGTGAAGAAGTATGTAGCCCAGGAACCGGACGAGTTGAGTCTGGAGGAGTCGGATGTGGTCAACGTCTACAAGAAGACTGAGGACCGTGAGTATCCCATCGTACATCTTTGACACCCTAGGGATTCTGATTCTGAATAGTTCCCAGAAATATATGGTCGTAGTAAGAGGTGACTTTATGGGTTACGTTTATGTTTTGGCTCGATATCTCAGTTGATCATTGCCCTTGTACTTCCCCAGACTGGGTTATTTACAGGCTGCAACTGTAGCCATGGAAGGTTCCTGATTGTGCTGTAACACAATATTCACCCTCTCAATGATATATTCAGAGCTACCTATTAATGTAATGATAAAGATAATTCTATAATCATTAATTTTGGAGCATTTATGAGTTTAAAATATATGTCTCTCTTCATGCTAATATTATCATGACTATTGTATTTTTACAAATGGACTAGCATGAGATTGCTTACCAGGTCTCTATTTTGAATACAGTCTGTATGTGTTGTTGAGACAAATGACAGTATACTGATGTGCACCGTGGAAGCCTGACTCTGCTGATTTGGTCCAAGTATTTTGGTTTATCAGCACCATGTTGGTGCACGTCATTTCTGCCAAAGTGTTAATGTGTGACCGCTTTGTTTTGTGTTTTCCCTGCTATATTAAAACACTCTGAGGTTTGACTGAAACATGTGAATATAGCTCTCTCACACTTTTTTCCCTATATGTGATTTACTTATACAAATTCTTTTTATTGACACAGAGTGGTATGAGGGAGAGCGTATTCGTGACGGTGAACGGGGCTGGTTCCCAGCATGCTACACAGAAGAAATCATGAACTCACACGTTCGATCCCGTAATCTACGCCTTAGGTACCGGCTACTGTTGGCATCGCAACAATACACGGAAACGGTCGCCAAATAGTCATGTGACGATCGAAAACAATGCAAATTAGTAGAGACACAATTTCAAGATGTTGCTAAGCATCCACTAAGACGTTTCATAAAGTGAATTTCAGATGCTTCTATATGAAGTTTAGCAGCATAAATGACATTTCAAATGAAGATTTTGCATGGTATATATGCAGTAAAGAACATGAGGACGATTATTGCCAAGTGTGGCATCATTTAAATGTCATGTGATCAGAAACTATGTACAAACTAGTCGTGTGACCTTTGACAGTCTTTTTGACGTGTCATGTGATGTGCGGGTCACAGTAGTCTACTCGAAGATTGAGTTGCACTCAACTTACATATCAGACTCTCATGACCATGTTATTGTATGTTGATTGTATGAAGTTATTTTGTTGATATTGAGCATCAGTGGATTCTAGCCTGGGTGTTTTACTGCTCCTTGTTCACCCAACATTCAGCTAGATCTTGTTCCTGTGGCCAAGTCTCTGTGAAATTCTTCGTCAGTATTTGTACATTGTGTACTAGAATGTGATACCAGCTTGAGTGATGATGTTGCAACAGTTTGTGTGGTCTGGGGCTGTACAGAACACAGTGATGGGGGACATGTAAAGCGGGACATGTAAAGTCACACTGACTGGTGTATGTGATTGGTTAACAGCATGTGAAGACTGGTCATGGTCAAATACCTTTGATGCGTCAAGGTACTTGGTGAATGTATGTGAGGTCAGTCTGACCTTTGATGTGATTGGTTAAAAGCATGTGAAGGCTGGACATGGTCAAATACCTTTGATGGTTCGAGACACGTAATGGATATTTGTTGGTTTGATCTGTATATTCTGAGTTAATACTATGTGAAGATTGGACATGGTCAAGTTCCTTTGATGCGTCAAGGTACTTGGTGAATGTATGTGAGGTCAGTCTGACCTTTGATGTGATTGGTTAACAGCATGTGAAGATTTAACAAGGATAAGTACCTATGGTACGTGGTTGATGTATGTGAGGTCAGTCTGACCTTTGATGTGATTGGTTAACAGTATGTGAAGATTAAACAAGGATAAGTACCTATGGTACATGGTTGGTGTATGTGAGGTCACTCTGACCTTTGATGTGATTGGTTAACAGCATGTGAAGATTAAACAAGGATAAGTACCTATGGTACATGGTTGATGTATGTGAGGTCACTCTGACCTTTGATGTGATTGGTTAACAGCATGTGTAGGTTACACAAGGGGATGAATGACTACAGTCGGTGTGACGTGTATGATGTGATCAACCAATACCAACACGGTGTGATGCTGCATGAGTTGGAATTATGGCCATGGTTTGATCAAGGTCAGCTTGACCTCAGAGAGTATGGAACTGGGTCAGCTTGATCTGAGTTTTGGAATAAGGGCAACTGCTTTAATGTTTCTTCAAGTCATGTCAGAAGGATAGAAGAGGGTCAAGCACACAAAAGAGACTTCAAGGTAAGGACCTGAAGGATTGAATTGAGCCAAGGCATAGTTGCTCCTTAAGGTCTCCACCAGCATGACTAGAAGGATGGAATCGAGTCAAGCCATCACTGATTTTCAAGGTCAAGCTGCCCTGAAGTCTCTGACAAGGCATATTCCATTTTATTTGCTTAACTTCAATGTATGATGTGTACCTGTGGAACGGACCAAACTGTCCTTTATATGTACAGTTGATGTAAATTAGAGGTGTTGTTTCATGGGTCCAATCCATCAGCCTGACCTTGCTGATCAAGTGATTCAAGGGTTTTACATGAGAGTCAACAAATGTGAAACAAACTGAGTGTAAACATCCAAATGATGGCATATTTTAACATGTTCAGCCTGGAACACACGACTGAATTTTTATCCTTTTAACATATTAAAGTTAAATTGGAAAAGGTATATGTGAAATACAGTTGCTCAACTTAACAAAGGACTGATCTAGTGCATAGATATTACATGAAGCACCTGGTGCAAAGACAGAGAAAGAACTGTCAGAAACTGTTGCCCACTTGATATGCTGTTCCCATGGAACTACTAGTATCATCTTTGTCATGCAAAATGAATATGCTGTGACTTTTATTTCATGACTTGGGATACAACATGTTGATTATTTGGCAGACATGTGTTTGTGTTTCTGGTTATTGCTGCTATTAGTGCCTATTAGCACCAAAGGTGAGATTTCATGAAATGTTCCTTATCTGGTTGCCATGGTTACTCTACCAAGGGTGTCCAGTCAAATACTCTGTAAGCTATGCTAAGCAGATACTTTAATATGTACCACAAGTCTACAGTATGTACATAGTTCATTTATTACACCTCCAGGTATTGTTTCATTTGGCATTAATGGTTTTTGATATTAAATACGCGTTTGTGATTATTGTAAAGAAAATATGTATTTATGTTTGTAATCAGGAAATCATATATCTCATAATTATTCAGTTTTCAACTGTGGTTCTTTTGTAAGAATGGTTAACACTGCTGACATTAGTAAGGGATTTCAATGCTGTATTTAAGATACTTAGTGCCCTGAACATGATTAGATTTACTATATACTCCAACCATTTATGCATGGAGTTGTTAGCCAAAGGGTATCAGAAAATTATCATACTTTAGCGAGGATCTGCTTCTCATTGGTTGGAATCCTATATGTGTCTCAGTTATCATTTTCTCTACCTGCCAATTTTTATTATTTTTGTGTGAAGATTGGACATGGTCAAGTTCCTTTGATGCATCAAGGTACCTGGTGAATGTATGTTAGGTATGTCTGACCTTTGATGTGAAGATTAAACAAGGATAAGTACCTATGGTATATGGTTGATGTATGTGAGGTCAGTCTGACCTTTGATGTGATTGGTTAACAGCATGTATATACTATATACTAGTAGTTGATATCTGGTTGAAGTCACAGAGTGTAAAGAAAAAACAGATTGCTAAAACTAGCTGGCTTATTATGAACAACTTGCAATATGTCACAGTGAACATGTGTTAATTTGAATGGTTCATCCTCAAATAATTATAAGGGGTTAGTATCTTAAGGCCATTGGCAGTCAGTAAAACCAGGAAATGTACTAATGTCTTAAAAATATACTGAAAGAAACAAATAAAGGAACACAAGGAAATTCAAGTGTTCCTTAAATATTTTCAAGTTTTCATCACCAACTTTGAAAGCGCTGTGGGAGGAAGTCTGAGAATAGATAAAGGAACATTGCCATGAAGTTATGTTCCCTTATTTGTTTCCCTCAGTATATAGGGCACTACAGGGCACTAAGTATGTTAAATACCAAAAAGGTAATGGAAGTTAGTGACGTCTGTAAGGTTTGAATCTGGGGTTATTTGAAACAAACTCGACTATCATGCTTTATTTCAAACTCAATACCATCTTTTGTTTGAATAACGTCCGAGTTTATATCTCTGATGTCAGTGTGTTCTGTACAGGCCAACAGGACAGGGATTCATTGTTACACGAGACTGTTGATATTTCACTGGGTGTTGTCGATGATGTTTCTGGCTTATGCAGTGTGTACACATCATGGTGCTCATGACGTCATTGTTGATGTTTTGTAATTATTATAAACAGTCAATTCTAAAAGGTTGACCTTAAATCAGTCACTGTTTGAATCTGTCTGGAGCACTTCTGACTAGGGTAGTGTGGTGCTGTGGTACAGGTATTCAGTAACAAAACCAATAGGTTTGATTCCAATGGGTACAAATGGGACATTGATATGGATGTCCCATTTAATATAGTACTGCAGTTATGTTAACACACATTTCTAAAGGTGTGGCCAAATGTAAAATGTTCGACAAAAGTAATATCTCCTATTTGACATATTGGGGTCTGGGTGGTGTATCCTTCTCCCTGTGGTACAGAGCTGTTTACATTCAACAAGCATTCTGGTCATGTTATTTGCTTAATGGATACAAACCAATGAAATACTTGTTTCAGCATCTGATATCATTCCTTCTTGACGACGTTTTACCTGTATGTATTGATTTTTGTAACATGTTTTGTGATATTTTGCTAATTGTGGGAAACCCTGATTACCTCAGGTCTGAATAACACTGATAGATATACTTCACCATGGAGACTTTGAGACTCATTATAAAAGTACATTGTTCTTAGAAAAGATATGCTTTGTCTAAACTGAACTCACTTGAATAATGATGGTTATAATTTAGTGTCTTTGTTAATGTTAGGGCAAACAGTCTCAGATGAACAAATTGCTGATTCAGCATTCTTTGCTTGACACCCTAGCTGATATCTAGAGGCAGTTTAATGAATGAAAGAGGTATATTTTGGCATTATTACAACAGAAACAAGATGATTGATTGATTTTTGAATCTTCATTGATGTTTGATCTCTGAATGGTGAGTCATACAATGACGACCTTCAAAATGCCCACCTAGCTGTTCCTCAAGGTCATCTGGATGTGTGGATGCCTTGGATCACATCACGAGGAAACCACAAACATTTTTTGTCATGTTTTTTTGTCCAATATTGTGTTCATCTTTTGATACTAGGATTTAGATATTTTTGTAAATGTCATGTGTTTTTAAGCCTTGTTTTTGAAAGCGATTCCGGAGATGATTTGTTGTTTTTTGGACCAGAACAAATTCAGATACAATCCAGTGGTTCTAGGCCGTCTGTGGTCCAGGCATGAATTTTCTCATGTGTTGCTGTGAGTTTTGTATTCTTTTGTGATTATCAAGAGATTCTAAGCACTTAATACTTCAATGTGTAAAACACAGGGTATAATTTGATTCATGAATTCATTTTGACCAGCTGTTTGTTTTAGTTTATATAGCATTTACAGTCACAGTTATCACTGTTCAGATATCTGCAGGATATTAGTTGGCTTAGACCAAACCATATAATTACTTGTTCGGTTGTTCTTTATCAAAATGACAAAACTGTAGGAGGCCAAAAGGAGATGTTTGGCAGAAATGTCTTTTGAGAAACCCTGTTGAAATCAAAGTCTAAAAAATCTCTTGTTTTCTAAAAGGGTATTTTATTACAACAAATTTAGTGTCACTCAACTGTTTAAAAAGAAAGTACATAAAATTCACCTGGCTTGTTTTAGTTTTATTGTTGATGATTGGATCAAGCCAAATGATTGTTTGTCCAGGTTAACTGACTGGTGCCATTTTGCCATTTTTCAGTCACATTTCCAGTAAAAACTTATTTCAGCCTTTATTTTTCAATAAGTAAGCTGTCTGCACAGTTCCTCACTCTTTACTCGAAGTAGCAGCATATACCTGAACCAGTGAGAGGCAACTAATGGGATCGGGTGGTCAGGCTCGCTGACTTGGTTGACACATGTCATCGGTTCCCAATTTTGTAGATCGATGCTCATGGTGTTGATCACTGGATTGTCTGGTCCAGACTCGATTATTTACAGACCGCTGCCATATAACTGGAATATGGCTGAGTATGGCGTAAAACTAAACTCACTCACTCACTATACCCGAACCAAATCAGTTTTGTTTGGTTATGGAGATTTGCATTTGGTTTCTTTGATTTCGACGATTTCGACCTTCCAATCACTTTTCAAATACTTCAACTAATCTGATCACAACTAACTACAACTGAAAAATAAGCACGATTTGTTTATTGACTTCCAAACATAACTACCAAACCCATGAAAGAGAAGCTTTTGATATTTTATTAAGAAATAGGCTTATATATTGATATAGGTCTTGCCACTATATTACCAATTATGTTAAGTGTTATTTCGAGTTCTGTCAAGACATATTTGCTATTCTGAATCATTCCTGTTTTGTGTCTCCAAAGGAAATGAAAATGAAAAGATCATTGAGGACCTGACATAGTCAGGGTTATATTTTCTAAGACCTGGTTGAACATGTGTCCATTCTTCTAGACAAATGTCAGGAGACAATTCACAAGGTTGTATACTGTTACTTGAAAACTTGACTGTTAAACAGGTGTATATGTATTATGAATATTTCTACTAGCATTTATTTTTCATTGAATGCATCATTTTGCTAAAGCTACAGCTTGAATACTTGACAAATTATTTTCCTATTATGTCATTTGACACAGGTTTGATAACAAATGTAAAGGGGATTTACTCCGTCAAGTAAAAGGGAATTACTCTGTCAAGCCTATCTCAATTTTCGGAGACCATGGTAAATTTTCAATGGTTTAAGAAGGTATATACATTTTGAAAATACATCAATGTATGTTACAGGATATTAGCAAAATCAGTTTAGAAAGGTAATTGTTTTTTTGTATTACTCACTTGTCTATCAAGGGCTAGGTCATGATGGAGCTAAACTACTATTTAAGACTGGCATTAAACTCGGCTATTTCTTGGATACACACTTTTGAATATTTTATATTTTAGGCTATATTGTTTCAATTATATTTTTATCAAATATTTTTTTCTAACATATCTTCATCAATAATATATTTTTGAAAATATCATTTGAAAATGTTGGTTCCCTGCACTCACCGGATGTCTAAGGATTTGTCTATTTTTGCTCAGTGTTAACATAGCTAATTAAAAGACTCATTAAAGTAATTATGCTGATCTTGTTCACTGGGATAGACAAAGTTGTTGAAGAGAATTCACATGGTTATTTATGGCAGAGATGAATGGGTGGTCCTATGATCCAGTTTGCTTGAGATTGGCTTATGGATGTGAAGAATGGATGCAATAAAAAACTTGATGAAATTGTCATCAACTGTTTGAACCAATTAGTTTTTGTTGCAGTTTCTCTTTTTTCAGACTTATTCATCCATGAACTTGTAATTATGCATCTCATAGGTTAAATATCACTATCTGACAGCTTAACAAACATAGCGCACATAGTTATGTAGTTTGAATGGCAGAACAAGAGTATGTTTTTCTAGAGACAAGGACTTTTTAAAAGAATTTTCAGTTAGACACTTCAGGTCTATCTTTGTAGGGAATACTTCCTATATTGTATATTTTGTATGTTGGTTGATAACAAAAAATATGTTTGGTATTCACTGACCTCTTAGTTTTGTTTTAAAAACATTTTACGATATTTTCCTTAAAAATCATGAAACAACGTTTTTCAGTTTTAGAAGGTTTTTTGCTTTTAATAGTTTTGTTATGAATTTTACAGTTTTGGATGAGTTTTAAGGATTTTATGTTAAATGTGCAATAATTAACTTTTACAGTGCCACAAATATTAAGGAAACCCAAAATTCTAATTTATTCCAGTGTCCAGTGCCAATTTCTTGTTCAAAGTAAAATATGACTGAAAACCACTTTTGTTTGTTTCCAGAAGAGATGGTCCAAATTGAGTGGGTTAAGTTATGTAGATATTCCCAATATTGCCAGAGGTGTGGTGGGGTAGCCCAATTGTTAAAGCGTTTGCTGGTCATGCGGAAGACCCAGGTTCGATTCCCCACATGGGTACAATGTGTGAAGCCCATTTCTGGTGTCCCCTGCCATGATATTGCTGGAATATTACTGAAAGCGGGATCAAACCATACTCACTCACTCACTCAATATTGCCAGGTCAGGAGTTTCTATTTGTTATGGTGTTGTTGTTAATATTGAATTTTATTTGTTTGATTTTCAATAATGTTTAGAAAATCACGGTTATGTTTGTTTTGTGTAGGAGACCTTTTATTTACTCTTTGTTATTGAATGTTTTGTTTAAGTGTGTAATTTTGGTGGTATTTACTGTGTTATGACTTACGACCAAACTTTCAGGGCCAAACAGGTTCAGGAATAGGGCCCTGTTCCTCAAAGTGATCGTAAACCTAAGGCGATCGTAACGCCAGACTTTAACATAGCCTTATGACAGTCGTAGCTCTAAGATCGCTTTGTGGATTGAGGCCCTGGAGAGAGAGAGAGATATTGAGAATTGACTTCATAGAGACGGACTGTAGACTCTGTTAGGAGACTGTACAAACATCAGAGTTAATGAAAGCTCTTGTCCATTGGAATAGCCACATATCTTTTGAACTTCAGTATAATAATTGTTTTTATTCCCTTCCTCTTACTTTCCAAATATGATAGTCAACATTTGATAGGGATACTGAGATGTTATACTGAACAGTTAATAGGACTATCTCTCTCAAAAGTTGAGTAAACATATTGGAAACGCAAGCTGTAAGCAAAAACAAAACATATTTTGTGAAAGTTACATATACTGCAGGAATATCCATATAGTTGTATGTGTGAAGATTTACAAACTTTCAGATCCGAACTTGATATCATCTTTAATGAATTAAGTTCACTCACTCATTGTGTATCTTCACTGAATATTTAACCTGCCCAGAACCACAATACCATTACAATTACATGCAATATTGAAAAAACCTCACGTTGAATTTTCCATTTAGAAAACTGTAAATTAACCCATTGAGTGTTTATGAATGAAAACATGCACCTCCATGATTGCTATGGCTTACCAAAGTGGTTCTATTTAAAGTCCATATGTTTATTTTATACTGTAGTGTGTATTGCATTATTGCACAGTATTTATATATATATGTGTACATTTATTGCAACAATGTAAGCAAAGTCGCCTATTTTGCACCAATAAATAGCAACGCTTTAAACCACTTTGCCGAGTTGTTGAAGAAAAACAACTCACGACGACTGTTATGTATATTTGATATATGTATAGATAATCAAGGTATTTTATACACATGTTCGGTGGTTCTCTATGCTTTTATACAGTCTTGTTCTACATGGTTACAGTTTCTATGGTTACGGTTTCCATGGTTACTCTGTTGTCATTGTCACTATCAGTCACCTCTCCCATGATTCAAGAGTCGGATGATGCTGCAGTTGATAAGGTTTCCAGCGACCTGGAGCTGTTCTGATTCAATGTAATGTTTTCTCTGTTTTGTCAGGCATAGTGTTGTATTTGTGTTAAAAGACTGCAATTTTCCCTACGCTGTTACAGATACAGTGTTTTCACATAAATTATTTACAAAGTTTTCCACATCCTCCATGTGACAAACCAAATATGTTGTGCAAATATATTGTGATGAAATTTCATATTTGTTTTTCCACTAAGAAGGACATGTTTATTCAAAGTCAATTTTCTTCAAATGAAAATGTTTTCAAGAGAGTATTGACTTATCTGTAAATGTAAGAAGTGAAAGAATAGCTTCATTTGAAGGTAACTGAGGTTACAACAGGTAGGTGTTGTAACTGTTTTGTAAACGCATTACAGAGGATGTTTGCAATAATCAGCTAGCTATTTATATCTCCTTTCCTGTGTTCAGTTATTGTTTATACATTCCATCATCCACATTCATGTTCATATTTATGATGAAAATGTCATCATGAAAATAAAACGGTAACCACAGTTACCATGATTAATAATATTATACTTGTTTTGTAGTTTTTGATTATTTAGCTTTGTATGATAACTGTCCAATAGTGATGTAACTTAAGTGGATGTGGTGTGTGGTGAGCCTTGTATTGTGATACACTACTATATTGCTGTGTTGCTGCACCCTACTGTGAACACATAGTCTGAGTCTGTTCAACACCTCCCCACACATGTAGTCAGGTATGATGGAACCATGAGATTTTATTGACACAAGCCATGAAGACCTCTTATCATGCTTGGTAATATTATGCAATTATCTGTTATCAGGTGGTGAGGATTGGCAAATAGATAATTATATAACAGTATCTGAAATGATTCATAAATATACTTTCCTAGTAGTCTGGGGCGGTGGGGTAGCCTAGTGGTTAAAGGGTTGGCTCGTCACGCCGAATAAGACCCGGGTTCGAATTCCCAGATGGGTACAAAGTGTGAAGCCCATTTCTGGTGTCCCCCACCGTGATGTTGCTGGAATATTGCTAAAAGCGATGTAAAATCATACTCAGTCAGCCAGTCCTAGTAGTCTTTGTATTGTAGTGGGCGGTGGGGTAGCCTAGTGATTAAAGCGTTCACTGGTCACACCGAATTGTGAGTGAGTGAGTTTAGTTTTATGCCGCTTTTAGCAATATTCCATCAATATCACGGTGGGGGACACCAGAAATGGGCTTCACACATTGTACCCATTTGGGGAATCGAACCCGGGTCTTCAGCGTAACGAGCGAACGCTTTAACCACTAGGCTACCCCACCGCCCTCATCACACCGATGACCCAGGTCCGATTCCCCACACGGGTACAATGTATGAGGCCCATTTCTGGTGTCCCCACCATTAATTGCTGGAATGTTGCTAACAGCGGCGTAAAACCATACTCACTCCTAGCATCATACATACCATAAGTCCTGACCAGAACAAGCACCCCCACGCCCTTATTTGAGAGGCAATTAGAAGTTGGAGCAGAAAGGAAGGATAATAATATATGGATGAAAAATCTCATTATTACAGTCAGAGCGACGTTTCGGTATAGGTTCTAACATCATTATAGAGCAAGTAATAGAAGAAAAAGCCCTGGGAACAGCCTTCATAACACCCCTCTGCTGGTTTCGAAAAGTGGATGATACCTTTGTCACCCTATGCCCCGACAACAACCCCAACCCTCTACTGGTCCACCTCAACTCCCAAAACCCACGTATTCACCATGGAAGAGTTAGTGAGTGAGTTTAGTTTTACGCCACACTCAGCAATATTCCAGCTATATGACGGCGGTCTGTAAATAATCGAGTCTGGACCAGACAATCCAGTGATCAACAGCATGGGTATCGATCTGCGCAATTGGGAACCGATGACATGTGTCAACCAAGTCAGAGAGCCTGACCACCCTATCCCGTTAGTCGCCTCTTACGACAAGCATGGGTTACTGAAGATCAATATTCTAACCGGATCTTCACGGGTATCACCATGGAAGAAGAGTCCAACTGTCCTTCCTGGATGTACTGATACTGAAGGACAAGCTTAGTACCACGACATATCGCTAAACAACCCACACAGACCAGTACCTTCACTACACCCCCAACCATCCACCCCAAGTCAAGAGAGGGAATCATCTCCACCCATGTGCGACGAGCCCACAACTCAGATGCTTCAGTGGGGTGGCCTACTGGATAAAGTGTTCGCTTATCCTGACCAAGAAGACGTTCGATTCCCAAGTTTTCTGATGCTGCTGCTTAAATCTTGCCAGAATTCAAGATGGATGCACCCGTGATAGTCTGGGTTAAAATTGATCTTCATTAACCCGTGCTTGTTAAGAGGCGACTAACGGGATCGGGTGGTCAGGCTCGCTGACTTGGTTGACACATGCCATCGTATCCCAATTGCGTAGATCGATGCTCACTGGATTATCTTGACAAGACTCGATTGTTTACAGACTGCTGCCAGACTAGCTGGAAGATTAGCTGGAATATTGCTGAGTGCGGCATAAAACGAAACTCACTCACTCACACTCCTTACTCACTCACTCACACTCCTTACTCCCTCACACGCGTACTTCGAGGTGGCTATATAAGTGAAATACTCTCCAACATGACGTTAATAGAGGATATTATATGAGTGCCCATGTCATACTATGTTTACGACACGAGTACCTAAATGTTGGTATTTCCCGACCGAGAGAGTGAGATATACCGATACTTAGGCACGAGTGTCGTAGACATAGTATGATATGGGCACGAATATGATATTCTGTTTATTTCCGAAGTCGTCAAATTGAGGAAAATAAACCCAAATCTACTTTCAAACATAGGCTGTCTACCTGCCGTCGCTGCATGTAGAAAGCAACGTCATAGAAGAAATGTGACGTCATATCATTGTTCATGACGTCACGTCACCATGACAAAGTGATATTTTGCCCTAGGGCATCGCATGAAAAATATCAACCCCGATATGTTCGCCCTACACCTTCCCTCATCTGGCTTAATCACCGAGGATGACCAAAAATGGTTCCCCACAAACATGGAGGACTTTGATTTGTTTCACGTGAATAGTCCAATCACGGATGTTAACGTCTTGTTACTCCGAGCAAGATCAAGCCTACATGTAAATATATACAAACAGGGGCGGTGGGGTAGCTAATGTTAAAGCGTTGGCCGTCACCCGAAGACCCGGGTCCAATCCCACATGGGCACAATGTGTGAAGCCCATTTCTGGTGTCCCCGCCGTGATAATATTCAAACAAAACTAAACTCAGTCAGTCAGTATATATTCAAACAAACAATGCGCTACCAAGGGCAAATGCGTTAACCCGGTTTATTTGACCCGGATACTACAAGTATATTAAAGAGGGAATGGCTTTTGTTGTCATTCATTGTCACATCTCCATCAAAAGAAAAACACACACTGCCTTTCAGTGGTCAAATGTAATCCGCCAAATATCATAATTTACTATCAAATCATTTCGCCACATTTGCGCAACAGATGAATATATGATATTGATTTGTTTATGTTGTAAATACATGTTTGAAATGCAAAATGAGCATGTGTTTGAAGTACGAATCGTCTGACTTTGGTACAGATCGACCAAAATGCTTCAAAACAGATACGAATATGAACATGATTTTAGGTACGAGTTCGCCATTCTCGTTGGGTACAAACATGTCTAGAACCGACTAGTATTCTTCTGACTGAGGGTTTGAACAGTCTCTCTCATTTGCCTCACATTAACAACTTCTTCTTGTAACAATCTTAACTTGTACTTCTGCTTTACGTATGCCTGTTTTTTCACACCAGTCAGCTTTTTGTATTTTGATTTAACTTTTGAAATTGTAACGCGAATACGTTCTTCTATCCTGACAGACTGGTGCAGTTGTATAACATTTAAGTTGGCGTTTAAAATGTCCACAAACCTAGAATCCTTATGTGTAGTGGAGTAACTGTCTATTTCTCTCAGACATGCATGGGAAATTTCTAAAAACAAAGATTTTTCAGCTGATTGTGTAGTTTGTGGTGCGCTGACAATCGCTATGTGAATCCTACTGCCCACAGAACTACTCCTAACTTCACTGCTTTGTGCCATGCTTTTGTCCTTCATCAACCACGCATCCAGAGTGAAGATTCCTCAAATATAGATAATACTTAGATTTTATTCTAAGAGTTCAGTGTCCTCAAACTACACATTGATGACAAAGATGACTGTCTCCTCCACCTTTAAAGTCGGCAACGTCACAGTTCCTTCCAACGCCGTCCCTATCTTCTTGAACTCACCGGAACGTTTAAATCATGACCTTCGCCATGATGAATCAGAGTAAACCACCACTGTTGAGATAGACAAAGTCTTCTGAAATCGTTCTTCTGAAGTAAAATCTGTTTGTAGTAGCTTGGCAATTGACCAAATGCGTATCCGTACACGTGAAGGTGTATGTGTGCTGAAAGTAGCCACACGGCGACTTACGATGTCTTCAGTGTCCTCTCAACCAAAGCGGATGCCAGCCTACGGCGCTGACTTAACACAGGCTCAGTTGTCGTCTTCCAGCAGGTCAGGGATGTGGTTGGTGGGCTAAGGTAAAGCAGCTCCTGTAATAAATAATTAAGAAATATAATTTTGATACATATTCGAACCTGCGATCGTAAGCTTCACGCGTTAACTATGCACAGCGAATTATGGCGCCTTAGAGGACATTAAAACATTTTGTTATGTTCGTATGGATAAATTTGAAATCGAAATTCAGAAAATATGCATGAACAAATAATGCAGTTTGTCTAAATATAGCGCTGAATATTATTTTTTTATCTGTAGATATCCGATATGAACACAACGATTGGAATTATTCATGTGTTTTTGTAAACGTAAGTATCACATATCGAACATCTATATACATACAGATATCGTACAAATTTTGCTTGTATTATAGTCAGAGATCTGCTTAGTTTCTTACCTTGAAGAATCCTTTTTGAGTCTGATATACCTTTTACGCAATAATACAAGCGTTTAGTGCAATTTGCAAACGTTTTGAGTTGATGTGATATACATAATGATATATAGTACTCACACTTTGCTGAGGATCACAGAAATTCACAAGTTTACTTAAACGTAGATTCATAATTTGAAATTGTATCCATTTAAAACTGGATAAATAATAATAATTTGGTAACCCTTCTTTAGGCAAACAGTCACTTTAATCTAACCTAATGCACTGTAACCATAAAAACCATAAAAATGCTTTTCATGGCACCAATCAACCATTTTGCAAAATAATCATGGAACTAGTCATTGACAAGTACACAACACCTGTCAATAGCAGGTATGGGATCTACAAGATGAAATGACACACTGAAGCCTAGGATCCATGCCTACAATAAGCTTAGATATTTAAATCCAATTTGACCCCACATCAAAGTTGTCTGTTGAATCCATGATTTGATCCTTAGCAAAGTGTGAATAGTAAGATCACACTACCCACAACCAGTTGTTGGGTCCGTCATTGCGGAGTGCCAGTTTCCCAGACTGCGATGTTACGTGTTTTGCCAAGCAATATACAAAAAAATTAATGCATTTGTCGAACGTATAGGTGATAAAATACATTTTGAAAAATCAGTCTTTGAACGGCATTTACAGTCCGTTTGGCTCAAAAGCGGACGTATGAATTGCAATCTAACTCGAAAATTAATAAACATAAAATACTCAATAAAACGCTGATCATAATCAAAACATCATACCCACTCTGTGAGGTTTTTGCAGAATGTTTGTCCTAAAAATAAAAAAGTTGTTTAACAATCTATCATTAAAATATTGACACAGTTCACTATTTGTTACGAGGGTGGAGTGCAGAGAAAGGGACAGCCAGGTGTTCGAGAACGGATGGAGACGGCACAGTACAGGTTAATGAATAAATAACTGTGTCTGTGAACGTGCTTCTCGAACACCTGGCTGTCACTTTCTCTGCACTCCTCCCTCGCAACAAACAGTAAACTGTGTCAATATTTTAATGATAGTTTGTTAAACAACATTATTATTTTTAGGACAAAAATTCTGCAAAAACCTTACAGAGTGGGTATGATGTTTTGATTATGATCAGCGTTTCATTGAGTATGTTATGTTTATTAGTTTTCGAGTTAGATTGCAATTCATCGGTCCGCTTTTGAGCCAAACGGACTGTAGAAGTGATACACAGAACGGCAAGAACTTTATGGATGTCAACTTCTTAATTTTGATGGACACGATGTTTCGGAGTATGTTCACCATTCATCTGATGAAGGAGTAAGACTATACCCAGAAACGCCGTGTCCATCACAATGAAGAAGTTGACATCCATAAAATCCTTGCCTTCACCAAGAATGAGTTTACAGTTGACATTTTGTTACTATTGGCATCAAAGATGTCAGCATACCTGATAAGACTTCCATATGACTCTCTCTTTGGACAGATTCCAACCTGTGATACGATTGCTGATCGAATCGTGACGCTGATGATTTGGAGATTTTACCTTTCCGCTGATACAGTAGTTCAAAGAAATCTTTTATCCTTCTTGGGGCTGTCTTAAGTGTGTGGCATTTCCTGGGTGAAGTTCCACGTTTAACACCAGGCGAGCTGATTACAACAGTGCGACTCTACACACCTTTATAACGTATATTTTCTATCCAGTTAAACACAATATAAACAACGTTCCATTGTTCCCATAGTTCCACGTGTCATAACGAGGATCGCATAGATCTACAGCACAATGTTGTCATAGAAATTAGAGTCGGGCAGGTGTTACTCGCTTATACTGATGTTTTCATACCAGTTAAGTATCAGTATATGTTTACATAATCGGGTATAGACAAGTTCGAAGAAGAAGAAGAAGAAAAAAATTATTTTATTTTCGTGTCACGCACTGTAACACAATGACAATAAAAATACACCAATTTGATATACGGTGCCCGGCCAATATGGCCTATGAGACACGGAGGAGGACACATACATATAGATAAAAATGAGAGGTATCACAGATCATACATTATGATATATATAAAATGAAAGTTATCGAGTGCAAGATCTAACGTTATGGGTAGAACATCCTGATACTGAGCAGAAATTCAATATTAATTAGGTTGGTAGAGACGAAAGACACAGTTGTCTTCACTGATACATGTGATATAGTAGCGCGGCTAGGGGTCTAACAAACTTATTATTCGGCATAAAGAACACAGAAGATAAATTAATAAACGAAATACTAAAACCACTCGGGATCTATACGCCTAAGGTAAAAAGGTAGAGTTCATATGGATCCCTGACCATGTTGGTGTGTTTGGTAACAAACATGCCGACCAAGCAGGCAAAGCGACATTTAAACTCCCGGAAGTTAACTTAAACAAACACATCATCATCAAAAACGAAATCATAAACCTACCAAAACGAAAGATCTACCAAAAGTGTCAAAGCACATACACTGCTACGAACACTATCAACTACACAGAATGGGGCGTTAGGGTTTAACAGAGACCATATACAATATACAGGTAGATAGTCTCGGGGGTTGAATAATTCAGTTTGTAGGAATTTTGAATTTGCACATTTGCAGAAGTGGTTCGAAGAGCTGTATTAGGGCTGTTTTGGTTGGTATTTGTTTTGTTGTTATGTTATTACTTTTTATTTGTATTGGTACTAGATTATATACCGTCATTCTCATTATATATCTCCAAAGATGCCTACAGTTGCAATAGGCATCAGCCACCCGTATTTCAGACACTGATTTTCGGTATGTTAATCGGTTGTTTTAATAATGATAACAGTTATCATAGTAATTGTTTTCCAGGTCACCAATCGATAATTCTCAATCGATCTCCGATAGGCCGGATAATTGGATATCGCGAGAACCTCGGGAATTGATCAAGGGGTTCGTCCAGGTTTACGTTAATGACAGAACGACCAACGTGACCTGTTTGAGGCGCTCATAAAATCCGTTTCACTGACTACGAATCAGACGATCCAAATCCTGAACCAGTGGAGATTTATCGGAACGTATACCCTTGAGATTATCGAGGATGCCCTCCCTAGGCAAACCATTTCATATATAATTGAAAAGCATATATATACATAGTTCAAGTCACGTGCCAAACAAAAGCATACAATTTCCAGTACAAAATCTTGTTTTCCGTAGTTACAGTTTCTACGGTTACGGTTTCCATGGTTACTCAGTCATTTTGGACTATCAGGCACCGCCCCCATGATTCTATGAGTCGGATGCTGCCGTAGTTGATAAGGTTATCTACAATCTGGATCTGTCAACTATGCTGATTCAGTGGAATGTTTTCTCTACTAAGTCTCATATGCCTGCAGACTTGTGACGATCTTACAAAATTTGAATGGTATCTTAGACAGGGTTGTTGATTTCAATGACCATCCACTGAACACAAGGACAGTTTTCATGGTCGACAGTGCAAGGCCACATCGTGCACGTGTCGTTGGGAATTTCTCACGTCAGAATAAACTCTACCCTGGCCTGCCAGGAGTCCATATCGCATAGAACACGTTTGGAATATTATAGACAGATCCTCCGGTACAAAACCTTGATGTGTTGGAACAAACCCTCAACCAAGCTCGGAAAGCAGTACCTCAACGTGCAGTGCAATGTCTGAGACAGGCGGAGGGCCAGAGATGTTTATACAGTTGACGAGATGACACCAAATACTGACGCTGACACTGACACTGACACTTATGTGATTTCTTTATGATTGTATGCCAGAATCTGGTCGCACTTGTTAACGTCATACGACCATAGTTATCAGCACAACAATATGAGTCATATTTTGCCATGTTTAGTCCACTGAATAACTTCAATTTTTCGTTCTTTTTGTGTTTAGATTTGCCATTTAATTCTTCCTTGAGTGTCCATTCACCAAGACAGTAAGTTAAATTGAGGTTTAGATACGTTCCTTTGCTATCTTTAATAGTAACATACGAATACTATGAAAAATATGAGGTGTTGCGATATTTTTATCCATGTGTATATTTCTCCTTTACATGCATAAAACAAAAAAAATCCAACAGCCAAATCGTCAACATACAATCGTGGTAGCGCAATGTAAAATCAGCGTTCCACCGCTCGCGCGCTGCCACAGATCTAGACCAATTAATACTGTGACTGAATTGAAATCAATATTTTAACAGCGCTGTCACAATTATGGGGGACCTACATAAGGTTTGTTCTTCCTATAGAATTTAAGACTTTTTAATTGTCTACTAAGCTTTAGAAAATGTACGTCTAGATTACGTACCTATTTCTGTACACATGGATATGTTGGGTGTATCTGTTACTGTGACGCGTGTAGGGAAAGAAAATCCCAAAGGATCTGATTACAAATCTGCAGCACTGTTTGAGATGATCGCTTTACGATGTAAAGCTCAACACGAGAAACTGATGAAATAATGTAATGTCTACTAATGACTAATACACGTGATCTAATCTATATGTACAAGGACATTGTGGGTAGTCGAACGTTTCTGTGTAAATGCGCGTTACTCGTCAACTGGCGATCGCTGTGTATTTAGAATAAGCCATTTCGTACCTTCTGTTAAATCTTTCACTCAGAACCTATTGATTAACATCGGGGAGGGCGGTAGGTACTTGTCATTTGTTATTTGAGGGGTTCATGAAAATGGTTCATGGAAATATCTCACGTGTATGGGTACTGCTGTAGGGTTGGTAATATCAACAATTTTGCAACTGTTGAGTATCATACCAATAGTCCACGCCAACAAACTCCCATCACTAAATGCATAAATTTAAGGAGGTACCGGAATAGTACTAAAAGCGGCGTAAAACTAAACTCTCTCACTCAAGGAGGTCCGTCGTATCACAAACTCGCAGCCCAAACACAACCTATTTCTTGTAGTGGTATGATGTACGAGTCGTTTACAGAGTTGTTTCCCTTTGCCAGACCGAGTGCGTAGCTGTCAGCAAATAGAATCGGAAGAATAATGTGTTGTGTATCCATAGTTGTGGAACCACATTAGCGCTAGACATCAGGTAATATAGCTAGAATGTATGGCAGCCAAATTTCTTGGCATAGGACATTAAAACACGATTCAGTTTATGCTAAACAGTACGCAGAAACTAATAGAGTTCGGCGGTAGAGCGCAATCACATTTATTGATGAAATATCAGCATAGGATTAGGAAATCATCCGGACACCCATATACCTCGATAGTCTTTTGGTCAACGGATGTATAGGTAAGCCATATAGTGCATGTGTCTGCTAAATGTCTTATGCACCTGCATTTGTAATCGGGGGGATCATGATAATCACTACACAATTTGGTGTGTATACATGTCTGCGTGTTTATGAAATCGCGTATCGGTAAGGGGCGTTAAAATTAGAACATACATTCACTAAATCAATTAAATAGAGTTGCCATGTAGATGAGGCTGGTTTGAATCCCATGCCACTTGGTCTGCCTGCACCAACATCCAGGGATTCACCAAAGCAGTAAATTACGCAGGGAAACGAACATAATCATTTCGGTCTTTCTTGTCAAATTAGGCTGACATTCAGAGACACAATTTAAACACTTTTCAAGATACATGTTGTATTAAAATGAACTCATTTTTCAGACGAACTGTACTCAACTGAAGATGGCTTCACCTTCGCCAACACCAGAGAGAGCAGTGCTTGGATTTGTTCTCTACCTGTTCTCATATATCCTCTTTGGTACAGTTTTCTACCAGCTTGTCTGTGAATATTTCACTATAACCACCAACAGGGAATCTAGGGATGAACTGGAGCCCAGTATGCTTTAGCACTAATGTTTTGTTTTGTTATATTTTTCTTAATGTCACGAATGGTCTAAAGATGATATGCATTTAATTTTGTTCTACAGATTCTGTTTACTCTGAAAATACCCAGTGAAAAAAACAAAGTTTTGTCAGCTGACACTCATAAGCATGTGAAGGCAAAGTTTGATGTTCATACACAATGCACGAGTGTATTCTTGAAATGACATGAACACTAACCATGTTGATAGACAGTTTCACATTCCTGAGCACAAACAAATTAAATTGATTCTGATAATTTAAACACTGTACTCTTGAAGTTTGATTTTTGGTCATGATTTGAAGTGTTTGATTGTGTGCTGTTGCTATAACTGCCTTGCTATAACTCAAAGCATGTGAAATAATAATAATAAAGCACTCCAAACCCCAAAGCTGATCAAGCGGATAGGGTAGTTATCGGCACATGTACAACAGCTATGTACATCAGGGACCTTTCATTATACACGAAATGAAAATCAGAATACAGTGATGTACAATAGGCAAGGTTCTTTATGCACAAAATGAAAATTGGAATTCAGCAATGTACAACTTGTACAACAGGTAATGTGTCTTGTTTCACTAAATCAAAACAGAAAACAGCAATGAACGAAGGATAACTTTGTATCATTCTTTATATAGTGACAGTGAATTTACTTCCATGCCTTTCATAATAATCACTTTTAATGAAAGTTCACTCCAATTCAATCTCACAAAGCTAACATGACATTGAAGAATGCTTGATTCAAATTGGTTAAAATGAGGTCTCAATTTTCAAATTGATGCCTCTCTTATATTATTACTTTCCCTGCAAAAATTAAAAAAAACGAGTGAATGAATATGTTGATGATGGCCTACATATTGATTCATAAAAATGACTGCTGAAGCGATTGGTTCAAATTAAATCTAAGATGTAAAAATTCTCTAGTGAAACAGCCTCAAATTTCATAACACAGACGGTTTATCTCTTGAGTAGCCATGCCCTGTTAAATGATGTGATTGCATGTTTTAGGTGTGTACTTGGTGTGGGCATACATCCCTGATTCATGGCTTGATGCTGCTGGACTCACATACTGGCCAAGCAAGTGAGTATAGTGTCTGTTACCATGGTTACTGTGTACTTGGTGTTGGCATACATCCCTGATTCATGGCTTGATGCTGTTGGACTCATACTGGCCAAGCAAGTGAGTATAGTGTCTGTTACCATGGTTACTGTGTACTTGGTGTGGGCATACATCCCTAATTCATGGCTTGATGCTGCTGGACTCACATGCTGGCCAAGCAAGTGAGTATAGTGTCTGTTACCATGGTTACTGTGTACTTGGTGTGGGCATACATCCCTGATTCCTGGCTTGATGCTGCTGGACTCACATGCTGGCCAAGCAAGTGAGTATAGTGTCTGTTACCATGGTTACTGTGTACTTGGTGTGGGCATACATCCGTAATTCATGGCTTGATGCTGCTGGACTCACATACTGTCCTCTGGATAACTGTGATGACACCAGATCGAACTCATGATGTGTTGAGATACAAAGATGAGAAACTGAAATGTCAGTGACTGGTACTGATGACTGACTTCATTGCCTGTAGTTTCTTATTACTTAAAACAATTAAAAACTTGATGTTTACCTGCAAACATTCATGACAATGTTTCTTTTATAGTAAGCTCTGAATTCAGGGTGAAACCAATATAGAAGGCGAGCTAAAAAGATGCAACTAACACGAAGACAATAAAATTGATTACAAAATACAAAAGTATGTAAAATGGGGGACCATGAAATTGATTAAAAGATACAAAAAGGTGTAACTAACACCAAAGACCATAAAATTTATTAATAAAATCTAGAAGATGTTACTTACACAAGAGACCATTAAATGTGTTAAAAATACAAGGATGTATCTTACACCACATTCTCTTCCCACAGAGGTTACTCCTGTCATATCTTCCTACGTAACCTCTGTTCTAATACGGCCCTTCATGGTGTGAGCGTTCAAGACTCGTGATTGGAGGCAATCAGATTTAGTTGTGCAATCAGCGACGTTGTTTCAAAAGTGATCATTCGCAAGGCCTCGGTAATTTCCGTATGCTTCGAGAAAACTAAACTTCTTCCCCTGCGCGATGCGCAAACGTTTCTTCTAGACAGAACTCAGTCATGTTATGGCGGATCAGTGGCGTCTCCATCGCCCTCGTTGACAACGGACATGCTAGCCATTAAACGTCTTGTGTGTAACATCAACACAAGTCCCCGGCAGATGGGGGATATTTGTGGCCCCACATTTGCTTGTGTTAGTCAAGTTGAATCTAAGTCAATGTAACACGTGTTCTGATTGGATAGAAAGAAGGGAGATAATTCGTGTTGCGATCTTTTGCCGCTAGGGGATTTTACGAGAACCAGGCAATATGGCCGTATTAGAACAGAGGTTCGTAGGAAGATATGACAAGTAACCTCTGTGGGAAGAGAATGCTTACACCAGAGAATGACCTGGTTTCACTCAAAATGCAGTAAACAAAGAGCTGATCAAAGTCTACTATTTTACTTCATGTTGGAATGTTGTAAAAGCTGTTGTGTGTGTTCCAGGCACTGGGCTGTGACGTTACCTGTGTACGGCTGTGTGGTCGTCATACTGGCCTATCTTGTGTACTTCGGACTCTTCCTCCTCAATACACCTCCCCTCACATCCGTGCATACCGTTACAGGTGAGTTGTCATGGTAACATGTAACTAACTGTTTGGGCAGATACTTGACTTGTTTTTACTTTGGAAATTTGTCCACAATGCTGCATAAATATGTGCAGTTATTATGTATTAGTTAAAGCTGAGTTGCCATGGATACATGTTACCATAGTTTTTGTGCAGTTGATTAATTATATACAGTAAATATGGAGGACAGCTTCTTTTTCCATTTGCTGAAAAATGTGTGTTTCCTTTTTTAGAAGATGGAAAAGTGGGGAGGTTTGGTTTGGTTAATATTGGTTTGATATTTCATCAATCTATGCAATTAAGCATGTTTGAAGATTTGACCGCCCGTTTCCTTTTGTTGTGTTTTATGTAATCTAAACGATTAAGACGAGTGTAATTCAGTTATAGAGTGATCCATTTCCCTAAACTAAGAAAAGAAAATCACTTCATTTGAAAAAATAGTAGTTCATGATTCACAGATGCTGTAATTTGTCACCTTCACCTCATACTCACTGCCCCCAAATGGGTACATTGTGTGAAGCCCATTTCTGGTGTCCCCCGCCTTGATATTGCTGGAATATTGCTAGAAGTGGTGTAAAACCAAATTCACTCGCTCATGCTCATAGCCATCATGCAAGTCAGTGTAATGGAAATACTGAAATGTTTCTACTTCTGTTGTTAGATGAGTACTCCCATGATGCATCTGAATACCCTGTTCCATCTGAAGAGGCCATACCTCCATTGTGTGACATGTCGGTGTCAGAGGTCAGCCGACTACTGTACTTGAAGGGCAAGGTCACTAGCTGAAGTCAACGGTGTGATACAGCTCTGATGCAAGAAGATGCATATGAATATCCTATGCGATCAGAAAGCAGAAGTCCATTGTGTGACGTATCAGTGTCAGAGGTCATCTGACTGCTCTGCATGAAGGTCAAAGTCACTAGGTGAGGTCAATGCTGTGAAATGGATGAAAGATGTGACTTTTGTTGAGGTAACTTAACTGCAGAAACAGTGATTGCTGCTCAGAGATTGTGAACCACAGGAGATGTTTGAAATGGCAAGTGTGGTTTTGTTTTGAATCAACTTTGAATACTGTCATTACTTGTTTGGGGCTTTAAGAGACCCAAAGTAATAAATGACAAGAGATAACTCTGCAGCTACTTTGGGCATTGATCAGTTCAGTCACTAGCTTTCACTTGTCTTCGGGCCAAAAATGACTTCCTGAAGCCAGCGTTTAAAATTCCCCGCCTGCCCGACCGCCCGGAACGGTTTGTTTTCATCTCGGACGGTTAAATTTGAAAAGCAGCCTGTCCGGTGGTCTGGTAGATATTTTTACCCCTAGCATTAAATATTTCATAATATCAGACATTATCATTATTATGATTATTATATCTTGTTGTCAGTTTGAGGTATTATGAAAATTATGTTAAACTACTTATGATTGGACAGTTCATGTTAGGATAACCAATTTCAGTTTATTGTTGAAAACCGGACAGGCAAGTTTGTATCCGGACTGGTAATTTTTTTATAGTTACCAGTCCGGCTGTCTGGCTTGGAATTTTGTGAGTTTTAAACACTGCTGAAGCCCATGGTTATTAAGTAGGCCTAAGTGAGCAATCTAGGTTGGAAAAGGTCGCCATCAAGCTATCCGTGTCACGGTGGTTGGTCAGGCTCAATGACAGATTGTGACTAATTCATTCAGTGACCCAAACATTTCTGTTGGGAATTATTTTGTACATGGACTGTGAATTGCTGCTGTGCAGCTGAGAGATTCTTTTGGAAAGATTGCTTTCACATCAGTTTATACATGTGCATGAAAACAAGTGTTGTGTTTGGGGGAAGCACAAGTATGTGTTGATATGATCTTGTAAACCGTTGAAATGAGTGCAAGGGTGAATGTGGATATGATGTCAATAAACTATATTTATTGAGAATTTTGAGTTTTGAATCATCGTTTACATAACCAAAAAAATGTATCTCTGAAAATGAAAAAGCTTACCTTGTTTAAGTTTTAATTCACATGGTCTGAGTGACCATACGAGCATATTGCCCTATTGGCCCTCCTCATGCCGAAAACCTGGGTTCTATTCCCCACTTGGGTATAATGTGTGAAGCCCAATTTTGGTGTCGCTCTGCCGTGATATTGCTGGAATATTGCCAAAAGCGGTGTAAAGCCATACTCACTCACTCACCATCCTCAGTCAGTGGTTGCACTTAACATGCAGCGACTCTCCTTGCTGTGTTTTCTTAATAATTTTCTCTCGCTCATTGTTAAATGAACACTGGTTGATTCTTGTGTCTGAGACTATCAGGTTTTCAATAATTAAATAACGTGGCCAATACTCGGTTTGATGTATTAGGGTCAATTTCAGGATGGCGCCTTTCTAAACAAGGAGAAGCTATGTCGAAAGGAAACGTTCGTTTTGCCACCACCCAGTGTCTTTTTATTAAACGGATATCCATCAAATATACTGACGTACAAAAAAAGTAACATCTGGTGTCAGGGAAGTTTAGTGGACCCCCCCCCCCAAAAAACAACAACCAAAAGAAACAAAAGTCAAACACAAACAACAACAACAAAAAATCCCAAACAAAGCAAAACAAACAAAAACAAAATATAAACTAAATAAATATACCCCTTTCAAGTCTCAGGACCAGTCACTTCCCACTCGTAATCGCCAAAATGTGATTCTTAAAGGAAATATCAATGTGAAATGTCGACTGTGTAATGAATTTACAGAGACTGTCCAACACCTTGTTACTGGATGCTCTTCCTTGGCACAAACAGCATATCTTAAGAGACATGATGGCATGGCTCGTTGCTTTAACTACCGTCTTCGCCATGCCTGTGGCTTTGACTCCGAGGTCCATCCATGGTACGACCCTGAACATGTCCAGGGCGTCATGGAAAATGATGCTTTCAAACTTCTCTGGAATAGGCCCATATACAGCCTCAGAAGAATTCCTGCCAACAAACCTGATCTTGTCCTTTTTGATAAAGCCAATGAATTTATTTATATCATTGAATTTTCTGTCCCTTTTGACAGTAATGTGATTGGCAAGATTCAGGAAAAGCATGATAAATATGCGGACCTCGCCTTTGAAATGTCTCGCTTGCATCCCAAGTACACTGTCGTCAGGCTCCCCATTGTTCTCGGTGCCCTTGGTTTGGTACCTCCTGATCTCTTGGCGCAGATCAGGAGAGTGCCCGGGTTCTCCACCGGGAGCACAGTCCTTCTGACACTCTGGGTAATGCAGAAGGCTGCAGTGTTAGGGAGCCTTCATATTCTCCGGAAAGTTCTTGGTGGGTTCGAATAGGCAGTGTTTCCTGAGAGAAGTCCCATTCGCTGTCTGGGCTGCGTGTACAGGGGGCGAGGGCCCTGAGCTGATGATGAACCTTACCAGCCTGACTGTGCCAGGATCACCCGAACCCTCTCTGCTGCATTTTCATCTTTAATCTGTAAAACATAATAATAATAATAAATATTAATATAATAAAATACATATTAGTTTGTATGTTCTTATTTTACCTATGGCCGTTTTGACTTAAGTGTATGGTCCTTTTGACTTTCTGTAGGCCCTTTTGACCTTCCCTTGGCCCTTTTGACTTTTTCAATTTTGGCCCTTATATCCTTTGGCCCTTTTGACTACAACCCATCGACGTGATGAGCAAACTCTTTTACCACAGTATGTGTGATATATTTGATACTGGTATCTTAAATATGTAAGTTTCCGAAATTTTCATGTTTTCAGCATGATTACATTTTGATAACGTTTGTAATGTTTCCTCAAATTTTCGAATCGATACTTTCTTTTGACCGCCAGTATATTAAGTCACACCTTCGCCTCCATTGTGTCGTATCTCTTGGACAGCATGTTTTTTTAGGGATCGACCTGTGAAGATCCGGGTTAGAATTGGTTGCTTTTTTAAACAACACGAATACTGGCACACTTTGAATGGGCTTTATGTTTAGGTTTCCCTATCCGATTGTCAGGGGATGTTGGAAGAGAATGCTTGTACAAGTCCGGACTGGTTTTGTTATTCCATACCATGATGCCATGCACATCCGTAAAGAGCCGGGGTACAGTTGATCTTCAGCAACCCATGCTTGTCGTAAGTGGCATCAAACGGGATCGGGTGGTCAGGCTCGCTGACTTGGTTGACACATATCATTGGTTCCCAGTTGAGCAGATCGATGCTCATGATGTCTGGTCCAGACTCTATTATTCACATGCCGTCGTCATATAGCGAGAATATTAGTGAGTGCGGCGTTAAACAACAAACCAACCAACCAACTATTTTAGGGATCTGGGTGCCGTTGTACAAAGCGATCTTAGCGCTAAGGTGACCGTAACTCCCATACCTTAACATAGACCTAAGGTAGTCTTACCGCTAAGGTTGTTTTGTACAATGGCACCCTGATCAGAAGCCATTCGTGGTCAATGACACTCAACACATTCTCTTCAAATACTCCTCCACACTTTTCACTGTAGAAAACTCGATCGAAAATAACTTGATACCTACCCGAGAGATAGATAATTCGACGATATACGTGAAAATTCTCAAATCCGTGTGGAACATTAATGCTATCATGTTCCTACATGTGCAACTATTTGTTTCAGTATACTCGTATTTAAAAATAAGATATCCATTATATTTCCCTCCTGACATTTAGGAGCACACGGTCAATAAACAGGCGGCTCATTTTGGCGGCTAATCTGATATATTTCCAGTGATAGTTTCTCAAATTCAACACTTATTTATTATCATTTGTTAATGCACACACGACCATTAATAGATATGTATTTGTCATATACACCAGTGAGTAAGTGAGTTTGTTTGGTGTTTAACACTACAATATTCCAGCTATTAGATTCACTAGATTGTAGTCTGTAAATAATCGACAACACGATCCAGTGACTGACAACATGAGCCAAGGTCTACGCAGTTGGAATACGATGACATGCGTCAAGAAAGTCAGTCGGCCCGACCACCCGATCCCTTTAGTCGCCTCTTACAACAAGCATGGGTTGCTGAAAACTATTCAAACTCGGGGAATTTAACGGTGGGGTAGCCTCGTGGTTAAAGCGTTCACTGGTCACGCCAAAACCCCGGTATCGATACCCCACATGGGTACATTGTGTGAAGCCCATTTCTTCTGTCCCTCGCTGTGATATTGTTGGAATATTCCTAAAAGCGGCGTAGAACTAAAACTCACTCACTCTAACTCGAATCTTCACAGCTAAGAGTCATTTAGGCCTAACGCCGCCTCGAAACGTCATGACTGACGTCTATACCAACGTTTGACTCCAAACGTGATTGACGATACCTTTGGTAAATACCACCATGACTCGCCTAACACCGCCCTGAAACGTCATGACTGACGTCTATACCAACGTTTGACTACAAACGTGATTGACGATACCTTTGGTTAA
Source organism: Haliotis rubra (assembly GCF_003918875.1). Taxonomy (NCBI): domain Eukaryota; kingdom Metazoa; phylum Mollusca; class Gastropoda; order Lepetellida; family Haliotidae; genus Haliotis; species Haliotis rubra. The sequence continues at coordinate 507,441 of NW_025767357.1, read as the reverse complement.
TACCACCATGACTCGCCTAACACCGCCCTGAAACGTCATGACTGACGTCTATACCAACGTTGACTCCAAACGTGATTGACGATACCTTTGGTTAATACCATCATGACTCGCCTAACGCCGCCCCGAAACGTCATGACTGACGTCTATACCAACGTTTGACTACAAACGTGATTTACGATACCTTTGGTTAATACCACCATGACTCGCCTAACGCCGCCCTGAAACGTCATGACTGACGTCTATACCAACGTTTGACTACAAACGTGATTGACGATACCTTTGGTTAATACCGTCATGACTCGCCTAACGCCGCCCCGAAACGTCATGACTGACGTCTATACCAACGTTTGACTACAAACGTGATTGACGATACCTTTGGTTAATACCGTCATGACTCGCCTAACGCCGCCCCGAAACGTCATGACTGACGTCTATACCAACGTTTGACTACAAACGTGATTGACGATACCTTTGGTTAATACCGTCATGACTCGCCTCACGCCGCCCCGAAACGTCATGACTGACGTCTATACCAACGTTTGACTCCAAACGTGATTGACGATACCTGGTTAATACCATCATCACTCGCCTTGCTTAAATGAAACCACGATGTCGTATTTTGACGAAGCAAAACAAAGCGATATGAGGTCGTCACATAACCAGTTTATTACTGTATGTCATATGGTTTATCACAGAGCCACCTGTTTAAGGCGCTGATAACATTTATACATATACGCTCAGGAGAGGGGGTAAGATTAGCGTCCCTTTAAGCAGTATTTCAGCTACAAGACGACCAGTCAGCTTAACATGGGAAGAAAACCCGAACTGAAGCAGCACCTAGATGTTGATAACCACATCTAAACCTAAATGTGCAGTAGTGGGCCATAAGTGAGTCATCATTAGTGAAATTTCCATATACGTACATGTTAATTAACGGTTGCAAGATTAATTTTCATAAATTGAGTAGACGTCATTTTATTTTGATATTTTGCAAACATCTTGGAAATCATCTTTAGCTACGTGTACATAATTTTCTTTTATCTTTCCGTTGATTAGTTATCGGATGACATCTGATTAAGCACTATATATAAGTGCAACTTTTAATCTATCCCATAGACAGCCATGTTAAACCTGATTGGTATGTCTAATATATGTTGTTTAAATAGTCGCAGTTTTCTTAATCATCGGAAAATTGAATGGGAATTATGTGTATGTATAGCTGTCATGATTTCCCAGCTGGTAGATAAGTATTGAAAGCAATTCGGCCGAAACTAAATTTATGAAAATTATTCTTGCAAGAGTTAATTAACATGTAAGTCTATGAGAATTTCACTAATGATGACTCACTTGTGGCCAACTACTGTAGGTATATGATGCGGACAGATGAATCATGGATTCAAACTGGTAACCATCGGATCCACAGCCAAGGGAAGCAACTCTCATGAACTGGGAGTTCTCTTGGCTTTGACCACTTGACCACTCGTGTTCATTTGTTTGCAATGTTTACATAATTCTACAAATCGGTTCACTCATGCATTCACTAGTAGTCCAAATATCATAACATGCAAAGATGTTAACAATAATCAAACAAGCCACACAAACAAAAATAAATAAATGGAATTGGTGTGTTCGAGGGACTGGGGTCACGTTGACTTACCAACTAAATGCAAATACTTGTATACTAAAGTTAGTGACATGTGTGGGTATTTATGTGGGTCAAATTATATTTGGCAACAGAAACTGCCCCGTGTGTTAAACCTTATAGCAAATGTCCGCGAGTGAGTGAGTGAGTATGGTTTTACGCCGCTTTTAGCAATATTCCAGCAATATCACGGCGGGGGACACCAGAAATGAACTTTGTGGGGAATCGAACCCGGGTCTTCGGCGTGACGAGCGAACGCTTTAACCACCAGGTTCCATTTCAGGCCAACATCATTACACCGAGGAGGCCGCATTTCAGTATTTTACAACATGTCTCCATGAAAACTACCAGAGTGCCAATTTTTGTCTCATGAGCGAGTGAGTTTGGTTTTACACCGCTTTTAGCAATATTCCTGCAATATCACGGCGGGGAACACCAGAAATGGGCTTCACACATTTTACCCATGTGGGGAATCGAACCCGGGTCTTCGGCGTGTCCACCGAACACTTTCATCACAAGGCTCATGAGGTTAGTCTTACTACCAATAGCAAATATAGCTACGAAAGCATAATTTCTTCTCAGTCACATTTTTTAATATTAATTCTCTTTCGCCATGTATGTTTGAAATGACGACGTCAGTAGCTGTTACGTGTAAAAGAACCCAGTGACTATTGTCTGTGTATGTGGCAGGTTTGTCGTGGTTTGTTTTATGGTGTCTCCTGGTAAGTGTTGTCAAATACAGGCACGTTGCAAGCCATTTTATCGTATAAGCCCGATAGGTTGCAAAGCTTCAATTAGATAGTATTGGGGGCTTGCCCAACTTTCATAGCAAAATCATGTAAGTCCGTGCTTTTTTTATAATGGTAGCTACGCCCCTGAAATATTAAAATTGCCTTGTAAATTTTGTTTTTTTACAACTCCACTTATCTAAAGATACACTATTTCAAGCAGGCATGCAATCGTTGTCATCAGGGGGCATGGTATCATTTAAAAATATGCGTTTAGTAATACTTTCAGGCTCGGCCACAGAAGCAGGAGCTGCTGACTTCTACAGACGATAACATGTATTCGCTGCGGATGTTTACCGGAAGTCGTGTGTCCACGCATGCGCCGTAGTGCCGCACAAGCAAGGGCATCTCTATCCGGTGGGGCCTGCAGTGGTAATGTCTGTACCAGCAGGTGTCGTTGACACACCTGGTGTCGGACACATAGCGCGGAAACACATTAGCACCGAGGTCCACCCAGAACCGCTCGGTGTGACAGGTCCAGGCCAAAGCCAACTCATCCGAATAGGGCTCGAGTTGCCGAGAAAGTTCCTCACCAACTTGACGAGACTTCCGGAAGAAAGCGTCGACGTCGGTACGTGGATTAAAGATGGAAGGATAATGCTCCTTTCGAGCTTCCTTGTTATTGCCTTCCTTTCGTGATTGTAAATCCACACGATCTGTTTCACTTCTAAATCTGTTTATACCTGTAGACATCTTGTTTCCCAGTTTGCCTGTCACAAAGGCGGCCATTTTTTTCTTTCTTGCATCTTTCACCGAGCGTTTTAATGGCGGTGAAGATGTTTCTGTTGGTTGATCTTGACTGGATGGTTGGAAACCTTGAAAGAAGGACGGGTTTGTGGAGTGACGTAAACTTTGGACAAACTCTGGGGAGCTATTATCTTCAGTTGGGCGGCCGAATGTTGGATGGTAAATTCGTCCAAGGTCCTGCCACAGCTGCAAGGTTCTGTCCGCGAAGTTCTGAGATGGGCCCTCTGATCTTTTGCTGAAAGGGTCTCTTGCTGTGAGTAAACTCAGGCCCTCCAGGAACCCCTCGCTGCTCGCTGGTTCTGGACACTAAAAAATGGAGTGAGTGAGATTTACGTATGTAACGAACTAGGATATAACGAACTGACATATATAACTGTTTTTGTCGGGGTCCCTTGCTTCATATATTAGTCGAAATGTGAACGAACTACGGCTATCACGAACTAAAATATAAGGTCACTTTAAGAATACTGCACTCTTCAACATTTGTTAGTTCATGATTCGTACCAATACAATGTTCAGCTAAGAAACGGAGAAAACGGGGACACAAGTGGCCAAGTCCCAGTCGCCGCAACTCACTATGGGTGTGTGAGAGTATGAGTTTACACCACTGTTAGCAGTATTCCAGCAGTATCACGGCGGGGGACACCAGAAATAAACTTCACACATTGCATTCATCGAACCCGGGTCTTCAGTGTGACGAACGCTTAAATCCCTTGGCTATCCCACCGCCCCTCGCTGGATTTCTTATAGTCGTGACAGAAACTACTATCGCTGTGTTCGAATCCAAATTATCTCTGATTAGGATTCTTGATTTCTCAGCGCCATACCCGTGCCACCAAAGGGGTCAGTTTTCTCAGACCGGGATCTGAGTTTTTCCTCCGATGACATGCCTTGACATATTAGCGGATATTGGCGATAAACTCACTCACTCAGCTAAAGAACAACCTTTGGGTTGGTGGGGTAGCCTAGTGGTTAAAGCGCCCCGAAGACCTCACTCGCTCGCTCGCTCACTCACTCGCTCACTTACTCGTCTTACCCGCATGTTGTACGGCCGTTGAACGACACGTTCATGTTGTGTTGCTATGGCAACGTAGGACACGAAGAGGATGGACAGGCAGAAGGGAGTTGATATCTGAAATAGAAGATAGTTATCTTTTGAAAGTTGAGAAGTAACCGAGCCCGTCTAGCTTTGTTTTTAAAAAGATGAAAGTAAGCGGAGAATCAGGTGACAAATTTGTGGCTTCACCGAGCCTGGATAATTACAACGAGCATGGAATGTGATACCGCACTTGAGGGACGTATATAGAGAATACTACACGAGGTCTTATTACATACGAGTTATACGAAACGAGTGTCTTTCCTATGGTTCCTGACCGAGCGAAAGCGTGAGAATCTCAGGTCAAGTCGTTAAGAATGAAAAATTAGTTCCGTTACTACGTGACCCATTCGTAACTACTCGTGTCATTCCGGCAAGTTGAGTTGAGTTGAGTTGGGCTTTACGTCACATCGGCATTATTCCAGCCATATAGTGACGAGAACAAGTCTGCATTAATAAACATTGTAAGTACAGAGTCAGAATGAGTTTTATTTCAAAAACATATATTCATTACATTGTCATTTAAAAAAAGAAAAAGTCATAGCACTAAATTTAAAGGCAGGCAATTTGTTAGTCACATTACACAGTTACAATTTATGATACAGATCAACTTCCTTCAGGTTGTTCACTATCAGATGAGCGCTCACGCGGGAGAACAGATCTTTCAGATTTGTTGCTTCATAATGTGAGTCCCTTGCAGACGATAAGTCCACACAGTCAAGCAGAATATGCTTGATGGTGAAAACCTCATCACAAGAGACACACATGGGGGGTCCATCCCCATCCGTTTTCAGCAGATAGTCATGAGTAAACCGACAGTGGCCAATACGACATCGTCGTAAAATTACCTCATCACGTCTTGACTGACTACCCAAGCAGGTATAACCAATCGTTGGCTTCAAGTCATACAGTTTATTTCTTCCTACTTGAGTGTCCCACCTTTTTTGCATGAGGTCCCGAATATAGCTTTTGATAGTGGGTTTGAAATCACTGTACGGGATCAGCAGTGGAGATAAGGGCTTGTCAAGAGCTGCTTTTGCTGCAGCATCGGCTTTTGTGTTACCTGCTATGCCGACGTGACCCGGCAACCAACAGAGGACGATGTCACATTGGCCAGTAGAGAGGTCGTTGTAAAGCTCTAAAATGTCCAGAATGATTGGGTGACTTGAAGTGACATTTCGAAGTGCTTGAAGGCAAGGTAATGAAACTGTGAACACGATGAAGTTTTTGGAAAGATTCTGCTGTTTAATATAGGTCAAAGTTGAATAGATAGCTTTGGCCTCGGCAGTGAAAATGGAACTGTTGTCGGGAATCCTAGAGGAGACAGTCTTTGATCCAATGACTGTAGCACTGGCGACTTGGCCCTCATCCTTGGATCTATGGGTGTCATACTTGGAACGTAACTGGTTGTTACTGTTCCTGCTTGAACACCAAAGGATTTTGTTTCGGACTTTTTGAGTTTAGTGAGGGTAAGATCGACCTGTGGTTTCACCATCTGCCAGGTAGGTGAAGACAGGAGTCGGTAAGGTGCTATGATATTGAGATCAATTTTGCTGCAGATATGTGTTGTTGAATTCTGATTCCAAGTGGTGGAACCAGGCTTGGCAGTTTAGGAAACAGGTTTTCATAGAGAGGGTTGAAAACACAATTGTATGCTGGATTGGACTGATTTGAACGTAATTTAGTGATATATTGCAGTGAAAGTTTAATGCGGCGTTGTTCAAGGGAAGGTTCGTTAGCCTCTGCATACAGACTGTCTACCGGATAGGTCCTAAAAGCTCCCAGGCAGAGCCTCAGGCCTTGGTGGTGGATAGAATCTAATTTTTCTAAATTGCTTTTGCAGGCTCCACCATAAACAATGGAGCCATAGTGTAGTTTAGAGCGAACCAAAGATCTGTACACGTGAAGGAGGATAGTCTGATCCCCTCCCCACTCTGTATTTGAAACGACTTTTAGTAAGTCCAGAGCCTTCAAGCACTTGGTTTTCAAATATTTTATGTGTGGTAAAAATGTCAGGTGATGGTCGAATATGAGTCCCAGGAATTTAGCCTCTTCTACTACCTTGATAGAAGTCTGGATCCTTGTGTGGTTTGTATTTACGACAAAAGTGAATACAATTTGTTTTGGATTTTGAAAACTTAAAACCATTTTCACTGGCCCATTTTTGGATTTTGTTAAGGCAGAGTTGTAGCTGCCTTTCTATTGCGTGCATGTTCTTACCACGACATGAATGTGGAACCTACCCGTACTGGAAATTGTCTGTTGTTTAAAAACTGAGATAAGAACTGAGTTGGTCTGACCCTCAGTCCAAATTCATGTAAATCTTTTAAGATGCCATGTTTCGATGTTGTATTGTATGCTTTTTCTAAATCGAAAAAGATAGATACAGTATGTTGTTTGTTGACAATGGAATTTTTGATAAAAGATTCCAGACGCACCAGATGGTCAATGGTACTTCGTTTCTTTCGGAAACCACATTGGAGGTCACTAGGGAGGTTATTGGTCTCCAAGTACCAGATTAATCGATTGTTGACCATGCGCTCCATGGTTTTACAAACATAGCTAGTTAGGGATATAGGACGGTAGTTTGAGGGATCAGTATGATCCCGGCCAGGTTTTGGTATAGGGATGATAATGGCCACGAAGGAGGAAAGTTGCCGGTTGTCCAAATGTCATCAAATATATTGAGTAGAGTTTCCAAACTTGGATCAGGGAGGTGTTTCAGAAGTTGATAATGAATATCATCAGCTCCTGCTGCAGTGTCATGAGCCTGCCCCAGGGCAGTACGTAGTTCATGGAGAGAAAACGTTTCATTGTAATCCTCACCACTGTCAGAGTTAAAATTGACTGATTTCTTTTCTTGTTGGGTTTGGTAATTCTGGAACTTGAGGTTATAATTTGACGAGGAGGAGTGGTTTGCGAAAGTTTCGCCAAGTTTGTTTGCAATTTCAACTTTATTGGTTAAGAGGGAGTCAACATCTTTCAGATGGCGAACACCAGATTTGGATCCTTTGCCATTAATCTTTTGAATCATGTTCCACACCTTGGACATGGGTGTGCGGGAGTTGAGTTTGGACACATATTTCCTCCATGATCTGCGTTTAGTTTGCTTAAAGGTACGACATGCCCTGGCATTTGTCATTTTAACAGCATTCAGGTTATGCACAGTGGGATGTTGTCGGAAATATTTTCCCACCTTCTTCCTATTTTTTCTAGCTTGTCTGCAGTTTGCATCAAACCATGGTTTGCGTATGTGCGGGTTTGTGATGAGTGTGGACTGAGCTTAACGTCACTACCCCGTGGTTAAAGCATTCGCCCGTCCCGCCGAGGACACGGGTTCGATTTCCCACGTGGGTATAGTGTGTGAAGCCCATTTCGGGTATCCATGCCGTGAATGATTGCTGGGGTAAGAGACGAGTAGGAATGCCAATGTGATTTCGCTGTACTGTTTGTTTGCTGTTTTTACGCCGCACTCCGCAATATCCAAGCTATATGGCGGCGGTCCGTAAATAATCGAGTCTGGACCAGACAATCCAGTGATCAAAATCTTGAGCATCGATCTACGCAATTGGGATACGAAGACATGTGACAACCAAGTTAGCGAGCTTGACCACCTGATCCCGTTAGTCGTATTTTACGACCCTCATGGGTTGTGAAGACCAATTCTCACCCGGATGATCACGGGTATCGCTGTAATATGTTAAAAATAACCTCATTTAATCACACAAATGGAAATTAATACATGAGGTACTATATCAACATTATATTGTGTCCACGAATAGAGTTTTATACCTGAGTGTTTAGAGAGACACTTAAACCTGGAGGCTACAGGGTTCCGAAGAAAAAACACATCCATCCTCGGTCATTGGACCGCCCCCGTGATCCAATGGATGGAGCCCCAGCCCGGAGAGCTGATGGTCGGGGTTCCAATCCCATGGCCAAGCCATACCAAGAGATTGTAAAGTATGGTACTAGTTGTTTCCGTGCCTGGCACTCGAATCCGGAATTAATGGGCTAAAACAAGGACTGTTCGGTTCGGGGTCATTATCCGAAGCGAAGCGAAGGGCAGCGTCTGTGTGACGTGTCTTGTTAAACTGACACATACAACATTAATTTTGTTGTTTATTTGTTGTGTACCGCCGCACTCACCAATATTCCAGCTATATGGCGGCGTTCTGTAAATAATCGAGTATGGACCAGACAATCAAGTGATTGAAATCTTGAGCATCGATATACGCAATTGGGATACGATGACATGTGTCAATCAAGACAGCGGGATTGACCACCCGCAATATCCAAGCTATATGGCGGCGGTCTGTAAATAATCGAGTATGGACCAGACAATCAAGTGATTGAAATCTTGAGCATCGATCTACGCAATAGGGATACGATGACATGTGTCAACCAAGATAGCGGAATTGACCACCCGCAATATCCAAGCTATATGGCGGCGGTCTGTAAATAAACGAGTATGGACCAGACAATCAAGTGATTGAAATCTTGAGCATCGATCTACGCAATAGGGATACGATGACATGTGTCAACCAAGACAGCGGGATTGACCACCCGATCGCGTTAGTCGCCTCTGACGTCAAGCAATGGTTGCTAAGCACCACTTTTAACCTGGCTCTTTACGCTATACGGATGTGCATGGTATCATGGCATGGAACAACAAAACCAGTCCTGACCTGTACAAGCACCCTCCTCCAACATCCCCTGGGAATCGGAGGGAAAGCTCTACATAAAGCCCATTGAAAATTTGCCAGTATTCATGTTGTTTGAAAAAGTAGAATTTTGTATGTATATGTCACTAAAATCACATCCGTTTAAAGATTGACAGTATAATATAACAACCTCTACATGTACATGTCGCCCCCAAATTTTCGTATATCTGTAGACATGTGTTGCTTAACGCTGCCCTCAACACTGTTCCAGCCACATGACGACGGTGTATATTTGATCTGGACCAGACAAGCTCGTGATGAGCATCAATCTACACATTGAGCGTCATCAATTCTGTACACATGTACTAGGGGGCGTCAGCAATTTTGTACAGTAAAATATTGAGAAAAAAAATTAAATTTGCTTAAAAATTAGGGGAGGATGGGTCATTGATTTTGTACAAGACATGCAGGGTGTGTCACGTATTTTGTACATAAATTTTAAGGGGGGGGGGGGTACATAGTACATGCTTCTCCATAAAAATCATCATCATCCACACCACACACCCACACCCACACCCACACCCACACCCACACCCCCAAGCCATAACTTATGAACGGTCCTTTAGCATGGAAGCTTCACTGGCTAATATTACTATGAGGGTGCGGGTATTGTTGCAATTAAATTCAGTAAATGAGACTGAGCTTTATGTCATTTGCTTAATCGTGTAAGATTAAATTGTCTTTCTGTTCATTATGATTCCTGCTTTCTTATTGGCTACATTGGCCATGTGTTATTGCATCTGTACATCAAAATGAATGCAAAAAAATACGCCACGTCCACCGTAGCGGACTACATCCATATCGTCCATTGCTTATGTCTTCGCGTATACCTGTACTTACTTTGAAATAAAAGTTTAAATAAACAAAAAAAAAGAGTTTAATATGTCTTCGCGTATACCTGTACTTACTTTGAAATAAAAGTTTAAATAAACAAAAAAAAGAGTTTAATATGTCTTCGCGTATACCTGTACTTACTTTGAAATAAAAGTTTAAATAAACAAAAAAAAGAGTTTAATATGTCTTCGCGTATACCTGTACTTACTTTGAAATAAAAGTTTAAATAAACAAAAAAAAGAGTTTAATATGTCTTCGCGTATACCTGTTCTTACTTTGAAATAAAGTTTAAATAAACCAAAAAAAGAGTTTAATATGTCTTCGCGTATACCTGTACTTACTTTGAAATAAAAGTTTAAATAAACAAAAAAAAGAGTTTAATATGTCTTCGCGTATACCTGTACTTACTTTGAAATAAAAGTTTAAATAAACAAAAAAAAGAGTTTAATATGTCTTCGCGTATACCTGTACTTACTTTGAAATAAAAGTTTAAATAAACAAAAAAAGAGTTTAAATATGTCTTCGCGTTTCAGCAAGCGATCAACTGATGATTCCACTTGAGATAGCAAAACTCCAATTTTTCACATTAACGCAGAAAATGACTCTGGGTAATGTTGAAGTAACTGACTGGTAAGTCGGATCTGCGGGTTGTCTGTAGCTCATGACATGATGTTGAATGATAGGTAACCGAAGCTAGTACCCCACAGCATTATTCCACTCGGGTAAGATAATCACTAATTCGTCGTAACTGGTACAGGTATTCTCTAATCTCTGTACCTAATACACAACAGGTGCTTTGTTACGTATTTAACCAATCTGAGACGAGTGTTATACGTCCAAATGGCTGTCCAAATAAGGCATGGAAGGTTAAGATATGAGAGAATTTAGAAATGGATGCCGATAACATCTTCTCACTGACGTATTAACCTATCGACTTATGTCGGCGAGTTGAGATACAGTTTAACATGTCATTTAACAGTTAACATACATTAAATTGATGAATAAAGGTAACCGAAGACGATTAGTGTAAGTAAATCTACTAGCTTACCTGTGTCAGAGAGATCGCAGCGTCCATTCCGTGACAAAGACACTTGAAATATACTGCCACATCTTGTTCAGAGGTTACAATATATATATACACATTTAATCGACACCCACGTCTAAGACATTGCACGTTGAAAGGTTGTATCAGCGGCTGATGGGGACGGAGACGAGGGGGGAGGGGTGGGGGAGAACATGCATTGGATGTTGATGGAAATGTATCGGCGAATATAGGGGTTAGCTTGGGGATATGAATGTTTATCCAATGGTCAGGTGTCAGGTATTAATTTCAAATACCTCATGTCAATCAAGACACTCAAGTCAACCATGCTGCGTGATGCTAGACGCAGAACCTACCAATTACCTAGTACTTAAAAACCAAAAGGTTATTGCGAAGGTATTTTATTCGTTAAGTATTTTATATGCATAAACCTTTGTGTGTGTGGGAGTTAGGACGTGCCAGTGTGTGTGTGTGTGTGTGTGTGTGTGTGTGTGTGAGAGAGAGAGAGAGAGAGAGAGAGAGAGAGAGAGAGAGAGAGAGAGAGTGAGTGAGTGAGTGAGAGAGAGAGAGACACACCAGTGTGGTAGTCTGTGTGTCGGGGAAAGTGAGTGAGTGTGGTTTCTTCGCCGCTTTAAGCTATATTCCAGCAGTATCACGGGGGGAACACCAGAAATGGGCTTAACACATTGTACCCATGTGGGGAATTGAACCCGGGTCTTTCGCATGACGAGCGAACGCCATAACCATTAGGCTACCCCACCGCCCCCGGGGGAAAGTGTCAGAGGGTTTGTGTGAGCGTCCGTTCGGGTAGTATGGTGTGTGTGTGTGCGTGCGTGCGTGCGTGAGTGCGTGAGTGTGTCTCTGTGTAAATAGTGTATAGATGTGTATGAGAGTCTCATTTTAGGGTAATGTGGGATGGGACGAGGGATTTTTCGAGAGGGCGTGATTGTGTGTTAGGACGGACGAGGGTGGGGTGGGTGTGGTAATATTGGGTAAGTTCACCTGGGGAGGGATAGGACATAAACGTGTGAGCGTTTAGTTATGCTACAAAAAAAAGTTTGGGTGGTGAAAGGGCAAATGACGTAAGGTGTGTGTATGAATGTCAGCCAGCAGCTCTCACCGCACCAGAATGGCGTACGCTTGAATCATGTGCAACAGAATGTGTGTCCAGGTCGGAACTCACATCACCTGAGTCTCTGGACCAATCACAGAGCACAGAAACCGTTAGCTCAACATCCACCTCCACCTGATGATGTCATCAGATGACAGGGTCATGGATTTGCTTTTGCGATGTTGCAGTTAAGCAATTTACTGAACCAGACAATATTTTTACAATATATCATTAAAAAACTGCTGATGTTTGATAAAATATCATCTGTAGGCGCATATTTGCTTAACTTGCAGTAAGTATTTAATTTACTACTCAGTTTGCCAGTTGCCTATCGATGACGTTGTTCACACAAGGACACAATGAAATAGAACTACATAGTTTATTAACAACTAGATTCTGCACGATATGGCATATATAAAATGACATATATTTTCAGTACAGTACATCTGGACTAAGATACAGCCTCATAGTGAGTGAGTGTAGTTTTACGCCGCACTCAGCAATATTCCAGCCATATGGCGGCGGTCTGTAAATGATCGAATTTTGGACCAGACAATCCGGTGATCAACAGCATGAGCATCGATCTGCGCAACTGATATACGATGACATGTGTCAACCAAGTCAGCGAGCCTGACCACTCGATCCCGTTAGCCGCCTCTTACGACAAGCATAGGTTACTGAAGATCAATTCTAACGGGATCCGGTGGTCAAGCTCGCTGACTTGGTTGACACATGGCATCGTATCCAAATTGGATAGATTGATGCTCAAGCTTTTGATTACTGGATTGTCTGGTCCAGACTCGATTATTTACAGATCATCGACATATAGCAGTATTATTGGTACGTGCCGCGTTAAGCAACACTCACTCACCCAATCGATTGCTCCCTGTTCAGCGTTGTCACCTTTAGCTCAAGTATGGGGTCATCAGCATATTTTCATGTTCTTATCTCAAACTATCACACTGACTTTAAATGAGCTAACGTCTACATCATTAAAGTAGAGTAAAGAAAAGAAAAGGGGTCAGAGCTTCTCCTTGACGAGTCCAGTCCTCCAGACCTTGCCAAAGTCGTTGGAAAAATCTGCGAAATACAAAATAATTTGTATATCTTGAACATAGTAATAAGACTGTAAATACAAATTATCAGCTGAAAGACCGATTGCAAATGGAAAATTACTTGAAAGTTATCCCAGAATTAGGTCAGTCGTGCATTTCAAAATATAGTTCGCTGAAACTGGACGGAATGAATTTTGAGAAAGTTACCCTTTTCTTGTAAATCGGTTTATTAATACCTGTGAGACATGCGTCTGGTAACATTCCAGTATCAAGTATCCAATACTGATTGAAAAATTCAGTAAGTGCACTTTATACACGTAGGCGAAGTTGCCCAGATTTTCTTGAGATTGTGTAAAACTTCACTGCATGCAATACCTCCATTTAAACTATACTCATCATACTGTGCAACAACATCAGAATCGGATTCACTATCATCATTTTTATTTATTTCAGTTTCATATATTTCTAAAAGAAATGATTTTATTATCATTACTTGTGCGTTGTCCCCGATGTCTTTCTGAAAGTTCTATTTTTACGGAAAGTTTCGCTGAGAAAATACACATTCCGCTTTATGTACTTGATGATAGACTTAATACGCCTTACTCTTGAGACGTAACATGACTCTATTACTATTGCGCCATTAGCGCCGAGGCTGCAACATTATCGGTACGAGTGACCTTAGTATTATAACAAGCATTCGGTATCTTTGAAGTTAATGGCATACTAAAGAAGAGTTTTTATGGAAACGTATCAGTACTACAATCTAAAATAGTTATCTTTAATTTATGACTTTGTTTTTTGTTTAACACAGAACTCGGCAATATTCCAGCTATATGGCGACGGTATGTAATTAATCGAGTCTGGACCAGACATTCCAGTGATCTACGTATATGATGGTGGCTGTGTCACCTACAGTGATCAGTGTTAAAAGCAGTAACTTAAAAGCGCTGTTTTCGAAACGGATTATCATTTATGATGTTTCTTTCTGGAATGCTTCTATTTGTACTGCGTTGGGTTGCACATCGCAAAGGAAATCTAGACTGTTTCACATGCTGTAAGTCCCCTGTCGACAAACGACCCGTGAAGATCCGGGTTAGAATTGGTCTGTGTACAGCAACAAGATCGGGTGGTGAGACTTGCTGACATGGTTGGCAGATGTGACTGATACGCTGATACACCGTCCAACGCTGGCGGAAGAAAATATGGTGGACAAAAAACATAACTTGATAAAACAACCCAGACGTTACAAATGCATGAAAGTATCTACACTACGGAATGTAATTGACAGAGTACGGTTTTACGCGGCTTTAAACAGCATTCATTCCCTGTTACAAGAGCTGGCTCCAAATATTGTTCCCATTCGGGAATCGAGGTCTTAAATGCGAGGAACAAACTTTACACATTCAGTATATGCTTTCAACGCATGATATGGAATCCCTCTATCCCATTTTCAATGGTCATGCTCTTGATCACTGGATTGTCTGGTCCAGCCTCGATTATTTTCAGACCGCCGCCATATAGCTGGAATACTGCTAAGTGCGGCGTAAAACTAAACTCACTCACTCACTCACTATATTCAAGGGCTCAACCGTCTTGAGAGATGACATTATATTTAAGTTTTCATCAAGAGATGAAGATCAAATCAAAGGGTCCACGATAATCAGATTTTATTTGATACAAAATTATCAAAGCGAATTCGGGACAAAAGATTTGGAAATCTGCAGTGCATGTTATTGCAGAGATTTTATAATGGATCTATTATATGGTCTCTGTTTATTGATAATAACTTATCACGACGTCAGACTTTAATGTATGCTCATGAATATCGACAAGCTTGTGTTTCCTTCTAACATCCTAACACGTTTGTGTTTCTAAACCTAGAACATGGCAAGGTAAGCTGAGCGAGCGAGTGAGTGAGTGAATGTTGCTTAACGCCGCATCAGCCATTTTTAGCTATTCGTGACGAGGCAAGACATGAAGAACACGTATAGATGGACGCAAACCAATGTTTGATCATATCACCCTTTCTCTCCTCTATTTTCTTACTTTCCTATGTCCCTATACCTTTTTCTTTGTACTTTCTTCATACAGACATTAATCATTTCGTCTCTCATTTATTCTGCAGCTTGATTATATGTATTCTCTGTATTATCCAGCTGTAGAATATTGTATCACTTGCTATCGTAATAAAAAACGAATGATCGCTAGCAAGTGTCATTCAAGGGCTGACAGAAAATCACGTATGGATATAAGATAACTGTGTTTTGACTAACCGATACCCGAGGACAACCGATTATTCATATGGTGTGCACAGTCACGTGGATGTGTAACAGCACATTGTAACAGCACATTGTAACAGCACATTGTAACAGCACATTGTAACAGCACATTGTAACCGCACATTGTAACCGCACATTGTAACCGCACATTGTAACAGTACATTGTAACCGCACATTGTAACAGTACATTGTAACCGCACATTGTAACCGCACATTGTAACAGCACATTGTAACAGCACATTGTAACAGCACATTGTAACAGCACATTGTAACAGCACATTGTAATGCTTTTACATACATACAAACTTTTGTATACCAGTAGACAGAGAATAAACACACCATGTCATTCTTCGTTAGTACTTGGTTTAAATCTCATTGTGTTGCATGTATGTATGTATGTATGTATGTATGTATGTATGTATGTATGTATGTATGTATGCATGTATGTATGTATGCATGTGTGTATGTATGTATGTATGCATGTGTGTATGTATGTATGTATGTATGTATGTATGTACGTACGTACGTACGTACGTACGTACGGTGTATGTATACATGCATGCGTGTCTGTATGTAGGTAGGTATGTATGTGTGCATGTATGTACGTATGTATGTATGCATGTGTGTATGTATGTATGCATGTGTGTATGTATGTATGTATGTATGTATGGTGTATGTATATATGCATGCGTGTGTGAGTATGCATGCGTGTATGTATGTATGTGTATGCATGCATGTAAGTATGTAGTGTGTATGTAGTATTTATGTATGCATGCATGCATGCATGCGTGTATGTATGTATGTATGTATGAATGTATGTATGAATGTATGTATGTATGAATGTATGTGTATGTATGTATGTATGTATGTATGTATGTATGTATGTATGTATGTATGTATGTATGTATGAATGTATGAATGTATGTATGTATGTATGTATGTATGTATGTATGTATGTATGTATGTATGTATGTATGTATGTATGTATGTATGTATGTATGTATGTATGTATGTATGTATGTATGTATGTATGTATGTATGTATGTATGTATGTATGTATGTATGTATGTATGTTTGGAATTGATGGGTGGATGCATGCTAGTGCGTGTGTGGGTATGCATGTGTATTTACAATCACTACCGATGCGACTATGCTGGACGTTTCAGTTTACTTCATATATATGCCAAACTATGTACATTAAAGAAATGGCGCTTAATTGTTTAAAGTAAAGAATGCTAGGTTCTGAGGATGAAAATAATACTAATAATTACATCATGATAAGAATTCAAACAACAACAACAATCATTTCATTACACAATAACAGCTGCCAACATTGTTACACAGTTAGTACTCATGTCGAGAGTCATTTTTTTCTTGCGTTTTTTTACACAGGATGTGACGTCATGCACCTGTCCATGATCGACGTTTATTGATGCACAATCTTTGAATCAGTTTTCAAATATTCAATTGTACGAGGTTGAACCTGTTTCTCAAACCAAGCCAACCTGGAATATTTTAGACCAATGAAGATTACATCTGTGTTTTTCTTGATATGATACCTTGATTATAAACAGGCGGGATTGTGACGAACACCTGAGTGTGACGAACATCTGTGCCTGTAGCAAACGTTACCGTCCTGAGCCATTCGGGTGAACCATTCGAACCATTATAAATAAAGCACGCACGACGTAGCCTGAGACCAGAAACACGGGGAGCGTAAGCTCTGTGCTTAACCTGGCACATCGAGCACCTGTTTATTTGTGTCCTTGTTTTTTGACATCTGGATGCTAGATATGGTACTGATAGTTGTCTGACTAGCAGAAATAACGGGTTTGATCATCATGCTGATGGTGGAGTGACGTCTCTGGGATGATCTACAGCACAACACCTCTCTCAGCGCGAGTCTGAAGCGTTCTCCACTGATACAGTAAATAGTAAAGTTGACGCACTTGTTGGAATACAGTAAGTAAAATACCACAGAGAACGCCAGCTGGTTGGCTGCCTTTTTGACAGGGTCCGTGTACAGGTCGGGTATCTGGGAGGAAATCGCCAGATGTAGAGAAAAGGGATACGTCAGAATAATCAACGTCGTGGACTGCGCCAGCAACATCGTTGTAATCTGCAGCAGTCGTGAACGAGTCCCGGCATTGTTGTTTGACGTTTCTGATCCGCTTCTTTCTCTGTGTCCGGTTTGAATGAAGTCCTTCATCTCAACAGAACGTCTGACGTTGACAAATATTATGACGTTACTAGTAAGAATTACGACGAAGCAGACTGTGAGATATGTGATATGAATCCACGGCCATATGTGATCCCAGAAGTACTTGTAACTGGGAGAATTTGAAATGACGTCGCACAGACGATCACGTCGGGTGGCGGGGACGATGTCGGATGAAAGGAGGAAGTGGAACTCCTTAGAGGCAACTATTATTACCAACACGGACACTGTGATTTTCGCTCGTCTGGTCAGATTGAGAACGGAGGCTTTGATTGGATACATTATTGCAAAGGCGCGGTCGGCCGTCATTGCTGCCGTTAGGATGATGGTGTAGTCGCAGTTCCCCCAACCATAAAAGTTAAAAAACTTACACATAACGTGCGAATACTCTGTACGTATTATCGCTTCTGGAAAGTTGACGTAAAGCCAATGCGCTAACAGAGAAATCCACAAGCTGACAGTGTCGTTGAAAGCACACGCTATCATATATATCGACGTGGAGATATTCTGGAAGTGGCGAGTGCGCATGACCACGATTGACAGGATGTTGCAGAGATTTCCGGCCACGAGAATCACCGGGGGAACGTACAGATTAACGACATCAGCGATTTTAAATGACTCCAAATCTTCCGCAGTCACGTTGTGAGACTTCTTTTTCCGAGAACCAAGGTGAAACAGGTGTGGAATGTTGGTGACGTCATCGAAAGCGGGAACGATTCTGGTGACGTCTTCAAAAGTGGGACTCGCTCCCATGACGTCATGAACAGATGCGTAGGTACTCGTGTTGATGATCATCTTGCAGTCATTTGCAAATCTGGAAAAAGAAATCAAATTTTTAACTTTTAACAACAAATATGTGACTCGTATTTACTGGAGGGGTAAATGAGTAGACTTTCGTACATCGTCAACAGGGCGACATAAAAAGCTGACACGGGAAAATAGCCCTCCTTACCTGAACACAGTGGCTGGTTATTAAAATGAATTGGAGCTTTATGAGCTGCCACGGTGAAAGTATGAGTTGTTCTGATCTCACTGAAGGTTAAATGTACACGCGGAACAGGAAGGGATTACGCCTGGGAAGGGATAAGCTTGTTTCAATAAGCAGTTATGTAAAGTATGCTGACGCTCATACAAGTAAAATGCATTATAATAATTTTGACACCCCCTCGTCACTGGGAAGTGCAAGTACTCGAATGACATTTCTTTCATCAGAGTGAGTGAGTGAGTGAGTGAGTGAGTGAGTGAGTGAGTGAGTGAGTGAGTGAGTGAGTGAGTGAGTGAGTGAGTGAGTGAGTGAGTGAGTGAGTGAGTGAGTGAGTGAGTGAGTGAGTGAGTGGGTGTGGGTGGGTGGGTGGGTGGGTGGGTGGGTGGGTGAGTGAGTGAGTGAGTGAGTGAGTGAGTGAGTGAGTGAGTTGGGTTTTATGCCGCTCTGAATAGTATATTTTCACTTCTACCAAAACGAGTCAACAGGGTGAGGGGAGTAAGATACAGAAGCTGGCAAGATACAGGACGTAAACGTTATCACTTTGTGAAACGCACACGTTGTTTTCTTGCTTGTTTTGTTTGTGTGTTATGTAACGCCCCTTTCTGCTGTATTCCAGCCATACGACGGAGGTGTGTGTAATCAATCGAGTCTGAGTGAGTGCGTAAAATTTGTTTTACGACACTTTTAACAATATTCCAGCAATATCACGGTGGGGGACACCAGAAATTGGTCCATATGGGAAATCGAAGGAGCGAACACCTTAACAGCATTTCATTGCTACTGAAAGATGGACTTCCTTGGATAAATTCCAGCCCAAAATAAATGTATGCCGGATTCGGATAATATCACGCCGCATGGAGGGATGTTTGACAATCGTCTCTTACCAACTGTTGATCACCTGAAACATCAATATTTATATCACTATATAGTATACTCATGCCAATAATGGTTGTCACCCCCTTCAATTTTTTTAATTGGAGAGGGGGTGTGGGGTGGGGGTGTGAGGTGTGTGTAGGGTTGGGTCGGGGAGGGTGGTGACAACCATTATTGGCATGAGTATATATCACTATAACACTATCCACCACCTCATATCCGCTCCATCCGAGAAATCCGTGTTAGAATTGGTTTTCAGCAACCCATGCTTGTCGTAAGAGACGACTAACGGGATCGAGTGGTCAGGCTCGCTGACTTAGCTGACACATACCATCGTATCCCAACTGCGTAGATCGATGCTCATGCTGTTGATCACTGGATTGTCTGGTCCAGACTCGAAGATTTGGAATATTTATATAGTTGGAATATTGGTGAATGCGGCGTAAAACTAAACTCACTCATATCCCATGGCCGTTTCTACCGTCGTTTGTTTCAGGTTGTTTGGACCTTTTCAAAATGTTCTGTCAATGTGTTTTGTTGAAATGATCAATTAAGTTTTATGCACATGATACATGTATGGGTTTCAGTTAGTGACAATTTACAATTTGCCTGAACAGTATCGTCGATAAATAACACGCTGCCGGCTAGTAAGACAGGTAGTAGTATACACAATGGTGGTACGGGACCAGGTCCCCTAGAAACATTATTTTGTCATACTCCGGCCCCTGGCGCAGAGAAAAATACGGGTGAATGATGGCGGAAGCTAGCAAAATTCAAGCAAAATTCTAACAAAAAACCGATGTTCGAACCTATCGTCCTTATGTAATGATTCAGGATTTTTCTGCCTGTAAAACTCATTGAAACTTTCAGAGAAAACTCTCAAAAATTATCCCCTTTGAAATGCGATATATAGCAGTAATGGAAGATGATCCTACAGTGAAATGATGTGTTCCAGCCGAGTGTGTTGAGGATGAAAATGAGCTGCGATAAGCAGAAAAACGGGTTGTATTGAGAAGAGAAGATTGAGAAGAACATGAGGCCAGAGCATGAACATGAGTAGTAGTAAGAAGGGATGTGACTTTATGGAACTGAAATGGATTTATAGAAGAAAAAATGAGTAGTGACAAGGAAAATGAGTTTTATGGAGTAGGCAAGTAGTGAGTGAGTGCTTTTATTTCACGACCCTTTTAGCAATATTCCAGCAATATCACGGCGGGGGACACCAGAGATGGGCTTCATACATTGTACCCATGTACACAGACTCCGAGCAAGAAATGAGGTGCATAGAGGAGAGGAAAATGGACAGCACTGAGGAGTATATGAAATAAATGAGTAGAATGAAAGAGGAGTATAAAAAGAGAAGAGAAATTATGGTTTGAAGGATATTGCTCTTTTTGAATCTATGGTTCAACGCCACCCAACGTATTACGGCGACATAGACGACTCGGCCACGTGGTTCCCAGGATTTGCATATATCTGAAGACAGTTTGGGTAAGTAATAGTATCATATGCCCCCCCCACACACTTGGCCTCGGGAGAAGTATTTCAGCATCATGTTGACCCAGATGCAACTGTCTGTACATAGTGTGGCTTACATGGCCGGGAACTGTAACAAGATGCTACTTAAAACTTGTCGATATCTTACCTTGTTAATTAGGAGAAGGTAAGTGTGTGCAGTTGCTAACACGACATTTCTTCTCACCTCATCCTGGCATTCACCACACGGCAATTTAATACATGGAGGGTGGTGTGGACGTATCTGGTGTAAAGTGATTAGTTGGTTTGTTGTTTAGCAATATTCCAGGTATATGGCGACGGTCTGTAAATAATCGAGTCTGGAGTCAAGCGATCAACAGCATGAGCATCGACCTACGCAATTGGGATACAATGACATGTGTCAACCAAGTCAGCGAGCCTCACCACCCGATCCCGTTAGTCACCTCTTACGACAATCATGGGTTACTGAAGATCAATTCGAACCCGGATCTTTACGGGTTGGTTTAAAGTGAGTGAGTGAGTAGAGTTATACAGCGAATGAGCAGGTGAGTGGGTAGGTGACCGAGTGAGTGAGTGAGCAGTAGAGTGATACAGCGAATGAGCCGATGAGAGGGTAGGTGACCGATTGAGTGAGTGAGTGAGTAGTAGTAGAGTGATACAGCGAATGAGCAGGTGAGTGGGTAGGTGACCGAGTGAGTGAGTGAGTGAGTGAGTAGTAGAATGATACAGCGAATGAGCTGATGAGTGGGTAGGTGACCGAGTGAGTGAGTAGTAGAGTGAGTGTGTAGTAGAGTGATACAGCGAATGAGCCGATGAGTGGGTAGGTGACCGAGTGAGTGAGTGAGTGAGTGAGTGAGTAGTAGAGTGATACAGCGAATGAGCAGGTGAGTGGGTAGGTGACCGAGTGAGTGAGTGAGTGAGTGAGTAGTAGAGTGATACAGCGAATGAGCCGATGAGTGGGTAGGTGACCGAGTGAGTGAGTGAGTGAGTAGTAGAGTGATACAGCGAATGAGCAGGTGAGTGGGTAGGTGACTGAGTGAGTGAGTGAGTGAGTAGTAGAGTGATACAGCGAATGAGCCGATGGGTGGGTAGGTGACCGATTGAGTGAGTGAGTGAGTGAGTAGTAGAGTGATACAGCGAATGAGCAGGTGAGTGGGTAGGTGACCGAGTGAGTGAGTGAGTAGTAGAGTGATACAGCGAATGAGCAGGTGAGTGGGTAGGTGACCGAGTGAGTGAGTGAGTGAGTAGTAGAGTGATACAGCGAATGAGCAGGTGAGTGGGTAGGTGACCGAGTGAGGTGAGTAGGTGACCGAATGAGCAGGTGAGTGGGTGGTGACCGAGTGGTGAGTGAGTAGTAGGTGATACAGCGAATGAGCAGATGAGTGGAGTAGGTGACAGGGAGTGAGTGAGGTGAGTGGTGAGAGTGATACAGCGAATGAGCAGGTGAGTGGGTGGGTCACCGAGTGGTGGTGGTGAGTGATACAGCGAATGAGCAGGTGAGTGTGTGGGTGACCGAGTGGTGAGTGAGTAAGTAGTAGAGTGATACAGCGAATGAGCAGGTGAGTGGGTAGGTGACCGAGTGAGTGAGTGAGGTATAGAGTGATACAGCGAATGAGCAGGTGAGTGGGTAGGTGACCGTGTGAGTGAGTGAGTTATATAGTGATACAGCGAATGAGCAGGTGAGTGGGTAGGTGACCGAGTGAGTGAGTGAGAAGTAGAGTGATACAGCGAATGAGCAGGTGAGTGGGTAGGTGACCGTGTGAGTGAGTGAGTTATAGAGTGATACAGCGAATGAGCAGGTGAGTGGGTAGGTGACCGAGTGAGTGAGTGAATGAGTGAGTAGTAGAGTGATACAGCGAATGAGCAGGTGAGTGGGTAGGTGACCGAGTGAGTGAGTGAGTGAGTAGTAGAGTGATACAGCGAATGAGCAGGTGAGTGGGTAGGTGACCATGTGAGTGAGTGAGTGAATGAGTGAGTAGTAGAGTGATACAGCGAATGAGCAGTGAGTGGGTAGGTGACCGATTGAGTGAGTGAGTGAGTGATAAGTAGAGTGATACAGCGAATGAGCAGGTGAGTGGGTAGGTGACCGAGTGAGTGAGTGAGTGATTAGTAGAGTGATACAGCGAATTAGCAGGTGAGTGGGTAGGTGACCGAGTGAGTGAGTGAGTGAGTAGTAGAGTGATACAGCGAATGAGCAGATGAGTGGGTAGGTGACAGATTGAGTGAGTGAGTGAGTGAGTAGTAGAGTGATACAGCGAATGAGCAGGTGAGTGGGTAGGTGACCGAGTGAGTGAGTGAGTGAGTGAGTAGTAGAGTGATACAGCGAATGAGCAGGTGAGTGGGTAGTTGACCGAGTGAGTGAGTGAGTAGTAGAGTGATACAGCGAATGAGCAGGTGAGTGGGTAGGTGACCGAGTGGTGAGTGAGTGAATGAGTAGGTGATACAGCGCGAATGAGCAGGTGAGTGGAGTAGTTGACCGAGGTGAGTGAGTGAGTTATAGAGTAATACAGCGAATGAGCAGGTGAGTGGGTAGGTGACCGAGTGAGTGAATGAGAAGTAGAGTGATACAGCGAATGAGCAGATGAGTGGGTAGGTGACCGAGTGAGTGAGTGAGTGAGTAGTAGAGTGATACAGCGAATGAGCAGGTGAGTGGGTAGGTGACCGAGTGAGTGATTGAGTTATAGAGTGATACAGCGAATGAGCAGGTGAGTGGGTAGGTGACCGTGTGAGTGAGTGAGTTATAGAGTGATACAGCGAATGAGCAGGTGAGTGGGTAGGTGACCGAGTGAGTGAGTGAGTGAGAAGTAGAGTGATACAGCGACAGAGCAGGTGAGTGGGTAGGTGACCGAGTGAGTGAGTGAGTAGTAGAGTGATACAGCGAATGAGCAGGTGAGTGGGTAGGTGACCGAGTGAGTGAGTAGTAGAGTGATACAGCGAATGAGCAGGTGAGTGGGTAGGTGACCGAATGAGTGATGAGTGAGTGAGTGATGGTGAGTGAGTAGTAGAGTGATACAGCGAATGAGCAGGTGATTGGGTAGGTGACCGAGTGAGTGAGTTAGTGAGTGAGTGAGTAAGTAGTAGAGTGATACAGCGAATGAGCAGGTGAGTGGGTAGGTGACCGAGTGAGTGAGTGAGGTATAGAGTGATACAGCGAATGAGCAGGTGAGTGGGTGGGTGACCGTGTGGTGGAGTGAGTTATATAGTGATACAGCAGAATGAGCAGGTGAGGTGGGTGGGTGACCGGTGAGTGGTGAGAGTAGAGTGATACAGCGAATGAGCGGGTGAGTGGGTGGGTGACCGTGTGGTGAGTGAGTTATAGAGAGTTATACAGCGAATGAGCAGGTGAGTGGGTAGGTGACCGAGTGAGTGAGTGAATGAGTGAGTAGTAGAGTGATACAGCGAATGAGCAGGTGAGTGGGTGGGTGACCGAGTGAGTGGGTGGTGGTGAGTGTAGTAGAGTGATACAGCGAATGAGCAGGTGAGTGGGTAGGTGACCATGTGAGTGAGTGAGTGAATGAGTGAGTAGTAGAGTGATACAGCGAATGAGCAGTGAGTGGGTAGTTGACCGATTGAGTGAGTGAGTGAGTGATTAGTAGAGTGATACAGCGAATGAGCAGGTGAGTGGGTAGGTGACCGAGTGAGTGAGTGATTAGTAGAGTGATACAGCGGAATGAGGTGAGTGGGTAGGTGACCGAGTGAGTGAGTGAGTGAGTAGTAGAGTGATACAGCGAATGAGCAGATGAGTGGGTAGGTGACAGATTGGTGAGTGAGTGAGTGAGTAGTAGAGTGATACAGCGAATGAGCAGGTGAGTGGGTAGGTGACCGAGTGAGTGAGTGAGTGAGTGAGTAGTAGAGTGATACAGCGAATGAGCAGGTGAGTGGGTAGTTGACCGAGTGAGTGAGTGAGTAGTAGAGTGATACAGCGAATGAGCAGGTGAGTGGTGTAGGTGACCGTGTGAGTGAGTGAGTGAATGAGTAGTAGAGTGATACAGCGAATGAGCAGGTGAGTGGGTAGTTGACCGAGTGAGTGAGTGAGTTATAGAGTGATACAGCGAATGAGCAGGTGAGTGGGTAGGTGACTGAGTGAGTGAATGAGAAGTAGAGTGATACAGCGAATGAGCAGATGAGTGGGTAGGTGACCGAGTGAGTGAGTGAGTGAGTAGTAGAGTGATACAGCGAATGAGCAGGTGAGTGGGTAGGTGACCGAGTGAGTGAGTGAGGTATAGAGTGATACAGCGAATGAGCAGGTGAGTGGGTAGGTGACCGTGTGAGTGAGTGAGTTATAGAGTGATACAGCGAATGAGCAGGTGAGTGGGTAGGTGACCGAGTGAGTGAGTGAGTAGTAGAGTGATACAGCGAAAGAGCAGGTGAGTGGGTAGGTGACCGAGTGATTGAGTGAGGTATAGAGTGATACAGCGAATGAGCAGGTGAGTGGGTAGGTGACCGAGTGAGTGAGTGAGTAGTAGAGTGATACAGCGAATGAGCAGGTGAGTGGGTAGGTGACCGAGTGAGTGAGTGAGTGAGTAGTAGAGTGATACAGCGAATGAGCAGGTGAGTGGGTAGGTGACCAAGTGAGTGAGTGAGATCTCCTAAGTGATAGAGTGAATGTTCGAGGCGCAAAGATGAACATTTAGCATACGGTACAATTTACACTATCGAACTGAATCGGACACATTTTGTCATCGCTGCGTCTAATATGGCGCTATCCTCCACATATCTACATAACAACGTTTTGAAAGTTTCACTAAGTCCTTGAATATTGTCACCCTAATCCAACAACCCGGACTCCTAAATATACTACTCACACTTTGCTAAGGATCACACAAATTCACAAGTTTACTTAAACGTAGATTTATAATTTGAAATTGTATCCATTTAAAACTGGATAAATAATGATATGGCAACCCCTCTTTAGGCAAACAGTCACTTTAGTCAAACCTTATGCACTTGATACATGAGTAACCATAAAAACTTGTTTTCATGGCACCAATCAACCATTTTGCATAGCATAGAACAAGTCATTGACAAGTACACAACACCTGTCAATAGCAGGTATGGGGTCCACAAGATGAAATGACACACTGAAACCTAGGATTCATGCCTACAGTAAGCTTAGATGTTTAAACCAAATTTGACCCCACATTATAGTTTTCTGTTGAATCCATGATTTGATCCTTAGCAAAGTGTGAATAGTATTAATGTATAGATATACCTGGCAACGATCCAGGCCATCGCTGTATGTGGGCACGCCAAGCTATCGAGTCTGACCACGTGATTTTGTTGCCTCTTATGAAACAGGCAGGTTTCGTAAGGGAAGATAAACAACAAAACCAATGTTTAAAAAACCCCACTACATATATCTTTTATACATAATCATTTTGAAATGAAAATAGAGCAAATGTATCAAATTCTAGTGGCCACAGTTTGTTATAAGGCACACCTATTGACCAACAAGTACCATATTTTAACGTCTTTTGGTATGACGCGGTCGGGGATCGAACCCGCGACCTTCCGCTCTCCGGGCGGACGCTCTAACCACTACACCACGGAGGCGGACGCCAATTTTAAGAACATTCGTATCAGAAACATATAGGTGTAACATTAATAATAAAACTTACGACTTTATGGATAACAACTTCTTGTTTCGACGTAGATTCTTACACCGTTCTCAAACATTTTTTGGAATGCCGATTAAACAATTAGGTGTGAAATTGCTGAACGTCAGCCTTCGCTGAAAACATGATAATCACTTAGTATCTATATATTTCAGCTTTATCACGGTGGTCTACAAATAATAGAGTCGGCCCAGACACGCAGGTACTGACATCGTGAGCAACGAGCACCCGCTACACAATTTGAATAAGCAGGACGTGTTTACTTGTTGTTTTCAAATTATCTGCTGGAGGCGGTTGCACTCACCAATCTGTTGCGGAGGTGACGTAATCTGATTTGTACGTCATCTTTGTGTGACGTCATACCCGGCGTTTCAGGTGCTGGGTGATCTGCAAAGGTGTCTGACGACTACAGTCGAGGGTCCATGCAACAACATTCACGCATTGTCCAAAATTGGATCTCACGTTGCTGACTTCTCAGGCGGGGCATACTCTCATTTTCATTCAAACATTTAGAGGCTTTTTTCATGCTTAGCAATGTCTATGTGCTTGCATTCCAATACACGTGCGAATGCAAGGGGTTTCACGCGATTGTTGTGATTCACACCTTTTCACGTCTTGGGACCAAATGTTTCACGTCGGTCAACAGGATCTTGTTCAAACTGTCTAAATGTCATTGTCGTATGTATGGCACAAATTGAAACTAAGGATAATTACCCCCCTCCCCCGCCCCCCTCCCTCCAATCTTTACCAATAATTAGGGTGTCACGTTTCTTATTTTGCTCAGTATATATTTAGATCCAAGCCAGTGAAATCTGAAGTCTTATCTTAATACTTATCCAATATTAGTATAGAACATTCTGACAGTTTTATGAGTATATTAATATATACTCATGGCAATAATGGTTGTCACCCCTTCAATATTTTGTATTGGAGAGGGGGTGTGGGCTGGGGTGGGGTGTGTGGGGGTTGGGGTGGGGAGGGGTGACAACCATTATTGGCATGAGTATATAGTGTCCAAAACTGTCAGAATGTTCTATACTGTTCGTCGAGTTCTGGCAGATGTGCATTTTAAATTTAAAAAAAAATTTAACGATGATTATTGAGCGTCCAGATGTGTCTATATATATATCTCCTCGTTTTACAAAATACAAATGAATGTATCACGATCCTTATGAATTCACGTAGAAAATACATGACATGCGGATAACACGAGGGCGGATAACACGATACAGAGATGATTTGATATGAATGATGACAAATGGCCATGTCACTAGACGAGGGAATCGCCCAGGAGACAGAGCTATCTCATCTGTAATGATCAGCCTGTTCTGAGATCGAGTTTCCGTTTTGTACTAAGAAGCAACACGATATTGGTCCTTACAATGGTGTCGAAAAAGATGAAAGACCTCCCTTAATTGTCGTTGCTGGCCTGATATCACAATAATTGATAGTTTTATCCGTGAGCTAAATAAATAAACCAGTCAAACATATAAACCAATTTTACCAAATCCGCCAGATAGATCAAGTCCGTGAGATAAATCTATCCTTGAGATAAACCAATCCGAGATGTAAACCCTTTTCGTTTGATTGACTAATCCGTGAGATATACAATCAGGAATATAAACTAATGCGTGATATAGACCCAGTCGGTGAGGTAAACCACTCTGTGATATAAAACCTCATTCGTCAGATAGACCAATCCGTGAGATATACAATCAGGGATATAAACCAATCCGTGAGATAAACCTCTCTCTGATATAGTCATAATCCGTTATATACACCCCTCACACCAAACAACCGCCCCCCAAAAAAAAAAATTTATAAAAAAAATACAAAAATACAAATACAAATAAAAATACAAAACCAAAAAAAACAGTCCGCCATATTCATGATATCAGGGATAATCTACGTGTTCTATTCTTCCTGTTTGAACGTGGTACACGAAAAATCCTATTTATAAACGTAGATAAACAGAAACCTTCTTATAATTATGGCGTTAAAGACATATTGTCATTCACTAAAGTATTTGAAACACGATCACGGACAAGACCGGACTGAGTGACGCCATGTATAAGAAACAAACAAGCCTCGACTGAAATGGACATCATAATGGAGCTGCATAAACACAGTTTCCGCTTGGTGTCTTAATTAGCATATGTTCCCATTGTGATACCACGTGATACTGTGTAGTTATCTCATCGGTTCATTTATCTCATTGATTAGATTCATATTACCGACTGGTCTCTCACGGTTGAGTCTATATGGTCAGGGAGAATAGAAGATGCTGTAGGTTATTCCTGGTTAAAACAGAGCAACTTGGTCACTACTTTTAACTTAAGCATCGTGTGTTCAATAACTTTTAAAATAACTAATTTCCTTGTACTGATTTATCACCTGCAGTAGAAATGAAAAGAACAAGTGAGACCACCTAACCTTTTATATTTAGATCCATGCATACATATTTGGAGAGGCAAATTACACTCCCTTTAACTGTATAGCAATAATGATGGCGTTATATTTCCCACTGTGAACTTTCCCTTTAAGTCGAGCAATATTCTTACAGTTCCAGCCGTTTACATCTCACAACTTTGATGTACAAAGTTACACATGCAGTCCTACGAAAAGGGAGTCACTGAATCTTGCTGAAAAGCTGTTTGATCAAAGTTACAAAATTCAAGTCCTCAGTAAATCTTTCAAGAAGCACCATGGTGGACATGAGCACGACAATTCCAAATGTGACGCATCAGTGACGAAAATGCTGCAAATCCGTATGTTCTCGTGTTTTTTTCAGGTGAACAATTGACATGCCGTTGCATGTGTTTGTGACGTGTACCACCGGTAGGGTGTAATGTGACCTCTACCATCACCATATAGCACTATAGTGATTCATAAACACATGCCCATGATGTACTCGGAATCGTAGAATCAGCTATGCTTTTGTCAATGATTTCTGATATATATTTAGGAGTCCAAATTATTTTCATTTGTAGTCGTGTGAATGCCTTTTGGATTTGATCCAGACAAACAAAAAGTAAAAATGGTCGGAGAAACGCAAACAAACAGTTGTTGTTGGAATTGCCCTAGATTTGCAAGACGCATGGCATATTCAAGAAAAATGGCCAGCACTGTTCACTTTTAAAAGGGAGAATCTTATCATTTCCATCCACTGTGGTCCTAAGAAGTGTAAATGTCAGAAAATCACCTCTATTCAATCGTTTTAGAACAACTTCGACATGCCACGTCTCGGGGGAACTTACAGGTGAGAGCTATGGGTATGCTACGTGCTGGTACCTCTTGGAGTGACGTCGATTGGACGTCAATAGAAACACCATTAGGCACATGTGGCGATGTTTTCATCAAAACATTCAAGCTATGGACCGCCTTTTATGGTAGTTACGATTATCTTAACACTAAGATCGCTTTGTGGAATGGGGCCCAGTCCGGGTTTATTACCATAATGTGGAATGGGGCCCTGTCCGGGTTTATTACCATAATGTGGAATGGGGCCCAGTCCGGGTTTATTACCATAATGTGGAATGGGGCCCAGTCCGGGTTGATCACCATAATGTGGAATGGGGCCCAGTCCGGGTTTATTACCATAATGTGGAATGGGGCCCAGTCCGGGTTTATCACCATTAAGTGGAACGGGGCCCAGCCCGGGTTTATTACCATAATGTGGAATGGGGCCCAGTCCGGGTTTATTACCATAATGTGGAACGGGGACCAGTCCGGGTTTATTACCATAATGTGGAATGGGGCCCAGTCCGGGTTTATTACCATAATGAGGAATGGGGTCCAGTCCGGGTTTATCACCATAATGTGGAATGGGGCCCAGTCCGGGTTTATTACCATAATGTGGAACAGGGCCCAGTCCGGGTTTATTACCATAATGTGGAACAGGGCCCAGTCCGGGTTTATTACCATAATGTGGAACAGGGCTGGGGTTTATCACCATAATGTGGAATGGGGCCCAGTCCGGGTTTATCACCATAATGTGGAACGGGGCCCAGTCCGGGTTTATCACCATAATGTGGAACAGGGCCCAGTCCGGGTTTATCACCATAATGTGGAATTGGGCCCAGTCCGTGTTTATCACCATAATGTGGAATGGGGCCCAGTCCGGGTTTATCACCATAATGTGGAATGGGGCCCAGTCCGGGTTTATTACTTATTACCATAAAGTGGAATGGGGCCCAGTCCGGGTTTATTACCATAATGTGGAACGCCAAGCAGAGTGTCAAGTATACTCTTTTAATATAATACATGGGTACAATGTGTGATGCCCATTTCCGGTGTCCCTCGCCGTGATATTGCTGGAATAATGTTAAAAGCGGCGTTAACTAAAACCACTCACTCACTCATTGCCTGCCTCATTAACTCACTCACTCTTTTAGCATAAGTTGATGTGACGCGGTCAGTGGGTCGAAGCTCTGACATTTTCAGCTTTCTCGGCAGAGGTTGAACAGTAAAGGTCATGTTTGACGCACAACTAGATTAAAATCAAAAGTTTGGAAATTCCTGAAAAAAAGCAACGAACATTAAGGAAAGACGTTTCCGATAAAGAATGGTTACATTAACAATAAGTCAATATTACGTTTAAATTACCCTCTCTTTGGACTCATCATGGAAAATGTTATTTCAACGAAAGATCAAATGTCTCACTTATATAATTGATCAACGTATTTGTATATAAAATTTGCAGCTTTATTTGTCTGACATTTGATATGGAGACAGCGACAGTTTGCTTGGCGCTCAAGTGTCACGTGGCTCTGTCGTCTTAATACAAAAACTGGGAACGAAGCTGTCATATAACAGAAAGAAATTGTACACCTGTCTTAAATGGAGGCTAAAAGTTGAACGACCAACAAGTTGTGTTTTGTATTTGGTAAGGGAGTGTATAAACGTTTTGATTGAGTTTTAAACTTTCTTTTGTCCAGATTTCAAGTGTGTAGTTTCTTTTGCTGGGCAGTATATATCTAAACGACCATATTTGTAATGCTTTCCGTCACTGCTTTCTCCAGTCCAGTTTTGACAGTTCACCGTTTTAAAGCGGGTATATTGCTCACTATGATGACCAATATTCCGTCAATATGATTTCTGTAGGAAGGATATGATATGGTCATATAATCAGTTTCGTGATACGTGAAACTTGGGGGCATACTGGAGATATAGTTTAATGACGTTTAATGCAACCTTGAACATTATTTCAGGGGACGTTGGGACAAGCAGGTTTTTTGAACAAGCCATGGAGCGATGACGTGGAGTGATCTTTGGTGTCTACGAGATTGGTGGAACCAAAATGCAATGAGCGGTATATGGTACTGACATATAAATGATTGTCACAATCAAGAAATGAGTCCTCAAATTCTGACGCAACTCTGCAAAGGAAATTGTCGCAATTTCGACAACTGTGTCACTCTTGCACCACCCCGAACAATGTTATTTTGTTAAATAAGAGGCAAATTGTTTTCCTACACTTTCTGGAACAAACTATGTTTTTTTAAAACAATGCCCCATCCTCTACAAAATAAAAGTTGGTCCCTATGGATTCGTACTTAGTTGCTAATGTCTCGATTGAATATATTAGTTAGTATATGGAGATATAATATAACCAATTAATATAATAATCATGGCTATCAGTGCATACATGTATACACTTTGAAGAAGATTAAAGAACCCCGTAAGATCACATAGAATAAGTTGAAGGTAGTTGCAAATGATCGAGATACTTTAAAATCTGTGCACTATTGCAATTGGTTTTGGAACCAAGTTCACTCCGAACCCTGATACACTACTCAAACAACCAAAATCAGGTATTTACCTTTCTGTTTAAATATCTTCAAACAGGAATTGGTCCGATTTGCTTCCAGTCTCTATTCCAGTTCCTCAATCCTTTGGACTTCGTTAGCACACGGTAACCCCATGTCTGTTATTGTTGTCTTACTAAACCTTCTTGTCGTCTGCTAAGTAAGAGCAGACGACACCTTTACCAGACCCTTATTTGATTAGCATAGTTAATCGATGTATAGGAAAAGCTACTCTTGTCCTCGTTTCAAAAGCTGGCAGTCCTCTCCAATATATTTACCCTTCATTGATTGGTATAGAATTTATTGCTGTTCTCTGGGCGACCAATCTTGGAACAAGAACAGCTGGTTCTACAGAGGAACTGTCCATGCCTAAATCATTGCACAGGTGTATGGCTGCCTTGGGTGACACTGGCCTGTGCTGTTATTCATCGTCTATGTAAAGAAAAGAGACAGATATCACGGTCAATAAAAGCTGATTAAAAGGAAATTGATTGTTAAATATAACAGAAGCTAGGAAATGTGATGTGCAAACCAATTATTGGTGTTTGTAGTTTGTCGTTGAATTTGTGTGATTTCATTTACAGAAGGATCTCTTATCTCACAAATAACTGATTTCGAAATGAATTTTCTGAAAGATGATAACAGAGGTTCAGGGATCCCTTCTCGATATGAAATAGATTAGGATTATTCAAAATTAGGTTTTGTCTCACCCTGTCTTCAATTCATCTCAATTGGACATTTGGGACTCATAACACTGTTGTCCAATACGAAACTGGGATGCGTCAACACCGTAGTCGTAAATTTAGAACAGACTGAGTTTGGTTTTACGCCGCTTTCAGCAATATTTCAGCAACATCACGGCAGGGGGACACCAGAAATGGGCTTCACACATTGTACCCATGTGGGGAATCGAACCCGGGTCTTCGGCGTGACGAGCGAACGCTTTAACCATCAGGCTACCCCACCGCCCGGGTGGCATTTAGAAGCTGGCGTGATGACAAAGTGGATATACAACTTCTTCATCATTACTGTAATCGACGTGTTGGTGTAGATGCTAAAGTGCTCAAGGAAATAGAAATAAAATGGTTTTAGGAGTTTATTTGGTTATTACTTCATTAAAAAAGCGTTGGCTCGTCACTATACTTTTCCCAACTAGGCCTTTTAATTTGGTCCTCAGTAATCATCCTCCAAACATAAACCAATTTACAGGTAAAAATAACAAAACTTTTCATATCCATAGTTTTTCTTCATTAAAATGGGTAATTTTTAACAAATATTAAAATAACTATTAAACCTGGTCTACTTTTCCCAACTAGGCCTTTTAATTTGGTCCTCTAATCATCCTCCAAAATACCAATTTACAGGTAAAAATAACAAAACTTTTCATATTATCAACAAATTTAGAAACATGTTATAACTTACGTCACAATCAACAATGGGTGGTAACAACTACCTGCAGCACTGTAGACGGTAAGATGCATTTGCACGTGCGTTGCCAT
The DNA here is from genome assembly GCF_003918875.1 of Haliotis rubra. Lineage (NCBI taxonomy): Eukaryota > Metazoa > Mollusca > Gastropoda > Lepetellida > Haliotidae > Haliotis > Haliotis rubra. The sequence continues at coordinate 473,629 of NW_025767357.1, read as the reverse complement.
AGCGATTGTGCAATTGACAATCAAAGCTATGAATGAAGCTATGTAAAAATAGTAAAGTTTCAACAACAAGAGTACAGGCATGACAATGTACTGAGAAAATCCCTCAATCAATTATTTTGTATATCAATTAGGTGAAAAGAAATAAAGCCTGAATGGTATTTGGCGTGTTTCATAAAATATATTATGTACGCGAACCTATGGAGAGTACATCTCATTTGCATACTACAGCTTACATCAGAAACGTACATTTTGACTTTAATGAAATTTCAAGGGGTAAAAATGTCACGATTTGCTCTCCTGTAAATTCATCTATTTCGGATGATTTTACAAGAAGTGTTAAAAACAAAAGTTGGGAAAAACGATAGTCATAGAATATTTAACAATCAAACTTTAGTTGTGTTCAGAACTACGAATTAAAAGCCAAACACAGTTTTACTTGTATTTCCGTGAGTACCTTGCTTTTAACACGGTATCAGTGAAGCACTTGCTTCATAACGGTGTTAGCATGTACACCGAAACCTGACCCGTTGTTCACTTGGTTTAAGTCTTGAACTTAACTTGAAAATCGATCGGAATCAGGTGTTTGAAAAATGAAGACGTTTTTTGTTACATTAGTGCTACATTTCCGCTGCTGAAGTTGACTATTTATGGAAATAATATACTGTTTTTTTTAGTGACAAATAGCGTTTTTACAATCATCATCACCACCATCATCATCATCATCATCATCGACAAAATTCCCAGCCCGGCCTCAAATATGGTGTGTATTTGATTTGACCACTTAAGAAATCAATATTTCTATAAAGATCTCAAATAGCCGCTTTCCTGAAAAAACATATTAATTGACTTGTACACCCTTGTTACGCTGCACTCAGCAATATGCCAGCTATATGGCGGCGGTGTGTAAATAATCGAGTCTGGACCAGTGATCAACAGCATGAGCATCGATCACCGCAATTAGGATACGATAACATGTGTGAACCAAGTCAGCGAGCCGGATAACCCGATCCCGTTAGTCGCCTTATACAAGCATGGGTTACTAAAGATCAATTCTAACCCGGATCTGCACGGGTCTCACCTAACAGAAGCTCAGTGATGTTAATCGTGTATTATTTTGCTTACTCTGTCACAACCTTGATTATTGAGAATAAACCCCTTCCAAAATTGTGTATGGTTGTCCACTATTGTTTCAACAGCCTCCGCGTGTGTCAGCGTACAGAACACAGCGTTATCTTGTGACACATGATCTATTGACAGCTGACCATTAACACCAGGAGCGATAAACAGTGTCTCTATCGTATATGTTACAGCGAGATATGATGTTGGTTCAGTGAACAGCTGAGGCACCACGGCTTATCCGGTGTATGCATCCTAAAGGATACCGAAATGACTTTGTGAAATGTCTTTTAAGAGATCTCTCTCCATTCTTAATTGGGACAAGTGTTGAAAGCTCGCAGGTATTCGGTGTTACCGCTAGGTATCCTGTCCGCACGTAAAAGTGACTGAAAACGCATGTCGAAAAATGCCTAGAATCGCCCTCGTTTATTTGTACAATCAACCTTGTAGAAACACACTCATCCCGAAACGTTTCAAACGATGAAGCCTGCCTCCTGTCACCAACAACTAGGGGTGGTAACTCTAGTTTACGTACCACAAATATCTGTCCCGACGGCGCTTGACATTTTACCAGCATTTTAGTCATATGCTTGCCACCTCTGACGATCACTGAAAGAAATTACGACATCCTCGACTTTCACCATGTGTCGACGGCAGGGCTGGAGGATACATAGCGCAAAATGACGAGGGACGAACAAAGCAAAGACACACGACTGGTTTGCTAAATGTGTGTGTGAGTTTATTTTTACGCCACTTTTAGCAATATTCCAACAATATCACGGCGGGGGACACCAGAAATGGGCTTCACATGTTGTATGTTGGGAATCGAACGCGGTCTTCGCGTGAGGAACGAACGTTTTAACTATTATGTTACCCCACCGCACCTGTTGCAGGGACATTATTAACGTTTGAAGCGATGGTATCATCGCCTTAGGGTTTAGTAACCCTGCACCCAAAGAAGATTTAAACTGATGATTGGGTGGTCAAAATGGACACTGTTCACTATTGTTCACTGTAATATATAAGTTACCCCAAGAATTCTTCCCAATAGCACACCCTAGTTGTACGTATTGTTAGAGGCTTTGGCTGTAAATGCGCATGTGAACTCGCCGCTTACAAATTAATTATATTTGATCAGATACGATTTGTATGTTTGTTGTCTGCTGGTGTTTCCGGTACCTAATGCCTGTCGTAAGAGGATCTAAATGAAGATATCTGGTCACAATGGACACTGTTCACTATGGATCTTTGTCCACTGCATAATTTGAGTTACATCAAGGCTTCCTCGAAATAGCTGGCCCCAATTGTTCGTACTAAGTCGGAGCCCGTGGCTGACCAGATAATGTGTGTTTGTTTGTTGTTTGTCGCCGCTTCCAGCAAAATTCCAGCTATATGGCGGCGGTCTGTAAATAATCTGTAATGTTAGCCCTGTGTTTCTCACAGTGAGCACATCGATAAACACCTGTGAACAATAAACCAACATACACATAAACACATTGATTGATTCAGCGGCAGAAGTTCCTGGCCCAAAGTAGAGCGTCGATGAAACCTACCTCACGAAGGTTCATATCAGTTAGGACGGACCCGTAAACAAGGCGCAATGTTTTCTGCGTGGAAGGATGAGGCAAATCAATTTAATGACTTACTTATTTAATTATGTGTTTCATATTTTTTATCACTTTATGGTTGTGTTGGTCCTCGGATAAGTATTTAAGTAGGTCCCTTAAACTTTTAATGTAACTAAACACCAATATCGACTGTATTTCTTCTTGTAAAACATCTCTCTCCAGTCCAAGAACAGCAAATGACGACCAGTTTGTTACGAAAATATGTATTTTGTGCGTTGACAATATTCAGTCCTCTAATCTAACATCCAGGTTTAGATTATCAATAACATATGTACCAAGAAACACAGATACTAAAGCACTGGGAATTTGTTCAAAAATATAATTATTTCTTTGAGTGGCATTTTAGAAGAAGCGAAACGTCGCACTCACGAATAAAAAGAAGTTGTTATCCATAAAGTTTGTTCTATAATATAATTATTGTCAAATCATAACGGGTGTGGTGCTCAGGCTGGCGGATCTTGATAACTGGTCTTTGATAGTTGGGGATTAATCAGGCGCGTAGCAAGCCTTTTTTTCGTGTAAGCCCGATAGGTTGCAAAGCTTTATATTTAGATAGTATTGAGGGCTTGTCCAACCTTTTTAGCAACAATCATGTGTAAGCCAGGGCTTTTTTTTAATAATGATAACTACGCCTATGTTAATGTCATGCTTTAATAATATAAACGCGTGAATTGAGTTGAAGTCAACATGTAAACTATCGTGCAATGAAAGTACACACTGGGTTCTCGGTAATTGTTTGCCCCAAAACAACGAAACTATTTCATAAAGTGTATCGATTGTGACTTACAAGTCATAGACATTGTGTACGCGTTGACAATAGCAGCGACAAAACCCCTTCCACATTCATAAGAATTCTCTACCACAAGCAGTATCGATTGTACAATTCTGACTATGATATGGGCAGATATTTAATCGGGTCTGAACCAGACAATCCAGTGATTGTCACCATGCGATACATGACAGAGCATGTGTTTATGAGTCACTATGAAATAGTGATGACACCAGGTGTTTGCGAAAAGGTAGCGTATCCTGCTCCACCAGTGGCACCCGTCATAAACATATGGTAAGTCTGGACATTTGTTCACCTGAAATAACGTATGGTATTTTTAAAAATAGGGAATTGCATCGGACATCATCGGACAACACGTTATGTGACAGATCCCAAAGCTCCAGGTGTATACTTTTTTTTGTACGTCAGTTTACATGCCAACAGTCTTGACTTGAGTGATTCAGTGAATGCTTAAACGTCATTGCAAAAATATAACAAGTTTTGATTAAGTCTTGGGCATTAAGGGTAAAATGGCTTAAAATATTATGGACGGCACATCAGCATTAAAATGTCCAAAGACCAAACTGTACTGAAACCGTAAATTTACAGAAAGCTACATGAATAATTCCCAGGATATTCCGTCAAATTGGCAGATAATGGTCAGCTAGGCAAAATAACAACATATCGGTGCTATGTGACCTTTGCGCCTAATTTGGATACAGTCACTATCATAGTGAGTGAGTGAGTATGTTTTTACGCAGCTTTTTGGCAATATTCCAGCAACATCACGGTGGAGGGGACACCAAAAATGAGCCTCACACATTTTACCCATGTGGGGAATCGAACCCGGACCTTCGGAGTGACGAACAAATGCTTTAACCACTAGGCTACCTCACCGCCCCCCATTATCAGAGAGCACGACGACAATTGCAACTTAGCTTTGCAACAAGTAAAGCCACATTTGATGGTAAAAGATTAAACCACATGATCAGATTTTCTTTAAACTGCGTTAACACACAACGTCATTGGGTATCACTAAAGTGTTATCAGCAGGCTCTGGAATCGATGCCCGACGTTAGAATCGGCTACCCAGCAACATGCAGGTGGTCGATAGCGTTCCATCACATATCGGGAAGATGAGGTCCTCCTGACTGTGACACGACGTCATCGCATCTCTTTGCTCCCACCCACAAGAGAGTGGAGGACTCTTCCTCATGCGACCATCCAGACACTAATTGAGAGAGTGAGTGAGTTTAGTTTTACGCCGCTTTTAGCAATATTCCAGCAATATCATGGCGGGGGACACCAGAAATGGGCTTCACACATGTAGGGGACTCGAACCCGGGTCTTTGGCGTGACGAGCGAACACTTTAACCACTAGGCTTCCACACCGCCCCCCAGACACTAATTGGGTGGAGGAGACGATGGTGCCAGACTGTGATCGCATCACATGGACCATATACGCGATACTGATATTTGGATTACCTTGTTTGTTGGCATTGTGTTGCACATGACAACGGACTTTTGTTCATCAAGCAATAATAGTGTCTTTGGCTCTTTCAACTGTTAGTAAAATGTCAAGTGATGTCTTTTAGATTGGTGATCCTTAACAAATTTTTAGTGGTAATAATAACGTGTCACGTTTTTGATCGTTTTTTTAAAGTACACGTGTGTGTGTGCCTGTGGATGTGACACGTCTTATATTGTCACTATGCTTATATGTATAATGCTCTGAGTGCGCTGATTAAAAGCCAAAACTTAAGAGCATCCACGGCTTCTTTTGGTGATAGGGCGATGGTGTAGCCCTGTGGTTAAAGCTTTCCTCGTGACGTCAGGGTTCCCGGGGTCAATTCCAAACACGGATTCCCTATGCCGTGATATTGCTGGTATATTGCAAAAAAACGGCGTAAAACCACACTCACTCACTCTTTAGCCAGTCTTGACCGCTCTTCTCTCACTATTTACTCAGTAGTCAGTTGGAGGTCACCAAAAGACGGCCACGATACAAATGATGATGAGAGAGGATGTGTAATTTGAGAACATGACAATTCTCAAAATACGGTCGGCCTTTTGAAATTTAAGACCATAATGCTTTGATGAGACTGGTAATTAGGAAATGCTTCATTTCTTACAACTTTTTTATCGAGTAATGGCACAGTGACCACCCTGCGACACTGGGGTGTTTTGGAGGATCAAACATGTCGATTGATCAACCACGACCGATTAATCTTACACAACGAAACAGATCAATAATGACATAGTGAAAGTGATAGTGATGATGATCATAGCGTATGTAGTTCTCAGCCCATACTATCGGCAGGCAGGCAACAATACCGTGATCAAAGACTTCAGGGACGCCGATGTGAACGTGTACAGGTGGTTTCAATGATGATACCAGGTCTTGATGGATAGTCATTTAGCATCGACAGTAGCTATTGTTTCCAATACGTTCAAGTGAATATCGATATGTGATGTAGTTTCCGTTCTTTCATAATGGCATGTTAGTCGATATGGTGGATCCTTTACAGCTCCAGGAACAGTGAGAAGTATAATTCAGATTGATATCTTGTAGTGAGTCGTCTGTACCAGCAGCTGCTTAACGTTACTTGAATGAAACAGCAGCTCACAAGTTTTATCGACTTAGTTCGATGCTAAAATGTGTATGTGTGAGAGTGCGCGCGTGCGTTTGTGTGTGTGAGTTGGTGTATGTGCGTGATGGTAGTGGTGGCGGTGTGTGTGTGTGTGTGTGTGTGCGTTGGTGTTGTTTGCTTGTGTTTGATGGAGTTTGTAATTGAATATGGTGCATGTTTGTGTGTGATAGTGGTAGTGGTGTGTTTTGAGTGTGTTATGTGTATGTAATGATGTTAATAGTGTGTATGTGTGTGTGATGGTGGTAGTGGTGTATATTTATTGTGTGTGTGATGGTACTGGTCTGTGTTTGCGTGTGTGATGGTGGTAGTGGTGTGTGTATGTTTTTAGTAGTGGTGTGTATGTTTGTGTGTGTGTGTGATGGTGGTAGTGGTGTATATGATGGTGAGGTGAGGTGAAATTGGGTTGAACGTCGTGCTTAAGAATATTTCGCTCATATGACGACGTGCATGCGTGTGTATGTGTATGTGCGGCTGCTTGTACTAGCCCAGACTGAAGCTGTTTTCATAGTGCTAGCCTACTGAGATACCATGCTGCAGTGAAGCATGAATACCCCACTCAGACACATTATACTGACTCCGAGCCGACCAGTTCTTGTTGTACCCATTAATGCCGAGCGCCAGGCAGGGACCAACAAGTACCATATTTTAACGTCTTTTGGTATGACGCGGTCGGGGATCGAACCCGCGACCTTCCGCCCTCCGGGCGGACGCTCTAACCACTACACCACAGAAGCGGTCGTATATCATTGTGTGTGTTCGATAGTATTAGTGTGTATGTGTGATGGTATTAGTGTTTGTGTGTGATGGTATTAGTGTTTGTGTGTGATGGTATTAGTGTTTGTGTGTGATGGTGGTAGTGGTGTATATGAGTGTGTGTGTGTGATCGTGGTATTAGAATGAGTGTGAGTGTAATGGTAGTAGTGGTGTGTATGTTTGTATGATGGTGGTAGTGGTGTGTGTATGATGATATTAGTGTTTGTGTGTGATGGTAGTAGTGGTGTGTGTATGTTTGTATGTATGATGGTGGTAGTGGTGTGTGTATGATGATATTAGTGTTGGTGTGTGATTGTAGTAGTGGTCTGTGTATGTTTGCGTGTGTTGGTAGTAGTGGTGTGTGTATGATTGTGTGTGTTGGTAGTAGTGGTGTGTGTATGTTTGTGTGTGTTGGTGGTAGTGGTCTGTGTATGTTTGTGTGTGTTGGTAGTAGTGATCTGTGTATGTTTGTGTGTGTTGGTAGTAGTGGTGTGTGTATGTTTGTGTGTGTGTTGGTAGTAATGGTGTGTGTATGTTTGTGTGTGTTGGTAGTAGTGGTGTGTGTATGTTTGTGTGTGTTGGTAGTATTGGTGTGTGTATGTTTGTGTGTGTTGGTAGTAGTGGTGTGTGTATGTTTGTTTATGTGATAATGGCAATAGCGTGTATGATTGTTTTAGTGTGATGGTGGTAGTGGTATGTGTATGTTATTGTGTGTGTGATGGTGGTATTAGTGTGTGATGATATTAAGATTCAAGATTCAAGATTCTTTATTACGGTATTATGGGCCAACTGGCCTATTCTACAATTACAATAACATTTTGTAAATCTTTTAGTCAGGTGATTTACAGGAAATATGTACGAGGCAAACATATTTCAAGTACAAGGCAACAGATTCAATGGTGTTTATATTTGTTGAGTTCAAAATTGATAACAAAATTTGGTTACTAGGTTGTACATGATATAGCCATGGTATCTATTTCTCCCGAATATGATTATATTTTGGGAATACATGGTACTCATCTTCAATTTCAAGTAATTCACAATTTTTAAATACTATATCCACGGCATTGCCGTCACATGATTTTAATCTGCGATATCCATTAATCTTAAAAACATGTAATGAAATTCTGAATTTACATAAACTTCTTCTCAAAGATTTATCATTTATGTTTAACAGGTAGTACTCAGGTTGTAACACAGATTTAACACTTGCATAAAATGTCAGATATCTGGATGAAGAAATATTATCATGCCAATGCTGTGCACATATATCAAATAAACGTTGTTGTAGATTATGTAAACATAGATTTTCATCCCCAACAGTTTGGCAAAAATATACAAATGAGAAACCACAATTAAATAAAGAGCAAATGTGCGAAACCCAGTTATGCTTACCACTTTCATCCATTGACTTAAGCATTATATAACACTGATGTGGATACCTAGATGGACACATATGTACAAGTTTTATCCAGTACTTAACAGCTCGTATTTTACTACTTACAAACATTACAACGACCGGTTTTTCCAAGCACTGCCTTATTTGAAGCATATTTACCAATCGAAAGAAAACGTTTAAAGTAATTGGTTTGAACTTTTTCAATGTCACTGTGGTATTCTAATCCCCATACCTCAGCTACATATAATAATATTGGGGCTCTTTTTGTGTCAAATATATTACATGCAGTTTTGAAAGATATATATGGAGTTTTTCTAAACAGACTGAAAATAGAATGTATAGCTTTACTTGCTTGAGATGCTAATACTTTACAAGCCCTAGACCGGTTCAATGTAGATGAAAACATGATACCTGAGTATTTATCATAAGTGAGGTGAGGTGAAATTGGGTTTAACGTTGTACTTGAGAATATTTCGCTCATATGACGACGTGCGTGCGTGTGTGTGTGTATGTGCGGCTGCTTGTACTAGCCCACTGAGATACCATGCCGCAGTGAAGCATGAATACCCCACTCAGACACATAATACTGACTCCGAGCCGACCAGTCCTTGTTGTACCCATTAGTGCCGAGCGCCAGGCAGGGACCAACAAGTACCATATTTTAACGTGTTTTGGTATGACGCAGCCGGGGATCGAACCCGCGATCTGCCATTGGTTGACAGCTGCAGATTTCAGACTTCGCAGTCAGTGCTCGCAATCGCTTTTGAGGCCCAGTCGCAATATAGGATAACGCTGACCTACCCTCGAGTATCAATGGGAATTTGAGGAATGGAAACGCCTAACACTATTTATATCTATGGAATGATCGCGGACGTCCCGGGTTTTGCAGCGGTGCAAGGGCAGCGCCCCTTTATACTAATGACTACGAGCCGGACCGCCTACATCAGCACACCAAGATGATGCCAGTCCGATATCCGACAGTGCCAGAAGATCCAAAGTGACCATCCCCTCAACATGACCATCACATGCGCATTCTACACTTCCGCAACCGTCACAGTGACGTCATCAACACCAACAGCATCAACGCATCAACGGGAACACACTGATGAAAGGACTGCGTGATGTCGGCATCCCCGCCTATCGACCATTTCGGGGCATTTATTAATCCGTGAACTTAATGGTCGTCGTTGGACGAGAAACTGGCACAAGCAACTTCGCAACTGGGTACTATCTGTGGTGTTTTAGCAACATGGTGTTTTAACGTGTAAGTCACAATAAAAACACTTTTCAACATAGTTACGACGATGTTTGAAAAAATCCCAAAACACCAGGTGTTAACTTTCTTTTGTACGTCAGTTTATACTATGTTGAGGATGAAGTGTATAATGGTCTGGCGATGTCTACAGCGGTATAAACTGATTAGCTCATCGATGACAGAACACATGTAGACCTATATCCTGTACATCTGACTACACCTGGATAACCATGCTCGTAGGGAGTTTGTGTTTTGTTAACGCCGCACTCAACAATATTCCACCTATATGCGGGGTGGTGGGGTAGCATAGTGGTTAAAGCGTTGGCTTGTCACGCCGAAGACCCGGGTTCGAATCCCCACATGGGTACAATGTGTGAAGCCCATTTCTGGTGTCCCCTGCCGTGATGTTGCTGGAATATTGCTAAAAGCGGCGTAACACAAACTCAGTCAGTCAGTCCACCTATATGCGCGGTCTGTAAATTATCCATTCTGGACCAGACAATCCAGTGTTTGACATCATGAACATCGATCTAGGCAGTGGGATTCCGATGACGTGTCAACCAAGTCAACGAACCTGACCACCCGATCGGGTTTATCGCAACATGCATGGGTTGCTGGTTAGGAAACACAGTATATTCTTAGCATTTGTGCAGAAAACAAGGTTTGAATTTTGTATTATCAAAAGTGTCTCAGTGATAATCAGACCAAGAGTCGACCATACGGTCAATTCTCTACATTTCCTCCTCATTCTTAGACACATTCTGGTAATAGTTGTACTGTTTAGGTTAAAATGAACACCAGGGGCTCCTGTCACGAAGCAACCTTTACTAAGGTTAACCGTAACTCCCATTCTTTAAAGGGGCGGTGGGGTAGCCTAGTGGTTAAAGCGTTCGCTCGTCACACGGAAGACCCGGGTTCGATTCCCCACATGGGTACAACTTGTGAAGCCCATTTCTGGTTTCCCCCTGTGATATTGCTGGAATATTGCTAAAAACGGCGTAAAACCATACTCAGCCAGCCCATTCTTTAACATTGCCCTTAGGTTACCTTAGTAACTTACGACTAAGTGCTTTGTGGAAGGAGGCACAGGAAAATTCCACGTGTCGAATTTGTGTGATTTCTTACAGACGCCAGACTCTAATGCATCGTTAATTATTTAAATTAAAATACTCCCATGAATCATCTGTCTCTTCAAGGGATAATCTGACCCGAATGTACCTTGGCGAGCTGCTAGCATGCTATTCTATATATATATCACCATAGTCTGCGATCAAGTTGGAAGATGTGGAGAATGGCCAAGTAGCCTATTGTTGGGATGACGTCACAAGTAACCATTGGGACGTTATCTCCAATTATTGCAGCAATGAATTCAGCTGAAATCACAGTGATATGGCATTCTTCGCAACCAGTGAAAACAATGGAACAGTCGGAGAGAATCAACCAATCAAAATGCTCCTATGGGTGCTAGTTACGTGCGACGTGGTGAGAACATAATGGCTGCGAGCGTCTTGCACAATACAGGAATACCTGCCACGCGGAGACACACACCCTGCGCGTTAGCAGAAGCACATCTAGTCAAGAGTCATCAATTAGACGTAGCAAGATGCATTTAGACCGGGGCTGCACTTTGTTTTCCATAGCTGATAAGAGAACGATATTACACCTTGACAGTCAATGTTAACATAGGCAGTTCGACTAACCTTCGTTTAGCAGAATCCTTGAAATGACCTGGTTTGGACGCTGCTAGCAATCTTGTGCTTGCTTCGGTTGTCCGTCTAGCCATCAATTACCCCACACAGGGGCAGTCTCAAGATTATTGTCGTCTGGGCTGGAAAACTAATTTGATATGATATGAAAATCATTATGCTATTCTTTTTCATACCGGTGTTTGAAATACGAGTTCATCGAAATAAGAATGTGATATACAGTGAACCCTGGTTATAATGCCACCCTGGATATAATGATCTATGCCAATGATTTTGGGAACAAAAAGTAATTTTTCCCTGGTTATAATGCCAATTACACCGGCTGCATGTAGTACACATGACTCAAATTAATTGACCAAACTCATTAATGCTTTAAGTCATGTAGTCCCAGATAGGATAACACATGTGACAATACACTTCCTGCCAGAGACATCGGCTGTCTCTCTCTCTCTCTCTCTCTCTCTCTCTCTCTCTCTCTCTCTCTCTCTCTCTCTCTCTCTCTCTCTATATATATATATATATATATATATATATATATATAATGCAACAACAACAACAGCAACAACAAGAACAATTACTGCATTTGTACCCTGTGAAGAGTTGCCTCCCTTAGGTGTGCCAGAAGCCGACGTTCGTGGGTTCGCTCAGATTACGTTCCTGGGTTTCAGCGCCGTACCAATGAGTTTCAGCAATATGGAAACGGTCCAAGAGCTGCATGACTTAAGGCTTTTGTCCAACATCAAGGTGGCATGTGGTCGTATACATATTTAGTGCCCATAAAGGCTCTACCCAAACGTACTCGCTACTCACAATTGCGATTCCACACGTGATGCGCCTACTATATTCTCCATGGAATTCATTGGGCGTATGACTGGCAGACGGTGGAACGTAGTCATACTGAACACGAATTTTCACTAACACAGCTCGTCACCACTGACTCGTCGCCATGGCTTTCTATCAGTAGGCTAGTATTACCCATGCCTTACCTAGGAACAACTTCCGTGTAACCTGGATATGAATGTTTGAGGATGTTAAATGAGTACGGAAGAATTATGAAACAGGTGTTGATTTATTTCGGCAAATAATTGAATATAAATGAATGGTGTGCTTAAACAATAATTGGACAATTCTCTCTGATCTCCCTCACGTGTTAAAAATCAGAAATTCTTGTCAACCTCAGATTAAGACATCACTTCTTTCTGAACTCCTCTCGGAGATATCACGCCAACAAGTCGAGGGGAGGTAACTCTTGATATCGTTTCTGTGTGCTTTGTTGAGTCGTTCAGGTCAATGGTGCTGAAACACACCAGCACCATGTTTGATTCAAACGCCCAAACACAACAGCCTGGTACATGTGGAAGACAGACCTCCCATGCCGCCATCTTCAGGCGCTGGTTCTACAAAATATGCTTAGTCTGGACTAGTACAAACAGTCATAGCAGCCACGCACACAAACGCACTACAACACTCACACACACGCACACACATTTTAAACCAGCAATATTCTTTATCATGGTTAGACAATGGACTGATCGTGACAATACAGCTGACGAGCTGACTATTTACCTGACCAGGGGAAGAAGCTTGGCCCCGTTTTACAAAGCTATCGCAGCGCTACGACTGTCGTAAGTCTATGTTACAGTATAGGAGGTACGACAGTCGTAGCGCTAAGATAGCTTTGTGAAACAGGCTCCTGGTCGCTTTACTTTGGCTTATACTTCGCCACTGTCGTAAGTCTATGTTAAAGTATGGAAGTTACGATCATCTTAGTGCTACGACAGTCGTAAGTCTATGTTAAAGTATGGAAGTTACGATCATCTTAGCGCTACGACCGTCGTAAGTCTATGTTACAGTATAGGAGGTACGACAGTCGTAGCGCTAAGATAGCTTTGTGAAACGCGACCCAGGGCCCCGTTTCACAAAGCGACCGGCGCCTGGTGTGTGTTACACAGTGGCGAAGTATACGCCAAAGTAACGTGACCAGGGCCTAGATTTTCGAAGCTCTCTTAGCGCTAAGATAGTCGTGGGTACTATTACATGTCATTAACTCTATGACTATCTTAGCGCTAAGAGAGCTTCGAAAATCTAGGCCCTGGAGCCTGTTTCACAAAGCGATCGTAGCGCTACGACAGTCGTAAGTCTATGTTAAAGTATGGGAGTTGCGATCATCTTAGCGCTACGACAGTCGTAAGTCTATGTTAAAGTATGGAAGTTACGATCATCTTAGCGCTACGACAGTCGTAAGTCTATGTTAAAGTATGGAAGTTACGATCATATTAGCGCTACGACAGTCGTAAGTCTATGTTAAAGTATGGGAGTTACGATCATCTTAGCGCTACGATCTTAGTGTTACGATCGCTTTGTGAAACGGGGCCCTGGGTCGCGTTTCACAAAGCTATCTTAGCGCTACGACTGTCGTACCTCCTATACTGTAACATAGACTTACGACGGTCGTAGCGCTAAGATGATCGTAACTTCCATACTTTGACATAGACTTACGACTGTCGTAGCGCTAATATGATCGTAACTTCCATACTTTAACATAGACTTACGACTGTCGTAGCGCTAAGATGATCGTAACTTCCATACTTTAACATAGACTTACGACTGTCGTAGCGCTAAGATGATCGCAACTCCCATACTTTAACATAGACTTACGACTGTCGTAGCGCTACGATCGCTTTGTGAAACAGGCTCCAGGGCCTAGATTTTCGAAGCTCTCTTAGCGCTAAGATAGTCGTAAGTTAATGTTAATGTATGGCACTTACGACTATCTTAGCGCTAAGAGAGCTTCGAAAATCTAGGCCCTGGTCACGTTACTTTGGCGTATACTTCGCTACTGTGTAACATACACCAGGCGCATTGTGAAAATTTAAGTTGTCCCCCTACAAACAACCTGTGTACGGTATTGATGATGCGTAACAAGCGATATATCATCCCCTACGCAGTACTACTTATATGATCTAAAATCGAGACAATATATGGAAGGGTTACGGCAGTCACCGGATTGAGTGTTGGGAGGTTACAGTAACGAGAAAGTAGTACCTGAAGGGCTGCCTCTCAATGGTGAACAAGAAGGCCTCCAGTGGCACGACCCGTGAAGATCCGGGTTAGAATTGGTCTTCGGTAACCCATGCTTGTCGTAAGTGGCCATTCGTGACCAACTCGTATTATTCTGGGACAAGCCTATTCCGAGACGACGCGTGCCCCTCTGGAAGGATTCCATATTGGCGTAGGGACATCAGAACTACTTCAAACAAGAACGACAACTCAATTCAAACAGTAATATACATTGCAGAAGCACCCGAAAACTGCTTTAAAAAAAAACAATAAAAGATTAAAACCTGTTAAAAAATAAATATTAATAATGACGATGATTTCAGTTCTATCATGAATAAGTGTTCACGGTCTTAACTTGTATGTAACCTTGTTGCCATACCCCAGGTGGAGTGAGTGAGTTTAATTTTACGCCGCACACAGCAATATCCCAGCTATATGGCGGCGGTCTGTAAATAATCAAGTCTGGACCAGACAATCCAGTGATCAGCAGCTTGAGCATCGATCTGCGCAATTGGGAAGCGATGACATGTGTCAATCAAGTCAGCGAGCCTCACCACCCGATCCCAGTAGTCGCCTCTTACGACAAGCATGGGTTACTGAAGTTCAATATTCTAACCCGGATCTTCACGGGTTCCCCAGGTGGAATTCATGATGCATAAGCTGACAGAATATGAAGGACCCAAGAAACATCAGACTAAAATATGCCCAGTGAAGTGAAATGTAAGCACAGTGATTAAGTTTAAATTAGATTAGTTATACATTGTTTTGCAACTCGTGGCTATTTATAATTGTACCACCTCCGTGGTGTAGTGGTTAGAGCGTCTGCCCGGAGAGCGGAAGGTCGCAGGTTCGATCCCCGACCGCGTCATACCAAAAGACGTTAAAATATGGTACTTGTTGGTTCCTGCCTGGCGCTCGGCATTAATGGGTACAACAAGGACTGGTCGGCTCGGAGTCAGTATAATGTGTCTGAGTTGGGTTTTCATGCTTAACTGCGGCATGGTATTTCAGTGGGCTAGCACTATAAAACCAGCTTAAGTCTGGGCTAGTACAAGCAGCCGCGCATACACATACACACGCATGCACGTCGTCATATGAGCGAAATATTCTCAAGCACGACGTTAAACTCAATTTCACCTCACCTCACCTCACCTATTTATAATTGCATTAACTAACAATATCCGAAGCGCACGTAGAATCTCCAAAACATGCCCGCAAATCGCCTGAGAAAACTCTCAATTGGAGTTGAGTTGAGTTGAGTTGGGCTTTACGTCACATAGGCATTATTCCAGCCATATAGTGACACTCAATTGGAACTAGGAGAGTCGTTATGTAAACAAACGCACGTACGTTTATTTGAATCTCTCACTGACCATGGCACTATCCTTACTATATTCTACACAAGGCAACACAGTTCTGTGAGCTACGTTCTTTGTGCTCTCAGTGTGGCGATATATATTTTCGTAATTTTCTGAACAAACACATAATGCCATAACCGATTTAAGTACTGGTGATTATTTTTATCAAAGCAAGGCGCTCGTTTTGATTGGTTTGTCGTATTTTCGCTCATAACAAGCATCGAGACGGGGACGAGTCTTCTTGGAGGTTTCGGAAAGGGGGCGAGTGGTGACGAATGGGACAAGTCTGACTTGGTTGACGCATGCCATCGTATCTCAGTTGCGTAGATCGATGCTCATGCTGTTGATCACTGGATTGTCTGATTCAGACTCGATGATTTACAGACCGTCATCATATAGCTGGAATATTGCTGAGTGCGGCGTAAACTCACTCACTCACTCCAGTGACACGCTGCGACAATGGAATACCCGGTGGCTCATCACAAGAAGCTTACGTAAAAGGCCCGTAGCAAAACACAATAAAGCCGAGTGAGTACAATCAGCAAAATCAGTCCAGAATCGTGATTACACAATGCCATTTAGAAAGCGGTAATCCCAAATATAACATATGTTACATTCACCTCTTTCTAAATGGCATTGTGTAATCATACCTTTCGGCCGTGGGAGCCGTGCCAATTAACACTTATCAGAGGGTACACAAAGCCCGCAGTCTAGACTACCAGTTGTCCGACTTCGACTTTTTGTGCTGGCGATTAGGTGCCTGACTCTGAGGGTGTGAGTTCGAATCCCGGATGGGGCTAAACTCAAAAAGTACTAGAATTTGTACTTTACTAAGAAAGTGTAATCCCAAATATAACATATGTTACATTCAAATATAACATATGTTACATTAACCACCACTTTCTAAATGGCATTGTGTAATCATGACAAAGATCACGTGTGTTACAACTGATCGATTATATAGCTGGTACAACAATCAATCAATCATGTTGAGTACTTATATGGCAGCGGACTGGCAATCATCAAGCCAATCACCAACACTGATTTCAGCACTTCGTAAGACAGGTATAATCTAATATGGACCTATTCTAACCCAATATTCCCACAATGTAGGACACATGCAGTCTGATAACATGAATTAGAAACAAACACCTTTTATTTAGACTCTGATAAACATACTGTATTATCATTTGACTTATTCTGAGTATAGCTAATTTGTTAGGTGTAATAATGTAAATGGACAATCAGTTCTGTTGCAAACAAGCCAGGACAAGGCCATGTTTTCGGCCCGTGAATCACTGAGTAATCTTTTTCACACGATTAGATACAGCAGGAGGTCAGAGGATGGCGACTGCCTCTCAAAGGGTGGCTGTTCATAGTCTCCGTTGTTTCAGCAAGTGAGCTGCACAGATAGGCGTAGGTCACCTTGTGACAGCCGCAATCCCTGAGTTATAGAGCCCTGTCAGTGAGTGAATTTGGTTTTACGCCGCTTTTAGCAATATTCCAGCCATATCACGGTGGGGGGACACCAGAAATGGGCGTCACACATTGTACCCATGTGGGCAGTCGAACCCGGATCATCGGCGTGACGAGGGAACGCTTTAACCACAAGGCTACCCCACCGACCCACCTTCGGCAGACATTATCAAGACCATTACAACTGCCTTCAATAAGACATGAAGCAATAGTCTTTTTCCGATCATCCTCAACTAACTTCCTCATCGTGAGCTCTCTGACACCAGAAATGGGCTTCACACACTGTATACATGTGCAGTGGTTAATCGAATCCGGGTCTTCGGCGTGACGAGCGAACCCTTTAACCACTAGGTCTGTAAAGTGCGACGTATACAGTCTGTTTTTTACAGCTGGTGAACTGTGATGGTAGTTACCTGTAGCTAGTGACGACCGAGCTGGTGATATATACAGACCTCTTCATTTTAGAACATATAATTGTACATATGATTTCAAAATGGCCAACCAACAATCGTTTATTTACATATGAGCTTCCAAGGTCGTCAAATCACATCTTTCAATTAGAGGTGTTGACTGTGGTTTGAAACCTCTGGTTGACAAATCAGAATCGAGCGTGGTTTTGAAACTTATGAAAAATATCCAATATAGAACTCAAGGAATTAAACACATGTGTATCTGACCAACCGCTGTCATGGTTATTGGCTGCAGAGTGTATGCGGTGTTGGATGACGTATTAACAGCACCTACAAGAGTTGGATCAATTCCAGCGTAGTAGATGATTCCTCTGTACAGCATCATGTTGATGGGCCTGGCGTCCATTGTGGTCACCAGTGTGCTCATATCATCGTCCACTGTCATCTTCATCAGTTTCCTGTCGCTGTTATAATACAACACACCTGCTGGCTGATCTAGAAATACTGCATGTAAGAAACCCCCCGTAGCTAATGTTCTCAGGCCTTGACCATCATACGTAACTGTGAACATTGCATAATAAACACACGCATATATCCGCCTTCTCTTTGTGTCAAGAGTTATCTGCCTTGGAGATTTTCTGAACATGTCTAACTTAGTGATTACAGTGAGGTCTTCGCCCTGTGTAGACATGCGGCTGATTGAGTGTACGGGAGTCAGTCTGGATATGAATACAATGTCCCGATCCTCATCCACTGCCATGCCTAATGTCCGTATATTTCTTCTCAGATCTGTCACCTGATTTGTATCCAGGGTAGACGCAAATATAGAGTAAGGATTATTTGACCCAATTAGAAGTGTGTTCGTCTTTGCGATGTAGGCGAGGCAATTAACAGAACGCATAGCAAAATGCTGGTAGGTGCTAAGATGGTTACTCTGGATGTCGAGTTGACGGAAATGGTGAGTGTAACCTGTCCAGATTGGAGCAATCAAGATCCTACTTCTCTCCTCCTCTGGCCTGGGTGTCGTCAAAGACGTCGTCTGCACAGCTGGAGTGGAGGAGGAGGTAGTATTTACAGTGGTTAAGGCACACGGAGGCACGCTAAGAGATGTTTTCAGTTCTGATATTTGGGACTGGTAGGTTTCATTCAATGCCATGAATTGCTTTATGCTTGTCTGGAGATCGGCAGTTTGAATGGTACACTTCTTCAGTTCCATTTCCAGTCTGTGTTTATCACTGAGACACATATCATTCGGGTTTTCTGAGCTCCCCACCTGCGTTGCCTCCTGGACCGATTCGTGAAGTTCATTCGTCTGGTTTTGGAAGTCATTTTGGAGGGATTTAGAAACATGGTGTAACTGCCTCTTCATATGATGGTATTCATGTTTCAGATGCTGCACTTCAGAAACAACCTCACTCTTTACCATGTCGGGAAGAGACTCTCCTTTCAGAATCTCGGACATGGCATTTTTCACTAGATCCAGTATGCTTTCCTTTAATTCAGCCCTCAATGACGACTTTGCAACATCGATCATATGGATTACCTTTTGTTCCACACGGAGAATATCAACCTTGTTATCAAGCAGTACCTCCTCAAACTGGTCAAGTCTGTTCATTACAGCCACGCCATCGTCCTTGCAGTTACAAAAACAGAACAGGGAGGTGCATACCAGCAGAAAGGAGAGACATTTAAACTCGGTCATCTTTAGAACTGAACAATTCCCATCGATAAACCTTGTGTGAGTGATGGCCACGTGTACAGCTCGGTGTGATACAACGTTCTCTTCTACTGATTGGGTGGCGCAATGTACAAGTATACATATACAGCGTTATTATCAATGTTTTCCTTCGACCAAAGCCGTTATCTCCTGGGTGTAAAGGACACCATGTTATCACTATTTACCCGATGTAGCGGGAACGTTATCGTTGGTTATGATATTGCCACACATAAACTGAACGTTTAAGCAATCTCTGTTCTTCATTTTGTAACCTACATTTGGACACAATATGCCAGAACGCCCGCCATTAATGACTGAGAATGAACTACTCTGTCAGTAGAAGCTTCTCTTGTGATGCCACCGTCTTATCAACTGTTTCAAACTTCGGTTGTCATTGTGGTTGGAATCTTCCGATTGTCTTCTCAAATAATAAACACTGTGTATTAACATGTAAGTCGTATTCCGTTGACTCTACTGTCCGGATTAAGGACTAATTCATGGCCTCAGCACTACTTCAATATCTCATTAGTCTGTGGTTACTTCGTCACTTTCACTTAGTGAGAACCCCGTAAATAATGGCCTGGTTGGGTATGAGCTTAGTGGCAATAAATGTATTGAAAGTGATCCCATGTCATTTGATTGATGTGTGTGTGTGTGTGTGTGTGTGAGAGGGAGAGAGAGAGAGAGAGAGAGAGAGAGAGAGAGAGAGAGAGAGAGAGAGAGAGAGAGAGAGAGAGAGAGAGAGAGAGAGAGAGAGAGAGAGAGAGAGAGAGAGAGAGAGAGAGAGAGAGCGAGAGAGAGTGTTCTAAGTGGTGTTAAACTTAACTTCCTGGTTGACTGCATGTCATCGGAACCAAACATCCTGGATCAAGACTCGAGACATCGAACGCTTGTTGGACCAGACTCGATTACCCTCAGGCTATTGTCACCCTCACACACACCTTCCCAACAAACTCCCCTATAATTAATTAATAAAACCTAAAAGACATCAGAGCCAAACATAGCAAAACACCCCCACACACACACAAAAAGAAAAAAAAGAATAAAAATAAAAACAAAAAAAAAAAAAAAAGAATTTTTTTAATAATAATAAAAAAAGAGTAAAATAAAACATTAATAAAAAACTACACTAAAAATAAAAAATTAAAAAATGATTAAAATTAAATAAAATACAAATTGTGAAATAAAAAATATATAGAACTCCGACCAACCCCCCAAAACAACCAGGTCTACAAATGAAATGACACAAATTCATATATGATATGACAGTGTGCGTCAGACCCAAGTATGTACGGACGCAAGAGTACTTCAATGTTGTACCACGAGGGCGGGGTCGCGAGTCTTACGTTATCTCTTCCACGACAACCACCTTCTGAAAACACCGTGCTGGCAATTCGTGAACAGACGGGGAGAGGTCGGGTATTTCCGGCAACTTCCGTCACGAGAATGGCCGGATGTTAGGCGAAATGTCCTGTTAATAGTCAAGTAGTCACAGATAAGATTACTTTATACGCTGATTTTAGTATGATAGCGTGGAAGTTTTTACTTCTATTTAAGTATGTATACTCTGCAAAAAAAGGAACGCACAGGTGAAAACTCAGGAATGTAAACACTTTATTTTGTTTCCAAATAAAACTTTAACTAATGATCGCACGAACGTAAAATTTCACATGGATGTTGTCAAGAGTCAGCTTTACAACATGCAGCTATCATTTGTCTCTGAAACCATTGCACCGGGCGTACAGATGGCGTGGAGGTCAGTACCTGTTGTGACCACCTCGAGCTTGCAACACAGCTTGGCACCTCCTGTCCATGGACATGATCAGTCTTTGAATCCGTGCTTGGGGGATCCTCCTCCATTCCTCCTGCAAGGCTTGGGACAGTTGTTGCAACGTTTGGGGTTGAGGCTGACGACGTCGAACGCGTTTCCCAAGCTGGTCCCACAAATGCTCTATTGGGTTCAAATCGGGGGATTTTGAAGGCCAGGGAAGAACTGTTCTGATTCGTCAGGTAGTCCATCGTGATGCGAGCCACGTGCGGTCTGGCGTTGTCCTGTTGGAAAACGTGACGTTGAGGGTTGATGACAGGTAAAAGATGACGTTGCAGAATTTCATCCCTGTAACGAATTGCAGTCAGGTTACCACGGACGTGCACCAAGTCACTTCTCCCGTTGTAAAGAAATGGCCCCCATACCATCACACTTCCCCCTCCAAATCTGTCCGCTTCAACTACACAATTACGGGCGTAACGTTCGTTTCTCCGTCTATAGACCCTCGTCCTACCATCGTGTCTTTGAAGTTGGAAACGAGATTCGTCGCTGAACCAAATTCGCTGCCAATGTCTCCAATTCCATCTCTGGACGTTCCTGCACCATCGAACACGTGCCTGGCGATAATGAGGTCGTAGTGTGCATCCTACGTGAGGTCGTCGAGGGCGTATCCCGTGCTGTCTGAGGCGATTTCTGATGGTCTGGGCGGAGACGCGGCGAAGACCTGGGACGTTCTCTGCTGTTTGTGTTGCTGGGACGGCCCGGTTACGTAAATGGAACACCCGGATGTAGCGGTCCTGTGCAGCATTGGTTACCCGTGGTCTACCACTCCGAGGTCGGTCGCGGGTCGAGCCCAGTTGATTGTAGCGCCTCCATAAACGGGAAATTGTTGTGTGATGCACGTTGAAGTGTCTTGCAACTGATGACTGAGATTCGCCAGCCTCAAGACGTCCGATGGCGATGTTCCGGTCAGCTTCGCTAAGTCGTGGCATGTTGAATTCGTCAGTAAACTGGCGTTGAAAGTGAATTGAACACGTTAAACTGCCTTCCTCATATACCCTACAAACTGGTGCATAGGTGAAGCAACTTTCACGTGCATATCGTTCGAAGTGTCATTTACACGTGAAAATTTCATGATATTTTCAAAAACCATCATCAAACAACAATATTTCATGAAATGGTGTGTTTGAGCGATACTTAATGGATATGAACAAGTATACATTATGTTTGGTTAAAGTAACCGGGTTTTGTTTGCATAGAAATAAAATACAGTTAATTTTAAATTTCATTATCACCTGTGCGTTTCTTTTTTTGCAGAGTATAGAATCATGCTGTACTTTGATCTAAACAAGATAAGTTAAGTTATAAACATGACATTATTTCCCGAGAGTCAGCTGATACCGGCTGGGTTATTCTCACCAGAATGACATATATACGATACCGTAACATCACAAATATATCCGGGCTTGTCCGTAACATTATAAATATATACTCAGCAAACGAAGTCAAGGACCACCCCCAATTATCAATATTTTATCTTATAGTTCATATTATTATCTATGTCTTACTTAAATATGGATTATTTTGGTGTTTCTTAACGTTTTTGTTGAGTATATATCACTCGAAATTAGTACAATATGTATATAGAATAATGTAACATTGATATATCCATTACCGTAACATCACGTAACAAAATATATGAAAACTATTGTAGCACAACTATTACGGTAACAATATGAATATTCATTATTGTAACATTATAAATATTATACGTTACCGTAACATCATACAATATACATGTGCACTACCTGCGTCTCGCGACATCTTGGGTTGTATACTCCTCGGGGAGTATTGAAAATGGAGTGCACCATCATCCTTTAATGAGTGAGTGAGTGAATTGAGTAAGGCCGTATCAGCAATTTTGCAACAATTCGTGTCGAACAAACTTATCCATTACCGGGATAATAAGAATGCAGATTTTAGGGGAGACATTGTGTGTGTTGGTCGGTTTGTTGTTTAACGCCGCACTCAGCAATATTCCAGCTAAATGGCAGAGGTCTGAAGATAATTGAGCCTGGACCAGACAATCCAGTGATCAACGGCATGGGCATCAATCTACACATTTGGGATATGGTGACATGTCAACCAAGTCAGCTAACTTGACCATCCGATCCCGTTAGACGTCTTATACGACAAGCATGGGTTGCTGAAGATCATTTCTAACCCGGGTCTTCACGGGTATTGTGTATGTAATTATGCCCTTATCAAGATGAATGCAACCGCTGCTGCTGCCGCTGCTGCTGCTGATATTACTGGTAATAGAACTAAAGTCACTTGATCCGGGCAACTGTTGACACCACAGATGACTCGGTGAGTACAATCACTGACAACGTTGTATAATAATAACCTGACCTATTTCAAAAACCTAATCTGATAAGGATGTATGTCTGATAACATCGTAAATAGACTGCGTACAGAAAGAGCACAAAGCAATAACCACATACGGGATAATACACAGCAATATTTTTCGAGCGTGAACGTCAGTGAGCATTCGTCAACACAGTGTATGACTATCGGCTGTGAGTTCCCAAACGTTCATACCTAGCGTCACACAAGGTGAAGAACAAAGGGGTTTTACGTTGTGGTCAAGGTCATTGCACATATGCAAAGACGTTCATGCGAATTTGAGGGTGTGACTTGTCGTATTAGTCGGGACTTGATTTGCTGGTGATTAAGCAACATGTCGATGATATCCTATACTGCAGTTTGACATGAATACCAGAAACAATATACATGTACTACTTCCCTGACGACTAACGGGACCGGCAAGTCAAAACATTGATTACACAACAGTCTCGTCTCCTGTTGACTGGGTTCCGTCCTATTGCGCAACTTAGTACAATAACCAGTCCAGAATTTCTTATGAAACAAGTAATTGGAATTCAGTGTAACCATAGTTGTTTGTGATGTCTATTTTCACTTTCAAAATTCAGATCGGCTGAAAAGTAGGTCATTGTCAGAATAGGTTAATGAGACTCATGTTTCGGTTTGTGGTCAGGCTCACTGACTTGCTTGATGCATGCCATTGTATCCCAAACAGATGCTCATGATGTCAATCACTGGATGGTCTGGCCCAGACTCGATTATATACAGACCGCTGTCACTGGCCCGTTATATTGCTGAGTACGGCGTTAAACAACAAAGAAAGTTCTGTCCCTGTTCACCCATCAGTAAATGGGTATCCGGTAGGATGGGGCGACTGTAAATCTTCCAGCACATTACAGGCAGGCTGGTGTGTATACTCCCCAAAGATGAGATTGAGCTGTATTGAAGTGGTGTTGCAATTGTGTAGCGCTTTGACCACGTTCTGGAGGAGGTAGTCCAGCGCACTATAAGTACTCACAGTTTCTTTGCTGCTGGTATACAGACCGCTGCATTGTTGGTGTTGATAGCGGATCCGCTTGGCTACTGTCTGTGGTCTTCTGTATTGTTCTGCAACTTGGCAAAGAACGTTGCTGCTGACGTTGACATCAAACTACCGTTTGCGTTGGCTCATCAAACTTTTCAACCGTATATGTCGGTATTAGTATCAAAACGGCTTGGTTGTTTACAATTAGAAGACATACGGCGAATATTCGCTGATTAAATCTAGTACCCAAAACGTATCTTAGATAACTTAAGATAAAGGAAATCTGTTCATACGTTACCGCTACGTTACCTGCGACCAACATGATTGGGATAAATAGTTGCATGTTGACATTAGTGTTTGGAATTAGTTGAAATCTCACAATTGATGATTGATTCATTACCAACGTACATTCATCGAAAAAAATTGGTTAGCGTCATTTTTCAGATTTTCCTATCCAGGTTGTTATTGCAGATATGTATAACATGATGCAGCTTGCTACTTTAAAGTGATGACTCATATATCATGAACATAAACGTCCTGGAGTCTTCAAGAAATATTCAGTCATGGGGGGATTTTCAGTTAGTGGAGTGAGTTTTCTAAGAATTAAACACGTTTTCAGGCCCTGACAACTTCTAAGATATGTTCCATTGTCAAGTATTTCGAAGACTAAAACAGTAGTTCCAAAATCGTTTATGTTCGATTATGAGAAAATGTGATCGATTGCTTGGTCGTTTGGTCACTGCGACCAATCTTCGATTATTTCAATTAATCGGAAAACCACTAGTTGACATGCCTCTGTGTGAAATAGACCTTGTAAGGAACAGTGCCACTTGCATATAGGTTGAAGAATTTGTAGAAGCTTATTCTTGTGTTTCACACATTTCAGTTTCATAACTTTAATCTTGACATTTCGCAGATACAGTTTGAAGGTTACACATTCGTATATCTATGCAGAATGTACGGCCACATATCAAGGAAGTAGTGCGCAATGACACGCACTTCGTGTTAAATATCTAAGTTCAATGTCACGTATACATCCGTGGCAGCAAAGGTACACTGCATTCCACGCTTGACCTGAAACACGTAATGACCAAATGGTCGTTATGGTCTCCTGTGGGTCATTTGCTCATGCAATCAACCATCGGTTTTTGCAGGTCTAGACTCGATTATATACTGGTCAGTGTGATATATAGCTATAATTATATAGCTACTATAGTCGCGTTGGTTGCAAACATTTAGTCATTTAAACCCAATTTGAATGTTTTGGGAGATCCGTTTTCCCACTGCGTATTATGAAGCATATGCATATTGACTTTCTTTTTAAAAATATCTTGGAGACGATATTTTTCGAATTTTATTTACTGATGACATATCAGCAGCATGTAAATAATGTACAATCGGGTGTAATTAAGGTCAGATAAAGCGAAAGCAAATCTTGACATTTTCCCAAGGTAGAAAATATTGTTAATGTTCATATGATCAGGACAGTGAGAGTGACATCTAATGATATGTTTGGAACACGAGTGACATGACGTCTGTGGCGCCACAATTTGCTGTGTGTTGCGGCCTTTAGCTATATCAGGATCCACTGCCCGCTGTTTTGAAGCCCAGATTCTCCCTAATTATTACCACTCACTCACTCACTCACCCACTCATATTCAGATCGTATATTCCACGTATATCAGATCGTATATTCCACTCACTCACCCACCTACCCAATCAAATTTCGCCCATCCACCCACCCACCCACCCACCCACACACTCACGCACTCACTCATTTTATCACTCACGCACTCACAATGTGCATTTTATCTAAGAGCTGACATCACGTTACATTCTGTCCATGAAAAACAAATACCTTGAAGTACATGAAATCAAGGTGTCAGTCATAGAAAGTAACCATTCCCCAATAAATCAATGCACTTAAGCCTAATGCATCAGGGCAATTGATTTGGTATTATTTCTGTTTGTTTAACAATCATATTAAGCCTTAATGTTCCACTTGTTATGATGTTGGACAAGTGCCTTCCCACAGAGACCCATTGCTGTTATCTGTACGCCGAGGCTAGCACTGCAAACGTCGCGAGAGAGTTGCCACCTGTCACTTTCTGAGTCTGATAAGTTTGTTCTGACACGGACAAAATTGTTGAAAGCAATGGCCGTCGGTCATGTTATTTACCTGTCAGCTCGTCTATAGGTTTTTGGCATATTGTTATGCGATCATGTTTCTGTTGGTGTTCTTGCTGTTTGTAACGGCAGCGGTTCCAGTTGATAGACCGGAAATACTTGAAGGTTACGAGGATCATCGCTTTACAGAATCTAGTAGGAATGATGGAGAAACGATGGATGAAATTTCCTTCTTCGATCAAAGATCCGTTGGAAGTTACCTGACAAGATCTTGGGATGGATCAATCATGGTTGCACCCGGACTTGAAAAATCACCAGTGCGTAATGAACTTTACGAAAACGGGAAAGAAGAGTTCAGTGATGTGAATATGAATATTGATGTGCGATCTTCAAGGAGAATAGACCAAACAGAGACTCCATCCACTTTGATCTCATCTGACCATAAGCAGAGGGTGAAAAGAAACGCACACGTAGTGCTTGGAAGGAATGTCATCATGCCCAAGGAGGTAGAGATGGATGTGACAACTACTCCTAAAAAAGGTAATACACCCTTACCCTTAGAACTCTTTCATGAAGTGAGTGCTACGTCCACAGACATAGAGGATACGTTATATGGCTCTGAGCATACTAAGCTGAAGGAGACTCAAAACCTTGAATTTGATCCTTGGGTATTTGAAGAGGAAATTGGAATAGATCCTATTAACTGTTTCACACGTCTGTCCTTTTCTAAAGCGGCCATTCAGGAATATACTGTCCAAACAAGCGACGACACACGGCTCTCAAACATAGATATAAGCATCATGAATGTGAACTACTCTAAACCAACTGACAGTACAGATTCTGTTGTTGAGTTTCATGTAGAGAGACAGTTTATGGAGGTTGATGACGAGGAAGTCAGCGACTCTGAGGATTCCAATTTCCTTGCCAGAGAAGTAGAGTATGCTCCTGCAATGTTAGCTCCTCCTTCAGTTGACTGCCACTTCCTAATGCCTTACAACAGACAGTGGATCAAACTTGTTTCAGCATGTCCACAATCCTGGCATAATAGAACTATAGAACGTCTGTGTGTGCCTAAGTATGAAACCGAGGACGATAATACCATAGACATGTTAAACCTTCCAGTTCAAGACCAGCATGGTGTAGTCTACAGAAACATATTCTGCGCCAAGTGCAATCAGGCACTGAACACCCAGGCTTGGGATGTGGTTGTTCTATGTAATGGAGTGTCATCGTTTTTCTTCATCGATGGCAATGTTCTGATGACACTTATGCCCACCCTGGCAGCTGCAAGACACTGTAGACAGACACTTTGGCCACAACAACCAGAGAAGGTGGAAACATGTTTAACGACAAGAGGTCAAACTCGGAAGCGGAGAGCTAACCAAAGGAATAGAAAGAGTGATGAAACGGTTACCTACCCAGTGTCATTTTCGGTTCTTATGAATTTTGGGTTTGATGGTAAGACTCATATTTTGTTTAGCACAACTCATGAAGAAATGAGCACTGGTAACATGAATAGATGTCCTGAACCAAACCAAGTCTACGATTCTAGGAACAGTCAGTGTCGAGAAGTGGTATGTCCGGCTTACTACACGCTTGTGGATGATAAGTGTCTCAGGGACGTGAATGCAGGACCTGCGTCAGTAGATGGGAGTTTGCCCAATGTTCAGACTCTCACTCATCTCCCTGATGTTGCTGTGATTACCCTGATGGTAAACGTCACATACAGCAACCTTCTGGCATTGCTTTCTCCTGACTTCAAATCCATAATGGTAGAAGGTATGGCTGCCTTACTAAATATCAGTACAGAAAGAATTCAGAATTTAACAATGGACATGGCAAACACATCCATCTCCGAACCCGAGGTTGCTGTTCAGACTCTTGATGAGAAACCTGTCCTTGAGCCTAAGGAGACAGAAACAAGCAGAAAGCCGCTTTTTGATGACCCTTCTTCCGGGGAAGCTAATGAAACATCAAAAAAAATGCTGGGTACTTCTCCACCAAGTACTGGTTTACCAGATATTGTTAATGCCAAGACGGGCCCTGATCCAGACTTGCCTGAACCGATTGCCGATGCTGGTGCTGCTGATGCTGATGCAGGTGCTGATGCTGATGATAATAACGATGACGACAGACAAGTGAAAAAAGAAAAATTAAAAGTAGAATCTGGAGGAAAAGAAGCAAAGACGGAACCATCACTCCACGCCAAGAGACACACAACTCCTACTACACAACCAAAAGATGGGTTTGACATTGAGAAGACTATAACTCTAAAAATCAAATTCCTGCTTCTTCCACCAAGATCCTCAAGACTACAAGAGGGGACAGTGTCAAGTGTAAAAGAGAAAATGAACAGTCTTTTTAATCAAAATAAATTTATGCTTTCCCTTAATGGAACTGAAGTGACTGTTGTAAATATGGTTCATTCGGATCACCCTAAACTGAAGAGTACATTCTGCAGCAGGGGCCAAATGCAGTTTTTCTTTGCAGATCAGGTTGATATCATCAATGCTGTGGACCGATCGGGCAATAACACAATCACTCACGTCTTTGTCAAATCTACCAACAGTATATACGGTCCTGGAAAGTTTGATCTGACTCTATGGGTGGCAGGCAACGTTGGATCTGATGCTAACCTCACAGACGCTATGGGTTATGCATTTGTATGCGTCATGCCAAGGATATCAAACAGAGGGTGTGGCAGGTTTAAGATTTCAGCGGACAAATATATTCTATTGCGTAACAAGTCAATTATACTCGGAGAAAGATTGTACAATATGACCGAGTATGAATATCTTGATGAGTCAAGTGGAATCATTGAGACGTGTGTGCCAAAGTCAATACTACAATCACAGTCAAAGAACGACTCTTATCATTTTGTCCAAGGCTGTGACATGGGTTTTGAAAGATTCATCAAAGCGGAAGCCTACATGACCGCAGTGTTGGGAAGGATCTCTATCGTAGCTTTGGCTATAGTCCTATTGACTTATGGTCTGTTTCCGAAGCTCCGGAATCTACCAGGCGTTAATACCATGAACCTCACTCTTGCGCTGCTGATAGCCGAGAGTATATTCATTATTGGGGAGGGAAGAGCAGCGTTGCCGCTGGTGTGCAGTGTTGTTGCCATTCTCCTCCATTATTTCTTCCTCGCCTCATTCTTCTGGATGAACGTGATGTCCTATGATCTGTTCCGTACATTTGCTAACAAAATCTACGTTCTTCCACAAATACGAGAAAAGAGGAAATATCTGGGTAAATATGTTCTGTATTCGTGGGGTTCTCCGGCAATTATTGTTACTATCTGTGTAATTTTACACTTCACTAAAATCATACCTGGTGTCGAAATTGGATATGGAGGTCATGTGTACGAACCCGAACCAGAAGACGTTAGCGTAAACATGACTTCAGAAGATTCGAACTCAACAGAGGAGGATGTACAGAACGTTGAGTCCCTTGGATGCTGGATACAGAATCCAATAGCCTCCCTGACTGCATTTGGGGCCCCGATTGTAATAATATTTCTGATAAATAGTTGCCTGTTCGTGAAGACGATTCTTTGTATCAGAAAAACTGCCAAATTTACCAATGACCACACAAGAAGATCCTCGGTGAACCGACGTAATGGCCGCAATGACGTCATGTTGTATGTGCGCATGTCTACTGTCATGGGGTTCACATGGATCTTTGGACTGGCTTCCTCTATTGTCAGCGCTTTCTTCACTCCTCCCACAGTCGTTGTTTGTTACACGGAGCACATCCTGGGTCTCCTATTCGTAACTTTCAACTGCTCCCAAGGTCTCTTTATTTTCTTTGCCTTTGTCACCAAGCGACGTGTATTCTATCTGTATAAGGGACTCTGGATCCGACTTAAGCATAGGATCAAGTTATGGGAAAATATTAGGCGGAAAAGAAGCACTTCAGGGTCCAACTCCTCATCATCGACCACATCATCTACAACAACTGTTTCAACTATCAGCTAGATGCACGTACAGTTTCATGACTGTTGAATGACGAAGTGGATCTCCAACAAGGAGTACGTAAGTTAGTGACTTCACCACGTCTTGCCTTGATGAATGATTAGACAATGCGAAATGTGACTTATGTGACCATATGTTCATGTTGAATGAATAGGACACATTTGAGGACCTGGGACATGATATGTGGTATCTGACGACAGGGAAAGAATGAGTCTTCAGAGGATTCAAATTCGCTGAGGATATCACCTCGAAAACGACGCTCCATAGAATGAGAAGAAGGAGAAGAAGAAGACATAGTAAATGTCAACCTGTGAAACATTTCTATCATTCTTGCCAGAACTGCTACTATTGAATATGTGGCAAGAAAACTTTATATGCTCTGTGCATGCACTACAATACTGAAGAATGGCATTGATATATACAGTCCATGTTGGTCGACCAGCGATGTTGTACTCCCCTACTATGACCAATACAAGACTATTGGATAACAGAGACTGATTAGCACTTTGTACACTTCCTGTGTAATGACATACATCTGGTTGAAGATGGCGAACTTTTCTGGTATGAATATACACTTATATTACCTAACAGTTAATACATGAATGTGCGTAATACATAAATCCCTTCAGAAATATTGCTGGGCTCACGTTAGCCAGCCGTTGCTTATGCACTGCAAAGGGGTTTCATTATGTTCTGAATGTCATGGTGTTGTGAAAACTAGTAATGTCTCATGTTATTATGATGTCTTTTGATTTGGTTTGAAAATTTAAAAGAAAATGTTCAAAAACACTTCAAAGATAACAAAGAGATTGCTTGATTTCTTTGATGTTATGTTTGATTTTCCTTTTGGTGTTTGATGTTGAAATGATATTAGATTAGATATTAGATATACTACAAACAAAAAATATGGGAACACCCTAACATTTGATAGTCATATATAAACTGAAACGTGGTGAGGTCATTTATACTCTAAGGTAAATGCAACTTTTTGTTTGCTTACTTAAAAGGCACTTTAAACGACATGTTGGAACATGCAGTGAAGCAACTGATTCAATATTCGTTGAGTTTGAGTGAAATGAAACATTGTTAAAAATAGCGATAAAAAGGGTGCTGAAACACACCAGCACCATGTTTGATTCAAACGCCCAAACACAACAGCCTGGTGCATGTGGAAGACAGACTTCCCGTGCGGCTTGGGATATTGAATCAGTTGCTTCACTGCATGTTCCAACATGTTGTTTAAAGTGCCCATTAAGCACACAAAAAGTTGCATTTACCTTAGAGTATAAATGACCTCACCACGTTTCAGTTTATATATGACTATCAAATATTAGGGTGTTCCCTTATTTTTTGTTTGTAGTATATTTTAATCCCAGTTGGTGTTGTGTTGTAAAACGTGTGACGCAAATATCTTCAGTAAATAGGTTTGACTAACACTGTTCTTACATGAGGTAACCAGTAAAGGTCCGGGTTAGAATTGATCTTCAGTAACCCATGCATGTCGCAAAAGGCGACTAACGGGATCGGGTGGTCAGGCTCGCTGACTTGGTTGGCACATGTCATCGTATCCCATTTGCGTATATAGATGCTCATGCTGTTGATCACTGGATTGTCTGGTCCAGACTCAATTATTTACAGACCGCCTCCATATAGCTGGAATATTGCTGAGTGCGGCGTAAAACTAAACTCACGCACTCACTCTTGTTTGAAAGACAAAAACCATTTGTCATCACTCATACAAGAATATTACTATTTCGAGACACTCGAAATAACTCACTGACTGACTGACTCACTCACACATACTTACATAAGGTATATATTTTTTACAATAGTTATGAAACACAGTCTTAGACCAAGGTGTAATTTTAAATCAAACATGGTGCCTAACAGCTTTAACAAAATGCCAATTGTTTTTTGATGTTCAAATTAAAAAGTAGGAACGACGAACAGTTTTGTCTTAGATGATGATGTAAAGACGTTGTGGTAATTTTAATTTTTTAAAAACTGTATACAATTTATTTCTAACTGACAGGAAACCCAAAATGAAATAATATCCTATCACACTACAAACGCGTTCATAGTTATTAGGATATCATCTTTATAGATAGCGAAGTCCTTTAACATGGGACCAAACACATCTGGTGCTAGAACACCTCACTGGGTATTACATTTGTTATTGCGATGTCAATAAACCAATTTATTCAAGCACGCGAATGTTAAAAGAAACATGACAGACAAAACTTTTGTTGTTTTCATGAATACTTTAAGCTGATGACAAGAGACAATTTTTTTTCTATGTTTAAGAAATAAGAGTACATTGTACGCAGCCGACGATATTATCAGCATGTGTTTATGATTCACTTTCAGTCATCAGGTGTTGTTGAGAAGGTGATCGTATCTCGCCCGGCGGATCACCTGTCTTTTATAGACGATAAGAATTTAATTTGTGAGGTCACAGATAAACGTGAAACTATATCAGTAAAATATTCTGAAATGTCAGATTCTAGATAAGATGCTTTGTCCATTTGTGAGCTGGGCATGAATTGTGAAAGGCATTCCTGTGTTCCTTGACTGATCATCATCCAATGTTCGACCTTTGAGGGATAGATGATACAGAACTGTAGCTGTAGTCAGATTCTATTTTATGGAATTATCATTAATTTCACATTAACTTATTTTTAACGTGCTGCGGGATCTAAATGTATTGACCTTATTCCACTTTCACACAAATACTCCTGGAACTGAAGTTTATTTAGTCGTTTTTCATGTATCCAAATATGCAATGTGTCGTTTGTAATAATTACGTTTCATATGAAGAAACTCTTGATTTAAACGTCAGAAATATATGAGATGGCACCGATACCAGCTGAAAAACAATTACGGGAAAATGCTTTTCAAGAAGATGGGAAGCAATGTATACCAGCAAAGTACAATCAGACAGAGAAGCCACGGGGAGAGTAATCAAAAGAATACTGCCATGGAACTGTCACAAAATTGTCGTTACATAATTGAATCCGCGTTTTAATTTTGATATCAGTATGTAAAAATGTATTTCATTAGTAAATTCTGCAGGATACACTGAAAAAAAGTAAAAGGTACTATTCCAGGTGTATGTATCCAGGTTCACCGAGCTTTCGAGCTGATATTGTTTCGTATCGGTGAAACAGGATGTGTGAGAGACATCTAGGCACAGACCCGTTTCTTAAGTCAATAATTATTTGCATATCATTGGTATTTCGTCCATGTATCACGATCAGAAGGATCAGGAAGGTTATATTTCACAACCCAAACAATAGCAATATCCAGGGTCAGAAACGTTGACTCCAGTCAGGGAACGTGATCCTCCACTAGATCTATAGTCCTTTGTTTGAGAGCTCTCTGCATCTTTTACTTATGAATCTGAATGATGTAAGACAGATTGCGGGAATGCATAACCTTTTTCCAGAAAAATACGGAAGAGAAGCTTGCTCTTAACTCTGAATAATGAAGGACGGTTCGGGGGGCTTAAAGTGACCCACATTGAACCCTATGTGACGTTATTGGATTTATTAAACAGGCATTTTGATAATTTCCTATCTAGGTCACCATATGGGGGCTATACAGATGTCAGGATAACCTAGTTTCGTGACCTATATGTTGATTTTAGTATCCTTTCTTGTTTTCGTCTCGGCTGATGACCTGATTACATTTATCTGTGTCAAGGAGCCAGTTATTTTGGTACCTTGTTTTTATTACTTAAGTGGACGACATATATTTTTGTGTTGGAATAATGGACGTCTTTTTTTATATGTCTAAATCCGTTCACAAGTCATGATGTATTTGATGATATTGTAAAGTGTATAAGAATTTTTCAAATATCGGAATTACGATTTAAATAGATATTCTGAGATACTGACAAATTTAGGGACAACACCTTGCATTTTGTGAGTGCAACGATAACAGAATCTGTACTCACAAATTATAAGAAGTTGTTAGTCATTAATTTGTCAGTATTGTTCTATCCAGCTTTTAAAATGCCTCTCAAAGATGTTCTGAAAACATTTATTATGCTTTGTTCTGCCTAACCCTAATTGCGATTGCTTTATAATGTATTATTGTATGAGATGAAGCTGCCTTGTGTCTGATCATTGTGTTAACGTGTTTTTGTGCTTTGTGTTATTTTATATATCGCACAAATATTTTGTTACATTTTTTACATGGGTAGTTTATGTGCTGAATGTTTTATTAAACGTTTGACATTAATGCTGTGTTTGTTCTTTCTTCACAGCCTGACACAGAAAATAGTTTTACTATTTGCCACTTACCCGCCCCAGTCGTGCAGTAGACAACCACAACCTCTAATATATTTCTACTGCACATTTGAGGTTGTGGAGTAGTCAAGTGGCTAAAGCGTTCGTCCGTCACGCCGCAGGCCCGGGTTCGATTCCCCACATGCATACAATATCTGAGGCCCATTTCTGGTGTCCCCCGCTGTGATATTGCTGGAATATTGCTAAAAGCGGCGTAAAACCATACTCATTCACGCTACTGTACATTTAGGACACATTAATGCCTCACCTCTGAGTGAGTGCGTCTAGTTTTACGCCGCTTTTAGCAATATTCCAACAATATCACAGCGAGGAACACCATGAATTATATTCATACACTGTACCCATGTGGGAAACCGAACCCAGAAATTATATACTGAAATGCTATGTGCTTGTCTATTCTAGAAAAATTATATTTTCTTCGGGTGCTATATACGATTAACCAACTTCATAAGAAATAAACCCACTCCCAGAACGTACTTCCCGGGGCACAGTATCTTGAGGGTATGTGAGGATGGCAGGTGGGTGAGTAGGCTGGGCTCTGGTGCTGAAACAGGGATCAATATCTGGGAAAATCTGGGATTCGAACCCAGAAATATTTGATCGAGGAATTCAAGGTATATTATTTGGCGTGCATTCTTAGAGGCATGTTAATCACATAAATGTAACGACTACAGCAGCAACAACAGCAACAACAACAACAACAATCCTTATTAATTTTCTTGTGCTTATCTGTGATGGATATCATGCTCAAAGCATAATACAATATTACCCTGGTCAGTGGGTCAGTGTGCACTCTAGTATTATCTCCTCAGGGAGTATACACCCTAGGCTGCCTAGGACGTTAACAGTCACATTACCATATTTCCTACCGGGTACCCATTCACTTCTGTGTAACCAAGATTGTATAATGTCCTAGATGAACACACTGAGACAAGCCTTATTTGAAAACTCCATGATGTATACGGTCCTTCCCCGTTTATATTATTTACTCTGTTGTTGCACAAGAGCTGGTACAGAAATACTTTGAGGCGCAAGAAAGTTATCAGTCACATTACCATCTTACCGGGTACCCATTCACTGGTATTTGAACAGGGGAATATTTCGAACAAAATCTCTTTATGGTGACATTCTATGCGCAATACATGGATCATTCAGGGCACAACCGGAGCCCCAAAAACCATTAAGAGCCAAGCTGTCGAGCACAGCCCCCCACCCTCCCACGTCCAGCGTTGTTTAACATGTGTGACCTATGTGCTGTACACAGCGTGTACCGTGGAATCAAAGCGTTAAGTACAATACGGCCGTCCGGTCACTGACACATGACACAGTCTATGCTTATCTCATGTGACCTGTATGCTGATGTTCTGTGGAAAGTTTTCTTGCTCAGAGGAAGACGCATATACGTTCTGTACGTGACAATGGTTATTGCATCGTCGGATTACTGTGCAGTGAGTGAGTGAGCTTAGTTTTACGCCGCACTCAACAATGTTCCAGCTATATGGCGTAAATAATCGAGTCTGGACCACACAATCCAGTGAGCAACAGCATGAGCATCGATCTGGGCAATTGGGAACCGATGACATGTGTCAACCAAGTCAGCGAGCCTGACCACCCGATCCTGTTAGTCGCCTCTTACGACAAGCATGGGTTACTGAAGATCAATTCTAACCCGGACCTTCACTGGTATTACTGTACAGTCATCTTCTCGATAATGTAGGTATGCAGACAGACAGGCAGACAGAAGTCTATTCAGTATCTTCAGGCCCGTAATATCCACAATGTAACTGTTAACAAAAAGTAGATTACGTATTTTGTATAGAAGTAACCTTTACAAGAACGCTCACTATTTATGATGGTTATGGTATGATGGTTATGGTATGATGGTTATAGGTATGATGGTTATAGGTATGCTTGTGGACGGTTTTGGAATTGAAAGCAGGAACAAACAATTGACGAAGATGAAGATGATTCCGAGAAGATGATGGGAAACTGATTACGTTACCATCTATATAAGTAATTCCTACATGCGAGTGTCTCGAAATAGTAATGATCCTGTATGAGTGATGATAAATGTTTTTTGTCTTTCAAACAAGAGTGAGTGAGTGAGTTTAGTTTTACGCCACACTCACTAATGTTCCAGCTATATGGCGGCGGTTTGTAAATAATCGGGCCTGGACCCAAAAATCCAGTGATCAACAGCATGAGCATCAGTCTACTCGTTTGGGATACATGACATGTGTCAACCAAGTCAGTGAGCCTGACCACCCGATCCCGTTAGTCGCCTCTTACGACAAGCATGGGTTACTGAAGATCAATTCTAACCTGGATCGTCATGTATTACAGTTGACAGCAGGAACACATAATTGATGAAGATGAAGATGTGATGAAGATGATGAGAAACTGATTACGTTATGATCTATAGAAGTAATTCCTCACTTCGAGTGTCTCGAAATAGAAATATTCCTGTATGAGTGATGACAAATGATTTTTATCTTTGAAACAAGAAATATCCATTAGTGTTCTGTCAAGAGTTTATTTACTGACAAGCACAAACCTTCTGTTAATGTTTTTTTATGTTTCTTAGAGCTGAACATTTTTAACATTATCGCAAGCACCTGGTGTCATAAACGATTTTAAGAGATCCACTTTCATAATTTACAAAGCTCCTTTGCCTGTCACGTGTTTTATCTGATAACCGAGCCTGGCCACTCACTGGTGTTGACGTTTTGTATTGTTACGTCAGTGAACAATCAATTAACATGCTTTGGAGATCACTGCAAATAACAATGTGAACTAGTGTGTTATAGATAGAGTTTAGTTGGGTACACATGTGATGTACGTGTTTGATGTATTAGAACTTAACCTGTTTCATCGTAGTCCATTACCGAAACAACATCTATCTATATTGCCGGCAGCTAAACAGTGAGTATGAGGGCGACACCGTAGTTTCCGGCATTAACAGATTCAGGTCCGTTTGCATGATACATGTAAACCAACATGGCAATTTCATCAGATAAACTGCAAAATCCAACAGAAGAAATTTTGAAATCAGACGTAGTGCGCGTGCGTGCGTGCGTGTGTCTGTGTAAAGGGTACGGTCAGTAAGTGGGTACGGTGTTGATAGATAAAAGATTATTTTGGATGGGATTCGAACCTGGACTAGCCTTTTATACTTTTACGGCACGACTCTCTGCACTTGACAGTATTGAATAATTGTGGAGCAGTTTCATCGCCAGACATGTAAATGAATTGAGCAACCACGGAATGTGTTTCTGTTCCGTGAGAAAGCAATATTCTACATTGATGAAGGTAACATAGTTATCATGGAATGCTGATAATCATTTTATTTCTAGAGGGTTCAGCACCATAGCTGGTTGGAGAACAGACAGGAATTCTGGTGTAACCACGATGTGTCTTGTCATCACTGGAAGGAGCGAGTAGAATTACTTGGAGTTTGTATGAGTGCGGTCACATGACGCTGATCGTTTAACTCACCTGGGCGTCGAATTTGGAAACTCAGAACGTTTTGTGTTCTTCCTCAGTTTTCCTGATTGTTCAGTAACATGGCTTGCTGGATGTGCTATTGTTTTCGTTTTTAGATTTTCAAATCACCCAGTGCTTTAGTGTTATAAATAATAAAATAAATATAACAATAGTGTCAAGGCAATCAGTTTCTAGTGCCATATGCTATCAAGTCAATCCATTCCGAAAGTGCCATATGCTATCAAGTCAATCCA
Source organism: Haliotis rubra (assembly GCF_003918875.1). Classification (NCBI taxonomy): domain Eukaryota; kingdom Metazoa; phylum Mollusca; class Gastropoda; order Lepetellida; family Haliotidae; genus Haliotis; species Haliotis rubra. The sequence continues at coordinate 435,003 of NW_025767357.1, read as the reverse complement.
TTACCAGTGCCATATGCTATCAAGTCAACCAATCTACAGTGCCATATGCTATCACTACAACACATTTACAGTGCCATATGCTATCAATACAACACATTTACAGTGCCATATGCTATGGATGCAACACACCTACAGTGTCATATGTTAGCAATACAACACATTTAGAATACCATATGCTATCAAGACAATCCATTTCCAATGCCATATGCTATCAAGTCAACCAATCTACAGTGCCATATGCTATCAATACAACACATTTACAGTGCCATATGCTATCAATACAACACATTTACAGTGCCATATGCTATCAATACAACACATTTACAGTGCCATATGCTATCAATACAACACATTTACAGTGCCATATGCTATCAATACAACACATTTACAGTGCCATATGCTATCAATACAACACATTTACAGTGCCATATGCTATCAATACAACACATTTAAGGTGCCATATGCTATCAATACAACACATTTACAGTACCATATGCTATCAAGTCAACCAATCTACAGTGCCATTTGTTATGACATCAACCTATTTACATAGCCACATGCTATCAAGTCAATTGATGCAGATTTTGTAAGAAAAGCACTCTTTAACTCACGCCACATCAGTGGTTTGCCCGCATGTATACTGACATTATTAACAATGGCATAACAGCGATAAGAGGATTGGAGTTTGTGGTATTATTAAAAATGTATTGTTTGTCTTCAAGAACAATACAGATGCACCGTTGACGTCACTCACACACACTACGTCATCTTGTTGTTGAGTGGTTTAGTAAGTGAGTATGGTTTTATGCCGCTTTTTTTGCAATATTCCAGCAATATCACGGTGGGGGACACCAGAAATGGGCTTCACACATTGTACCAATGTGGGGAATCGAACCCGGGTCTTCAGCGTGACGAGACGACGCTTTAACCACTAGGCTACCCCACCGCCCGTTGAGTGGTGTAAACGAGCAGAAGGTGTGTGTGTTTAATCCGGAAGTATTTCATCATACTAGCAGACAGGTATTTCCTTCACATCACTGACCAGGTAGGTTCATGATACCTGGGTAAGTTTAAGTTAGCATTGATCAACATCTTTCCCTAGGAAGTAATGGCTGTAAAATAACGAAAGCCAACGACAAACTGATATACAACACAACGTACATGCATTTACATAAAAACATGGATGTAAAGAATAGTTTATTTCCTTTATTTTTCATGAAGCAAGAAGCCAAATATGACCAAGATAATGCAGTATAAATAAATGTATAGGGTAATAATATATTTTGCGTTTCTATTAATGTATACCTCCAGGCGTCAACTGTAGTTAGATCAAACTATTACAAACACGTTCGTGATGATCTATACTAGGCACATAAAGAAACTGTGCATACAAAAATTTAAAATCTAAATTTATCAAACCTGTGTAGACACATAAGGATTTAAACTCAGAGATTAGTGACATGTATCCAACATGCATGCACGTGCCACGTTCCGTGACGTCAGTGGGTTCGTCCTTGAGACGTGCAATACGTTGTTGCACGTGTATTCCGGGAAAGAGAAACAGAGCAAATGAATGCCATACAATACAGTCACTTTGGAAAGCTCAACCCTTGCCCTTGCGATCGTTCAAAATATTAAACGGCTATTGAAACGCATAGCATGCCAAGACTCACGTCTGCACAACGTCATGAGGCCATTTTTAATTGAAATTCTCCCGACTTGTTATGGTCTCATGATCCCTCCATTGTGATTGACTCCATTGAAAGTTCATACTGTCTCACCTTTGATATTGTTATCGTACTTATTAACTGGGATAATATTTTGACAATGCACAGTTTCTTTATGTGGCTAGTATATAATAGAACATGTACACATACAAAGGTAAACATACGATGTACATTTTTCATCACATGTGACTATGGAAGAAACACCTCTCTTTGCAAATTTTTCAATTGTACAGTGGCAAACGTGAAACGACGTTCTATTCCATTATTCTAACAATGGCGGTGTTGAAATGTTGTTTGAAGAGAAGGTAATTTGATATTAAATACATATTTGTTGAAAAGGCTTGTGTGGGTGAGTGAGTTTTGGTTTACGCCGTTTTTAGCAATATTATAGTAATATCACGGAGGGGGGCACTAGAAATGGGCTTCATAAATTGTACCCATTTGGGGGATCGAACCCGGGTCTTCCGTGTGACAAAGGAAGGCTTACCCCACTAGTCTCCCCCAAAAGGCGTGTAATGTTTCATCCAGTGGTAAGTATGAGTTCAACATAAAGTATGCACATAGTTCTCGTTATAACGACCTTCAAGCACGAATACAATATATAACAACATATACAACAGAGGTATACAAGTGAATAATTATATTTTTCGATATATAAAAGTGGCGAAGCGTCTTCGATGATGTTACCTTCAAAGCACATTTGCTTAGATATATACACCAAGTTAATCGGGTAGCATCAGAAACGTATATCCATTCAGTCTGTGGATTACACATATATTGTATGATCATTTGGATATTTGGTTTCACACTTTTTCCCATTGTCCACAAAGGATGAATGAATGTGTCATGTTCGCTCCAGTTGGTCGAACACACAGAGTCCGCACCGATATCTTGGGAGAAGAATATGATGGTTGACTTCAACTTGTGTATATTCCACGCTGAAATAACAAAACATCATCGTCGTAGACATTATAAACATATGTGTGTGTGTGTGTTATTTGGAGTGTGTGTGGTGTTTTGTGTGAAGTTCATCATGTGTTATGTGAAACGTACCGTGTGTTATGAGGAGTGTGTCCTGTGTTGTGTGGAGTATGTCCTGTGTTGTGTGGAGTGTGTCCTGTGTTGTGTGGAGTGTGTCCTGTGTTGTGTGGAGTATGTGTCCTGTGTTGTGTGGAGTATGTCCTGTGTTGTGTGGAACGTGTCCTGTGTTGTGTGGAGTGTGTCCTGTGTTGTGTGGAGCGTGTCCTGTGTTGTGTGGAGTGTGTCCTGTGTTGTGTGGAGTGTGTCCTGTGTTGTGTGGAGTGTGTCCTGTGTTGTGTGGAACGTGTCCTGTGTTGTGTGGAGCGTGTCCTGTGTTGTGTGGAGTGTGTCCTGTGTGTGAGTGTGTCCTGTGTCCTGTGTTGTGAGTTGTGTGGTCCTGTGTTGTGTGGAGGTGTCCTGTGTTGTGTGGAGTGTGTCCTGTGTTGTGTGGAGACGTGTCCTGTGTTGTGTGGAGTGTGTCCTGTGTTGTGTGGAGTGTGTCCTGTCCTGTGTTGTGTGGGAGTGTGAGGAACTGTCCCAGTGTGGAGTATGTCCTGTGTTGTGTGGAGTGTTGTGTGGAGTGTGTCCTGTGTTGTGTGGAGAAGGAAACCCCAGTGGAGGACCCAGGAACAGGGACCCCAGGAACCCCAGGAACGGGGACAACCCCAGGAGGACAACCCAGCAGGAAACCCCACGAAACAGTGGAGGATCCCAGGAATGGAGGTGGACAACCCTTGAGGGACCGGAAAGCACAGGAGGAACCCCAGGGAAAATGGAGGAAACCAGGTGGAATGGCCCCAGTGGAATCCCAGGAAACCCCAGGTCCCAGGAAACCCAGGAGGACAACCCAGGAGGAGGAACCCAGGAAACCCCAGGGAGGTCCCAGAAGGACCCAGGGAACCCCAGGAAACCCAGGAACCCAGGACCGAAGGAGGACAACCCCAGGAAGGAGGATCCCAGGAAGACCCAGGTCCCAGGTCCCAGCATAACCCCAGGACCCATGGTCCCTGTGTCCCAGGAACCCAGCATAACCCAGGAAACCCCAGGAAACCCCAGAAACAGTGGAGGACAACCCCAGGAACCCAGGAACAGTGGAGGCATGGCCCCAGGAAGGAACCAGGAACCTGTAACCCCAGGAGGGTCCCAGGAAACCCCAAGGAGGACAACCCCAGGTCCCAGGAGGACCCCAGGAGGATCCCAGGAAACAGGAGGAGGAACCAGGAGACAACCCAGCAAACCCAGGAACAGGTGGAGGACAAACCACAGGAGGAAACCCCAGGAAGAACCCAGGGAACCTGTGTGGACCCAGCCCCAGGAACCCAGGACAACCCCAGAAATGGAGGATGGTCCCAAACCAGGGAGGAAGGAACTTTAGGGGAGGGACAACCCCAGTGGAATCCCAGTGGACGGGACCCCAGGTCCCAACCCAGGGAGGGACCCCAGGAAACCCACAGGAGGAACCCAGAGGACAACCCAGGAACCGAAACCCAGCCCCAGGTGGACAACCCCAGGCCCCAGGAAACAGGGTCCCAGGAAAACCCCAGGAAGAACACAGGAGGAAACCCCAGGAACCCCAGGAAGACCCAGGAAGAAGGACCCAGATGTCCTGTGTTGTGTGGAGCGTGTCCTGTGTTGTGTGGAGTGTGTCCTGTGTTGTGTGGAGCATGTCCTGTGTTGTGTGGAGTATGTCCTGTGTTGTGTGGAGCATGTCCTGTGTTGTGTGGAGCATGTCCTGTGTTGTGTGTCCTGTGTTGTGTGGAGTATGTCCTGTGTTGTGTGGAGTGTGTCCTGTGTTGTGTGGAGTGTGTTGTGTGGAGCATGTCCTGTGTTGTGTGGAGCATGTCCTGTGTTGTGTGGAGCATGTCCTGTGTTGTGTGGAGTGTGTCCTGTGTTGTGTGGAACGTGTCCTGTGTTGTGTGGGAACGTGTCCTGTGTTGTGTCCCCGTGTCCTGTGGAACGTGTCCTGTGTTGTGTGGAGTGTGTCCTGTGTTGTGCGGAGTGTGTCCTGTGTTGTGTGTTGAATGTGTCCTGTGTTGTGTGGAGTGTGTCCTGTGTTGTGCGGAACGTGTCCTGTGTTGTGAGTAGCGTGTCCTGTGGAACGTGTCCTGTGTTGTGTGGATTGTGTCCTGTGCTACGTAGACCGTGTATTGTGTTAGTTTTGTGGATCGTGTCTTTTGTCTGCCTTGTATAATGTGTATCGCATGTTTTATGGTGCGTGGTGTGTGGGGCGTCTCGTTTTTTTTATATGGAGAGTCTCTTAGGTTCTGGGAGAGCTTGTGCCTTGTTTTCTGCGGAGTGTTATATTTCCTGTGTGTTGAGTGTTAAATGAAAATATGGTTAGTAGAGTGTGCGTTGTGTCTGTGATGTGTCGAGTGTGGAAAGTGTGTTTTGTGCAGTGCGTGTTGTGTTGAGCGTACAATGTGTTTTGTAGAGCGTGCGATATGCGGAGTGTGTGTTCGGAGTGTGTGGTGTATCGTGTGTTGCGTGTGTTATGTGGAGCGTATGTTATTTTAGTGTGTGAGCCCAGTATCAGGTTGATTTGAGTTGAGTGGGGCTTTACGTCACATCGGCATATTCCACCATCAATAGTGACGAGATCAAGTTTCCATTCATTACCATTTTGGTCCAAGGTTCTTGAGATATTTTAAAACATACATATTCATTGTGTATTTCTATTTCTCAGGCATATCAAACATCAATTGGGAAACTAGTTATAGTCATCGATGAAAGTCAAATCTTGGACTTTTCTTAGAGAAAGTGTGAGTAGTGGTATTCTTTTCTAATCAAAATACATAATGCTACCATTGCATTATCTGGGGACATTTGTATCACAGGAATTCCAAACACTGCAAAGATAAAAACGATATCTCGTCTGTGATTAACACATGTCAGTGGACAAACATTACATTCCAGAAAACACTAAGGCGATAACTGTGGAACCTGGAAATGTTTTGGTAACAAGAAGGAAATTTGAATTTCTTGGAAATTTAATAAACGTTTAGTAATATATATTTATTAACGGCACAAAGCATACCAATGAAGCATAATCATCATCTAAAATAAATGACGGTTAGTAGAGACGTATTTGCCAAATATGATGATTGCAGTATTGTTTGTCCCGTTTGTTTGATAGTTATCTTTAGCCCAGCCATTGTGTTTGTTGTTTACTCGCATTCAGAGTTATTGAAGCTATATAACAGCGGCCTGTACATAGTACAGTCTGAACCAGACAATCCAGTGACTGATATCATTAGCAACGACTCACACCGTCTGGGAAGAATGACACATAATCAATTAAGTAGACCAACTCTTAGTCTCTGAATATATATCATTTTGATAGTAACAAGTAATTCCTGTAAACTGGAAAGGAGGCCTGTGAGATAGGATATTCAGAACCTGAGGAAATCTAATCATTTCAGGCTTTAATACAGCAGAGTGCCGGGCAGTAGTGGAAATAATGCGGTTCAGGGACTGTGAGACAATGCTATTTAAACAAGTTACAGAGCCTGGGCCACCCGGTCCATTAATCGCCCCTTAGAAGAACAATATTCTGCTGGTGGCCTTTTCTTACACGAACCGCCATGGGGCCCCTAGTCTGTCTCACAGTCCCTGAACCACATTAATTTCCCTACTGCCAAGCCCTCTCTGCAGTGCTAAAGCCCTAAATAAAGCAAGTCTAGATTTCCTCAGGTTCTGAATCTCTGGTCTCCCTAGGGCTCCTTTTCAATATAAATGGGCTTGTTTGTTACTATCAAAATTATATATATTCAGAGACTAAGCCTTAGCCTATGGGGCCCCGTGTGCCCTCTCACATGCGGAAGAATTATAAATGTCATCCAGCATTCGAGAAGCTTATTCTGTATATTGCCCGTTGAAGTTTAAATAAATACTGTCAAGAAACAACAAAACTCAGGGCCTCAATGAAAGCACTGATCAAACGTTACATTGTCAGTGTGTGACGCCATCGACTGGGGGAGGCGTTATTTCATGTCTTTCTCATCAGTGCCATGTTAGGTGTGTTTGAGAATCGCTAATCTGCAGATATGTACATGTCAACAGTCAAGACATGTGACCTTCTAACTGTGATAGGCAACATACTTCCAGAAACTTCAAGCTTCCTCCCTCTTTCTGTTTTTTGGTTTCCTTGTTGACTGAAGCGATCTCCTCCTCTGACACACCAACTTGCCTCTTCTGCATTTGCTGAAACAGTGATAGAATGAGAGGAATGTTTTCATTGAAGCTTTGAGGGGCTGCATTCTGGTAGGGGATTGCAACTTCAGTGAAATTCCGTTCATCCGATCTAGTTCCTGGTAACAGTAATTCATATCCCGGTTAATATCCTGATTTCAGATAAAGACATGCTTCGTAATTTTATATCCGCGTTCCATTTCACAAAACGCTACGACTGTAGTAAGTCGATGTTAAGGTATGGGAGTTACGATCACCTTAGCGCTACGTCTGCCGTAAATATTTTTTAATATATAGGAGTTACGACCAAGTTAGCGTTACGTCTGTCGTAAGTCTATGTTAATATGTGGGATTTACGATCACCTTAGCGCTACGTCTGTCGTACGTCCATGTTTACATATGGGAGTTACGATCACCTTAGCGCTACGTCTGTTGTAAGTCTATGCTAATATATAGGAGTTATACGATCACCTAAGCGCTACGTCTCTCGTAAGTCTATGTTAACATATGGGAGTGACAATCACCTTAGCGCTACGTCTCTCGTAAGTCTATGCTAATATATGGGAATTACGATCACCTTAGCGCTAAAATGGCTTTGTACAACGACAACCCCTAATTTAAAAGAGTCCAGACTCTGAATGAAGGTGCTGAAGGGATAGAAGGAATATCTGACAAGATATGAAAGTTAGAATAAGAACGGAGAAGAGTGTCCCATTGAATAAGGGGAGCGGGAATGACTGATTGAGGGACAGAGGGAGTGATGAGGAAAGAGGTGTGTGTTGGTGTGTGTGTTGTGTGTGTTTTGTATGACATAATTACACACGAAATCGAACACGGGTCCATGAGTGAGTCTGTACGTGACGATGATTATTGCATCATCGGATTACTGTACAGTGAGTGAGTGAGTTTAGTTTTACGCCGCACTCAGCAATATTCCAGCTATATGGCGGCGGTCTGTAAATAATCGAGTCTGGACCAGACAATCCAGTGATCAACAGCACGAGCATCGATCTTCGCAATTGGGAACCGATGACATGTGTCAACAAAGTCAGCGAGCCTGACCACCCGATCCCGTTAGTCGCCTCTTACGATAAGCATAGTCGCCTTTTGTGGCAAGCATGGGTTGCTGAAGACCTATTCTACCCCGGATCTTCACGGGTCCTCGGGTCCATGATGGTAAAGATATTTCATGTACCATCGTCTCCCCTTTCTCTGCACAGTAGCGCCCTCTAGGATGAGGAATCCGTTCTCTTCCTCACACACTCTCTCCTTCCGCATCTGGCGCTGGATCTTCTCCGGGAGGACTGGCGGCCGAGCTGTTGACATGTCCTCTGTGGTAAATATGGAAACATAGGACTACATTGAAAAAGGACTGTCCGGCGTATCCGACTTGCTTTTGTGCGTAACAACAGTTCACACACATCACACACGCAACGCACGCACGTACGCAATGACACCCATACGCGACCGGATATGAAGTGGCCAGGCCACAAGACGTAATTATGTCTACGGTTAGGTTAATTATTTACCGTTAATAAAACCAAACAAATGAAAATTAATATAACTGCGGTCAGGTCAAGTTTTGAGGAGAGTGAATTAGATACGGATTCCCTCTTCCGAGAGGAACTGAGGGGTCGTATAACGTAAATGGACGATGTATACCTGCGTTGTCCTCGTTTTCGTTATTCTTTATGACACAGCGCCCCCTGTTGGGAATTCCCTTTCTGGAATCTCCCTGCTCTTCAATGCTGCACACGTAACCATGGGGACACAACAGAGGGTCCTCGTCAGCCTCGACTGGAGTTGTACTGCACGGCTCAGCTGGCGAGAAGACGAACAAAACCGTTAAGTACGTCGCCATGTAATGACGGACAAACAGACAGACAGACAGACATGTTCACGGTTGGTTGTTGAACCCCGCACTCAGCAATATTCCAGGTATATGGCGGCGGTCTGTAAATAATTGAGTCTGGACCAGACAATCTACTGATCAACAGCAGGAGCATCGATCTAGGCAACTGGGATACGATGACATGTGTCAGCCAAGTCAGCGAGCTTGACCACTCGTTCCCGTTATAGGTTGCTGAAGACCAATTCTAACCCGGATCTTAACGAGTCAACAAGCACGGATGTCCGTGTTGAATTGAAGGACTAAATAAGGGCGATTCGTGGATTCGAATTCATGGCCGCTGAGCTTGGTACAGCTCCAGAGAGATTACAATAAGTAGAAGTCTTGTCTTTGCAATTGTTATGGATAAAGAAAATCTTTCATTTTTAAAAAACCTGATGAAACAAAGGTAAAAGTGACTTTCTTTGGGCAACTCACATATTAAACCGATGAACCCGAGATTATTCTTCACATACTAGATTTTCGCTTTAACAATTTCAAAAAGCTACACAGACCCGATTTTAGAAATACTTTGCTCTACAATAAGAAGCACATACATTTTCAAACATGTGACATCAGTATCGCATCAGTCTTTTATAAATATTATGGCATCAGATAAATGTAGTGTTGTCTATGATATTGGTCAGTTCCTACTTAAGGTGTATAAACATAGAATTGCCCTTACATGTGAAATTGGTGTGTGACATGTAAATCCATATGCATGACAACTCTTGCGGGGAATAACTCATGGACTCTACTGTGTATTTATGAGCAGATTGTGAAAGTTAATACATGACTGTATTTTGGGCCATTGGCCTTGGTACTGAAATAAAATGTCTGTCTGTCTGTCTGTCTGTCTGACAATCAAACAACCTGCAGCACTTTCTTATCGGGTCCACCTTATCACAGCGACTACAGAACGTTGGTATCGCCGTAATGAATCATGTATATGAGGGATGTCCTATTATTCCACCAACTAATCAATTGTCCGCCATTTACCTTCACTGACGGTATCCGGACTATCCACAAGCCAGGAGCGACCTGAAAATATAAGAGCCGCTCAGTGAAAACAAACATTTTCGACCTGCCCCCATGAATCCGACAACACTGCCCTCTAAATGGCAGTCAGAAACGTTTCCATAGTTACAACGGGGTTTACACATTCAGAAGTATAACAAAACCCATTTGACCCGACCCCTATGAATCCGAGAACATCGCCCTTTAAATGACAATTAGAAACGTCTCCATAGATACAACGGATTACACCGTCTCGAATAACGGGGTTTCACTATACAAAAATATACCAACGTAATTTGCTTAGACTCTGGAGTGACTTAGGAATGGTACTGAGTAAGATTTCTAAAAATCTGTCAAGGACCAGTTCAAAACAGTAAATATTTATTCAGTCTCCCAAGCTTTGATCGCGTAGTCTATACAGTTCTACTTTCAACGAAACAAGACACATTCCAAGCACTACAACTACCAACATCTATCTTATCCTGCATATCATGTAAGCGTTGATTACTCTTGCCGTGTCCATGACTTACCCGAACTTAGACGTCGACGTGGCTCTTTTGACCAATCAAAATCTGCAACAACAATCGTTTTGTCAAATATAGTTGTGCTTAATGCTAGCTTGAAGATTGTTTTCCCCATAAATTATAAAAAAAACGTGTTTGCATAGGTGATGCAGGTCATGTATGTAAAAGCAAGAATTCCACCTCAACATTCGTAAGATTCTAATACTCCCCCCACCCCCCAAGCGATGTTATTTATATATGCAACACAATCCCATAAGCACGAGGAGCATATCTTTGGTGCATATGTACTTATTATCTTTGTGTGTGTGAAAATGCGATATAGATATTTCATATCTTTTACATAGATATTTTAATAGACTGACTCTCGACCTACAAGATAACTCGAGTATCTATACTACTGACGGACAAATGCCACTCATGGATAACATATCAGTTGAATATTTTTGTTAAATATATTTAAATATTAAGGATATTTAACTATTGCTGAATGGAATGCTAATATTTTTCTTCAGTCTTTGGATCAAAGATTGACAACCCGTGAAGATCCGGGTTAGAACTGATCTTCAGTAACGCATGCTTGTCGTAAGAGGCGACTAACTGGATCAGGCTCACTGTCTTGGTTGACACATGTCATCGTATGCCTATTACCTATATCGATGCTCATGCTGTTGATCCCTGGATTGTCTGGTTTAGACTTGATTATTTACAGACCACCGCCATAATATTGCTGAGTGCGGCGTTAAACAACAAACAAACCGACCAAACATATCCAGGATATTTAATTACTGTTAAATGGAATGCCGATTTTTACATTTTGTTTTTCGTTATTTGGAATTTCTGTCTTATATCTAGGATTGACATGACTCAGATGTCTACTATTTCAAAAAGAGAAGCAAAGCAAAATCACGCCCTGACGCCTGACCCCGCGGATCTGCACATTCGTGCCGTCGATGATTACAGCTGGCGTGTTTCAGTTTCTATGTAAATACATTTCAAGCACGACGCTTACCAGCCCTTTAACCTCAATGTCAGTGCACACAGGTAAGTCTCAATGACGTCCACATGGCAACGTGTATCCGTTTACGCGATCTCCTTCATAAAAAGAGTAAAAAACACACCCAAAGATGTAATCAAAAGCTTGTGACTTAATCATGTCACGTGGAAGTAGTTTTGTTATAGTCAGTTGTATTTCATTTCAAGTGGCTCCAATGACGTTGATAGAGGCGCTCGTACAATATCAAATTTAATGGTGGCCTTGACAGGTCGTAAATTGGAATTACCTTTCTTATTTGGGGGTTTTCATAGTGGCTGTTCATAGGGACTGGTCATTTATTTATAGGCGTTGGCGTGCTGGTTGGAACTGTATCACATTTTGCTGACAAATAATATTCCTGATGAATTATACGGTCGGTTTCTAAAATCATTTTGACATCAAGCGGTGCCTCCGTTTCGCTTGATACCTCTCCATCTTCACTGGAAGATTGTCTTGCAAGCTGTAAAATCGGATCGTATTGATACGGTCTAACATCCATTTCAGAAATGACACCAGGAACATCTTTTATTGCTTCAGAATCCATGGACACTGTTAAGTTGTGAGGTAATATCAAAGAGGGAGCCATCGGGAACAGGCACATATGACGTCATGTCACGTGATACCCCTTCTGCTTATTAACTGTCGGGGGGCTTCTGTTATAGGCGGAAATAAGAGTACGTTTTTTGTGTATTTATTACGATTTTACAAACATTCTGTTCAATTTTAATCACGGGAGGTGACTTTTAGAATGCCTTTATCCCTATGAATAGTTTTGTTGTCGTAAGTATTCTCCCTTAACTTGGAACCTTACTGAGTCCCTATGCTTGTTTATGTAATTGTGCCTATATTTATTGCTGATGCCACATATTTTGCCGCAATCAGTTGTTTGTTATGCTTTGTTAACTAATCATTGCTCCTCTGGGATATATTACTGATTTGACAATCTAGTTTAGTAAAGCTAATACTTTAAAGTCTGCCTTTACTCACATCCTGGAATACCAACTTGATAAAGACATGTGTAGATGCACCCATTGTAGCAACACTTCCCGTTTATGTCTGCGCATGTGCGGTCTGAGTTGCAGGGAGTCTGGGTACAGGAACCGGAAGGTAGCACTGATGGAACTGGAGGGCAAAAGTCACTTCCTGCATCCGGGGCATCACCCAGGTAGTCATAGTCTATCTGAAATTGATACAGATGAATTGAAAGTTTCATTTCACTTGATTACTAGACTCAGTACTTTGCACCTGGATTAGTATAAACACATAATCTATCGACATGACGAATATTCGATTCAAATGGTTCTGCGTGTCAACTCTAAGCACTCGTAATGAGTACAGACCCGTGAAGATCCGGGTTAGAATTGGTCTTCAGTAACCCATGCTTGTCGTAAGAGGTGACTAACGGGATCGGGTGGTCAGGCTCGCTGACTTGGTTGACACATGTCATCGGTTCCCAATTGCGCAGATCGATGCTCATGCTGTTGATCACTGGATTGTCTGGTCCAGACTAGATTATTTACAGACCGCCGCCATATAGCTGGAATATTGCTGTGTGCTGCGTAAAACTAAACTCATTCACTCACTCATTCACTCTCGTAATGAGTACGGAATGAATAGGATTACTTTGGCAGACATTTGGTTTATGTCCGCAGGCGCACTAATGTCCCGTGCGCACGTACACACACGTACGCACAAGGAGCTCCCTGAAGATGGAGGAAAATTCGTGCTGATTCAATCAGATTCCGAACATGTAGTTACACTGTATAAGCTTGTGATTTCAATTCTCGTTGGTGTCCGACTGGCCTAGTAGTCTCATTTGTCAAATCTGATTACAATGATCAACGGTTCGAATCCAAGATTTGTCCTGACCCCCGATGCCTCAAACGTCAGCGCCCTACACCTCTTAGGCATTGCTCCCCACAATAATTGTCGTGCTATGAGAGATTTGAAATGCCATTCAAAATAGCGATACACCAATCTCCCTTTCGCACTTTGAAGTATTCTGGTACCAAGACTGTATCCATGTAATAAGACGATGTACATGATCCAGTGAGAGTGAGTGAGTGAGTGAGTTTGGTTTTACGCCGCTTTTAGCAATATTCCAGCAATATCACGGCGGGGGACACCAGAAATGGGCTTCACACATTGTACCCATGTGGGGAATCGAACCCGAGTCTTCGGCGTGACGAGCGAACGCCTTAACCACTAGGCTACCCCACCGCCCCCGATCCAGTGAGAAGTCTGTGGGGAAGTTATGAACATCAAAGAAACATGAAAGCAGCCCTGTCTGAGCTTAACAAACCAGTGACCGATAGCATAAACACATCAAGACCTGTTCGGTTCGTCGGGGGTACAGCCAGGCTGAAGCATGACCATCCTTGGTTTTGGGATCTGTTATTCGAAGGAATCACAATTGGTATAATTTCTTGAGATTAGGGGAGCAATGGGTCAGCCGAGTGGCTAAGCGTTTTTGCGCGTGAGTCCGAATAATGGGGCTCGATTTCCCTATCCGTTTAGGGTAGCCTAGTGGTTAAAGCGTTCACTCGTCACGCCTAAAACCCGGGTTCGATTCCCCACATGGATACAATTTGTGAAGCACATTTCTGGTGTCCCCTACCGAGATACTGCTTGAATATTGTTAAAAGGGCGTAAATCCTTACTCACTCACTCACTCACTCCTGAGATTCGAACCTCGTCTGTGTGGGCGATGAGAGAATACCGTAGGCTCATCAGTTTACTGTTAAGTCGGACACAAAAAGGGAACATACAAAACAGACACATTTAATTTATCATAATGGCTCCATTCGAAACACATCCTCGAACCAGAATGTCAAAGATTCCGTCACTAACTGAAACTGATTAATGGCAGGAGCCTGTTCTATCTCTTGTATACATGACTCTCGTGATGAAAAACTGTTCTTCATTAATCAACATGTCAAATACAACACCAATTTAACATTTCTTTTTACAGTTGTGTGGTATGTTCACCACAATTCGTCTACAGAATCACATTGTTTTTCAAGATTTCCCCATGTGCTATGCATTTGGCGGAAGAATACAGAGTGAGACTGACCTCGTCACATTCCTCCGCCTGGTAAGTGAGTTCAGGCGAGGTAGTACGAGTGCTGCCAGGCGTGTGTAACACGGGCAAGTCGCTTGTCGATAGATTACGTTTCGTTTAGCGGCAGCGTGCATGTCTCGTGGTAAGCACGTGTTATCGCGTAGTTTTACGAGACGAGATTGTCCGGATCGGGCAGTTAATCTGAGTAGTGATTGCGACAACGTCAGAATATTTCCTGGATGTGGCCAATATGGTCATGATATCTCAACACGGGAATAAGAATATTGTCACTTATAGCCGAATCATTGTGTGTGGGTGAAAGACAAAGTTATTTCTGTGACGACGTGTTGAAGACATTTACCGACATTAGTCATTGTCGCGATCACCGACCTGCCTCTGGCATTTATAAAAGCAGGTTTTCTTACATTAAACCTTACATTATTTTCTTCAACTGGCAGGCGCGTAGCAAACCAATTTTTTCGTGTAAGCCCGATAGGTTGCAAACCTATATATACTGAACATCACTGAAAACGCACCACTTATAAAAGTCAGATTATTATTAGCGCGTGTAAGGAATTGATATTTTTTGAGTGGGTAATAACAGATGGACGACTGACAAAAAACACACACACAGAAAAGACGCTCATTCATTGAAATGTTCCACAGTCAGAAAGGATCAAACACACGTGGGGTCAAATCGAAAGGTCAATATCGCGTGTGACCGCCATTTGCATTCACACGTGCAGTTGAACGTCTCCTCATTAAGTCAATAAGCGTCCGAATAGAGTTCTTGAGGATGGCATTCCACTTCTGCAGTAGTGCAGCCTCAAGTTCCCGGATGTTTCGCATCTGTTGTCGCCGCGAAAGACTTTGACCAATTTCGTCCCACAACTGACCATGGGGGATACATCTGGCGACTGTGCTGGCCAATGAATAACCTGGATGTGTTGCTGGGCCAGATACTGCATGGAAAGTCTTTTTGTGTGTGCCCGTGCGTTGTCCTGTTGAAACGTCTGGACATCTTGGTGGTGATTGAAAACAGATACGATGTGATTCTGAAGAATCTGCTCACGGTAATAAAGGGCATTAACTCTCCCTTGACAGACATGAAGGCAGTCCTGTGATTGTAATTTATTCCACCCCAGACCATGACACTCCCACAACCCAAAGGTCTGTCTGAACCACACACTCATCAGCATAACGTTCACCACGTCTACGCCAAACACGTAATCAGCCGTCAGCATTGTCGTCTATGAAGCCTAACGATGGTGGAGTGGCCAAGTCCAAGTTGTCGAGCAATATCCCTGCTGCTGGTGCCAACCTGAATAATGCCTACTGCACGTTCGCTTTCGTGAGGTGTTAACCTCGGCATCTCTGTCCTCGTTTCACAATCGTTAGTGAAGCAATGAGAATCGTTTCTCATACACCTGCTTTTAATGTCACAGTCAGTATGATTTCAGAATGAAATTCGCGCTTTTTTCATGACGTGGCTGCATGTTGATGCATTTTGGAATTAAGAGTCATACTGTGGACAGGAATTTCTTTCTAAAGCCTTTTTCAACTGGACATGCCCTTCGACTTCATGTTAGTTATATTCATTGATCATTGTCATGTTGAAATCCATCTTGATGAAAATATGGACAATTTTAGACTGGTGCGTTTTCAATGATGTTCAGTATATTTAGATAGTATTGAGGGCCAACTTTTATGGTGATCTTAAGCAAAACTCATGTGTAAGCCCGGGCTTTTCTTTATAATGGTAGCTACGCGTCTGACCGGAGAGTCAGTCGAACAGGTGTTTTGGGGAGTTGTGAGGACATTTCCTTTTAAACAAGCCATGTTGACCACAGAGTTCAATATTGTTCAGAAAATGACAATTATAAAAATACATGTAGGGATGGATGTCATGATGTCCACAAAGGCAGAGATTGGACGTTCAAGGAGACACATGATGTATGACTTACTTTATTTACAGTTCCTTGAATAATGATGACTTGTTCGTAAATATTCTGGAAAACATGTTCTTCCAAATTCGCAATTACGTCATATATTGGCTTAAAGGGATATTCTTCTACATTCATTGGAATACACAGTGTGCACATGTTTATATTGTGAAATGTACTTTTAAAATCCATAAGCTGATAGGAACTGAGCACTTGATAGGATAAGAATGTCCGCTCAATCATCGGGTCAGGGCCTGACAAAAATAACCGTCACAGCCATCGTCAGTCTACCGTTGACCTACAGCGAGATAAGGATTAACAAGTGAGTTGACACTACTAGCTCACATAGAAATACAAGCGTGGGCATAACCCCTGATACTGTTAGGCTTCTCCCAACCAATATGATTCAATATACTTTGTTTAACGTTTGACGTCATTATCGCTCTACACGAGTTAGGGCAGTGGTTTGAAGCGTTCGATCGTCACGCCGAAGACCCGGGTTCGAATCCCAACATGGCACAATGTGTGAGGCCCATTTCTGGTGTCCCCCGCCGTGATATCCTCGCCTTTGCTAAAAGCGGCGTAAAACCCAACTCACTCACTCACTCTACACGAGTTACCAGGTAGAAGTGGTTTTAGTATAAGTTACAATTTCAAGGACCAAAAGCTTCACAAGACAAAGTAATTGAATTGAAAATGGATAGACTGAAAATATTGCAAGTAGCATAGATTAGCGACATTTATCGTAGCAATAATTTCCAAAAAATATAACGTATTTATAGCCTTAGAATTCTTCCAGGGGCCTTAATCAAACCAATACGAAGCGTGAGATAAGGACCGCAAAAAGTCACTCGTGTGAAGGTGAAGGTCACTGGATAAACACTACACTGTAGGTCAGAATGACGTAATACTGTATGACCACAACCTATCTGATAATATTCACGCCCACATAAACGTAATCTTCTCCATCTCATTAAGAACGTCGCCATATCATACTGAATGTTTTTGTGAATGTACTTCCCTAGATACACTTTGGCCTCCAGCCATTCATCTAGACTAAACAAGACTGTCGTCTACACGGTTTGAATGACAGTAAGATGGTGGTAAGATTTTATAAACAATGAACCCAATAAGGTATAGATTTCTAGTCACTTCCTGCTCACTGATTACAGTAATAATCCGTTGTTGTCAGAACAAAGGCCAATGTCTGGAGGCACTCAAGGGGAAGTAACTCTAGACAACCGCCGTGCGTCATGTGACCTCACATGTGACCTAGCCGACATCTTAACCTTTCATCTTTCTCTGAGATGTCTCAGAAGCAGAAGGTCGGTGTACATGTGGGTCGTGTCTAATCCATTCAAACCCGGTTGTACATCAAACACTGATCAAATTGCAGGTGAATGGAGCGAGGCGAGCAAGTCTTTGATGTACCGCACATTACAGGTGGGTCGGTTTACCTGGCTGGTTTGTTCAGAGTTTAGGGTAAGGATGAGAACACACATTGGGGTGAGGTGTTAACTACACGCTATGACAGGACACGCGTGTTCACACTGAAAGGAAAGGTGGACCAGTTGATATATGATTTATTGCTGCCTGATGTCATGTATAAAGAGAGCGCGTCAACGCCAGAAAATAACCAGTCTCTATTATCAGAACAGATAGGGCGTTAAAGGATATAATGTCTCGGACCAATCAGTTCTTTAGTAGTTAAATAGCATAATAATAACTGCTACTGTCTATCATGCGTACGTTGAGTGAAATGTTAATATAATTGAACCACCCATATAACAGACATTTATTCAATTAAATACCATATGCGTTTCTACAAAACATATAACGATTTGTGACTGTGAAAACGGACCGTAATTATTGTTGAGATATTTTCAGTGGTTTGTTTGTGCTTGTACGCCCTTTTGAGAGGATGCTTTCTTCTGTACCATCACGTGTGGTTATGAATCAAATACGCTTGCTTGAGAGTGGCAGTAACAGAGTTTAAATAATAATTGGGAGATTATAAAGTAATGAGAACAACGATTTCCTACAACTGACTGGTACAGTGGAGAAACTTAAAGACCCGGCTAGCTATTTTCGAAACGTTCGTAGCCCTTCGAGCTTCTTAAGCCCATTCTTAACACACTGGCTCCGATCAAAGTTAAGAATTCTTACGGCTACGTTCTTAACGTTTCGAGAATAAGGGCCCTGGGTTATATATGCTCCATACTGAACCAATTGTAACAATATTATGTTATTCTATCACCGTTGTGAATATTTCTGAGAAAATCGAATTAGCCCTGGAAGACTTAAGTAGTGTCACAATCCTCAAAGGTAAATGTATTCAGTAGAGTATCTGTGTTGTAGACTGTACAGACACGCCCCCCTCTATACCACATGTTTGTATAATGTGTTCGTGAACCATGTTGTATTCCTGTATGATGATATCACAAACAGTCCCTGTGGTTTTTGTAATGGAATCTGTGTCCACATTAGCTGGTTCGTCGTCTCCCCTTTCATTCCACAAACTTTACTTTGGGATAACTTTTGTTTGTCGATCTGCTTGATCTGTGATTGGGTATCTGCTGGCTGTAACATGACTCTGTTTATACTACATTGTTAAGGTATGAACGGATGTGTGGTCAAGGGTAGAAAAATAAGACTGAGTACGACATAAAAACCCAAGCAATATATAAGTGGAAATCAAAATAGGTATCAGAAAATAATAATTTCATGCAATAATTTTAAAATAGTTTATAACTGTAAAAAAATGAAATTTAAGAGCGCGAGAGCAATATTAATAACGAACAACGTGTTTTACAATATTCAGAGCAAATACAGTGGTAACCTCAAGAAAAAGCATAATCTACCTGCGTGGTCTTGTGTAAACAAACAGTGTTTCGGCAAAGTAACTTAAGAAACGTTTATATTTTTTTAGGGTAAAATCCAATTTTATGCATACTTTCCTTTGCCTGTCGGTTTATGTATTCAAGTGGAATACACCAATGTAAAATCAGTGAACCAGTTGGGGTTGGGTAATCACTTCATATACATTTCCTCTGATCGCACAACCAGTGACTTACCTTCATCAACTATGGAAGCCCAGATGGGCCAACCACGAAATATCCCCCTTTCTTAATCAGCTACAGAGATCACCAACCCTGGCAGGCAATTTGTGACTAACAGTTAATTAGGTTTCGTTAAGAAGAAGGCCTTTGAGGGGCCGGTCATGAAAGGAGACCACAGAATTTGTTTCAGCTTGACCTTCTGGGCATTCCGCTAATTAAGTGAGTGTAAATACCAACTGTAGATAAGGAACGCCTACCGGTTTCAATATCAGGCCTGTTTTTTTCACCAGTATGTATACAAGCACATGTTTCTTTGACGCCTGGATTCAAATCATGTACGTATACGGTGTAACATGTTCTTTGGTGGCCAGGCATCGAAAAGGCCTCGGTCCCGAGCTACGAAGGACTTAGTGCTACAAACCCTTTGTGGATCAAGGACAATGTTAAACATCGATCCGAGTGGTATACCATGAAATAGGAAATTGGGTTTAAAGTCGTGCTTGAGAATATTTCGCTCATATGACGACGTGCATGCGTGTGTATGTGTATGTGCGGCTGCTTGTACTAGCCCAGACTTAAGCTGGTTTTATAGTGCTAGCCCACTGAGATACCATGCCGCAGTGAAGCATGAGTACCCCACTCAGACACATTATACTGACTCCGAGCCGACCATTCCTTGTTGTACCCATTAATGCCGAGCGCCAGACAGGGACCAACAAGTACCATAGTTTAACGTCTTTTGGTATGACGCGGTCGGGGATCGAACCCGCGACCTTCCGCACTCCGGGCGGACGCTCTAACCACTACACCACGGAGGCGGTCCAATGAAATAGGAACATCATTTCACATTAAAGTAAAATTTAATAATTTATTGTGATTATTATACACCTAAGATTTCCTTCATAGCTTCTTTTCATTTTTCTCCCATAGACAAAGGTTGCTCAGTGGCCATAGACGCCAGGTTCCGATGTGAAGAACTACATATTACATTCGATTACGTTACTCGATGGTTCAAATGCCAGATTAGTTCTAATTATGTCGCTTGGTTTGTCAGAGCCCGTGGTCGTGGGTTGGCCAAGCAATATATTTCCGGAATATGAATCATCCCTGTCTCTCCTACTATATCGATCTAACATATATGAGATATTGTTAAAACTGAACTCTCTCACTCACCCACTCACACACTCACTCACTCATTAGCTTTCTTGTGTCCTATTTCATATTGACTGACTGAGTTTGGTTTTGCGCCACTTTTAGCAATATTCCAGCAACATCACGGCGGGGGACACGAGAAATGGGCTTCACACATTGTGCCCATGTGGGGATTCAAACCCGGGTCTTCGGCGTGACGAGCCAACGCTTTAACCACCAGGCTACCCCACCGCCCCCTATTTCATATTGGAGTACATGTGAACTCAAAACGGATTTACACTTATGACTGGTGGAACTTACTCTTACAGGAACATCCACTCGGTAACATGTACACAAAAGAGTTGTGTGATATTCTGTGCGCGTGTGCACGTGGTAGCAATGAAACCATTTGTTTAGACAAAGAATGCTAGTTAATAAACCCGAATGCTTTCGACCAATCTTTTTTTATTATCGTTATTTGACTTCTGATAAAACCAAATCAAATGTATGGAATCTTTGATTGATTGAAACATATATAACTGTAGCGACCATAAACTTTGAGAGTCCCGCGCTGGGATTCTCAAAGGGAACTTCTGATCCGCAGTCGGACGCCTTGTCCACATAACCAGAGGTTAAGCCCCGTCAGCAAGCTGACTAGGTACATAATGTTTTCCTAACGACAAATGCAAGGACTTTGCCCTGGTCAATGTAACTGAAGAATGTGACTGACTGACTAACTGAGTTTGGTTTTACGCCGCTTTTAGCAATATTCCAGCAACATCACGGCGGGGGACACCAGAAATGGGCTTCACACATTGTACCCATGTGGGGATTCGAACCCGGGTCTTCGGCGTGATGAGCCAACGCTTTAACCACTAGGCTACCCCACCGCCCCTGATTGACAGTTAGCCTTATCGTTAATAACGTATTCCTTGTTTAACATGGACTGTTCTGTGTTGTAATCTACTGTACTTTACGTATGTTATCGGTCTTTTGGTCCAGTGAATGGCACTGGCCATCAGTTGTGGAAGGAGGTATCTACACAAGCATCTGCATCTGCTTCAGCTGTTACTGCAACATGATAACGGAACTATCTTTCCAACTGCCGAAACAAAAAAATACACTCAGCGTATTTCCGGTTTCAGTTTAGTTATTTTACGTGCATCTGTTGTAATGTTATTTTTTAAATCAGAAAAAATAAAAGAACTAATTTTATCAAATTCTTCCTTCATAGTAGTCGTTTCCCAGCATTAGCCCATACAACTGAATAAACGTGTGTCTCCGTATCATGTTGTACCATTGTGGATTGGGTTCGAATCTGCACCACAAAGCCAGTACTGTCTGCTCTACCTCTCATAGTTAATCAAAGCTGAACATTTTCTAAATAAGCGTAGACGTTTACGGGATATGGTAAAAGGTAAATAGCCAACTTCTGACGGTGGATCCAGTGCTGCTGCAGGAGACATACATCGCCTTGCATCTGCTGTGCGTTAAATTGTCTGAAGCAATATCTTCATGGACGCCTGTTAAACAGTTCGTAAACATGTTTCCTTAACTCAGTTTTAAAAACCCTGCGATATGCGATGTGTGTTCACTCCCTGCATCTCCTGCTAAACTCCCGAGGATGACGATAACCTCTTTTCAACAACATGTTCACTTCTTGATGTACACCAAAAGAAACATCGTTTTGACATGCATATCAGCTGTCTTAATGTGTACACTGTTGCACGGTTCCAGGGCGGCCCACTGATTTGAGGCACTGGGATTCACTTGGCAAGGTTACATCTCCAGTCGTACAAGTGAGTGAGTGTGATTTTACGCCGCCTTTAGCAATATTCCAGCAATTTCATGGCGGGGGGACACCAGAAGTGGGTGTCACGGATTGTACCCATGTGGGGAATCGAACCCGGGTCGTCAGTGAGACGTATGAACACTTTAACCACTCGGCTCCGCCACCGCCCTATCTCAGATCCACCCTGGGTCTGCATTTGCCGTGTATGTACAAAACCTGACTTCTTCAATAAAACCAATGAGCAAGGGGATCTGAGATTTTGAAACCCCGATCAGTAGATCCTGACTTGAATAAGGGGCGCAACTTAAGTAAGACAAGCCAATAATAGCCGTTTACTTGTTTGACTTCTTCAATAAAACCAATGAGCAAGGGGATCTGGGATTTTGAAACCCCGATCACTAGATCCTGACTTGAATAAGGGGCGCAACTCTGTACGTAGAAACCTTATACCTCTTGGCCTTCAGATCTTATTTCTGGGTCCAGCACAAATACATCAATGGTAGGCTTGAAAACGTTAGTATTCGTTCATAAAATACGTAGTCGACAAAGCTGACCTACACCATATCAACATGTACCAGACACGCCACTGTAGTATTATTTATGTATCTACCACGGCACACCGCTGAGTGCTCCTCGTAGCTGTTTAACAGATTTAAACCAAATGCTGTTTGTTTCTTCTCATGGCTAGGGCCGACC
Organism: Haliotis rubra; assembly: GCF_003918875.1. NCBI lineage: Eukaryota > Metazoa > Mollusca > Gastropoda > Lepetellida > Haliotidae > Haliotis > Haliotis rubra. Next base: position 411,924 of record NW_025767357.1, on the reverse strand, counting down.
ATTAAAGACGTGATATCCCGGAGACCAGCTATTATTATTTGGACGCAGAACAGCTGCCGTTAAGTGTCTGACACTGTAAACGAGTTTTTGGATCCATCCAGTAACAGTGAGATTTCGTTTTCTTGTAAAAAAAGACAACCTCGACACCGTGCCTTCAGTATGCTACACGGAGTACAAAGTAGATTTACAACAGGATTTAACTGATAAGAAGTGCTGACACAAACGTAATAAAAATGTCTGATAAACCATAAAAAAGGTTTATCTCCAGTGAAGATTTAAAAAAAGGTCATGCAATTTGCTGATACGTTGATCTGGGTTACAATATTAAAGGTCTAAGTAAAACTTTCAAAATGTTGAAGATGTCCATATTTTGTTAATCGACGCATCCAAGACAAACATGACGTCTAACACATTTATCTCTTGTGACCATGTGTTACAGTGGTGATTTTGTATGTGAATGGACTTGACCTTGCATGTGTTTGAGACGTGTGCTACCGAGGGGACAGGCTACGTTTACGTTTTCGTTAACATATAGTACCAACACTATTTGATAGAAATTCATAATCCCATGTGTGTGGGAATCGTACAATGGACTCTATTTTCTATGATTACCTAAAGAGTTTTGTGACTCATTAGTAACATTCGGCCAGTGTTCGTGTATTTATTAATGTATGTACAACGTTACGAATCAAATATGAATATTCACTGCTGACACATTTGCTGATATTCCACTTTGGTGGAACTTACGAGCTAAGTAAGGGTAAAAAAAGGTCATAACTGCGACCAAACAAACAATAAGCGCACCAGCATTACCAACAAATCCCGTGACCACCAGTGGACCAACAGAACCATCAAAGAATCCCGTGACCACCAGTGGACTAACATAACTATCAAAAAATCCCGTGACCACCAGCGGACCAACATAACTACCAAAGAATCCCGTGACCACCAGCGGACCAACAAAACTACCAAAGAATTCCTTAGCGACAGTAGACCAGCACTACCAACGAACCCCGTGGCGCCTACACACCAAACACATCCGTGTCCCTATTCTACACATCTGAGACGAAATGCAATACATTGGCTGTTGAAACTATTCAGGTCCACTCTTTTATATAAGCTGTTGACACACAAAATACAAACAAAAATCAAAGGTATGACATTAGTGTTACAGGAAAACTGGTGTTAGACATGAAATGACAAAAGTGCGACGAGGTGCAAGTCGCGTTCGATACCAATCTCACTAACTAACTATAGAAACCGTATCTCTAATTATCTGTTTCGAAGTAAATGATAAAAATATTCAAATACCTTGTCTAGATAATGATTACATAATTGTTGCCCTCTTGCATGACGTTGACGTAAAGGCAGAGGATTCCATTTGTTTCAGAAGAGACTCGCTCACTCCGTAGATAAAGGTTAAATTATTTATAAACGAGTTCTTCTTGGACTGAAAAGTACATGTATCATTGTTTCCGATCAAAGATAGAAATGATCAAATGTAATTTGAGACATGCATGTGACAACAGTTTCGTTTGAAACACTCACCTCCCCAACCACACCACCACCCCTCCAAAACAATATATAAATAATGAGAATACTACTTACCAAATCCGACAGCCAAACATCGTCGGAGGCTTTATTCCTCTTCCGGGTTGTGGCGCCCTCTACCGTCAGTAATACCAACAATAATACTGATGTCAGCACATGAAAGACGTCACGTAGTGACGCCATTATTACGTGAAAACAAAACAAAAGACTGATGAGATTGTTCACAAAATAAAAAGATGACCACCACTTCTTGAACACAGAGGATGACGCTGATGGTCCGTAAGTGTGTAACACCCCATTGAATTACTCTGAATGTATCCAGGGGCCAGACAGCACGCTTGTTCGACGATCTCTTGGTAAAATTCCACAGCTGAGATATATGAAGGTTTCTGAATCAAGACGCTTTATAAATCTTCTTCAAATGGTTGTCCTCGCATCGAGATCATTAACCGCAATGTATGCGCTACAACTTCCACAACGCTCACTGAAGTAATCCAGAAATGCGTCCACAGTTCAAGGGTCGTATTGATAGACGTAAAAAGTCCCCGTTACAAGTTTCAACGCTGGAACGCTAGCCGCGCCAGAAGACGTTTTTTACGTTGAAGATTTGCTGCTTCAGTTGACATTTATATTCTCCGAAGGGAACATTATTACAGGGATTCTGCTATCTGGTATCATCGCACACAGAGATGTTGGGGGATTGGTTCCAGGGCTTTCTGGCTGGACCGACGGCGTTCACAGCGGTGTAGGCCATCAGCGCCAAAACCTGCATTTCATAAAACACTGATTGCAACCCCGGCTGTCGTATAACGGAGAATAATGTGGAAGTGAGACAAGGGGATTAGAAATGTACATGGGTGTGTGGAGGGGGAAGGGGGAGGTGGTGATTGTACTGCCGGCGGGCGTAAAGAGTTATACGAGAGAGAGAGAGAGAGAGAGAGAGAGAGAGAGAGAGAGAGAGAGAGAGAGAGAGAGAGAGAGAGAGAGAGAGAGAGAGAGAGAGAGAGAGAGAGAGAGATTGGGGAGAGAGAGAGGGAGAGCGAGAGAGAGAGCGATAGAAAGCGAGATTGGGGAGAGAGAGGGCGAGACTGAGGAGAGAGAGAGTGAGAGCGATAGAGAGCGAGATTGGGGAGAGAGAGGGCCAGACTGAGGAGAGAGAGAGATTGAGGAGAGGGAGAGCGAGATTGAGGAGAGAGAGCGACACTGGGGGGAGAGAGAGAGAGAGAGAGAGAGAGAGAGAGAGAGAGAGAGAGAGAGAGAGAGAGAGAGAGAGAGAGAGAGAGAGAGCGACACTGAGGAGAGAGAGAGAGAGAGGGTGGGGGGTCAGATACGCTGGTCACTAACTCACAAAAACAAAGAAAAATAATATACACTTACTTTGATATATTATTAAACACCATATGGCATATTTTCTTCTTCCGACAAGAGCACTATTACTTAGCCACATCTTTGATGCCTCCTCCCCACGAGGGACTCATCCCCCCCGAGAGGTAAGTGAGTCTGTGTTTATTTAATTAGGCGTCTTTGAAAGAATTAAACACAACTGTGAATTGGGTGATTTAGAAATAAAATACCTTCACAACTCAATCAAAAGTACCAGAAAAGCTTGTTTCCACAAGCAAGTTGCATATGTGTTGTGAGACCGGGTGTAAATCTGTGTATTTAGCGTTCAATGGTTTAGGGGGAAAGAGTGCCAATCTCGTCCATCGACATGCAGATGAACACACAGATTCGCCATCTATCGCTCTGTTATCAAGTATGTTATCTGTCTGTTATCTGCCCCCCTCATTCACCCAACGCTCAGACTAAGCACAGACGGTCTCGTCTTCCTACCTGGTTTTCCACCTGTTGCGTGTATCAGGCAACGCATTAAACCCTGTCAGAACAATTATGCACCTAACGCTAGTTTCGTTTTTTTTGCCCTTAACCTCGTAACCGGTGAGTAGGTTAGGTTTGTATAGATCCTAGACGGGACATGTAGCACTGAGGAACGCGACTTGAATTCCAATCGAAAAGTAACACTGATACCAGGCTGTTCTTTGCTGCCCTGTGTTCATGAGTATTATATATGCAGTGCGTAAGACATCGTTCGTTTGCCGACATCGGGTCTGTCGTTGAAGATGTAATGTTCGCCATGTTCACCTACCAACCCCTTCCCCCATTCCCCTCCCTAAACACCTAAAACCAAATACATGAATATGAGAAATATTTAGCGAATCGACATTCGCACTATATGATGAATAGGCTAATTAAAAACTCATTTCTTAAACATAAGCACAATCGTGATTGATTTTCTTGAATAATACTGTTTTAACAATTGGGTATCCCCCAAAAAAAAAAAAAACAAAAAAAACAAAAAAAAAAAGCAAACAAAAAACAAAATAAGTAAACAAAACAAAACAAAGATAAAATAGTTTTCTGTACTCTCACTGGCCATACGGTCGTGTGATCACCAATTCAATATTCGCTGAAATTCGGATACCCTAGATTAAATATGTGTTGTTTACAATTTTTTGTAGCTAGTATTAACACATACTTTGGAAATTCAGGCACTGCATTTTGAAACGAATCCGTACTAAGACAAATGTGTAAGCTGTTAAATTTTACACAACATCCTTCCAACCGTTATTCCCGGCGAGATGTTGACCTCGCCAAATAAGTAGGGACGTTTTCCTTCTGGAAAGCATTACCACTTGTTCCCTACCATGTCTTTGTCTGAATAATAACATCATATAAATCACAGAAATAAAAACATCATAATTAATCAATATTACCTTGCAAATTGTAAACTATCGACAGTGAGGTTCTTATTGTATTGATTGTGTACAAAAAATCATACTTTGCCGTTTAACTGAAATTTTAATGAAATAAATAACGGCTACATTGACACGGGTCCCCAATACGGGTTGAAGACTAACGGTACTGCCGATGACAGTAATGTGGCTGTACACAGACCGTCGACTGAGACTGTAAATGTACTCACCTGGGGGTGTTTGCCCGGGCAGTGTGTCCCGGTGTGTCGTGGGGACTTGTGTGTGTCAACACATGGTCTCAACCCCACACAATGGAACCAGATATACATCCGCCACACGTGGCTCCCGGTCGCTTACTCCACCGACTGGGCGACACGCCTCCTTATTGAATAACGCTACTGTTGAGATTCCGAGACGGGGTGAAACAGGTTGAGCCAGTCAGAGGAATCGGGTTGCGGGAATGTACCGCTAAACGGTTGGGAACCTCTCTAATTGCTAGAGGCTACTCGCATGCTGAGAATGTGGGCTGGCGTGTCGTAGTGTCCGTTGCTGCGTTGGTGCAGTTGACGTTCATGTCGCTGTATGGTTGCCCATTTTGCGGCAGATTGGTTTATTTTTACTTACAAGTCATCATTCACATTGCTTATTAATAGTTTTCTTTGGCACATATTTTTACTCCGTGGGGTATTTTCATACGATTGAAAAGCTGTTCCAGGTGGTTTCGAGTGTATGTTCATTTGCGTCCTGCCCAAAGCGTGTAACGCGTTGCACAAACTCACATCAACGATATACATGTCCAATTAACAACAAGCGAGACGTGACACTCTCTTTATGCAGTATTCACAGCAGAGGATATCACGTGTGTGTGATGGCTGCACTCGACCAGTTGATCATGTTATGTAAAAAAATGCAGGCACAGGATGAAAGAGAAAATTAATTAATCAAGGTGTTGGCAAACTTTTGTTCATTTTTCATGCGTACTTGTACTCATGCAACTAAAAACTAGCAATTGCGGTATACTTTGCTCCTTTTACGCAATTCGCAGTCTCTCTGGTACGTATTTAAGTTAATCCAAGTCAAGTCTTACTACGCTTCACAGGTGTTTAATATTTCCGTCTTGCAGTTTGTACGTAATGAAACGTTATCCAAGCAGGCCATTGGCGAGTAACAAAGGAACCGCTGACGGAACTCCTGGTTGTCTTCATTCAGTTGTCTCTACGTTAGACACGTGGTATTGGGGACATATTCTGATTGTTCGTACCTTTGTTCGAAATAATGATTTTCTTCTCTGCAGTTTGTTCTGTGTGTTCGAGAGTCAATCTCATCAAGTTTATAGAACAGACAGTTACACCATATATTAAGTTATAACTGAAACAACTTTGTCATACACATTTAAGTATGATGTCATTTACACCTTTTTATTATATGGGCGAGAAGGCAGATTAGTAAAACATGTGTTCCAAATCACACCGAAAGCCCCGTTCTATCCCCACTTTGGATATAAAGCATTACGCCCTTTTCCGACGTCATGATGTAGCTTCATATTACTCAAAGCGGCATAAAACCATATTCACACATTCACTAACTCATCGGTGGGGTAGCATAGTGGTTAAAGCGCTGACTCGTCACGCCGAAGGCCCGGGTTCGATTCCCCACATGGGTACAATGTGTGAAGCCCATTTCTGGTGTCCCCCGCCGTGTTATTGCTGAAATATTGTTAAAAGCGACGTAAAACCCAACTCACTCACTCACCCATCGGTGTGTGTGATAATACAAATGACAGAGGTCATGGACGGAAGTACAATTAACAGATCGATCCGTGATACCAACCACCGACCTGCGGATCCAGCAAACGACCAAGGGGAACAACTCATTGAGCTGAAGACCCAGTATGTGCTGACAGGGTCTAACAACAAATTAGCAGATCCAAGAAAAGTTAAGAGACAACAATTAATTGGCCGATGACCCAATGTGTGCTGACAGGGTCGAATAAGTGATTCGAACAAATAATCAGCAGATCCAACCACAATTAAGGGACACAACTCTGCAAGGCAAATTGTCTGACTACATTAGCGGACAGCCCAGAGAAGGTAACGTTAGAACTTGACATGGTGCTGATACGGTACTTGAGCCATACATACACGAGATCAGCATCAGAACCGTTAGGTCGTTAGTTTCCCCGTGGCCTTCACTACTAGACATTATACCAGGGCTAATGGGGCAAGGATCAACGCCAACAGCAGGTTGCTTACCCTAACGTGCATGCCTATCTGGTGTTCACATCAACTAACCAGGGCGCACTCGTTATTTAGCTATTCTGGGGAGTTTATCGACTGACATCAGCTGATTAAAAAACTGAAAGAGATGTAATAGTTAAAACACGCTCACCTATTAGCAGTGCAGATGTACGACATTGGGTCCATCAATCTGTTTAGCAATGCGCTTAAAGGGTTAGGTACGATTTGCATTGGGAATCAAACGGTGTTTTATTGTGTTGTGGCCTACCAGTAGTATGCTTTTTCAAATATGGGCGTCGGGGTGGCCTAGTGGTTCAAGGGTTCGCTTGTCACGATGAAGACCCAGGTTCGATTCCCCCTCAAGGGCACAATGTGGGAGGCTCATTTTTTTGTGTTCCCTTTCGTGATATTGCTTCAGTAATGGTAAAAGCTGCGTAAAACCATACTCACTCATTCATTCACTGTCAAACAGAAATGTTCCATCAGTCGTTAGTCATTACTAGGGTTGGGTACTGCCAAAATTTTCGTTTTGCGATATATTGTGAAAGTGTAACACATGTGTTAAGGTAAAGCAATTACTGTTTCCTTACTTTTGAAACAATGCCACAAGACATTGTCATGACTCAGATGTGATTTACAAGTGATCAATCGAAAATGTTTCCATATTGAAGACTTCGCTCTAAAGTTTATAATTCGAGAAAAAGCGTCTGCAGCGGCGTCCGCCATTTTGGTTTCTTTATCCCTACAACGAGTGCCGGTACCAATCTATCATTTTTATTCATATGGTTTAAAAGTCACGCAAAAGCAATTATATGACCTATACGCATTCTCAAAAGTATTACTGTATGATAATATAAAGGAAATACAAATGTTATTAGTAGTTTTGACACGGAAATTGCCGATCGTATCGTGTGAACCGGTTCGCGAAAAGTGTACTGCAATATATCGTATTGTGAAGTTCGAATTGCAACATACCGGTTAACCCCTAGTCATTACAATATTTCTGCAACCCTATTCTTTGTATTTGATGTAAACACCAAACCATATATAGTCATTGATACTGAGAGACGATCTTTGCTGTGTCTTCGTTATCCTTATGTGTACATGGCATTTCGCATTACTCAGGGACTGTTCTTATATTAGCATAGGCTTGGTCCTGGCTTTCTTTGCGCTGGGACACTTTTTGTGAATTATATAGATATTCCGTTTGCATATAGGCATATCCAGCGCATATACAACGGCATATTTGGATATATTTCCTACTCTACAAATAAAAAGAAATCTATTTAAAAATCCATTACTTTGGGCCTTAAATTACAAAGCATTTATTTTTGTTTTGGGGAAGCATGAATGTTTCATAGTGCGCTTGTGTGTGTGTACGCGCGTGTGTGGCACATGTTTTCACTTAAGTCTCCCTCTCCTGCTATAGAGTGTTCTGATCCTCAAACAGAATGAAACGTTCTGTTATATATTTCTCGGCCTGTAGGAGTACATTTGGAACAGACCCAAAGAATATTCATGCACAAGAATGAGAGTTTTTGGCTTTCTATCTGAAGAGGAATTTCAACGTGAATCCTATCCCTTACCTATTTTTTTCATTGTGCTACTGTTTATAGCCAAGAGCATCTCAAGTTTTATATTTCAGATGTTAAACGCATTATTTAGTTACGCCACACAAAAGTATATCCCTAAATGCAGCGCGCGTCCATTGTTTGTCTAATTCCGCGTAATCCACTCCCATAGCGATCTAATGACATACTTATTATTCATTTTCATCACTGAAACTAGCTAGTTAATCATATGAAATTTGGCGTGACAGAGAAAAACATATTTCAATTTTGTTACTCGTCCGTGAGCGAGTAACTGTGAAAAAACATCTCACGTGCTGAAGCATAAGTGCGTGAATGAGTGAGTGAGTGACTTTGCTTTCACATAAAGCTGATATAACTGAATACAGCGTTTAGTCATAGTACCGTTTGATCCAATCAGATACTGTTGTATATGCTGGTATGAAGCACCCGTGTTGTGCATCGATGACCGAAGTACGGGATACTTTGATTGGTGATTGTATTTGTTTTGTTTGTTTTTATGTTTTGTTTTTGTATGTTTTTTTTCAGATTATGTGGTTGGATTTTGTTTTTTATATGTTGGCACCACTTCCCTCTCTCTCTCTCTCTCTCTCTCTCTCTCTCTCTCTCTCTCTCTCTCTCTCTCTCTCTCTCTCTCTCTCTCTCTCTCTCTCTCTCTCATAATATTCGGTGTATTGTTACAATTGAGTCAAAGAACTGCTGTACGATGTTAATCCTGCTCTGGAAGTCGATACCACCAATCACAAATAGCTAAATGATGGCATTTGCCCCTGCAAATAAGACTTTTATCTGAACACTGATAGCACAGGGGTTTTACGGCGTTAATTGGCAGGCTTCATACAGCAGGTTGTCGCTTTCCAGGCTGCCAGGTCGAAGGGCGAGCGTTAAAACGTCTGTTTCTGAATGTCAGCTGAGACGGCGAAGGAAATAAATCGTGCTTCTTAATCAGTGTCAAAGAAGTTAGTTAGATATAATGGTTCTCTAAGTCGTACTTGAAATGTCTGAACTGACTGATCTAGCACGCGTACATTACAAAATCATAGGTTAACCTCTCCTGGCATATTTGTTGTTTTGCGCTGCAATATTCAACATAAACGGGGATGTGTGAATATTCAACTGTAGTGAAGACAATCTTTTGACTGACAGTATGTACAACTAAGCGGGAAGATATACACTCCTCCAAGGTAACTGACCACTTCATCCATTTCTGTCTGATAGAAGAACATTTGTAAAGTCTTTTCCAGGTACAGATCAGAGTTGCCTCCCTTTGACGAGCCCAGAATCGGGATTGTGGTTTGACTTCCATAATACCTCTCTGATTAGGGGTGAGTGAGTGAGTTTAGTTTTACGCCGCATTCAGCAATATTCCAGCTATATGGCGGCGGTCAGTAAATAATCGAGTCTTGACCAGACAATCCAGTTATCAACAGCATGAGCATCGATCTGCGCAATTGGGAACCGATGGCATGTGTCAACCAAGTCAGCGAGCCTGACCACCCGATCCCGTTAGTCGCCTTTTACGACAAGAATGGGTTGCTGAAGACCTATTCTACCCCGGATTTTCACGGGTCCTCTGATTAGGATACCGATGTGTCGTTGTTAAACATTGGTAGGTTTCAAGAAGTCAAGAAGGTGATAAACTACTGCAGCCTTCCGGATCTCTCCACGCAAGGTAAACTATCGCACTGTCTGTTTTATGACTAAATAGTGTTCGAATCCAGCGATTCCCTTGAAGATCCGGGTTGGAATTGGTCTTCAGCAACCCATGCTTGTCGTAAGGGGCGACTAACGGGATCGGGTGGTCAGGCTCGCTGACTTGGTTGACAGAAGTCATCGTATCACAACTACGTAGATCGATGTTCGTGCACATGATTACTGGATTGTCTGGTCAAGGCTGGATTATTTACAGACCGCCGCCATATAGCTAGAATACCAACAACTCAAATCCACGGTAACCATGTCATTCTCACATGTTTGTCAGCATTCCACCGTCACGGTAACAGAGGCAGTGGTCATAAGTTTACATACACAAATATACAATTCCACAGACGTTTGCAATTTAACATAGAGTAATGCTATTTGAGAACAGAAGCGGCACATATGAAATATAATATAAAGAGGGAAACATCGCTGGCACAGTTGTACAAAGTACCTGCATCGGTTCGAATCCTATTTCAGACCTCACCCTGATCTGTGATTCTGCAAAGTTTTACACAGGCTCAACCTACGCTGCCACGGTTGACAGGGACAGACAGAAAATCACCCGTTAGTCAGGACCCCGGCTCCCTTACACGCATCGTAGACTGACTGAGTTTGGTTTTACGCCGCTTTTAGCAATATTCCAGCAACATCACCGCGGGGGACACCAGAAATGGGATTCACACATTGTACCCATGTGGGGATTCGAACCCGGGTCTTCGTCGTGACGAGCCAACGCTTTAACCATTAGGCTACCCCACCGCCCCACACGCATCGTAGAGGGCGGTAGGGTAGCCTAGAGGGATTTGCTGGAATATTGCTAAAAGCGGTGTGAAACCATATTCACTCACTCACTCACTCACTCACTCACTCACTACAGGTACCGTAGAGGGCTTCAGTCACTCTCTCAAAAAAGAAACGCAACCCCTGTTTTTTTTGGTAATGTTTATATCAATTTTAACTGGTTATTACATTTGTATTTTTAAAGATAATGCCATGAAATTTGACATGGTGAACCTTAGGTCAGCACGGTATAAGGTAACAGTTAATGCAGGTCAGTATCGAACTCTCAATTTACGCTAGGGGGCGTTGTCTTCAGTATCTCGTTGTAGAGCCACGAGTTCTAATCACAGCAGTGCACCTCCTCGGAACAGAACGAATCAGACGGCGGATGTTTTCCTGGGGGATTGCTCTCCACTCTTCCTGGAGTGCTGCGGCCAGTTCAACCAACGTGTGCGGTTGTGGTGTACGTGCACGAACACGACGATCCAGCTGGTCCCACAGATGTTCGATAGGATTGATGTCTGACGATCTGGAGGGCCACGGCATCACGTTGACGTTTGAATTCTGTAGGAATGCCACTGTTGCACGAGCTGTATGAGGGCGGGCATTGTCATGTTGAAACAACTCCCTCTGTTGGTCGATTATCGGCAGAAGATGTGGCTGTAAGACGTCATCAATGTACCGTTGTGCCGTCAAATTGCCACGAATGATGACCAAGTCTGACCGTTGGTTGTAAGACATGGCTCCCCATACCATGATGCTTTCTCCTCCAAATCTGTCGACCTGTCGAACGCAGTTCGGTGCAAAAGGTTCATTTGCTCGTCTATAGACACGTTGTCTACCGTCACGTCGTTGAAGAAGAAAAAGAGACTCGTCACTAAACCAGACTCTTCTCCAGTTTCTTAGGGTCCATCTCCTTACGTTAGTACACCACCTGAGACGTTGGCGTCGATGTTGGCGTTTCAAGACGGGCCCAACAACTGGTCTTCTTGCACGTAAATTTGCCTCATGTAAACGGTTCCTGATGGTTTGGGCCGATACTCTCCTCAAACCTGGCACCTGTGTTGCAGTGATGGTGGGTGTGGCATGCCGATTACGTAGGTGGCTGAGTCGAATAAAGCGATCCTGAGCCGGTGTGGTGATCCTAGGTCTATCGCTCCTGGGACGATCTTCAATTGCATGGAACTGTGTGTAACGATTCCAAAGTCGTGAGATTGTTGTTTTGTGTACGTTTAGATGACGGGCAACTGTTCCAAAGCTTTCCCCGGCCTCAATGCGACCAATGGCAATATTTCGATTTGCTGTACTCAAACGGGGCATTTTCGAACTTGATTTGCAGAGCAAATTATGAGAGAAAAATTACAAACTACGCGTGCTTTTAAAACCCTCTACATGAACTGTGTTTTCAACGATTTGCACGTGCAACAGGCTTTTAGCATTTTGTACATGACAATTTCACACTTTCTCAAATAACACGGATACAAAGGTCATCATGTGTGAAAATGGTTCCGTTTGGGAGCTTATACTGATCAGATGGGAACGTATTAACAGTATTTTGACGAAAATTCTAATTTACATTCACCATTTTTATTCTAGAAATGATGTCAGATATTTAGATAGGGGTTGCGTTTCTTTTTTGAGAGAGTGTATTTGTTAAATGTCTACGGTATATAATGGCGAGAGACCGGTCACGTCAACGGAAAGCTGACGTTCATAATAATATACATATTTGAACTTAACCTCTGACATCTTCACATTCCTGGGTAAACCCTTGGAAATATATGGCACAACTAGATACAGAAACGTTGATATTTGGATACTGCTAGCCCCTCAACTCTCCTGAAACCTTAATTCACATTCGTGACCAACTCATGTTATTCCGGTTTCCCAGGCCAGATTAGCCCCTGCCCACATTAAACCCGGGTATAGTTTGGTCCAGGCCAGAGTATACACCGGGGATAAACTGTCCCAGGCCAAACTATACCCGGTGTGCAAAACAGCCTAGGCTAGACTATGCCCCTCCAGACCAGAATATACCCCTCGTGTGTAACAATGCTTTGACTGTATTTACACAGAAAATTAAACAACCACAAACATTTTGATGTTGTTATCAGGGTTTAACATGGTACATTTACACATACAGTAGTGAGTACTTAGAAGCTGAACTTTCAGGACTTTATATATGTTATCACATCATGAACAGAAAAGGTTAATTGAGCGATTTTTTTTCACAATTGTGTTTTTGGAACATACATTATGTTAATATGAGAACAGTACTGACAAGTGTACTGCTCTCCCAATGATATAATTTACAGAGAGCAGAAGGGGTAAGGAAGGGATGTTGCGGGTGCAAGGATCAACTTCTTGTACAGAAAATGATTTTTGAAGAAGCTAAATATGTCAGAGCAACGTCTCCATGTGCTGGATTGACTACGAAAAAGCATATGACCCTGTCCCTCATGAATGGATTCTGAAATCTCTTCATTGTATTGACCTCTCTGAGCGACTACTTTAATTTACTCAAGTCTTTAATGAGTTGCTGGTCGACTTAACTTGAGATTTACTCGCAAGGGCAGGTGCAGACGTCGCAATCTATTTCGATCAGAAGGGAAATATTTCAGGGGGACTCCTTCAGTCCTTTTTTGTTTGTCTCTAAATCCTTTGAGCTTTCTGCTCAACAGAGAGAAGGGATACCATCCCGGACCTCCTCAGCACAGATCCCCAACGCGGCTTACTCATCTCCTTTACATGGATGACATCGAGTTCCTTGCCAAAGGAGATACCAATTTGAAACAACAGGTTCTCCTTGTCGAGTCCTTTTCTAACGATATTGGCATGACAAATAAACTCATTGGCTTTATCAAAGAGGACAAGATCAGGTTTGTTGGCTGGAATCTTTGTGAGGCTGTATATGGGCTTATTCCAATGAAGTTTGAAAGCATCATTTTCCATGACGCCCTGGACATGTTCAGGGTCGTACTATGGATGGACCTCGGAGTCAAAGCCACAGGCATGGCGAAGACGATAGTAGAAGCAACAAGCCATGCCATCATGTTTTTTAAGATATGCTGTTTGTGCCAAGGAAGGGCATCCACTGACAAGGTGTTGGACAGTCTCTGCAAATTCATTGCAAAATCGACATGTAATATTGATATTTTCTTTAAGAATCACATTTTGGCGATTGCGAGTGGGAAGTGACTGGTCCTGGCCATGGGCAGCAAAAAGGAGCCCTCAGTTTCACATTTAAGACCAGCCGACTTCATCCAGGCGAAGGTGTCGGTTGGATTGCTATTCTGTTCCACACACTGCATGTACACACGATTCTAGCCTAGGCCGCTTTAATCCCGGGTATAGTTTTGCCTAGGTTATACTATGGCCTGTTACACCGGGACAAGCCGAATAGCAGCACGTGTCCCTCTGGAACAAAAAAGACCCAGTTTTCTGAACTCGCATGTTACTCGCTGCCACCGGACTGTTGGAATTTAAACTGAATACGTTGAAAAATAAGAAGGATGCCAGAAGCGTCAGACTACACTATCCCCTTTGAAATGTAAGCAGATTGTTTTAACTCACTCATAGCTATTTTTGATTAGATTATGTAAAATTGTTGGAAAGCGCACGTACAATCTCAAGAAGCCAGCGCACAAGACCGTCCACGAGAACACTGTTATGTAAACAAACGCACGTGTGTGTACTTGAATCTCTCACTGTTCATGGCCCTTTCCTTCAATTTAGGCAATACCAATCTGTTGGCTATGTTCTACCTGATGTGAAAATACATACATACATACATACATACATACATACATACATACATACATACATACATACATACATACACACACACACACACACACACACACACACACACACACAAACATACATACATACATACATACATACATACATGCATTCATACATATATATGTGTGTGTGTGTATATATATATATATAATGTATGTGTATATGGAATAATATATATGAATGTGTATAGAATGTATGTCTTATTAGGTTATGTAAACATTGTTGGAAAGCGCACGTAAAATCTCAAGAAGCCAGCGATATATGAGAATTAACGTGCTGTTTTTACGTTCTATACTCAGATGTTGTTAAGCTGTTTATTAAAAGTATTATCATCTAAAAGTAATGCCGCAAATGGTTGCAAAATGCTTTTTGGCTTCAATATCAATATGATGAATTTGACACAAGATAAAAGCACATATATGACACATGTACGACGCTACCTAGTTGGATATTAAAGCTCAGATGAAAAAATGCACTTGAGGGGTGACTTCACAGGAGGAAATTTTGACGTTTTAACAACATTCGTAAATATTCTAAGTACAAACTGTAGTTTTGAAATACAGACTATAATTATTCATATAGCCTCAACTAATAAAATTACATAAATGATTGTAAAAAGTTTTGTTCTTTTGAACATCTATATGTGAAAAAGATGGAACTCTTCTAGTAGTTATATTCAAAATAATTAGAAGTTTCACTTCGTGTATGAGCACTGAACTGGCAACAAGCGACTTGATATTTCTGCAAAATAATTAATTGTTCTGCAAAACAATTCATACTGGAGAATTTTACAAAGGGGGAACCTCTCGTTAGCTATGACAGGGTTTACTATAGAATGTGTAAAGCCCTTAATTTGACATGTAGTCAGGTTTAGAAAGTTGTAAACAAATAAGTTACCCCAGGGGTCGTGTCAAAATCAAAACCAGGTAGGAAACACAAACTGGATAGCTTTGATAAGGGTGTCATACGCCGTGCAGTTTATAAACTGTATGAACTCAAAATCATACCGACGTGTGCTTAAATACAAAATGAGATCAAAGATACATTAATCGTCTCAAAAACAACACTTATTGTAGCTCTGGTAGAAATGGGGTTCAGGTAGACCAAAAGGGGAGATGACAGAGCTATGTTTAGAGAAAAGTACTCAATCCTGTCCATGCGATCAGCTTATCTCAGAACAGTTGAAGAATACCGCAATTTGGGGTTTCAAATTATATACCTTGATGAAACCTGGTGTAATAAAAATCACTCAACCGATCGGAAGTGGCTTCCTTCTAAAGCACCAGTGTTACCATCAGGCAAAGGTAGACGCCTGATCATCTTGCATGCTGGTACCCGTAGCAAGGGACTGATTGGGGGTTGTGACTTTGTTTTTGAGGCCAAGAAATCTGATGGTGATTACCATAGCGAAATGAATGGGCAGGTATTTTGGGATTGGTTCGAACATCAGCTTTTACCGCAGCTGGACGAACCAAGCGTTATCATTTTGGATAACGTCAGTTACCATAACCTGTGTGTCCCTGGTACCATCTCACCCACCATGAGCAATCTCAAGGCTCAGTTGCAGGATTTTCTCACTTCCTGTATCATGCCTTACAGGCAATCAGAAACAAAGTCCCAGCTCATCGAAAAAATCCGGCAGCACAAATAGCCAATCCAGTACATCACTGACGAACTACCTGCAAAATAAGGCCACATAGTTTTGCGTACACCAGTACGGCACTGTGAGCTCAAGCCCATCGAGCTGATCTGGGCTCTTCTTATCAATCCTTACTGAAATTCATGCTAAAGAAAGAAACTCGTATTGTTTCTACAAACAATATCATGATAAAGTGTTTGAATGGCGCTATGACCATCGTGTAAGTAATATACTCCGAGACGTCCTGGCCCTAATATAACAGAATATATATATATGTTATGAGGAGGAGGAGATATTGGGTTTAACGTCGTTTAATATTTCGCTCATATGACGACGTGCATGCGTGTGTATGTGTATGTGTGGCTGCTTGTACTAGCCCAGACTGAAGCTGGCTTTATAGTGCTAGCCCACTGAGATACCAAGCCGCAGTGAAGCATGAATACCCCACTCAGACACATTATACTGACTCCGAGCCGACCAGTCCTTGTTGTACCCATTAATGCCGAGCGCCAGGCAGGGACCAACAAGTACCATATTGTAACGTCTTTTGGTATGACGCGATCGGGGATCGAACCCGCGACCTTCCCCTCTCCGGGCGGACGCTCTAACCACTACACCACGGAGGCGGTCTTTGATGTTATGATAGATGACAGTTGAAAATGGATACCACAGTTATAACCAGACATATATGATCGTTTCCGAAGCACCGATCTTACATTCAGTGAGTGGGTTAGTTGGATTTGACGCCGCTTTTAGCAATATTCCAGCAAATTCACGGCAGGTGACATCAGAAATGGGTCTCACGCGTTGTACTGATGTGGGAGTCGAACCCGGGATTTACATTAAGATAAACCAAACTAACAATCTAAAACAATGAAACACTACATACACAGTGTGTTCACATTTAATGTGTATTTCTACCTCAGGAAATTACATAGTTATGTCAACCGCTGAAAAACATGCCGTTTAGGTTTGGTTGAATGCCAGGAAACCGACCCATTGCCATCAGCTGTTGATTTGGCATAAACCGATTCTGGTTTGGGTTCAGACCAGTGACCATCCCATTCCTCTGCGTTTGTTGGTTCAGACGATTGCCTTGACCTTGAGGCGACCGTTGCTGTTGGAATGTAGATTGCATTCTGTTGCCTTGAACAGCGTTCTGATTAGAGTTACCTCCAATTACCGAGTTCATTTGACTACTAGATGTCGCTGCATTCTGAAAGTTAGCCTGATTGGACTGCATTTGATTGGCTGTTCCCGAAACCTGTTGCACTTGATTGGTTGTTCCCGAAACCGGCTGTATTTGATTGGTCGTTCCTGCAGGGGATGCTCCGTTCTGGGGTAGCGCTGATGGCGGGGGGAAGTTAGAAAGGATTTCATTTGCTTGCAAATCCAAGGAACCTCCTGATTGGCTGGGGGTACTGGCCGCCGATGAGTCCGAGATTGATGGTACCGCCGGAATCTCTCTGAGAGATTAATGGGGATATTTTTATAAAAAAGATATAATTCACATGAAAGGTACACAAGAAAACAATCATTGGAATTAATTCACAGGGTCCTGTAATGCACAATCAGCAAGGTCCTCCTCCACAATACATTAGGTAGCGCAAAGATTGTCGTACCTCCCACACCTTAACTGGTCGTAATTCCTTTACTTTGACATATTTACAATGGTCGTAATTCCTTTACTTAAACATACTTACAATAGTCGTAATTCCTTTATTTTAACATATTTACAATGGTCGTAATTCCTTTACTTTTACATACTTACAATGGTCGTAATTCCTATACTTTAGCATACTTACAATGGTCGTAATTCCTTTATTTACATACTTACAATGGTCGTAATTCCTTTACTTTTACATACTTACAATGGTCGTAATTCCTATACTTTAGCATACTTACAATGGTCGTAATTCCTTTACTTTAGCATACTTACAATGGTCGTAATTCCTTTATTTCAACAAATTTACAATGGTCGTAATTCCTTTACTTTAACATACTTACAATAGTCGTAATTCCTTTACTTTAGCATACTTACAATGGTCGTAATTCCTTTACTTTAACATATTTACAATGGTCGTAATTCCTTTACTTTTACATACTTACAATGGTCGTAATTCCTTTACTTTTACATACTTACAATAGTCGTAATTCCTTTACTTTGACATACTTACAATGGTCGTTATTCCTTTACGTTAGCATACTTACAATGGTCGTAATTCCTTTACTTTTACATACTTACAATGGTCGTAATTCCTATACTTTGACATACATACAATGGTCGTACCTCCCACACTTTAACATACTTACAATAGTCGTAATTCCTTTACTTTGACATACTTACAATGGTCGTAATTCCTTTACTTTAACATACTTACTATGGTCGTAATTCTTATACTTTGACATACTTACAATGGTCGTAATTCCTTCACCTTAACATACTTACAATGGTCGTCATCCCTCCACCTTAACATACTTACAATGGCCGTAATTCCTTACCTTGCGTTTTGTTATTACTGAGACTAGTTTCGACTTAACCATATGTGGCATGGTGTTCACGATACTACCTCATTCATTCCCTTCTGTGACTGAGAATATGTCCACCAACGCCTCTGATCAGTAGATAGTAGATAAACAGTCCCTTTATTTTGCACAGTATATACAAAGCTGATATTGGACGTTGTACTTATCCTGCACCACGTCACAACGGACACCTGTCTATCCCAAATTCCTGTCAAATCCGAACGGAAGTACACCGCTGAAGAAATAGGGATTTGTCTAACTGGTA
Organism: Haliotis rubra; assembly: GCF_003918875.1. Lineage (NCBI taxonomy): Eukaryota > Metazoa > Mollusca > Gastropoda > Lepetellida > Haliotidae > Haliotis > Haliotis rubra. The sequence continues at coordinate 393,079 of NW_025767357.1, read as the reverse complement.
CATATTCCAGTTTGTGGTTGTATAAAAGACCTTAGCGCCAAGACTGGAGCACGGGTGTGATAATGTATGGGAGTTACACGTTACCCCAACAATGAGCAACGGAACCAAGGTAGATTTTAGTATACCACCGTCAATACCTACTTCCGAACTTCACACACTTCAACCCTCCAGATCCGATCTCTGAAATACAAAGAAACAACGTTTGATAAGTTCTTTGTTAGTGTGTTTATTCTTTAACCGTTCGGCGCCGAATTAATCGAACAATTCATTTAGAATAGAGATCCTCTGTGGTCTAGCGGATAGAGTGCCTGCCATATTGGCTGAAGGACTATGGTTCGATGCCCAGCCACGTCATTCCTACCGACATTTGAGACTTTTTATATGTACCCTGTATGATACCCGAAACTAAGGGATAAAACAAGGGCTGGGGGCTGTTGTGCAAAGCGCTCTTAGCACCCTACCCAAACATAGACTTATCACTGTCGAAAGGCTAAGGTTGCTTTGTCAGGCGCGTATCAAGCCAATAACTTTCGTGTAAGCCCGATAGGTTCCAAAGCTTTATATTTAGATAGTATTGAGGGCTTGCCCAACTGTCATGGTGATCTTTAGCAAACAACATGCGCAAGCCTGGGCTTTTTTATAATGGTATCTACGCCCCTGTTTGTACAACAGTATAACGATTGGTTCTGTTATTATATTGTGTCTGGGTGGGGTTCTCAGAAGCCTGTAGCAATATAAAAACGCCATTTGTCTGGAATATCACAATCAGCTACACACTGGCGTAAGTGCATGCGTCTCACGATATCTATTATCAGGAACGATGCCTGAAAAGGAATATATGTGCTGATGTTGTTAATTTTGTTTTAACGTTGAATTAAATGTGTCACATGCAAGTAGACATTATTTAAGAATATGATTACGTACTCCATTTCGTTGTCATGGAGACTGAAGACTCCTTTAATGACCTGGCCTGGTGGTGCTATGAAGTTCAAACCGCCATCGTAATCGTTGAGGAAGTCCACGAATTCACATGACGTCAAAAAGGAATCTACAACATGAGTGAGTGAGTGAGTTTAGTTTTACGCCGCTATCAACAATGTTCCAGCAATATGACGGCGGGGGTACACCGGAAATCTACAACATGAAGTGAATAAATACACACTGTTTATCACATATATTATATCCAATAAAATAGTGATTCCGGGTGCTTGGAAAACTGTGGTCATGCATGTGACCTCATTTAAAGTACAACACAGGTCGAGATCGATAGAAACGTTTTCGCTTGAAGGCAGCCATTCAAACTCATACAAATACAAAACGGGTTAATTTCAAATGCTGCGTTACGTTCTGGAATGAAACATATTTCTTCCTGTACATTATTGTGTCAGTGACCAATGCATCCAGTGCAGCAGGACGTGTTCTCGCGAACACCGGGTGTCATGACTGATTTTCAGTGATCAATTTAAACAATTTTCGTCACCATGAAATCAGTTTGGGTAGTTTAATCGATGATGTTATCTGGCACTGATGTTTTGAATTTAAAGCGCTTTGAATAATATTCAAGCTATATTTTCTTTGGAGAAACCCGAATTAACGAAGACCAATTTGATCTCAAGCTTAAAACATATGTGGGGGTTTGTGGAACTAAGGAGCAAGGGTATGATAAACCTAGACACAGAATCTTAGTGAACTGGGTTTCGACCCGGAGATCATAGGCCCCAAGGGAGGCAAGTCTACACAACGCATGTGTCGCTTCACACGACTGTGAGGGGTGTGCCCCCTTAAACATTACGGAGGCTCCATCGTTAGCAGTAAATAAAGTGAAGAAATATACATATGCGTCCAACACATTAACACAGCTGGATCGTCACATGGTGTTCATTTGATGTGAGGCTCAGCCGCTCTGATTACACATTCTCCAGGGAGGGGTGGAAACAAAGACCAAATCGTGCACAGAGGAAGAGATGGCTGTTGGTGTTGTTTTAATTCTGGGCTAGGCCATACAAATTAAATGTTTGTTTCTTTTGCTATTTTTTTTAATAGGTTTTTCAATTTTAACTATTTTGAAAAGTAGGTATTTTAATTTAGGAAAGTAGTATTAATACCAAAATAATATTTAGATGTTTTTTCATTCGATGAATCTCTTCATATCCTTATTTCGTTATGGTTGGCTCATGTCGAGTCTTTTGAGTCATTGGGAGGTCACACTTCACGAAAGGTCATTCTGACGTTATCCGTAAGCGTGATTGGATGTCCTGTTTGGTCTTTATTTAGAGGTAGCGGAAACTAATTTCTAATTTCATGAGACTGCAATTATGCCACTTGAGTAACAATGACGAACATGTAATTATATAAACACGAAATATAATTAGTTCTGTAGCAGAGAGTAGGTTTAAGTGACTTTTAACCACGAATACCATTACTTGTCATGAAGGGATTATTAAAAAAAATGTGCAATTGGGAATGGAAATAATTTTAACCTTCCCCGGAAAAGAATGTGTTAAGCATGCCAAAATGTCAGGGTCAGTTGATGACGGGAAACAAGCCACTGATTTTACATGGCCTTACACGTGGCTTCATGGATGACCCACCTCGGATCTTGCAGCAGAGGAAGCTAAAGCGCCTGTCTCGGTTCATGGGACTGAAGTATGACGTAATCCCCCTCACCACTCCATTGTCCCCGCACTGGAACAACATTGGCTCGTCCAACTCGTTCACGTCAGCTGCAGGAGAAATCCAAGGTGTAGAATGAACTGACATCAATCAGTCACTTAAACCCCTGGGAACTGCTAGATCTAATACAGACATTGGAAACGTTAACTATATATATAACGTTGGCAACCAGGATTACAACATTACAACACATTACAGTGAACGAGTATGGATTGACGTCGCTTTTAGCATAATTCCAGCAATATCACGGCGGTGGACCCGGGTCTTCATCGTGATGAGAGGTTGCTTTAACCACTAGGCTACTCTCCCCCGCCCCCCCCCCCCCCTCCAGCACACACGCACGTACGCACGCACGCACATAATACAGTACTATTATACTAGTAACACATAATCAAATCAAGTGCACGTAGACATCTGTGTTGTATACTTTACACTTGTGCTGACAATAGCGGTTTGTAAATACATGAGTCGAGTGATTGACATCATGAACATCGATCTAAAAAATGTGATACAATTACATGCGTCAACGAAGTCAGTTAACCTGACCACCCGATCCCGTTTGTCGCCATGGGTTACTGAAGATCTATTGCAAAACACGCTGTTTCAGTCGAATGATATTAACTTACTGTTCCATTCACACTCTTCCGTAGTATCCGTCTGCGCACACCGGAAGTCCCAGATTCTGTCTTCCGCCCAGCTTGAATGGACACTGGACAGGGCTACCAATGAGTTGCCACTCGGACACAGTATCCGGAACGGAGCGCCAAGCCTTGTCATCCAGGCACGTGTGCACGTGCACAAAATAGCTAGAGCTAGCACGTGCAACTGAAAGAAAGGGATATGGAATGACTCTTGAACTATGCCATTTGTGAACAACTCGTGTTATTCTCGGTCAAGCCGAATAGCGACTCGTGCCCCTCGATAACAATTTCATAATGGCATAGAACATAAAATTACTTCAACCAAGAACGATAACTCTATTTCCGATTAATTCCGAACATTATTGAAGCCCTGTTTTCGAAGGATATTAAGCTGTTTTAAATATCAACAACCATGATAATGGTAATGATTTGTTGCAAACATTTTATAATTAGCTGCTCACCTTCTATTATCAACTCCGCCGTGATATTGCTGGAATATTGCTAAAAGCGGCGTAAAACCATACTCACTCACTCACTCTATTATCAATTACATATTTCTAAATACAGTTTAAGAATGGGAATTGGAATGTAGATGGGAATGTTTTCTTGAATTGTCAATTAAAAAGTATTTATTTGTTAGCTGTAATATACAAGTTCACAAGAAAGACTTATATCTCTAACTGATCAATTCTTATCATGTTCGTGCGAACGGTTTCTTCCTGTTATAACCTTGCTGACATACCCTTGGTGGTATTTACAATGAATACCGTGAAGAAATGTGAATGACCCCTGAAATGTCAGAGTAAAATATCCCAGTAAAGTAACATGTCAGTACAATGTTTAGGGATTAGGGTAGTCTTTCGTACAGACCCTGAAGCAAATATATCCACGAAAGCCCACGCAAGTCTAGAAAATGTGGCAAGTCTAGATTTCCACAGCGTCTGAAAATGAAGAAAGTCCCTAGGCTCCTTCATATTATATTTACAATCATAATTTAAAAACTTATATTTTCTGTAAAACATGTTCATTTCACAGACTAGCTGCTAGTCTAGGATTAGGGCTCGGCCAATTGTTGTTTTCTATATTTTCTATTTCTCATCAATCTATGACGGTGGCTTGTACATGATCGAATCATTACTAGACAAACGATTGATATTATGAGCACCGATGTGCGATGACACCTCAGCAATCACCGTGCCTGACCATCTGACCACTGAGTCGCCTCTGAAGGCAATATTACGTTCTGATGACCTCCTGTCCTGACAAATCCACACGGGGTCGGTCTATTATACAAATACAGAGACCAATAATATTACATCACTAAGGATAAGGCATATTCATGCACTCCAAAGCCGGGAGGGGCGTTGTGGTAGCCTATTGGTTAAAGCGTTCGTTCGTCTCGCCGAAGACGCGGATTCGATTCCTCACATGGCTACAATGTGTGAAGCCCATTTCTGGTGTCACCAGCTGTGATATTGCTGGAATAGTGCTTAAAACGGCGTAAACCCAACTCACTCACTCCAAAGCCGGGGCACGATCAGCTTAGTTCGAAACCAACATTTTCAACACTATATACTCCGACTACTGAAGTCTTAAGAAAATAAGTTTTAAGCCCATTTCACTCACTCAGTGATGTACAGAAATACATATACGTCTAACTGACTTACAACCACTCAAAGATTCATATATATATATAGCAAATGTACACATCGATGCACATTTAAAGGTTTTTGAGCCTTAGATAATTAACAGGTTGACTTGATATCCTTGAATGAAGAATAACCCGCGAGCTTGAAGGATAAACAGATTATCTGTCTCGAATTCAGAAACATTAATTTCGTTTTTGAGGGACAGGTAATCCGTGATACCGATTAATTTGATCACACAAAAACATTCATAATTTAAGAATAGATGACAAAATCATATGACGTCACGTTGTTGGCTTCTTCCAGTGAAAACAATGGGACAATTGGAATGAACAACCAATAAGCATGAAATAAACATTATAATGCTCAGTGGGATTTACTGAAATTATTTCTATATCTATGCCCTTATGTGTAATATTACAGTAATATAATCATGATAAGCATCATATTCCTGCGAGATACATACCAGCATCGTCCTCGTGCGCTGTTTTTCCAGTTCAAGTGTGAGATGAACTCACAAGGCGGAAGACGCACCCCGGGGACACCAAGAGTGATTTACCTGGTGGATCACAGTCGCCCGCAATCTTCCTTGCCTGTTCAAGCCTTGAGGCGTTGAAGAAATATGTTTGCTTGCGAAAACCAAGTAATGAGATAAACTAATTGGTCCATTAACTAGTATAGAATTGAATCTGCCCCATATTGATGCAGTCTCTAAATGATATTGTTATTGTTCGTTTTATTTCCTTTCATATTTCGTTCCGTAAAGAAAATTAGTTTTTACGACTTTAGCACTTGTCGACGTGTGTGTTGTCACTGATGTATGTTGTCATATGAGAGTGCCCATGTGTGTGTTGTCACTGAAGTCTGTTGTCATGTGAGAGAGCCCATGTGTGTGTTGTCACTGAAGTCTGTTGTCATGTGAGAGTCTAGTCTGTTGTATAGACCCTGAAGCAAATATATCCAAGAAAGCCCACGCAAGTCTAGAAAATGTGGCAAGTCTAGATTTCCTCAGCTTCAGAAGAAAGCCTCAGGGCTCCTTTTCATTATATATATATTTTTTTAATATGAACTTTTTTCAGCAAAATATGCTCATTTCAGGGACTAGTTGTTAGTCTAGTGAGAGTCCCGACGTGTGTGTTGTCTATGATGTCTGTTGTCATGTGAGAGTGCCGACGTGTGTGTTGTCACTGATGTCTGTTGTCATGTGACAGTGCCGACGTGTGTGTTGTGACTGATGTCTGTTGTCATGTGAGAGTGCCGACGTGTGTGTTGTGACTGATGTCTGTTGTCATGTGAGAGTGCCGACGTGTGTGTTGTGACTGATGTCTGTTGTCATGTGAGAGTGCCGACGTGTGTGTTGTCACTGATGTCTGTTGTCATGTGAGAGTGCCGACGTGTGCGTTGTCAATGATGTCTGTTGTCATGTGAGAGTGCCGACATGTGTGTTGTCACTGATGTCTGTTGTCATGTGAGAGTGCCGGCGTGTGTGTTGTCACTGATGTCTGTTGTCATGTGAGAGTGCCGACGTGTGTGTTGTGACTGATGTCTGTTGTCATGTGAGAGTGCCGGCGTGTGTGTTGTCACTGATGTCTGTTGTCATGTGAGAGTGCCGACGTGTGTGTTGTGACTGATGTCTGTTGTCATGTGACAGTGCCGACGTGTGTGTTGTCTATGATGTCTGTTGTCATGTGAGAGTGCCGACGTGTGTGTTGTCACTGATGTCTGTTGTCATGTGAGAGTGCCGACGTGTGCGTTGTCAATGATGTCTGTTGTCATGTGAGAGTGCCGACATGTGTGTTGTCATGTGAGAGCGCCGACATGTGTGTTGTCATGTGAGAGTGCCGACATGTGTGTTGTCATGTGAGAGTGCCGACATGTGTGTTGTCATGTGAGAGTACCGACATGTGTGTTGTCATGTGAGAGTGCCGACATGTGTGTTGTCATGTGAGAGTGCCGACATGTGTGTTGTCATGTGAGAGAGCCGACATGTGTGTTGTCATGTGAGAATGCCGACATGTGTGTTGTCATGTGAGAGTGCCGACGTGTGTGTTGTCACTGATGTCTGTTGTCATGTGAGAATGCCGACGTGTGCATTGTCACTGATGTCTGTTGTCATGTGAGAGTGCCGACATGTGTGTTGTCATGTGAGAGTGCCGATGTATGTGTTGTCACTGATGACTGTTGTCATGTGAGAGTACCGACATGTGTGTTGTCATGTGAGAGTGCCGACATGTGTGTTGTCATGTGAGAGTGCCGACATGTGTGTTGTCATGTGAGAGTGCCGACGTGTGTGTTGTCACTGATGTCTGTTGTCATGTGAGAATGCCGACGTGTGCATTGTCACTGATGTCAGTTGTCATGTGAGAGTGCCGACGTGTGTGTTGCCACTGATGTCTGTTGTCATGTGAGAGTGCCGACGTGTGTGTTGTCACTGATGACTGTTGTCATGTGAGAGTGCCGACGTGTGCATTGTCACTGATGTCAGTTGTCATGTGAGAGTGCCGACGTGTGTGTTGCCACTGATGTCTGTTGTCATGTGAGAGTGCCGACGTGTGTGTTGTCACTGATGTCAGTTGTCATGTGAGAGTGCCGACATGTGCATTGTCACTGATGTCAGTTGTCATGTGAGAGTGCCGACGTGTGTGTTGCCACTGATGTCTGTTGTCACGTGAGAGTGCCGACGTGTGTGTTGTGACTGATGTCTGTTGTCATGTGAGAGTGCCGACGTGTGTGTTGTCACTGATGTCTGTTGTCATGTGACAGTGCCGACGTGTGTGTTGTCACTGAGTGTCTGTTGTCACGTGAGAGTGCCGACGGGTATATTGCCACTTGCGTCTACTCTCTACATATGAATATGGAAATGTTTTTGTTTCTTTAGGGTATTTGGAGTTGGCCACCTTCGTGTATTTTTGTAATGAAGTTCATGTATGTTGTCATTTGTGTGAAGTCGGTGTTTGCTGTCGTATGTTTTGACAATATACTGTATATATGTTATGGCTCCTGTACTTACAAATGTGTACGGTGTTTTGCGTGAGTTGATGTTTATCAATATATCTGTTGCAATGGCGCTGACATGGACATATTTTTTACTTCACCTGCTTTCGATTTCGATTTAATATATTGTCTTTGGTAACAATTGTTTTTCAATCCCTTGTATACTGGAGAATCAGTATTGCATTTCTATACACGTTTTTACTCAATGATTTGTATATTGACACACAGCAGCACCAATCTGCAGAAGTAGCCATAAATTATTGAAAATTATTTCCACGTTTTTGTTTGTTTGTACTTACATATGCAAAATGGGCGATTTTAAAAATATAGCTAAAAAGGGGCGACCCTCAGTATAAGTCAATGTAACTGTTCCATCACCCATTCGTCGATGTCATGCGTGTCAGTACATTGACCCCTGGGACACCAACACGCCCCTTTGCCGCTAGGGTGCAGTCTACATTCACCTGTCCCGGGGTCACATATGATCGATGACGGACCAAGTGGGCCCTCACCGTGACAGTCACGGTGGTATATCGCTAATCACTCAAGGGTTGACCTATCAGTATTGCTATTTCTTGTTAGTACATACTGTAGGCAGTATGACGTGGAATGTTTAATTGACACAGTTAATTTATAAATTGTGGGGTAAAATCTGGGGATTTTTTAAAATTAATTATTAGCATCTGTAATTGTTACACAATCTCAGCCACGGTCACCATGGAATATAGAGCGGCCATTTTCATGAAGCGTCATAAAATGTACATATATTTCCCACTATTGACACTCCAGTTCTCTAAGAACTCAAACCAAAATGCAAACTGGATGATCTGCTTATTGTTCTATGATTACAAATACAACAAATTGTAACAAAATTACGCTAGTCATGCTCTCAGTTATATTTACTTATTTACGATTGTTTGAATAGACCGTCGATTGTCGAAGCGGCGCAAAAATAAACTCACTCACTCACTCACTATCGTAGCTATCCCGGTCTTCCTGAGCTACAAACATCACCAGAGTTATGTTCCTTACAAATCAAAACAAATAACAAACAAGTGGTGAAACAAATTGATATTCTTTACTGGAACATCATAAATTATCAATTTTACTTAGCAAAGCTTAAACATAAATGCTCTAATATATGAAAATAGATTATATAGCAACAATCGCAAAATAGCTCATGAAAGTATAACAAGTATCTGGTTATCACACAGATAAAGTTCCAAGAGGTTACTTTTGTCAAATACATGATCATGAACAAGGTATTTGCCAAAACGAGGGTAAATTGTATAGTGTTTTAGTTTCGACACTTAGCATTTTATCAGTCTGGTGATAACCCACCAAACATGATACAAGTCAAGAAAGGTAACACTGACCAATCACGTATCAGGGACGCAATTAAGCCAGGTAACATTGACCAATAGTGTGTTAACTGTACACGTGAGACTGGAGAACATCGTCCAATCACGGAGCAGGCATACACTTGAGTCTGTCAAACGCCGCCTTCTCCAGCTGTTCCCTGTGGTTGGGGTGAGCTATCTTGATCAACTCGTAGGCTCGCTGTCGCAGACTCTTGCCGAACAAGAAGGCGATGCCGAACTCTGTCACCACGTAATGCACGTGCGCTCGTGTTGTTACAACTCCAGCACCTGTAAACGTGTGAAAAACACGTACATTTGGAACACATGATGTGCTAATCGTTGAGGACTTAGTCATGTAAACCCTTATTTTAGTTTCTCATTAAACTATTTATTTGTGTTTAAACGTAAAGAAAACATAACCAATCTGTCCGTGTGAGCGAATGTTGTTTCATTGGCACACGCAATTTCCCCGCGCCGAGTATCCAGCTGCAGTACGAACAGCGATCAACATCAGTTTCGCCGCTTGTTAAAAATACATAGTCATATTCTAATTCGACGGTGACGTCCACGTTTAGGCGTCATTTGTTGGAATAGAGATACATTGTATTCATACTGACCGCAGATCATAATCGGGCATAATACGTGAAGATACCCGTGAAGATCCAGGTTAGAACTGATCTTCAGCAACCCATTCTTGTCGTTAGAATCGACTAACGGGACTTGGTAAACTCTCTGACTTGGCTGACACACGTATCGAGTAGACCAATGATTATGATGTTAGTTACTGGATTGTCTGGCTAAGACTTGGTTGTTTACAGACGACCCATGCAGCATGGAGTCAAACAACAAACAAACAAACAAAAAGTAAGTAAAAAAGATTCCCCAGTAGTGTCTCGTCACTGGCAGCCGGCGAGACAATCGCTATTCTACCCACCCGCTCCCTTCAAAAGGTGTCTTACCCTCTTTGATGAAAGGAGATATCTTCGATTCCCCCTTCTTTGTCTGTGAAGGAAGAGCTATGATGGGTTTGCCCTTCCCGTCCTGCGAGAGGGCTGCACCTCGTATAAAGTCCACCTGACCACCGAAACCTGAAGCAATGGATGCATATTCACCAATACATCATCCGTGTACATGACGTGAATCTCTTAAAACTCTACGAAGGTTTGACGTCATGTGTATCTGCTAAACAATTATATGTTGTCATGGCTACTCCGGATACTGACACACAACAATCTTGAGAAATTATTTATGCTTTGTGAGTTGAACCAAGTATTAGCTGCTGCCCCTCCTCCTCCCCCTCTATCTACTACTACTACTACTACTACTACTACTACTACTACTACTACTACTACTACTACTACTACTACTACTACTACTGCAAGAAGCGACTAACGGCATCGGGTGGTCAGACTCGCTGACTTGGTTGACATATGTCATCGGTTCCCAATTGCGTAGATCGATGCTCATGCTGTTGATCACTGGCTTGTCTGGTCCAGACTCGATTCTTTACAGACTGCCGCCATATAGCTGGAATATTGCTGTGTGCGGCGTAAAACTAAACTCACTCACTCATTAGTAGTAGTAGTAGTACTACTACTACTACTACTACTACTACTATTAATATTATTACTACTACTACGCCTAGAGATATTTCGAACTGTAAATATAAATATATAAAGTTTATACTTGCTCGCTTTTTTCTGACTTCTCATTCACAGTTTGTTGTGTGAGTCCACAGAGTGAGTGAGTGAATACAGTTACACGCCATTTCAGAAACATTGCAGGTGCATCACCGAGGGTGCTACCAGAAATTGCCTTTACACATTGTCCTCATGTAGGGAATGAAACCCGGGCTCTCGAGTAACTATGCTACTCCACCAGCCCTCTTACCTGAGTACATTCTTGTTGCTATTGAATCAGACACCACCTGGCCGCTGAGATCCACTTCAATAGCTGAGTTAATGGCCGTCACCTTGGGATTCTGGGAAATAATGGCTTCACTGTTACTGTAGGCCACGTCGACCATTACTGGAAGTGAAAACGTTTCAGAATAACTGCATCAATTGTTAATTAACGTCACCAGCTCCTCTCAAGGTCACGTCAACCTTTCTGGAAGCAATTTCAAGCATTACAAAGTATCTGCATCAATCGTTATTGAACCGCAAGAGTTCCTCTCAAAATCACGTCAACCATTACTCTAAGTAATGTCAAGCATTACAAAATATCTGCATCAGTCATTATTGAATGTCAACAGTTCTTCTGAAAGTCAAGCCAATCACAAATGTAAGTTTTTCAGCAGCATTACAAAATATGTATGGCAGTCTTAATAGAAGATTACGTCAACAATTCTGGTACCTGGAAGCAGTGCCAAGGATTAAAAACATCTTCGTCATCGGCTACATTTCTATTTACTGGAAGCATTGTCAAACAAGGCAAACTTCCTACGTCATTATTTCTGAAGCCAACATCAACAGTTCTCTTAAAGAGAACCACTACCGGAATTATTGTCCATCACTACACAATTTCAAAGTCAATCAGTATTGAAACCATCTTCAGCTGTACCCATCGAAACGTACCAACAGAAGGATTGTTGTCGAGGAAGTCGTAAAGTTTACGTGAGCCGATACAGAAGCTGGAGAGAGTTTTGCCGGTATGGATGACCTTCTTAGAGTTGGTGATGGCGCCGGTCTTCATGAGGTCCACGACGCCGTCACTGATCATCTCCGAGTGGATGCCAAGATCACGGTGGCTCCCTAGTTCTGCCAGGACCGCGTCTGGGATCGAACCAATTCCTAAAACGAAGATCGGTATATTGTTGTTGTTGTTTACATTTCAGACAGCAATATCCCAACTGTATTGCGACGACCTGCAAAGCGCTCAATCTGATCCAGACAATTAAGCATGGATTGATATTACGCCCATGGGTTGCAATGTCATGAAAGCTGCAAAATCTGCTTATCATCAAATCTGACCGCCTGTATCGGGCCGGGTCGTCGTCAAAAGCGCCAGTTGCAATGATCTGTTCTCAGGTCTGAATCCTGAATTCTCACTGCGTTCTCACACAATGATTCTTGATGCGGCATAATCGTAATTGTTCTCAGTGAGGTCGCTTTGCAGACAGAGTTTAACGTTGGGAGACTGAATGCAGGTTTGCAATGTAAGAGAGCATCGGACTTATTGATTATTTGTCAAGGCGCTGTAAATCTATTTTAGGACACTCTGTGCATGTATATTTGATTGAAATCTGTGCAATGATAATAAAACACCGAGAGTTTGAACAATATTTCAGATACATCACGGCTGTTATCCAGTCGCATGTGAGGTGATCAGCTTAATGGGCTTGCCTAAATTTACGCGCTTCAGTAAAACGCACTTATCGTAGCTCGTTGGTTGTTTCCGGGGCCATGCACAATGACAACAAATAGATGATGTGGCTCAGTTGCTATGCATAGGTATGCCATGTCACATTTCATACCGATCATTTCAAGAAATGAATGGTCCACGAAAAATTGGGCATTGTGTATGTAATGTATTGGAAACCAGGAATGAGTGGGTGAGTGTGTCAGTTTAGTTTTACGCCGCACTCAGCAATATTCCAGGTATATGGCGGCGGTCTGTAAATAATCGAGTCTGGACCAGACAATCCAGTGATCAACAGCATCAGCATCGATCTACGCAATTGGGACATGGCAGCGAGTCTGACCACCCGATCCCGTTAGTCGCCTTTTACGACAAGCATGGGTTACTGAAGATCAATTCTAACTCGGATCTTCACGGGTCGAACACCAGGAATGAGTTTCAACTCAAAGGGTTTTGAATTTGTCGCTGGCGCCTTAAAATGTGGTCGATGTTTGTTTGTTTCTTGTTCAACGTCGCACTCAGCCATTTTCTAGCTGTCTGTTTATAATCAAGTTTTAATTAGACAATGAATTAGATCGATGAACACTATTGGGATAGAACGCCATTCACCAACTAAGTCTTTATGACATTTACCTACCTGTCTTCACGAATCTTGTGGTCGGGTACATATGCCATCCTTAACGATAAAACATCCTGGACGAGGTTCTGTGCTATGAACTTGCCGATGGCGCTCTCCTCAGGGGACATAACTCTCTTCTTGAGTTCAGGCAGGGGTCTGTCCTCGGCGACCATGGCGTCAAAATGGGACTGGTGTATCAGACCATCGCCGAATGTCCGTGGCATTTGCTTGTTCACCAGACCTAAAAAAGAATGAACCAGAGAGCTGGGTTAGCGCTGCTGTAATATACACGTATTTCAGTCAGATAAGGCGTTCCTGGGTTGACATACGGTTCAACCTACCTGTAGGTGAAGATGAATTGGGATGGCTGAATAAATAACACAATAGGCCGACATTGGGGTTCAGATCCTGGAAGTTAGGAGACGCAACTCTGCACAGATTGATACGACGTCTCATCAGACAATTCGGTCTCCCATTTAACGAAAGCAAAGTGCACCTGATCCTAGTTTCGGTAGGATAATTGAAAACCAAAAAGATCAGATGCGTTTGCAAAATATACATGCACTATAACGTAATACAAACGAGTGCTCTTTCCATTGGGGTGGTTTGGAAATCTGGAACTCTGACCGGAAAACGGCCTGTCTCTATTCCCCCCTTCCCTTCACCCCCAAATACGAAAACAAACAAGCAGACAGGTCGCTGCAGAAACAAACAATTTTGTAGTGGAATTGAGACACATTTTGTATTGACATGTTAGTCCCGATTAACGAATTCCCAAAAATGTACCTATGATATACTTGGCATTCTGGACAGCAGCCCTAGCACAGTCCACACTGGTACCCAGGGAGCAGTAACCATGGTTATCAGGGGGCGTCACAGAAACCAGGGCAACATCAAGATTGATGATATGTCGGCGGAAGAGCAGCGGAATTTCCCCAAGGAAGATCGGAATACAGTCAGCTCGCCCTGAGTTGATTGGCTCTCGTAGATTGCCACCAATAAAAAATGAATTTGACCTAAAATGATCTGAAACAGTAGAATATATTGTAATATGCTAACTGAAGCACAACATACAACGACAATAATAGTTCTTTTTAATGCTTCCCAGTATGTATCTGGGGCGATTGGGTAGCCTAGTGGTTATGGCGTTCGCTCGTCATGCGAAAGACCCGGGTTCGATTCCCCACATAGGTACAATATGTGAAGCCCATATCTGGTGTCTCCCGTCGTGATATTGCTGGAATATTGCTAAAAGCGGCGTAAAACTTAACTCACTCACTCATTTTATGTCTGAACTTATCAGAAACAGGGTGAGCATGGGTGGCCCAGTGGTTAAAGGTCAGTGGTCATGAGACTATATTTGTCGAGTAGATCAATCCTGGCTGGTCCTGATAACCTGCCTTGGTTTTTCACACAAACTTGTAAACCTATAAACACTAGATCACTTCGGGCTTTCTATCTAATTCTAACTAGCCGTGATATAATTGATATATACGGCACGAAGCTGCGTTAAACCAAACTCACTCACTCACACTTCAGATATCAAATGTGGAGTCGTTACTCCAGTTGACTGTTTACGACGCTGCCACTGCTTGTCCACAGTTTATGGCTTGCTATTGACATCTCGTATATGAATTGAGTAATAAGTGAGTGAGTGAGTGAGTATGGTTTTACGCCACTTTTAGCATTATTCCATCAATATCACGGCGGGGGACACCAGAAATGGCCTTCGCTCGAAACCGGGTCTTCGGCGTGACGAGCGAACGCTTTAACCAACAGGCTACCCCAGCGCTCTAGACCAATAAGCGCAGACAAAGGCATGGATTTAGGAGATGAACATACTGTGTGCGAAAATATATACCTCTGATTGACTTTGATAAACCAATCACAATCCAGTATTTACTGAAGTCATGGTAGAATTACAGTTATACAGATACATGCAGTGTCAGGTGAGCTACAGGGCTCTGTGTCAACACATGATAAAACACACTGAAAAATGCCCATAAACCTGAATTACACTAGTTCAACTCTTAAACCGGCTCTTTATGATTTTACGAGAGATAAGGCAATAACCTTCCAACTCACCTTTATATTCTGGTTGAGCATAGGTCGCTGGCCCTTCTGTGTGCATATGTACCACCTCCACGTCCTTAAGCCCCGCCTTCTTACCATATACGGCCATAGCGTTCGCCAGTGTGATGGGCGTGGCAGCAGCTCCCTGAATATATACCTTGTGTCCTGGAGTGAGAGAATGTTCAGTGTTCTATCATAATCCGAATGTCAAGCTAATTGTATGATGACCCACTAGGCGTCAACTCGTGATTTGCTTTTTCGGGATAGCCTTAACAAGATTACTTTTGGTTTTGTGATATATTTACTTACATGCTCCTGTTAATTGCGCTACAGAATTAAAATTAAGTTCGTTTTTTAGAATTGATTATCAGTTTAGTGTCAGTAACAAAACGTTTAAAATTATGTCCAATGTATATTGAATCGGTCGAGGCGAGAACATATAAAGTAGTGCAACCTTTAACAGATAAGAAAGACTTGCTGTCTTTAAGGAAATAAAATATTTCAAAAAGGAAAATCCGAAAACGAAAGTGTGCACAACGCTTAAAAACCAATAAACATATATTGAATGTTGCATACGTCGTAGACACAGCCCAGGATGGCAGAGCGCTTCGCTGATGTGTAAGCAACTCAGTCAGGTGAACAAACCCATTACTGTGTCTGCTATTAAGCATAAAAAGAAAGTATAAACATGAATGTGCTTCTCGAAATTACATTTGCAGTGGGAAAATGTGACTTATGAAAGTTTCAATGCTAAAAACTGGACCGCATTGTCTCAGCCTGGCACACCTGGAGAAAGTAACACGAAAACACACCGACCCATACCATCCCCTCCTCCAATACACATTCACCACCACAAAAGACTAACAACATACACTACACTACACCACACACCACACACACACACACACACACACACACACACACAACACACACACACACTCACGCACGCACGCACACACTCACGCAAAAACTAACCCCTATCTCTCTCTCTCTCTCTCACTCTCTCACACACACACACGCAAAAGCTAACCCCTATCACATACACATATACATGCACTAACACTCTCACCCTCACACACCGCTACTTACACAACATGACACATACAAACACACACTCGCACATCACACAATTTAACTTGTTATCACCAACCTACTAAACTACCTCGTACATACACTTAAAGTAAAACACTGTCTCACACATACACAAACAATCAAACACATACTAGCACACTATCTCTCTCACACAACCACACTTGCACACTAACATGCGAGAATGAGGCGTCGGTTGGTGTAGGTGTGCATATTGGTTGCTTGTTATTTACAAAGACAAAAGAATAATACATACGTAACTAAATATTAACACACTGCTTTTTTAACAAAATTCATATTTTACGCAATCAGCAATGTTGAATCTAGTTTAAAGTATTCCACTGACCGACTTTCTGTAAACCTTCACTACCTCAACTCTATTTGCTTTATCATACACCGGGGTGTGCATCGTGGAGACGGGCATATGCGACATTATATGAATACCAGAGTGACATGAACTTAGACCGTAACTCAGGGATTTCATACATCTGACTTCTTATCATAGTTAATGTTCTTTAAACCCAGAGCAAGAGTGTGGTAATCAATCTATCATTCTGTTTTATCAAGGAAAGCCTTGCCCATGTCCTAGTGAGACTCCAACGCTTGTCTCACCTGAGACAAATGGGGATCAGGAGGTTGAGTTGTGTGACGTGGTAGTTTGCGTTTGAAATTACAACGATTGCGTGGCATCCTGCTCACAGTATTGCTGGTTTGCAGGGTCCAGGCATGTCCCTTTTTGTTGATACCCGTGAAGAAGAGAGTTAGAATCGATTTACATCAACCCATGCTTGTCGTGGCGACTAACGGGGTCGGGTGGTCAGGCTCGCTGACTTGGTTGTCACATATCATCGTATCCCATTTGCGTAGATCAATGCTCATGCTGTTGATCACTGGATTGTCTGGCTCAGACTCGATTATTTACAGGCCGCTGTCATGCAGACTGAAATATTGTTGAATGTTGCGTTGAACAACAAAGAAGACATCTTTGCTGGAAGCCATTAGCAATGCTGACAGCGTTAAGCAATGGGGATTTAATGTACGATATGTCTAAGATACCTGTTGCCATGTGTAAAGAATTCTTATATGAATGTACGTATATCATCGTGTGTGTCAGTATGTGTGACAGCCAGCGTTGTGTGTGTCAGTGTGGTTTGTGTCACTGTCTGTGTCAGTGTGGTTTGTGTCACTGTCTGTGTCAGTGAGGTGTGTGTCACCGTGTGTGTCAGTGTGGTGTGTGTCACTGTGTATGTCAGTGAGGTGTGTGTCACTGTCTGTGTCAGTGTGAGCGTGGTGTGTCACCGTCTGTGTCAGTGTGAGTGTGGTGTGTGTCACAATATGTGTCTCTTTGGTGTGTGTCACTGTGTATGTGAGTCAGGTGTGTGTCACTGTGTGTGTGAGTGTGGTGTGTGTCACTGTGTATGTGAGTGTGGTGTGTGTCACTGTGTATGTGAGTGTGGTGTGTGTCTCTGTGTATGTGAGTGTGGTGCGTGTCTCTGTGTATGTGAGTGTGGTGCGTGTCACTGTGTATGTGAGTGTAGTGTGTGTCTCTGTGTATGTGAGTGTGGTGTGTGTCTCTGTGTATGTGAGTGTGGTGTGTGTCTGTGTATGTGAGTGTGGTGTGTGTCACTGTGTATGTGAGTGTGGTGTGTCACACTGTGTATGTGAGTGTGGTGTGTGTCACTGTGGTGTGTGTCACTGTGTATGTCAATGTGGTGTGTGTCACTGTGTGTGTCAGTGTGGTGTGTGTCACTGTGTATGTGAGTGTGGTGTGTGTCACTGTGTATGTAAGTGTAGTGTGTGTCACTGTATGTAAGTGTGGTGTGTGTCACTGTGTATGTGAGTGTGGTGTGTTTCACTGTGTATGTGAGTGTGGTGTGTGTCACTGTGTATGTGAGTGTGGTGTGTGTCCCTGTGTATGTGAGTGTTGTGTGTGTCACTGTGTATGTAAGTGTGTTGTGTGTCACTGTGTATTTGAGTGTGGTGTGTGTCACTGTGTATGTGAGTGTAGTGTGTGTCACTATGTATGTGAGTGTGGTGTGTGTCACTGTGTGTGTGTGTGGTGTGTGTCACTGTGTATGTGAGTGTGGTGTGTGCCACTGTGTATGTGAGTGTGGTGTGTGTCACTGTGTATGTGATTGTGGTGTGTGTCACAGTGTATGTGAGCGTGGTGTGTGTCACTGTGTATGTGAGTGTGGTGTGTGCCACTGTGTATGTGAGTGTGGTGTGTCACTGTGTATGTGAGTGTGGTGTGTGTCACTGTGTATGTGAGTGTGGTGTGTGTCACTGTGTATGTGAGTGTGGTGTGTCACTGTGTATGTGAGTGTGGTGTGTCACACTGTGTATGTGAGTGTAGTGTGTGTCACTGTGTATGTGAGTGTGGTGTGTGTCGCTGTGTATGTGAGTGTGGTGTGTGACATTCTGAGGCGAACAAATAACACATGAAAGTGTTCTGGTACATCTTTTCCACCTTTGGTGTGGCACTGTGGGTGAAAATATTAGAAATACTTAAGAAACAATGCGATGTCCTTTTTTGTTTCCCTCCGGTACACAGTACTGCATACACAGTGATTAAGTTAGCAAGAGTGAGTACTCCAGCCACCACTTTTACCCCCACCACGTCATCTATGCAGTTAATCAACTGCAAGCTATGAGTTAATAGCTACATTAAGCGTTTGCATGAAACAAAAGGAAATGGACTTTAGCAAACATTAGGGCTGCACTCGCCGAGATAAGATCACTGTTACTGCTAAACGCCAGTGAATTACTTGGGGGACTGGGGATTTAGAATTGAAGAATTAATCATTTAGAATTTGCTTCAATTGATCATGCAAAAAATATTATCAACAAATTACCTCATTTGTAAGGTCTTGTCAATGGGATCTAACGTTCTGGCATTGCTATTACCTTAATCAACAAGTGAAGCGGCGTACTAGTTGACTACTGAGTTTCAAAATGAATAAACTGTCATATGATTTGTGTTTAAACTATTTTAAGCAATGTAGCCATGTATGTGCACAGATTTAGTGTGGTAAACACCAAAATGACAGCCGAGGGTTTGTCGAGTAACAAACTCCATATGAGCTTGTTAAAACGATGTTTTATTGTTTTACTGCATACTATTGGCATGCTCGCAGTGTAACCTACAGTAAAGTATATATTTACACTATTTACACAGTGGAGCACCCATGATTTATTGCCTAGCAGGCATGTATAAATAAATTAATGACATTGTGTTTTGGGTACATATTCCTGTAAAAAATTATTTACTGAGTTGATTCGCACGAAGTCCATCAAAAATGCCTGACAGTTTGCCCATATCCCCACACGTTAGAAGGACCGACTGCAACTATACAAATGTAAAAGAGAGAACGGGACAAGGCAAATACTGGTGTGATAAAGCCGTTACCCAGCGTCGTGTTGTAATAAATAAACTGACAAGTTGAGAGAGGGTATAGCTTTTATACTGTTTGCCTGTTGAAAACCTTTGCCTGATCGACCTCAAGATAAGAGGAACGCGCCCCTTTTCTTCCAGCAAGGTTTTGTAACATACGATAAGATAAGACTTTATTATCCCAAGGGAAATTTATATTAATCTTGTGTCAGGAAATTCAGTCATTAAGTAGTATGAATACACAATGCCATTTAGAAAGTGGTCAAGTGTAACACATGTTATATTTGGAATAAAACACTTTCTCATTAAAGTACAGAATCTTGTACTTTTGTTGGGTTGAGTC
Source organism: Haliotis rubra (assembly GCF_003918875.1). Lineage (NCBI taxonomy): Eukaryota > Metazoa > Mollusca > Gastropoda > Lepetellida > Haliotidae > Haliotis > Haliotis rubra. The sequence goes on along the minus strand of NW_025767357.1, from coordinate 372,889 downwards.
CCATCCTGGATTCGAACCCGCACCCTCAGAGTCAGGCACCTAATCGCCGTCAAACATAGTCACCCGCCCAACCACCTCAGGCGCCGTCAACACAAGTAAAAGAATCAGTACTTTTCTGAGAAAGTGTAATTCCAAATATAACATGTGCTGCATTGAGGAATAGATATATTGAAGGGCGTAGAAACCTTGTTTGACACCTATGAAACAATTCCGTCTATACATAAAAAACGACACTATTTCTTACGATTATTGATTATCTTTAAATAATCGAGTCTGGACCAGACAATCCAGTTATCAACAGGAACCGATGACATGTGTCAACCAGGCCAGCGAGCCTGACCACCCGATCCCGTTAGTTGCCTCTTACGACAAGCATAGGTTACTGAACATTCTAACCCGTACCTTCACGGGTCACGTGTTCGTAGAAAGGGGAGCGTATGCTGTCCCATCGGCACCCCGTCACAAACACACGCAAAGTAAAAAAATCCCTCTTCCCCCCCGTATGTGTTACTAAAATCAATATTATCTGATCATAACACTATTTCCTAATGATCAACTGTCGAAATATCCCCCTCACATGCAATACACAATGAGGCGACAATCCATTTGTCGGAAATGCGTCACCGATACAGCCGGAAATGGCGTCATCACTTTGTGTGGTGTAAGTCAAAATTAATAATTACACTTAATATTTCAGTATTTCTTCCCCCACCAAACAACCCCATGATGATGATGAAATATGATCCGTATTAACATATGTATGAACATCAACTTGCTGCACACATATGCATACCATAGCGTCATCAAAGCTCACACATTACACATATGCATATCATGGCATCATAACAGTTCACACATAACACATATGCATATCATGGCATCATAACAGCTCACACACAACACATATGCATATCATGGCATTATAACAGTTCACACATAACACATATGCATATCATGGCATCATAACAGCTCACACATACCTATGGATAAAAACAAAATGTTAATACCTGACTTGATGACGGATACTGCTTCCTCCGCATTCATCCATTTCGGCTGGCGGTCTGGAAAGGGATGGAACGGTTCCGGGGAGTATAGGTAATATGTCCGTGATATACTGTTGTATATACACCGGCTTTCCAGGAAGGTTCGGGCAATGCGCCTCGCCAGAGCCATATCTGCCTGTGTCTGAGCCCTGTCTTCATCGATCGCACCAAGCCACACGAATCAGCGGATATCGCGGAGTGAAGTGTGACCCTGTTCTACCGGAGAATGCACAATGTCACACCAACCTTTTACCCTTGAAGACTGGACATTTTGTGTAGTCTCCGTGAGTCATGGAGGGATTGTTCACACTGATGCAGGTCTACGTGTAATTATACCACATCACCGACACCTGTAGGCGTATTTAAGTCATATTCCAGCATTTCAGCTGCTTGTTGCCATGGCATTGTGTAACTTGGGAGTGTCTCTTCTCACGTACTCGTGTATCCGTATTGGTGGCCATTGTGACAACCAATCATCAATATTAAGCATTTACAACAAGTACTGGATGCTAAACATGTTAGTAAATTAGATCAAAGGTGTGTTATGTTTGTTTGTTGTTTACCATCGCCCTCAGCAATATTGCAGCTGTATGGCGGCGGTTTGTACATAATCGAGTCTGGACCAGACAGTCCGGTGATCAACAGCATGAGCATCGATCTCCGCACTTGGGGATACGATGACATGTGTCAATCAGGTCAGCGATTTTGACCACCTGATTATGTTAGTTGCCTCTTACGGCAACTTGCTGGATACCAAAACTAATCCAGATCTTCACAGGTTCTGGCCTTGCGACGGTGGCCTTAATTAAACCAGAAAATCAAGTCTATGTGTGTGTTGGTGTTTATCGTACAATAAAAGACGACAGGGAAATCAAACCTATCGCGAAGTAGTATGTTCTCTTTGCGGTGATTTATTGCACGGCATACAACGACAACGGGTCATTTTTATTCTCCTAATGCAATGACAACAATATTTACAGCATTTGGAAGGATGTAAACACAGTTTACAAGCTTTAAAAATATTTAACCTTATTCATATAATGACTCCTTGAATACAATCCGATCCCAATGAGGCACAAGTCCGTTTTATTAAAAAGAGAACGTAAAATTTTTTATTCCTGAATGCACTAGTGATTGGCTATTGCATTTAATTGCGTTGCCGAGCAACATTTGAGAGAAAATACACTCCTCTATCAAATATAGCATCGTCTAATTCACGACGCTGTTAAGTTGCGAGCAACGAATCTTCTGAAATGACATCATCAAAGAACAAGGTGTTTTCGTGAAGGTAACTAAATCTTGTCTTTGTTGTTCTCTGAGATTGACAAGGTTAATCTGACTTATCGATCAGATCCCACTGATAAGGGGACGCCACTTTGTTTGAAGTAATTGAAAGTGATATGAGAGGTGAAATTTGATTGGTGAATAGGCGGGGCAGAGAAGGAGCCCAGTTTGACCCAGCCAATGGTGACGCTACTAACGAGCCACGAAATACCAGCCCAGTTCGGCAAAGGTCGTTACTGGATTGTCATAGTCCCAGGACGATACCTTGGCCCAGTGACCAGCATTGCTGAGTTTCTCACTTCTCGGACAATGTACTGTCCATAACACGTTGTCATTGTAACACCTTGATCATGGACATGTCAGAACATTCAGTCCATATATAAATAGCTCAAATTATCAATGTATGTATATTTAATACATGAATTTTGTATTGCAACATAAGTTGAAAAGTCTTTAAGCTAAATATGTCCAAGTCTGTTACCATTAATGACTAACTACTACTACTACTACTACTACTACTACTACTACTACTACTACTACTACTACTTCCACCACCACTACGGTGACGACTACCTCCACCACTACCTGTATCAGTATGACATTTGTTGGTGTCATGGTGAAGTCGGGGCGATGGGGTAACTCAGTGGTTGAAGCGTTCACTCGTCAAGCTTAAGACCCGGGTTCTATTCCACACATGGGTACAATGTGTGAAGCCCTTTTCTGGTGTCGGTCGCCGTGATATTGCTGGAATATTGCTAAAAGCGGCGTAAAACCATACTCACTCACTATTACAACTTTTACTACTACTTCCACTACCACTACCACCACTGCTACGACTACGACGACGACGACGATGGCCACCACTATTACTATCATTGTTATATTTCTGGTTGTAATGATGAAGTTACCAGATATAGGCAGCATTGATGCCATTGAAGAAAGTAATACTAACGAAGCCCTTGAGTTTTGACATCATCGGGCAGAGACCTGATCAGCCGATGCCCCCTAGCACCTGACGTACTCCGAGCTGCAAGTCTTCCTAGAATGAAAGGAGGTCTCCATGTCAAGGTGCGTGTTCTAGTTTGTTGAGTTCGGTTTAGTTATAATGTTGACCCTTTCCCCAATCTGTATGACCCATGGTTACCAGAGCTTGATAACACGCCATATGCCTGACAACGCCGGTACGACACAGCTGTAGCTGTCAGCAGTGACAAAAAGTTAACTCCTGTTTAACACAGCTTTGTATAGTGTCAGCTATTTTGTTGAGAGTGTGGGTGGGTGGGTGAGTGAGTGAGTGTGTGAGTGGGCGGGCGGGAGGACGGGCGGACGAGCGAGCGAGCGAGTGAGTGGATGGGTGGGTGAGTGGGTGAGTGAGTCAGTGAGTTGTTTTATGCTTACTTTGAACAGAATTTCAATATACATCTGAGCATACAATAAGCACCACAATGTATTTTACAAATTAATTTTGTCTGAAATAAAATTCTAAACCTTTATAATTTGATAGAGCAAGCATTTAACATTTCAAAAACGAAAACATCATTGAAATTATCATGTACTTTAATTAGGTTAATTGCCTATATTTAAAACAGGTGTTTTCTGTCCTAAAACAAGTTACCTTATTGTGAAAAGTGAAAGTAATAATTGATTGTTGTGTCGCCTATAAATTCGTTATTTACTGTGAATGGATGAAAATTGGTAAACTAAGATTGAGAAAAATGAATAAATAAATAAATATCATGTTAATTCTCTTCAAGGAACTAATTTTTCGATATAAGTTTAACAACATTATGCCATGTTTTCAAGTTTTTCAACATAAACTGTTCGAATATTATATGCTAACAAAGTGTTCGTCAATAATTAGTTGTAATATCAATGCTTTCTACAAGTTTTGGTCGTCATGACATGATTTATTCTGCTAAAGCTATTTGACTGTTCATCATGAATATTGGAATATCATTGTTAACTGTTTGTATAAAATGTTGAAATATGCAACAAAATAAAAAAAAATATAAAAAAAAGAGGAAATTTTTTAAATGCAGTAAAAGTTGCTTTACAAACAAAACAAACAGATTTTAGCTGTAATTATCAGTATCCCGCAAGGAGAAGTCTTTATTCATTACAATAAACTCAAAATCATAAAACATTTATTCCAAAATCTTTATTAATGTGGCCTTTTTTCAGTTTTTGTCAATTAGTAATCTGAATTGTTGGAAATAGGTCTGAAATCTTTGACATCCGGGTTCTTCCTGATTATGCATAATTAAAACTTACTTGATGTGTAAACTTGGTATATAACAGAATTGTTATGTTTAATCAAAACGTGATTTAATTGTGTAGTTTGAGCAGGAGAGGAATAGTTATTTTGGGCAAAAATTCAGTCCCATCACATTTTCATCAACATATTCTTTCATAAAGAATAGAAAAAGTAATGGTATTTGTTGGTCAGTGGTCAGTGGTCAGTGGATAAAGCCTCTTTAACTACAGGTTGATTAAATTATACCCTAACCTTTCTGTAGCATCACATCTTATTTTCAAAATAGGGTGGTTCTTAATTAATGCACGGGTGTATATATCGTGCCAGTTTGATGTTGGAATGGAAAACAGTAGTATTTGTATATTATTTACTGCCGCATCCCGCAATCCCCACTGTACGACGACGGTCCAGCAAAGGGGTCTTCTTTGTTGCTCAACGCTGTGTCAAGTATTAACGAAGATCTGTAAACAGGGGTGGAAATAACTTTAAAATTGTTAGTGTACTCCGGTACAGTGGCACATGTAAAATCACTTGCCCTGATTATTTTTCCACTATACCGGACGTTTTCTTGTTGATTTTTTAAATAAACAACATAATTACTGTTGGAAAGTCAACTGGACACCGGTACAGTGTGATATACAAATTTGCTTGCCCAACAGAAAAATACACTGGACTCGGACGTCGGGCAATGGGTCATTTCCATCCTGGTAAACAATCAAGTCTGGGCCAGAAATCCAGTGACAGACACCATGAGCATCAGTCTACGTAACTAGGATACATCATTAGGTCTGACTACCCGATCGCGTTAGTCGCCTTTTACCACAGGCATGGGTTGCAGAAGATATTGTTACCCGGATGGTCTAGGGTTTGAAACCGTAGTGACGCGGTGAGGCCATGGTGCTGCCAAACCAGGCCATAATCAGCATAATCAGGAATCCGGGATTCGAACGCGCATTTGTTGGTACACTAGCAGTGGAAGTTTGCAACTTAGTTGAAACATAGGGAGTTTTAATGACAGACATGTCAACAAGATCGGAGAGGGCGGGGTTGGAACCTAAGGTCAATGATCCTGGAATGGACTGTCGGGTGGGTAACAGAATAATTCAAACATTCACTCGAGTTTATTCCCCTCAGGGATTTAACATGGGGAGTGGCTAATTCACATTTTCCGATGTATTCGTAAAAGACCTCTCGTAAAACCCAGCTCACTAGAAATATCCCCTACGATTTTCGAAACATTATATAACTATGACAAACGTTTCCTTGGCCATTTCAACCCATCCGTTCTTCTTGGCAAAGGCCTCGGAAATTCATTTTTGCGAGTTCACTTTTTGATCCAAAACAAATTAATTTTAGTTCATTAGGTACTTTACTTGTACAGAATTGTACAAGTCCTTGTTCATTCCAACTATTAAGAGTGCGTTCAAATCTCCTTAAAGGCTTTATGAGAACATTTTCTGGTTAGCATACCGTATAGTTTGCACTCTATAGGTTTAAGATGTAAGTATCAGTCGCGGTTGTGTAAATAAATATTGTGACCGGTTCTCCGGGCGCCATCTTCCCCATAGACTACGATGGGACAAGATATTTTTTTCAAATATTTTTCACTGAAATCTATGATTGTAAATATTTGTTTTTGAAATCTTGCAACGGTGTTTTACTCGCTAAATCCTGATATCATCGTTAGCATAACAATAATTCAACGAGCGTCTTGACTACAAACTCAATTTTACATCTGAAAATGTTGCGTGAGCATGTTGTCTGGCAGTGAACGTGAACTTTGAAACAGGATATCTATATTTAACGAATATATATTCCAAGTTACTTTCTGACACCCAAAGGTCAAAATATAAGGGCTATACGGTTTTGGTTAGATGGACTTTGACCGGGTCGAAGTATACAAGAATTTACATAATGTTTTCGCGTGAGTCCCAAAGCCAGTCTGATCATGTACTTTGGACTTTCTATAAATTTCAGCACGGATTCGATTATTTGTTTTGTCATCTCATGTCCATAAATACCCCTCGGCTAAAATATATTGCTGGTATAAATTAGGACGAATTTCACTTTTCATGAATACATTTCTTTCTTTTTTTCACAAGAAGGGCAGCAAGTATGACAATATTCTTTTTCTTCATTCAGTCACTGGCTTGTAAAGTCGAGATTTACACGTCAGGAAACGCATGCATGAAAGTTGATATGTCGTCACACTGTTAAAGGTTTGTGGGTGGTTTTATGCTTCAAATCATTTTAACCACACTTCTATCTGTGAGCTGAATTACAGGGTATGATGAGACAGATCAAGCAGGTTTCTTACTCTCCCTAATAGGGGTGGTGGGGTAGCCTAGTGGTTAAAGCGTTGGCTCGTCACGCCGAAGACCCGGGTTCGATTCCCCACATGGGTACAATGTGTGAAGCCCATTTCTGGTGTCCACCGCCGTGATGTTGCTGGAATATTGCTAAAAGAGGCGTAAAACCATACTCACTCACGACTCTCCCAAATTAAAATGTACACATCTCGCTGCGTTTTTGTATGTGGCTGCTTTTTCTAGTTAGGATCGCTTCCATAGTCCTAGCCCGAAAGGATACCATGTTGTTTTTCTTTAACGCTGCACTCAGCAATATTCCAGCTGTATGACGGTAAATAATGAGTCTGGACCAGACAAACCAGTGATGTACGCAGGTGAGATGACTCAGCTGAATCATCGATCCTTGACCTCTGATCCCGCTAATCTCCTTACAAAAAGTATGGCCTGCTACTTAGTTTCTCTCAAACTCGGATCTTTACCATAACGCAGATTAATATTGATATCGATCTCACACACAGTACAGGAACGCCTGACCAATCAATGTTCTATCCCCTGAACGCCTGACCAATCAATGTTCTATCCCCTGAACGCCTGGCCAATCAATGTTCTATCCCCTGAAAATCAAACGCCAGGCAGAGTAGTGAGCGAGTATGATTTTACGCCGCTTTTAGCAATATTCCAGCAATATCACGGCGGGGGACACCAGAAATGGGCTTCACACATTGTAACCATGTGGGGAATCGAACCCGGGTCTTCGGCCCACCGTCCGAGATGAAAACTTTTCAGCTCTAGTTGCAAAACCAAATATATTTTTAAACGTAAAACTATGAGACACTGTACTTATTTAGTTATAAAAAACTGCGTTGCAACGATGATTTTTTTTGTTGACATATGAAGCACATTGACTTTTTAAAGGTATTTTCTTAATTTAAATATACATGTATGCCTCTATCTTTTTGTGACTGACATGCTAATCTTTACATAACTTTGTGAATATTAATCATAAATTATATGCCTATCTTTATTCCGTGTTATGTTTTTTGAGAAACCTTCTATGACACCCTCAATCACCTTTAATGACTTCATTATCCCCACCTGATTGCCATAACAAACCCAGTATGACTCCCAATATAATGATTGCTCATCCCTAATTCCCTTGAATAACGATCCTGGGACCCTGATAACATGGTCTACACAATTACAATAAAGCAACCATCTGAGTACAAACTCATTTTCAGTACTCATTATCAGAAACAATGCAAGCATATAGTGGGACAGCAGACTTGAACTTTGATACAGGATATCTCACGATATTTAACGATTCTAAGGTCGTATTTACTTTCTGACAAGTTAAGGTTAAAATATAAGGGTTATGCGATTTTGGTCAGATGGACTTTGACCGAGGCGACGTGTACAAGAATTTGCGTAATGTTTTCACGTGATTCCCAAGCGTAGTGCATTCATGTACTTTGGACTTGGCTACCGTTCAATAAAGAATTTCTGAAGGGATTATTTGTTTTGTCATCTCATGTCCTAAAACACCCTTCGGCTGAAAGTATTTACTGGTGTGAAAAGGACGAATGTGTATCTAGTTAGTTTCTGAATACAGGTTTTAACATCATAAAGTCGTCAATGTTTGTAATTCCCAAACATGCGGTGCGGACTATCCAAACATTGGTCAATGTTAAGGTGTGTTTGATTCTTGCTTAACGCTTCACTTTGCACTGTTCCAGCTACATCGTCACGACAGCCAGGAAAAGATCGAGCCTGGACAAGACAATCCAGTGGTCGATGTTGTGAACACCGACCCAGATACGCCACCAAAATCACCACTGATTCATTTGGTAGCCTCTCAACAACAGCATTTGACTCGTCAAGATCCGGGTTAAAATTGATCTTCAGGAGCCCATACTTATCGTAAGACTGACTGACTGAGTTTGGTTTTACGCCGCTTTAAGCAATATTCCAGTAACATCACGGCGGGGGACACCATAAATGGGCTTCACACATTGTACCCATGTTGGGATTCGAACCCGGGTCTTCGGCGTGACGAGCCAACGCTTTAACCACTAGGCTACCCCACCGCCCACTTATCGTAAGATGTGACTAATATGGTCAGGCTTGCCGACTTTGTTGACACAAGTCATCGATGCACATGATGTCAGTCACTGGATTGTTGGTTCAGACTCGATTATTTACATACAACTGGAATATTGCCGAGTGTGGCGTTAAAGAACAAACAAACCGCATGGTCTCACGACAGATTCACCTTGGCATTTTACAAAAAGGAAAAAAAATAAACAAAGAGACAAAAAACAACAGTTTTGACAAATTATATTTCCATCAAACAATTTCTTACAATATTATCATAACAAGTTCACAAATGCAAAATGACATTTGTAAGTTAGTTGATATAACATCTAAAAAATAGAACAAGTACATTCAAGTGTAAAGTCGACGACAAATAGCAAACATGCCTCCGATACATATAACAGTACTGGTTGCGTCAAATATCAACGTGTGAGTGAGTGAGTGGGTATGGTGTAACACCACAGCTGTATCGCGGTGGCCTCTGAAGCAGACCAGCATGGGTGACTATCCATGGGTGACTATCCATGGGTGACTATCCATGCCATGAGCCAACTCATCTTGTAGAAACCACTCCCGCGGCGACTGTTACCACACGCTTGTAATACTGAGTTAGTGAGTGAGTTGTTCCATCACGGAGTATCGGAGTATCGGTTTGATGCGAGGAAAGCTCGGAGTAACGTCTTAGTAATTTACCACGTTGTTTACACACGCGAGCAGAGGTATGGTGTTGACAAATGTATAACCACACTGGGACAATACGGGATTCAAACTCACGATCATATGTTTCTGGATCGCGTAAAGGGAAGGAATTATATGTACAGCGAACTGCAGCGACTAATACGACTGGGCCAGTCGATATGGTTTACCTGTGGCCAAGTCTTCACCGGAATTATCACAATACCGTGCTCAAATGCAAACGATAAAAAGTAAATTGCATCACAATATGTGCTTATATAACAAATGGCAGTATTTAAGGTATGTCGGGGCGTGGCAAAATTATGTTAGTGGAGATACGTGGAGCTGTAAACGTTCATTCGGAAACATGGCGCTGGTAAACTGAGTATGTTCAGAAGCAGAACCCACCAGATTCTAGATGGGCTGCATCTCCACGAGTCACACAGCTTTAGATGGCTTGGTCCCCGTGCAAAAATATGTTACTTGATATTCAGAAAATAGATCATAACGAATCTGTGTTGCCTTTCGCACTTGACCTGTGGGAACATCGTGCAATCACGTCCAATCACGTACAGGCATACACTTGACCAATGGGAACATCGTCCAATCACGTACACGCATACACTTTGGCTTGGTGAACATCGACCAATCACGTACAGGCATACACTAAATGCTGGTGAACATCGACCAATCATGTAGAGGCATACACTTGCATACTAAACACAAAATATGCACGCAATTAACACAGATAACATTTACCAATCACGCGTATCAGCGACGCAATTAAGCCAGATAACATTGATCAATCACGCTATAAGCACGTAATTAAGCCAGATAACATTGACCAATCATGTTACAGTCACGCGATTAAGCCAGATAGCATCGACCAATCATGTAACAGGTTCGTAAATATGCCTGATATATAACATTGACCAATTACGTATCAGGAACGCAATTAAGCCAGTTAACATTGACCAATAGTATGTTAACTGTTCAGGAGGAGGCAGCTGAAAATTTCAAATCGTAGCCTCCCAGTACTGATTTTGTTTGACACTATTTTCAGTTAGTATGATGTCTTGGGCTCATGAAAAGGCCTGTAATACTCTCAGATTGTGGTATCAGGTTTTTTCGTCTACAGGCCATTATATGTGGTGGGGGTCTGCGAGCATTTTAGTCACATTTCGTTTGCTCCCCGACAACACCTCAAAGTTAATCATTAATAGTTTTACTACTATCAATCTGATCACTTTCATTTTGACTTTTGTGTACTGCTAAAGGATGTAGAAATTATTTGACATAATTTTGTTTTGAAAAAAAAATCAAAATGGCCGCCATTTTGGCCGCCATTTTGTTTTGTCGTGTTTTGCCTTCTCAGCACTTCAATCTACATAAAAATGAACACTGAATGTTTCCATTTACATCCAAAGTTGATACTTTTGATGTGTTTTGACACTTGTTTCTCCTAGAGTGATGGCTTGGGCACAAAACAAGTCATTTGGTTGGTCATATCGTGGTAATTTAATGTTTTACAGCTTATTCTTTGAGTCAGGGGTATTTTTGCAATTCTCCGACTTTTCATGGAAATGTGTGAGAGTGGTTTATTTAATGGCAGTTAGCATTATTTTTGTTACTAAAACAAGTTCTTTTTGTTTTCTCTTTACTTCTAGAGTGACGGCATGTTATTAGGAATGTTTACATATTACCCAGAATTCAAAATGGCTGCCAAAATGGCCGCCATTGTAGTTTAACTACATATACTTATTGGAGGACTAAATTTGTACTGATATGAAATCCAAACATATCATTTGGTGTTTAATGTTTAATACAGTATAGGAATAGAGCTAAATTTCAATGATAGGGTCAGTCAAAGCTTCACACTCCTAAAATATTTGATGAAATAACATTATCCAAAAGTGTTTGAAAACTATGCTTCATGGCCAATAACTACGTCTAAGCTTTGGTTGTAGGTATTCAAATTGTTCTATCAGATAACTCTTAATCACTTTTGATACAACCATAAGCTTGCAATTAACCCTCCTTTTCACTTTCTTTCATTTCATATGTTACTTCATGTCAGAATTGGACCTGTGAAGATCCGGGTTAGAATTGACCTTCAATAACCCATGCTTGTCGTAAGAGGCGACTAACGGGATCTAGTTGTCAGGCTCGCTGACTGGGTTGACACATGTCATCGTATCCCAATTGCACAGATTGATGTTCATGCTGTTGATCCCTGGGTTGTCTGGTCCAGACTCGATTATTTACAGACTGTCGCCATATAGCTGGAATATTCCCGAATGCGTACAACTAAACTCACTCACTCACTCATGTCAGAATCGGAGTCATCTACTGGCAACAAGTCAAAGGTGTTCAGGCAACAATCATCTGCCATACAAATAGACATGCCTCTGCGCACACTATATCATTCTTTCTGCTGGCATGATGACTTTTTGCTTTTACACGATGTCAGTTCAACCAATCCACGGGGAGCAGGATCTCTTGACATCAGAATAGCTGACCATCACAAATGCTCCAACCATGGTCAACTGGTGAAGGAATGTTCATGATTGGTTGCAGAGACTGTTTCCAAACATGGACTTTGTAGTTTACTCGTTCAATGTGATGTTTTTTTGGACTTGTTTTTTCATTCAATATCTTGTGTCATCTACAGACATCACTGGATTATTTGGTACATGCATAGAACTCACAAACTGGCCACAAGATGTAATGAGTGTTTCTTGAACATCCAAATTGTCATCCATTTGTTGTGTGAAGCTTCTCATCCCTGGGCTTTACAGCCTTTTTGGGAATCAATGTAGAAAAGGTTTTCAGGTTCAGTCGATGTAAAGGTGACCACAAGTTTGTCCTGGAAGAGTTCAATCGACTACTTATCTAGTTATCCCTTTGCTCTGCCCCAATCTGTTTAACATGCAAGAGGCTGTGAATCATATCCTTTGGGACAACAACTCCACTTCCAATGTTCACAAGATGCAGACTATCCAAATTGTCACCCAATTGTGTCAATGTTTGTTAGTGATTTTCAGAGGACTTCTGTAAGTCAATTCCCCATGTCGAACGTTCTACACGTTCTAAAATGGGACGGAGTAATAACGTACTAAAAATGAGATTGCCATACTAAGAACGGAATTGCCATACTACGAACAGAATCGTGGCGGACGTAGTGCAGTCCGGCATCAATTGCAATACGTTTGTACACAGTTTCCACCTGGTCCATCCCGTTTGCAGAGCTCTACTGAACTCTAGTTAGTCGCTATTCCAAGAAAATATGTTCAAAACAAAATGAATCGTTCTGAAGAAACTTGTAGTACATGGTTCTAACAGTTTGCAATGGGTTCTCATCACGTTCTACTCGTTGTTAGTATGTTTATGTAGTTCTCATGCAGTTCTTACTATGTCAACTCTGTGTGCATTACGAAATGACAAGGTAGGGTATATATACATGCGTTTTTAACATGGTCGTCCTTTGGGATAGAGTTTCTATGAACAAGTTTGCAGCTGTCAAAATATTGAATGCTGGTTTCCTGCAATTTTGATCGGAAGCAGAGCAAGAGTACAATGAGTTGGTAGAGCAAGAAAGAAGGAAAACACAAGAACGTGTTGGGTGAGGAACTGGCTTAAACCTGAGAGGTGAATAGCTGTGGGACATTATCATCACCTGATGGAGGAGCTCCGCCTTGATGATCATGAGTCCTTCTACAATTTCTTGAGAATCACCCCCTCCCATGTTTGATGAACTTCTTGAACGCATTGACCCCTTTATAACTTAGATGTTCACCCTTCTTCTTCCTTGGAGGCATGGTGATGTCAATGTTTCCACCTTGAAACTGAGAACGGAATAAGAATGGGCAGGGTATTTATATAAATCGAACCAGGAAGTGATTGCTATTACGATTGCACGCACTAGAAACGGAGTGAGAAAGTAGTGAGAACGGAAAGAAGTGCCTGAAAATGAGTTGGTTTAGAAGAATGAGTTAGAACGGGGTTGTGCGTATTAAGAACGAGATAGGTTTAGTTCAGAAGGGATATAAAGTGACTATGGACGGGATTGGACTGCTTGAAAACGTTGTCCACACGGGCTGAACGGGCAATTTTACCCACTCTAAACGTAACACCAACTGTCTGGGGGCGGGGTAAAGACGTGACAGACGTACTGAGAACTGTTAATGATCAAACTAGCATTGTAATTTATACAAAAGTTACACGTTCTATCCCGTTCGAGCTCACTTTACAGTTATTCTTTGGACAGGGCAGGACGTCCTAAGAACTACATTGGTGTGACTCAGGCTTTACCAACAGGTAACACCATCGTTCGTTCATACATGCTACAAGACTAGACTTGTTGACAGGACTGCTGATGGGTTTGTCCCATTGTCTTGGCAGTGGTTTGTTTTTTGCCAACAATCTTGACTTCTAGCGCCGTTGGCGATCCTCTTTTGATTTGCTCCCCTGCTTTAGTCCCAAACAACATCAACTCTAATGCAGTCTGTTCGATTCAGAATTGAAGTGAAGTTGTCCCAATGCATATCAGCCAAGTGTCCAAATGTGGAAGCAGCTTCCTTTCTGAACATTTGCAATTTTGCCATTCCATCAACTATATGAACTGGCAACATTCTCTCTTCTGCTAGTATAAGCAGCAAAGGACCAAAAGCTTCCTTTTAAAGTTCATTTAACAAACCGCTTTTGATGTTCTTTCTTAATGTTCCATCTAAATGAGCCATTGTAAAATGAACACTAGAAATGTCCATGTTCACATCAAGGTTGATGACAAGTCCATTCAATCTTCCAAATGAATGATGTCTGCATCTTGTGAACATTGGAAGTGGAGTTGTTGTCCCAAAGGATATGATTCACAGCCTCTTGCATGTTAAACAGATTGGGGCAGAGCAAAGGGATAACTAGATAAGTAGTCGATTGAACTCTTCCAGGACAAACTTGTGGTCACCTTTACATCGACTGAACCTGAAAACCTTTTCTACATTGATTCCCAAAAGGCTGTAAAGCCCAGGGATGAGAAGCTTCACACAACAAATGGATGACAATTTGGATGTTCAAGAAACACTCATTACATCTTGTGGCCAGTTTGTGAGTTCTATGCATGTACCAAATAATCCAGTGATGTCTGTAGATGACACAAGATATTGAATGAAAACCTCCAACCAACATCCAACAGTCTAAAACATCACATTGAACGAGTAAACTACAAAGTCCATGTTTGGAAACAGTCTCTGCAACCAATCATGAACATTCCTTCACCAGTTGACCATGGTTGGAGCATATGTGATGGTCAGCTTATCCCTATTCTGATGTCGAGAGATCCCGCTCCCCGTGGATTGGTTGAACTGACATCGTGTAAAAGCAAAAAGTCATCATGCCAGCAGAAAGAATGATATAGTGTGCACATAGGCATGTCTTTTGTATGGCAGATGATTGTTGCCTGAACACCTTTGACTTGTTGCCAGTAGATGACTCCGATTCTGACATGAGTGAGTGAGTGAGTTTAGGTTTACACCGCACTCAGCAATATTCCAGCTATATGGCGGTCTTCTGTAAATAATCGTGTCTGGACCAGACAATCCAGGGATCAACAGCATGAACATCAATCTGCGCAATTGGGATACGATGACATGTGTCAACCCAGTCAGCGAGCCTGACAACTAGATCCCGTTAGTCGCCTCTTACGACAAGCATGGGTTATTGAAGATCAATTCTAACCCGGATCTCTACAGGTCCGATTCTGACATGAAGTAACATATGAAATGAAAGAAAGTGAAAAGGAGGATTAATTGCAAGCTTATGGATGTATCAAAAGTGATTAAGAGTTATCTGATAGAACAATTTGAATACCTACAACCAAAGCTTAGACGTAGTTATTGGCCATGAAGCATAGTTTTCAAACACTTTTGGATAATGTTATTTCATCAAATATTTTAGGAGTGTGAAGCTTTGACTGACCCTATCATTGAAATTTAGCTCTATTCCTATACTGTATTAAACATTAGACACCAAATGATATGTTTGGATTTCATATCAGTACAAATTTAGTCTTCCAATAAGTATATGTAGTTAAACTACAATGGCGGCCATTTTGGCAGCCATTTTGAATTCTGGGTAATATATAAAAATCCCTAATAATATGCCGTCACTCTAGAAGTAAAGAGAAAACAAAAAGAACTTGTTTTAGTAACAAAAATAATGTCAACTGCCATTAAATAAATCACCCTCACACATTTCCATGAAAAGTCGGAGAATCGCTAAAATACCCCTGACTCAAAGAATGAGCTGTAAAACATTAAATTACCACGATATGACCAACCAAATGACTTGTTTTGTGCCCAAGCCATCACTCTAGGAGAAACAAGTGTCAAAACACATCAAAAGTATCAACTTTGGATGTAAATGGAAACATTCAGTGTTCATTTTTATGTAGATTGAAGTGCTGAGAAGGCAAAACACGACAAAACAAAATGGCGGCCAAAATGGCGGCCATTTTGATTTTTTTTTCAAAACAAAATTATGTCAAATAATTTCTACATCCTTTAGCAGTACACAAAAGTCAAAATGAAAGTGATCAGATTGATAGTAGTAAAACTATTAATGATTAACTTTGAGGTGTTGTCGAGGAGCAAACGAAATGTGACGAAATGGCTCGCAGACCCCCACCACATATAATGGCCTGTAAAAAAAAACTGATACCACAATCTGAGAGTATTACAGGCCTTTTCATGAGCCCAAGACATCATACTAACTGAAAATAGTGTCAAACAAAATCAGTACTGGGAGGCTACGAAATCCTATTTCTAGGCCTCTTTTTGAGATTCTCCGCCTAGATATAATAAATATTAAGAACATAATCCTTTTATAATACACATGTTATCCTGTTTCTAATAGTTCACAGCAGCAATACGGAAACACACGAAGGCTATAAATCTCATATCTAGGCCCATGTTGAAGTTCACTCATAGGTACAGCGTAGGCGTCTTGCCATGGGTCAAAGTCTAACTGCAGTAAACGCCCCTATGTATGCATATTTAGTACAAACTGATTGACCTCAGTATTGCACACATGGAAAAGTATTTGAAACGTACAAATCTTGATCGAGCAAATAGTTACATATTGGCACAGGGTTTTGTTACAAAATTAAATCGACTGGTTTCCAAACTTACTCTCAATTGTATAAAAACTGTAAGACGACTGAGATCTTAGGCAAAAAGCATGATACTCTATTCTTCACTCTTTCAGTATAATTACTCACCTTCCTTGATGAACGGCACTATCTTGGTTTCTCCTCTCTTGGTCTGTGATGGCAAGGCTATGATTGGTTTTCCCAATCCGTCGCGACAGAGAGACGCACCACGGATGAAGTCTATTTGACCTCCAAAACCTGCAACGTTGATGGCAATATGGAATGTAAATTAGTGATAACATTCATAGCTACCAATAAGAGGATTCGTTAAGTAGGAACTATCAAGAAAATACTTCAGGCTTTACCATACAGACTCATTTCTCTAGATATATAAATATTTTAATGATCCTTCTCAAACCCCAGAAGACATATTTCATAAAACATTTATCCGCATCACCTTATGTGTTCAAACAATCTTTAACACATCCCTTATCCAGGCTGAAATTCAGAGACTGAGGTTTTCCTTGAAAACATATGGGTTTAAGGAAGTTACGTTATTGAAGGCCACGATTTTAACATGCAAAGCGATGATTTCATTGTTTAGGTGATCGAACTTCAAGCTTTTGTACCTGCCTCTCCACCTGGGATAGCTTGCCGATACACCTTCGCTACTCCTGGCTTCATGGCCATGGTTGTCAGGATCCCTAAGTACCTGCCCTTTATTTCCAATACCTTATTTTCGAACCTAACATAAATTCTTTTTGAAACACTTTCACTGACCTGAGTACATTCTGGTCCCGATGGAATCGGACACGACCTGTCCAGTTAGGTCCACCTCAATCGCCGAGTTGATGGCCGTCACCTTGGGGTTCTGGGAAATGATGTCGGTGCTGTTGCTGTAGGCGGCGTCCACCATGACTGTTGGGAGTAGAGTTATGAGCGTCTGTTCAATGACAGGGGTTTGGTGATGTGTCCTGATTCATGGGTAAGGGAATTGGTGAAGTAGAGTTGTGGATGAGAGCTGGGTCTACAGAGTATGGATGGGTTAGGATGAAGTGGTGAACGGGTGACGTCGTGACGGAGAGGTGGGGTGAAGATGAGAATGGGCGAAGAATGACTCGGCGTCGAGGGGGACGGGCGTAGGTAGGTGAGGCGAGGTGAGGTGAGGTGAAATTGGGTTTAACGTCGTGCTTGAGAATATTTCGCTCATATGACGACGTGCATGCGTGTGTATGTGTATGTAAGGCTGCTTGTACTAACCCAGACCTAAGCTGGTTTTATAGTGCTAGCTGACTGAGATACCATGCCGCAGTGAAGCATGAATACCCCACTCAGACACATTATACTGACTCCGAGCCGACCAGTCCTTGTTGTACCCATTAATGCCGAGCGCCAGGCAGGGACCAACAAGTACCATATTTTAACGTCTTTTGGTATGACGCGGTCGGGGGGCGTAGGTAGGACGACAACTGAGTGGAGTGAGGTACGATTCTAAGTCGCTTCTTAAGAAACAAGAAACACATTAATATAGGTGTAACATATTTATATGGCGCTTGGATGAATACTCGTTGAAGCTTTAAAAAAAGGTTGATAACAACATTGTGAACTTTCACAAGTCGGCGTTAGTTGTAAATATAAACACTTTTCACTGCGTCGTTTCATTACACTAGCATCACGATAAACTAAAAAGTTACGATTGATCGTAACGCAACGAACGCTTTGTTGATTGGAACCCAAATCTATCAAAGTTGACCCAGCATAACTTCCGGAACGTGATACTCACCAACGGACGGGTTGTTGTCGAGGAAGTCGTACAGCTTCTTTGTGCCGATGGAGAAGCTGGAGAGGATCTTCCCCGGCTGGATGATTTTCTTGGTGTTGGAGACGGCGCCTGTCTCCACCAAGTCCACGACGCCATCACTGAACATCTCCGTGTGAATGCCAAGGTCACGGTGTGCACCCAGCTTATCGAGCACTGCATTGGGTATTGAGCCGATTCCTGGATCAAGAGAGGTGAGGTGAGGTGAAATTGGGTTTAACGTCGTGCTTGAGAATATTTCGCTCACATGACGACGTGCATGCGTGTGTATGTGTATGTAAGGCTGCTTGTACTAACCCAGACTTAAGCTGGTTTTATAGTGCTAGCTGACTGAGATATCATGCCGCAGTGAAGCATGAATACCCCACGCAGACCCATTATACTCACTCCGAGCCGACCAGTCCTTGTTGTACCCAATAATGCCGAGCGCCAGGCAGGGACCAACAAGTACCATATTTTAACGTTTTTTGGTATGACGCGGTCGGGGATCGAACGGATCAAGAGAGGTTCGTCAGATAGGCGACTTTGCATGATTCCAGCCACATTAAATCAAGAATGGGGTTCACAAACCTGGTGATGACACCAGTGTGCGAAATAGCCAGTAAATCTCCAGTCACTGGCCCGACTTGTTAGTGAATTTTTGGGGGTCAATTTGTAAATATATCACTCTCTCTGACTTGTTAAATTGTAATACAGTTGTAAGTCATGCAAGATTATGACCTGATAAATATATTCATCATATTAGCAGCTTAATGATGAAACCGGTGTCATGCCGACAATATCTTGTTCTCATCTATTTTGGTAATCTTTTACTTACTAATAGTTCAGGATTAAACTTCATTCATTCACAACGTAGTTTCTTTACATGGTTTAGTAATTTTGCAATTCATATATTTGTATTCATTGTATCAAGTTCTGGATTCGAACCCTTCCCTTCCTCACGGGGATGCCCCTTCACGTGAACCACACTGACTCCACATGTTACTCAATATTAACTCACTTGGCAGATGTTTGAAAGTAAAAGGGGGATAACCCCTCACGCCAGGCATCTTAATCAACATTCCAAGAGATTACTGGTTTGTCATTTCATCTTCAATAAATGCATCTTGGCAAAATAAATGGGATAATGAAACTACAGGTAGACACATGCACTCTACTTGTCCTGTAGTAAACAAACATTTTAAAATTCGTCGGCGTTGTCGCAGAGATGAAGTTGTTTTAACTCGTCTCAGGCTGGGACATTGTGGATTAAAGGCATATAGAAGTATTTTAGATAAAGACTTATCTCCTCTGTGTGAAAGCTGTAACTTACAGTGCCCAGAAACAGTTCAGCACTACCTCATTGAATGTCCAGCTCATGAAAACCCACGTAAGGCTCTTAAAGAAACTGTGCTTTAACAAAGCCCAAAATACGTTTTCAATGAACGCAATACTTGGCGATAATTTAATGTATGGTTGCATACAAAGAGCTCTTTTAGACTTCCTCGTTAAAACGGGTAAGTACGATGTTATTTAACTGAACAAAAATATAACAGTTTGTTAAGTGTTGGGCGCATATAGGCCTTTTAAGGCCCAAGGTCGCCCTAAAACCTTATATACATACATACATACATCTTAATCAAACAACATGAAGTGTAATAAAATCTGTCTGTTTGATATTGACCTATTGACCGACCGTCATGTGATGGTGGGTGAGTGATCGAGTGAGGTTAGTTTTACGCCGCACTCAGCAATATTCCGGCTATATGGCGGCGGTCTGTACCTGACAATCCAGTGATCAACAGCATGGGCATTGATCTGCGCAATTGGGAATCGATGACATGTGTCAGTCAAGCCAGCGAGCCTGACTATCCGATCCCGTTTGTCCCCTCTTACGGCAAGCATGGGTTACTGAAGTTCATTCTAACCCGGACCTTCACGGGTCCATGTGACGGTGACAAGATGAAAGACTCTACGAATATTCCACGTGACTGCTTAGTTTGAGGAGATGTACAAAAGCGTTACCAAGACGCAAGTACAATACTGTGATACAATACTTAGTCATAATAAAACTTAGTCATAATCAGATTCTTGTAAGGCATTTAGAAGTATGTGAATACATAAGACGAGTATATGGATGGCAACTTCTTGTTTATTGTATATCACAACGTTACTGGGCTACTTCTTGCCCCTTCTTCAGGTGATATTGGAAACCTGATTTTAACATATCCAACTCATAACATACAGCTACCCACCCATCTGAAGTGTTGCTCCGTCCTGGACAAGATTCTCAGCAATAAGTTTGCCAATCTCCTCTTCCTCAGACGAGGCTGTGATCTTCTCAAGCTCTGGAAGGGGTCTGTCCTCGGCGACCATGGCGTCAAAATGACACTGGTGTATCAGACCATCTCCGAATGTCCGTGGCATCTGCTTGTTCACCAGACCTGGGAGTAGAAGAATAGGTTGCTTGCTTGTTGTTTAAGGCAACAATACTCCAGCTATGTGAAGTTGCTCTGTAAATAATCGAGTCTGGAACAGACAATCCAGTGGTTGACATAGAAAGCATCGATATAGGCAAATTGGGACATGCATCGACCAAGTCAGCGACCCTGACTACCCGATCCCATTAGTCGCCTATTACGACATGCATGGGTTGATGGAGACCAATTCCGGATTTCTAATGATCTCTACGAATCTGAAGAATAGTAGTGGTGGTCCGATTAATTGAAATAATCGAAGATTGGTCGAAGTGACCAAACGACCAAGCAATCGATCACGATTTCTCTGATCGAACATAAACGATTTTGGAACTACTGTTTTAGTCTTTGAAAAACTTGACAATGGAACATATCTTAGAAGTTGTCAGGGCCTGAAAACGTGTTTAATTCTTAGAAAACTCACTTCACTAACTGAAAAGCCATGACTGAATGTTTCTTTAAGACTCAAGGAAGTTTATGTTCATGATATATTAGTCATCACTTTAAAGTAGCAAGTTGCAATCATGTTATCAATCATCAATTGTGAGATTTCAACCAATTCCCAACACTAAATTAAAGAATAGTACATCCATATACAATTGCCTGATCTATTCCATTCCATTTTCCCTAAATAGGTTAATATTCAAAGGGATCCATATGGGCAATATTGTCTTATCGGCCATTCTTTATACATGGAACGTTACACTCCACTTTTTCGAGCGAGTGAGTGAGTGTAGGTTTACACCGCGCGCCTTTAGCAATATTCCAGCAATATCACCAGAAATAGGCTTCACACATGTGCTCATGTGGGGAATCGAACCCATGCCTTCGGCGCGACGAGCGGACGCTTTAAAAACTAGGCTACCCCACCGCCCCTTATAAGATCGAAGTTACAGCAACAGTTAAACCCAATATTCAAATGCTGTCAGTCAAGAAAATCACAATAACGGCCCAATATCTACAATGTCCAGCATCCCCTAAAGCAGGATTGTCTCTCAAGGATTGTCAATGCTCTCAAAAGAACGTGCTGCGTGGTTCACCACAGTTGAAATGGGCGGACGCCTCAAGTTAGACCTGGCCAGTATGGTACTAGCCCTATTCAATATGGTTCATTTCTCCAAGTGGGGTGTTCATATTTTGTGTTCAGGGTATGATTACAATACATTGTCGTAACAACATTTATTCGCCCATCTATCAGTGCCGTTAGCAAGGTGAAGACGAAGGCCAGTGTTTGTCCTGCATAGCCTTGACATGGCACAGCGGCGTAAAACTATACCCACTCATTTCTATCGTTGAACTCACCTATTATATACTTGGCATTTTGCATGGCAGCTCGTGCACAGTCCACGCTGACTCCCAGAGAGCAGTAGCCATGTTTGTCGGGTGGGGACACGGAAATGAGAGCCACGTCGATATGAATGAGTCGCCGATGGAAGAGAAGCGGTATCTCCGAGAGGAAGATCGGGATGGCGTCAGCTGCACCGGAATTTATTGCCTTCCGTACGTTAGCGCCAATGAACAACGAGTTGGATCGGAAATGGTCTGAAAATAATGAATTCATGTTAAATTAATTGTACGAAATGTATTTTTTGTAATTGTTTTCTCGTGTTTACATAGAAATGTATATGCAGTAAATTCTATTGGATATCATGTCTATTTGTGCTCATAGGTTATTGATTATTAGCAGTGTGTTTTTCCGTATATATGCACACACACAGATATAAACCTACACACAGAGACACACACACACACACACACACACACGGAATAATAATTGTATAATGGTAGCCTCCCGCCGACCGTAATATATAGTACTCAACAACGTGAGTGAGTGAGTTGTGTTTTACGCCGCCATTAGCAATATCGCGGCGGGTAACACCAGATATAGGCTTCACACATTGTACCCATGTTGGGAATCGAACCCGGGTCTTCGATGTGACGAGGGGACACTTTACCACTTGGCTATCCCACCGCCCCCTTAACAACGTGGTACAGTGACATCCATGGATACATGTAACGTAACGGTAGTTTCATCTGACGTCATTTGCTTATTTTCCGGTTGTTATTTGACCTGGGTTTATCACACCGATAAGACTGTTTATCACATGATAAATGCCATGACAACTAGGCTAGATGTATTACGTGTTTATCTTCCTTTTCCCACCTTGGCACACTTAAGAAATAAGAAATGGCTGGAAGCCTCAACTCTCTGCAACTGACGAGTCTGAATAGCGAGAAGAGATTTTTTAGCTTATACCAGGGGGAGCTGGAGGGAGATACGGTTGTCAAAACTACAAAGATATATGCTTTTACAATATCAATTTTTCACAATTCGCTTAACTATTGAACTAATTAAAAACGTTTTTATCTGTGAAAGAAAGCATTTGAAAACGCGTGTAAACTACATGTACTAGGTTCGTATCGTATGTATTCAGATGGCTGTTGTTCGTAAGTGTTCCGGGTTCCACAAGCACACTGAAACAGTATGTACACACGTGTTGTCCTTAATCAGGACGAAAACTCCCATATCCTCACACTTATCATTAAGTTGATTATGTTGTATCGTCTTTACCTCTGTATTCGGGTTGAGCATACGTGGCAGGACCTTCAGAGTGTAGGTGCAGTACCTCCACATTCCTCAGTCCAGCCTTCTTCCCGTACTCGGCCATGGCGTCGGCGAGGGTGATGGGCGTGGCTGCCCCGGCGTGGAGGAACACCTTGTGGCCTGAGATTGGAATCAAAGAAGAAGGATTTACTTTGTGTTTACAGAATATCTTCATCCTGTATGCCTCAATAAACTTATGGGGTTTAGAAAGAGGATCTCATGAATTCATGTTTCTGAGGCAAAGCCAGGTAATATTAATGCCTATGAACATAGATGTTTGTTGCCACAGCGAAAAGGTGTTTAGTCACTACCAAAGCAGATTAAACTTTCAGATTTCAGTTGCAAAAAAATATTAAAGTTGCCTTCGGGGGATTCCTCGTTGCTTTGGGTCAGTATATATATAGTATTTGTACTAAATAGGTTCAGTACCAAGAGTATTACACATAAAGCCTATTGGAGGGAATACAGTATACGGATGTACTGATTGGTTGTTGAGCTGCTGGGCGATATTTATCAGTGCTGCGCAATATAACCGGTTTACCGGTATTTACCGGTTCAGACATAAAAACGATACGTATTGCGATACGCTGATCAAAAACCAGTATTTGGACTTGGTTTCGGAAAACTTCGTAACACTCGGATGTCTTCGGATATTTCTGAGTTTTATTTTGTGCCAAATATCATTTCCATTGTATTTTATCATAATTAAAAGTTGTTAAAGCTTAATCAAGCATAGTTATTTTGTTGTGTTTTTGCTTTCTAAATCAAGCATTAGCTCGATTATAAGTATTTTTTGTATAAAAATACTTCTTGCAATATATTGCAATACATATCGCAATATATGCTTTCGCATCGCAATATATCGCAATATGAAAAGTGTATGCAATACCCACCCCTATTATTTATAGTTTTGAAAACACGTGGGAGTTTGAATCTGACAGAAGATCGCTCACGGTCGCAAAAAACATTGAATCAAATTAAGACTGAATAGAATATGCCTGATACTTCGCTAATCGGAAAACACTTTGAGATATGTATCTACGGTCATAACGAACCCAGAGTTTGAGTTCGTTATAACCGAAGTTTGGCAAATACAATTCGACTACAATAACTGCAAATGATCGTTATATTTCATTACAAGCGTAACCGTTATAAACTCAATTTACTGCATATACAAGCTATACACGTAATTACTAACTAGGTATATGTGTATGTAACTTTATGTATGTGATGCTATTATTGAGTGTGTGTGTGTGTATGTGTGTGTGTGTTTATACCCTCTTCACCACTTGAATTTAGCAATACACATTTTATATAGTTCGCATTCCTACACAAATAACTGCAAAATTGCTAGTGTGTGAGTGAGTGAGCGAATGTGTGTGTGAGAGAGAGAGAGAGAGAGAGAGAGAGAGAGAGAGAGAGAGAGAGAGAGAGAGAGTGCGTGTGAGCGAATGTGTGTGTGTGTGTGTGTGATTATTTTGTGGATTTCTTCATCATACATGAAACAGATGTATGGGCACTTATCCCTTTAACCTTGTGTATCAGTAGTGACTCGGACACCGCGGCCGAGCAGCGAGAAACTGCTTCATGAATTATTCCTCGCGATTCAGCCTTATAACGAATATATTCCAACGCAATAGTGAGGCGATCATGTCAACCGTTACGACAATCCAGCCCACTGAAAGAATATATGATTTCGTACCCAAATTAAACCGCTAACGCATCTCGGACTGGGAAGCAATTATCAATCCGTACCCGAAGTCTAGGTCTAGCTAGGTATAGACAATAATTCAGTGTCTCCTAATCATTAGGAGGCACTGTTACAGCGAAGCGATCAAGGTCTCGGAAAGGACACACAAAACAGCTGGCCGAGACAAGGTCAAGGTCGTACCTGCTGATACAGTTTGTGCAATTGCGATCGAGAACATTCGGCGTAATAGTGGGGATCTCACGTCAAGTGTAAAGATCTCTTATTCTTTGAGTGAGTGAAGCTCAGAAATATCCAACACAACGAATACATTCAATTCAGCGACCTTCACTGTGACGACACAGTCTACCATAGTCTTCACTTCAACAGCTTGTCACGGACAACAACGTTTTCCAAGCCTACCTCCATTTTCACGACCAGTATATATAAGAATAATTGATACAGTAGGACTCGTTTTACGAACAAGAAATTATTCAGAAATGTAGCCCAGGTATGTTTCTGTGCACACACATGTACCCGAGCGCTGAGAAGTATGTACAGCAAGGTTTATTTTCATGATATAAAGTTGTCTGTATGACTGTCAAGCGAACTCAATCGTGCATGCAGTATGCCCTATATTTACCTGGTTGCCAACTATCCTCACTTTATAGCTGTAAATATTGCCACATATCAACGCGCATCCACTCGGATTTACCCCCATACGTGTGTGTGTTTACAGCACTACCTGAAGTACATGCCTATAGGGGGGATGTTATAAGACAACATCCTCAGCAATATCAACCTAACTATGCCCAGGTGATATGATCCAGTATCAGCTATAGCAATCACTATCTAGTTCATATCTGTGTTATTTCCCATCGCAAGGATGAGGAGGTAGAGCTATTCTGCATTTGAGTTTCCAAGCCAACAGTACAGCGAGTGTAATGCCCTATGGGAAAACCACACAACAGCTCTTACCAGACTGGATAACTGACACTGCCTCTTCCGCGCTCATCCATTTCGGTTGCCGGTCAGGATATGGATGAAACGGTTCGGAAGAGTAGAGATAATATGTCCTTGATATCAAGCCATTTACACTTCGGACACTCGTCTTCAACAGCGTCCGAAAAGAGCTGCTTGTTAGCGTCATAGCGACTGCCCATCTACTGTAGCAGACGATAATATATTAGTACGTTCGCACCGGAAATGGCTGGATAGCCGGTTTGAAATGTGAGGTTTACGTGCAACTATGCATTTATCAATCTTCACATATCATATTACACTGACGTTGCGAGAACACTGAAACATGTACAAGATCCCATTTTTCGTAAGTATTAAACAACAATACGCAAGAGCTTGCGCAGGGGAGGTAATCGGGTGTGTGCAGTTATCGTAGTATGGCGCCGTCACGTAGCGGAGGTTGACTGCAGTTGTAAACAGCTTATTGATCCACATCACACATCAGGTTGTTAACAGGGTTTATCTTGAGGGATAGTCACGGAAACTGCGGGTCGACACGTAACCCGTCTTAATACAAAGGGGATGCGCAATTCCCCTATAAATCCTTGGCGCCGGCTGTGCGTTCGTTATCATTCCGTTGGGGTCATTAAAGTTGTTCCGGCGTGCTGTAGATCCTGATATATGTAGCTGAAACTCTCAAGGTAATAGATAAAACTAATAGATAAAAGATCCACAGATAATCTAGCGCCAACTGGCTAGAATAAACTAAAAGAACATCAGAAAAACACATTTTTCTGTGCAAGATGAAGTGATAAGGAATATTGGATTAACATGATGCCGGTTGCATGTTGACGATTGAATGAGTGGTTATAGGTTTGAGTCTTTCTGTGGAATATTATGAAAATACCACGGCAAATACACTACACATGGACCTTACAATATTGGACACAGGTGTGGAACCGAATCCATGCTCTCAAAGTGACTACCTGACACTTTTACCACACGGCTTTACCCACCGGGAGAATTTAATGACATATTGCTAACACCAACACTACACAACCGTTGTTGTAATGTTTACAACATTACGGTCATCGGTAAATCAGCAACAAACCTTTGATCGTGGGTCACTAAAGAAGTATACGTTTACAACCGGCTTCTTCCTCAGCTGACACGCCACGTAGTTGAATAAAAACAGCAACAAAGTCATTATTTTGTCGTCGTTTTCATTTTTACGATATAAGCTTTTCTAAATTATACGCTGAGGAATGCTTTCAAACTATACACGCTATCTCCACCCCTCTGTTGTTTTATATTTTTAACGCCGCACTTAGCTGTATTCCCGACCTGACATGATCGAGTCCAGACCAGGATATAGTGATTGATAATGCGACCAACGATCCACGCCGTCTGAGTACGATGAAGCGCCATTAACCAAGTCCCCCTCCATCCCCACTTGATACCTTCCACAAGTTTAGGTTGCGTGGACAGCAACCCGGACAGCGTGGATTCTTGCTCATGACCATTCGTGACCAACTCGTGTTATAACGGGACAAGCCGAATAGTGTCTTCTTGGAGGTTACGGAAAGAGACAAGTGGCGACGAATGGCTCATGACGTCAGTCACTGGATGTCTGGTCCAGACTCGACTGCACACCTGGCTCGTCCAAACACGCCCCTAACTCGTGAGTGAGTAAGTGGGTATTGGTTTACGCCGTTTTTAATAATACTACAGCAATATCACGGCGGGGGACACCAGAATTGGTTTCATATATTGTACCCGTGTGGGGAATCGAACCCGGGTCTACAGCGTGACGAGCGGACGCTTTAATCATTAGGCTACCCCACTACTCGAAAACCTTCACAGTGGGAATATTACCATCAAACAAAGATCCTTCTTCAGAGTAAAATTCCACATATTTAATTAATACAATACGTATGAAAGGACCAATCTAGTGCAATATCAGAAGCTCTTTTTCACTCAACTTGATTTTATAACTACTGGAGTGCTGTCTGAATAGTCAAAACAGAGTTACTTCCCTTACACCACAGTGCCGGACGCAACATCATATGCAAACGTTGACATAATGACTGTTATCTGGAAATAGGGAGTTATAGTGGAGCTCTATGTCCCATAACCAGGTCGGTCCCATGACGAATTGAGCTATCGATATGACAAACCAGTTCGATAAACGTGGTATTACAATCTGATGATGATACACTCAGGTCAGCTGCCAGGAACATTCCTGGATGCGATGCTTTAACACTGGAAACTGTCCTGCCTTCCCTTCCCCTTCGGAGGATATCGTCCGAAACTGTCGTGATCATCTTTGCACATGGGGCGATTTCAAGGCTGTCAGGCCGAGAAATAGACTAACGTTTAGTCTTTGAATATATATAATTTTGATTGTAATAACTAACAAATTTAAATTGAAAAGGAGCCCCAGTGAGAACTGAACTTGGGAAAATCTAGACTTGCTTCATTTAGGGCTTATCATTGCAGGGAGGCCTAGGCTGTAGGGAAAATAATATGGTTAAGAGACTGGGAGACAGACTAGGCAGTAGGGAAAATAATATGGTTAAGAGACTGGGAGACAGACTAGGCTGTAGGGAAAATAATATGGTTGAGAGACTGTGAGACAGACTAGGCAGTAGGGAAAATAATATGGTTGAGAGACTGAGACAGACTAGGCAGTAGGGAAAATAATATGGTTGAGAGACTGAGACAGACTAGGCAGTAGGGAAAATAATATGGTTGAGAGACTGTGAGACAGACTAGGCAGTAGGGAAAATAATATGGTTGAGAGACTGAGACAGACTAGGCTGTAGGGAAAATATATGGTTGAGGAACTGTGAGACAGACTAGCTGAGAAAGAGCTCCAGGTGTAAACACAATCTAGACTTCCTTCATTTAGGGCTTATCATTTCAGGGAGGGCTAGGCTGTAGGGAAAATAATATGGTTGAGAGACTATGAGACAGACTAGGCAGTAGGGAAAATAATATGGTTGAGAGACTATGAGACAGACTAGGCAGTAGGGAAAATAATATGGTTAAGAGACTGGGAGACAGACTAGGCTGTAGGGAAAATAATATGGTTGAGGGACAGTGAGATAGACTAGCTGAGAAAGAGCTCCAGGTGTAAACACAATCTAGACTTCCTTCATTTAGGGCTTATCATTGCAGGGAGGGCTAGGCAGTAAGGAAAATAATATGGTTAAGAGACTGGGAGACAGACTAGGCAGTAGGGAAAATAATATGGTTGAGAGACTGTGAGACAGACTAGGCTGTAGGGAAAATAATATGGTTGAGAGACTGTGAGACAGACTAGGCAGTAGGGAAAATAATATGGTTGAGGGACAGTGAGATAGACTAGCTGAGAAAGAGCTCCAGGTGTAAACACAATCTAGACTTGCTTCATGTAGGGCTTATCATTGCAGGGAGGGCTAGGCTGTAGGGAAAATAATATGGTTGAGAGACTGTGAGACAGACTAGGAAGTAGGGAAAATAATATGGTTGAGAGACTGGGAGACAGACTAGGCTGTAGGGAAAATAATATGGTTGAGAGACTGGGAGACAGACTAGGCAGTAGGGAAAATAATATGGTTGAGAGACTGTGAGACAGACTAGGCAGTAGGGAAAATAATATGGTTGAGAGACTGAGACAGACTAGGCAGTAGGGAAAATAATATGGTTGAGAGACTGAGACAGACAGACTAGGCAGTAGGGAAAATAATATGGTTGAGAGACTGAGACAGACTAGGCAGTAGGGAAAATAATATGGTTGAGAGACTGAGACAGACTAGGCAGTAGGGAAAATAATATGGTTGAGAGACTGTGAGACAGACTAGGAAGTAGGGAAAATAATATGGTTCAGAGACTGGGAGACAGACTAGGCTGTAGGGAAAATAATATGGTTGAGGGACAGTGAGATAGACTAGCTGAGAAAGAGCTCCAGGTGTAAAGACAATCGCGTGTCCGAATGACATGTACCAGAAAATTGTTTCTCAGCCTGTGGATGTTTCTGTACAGACACGTGCAAACCAATCAGTTGACACTCAGTGTTTTTTAGTTTAGTGAATGTATTCTGTCTCGCACGTAATTAGTTTGCGAATAAAGGGCTCTCGTAACAAATTCATCCGTACTCACTAATATACGTAGCTTCTGCGAAAACAAACTTTGCGAATAATCTTAATATCATAACAGCACACGTACAATATCAATGACAGTGGTCGCAATAGCGGAATTGCAGAACTCTAAAAGTGGTCATGATCAGTATAGTGGTTCTGAACCTGTTTTATTTTGTCTGTCCACATATTGAAAAAACACACACGCACGCGCGCACAGACATGTTCAACAGTTACACTTATTATAACATGGTTGGCCCAGTCGTGTAAGACTCCGCATATCCTGGGTCTCATACTGTGTTGTGTCCCTGGGCAAGGCACTTCGTCCACATTGCACTCATTCCACCCAGCTGTTTAAAATGGGTACCTGAAAAGCGGATGTACGGACCTATACGGTCGCGCTTAGCGCTTAGTAGCATCTTTGAAAGTACAATTCCGTCAGGGTAATAATGTAACGCCAGAGAACAGCATAGCGTTGGATTCTAGGCGCAAAAATTAGCATTATTATTATTATTATTATTATTATTATTATTCTGCTCCAGAAACTTGGAGTCAGGATTTGATCCTAGTGAGAGGTAGCCTAGCTACGTTCGCCCGTCACATCGAAGACCCGGGTGCGATTCCGCACATGGGTACAATATGTGAAACCCAAATATAGTATTTCCCTTGCCGTGATACTGCTGGAATATTTCTGAAAGCGGAGGAAAGGAGGAAACTAAACTCACTCACTCGTCCTGGTAACGTTTCTAAGATTTTCAGCACCACACCAATGTGCTAGAGATTCACCAAAATGTGACATTGTTGCAGTCTTGGTCCAACATCAAGCTAATACGATTGGAAACCACATCGACATTACTATAAACCAAATTCACACACACAGTATAAAATCAGTACAATGTATATAAAATGATGAAAATGTTTTAGCTGCTGAAATGGCTAAAATCCTTATCCGTACATTTCCGGATTTACCGACCTGCCGATACAGCGAAATCGGATATACCGAATATTTGGTTATAAGGAAGCCATGTCGGTTATTTATTCAAATAGAATATATATCGATATCATTACTCAGCTAAATAACAAATTTCAAATGTAACGAAATGTATTCGAGACATCCGCAGTTGACAATAATCATGTCAGTCCTGCTGGTAGTCACAACACTGGTAAACAGAATTCATGGGTCGACTTTCCCTTTACGAAATCACTTTCAGGGCTGTGTCCCGCCCAGCCTACACAGGGACTCCTATCCAACCCACCATTCAAAGTCAACGAAGCTGTATGTGATATACGTGTGTCTGTCAAACAAAACATCGAGTCCTGCCCATAGCAGTCACTGTTCTTGTTTCCTGGCTTCTCTATTCAAACGTTTCGCTCTTTACATTCTTTGCAGAACGAATTCGCTGCTTGGGTAAGATAGCAAACATGACAACTGTTTGAGCAATAGCATTCAGCTGAAGGCCAATACAAGCGTCTATACAATATACCACATACATATTTGGATCAGTGGAAGGTTGAATAACCCTTCAATAAAGCAAGTCGGTTATACTATATTTAGCTGATCATCTACTTCCTTGCACCGTTATCCAATCCCATGCTTGTTATTTCTACTTGGCAGAAATCGTAGTCAGTCATGTAATATCGGGGACCAGAAACCAGCAGATCTTTACCAAAAAATTATTATTCCTGAAAAATGTCTGGAAATTATTTTCCGACAGTTTGTGGAATATTTGTTTTACTTACACGTGTTTCCTCAAGTTTTATAAACTTTGAACCAGGCTTCGAGTACCTGTACAAATACGATGCCACCGCAAGTCTGAAGCATATCGGGGAATTTCAAGTGTTAGCCAAGGTGAGTTATTACGTCTATTACTATTTCCTATATCGGTGAACTGAACAGTATTAAGCGTAAACGGTATATACAGCTCACACAAATGGTTTGAAGGTTTTGAGGTTTAGTGAACGAGTGTGTCAGTCAGAGGAATATCTGACCACATTAAGTTGATACTCAATCCTTTACAGCTTGATATGGCTGGAAGCCGCCATACAGCACCAAGAAGGGAGCGGGAAACAAAACCCAAACCATCATACAAAACATTTACTAAAGTCTGTGTAGATCTACGATCCGATGTTATCTAATACTAATGATATGTTTTTTCCATGCATGACAGACCTAATACAGAAATGGATATTTTAAAGGGGTCATGATCACACCCGAATTATACCCTCTCGACTGCCTATCTGGCTTGTGCAATTTGAACGAGCCGAAAGAAATTGAAGTTACGCCCCTTACTATGTCGTCTGCTGAGCTAGCTTTCCCTTGATGTCTCCAAACAGGCGAGAATGTACTGGGTTGACAGTGGATTCACTAATAGATATACACATTTTAAAATTCGATGTTAAGGTATATGATAAAAGATTATCATATTGTAGTTTTCTTTACCTTATATAAACCCCACATGCCAGCCATCTCGCTAGCGTTTCTCCAAGGCTCTACACATTGTCATATATATGGATGCGTATATCAATTCTACTCCTACAATAGTCAAGTCTAGGTAAGTGGCTAAGGCTTTTGTAGCGACACTCTGTTCTTATTATTTAATCTAGAAAATATAATCTTAAAACATTTCCACTGCCTCAGAGACATGTGCAACTGTCCCTTCTGTCCATCTGGGTGCGGGCTGATGAGAGGGAATCGGGTTGGTATTGGGAATGATATATAAAAAACCCGTCATATGGAACAACTTCAAAACATTGCCCAATGTCAGATATGAATGGTAATATATAACGCACATTCCTCACAAATAAAACCAGTCATACGAGGCTAAACCCTCAACGAGTTTATTCAGGCGTGTACAGGTTATGGTGCTTCTTAAACGACACTCACAATATAACCCGGAAGTTGTTTTGTGAAACTAATCTTGAACTGTTATAGGTGGCAAAAGTTGCCTATTTCCAGCGTTGTGCGTGATCCATTACAATATACTTGTATATCCCAGTTGTTTGGTATGTAGGTCACAGCTCCAGCCATGGTGTACATGGCTATGCAGGCCTAAAAGCTATTATTAAGAAACAGCAATGTCGAAACACTTGTTAATGGGATTACTTACGCCCTTCCAGCTCTAACAGTGAATTAATAATATTCAACACACCCTGTTTTGCCACTTGTAGAAATAGTAAGAGGAACATCAAACAAAGGAGAGGGAAGACCTGTAAGACTGACGAAATAAATACAAAGATAGTTTCAGAGATAAAGCAAAATATTTGCATATTAAGTAAAGTGGTACTGATCAACCTTTCTAGAACTGTCGCAAAATATCTGCTAGTTAATGCCGCGAGAACAATTATGTGAAACTATTTCGAGGAATACATCCAGCTGTTTGTTTGTAGTTCCACTAGGTTCGAAATGTTGAACTGATTACATGTGGGCTCAGAATTTGAAGCACCATCTGCTGACAATACTTAAACACTTGAGTGAATGAGTGTTTAGGTTTTTAGGTAGTCTGTCTCATAGTCCCTGAACCATATTAATTTCCCTTCCTGAAAGCCCTTTCTGCAATGCCAAAGTTCTAAATGAAGCAAGTCCAGATTTCCTCAGGTTCAGGCTCTGAATATCCTATCTCACTTTCAGTTTCAGAGAAACTGGTTGTTTGTAACAAAATTATAGGTATTCTAAGAGTTCGTTTAAGTTGTGTCAAATTAACGTGGAAAATTAGAGGACCTATCATGCTACCCTCTTAGGGATGAGTATGCATCGACCCACATGTACGACGACACGCAATTGTTCGGGAGCCTACAATACGTTCTGCTGTGGCAGATAATTCGGTCCAGGAATTCTGTTGACGAAACCTGGCTAAATGTGTCACATGTTCAACAGGTGGCTCTTCTACCTTAGTTTTCTTTCTGAATCAGGTGGGCTACATCAATATTGGAGACAATGGAAGGGGGCAGGAAATCTACGTTAAGATGTACGCCTTGGAGCTAAAGACCAAACATTCACAAGGTTGGTGAGAGTGAGTGTGTCTGCTGATTGAGTGAGAGGATGAATGTGTGAGTGTGTATAGTGTATGTACTCGAACGTTCAAATCTTGATATATGTTTCATGTATATCTTGAATTTAGTAGCACCTGTAAAATGTTTTAGTTGGGACCGTCAAATTACGCTCCAATGGGATGGGCGGGTTTTGTTGTGTTGTGTTGTGGTGTAAAACAAATGTTTTTCTTTACTTTATAAGCATCGAAATCTCTGTACTTGTACACAGCAGTCGTAATTCCAAAGTATTTAAATGAGTGTTCCTGTTCCTCGATCACTTGATTGTCTGGTTTGTGTGCAGGCCTCCGTGGTTTCAGGGAAACGTACTTCCATTTTAGGCACATTGTGTGAATGGTCGTTGCATATCACTAACATTTGTATCATACCTGTATCAATGTATCATTCTTTGTATCTTGCAGAGGCAACTCCTTATCCCTCGGACGTATCCAAATGGTAAAACAGATTTCTTAACAATTCTATAACTCCTTCCGTTTGTACAAGAGTATTTCTACTCAAAGAAAGACTTTAAACCATGTCCAATGTCTTTTCTTGAATTTAAAAACAAAAGTCAGCTTAAAATGGTGAACAAAA
Source organism: Haliotis rubra (assembly GCF_003918875.1). Taxonomy (NCBI): domain Eukaryota; kingdom Metazoa; phylum Mollusca; class Gastropoda; order Lepetellida; family Haliotidae; genus Haliotis; species Haliotis rubra. The sequence goes on along the minus strand of NW_025767357.1, from coordinate 337,821 downwards.
CTTGTGTTGTGTATATCTTTTCAAAAGTTAAGTTATCGCAAAAAACATTCTTAGCCCAGTTCGTCCACAAAAAATGTAACAGGCATAAGTTGTACCTTGTGATATAAGGTTGGTTGGTTTGTTGTTTAACGCCGCACTCAGCAACATTCCAGCTATATGGCGGCTGTTTGTAAATAACAAGATAATCCAGTGATCAACATCATGAGCATCGTTCTACACAATTGGGATACGATGACATGTGTCAACCAAGTCAGCGAGCCTGACTACCCGATCCCGTTAGTAACCTCTTACGACAAGCATGGTTACTGAAGATCAAATCTAAACCGGATCTTAATGGGAATGAATAGTAATGTGGTGATGTTATATGTACATGTACGGGTATGTTCAGTCTGTTATGTAAGGACTTAACAGCATGCAGAAAATGTTGATACATACAGACGTGGCCTCCTGTATATTACTTGTGTGTACATGCTAGTAGACACTGATTAGTGATGACACTGTAAGAAATCAGAGGCCATGCACGGTATTTGGTCTCAACCATAATCATGGTTTGGACGACAGACTCATGGAAAGTACCTAATAAAATTATACTTTTTTTACTTGTTTGAAATGGACAGCGAATTTTTTACTCAGAATCAGTTACAAGAACAATAACGTGATGTCTTAACAGTGTTTCGTGACATGATATCGATGTTTCACATTCTGTATAGTACATGCATTCAAATACTACTTCTGAGTCTAGAATTACTATTTTCTTTGAAAGTTCGTATGTAAAAGAAACACACGGTAGTTATTTCGTATTTACAGTTACTGTATAGGCGGTCCAGGGTTAAAGGCACATCAGAAACAATTACACATAACACTAGAAACGGTTCAAGAACAAATCTAAGGTAAATGGGTAATGTTATCAGGTTCTCGTTTGTGATCACGCCCCATGGCGAGATTCTCCACGTTTACCACCCTCCCGACGACGACGACGAAGCTGTTGCCATGAAGAAAGGAGCCGCCGCCATGTTCGCATCTCGTCTACACTACGCCACTGAGGTAAAGATGACCTAGACAATGAACATGATGTTTGAGATACATGTATACATGATATATGTGTCTGCCACAGCTGCCACAGTAGCTCTACCAAGGTCAATCTGTGAAGCTCATTTCTGGTGTCCCAAGCCGTGATATTGCAGGAATATTGCTAAAATTGGCGAAAACCAGGGGCACGGGGGACCCACTTGGCCATGGGTGTATACGTTTGTCAGTACCATACCTTTGGTCGTGGGTACCATAAAGAACTAAGATATGCATCACTTTAAGCTCACATCAAGCTCTCGCACCCTTGTGTTCAAAGTGGCAACAAATCAAGCTCCGACATTCTAGTGCTGTAGCATTGTTGAAAAAGATATGTGGACCTCATACGGTAAGAAAACGCAATACCTTACGCAGAACATTCAAATAGTTACCTTGAACAACGTGTCCAAAGCGGAAGTGTTAAAGAGTCTAATCGTCATTAATTCCAATGAACCATCAAACTTCGACGAACTGACATTTACCTTCATAGCGAATGTAAAAAAGTGAATGAATGAACATATTGTTGATGATATGAGTCATATCAACCCTTTAAGAACGGTGTTTGATACACACACGTGCACCATAGTCAGCGGCCCTACATCTGTTACGGTATGATGTCGCACAATCAGAGCATTGCGTCCACCCTATCCATATTCAACAAGACAGTACGCATCTTATGCTGTGTGTACCTATTTAGTGTCATCACTGATTGTAAGTGATCCCTTAAAATATTTTTTGTCATCAATTTGCCTTTTCCGCCAAATGGATTACATTTCAGCAAATAACCGAGACTGATTATTTTCTGAGATACCCTTTTTTAAATTGATAGGGTCCTGTTCGCAAAGATGAGCATTGGTTGAAAACGTCTGTTCTTCACATTTACAGGATCTGTCCCGTGCAACTGAAGACGGGTGGGGATATGACGTGAGGGAAACAGGACATGAAGGTCTCCATACATATTCCAGATCCTCAGTGTAACATAGTAAACGAGAACCCTTGGCTTGTATAGTCTGTTTGCAGTGAAAACGTACCGATGAATGTCACTTTAAACCAAAAAGTAAAACAAATAAAGTGAAATTAAGACTGCGAATCCTCATGATTTTACCTTGCCAATTTTATTTGACTTAGGATAAAAGTTGTTTAACAAACGATCATAGTTTCACATGGCTATTATTGGTTTGTATTACAAGGGGTATGCACATTAAATGAAACACCGAAAACGACAAGGGTTGTTATAAGTTAACGCTCTTCAACTTTTATCCTAATTTGAATTTTTTTTTGAGATTTAAATGTTCAGTTGGCAAGGTAAAATTATGAGGATTCGCAATACACTTATTTTCACTTTATTTGACTTACTTTTTTGTTTAAAGTGAAATTCATTGGTACGTTTTCACCGCAAACAGACTATATCCCCTGTCTACATCAGTACTTCCATAGCTGGTTTAATGCAATGTTAAAATAATTCAAGTCGACCACAAAGAGTTATATCTGGGTCGAATATAGGATTTGAACAAAAGGATCCTGGAAACTAAGAAGTACAATTCAGCAATGCCAATACATTTATCATTTTGTCCCTCGAAAGGAATCAGTTACTTTTGCCGTAGACATGAATCATTAACCTTTACATTCTTTCTCCAGGTTTACACAACGCCACCTACACCGTGCGACCAACCAAGTCGGGTCACGTGTTCACCAAGACGAGACACCCGGATCACCATCCCATCAAGCATGCCACGTCAACGTACACGAAGGTGCATTGCAGTCCATGCAGTAGTTGATGTTGTCGGTGCCGATTGTTACTTTGCTGGTTGTATCGTAGTTGCCAATATGATATGTATTCAAGGTCTGGGGGACAATGTGCACTAGGGACCATTCTTTCCAATAACACCTATGTTCAGGATGTCCCAGTGGTATCTTATGATCCTTAGGAAGCATTAATCTGGCTTTGGTTTCATGTCTCTGTAATGTCTATATCATATAGTGCTCAGGGCCATGCTTATACTCAGTAACCGCTACAAGTGAGGTGAGGTGAAATTGGGTTTAACGTCGTGCTTGAGAATATTTCGCTCATATGTGTATGTGTATGTGTGGATGCTTGTACTAGCCCAGACTTAAGCTGGTTTTATAGTGCTATCTCACTGAGATACCATGCCGCAGTGAAGCATGAATACCCCACTCAGACACATTATACTGACTCCGAGCCAACAAGTCCTTGTTGTACCCATTCATGCTGAGCGCCAGGCAGGGACCAACAAGTACCATATTTTAACGTCTTTTGGTATGACGCGGTCGGGGATCGAACCCGCGACCTTCCGCTCTCCGGGCGGACGCTCTAGCCACTGCACCACGAAGGCGGTCGACCGCTACAAGTATTGATAGAATGATCTAGTTGTACATACACACCCATTGTATATGGACTAAAAGAAATATCGCAAGGAATTGAGAAATTTTGTTAATAATAGCATTTATTTCTGTTAAAACATCCACTTTCCAAATTGAAAAGTCAACCAAATTTTTATTTCACCACCAACACATAATTTGACAAAACGATTAGTGTTTTGGTATGTTTCTGAGTGTGTGCCGCTCTGTCTGTCCCTCTGTGTGTCTGTCTGTTTGTACATCGATGGTCCATTCAAATCGCGTATCCATGAATACCACACCAGTACCAGGCCCCCGCAAAATGACCAGTGGGCAAGTATTACCGGCAAATCTCCAACTCCTCCAAGTTCACATGCTTTCATATCCCTGTATTGTTCCAGACGCTGCACCATGACAAGGAGCTCGGGACTGTGCACACCGTCCACGTAGAGGAGGCGTTCAAAGTCATGCATAAGACAGCAGAAGGGTGAGGATTATAATTATAAAGTATATGTCTGCTTGTACATCATAAGCAACATATCCGAAGCATTTCTATTTGTGTTTTCCTCATTTCATCCTTGATGTCAATATGCACATCTTTTCAGGTTAGAATATACATTACATGTACAGACAGTTTTACATCAACGGACATAACAATATCTTCACCAACTGAGAAACTCTTTTCCATCCTTACATTTCCTCTTTCACTTCCAAATGCCATTCAAAGATTTCATCTACACTGATGTCTACATGTATTTCCACTGCAGAATCTTTTTCCAGAGCCACATCCACTGCAACATCTTCGTCCAATGCAACATCTTTGTCCACATCCAATAAAACACCCTCTGCAACATCTACCTCCCCATCCATGCAACACTTACATCCACATCTCTTTCAATGACTAGTTCCACATTCATCCATTCTCATCCATATCTTTGACAACATTGACATCAATGTAAAGAACGAAATACGAGTTAATTACATATTTGAAATTGATATGTATCAATCTACGAACAGGTTCAATCCGTACGAAAACACACGGCCAGCGAAGGTGTCCAACAAATTTACAGAAATCGGTAAGTCCATCAAGCTTCTCACTAGCAATTAGGTCATGTATTTCCACAGAGAGAATGTTAATATACATGCAAAAAAACTCATGTCATGGGATTTAATGTACTACGGATGCAAATGCCTTGATCAATGTCTCAAAATGAGATGACCTTTTTAAAACACCACATTTTCGTATGACTACACAATGCCATTTAGAAAGTGGTCAAATGCAGCAAATGTTACATTTGGGATTACCCTTTCTTTGTAAAGTACAGACTCTAGTACTTTTATTGAATGTTTTGTTGCAACAAAGTTGTGACTTCTTTCTAAATGGCATTTGTATTCATATCAGAGGGGTTACACAAAGTCCGAAGTCCAGACTACCAGTTGTCCTACTTCCATTTTTGTTGAAGTCGCTGTTGCTGAGTCGGTTAAACGACTGACTTTGTGTGTGGATTCGAATCCCGAACGGGACTCAACCCAACAAAAGAACTAGAATCTGTACTTTACTGAGTAAATGTAACCCCAAATATAACACGTGTAATACGTTTTAGATTCAGTTGTGTTTATTCTGTCAAACCAAATGCGCTGCATCGTAAATCGCTCATGAGAAGAATGGACTCCTAAATAAGTATATAGAATGTGTTCATACAAATAATTTCGAAAGAATTCTATCGAGTCTCAGACTATACTGAGAGTATATGAAACAGCACGTGGATGCCAAGTGCAAATCTATACAGTATCCGTTAACTACTGCTGTCTCCAGAATTACCCGAGATGTCAGCGCAAGGTTCAGGAAAGCTGGTGTTCCTCAGCAAACACAAGGTTGACAGTATTCCCAGCAGACCAAAGACAAACATCAATAGGGCATCCATTCATGTCAAAGAGGTAATGATAAACATTTTCTGTGGTCTGCTCTTATGATAATGAAAAAAAAGAAATGGTGTGTTTCATATATATTAGTACCTTCACTTTTGGACCGCCTGCGTGGTGAAGTGGTTAGAGTGTCCGCCCGGAGAGCGGAAGGTCGCGGGTTCGATCCCCGACCGCGTCATACCAAAAAACGTTAAAATATGGTACTTGTTGGTCCCTGCCTGGCGCTCGGCATTAATGGGTTCAACAAGGACTTGTTGGTTCGGAGTCAGTATACTGTGTCTGAGTAGGGTATTCATGCTTCACTGCGGCATGGTATCTCAGTGAGCTAGCACTATAAAACCAGCTACAGTCTGGGCTAGTACAAGCAGCCGCACATAAACATACACACGCATGCACGTCGTCATATGAGCGAAATATTCTCAAGCACGACGTTAAACCCAATTTCACCTCACCTCACCTCACCTCACCTTCACTTTTGATATACTATGTACAACACAGACTCAGTCACAGTGAATATAATTCTACACCTTTATCCTATTAAACCAGCGTTATGAGAGAAGGGAAAGCAGATATGTTTCTGTCGAATCCGGCTTTTGGTTTCGTTTTCGAGAATGCATTGTTTTTTACACTGTTCTCACATGTGTGGATAGTCATTTATAGAATTTATACATTATATAAAGATCACGTCGGAAATATTCATGATATTTGCATACATATTTCTTTCTCCTTTCCCACGTGATCGACATTTGAACTTTTCTCAGGTGAGGCGGAAGAAGCCACGTGTCGATGTGGAGGTATATCTGCAGTATGTCAAAGGGAACCTCACCTGTATGAGAAACGAACCCGAGAAAGGTAAGTAGTATCAGTATCAACTAACAGTAGTGAGTGAGTAAGTGAGTTTAGTTTTAGGCCGCACTCAGCAATATTCAAGCTATATGGCGGCGGTCTGTAAATAATCGAGTCTGGACCAGACAATCCAGTGATCAACAACATGAGCATCTGCGCAAATTGGAATGGGATGACATGTGTCAACCAAGTCAGCGAGCCTGACCACCCGATCTCGTTAGTTGCCTCTTACGACAAGCATGGGTTACTGAAAACCAATATTCTAACCCGGACCTTCACGGGTACAACGAACAGTAACGACCCCTTTTTCGCTTATAGTAAAAATATGATATTCTATCTTAAAGTGATCGAATTGAGTTGATAGAAGAATTGGACCATTTCTATCATCTGATTTAATCCAAAGGATGTTAAATATAATAATATGCTTTAAATCATAACCATCGGTACGAAATTGCCTATTTTGCTGGAAGAAGAGTCATGGCTTTGGCATGCCCTTCGATGATGCTCGTCTCGATAACACTTCATGACTGTTTAACAGGGTCTGTAAAGCTCGATAAGTGTTTCGACAAGCTGAAATCCGTTCTGAACGACCTACCAGACGAGCAGGTCGCTCAACTAGCTGGACAGTACCTGACCGGGAGACCGCGGTATGTGATAATGAACTTGACCTGTGTCTGAAAGTCATTGTCTCAAAAGCCCTGAAGCATATATCACTTTGTAGTCTGCTTCTATCAGTCATGCATTTCCATTCCTATCAGTAAACTTTGGTTTGCCTTAAATAATTTCATCTTTCAATGTTACATTTTAGACACGAATACTTAAACATTGCTGGGATGTAAATGGGCATGCGTTCATATAATAAGACAAGTGCGACAAGAAATATTGAACTTGATTAACACAGTCATATTTCGGGAAGAAGTTTCTCACGCATGACTGCGCCATTAAACTGATTATTGTATCGATATGTTGTGTTCTATTTGATGAATGCTGATTCATAAATCATTGGGTATAATGCTTTGGAATATTACATAACATGGGTTATATACATGTATGACGCCATCAGTTCGTGGAGAGAACCAAAGACCATCATTATCCTGTAATCGTAATGACCAACGTGTTTCAGACTGACCAAGACCTTTAAGGACCAGAACCACATGTTTGATGCTATCGCTGGTCTGACCACAGACCTGTCTCAGCAGCTTCTGCTGGACCTTGTCCTCAACAGATCCAGACCCGACTCCTCCCTGGTGAAGAGACTCATGTTCCACATCGTCTCCCTTGATGAACCACCGATAGACGTAAGTGTAGACATGTGTTGTGGCTCTTTTGACATCTAATAGTTGTAAATGCGTGTGATCTAACAGTTCTATTGTTCAAATCCATCTTCAGCACCATCTACATGAAAGCATTTTCATCAAGTGTCAGACTATGGCGATTTATGTAAAAGCGTAGTAAACGTGCTGTGTTACAATATGTAGTCAATACCCAATCTCATCTGTCAATACAGAACGTCATTACAAAGCTGAAGAGTGTGTGTTTGGGGAGAGGAAGAAGGCTCCCAGGGAGCTGCAGGAGGAGGACACCTACAACATGATGATGCTCACCCTGGGAGCGGTCAGCAGGCAGCTGTATGATGCGGGGAGGAGGGAGGAGGCAGTGGACATTGTACAGAACCTCGAGAACCGACTTGGACTACACGGTACACATTGCTACTGAAGCATTTTCAAAACGTCAATACCAGACATTAATCTGAATATCACCAGTGCCAGAATATTACCAGAAACAGAATATTACCTGCCCTATCTGAAGCACCCGGTATTCACATACTTTACAACAGTAGCTGTCAGTGAATCAAGTGTGGATACATGTGAAGGTCCACGTATTGGACAGCATCGCGATATGTTACATAAAGAATAATCCTCTAAATATCTCCCATAACATTTCTGGATTATATAAAGACAAAGATTCGACATCTCACTGATCGAGAAATTAATTGTCATGGGATTTGTCTGTTTAATCCTCTAAATATCTCCCATAACATTTCCGGATTATATAAAGACAAAGCTTCGACATCTCACTGATCGAGAAATTAATTTTCATGGGATTTGTCTGTATAATATCTTTTCATATAACACAAATGGGCGAACCACATCCAGCCATTTTTTAACAGTATAGATTTTTATAAAGAAGATGACTTTATCTATTTTTTATACGAGTTCCACTGATATGTATGGGCGTTTCTTACACTCATCATTATCTTCATCATCTAGATCAGCATCATCATCAATGATATAGTATTGTATTGTTATGATCTGCACAGCATAACATAACCTTTAACAGACATCTGCATCGTTTGTTTTCAGACCCATGGCTCTTCCGTCAAAAACGGTCCGCCATGACAAAACGTGAAGTCCTTGATGACGATCACCGGAGGGTCATCTTGCTGGGATCTCTGGGTAATGCCGGTCTCGACCAATCATTTGAGATGATTGTGTCACATGTCAACACAACCAACTCTCAGTGGGTGAAGCGGGCTGGGATACACGCCTTGAGGAAGTATCGACATGAAGGGGTACAGACACAATTAACTTTATAACTAACACAAGTGTGTATTCGATAAATTGTCGTTCATTTAAATATATAATGGTTGCACAAATAACATGAAGTAACGCAGCCTTTAAATATCTCAACATTTTGTAACTGTAATTTTGATCTAATTCTAGGTCACAAGGAAGCTTTTATTACACGCATCATTGGCTTTGCTTTTATGAGGATGGGGCAGGATACGCTCACCTTTCTCGAAGACCTGACATGATCAATATTTGATAAAATTCAGATGCACTTGCTCATGATATTGTTTGATTTGTACAATCGACTCTGTTTTCAGCATATATATATATATATATATATATATATATATATATATACACACACACACACACATATATATATATATATATATATATTGTGGATGTGGAAAGGGATTTGGCGATTGCAGTATTTTGTCAACATATGCTTCACATCAACAGAGAAAACTCCAGCGGTGTTACGAAGGAAGACCTATGTTTTAATGATTCATCCCTTGTTCCAGGCAGCACATCTGATGTTGAAGACAGCCCTGTACGATGACGACGAAAAGGTCCGGTATGAAGCCCTGCTGCAATACCAGGCTCACCCAAAGGCAGCAATAATCGCTCCCATGTACAGACAACAAGGGTGAATATTGACTAGTCATAGAAAAATACATATGAAAATATGAATATTTATGAACGACACACACGACTTCTTCAGTACCTTCCAACGTATTCTGTTGTAAACATCTATAAGAGAGTAGGGGCTCACCGCCGCTTTAAACAGTAATTCAGATAAACCAAGGTTTCTAAGCTCAATATTAAAGAGCAAGTGAAGCGAAGCCAGTAACATGATTCTGAGAAAGAAAATGCTCCAAAATCGGACGAAACAGAGATTTAAGCTCATGGAACGGTAGAGAGAACAGCGAGATGGGGGTTTCTCAACGGATCCTGATGTTGCTGAGCGAAAGCAACTCTGCACAGCAGTATGGGTCTTCCTCAACGAATTGGTCACCTTGATTCACTAGAACAATGTTTACATTGTGTGAGAACATGTTACAGCTGTTGTATTGTACTTTCTATTTCAGAGTTATCAATGGTTCCATACTTGACAATAGACACAGGCAGGGTATTCAGTTACACGGCCGACACAAACGAGCGTTACCAGAGTTAGAATTTAGTTTGGCCTCGCCTAGCTTAGACTGGGAGAAGATGCTTGGTTCAACTACAATTGGAGCGTCATTTGGACTCATTATGACCAACGCCCTGGACTTAAAAATAGGTAGAGCTAGAATATAGAAACTTATATTGTTGTCGTTGTCTTTTTGCAGCACGTAGCGTAATGAATAAATGGGTTATACGTTTGTTAACTAATATATGTATTGTAAACTGTTAAAGTGGGCCTGTTTTGATGTGATTTGAGGCGTTTCGAGCAATGTTTCTTGTCATGTCACGACTGTGCAACATATTGTTCTGCAAAGAGTTGTTGACGCTTTCTTGAAACTTTTGTGCAGGGGATCGAATGAGGCGCCAAAACTTGTTTTCTCAGAGTTGTGTCAGTTAGGTCTGCCAGAAATCTATGATCGTAGGTATTGCCATTCATTCTCTTGCTTCTGGATTTGCCAGCACCAAAAAAGGAATGGCAAAAGTCGCAGACCTACATCACTTCTGGCAACAACATGCTCACTCTCACACGCCTTGATGTATCAGCATCAGTGTTCAAAGCATATTCACTCACTCACCCATTGTAACACAATATTTTCGCGTAATGCAGCTCTTCTGAGTGGCTTCATGAAGGTGGACGTCCATGATGAGGTGTTCGCCCGCATCCACCTTGGTTTCATGAACAGGAACGTTGACTTCTTCCTTGCAAGAGTGTGCTACAAGGGAGAAGCATCTTATGACTTGAACGTGCTGAAGGTACGTGGATTAAAGAGCATTTATTGATGTCATATCTCATAAGTTTAACTCTTTTCAGGACAGAAGGGAAATAATAACATAAAATATTTGCATTTTACAGGGTATGTAAATAGTAATATATGTATGTGAGCATGTTAGAAATATATCACATGGGTTATGTATACACGGGTTTAACAGACAGCTTATAGCGATCAAAGTGGCTCCTACAGGTTGACAATTTGTTGCAGTTTTGATGTGCCGGATGTTCCAGAGCACATCAAAACGGTTCCACTATCACTTTTGTGGCACGAATATCTTGCCTTTCTGTACTGATCCTTGTATCAGTATGGTTTGTAAATACATGTCATTGTTTCATTTGCCAGGAATTTGCGGTCGACAACCTGAAGAAAATTGTCGAACTTTACGATGCCTTGAAAGGGGATGTTGTCGACGCTATTAAAAATGGAATTGAGCTCTTCAAATCAATTATCAATGGAGAATTTTCACTTCCTGACATGATAAATGATTTCAAAGAAGCGCTTGAGGAACTCCCAGAAAAGGTGATGTGCTAGCTTACATTTACTCAGACTTTGAGGAGCGGGAATTATCAATAGACAACGGATCAGTGCATCATTTATCAAAATACTACTTGACCCATGACACTTTCTGGCATAATCTAACCGACCACACATGCATTTTAACTTGACATACACCAGCATAATATCATTCTGTTCAAGAATGAGGACACTTTATAACGGATTGCTAGACAACGACATTAGAATCTATGTCGAAACGTCGCGAATACAGAATAAAGAAAGTTGTATATCCATAAAAAGTGTTTTCATTCTTCACATCCTCAACTTCTAGAATGCCAATCAAAGAAAGCATTCTGTTCGCATGGCATCATGCACAAACACTTCGTTTAATTCGAACCTTGTATTGAAGTCAGATTTAAAGTCCAAAATAGTTAACGTGTTGTGTGGTGGTAGTATGTATTGTATTTATAAATGTTGTTGTCTACCAAGGGCATGAGTATAGGTGTCTCAGTCTAAGCTAGGTAAACATTCAGGCTTCATTCATGTACATCTGTTTTCAAATTACAACAAAAAACTTTAGTTCTATCTCATTTGTCAATGTTCAGGTTGTCAATGTTGGCAAAAAAAGCAGCAAGAGCCATGGAAATCCTTGGTGAATTGGATGAAAAGCAGTTGCCTGCCTTTATCAGACCTGCCCGTAACCTGGTCATCAGAGTGACGAATCTGTACCAGGAAGTGAAGTCCTCAGCGCTCAGCTTCTATAATGTAAGTAGTCACGAGGTATGGACAACCTGGGCAGTGAAGTTTGGTGGGTTGGATGGGAGGGCTGACTGACTGAGTTTGGTTTTACGCCGCTTTTAGCAATATTCCAGCAACATCACGGCGGGGGACACCAGACATGGGCTTCACACATTGTACCCATGAGGGGATTCCAACCCGGGTCTTCGGTGGATGGGATAGGATGACGTGGAGTGAAAATGTAGTGTTACTTTGTTGAGGGTTGTGGGAACCAAATATTAGTCCCTCTTAAAACGACACGAATAGTATGTTCCTGTAAGGTTGTAAAGCAGCTTCTTGTTGATCATGGTACAAGTCAATAGTTTTAATTTGTAGTGATAAAACTGGAATGTTATCTAAACATCCACCCACTCACTCACTATGCTGTCCATCCTAGGAATTGATGGAGACAGTGACAGTCATTGTGCCCAGGGCAGGGAAGGTCATCTTCAAGGCTATCCAGGCTATCATCGATAGTTTTAAGACATTCAATGACGACCCAAAGGAGGCCATCTCTACTGTCGCTGGCAACGTCCTCACGTAAGTGAAAGGATCTGACTTATCTCGCACTGACATCTTCTTACTCATTTTATTTATATCTTTATAATACCTGGTACTTTCAAAGAACCTGGTATATATATGTTCATAGTGCATAGTATTTCTACGTTCGTGTTATCTGGCAGTTTTATGTCCATAGTACCTGGGACTAAGCTGTCCGAGTACATGTAATTGTTTGTTGCATAAACAACATATTCAAATAGTACACCCCATGATGACGGGTGCAGCTCCAAATACTGATTTGAACTCTATTTGTACGTGAATTCTTAACCTGATCTTGTATGTGTTTGTGACGGGTGCCCCCGTTAGGACAGGACGGTATATGATGGGTGAACCTTCCCATAAACAGCATGAACCAATCCATTTATATTCCTTGATGATTGATCAACCTACATTATAACAAATTAATGACGGTTCATGCTCAGCAGTTTTCATTTGAATGCTTAGGAGTAAGGTACCGCTTTGTTGAATGCAGTTTACAGTTGGCACCTGTACCAAGGTGCTCAATAGATATATACATAGATTTACTGGCATCTAATCTCCATGTACATATATTCTAGAATCTGACGATAAAGTACCAATGTATTTTCGTGTTCTAAGTAACTGGTACGTTTATGTATGTATCAGTTGCAGATGATCGTTCTTGGTACTTTACTAATGTCACTTATTTAACCTGTATTTGAAAGCTGCAGGGTATGGACATTTATACTCTTTAAAATTGGATTTGATTAATTTATTGATACCTGATACCTGTTTTTTATTCTCCTAAAACACAGTATTTCTGATGGAGCTCATTCAAGATTTGACATATTTCAATGAGTTTTGTATATTTCCAGTATTGGTTTGGAAGTGAAGAACCTCATCGATGTCCTCAACAAGACTGGGCGTGCTGTATACTCCACCGTTAGTAAGTGGTGTTTGATTAATTTGGTAATTTTGGCGATATACGTTTTGACAATTGTGGTGCGGCACTGTTTACTGAAATTCAATACATAAAACAGGGAATGTCACAATATGTGTTTGAGTACCCTCTTCTCTCTCACCCTGTCTGGACAATTCATTGATGAAATACAATTGATAATAGTAGTATTATACATTGTACGTTTACATGCATGCTATTTGCTATGGTGGACGGTGGAGTAGCCTTGTGGTTAATGCGTTGGCTCGATTCCTCACATGGGTACAATGTGTGAAGTCCATTTCTGGTGTTCCCCGCCATGATATTGCTGGAATATTGCTAAAAACGGCGTGAAACTATACTCACTCACACACTCACTATTTGCTATGGCTCTGTTCATCATTGTCAGGGGACGTTGCTCATGATATTGATCACTGGATTTCAGGTTTGCTTTCGACGTTAAACAACTATCACCTCAGACATATTTGTGAACGAAATCAGTGTTTCGCTTGATAGTATATAATTCTAACGGCTAAACATAATGCTTGACACTGAGCTAAATGTGCAACATGTTCTTATCTCCCATAAAAGAGGAGCCTCCGCAATGGATGAAGCTCGGTTCGCATGTTCAACAGATCATCGTGGCGGGTATTGAGGCAAAGAGAACACTGACGTCAGAAGGAAGCAAGTGGATAAATGATGTGAGAAACGGACACACAGACCCTGTAGCGAAGTTCTCGAAAGGAAAGAGCAACATGGTATGTAGGGCTCTCGCCACAGTTTGCGACTGGACAGAAATTCGTGCCATTATAACTAATAATCGCTCACAGTAATTAACAAGGCGTTATCATTTGTGTTTACTATTGTCTTTCTGGAAATAGCCGAATGGCGGCTCGTGTCCCTGCAGTGAACATTTGCGTCAGCTTGGTTTCGTATTTTGAATTTTAAATGACACTAAATATAAAGGTGTTGAAATAGACACCAGAAAATCAGTTTGCTGACACAATTGTGACTCCATATGTGTTATTTAACTCAAACATGTTATTTAACTCAGAATAAATATATTTCTATTGAACTTTATATGAAGCAACCGTGACGATCCAGTTGGGAATTAGTCTACAGCAACCCATGTTTGTTAGGGTGACTAACAGGATTGGGTGGCCAGGCTTGCTAATTTGGATGACATGCCATCGTATCCAAAGTGGGCAGACTGATTGATCTCAGTCACTGGATTATGTGGTGTTATTTACTGACCGCCTTAAATAGCTGGAATATAGCTGATTGCGGCGTTAAAATATAACAAACAGTTATATGAAGACAACTACTTTGTTCTTTTAATACACAACCTTTTAACTGATGACAGGATACATATATCCTATACTGAAGTGTCAATTTGTTAGCAAGAGTGCCAAATGCAATGCAATGCATCCAATCACACATTTATCTAGTGGACAATCAAATGACACGACAAGGCACAGCAGTTAATGTCATGGAAACATACAAGTGTAAACTAACAATAATACTGCCATGTTGCAGACGGTGCTGAGGAGGGAGGTGGTGACCATGTTGACGGACATTGTTGATGACGTCATGTCTCCTCTTGACTCTCTGCGCGAACTTGGAGGGAAGTTCATTAAGACATTCACGGATGTGTTCGACATCGTCGCCAAAATCAAAGATGCTTACAACACCCTGAAGGAAGGGTAAGAAGAAATAATATTTTATTGGTTCTTAATTTGTGTCAGTTTCTGTAGGGGCTAAAGAAACCCGGAAGTGTAAGGCTTAGAAACGCGAAGAGTTGTGTCCCTTTAGCGCCTGACGAGTGTCGGTTTCTCAGCACCATACCTTTTGGTTTCTCAAATGTGGTAACGAATGAGACCTGCATTACTACAGGCTTACTTCCCAGATCAGCTGACCGGGCGTGATAACACTGGAATCTGTGCTACACTGAACACTCAGTGTCAGTACATCACATTGATATCCCCACGGAATTAATGTATACTTATGAGTTAGCTGATCAAGCACCTGCCAGTACAATGGGCTATCACTATCGCTAACAAACAGGTAATGACGTATAAAAGTGACTGTCACAAAGTGAACAAAATCTTTAAATCTAAATAGGGGTGTGTTCTTTTCTCAAAAATGTGAAAATACCACGTTGTGTAAAAAAGGTTTTTTTTCGATGCTTCGCATGCAAGCTAGAGTTACTTCCGCTGCTTGAAATGTTAGAGCATATATGTAGCAACATAGGGTATCATGTTTGCATAAATGGTACTTTAGAAACATAACAAGCCATGGGATATAGAGTGAGTGAGTGAGTGAATGAGTTTTTACCCCGCTTTAAGCCATATTCCAGTAATATCACGGCGGGCTTCGCACATTGTGTCAATGTGGGGAATCGAACATCTTAGGGGTTACATACACGCAGGGTACAAAGCAGGACTACATACCCACCTAACAAGTGAAGTTGATATCTTGAACAAACCGTTTTACTTTTTTTTATAAGGTACCGTACTGCCCGGTCCCTGATCAGTCGAGTGTTTGGTCCCAAGTGTCACAAGCTGTTCCCACGCACCCTCCGACTGCCCGGGGGTGGGTGCAGTGGGGATGGGACGTACCCCTCCCAGCTGGGTACAGGTCAGGAGTATCAACACGAAGGAGTAGATATAGTTATCACTAAAGGGGATGATGTAAGTAGCAGTATTACTTACTGTGTGGCATTAGACTATTGTGAGTATGATAAGAGAGGGTGACTTCAACTATCCAATAGTCAGCTTCCCCTATCAGTCAAGCATCTAAAACAGCTCCAGCTTCTGAATTCTACATTTCAATGTTTTGAGGTGGAATAGAGCGCGCTCTTTCATCGACGATTTCTTGCTCAAAAGTTGTTTGATCAGGGTAATAATATTCAATTTTCCAAATCTGACGATCCAGTTCCAAGAAACAATACTGGATACAAATATCTGTTTGGACTTGGGACATGTGTTCTCGTGTATGTTATTGGAGTGCGTAACTTGCCATTAAATATGCTTGTGACCGAGTGTCACCGATGAGGAAGGATACGCTCACCCTTTCGTGAAAACATGGGGTTCTCCCTCCTTTTAGCGCTCAGATCCATAAATAATATATATGCCCTTGTGAATAAGGTAACCTCTATGTCCAAAAGCGAAGCATACGACGAAGGATGGCATGACTGTTTCCATATTCACCGTTGTCATTGATCGTTGTGCGTTTACTCAGAGAATGTTTTCATTATTCTATCCATGCAATTGCTGATTTCAGAATTTCTTCGGGGAACTTGAGCATATTTAGTTCTCGTTTATCGATTTAAGGATTATTTACATCTTGTTCAATATGTTCGTGTTTGCTTCTCACAGATTGTCGCCCCTTTCCCTGGTAATGTCATGCTCTCCGACACTCCATACGAGGTCATTCTAATCCCAACCGGGGGATCTCTGAAGTCCACCGAGGTCATCATCACCAACATCGACCCCGACAGTACCTTCCAACATCCGAGTGAACCTGACTACATTGAAGCCCCAGTAAGAAAATGTGCACAATAGAAACACCAAATGGTGATATTACGTCAGCGAGTGGGTGAATTTAATTTTAATGTCGCCTTGAAACGTATTCCAGTTACATGCGTGAGTGAGTTTAGTTTTACGCCGCTTTTAGGAATATTCCACTGATATCACGGCGGGGGGACACCGGAAATGGGCATCACACATTGTATCCATGTGGGGAATCGAACCCGGGTCTTCGGCATGACGAACCAGCGCTTTAACCATTAGGCTACCCCACCGCCCCTGAACGTTGCTGGTATTATCAAGGCGTTATATGAAGGCATGTAAGCAGGATGCGAGATGCGAGAGAACAGCCCGTCCTTGATGCTGGTCCTAGAAATTCACCACTTTGGTAAAACGAATGAGTAGGAATATGGTGCTGACAAACCTAGAAACATAACCAGGAAGAAATGACATTCGACCACTCACATATGTTCCTGGCTTGTCCAAGGGAGGCAACTCTGCAGAGCGTATTGCGGCGTCCACGGCCGGTCAGCCACATCCCTCACTTACTGGTGACAAACAACACTACCTTCAGTATGCATACGGTGAAACCTCGTGATACCTAACTTAACCTGAACAGATTAACACATGTCCAGATGTCCGAGGAAAGGCACTTTGTATTATGCAAGTAGACTTTCCCAGCAAGGTGTCTCCATCAGGTGACGTCACCGTACTAACGATTAACTGATGAAATATTGTAAAAATCGAACTACAATAATCCTCATCGATCACCTCAAAACTATGGCTGTAAAACACAGGTTGTATTATTATTACGTAATCATCTTTCTGGTCAGGTAAGTGCAGGTTCTTTAATCATCTTTCTGGTCAGGTAAGTGCAGGACAGAAGATAGGCGTGGCAGCCAACTCTCCATGCGGCGGTAAAAGTCACATCCATCTGGCTCTGAGACGGAAGGGAGACTATGTGGACCCCACAAAATACCTGGAACCCCGTCTCCCAGGGATACCGAAATACGTGCAAGGATGTAACGACTTCAGGGTAGTGTTTAAGGTAAAGAACCACACACAGTGACCCAATTCACCCATCAACGTCAGACACTGGTCATCACACGTAAAAGAGCCGAAGAATTTGCTGAATGTTAAATTTTAACTCAGTCATATAAACCCATATGGAACCGTTATGATAAATCACTAATAATTTTTTTTCTGTAGCTCCTATCGTGACTCGCCAGCAATTTCTGTCTCTGATATTCTCTACTCATTTTGTATCCGTCACCAATGTGTGTCTTTGACATTCAGATCTTTTTCTACCATATGTTTCTGCCTGTGACTCACTCACTCATGCATTTTTTTCTACTTTGTTCAGGGTAACACAATCAAGGATGACCCCGTCATCCCACCCAGGGGGGACGATGACAAGACGGACACAAGTCCAGAAAGGAAAGGCGAGAAGGTTGAAAAAACCCGACGATCTCAACACCTCTAAAGATCCTTCTGGCCTTGGCTCAGGAAATGGTAAATTATACTGAATTTCTTACATTTTATTTGACGTCAAAATCTTTAGTCATAGCAGGATTAAACCAGCAACTAAGAATTACAATTTGGGGTACTTGACTAAGTTATAACATGGAATCGTATATGGACCGATCAATTGCATGCTGTCCCTCCTTTCTTTTCTGTGTACTATGGACTTCATTGAGGATGGACCAGCCCAGTGTTTTCCAGAGGTCTCAACTACCCGAGCGAGGATCTTTTGGTGGCGTGTTTCAGTTTCAAATTCGGTTTAGTTATGATCTTTGGTTCTTCAACATGCAGCAATGTCATCACGGTTAGGTTTTACAGAATTGGTAAATCCAAATCACCTGTGTCCGGTCTCCGCTCTCCCGATTGACGTATTAGTTTTCTCTGCTATGCTATATGTTTGTTCTACGTTTTGCTTGATCAAACAAAAACCCAAACAGGAAAAATCTATCCTTTAGAATAGTAAATGATCGGCCTTTCGATCTCTATCTCTGTGTCGCCATGTTTAAGAAAGAACTTACCTCCAACAGTTCCGATCGTACAACAAGTGCAGTCCAACCCGACACAGGTGGAGGAGCAGGCCAAGAAAACTAAAGATCCAGGTAAGGAAAGCGCTTTGATCGCATTGATAAAGAGTGGACTGTGTTTACAGGATATGGGTTCAGAACTGACACATGTCGTAAGAACTGACTAAGAGGATGGTATGGTATCACTGTATCACTGTATTTAATGTCCGATTGCATGTTATTGTATTCAGATGTCCATATCACACACACACACACACACACACACACACACACGCACGCACGCACGCACGCACGCACACACACACACACACACCGCCTGTCCTCGACTATTTGGTTGGTGGTGTCCATGCTTTTATTCTCTGGTTTACCTGGTCAGATTTATTATTGACAGGCCTTGTAAATATGTGTACGAGAGTTAGCCGTGAGGCAAAACAAAATTGAATCATTCACTGAGATGTTTCTGCGCCGTAATTGAATTCTTTGGGCCCATGTGCACTATAATATTTAGAAGAAAATACACATTTAGACGTTAATAGCCTTGGATCGTAAACTGAGAATACAATATGAAATTCCAACCTTTTGAGCAATTGAAAAACGTCATATTCTATTAGTTCACTGGGTGTGTTGAGGGTGAAATGAGCTTACATATCTCCATAAATAATAAATAAACAACCTAATTTCTTTACAGAAACGCGCATTTATGATATAGTCAGAATTGTACAATCTGTTTTCAGCAGAGATTTCTTACGGATGAGGAAAGGGTTTAGTCGTTTTTTGTTGCAGCTCTGAAAAGGTTCTTCAAAAGGATAGGTTCGTTCTTGAAGAAGTTCTCAATCCGTAACCTGAAAATGGGATCGATTTTGGACCTACTGGAGACTCTCGGCCTTGATGAAAGTCAGGAAAAGATGGCTGAGGTCATATTAACTATAAAGGTAAGATGGCTGAAGATTGTGTAAAACAGTGCTTCGTATTTTTGTTGTAACATCTGAACCATGTGAAAAAACGTCGTAGTCATGGTTTGAGTTTTTCGGTTTGCTTTTCGCGTGCTGCTCCTACTTCCGTGATCTACGTGAATCGTGTGGTAGCTTACATGGTAAAGCGTTCGCTATTCACACTTAAGGCCCGGATTCGAAATGGCTGAAATATTGTTCAAGCAGCAAAAACCATACCCACTTTCTCTCTGAGTTTCGAATCCGGGTAGGGATGTAAGTGAGAGATGGAGATATACTTGTTAGATTATATGTATGATTATTGATCTCTTTTTGAAAAGTTGCCATCCTTAACTTCACCAGGATCTGCTGATATATGTTCGAATCCCTGATATGCATCTGAAGCACCGATTATGATTTCAAGGGGCACGGTTAGTTAAGTGGTTTGTTGAGATAAATGTCGTGATATAACTGAAGCAGTGTTCATCGCATCATTACACTAACCTTCACGGACGTTTTGCGCTGCAGGAGATGATTGACAACAAGCCGTGCTTCAACCCGTACCAGATGACGGATGACCAGCTGAGGACGGAGCTGACCGAGAGGGGGATGAGGGCAGAGGGGACTCGGGAACAAATGATCAACTCCCTCACCACGCCATCAAACAGTCAGTAAACGTTGAGATCTTAATGATAACATGTACAGTCGGGTAACAAAGAAGCCAGAGGTCTCTATTTACTCTGCTTTCTTTGTCGTCTTTGATAAGCCCGCACGATTTTTCATACAATTTTCTCAAGCATATTCATATTCACGATGTAGAGAGAAGACCCTCAGTGGTTCCAGTGTAATGTGCTGTCAGCAATTATCAAACATACATTATAAAACTCCTGTGAACTACTGTTACAGAAAATTGTATTCAAAGACTAATTTTTGAACAGCTTAAAAACCACAAGCTCTGGCGGGTTGTAGCACACCCATATCACTGGAACATTTGTGCCCTCTAAATGTATAGGGTATGTGAATACAATCAACTGTGGATAGCTTGGAACCGAGTTGTATACTTGACTGGTCATCTTGAGGGTAGGAAGGTTATAGAAACAAGCGTACATATAGTTATATGCATGAACCCAGAGGAAAATCCAGCTTAGAATTGGTCTTCAGGAAACCATGCTTGTGGTAAGAGGGACTCAAGTGGTCAGATTCGCTGGTTGATATATGTCATTGTATATCCAGTTTATAAACCGGCGTCATATAATTGGATACGGCGTAAAACAACACACAATAAAACGTTCACGTTTATGTTAGACTATACGTGAAACATTCTTACAAATGCGGAGATATTTCACTCATACCATCCTGATATTATCTAAAACATATTTGGTAAGATTTGTCACTCAGCAGGGTATTCAGTTTGGTTCGATGTTTTGCAGCCTGTCCCCTCATGAAGATCTCCATGCCTGACAACATCTACTGCACATTTGACGACAAATGTCTTGGCCTGGAATGCTGTGTTCATTTCAACCTCTTCATGTTCAGAAAAACATATAAGATGTTTGCGAGATTCGATCCGTGTGATTTGAAATTTTCTGTCGGCGTTGGGAGGTTCAACAAGTCCTTTGGTATTGGCGGTGACTTGGACGATATATATACAGGTTTGTTCCAAGTTGTACACTGTTACGCGAATTATCTGGATTTAGGGTCGTTTGGAATAGTTTTTAATGATCAAAATTCTTAAAAGGCGATAATGAAGTGCTCTGACCCAAGAGTCGTAATTTGGTTCCCAATTAAGGAAAGCGACTCCTTTGTCTCCCAGCCAAAGCAGCCCAGTCATGCTTGTCCTCAAACACGATTGAGAGCCTGGATTTAATCATGTGATCTATAGGTGAGGTGAAATTGGGTTTAACGTTGTGCTTGATAATATTTCGCTCATATGACGACGTGCATGCGTGTGTATGTGTATGTGCGGCTCCTTGTACTAGCCCAGACTGTAGCTGGTTTTATAGTGCTAGCTCACTGAGATACCATGCCGCAGTGAAGCAGGAATACCCCACTCAGACACAGTATACTGACTCCGAGCCGACCAGTACTTGTTGTACCCATTAATGCCGAGCGCCAGGCAGGGACCAGCAAGTACCATGTTGTAACGTCTTTTGGTATGACGCGGTCGGGGATCGAACCCGCGATGATAAAGTACATGTTAATGGTTGATTTATGAATAGGAATGTTGACATGGCATTTAATATGAAAAGTTAATGAGTGAGTGTATGTGTGCGTGTGTGTGTTGAGTGTGTGTCTGTGCGTTTGTGTGCATGCGTGTGTCTGCGTCAGGCATCGATCCTAAGTTTTTGTGATGATTCATTCACTCTGGTTTCCTCGGGCAGGGTTCGAAAAGAAAATCTGGACTGGTATCAAATTGGACACTTTGGGTGGAACAGAACTTGTCATCGAGTAAGAAACACTAATCATGTTTGTTCTCACACATCTGTACAAATGCCTAGCCACTTTAAATCCAATAATTATGTTTTCGAGCGCAAATGTCAATTGTTGTAACGTTCACGCTTTAGTGTTCCAATTTTAAATGAGTTTGTTCAGTCTTTGTGCACTCGAGTACCTACAAATGTAAATATTCATTTTCAGGGTGAAGTTGGAGAAAGATGACACGGCTGCTCTCATCACTGTGGCCGCCGGCTTCTGTTCCCAGGACGACCACGACAACTGCATCGCATTCTTCAACATCCTGGACGAGTTTCCAACACCGCTACCTATATGTCATCCAGATGGCTCAATGACCTGGCCAGACGGTAAACATTGTTTACATAAAGTTCTTTACGTTCTATACCTTTACATCAATGCCAGTCTACACAGCACTGTAAAGCTTGGCTAGTGATAGTAATATCACGCTCTACATTGGTGTCTAAGTTGGTGTCAGGGATTTTTGTCGCTGTTTTAAAAGGTATTGTAGTTCAGGATCGTGAAAGTCGTTTGAAACGGCTCACTTGTGATGTGGCATTAATAACAGCGGCATAAAACCACACTCAGTCAAGTACCAGATATATATCGATATGCAGTATTGAGTGCGTGCGTAGGGTGTGTCTAACACGTCTCTTGGCCGAATTTCTATATAATCATGGTATCATTTTACTGAGGAGTGGAACCCATGATGACACATGTCGTAGATACCTGCCCCTCTGATGAAACTAAGGACTGACTGACTGACTGAGTTTTAGTTTTACGCCGCTTTTAGCAATATTCCAGCAGCATCACGGCGGGGGCCACCAGAAATGGGCTTCACACATTGTACCCATGTAGGGATTCGAACCCGGGTCTTCGGCGTGACGAACCAACGCTTTAACCACTAGGCTACCCCACCGCCCCTGAAACCATGGAGGACTGGCACAACAAGCATACAAAACAAAACAAAACAAAACACTACTATAAATACATATAAATGCAACCTATGAATACCTATATATACATTCCAAACAGTAAGACTTCAAAGCCAACCTGAATCGAGACTAACGACGTTTTACAGTATGAGCACGCTAAAATACACACGAGTTTGGACTTTTTATAGAAATTCGCTGGTATAAAGTCCCAAAGGGTTACATTTGTGTATGTTTACTAGGCTATTTCTCACCTACATTTATGTTATCCACGCCAGTTGATTACTTGAGTCTGCTGGACAAGGAGTCAGTGAAGAGAAGGCTACAGGAGAGCGCCAAAGCGTTCGCCGCAGAGCTCAAGGAAGAGGCCATACGGCAGTTTTTAAAATTCATCCCGTGTATTTCCTCAAATGTGAGTAGACTTCAGTACCTTAACAATAATAATACACGTTTCCATAAGACGCAATAGTTGCATAAAAAGTAAAGAACATACATGGCTTTGTTTGTTATTTAACGCCGCACTCAGGAAGATGCCAGTGGGACTTCCTTCGATGTGTAGTATGAAGTGGAGTCAGACAGCCTATGATAAAAACAACAGCGTTGCACGTCGTCGATAAAGGCTGAGATTCGTTGCGAAATCCCAAAGGTTCAGGATCATATGCAAAAGGAAGTAGTTTTAACTTGCACGTTAATCAACCTTATTCACTCATAATTATTTTCTTGATAAACTTTAAACCGCGTTCTAGGATCCCGGCAACACGGAACCATGTGGCCGACCCGACACCCTAACACACAACATCCTCAGGCAGAAGCTGCAAGAGAGAGGGCTGGAGACGATGGGGAGCCGGGAAGACCTGGTACAAAGACTTACAGAAGGGCACAGAAGTGAGAATTTATTCTTTGATAGTAGCGAGTGTGGTATAACGCCGCTTTTTCCACATATATACAGGGAAAGGCCGAAAAACTGTTGGTCTTTTTTACCACTGTCTGGAAACTCAGGTACACCGCCAGTGTGACATACAAGGAGTCATGATAGGGCGACACTGTGGCGCCTCAGACAGCCACTTGTGTCCACATTCTCTGAAAGTAGATAACGTAAATGCTTATGAATATAATTTTATGTTTATTTTTTTTATACGAAAACCACGTGGGTTTGTTTGTTTCGGAAGCACAAATTTTAACGCGGGAAAGGATAGTACGTCATAACGCACATGACGTAGCGTTCACGTCATCAGCGCGAGGTGGTCATAGGCCGTGTGCGTTACTTCACTTCCATTGCGGATCTCAGCCAGGGAGCACGGGCCCCAACAAAAGTTATTCCATATCAAATTTGGGAAATTGGGAACACAAGAGCCTCCACCACCCCAGCCTCCTCCTCATTTATTACTACTTTATATGTAATATGTATAAGAAAGGCGCTAGTAGGGTCAACCACCTTTGGGGAAGAGAAAATGTTATGTCATAAATATATTATCACTTGAAGATCAAACGACATAACACGTGTAATAATTTCCGCTAGAGTGCGGTGTTTAACACATTTGTTGAAAGATTAATGTTGATAAATTCGTCCGCTTAAGGCGGGACTTAACAACAAGTATATCTTGGTTATTTCTTCACCAAAATGAACTGGTTAGCCTTAGGTGAGCTACGGGTTAGAGGATAAATGTATTTTATATACTTTAACTATTTAACATTTAATTCATGTTGCCTCCAGCTTGCAAAGTGCTCGACAGGACGTTTACCCTTCCCCCAATAACAAACCAGGATGTCAACAGGATTGTGTACATGGAGATAGCCCCCGACTGTCTGCGGGTCGACGCATGTGTCAGTGTCAACATTGCGGACTTCAGCAAGGCCGTTCGTGCTTCCTTACAGCTTGACCCATGTCGATTCACATTGACCATCAACTTCGAAAACTGTACTGACACAGTGATCCTTTTTGGGTATGAATGGGGTATGTGCTTTAATTTAAAACATATTCATATATGGTAACGTAAACTTTGGTTTTCTAAATGACATGTAATTCTTCCTAGTCCCATACTCAGTATTAAGAAGCTGAATTATCAAATATGCCATCAATTTCACGATGTGTAATTTATTCTGAATAACGTCAATACTGCGCGTTAAATATTTATCTATTTTACTTCTTTTCGTGTGTGTCTGTATCTGTGTTTGTGTTTATATGTGCGCGTGCGTGCGTGTGTTTGTAGTTGATGTTGATGTTGACATTTTGCCATTATGCCCACGTATCTTAAGCTTCTGTTTTGTAATTGAATGAAAGTTATCATTTTTCTCTTCCCCACCAGTCGATGACATATGTTGTATTTCCAGGGAAAGCAAGGACCTATGAACTTAATGAATGGGTGGCCATAAGGTAGGTCAAGTTCAATGAAAAAATATTCGTACCACCTGCATCCGTATCTCAGATCGTTCTACTACAATGAATAAAGTTAAATGGAGTTGAGTTGAGTTGAAGATGATATATTTTTGTTTATCGTTTTCCAGATACACCATTGGCAGAAATGAGGCAATGAAGATGTTTGTGGTTGACCTGGGTCTTGAAATCTCTCTTGGAGGATCGGATCCAATCCTGAATGCCACGTTGCTTGAAAAATACAATGTACCAATACCTGTTTGTAATGGCAACTTCACCCTACCGGGTGAGTGAGTTTGCTTATGAAATGGTGGAGCCGCAGTGGCTGAGTGGGTTTGGCGGCTGACTTTGAGGGCGTGGGTTCGATTCTCGGATAGGACTCAACCCAACAAAAGTAATAGAATCTGTACTTTACTGAGAAAGTGTAATCAAAATATAACATGGCTCTATGTAGCTTTGACTAAGCATTTTAACCGAGTGTATATAAATGTAACAACTTGCCCATTCCAGGGGGCGGATCTCTGAAGGAGCTTGTCAGTCTAATGGGTGGAAATCTTAGCAGAGAAGTTGTAGATGTTGTGTTCCAGCAACTTGGACTTGATGTGAGTTTATAATGTGTAATTTCTATGTAGTAAAATGTAACTAACCTGTGAAGGTCCGGGTTAGAATTGATCTTCAGCAACCCATGCTTGTAAGAGGCGACTAACGGGATCAGATGGTCAGGCTCGCTGACTTGGTTGACACATGTCATCGGTTTCCAATTGCGCAGCTCGATGCTCATGCTGTTGATCACTGGATTGTCTGGTGAGCATAAATCTAAAATCACTCACTCAGTCAAATGTATCTACAGATGACTCTGGTCGAAGGGGAGTCAGAATTCGTGTTGCTATAGAGTCTAGGTCATATAAAAACTGTACAAAGGCGATGTCATCTTGATGATGCAAATCCCGAGTTGATGTCATTAAATGAACTTCTTTGGATGATTCTCTTGCCTTGTCCTTGTGTATGTGTCGTCCTGACTGCCCTGTCCAAACCTCAGGGATCAGATCAATACACGTAGTCCTTGTGAATAGTTTCCCTCAAAAGGGGTAAATATTATGGACATATGTGAATGCCACTACACAGACTGGAAAACGTATCTCAACGTATCCAATGTCTACTCAATGTCTACAAAACGAACCTTTAGTTTGCCTGATCTAGAAGTGTATAACTGTTATATTTACTCAGTAAATAATTTCTTCATTAGCGTTTGGATTGCTATACTATTCATGTAAACTTTTATACATTTTGCTATTTAAGCTAATATTATGCATTTTTTATGGATATGCAGATTAAACCAGTGATGAAGCATATGAATTACAACTTTAAATATCACCTTCTATTTTTTCCATTCAGAAAGTCATGTCAGACAACAATTGTGCAGCTCTTACACCTCAGCAAGGTATTTAAACCTTTTGATTAGACCCTTATCAGTATTCTACCATGTGAACTCCTGGTGGTATTGATTGCAGTTTCATAATGTGATGTACAGGTGAAGAATTAAAGAGGTATCCTGATTTTTTTCTGAATGTGACCTTTCTGAAGGAATGTTTTTATTAAGGAATGTCTTTATTATGTTGAGTAACCAGTTCGGTTTACACTGCACCTGCTGCATAACATGTTCAGTCACTTCGTCATTCAAACAGATGACTGACCAAATCTATCGGATTTCAGACTCGGTAACATGGTTGACTTCATGTCATCGTTCCCGATGGTATTTACAGAGAGACGTCATGTAGTAGGAACATTGTGTGAAACAACAAACAAAAACAAATAATTTCTTAAGCGTATGCTCACGTGGATAAGATAGAATATATGTACGAACGTCTGTGCATTAAATCCTCAACAAAACTTTGTTCTTCAGAGTGTCCTTGGGGATTACCAAACTACAAGACTCTTCTACCCGCCAGTTTCCATGACAACGTCAACTGTAAACTGCCGGACAACTGTTTCGGTATAGAATGTTGTGTAGACTTCTCGTTTGACATCTCGCTGTTTGAGAACCCACTCGTCAAACACGTCCCCTTCTTTCTGAAGTTTGAACCGTGTAACTTTACTGTGGAGGTCGGATTTGGGAGCTACTACCACAAGGAAAGGCTGTTGACATACAACTGGGGTGAGTCATTTGATTATTGACATACAACTGAGGTGAGTCATTTGATTGTCGACATACAGTCGGGGTAAGTCATTTGATTGTTGACATATACCTGGGGTAAGTCATTTGTTTGTTGACATATGCCTGGGATAAGTCATTCGATTGTTGACATGGTGGTTTATTTCAGAAAAGTAATATAGGCCATAGGCCCAGGTTACACTTTGAGAATTACAGAGTGAGAAAATATGTTATAATGAGGACTGTCTCAGTAACATAGCTTGATATATATATGCCGATAAATGTTTTAAGATGCTTGCATTTGATGATTGTAGAAGCGTATTAAATTTTTGGATTGTTGGATATTCATAAAAGTGTAAAGGTATATACAGTCGCCGCAATACTTGATATTTATTACAAATAAGTAAGAAGTGATATTCATCTTCTATATATGGCAATTTACAGATATTACATAATCTGTCATTTCTAGCCTCACCAATATACCTGCCAGTTTCTATTCGTAGTTTATGAGACCCCGATCTAAACTGAGCAAGCGCACGTCTATGTTTAAAATAGCTAACTATGAAGATATAAGATTCAACACCGAACATAGGTTTAAACAACGTGTATCCAAATGTTTTTGTGCCTTTTATTAGTGCAGAATGCCAGTCCTGTTGATACGAAACTTTGAGTCTACCAAGAAATTAAAAGCGTTTCATTTCGAACCATCTGTTCTTGCCAAACAAATCCAAATCCATAGACTTCTAATATATGCTTTATCCTAGATGCCCAGCTCCTGCAACCATTACTTTCCATTTGTACAAGCATGTTATAACATTTCTTTACATATCGCTCATTTGACATTTTCAATATTTTACACCAATATTTGATAGACCTGTTGATGGTATAAATATACAATGGATATCTTCCACATTCGCCTCGCACAACATGCGCTGAAACAGAGGATTTAATTCCTAGAAATCGTTTACAAGCTGCTACATGTATAACTTCTATTTCGTTAACAACATTCAGTCCCCATATTTACATACAGCTGGGGAAAGTAATTCATTGTATACATACCTTCATTGTAAATCATTTGAAAGTTGGCATACATCTGGAGTAAGTCGTTCTGTTGTTATAAGATATTCTTATATACATCCCAAGCACTCCAGCAGTAGGTCAAACTAGGATGGGGTAATCAGATTGCGCAGCCTGACTAATATCAATGCCGTGGCTTGTTCTGAAAAACTAAACGTTGTACATATCGTAGCCTTTACTTCACTCGGTTTCAACCACGTTAGTCAAGTGATATCTTTTTTCCCCAGGAACTGAAAATCTGTTGGAAATTGGCAAAGGGGACCAAGCTCCAGTGGTCATCAAGTAAGTCGAGAGGCAAATATCTGTCATTTGTATAATCATTCTTGTATGACATGTAAATTATAAAAAAATCATTTATTTTGTGTATGTTCTCATCAGAAATAATTCAGTTCTAGATTTGTGTAGAGGACAGACGTTTTTGTTATCGTTTCTATTTCATGTATCAAGTCCAAAATCATGATAATCGAATTTCAGGGCAACGTCTTATATCAGAAATGTTGCTAATAAGAAGAGCACATACAATGTTACACAATTAAAATGTATATCTTCTTTGAGAGGCATTTTAGAAGTTGTGAAGTTGGAGGAAAACTAAGCTCTATATGTGGTCACATTAGTGGCTGTTTGTTGGGTCTTCCTTCAGCTGCCAATAGGTGGCGGGGTCGTTCAGGATGTTGTCGGTTAGGGTGGTGAAGGCAGTGGTGTCCTTGATGACAGTGGCTTTTCCCTTGTCTGCAGGTGCGATGGTGATAGCTTGGCCAGACTGCACTTGTTTTAAGGTTGCCTTGTTAGCATTAGTTAAGGTGCTTGATAACGGTGTTTGTACCTACACCGAAACGTCGCACTCATTGCAATAAAGAAGTTGACTATCCATAGAACATAGTTTTCCTTGAAATAAACATACACATACATACACCCACACGCACTAATATAGTTACACACATGCACGGACACAGACAGAGACATATACACACAGACACATAAAGACGAACGCAGACACACACATTAAGACGCACACAGACACAGGTATATACACAATCACACACACAAGTATACACACAGATGCACACTCACACACAGACATATATACACTAATATACACAGGAAGAAGTTTTCCACGACTTGGGTGTCCACACATGTATTCCTATCGATGGTGACAGTTTCTGTATATTTTTCTATTCCAGGTTCACGATCTCCAAGTATCCCAAAGGCTTCCTTGTTGACCTGAGTGTCCACACATGTATCCCTATCGATGGTGACAGTTTTAGTGTGTATTTTTCTATTCCAGGTTCAAGATCTCCAAGTATCCCAAAGGCTTCCTTGTTGACCTGAGTGTCCACACATGTATCCCTATCGATGGTGACAGTTTTAGTGTGTATTTTTCTATTCCAGGTTCAAGATCTCCAAGTATCCCAAAGGCTTCCTTGTTGACCTGAGTGTCCATACAAGCATCTCTATAGATGGTGACAGTTTTAGTGTATGTTTCTATTCCAGGTTCAAGATCTCCAAGTATCCCAAAGGCTTCCTTGTTGACCTGAGTGTCCATACAAGTATCCCTATAGATGGTGACAGTTTTAGTGTATTTTTCTATTCCAGGTTCACGATCTCCAAGTATCCCAAAGGCTTCCTTGTTGACCTGAGTGTCCACACATGCATCCCTATCGATGGTGACAGTTTCTGTGTATTTTTCTATTCCAGGTTCACGATCTCCAAGTATCCCAAAGGCTTCCTTGTTGACCTGAGTGTCCACACATGTATCCCTATCGATGGTGCCAGTTTCTGTTACCCAGAAGGAGGAATGACGCTGATGAATCAGGAGAAGATACCCGCCTGTGATGCTAATGCGCTGGTGGAGTTCACAAAACAAAGTAGGTCCACTGAGAAAGCATGGTCACTAAAGTTTGGGTTTTATGGCGCAACTGTCACTGTGTTAGTTGCAAATGTCATTTGTCAAGACTTGGAAGGACTCCATGATATATATCTTGTTCACTGTTGATTGCTCGTGCAACAACAGTCAGTGAAGCACTCTAGCTGTGAATTCAATCCTTACTACTGGGTAAATAGTGTGACTTGTGCTCACGCCAGCAACACACGTACATTCTGGATGCAATGTAGAAACAACTCACTGAACATTGCGATTTCATGTGACTAAGATGTATAAGATGACTTAAATGTCCTTTCAAATTGTTTCCAGATTTTTCAGTCTCCGATTGGCTGAGTGACCTTGACCTGGACATCAACCTGCAGTCCCTCTCCCAGGCCGCCGCCCAGTCACTCCTGGACAGGTTCGGCATCTCCGAGTACCTGCTGGATGAGAGATGTGATGTGACTAGACCACCATATAGCCCCAGTGTCGGTGGATGGAGAAACGGTTAGCAAGGATTAAGTGTTGAAAACCCATATGTGATTCCGCATGTGGTGATTAATCGTTAGATCCGATTTTTAAGCTATTGTTTTTTTGGAAAAACAACTTTTCTTTTATAAATATACACTAAAAACATAATAAATATATTTCGTCTGCCCCCAAATAAAATATAATCCAGTGAGTCTTTATAAACGGTGCTCCAAGAATAGCAGAGGAATGAATTTTGTTCACCAGCTGAAAAGGCTGTTCTTGCTAAGAAAGAATTACATGGTCCAAACAACCATCGTGCCATGCACTCATATTGTTTCTGAGATTTTCAGACGATGCTATTCTATTTTCAGATTGCCCGAAGAGTATCAGTAACCGACCGAATCTTCCTCAGGGCATGTACTGCCACCTAGAGGACACGTGCACCAAGATAAACTGCTGTTTCCACGTCCCCTTTCTGGAGATGTCGTTCAACGCCGTGCTCAACGTGGACATGTGCGGCTACGTTATCTATGCCTCTATTGAGAACACAACTACTACAACAAACATGTTGGGCGACAGTGTTGACCTGGAGGCAGGTAGGTGATCGCTGTGATGTGTTAGCAAGTATATGGTATTGATCCTTGTGTGTAAAAAGAGACTAAACCTCTCCACATGCATGAGAATACCTGTTAAAAGTAGAGTCGATTCTACAATTCAGAATACATTTATGAGCATGTGTTCACGAAACCCTGTGAAATAGTGATGATTCCAGGTGTTCCTGGTAAGTGTATCCTGCTCCACCGGTGGCATCCGTCTTACACACATGCAAAGGCTAGTCAGTTGTTTACCTAGAAATGGTATAAGTCAAAATAGGGAACTGTATGTTTGTCGTTGATGCTTCATATTCGCAAATGTCCTCCACATTTCCACTATAACACGTTTTGAAAGCTTTAATCATGATCAAGCCTTGAATGTTTGTTAATCCAGACTACATGTAGTGTAATACTATCTGTATATATTATCTACTAATCAACAACAAACACTCTTTAACGGTTCAAGAAGACACATGATGTTACAACATTTTACAATCCGTGTTATTCCTTAATGTTGCTTCACAAAATGATGTTATTCTTTCAAATAGCGCTCGAACAGAATATTCAGATCTGTTCAAGAATTGTGTGGTTATATGATTTCTGTTTTCATTTAAGGCATGTCAATGACGTTGGACATCGCGGAGGTTTTCCAATTCAAGTATGTGTTTTCACTGTGTCCTGACTAGTTTGGACGTAGATTTATTGTGTCATAAGTTACCAACAGATCGTGAAACTGGGATTTGTCTTTGCCTGGTGCTCGGTATTTAGGAATAGACAGGGACTGGCTGGGAGTCATTGTTATGTTTTTGAGTAGTGTATCCATGTTGCGATGTCGTTAGAAAACAAACATTAGTCCTCGTCGCTAAAAAGGGAGCTAATGTCGACGTTGAACGTCTACTACTACGTACGTAAATATGGCATATATAATCCGTACATTCTAGCTTAAAATACATGACCTCTGCAAGGTGACTTGGTTATTCGGACAATTGGTTATTTGAACCAGGATACCAGGTTGTGCCACATTCATAAAATAAAATTTCAGTCTGGAAAGCTGCGATTACTGTTACATCATTTTGTGCATATTAATGCAACACCACCGCGATAGGCTACGATTCCGACCAATCAATGTTCATTAATCCTTGTTATACAATGATATTACCAGGCGTTCGCGAAAAGCCTGAAAACCACACAGTCAACGGGTCTTGATACCAGCCATAAACAGGCTGAAAGAAAACATTGTAAATATTGATGGTACAAGATGTTCACAAAAAACGTAGAAATATGAAAGGTTCAACAAATTTCATGACATTGTTCCAACACGAAGGGTTGATCATTCGAGAAGTTTCATTCTGAACGATCTTAGAAGGTGATACCGACGGGATCAAGGATTTTACCTTATACCTTGTAATTAATGTAATTGTATGCTTCACAGGCTTGGTTTGAAGAAGAGGGACCAGGCATTCCTTCTGGACCTTAATATACAGGTGTGTTTGGAGGAGGGTTCCTGTCTGTTGTCAGAGGACGTCTTGAGGAGAACTGAAGTACCTCAACCTATCTGTGACCTTGATACGAGATGGAATTTCCAAAGTGAGAAACAATGTTTCATATAATTGGTGTTCTTATTTCAAAGTGGTGCACAATAGTGTGAAAGGAAGAGTAATCAGTCCCTTTTCTGAGTTATCTAAAAGAGTCCGTGGTACGATTCCGACGACGTCTTTTATGAATCATTATGAAATAATGATGATACCAGGTGAAACACATGAAGGACTCAACTCGGATGTACCCGGTAGTTCGAAAATAGTACTATGCTAAACAACACTGCGTCCATAGCATGTGCAACACCATGCTTGTTTATGACTATTTGTATTAAGAAGATACAGAACATTTTAAGAAAATAGTGATGATACCAGGTGAAACACTTGAAGGACTAAACTCGGATGTACCCGCTCGTTCCACAAAGGTACCATGCTAAACTCTGCGCCCACATCATGTGAAACACCATGCTTGTTCATGACTAAATATATTAAGAAAAGAGTGATGATACCAGGTTTTCATAATGATAGTACCACACCCGGCCTCTCCGATGACACCATTGAATCAGTGCTAAGATCTTTGAACCAAATGAGAGAATAATGTAGCAAGTCCTTCTGAAATGGTCGGTCAAAACGGCGTACATAACATGTGCCACATCATATGTGTTTATGCCTGTGTGTATAATGAAGGTACAGGCCATTCAAACAAAGTATTATCAACATTCTCCAAAGTAAGCTATTTATACCAAGGATTGGAAGCACAGGTGTAATGACGCACCTCAGTCCATTGTTGAAATATTGATGTCACTGTTCACCTCATTTTGTCTCTGTAGGTTCCTCTATAGAAAGCTTACTCCTTTAGATTGACTAACCAGATTCGATCATCCGCCGGAACATTACATTAAGAAATAAATGTCAAAAATGATGACCATCATATGAATGTACGCTGCATACACAACAACAGCTACATGTGGACGACAGATTATTAAATTCATGTTCGCGTACAACCTCGTCATACTCACTAAACACACATATAAAATCTGTACACTGTATAATGAAGCCACTTACTTGATCTTGTAGACTTCAGTTTATCAAGCTGGGCCCAGTTGACGGGACAGAACCTGATGAATGGACTGTCGAGGTCAGCAGTGAACTTCCTGTTGGAGCAACTGGGTATCAAAGACAAGATGCTGGATCCACCATGTGACCGGAGCAGTCTCAAGTACCAGCCAGCTGATGCAGGCAACTGGAAGAATGGTCAGTCAGTCTGATGAATGAGGAAAACAAACTTTTCCTTTGTGTTTTAGTGCCATTTATTGATTTAATTTAAAAACAGAGCTTGCTTTCAGTCGATATGTCATGGCCTATGATGTACATAGTGCGTTTACAGTGCCAGTGCACAGTAAGCTCTTAAACCTCTTGTGGGAATTCCGAAATTACTCGCGTCAACACATATCGTATAGGTAAATGAATAAACGAGTTCAAAATTACATTAAGGATCAGTAGTTTTCTGTCATCATCCACTAAGTTGCACAATTCCGGTATTTCAAACAGCGAGCCTTGCAAAAAATAAGTAATTTGAAAGTAATAGCTTGGCCAATAGTTTTACGGAGAACAAAATATTTGGTCCTGAACATGTGTTTCCACCAAATAATGTGACATGGAGTCTGTTTGGTCTCTCTGGCAAATACTCCTACAGTGATTCTTAAATTCTTTCAGATTGTAACGACGGCAGCAGCGCTGTCACCCTCCCACCCATCAGCCTCCCTGCCAACTGCTACATCAACGACAGATGTCTCGGCATAGACTGCTGTCTCCACAGCAACGTCCTTGACCTGTCCCTGCACGCAACCTTCAACATTGACCTCTGTAACTACTTCATTGAAGGCTCCATTGAGAAGTTCAGCTTTAAGCACAACATACTCGATTATAACTGGGGTATGTCAAGGTCAATTTATTACGTTCTATTAAAACCCACGGCATTAAAACGAACAGTATCAAACATATATTTATATAAACACATTGGTATTATCTTTGAGATGTTCGATGTGCCTGTGTGTGTGTGTTGAGTACAGGGTTTTGAGCACCAAGTGAATCATATTTCATTTTAAAAAAAAATACACAAGTAAGTAGAGAAGTAAAAATGCACCAAAATAAACTTGAAATCCATGGTCTTCAATTATGTGTGATGATATCAAAGTGAAAACCAGAACCTTTGCGACAGCTGCTAATACCATAGTTGTCTTGAAACATCCTTTGCAGCGAGGTTAATGCTGTGATTATGGCACGTGTCTACAAATGTGATTGACGAAAGGAATTGGGCAATGTGTTTCTTAAATGAAATTGTGTTATGAATGTAATGACTTAAATGAATTAAACATTTTAAAATGAATTGTCGGCCTACGTGAATACTTTGAGGGGCGTTCGTCTCTACCATGATTCAATTACAAAGTCTAATGAGCCTATCTACCCGAATTGAAATTTGCCTTTCCGAAAGTCTGTAAACACTGTTCTTTTTTGCGAAAGTGTGCTTTTTGTTTCAGGCAAGGAAGACGTGATTACTTTCGGAAGCGTTCCTATCCTGAGGCTCAAGTAAGTAATCCTACTGTTGACATTTTACCGCACCATACCACCTTTAATGTATGTAGCTTTGTTTAGATATTTAACGCCACAATTACCGTAAACCGTCAAAAAAACGTCATAGCCAGCACATTTTTGTTTAAATAATTTCATGAATTAACAAAAAACCCAAAAAAACTCGAAGTAAATTGTTTGAATGAAAGCAAAGGGTGATGAGAAAATAAAGCATTATCTTTCCCTCAAGAGATCATAACATCTTCATCAGACTTGGAACTGCCAAACTCTTGAACTGCCAAGTTCACTCAATCGCTAAAAACAATCTCCATTATGAATATTCAAATATTTTTTAACCAAATGCAAACATTTTCTGAATCCATCACTGAAAACGAAAATCTTATGAAATGCCTGATGTAGGTACGGTGGAACTGTCATATCTGTCTGTTCTTTCTCAGGTTCAAGATTGAGCGGCTTCTGTCCCAGCAAGTGTTTATTGTTGACCTGTCTCTGAGTCTGTGTCTGGAGGGAGATGACTGTGAGCTGGACCTGAAGGTCCTGGATCAGACTAGACTTCCCATGCCAGGCTGTGCCAAGTTCCAGGGATTCAAACTTCCAGGTATGTAATGATGAATCCTATATTCTATTTTCCCAAAGACTGTATTCCGACCTTTATTATCACCAATATTTGTTGTATGGAAAGGAACATATGAAGTGTCTGTTTGAGTGACCGCAACACGGAGTGTCAAGGAAAGCTCCATTTGATGTTTTCTAACCCTGCAAAACTCATATTCACTGTCATTCTTGGAGACTAACCTCGTCAGATAATCAGGACCTTTCTTGGAGTGAAATATACGATCCTATGTTTGTGGCACGTTCAAAGACATCAATTGCGGCGCCTTCGTAGGTTGAGACGCGTGAGTAACAAGATCCTCTCTCCTGGACCCAACACACACAGAGACACACATTTATCTGTTGAGATATATGCATTGACTGTTACATGCCTATGTGCGATAGTGTTGTTTTGAGAGTCGGCCAAATGTTCATCTGTATTTTTAAGGAACTGTGAAATACAATAATAATATCACTTCATTATTTCGCATGGCAGGTACTGCGCTGACTTGACTGATGTAAGTCTTTGTCTGAATGCTGCTCATTGAGTTACTACAATGGCGGTAGATTTTACAGGTGATGGGTTGACTCACCTTTCAGATTTCTCCCTGGACGACTGGCTGAGAGAAAATAGCGGTGAGATCACAGCCCAGCTTTCAGCAGTCCTGATGGAAGAACTCGGTATCAATCGGTTCCTGCTGGACACACCGTGTGAGGAGAAACTGGACCCTTACAGAGGCACCGTGGCGGGATGGAACAACGGTAGAGTTATAGATGAGATTTAATTGTGGAGCTCATTCCCACCTTAGTGACGTTGAAATATTTACTTGTAACTGTGTGTATTAGCACATTTGTGTGATTTTGTGATGTGACTGAAATCAGTCATACAAAAGTCGGGTGTTCTGGTTCAGTGGATTCATAGTCAATAGCAAAATAACCAGTTACCACACAGGTATGTTCATCATTGAAAATTATTGTGATGATATGGAATACATGGCTTCCCAGAATGATTTTCAAACATTATGACACATCATGCCGTGTGGCAATGCAATCGATACTGTTTTAATGTGTATTCAATGGTTTAAATGTTTTCGGGTTTTTTAAATCATAGGTTGTTTAGAATTCTTCTCCGGGAATGTTTAACATCAGTACCTATAACATCGTCAAAGTATATGAAACAAAGTGTTTTTATGTGAATTCACATTTTGTCTTAAATATCACTTATCAATAATACAGTTATTGATTTCAAGAACAGAGTCTCGTTTGTATACACACACGCACGCACTCACGCACGCACGCGCGCACGCACCACACACGAGCGCGTCGCTGATAACATAGACTAGACCCAGACTGAAAAGGAATACTGAACCGTTGAACATAATCTAATATTTTATGGTTATCGTACCTCAGTAGGAATAATGCTGCGTCTTTCAGCATGCCCTGAGAACCTTACACTGCCAGATCTACCTTCCAACGTCTTCTGTCACTTGACTGACTACTGCACCGGGGTCACGTGTTGTGTCAAAGTGCAACAGGTCAAACGGAACTTCAATGCCTACCTCTTCCTGGACTCCTGTAACTACAATATGAGAGTCGGCATTGAGAAGCTGGAGTTCAGTCACACACTGTTTAACTACACATGGGGTAAGTTGTACACTGTAACTACAATATGAGAGTCGGCATTGAGAAGCTGGAGTTCAGTCACACACTGTTTAACTACACATGTGGTAAGTTGTACAGTGTTTAACTACACATGGGGTAAGTTGTACACTGTAACTACAATATGAGAGTCGGCATTGAGAAGCTGGAGTTCAGTCACACACTGTTTAACTACACATGGGGTAAGTTGTACACTGTAACTACAATATGAGAGTCGGCATTGAGAAGCTGGAGTTCAGTCACACACTGTTTAACTACACATGGGGTAAGTTGTACAGTGTTTAACTATACATAGGGTAAGTTGTACACTGTAACTACAATATGAGAGTCGGCATTGAGAAGCTGGAGTTCAGTCACACACTGTTTAACTACACATGGGGTAAGTTGTACAGTGTTGAACTATACATAGGGTAAGTTGTACACTGTAACTACAATATGAGAGTCGGCATTGAGAAGCTGGAGTTCAGTCACACACTGTTTAACTACACATGGGGTAAGTTGTACACTGTTTGACTATACATGGAGTAAGTTGTACACTGTTTGACTACACATTGGGTAAGTTGTACACTGTTTGACATACATGTGGTAAGTTGTACACTGTAACTACAATATGAGAGTCGGCATTGAGAAGCTGGAGTTCGGTCACACACTGTTTAACTACACATGGGGTACGTTGTACACTGTAACTACAATATGAGAGTCGGCATTGAGAAGCTGGAGTTCAGTCACACACTGTTTAACTACACATGGGGTAAGTTGTACAGTGTTGAACTATACATAGGGTAAGTTGTACACTGTAACTACAATATGAGAGTCGGCATTGAGAAGCTGGAGTTCAGTCACACACTGTTTAACTACACATGGGGTAAGTTGTACACTGTTTGACTATACATGGAATAAGTTGTACACTGTTTGACTACACATTGGGTATGTTGTACACTGTTTGACATACATGTGGTAAGTTGTACACTGTAACTACAATATGAGAGTCGGCATTGAGAAGGTGGAGTTCGGTCACACACTGTTTAACTACACATGGGGTAAGTTGTACACTGTAACTACAATATGAGAGTCGGCATTGAGAAGCTGGAGTTCAGTCACACACTGTTTAACTACACATGGGGTAAGTTGTACACTGTAACTACAATATGAGAGTCGGCATTGAGAAGCTGGAGTTCAGTCACACACTGTTTACCTACACATGGGGTAAGTTGTACAGTGTTTACCTACACATGTGGTAAGTTGTACAGTGTTTAACTACACATGGGTAAGTTGTACAGTGTTTAACTACACATGGGGTAAGTTGTACACTGTAACTACAATATGAGAGTCGGCATTGAGAAGCTGGAGTTCAGTCACACACTGTTTAACTACACATGGGGTAAGTTGTACACTGTAACTACAATATGAGAGTCGGCATTGAGAAGCTGGAGTTCAGTCACACACTGTTTGACTACACATGGGGTAAGTTGTACACTGTAACTACAATATGAGAGTCGGCATTGAGAAGCTGGAGTTCAGTCACACACTGTTTAACTACACATGGGGTAAGTTGTACACTGTAACTACAATATGAGAGTCGGCATTGAGAAGCTGGAGTTCAGTCACACAATGTTTGACTACACATGGGGTAAGTTGTACAGTGTTGAACTATACATAGGGTAAGTTGTACACTGTAACTACAATATGAGAGTCGGCATTGAGAAGCTGGATTTCAGTCACACACTGTTTAACTACACATGGGGTAAGTTGTACACTGTAACTACAATATGAGAGTCGGCATTGAGAAGCTGGAGTTCAGTCACACACTGTTTAACTACACATGGGGTAAGTTGTACAGTGTTTAACTATACATAGGGTAAGTT
Organism: Haliotis rubra; assembly: GCF_003918875.1. Classification (NCBI taxonomy): domain Eukaryota; kingdom Metazoa; phylum Mollusca; class Gastropoda; order Lepetellida; family Haliotidae; genus Haliotis; species Haliotis rubra. The sequence goes on along the minus strand of NW_025767357.1, from coordinate 297,734 downwards.
GTACACTGTAACTACAATATGAGAGTCGGCATTGAGAAGCTGGAGTTCAGTCACACACTGTTTAACTACACATGGGGTAAGTTGTACACTGTTTGACTATACATAGGGTAAGTTGTACACTGTTTGACTATACATGTGGCAAGTTGTACACTGTTTGACATACATGTGGTAAGTTGTACACTGTTTGACTATACATGTAGTAAGTTGTACACTGTTTGACTATACATGAAGTAAGTTGTACACTGTTTGACTATACATGGAGTAAGTTGTACACTGTTTGACTACACATGAAGTAAGTTGTACACTGTTTGACTACACATGAAGTAAGTTGTACACTGTTTGACTATACATGGAGTAAGTTGTACACTGTTTAACTATACATGAAGTAAGTTGTACACTGTTTGACTACACATGAAGTAAGTTGTACACTGTTTGACTATACATGGAGTAAGTTGTACACTGTTTGACTATACATGGGGTAGGTTTTAGACTGTTTAACTATACATGGGGTAAGTTGTAGACTGTTTGACTATACATGGGGTAAATTGAACGCTGTTTAACTATACATGGAGTAAGTTGTACACTGTTTGACTACACATAGGGGAAGTTGTACAATGTTTAACTATCCATGGGGTAACTTGTACACTATTTAACTACACATGGAGTAAGTTGTACAATGTTTGTCTATCCAAGGGGTAAGTTGTAGAATGTTTAACTATACATGGGGTAAGTTGTACAATGATTAACAAGTTGCACATTGTTAAGCTTTGCATGGGCTTTGTTGTACAATAATTATCAATGTTTTGGGTAAGCTGTACACTGTACATGGGGGTAGGGGCCGTGAGGTAGCCTAGTGGTTAAAGCGTTCGTTCATCATGCTGAAGACCCGGGTTCGATTCCCCACATGGGTACAATGTGTGAAGCCCATTTCTGGGTCCCCGTCGTGATATTGCTGGAATATTGCTGAAAGCATCATAAAACTAAACTCACTCATGCATGGGGGTAAGTAATTGTTAATTGCAAGGTGTCAGCCGTACATTGTTTCACAAAACACGGCGTTGTACAGTGTTTAACTATGAATGGGTTAAGTTGTACATTGTTCAACTATAGACTGGGTAAGTACTAAACGCGGGGTACGTTCGTCATGGTTTAACCCTGCGCTGGTTAGGTTGTAACTCTTTGACATTATCTGGGCTGAGGTGTACACTATTTATCGACATCGGTCATGTGTCTGATTGACGTGTTTTCTGTTTAAGGCCAACGAGAAGTCATGGACATTGGGGGGCTGGTGAGAATTGAGTAAGTGTAATGTTTATCCTTGAGAACTTCACAAATCTGAAACCTCTTACGCCCTTGACTTGGTTTACAGTATGTGCAAGCGTCGAGTCATCACTTTTAATGGACATGTTCTGACTATGGTCAGGCCATTATCTTTGTTATTTGGCTTTATATACAACACCACTTGATACACATTACGTCAAAAGCCGGCTTTTATTACCTGCATATGTCAGAACCAAAACAAGCAAAAACAAGGACACATAGTTACTCTTGTTTTCATAACGTGGGAGCATGCATGGCGGCTGTATGGAAAGTTGACTCTTCACTTCCGTCTTGCTGAGAAAGATCCTAAAGAACGGTGTACCTTTCCAGATATACCATCAGCTCTGGTCAGAAGAAGTTCCTGGTGAATCTGAGCCTGAAGGTGTGTCTGACTGCTGGAGAGGCTTGTCAGTTTACCTTCCCTGTGTTCACAGACATGATCATCCCTAAACCTTTCTGTGACTGGGAGGCCACCAAGCAACTACAAGGTGATGTGTACATGTATTTTCGCTTTGCTTCCATGTCTCATTGAAATAAAATGCCTTGATTATGCCATCAAACTCGTTATTAATCATTGAATACAATTTTCAATCAACTACTTGGCTACGTTTAGCAGCGATGTATCTAAAATTATCGTGTAACCACTTTCCTTTGCATATGTAACAACAACAGCAGGGAATATCCAGAATCGATTATCTGTAAACAGATTCCATCGGACGCAAAAGCCAAAACTTTCATGCAATGTTGAACAAAATTTATGGATAACAATTTCTTTTATCACGTTTCGAGACAGATTCGTGTACCGTTTACAAGCATAAATTTCAGGATTCATGATTTTCAAGCAGGAATTCCAGAATTCAGAAGTTCTGCTCGAGAAGAATCTGTATCGAAACAGATTCACGTAATAAATGAAGTTGTTATCCATAAAATGTGTTCATTATTGTATGTCCCAACTTCTAAAATTGAACTCAAAGAATTTAAAACTGTCACGTCTCTCATGTTTTAAAGTTAATTCGTTGTCTCAAGCGTTGTCATTTGCTTGATGAAGAAGTCATAGAACTGTATGTATGAATGATGAAGAGGTTTTTAGCAATAATATGTTTTTCAGAAAAGCAACATGTTATTATCCCTTGTATGCAATATATACATACTGATCAAGTACACTATTAAATATTTAGTGATCATACCGTAGGTATTACATCAAACAGTCAAGTGAAATGATGGACTTACCTGTGCTCTAGATTTCTCCCTGAGCGAGTTTGTGTCAGCACAAGGAGGTGTAATGGCGGACACACTGACTGACATTTTGGTGGACAAGCTGGTGGATACTCTCGTACTCTCGGACTACCTCTTAGAACCGCAGTGTTCATTGGATGGTCGAGGCACAAATGGCTGGAAATCAGGTCAGGAACAAGTTACAAGTCTTTTCAACTAACATCTGTATTAGAGTATTGTCGGTCACTGACAAGTGCATTTTCCATTTTTGAAAAGAGGCGTTTACCACAGACTGTTTGCCTTGTTTGTCTTTGGTATATGATCTTGTGGTCTTGCCCATGACGACGACTTTCATCGAGAAACGCATTATCATGTTGAACACATACCACTGCCTGTGGGTTGCAGCAAATTTGTAAACGTGTAACAGCATTGCTTCAGGCTCCACTCCGACATCAAGCTGCCACGCCATCGCATAAGTGAAATACTGTTGAAAACGACGTCAAACACACTCACTCATACACTGAAGTGTGGGAGTTTTCATGTCAAATGTTTGCTCTGTTTCAGATTGCCCCAAACAGGTCTCACTGCCAACACTACCCGACTCTCTGTCCTGCAGTCTTCCCGACCACTGTACTGGAATAGACTGTTGCCTCAATGTGCCTCTCATCAGTCGGAATGTCCACTTCAAGGTCGACTTGGACATGTGCAGAATGACCCTTACATTAGCCATAGAGAAGCTAGAGTTTACCAGACTTCTCGTCAACTACGCATGGGGTTCACCTGGCAGCTTCAATTTAAAGGGAATTTTCCGAGCAAAGTAAGTTACAAACTATTCAAGTACTTTCGCGAAATCTGCTTTAGTGATTGAGGCTTAGTTGCATGAAATATAGCGTAATTTTGAAAAAGGGTTAGTGAGACTAAAATGTTTTTCTCAGTACGTATCTCAGTATATCCACGCTGACATTTCTGATGCTCGTCATGATCTAGTCCTTGGTTCAAATCCGACCAACTATTCATTATGAATCTCGAGCTGTCAGCAGCATGCCCTGCTCGTTGGTTTTACCAACGGTGCATGGCCACGCCCTTTGTCACCTTGGGCTGTTCACCCACATGAGGCTGACTTGCTCCGATGATAATGTCAAAAAACGAGAAAACCGAACCCACGCTTGTGCTTACTGAATCAGGACTGTTGTCTTGAATATGACCACAATCCTCGATTTTCAGTTACATCATCGACAATCTGGAGGGAGAGAAACAGTTCCTTGTAAGTCTCAACATCAGTGCCTGCTTCGAGGCTAGAGGAAAGTGTTTGTTGAACGAACCTGTGTTGACCCAAACCAGATTCCCCAACCCTGGATGCGACTGGAACTCAACACTGTCCCTCAAAGGTAAATTCCTGAACATGAAGCATGAGGTGCAGATGATGTTAATTTACAACTATCATATGTAAATAATGACTCTTTCACGAACATTCATTCTTCAATTTGGCTCAGTAAATCCGAGTGCAATTATCACATCGTTACTATCATTTAACAAAGTCATTTATGAACACCAGTTTTCATCCATATAACGCTATTTCGGTAAATATATTCAGAAACACTTTCGACAGAACATTTTCTAAGATGTCACAGTTCATAACATATTCCTTTGCATATCTTGTACAAACCACACGTAATGCGATGTGAAATAAAACGTTGATCTTGCACAGGTTTCTCCCTGGAACACTGGCTACGCAATAACAATCTAAACACTGGACAAGCCCTGACGTCAGCATTCCGGTTCCAACTGTCTCTAGCTCTGGGTATCTCTGAGTACCTCCAGGATCACATGTGTGACAGGCAGAGGGGGATATACAAGGCGGACGATACGGGGTGGAATAATGGTAAGATGCGGAATTTTGTGATTTTGTGACATTAAGAAAATGGTTTCACAGTACACGTCACACGTCTTTAAACAAAGTGTGTCCTACATCGATACACCTTTTAATGGATTCTATTTTCAAAAATGTTCAAAGCATCTTCTCAACCCTTCATCAGTATTCATCTATAATAATGAAAAATATCTGGGGCATCGCCTCAAGGAAAAAATAGGAAAAGAAATAATAAAAGTGTAATATACAGTATAATAAATATTGTATTTATGTTGTTCAACTTCTAAAAATATCTCAAAGACTTCAAAGTGTGTTTTGTCAAACTATTGATTCAGATAGGTTGTATTACATATATTCCTAATTGGTACAAAGAAGAAGTCGTCCTTGTCATGCCGTGTTCCGAACTGACATCTGACAAGAGGATGTTTTTAATCGTTAGCGTGTCCTGAAACCTTGACCCTACCAACTCTCCCGAGCAGCCTGTCGTGTCATATCCCCGACTACTGCACTGGACTGGACTGCTGTGTGGATGTGGTCAGTCTTGGGATGTCCTTCAACTTCAAGATCCTCCTGGACACACGGAACCTTGTCCTGACTGTCAGTATCGAGAAGCTCACCTTCCAGACATCGCTGTTCAACTACAAGTGGGGTAGGTTTCGCTGCAGCGTAATACATGTACCTACATTTCGCAACAGAATATATGTGTTATTATTTTGAAGAAGACTGTATGTCTGACTAAGGTGTAACTGAAAGACGAGAAACTTCTTTATAGTCTATCTACAGGTAGTTTTCAGCCGTTCAGGCACATTGAACTTGCTCCAAGATTTGTTATTTTCTTATCAGTCACATTACACTATTGTGTTAGTATTCCATCAGTCACATTACACTATTGTGTTAGTATTCCATCAATCACCTTACACTATTGTCTTAGTATTCCATCAGTCACATTACACTATTGTGTTAGTATTCCATCAGTCACCTTACACTATTGTGTTAGTATTCCATCAGTCACCTTACACTATTGTGTTAGTATTCCATCAATCACCTTACATGTAAGGGGAGTCATACCCAACTGCTGAAATATTTACATTGAGTCGTTATTGAACATCAAAATATATGAACACATTTTCAGGTGAATGGGAGCATTTCAACCTCAATGGTGTTGTAAGATTGGAGTAAGTAGCTCTTATATTTTGTGTTATTGTTTTGTTGTATATGAATTACAGTTCATAGTATAGTAAATATGTTTCAAGGGAACATAACATAATATGCTATGATGTAATGTCACATTGCTTGGCGTGGCGTGGCGTGGCGTGGCGTGGCGTGGCGTGATATAACATAATATACCACTTTTACACCTTTGCAAATGTTGACAATAAAAAGTACGAGTTGACGATGATGATGTTGAAACTAGTCTAATGTTATCTTGACAGGCCCATTGATAATATTGTCACGAAATATTCACAAATTTCTAATCCATAAATGCGTGGTAAACGTCTCCGAGCTGCGTCACTTTGGTATGACAGACAGTGATCTAACTAAACGTCTTCAAGGAAGCGTAAACGTGATTCCTCCTTATCCTTAGCTTCAAGATTGACGACCTCGTCCATGCATGGAAGTACCTACAGAGCTTCAACCTGTCCCTGTGTTTTGAGGCAAACGGGCCTTGTGCCATCAGCCTGCCTGTCCTCACTGACGTCAGCTTCCCTAAACTGGTGTGGAATTGGAACAAACCCTCCTCCTCGACTGGAAATGGTATTTAAAAAAAAGCTGGATTGATTTGAAAGTGTTTACCATGGACTATATTTATAAACTCTGGAAATCTGCAATATGTAGGCATAACTTTGTTTATATGCAAACTCAATTCTTATGCAATGATTTAAGTCTGTTTATGCAGGGGCGTTAGTGTGTGTATGCGCGCGTGTATGTTCGTGTTTGTGCACGTGCGTTTGTGTGTGTGCGCGCGTGTGTGTTTGACGCATGTGTGTTTAATCTGATTGGTGTTTGCATCATAGTAAAAAAGGACAACATCTTTTACAAGAGTGACTAGAATAGTATTTTGATGCCATACTTTGGTGGTACTCCTTATAACCAATAGATTCCTGCAATATGTATCAGTAATGCATAACCTAAGGAGGACGTTTTGTCGTGTAACACATTTTGTATACACTGGCGGAATAATATCAACCTTCTCGGTATGTAATATTGTATGTGTGTCATTCTTTGGCAGGTTTTTCATTGAAGAATTGGTTGGCTGATATGAAACTGACCTTTGGTCACCCACTGTCTGGGCTCGCTGTGTCCCAGCTGTTTGACAGACTTGGTATCTCGAGCTTCCTCTTGGACCCCCAGTGTGCCCCGTATGCTGGAGCAGTTGGAGGGTGGAAAAATGGTAATTTCAAAACTGTGCAATGATTCAATAATAATAACATATCTATTTGAACCTCCAACCTTTGTTGAACTCACAATGACGGTAGTACTTCTATAGACGGGATCCATACTATGCTGGCTGCTGTTCTAATGTGGTTGGTGTATAAATGAATTCATCTCATTGAGTGCAATCACAGACAGCTTTGGGCATGACGATAAGGGAAAACTTTCATTAGACATTGCTTGACTGCAGACTGTTAATGGAGGTTTGAATGACCATGAGAAGTATTTTTCAAAGTTTTTTTTACATATTTCTATGTTGCTGACACTAATGCAAATAATAGTATTTTTATAGTAGTAGTCTTCTGTTTATTTACAGTTAGTCATTATGGTTATTCTGAAGGGTCATCATTTTCTGCAACTTCCATTTTTTTCCATTATATTATAAACACATAACTCGACAAATAAACTCGCTGTCACAGATTGCCCTGCCAGTCTCACCCTGCCAACACTACCAGACTCCGTCACTTGTCATCTGTCGGACCCGTGTGGGTCCATACAGTGTTGTATTGACGTGGACTTTGTCGGGAGATCCTTCAACGTCCAGGTCGGAATAGACCCTTGCACCAACACCTTCACCATGGGCATAGAGAAGCTGGTCTTTACCAGGATCCTGTCCAACTACAAATGGGGTGAGCAGGGTGCTGTCTACCATTGTGTGAATGATACAAATAAAACGTAAATATAAGGCTGGATAAATAATGTTGGTGTATCTCGATAAGTAAAATACATCGAGTTTATGAACGAGTTTGATGGAAGGGACATCTTCTATAATGTGTCTCATTTGATGAATCTAAACATGTCCTGACTTAAATTGATTTCTTTACAGGAACTGTGGAACACTTCAACTTGAAGAACGTGATCCATGTAGAGTAAGCATTGCTTTAAGATTGCTAATTAAGAATATTTCAAAATAAGTTCATATTTGCTTTGTCCGAGTTGTAACATGATACATCACTGAGCAAATCAGAAGCTTCAGCTCGTCCTGACTTTCGATGGTCATTGTTTAAAAAATTATATTACCCTATTTTGTTTTTCAGTTTCATGATCGATGACCTATTCGGGGAAAAGAAGTTCCTGATCAACCTCAACATCAGTGTCTGTTTCGAGGAGGATTCTTGTCTGATTTCCTTCCCAGCTCTGAAGAACGTCAAGATTCCCAAGTTGGTCTGTGACTGGGACAGTACAGCTGCTCTTGCAGGTCAGTGATGTGGATGAAGGTTCTACATGGGAGACTCTGTGTGTACACATGTCCAGATTTAACATTTTCAAGCCTTGTTTTTCTGTCGGCTTCGACAGTAATTTTCTTGATGAGAGACAATACATGTATATCAGTACATTTAATGATGATCGGTGAAGTAGAACATAGAATAATGAAGGAAATGTACTCTATTTTTCATTACATTTACTATAAACCTGATAACAGTTCATCTTTAGCACTGCAGGTTAGTTGTCATAACAATCAAAACTGTTTCTTGTTTTATGGAAGGTTTGCATACTAGTGAAACCTATCTTCTGAATCCACGCGCACAAGGAGATTCATGCGCTGTATATACATTAGAGAGGTGGAGGTCAGTGATGTGGACGAGAGTTGTGGAGGTGAAGACCTATACATTCCGCATGTATCCAGGCTTATCGCGTCATACCGTAACATATTTCAGCTTTGTTAATCGCATGTTGTCAGTGTATGAAATAGCTTGCTTCCTGATAAACAATACATCCTGACATTACTGTTTGAACTAAATACAACTAATTAGGGGTGGGTATTGCAGAGAATTTTCATATTGCGATATATTGCGATGCGAAAGCATATATTGCAAGAAGGTTTTTTTAACAAAAAACTACTCATAATCGAGGTAATGCTTGATTTATATAGAAAAAAAACAGAACAAAATCATTATGCTTGATTAAACTTAATTAAAAACTTGAGCATTTCACTCTACCATTGCATATTTTACATACCGCGTTACTCTTATCAATAGTTCCAGTTACCGTGATCTTTGTCAACCCCAATTACTGCCATACTGAAGCTTTTGTCCTTGTATTTTGGCACCACAATAAATTGTTCGTTGTTAGGGGTAGCCAAAACTTCCGGTCTGAAAAACGGAAATATCCAAAGATTTCCGTACGAAGCTTTCCGAATGCATGTCAAAATACCGGTTTTAGATCAGTGTATCGCAATACGTATCGGTTTCATGTCTGAACCGGTAAATACCGGTAAACCGGTTATATTGCGCAGCCTTACAACTAATACATTGATACACTATTAAGGGTTTTCTTCTTGGAAGGTGAGTATAAATTAATGTGCGAGTTTTTCGTAACAATGTACTTTTCATTAAAAGCACCATATAATCATGGTATTTTAACCAAAGTTTATCATCAACATAATCACAGTGTTTCATCCTGTGAAATATAGTTGCTGAACTACGGTTTCTTATTGAAAATAGACAAAGGTCGTAAGTATACACCGTGTATTTCTTGATCAATGTATGCCAGGAGGGGCACGGACAACTGTGTCATGATCATCAGGGCCCCTTTCCTCAAAGCGATCGTAGCGCTACGACAGTCGTAAGTCTATGTTAAAGTATGGGAGTTACGATCACCTTAGCGCTACGATCGCTTTGAGGAACGGGGCCCAGGACATGCATCAATAAATCTTCATTTCAGATCAGAGTATTCATGATAATAATCTCCTGTTCTGTCAGATTTCTCTCTGGCCGACTTCCTGTCTGAAACGTTGTCTACTGGGTCTGAGAGGCTCACTTCAGTCATCGCAGCCAAACTGTTTGAGAGGCTGGAAATAGCGGGATATCTGAAGGCATCACAATGTCAAAATACAAGGAGACCTTATGTGCCTGCAATCAATGGATGGAACAACGGTAGGACCCGGGTTAATAGGTCATATGTTGAACCATCATGTATATATATTCTAATGAGATCATTGTGCTAAATAAACGTCCAAAGCTAAAATTTGATTATATTGTAAAATATTTTCAATAAATGCCAATTTCCAATGACCAAATGGATAAGTTAGAGGCCTGTGCCTTTCCATTACTTCAGAATGTCCAGTTGTGGGGCTTGACCAGTACCTCCTAGACCTCCCTGATTCCATGGCATGTCACGTGCCCGACATCTGTACCGCCGTTGACTGCTGCATCTACATCGACTTCCTGTCACGTGCCTTCAACGTCTTCCTGACAGTGGACATGTGCACCTATCAGCTGACGGTGGGCGTTGAAAATCTGGTCTACAAACGGATGTTGCTGGACTATCAGTGGGGTATGTTATAAGGTTTCACAGGTTTTTTGTTCTGAAATGGTGCTTAGAGATACTTTATCTGAAGGTATCATTAAACAAGGTATTAATAAGTTCTAACATATAACGTTTCTTTTCACGAACCTCAAGTTTCATCACTGTTCTATTTCATTTATTGAAGACCTGTGAAGATCCGGGTTAGAATCGATCTTCAGTAACCCTTGCTTGACGTAAGAGGCAACTAATGGGATCGGGTGGTCAGGCTCGCTGACTTGGTTGACACATGTCATCGTATCCCAGTTGCGCAGATCGACGCTCATGCTGTTGATTACTAGAGTGTCTGATCTAGACTCAATTATTTACAGACCGCCGCCATATAGCTGGAATATTGCTGAATGCGGCGTAAAACTAAACCCACTCATTCATATATTGACACATGTTTCACTGGTACGTTGCCTTTCACCCCTTGTGGAATCTGCTTTGTGGATATTACATTGTATGTATTCACCTGGTTTCAGGTACAGAGGATCATTTCTATGTGAAAGGCGTGATACGTATTGAGTGAGTATTTGTAGTTTTTCTTTTACCTGTATAACATTGTATACCATACGCTTATGGTACATGTTACTGTACCGTACGCTACTGACGGCCACAAACACGCTACATGATAGACGATTTAGTTAAAGATATTGCATACATATATATTATTATAGGATATTTATGTAGCGCACATATCCATGTAACTAGTACAAGGTGCTGGTATTTTTCCCCTCGATCATTGGATGTCAATCTCAACGGGACATCGTATTATCAAGCTCAACTCCCTTGGGACCATACAACTCTTGCAGTCACTAGACTCACCGAGTTATTGCTGCTTTTCATCCTTACGAGGAAACCATTGTATATCAGAAATAAAAACTGAAGCTATCGTGTTTCAGTTACACTATCAACCAGTTGATCCTGGAGAAGAAACTGGAGGTGACTGCAGCTGTCAGTGTGTGTCTGAAACAAAACGAGTGTCTGTTCTCCAAAACCTTCCTTGACAAAACCAAGATACCACAACCCCTGTGTGACTGGGAGGCAAGGCTGCAACAGAGAAGTAAGTTGCTCTGCGGCTGTAACTATAGACGGTTCAAATGTTCCAAATCTAAAGTTACAAGGGCCAAGGTAGAAGCCAATGGTCTTTTTTTAAATTTCTGTATGTCCAACTTGTCTGTTGATAATTGTAGTCATGGTTGTAGCGCAAACACTGAATTTATTTTGATTTAGAACGCACTCGTGTGTGTTCGCACAAATGTGAGTATATGTGAATCAGTTGTTCGATCTTAATAACTGGCATATCTTATATTTTGATAAAACATACATGCACGTGTGGTTGATGATAATATCTCTCTTCCCCCAGATTTTTCCATGTCGAGATGGGCATCAGACAAGGGGCTATCCTCGGTCGTTCCCTCTCTCCCACATACTCTCATATCTCAACTCCTGGACGACCTGGGGGTGTCTCAGTACCTCGTCAGTTCGGCCTGTGACCAATCAACAAGTCCATATTCCCCTGCTGGGATAAACAACTGGAATGGTGGTAGGTATAAACCCACTGGTATCCCAGTTTCGCTGCGCTTCTGTGGCAATACGCATTTTTTCAGAATATTCCTTGAAAATTGTTCGTATAAGAAATTTGTTTTGGGGAATAAACCGGTCACATATGTTTTTTTCCAAGAAACCTCTTTTACCTGCATATTGTTGTGTATACTTTTAGGTATATATGTGTGCTTTACAACTTGTTTAATTTTCACACATATGTGTAAATCAAAATAGTTAATTATTAAGCATAAACATTGCTAAAAAATATTAAACAAATATTTTCCCATCTAAAACTTAATTATCATGAACTATCGCCTTGTGCCTTTTAAATGTGTGAATTTCAATCGATTCAGGAACACCTCCACAAGAAATGTTATCTTGATGTTTAAATTACACAATACATCTTTTTTCACCTTTTCCAGTATGCAGTAACATCATTGTACCACCACTGCCAGACTCTGTGAGATGCTACTTCACCGACAACTGTTCCACTATCGGCTGTTGTGTGGATGTCCCTCTGGTCAATAGAGCAATCCAGATGACGTTTGATGTGGATATATGTAATCTTCAGATTACCATGATATTTGAAAAGCTCTCTGCGACCGTGTCTCTCCTGGAGTACGAATGGGGTACATAAAGTATCAAAATGATCTTAAATAACCTAAAACAAATAACAAAATGTTACATTGATATTACTAACGGTAAATATATGTCCTAATCTTCAAAACAGCACCTGCCATTTCTTTTGATGACCATACCATATATGTGTATATAAATATTTTTCAGGTACAACTGGTGTGTTTATCCTTGGATCCATGGCGCAGCTGACGTAAGAGAAACACACAATTAAATCCATGATTTACCGATGTACAATGTACAATATTTATCTTTGTTGGGGGGCGGTGGGGTAGTCTTGTGGTTAAAGCGTTGGCTCGTCACGCCGAAGACCCGGGTTCGATTCCCCACATGGGTACAATGTGTGAAGCCCATTTCTGGTGACCCCCGCCGTGATATTGCTGGAATATTGCTAAAAAAAGCGGCGTAAAACCAAACTCAGTCAGTATCTTTGTTGGACGTAATGTACAGACTATAAAAACATTTGATATCAATGTTAAAATATCGTTGGTGCTAACACACAACATCTGATATGAATGCGTACGCCTCGTATCTTACATTCAAAATAGCGATTCATTTTTAAGGATTTCTTATGAAATGGAGGCCTCTTGACCAATGGTCACTTTGACGAAGGGATGATCACAGTGGTTAGAAATGATTCAAATGTACCACTGAGGAAACAAATCATACACTATGTATAACAGCTTGCCAATACAATGTCACCATAGGTACAAAATAAAGCATATCCCAGAGTCCCAGAAGCTGGTGGTTGACATGCTGAGTATCAAGATATGCTTCGAGAGCAACTCGTGTATATTGGAAGTTCCAATCTTGTCCAACTCGGAGCTCGTCTATTCTCCGTGCAACTCGAGTCTACCAATGCCATTAAGAGGTAAACAATATAAATACGTAAATTGCGTTTAGAAAGGTTGACGATAAAGGCCATGTAGAGGCACTTGAAATGCTTGAATGCTATTACGCTACATGTAACCCAAATCATGTATATTTATGTTACAGTAAATGTGTCAAATCAGGAAATGTGTAAATTTCCTGGAATATTTACACATTTCCTGATTTGAGGGCCTGAGTTTTTTTTACACATTTCCTAAAAAGGCGTGTTTGCTTAATTTGCAATGAAAACAGGAGAATGGCCAATATATGCTAATTATTTAAAGCCAGTCACAGAACATACTACTGAGCAATGACAATGTTAAGAGGATAATACTTCGAATATAATAACAAAGTGTTTAATCCTGTTGGTAGGAAATGTGCTTATTATTTGAAGTCAATCACAGAACAAACAGACGAGCTTAATCTTTTGACATCAAAACGGAACAATGACAATATATAGTCTTACTTCAACCATGAAATCGTTCCAAGAACAACTGCTTCCAGAGACTTCCTGAACATTTACAACGCCGTTCATTCATTCAATCATCCATTCAATCATTTATTCAATCATACATTCATGCTGGACAACAAACAAGAATAATTGGACGTGTTAAAACTGATATCTGTAAAAGAACCATAGGCATGAGTGCCCTGTCCCCCGCGGTAAGTCATTTCTGTTGTTCAGTTTGCTATCCAATATTACCAGTGTTGCTGAACAGTATTTACAGGATGTTGTAATATTATTACAAAAAATACGATTACTTCATATCATAACATGTTCATGATTGAAACGTCATGAAAATCGAGTATCTCAACCAAAGAAGTGATCTTCACACTGGTATTATGTTGGCAGGACTGTCCCTTGACTTTTGGGAGGTTGAAAAGTGTGCTCTTCTAATGTCGGGTAAGGCCATTTATCATTTACCTGTCCAACTGAAACTTAAGTCTTCAGCAATAGGTATTTACATGGGGAAAAAGACAAAGTATGAGCAAAACATTTTATGATGAAGATGTATCTTGTAATTTACTTCTCACATGATATTTTTATCGCAACAATGTTGATCTAGCATTATTTATGATCGGCGAGTTGTTTGACAATAAACTAGGATCAGATCAGACTCATTGACCTGATTGATACATCGTATCCCAATTGCGTAAATCGATTCTCATGTTGTTGATCATTGGATTGTCTGGTCCAGATTCGATTATTTTTTACATATAGCTGGATTATAAAAAACAAACAAACAAATCTTACTTATCAACACGATCTGTGCCTGTATATTCATAATGATAACGCCATTCAGGGAGATTATTTATTTCGAAATGAAGAGAAAACGGGAGTGAGAGACTAATACTTTCAGTAAAATACTATATCCTTTACGGAAAAATATTTTGTAAATCTTGTACTGAGTAGATTGCCCAACACCTCTCTCCACGGCTATCTCGAGCACCTGCCGCCTGACTGACAACTGCATGGGCATCACGTGTTGTGTGGACGTCGACCTGAAATACCTCGGCATCTACTCCATCTCTGCCGGTATCGAGGTTGACCACTGCAATGACCAACTTGTGTACCATATAGAGAACAAGGAGTGGACAAAGACGCTTCAGGTAGTGGAATATGGTGAGTAAGGGCTGAATTTGCAGCGACCATTTACAATGAGGTGAGGTGAGGTCAAATTGGGTTTAACGTCGTGCTTGAGAATATGTCGCTCATATGACGACGTGCATGCGTGTGTATGTGTATGTGCGGCTGCTTGTACTAGCCCAGACTTAGGCTGGTTTTATAGTGCTAGCCCACTGAGATACCATGCCGCAGTGAAGCATGAATACCCCACTCAGACACAGTATACTGACTCCGAGCCGACCAGTCCTTGTTGTACCCAATAATGCCGAGCGCCAGGCAGGAACCAACACGTGCCACATTTTAACGTCTTTTGGTATGACGCGGTCGGGGATCGAACCCGCAACCTTCCGCTCTCCGGGCGGACGCTCTAACCACTACACCACGGAGGCGGTACCATTTACAATGAAAGATCAACCACAGTCCACTGAAAAGGTCGGAAAATTCAAATTTGGCATGGTGTATAGTGTATGTTTCTCCAGGAATGATGCAGAAATCTAACGTTTTGGAAATAATTATAATTTTATTCAGTTTCTGTGTGACAGTACAGATATTACACGCTGGACTTGAATTTGCAATCATGACTCCTGTGTCATGTTGATAGCGATTCATAAAACGTTTTGTTTTCTGCCCTCAACCGAAACACCTCGAGGTAAATGTCCCACATCAAATGTGTCAAACCAATAACTTTACAATCATGTAATGGATGTTTTTTGCCAGATTTGGGTAATCCCGGGCAACGGCTTCTTTGGTTACAGGAAATGTGCCGGGCAGAGTTTGATAGAAATCTTGTATTTTTGCCAAGAATAATCACCATGAAGTTGTTGTTCTGATGAAGTTGGGAGCCATGTTCGGGTATATCAGTGACCCTGGCTCACCTTTTGTGGCTTGTTATTTATGTTTCAGACAAAAACCACACATTGTCAATAGGCAATGACATCACATTGAGCTACTTGATCAGCAAGACTCCGACTCTGTATGAAGTGTCCTTCCATCTGAAAATATGTGTCACGAACGGCCCTGATGACCCTAACACCTGCTCCTTCTACAATCTCCTGGACAACAAGATGTTCCAGGTTCCTTCATGTGTTCCTGGTGGAAGAAAAAGGAGGAAACGAGATGTTCTTGATTTGTGAGCATTTCCAATGAGACAATTTTACAAAATGTACGACAGGGTATATCACATGTCATTACAGTAAGATTCACTGTCAAATGCTATAAAAGTTGCCTTTTTTGGTTCAAATATATATGTATATTGATTCCATTTGCAAAGATCAAGATATTACAGTTACAGCTGGTAGCTTATAATGGAATATATCGTCCACCTACATAATGAGATATACTTCAAATGTTACAAAATGTGCGACAGGGTATATCTCTTGATATTAAAGTAAGATTGTTAAAATGCTGATAAAGTGGTACTATTTTGTTTAAATGTACCTGTATATTGATTGGATGTACAATATAACAATATTACAGTTACGACAGATAGTTTATAATGGTATAAATCGTCCACCTGCATGATGCAAGTCGTTGTATCTGGAACACATAATTTTATCAGTGAAGTTCAAATTTTAATTGAAATTTAATTGAATTAATTTTTTTTGTTTGCTCGTAGATTTATTATATATATTACACATTTCTGATTTGTCAGTACGGATATTAAATACAACCAAATCAAAGTTAATTTTTGAGAAGGTAATTATAAATTGTTTTCCATCAGCTCATTTTTGAACTAGTCTTCCTGCTTTTATTCCTTATTCAGAGTGAAAACAGGCAATGTAAAGCGGATCCTTAGGGAAGCTTTGAAGCAGAATTATACGAATGAAGAAATCAAGGATCTCCTTGCCAGACTGAAGGCAGAAGCAGTATGATGTGTTTTTTATGCACTAGCCCTATCAATTAAAGATTTATCAAATTCAATGTCCAGTTTATATAAATAAGGTGTACGCGTAAAGACCCGACCTTGTGATATTTTCAAATAGGATGAAGGAATGGTTTGAAATTCCAGAATCTAATAGAAAAGAGGCGTGTGCCTAAAACATGACTGTTCACCTAATATTAATAAAAAACCCTTTTATTCAATTACTTTTAGAAAGGTGTCAAATGGAAGATGTCTTACATAGAAAGTGTAATTCCAAATTTCTATACTATCTTTCCTAATGTTATATACTTTGTCTCGTTCTTTGGACTAACGATAAGACAGGGATAACCTACATCTATTCCAGAAACAACTCAGCACAGCGGTACTGGAAAGCACTGAAAATGATGGCATGGTGACCAACACTAAGAGTACCCTCAAGCAGATGGGCATTGCGAATCCAGGAACCATTCTGTACTCTGGGGAGGTCGGCAGTGGCAATGTCGTGCTGGGCATGGAAGGAGGTAGGTCCTTTCGGATCTTCTGAAATTATAGATAATACTTAAAACAAAGTTAATGCTTTTTTTACAGTGTACTCTGACATCACCAGCTCATAGACGTGGACACGTTTGGGAAATCAGCCATCTGGTCCTCACTCTTATAGTATTATATTTTCATGAAAGTAAGGCTATAATTAAATAAATATCTGTTGAAACCTGAAAATAAATAAATATCTTTTGAAATTAAATATATATCTTTTTGAGCATCTGAAACTGAGTTCTCTGTGATAATGCTGACGTATTTACTTTTAATTTGTGTTTTGAAGGACTGTGGATCCATTCTGCCTTTACTTGAAGTAACACATTATGTCCTCATATTTTGTTACTTATAAATAAGTGTCATATATTTCTGTTTCTAGGCGAGAAGATCATGAAGGTCCTGGGTCAGGTCACCGACATCCTGGGTCGCGGGGACCAGGCCTACACTGCGGGGAAAGGTCTGACTGGGAAAGGACTGGAGCTGCTTGGTGCTAAACTAGCCAACATGAGTATTGGGGAGATCATAGCCATGTTTGATGCCAAGAACATCGACCCTGAACTTGCTCTTCGACTGACGAGACAACTGAGAGATCTAGCTGTAGTGCTGGTAGGTATAATGAATCATGCATATTTTGCAGGGGGGGTCGCCATTTTACGCTTTTTCTAATTTGAGATTGGCATTTTAAAATTGCATGCAGATACGTTGAAGATATCTGAAGTCTGCGAAGTGTCATTCAAACGTTGAACTGAGAGTCTGTCCTGCTCATGGGCCATATTGAGTAGTAACAAACTTATAAAAGAGATTGCACGCATTAACATGTACACTGTTTCCCAAATATTGGACCATTTTAATCATTTGTATCTGATATTACATTGTTTTTAACAACGATCTGAGTGTGTAATATACCTTAAAAATGACAGCTTATTGAATACTCAGCTCTTCCTCAACTGGAATGTCTGATAACTTTGAAAAATGTGAACTCCTTGTGAAAACATGTCAGTGTCACAAGGTCTCATTGTTGCAATTCTGTTGTGATTTAGTACTGTGTTATTCCATGGGAACTGTATGACATATGGTCTTTTTCGCAACCGGTAATTGTTTTATTGGTTTTGCAGAAAAGGTAACTACTGACACATTATTTTGAGGAACTGTGAAGAAAAAATATAATATTCGTTTAGATTCTGTAACTGTTAATCTTCAACTTCACAGTATACGGACATCGTCAATGCCATCCTTAGCCGAGACGGGGTCAGTGAGTTCAGCTCATTTGATATAATCTTAAAAGGAGACTTCAGCTTACCAAGAAAAAGTATAACACTTTTCCAATTCAAAAAGAACTTCCTCGTTGGGGGTCTCGTACCAATGACATTTGGTAAGTTGAATGCATTTTGCTTACCTAATGTCAACGTTGACAGTTAACAAATCAGTTTAATACTTAACATATCATGATATACATCTTTATAAAATATATCCAAGAGTGTTTTGCCTGCGATTTGAGTCTTCAAATACAGTCCAGTGTCCACAACACTATATTCGGGAACTAAATATAGATCTACAAAGTAGCACGAGAACTAAATATAGACCTACAAAGTAGCAGGAGAACTACATATAGACCTACAAAGTAGCACGAGAACTAAATATAGACCTACAAAGTAGCACGGGAACTAAATATAGACCTACAAAGTAGCACATCAATGGTCAGGCGGTATCTCGTCAGCCATCCTGCCCAGCCGCTGAGGAAGAGCCAAGTGCCACTAATGAAAAGCATTGTCCAGCATCCGTACTGGGCGAATCACGATTACGTATGACATATGTGTGCTCATCCACGGTGCCATATTTCAGTGGTCCTTTGGTGCTGCTGGTAGTAGTCAAGCTGCTGTTACTGTCATCGCAGAAACTGCATTTGAGACATTCATTTTACTAAACTCAATGAAGATATGAAAACTCCCCGTAAAGCCTGTATCCCTCACACATACATGTACTACCAAATGAGAGCAGAATGATCGTATGATAAGTTGAGTATGCATTTAGGTTTGTTGAACATATTGCACTTAAGTAATAAAATAGTAATACGTCGATTCCCTCATTAAGATATATGACTGTTGTAAGCCTTTGATGATGGATATTATGTAGCCGTAGCCCTATGATAGCATTATGGTGGAAACTGCAACGTCCTGACAATGACCTTTGTTGGTGTTAGTCGCCCAGGCAGTAACATCAGGCAAATGCTTAACAACACATTTTTACACATACCCAATTCATCCAAGTGTTATCAGTTTTCATGTTCAGTTATCAATAGCTTGTTATTATAAATTGTTAATTACCTGAATCTTCCAATAACAGAATCGGGGGCCGGAGCATCGTTTGGTATGAATATAGGCGTTGGGGCAAAGATCCTTGGCATGACGGTATTTGGTGAAGCGGTGCCCTATGGGAGCGCCCATGTCTATGGAGAACTGGCCGTTGGATTCGTATTGTACGGCAAGCTGAGACTTGAGGGTTACCTGATGAATGTCCAGTTCCCGACAAGAGCAGAAATAGGATTTTCCAAGTTCCCTCTTGATTTGCGGTATTGTGCTGTGATGTTCATCCAGTAGATGACTATTTGATTGCTATCCATCAGAGCTGTACATAGACTTTGAAAACTGTTGTCATCGTGACTCATAACAAATGTTTTAGGGAGTCATTTTAAAGTTTTGTGAGTCATGAAAATATTTTGACAATAAAATGATTCGATTATGAATTCTAATTAAAGCAGTGGCTGCGAAAGTGTATTATTTAGCAGATTACCCTTTACAGTGAGAATACATAAATTGTTTATTGTATTTAGTGGATATGTTTGGATTCAGGGTACACTTATTTGGAAAACATATTGCGTCAGCTGTGACATATATAAAACAATTTTGGGGAAATTAATAATTGTTGAATCAAATACGCATTACCTTTTGTCCATGACGTCTAATGTGACTCGATATGACGTCAGATGTGTTGTTAGATCTCGTTAGATATAGGGATTTCGGGATGAGTAGAAATCACTTGTCGGAAAAAAGTCGACTCTTTGGGATTAAATACTTAAAATATATAAACTGTTTATTTAGGTTTCGTTGAGCGCTCTTTTGCTTGGACAAGGTTCAATGGGCGTTATGCAGACGGGTCATATATATCTTGGGCGTTATGCAGACGGGTCATATCTATCTTGAATGTTCCTGATTGCCAAGACGAATATGTAAAACTCGATTAATGCCTACAACGTTTATCGGTCGTCCAATATAGCAGGCAACGGGCATTCTACATTTGTGGGAGAATTTGTGTCCAATTCCAGGAAGCATTTATATTTACACGAAAACGTAAATTTTCAGACTGACAATGGATATGGATCTTATTCCGGTGATACTGGTACTGAAAGGGCTTGTGACAAAAGAAATCGGATTTCTCAAAGTTAAGAAAACATTGTACGAGGCTGAAATCTTCAGATATTCTGAACCTGTTATAAAGAAGAGACTTCTAGACACTGGCAAGAAAGAAGAAGACACATCTCCGCCAGAGTTTCTGGACTACGTGGACAAAAAACGTAAGGAACCATTCGTTGCAAAGCTTTCAGAAATACAAGACAGTTATTTCAACTCGCTGGGAGATAGCCATTTCGTTTATCCTGGAAATGGAAAGTCCTAAACCTTACGCCGAGGAGAAGAGGGAAGGGTGGGGACAAATTTAACAGCCAATTCTCGATCCTGTCACATTAATTGGTCCCCTTGGCTGAAACTGCCAGTCTTGGGATCACTGGGTCAGATGTTCCTCTTTGATGAAGAAATAGAACCAGCCATCCTTTGCTGGGGACGTAGCTGAAACCTTTCGTGGATCTGCCGTCTACAGTCGGTATTCATTGATAGCAAAATCAATCTCTGTTCTTTTTTTTGCCCAGTTGGGGCCATTAGTGGAACCCAACAGTTTTGTAAAATGTATATGATGCAATTGTGAGTGTAGAAATGTCTTTAGTCTTCATTATTTCTTACGACATCCGACCGCCTCCGTGGTGTAGTGGTTAGAGCGTCCGCCCGGAGAGCGAATGCACGTTTAATGACATTTGCATTAAAGCACATATGATACGCACGCGAACATTTACGTGACACTATGGATAATAAAATGGTATACAATATAATACGGCAAAACCTTTGATTCCATCAGGGAGGTTCTGGCAGACAGAAGAACAGTGTCTACATCACGGAGCTGCTTAGTGAGACAACTTCCCAATAGAGACTACACAGAACCGGCTGTAGAGATAGCCATAGCTGCCCAGGATGACCGGAGTCAGGTCCAGATCTTTGTGGATGCTGGGACCAAACCTGGACTCAGTGATGTGCTCAGTGGGGTAGTCCTTGGTGGACCATCAACAATCTTCACCCAGGTATGTCTGATTGGTACATTAATGTAAGCATAATATAATACTATTATCCGCATTGATCCGCAAATTGTTCGCTCATCACGCCGAAGACCCGGTTCGATTCCCGACATGGGTACAATGTGTGAAGCGATTTTCTAGAGTTTCCTGGAGAACTAAACTTACTCACTCACTCATTCGTAATGGTGGTACAAGTGGTTGTAGGTTTCCTTGTTTGGACTTTCTGTCCATATGACGATGTCATCTACATGAATACGAGATGGATTTTTATGAAAACCCTAAGTAATGATGAATACCTCTAGGGATATTATCAATCTGTGGTATTTGTGAGGATCGGTGTTAGGATAGGTAAACAGCAAGGCATATCTGTTGAAAGAGGCGACTAACGTGATCTGGTGCCCAGGCACGGTCATTTGGTTGATGCATGTGATGTCAATCACTGGATTGTCTGCATTATTCACAAACAGTGTCATAATGTTGGAATATTTCCGATTTATACTGCAAACCAACTTTTACAATATGAGGGGGGGCCTTTCTACAAATATGGAAAACGGTTGAGACTATGCATATTTGTCTTTGTAAATTTTGTTGTTTCAAACAACATTTTTAAAGCAGAGGACATTATACCTTCTTAGTTCTAAACCTTTTAAGATAAAAACAGATTTGGACACCGAATTTCAGGACATTGGAATTTGTTTGGTGTTTTTTACCACCTTCCTATTTGGTATTCGCTTGTATTTACTCGTGTTTGGACCCGATATTCCAGTGATTGACAGCAGTCAGGCAAGTCGCTACACCTATATGTTTACTCGTATGTTACGACCAGAATAGCATGCTGCGGACCAATTTTAATCTTTAAGGAATATACATCCAAATTGTTTAACACAATTTTACAAACTTACTTTGGGAAAATATCGTTTATCAGATTTTAATCGACACTTTGATTCCAGGAGGCTGTACTCTAAACATTTTACGAATGACAAAAAAAACCCTTTGACCTATTAAAAGTCGTAGTTTGGGGCAACATATAATATATGTTCGCTTTAGTATGTATAACAGTTGACAATTGATACATCTGTTGCAGCCATTTCACCAAAATAGTCACGGCGTTCCTGTTTACTTCACGGTGTATGGAGAGAACAGCGCAGGCGCGAGATCCACCGTGACTTGCGCAATCCCCACCTATGACGTCACGCCTCCTCTTGGCAGACTCACAGCGGACTATAGTTCAACCAGTAACCCAGCTGAGCTGAGAGGGAACGTTGTGGTTTATGAAGATTCCGATCTGATTAAATCCTCTGTGGGTGTCGGACTGGGAAGGGGAATCTATGCAGATGAAATAATAGCCTACAACTCTGTCATCCTCAGGGAAAGGCACACAACAGGCTATGACGGTAAGAAAAATGATAGATTCACATATATGTCTTTCTGACAGTTTTCAGTTTTAAGGGAACGAGAGCGTGTTTCACCTTTAGAAGTATATCAACCACTTCTGGGAGCTGCAGAAGTAAGGATGATATACTCAACGAAACGAATAAGGGAACACATGAAAGTGTTGCTTTACACTTTTCCAGGTTACGTCACAAGGTATGTATTGCACTGTGGGTGAAATTCTGGGAATAAATAAAGGAACACGTGTACTTTCATGTGTTCCCTATTCGTCTCCAAGAGTATATTATGTATCAGGCTTTGATCATCCTGTAATCAAACTGTTCATTGGCCAATAAGTCATCCACTACAAATACTATTTAATCTTGACTTGCAATAATTCATCTGAAAATGTAGATCATCAGCAACTCAAGAACTGTCTGAACTTCTGTGATATCGATATTCTTTTTACTTGCAATTTGTATCAATTAAAGCTATGAATATATTCCCAATTGTCTAGCTGCATCTGACATTACTGGCCATGAAGCGTTGAAACATTTCACGGGTCTCAAGGATGGTCGGCTGATTGGCCCAGTGTTTGCCGAGTTCTCCAGGATGAACCACGCCGGGTCGTGTGTGAAGGAGTGTATGAAGTTCCCGGAGACCAAATGTTTGAGCGTCAACTATGACTACGGGCCTAGTGGACATTGTGAACTGTTAGAAGGCATTGAAGGACGTGACCACAGAATCTTCATCGTAAGTTGAAGTTGTGAGTGAGTGAGTAAGTTTATTATTACTCCACACTCAGCTATATTCGGCGGTCTGTAAATAATCGTGTCTGGACCAGACAATACAGTGATCAGCAACGTGAGCATCGATATACGCAATTGGGATACGATAACATGTGTCAACCAGGTCAGCGAGTTTGACCACCCTATCCCGTTAGTCGCCTGTTACGACAGGCATGGGTCACTGAAAACCGGTTCTAACCGGGTCCTGCACGTGTGATATTTCTGTGCTACCTATACCAATCTACACAGATAGACACGTTAGTGAACGAAGCTTCACGTCAATATGATGCTGTAACTCATTGCTACATGTTTCCATAGATTAAAGACCATATTGATCTAGGAAATCACATAATTTCATGAGGGTGAAATAAACCCTGATGCGGGATTTCTTTAATTCCTCCTCGATGACATGAGTATCGGAGTAATGTCAGTGATGCAAGGCATAATAAATAGATATGACAATATTATGTTCTTTGTTAAAAATGTTTTTAGCAAATCGTGAACTAATAAAGTGACAATTTAAGGTTACCCGAGAAGACATGATGTTATCGAAATGGCTGAAATAACTAAAGTACAATTCACTATATTTGAAAATTGAGGCGATGTGGAAAAAACAATGTTTAAACAAGTGTGCACTGATTGGAATGATAGAAATCGCAGTGTTGCAGCATATAACACAATTCTTCATCTTTCCCCGTAGTCTGATCAGTATGCTCACTATGAGAGGCTTGGAGTTGGTCTTGCCCACGAGTTCATCTACAAGGATCTGTCTCTACGTCACGGGGCCATGTACTACTTCAACCTTCACCTTGTCAACAACCTCCAGTTTGAGGCCATGCTTCATAGCAAGGGAGTTCTGGTGGATGTAACGCCCCCCGAACCAGGTATTTGTTTCTTTAATTACATTAGATTTTCTATTCTATTGTTGTTTGTTCAGACAAACACCGCGGTGTCTAAGTTGCGGGGACCAAGGTAAACACTGAGTATTACCGATGTTAGACACAACCGCAAAACTTCAGAAAGAATACGCAAACAATAATCATTTGCTTCAAGCGAACCGTGCGTTCGACATATCAGAGTTTAACACAATGGTGTTTGATTGTATTTGGAAAATCCTGAAGAACAGAGATTGTGTCGCTTCCTCATATATGTGCGTGTGTGATCCTACACGCATCCGACTCTGTGTAACAATACATCCACGACCGCGGGTATGTGTAAAAGTGCTGACATAGTGATATTGGTCTGTCTTTTCAAACCTGCCATTATGGAATTCAACATGGAAGTACATGCTAGTGAATCATCTTCTCGATTTCCTCTTCCATTTCTGGTGTCCCCCGCCGTGATATTGCTGGAATATTGCTAAAAGCGGCGTAAAACTAAACTCAGTCAGTCAGTCAGTCTTCCCGAGAGCAAACCGCTGATGCGAAAATGCAAATCACCTCCGCGTTAGACAACATATCTTTGTTGTATCGGACACATTCATTGGCGTTTGTTGATGTATGTTGTTGTTAATATAGATGCGATGCAGGGTTGAGGAGCGGATATAATCTTGCAAAAATGCAAATCAATAAATATATATAAATGCTGCTAGCGACGGTAAATTATTCTTACTCACTCCCCGACTGACTCCCTTACCCATCACGGGCTGCAGATTTCGTCAGCTACTGAACATCCGTATGTGCTGAACATTAATGTGGATTTCACACATTAATCGCACATTAAAATCAAAGTTATGCACATACAACCACAAAGTGAGTGAGTGACTTTAGTTTTACGCCGCACTCAGCAATATTCCAGCTATATGGCGGCGGTCTGTAATTAATCGAGTCTGGACCAGACAATCCAGTGATCAACAGCATGAGAATCGATCTGCGCAATTGGGAACCGATGACATGTGTCCACCAAGTCAGCAAGACTGACCACCCGATGCTGTTAGTCGCCTAAGCCGGACCTACAGGGGTCAAAACTACAAAGTATATGGACAATTGTTGGTGATACACTTTACTGCTACATGTAAATGCGCACGTTTTTCGCCGCACGCACTTTTGTACTTTAATCATTGCTTCTCAACAAAACAATAGTTTCATGAGAAGATGTGAAACACCTGTACCATTCACTACTTTTCAGGTCAACTGGCAAACGTCATGCTGGATGTACTGGAGGTGAACACGTGTTCGCGGTTGGCTCCAAATGACAGGGTAGACTGGAAACTCAGGTGTCGAGGTGTCAATACACAGGTTCAAAACCACAGGTAAGCGACAGGTGTTGGAGTGACAGCAATTGCTCGTTCAAAGAGCTCGTGTTCACATGTAACCGCATAAATATCGTACTGCACAATCATGTTCATGAAATTTCGATTACTCAACGAGAGTGGTAAACGCATCGTGTACGTTGCCGAAGTTATATGTTTAAACTCATAGAGTTATAAATTCTTTAATAAGCGCCAATTATTATCCTAAATATATATATATATATATATTTATATATATATGTGTGTGTGTGTGTGTGTGTGTGTGTGCGTGCGTGCGTGCGTGCGTGTGCGTATGTATGCCACATATCGACATTTTGTTTTTTTACAGAATAATCCATGATGGTCCCGGTTCTAAGACAGTTTTCAATGGCGTCATACCGTTCACCGACCTTCTCTACACTAGAGCCACCAGATTTATAACAGGTTGGTTGCTGGTCATCAACATGCCCATTGTTTGAAGTGTACATATATGTCACAAGTATCAAGATCCGCTCCGTACATTAACATCGTCAAAGCGTCCATGAAGCCAGTGTCTCACCAGTCACATGCGTCCTCAGCATCAGCTGTCCGCTGCAATGAGGGGCAGTGGGGTAGCCTAGTTGTTAAAGCGTTCGCTCCTCACGCCGAAGACCCGGGTTCGATTTACAACGGGGATACAAATACGACGACAACATCTACTCGCGTATCTTGGACCTGTTCCTAAACAAATATTGAAAAGTATGGCTAATGTTAATTTCTGCGCTATATATTTGAGATTAAGATGTTTCGAAGGTACGATTTTGTTGGAATACAGTTTGCTGAAATATGGCACTATGACTGACTGTTGATGGGGCGGGGAGGCTCACTTGATCGCGAACACCTGGTGTTGTGAACATTTGATAGTGATTTACGCTTATGACTTGCTTATACATGACATTGTACAGTGGACGCTCCTTTGTCTGTTTTCTCGTGATTATGGCCATGGGGGTGTCTTATTGTTCCAGTGATGTCCAAGACATTGCCAAAATAGAATCATTTCTCGACATACAAACAAAATATCATCCCTGGCCAATAAGCCTCGTGTTCGAAGGATGCATGGTAGCAGCCGGTCATACTGCCTTATTTCAAGTTGTACTGATTCTCTGTGTCCTTGTTTCAGCTAACTGGGACGGCATCACGGACAAAGAGACGGGCATACTGGGCTACTCCTTGACTGTAGGGACACAAATCTGTGAGGAGCTGATTCACCCCCACCATGACCCTCACGGGCACCTGTTTGACGAATCTGGGTGGACCAATAACGCTCTACTCATTCCAAGGCCGCCCTATAATCCTCTCCCAGGTACCTTTGTCGTGTTACTAGTGTAACGGTAAATCCGACCATGATGCATTGCCATTGCCCATGCTCTTTGTTTGTAGTGGAAAGTATTCGGCAGTATTTCAACTACACTACGTGAACGTACTTCTTACTTTGTCTGAACCGGAGTGAGTGAGTGAGTGAGTTCAGATTTTAGTCACATCGGCAATATTTCAGCCATATCGTGACTAAAACAAATTATAGATTCATAATGATTTAAAATAAATTATAAACCTGTCAACGAAGGACAGTAAAACAACTAGCGTATCACAGGTATATATTTAAAACTAGTGATTAAATCTAAACCAGTTTAACTGTAGAGGACGATACAATATAAAAACGGGCTATTGATCGCCAACAACTGAAGGTAGATCACCATACCAGGGACCATGGGGACTTACTTTCTGAACCAGACAAGTGCGTGCCCTCAAAGTGTATCCAATGAATACGAACACCAGATCTGTGAAATCTGTGAGTCATCAATGAAAACCGGTAATGACATCAGGTGTTCGCAAATTGTATCCATGCTCGTGAAGCTGTCAGAAATCGTCATTAATTAAATTAATCGTTTGATCGGGTGTTCGTGGATGTCTGTTGTCGTGTATTGACTGGAGTCCTTACTAATACCAGCTGGTATATTTTCAGATGGGAAGTATTACGTGACGTTACGAGCTCTGAACAAGGTCGAGTATGGAGGGCCATTAGCGACTACAGTCTGTCACACCACGCCTCTTGGCATTGACAACTCACCACCGTTTCTATATGAGATCTATAATATCTCCTACGATGAAGATACATTCATCATTAAAGCGCAGTATAACGCCAGGTAACTGTGTGTGTGTTTTTAAATCTGATCTGATCCGTTTCTATATGAGATCTATAATATCTCCTACGATGAAGATACATTCATCATTAAAGCGCAGTATAACGCCAGGTAACGCTGTGTGTGTTTTCAGATTCTAAATCTATAATATTTCCTACGATGAAGATACATTCATCATTAAAGCGCAGTGATTCTGATCCGTTTCTATATAATATCTCCTATGATGAAGATACATTCATCATTAAAGCGCAGTATAACGCCAGGTAACGCTGTGTGTGTTTTTATATCTGATTCAACATACAACACCCATACACACCCAGATTTGGTTGTGTCCTGAATGTCATAAATGAATGCGTTTATGTTCAAGTAATAACGTTGCTATCGACCAGTACCTTTTAACTTAACAATCACTAACCTCTTAAGATTCTTTTCTATATATACTACTCAACTTTAGCTGGAATCATTTAATATCCAGGTCCGGTGTGTTTCTGATTGATGTAGGAGTATGTTTATTTAGAACTGAAGAACGTAAAACTTCATTTAAAGCTCATTTACATAAATACACAGTTCTATTTTTTGCAGTCGGGTAAACTTCCTTTTTTATAAATCTTATATCTACACAATGTAAAACTACACTTTTTCAGTTGTCAAAGTTTGTATTTTTCGCTTTAAAGTATAGAATGTCAAATAAATCTGTATGATATAATAATGTTATGTATACGTTTAAAATGTATTGTAAATTATATTTTCATTGGGCCTGTGGCCTTTAAACTTCATTAATAAGACACTTTCACTGCCGTCGGGTAGTTACAGTTTGAAATTTCTTTCTATCCCTGTCAAATATTGAGTAGAACATTATGTGTCTCACAGTGACCCAGATTCAGACATCAGAGAAGCAGACTTGTGTCTGGGACAGACCAGAAATGACTGTAATCACATGAACTGGCAGAGTTCTTCTCAAGGAGATGGCAATATCACCCAGAAGTTCCAGATCCCAGGTGGAACTCTTGTCTGGATTAAAGTCAGAGTAATCAACAATGGTAAGTAATAGTAACAGGTTTGTGACAGTTATGGTGACATCAAGTGCCCGGTCCAGACCTCTAGTGGAGCTGTTGTCTGCATAATAACGTTTATAACAATGGTTAGTAATAGCAAACCATCTTTTCACACTGAATGCAGTTCCAGACAGAAGCACGATGCATTATAAAACTTACTACGACCAACATATATAGAACGACATCATAATTAATGGTTTAATTGAGTAGAATACAACACATATTATTGCTCCTTAGAGAACTCTCCATACTGGGAAGTGCTGTTATTATTTTTACTGAATATAAAAAGGTGTCAAGGTCACTACCTTAAACCTTATATAGTACGAGCGCTTCAATCAATATGCTGCCGCTTACAATGAAGTTACTGACACATAACAACATACGATAGAATATAATTTTCACGACATGGCATTGTGTATGTTTCAGTTGAATTAGCGACAGTGGGCGTGTCCAACCATCCAATCGTTGTGGATTCCTCACCCCCCGAACCAGGCATTGTGAATGATGGACCAGTCTACAAGCTTGACCTCGACTTTACCAAGGATGCTGACCAGGTAATGATACGGGTCATGTTCTATATTTCCAAAGCAAAGAGTTACAATTTCGACGTATTAGACAACTGATTCACCGGGCCCAAATCTCAAGCACCGTTGCACCTATTATTCATGCTATTGTTTCAATTTCATTTTCCAAAACTTTGAATTTACTCCTAATATTATTTTCGCATCTACAACAGATCTGCGCAAACTGGTTTGACTTCCGTGATCCTGAGTCTGGGATTTCCCACTACGAGGTGTCGGTTTTTGATGATACAAACACAACTATCTCCGAGCCGGTCAGTCTTGACCACAAGACATTTAAAATCTGTGTCCAGGTGGGCTCTGACCAGAGGCTCGAACACGGCAAGGCCTACAGATTCTACCTCACAGCGTTCAATGCTGGCCACAAACAACTGAACGTCTCGGCAATGTCAGATGGAGGTAATTCAATGTCCAATACTATAATCTTTGTCAATTGTGAAAACAAACATCTGAAGTATACTCATGCCAATAATGGTTGTCACCCCCCCCCACCCCAACCCCCACACTTCACACCCCACCCCACACCCCATCTCAAATGAAAAATATTGAAGGGGGTGACAACCATTATTTGCAGGAGTATATATTTGACAGGCTTCTGACGCATCACATACGGTGTACAATTTCGACCCCAATATATAATGCCAGCTTAACTAACCCGCCATGGGTCTTTGTTTATCACTTATCTCTAACAATTCAGCATTTTGACCCAAATTCCAGTGATCGTGGATCTGACTCCCCCCGTACCCGGTGATGTTGTCGACGGTATACGGGACAGCTTTGTCGACGTTGAGTTCAGTACCCACGTTGCTACAGTTGGAACCCAGTGGAGGAACCATAGTGACCCCGAGTCTGACATAAGAGAGTATGCTGTACAGATACTAAGAGAAAAGTAAGTCGGCAGGATATCACTGAGAAACCAACATGAGCTAGAGTCTCCCATCAGATGACCCAGAGTCCGCCATCAGAGAGATTGATACACTGATACTCAAGCGAGTGAGAGGAAAACACTGACGTCATATACAACGTGAAATGGGGCTTAACGTCACTGACAGGATTATTTTTGATTTGTACAAATAGATGCCTTTGTAATTATTATCACACTTTCAAAATTAACGAAGATTGTAATTAAATACTTAACATTACGGCGAGAGAAACAAATAATTAATGCAGAGTCGCAGCTGTGTTGACCCAAAAACGTATTCGATGGTACTTGAAGTTTCAAATCATAGCAATATGTACCAATGTAAATCATATCCTAAGTACATGGTGATGAAAATTATTTTGAGTTTTCCATCAACTGACATGCACAATGCCCTGATGTAGAGACTGTGTTATAACAGGTGCTCAAATATTTCCTTCATGTATTTCGAATGTTTCAGGAATCTAGCTCCAGAATTTGAGGTATTAAGAGACTGGAACACTCTGGGCGAAGACGTCAGACAGATCGAGTGGCACAACTTCCACCTGAACCATCAGGACATTGTCAAGACGAAGCTGAAGACCATCAACAACGCCCTGGGTACTGTAGAACAGACAACAGATGGGTTTGTGGTGGATCTCACTCCGCCCAGGATGGTGTTCCTAGGTGATGGACGTGAACAGAACAAAGATGCTGACTTCCAGGTGAGGCTGTGGCGCGATAGAACGTCTTGTGACATATATCATGCACCCATTCAGGGAGTGTTTGGGTAGCCTAATGGTTAAAGCATTCGCTCGTCACGCCGAAGACCCGGGCTCGATTCCCCACATGGGTACAACGTGTGAAGCCCATTACTGGTGTCCCCCGCCGTGATATTGCAGGAATAATGCCGGAAGCGGCGAAAGAAAAAACCCATACTCTCACTTACACATTCAACAATTGACTGCCTCAATACGTAGGCGTCGTAGATGTATCTACCTTTCATTATGTATGGCATTCATGATCGAGATGTTTAGTTGAAACCTCTGAAATTATTTTGTTCCAGCTATCCAACACTACTGTCGAAGCCAACTTTGAATTCATTGATGAAGAGTCCGGTTTGGATCATTACAAGTACAAGGTGTTTCAGCTGCACCAAGGGTCAAAACATCAAATATACCCAGGTTGGTAGAATCAATGTAGCCGCACAGTTAGTCATGTACTATCCACATGGAAAACTGTTATAGGCAAGTTGTAGTTAATGTTTTCAAAGTTAGACGTAGTCTTAATGAAAAACTTAATATCAATTTAATATAAAAGATACTAGTATAATATCTTGACCATTTCTGTCACGGTAGCATCATTGATATTGATTGTAAAGGGATATTTCAAAATATGAATATATGTGAACTATGGAATATAAAATATAATTCAGCGTCAATAACTGAATAAAATACTGATTGCTAATTACTAACTATATATATATTGTAAAGGGATATTTGAAAAATAAGTATATATGTGAACTATGGAACACGTGTGTGTGTGTAGTTATTAACATTGAATAAAAACACAACAATTTCCTAAATTACAGAGCCTGGAGAATGGGCGATTATCAGCGACACCAGCTTGCGTAGCCTCAGTCAGACAGGGCTGAGACTCAAGCCAGGCGCTGTGTACAGTGTGAGAGTCGGGGCTGCCAACAAAGCCGGGGCCGTAGCCGCCTATGATACCAATGGCGTACTATTGGATAATACTCCTCCTAAGGTAGGAATACTAATTCTATCTACAGACAGTCAATAATCAGGAAAACGAAAAGTAATATGCCCATGAATGGGGGTTTGGTAGTCGGAGTTGTATTGAACTTTCACCAAGGCTTCACAATTAAAAGATATGTTGTCCGATGTTAAATCATTCAAAGAGAAACGCTTTACGTACGACAATTCAACTTTTTGTGT
Source organism: Haliotis rubra (assembly GCF_003918875.1). NCBI lineage: Eukaryota > Metazoa > Mollusca > Gastropoda > Lepetellida > Haliotidae > Haliotis > Haliotis rubra. Next base: position 265,072 of record NW_025767357.1, on the reverse strand, counting down.
GTGATTCCACATTATTTTATAACACGTGCAGAATGTAGAACACGTGTTGGCCGAAGAGGGTTCTACTCTCACAACAGCGCCAAAACCCTTTCCACATCAACATGAATCAATACTAAAATTCCGACTGTATCATTAGCATGTGTTGATTAATCACTCCCAAATAGTCACGAGGGCACCCGTCGTAAACAAATGCAAAGGCTAGTCAATTGTTCACCTGAAGAAAACTCCATCTTGCATCGACACAATAATTAATTTCACTGATGCGTCAAATTTAGAAATGTCCTCCGAATATTTATTATGAAACGTTTTGATAACTTCACCGACGTCGTGATAGTTTTATCGAACAACTGAGCAAAAGTCATGCGATGCTATTTCAAATTGAGCACCGTCGATTGTACCTCATCAGTTGTGAAATGTGAAAGCCTAAGGCTGGAGATGTTATACTTTTGTCCGACATTTATAAAGGGAACGTTGACTGTTGCAATTTGAAGTTGTGGAGTGTTTTCAACAGAGCTTTCTTTTTGTCGCTTCTATTTGTGCATAGACATAAATGTAAAACAGATTTGACGGCTGCCTTGCTCTCCTGTGCGTCAATTCAGACTTGTAAATCATCAAGGGTATTAGTTATTTGAACGAAAACAGATCACCTAGATAAGGTTAAATTCTAGATAAGGTCAAAATTTGCAAAGCCAAACTCTTAACTATTACATAAATGAACCATTGTCTTAATCGTAAGAAATCTATAAAAAGGGCGTTTAACAGCTTCACTGATAACGTGGACATGCTCTTCCTGTAGTGAGTGAGTGAGTTTAGTTTTACGCCGCACTCAGCAATATTCCAGCTATATGGTGGCGGTCTGCAAATAATCGCGTCTGGACCAGACAATCCAGTGATCAACAGCATGAGCATCGATCTACACAATTGTCAACCAAGTCAGCGAGCCTGACCACCCGATCCCGTTTGTCGCCTCTTACGACAAGCATGGATTAATGAAGATCAATATTCTAGCCCGGACCTCCTGTAGTGTGAGAATATGTCAAGGGATATATGGCTCATAACGGGTTCCTCCTGTAGTGTAAGAATATGTCAAGGGATATATGGCTCATAAAGGTTTTCCCTTGTGTTACAGATGAAGTGGGTGTATGCTGGTATCCTGTCCGGCAATGTAGAAGAGGTCATCGATGGCTACGTTGTCCAGTCTGACCCTCAAGGCATCAAGGCCACCTGGTTTGCCACAGACACCCATAGTGGAATCAAGTCTTACATGGTCGCCGTTGGAACCAGTAGAGGTCCGTAATGCTTTGTTGGCATACTTTATAGAACAATTAGATATGATGATATGTTTGTTTGATATTTAACTCCGCACTCACCAATATTCCAGCTATAGGGCGGCGATCTGTAAATAATCCAGATTGACAGGACAATCCAGTGATTGACAGCATGAAGATCGATCTACACAATTGGGATACGATGATATGTGTCAACCAAGTCAGTAGACCTGACAATCCGATCCCGATGTCGCCTCTTCCGACAAACATGAGTTGATGAAAACCAATTGTAACCCCGGATCCTCGCCTGTCTAATATAAGTGTACTTACATACAAAGGGATACATGAAATGTATCTTTGAAAGTACATAAGACCTAGTTCAAACGTGTATATTCAGTAATGTGTGTTTCAGGTGGAACCGATATACTAGATTGGAAAGATGTTGGTTCTGACAGGAACAAATATGTTGATAGCTTGACCTTGACCGTGACTGACCCTGACACGATGACCCCTGTTTACTATGTGTCTGTAAAGGCGAGCAATGGAGCTGATCTGACCAGTGACGTCATCACATCAAATCCCATCCGGGTAGTAGCGCAGGACAAGACAGGTGCGCAGTTTTCATTTATGTCTCTGATCATCGTCATCACTTTCATAATCTTCCTCCTATCGAAATGGAATACCGTGTGTGTTTCGATTCCCTGGCCACGTCCAAATGCGGTTCTTAATGTTTTCCTCGGCATTATGAAGGGCATAAAGCGGGGTCCTCTAAGCTATGGGCCACCTGAATAGGCTAGCTCTATGTCTGTACCAATACAAGTGGAATCATGTGCACACATATGCATGCCCATGTACGTTGCTATGTAAGTATAATTCCCATCACCAGACCCTGTCTACCAGTAGAAGAGCGTACATATTCACTATCTTTCAAACTTTAACGCACAAAATAATGTCTTACGACAATTCTAGGTATTGTTATCGACGGCGCCGACTCCACCGAGAAAACTGACTTCATGGGCATCGATAGGGACTACCAGAAAGACGCGGGAGTTGTGACGATACAGTTTGCCGGGTTTGAGAGCCACGAGCACGGTGTGACGTACTATGACTGGGCGGTAGGGACGACACCTGGTGGCGAGGAGGTGCAACCTTTCATCATGGCGGGTCTCATACACGATGAAGCAGAGACCAATGTGACCGGAAACGGTAGTTTGAAACGATTCACGACTTTAGAATTCCGTGTCGAAACTGCTGTGCTATCTGACAAAGTCCATTCTGTGGAGCAATTCCAACAGATTGTATACACTTTACATCATCAACTTCGGTTTACTGATTCTTAATCAGCAGAATGACATAATTGATCTGTTATTGAGTAATCAACGTATAAGAGTCTCTAATAACTCGACTGTCTTCTGAATGTGTGGCCTCGTTTTTCACATTTTGGGTAAATATTTCGACATACTATGAACTAGTCAATTTCTCATTTGTATAGAACATTTTTATGTCAACATCTTTTATCACAATTATATCGAACGACACGTGGCATTGCCCGGTGCAGATTTATACAGAAGCTCAGTTCTTTTGTACAGGTGTGCAAAACCCAAGTATAATGCAGGTACATGTACATGTTCAAAAACCATACCTACTTTTCACAGACTACATGTCAATCTTTTATGCAGGTATCTCCAGCAGGGGCTTTGGCCAGGCTGTCCTCCCCCTGTCATCCGGCACGACATACTACACCACTGTCCGCGGCATCACCAACGGTGGCAACATCCTGGAATCTACCTCAGATGGATTTACAGTTGATCTCACGCCTCCAACCATCACAATAGAAAGGTAGACGTTTTGTCGGGAATATACAGTTATTCAGAGTGAAAGCATATCATCATGGCCATGCCCGAACGATTTAGAGCAGATTGATCACATCAGCACATGCTGTCCAGAGACTTTTCTTCAGCTTCTTTGACTCTGTGAATACTCAAATCATATTGATCAAGACACCACATAGCTCGACAATGTTCATCTTCTACTGACGCCGAAAATATCCAGATCAAACTGACAAAGACAACATGGTTTATGCTTTGACTCATGATATCAGACAGTGACTAGTGACAGAAGCAAAATTTAACATGAACTGTACATCATGTTTCACTCGCTGCTATGGTTCTCAATTTACGGCCCAAGGTACAATAGCCAAAACACAAAACAAAACGCTGAACATTGTTCATGTTAGACACACAAATAGGACTGCGCTCGACGCAGACCATAAAAACAGACTTGACCTAACGCTATATTTTCAGAAAACAGCAAGTGCAACTTGCCATAAAACTCTGTGTACGTCAACTAAGCTATGTTCTTGTTATACAGCTATGGCTCTGAGAGCAACCAGAGCAGACTGACCTCCACCACGACACTGTACCAGACTGAGGTGGACTCCATCTCCTCTTCCTGGAGGGTTGCAGACAGTGAGAGTCCAGTCAAGAAGATGTACTACTCTGTGGGGACCTACCCCCATGGGGAGGATGTCCAGCCCAGGACTGAGGTGGACATCCTGCTGACCGGCGAGGGGGCGCTACCCACTGGCATCCAACCTACAACTGATGGTGAGAATTGACAGGGTTCATAAACAGAAATACCGTATTCAATATGAGCATATCACGATTAATGTCCTTATGAGGGACCTAAAACTATTCTCTACTGGAACATATACGCGCCATACAAGTTAACATTGGTTGACGTTCGCAGAACATGTCAGATTGATTTATGATGAATTTGAATTTTCAGGCAAGCCAAATATACTGACTTTAACAGCCGAAAATGAACTGGGATTGTCTAGCAGTATCGTCTCTCCTTATCTTGTTGTGGACAAATCATCACCATCTGAAGGCGTGTTGACCTGTCCAAAGTTTATTCAGGTAACGCGTATTGATTAGAAACATAATATAAAGTTGAGAGAAGAGGGATTTCACGCTGTCCTTCAAAGTCTGATGTAAGGTAACATTTATAATATTTTATTTATTTCAAATATATTGTTTGTTTGTATGTTTAGATGTAATATGTTAATACTTTGTTTTTTTGTAAATTGTTTAATGCAAACTTCACTATTTGCTGAAGGCTTCCCATTTATGTTGACAGCCGAGATCTGCAGTGGAGTGCACATGGACAGGGTTCTACGACGCCGAGAGTCAGGTTGTAGAGTTTGAGTTTGCTGTTGGCTCCCATGAGGGGCTGGAGGATGTCATCGCACCTGTCAAACTGCCGGGACATGCTGCAAAATATGTGGTTTCAGGTACAAAAGGGATAACTTTGAATTGATATCCCCATGAGATTCCATACCCGAACTTGATCGTCCTTCGGTTTACCCTAAGTATGTCTTGGTGCAGGTATACATTTACAGTTAAACTCCCCTGTGTCCGTTATTCGACGTTAGACGTAACTGCAAAGTGATGACTGAATTAGAAATATGCAGGGACCAAGCTTTTATTTCGTGACAACCGTAGGTTCGACACATCCACACCCGTGAAGATCCGGGATAGAATAGGCCTTCAGCAACCCATGCTTGCCACAAAAGGCGACTATGCTTGTCGTAAGAGGCGACTAACGGGATCGGGTGGTCAGGCTCGCTGACTTGGTTGACACATATCATCGGTTCCCAATTGCGCAGATCGATGCTCATGATGTTGATCACTGGATTGTCTGGTCCAGACTCGATTATTTACAGACCGCCGCCATATAGCTGGAATATTGCTGAGTGCGGCGTAAAACTAAACTCATTCACTCACTCACTCGACACGTCCAAGTTGTTTGACTTTCATACTTAGGTTTAGCTGATGATGTCGTCCATGGTAAGAGCTACTACGCAAAGGTCAAGGCCATCAACAAAGTAGGAATGACGTCAACAAGTATCTCCAACGCCATCAGCGTGGATACAACACCCCCGACGCCGGGCACTGTGGTGGAGTTGAAGTCTGCCTACATCATCAACGTCACCGACGAGATCATCACCGAGAAACTGAACACCTACAAGTGTGACACAGAGGAAGGTCGGGCTTATGTTTTCTTATTGCTTGAACACCACATGTTTATTGTTTCAGAATTGTCTCGAACACAAACGAAAAGTCAATAATACATTAGAGTTCATATTGATAATATGGTTAGGGACTCATGAAATATGTGCTCATTGACAAGGTACTTTGGAAAAGACAAAATTTCCTTCTCCCAGACACCAGATGTTTGTTGTTACTTCTCCGCTATTATCCATATGGTGTGGGATTACGAAACAATAAAAGACAACAAGAAGAACACGCTTTGCATAGTGTGTGACAAATCTCATTGTGGACGTCATACGGATACCAATGTTAACGTAAGATAGACAGCATTGTTGACGTAATATCATACTATTGTTGACGTAATATAGATAGTATTGTTGACGTAATAGATAATATTGTTGACGTAATATAGATATCATTGTTGACGTAATATAGATACCATTGTTGACGTAATATAGATAGTATTGTTGACGTAATATAGATAGCATTGCTGACTTTGCTCAGACAGACGTCATTGTGGGCGTAATACATCATCAGTTGTAGACAGAACATTGTGTTATCCCGTATCTATTGGAACAATCTTCCTGAGCATCTCCGCCTCTGTACTGATTTTCCTCGTTCAGGAGCCAACTCAAGACACACCTCTACAAGTTAGCTCCCAATAATCTCTCTTCTTTGAACTCTTCATTTTGTGCTCTATATCATGTCACGGCCATGGATATATGCGCTATATAAATAGTCCATTATTATTATCATACATTTATTTTTTCCTTCCCTCCCTTTCTCTGAAAAGACCGTTTTAATTCTATTTTCCTCAAATGCCGAGTACATATGACATACATCCTGAAATAGCCCCAAGCCCAACATAAGCGAGATCAAGTATATATATGTACAACGAACATACAAAAACATTTAATGACCTGCCTGATAATGATGCTTGAACACATGCGTATGATATAGTTGGAATCAAACTCTGGTGTTTTAAAGGGTCACATACAGTGTTCCACATTCAGTACAGTGGCAACGCTATGCTTAGAAGTTATCCTGCGCCCCTCAAAATATACATGACGACAGTTCAACCTCCATCCTCTCCGTCTTGTATATGACACTAACATAAGTATTTTCTCTTTATTCGGTATCATTCAATATTGTCAGGTAGGGTTTGTACATGTTTCTGCTCTGAAAAAGGGACCCGTACTATGCTTTCTGTTTACTGTGGTGTGTATTACATCACGGAATCTGCTGTTTACAGAGTGCCTGGCTATAGACGCTGTGTGTCAGGAGTCTCTGTCTGCTGTCAACGTTGCCTGGCAGACCTTCAACGATGAAGAAACAGACATTGTCAAGTACGACATGATATCACTGAAATATCCTCAATGAAAATGCTATAAAGATGGCAATATGTATCAGCATTAAACCTTTATGTACATCCATAACGATTTCATGGAATGAGGGATCAGTGACGGGAAAGCGTAGCCGTCAAAGATGTCGCTAGTATAAGCCCAGGCAACGGTTCAATTCCTGTACGGGTAAAAGTTTGAAGCCCATTTCTGGTGTCCTTGACTTGATTTTTAAATTTCCGTTGTGCTAGAATATGCGACGGAAACCAGTATTCAAATGGTCGGACCTCCCCCTCCCCAAAGAAACCGTTTTATTCCTAATATTATATTGCTGTGTATGTGTGTGATCGTATGGGACTGTTGCCCACATAGGTAGAATGTATGAAAACCATTTCTGGTGTCCCTCGCCATGATATTAATGGAATATTACTAAAAGTGGCGTAAAATCCGATTCAATCAATTTAATGCGCCCAATAAGTGTTTTTAACGTTTCACATTTGATTTTGATTTTTTGTCTTCATCAGATATGAGATAGCTGTTGGCACTTCACCTGGTGGGGGGCAGCTGAAGGGCTTCTTTGCGACTGAAAACGTCACAAAGAGATACCTGTCGGTCACAGGCCTGATCCTGAAGGGAGTGAGACAGGTAGGATACGTGTGTGACTCTTGTATTGCTGTAGGATTGGTACTTTGTTGGATGATAATGAAATGCCTGGTAATGTTATTTTGTTAGTAAAGTTACGCAATGCACTCTGCAGTTATTGGTACTTTGTTGGATGATAATGAAATGCCTGGTAATGTTATTTTGTAAGTAAGGTTACGCAATGCACTCTGCAGTTATTGGTACTTTGTTGGATGAACATGAAATGCCCGTTTAATGTTATTTTGTTAGTAAGGTTACGCAATGCACTCTGCAGTTATTGGTACTTTGTTGGATGAACATGAAATGCCTGGTAATGTTATTTTGTAAGTAAGGTTACGCAATGCACTCTGCAGTTATTGGTACTTTGTTGGATGATAATAAAATGCCTGGTAATGTTATTTTGTTAGTAAGGTTACGCAATGCACTCTGCAGTTTTTGGTACTTTGTTGGATGATAATGAAATGCCTGGTAATGTTATTTTGTTAGTAAAGTTACGCAATGCACTCTGCAGTTATTGGTACTTTGTTGGATGATAATGAAATGCCTGGTAATGTTATTTTGTTAGTAAAGTTACGCAATGCACTCTGCAGTTATTGGTACTTTGTTGGATGATAATGAAATGCCTGGTAATGTTATTTTGTTAGTAAAGTTACGCAATGCACTCTGCAGTTATTGGTACTTTGTTGGATGATAATGAAATGCCTGGTAATGTTATTTTGTAAGTAAAGTTACGCAATGCACTCTGCAGTTATTGGTACTTTGTTGGATGATAATGAAATGCCTGGTAATGTTATATTGTTAGTAAAGTTACGCAATGCACTCTGCAGTTATTGGTACTTTGTTGGATGATAATGAAATGCCTGGTAATGTTATTTTGTTAGTAAGGTTACGCAATGCACTCTGCAGTTATTGGTACTTTGTTGGATGATAATGAAATGCCTGGTAATGTTATTTTGTTAGTAAGGTTACGCAATGCACTCTGCAGTTATTGGTAATTTGTTGGATGATAATGAAATGCCTGGTAATGTTATTTTGTTAGTAAGGTTACGCAATGCACTCTGCAGTAATTGGTACTTTGTTGGATGATAATGAAATGCCCGTTTAATGTTATTTTGTTAGTAAGGTTACGCAATGCACTCTGCAGTTATTGGTACTTTGTTGGATGATAATGAAATGCCTGGTAATGTTATTTTGTTAGTAAGGTTACGCAATGCACTCTGCAGTTATTGGTACTTTGTTGGATGATAATGAAATGCCTGGTAATGTTATTTTGTTAGTAAAGTTACGCAATGCACTCTGCAGTTATTGGTACTTTGTTGGATGATAATGAAATGCCTGGTAATGTTATTTTGTTAGTAAAGTTACGCAATGCACTCTGCAGTTGTTGGTACTTTGTTGGATGAACATGAAATGCCTGGTAATGTTATTTTATTAGTAAGGTTACGCAATGCACTCTACCCTTATTGGTACTTTGTTGGATGATAATGAAATGCCTGGTAATGTTATTTTGTTAGTAAGGTTACGCAATGCACTCTGCAGTTATTGGTACTTTGTTGGATGATAATGAAATGCCTGGTAATGTTATTTTGTTAGTAAGGTTACGCAATGCACTCTGCCGTTATTGGTACTTTGTTGGATGATAATGAAATGCCTGGTAATGTTATTTTGTTAGTAAAGTTACGCAATGCACTCTGCAGTTATTGGTACTTTGTTGGATGATAATGAAATGCCTGGTAATGTTATGTTGTTAGTAAAGTTACGCAATGCACTCTGCCGTTATTGGTACTTTGTTGGATGATAATGAAATGCCTGGTAATGTTATTTTGTTAGTAAAGTTACGCAATGCACTCTGCAGTTAACACTGGTGACTATGGGGCATAACCCTTTGTCTGGTGTCCAGCGGAAGACAACAAATATTTAATATGTCATGAAATAAATCACTAGCAAACATGTGATTTGTTAACGTTAAGCCTCACATTACAGATATTTGTGACGGTGAAAGCTACCAATGAAGCTGGTCTCAGCACAATATCGACGTCTAACGGTATCTACATGTCCTACCTCAGTCAGGGCTTGGAACCGCTCACTCATATTGGAATCTGGGATGGTGAAAGCCATGATGGTGATCTGTGAGTACAAAATTAATCAATGCGGAGATCATAAGAATTTCTACTAAGACAATGGTCTTTGTACAATTTCGACGATTTCATGAGCTTGTTGTTTATATTAAGATGAAACCATTTGCTCGGGGAAACGTTAGAATTTGGGATTGACCGTGGTGTTCATAGTTGACCTTGTTTCTCACTACAGTGATTTCCAAACAAGTCTGTCCCGAATGGGGGCCAAGTGGGACGTGTCAGGTGACCCGTGTCCGGTGGTCAAGTACGAGTGGGCAATACAAAGGGCTGACGGGCTGAGGGTGCAGGAATACTTCAATACAGAAGGTGGGCGTTATAATACAGATGACAATGTTTTTTCAAATTATAAGATATCGTTGGTCGAAATTAAATGATAATATTGTACCTCCCGTCCTTATAAATAATCCTTGCAAAAACTCAAACCAAATTATCCCTTCCCCAGACAACCAAGGAATCGACGGAATCGTAGTTTCAGAACTGATAAAGCCTTAAGATATCTCTGATGCTTCAGTTGAAAGCATACATCCCAAATGGCTATAATTTGACGGAATTGATGAAAGGTTCTGATATTCCAGGAAGAACTAATGGTGTCAACGACCAGCTGAGCATGCAAAACATGGAACGCTACTACCAATACCTACGGGTGACCAACGCCATGGACTACACCTACACCATCAGATCGAACGGCATCACCATCGAGGATGACCCCCTTGTGCCTGGACAGGTCAATGACGGCGATGTTGTGGGATTTGACCTTGAGTTCCTCCGAACTAGAAGTAAAGTCAGCGCCAACTGGGACAAGTTTGGTAGTGATGGCAACGCTGACGAGAAATCTGATGGTATTGAGGCTGGTGAGCTTGCATTATTCAAACTTAAACTGCTTTCATATAGTTTAATTGTGACATACACGTGGTACATGCAGATGACATTTACGACTGCCTTGTCGATTCTGGATCTGTTTGTTTTGCACCTAATGTTCGTGGAAGTCAATTAAAAAACGACAAAATCCATTCACATCGAAATCCTTCCTAAAAGCAGAGTCGACTGTGTAATTCTGAATTTATGATTAGTATGTGTTTGTAATCGAAGTAATCCGCTCTGTAAAGTTATGTTTCAACAGTCTTGGGTTCGGATCCCGATGTCTCCGGATCCATGATCTGTATGAATACTTCGCCTGTGTCATTAACTTGAAACAGCCATGCCGGAGAGTATTCCAATATCACACAATAAGTAGTCTTCCATGGAACACACTAGTTAGCCATTATAAAATGCGGTACATGAACATTAATTACAAGCAGTTCAGGTTCCGGACATTTCAGATAAGCCCTGCTTTTATATCAAAATAACATCCGAAGCATAGTTAGCTACATTTCTCTTGGGCACATAAAAGTTGGTGAATATTTGTTTTTAATAGGCCACTTTTATAAATGTTTCAGCAGTAAAACAGTGTAATTTGAGGAATCGAACATGGGTATCCGAAGTTACGAACGAATGCTTGACTTACCAAGTTATCCTATCTTCAGTGGTTGTCAGTGTGGTTAAAAAGAAAGCAAATTACTGATTTGAATAATGCTGCTGCTGAACTTCTGTCAACTTCTGATAACTCTCATGACATTGAGTGAAAGATGATGATTTTCGCATTCAGAGTGTTCATCTTTTGCAGAAAACATTCCTGAAAATATAGAGAAATCAACCAGCCAAGAAGTTGCCTTCTACGAAGTTGCCGTAGGAACTGACCGCCGTTTCCCGCAAACACGTCATAACGTTGTGCCATTCGTTAACGTTGGCCTTAACAAGACCGTGACCTTTTTCGACCTTGACCTGTCGCCCATCAGAGCCACCTACTACTTCACTGTACGAGCTCACAGTCGATCCGGGTCAACAGCTGATGTCACATCCAATGGGTTCTCTGTTGGTTTTGATGGTGGTGTTTTAGGTGAGATAATTTGTATCACTTTTCGTGGGCGTAACACAACCACCACAACACATTGTGTAACACAACCATCACAACACATTGTGAAACACAACCATCACAACACATTGTGAAACACAACCATCACAACACATTGTGTAACACAACCATCACAACACATTGTGTAACACAACCATCACAACACATTGTGTAACACAACCATCACAACACATTGTGTAACATAACCATCATAGTGACAGAAATGTATCGCCCGTATCGTTGTATGCATACCGAGGTCACCCTCATTTTCACTGTTACATTAAAGGAAAGCACATGTATGAGGTAATAAGCATGATTTTCGTTGGTTCGAATCCCACAGTTCCCGTTGATCAGCACTCAACATGATTTCATATATTGTATTACAGCCGGTTCTATAGACATGAAGGAATATCTGACCACTGACAGCTATGTAGATGTACCCTGGGACGGGTTCGAATCCAAGATCGGCATGATGATGTACTACGTCGGTCTATCCAACAACACGGAGGCGAACAACTACACATGTGGACAGTTTGTGAGTATCTTACCGTAACAACTCAGTACTTCGTACCTAATATCTATTTAATGTGGCAAGCGTAACTTCCGATTTGAGCTTCATCAGTAGACGCTGATATGTTTCAGACGGAAAGAGGCTCCATCAGTGACGACGAGCGACGAGGCATCTTCAACGTTGTCGACCTCCAAAATGTGGGCAAGGACACTTTCATGAAGTTTGAAAATCTGTCTCTAGACCACAATGGAATCTACTATGCTTGGGTCATTGGTAGGTTTTACCCTTAACCTAAGATATAAATGGATTTCAACTTAATCTCCATCTTTTTATGTTGACTTTTGTATCTTTTCCAACTGGTTCATTTGATATAAGACATTACACATCATGTATAAAACATAGTTAAATATGAAATTAGTTCGTTCCACATATATTTAAATTTTTTGCATCCATTTTAGTTGCTCTTTGAAGGCTCCTAACGCTTAATAGAATGACTATGTTCTGACGATTCCGGCATATATCGTCACATTGTTTCACCTTCTGACACACTGTAAAGTGTATTTTACATATATTTAAGTGTCAATCAAAATCAAAACGCGGTGTTCCTGCTCTCATAAAAATACCCCAACATATGTTTTCTTTTATGTGGTATTACATGTCTGAATCTGTTGAGATTTCAAAGCATATATTCAACATCAAAGAAGGATGCTGAATAGTGCTGATACCTTTTTGCATAATATGCCAGCGACAAAGTGATAGATGAGGGGTGGAAGCTAAAGGTTTATTAAGACCCTATAGTCTGTTTGGCTCAAAAGCGGACTGATGAATTGCAATCTAACTCAAAAACTAATAAACATAAAATACTCAATGATACGCTGATCATAATCAAAACATCATACCAACTCTGTGAGGTTTTTGCAGAATTTTTGTCCTAAAATTAAAAAAGTTGTTTAACAATCTATCATTAAAATATTGACACAGTTCACTATTTGTTACGAGGGAGGAGTGCAGAGAAAGGGGCAGCCAGGTGTTCGAGAACGGATGGAGACGGCACAGCACAGGTTAATGAATAAATAACTTTGTCTGTGAACGTGCTTCTCGAACACCTGGCTGTCCCTTTCTCGGTCCGCTTTCGAGCCAAACGGACTGTACGTCGGATGATGAAGTGTGTGACAGGCCAGATTGTTTTCCATCACATGTTACTATTGGCTACCATTTGGTGTGTCAGATCTGATTGTGGATGGGCCGCTGATCTTTTGCTGCTGTGTCACACCATACCCTTACTCGCTCCTTGGTCTTTGATCATCTGACACTATGTCATTATCCCAGGTGCTGACATGGCGGGAAAGTGCAACGTGACCAGTCACATGTTCCAGGTGGACGTCACACCTCCAGTCAAAGGCAAGATCAGAACAGGGCCCTATTATGACATGGTAGGGGGCAGGAATACAAAATACAAATAATCCTACCAGGTTCTTCCACAATAATGTAGTCCTCGCACTATAAGTCCTTGCGTTATACAGGGACATGCCGTTAGTGGCTGTCTAAACTCACAGTAATTATAGTCTGTTCGCAGTGAAAACTTACCGGTGAATTTCATTTGAAACAAAAAAGTAAATCAAACAAAGTGAAATTAAGATTGCGAATCCTCATAATTTTACCTTGCCAATTGAACATTTAAATCTCAGGTTTTTTTGCAACTTAGGATAAAAGTTGTTTAACAAACGATCATAGATTCAAATAGATATTATTGGTTTGTCTTACAAGGGGGGTAGGTGCAGTAGTTCGAACTGTGAAACAAATGCACGTGCGGTTCGTGATGAGCGTTAACTTACACCAACCCTACTTGTTCTCGGTGTTTCATTTAATGTGCATACCCCCTTGTAATACAAACCAATAATAGCGATTTGAAACTATGATCGTTTGTTTAACAACTTTTATCCTAAGTTGAATAAAATTCTGAGATTTAAATGTTCAATTACATTGCTCTGTTTCAAACCCTCATGTCCGTCGATATGGAACTTTTCGAAATGTGTATTGGTTACTGATGCAAATTTTGCATATAGAGATTGAATTAGCGATCGGTTCGTAGTACAAAGTACTGAAAGATGGCAGTGTTTACTATACCTGAGTGTACTCTGTGATGTCCACTTCGTAGTTCTTCTGAAAGACGAAAACATGCCACTCATTGTTGACCATTCGTACAGTATACGTACAGTACAGTCGGCTGTGCCTCAAAAGTTGTGGAGTGTAGGCACCAAGGGATGAAGCTGGTTGAGAGTATCTTCATAAAGGGAAAATTGACAATTGACGAATCAGCTGTCTTGTGACATTGTCTTGTGGAGATTGTTTGGGGCACTACGCATAGATCTATATATATGAAGGAACAACCACATGGTCTGACATCCATAGCATTCCACTTGTCAGAAACTGAGTTACTCGGCCAGCAGTGAGAGTCTTCAGACCTACTGGACAGGCTTCAGTGATGAGGACTCGGGCATCCGATGCTACCACGCAGCCCTGCTGAAGAGAGCCTCCTGTGACGAAGACTCGGAAGAAGAAACTGTCGTAGAATCCATAGAGATTGGTGTCAACTACACGTCCTACAAATTCATGGATATCACTCTGCAGGTGAGTGACTTTTAGGAAAGGATGTAGATTTTGACGCATGTACGGTGAGAAAAGATATTTAATGTTCTCATATATTCCTCAAGGACAAGACTACCTACTTTGTGCGTCTCGTGGCGGAGAATTTTGCTGGGCTCAAGTCGACATTAGACTCTCCACCAGTCATGTATGACAACTCCTTCCCCTCCCCCGGCCTCGTCATCGACGGACACGACTTCCTACAAGACGCCAGCTGGAGCAGCAGTTCAGCAGTGGTTACAGGTACCTAATCACGTATTAATACAACTTTCACGTTGACCATACGCCTTAATTATATTCAGATATACACCGTTAGACTTACTTCATAATCATGACATACCAACTGAGGCGAAGCTAGTTTATGCTCCCAACAGTCATTATTGATGCTGTTATATTTTGTGGACGTTGTTTGACTTGTGTCCAGTAGCATATTAATAAGTATCATCATGCGGAATTCTGAATGTATCCAGCTGCAATCATTAACAGGCACCTTCCTGCACCACCCTGTGCCCGACATGTCTCCGTGTCCTATCAGACAAATTAGATTTGATGACTCGGAGTGGATGTACCTGGAGTCTGACCGTAACCATGACAGCAACAACCGCAGCTTGACCTTGACCTACAGATCAGCCAACGTGCATACCGAGTCCCGCAAAGTGGACATCAAACTGGCCAGAGATACCAAGACTGACTCAATGTCTTCTGGAACCTACTTCAGAGATGCTGACCTTCTCAATGGCGGAGAGTATAAGGTATTGTGATACAAATTGTCACATAGTTCACGTTACCTTTTCCAGTCTATGATCTGAGTCAAAAATGGCTATAATGATTGGTTTGGTCGTCAAGAACCTATATGTATACTGGTCGTTAGAGGGAATCAAAGAGATTAAGTGATCAGACTCCGTGACGTTGTACATGTCTGCATAATTTCAGAAGGGAAATTAATTAACAATAATGTTTGCAAAATCCATGGCCCTTTTTGTCCTGCATCATTCATTTTACATGTCCAGCAGTCATTCAACACAGTGTCCATTTTGCCTCGTGTTCATGGATCACGCACTAGTATTTGGAGTGAACAAGCGCAAAATCATCCAAATGAATCCTTCAACATCCCAACGAGTGACATCTGTTGAAATGATTGATGTTAAATGATACAAGTAAATCTTGTTGATTAATGATGAGTTGTGTTGTGTTTTTTGAGCACTTCATGGACGGCAACTTCTTTATGACGATGTGTCCTCCAAATGAAGACGACATCTATAAAATCTCCCCATTAATAGAAAATGTGTACGAAAACATGACGTTTTCTGTGTTTCAGCTCACTATCCGAGCTGCAGCAGGTGATGGTCAAGCGGTCACCAGTGTCCTGTTCTGGGACGGCCCTGATGACTACATCCTGGACTACGACTACACACCAAGACCTGTCTGGCCTGACCCAGCGTGTGCCTGTTGCAGGGTGGATCCTGTTCCTGATGTAAGTGATAATGTAGTAATCATGGACTTGCATACGTTCAGAATAGAAGTCATCTTGGATATTGTAAGGCCGCTTATGTCGTCAGGTGAAGTGTCTGTCAGGAGAGCCAGAGGTTGATGGTTTGAATAAAAAAACCGTTAAAACAGAGCGTTTTGTTACCCTTCGTTTGATCGGCATAACGTCGGAAATAACACTACTGTAGGATCGAGTCAGAGGCTGTATATGATCTCTGGGCTGGCTATTCATAAAAAAACTGCATGATATCTCAGAGGGCTTGCATTGTAACACTGACACGTGTCAATACCATCACGAACAAACAGGCAGGCAGGCAGAAACACACACACACACACTCGTAAAAAGTAATTTCAGATTTTACTTGACTATAGAATAAACATTTTAGACAGCTGTGAGTTTTCAGATTCGTCCTATGTTCAGTTGAAGATTTGAATCTCTGTTTGGTATCCCAGTCCTGTGCCTGCAACTGTTCCACGAGGTCAGTCAGTACCATCAGCAAGAGATCTGTTGACGAGGATGACCCAGGCTATCAGGTGACGAAGCTCACGGATGAGGATAAAAGAAATTACAGGAAACTGGTTCAATCACTGACAAGATTGAAGCGGACAAAATGAAACTTACTCCCAGAAAGTCCTGTGGGTTGCAATTGTTTTCGGGTACGTGAACGAGCTGGTTGGTTTATAGTCAATGCTTGCAGCTTTTTGTGAACGTATGACCAGGTCAGGGTCATGGAAGGAAGAATGGTGTTTTCTGACATCGCATTAATGGGATTCTGATACTAAAATGTCGGTCTCTAATAAGAATACAAAAGCGTTTATTCGACGCTAGAAGAGCCGTGTTAGAACACGATCTTCAGGAGTCCGTGCTGGTGGCAACCGGTGGGATTTCAGGGTTGTAGATCTGGTTGAATCTGGTTGACGGATGCAGGGGCGGATACAGCTTTTGAGAAAGGGGGGGGGGGGGGTGCACACTATTAAGAAAAGGAGGGGTGCACACTTCATTTACACCCGAGTTTCAATAGTGTATAAACAAACTTTCAGCACAAAAGGGGTGGTGCGCACCCCTGCACCCCCCCCTCTGGATCCGCCTATGGGATGGTCATGATGTTGATCAGTGAACTGTTTTGTCAAAACTCGATTATTTACAGACCGCCGCCATGTAGCTGGAATACTGCTGAGCGCGGTTACACAACACACAGCAGACAAATGTTAACACCAAGAGCGCGGTATGACACTCTATATGTTTTACAGGACAAGAAGCCAAACTGGTGGCCTGGTGTGGGTATGGCGACAACTTGAATAAACCGATGTCAGTTGTGCGAAATCTGGAACAAGACCCTTCTGGAGATTACCATCAGTACTGGATCAGGTTCACTACACACAGGGATGAGGCCAGGGGGTCAGAGGTAGTGATGCTCATAATAGTAACAATGATGATGATGATGATGATGTCGATATACGTCCATTCCATTCATTTTACGCCCAAGTTAATGCTCTCTGCGCCACACCCATGAACATTGAAGGTGGGCTGTTTTAATCAGAGGTACAGAAATATATTATAAACGTGATTTGAAGAGGTGGGTCTTCACGTGAAAGGGTGAACTCAAGTACCTTTCAGAAGGCATCTGGTTACATGTACTTGGTAATTTGCTAACAGTTCGAACGGATGGACTTGTACTGAGGTACCGAGTTGATATCTGGGAGAGTATGGCTAGAGAGTCGTATTTGGGTATTTGCCAAAACGAGAGAACCTTTTTCTTATTGGGCTACACGCAATACCAGTTTCATATGAAATTGGATCTGTCAGTCATAATACTTACAATGTACAGTGGGTCAAAAGGCACATATGCCCAGAATGTGCAGAGCACAGGTCCATGCCACCATATATGATCCAATATCTTCCATGTCCAAGCATAGACAATCAGTAGGAACAATGTTACATGGTACAGATAAATATTAAGTGACGAGTTTAATATTGCAAGTGAATGCATACACTATATGATTATGCAGAGTCATATACTCCTCATACGAAATGTAACATAAAAATATCTACAAGTATCTAAAAGTCTGGGGCGTTGGGGTAGCCTAGTGGTTAAAGCGTTGGCTCGTCACGCCGAAGACCCGGGTTCGATTCCCCACATGGGCACAATGTGTTATGTCCATTTCTGGTGTCCCCCGCCGTGATATTGCTGGAATATTGCTAAAATCGGCGTAAAACTAAACTCACTCATACCAAATGCCCTTTAACCATATTACAATACGTTTGAAAGCAAAAGCTCGAAGCATGCAAAACCTTCCTGCATAGTAATCAACAAGACATACTTGTTCTTGATTTTACATACCTGCTTCAGATAACCTGGTGCATGTTCATCTAAATGGACGGAGATGTCCTGACGGAACAATGTGGGATACCACGTCTCTCTCCCGACACCAAACTCTTCCTGGGAGTCTGGAATCACAAGAACTATATTCCTGACACTGAACGAGATTCGGAAGGACATCTACAGGTTTGGAGTGCTACGGCTTCATTCCGTGACCTGGTGATGCCAGCTGTAAAGGAGAATCTGTGTCGCTATGGCAACCCTTTCCAAGGAGGTAACAACGCCATTGTTCGGTATGAGGCTGGAATCGGGTCTGCATCTGGGTTGTCCGATGTAGTGCCATACCAGCAGGTGAGAATGTGTATCCATGTCTAACTAATTAGCTATAGAATGTTTTTATGTGAAAAAGTGACTCCTACGGGCTTACTGCGTGTGTTATGCGAGAACGGAACAGTATTTCGGTTATGTCTGTCTGCGTGATGTGGTCTTTGGTCGGGTAATGAGGGTAACGTCAGCTTACTGTGACGTGTTCTACGTGTTGCTATGTACATACGCCATGTATCCCCTGTCTGACTCCCTGTGACGTTATATCAGCTTACTGTGACGTCTTTTGTGTGTTGGTGGGTACATACACCATGTATCCCCTGTCTGACTCCCTGTGACGTTACGTCAGCTTACTGTGACGTGTTCTACGTGTTGCTAGGTACATACACCATGTATCCCCTGTCTGACTCCCTGTGACGTCTACACATGTGACGCATCATGTGACAGCTCATCAACAGACCAGGTCAAGATCACCCTCAACGACCTCAACCTCACAGAATCAACAGTCGTGGAGGGAGAAGTAGTCCCTGTATTATACTACCTCACAGGTAAGTTGAACAGTTTTAGACAGGTAGGTGTACGCCTTATCGAGAACGGAACAGAAATGTTAAAACGTAAGACAGAAGCACAGCATTTGTTATCTGATCTGTATGCATATCAAAGCAACATAGAAACCTCCATGCTTTTATCTTCGTACACTCCGCTCCGTATGTATGAACCACTTGGTAAATCTGATGATTCCAGTGAAAGCTGTCCTTGGGTCTGGTACAGAGGCGGTATCGTCATCTGACGGCTTCAACATCGACACGTCACCACCACTGTTCGACCCTGACCTCATGCTCTACATCGACGTCACTCAGGGCAACTTCACCCCTGTGACGTACCAGGGATCCAACGACACTATTAAGGCTATATGGAAGTGCAACGATAACGAGAGTGAAATTGTGGTAAGACTTTGTTGAGGTATTTGAGAATATCTCTTTTATATAAACTGGTAAATTCAACAGAAACATGATGGAAAGTCCTTCCATCAAAAGTTGTTGTGTCAATCACGTTTGTTATTTTTTGTGTGATAGTCAGCAAGGTAGGACGTTTCATGCAAGTGTATGCACAATGAAGCCTCGTTTATCCAGTCCTCATGTGTTCAATATCACCATGTTCATGTATAATTAGTTCAATGGACATTCGTGATACCTGAAGTTTATATATTGGGGTAGCAATATTCCATCCACATCTAGACGGTAGGACCAGAAATCGGCGTCTGACTATCCGTGTGAGGAATCGAACATTTAACCAACTACTGTATAGCATTCTCAGACAGCCCAGTAGTCTTTGAACACCAGGTCCAGAAGAACGTATTGAATGTGTAGTCATTAAAGTTCAGTTGCGTTCACTCAAAAACATACATTGTTGATATTGTTTTGACGTGAACATTTAACATCTCCAGAACTACGACTGGGCAATAGGCAAGACGCCAGGTGGAGAAGAGTTGCAGACATTTGTCTCAGCAGGAGAATACCCAACCTCAACTAACTCCGATCTTGGAGGCCTCCTGGAACACAACACGACGTACTACGTGACCGTCAGATGTACCAACGGGGGTGGGCTGGTCACAACATACGCTGATCCCAGAGGTGCGTACCTCAATACATCAAACAATTGATTATTACTCTTTTCAGAGCTGTGCATGTATTAAAATACTGTCATATTTTTTTCCTTTATATTCAGAAAATGTATACGGTTTTAGTCATTTTACTCATATCTGATTCCGTGCCAACTGTTTTCATAAGTTCCGGGAAACGTGTGAGATGTGGAGGATATTTCCAAATGTGACACTGCCAAAAAAGATGACCGATTCAGTTCCTTATTTTGACTTGTACCATATATTCCCGTTTTTGTTCAGGTGAACACTTGGCTAGGTTGGCAGGTATTTGTAAGGGTTGCGACTGGTGGGGCACTCACCTTTATATATAAACACATGGTCAATATATAGTCGTCAATAACAATCGACTCTGCTTTTAGCAGAGAGTTCTTATGGGTGTCGAAGAGGTTTTGCCACGCATACATGTGGTATTTTATTCTACTGACCAGAAACTCTCTCGTATCTCTTCGGTGGTCTTCAAAATATGAAGCGTTTTGCTTGAACACGGCCCTGATCCTTGTCTATAGAGACCTACGTTTGCGAATCTCAAACGTTTCGCTGAATATCGTTGAGCGTCAGAATTGTCAAATGACGTTATAGGAAAAATAATAACATAGTCTTATGGTTTAATTAATTGCACAGTGGGTATTATGTGTGACTCCATTGCTTCAGGACAAGAAGATCATTGAAACGTTTTATTTAAAGTGAAATGAATAAAGTGTGGAAGCCAGTGGAGTGGGCAAGACAGCTCACGTTTTGTACTGGCGATTTTGTGCCTCACTTTGAGAGTGTGGGTTAGAATCTGGGATGGAACTCAACGTAACAAAAGTACTATATTCTGTACTTCACTGAGAAAGTACAATTCCAAATGTTACATATAAATATCTACAAGTATCTAAAAGTCTACATCATCTAATTATCCTAAGGTGTGACGGTGCTGCTTAAGTCTCCTTTGGTTGATGACGTCATCACGACGATACAGGGAGCTGATCCACTAGGGGAGACAGTGACGCCACCAAATTCCATTGCAACCAAGGACCAGAATATTGTAGGTGCTTCCTGGACGGTATCTGATGATGAGAGCATCCGGAGATACGGTAATTACCGATCAGTGCATATAATGTTGATGTGTGGTAACTGCAGGTAACTTTGTTATTTAACCCTTAATGTCAACACATGAACCTCAGATTTCATCAACAAAACAACACACGTGTCTGCCCCAAGTAAGTATTTCCAACAATTGCCGATACAAGCAGCGCGCACACGTAACCATCATTAGAGCGTACATTTTAGGGAATACGCAAACTATTAATAGCGTCAAGAAACAAATGTATCCTGTTTCTCAGCATTATCCGAAATCTCCACCGTCACGTGTTCTTGCTTGTTTGAATCGCCCTTGAAGATCCGGGTTAGAATTGATCTTCAGCTACCCCTGAAGATCCGGGGTAGAATAGGTCTTCAGCAACCCATGTGCTTGCAATTAAAGGCGACTATGCTTGTCGTAAGAGGCGACTAACGGGATCGGGTGTAATCGGTTCCCAATCACGCAGATCGATGCTTATGCTATTGATCACTGGATTGTCTGGTCCAGACTCGATGATTTACAGACCGCCGCCATATAGCTGGGATATTGCTGAGTGCGGCGTTAAACTAAACTCACTCACTCACTCATTGATCTTCAGCAACCCATGCTTGTCGTAAGAGGCGACTAACAGGATCGGTTGGTCAGGCTCGCTGACTTGGTTGACACATGTCCTCGGTTCCGAAATAAGTAGATCGATGCTCATGCTGTTGATCACTGCATTGTCTGGTCCAGACTCGATTATTTACAGACCGCCTTCAAGTAGCTGGAATATTGCTGAGTGCGGCGTAAAACTCAACACACTCACTGACTGGTTGAATAGTTATTACCACTGGTGGAGACTCAATAACCTTGACCACGTCCCTATAATACTCCAGCTTGGTAACGGTGTCAGAATCTGTATCGAAACGTTGCTGTAAGCAGTTAACCAGTTGTATCTGTGAAGTTCTTTGCTTTCTTATTTACTCACAAACTGCTTGAATGTCAGTCAAAGTCGTGTACGAATTTCGTAGAATTATTTTGCGGAGACTTACTATATCACATGTGTGCACAGGTGGATTGATTGTGGCCAGATTTCATATTATCATATTATTATTGCTTATGTAATAGAAGATAATGACTCAGATGATAATTGCCCAAGTATACCGTTTGAAAGTTGTGCTGATACCAAGACATGGTTCCTTTGTCTATTATTATTAGTTGAACTGGGGTTTATTATCGCATTCCGAATTTTGCCAATATGGATATGTGGCGAAAACTCTGATTTGTTTGAGAATTGTAAGTGTTCATGTTCACATATTCTTGATATAGATTTCTGTGTGGGGAATTCCGAGACCAGCATCAGTGACATCTTCCCCTGCACCTGGGTCGGCTACAACGAGTCGGGGACGATCACAGTAGCTGATGGATACCTCAAACTAAACGGCAATGTTGTCTACACACTGAGCCAGCTGAAGACAAATTACAACGCATCCAACACCACCACGGACAGGTCAGCCTTCACCATGGCTCCAGGCACAGAGATGTTCATCTTCATGAAGATGTGTAATGAGGCCCAGTTGTGTACCACCATATTGCTGGGCTCTACCATAGTGGAGACGGACAAGTCCTCGATGGCGACGTCGTCAGATGGTTCTGCCGTTACTGTAGATGTTGGTGGTGGTGCTAGAAGAAAGAGGGATGTTTCAGGAGTAACTGTGTCAACACCAGATGGTAAGTACATGCATTAGCGGTTTCATTTCGACAGTACATGTCAAAACAATAACGAACACAGCAAATCTGATTTACTTCATTTGTTGTATGTCATATCTGATACAGGCCTACAAACTGGTCAGAGCATCGTAGTCACTGAGCTCACAAAGCTGGATCTAGAGACGGAATACAAGTCTGACGCCTCGGTGGAGTTCGTCCCATACATCACTGACCCATCTACGTCAACCACAGAAGATGCCTTCACGGACAGAATCCTCAGAAAGAGGCTCAACTACCAGGAAACCGACCTCTCGTTCTCTCTCACCAGCATTGGTAATCTTCCCATGCCAGGACCGGTGAAAGTGACCTTCACCTATGATCCCACGGTGACCAACACAACGTTGATGCTGCTTCACTGGAACACAGGTAATGTTCTGTATATGTACTTCCTTTCATAGGAAACCAGTCCACAGCTTTTGCCCTTGTTTCCTAATGCACCGGGCATACATTTCACTGCAAGTGACTTGCCTCTGCATGTGTTTGTGACCTCGGGATACACCATGTGTCATCACTTTTTAATACTGATTCATAGGCACATACTCATGGTATTTCAAAGATTACAATGGATTCTGATTTTATAACGTATTTGTAAAATTTGTGGATATGGTTTTCCACTCCTAGTTTTACGATTACGGAATGGTTTAGTTGGTTCAACCCATGTTGACGGGGAACTATACTATAAGTAGCCATTTTCCTTTTTGATGAATTGATTATTGATACAAGACGATGTCTCCGAGTGATCAGGGTACTAGACTGTTATCCATAACCCAAATTCAAATAATGTCAAATAAAGTTGATGTTGAATGATTTAGTTTTAAATGATTATATGAAACAACGAGACCCTGAAGCACGTCACAGTGGTGTTTTGGGTGAAGACTTCAGACTGACACTGTCAACTGTATTTTGATATGAACTGATGTTGATGATGAAATTTCGTGTAAAATCCATGGGGATATAGTGATCACCCGGATTGCATGTACTTGATATTATAATATTTACTATTATTTATTCTGTGGCATTCTAGAAGCCTTGTCTAAATGCTTTGTTTTCCTAGCGTTGTTATCTCTTTATCTTATCTTGTATATAAACTGGTGTACTCCATCATTCCCCCATATGCTTGAAAACGGTATAAGAATCTATACCGAAACGTCGCCATTGTCAAAATGAAGAAGTTGATCATCCAGAAAGTCAAGTCTTGTCATTGCTACTATTATTTAATCTGGAAGGGGCGATGGGGGAGAATGGTGGTTAAATCGTTCGCTCGTCACTTCAAAAAGGGGTAAAATGTGTCACCCCAATTTATGGTGTCCCCCGCCAGAATATTGATTGGGTATTGTTAAAATCGACAAAAAAAACACTCCCTCACTGAAGCTATCTAGACGCTCTACTAGACAATCAGGACCCGTGAAGATCTGGGGTAGAATAGGTCTTCAGCAACCCATGCTTGCCACAAAAGGCCACTATGCTGTCGTAAGAGGCGACTAACGGGATCGGGTGGTCAGGCTCGCTGACTTGGTTGACACATGTCATTGGTTCCCAATTGCGCAGATCGATGCTCATGCTGTTGATCACTGGATTGTGTGGTCCAGACTCAATTATTTACAGACCGCCGCCATATAGCTGGAATATTGCTGAGTGCGGCGTAAAACTCAACTCACTCACTAGACAATCAAGCAATAACTCACAATTGCAACGTGCATTACATCAGTGGAGATCGCCTCTGCTTAATGATGTTTGTATGATACAGATGCCAAACAGTGGCAACAGAGCAACAAGACCTGTCAACATGAAACAGGCACGGAGGTCAGAGACCCGGGGACCTCTCGGGTCATGGTCAAAGTGAGTGTTTCAATATCTTCACAATCGCATAGATAAATAAGGGATCATGATTATTGTTTCATTTACATTTATCATATCACATACGTCGTTTTCTTATTTGTTACAGGGCAAATATATAGTCATTGTTTCGCCATATGGGCGTTTTCTAATAATTTATGGATCTTTGCTGTACGAGTTTTATCAAGCGAGTTATACAATGTAACACGTGGACTATTCCAATTGCTCTGTGAAGAGCCGTTGGGTAACTTATGCGGTTTTCCCCGTCTCGTCGGAGACCATGGATTTCCAACATAACTGAAGCATTTTCTACAGTATCAAGCAGGTATATCACTCACCACCAACTTGTCTGTAAAGGTGTGCGTGACACGCTTGGTTTATTTTTACTAGGTATGTAACACCAGATTCTTGGCAGACAGCAGCAGTCCGGGATCTGCGTCAGACACGTACTTCAGACACCCGACCCAGTTCCTGCTGACTTCAGCTCTGACACAGATACCTAACTCACCTCCCCAGCTTACCAGCAGGACGTCTCTTGTCATGCAGGAAGACCAGGGTATGTGTCTCGTAGCTTGTGTTTCTTGCCATGCAGGAAGACCAGGGTATGTGTCTCTGAGATGGTATGTCTTGTCATGCCGGAAGACAGGGTATGCGTCTCTGAGATGGTATGTCTTGTCATGCCGGAAGACAGGGTATGCGTCTCTGAGGTGGTATCTCTTGTCATACAGAAAGACCAATGTATGTGTCTCTTAGTTTGTGTCTCTTGTCAAGCAGGAAGACCAGGGTATGTGTCTCTTAGATGGTGTCTCTTGTCAAGCAGGATGACCAGGGTATGTGTCTCTTAGATGGTGTCTCTTGTCAGGCAGGCAGACCATGGTATGTGTCTCTTAGACGGTGTCTCTTGTCATGCAGGAAGACCATGGTATGTGTCTCTTGGATGGTGCAAGAAGACTACATACATATTCATTAGCTGTCTTTATCGTTCCGTGCATTTTTAATTGAAATACATACATTGTTAATACATACACGTGTCGAATATGTTATTCATGTTTCTGAAGTATGCATTAATCTGTGACAGGCACTTTGGTATACCAGATGACATCCACAGACGCTAATGGAGACGTGGTCAAGTACAGGATGCTCGACGACTTCGTTGTGGGAGATCTGGAACTGACTCTATCAGAGGATGGATTGTATGTTGACCGTTTTTCTGATGATAAGTCCATAATAATGCCACAGTCAAACTAACTGAATTGTCACCGTGCTTCATATACTGCATTGAGTATTGCAATGCTGTGTTGGCTTACCGAGGACGGGAGTCATATAACTAAGATAAAATGTATAGCTGATTGTAATGACTGCATTTGACTGCAGATAAGCCAAACTCATAAACAGGTCGAGGTCCAGCATTGACCCTTAAAATCGGTTCCATAAGCGGGAACACCGCACATATACCATTCAAAAAGGTAGGGGATATTCCATTTTTCGAGCATACCACTAGCAAAGTAACATATATCCATACAGATGAAACATTTCCAAAGGAATGGAATGAAATGTCACATTTTCTCTTAATTTCTCTTCATCATCTGTTTCCTCCTTGGCTTCATCATTAATTTTCATTTTATCAATCTTGTAAATCCAATATCCCCTACTTTTCTTTAATGGTATATTACCGTCATGATAGTTACCTGAGCAAGTTACGCAAGCTCTCTACAATAGAACATGTCCTTTGAATATCTAGACTTGTTTGGTATCGTTTGTTGTTTGTCATGTTTACTCAACATGCCTTTAATGCTTTGAAATTGAAATGGACAGCTGAAATTTCTAGACCTGCTCACGGTCAGATGAAAGGAACAGTTAACTGTTACAACTCAGTGCGTCTGTTTGGCATGAAAAACGTACGTCCCTGAGCCACCAGGATCCGATCATCTGTTTCGCCACAATCGTCCAGTTATAAAATCCGTTTCGTATGAGGCTTAACATTCACACTGAACTGTGATGATATTTATAAAATCTCACTTAAGAAGTAGTCTTCTGAAAAGACCAATTCCAAATATTTTGCACTTTCTGTTCATTTTTCAATGAAATTTCAGATTGACCTTTACCCCTGCTGCTAACTTCTATGGCAATTTAGACATCCCAGTGGTATTATACGAAGTTGATGTACCTGGGATCACCCCGGCTGAATCTGCCGCCACCATCAGCATCAGCATCAATCCTGTGAACGACCCACCGAGCGTCTTTGTCTTCAGTGATGAAGGCAACGTCCTTAATGCAGATCCAACACTTCCAATTGAGGTATTCCTCCAAGTGATATGTTATTGAAACAGTTCTCTTGTAGCATCCTGCAGCGTTGCATGCACGGTTATGTATAGGTTAATCACCCTTACAAAGTAGTTATTTAAATAAACTCGGGCTTTAGTCCGTTGTGAGGGTTATTAAACGGCTTACACCACGAGGGCATACTTATTTAATATGCGTGTAATGTATTAGGCATGATGAAGATTATCAAAGTTAGTACAAGTTTATTGTTTGTAAATAGAAACAATTGCCCTAGGGCAGTTATTCAGTTATGGTAATAAAACACTTCCAAGAACAATGGACATAACTTTCCCTAGTGGTTTAATGCCATGTTAATGCCTTTCATATAATTCTATTACAATAAGTTTTGTATTTTTCAGATTTACCCTGAGCATGTTACTTTAAATGACAGTAACATAACAACATATAGATGGGAGTTTGGGGCATACGACTTTGACATCGGCGACAACTTGACCATATACTTCACTCAGCCGACTAGCGGTAACCTCACCGTTGATGACATGAACACCAGAGTCCCCTGTTCGTACAATACGGTAAGTGCAGAGTCACATTATTTCGGCAGTCTGTTTGATGAAACCCTTGGTAATTGCTAGAGAGAGAGAGAGAGAGACACACACACACACACACACACACACACACACACACACACACACACACACACACACACACATTCTTACCCGAATTTCAAATAAGTTCATGATGATCTTTCTCCTAATACATTATTCTTATTCCTAATGGATGTTTCACCGTAATAGTTTATCGACTTTCGTCATACATTGAACCTCCGTGCATATGTTGGTACTAAATCTCCTGTTGACATCAACCTGGGTCAAAGACATGCTTATGTATGAGGATGGCGTACAATAAAACTCTCAAAACAATCTTTAAAATTATCATATTCATATATCTGCATAAAGTGTAGCTGTAGGTGAATAAAACCCTCTCGTTTTTACGTGATTCTATGCAAGATGGATTCGTAACCTGCCCATTGCTTTGTGACTTACGAAAACCCAGTTGGTGAAACAATGCAGATCGGAATTCAATATATCCTGAAAACAATGCATACAATAATCCAAACATTTGCGGATATACGTAGCCATGTAGAACCATATAATTTCAGAGCGGCATCCCCTGTGCCAAGTTGCAACTGCCCCATCCTGCCGACTCCCTCAGCTGGGTGTACACGACCTTCCAGTACCAACCTGACCCTGGTTACCATGGTGATGAAGAGATCCGGGTTTATGTCCAGGACCAGACAGGGGTGTACTCTGATGTTATCACCATTAAACCAGGGATTATGGAGACACCATGCAGAAATGGTGGGAAATGTAGAAGTAAGTATTGATACCTTTACTTCATACCCTGTGTTGCGCATGCCTTCTATAACTATACTCATGCAAACAAATAAGGGAACACATGAAAGTACAAGTGTTCCTTTATTCTTTTCCAGGTTTCTTCACAAGGTATGTATTGCACTGTGAGTGAAATTCTCGAAATAAATATAGATGAGGTGAGGTGAAATAAGATTATTTCGCTCATATGACGACGTGCATGCGAAATAAATACAGGAACTCTAGTCTTGTACTGTCATGCGTTCGCTTATTTGTTTCTATAAGTATATATCCTCTTTCGCATGGTTATATGCCATTGTGTGGTAGATGTATCTGTAGGGTAACTTGCACTGAGTGAATTGAATTTAGCGTCGCGTCGAAGATACGTAAGTCCCATAGCAATGAGTGAGTGAGTGAGTGAGTTTAGCTTACCCCGCTTTAAGCAATATTCCAGCAATATCACGGCAGAGGACACCAGAAATGGGCGAACCTGGGTCTTCGGCGTGACGAGCAAACGCTTTAATTACTAGGCTCCCCCACCGCCACTATAACAAATTCTTAAATGCAAAATGTCAAGACCAGATTATAACAAGTCGCGATTATCAGCTGTAACAAATTACTCATAGGGGGGAAGACAAAGTCATTTGTTGGTTCCAGTTCCAGACAAATGGGAAATCTTAGCAAACTACGAGACGCCATGTCGGGATGCCATATTGACTCAACAATAATGACCATGAAGAGCCGGGTTAGAATTGGTTTTCAGCTGCCCATGCTTGTAAGGGGCGACCAACGAGATCGGATGGTCAGACTTTGCTCATGTATGATCATGTCATCGTATCACAATTACACTTTGTTCAGCTTGACCTGATCAAGTGAATACTAATGAATTGCGTGACCGGTTGGGTCTATTATTTTGAAGGGGTGCACCTTTGTCAGATGAATGGTGTAACCGAGTGGACTGACTGATGTGCCCATGTTGAAAATTTGGGAATCCACTACTGGGACAGAAATATTGCAGTTGAACATGAAATAGAAAAAGTGATAATTGAAGTGTTGTTTTCCGGGACAAGTTCTGTAAGGAATCTATGTATGCATGCTTCGCACAAACGCAACAGTAATAACATTCTCTTCACCCCTATTTAATGAAGATAACCCGATCTGTCGTTTCTGCCATTTGACCTCCCGGGTCATGCATATGTACAGTAGCTCAGGTCAAGCTGAACAAGCTGTACACAAATAGATGATCAAGAA
This sequence comes from Haliotis rubra, assembly GCF_003918875.1. Classification (NCBI taxonomy): domain Eukaryota; kingdom Metazoa; phylum Mollusca; class Gastropoda; order Lepetellida; family Haliotidae; genus Haliotis; species Haliotis rubra. Next base: position 235,176 of record NW_025767357.1, on the reverse strand, counting down.
TGTCCATCACTGTGTTGTCTGGTCGAGACTCGATGATATACAATCCTCAGTCATATAGCTGGAATAATGCTGAGTGCGGCATTGAACAACAACCAAACAAGGTCCCATAAGGATCTTTCTTCTACCAAACTAATTCACTTTATATTCGATATTTATATTCCAGGCAAAGATGAAAGCTTGTACAACTGCACCAACTACCGCCGTGCTGAAGGTTTTGACCTCTACTATGAGTGTGCGTGCGCACCTGGCTGGACCGGCATGCATTGCGAGGAAGAGGATGACGTCAGTACGATTAAGCCAGGTGTTATGGAGACACCTTGTAAGAACGGTGGAACATGTATAAGTAAGTATTGATAGGTTTACTTTAATGAATGCTTTAATAAATTGCCTAGATGATTCATATCATAACATGATTTCGTTTTGTTATGAAATGTCAATGTTTTTGATATGTTAATGCTATCTATGTAATATGGCATTCCTTTGAAAATGACATATAAATCGCATTGACGAGAAGATATTCTACACCCATCGTTAAGGCATTCGCTGAAACACAAATTCTAAATTCCAGGTAAGGATGAAAGGGTGTACAAATGTACCAACTACAACAGTGCTGATTCAGAAGGTATTCAACTTTACTACGACTGTGCGTGCGCACCTGGCTGGACCGGCATTCGCTGCGAGGATTCTGATGACGTCAGTACGGCTAATCCAGTTGTTAAAGAGACACCTTGCAAGAATGGCGGGACATGTAAAAGTAAGTATATTTAGAACAACCTTAAGCTGGCCTACTTGTTTTGGATTATCATATTGTATGTATTGTGAAATTTTACTATTTACGATCTATCTGAATGGGAAGTTTTAGAGTGAGTGAGGTCAGGGTGATCATAAGCACGTCCGTACAGAGTGAAATTAAACGTCACATCAGTAATATTTCTGCCACATTGCAACAACAAAAAAGCAAACATGTACATTACTATACAACATTCACAGCATACACCAAGGACGTTCTGTTAAAGCATTAAACCATAAATAAATGCTTGATCGCTAATAATTCCAACCAAACCTGTTGAAGTTTTCTTTGAGGGGCATTTTAGAAGTGAGGTGATGAAGAATGATGATATTTTTTTATCGATATACAACTTCTTTCTTCTGTGAAAGGCGACGTTTCGATATATATTGTAATGTCGTTGTCATGCAAGTCATTAAGTTGTTTAAAAGTAGACCTTATGAAGTTCATATTTTATGCCGAATGCAACATTAAACATATATTCCATTCCTGAGGGAGACATGGTAGAGATAGTTCGTCTCACAAAAGCTGTTGTGTGTATGCATAAAATGGTCTACATAGAGGTTAACAGTGAAAAGGTTAGGGAAAGTCCTGCTGATACTTGTATGGACCTTAAACACCAAATGCAAGTAGAACATTAAATTGGTTAGTTGGTTGCTGTTTAACGCCGCGCTCAGCAGTAATCCAACTATATGGCGGCGGTATGTAAATAATCGAGTCTGGACCAGACAATCCAGTAATCAACCGAATGAGCATTGATCTATTTGTTTAACGTATTGAGCAATTGGGATACAATGACATGTGTCAATCAAGTCGGTGATCCTGACCACCCGATCCCGTTAGTCGCCTCTTACGACAAGCATGGGTTGCTGAAGACTAATTCTGATGTGGATCTTCGCGGGTTTGAATTTTGAAAATACAACTGCAGTGTTTTGCTGATGTTAGCTATTCTAAATATGTAATTCCAGGCAAAGATGAACACCTGTACAACTGCACCAACTACCGCCGTGCTGAAGGTTTTGACCTCTACTATGAGTGTGCGTGCGCACCTGGCTGGACCGGCATGCACTGTGAGGATGACGTCAGCGAGTGCGGCAGTTCCCCATGCTCCCCGCCGTACATCTGCTACGACGACGTCAACAGATATAACTGCGCATGTGCAAAAGAAAATCCGAACTGTGATGGGTGGCAGGCATGGATGATCGGGCTGGTGGTGTTGGCGGGAATATTGATAATCATCTTATCCGTGCTGGCTTTGTATCTGTGCATGCTCAAACGAGGGTAGGTACATCGAAGATGCAGGCAGATGTTATATTCTCACCATTTTTCATCATATTAAATATTAGTAGCTTAAATAAGTGAGTGAGTGAGTATGATTTTATGCCGCTTTTAACATTATTCCAGCAATATCAAGGCGGGAAACAGCACAAATGAGTTTCACACTTTGTACCTATGTGGGAACACAGGGGCGTGTCACGCTTAGAAACAGCGTTAGAAAGACATATAGGTATATAGACCCTACCCTAGTACTATATAAAAGGAAAGGGATGTAACGACGGAACCACCCCCTCCTCAATCTAAGTTAGTTTTCACCACGTAAACTATTTTTAAGGCCCCGTCGAGGCCTACGGATCAAAAGCGAGATGATTTCCCTACAAAATGAGCTATAAATGGCCGACAAGTGAGTATGATTGCCAATGGTTTTGGAGAAAATGCCTGATTACATTCGAGGAAATGATTTGTAGATGTTGCAATAAGTTTTTAGAACCGTGGAATGCCGCTGCCGATCGAATCTAGCCCTACATAGGTGCTGTCAACGTGGCTGGAATTAATAAACGAATTTAAAAGGTGAGTTTTCGCTGTCTTGGGTGATCCATGATTTTGGCTTGGAATTGCGGAGGTAGCTGTTTTCGGTGAGTCGTGGCGTATAAATTTTGCAATAATGATCCGATTGTGGCCATTTATAGCTCATTTTGTAGGGAAATCATCTCGCTTTTGATCCGTAGGCCTCGACGGGGCCTTAAAAATAGTTTACGTGGTGAAAACTAACTTAGATTGAGGAGGGGGTGGTTCCGTCGTTACATCCCTTTCCTTTTATATAGTACTAGGGTAGGGTCTATATACCTATATGTCTTTCTAACGCTGTTTCTAAGCGTGACACGCCCTGTGTGTGGGAATCGTCCGTGACGAGCGGACGCTTTAACCATTAGGCTACCCACCGCCCCTTTAAACAAAGAACTCGTATAGCACCATAAACAACTAGTGTTGACAAAAATATTAAATGAAATACGAATATTATCCGTACAATAAACGCTGACCGAGATGCAATATTCTGACAATAACGAAATGATTTCCAAAACAAAACGCAGAAGTTAACCCTGTTATAAATTTAAGCTTGGGACACGTGTGGGCATCCATCTTTCACCCCCTCCTGTCTCACCTCTTCACCATTCTTCTCAGTCATCTTGTATCGCATGTATTTCCCTATATTGTACACCCACCACACTCTCTTCCTTTATGTAACCAGGGTGCATTTGCTGTGTAGCAAAGTTAGTTTCATGCTATGTAGCCTCTGCTCGGGTTCGATTCCCCACATCGGTACAGTATTTCTGGTGTCTCCCGCCGTGATATTGCTGGAATATTGCTTAAAGCGACGTAAAACCTACCTCACTCTCTCAGTTTTGTTGAGGTGAGGTCAATTGAAGTTCAGTGGTGTTCACAAGAGTATTTACTCATATACACGTGTGTCTGCCGCTGCTGATGGGCCAACGGCAAACCGACCTGCCCTTGTTTAAATCCCTACATGAGCACCAGTAGAAAATAGAAATAGTTTAACGTATTTTGTGTGGCTCGGTCAAGGGGTTGAAACACCACACATCAGACAAGGAGGACCTGTGTCCATGATACATTTCCTTCATGTCCTCTGCTCTGACACTGTTCATATCATTGTCATAGAGTAAGCCATTTCAACGATTTTCTTTAAATCTTCGAACGATTTAATTGTTTCAATATATGTCCAAAGTGCACCGAAATTCTGTCCCCCTTTGTCTGTTTAACGTATTCAGCAAACATTCGGTGTATCCCCTCTTATTATAATCCGTTGTGAACTGCCTTCCGAGAAACTTCCCAACAAACGCTCTTGGTCATTATCTTCCAGGGGTATGCAACCACCGTGCTGCAAACACTCAAGAAACAACCAAGAACCAGGAAGGGCTGGAGCCGCATTTGACAATGAAGCTTTTACTGGCGTAAGGTATTAATTGTAATAAACGTAATGATAGACGTGTACACAAACGACATCTTGAACAATGAGATAACATAATCATTCTTCTCAACTTAATGTTATGAATACAATACCAAAGCCTATGCCATTTAGCCGTAGTAACCCCCACACACACACCCATAAGGCCAATGACATTTAGCCCTAGTGACCCCTCTTCCCCGGGCCAATGACACATTTAATTCCACCGCCTCCGATCATAAGGCCAATGAAATTAAGTTTTAGTGCCCCCGCCCTTAATTGATGACATTAAGTTCTAGTAGCCCCGACCTTAAGGCCAATGACATTTATTTTTAGTGCCCCCGACCTTAATTAATGACATACAGTTCTAGCGCCCCCGCCTTGAGGACAATGTACGTCATTATAAAAGAGCATGTGCTCGATGTCCAAGGTGAGTTGTAGTGCGTTGTATTGCACATGCAGATTCCAATATCAAGGTGCATGTAATACACAATAAATACACTACCATGCATATATGAGTCAGTTAATGAGGGAGAATATAGCAGATGCCCCTTATGATCCTATTTTAGTGGATCATCACACGATGTATCTATTGAAGTATGAAAATCAACGAATACCCCACGTGTTTGCCAAGAGGCGGAGGCCAAACACATAACATGATATCATACACGTGTTGTTTTAATAGATGATTTCTTTCCAGACCGACAGACACCACAACAGACGTCGTGGGTTTGCAATCACTCGGTCTGACCCCCCAAGATCTCCATGGTCAGTCGGGAAACCAAGGAGTGAGAGAGTGTAGACCCAAACCACTTACTCCTATCTAATCTTGAGACACTAACGGAACTAAAACCAGCCATAGAACCAGATTTACGATCTGGACATTTAATGTATATCGGGATAGAGTGTGTTAAATGTGTGAACTTGAATTTGTTCTTTTATCTTATTACTGCACAATGCAGATGGGTCTTGAAAGTTCATAACGAACAAGCTGTAAAAGTGTCTCCTTGAAAGTTAATTAGTATCTGTGTAAGGAGTTACATGACAGCAACAGCTGACGGGATGTCATTGAAGGGGGATGTATGAAATCACAGATCACGTACATACATTGCCTTTAGTGCACATGTAGTTCAAGCGTGTATTTGTTAGGGGTGGGTATTGCAGAGAATTTTCATATTGCGATATATTGCGATGCGAAAGCATGTATTGCGATACGTATTGCAATATATTGCATGAAGTATTTTTAAACAAAAACTACTTATAGTCGAGTTACTTCTTGATTTATAGAGCAAAAACACAACAAAATCACTAGGCTTGATTAAGCTTTAATAACAACTTTTAATCATGATAAAATAAAAATGTGAATAATATTTGGCACAAATGAAACAAGGACATATCCGAACAAAATACCGGTTTTCGATCAGCGTATCGCAATACGTATCGTTTTCATGTCTGAACCGGTAAATACCGGTAAACCGGTTATATTGCGCAGCCTTAGTATTTGTGCAGTTGTGCACAACTGTGAAATGATAAAACTAACACGTGTAATGAATCTGTTCTTTTAAATAAATATAATTCTGCTTCAAAATGTGCATGTTCTTTTTCATCATGCAAGGCAAATGTTATGGATAACAACTTCTTGATTTATATACTTTTATTCAACGTTTCTGATCCGTCTTGTATTTCTACACTAACTTCTAAATGCCTTTCAAGAATTCTTTTTCATCATCCTTATGATCATGTTGCACAGAAGAATCGGTTTCGGCTTCTGTTAGTCTGGACCATAGAATTTGAGTTAAATTAGTCTTCGCACTAAGCCCTTTGGACAGTAAGGGTAGATTTACAATAGAAATGTGATAATTACTCCATATTTGACAACCATGTCTACATATTACTTATACAACGCACACACTTCGAATTTATGAACGATCACAAACCACACTCACATATCGGAAACTCTTATAACACACCAAAAATGTGTGCTTCCATTATAAAGCCTGAGATTTACTACATTCACTTGAGGATATGATTATTTGTATGAAGACTGAACTGGTGTTCAGGGAGAACTAGCTATACAAGTCCTGTCTACAGGTTCAATTACGACATATCAGAATACTTCATCAGGTCAGCAGAATTGTATTGTGTATTTCCTGTAACAACAATGTGGCCTATTGCTATATCAGCATCGAATAAAGTTTGGTTGAGTACGTGAGCGTGATACATTCAGCATATCCTTCAGCATATCTAATCATTATGAAACATAAGTATTTGAACAAAACATCACTTTATTCCACTGCGTTCTGAAAAAAAGATAAAATCATGACAGTGACGACATCCACGGTCGAATCATGAAAAGCGTAAACAAATTCAACATCACTGCAACAAAATGTCAGTCTGTTCTGCGTATATGTAAATACACCAGAGATGGGAAAAGCACCGAGAAGATAAAACGAAAACTGATCAAGAACAAAAGTTATCCTCAACAGTATAACATCAACGACCAGCCATCGTTTACACAAACTGAGATCCAATATTTGTGAAAAGTCAGTTTTATTGTCGTCTAAATTTCGACAAATATGTCAGCAGCGTCTTCGGAAATGTCACGATGTACACAAGGACATTCTTAACTGTCCTGGCTGCAGTTCCGACTCTAGTGGGGGGATAGTTTCCGGTCCAGCTTGGCTTCTATGGCGACCATTTTGTTGATCACGTGATTGTAGACTGGCGCAACGGGAGGAGTTGGATACTCACGCAGACGACACAGTCCGAGACGTATCAGCTCTTCATTTACGACAGTTTTGAACAGGAAGCGCTGGCAACACAACAACAAACTGTTTTGTTTCGTGTTTTAAGTCACATGCATTATTATTCCAACCACTGAAGCGACCTTTGAAATACTCGAATCAAGGTCAGGCAAAACAGAGGAAAGGTAAAACCTTACACTGACCCAGACAGTGACTCAAGTCCTCAATATTTCGGCTACATCACGCCAGCTTTAATATACTCAAACCACGAGTGTAGATATGTACATCGTTATCTTGTTTACATCACAGAATAATTCATTTCTCCACAAGTCTGTAAAATGAGCGATATTCCAGCATTCGGTGTCTAAATTTCATAATAATAAAGTTACACTCGAGCAGAAACGTCTGATTCCCTATTTATATCGCGTTATGTTTTAGGTAGTCTGTGTTAATGACAGGCGAAAGCGATTTGCCCAGGGCGAGTGAATTAACATTTTACATCGGCAATAATTCAGCCATATAGTGACAGGTACGTTTAAAATGTCTTTCTGCAAAGCAAATGGTGGCGTCTGGTTGAGACCAAGGGAACTAACTCTGTCGCGTTTCTGTCAGGGTTGGCACACAAAGAGCAAACTGGGGTTTATACGATTAGACAAGATCAACACGTAACTCATATTTCAAAAGGGTATTAATAAAATGTGTCCAAACGACACCATCGAGGTAGTTTCATCAAGCATTAATTTCGATGAACTATCCACATACAAAATTATTAGTGACGGTCATACCTTCCTTATGGAGACTAAACAGTCCAGTCTATCGGAGTCACATGACCTCTCCAGCAGCTTGAACCATATATGTTGCCCTTTAACCTTGTCAATAAGCCATTTCCGGCCAACAGGACTTGGTTCGATTCCCGCCATATATATTGGCAAACTTGCCTCTGAAAACAAATTCACCTCTGAATACAATTATGTGGGGAGTGAGTGTTCCCATACTAGGAATGCATTTACGACACTTAGAGTCAGTTTAGAGTATAGTCCGTTTGACTTCATTTTAGACCGATGAATTGCTCACTGACACAAAATCTAATAATGGCAAAAACCAAATTTTGCACAGTCACATGAAATCGACAGACCAACTCAGATGATTTGTCTCATAATTATGGACACCCGAATTAAAAAGTTGTTTAACAAGCGATCATGATTTTGTCGTCACATTTCGCTTCTATTTACGAGGGAGGACCACTTGCTGGTAGAACAGCCAGGTGTGCGAGTTGTACGTGTGAAACTGAAATTCCACTGCACACGCTTGTTGACTACCTGGCTACTCTACCAGCAAGTGGTCCTCCCTCGTAAGAAATAGAGTGAGTGAGTGAGTATGATTTTATGCCGCTTTTAGCAATATTCCAGCAATATCACGGCGGGGGACACAAGGAATGGGCTTCACACATTGCACCCATGTGGGGAATCGAACCCAGGTCTTCAGCATGTCGAGCGGACGCTTTAACCATTAGGCTACCCTACCGCCCCCGTGAGAATAGAGAAAAGTGACAACAAAATAATGTTTGTTAAACAACATATTTATTTCTGGTGTCCCCCGCCGTGATATTGCTGGAATATTGCTAAAAGCGGCGTAAAATCATACTCACTCACTCACTCTATTTCTTACGAGGGAGGACCACTTGCTGGTAGAGTAGCCAGGTAATCAACAAGCGTGTGCAGTGGAATGTCAGTTTCACACGTACAACTCGCACACCTGGCTGTTCTACCAGCAAGTGGTCCTCCCTCGTAAATAGAAGCGAAAAGTGACAACAAAATCATGATCGTTTGTTAAACAACATATTTATTCGGGTGTCCACAATAATGAGACAAATCAACAGTGTTCGTTTGTCGATTTCATGTGACTGTGCAAAATTTGGTTGTGTTGCAATTACATGAATTAGATTTTGTGATTGTGAGCAATTCGTCGGTCTAAAATGAAGTTAAACGGACGATAACACTACTTATATTCCAAATCCTGCAACTCACAAAAGCACCAATATTTCCATTACCTACCCGTGAAGGCAGTCTTCAGCCACCCATGCTTGTCGTAAGAGGCGACTAACGGGATCGGTCGTCAGGCTCGCAGACGTGGTTGACACATGTCATCGTATCCTAACTGCGTAGAACGATATTCATGATGTGAATCACTGGATTGTCTGGTCCACACTCGATTATTAATAGACCGCCACCAGCTAGCTGGAATATTGCGGAATGCAGCGTTAAACAGCCAACCAACCAACCAACCAGCCAACCAAATCTAGATTACCCCTAATGAAACATCAGTGCACTTTAGTGAGCATTGTTTCAAACTGCAGTATACTATCACCAATGTTCAGCAACCCATATCCTGATCAGTAGGTCAGGGTCGCTGATTTAGTTGATGTTTGTCATCCTATCCAAATTTCGAAGAGTGGTGCTAATTAGTGTTGGGAATTGGTTAAAATCTCATAATTGATGACTGGTCCATTACAACCGATCAATCATCGAAAATAATTGGTTAGCGTCATTTATCAAATGTTCCTGTTGTCTTTGTAAAAGATAAAGAAAAAACATGTAGTAATTTGTTGTTTTTTTGCAAATTAAACGAAATCCATTTGCAAATTTTGCCTATTTAAAGGGTTATTAGTATGTTAGGAACACAGGTTTGCTGGATTCTTTAAGATAAATTCAATCATGACTTGGAACAAGCTTGTTGTGCTTATGAAATGTAAATTTAATGACACAGACAAAAGCAACCTTGTGAAAAATATTGATGATGCAAACAAGTGTTCCAAGATTGGTTCAATTCGATTATGAGAAAACATGTTCGATTGCTTGGTCGTTTAGTCACTGCGACCAATCTTCGATTATTTCAATTAATCGGACCACCACTCGTGCTAATGTCAACGAACACTGGATTGTCTGGCCCAGACTTGATAGTTTACAGACGTCGTCATATAGCGATAAGGGTTAACTTAGTTTTGAACAGTAGTGTTTACAGTGCAGCTCTGTTCCTGTCACTCACCGTGGACACTATGCGACTTCAGGAAGGACGGCAGAGCTATGAGTGGGCGGTGTGTGACGTGGAGACAACAGTCTGTTCCGATGTTGTCGACCCGGCCCTGTAGGACGATGTTGCGGGTGACATAGATCCTGGGGATGTCGGAGACGTTACGGAATACATGGGTCTGAAAATGAGTGAGTGATTGCGTATTTATGCTAAAATACTTACTGACCACAAACATCATTAATGAGTAAATAAACAGTAACGAGGTTTTCTGTATTCGAACACAATGAAATCTTAAATCTGAAATCTGGTATTGCCTCTGAAGAGTCTTACATGGCTTCCATTAGATAGAAGCATATTTCGTAGCGAGTGGAATAGTGTTGGGAATTGGTTGAAATCTCACAATTGATGATTGGTTCAATACCAACGACCAATCATCGAAAAAAAATTGGTTAGCGTCATTTTTTAGATTTTCCTATTCAGGCTGTAGTTGCAGATAAATATAAAGAACAAAAATTTGGTTCTCTGTTGTTGTTTTTAGAAACTGCACAAATTACATTTGCAGATTTCACATCCAGTGTAAAATGATTCAGTTCCAGTGTAACATTAATTTCCCAGATTCTTCAAGAAATATTCAGTCATGACTTTTCAGAAAGTGAAGTGAGTTTTCTTAGAAATAAACACGTTTTCAGGCCCTGACAACGTCCTAGATATGTTCCATCATCAAGTATTTCAAACTCTATTACAGCGGTTCCAAAATCGTTTGTGTTCGATTATGAGAAAATGTGATCGATTGCTTGGTCGTTTGGCCACTGCGACCAATCTTCGATTATTTCAATTAATCGGACCACCACTAGAGTGGAATGACAGTTTGGCTCGCTACCTTGATAGATATCATCTTCAATAGCCTAGATTTCAGTGCTGGTCAAGACTGAATTGTCCACAGACCACAGTCAATACAATGCTTGAAAATACCTGATTGTGGCGTCAAGTAAACAAACAAAGTAGGGCCTAAACAGTTTCACCTAAAATTAGGTGAGGTGAGGTGAAATTGGGTTTTACGTCGTGCTTGAGAATATTTCGCTCATATGACGACGTGCATGCGTGTGTATGTGTATGTTGGGCTGCTTGTACTAGCCCAGACTTCAGCTGGTTTTATAGTGCTAGCCCACTGAGATACCATGCCGCAGTGAAGCAGGAATACCCCACTCAGACACATTATACTGACTCCGAGCTGACCATTCCTTGTTGTACCCATTAATGCCGAGCGCCAGGCAGGGACCAACAAGTACCATATTTTAACGTCTTTTGGTATGACGCGGTCGGGGATCGAACCCGCGACCTTCCGCTCTCCTCACCTAAAATGAATTCATGTTGACAGAATGAAGTGGAACTTACAGCTTTGGTAGACCTGAGGATTAGGATGACTCCGACAACACCAACTCCATATATGGAATACTGAAACAGGAACTTATATAGGCATTAATTTATTCCCCATAAATTGCTTTCCCTAAAAGAGACCAAGAGTCGCATACATCGATTGTCATTGAGCGATTTGCTGGTCGAATCCTATATCAGCACTACTCCAAGGTAACATAATTCCACAACGACACACGTCAATATCTAGCAACACTTCCCTACGACATGTACTACAAACGCCAGTTCTGATATCATGTTGATCAACTTCGCAGGGAAATTATCTACTCGAGTCTCGTGATTTTATTACACTTCGTATAGTGCTATGATTCAATGCGTCGAAAGGTTCGTAAGTTATGATAAATGGTATCCATGTATATACATATCATTCTTCATAAAATATCCATTAAAAATTGTGTAAAACTTACTCGTATTCCCCGAATGTTAGAATCAATAAAGCTGAACACGTCATCTTTCAACGGGCGTGTCCGGTTATTTGACGCATTATTGTTTGCATGTCCGGGATCTTATTTGACTGGGGATCTCGCCTTCGACTTCTCCTCCAGTGTCAGATCTGAGGGTGTGTTTCCCAGATCCACTTGTCATTTCGTCTAACTGTCGTGTTTGAATCTATGAAAGACGCTGACAGTTTGCAGACGCTTGACCAGACAACAGAGCGGGTTGGCATAACCGTGAGCTTGATCTTGTATGGAGACCATTGCACTGTCCGTAATCCATAATGGTAGGGGAGAGGTAACTCTAGTTTCTGACCTAAACATATAATGAGAACGATATATGCGAAGCACGGGGACAAGTTCGTGTCAGGAAATGGAAATTCTGGAAATGTGTTTGGTTTTCTCTTGTATTTTGCAACCATGGAAATGTAATTTAATTGCTGAGCAACGGATGTATGCGCTGTGAATGTGTATTATAAACGTAAACATGTATATCGGAGGGGGCACATGTTGCAACGTGTGTGGAGTTGCGCCCCTTAGCTGTCAGGACCCTGCATGGTTCTATGTACGACGAGAAGCATTTTAATACAGGTTATAACGTTTCTCGATCATTTCGACTCTTACGGAAGGAATATCTGTCTGACTTATCAAATCACAACTGACTGATCATGAATGTGTTACGATACGTAATACACAGATAGATAATTACAGCAACATGTAAACTCATATCCGGATGAAGGTGAAGTTGAATTGCGGATATTTCGAATGAAATAATTGTTTTTAATTCTGTTATACATGTTTCAACGACCTATCCAATTGTTTTGGAAAAAGCAATAAATAATATTTATAAAATCCACATAATTCCTAGGTTCGTGATTTTGCGAGACACCACACTGACTGAAATTCTGACGCCATTTATGATCAGGATAGCCACACTTTTCTCCATGTTGCTCTGTATTAGAAATGCAACAATGGGTAATATATTAAATTACTCTTAAATATGATTTTTATGAAATATATAAACAATGTTATGAACTGTCAAAATCCAATTTACCTTCAACAGCATTACACGAAAACATCATGCATCCGTATTTAACACGGGTACGTGGTGCTTTTATTAAACAACATGAACATTAATGCAGTAAAACTAAATTTACTACCTCATTTACAGAGTGACCGACCAAATTTTGCCGCAAACAGAATTTAATTAATTTAATTAATAATTTCGAGTTGTTACTTCATTGACCCATACATCCAGCGTGGTTCTCATTTCCGTTTTGCAGAACGAGTAAAATATTCTGTTTCCGTTTCCGTACGCATATCACATTGCTGAACACACCAGGTGCGTGAGTGTTGCTTTTTTCAGTCGAGCAAATATATCGAAATTAACAAACTGTTATCTTCCCGGAACACGAAACAATTAAACAATCTATGAAATTTATGTCATCTTGCTTGCATATCTTCTTACCTGGTTTGACGCTCTTCTAGCCTGCTGTGAAAGTGAGTCACGCAGAAATAATTAATGCACACAACGTATGTCAATATTCACATTTATCAGTTTCAGATGCACTTCGTAGTTCACAGAATACATATTTTCCCACAGAACATATTGTTTTCTGATAATATGAATAATGTTACCATAACAGTATATTGGGTGTTTTTTCACATAACAAAACGAATTATTATTTTCAATGTTAGGCCATGTGTCTGCATCCGCTATGTAACAATGGACGTTTCTTTGTCTCAGACAACACAATTCTTTAAGGGCGGTGAGGCAGCCTAGTGGTTAAAGCGTTCGCTCGTCTCGCCGAAGACCTGGATTCGATCCCACATGGGTACAATGTGTGAAGCCCATTTCTGGTGTCCCCTGCCGTGATATTGCTTGAATATTGCCACAAGCGGCGTAAACATAAACTCACGCTGACTTACAAAATTATTCTTCACAGCGTGGAGGGACGTCAAGTTTTAGATTTCAAGTGGGTGCAGCAGTCCTTACACCCAGCATCCGCTTGTCATTGATTCGACGCTTAAATTCCGATTCCAGGGTATGTTTGCACATACCTGTTCATATGGGTTTTAACGGAATGATAAACAACTTAATTGTTACAACAGCTCACATTTTAGATATCGCTTTTACGCATATTTGCTACACCCGGGATTAAATAATTGATTTCAGAATATGCATGTTTAAAATTTACTTCCTTCAAACAACAGGATGTATGAAAAGAATAAGACTGTTCAGATGGCGTGTTTGTCTCTTGTGGTCCATGTTGCAGAAGGGTGAGTGCTGAGTTGGGTTACTTCACCTATATTCATGTGCGATACCCATTTCTGAAATTGAATCCGAGCCTTCGATGCAAAGGGTGAACCCTTTAACGGCAGGGCTGCAGTACTTCTCCAACTACTGGCGTTATAGAAAATAAGTGAAACCACTTCGGGAAGATTATCACTGACAGGAACTAGCAAGCTGTATTTACACAATTAGTGTTGAAATTGATTCACCCTTAGCTTTCCTTGTTTTGCATATGGTATGCAGAAATAAATGCTTCTTATACAATTGAGTGAGTATGGTTTTAAGCCGCTTTTAGCAATATTCCCCAAACATCACGGCGGCGCACAACAGGAATAGGCTTTGCACATTGCACCCATGTGTGGGTTCGAACCCGGGTCTTTGCGTGACGAGCAAACGCTTTACACCACTCCGCCCCGCTTCTTATACAAGCTTTAACCTCCTGACCGCCCGACGATCATGTACACTAAGCTTTAACCGTCTGAAGGGTGAGTAGGTTATTGAGACGATCATGTACACCAATTGGACGTCTGAAGGGTGAGTAGGTTATTGAGACGATCATGTACACTAAGTACACCGTCTGAAGGGTGAGTAGGTTATTGAGACGATCATGTACACCTTAAGGGTTGAGACGATCATGTACACTAAGCACACCGTCTGAAGGGTGAGTAGGTTATTGAGACGATCATGTACACTAAGTACACCGTCTGAAGGGTGAGTAGGTTATTGAGACGATCATGTACACTAAGTACACCGTCTGAAGGGTGAGTAGGTTATTGAGACGATCATGTACACTAAGTACACCGTCTGAAGGGTGAGTAGGTTATTGAGACGATCATGTACACTAAGTACACCGTCTGAAGGGGGTGAGTAGGTTATTGAGACGATCATGTACACTAAGTACACCGTCTGAAGGGTGAGTAGGTTATTGAGACGATCATGTACACTAAGTATACCGTCTGAAGGGTGAGTAGGTTATTGAGACAATCATGTACACTAAGTACACCGTCTGAAGGGTGAGTAGGTTATTGAGACGATCATGTACACTAAGTACACCGTCTGAAGGGTAACATTAAGTTGCAGGTGGATTTCCATATTGACAATTCGAATAAAAATGTGCCATTTGTAACAGAATGTATCGGACTTTAAAGAACTTAACAATGACATTTCAACGGCCTGATGTGTTTTTCCATACTGTTAAGAAAGTTTGTAAAACATTCAGTTGTATATATTTCTAGCAAAAACGAAGATTTTACAACTTTTACGACATAGTGTTCCCATTAGCTTGACCCTTCACTAGTGACGCCGAGCATATACATTAAATCGCATGGAAATAAAACTCTCACAGTTCAACAATTCATATTAATATACATAATGTTTACATGTGGCAACACATTTCCTGCCAGTCTGTCACCCCTAGTTTTTACTGTTAGGCTGACAGGTGTTGCATGTCATTGTACCGTATCATGGCTATGTGGAGGATCAATATAGCAAGCTGATTTTGTGTTTTAATTGAGTTGAAAAATATTGCAGCACTGCTTGCCCACGCTGAAGCACTCTGGAAGCTCGTAGGTATACGTTTCTGCTGGAACTCTCAGGAACTCTCAGGATATCTGGGCTAAAAGGATCTACTGGAAACTATCGGGAAAAGACGAATAACTCTCGTGAACTGTCGGGATCTGTCAGGTACGAGAGCGGTGGGGTAGCCTTGTGGTTAAAGCGTTCGCTCATCACCCTGAAGACCAAGGTTCGATTCCCCACATGGGTGTAACGTGTCAAGTCCATTTCTGGTGTCTATTACTGCTGGAATATTGCTAGAAGCGACGTACAACTAAACTCACTCACTCATCAGGTCCGATCGTGTCCTACAAAGGACGATCGGAAACTACAAAGAAGATACAAGGAACTATCGGGTACTGGAACGAAATGTCAGGAACTGTCAGGAACTATCAAGAACTGTCAGAAACTATTACTAACCATCGGGAACTATAAGAAACTGTCGGGAACTTTCAGGAAATATAGGGAGCAGTCGGGAAATGTCAGCGAACTCTCGCGCTAGGATCAGTTATGCCCTGTAAATATGACAGCTCGGTATACCGAGAGCAACAGATGCGGTGATGGTCCACATCGATCCCCACCTTATTTCAAATAACACAGCTTTATGGATAGATGTGTCATGTACACTAGGCGAGATGAGACACACGCTGGTGAGGGGACAAACGTGATGCGTTAATTCACATATAACACTGGCCGACGCTGATATCTAGTAACTATGCGTGCCGAACACGGCGACAGGGACTTTCTGTTCTTGTCAAATATATCACTTGTGAGGAATGGTCTCTCCGAACACTGGGCTTGTATTTCTAGGTGATCAAAGCGGACTCCTCTGTGCATTCATTATCGTCGTTACAAGGGAGTTAACTGTGTGTAATAACTGTCTGTCAATAACAATATTGTTTCATATTCCAAGAATCATAAGGTGGCCAGACAAATTATATGCTACCCATTATAATTGATTCAAAAAGGAATAATTTCATGTCTTGAGGGGAGAGTGTAATCTTCATAATACCTCTACCCGTTTGTTTGTTCTGTCTGCTCAGAAATATTCCAGATGAATGACAGTGGAAAATAATCGGGTATGGAAAAACAGTGATAGAAAGTCACCGAGGCTGACCAATCCATTTGGCAACCCCGGACCACCAGCGTATGTTCCTGTAGCCGTGTTGTTATCCCACGGGATTCTTCATAAGGACAGTGTATGCTACAGTGACGGGCTGATGCCATGTACTACCGACTTTAATGTATACCCGAGACATACAATCTCATCATTATACAGCATTATATATGTAATATGAAACAGCTGATGAGTGGGTCTGTCAGTGGGTCAAAGAGTAGAGGTCAGGTGTAATGATGAGTAACATGCCTGTACCTTGCACTCGCGAATAGAAACGTGACAAAGTGATAATGTCCAGAGTTCGCTTACACTGAAGTGTCAGAATGTCGGTGACACATATGTCGTATCAGCTGACACAGAGATATCAGATATCAAGCGACAGCTGATTATGGCCGAACTAACTGTAATGCTGATCAGAGTAGAACTTAACCTGTATGAAAACGTTGACTGAACACGTGACCGGTATGATTTGTTCATCTCTCTGTGACAGTGCGGTGTGACAGCTTGAGGGAGCTGGGAGCTACGTACAGAGATACGGTCGTAAGGCAATTTGAAACGCAAAGATCTGATACATCATAGACTTGCATCTTGATATCCTAGGGAGTACACTGCTAAAGGATTGATCCTTAAGGCTGATTACCACTGTGTCAACTAGTTGCCTACAACTGTGCCTACGAGTTTGCCTACAACTGTGACTTAGAGTGTTTTCCAGTGACTACGTGTTGTTCAGTAACACTGTGCCATCTACAGTCATACTATGCAATTCACGTGTTCCAGAATCAATTTCTGAGAGTTCCGTCTTTGGATCATGGTAAAACATTTTTCGCCTCTATCGGTGCAAGAATATAATGTTTTCAAATTTGGTTTCACCTTAAATCATCAAAATTGATACCAGCATCAACGCATCGTTGGAGATAGAGGAGGACCGAATTGACAGTACCTGTTTCAGAATGGTACGTATAAGCAAGGATACTGTCCTCCGCATTATCGGCCTCGTGGTGGGCTGTATCGGGATGGGCGTGGCAGGGTCGGTGTTCGCCTTCAATGCATACGCCAATGCCATCAAGAAGACCTTCAATTACACCCAATCAGAAGGTAGGTAAAATGTAACCGCGATATTAATCTCTTCACTAATTGTATTCATCTTTTTTCCTATATTCGTACAGTAATCCTGGACCTGCTCGGTCATCAGGAAAGTCCAAGATCGCCTACAGTAGGATACAATGTACATTTGACTCACTTCATTTAGCTGTAGACAGTAACCGGTTCTGTCTTGGGGCAGCCTTTGTGGTTAAAGCATTCGCTCTTCATACACGTGTTCGATTCCAGACATGAGAACAATAATAATAACAATAATAGTCCATTTATATTGCGCGTTTATCCATGCACATTGCATCCTCAAAGCGCTGACATATTACCCCTGGTCAACGAGTACAGAACACTCCATGTGGAGAATACAACCGGTCGCCTGTCAGGCGCTCAAGGTTCAATTTCAGACTACCATCGTATCATATCAGGTACCTAATTTTACTGCTGGGTGGACAGAGGCAATTTTGAACAAACTCACTTGCCTAAGGTGAGACCACATGCGCCACATGTGATTCGTTGTGGGGCAGGACTGAAGTCCTAGAAACTGAAGCTGCCAAACACGGTCACCCATCCGAGGACTGTCCGCGACCAACGTTGCTTAACTTCAACTGATTGTGACCTGAGCTCTACGCACAGGACCACGCACCGCCATGTATGAAGCCCATTTCTGGTGTTCCCGCCGTGATGTTGCTGGAATATTGCTAACAGGGGCGTAAAACCACACTCCCCCGCTCAGTACCAATGATAAACCGATTTGTGCTATTCCTTCGCCATCATAGGGTGATCTAAAACGGTCCAACATAATAAAAGATCATCTAAACAATCTTATGCTAAAACAAACCTTTCGAAACATTCAAGTTAAATATACTGTAATTATATCTGTACATTTTACACATATATTAGCTATTAGGGAACAGTGGTTTAAAAACACGGAATAGCTACAGAGGCTGATACTCATGCTATAAACACGCCTAGTAGCTTTAAAATATGTTTTTATAAATATGTAATTATCATACATGTTCACGATATCAGATACTGTAGATAACATTCCCAGCCCTCGATGTTCGTATTCATGGATGACGTAACCTCATTGTTGTACATTGTTTCAGGTTTTGCCATAATGCCTGTTATTGATTTAATTCTTTTTGGTATTCTATTAACTGTTTTTGAAATTAGCATTTGTGTGCTCACACAACCATTAACCACATGTGCCGCTAGGATAAATTGCTTTGTCTGATAGGTTTGATTTAGATGTCTGATATGCTTAAAATAATACAACGTGTTTTTACTTAAAACATTGCCATCATGAATACATCCAGTGAAAACAGGAAGTGTAATTACCACAGAATGATGTATAGTATGACCAGAAATTATTGAGAATTTTAGGAATATGTTTATTGGATTTCTAGTATATACAACCTTGACCAGCTATCAAGTGCTTGGTTTCATTCAAGAGAGACAACTCCGTTAATCCTTTTTCATTAGTTTGTGAAGAGTTATCCCCTCTGTTTACTTGCTAGCAGACGACATTTTCAGTGATCCTCAGTATGGATGATTTAGAGAAGAGGAAGTTGATTTTAGAGTATTATAACAAGGACATCAGATCAGCTTAAGTGATTTCAAGTAGAACAGACATCCCTTTGTCCACTGTTTATCGTGTTTTGAAAAATATTGCAAATGGATATGGCATTGAGCACCAGGGAGGCGCAGGTAGGCCCAGTAAATTGACTGTCGGTGACAGGAGGCGGCTTGGTATTCTTGTTTCTAAAAACAAACGAAGGAGTTTAGAAAACTTAAGGCTGGATATGTTTGATAGAGGAACTGTGGTTGTCTGTAAGGAGATAATTAGAACTGAGCTGCATGCAATGGGTTGGCAGAAAAGTCGAGGAATTCCATCACCGATCATGAAACCTGAACAAAAGGAGCGAAGGTTGAACTGGTGCTTACAGCATAGAAATTTTAACTGGGACAATGTGATTTTCTCAGATGAAAGTTCTGTGTGGCTGTTTCCTAATACACTGAAATTCTGTATCAAACAAACTGAAAAACCTTAAAACTTTGTATCAGCGCCCAAATTACAGTCCGAAATTTAACCTGTGGGGTGGCATATCTGTGTTAGGGGCAACGCCCCTCTGTGTATTTGAAGGGAATATGAACAGTGAGCGGTACACAGATATTCTCGAGGGACATTTACTTCCATCTGCTCACGTTTTCTATGGAAATTTTTTGATTTTCCAGCAGGACAACGACCCAAAACATCGTTCAGGCCTAGTTTCGGACCCAAAATATGACATTATTAGATTGGCCAAGCTATAGCCCTGACCTAAATCCAATAGAAAATGTTTTGGGACTTATGAATGAAAGTCTCAATAAGAAAAATCTGACAAATATTGCTGAAATGAAAGAAGAGGTGGTCCGATATTGGGACAGCATGGACCACGACTTCTTTGATCAGTAGTATGCCCCGCCGCATTGAAGCCTGCATTGCTGCCCATGGTGACTTGACAAAATACTAACTGTTCACCTGTCTTTGAATCTGGAGTTATGTTCTGCTAATATTCACATTTGATAAGGGAGTAATGAGTGAAATAAAAAAATTACAGTCTTTAAATTCTCAATAATTTCTGGTTGTACTGTATTCTCCTGGCCTCACACACCACGAAAGTATGTATTATATACATGTAATTACTTGTCATTGTATTCTGCAATTGCGTGATTACGTTGAGCGTAGTGGAAACCATTTCAATGAGTGTAATTTAACGTAATCGACAAGGACACGATCTATCGAAGATAAAAAACAATTTTTCTACTGCTAGTCAGGAGAATTTGGTTTTGAGCTTACCGACTTTGTTCGGGGCTTTTGGCATTGAAACATTCGTCGAAACATAATTACTACGCGGAGAGAATATTTTCTAGCACAAACTGTCAACTTTTGTCCACTTAGTCAGGTTATAACATGCAGTAAGAAAAACTGTCCAATTCGTTAATCAGTGCAAGACCTCAGCCAAATTCTGTCCAATTTGTTAATCAGTGCAAGACCTTAGCCAAATTCTATCCAATTCGTTAATCAGTGAAAGACCTCAGCCAAATTCTGTCCAATTCGTTAATCAGTGCAAGACCTCAGCCAAATTCTATCCAATTCGTTAATCAGTGCAAGACCTCAGCCAAATTCTATCCAATTCGTTAATCAGTGCAAGACCTCAGCCAAATTCTATCCAATTCGTTAATCAGTGCAAGACCTCAGCCAAATTCTATCCCATTCGTTAATCAGTGCAAGACTTCAGCTAAATTTTATCCAATTCGTTAATCAGTGCAAGACCCCAGCCAAATTCTATCCAATTCGTTATCACGTTTAGGCCTTTGTATCCCAGACATATAATGTTACCATCTTTAGTTGATAATTTTCTCAAAATCAGCATTCTCTTCGGAATAACTGCTATTGAGGCGACGTTTGTATGTTTGTTTTTCTTTAACGCCACACTCAGCAATATTTCACCTATTTGGCGGTGGTAAGTAATGGAGTAATGGAGTCTGGACCAGACAAGCCAGTGATCAACAGCAAGAACATCGCTCTATGCAAATGGGATACAATGACATGTGTCAACCAAGTCAGCAAGCATGACCAACCGATCCCGTTAGTCGCCTCTTCCGTCAGGCATGGGTTACAGAAGACCAATATTAATTCTAACCGGGTTTTGTACGTACGATATTTCTGTGCTACCTTTACGAATCTACACAGAAACCGAGCCTCTATTGTGATAAAGACGGTGTCTTCATATTTCACCTTTGCTCTATCCTTATCTACAATGATGTGAAAAGGGAACAATTTTCAAACTCAGGACCTATATACTGTTTTGCTTAATAAGGTATTCTTAAGACTAAGACAAATATGAAAGGCTATAATTATGTAGGAAGAGGATCAGCGTCACCATTGTCCGGCGGACTGGCACACCAGAAACCTATGGTTGTGGATTCGAATCTCCATTTACGAGTAGTCAACATTCTACAACCGGCCTTCCAATTCATTCCAGTACTTTCAAACTGGGAACTGGAATATCATCAAGACGATTTTCTAAATTCTAGTTATAACTTTGTGCATCAACTAACATCAAAGGGCTCCAATGCCGTCCAAATACAAGCGTCACAACCAGCGTCGATTTTACGATTCCGACTATGTCCTGATCATGTGTTAATGGGTCACAAATTCTGATGACAGTGCTCGTGATGAGCTTGTTTCCTGTCACACTGGTGGCATCCATCACACGCACAGGCTAACAATTGTTATAGGCCAGTAGAATTGTCGAAGAACCCGGACATTTGCGATAACAAGCAAGTTTTATGTTCAAACGGCTCCAACAGTAATATAATAAATGTGTCCACACAGTTTATAATTAATGCAGCTTTCAGTTGAAGACATTTCCTTTGTAAATCACATTGGCATTAAATGCCCTTGAGTGGTGAGGTAGCACCTTGGGGCTGACATCTTTGTTGTGACTGGAAACGGTACTAGTTGCCTAACAACTACATACAGGTCAAACATACACACGGAGCTCAAGTAACAATTTTTAATGAGAAATTTAACATATTTCCCCAAGGTTGATTTTGATTGGGTTATTATTACAGACACACAGGATCATGATAATCATTTTTGTCAACAAATTGGCTTGTTATCGCAGATGTCTAGGTTAACTAAAAAAACAGGGATTTTCTACTGGCCTATTAATCAAGGTTCAATCCAAAGCAATCTCAGACAATCATAGGGTACCGCAAAGCACGTCTTGGCAATCAAAGGTAACTCAAGAAAGGCAATCCCAAACAATCCCGCCGTGATATTGCTGGAATATTGCGAAACGCGGCGTTAAATTAAACTCACTCACTCACACCTTAACAATTACATCAACAATTGCTTAGGAAGTCTCTCACAAACTTTTGAATTCATAGTCTCAGTGACGAAAAATAATCCCAATTTGCCATTTTCATATCAATTTCAATGAATGAATAGAGTGAGTGAGTGAGTATGGTTTTACGCCGCTTTTAGCAATGTGTCACCAATATCACGGCGGGGGACACCAGAAATGGGCTCCACACATACAACACATGTAGGGAATCGAACCCGGGTCTTCGGCGTGACTAGCGAAGGCTACCCCACCGCCCTTGGCTGTAAAGAAATCCCTTTCCGTCTAGTAGTGCACAGTGGTAATGCATGCTGACCTTATTTTACAGTCGAGCTTCTCGCCTCGATGGGAAATATCGGAACCTCCCTGGGTTTCCCGGCTGGCATCATGTTTGAGAAACTTGGAGCCCGGCGGACGGCGTTCGCGTCCCTCATGATCTCCTCCTTGGGTGGCTTCTTGTTGTACAGCACCACACTGCAGAAGACGTTCTATGCAGGGAAGGCGTACCTGCAGTACATCTATTTTCTGTTGTTCGGTAAGTCTACAGTATATACTACTGCTAGTGGAGAAGTATCTACTTGTATTTGTTGTGGCCGGTCGTCTGTAAGTAATCGAGTCAGGACCAAACAATCCACTGATTGACATCATGTGCATCAGTCTACGCATTTGGGATACCATGATGTGTAAAACCAAGCCAGCTAGCCTGACCACCCGATCCCGTTTGTCGCCTCTTACGACAAGTATGGGTTGCTGATAATCAGTTCTAACCAGGATTTTCACTGGTAGCTGTATCAGCAGCCGTAGCAGTAGCAGTAGCAGTAGCAGTAGTAGCAGTAGCAGCTGCAGTAGTAGCAGCAGCAGTGGTAGCAGTAGCAGCATCCGTAACAGTAGCAGTAGTAGTAGTAGTAGCAGCAGCAGTAGCAGTAGCAGCAGTAGTAGTAGTAATAGCAACAGCAGTAGTAGCAGTAGCAACAGTAGCAGTAGTAGCAGCAGCAGTAGTAGCGTGGTAGCAGTAGCAGCAGCAGCAGCAGCAGCAGCAGTAGCAGTAGCAGTAGCAGCAGCAGCAGCAGCAGTAGTAGCAGCAGCAGTAGCAGTAGTAGCAGTAGCAGTAGTAGCAGCAGTAGCAGTAGCAGCAGCAGTAGCAGTAGCAGCAGCAGCAGCAGTAGCAGCAGCAGCAGCAGCAGCAGCAGTAGCAGCAGCAGTAGTAGCAGCAGCAGTAGCAGTAGCAGCAGCAGCAGCAGCAGCAGCAGCAGCAGTAGTAGTAGCAGCAGCAGCAGCAGCAGCAGCAGCAGCAGCAGTAGCAGCAGCAGTAGTAGCAGCAGCAGCAGCAGCAGCAGCAGCAGCAGTAGCAGCAGTAGCAGTAGCAGTAGCAGCAGCAGCAGCAGCAGCAGCAGCAGTAGCAGTAGCAGTAGCAGCAGCAGCAGTAGCAGCAGTAGCAGCAGCAGCCGTAGCAGCAGCAGTAGCAGCAGCAGCAGCAGCAGCAGCAGCAGCAGCAGCAGCAGTAGTAGCAGCAGCAGCAGCAGCAGTAGTAGCAGCAGCAGCAGCAGTAGCAGCAGCAGCAGTAGTAGCAGCAGTAGTAGTAGCAGCAGCAGCAGCCGTAGCAGTAGCAGTAGTAGCAGCAGCAGCAGCAGCAGCAGCAGTAGCAGCAGCAGTAGTAGCAGTAGTAGTAGTAGCAGTAGTAGCAGTAGCAGCAGCAGCCGTAGCAGTAGCAGTAGTAGTAGCAGCAGCCGTAGCAGTAGCAGTAGTAGCAGCAGCAGTAGTAGCAGTAGCAGCAGCAGTAGTAGTAGTAGCAGCAGCAGTAGTAGTTATGGTAATATTCCAGCTATATGACGGTGCTCGATGAATAATCCAATCTGGATGAGACAATCCAGTTGATAACATCAAGAGCATCGATGTACTATGGGACTTGGTAGATCACGTATCTCCGTAACCTGTCTAATGTGGATCGCTGTTCATCACATCATTCACTGGACTGCCCGATAAAGGCATGTTTTCAAACTGCTGTCATATAGTAATATGCTGACCAAAACGCATACATGTGCATAGTTTACATAACTGTTACATACCTCTGATCCTGTGTGGAGTCAGCTTGAGATAGGTCGCGAGAGCCCCTTGTTCGTCGTGGATGAGATGTACATTAAAAGGCAGGTTTGATATAGCTGACACCCGTTGTGATACCGTGTGAGGACATCGACCCCAGCTGCCTATGGAAGAGGTCGGTGAACGGAACTTGGTTGACTGCATGTCATCGTATCCTAATTTCATGTTTCGATGGTGGTAATGCCTATCACTCGGACCGATAATTAACAGCTGGAATTTTGCGGCGTAAAACAACACACAGAAAAACAAACAAAAATGGTTCAGCTGAATATTGTCTGATTCATTCATTAATATGACAAACCGTGAAGATCAGCAATCAATGCTGGTCGAGAGAGGCGACTAACGGGATCGAGTGGTCAGACTCGCTGATTTAGTTGACATCGTATCCCAATTGCATAGATAAACAGCAACAAAAAAAACCAATAATATGACAACTTTGTTTTCTGTCCACCGATAGGTCTGGGAGCCATCTGTACCTACAGTACCTATCAAAGGACAAACGAACTGCTACGGACAGGGATGCTTCAGGTGGAGTTTTGTCATGGCAACTGTTCTAAGTTTATGTTCTGTCATATTTTATGCAGGTCTACTTGAGAGAAGGTGGAGGTATCGCAAGTTTGTTCGTGAAATGGATCCAAACAAAGTAAACTCATCGTATCCCAATTGCATAGATAAACAGCAACAAAAAAACCCAATAATATGACAACTTTGTTTTCTGTCCACCGATAGGTCTGGGAGCCATCTTTACCTACATGGTGTCCATGATGGCCAACGTGAACAACTTCCGTCCCAAACACCGAGGCAAAATCATCGGTGTCCTGGACGCCTCCTTCAGCGGCGGACCTGCCCTGGTGGCGCTCATCTACGGCACGCTCTTCGTCAACGGCCACGATCACAATGACGAGGATAAACAAAACCTGTCTGGGTTTTACCTCCTCAACGCGTTGCTCTTCGTTGCTGCTAATGTTTTAGGTATCTTCTTTCTCATCACACGCATCCTGCCTGAAGATGAGGAGAAAAAGTCCCTGGTATCCAGCGAGGAGATTCCTGATGAACTGAAACCTCAGAAAGTCAACCCGGAAATATCTCAAGATATAACAGGAAGAAAGCTCCTGTTCAACTTCGACTTTCATTTCCTGACCTGGTCCTTCTGGATGTGCGCATGTCTTCAACTGATGTTTCAAACAAACATTACAACTTACCTAAAATCCTTCCATATGGAAGGGTACAGCACAGTATTAACAACTCTGAATTTTGTCGCTGGAACCATAGCCAAAATCAGCTTCGGGTTCGGATCTGATCTGATTGTGCATAAAGTTCCACGAGCACTGGTCATCTTAACAGCGACCGCTGTCCAGACTGTGGTTCTGGCCATCTGTATTTACAGTGCCAATAGTCTTCCTATTCTGTTTATAGCGGTTCTGGGAGTAGGGATCCCTAACGGTGCGACGTGGTGTCTCACACCTACCATGACCAGTGAATTCTTTGGAATTAAGTATTTTGGTAGGAACTGGGGTGCAATGATGATTGGGAATGCTGCCGGAGGAGTGCTGCTTCAGAAAGTGTTCGGTGCCATCTATGATAACGCCATACCTATCAAAGGACAAACGAACTGCTACGGACAGGGATGCTTCAGGTGGAGTTTTGTCATGGCAACTGTTCTAAGTTTATGTTCTGTCATATTTTATGCAGGTCTACTTGAGAGAAGGTGGAGGTATCGCAAGTTTGTTCGTGAAATGGATCCAAACAAAGTAAACTCAGAGCCGTCTAAAGTATCGTAACAATGATACCTTAACTATATTGTTGGAATCAAATGGCACATGATACGGTGTTACAACCAGCGCCATTGGTCGTTAAATTTGAGGGGCCATGGGGTAGCCTCATAGTTAAAGCGTCCGCCCCCGGGTTCGATTCCCCACATGGGTACAATGTGTGAACCCCATTTCTGGTGTCTCCCGCCGTGATACAGCTGGAATATTGCGTAAAACTAAACTCACTCACTCACTCACTCATTTAAGTTGAATTTAACATTGCGGTAAAGATTGCAGACATGGCGCTTTTATGAAACTTGTGATTGGTAAATCGTTATTGTGAAACTTGATTTTAAGATTGATTCATGAAAATGCTTGTTCGATTTTAAAAGTCCCCATATATAACAAACTCCACGTGTCCTTAGTTGTACGGTTTACAGAGGTGTTGATTTGCAGTCACCTGGGATATGGTTAGGAAAATCCGCTATTTCGTTATTTTCAATTTCTTTGACGGACAAGGAGAGTTACTATATTCGATATTGTCATAACGATATTAACTGGTATGTAATATTTTGTTATCCAAGACTGGAGAGTGGAGATGTGCCTACTCGGAAAGGTCATTGCAATGCCTTGCAGAACATTGTGGCATTATCGGTTACCATGACGTTTTGACATATTTGATATCAAAGACACAATCAAATGACATCTTTGCCACTGATGCCGGTCAGCTTAAGATGTTACAATGTAGACATTGCTTATCACTGTTTACAAATAATGGATGGCGAATAAAAACTATTTTTGTTAACTCGTTTTGATATTATTGATGTCAAAAGACCCATTGAGACACAAAGGTAAGATTCTTTATGTGTAAGAATGTTTGCTAATTCTTTTATGATAATGTTCCAGGTCTATGTAGTATTTATGATAGATATAATCCCTCTGACACACCATGGAACACCACTACCTCTAAGTCAGGGAATTGGTAAACACCAAATTAAACAATCCTATTCACTCAGAGGTGTGTTTGACAATGTTTGATATCCATGCATATATACAGATGGTTTATCACATAGACAGTTATTGTAACATGTTGACTATTCATCGAATCAGTAGTTGCCGCTGCTTTGTCAAAGTTCGGGAGAGAAATACACACACTATTAACTTACCTTGTGAAAATTCATTCACCGACAAATAAGTTCTTCAAGATTTTGCTTGAATATTTGCCGTTGTTAGTCCTGAAAACAATAGATCTTCGAACTCCTTTGCATAACCTGATCACAAAACTCGGAGGTAAGTATACAGTCCCTTCTCCTTCCATGAGTAATGTATGTAATATGTAAAATAGAATAAACTCCATGTTCAGATGATCTGTGTAATGAAACATTTAAAGACATTCCAGGGCCTAGATTTTTGAAGCTCTCTTACCGCTAAGATAGTCGTAAGTTAATGTTAATGTATGGCACTCAGGACTATCTTAGCACTAAGAGAGCTTCGAAAATCTAGGACCTGATGTCGTAATGGCACTAATACTAAAGCTGTTTAATATACTACCGAAAACAAGGTAAGTAATGAATAGGTTTTGAGTATTGCTATTGTGGAGCTATACATTTGCAATACTCTGGCGTTGTTTCTGAACGCTAGACCTAATCACAATCAAATCTCACTTGATATATGAACATCCCCATTGTGCACATGTATACGGAAGTCAAAGTGTGTGTATATAACTGAACAAACGCTTACAATCCTTCAGAAACAGTGTTTCATGGACAGACCTGACTGACTGACTGACTGAGTTTGGTTTTACGCCGCTTTTAGCCATCTTCCAGCAATATCACGGCGGGGGACACCAGAAATGGGCTTCACACATTGTGCCCATGTGGGGAATCGAATCTTCGGCGTGACGAGCCAACGCTTTAACCACTACGCTACCCCGACGCCCCTTCATGGACAGAAGATCACAATGGTTGTCACTGCTCAAGTGAATGTAATTAGCGCAACGTTTTAAAACACAATGAGTAATGAATGTTCCCAGTAAAGGCACGGAATGTGGATGCATCTCGGGTGGAAGATGTTGCTCTTAGTTGGAGATGTTTGTTTGTTTGTTTGGTTGCTTAACGCCGCACTCAGCAATATTCCAGCCATAAGGCGGCAGCCTGTAATTAATCGAATCTGGACCACATATCCGAGCGATCAACATCATGAGCATCGATCTAGGCAATTGGGATACGATGGCATGTGTCAACCAAGTCAGCAAGCCTGACTACCCGATCCCGTTGGTCGCCTCCTTGCGTCTGGTAGGTTTAAAAAACTCAGTGATGCTACAAATTATCCTGTAGACTATGTCAAAGAAGTCTCCCTGATCAAACTACCACCCTAAGGGAATGCTACTGCATTAAAGTGTTCTTTTAATCAGCGTTATCATGTCAATCATTCTGTCTGTTGTAGTCTTAGCTTAATCATTACATCGTGGGAGGTTCGTTTTATGGTCCGGAGCCTGGCAATAATTCCGGTTATGTATCTCAAAGTTCATGCAAATGACTTTCCCGATTGAACACGGCCTCTTGGGCTGGAACACCACATTAAACATTGAAACCTAATCACAGCGAGGGTATTGATTAGCTGCTATAATATGAAACATCTCCAGTCTTGTTTTCCATCAGAGGTCACTGTTTCGTCCGTGGTTACTGTGGGGTGGTAGGGTATCCTACTGGTTAAAGCGTTCGCTCGTTACGCCGTAGACGTGAAATTGCTTGAATATTGCTAAAAGCGGCGTAAAACTCGTTCACTCATTTCGTGGTCACTGTTTACTAGACAGGTCTCTGTTATCGATTGTATTCCTATGTCAAATGTATTAACATACTTAATTGGAAAATATCCTTTTGTCATTTTTATCCGCAATGACATTAATATTAAAAGTTTTACAATCAAAATTGTCACAATGTTGACTAATAACGATTTTCCACAATAATACGAAATCACGGTTGAGCATGTATGTATGAATCAATATGAAATAATGATGATACATGCTTGTTGCTAGGCAACTAAAATGTTGAACGGCTGATAACAATCCCCCTTCCTAGTGTGTACACATGTTATTGCCTTCTGCATGTGCATGCATCAACAGAATCGATCATTTAAATATAACAACCTTCAGCTCTAATTCAAACCATGTAATATTCCGGTCACTGGAAATGTATTATATTACACAGCATTATATACAGACATTGTACTCTGTTCAAATATTTCCTGTCACACTGAATTGTTGGAAATATATTACATTACATTACATTACATTGCATTGCATTACATACAAACATTGTACTTTAGTCCAAGCTATCTGAATTGTTAATGGGCCTGAAGATAAGACAAAACTACTTTTATTCTCTGTGAAAATGTGTTAAAGTGTAAATCAGGTGCTTTCAATTTTTTGAAAATTCCAAACGGAGACAGGCTTAGTATGATTTAACGCGTTATGACACATGCCAGGCTCTCAACGTGTTTTGAACATAAAAAGTGGAAACTGTGGAATGTAGTTAATAGAGTCAATACTCAGTTATCCCTCTCGGGTATCTGTAAGAGGCTCGTACTTTTCAAACAGGTGCACAGGAGTAACAATCGTTATATATATCAAAACGTACCTTTTGCGTGAAGAAATATGTCGATCACTGTGTTGTTAGCTTTGTGCAATCAATCACATATTCATTCGTATTTGATAAGATTGCCCAACCTAAACAAGTGCAGACATAAAGTGGTCTTGATTATCGGAATATTGTATCAATGTGCTTTGACGTTTTCAGTCCAGACAATTTCGAATACGTTTGGGATTTCAACATTTTTAGTCATCAAAGTGCGTTTTAATTATCGGACAGTGATAGAAGCTGACATTTTCCAGGGGGGATCGCTACAGTTTGTTCTTACATGAACAGAATCATGTACATTCGTGAATATGATAGGGTATTATCATGTGAACATGATACCCTTCAGATTCAAATTAAACTTTTAATTATTCTAGTCATCTTGAAATGTATTACGTTCTATGAAAATGCGTTGCACTTTGCTCCAATATATGTGTCAATTTGAATTGTTCATAACTACATTCATCCTCAGTGAAAATGTCCTAAATTGTTACACAGATTTATTTTTGTAAATCCTAAGAGGAACATGCACATAGGCTTAGCATGGTTTAACTAAATAATACATGTCAGGTTATCAGCATCCCAAAGTCTCAACGTGTTTTTAACATAAACATGTTCATGGAAACCTTTCTCCCTTGTCTCGTCCCTTTCGAGCGTCAATAAGAGGCACACACTTTTCAAGCAGATCTACTGTTGTGATCATCATTAGATCAAACATGAATTCAAGCAGAGTCTTGGGGAATCTAATCAAAGTGCAATGAAATCAAGCACAAGTCACATGAGAAATGGCGACGTTGTGTAACAGTTTTAAAGTGATCAATACACAAAACATTTCTGAAAGTGATGTGACAGTTTATGCTATAATTGGTGTTATACTTCCTCAGTACAGTACATAATTTATTATTGGGGTTCAGTCGCACCAGGGAATCAAACCCAAATTCTCAGAGTGAGACACCTAATCACTAACTCCCAGTTTGGAATAACCAAACATTGCCTAGGACCCTGTCCGTACGCTACAGTAAGCAAAACATTAATTCATGTTTGGTGAATGAGTCATTTTCTGTGATGAGTGATGCAAGAATATACTGGAATGTCAGTCTATATGCGACATGAACTTGAAAAGTAGATAAAAACATGAATAATAAAATATGGGCTTAGTCGGTAGGGCTAAATACATTCGCATAACTATTTTGACGTGAAGTTTGTAGGTGAATTGGGGAAACACAATTGCACCCAACTAATTGTGATCTGGCTGGAGAAACAGATTGAAACATTACTTTTGTGCATCTAACAAATTCACTTCTAAGGAAAACTCCTTCTTTCCAAAACCCAAACGATGTTCAGGCTTCTAAATGTCAGAAAGCTGTTATTCTGCAGGAACTCGAGAAAATCATAGAATGAAAATTACAGATATATCATGATGTTGAGGTGAAAGTAAGGACTAACGTTTGCACACATATACATTGTGGACATCACATAACCTATTGAACACAACAGAACAGAACAGATGCCATTCATCTTCAACAACGAAGATACCATTTAATTTGCAAAACAGGCAATGCCTTTCATTATATACAACAATAATGTATCTACTAGTTTCAACTGCTAGTTTAAAATTACAACACCGAAATCGGGCACATATAATTTTTAAATATTGAGGGATATCATTATTTATCAAGTAGCTCT
The DNA here is from genome assembly GCF_003918875.1 of Haliotis rubra. Classification (NCBI taxonomy): domain Eukaryota; kingdom Metazoa; phylum Mollusca; class Gastropoda; order Lepetellida; family Haliotidae; genus Haliotis; species Haliotis rubra. Next base: position 203,386 of record NW_025767357.1, on the reverse strand, counting down.
CTACATTTAATAAAGATCCGAATTGCTTATAGTAAACACATTTATGGCTGATATCCAAAGATGATTGCCAAGATTGGAATAAATCATCATGTAATCTATGTTTAAATGATTCAATAAATATTTTGTGATCACCAATTTGCTAGCTTGTCCAAACAAATCCTAAACCAAATTGAAAAAGAATATTTTTTCGTCCCATCCTGTCTAAAGATAATAACATAAAATAACATTGTTTTGGTAATCTATAGTCAGGAAAGTTTAGAAGTCTACACCAGTATTTCACAGCATTGGTTGTATAAATAAACTGTAAAGGCACCCTTCCTCATCTACCCAAGACCATATTGTTACAGGTGGATTTTTCAAGTTTCAAAACATATTTACATAATTTAATATGGACAGATTCAAAAGTATTTCACTAGGATGTGCCCCATATTTCAGAACCATAACATAGGATGGGTGATATCATACAATAAAAAATCTAAATAAATCTGTACAATTAATGCTGCCGAGTTTCCTTTGGAATTTTTTAACAGAGAATATTGCCTTATTAGCTTGTGATGCAAGACAAGGTGTAGCTTTACTCCAGGATAATTTAGGAGTGAACATAATCCCAAGGTACTTGCAAAATGAAACAGTGTCAATAACATTACCATTATAAAACCAATTTTCATATGAGCGCAAGGGACCACCATTTCTAAACACAATAATCTTAGTTTTCTTTAAATTCATGCTCATACCAGTTAGCTCACAGCATTTACCAAGTACATAACCTGTTATACAGCCTACATCTTACTGAGGACTTATTCAATTCCAACAGAAAGTGAACACACAAACACAAAATAAGAAAACGAATTGCCCGCTTTAGTTTAAATTGGCAACAATAATTATATTTTGAAATTGGCTATTTAATATTCTGGGGGACTCGGATGTCGGAGCTTGAATATTTGTATGTTAATGTAAAGATGCATATGAATAATTTCATTAGATCAATCATATTTGCTCATGATGCAACTGTAAAGTCATTAGATTATTTAAATAGAACCCCAATGGATATAAGCAAATCAAATACTTATATTACTCTACTCTCTATAAAACTTTGTTAAGTCAAAACCTGCTATAATTTCAATGGAGTGCGTTGATGCAGTCTGGGTTTACAAATATATGAGAAACTTGAAACACCAGTGATAAAGTTGAACATCTGCCATATGTTACTAATTACCTCATTACGTCACTGACGTAGCTGCTGAACGCTAAAGAGCCATTGCTGACAATATGATGAGGTTATATTACGCAACCATTGATATGAATGCTAATTTCAGTAGTATGGTAATTATTCATCTATCCATTACCGAGCCTTTAGGAGAACACAATAGAAGGATTAATTTGAAGCTGGTCATAAACGATGTCAAGGGCATATAAACTTGTATCATATCAATGAACAAACATTTGACAGAAACAATTATTTAACATGTTATAAATGTATGAGAGCGATGGCCATATTTACATGCATTTATCATATATGTTTATAGTATCCCTAATGGGCTTATATTTCATGATCTGTGTAACAAATGTATATTTGGAGGCCAAATGATTAAAGTACATTTAAAACGTTGGTCATATGGGCTACGGGTGACTCGTTTATTTCAAAGAATAGTTTCATTTGGGAACCCTGGTCTTTCGTGTTGTGAGTCCGATTTGAGACCACTTTGAACAGAATTCCAGAATCGGTTCCAGATAATTGTAATTTTGTTGTTGTTGTTAAACAACAATATTTCAACTATATGAAGGCGGTCTGTACGTCAAAACAATCCAATGATTGATAACCTGAGCATGTGCCTACGAAACTGGCACGCTATGACATGCATCGATCAAATTAGGTGTCTGGCCACCCGATAGTCGCCTCATTCGAGAATCATTATTTGCTGTAGGCAAGGTTTAACATGGATCTTCCTGCCTTTATATAACTTCAGTAATCCGTGACAAAATGAACGTCCACCAACTATAATGACAAATGTCACCGATGGACCATCTTGCTGAACCGTTTGCATGCTGATATCGAGAGGAATCATGAGAGAGAATATGATAATGGAACTGTATGATTATGATCGAGACATCATGACTCCGAGACCATGATCACAAAGTTTTACACCCTAGGCAGAATGACCATTCGTGTCGCAAGCTCGTTATAATCGACCTACTTATACACTTACGCATTTGGTCCGAATGAGCTTCTGTCGACCTCTAGAAGCTAACACAACCTTGCAAGACGTACACCCCGGAGAGTGATTACCTATGCGGACTCGTTATTCTTACCTTTGAGGTGTATCTAATTTGGTTTATACTGACAGTGCCCTAGATTATGAATATTTTATGTGGACAGTTCACGCAACTGCAAGCAGAGGACCAGATCAGTATCGGCATGTGCTGATCAAGGGCGACCCTTATCAGCAGCCTGTCGCCCTTACTGAGCATTATCGTGCCGTTATGATCACAGAGTAAGCAGGGTCATAAATATGCAGGGACAGAAACAATATCCTTGTGCCATACTCGCATGGAAACCCCGCTGCTTCGCGACGTCTTCAACACCGTGCACGACTCTACGACGTCACGGTGAATCCCAGGGGAGGTAATCGTCTTATCATGAGTTTAATTAGCATGATACCAGCCAAAGGCGGCGTATCATCATCGCCGACAGTGGGCAGCCATGTCGTTGAGGCCAGTTAATGAAGAAAACAATTAATTATGGATATCTGGCTTATACACGTAATCATATTTGTAGGCAAGGTAGAAGGTTTCTACCCGTGGTGCAGGCATGACTGGAAATACATTCTCGGCTTCACGTCCATCAACGACATTTGACAGTGCTTAAAGAACTTCAATCGGGAACTGTAAATATTTACGTTCTATCTTTATTACGCGGATGCTTCACGGACGAAGAAACGCTTGGTTATAAATATAGTCAACATAAGAACTGTGTGTCTGATTACGTCAACAGTCATATCTTCGCCAGTTCCAAAAGAACAACAACGTACGATCTAAATCAAGAAAGATGAACCATCAATAAGCACTCGCTTTTAACACTTGTTGCACGACAAGTGTGTACAATTTGAAAAGGAGAAAAAGTTTGTTTTCTTTAGTCTTAAGAAAGAACAGTCTAACATTTCTGTGGTGAGATAAGCACAGATCACCGATACCTCATGGTGCCAATACGTCATCAAATATGTTGTAGTTTTGTCCCAACACAGAAGTCGTGAACATTTGAATGATCGTAAGCGGATACTCAAAGTGAAGACACCCAGATTCCAACAAAGCTCACTCTTCAGGAAGCCTATACCTGTATCAATATTGTATTGACTCGCACCTCTGGACAATACGGGGGATACACACCTGTGTAATATGAGCATGCTGTGTGTCTTTTACCTGCGACGTCGCCTTGTGTTTGTTGGTCTCCTACTGTGGATTACAACACTCTTGTTTGCATGTGAGTATTGTGTACAGCTGTATCACTGCAAAAGGTTAATGTAGATAATTATGATGCAATTAATTTGTTACGGTTACTGCACCGAGGAGCATATGACGAAACATTGTTGTATGAAGCCTTGTTTAATATAATTGTTTAAGGCATCAACAATTAACTATAGACATCTTTGATATTAACAGTTTACGGGTGTGTTGCATGTGTATTAGGCTAGTGGTGTCATCAACGCACACTGAATTTAAGTAAATTTAGTCAATTCACAATTCAAGCTGGCAATGTGAAGGTTTACTGAATTAATACAGATTTCTCTTAAGTAGGTGACTGGCATGTGCTTCTAAAGCTTTCCAATACATAATTTGTTGTTGATAGTTTATACCTTATATTTTGGCCATATGATTCTAAAAGGAGTGTTAGAGCACATATCTCTATTTATACTAGTACGTGATTGGCGTTACGCTAAGTGCATGTCCTACATGTGATTCTTAAACAGAAAACGTGTATATCTCTTTCTTTAAACTCGTAAGTGATTTGCTATTAAACCTCTACAGTGCCAAAGCATAGTATAGTCACCAATTTATTCCCTACATGCTGCAAATTTTAGAAATCTTTCTTTAAACCCATAAGTGATTGTCGCTAAATGATGCTCCATTCTGAAAAGGTAAAGTCAGGTTAAAATGTTAAACACATAAGTGGCTGTCATTGAACTTCTATACTATAAATTAACTGACGCCAAAATGCTACCAACAAACGAGATAACTACGTCCACACATAAATGTTTGTTTTATAAGTGTTTCCAGGGGTTGAATTGTTTTCTAAACTCCAGTAAACTTCAAAATCAGGGGTTGAATCCACATGACCAAATATTAATTTCACTAGACCACAATTAACAATTTGGTTTCTTTTACAAATAATCTTTATCATTTGGTAGCAATAGCCTTTTGATTTCATCATCAAAATACATATATCAAAACGTTTCAGAAGTTTGCTGTACCACAGTAAAGGTTAATGTGGTTATTTACTTGACCACATATTCTCCCGTTTAGACTCCATGTGTGTTATAGGTTAGAAGAGTAGCTCGGCATTCTACATGTGTACTGGTAACTTAATGCATATGCTGAACAGGTTCCGCTTGCACCCTGACGGAATGGATCAGTGTTCATAATATCAGTCATCGGATCTAGTTTTAATATTACAGACCTTCCATCATAAAACTGGACTATGTCTCAGGACAAATAGTCCACTGAAGCACTTTCACTAATATAAAATATATAATCATTACCCTAGAAGTGATAATTTGGAGTTTGTTCGTATCCTTATGCTATTTGTTTTTATGGACACCTTGATCGAGTGAGTTTTCACTCAAAGAATTATACCCTACTCCAATAAAAACATAATGAAGTTTTACGAAGAAACGTTTCGTTTTCTTTCCCAAATGGTTTCACATTTATCCATGGTTATAAACGTCATGAGCTGACGTTGGTGGGAAGTACTATAGCATAGACACTGGTGTGGATAAGATGTAGGACATTATAAATCAATCAATATCATAGGGTAAACCATATTTGGAAATGATATATTCTCAGCATTTGACTTTAAAGGGACTATCGTCATAGTACATTCGCCCATATGCAGTACATTATAAAGGTGTCCTCCCATTTGTGAGAACTCCCAGTTGTGAGACACATTAATTAATGGTTCAGTGCACACAGGTGGTGCTTCCCCATCCCTACGATGAAAGTGGGAACAGCCCTGTTGCTGAAGAGTACCCGCAGGAGGCATAGTTCATTAATGAGTTAATCAACACAGAAGACATTGTTCGTTGAAGAGCATTTATTGTTTTCAATAGATACTGAAATACTGAAAAGATTATCGTGAACTGGTGATATATTCTACTTGTTGAAGGCCTGCCATAATGGTGATCGGAAAGAGCAGTCAAAGGTTAATAAATACATTTGGATTAATTATAGTTACAACAGTTATTGCTAGATATTTCAAACACGTAAATCTGAGTAGGTAAATTAATTTCTCTTTCAAATGATCACGAAGTTACCTACACAAAATGTTTATTTTTTAAAGCCATTTATCTGAGTAGGTTAATTACTTTATCTTTTAGAGTTACATTAAGTTACCTCCGCAAGATTCAGTTAAATAGCTAATCCCTAATTAGCTGGGGTTAATCCATTCTATCAGATAGGGGATTAGGTGTGTTTTCTTTCCTAATTACCTTCTCCACTGTCTCACAACTGGGGAGTCTCACAACTGGGAGTTCTCACAAATGGGAGTAGACCATTATAAATATTAGTAACCCATCTGCACTACTGATGACCTCCATCTGATTGCGGGTCGGGGTCCCGAAACGCGTAATCAACGCAGCTACGCCGCCAGTCACGTCAAATAACACAATGGCGTGAGTAAGATTATTCCTTATCCAAAGATGCCAATCTCGTCTTCCATTCTACTGCATCAGGTCACGAACATCTAGACCTATTTGTACTAACTCTTGCTAATACCAAAATGTCAAAGTTTCAGTCATCTCATTCAATTTTAAACTACTAACTCTGCAGTTAGTAACGCCAAATCCGTCGTTAAAGTCAGTGCCCATATTTCTATTTCCAAGCAGTAGGATTAAATTGATGTAGTCTGAGTGAGAAACACATTCAGAGGTCACGGAATGCATTCTAAATATAGAGTTGCCCTTAATTAGTGGATGATTAATAGTGTGTATCTAAGATCTCCCGTGACCTCAGAAGGTTATTACACTTGAAATTGACGTCATGTATAAAATATTTACCATTCCCACGTGGATGTTTTATAACGTGTTGTGCCGAGGTCGAAAATGTATTTTTGCTCTATTGAGCTAATCGAAGACACCATACAAAACAGATGTAACCAAGTTAAGTGCTAAGTTAATCATTGATCTTCTCAAATCAAATTGTGATTGCCCGACAGGGTTACGTCGACATGCTTCGTCCTATGGTGTAGACTAGGGCATTATGTTGTCGTGGTCGTCGGCGGGGAAATATCAGGTGCTGCTTCACATATCACAAGTGCATCAAAATAGTCTCTTTGAATCTATTTACTAAAAAAGACATTTTCTTTAAACTAACACACACACACACACGCACGCACGCACGCACACACGCACGCACGCACACACACACACACAGAGATAACTTTTTGGATCATTGAGTTATGTACTCGCTTGTCTTCATCTCAATTGGGTATCCTAATTTTCCTTGGAGTAACGAAATATATTGTACTCACCTCACTCAAACTCAATTGAGTATTTTGCCATTTCCCAATAATTCAAAATATAATAAAATATAAATGTTAGTGTTTGTGATTTACATTCGATCTGTAATATGGGAAATGATAAGAAAGACTACAAGTTGTCAAGTTCATGTCCTGAAATAGAACCTCTCAATATACTTCAGTTAATTTATCTATCCACCGGTGCAAGCTACGATTTGACATTTTTGTGTGTACGCATGTAAAATCACATTTATTGAGTATTTACAAAACTTTAAGCGTACTTGTACGCAATAAAATTGAGGAATTGAGTTTTCACATAAATATTTGCGTAATTTACGCAGATAGGCAGCTTATCTGTACCTCTGTACATACATACATGTATATATATATAATTAGGTTCAGCATCGTTCTACCATATTAATCAATGTTACATACTATTTTCCAAAAGGGCGCTGTTATAATTGCTTTAACTGTTTTACATGTTACTTTACTTTGTTTACTTTGATTTACATTTTCTCAATTGCTTCTTATTGATTTACTACTTCAGGACATGCGGCCAATGTCATTTCAACACATTGTCGCAAATGAAAAATGTTGTAATTCATTGTCCATGATCATTTTAAATGACTTAATTCCAACAACAGCTAAAAAATGTTTTAGATCGGAAACCTGTATTTGTCTTAGAATATATACTACCTGGGGGCGAGTGTGAACAAACCTACAGGTGAAGGTTCGGGGCCTACAACATAGACCCGTAACTTGTGGGTTATTCCATAAATCAAACTATTATCATCGGGATATTAACATTAACGTTTTATGTGTAACATCAAGCTATATGTGTACAATAATCGTTGATATAAATTTAGTTTAAACACCTCTACCAATCTAGCATCAACAATATCATTGTTACATTCTGACGTCACCACACTTTTACACTAAGAATTGCACCTCACTTCAGCCTTTCAATACACCCATATTTCGAAGACCATGGGATATCCGTATGGTAAAAAAACTATTTCCATATCAGGGAAAAACGGAACTGCTCTACAATTTTAACTATGTTTGCAAATGTTAATCTGGACCCCGATCCACAAAGAGTTCGTAACGTTACGACCCTTCGTAACAATATAGTTTGTCATAGGTGTACGAATGCCGTAGTGCTGCGAACGCTTCGTGGATCGGGGCCCAGAGCTTTATCTTACCATGTGAAGATCCTGGGTGCCGATCCACAAAACGTTCGTAGAGCTTCGACATTCGTAAACCTATGGTAAACTATAGAGTTACGACATTTCTTAACGTTACGAAGGTTTTGTGGATCGGGACCCAGTTCAGTTGTCAGTCGAAGGTTAATGAATGTGGCAAAACCTTCACTGAATCATCCAGAAATCCTCAATTGGAAACTGATGCATTTACTGTAAATCTTTTCAGACTCGTTTCTGGCCGAGGAGGCGGATATGAGAGAGCCTATCAATATCGGTTCTAAGACCATCATGAAGCTGCAGGAACTCCGAGTTAACCCACCGTACCAGTTGGCGGACCATAATGATAAATTGGGTGCCACAGTAATGCCCGTACATGTTGGTATCGTTCGAGAAGCCAAACATGTAAAATCAAAACAAAAAGACCTCGTTGTCCCGCAAATGGTCGACAAGATCTCTATTGTTAAACGTAATTCCATGTCACATGACGCTGGCGCTTCATCACGTGACACACCTGTCAGGTCAGAGGAGCCCCCTATATCGGACTACTGTAACCGTGACGGTATCTTGGCGGCATCACAGGAAGGCAAGTTTGTCGTTTTTACATAAAGTTCAGATACATGATAACTGGTTCAGTCAAATCCAGAGTTAAATATTGCATACACTTTACTCAGCTGCACCCATGAAGCATCGGGTTTGTGTGTTTGTCTGTCTGTTTGTTTGTTGTTTAAAGCCGCTCTCGCCAATATTCCAGCTATATGGTGGCGGTCTGTAAATAGTCGACTCTGGACCAGACAATCCAGTGACGAACATCATGAACATCGATCTCAGTAATTGGGATACCAGGTCAGCGATACTCGATCCCGTTAGTCACCCGTATCTTCACGGGTATGAGAGTGTTAAACATAAAGTGTTCGTTAAGCAGAATGACCAACTCGATTCCTGAACGTATCATCGCTCTGTACTATCAAATATAACTTATGACCACCTGGTATACGGTAGATAAAGTCCATGCACTAAAAGCGGAAGGTCGGTGCTTGATCCCCGGCTGAGACATCAAAAGACGTTGAAAGAACTTACTTCCCTGCCTGACGTTTGGCATTATGGGATACAACAAGGACCAGTACACAGTACTGTCCATGTCCATGTTTAACTGCGACGGAGACTAGCAATGGAAAGACCGAAATAGCCATAGAAACCACTGAATACCACTGAATTGTATGATTATTATATCAAAATTTATTTTTGCAGGAATAGCTCCACACGGATATAACCTTGTTTCTGTCCATGTGATCACTCGACACGGCGACCGATCTCCAATGTACACCTTCAACCGTCATACTAGCCCACGTCTTAGCTGTCAGTTTGACCCCCAGGAGGTGATGAAAGACGCCCAACTCGCCGCCTACGTCACAACGATGCGGGGCTGGGAGGGTCATCAACGGGAGGACAGTGGCTTCATGAGCTGGGCCCTCTACCCTGGCCGGAAGGTTTGTGACACCTCACAACTCAGTGCGGTCGGCGCGAAACAAATGCTGAATCTTGGGTACTTGATGCATGAACGTTACGTACAAAAATGGCGCCTTTTTGGACACAACTTTCGTGCAGAGCAAGTGTTACCTCGTAGCACGGAATATTCTCGAACATACCAGAGCGCCATTGCGTTCCTTTACGCCTTTCTGCCACGATTCAATCTGACAGATATGCATGTGAAGCGAGTTTCAAATCTGTTCTTCTGTTCCGAACAAACACTCGCAGCTCCGTGCACGTGTCCAGTGCTGAGGAGTCTTAAGAAGCAAGCGGACGCGCTGGCTACCTCCGCTGTGAGGAACAGTACAGGATATGACACTTTAGTGAACGCCTTGGCGAATATGTATGACATGCCAGTGAGCCGCCTTCCAAGGATGTGGGCAATGATGGATGTATTTCTCTCCCACACATGTAACTCCCTCCCTTTGCCTTGTAACAAACAGGGTCTGTGCATTAAACCAAGAATGGTATCGGAACTTTGGGGACATGTCACAAATTATACCAAGTATCTCATTACAGATGAAAGGTATCAGAAATATGCAAGTTTAGCTGTACATCCGCTTCTAACTGAAATTGTGGAACAAATGCAAGATGCTGCAAACGGTGTCACCAATACCAAATTTCATCTCTTATCTGGTCATGACGCGACCTTGGTACCACTATCTGTTGTTTTTGGCGCTGGCGGAGGAACATGGCCGCGTTACGCATCCAGATTTGTGCTGGAACTATATTCTCGGAAGGATACATCTGAACATTACATCCGGGTGCTTCATGATGGTAAAGACGTCACTCGTGAGGTTGCCTTTTGTCATGGGCATATCCATGATGGAATGTGCCCTTTGAAACGGTTCGCCGACTTTGTACTGCGAGACAATTTAAGACATTTTGATGAAAGTGATTATATTAATCTATGCTACAGCCCATCATAATCTGAACACATACCCCGACATGTAAACAGTATTTTATGGACGTTCATTTCAATGTATTACACAATGATGACGTAAACGCCCCTAGCATGCCGAGGATGGGATACATGACAGGTGAATGGTAAACACATGCTTGAAATAGAAGGATAGACATGTGCATCGCTGTAAACTAGTTATTAAATTAACCGAATGAGTGAATTGGGTTAACGCCACTTTTTAAACAGTGCTCCCAAGCTTAATAGGGGAGAAACAAACCCGAGCACAAATGTGCTGGTGACTAACCTAGAATCACCGGGATTCGAACCCACAATCGTAGTTTTCATCAGTGCCCAAGGGATACAACTTTGCACGTTACCCTCTTACGCTTATAAAATACGTATATGTAAGTAGAATACATACATAATACATATACGGTATACGAAGAGTGAGTTTGATACAGATTTGCACATTGTTTTGCAAGAACGTTATCAAGATATATCCTGGTATACGATGGGTATCTGTGACAACGTCGGGCGACTTAGAATACACCGTCACATTCCTTCAGCGGCATAAATATGTCTAGAGATCTCACTGTATTGTTCTAAACAATAGTAGTTCTAACATGCTAGTTGCTCACCTCTGCTCACCTCACGGACTGCTTGTCCAAGCTCTTGTCAGCACAGCTGAAGATGGTTGTTTTTGCAAGTGAGTGAGTGAGTTTAGTTTTATGCCGCACTCAGCAATATTCCAGCTATATAGCAGCGGTCTGTAAATAATCGAGTATGGACCAGAGAATCCAGTGATCAATAGCATGAGCATCGATCTACACAATTGGGATACGACATGTGTCAACCAAATCAGCGAGCCTGACCACCCCCATGACAAGTGTTTTTGCGCGTGGACATTTCGTCAGTGTGGAGTTATTTCAAAAGTAAAATGTAATATCTCAAAAGCATGTTTTCGGGAAAATGTTACATTTTGGCGCTCAGTGCAATCCTTTATACAGTAAACTACAACGAACAAAAAGGGACCATTAAATTCAGGTTGTAATATCAAAGTATAAATGGCTGGGGCAGAAAATGCAGTTCGTTACATCCGTTAGTTCGTTATACGCGTGTTTCTTATAAAATTGGTTCAAAGTATGTTTCCAGGATACCCGTTTCATCGTTCATTCTTTATGCAATAGCCATATAACATTGACTCTGTACGCAGGTGCGAACATCGTTGGTACAATATTTAAACATAATATCGCATTTTAAAATGATACTAAGATCATATTGGTAGAAGAATCTTATGATGATTGTGCACCATATAAAAATAATCACAAGCGTTGCTTGAGAGTCATCGTATTACCATTGATTACAACTATTAAACGTACTCTATCAAAGGTCTACATTAAGGTATACTATTCCAAAACAAGCTCTGAACCCACACCGAACATCATCTCGCCTTACTGACACTTGTCGCAATTCATGGTCATTATCATTCCATCAGATGTATTCCTTATTTAATTTGTATATTCCCTAGTCTTTATAGTTACTTTTGCATGAAGATAATAAAAGTTACTTAAGAACACATCTTGGTATTTAATTTGTTGTTATTGTGAGTTTTTTGGAATGTTCACACTCTCAAACTCGAGTTTGACAACATGTGACACTTGTTACATCCGAGTCAAACACGACATCATCTGAAAGCCGTGTCTTGTTTGTATCATTGTTGCCACCATCAAACATGTCTATTGCATAGCGGTTTATCGTCACAATTACGTAAAATATTCAGCCGTATCACCACCGCCATGTCCTGCGTGTGTGTGTGAGTGAGTGAGTGAGTGAGTGAGTGAGTGTGTGTGTGTGTGTGTGTGTACGTACGTATGTCTGTACGAGGGGGGATATGCATGTTTTGGGGGTGTTGGGATGTTTTCCACCATGGTCGACATGTAATATACTGACGAAAACAACTTGCCGAAGAATGTTTATTTTTGAGAAACAGTGTTAGCAGGTTTACAAAACGTACAGTTGTGCGTATAATTTTTAACATGTTAAACATTAACTAATCCATGTTCAAGTTCCCATTCTCCGCTCCACACGTGCTTGTATTTTGACGCTAATTTGAACATTGTTGCAAAAGCAGATTAATATGTGAGATTTAATCAATGGAAACACACGGCCAACATTCATATATCATTTATAGATGACATCCTATCGGCAGTTTCTATCAATTAAAGCCCTCTAATCAGAATATTTGATCTCATATAATTTTAATTTTACCGATTTTATCAACATTTTGTTAATTAACCTCTATTTTTAATCAACCATTTGCACGACACTTATGATAGACAAAGGAAGTACGTTAAAAAATTCATTGTAGCATGTTCAGGGAGACAGTATCTACAGAGTAAAGAATTATAGAGTTCTTCATTGATCACAGTCTGGCTCTGGTTCTCGATCGGGCCCAGGGGCGATTCGACGTGACTTTCTTCTGACCGGTGATTTGCCCCTGATAAGCGAAGATGAACTGCCTGGTCTTTCTTCGTAATCTTCCACCGGTGTAAGTGGCCGGTCCGTGGTGAAGCCTGGACGAGTCGACTGATGTCGAAAGTGGGCAAAGCGGACGTTTGCCTCCCCGAGACGTGGACCACCGTTCAGGTTTTTCGCCTGGAGAAAAGAACAGTCGAGGGTATACTGAAAACCATATGTCCGTATAGTCTATAGGTCTAGAAATTGGGTGTTTCAATTCTGTGTTCATCCTCCTTGTTGTAACTGGTCTTTCCATACCAAATACGTTCCAAACCATTGTCTCATAAGCTGTAAGACATGGACTCACTTTTGTACCGAACTGTGTAAAGTAACGCTCAAGTTGTAAAATTCTAAAATAATTAAATTCGTATGTTTAAAAAAACGCACTGTAACTACTTACGGCTTGATGTTCGTGAAGATCGGGCACAGATCGGGGCGATCGGTCAGACCTCATCGGGGTTGTTGGATCATCTTGTCGGCGACTGGAAATGAGCACGCAGGACGCTCCAGACTGCTCACGGGACTGTGAACAGTTCGATTAGAAATTAATTACGTGATAATACATCCGAAGAGCACATATCTACAATTCCAGGTCTATGCTTCCATCGCTCCTTCCTCAAATGGCGACATCGACTTAGATGTTTTGAAATATCATAAGTTTCCAACTTGTGTCCTGTTGGAAAGTTGCGTTGTGACGATATATATTATAAAGTCAGTTTGAAAATTACCCAAGGGTAACGGGACTGTGGAACATTTCGATTTGAAACAGTTCATAGGTACAACGCAATGTCTAAGTAACATCGCTCCCTGCAGAAATGGCGACGTTCATTTATATATTTGAAATATCTAAAAGTTAAACTAAACTTGTGTACTGTTGGAAAGTTGCGTTTTGAGGTAAGGACTATAAATTACGGTGTCCTGACTTACAATTACAATTCAAATTCAAATTATGCTGTGAACGTTGATGTGACATTGGCACTTACCTTTTGGCTTTTCCCACCTTCACTAAAGTCCTGGAAGAAATAATGGCTTCTTTTATGACAAAAAAGGGGACAAACAATATTCTTCCCTATTTATAACTGATATCAGATAAAACAGGTAACTTGTGTCATATTAGGAGCTGGCTGAATAACAATCGAGCCATGAATAGTCAAGGCAGTGGATAAGAGTCTATGCATGAGATCAGGGTGGCGCGTATTATCCAGGCAGTAACAATGCTGCATCAACTCTCGACATCCGGGGTTGTACAATTATATATTCCACTTACTTTACATCAGGGGAATGGGAAGTCTATATAAACAGAAATTGTAGAAATAATTACTACTGCCAGACAGTTAATTGCCTATCCACAACAATGGCTGCTGACTCTCTCTTATCATGTCCATGTTGGACAGCAGCATAGTTCAACTATGTGACTTGAAGCCCACGCTCAGTTCCATGCATGGACATGTACTCGACGCCCATTTTGTTTTTGCTCCCGATGAATTCTTACTGGAATGTTGATACCTTGGTGTTAAGCCCACAGTTAAATCACTGTGTACATCTGACTATACTTACATCCCTGAAGCCTGCATTGACAAAAGTTGTTCTGGATCCTTCCGTCTTACATAATGTCCAGGACCGGTGAAATCGTCTGTAAAATAAGATGAAAGTACTCTTGAAGGGCGAGTTAGTGATCGCCTTCACTAAAATGGGACTTCTCTTGCTTGTCGGTGCAGTGTTACAGCTCATAATGAAAATGTCCACGGTCACGTTGGTTTTTCAAACAGAAAGAAAAGCGTATTATTTCAGACATTCATATAAGAAAAAAAACAATAACCAGTGTTAACATAAGAAACTGATACATACAAGTTGAAAATTAAAATGTGTCAATGTTAATTCGTTTACATTTGATGGTGTTTATTTTGAGTTTTGTTAGGATTGAATAATAACTGGTCGAATTGTTTGGGAAGATAGATGTAGACGGAATAACATGTTGTATTAAGAATCGTAACTGTTCCCTCAGACATATGTCATGTGACCCCTTCCACCATTCAGACTTACTCATGCTGTTCACAATGTTTCAAAATGCAATCTTAGTATGATGAGGTTTGACTGAAGATCTTGAGGTTGGTTGCAAAGTATATTATATAATTTTCTCCGAAGACCAAATATTTCAACAAAGGTGCTGGAGATACTGTGTCCCAAACACACGCCCAGCAGACACATTGTCATCATCATTTACGGAAACCTTGCTAGAAAGTTGTTCCGTTAAGGTGGAATTCTAATGCATCTTTTAATATTTCGAAGCCATGCAAGGAAAGGTGACAACACCTCCAATAACACAATAAACTGAATACATGCAAGAAAAGATAATCAAAAGTTTCAATGGCGTAATAAACTAATTACATGTAAGAAAAGGTCATCAAAACCTCCATTGGCGTAATAAACTCAATACATGCAAGAACACGTAAACCGTTACCATGCCAACTAACGACCATTATCTGATCAACTACGAAAAGCAAGCAATGTACCGCATTTTCATGTCATACCCTCCTGGATATCACCTAGTCAAATGTTCTTGCACTTGCTTGCCCATACATTTTACCACGGTATAATCATGCAACAATACCTTGCTTATCGGCAAATGTTCTCCTTATTATACAAGAGCTACTTGGTTCATGACACAGCTGGTGGATACGTTTACAGTAACACATACAAAGTCAAAAATACATAATTATCTGTATGGTGAGAAAAAGTATAATGAATGGAAAGAAAACAGGAGGCCAACTGACAACCACCAAGTTGGAACAGAAATGAGGTGTACTTGAGACATGTTTTTATTACTGTGTGTCCACTTTATGTAAAATATCTCTTGCGATTGGGTGAAAACAAACGTAGTCCGAAACGTTCGTCTGAAAGAGTTACTTCCCCTTTAATATGGATCTCTAATGCTGAAATTTGAACACCGCATAACTACCATTTGTTATTCAAGTCCCTCTGTAAAGTCGAAGTTCAGGTGTTTGCAAAGAAAACTGAATAAGTATAGGGGAACTGCTATCAACAAATAATAAAAAAAGAATTTCACAGGTTCAATATAACATTTTTCTTTTTCCACTTCTCCTGAGCTCGTAACCACGGATAAAATATGTATTTGCAACAATTTGAAACAGAGTCAATCGTTATGTATAAATTGGAGTGTGGATCTTTTCATATTCAACCTGATATTTGACTGACGTACCCATGCGCACATGCGAGATACCTACCTTCGTTTGAGCATGCACAGATACCAAGCCAGCTCGGATAAGATGCTTAACAATATCACTGCCAACACCACCAGCGGGACCATCCATGCCTGCCACCCATCACAGTTCGGATTTTCTTTTGCACATGCGCAGTAGTATCTGTTGACATCGTTGTAGCAGACGTACGGCCAGGAACATGGGGAACTGCCACACTCGTTGACGTCATCCTCGCAGTGCATGCCGGTCCAGCCAGGTGCGCACGCACACTCGTAGTAAAGGTCAAAACCTTCAGCGCGGCGGTAGTTGGTGCAGTTGTACAGGCTTTCATCTTTGCCTGGAATTATGTGAGGATGTATGAAGTGAATGAACGATTCACGTTGTAGACATTGCAGAGATATTCATAATGTGATCCATAGCGCTAGTTGGATGGGGTGAGTGAGTGAGTTTGGTTTTACACCGCTTTTAACAATATCCCAGCAATACCACCGCGGGGGACACCAGAAATGGGCCGGGGAAAGCGATTCCGGGTCTCTGGCGTGACGAGAGAACCCCTTAACCACTAGGCTTCTCCGCCGCTGTAGGGAGTTATTGACGTCGATCCATTTTAAATTTGTGCTTATTTGTTACTTTTTTCTGAATGTATATCTGTCATACATTTGTCATGTTGGTAATCAAACCAAGTACAAAACGTGTTTTAAAATCAGAAACGTCAAGATGATTATCATGAAAAAAAATATTGAAATGAAAAAATAGTGAATGAGCTCCAGTTTCAAATCCCTTTTCAGCAACACAGTCTAGGATTGAACCAAGGTCGTTGGTGTCACGAGTCAATGCTTTAACCATTGGGCTACAAGTTACTTAAGTTCCGAATCGCTGGCGGACAAAGACATGGCATGGCTTACTTCTGCATGTTCCTCCATTCTTGCATGGCCTCTCCATCACAGTTGGTTTGATCGTGATGACGTCAGAGTATGCCCCTGCCTGGTCCTGGGCGTAAACCCGAACCTCATCGTAACCATAGTAACCAGGGTCAGGTTGGTACTGAAAGGTTCTGTAGACCCAGTTGAGGGAGTCGGAACGGTGGGGGAGGTTGAGCTTCTCACAGGGGATGCCGCTCTGAAATCAATGTATTATATGCACATTAATACATTATTACATGAGTCATGAGTTTACTTGAAATCTGTTACATCTATACACATGGAAAAATGTATCGCAACACCCATATTTTTCATAGAATGTATCGCAACACCCATATTTTTCATAGTATCAGTACATTACCATTAACCATAGAAAAGGAACCTTTCCAAAAACTCATTTTGTAGTGCTAAAATGCATGGTAGAATTGCGTGTAGAGTTGCCTGGGATCGAACCGCAGACATGCGCGTGTACGGACAGACGCCCTACACCACGGCAGTGGTCACATAACACATCCACATAGATCGAGTTTTTCTCATATGGAATAAGCAAACAAGGCGGAAGCCACGATAACCAACAGGTACGTTAGGAGTACGAATAATTTATTAGGACAAAATTCATGATGAATATTTTTGCAATTTGGGTCAATCTCTTTATTTGTCTGCAGCATATGTCTACGTGTACCTAAATTACAAAGGTCATATAAATCATTCTCGAATGCAATTTGGCTCTGAACTGACCGTGTTGTATGAACAGGGATCCTTGGTCTTCACGTCACTGACAGTGAGATTCCCGCTAGTCGACAGTGTGTAATAGATGGTCATGTTGTCGTCAACGTCAACGTCGTACGCCCCAAACTCCCATATGTACGTGGTGGGGTTGCTGTCATTGACGCGTGCCTGCTCCAACAGAATCTGAAAAAGCATAGACACTGTCGTGAACCAAACGTTCCACGATTATGCCTAAAACCCAATATTGCCATGAGATATGTCCCATCCTGGCATCAAGTCACAGCGCCTTTGTCAGATACATGTTTGGTTTTAGAAACTGACCATATGACATCTCTAGACAGCCATTCAAACACCTACATCCCTTTGAGTTAAACATTTCACAGACCAATATCGTTACGTTGAACCTATGACAAACTGAATGTTGATACCAGCCTGTGAAACAAACGGTTCTTAAAGCACGTCAAATACAAACCTGCTCGGAATTATCTTTGCTGAAACACCTCTTTCACGCGTGACTCTAGTTTCCTAGTTGCTGCTCCTTTTGACTAAGACAGCTTTTTATAAGGTAAAGACGATGAGAAATGTAACCTTTTCTCAGTATTCCATATACATGCATCACGACAAGGGACTTCAGCGATGGGCTTCACACACTATACCCATATGGGGACTGGAACTTGACGAGAGAACCCAGTGCTAACTAGCGTGTAACTAGTGCTGTACGATCACCTCCTTGACGTGATCATGGTAGGAAAATAGGCTGTGTATTAACGTCGCTAAAGCAACGTGTTGAAATGCGACCTACCTGAACCGGATGTGCTGGATCTGCATGGAGGAAGCTGACGCCATCACTGAAGACGAAGGCGCTGGGGGCGTCGTTGACGGGGGTGACGATGATACTGATGTTTACTGCCGTTTCGGCCGGTGGTATCTCAGCTTGGGGCACCTCATACAGAATTACGGGAACATCAATTGTTCCATGGTAGTTGGAAGCTGGAGTGTAAGTCATTCTGAAAATATGTCAGAGAATAACAAGTGTCTATTATCTGACGAACAAGATTCCACTGGGCATGAAAGACAAAATAGCGATGACATGATACATGGATTGATCGCTCAGAATCAGTGATGACACCTGGTATTTGCGAAGAGGGTTTGCATGTCCAAAATTACCAGTAGCCATTCTGTTGACCTGAAGTAGATGTTAGTGAAACACATTAGCGTCTATATGTGTGGGATTACATGCACCCCATAATGCACCCAGTTTATCTTTTGATAAGCATGTACCAAGTTAACAGTAGACATTATGTTGACCAGAAGTACATGTTAGTGAAATACATTCATGTCTATGTGTATGGGATTACACGTTATGTTAGGCCAGTGAGTGATACTGACAGACCTGTACTTAGATAATATATCTGTTTCCAAATATGTCACATGAACAAATTCCTCCCACAGCAACGTCTCTTACACCACATGGCATGTTGTACAGCTGTAAGTATTCATTATGCGGCAACTCACAATCCAGCCTCGGATAGAGTCAGTTCCAGATCACCCACAACGAAGTCGTCACGCATCTTGTACTTGACCACGTCTCCATTAGCGTCTGTGGTTGTCATCTGGTATATCATGGTACCTGGAAGATTAACGGAGGATGCTCATATTCTTGTGATCCGGTAAGAGTTTAACGCCTCTATAAAGTTCCAGTTACGTGACCGCCTCCGTGGTGTAGTGGTTAGAGCGTCCGCCCGGAGAGCGGAAGGTCGTGGGCTCGATCCCCGATCGCGTCATACCAAAATACGTTAAAATATGGTACTTGCTGGTCCCTGTCTGGCGCTTGGCATTAATGGGTACAACAAGGACTGGTCTGCTCGGAGTCAGTATAATGTGTCTGAGTGGGGTATTCATGCTTCACTGCGACATGGCATCTCAGTGGGCTAGCACTGTAAAACCAGATTCAGTCTGGGCTAGTACAAGCAGCCGCACATACACATACAAACGCATGCACGTCGTCATATGAGCGAAATATTCTCAAGCACGACGTTAAAACCCAATTTCACCTCACCCCACCCCCAGTAACGTTCATCCCACTGTACGTGAACATCAAGGCTACGTGCATATCAAGGCATGTGTCAGTGCGATGTCTGTGTGATCACAACGTGACCAGTTCCCAACATGGAACCAACTAGCACATGTGTGATGCTGGCAAGTCGCGGATAACGCAAGGGGCTTATACTGCAATTTAAACTCATCGAGTCCGTGTAGTAAAGTTCGCATCCCTATTTACAGCTGGACCCGGTGCCTTGCATCATTTGTCCACCCTTGCTTATAGAGAAGGAACTTAGTTCTAGAGAATTAACAAGCTTCATATCCCGGTATTCCTGTAATACAACCTGAAAGACACATACCCTGATCTTCCTTTTTCACAAGCTAAGAGACATACCTAGGTTTTCCTGTATAACAAACTACCACTGTCAGACATATGCTCTGGTCTTCCTGCACGACAGGAGACACAAGCTAGGAAACATATAAGCTGGTCTTAATGTATTACAAACTAACAGACATATTCCCTTGTCCTCCTCCGTGACAAGAGACACAAGCTGAGAAACACATACCCCGGTCTTCCTGTATGACAACAGACACAAACTAAGAGACAGATACCCTGGTCTTCCTGTATGACAACAGGCACAAACTAAGAGACAGATACCCTGGTCTTCCTGCATGACAAGAGACACAAACTAAGAGACAGATACCCTGGTCTTCCTGTATGACAACAGACACAAACTAAGAGACAGATACCCTGGTCTTCCTGCATGACAACAGACACAAACTAAGAGACAGATACCCTGGTCTTCCTGTATGACAAGAGACACAAACTAAGAGACAGATACCCTAGTCTTCCTGCATGACAAGAGACACCATCTAAGAGACAGATACCATGGTCTTCCTGTTTGACAAGAGACACAAACTAAGAGACAAATACCCTAGTCTTCCTGCATGGCAAGAGACACAAACTAAGAGATATACCCTAGTCTTCCTGCATGACAAGAGACACAAACTAAGGACAGATCTTCCTTCCTGCATGACAAGAGACACAAACTAAGAGACACATAGTCTTCCTGTATGACAAGAGACACCATCTAAGAGACAGATACCATGGTTTTCCTGCATGACAACTGACACCACCTAAGAGACAGATACCCTAGTCTTCCTGCATGACAAGAGACACAAACTAAGAGACAGATATCCTAGGCTTCCTGCATGACAAGAGACACAAACTAAGAGACAGATACCCTGGTCTTCCTGCATGACAACAGACACAAACTAAGAGACAGATACCCTGGTCTTCCTGCATGACAAGAGACACAAACTAGAGACAGATACCCTGGTCTTCCTGTATGACAAGAGACACAAACTAAGAGACAGATACCCTAGTCTTCCTGCATGACAAGAGACACCATCTAAGAGACAGATACCATGGTCTTCCTGTTTGACAAGAGACACAAACTAAGAGACAAATACCCTAGTCTTCCTGCATGGCAAGAGACACAAACTAAGAGACAGATACCCTAGTCTTCCTGCATGACAAGAGACACAAACTAAGAGACAGATACCCTGGTCTTCCTGCATGACAAGAGACACAAACTAAGAGACACATACCCTAGTCTTCCTGTATGACAAGAGACACCATCTAAGAGACAGATACCATGGTTTTCCTGCATGACAAGAGACACCATCTAAGAGACAGATACCCTAGTCTTCCTGCATGACAAGAGACACAAACTAAGAGACAGATACCCTAGTCTTCCTGCATGACAAGAGACACAAACTAAGAGACAGATACCCTGGTCTTCC
This sequence comes from Haliotis rubra, assembly GCF_003918875.1. Classification (NCBI taxonomy): domain Eukaryota; kingdom Metazoa; phylum Mollusca; class Gastropoda; order Lepetellida; family Haliotidae; genus Haliotis; species Haliotis rubra. The sequence goes on along the minus strand of NW_025767357.1, from coordinate 181,790 downwards.
TGCATGACAAGAGACACAAATTAAGAGACAGATAACATGGTCTTCCTGCATGACAAGAGACACAAACTAAGAGACAGATAACATGGTCTTCCTGCATGACAAGAGACACCATCTAAGAGACACATACCCTGGTCTTCCTGCATGACAAGAGACACAAACTAAGAGACAGATACCCTAGTCTTCCTGCATGACAAGAGACACCGTCTAAGAGACACATACCCTGGTCTTCCTGCATGACAAGAGACGTAGTGCTGGTGAGCTGAGGGGGTGAGTTAGGTATCTGTGTCAGAGCTGAAGTCAGCAGGAACTGGGTCTGGTGTCTGAAGTACGTGTCTGACACAGAACGCCGACGTCTGGAACTGCTGCCTCGTGTTGACCTTGTGTTACACACCTAAACACAACACATCAGACACAATCCCAACAGATACTGACTGATATGCACAAATTAAACATTGTGAAGACAAAAAGGTTGTATGTGCCGGACATGATCAACCTGTACAACGTCAGTTCATGTTACTGGTGAAAATACAGCAAAATAACGTCAGATCCCGACAGAAATGTTTTCATTTAAGAAAATATCAGGGTTCATTATGATACGTGTTAAAATACTGTATACCACCCACCTTGACCGTGACCTGAGAGGTGGCCGGGTCTCTGACCTCCGTGTCTGTTTCATGTTGACAGGTCTTGTTGCTCTGTTGCCACTGTCTGGCATCTGTATCATACAAACATCATTAAACAGAGGCGATCTCCACTGTTATGATTCGCGCTCATGCTTCGTCCAAAATTGAACTCTCCGTAAAAACAATTTTCACTTGCTTTATTTCAGAACAAGCATGTACAGGTCCATTTATTGTTTATAAATAAATGCAGTCATACCAGTTAATGTCGAAGGAACATTTACTTGTTGTTAGCATAGGTCATACTCAGGATGAATCCGAGATTAAACGGATCCTGGATCCAGTAAGACCACAAAGCGACCGATTGTAAGTGAATATTGTCACTAAAAACTGACATCTTAACGAATGACAAAAAAGAGAGTTATATTCACAAACAGCAGATTCTTTCACCCCTGAGGGCCACACCTCTGCAGATCGGAATGCAAGCACTGGATCATCCATGACACAAGTTTAACATGATGGTAATGATTGAGTGAATGACACAAGGAATGGATGGCATCGTCTGTTCTGGACAAAACCTCTAGACTAACTATTTCATGACAGAACAGGTAGAACATTACCAGTGTTCCAGTGAAGCAGCATCAACGTTGTATTGGTCACCGTGGGATCATAGGTGAAGGTCACTTTCACCGGTCCTGGCATGGGAAGATTACCAATGCTGGTCAGAGAGAACGAGAGGTCGGTTTCCTGGTAGTTGAGCCTCTTTCTGAGGATTCTGTCCGTGAAGGCATCTTCTGTGGTTGACGTAAAGGGGTCAGTGATGTATGGGACGAACTCCACCGAGGCGTCAGACTTGTATTCCGTCTCTAGATCAAGCTTTGTGAGCTCAGTGACCACGATGCTCTGGCCGGCCTGTAGTCCTGGATCACAGACAAGGAAGAAGAAACATTAAAGATGGTGAAACACACATCGTACATCATTGTGTGTTGATTCAGTAAGCAATGATACAGTGTTATCGTTGTGGACTGAAAATATGCAAAACGACAAAGCAGATCAAGCACACAAGGCACATATGTGACCTAATTTTGTCGGTCCCTACAAGAAACATGAGTAAACGTTGACCTCTTCCACCAATATTCCTATGTACGAGGAACAGAGAGTCCGTGAGAACAGTTCTACGTCGCTCTGAACGTAATGAAGCAAAGATGACAATATCCTGTTATTTTGTACACTAACCACCTGGTGTTGATACAGTTACTCCTGAAAGATCCCTTTTTCTTCTGGCACCACCACCAACACCTACAGTAAAGGCAGAACCATTTGACGACGTCGCCATCGTGGACTTGTCTGTCTCCACTATGGTAGAGCCCAGCAACTTGGTGGTACACAGTTGAGCCTCATTACACATCTTCATGAAGATGAACATCTCTGTGCCTGGAGCCATGGTGAAGGCTGACTTGTCTGTGGTACCGTGGACGGAGGCGTTGTAGTCTGACTTGTACTGACTCAGCATGTAGATGTTGTGGCCGTTTAGTTTGAGGTATCCATCTTCTATTGTAACCGTCCCCGACGTGTTGTAGCCGACCCAGGTGCAGGGGAAGATGTCCCTGATGCTGGTCTCGGAGCTCCCCACACAGAAATCTGAAGATAGAACCAACATGCCTTATCCGTTTTGCAAAATAGTTTGTGGTTAGTATTGCCCTGTAGTAGATGAGTGGGTATGTACTGAAAGTTTCCAAATTTAACAATATTCCAACTATGTGAGTGGGAAAACAGGATGAGCCCTACGGAGAGCATCTATATGAGCCCATGTAAAGGTAACATCAACGAATGATATTAGCATTGTTTACAGGTGACGATGACGTCCAAACAAATCTTTTAGAAATCAGTATTTGCATTGAGTCACTACCAGTTTATTAACAATTCAGGTGTTTTATTATCAATTCCTCTTTAATCAAGGCCAATAATATCATAACAATTATTTGTTACAAATTTATATTACATATGGTAGACAACACTTTCCCTTCTTATTAGCCCACATAATATGGTAAATGTTATCTCAATGACATCACTTCAATGACATCACTTAAGGGTCCTATTCCTTCATCTGGTGAGCCACCGGTCGCCTTAATGGCCATTTTACGATCCCTGACAAGGATACATGTGCTAGTATGTAATTTCACCTCGTGACCCCAGTACGCATGGAAAGCACGGGTGTGTAAATTATTTAATCTTAATTGTATTAAAACGCGAGCATTTCTTTGAGGTGGTTTGCCTCATGAACTGGCATATAACAACTTTGTAAAATCTAAGTAGAATGACAATGCTCGTTCATAAGACATGGTATTTTCGTTTCTTCGATTACCATATCGCCTGATACTTTCATCTTCAGAGACTGTCCACGTAGCGCCCACGGTGTTTTTGTCTGTGGTTTTCATGGAGTTTGGCGGCACCACTGTATCTCCAAGAGATTCAGCACCCACTATGGTCGTTTTGACGTCATCGACAATGGGAGGCTCGAGAAGAACGGTCACACCTAAGTCACATATACCACTCATTTAATTATTCATTAAGATTGGAATCAGATTCTCCTGACAATTTTTTCAAATACATTCCATTTGTATCCAATTGACACATGTCAAAAGTTTTAAACAGCAAACACAGTGTTTAAGGAGCGCCTGTAGAAAATCACTTTATTCTTTGGTGTATTTAAGCAGTAACCTGCAGTAATAATTTAGTGTTTGAAAAGTAGGTACGTCACGTAGAAATACATGTATGTCAATACTCTAACGTCTGATATATAAGGGTACACACCTCTGGGGTCAGCGTATGTTGTGACCAGCCCACCCCCGTTGGTACATCTGACGGTCACGTAGTACGTCTTGTTGTGTTCCAGAAGGCCTCCAAGTCCGGAGTTCACAGATCCAGGATACTCCCTAGTTGATACAAATGTCTGCAACTCCTCTCCCCCTGGCGCTGTGCCTATCGCCCACTCGTAGTTCTGAAATATTTACCCAGCTCATATAGATAAAATGTGTATTTTTCTCCTGAATGTTGTTAATATTCCAGCGATATCACGGCGCTGGGCAGAACGGAACGGAACGACATCGAATCCGGGTTCTTGCGGTTCAACCTTGTTGTTAAGAATACGCCAATTTTCACTGATTTTCATCATTTACTGAACTCATGACAATAATCTTTTCAACGTTACAAATTTGTTTTACATTAGTTCATGTGTACACAGTACCTTTAAACTGAATGGAATATTTTGCAAAATCTAGTTTAGAACAGTTACCTGAAGTAAGTGGCCACATTTACACTCGTGAGTCATCTTTTGATGGGTAGTATATTAACCAAAAGATTTCACCTGTGAATATGATTTCAGATACATTACCACAATTTCGCTCTCGTTGTCGTTGCACTTCAATATAGCCTTAATAGTGTCGTTGGATCCCTGGTACGTCACAGGGGGTGAAGTTGCCCTGAGTGACGTCGATGTACAGCATGACGTCGGTGTCAAACAGTGGTGGTGACGTGTCGATGTTGAAGCCGTCAGATGACGATACCGCCTCTGTTCCAGACCCGAGGACAGCTTTCACTGGAACACGCCATGCTGGTGAAATCAGACTGGTGGGGTGGTGGGGGTATTCTTTCATTAGAACAGTATATTTGTCTGTTTATCTGTTTAAAAATTGTAACTAATATGAGGTACTATCATGTAATTAGTATGAGGTACTATCCATTATAGAAAATGTTTCATTGTTTAAATGTACTGTCATCAATGTCCATAGAGTAGAATTGTAATTTGGAAACATCTCTTTGCTCAATGACTTTGCTCAGTGGCATAAAATGTTCTTTGTGGGATGCGATCAAATAATTACCGACAATGTTCAGTTCAACTGTTATTATATGTGTCAGTCCTTTTAAGCAGTTATCTCCCTTGCTCATGCTATTCCGGTGTTTCCGCGAACTGTCTCTACTGTTTGCCTTTTTTCCAACTTCTTAGTTTCAAAAAGCACATGTTTGCGGGAGTGTTTAGATTAGCCTTAAAATAAAATAATTATTTTAGAAAAAATGCAATTCGTCATGATTAACGTCACAGTGTGTGTGCATGCACTTTTGACTTTACTCATTGTATTGCAGTCGCATCGTTCGAGGCGAGGAAGCCCTTTCGGTTGTGCCCAGATGTAGAGAAGGGAGTTGGGGGTTGGTTTATGTACCTCAACTCTGTATATAGTTTCCCTTTATTTTTACGTTAGTTATTGTTTGTTATTAGGTGGATTATTTTGTGTAAAACTATTATATACGAGCTGTTCATTCAAACTGGGTTAATGCAAGTGCTATATATAATTGGTACAGTTGACTTTGTATGTAAAAGATGCTTTTTTCTATGTTAATGTTTATATTGTACTTTCATCCATTGTGCTTATCTAAAATACTTTTACTTTATTTATTACACAGAGAGATAACATGCATAATAACTGATACTTTCAGACACATGTTTAATATGGGATGAAAATGTCCAAGTTTCATCTGTGACAGGCCATCCATGATGTTACGATGTATATTGAATGTTTTTGTTTCATTGTTTAGGTGTACCGTTTTTAATATTCATAAAATACACGGACTCAGCCTAGAGAAGGGCTCTGTTCTGCTTTCACATTTCGTCCATCTCCAAAGGTCAGGTGTCCTTTGGTAAAATGAAACCTGTTGGCCTTTGTAATTGTTGCTTTTTTGCTGTCTATAAATGATCATCCAAAGGTGTACAAACGTCGGCTATGTTTCTTGTTGAAGGAAACAGCAATATCTAGTTACAACAAAGCTGTCATTTTGTAAATATTCATCCTTCTATGAGACAGAACAATACGGGGACCGTTGCCACCCAACACATGAGAGGCAGTGCAATACATACACGGACGATTTCTCTTTCCCCCGTAACGAGTGTCGTTCTCTCACCTGTGAGGTAGTACAATACAGGGACTACTTCTCCCTCCACAACTGTTGTTTCTGTAAGGTTAAGGTCGTTGAGGGTGATCTTGACCTGGTCTGTTGATGAGCTGTCACATGATGCGTCACAAGTGTACATGTCACAGGGAGTCAGGCAGGGAATACACGGTGTATGTACCTAGCAACACATAGAACACGTCAGGGTTAGCTGACGTAACGTCACAGGGCGTCAGACACGGGATACGCGGTGTATGTACCTATCAACACATAAAACACGTCACTGTAAACTGACGTAACCTCACAGGGTGTCAGACAGTGGATACACGGTGTATGTACCTAGCAACACGTAGAACACGTCACAGTAAACTGACGTAACGTCACAGGGGGTCATACAGGGGATACACTCTGTATTTACCTAGCAGCACATAGAACACGTCATAGTAAGCTGACGTAACGTCACATGGCGTCATACGGGGAAAACATGGTGTATGTACCTAGCAACACGTAGAACACGTCACAGTAAGGTGGCGTAACGTCACAGGGCGCCATACAGGGGATACACGGTGTATGTACCTAGCAACACATAGAACACTTCACAGCAAGCTGATCTAACGTCACGGACAGTCTTGGGGGTGATGCACGGCGTATAGTCATAGCAACACATAGAACACGTCACAGTTAGCAGGGTTAACATAACAGGTAGTCATAGACATAGAGCTGGTACACAGGGATACAGCACACGTTACAGTAAGTTGATGTAGGGAGCCACATCTCACCTCCTGGTACGGCACGACATCAGAGAGACCGGAAGCTGACCCGATTCCAGCCTCATACCGAACGATAACGTTGTTACCTCCTTGGAAAGGGTTGCCATAGCGACACAGCTTCTCCTTTTCGGCTGGCATCACTAGGTCACGGAATGAAGCCGTAGCACTCCAAACCTTTAGATGCCCTTCCGAATCTCGTTCAGTTTCAGGAATATAGTTCTTGTGATTCCAGACTCCCAGGAAGAGTCTGGTGTTGGGAGAGAGACGTGGTATTCCACACTGCTCCGTCATCAGATCGTCGTCCATGAAGACTGACATGCACCAGGTAACCTGCGATATTTAAATTATTGTATAACCTGTTTATCACATGATAAGATGGTAAATAAACTTGCGTATGTCTCGCATTCGGTCAAAGTAGCCTTATAATCAGCGGAATCTGCATTTGTAGACAACAGCGGTAATTCAAAATGGACATATCGCTTATGTTAGTTTCAGCAATATCAGTAAATGCACTTTGGTGTCAGGGGATAGTCTGTTCTTTCGGTCAGTTGATTGCCTAGGTGCCACCGAACGATACAACTGTAACGATGTCGTGAGTCTATTTTATGTCACCTTAGTGCTAAGATCGCTTGGTGGAACTACACGCTGTTCGCACTCAGATATATGTTTCCGACGTCGTACATTAGTTGCTAAATTCAAATGCTAACAACTAGAATGCAACAGAGATACCTGAAAACTTTTCCTCATACTATCATAACATGAAAGTGTTTCAAGTTGAAAATCACCTCTGATCCCCTCGCTTCGTCCCTCTGTGTCGTGAACTTGACCATGTACTGATGGTAATCTCTGGAAGGGTCTAGTAGGAGGTCTCTCACTGCTGCTACAGGCTCGTTGAGGTTATCCCCGTAACTGCACCATGACACCAACTTAGGTGCTGCACCTGCACAATATGGAAGAACAGTATGAATAATTCTATGGCCGATTTTGTATCACATGACACCTTCATCTATCGTCATATCACCAGACAAAAGGGAAACACTATGTATCATGATAAATGTATTGTCGTACTGGCAACCGACCTTCACCTTCACGGTTATTTTGCTGACCATATCTACAGCAGCAACATTTTTCATAATGATGATGACGAAAGCAATTTCCACGAACCTGCAAATAACTGTACTCCACAGGATTTCCTGGGATGAAGATTAGGATTCCCGATTTCAGTCTTGTCGGTGATGGAGCCTGTCTCTTGCAGCTTCTTCTTTTCATCCTCCGTCAGCTTCTTCACCTCGTAGCCAGGATCATCCTGATCCACAGACCTCTTGCTGATGTTCTTGTAGTACCTCTCTGCTTGTAGGTAGGATTCACAGTTGCAGGTGCAAGACTGTAAGAGATATAGTATTAAAACTGGCATCTGAAATCATAGGTGAGCAAGTTCGGTTGAACGCAGCTTTGAAGAATATTTCAGTTGTACCATATCCTGTTCACGTCATGTGGGAAGAACGTGTAGTGAGACCAGCCAGTATAGGTGTGGTGGTGATAAAGCTAGAGTTACAGTCATGTAGAATCTTGGATTCAAACCCAATAATAGGTTTCTTACAGACTGTCGGGACACAAATGGTCCTTTTCGCATTACTTTCTAATTATAAGAATCATATTGCCCAATCGAGCTGCAGGATGGCTCTGTGAGTGAGTGAGGCCCTGAAGCATCGTGCTAGCCACATTACAATTTGGATAACGAGTCAGTGATTTCTTCGCGGTCTGACGTACCGTTAGACTTGATACACTCATCACAATTGTAAACCCAATTACATACTGCATTCACAGGTTCCACCCTGCAACAGGCACAAATAGACTCGGTCCAGTCCGGTGATGGTGTGTAGTCGTAGTCCAGGATGTAGTCATCTGGGCCGTCCCAGAACAGGACACTGGTGACCGCTTGACCATCACCTGCTGCAGCTCTTATAAATAGCTGCAACACGAGTAGTAAGTGGATATACATAAGTAGTAATTCAAGAGATACATGTGTAGAAATCATGCGTAGTCTTGGTGACAGGATCTATTAAACAGTGTATTCTTTAATACCTTATACTCCCCGCTATAAAGAAGGTCAGCATCTCTGAAGTAGGTTCCAGAATACATGAAGTCAGTCTTGGTATCTCTGGACAGTTTGATGTCCACTTTGCCGGACTCCGGCTGGACGTTGGCTGATCTGTAGGTCAAGGTCAAGCTGCGGTTGTTGCTGTCATGGTTACTGTCAGACTCCAGGTACATCCACTCCGAGTCATCAAATCTGATTTGTCTGACAGGACACGGAGACACGTCGGGCACAGGGTGGTGCAGGAAGGTGCCTACAGAGAAAATATGTACATAAAACTTCGAATTCAAATCATATCTCAATTCACGACATGCATTGATAACACATGCGAGTTAATATTTTTATGCTACAGCCAGCATTAGCGCAACTAGCCATTTTACACAATGTGTTCAATTGACTTTCATTTCACATATATATTTATTAAATAATAAAATATATTTAACGGAGTTGATAATAATAGTAAATATAGCCGAAGTATGATACACTTAGATACAGTTGATTTCCTCTTCTTCGGACTGCTCAGAACCTGGAGACTTATTGACTGCAAAGTCTATCAATTACAATCATTGCATTAGGCTATCCTTGAACCTAAAAATACCACACGGTGCAATGTTTTAAATAGGGATGTATCGTATTCACCATGTCCGTTCAACGTTATTACATAACACTTGTTGTTTTAACTTTATCGTGATATGCAGGTAGAATGCAATCATGTATCTCAACAAAACCTAAATGAATGGATTACCTGTAACGGTGGTGGCAGAGCCGCTCCAGCTGATGTCGTTGGTGAAGTCGTGTCCGTCGATGACAATGCCCGGGGAGGGGATGGAGTTGTCATACACGACTGGTGGAGAGTCTAATGTCGACTTGAGTCCAGCAAAGTTCTCCACCACAAGACGCACAAAGTAAGGAGCATTGCCCTGGGAAAGAAACGTCGCAGTAACTTTGGTATGTGACCGTAGCCTTTGCTATAAGTCAAGATACCTACAACGCATGATATATTTCCGTTCAGCCTAGTACGTTCAAAATACCGACCTGCATACTAATGTCCATGAATCTATAGGACGTGTAGTTGACATCAATCTCTATGGATTCTACGACAGTTTCTTCCTCCGAGTCTTCGTTACAGGAGGCTCTCTTCAGCAGGGCTGCGTGGTAGCATCGGATGCCCGAGTCTTCATCACTGAAGCCTGTCCAGTAGGTCTGAAGACTCTCACTGCTGACCGAGTAACTCAGTTTCTGACAAGCGGAACAGTAAATTAGACACCCATTGTAGTTTCGTGATTCTTGCTGAAGATCCGTCAATAACTTTTCTGTTTCACGCAGGATACTAAACCCATTTCCTTAACCATTGATAGGATAGCTCTATTATCATTCCCAAAAAGACACTAGTACACTCTTGTGATTTTGAAAGGGTGTTTTTTATTCACGAAAAAAAATAAACAATGAAGTCTCTTTAAATTTTGAGACTTTTTGCTTCTTTTGAAAGTATAATTCTAAACGAGACTTATGTATAAGAAAAAAAACGATCACATTTTCCAGTATAACTGTAGACGCATACACACACATGCCAGACGAACCGGTCCTAGGTATGTGTCAGAATGTTGCCATGTTTAAAATACTCAGATACGTTTCAACTTCGTGGAGTCCACCTTATTTGGTAACAGCGGTTATGTAACTTTGTTGACATGAAGCAGTAACGGTTGTAAATTCGCACTTAAAAGAACCCACGAATCTGTTGGTAGATGACCGTATATGGCACATGAATACGTGCAAACGCCTAGTTGCGGGTACAGCAACGAACGTGCAGTAAACTTGGACAAAGTACTGTGACTATGTGTGTCCCAGTCCACCCAGCTGTGAATGGGTACATCGTAAGGATGTAAAAGCCTAACTTGGTGCGCCTTGTGGCGGCAAGAGTAGTATGGTCCCCAGGGAGTTGAGATTGACATCCAATGATCGAGGGGAAAATACCAGCGCCTTGAGCATACACTATTGGGTGGATATGTGCGCTATATAAATATCCAATAATAACAATAAATGAACATATAGCAATCCTAATATCAACCCATCACTAAAAATAATGGACAATATATCAACACAAACTGCTCATTGGTTGACTCGTATGTCTTGTTAGCAAGACATTGTTTCGACACTATACGGCACTGTTTTATTAGGAGGCGTGGACTTGGCAGGAGGATTATAATGTTTCCCCTGTCACCTACCATGTCATAGTAGGGCCCTGTTCTGATCTTGCCTTTGACTGGAGGTGTTATGTCGACGTGGAACATGTGACTTGTCACGTTGCACTCTCCGGCCTTGTCTGCACCTGGTATATGAAGCACCAGCAAAATGACAGCTCGCTTTTTAAATGGTATCGACACAAAAGGGATGTTGCCACAGAAGGGATATGCAGCACAAGGGTATGGTGTCATATAAGGGTTTTATCATGAAATGAAGAATTCGCTACACAAAAAGAGTAGGAGTACTGCAACTTAAAGGATGTTGTCACATACGGAATATTGCCACATACGGGATATTGTCACATAACGTTTTTTTCCACATACTGCCACATAAGGGTTGTTGCCACATACAGGATATTGCCATACAACGTTTGTTGCCACATAAGGTTTGTTGCCACATACAGGATATTGGCATAAAAGGTTTGTTGCCACATAAGGTTTGTTGCCACACACGGGATATTGCCACATAAGGGTTGTCGCCATATGCAGGATATTGCCATAAAAGGTTTGTTGCCACATAAGGGTTGTTGCCATACACGGAAAATTGCCACATAAGGTTTGTTGCCACACACGGGATATTGTCTAATAACGTTTGTTGCCACATACAGGATATTGCCATAAAAGGACTGTTGCCACATAAGGGTTGTTGTCACATACAGGATATTGCCATAAAAGGTTTGTTGACACATAAGGTTTGTTGCCACACACGGGATATTGCCACGTACGGTTTGTTGCTATATACGGGTATTCCCATAACAGGTTGTTATCAGATTCTCTCTAAATAGAAACTTGGAGAGGATGGTGATGGTGAAAGGTGTTAAATGTGTCTAAATGTCATGCATTTCCCTTTTTCGTCAACTTACCAATGACCCAAGCATAGTAGATTCCATTGTGGTCCAGAGACAGATTTTCAAACTTCATGAAAGTGTCCTTCCCCACATTTTGGAGGTCCACAACGTTGAAGATGCCTCGTCGCTCGTCGTCACTGATGGAGCCTCTTTCAGTCTGAAACATATAACAAAACATCAGCGTCTATTGACGAATCTGAAATCTGCCATTAGGCACAAAGTGGATACTAGATACATAGTACTGATTTGTAAAGGCAATCTCTACTCACAAACTGCCCACATGTGTAGTTGTTCGCGTCTGTGCTGCTTGAGATACCGACGTAGTACATCATCATGCCGATCTTGGATTCGAACCCGTCCCAAGGTACATCTACATAAGTGTCAGTGTTGACAAATTCTTTCATGTCGATGATACCCACTGAAACGTAAAGTCATGTATCGATATTGTATAAACTTTATATAGCAGCAACAAACTGGAGAACAATAACCCATATACACTCATACACCGTTGTGGGGACTCTGATGTCTCGAACTTACGGTTGTATCGTAGAATATTAGTAGGACTAGGACCCTTCGTCCTCGACACAGTGTTGTTTGACTGTATGGTGTCCGAAAATAGCTCAGATTTTGCTTGGGGGTATGTGATCTTTGAAAACGTCCTCATCAATATTTTATACAGACTAGCAAGAAGGGAGAAGATACACTCATACACCGTTGTGTGGACTCTGATACACTCATACACCGTTGTGTGGATTCTGATACACTTATACACCGTTTTATAGACTCTGATACACGCATACACCGTTGTGTGGACTCTGGTGTGTCAAACTCACGGTTGACTCGTAAAATATTTCTAGGGCTCTTCGACCTCGACACTGTCTTATGAAATAGGGGTCTTAAAGGGACAATGTTTGATATTATCAGGTCAATGTATTCAAATGTAAAGTCTTGTGTTCGATGTGATGATGCTTTCAGTGACTATTTTGATTGTCCTGCTGGTGTACGACAAGGCTGTGTTCTAAGCCCCATACTTTTCTCATTCTTTATTAACGAACTATATTTTGACGTTATACAATCTGGCAGACATGGCATCAATTTATTTCCTGATCTTGTTGAACTTTTATTTTATTCTTCGCACGACGATGTGATCCTTATGTCAAGTACTGTCAGAGACAAATTGATACACTTTCATCTTATGCAGGTAACTGGCGAGTTAATCTTGAAAAGACCAAACTTGTTGTTTTTCGTAAGGGTGGTCCAACGGCAGCTACAGAAAAGTGGTACTTTAAATGTGAACGTATGACTGTTGTAAACGAACATAAATATCTAGGGATACTGTTTACACATACACTAAATCTGAATACATCCATTATTAATTTGGCAATTAGAGGGAAAAGGGCCCTACTTCAGTTGCTCTCTGTTATACCAAAGTTGGGGGTTGTTGGTCCCAATATATTTTTCAAATTGTTTGATTCCCAGATACAGCCTATTCTTCTTTATGGGTCTGAAATGTGGGGCAATAAGGAATTTTATGCCATTGAAAAGGTTCACCTTCTTGCATGTAAAAGGTTTTTAAATGTTGTGATGTCTACCCCTAATAATATGGTGTACGGTGAATGTGGGAGATTTCCTTTGTACATAATTTCTTACTCTCACTGTTTAAAGTACTGGTGTAAAGTAATAAATATGCTAGAACATCGCCTGCCCCAAAAACCCTACAATATGATTGTTAATCTTGATAATATTGGTAAAAATACTTGGGCAACCCTTATTCGTAATCTTTTGTTTAGATAGGGCTTTGGATTTGTTTGGCTATCCCAAACCATGGGGGACGTTAATACATTTATCAAACTCTTTCGTACCAGGGCTATCTATATCTTTAAACAAGACTGGCATTCATCTTTATATGAAAGTTCAAGATATGATTGTTATCGTGAGTTTAAATCTTTACTTGTAGCTGAGTCGTATCTATACAACTTACGTAGCAAAAAGCTTCGTTATGTTTTCATACGCCTGAGACTTGGCCTAAATGATTTATATATCAATCAAGGAAGATATTCATCTATTATAAAATCGCAAAGGTTCTGTCCATTTTGTAATACTGTAGAGAATGAATTACACTTTCTATTTCTTTGTCCTGCATATAATGATTTAAGGCAACTGTATTTTCCACAATGGCTACAATCAAATATTAATGCTACAAAACTGTATTTAATACTTTCATGTAAAGCATCCCTATTACAATATAAGGTAGCTCTATTTATTTATCACGCGCTTATATTGAGAAGAGATTCAATGTAACATGTGTGTCGCATGTTGTATATGTTGTACATATCATATATATTTCTTTTGTATATCGGCCTCTGGCCTTCATGCAGTAAACTGATTGATTGACAAAATGTTGTTTGACTGTATGGTGTCCGAAAGCAACTAATATTTTGACTTGGGGTATGTGATCTTTCTGATTAATATCTTACACAGTGTAAGCAAGAAGGTGCCTATGCAAGTGCTCAATTTCTTTCGTTATGTCTGAGTTTGAAGACATATTACTACACATGGGTCAACAAATGCCGAAAATGTAAAGGTCTCACCAGAGACGCCTCCATCAAAGCCAACAGAGAAGCCATTGGACGTGACATCAGTATTGGACCCGGAAAGGCTGTGTGCTCTGACCGTGAAGTAATATATTGCCGTGACTGGGGTGAGGTCAAGGTCGTAGAAGGTCACAGTTTTGTTAAGGCCAACGTTGACAAAAGGCACGACGTTGTCACGTGTTTTGGGGAAACGGCGGTTGGTTCCAAGGGCCACCTCATAGAAAGCGACTTCTTGGCTGGAAGATTTCTCTTTCTCCTCTTCAGGAACATTATCTGGAATGGCGAAAACATCGTTGATTACGAAAAGACATTAAAATAATTTCTTGTTGTATTTGTATCATGCAACTTTTCTGCTATAACCTGCATCTGTACTTTTTTCAAATATATATTCTTTTGACGTTCCCTTTTCAGTGGCCTCTGTGGCGTCCTTAATTCAGGGCAGACCGACTCTCCAAATAGTCACCTTTTACGACATACGACATATTACCAATGTTTTGTCTCACCTGCTTTTATTCCAGCTGATACCTCGTCAGCGTTGCCATCGCTACCAAACTTGTCCCAGTTGGCGTTGACTTTACTTCTAGTTCGGAGGAACTCAAGGTCAAATCCCACGACATCTCCATCATTAACCTGTCCAGGCACAAGGGGGTCATCCTCGATGGTGATGCCGTTCGATCTGATGGTGTAGGTGAAGTCCATGGCGTTGGTCACACGTAGGTACTGATAGTAGCGTTCCATGTTTTGCATGGCCAGTTGGTCGTTGACGCCATGAGTTCTTCCTGGAAATGCAAGACAACTGATGAGATCCTACTAAACCAAGTTTAAAGCAAACATAAATGTCTACGATTCCGCACCACACCACACTGATATAACGTCTCATTAACAAAGTTCGGTCACATTGCAGACTAATGTCCGTCTCGTCATCGATTGAATATATTAAAACACAAGGCCTCCAGAACACATCTGATTAATGTCAGCTGACGTTATAACTCCCACCTTCAGTGTCGAAGTATTCCTGCACCCTCAGCCCGTCAGCCCTTTGTATTGCCCACTCGTACTTGACCACCGGACACGGGTCACCTGGCACGTCCCACTTGGCCCCCATACGGGACAGACTTGTCTGGAAATCACTGAAGAGAGATACAAGGTCAAATACTCTATTGTATGAAATGGATGACATTTCATGACAATGGGTGATTTTTCAATTAACCTTGACATTTTGGTATCTTGGTCCAGATGCTAATGCATGGAACGCTGTACTATGTTCACAATCAGTACTCACAGATCACCATCATGGCTTTCACCATCCCAGATTCCAATATGAGTGAGTGGTTCCAAGCCTTGACTGAGGTAGGACATGTAGATACCGTTAGACGTCGATATTGTGCTGAGACCAGCTCCATTGGTAGCTTTCACCGTCACAAATATCTGTTATTTGAAATTCATTATAAGACCTCTATGTTGCACTTGTAAGTAAAAAATAAATTCATTTCAACTGTAATCCCATGAATCCTAATAATGGCTGACATAACGTTGAACTTTAGAAGCAGTTTGTAAAGCAAAGGTAGACAACTCAACTATAAACGGAAGTGTTACATTCATTTAATGGTACACGCACATTTCAATATGAATTTTCGGCAATTAGATATACACTCATTCGCCGATACAAGGATCAGAGCCAGTTAAGATCAATATAATGTAGAAGGAAAATAAATAGAGATGCAAAACGTTCAGTATTGTATGTACACGTCCATTATTATGTTAGTTATTGTACAACAATCCAAGAATTTTAATCCTAATCCAAGAGTTTTCTCACCTGTCTCACTCCCTTCAGGATCAAGCCTGTGACCGACAGGTATCTCTTTGTGACGTCATCAGTCTCAAAAAAAACCCTCAGCTGTCCCCCTCCAGGTGAAGTGCCAACAGCTATCTCGTACCTGAAGAAGCCAAAACATTGAAATCAGAAGAAATATTTGGACGTCCGAGAAGATATTGCTCATGTACTTTGATACAGACTTGAGATACAGAAAGTGCTACATCTTCAGTTACCCTGCCACATGGCAAACAGTTTTCAGCAGTAAAAGCCCCATGCTTATATTTAAGTACACTGAATATCTAAAATACCGTGAAAATCCAAATCACGCATTTCTTTACTTACTTGACAATGTCTGTTTCTTCATCGTTGAAGGTCTGCCAGGCCACGTTGACAGTAGACAGAGACTCCTGACACACAGCGTCTATAGCCAGGCAGTCTGTGGAGACAGTTGTATAGGATGTACACTTGTAACACATGGCATTACTGATGGTGTGAATAGAATGCATACTCTTCGGCTACAGAACAAAATCCATGGCTTAACCAGACTAGACGATACTGAATGGAATCTAACCAGTTTACATCCACTGTCTAATATGTTCATATGACGAGGTTATTGTTCTAAAACAGGTGATCAACTTCCTTTCAGTTGAAAAAGAATCGTTCAGGAAATGAACGATGGTCGGACAACGACTGCCGTGACTTTATCAGCTTAGGCAAGTCCTTTATGATCATTCTTTTTTTCATTGTCATACAATTTAATTCTTTTGACATGTTACATACATTGTATGTTAATTCTTTAAATACCGTAGAATACGGAAACTAACCTTTGCCTATACTAGTATTGGTAAAACCTATTCCTATACATGCTGGTCCGTCATGCCACAATATATATAACTTAGAACACACAGCAAAAACACAATGTTGGTGCACACCTTCCTCTGTGTCACACTTGTAGGTGTTCAATTTATCGGTGATGATCTCGTCGGTGATGTTGATGATGTAGGCAGACTTCAACTCCACCACAGTGCCCGGTGCTGGTGGTGTGGTGTCCACGTTGATGGCACTGGAGATGCTTGATGACGTCATCCCTACTTGGTTGATGGCCTTGACCTTGGCATAGTATTTCTGACCGTGGGATACCTTATCAGCTAAGCCTAAGGATGAAAACGTCATTAATAAATTACCAGACGCTAAGTTTTCCATGGGATTACCTTACAAATCGTATGTAAGACCATCCTTTTTCACAATGTCCAACATTAGCCACGAATGGTACCCATAATTTCAAGATGAATGGTATCATAACCTATCATTTAATACCGTGTTTTACACAAAGATAAAGTTATATTTTCTACCTGAAACCACATATTTTGCAGCATGTCCCGGCAGTTTTACAGGTGCGATGATGTCCTCCAGCCCCTCGTGGGAGCCAACAACAAACTCAAACTCTACAACCTGACTCTCGGCGTCGTAGAACCCTGTCCATGTGCACTCCACTGCAGACCTCGGCTGTGAACATATATCCAAACAATATGAACTACTTGGTACAATCTCAGCTGGACAGGATATGGAACCATATAACAGAGACAGTGGAACATTAACTCCTCACTAACACATTATATATATCCTCATTAATTAACACAATATACACGTTCAATGTAAAGACTGTCAAATCAAGTCCAACCCATTGTGAATAATGAAACTGTAAAATGTGCATTGTTCTTAGGGAAATGACGATTGGTGTGAGTGAGCCAATCTTTAGAAATGCACTCGGCCTGTTAATGGAGTCTGGGCAAACTGTTGACCCAAAGCATGGACGATGATCAAACATTCAGCAAAGACACTGAGTTTGACTGATTGATCCCTTTAAAAGGAGGGTTTCATGACAAGGGTAGGTCACACTAGCCCAGTTCCAACTCAACGTCTCCAAGAGTGTCCAGCCTTATCAAGATCTTTTTAGAGCATTGAGATCCAATGGGAACACACCAAGAAATGAGAATGACCTAAGAAAGTAAGAAAGCATGTGGTATAGGATCTGATCCAGATCTCTCACAATGGATTGACTTGTACCTCATACCTGAATAAAGCTTGGACATGTCAGTGTTCCCTTTGTTGGAGATGAGATGTCAACCACAAGATAGGGGGAGATCATGCTTGAGGACAATCCAAGTTCATTTTCAGCTGTCAGAGTCAGAATATTGGATTTTCCTGAAACATTTATTTGGTACAATTATTCTCATATATCGAATTCACGTCTGCTCTGCACTGTACAGATAAACACGAAACACAACGTTTAACATAAACTGGGCACGAGTTGTTTTTGTTATTGATCAACGTTTTTTCGAAACAAGGAGGCATTGGAATCTTAATTGATGTGAGGATTGTTTCATTGTTTGCAGTTTCTCATGCATTTGTGTGAGGCCGCAAATATTAATTCATACTGCGTTAGCAGTAACAACATACGATCAATACCTTTTTATCTATTCTTAAAATGATTAACAGCCTCTACCCCCTCAGATATTGTTTATGTAATAATAATGTTCTGAACCCTGTCAGTTCTCACCATCAGTTGTAGGTTTGATGCCAGTGGGTAGCGCCCCCTCGCCGGTCAGCAGGATGTCCACCTCCGTCCTGGGCTGGACATCCTCCCCGTGAGGGTAAGTCCCCACAGAGTAGTACATCTTCTTGACTGGACTCTCACTGTCTGCAACCTTCCAGGAAGAGGAGATGGAGTCCACCTCAGCCAGGTACAGTGTCGTGGTGGAGGTCAGTCTGCTCTGGTTGCTCTCAGAGCCATAGCTGAGTTGGAACAACAATACAGCTTAGTTGAAATACATAGCGATGGAAGGGCCACTTTTCCTGGCTGTTTCAAGTAGTGAGCGAAACCTGACCAATGATTAGCGCCTGAGGAGACCACATTGCATTGCGGGCAACATGAACAATGCTTAGTTGACGTACATAGCTTCTGAGACCACATTCCTGTTTTTTTTCTGTGAGTGAAAGGTTAATCATGTGTGAAGACATTGTTCTGATGGTTCTCAGAAGCATCTCTGCGAATAATGATAAACATTGCTTTTTTAACGGACGTGATGTTTCAGGTGCTTGTTTTTCCTATCGACAAGAGAAATACACAGTAAACCAAATTATGATTTGTAGACATTGATGTTTACCTTTCCATGTGGATGTTAGGAGGAGTGATATCAACAGTAAATCCATCTGACGTGGATTCCAGGATGTTGCCACCGTTGGTGATGCCGCGAACTGTGGTGTAGTACGTCGTGCCGGGTGACAGCGGGAGGACAGTCTGGCCAAAACCCATGCTGGCGATACCTGGACAAAATGTCGTAATATGTAACATGTAATTCTTGAATAAAAGTCGAAAATCACATGATGTACATAGAGAGAATATCACCCATGTGTCTAATGATATCAATTATATCAACACGAGTTGATAAAGTTACAAATATCCGAGTCTTGCCGAGGATATTTGTACTTTTTACAACGAGTGTTGATATATTTGATATCAGAAGACACAAGGGTGAGATTCTATATATAATCAAACATCACTCTTCATAAATTTTCAATGTAAAATGTACATATATGAACACGTCACTGCCATTAGACTTGCAGTGCAGCGATTTCTTAGCATTGTGAGATCATCAAGTTCATGACGTCATAGCATTCTCAGGGTATTATACTAAATCTACTGTCAAATCGATATCTGCTAGGAGATATCGTTTGATCTCACCCATGCAATATATCCAGTGAAACACAGTTTTGGATGATAAATATTATGTTTCCTACCAGCTGTTATCATGCCGATGGTAAAATGCTTTTGAGGCGTCGAAGAATGTCAGTAAGGAAGAATTTTCAATGTTTGGAAAATAATTTAAAAATGAGAATGTGTGAGCTGAAATGTTCAACCCACCATTTCCAGGAACCTTGGTCTCTGCTTCTTCGTGCATAAGACCCGCCATGATGAACGGTTGCACCTCCTCGCCACCAGGTGTCGTCCCTACCGCCCAGTGATAGTACGTCACACCGTGCTCGTGGCTCTCAAACCCGGCAAACTGTACTGTCACAACTCCCGTGTCTTTCTGGTAGTCCATGTCGCTACCGATGTCCATGAAGTCAATTCTCTCGGTGGAGTCGGCGCCGTCGATGACAATACCTTTTGCACAAAGATTTATTCAGTGTTCATATCTGATATGATGCAAAAGATGTCCTAAAGATAAGTGTTATTGTTTGACTGATTGATGGTGAAGCCGATGACTTTCACGACGACGATGATGCTGATGACAAACATACACAAATGACGATACATACCCGCTTTGTCCTGGTCAACGACCCGGATGGGGTTTGACGTTATGACGTCACCGGTCAGATCAGCTCCATTGCTCGCCTTTACAGACACATAGTAAACAGGGGTGATCGTGTCAGGGTCGGTCACAGTCAAGGTCAACCCGTCCATGTATTTGTCTCTGTCAGAACCAAAGTCCTTCCAGTTAAGGATATCAGTTCCACCTGAAAAACAGTTTAATGTATCCAATCAAATATGTGATTGCTCTATTTGGTGTAAGATGAGTTGAGATAAAATGGAATTACATCACAGTACACTTGTAGAGCGACGTGCAAACACGAGCGTGTGCAAGTACAGGTCCGGTTTCATAGTGCAATGACCCCATGCAACGGGGGACGGTGGGGTAAACCAGTGGTTAAAGCTTTTGCACGTCACACCGAAGACCTGGGTTCTATTCCACACATGGGTACCGACTCCAGTCCGTGTGGGGTAACAACAAATACCAACTCAACCTATTTTGGTATGACGTGACTGGGGATTCAAACCACAGACCTCCTACTCCCCTAGCACAGTATATATAAACTACACAGCCGGTGTTTTGTTTTTGGGTGAGTGAATGAGTTTGGTTTTACGACACTTTTAGTATTATTCCAGCAATATCACAGCGGCGGTCACCTTAAATGGGCTTCACACATTGTACTCATGTGGGGATTAGAACCTGGGTCTTTGGCGTGACGAGCGAACGCTTAACCATTAGGCTACCCAACCGCGCCTGGTTTATTTTTAATATCTCTGGTTCAATTAAGAATCTTTGATATTGACTTTAGTAGAAATGAAATTAATATCCTGAGAATACAAACCTTTAGTGGTTCCAACTGCGACCATGTACGACTTGATGCCACTCTCATGGTCCATAGCAAACCAGGTGGCCTTGATACCGCTTGGATCAGACTGGATAACGTGACGGTCAATCAACTCTTCTTCACTGCCAGAGAAAATGCCAACGTAGACCCATTTCATCTGTAACGAACAAGAATGGATGGTGAAACTCTTCTGTGTTCGGTGATACAGATAAAGAACAGACATATTTTCGTAACAGCCGGGGACGGTGGGGTAGTCTAGTCGTTTAAGCGTTCGCTCGTCACGCCGAAGACTCGGGTTCGATTCCCCACATGGATACAATGTGTGAAGCCAATTTCTGGTGTTCCCCGTTGTGATATTGCTGGAATATTGCTAAAAGTGGCGTAAAACCAAACTCACTCACTTAGTCGATCCAGAACTACCACAGATTCGTAAGCCTATGATAAACTATAGAGTTACGACAGGTCGTAACACTGCGAAAGGTTTGTGGATCCGGACCCAGTATCTCGTAAGAGCCAAGTCAAAGGTGTCATTATGGACGACGGCAGTGTATTTTTCACATGATCTGAACTGGTGTACTTCACACAACCACTCATCCATTTAAAAGTCTGGACTGTGTTAATTTAATCAGTTTAATCTTTCTGCATAATACTCGATTTCACTCATATGTAAATGTACTAAAAACACATTCAAATTGCGTAAAGCACTGTAATCGGCGTCTTCTATAATTTTAAGAAAAGAAACTATACAGTATATACATATGTTTTACCTGAGGTGGAGTATTATCAACAAGGACGCCGTTTGTGTCGTAGGTGGCTACGGCCCCGGCTCTGTTGACGGCCCCGACTCTCACACTGTACTGTGCGCCCGGCCGGAGACTCAAGCCTGACTGACTAAGGCTGGTGATGCTGGGGTCGCTGGAGGTCTCCCAACCTTCTGAATCTGTTCCCGTTAGGTAATATATAGTAACACATCATCCTGTGGTGTACAGGTGTACATGTACGACTCAACCTTTCATGTGAATAAAGATATCTTTTAAAATAGTCCAGGATTTATCTCCAGTCTAAACATTACCATATAATGATCCTCATGCTTGGGGTCAACCATTGTCCCAGTCGAAATTACATATGCTTCCATAAGGTCTGGTCTGGAATGACATCGTGATGTAAATATTGATAAACATATTCTGAGCATGTGACATCCTTTGCAAGACTGTTGAGTATAATCTATAAAAATAGATCGTGTCCTGTTCATAAAAAAATATTACTAACCTGGGTATATCTGATGTTTTGGCCCATGGTAAAGCGTGATGTAAATATTGATAAACATATTCTGAGCATGTGACTTCCTTTGCAAGGCTGTTGAGTATAATCTATAAAAATAGATCGTGTCCTGTTCATAAAAAATATTACTAACCTGGGTATATCTGATGTTTTGACCCATGGTAAAGCTCATACACCTGGTATTTGTAATGATCCAACCCAGACTCGGGGTCTTGAAACTGAAAGTTGGCTTCAACAGTAGTGCTGGATGTCTGCAAGTAGATATCACAAATCTAAAGGAGATCCATTGAAGATAAAGCTTTGAGTGCATCATGATCATGTTTCAAACTAAATGAGACGACAATTAACACTGAATGAATGACACCAGGTGTTCTAAAAATGACAATGAAATTACGAAACATTTCTACAGTTTCTATTTATCATCGTTAAAAATGTCACTGATCCTAAAATAGTCATTCAGGAACTTCGGCGACAACAGCGGCTATAACGGTATTTTAGAGACAATAGAGACAACACATGACATCCAAGGCACTGGGCTTATCATCAACCTGGATCCCCGTATCTTTGATATGTTCGTGTCAGTTGTAGATCCAGATCATACCACAGTTCTCAAGCATAATGAAGGATGAAAACATCTTCAACACCAACTGATCTAAAACTTTAAATGTTTGTTTCATGCATGTACGTTATATGGTTCACCTGGACCTCCGCTTCTTTGGTCTGTACAAATCCAACACATACATTGAACCATTGGTGTTAAACATAATCAAAAACGTGACACCTAGAAGGCCCACTTAAATAGACAGAAACTTGTTGAAAGAATGGACGACCCACGCTTTGTCATCACAGGTGGTATCACGCCACAGCCTCACCTGGAAGTCCGTGTCTTTGTTCTGTTCACGCCCATCACCTAGGAACACCATCCTGGGCGGAGTGAGATCCACCACAAACCCATCTGTTGTCTGTTCTACAGTACCCAGGGCGTTGTTGATGGTCTCCAGTTTCGTCTTGACAATGTCCTGATGGTTCAGGTGGAAGTTGTGCCACTCGATCTGTCTGACGTCTTTGCCCAGAGTGTTCCAGTTTCTTAATACCTCAAATTCTGACGACAGCCCTCTGGAATTCACATTTTTCAATTGAGAGAAGTTTAAGAATATGTCACTATGTAACTCGGCTGAAGAAAATGAAATTCTTTTTGATTTTTATGCCAACATTATGCTGATTAAAGATAACAGTATATCCCAAATATTTATCTGTTAAAATATCCTTCAACTGCCTTTGTTTCCATTCTACCCTCCAAAAATGAAAAATTTAATACGCAATCAATCGCTTTATAAAAAACATGCTGTTGTCCGTAGAAGCAACCGCTTATCTGAACTGTAATTTGTTTTGCAAAACGTCTGTAACATGTGCTGTATGCATACTTGTATTACTTGTATATGGGCCTGAGGCCTTAAGTACAATAAACATCTCTGACTTGACTTTGACAGAATTCGCGTTGTATTCATAATCATAATCCCATAATTTCGCAAAATTGATTTTCCACTCTTACAGGTACGCTGCTTGTATGAATGCCTACCCCATCACTCTTCTAATTCTGCCCCGATTTGGAATAATGTAATTCAGTGTTAATCCTGTATACATGTATACGTGGCAGTTAAAAATGCATTGCTTGAGTTAGTGTATCATTTACTATTGCATCTGCTTCCTCAGTGAAATGATCCCTCCGACTTACTTTGCTCTTAGTATCTGTACAGCAAACTCTCTTATGTCGGACTCGGGGTCACTATGGTTCCTCCACTGGGTTCCAACTGTGGCAACGTGGGTACTGAACTCAACGTCGACAAAGCTGTGCCGTATACCGTCAACAACGTCACCCGGCACAGGGGCAGTCAGATCCACGATCACTGGAAAAGGGTCAGTATTCCAGTGATGTCACAGGGTGTTAGTTGAATGGGCATTTGTATAGACACGGGGGTAGGGAGTGGTGGTGGTAGCCCTGGTACCCATGTTTTAGATATGTATCTCTGTGATGAAGTTTATAGTGCTAATAATCCAGGGATCCTTAATTTGGGCCTACCTAAACGTATGATTCGAACCCCTGCTGGGCAATCCAGGTATGGACACAATTCTTGTCATGTGAGAAACCTTACTCACACAGAGTCATCCTTGTCACACTTAGTGACCATGGGGCGGTGGGTTAGCCTAGTGGTTAAAGCGTCCGCTCGTCACGCCAAAGGTGAGGGTTCGATTCCCCACATGGGTACAATGTGTGAAGCCCATTTCTGGTGTCCCTTGCCGTGATATTGCTGGAATATTGCGGCGTAAAACCATATACATTTATGACATATCTGGATATTTAGGGCTAATTCTATTAGCGATGAACACTGGTATGAACATGAGAGAACTCCTGATAATTGTCGTCTATGACCAATATACACACAAATTATCTTTTCCTGCCTAGTGAACTATGAACGTAACACATTGTCAAATAAAACCTGTGTATTTTCATGATGCAACCTTTACACTCTCCCTCTCTCCATGTAAGCATCCATATAATTACATTTGCCACACATCATTACCTCCATCTGACATTGCCGAGACGTTCAGCTGTTTGTGGCCAGCATTGAATGCTGTGGTGTAGAATCTGTAGGCCTTGCCGTGTTCGAGCCTCTGGTTAGAGCTAAGCTGGACACAGGTATCGTGTGTCTTATGGTCAAGACTGACCAGCTCGGAGATTGTTGTGTTTGTGTCATCAAGAACCGACACCTCGTAGTGGGAAATACCCGACTCAGGATCATAGAACCCAAACCAGTTTGCGCAGATCTGTAATACAAAGATGGGTTCTATATACCAGACTCGGGGACAGAGAACCCAAACCAGTTCGCACTGGAATATGGAATATATAGATCAAGTCTACTTTGAGGCGAAAAGCCAAACTCAAGCTTACAGAACCCATTAGAGACGGAATACAAGACTCGGGGACAGAGACTCCAAACTAGCTGATACAGATCTGGCACATAGATATCAAAACTCATTATAGATGGAATATATGTCGTTTGGGTAAAGACATGGACATTAGTGGAACTTTAAAGGTCATTGCAGGATGTATATCCAGTTAAATTGAATACGTAAAGAGTGCTATCAAATATTTACACAGAACGCTTCAGGTGAAATATACTGAGTCAAAAGAGAAACTTCACAAAATGTAATTTGAAAAATAATGAATAATTTTTCTCTGATGATACATCTATGTATCCGAAATTGGATCCCTATCTTTCGACTCTAGAAAAACGTTAGCAAAACCCACTCAAACCCATCCATTCGTCGTGCAAATGACGTTAGCGCCAAATCAGGTTTTGCACGTGCAGTCGATCACGTGATCTTCGCATCGAAGTTTTCTTCATGTGCACGTGTTTGCATTGGCCTCAAGGATTGAAAAAACACTTTTAAACCACAGTTCTAACGGTACTTGAAATGCCACGATTGTCAAATGTGCAACGTGAACGTGCCGTTGGCATGTTGCAAGCGGGAAGATCAGTTATTGACGTCGCAAGAGCAATGGGAGGCAGCCGTCGTACTGTGTATGACTTGCGAGGTCGTCTACAACAAACTGTCACCACTTCTGATCGCCCAAGGTCGGGTCGTCCACGTGTGACGTCACGAGCAGAAGACCGTCAAATCGTCCTACGTCACCTACGTGACAGATTTCTGCCGGCTACACGAACCAGGGCGGAGATGTTTAGAGGTCGACTGTCCTCACAGACCATTCGAAATCGGTTGCGGGCTGCCAATCTCCATTCTCGACGTCCATATCGTGGGCCAATATTGACGCCGTTTCATCAACGTCAACGTCTGCTGTGGGACCAACGTCACCCACGATGGACCCAGAGAGACTGGAATCGAGTCGTCTTTGGCGATGAATCCAGATTTACCCTCAGATTCGCGGACGGCAGGCATAGAGTCTGGAGACGACGTCGTGAACGGTATGCCCAATGTTGTGTACAGGAAGTTGACAGATTCGGGGGCGGAAGTTGCATGGTGTGGGGTGCTTTCTGTGGGAACAACCGTTCCCGACTTCTGGTCATCCGTGGAAACCTCACAGCTGCTGCTTACAGCGACCAGGTGCTCACCCCTGAACTCGTTCCTTTCATGGCGACTCATGGCCCAGGTCTACAGTTCCAGCATGATAATGCTCGGCCGCATACCGCGATGTTGACACGAAATTTCCTTCAAAACACTGGAATCAACGTCATTGACTGGCCATCGAGGTCCCCTGACCTTAATCCAATAGAGCACGTTTGGAGAAGGCTTCGTGGTCTTAGTAACCAACCTCAGAATTTGCAGGAACTTGGCGCTGCCTTGCAAGAGCAATGGCGCAGAATCCCCAACCACCTGTTCACAAGCATCAGGCAGTCGATGAGGAGACGGTGTTTGGCAGTGGTGAATGCGCGGGGCGGCCATACACGATAGTGAACTGAGAAATTTCGCATTGTTATTCTTGAGACTTGACATTCTGTATACCCATGTTTTTGAACGGCGGTGTAGCCTAATGGAACTGATTATGACACTGTCAGTGTATCGAGTACATCACACAGATCTCAGCAATAATTAATAACAATTTAACCATCTTACCATCTCTTGTTCTTTTATAGTGCCCTGAAGAAAGAATGTGAAGTTTCTTTTTTGACTCAGTATGTAGATACATATCTACCTTATCAGCATCCTTGGTAAAGCTGAGGTCATGTCTGAAGAAGGGTCCGTCATACACAATGCCTGGTTCAGGAGGAGATGTGTCAACTATGATCGGATGGTCGGACACTCCCACTTTCATCAAATCAGCTGAAACACAAAACCAATAGCTGATACTTTGTGTAATATGCAAAATAATCCATGTGTTCATAACCCGTGAGGTCTCAAGATGATACTTATCGTCAGCAACCTATCCTTGGAATACGAGGTGACAGGAGACGATGAGGATGTCATAGTCGGAGACCTGGTGGGCTCTACTGATTGTGGACTTAAACAATGTACGCAGCGTAGGATCTTATGCAAGTAAGTATTGTTTCTGCAATGAAATGAACATCCTTTATGCCAACCAACGTTCCAATGAGCAATATCTTATTTTAGACAAATCTTCAGTTATATTTCTATCATCACGATATACAGTATCAGTCCTGGATGATGGCTTAAATCCAGACAGCAACTATATATTGTATCTAAACCTAGCCATTGATGTCACCCTAATTGTTACAAACCTGATACAATTACTGACCATTGTTAATTACCTGGACTTTAATCCACCCGGTATCTGGAACTGGTGGGCGATGTCGCCATCAATGTTCCAAACTTCTCAGTGATAACTCACCATTGTTGATTACCCGGACTTTAATCCAGACAGGAGTTCCACCCAGGATCTGGAACTGGCGGGCGATGTTGCCATCAATGTTCCAAACTTCTAAGTTATAACTCACCATTGTTGATTACCCGGACTTTAATCCAGACAGGAGTTCCACCCGGTATCTGGAACTGGCGGGCGATGTCGCCATCAATGTTCCCAAACTTCTCAGTTATAACTCACCATTGTTGATTACCTGGACTTTAATCCAGACAGGAGATCCACCCGGTATCTGGAACTGGCGGATGATGTCGCCATCAATGTTCCAAACTTCTAAGTTATAACTCACCATTGTTGATTACCCGGACTTTAATCCAGACAGGAGCTCCACTCGGTATCTGGAGCTGGCGGGCGATGTCGCCATCAATGTTCCAAACTTCTAAGTTATAACTCACCATTGTTGATTACCCGGACTTTAATCCAGACAGGAGTTCCACCCGGTATCTGGAACTGGCGGGCGATGTCGCCATCAATGTTCCAAACTTCTAAGTTATAACTCACCATTGTTGATTACCCGGACTTTAATCCAGACAGGAGTTCCACCCGGTATCTGGAACTGGCGGGCGATGTCGCCATCAATGTTCCAAACTTCTAAGTTATAACTCACCATTGTTGATTACCGGGACTTTAATCCAGACAGGAGTTCCACCCGGTATCTGGAGCTGGCGGATGATGTCGCCATCAATGTTCCAAACTTCTAAGTTATAACTCACCATTGTTGATTACCCGGACTTTAATCCAGACAGGAGATCCACCCGGTATCTGGAACTGGCGGGTGATGTCGCCATCATTGTGGGAGGACCTCTGCCAGTCCATGTGATGACAGTCAATTGTGGTCTGTCCAAGACACAAGTCTGCTTCTCTGATGTCTGAATGTGGGTCACTGTGAGGAGTAATAGTCATTAGCAGATATCTAAATGAAAGTTGTCCTAATTTGATCGGAGTTAAGTTCAATACAAATTTTAAAGACAGACGACATTTCAAATATACAAATATATTCGTCAACACAATGTTACCTGGCGTTGTACTGCGCATTAATGAAGAATGTGTCTTCGTTGTAGGAGACGTTATAGATTTCATACAGGAGTGGTGGTGAGTTGTCCACCACGAGCGGCGTGGTGTGGCAGATTGTTGTCACAAGTGGACCTCCATACTCAACCTTGTTCAAGGCCCTCAGTGTGATGTAGTATTTCCCATCTGAAACAAGACAAAGATGTAACTGAATGAGTGTTCCTGAGTTTTCCATAGTGGCCGATCTAAGCCCTAACATATATCATTACGAAGTAAGATTGTGTTTCATACTGTCCTGAACAGTAGTTGTATAGCGGGGGCCTCTACATAATCAATTCCAGCTTTTGCTTTCAGACAACAACAAGTTCGACACATCAAACGTCGATACAAAGTTGTTTTACGGTATTTAGGTTATTGAATGGTCTTATGTTAAAAAGTTTTATGTTTCTGTTTTACCAGCGAGAGGGTCGTATGGAGCCGGTATGGGGGAGATGAGTCCAGTGTGGGTCCACTCTGATTCGTCAAACAGGTGCCTGTGAGGGTCATGATGGGGGTGAATCAGCTCCTCACAGATCTGTGTCCCTGCGGTCAGGGAGTAGCCCAGTATGCCCGTTTCTTTGTCCATGATGCCGTCCCAGTTAGCTGGAACAAGGGTGCAAACAGAAAATCCTCATGATGGTTTAAAAATGATGGTTTGAGGATGATATCAAGAATGAACATGTTAAAAATGAATTACCACACATCAAACGTGTACAAAATCGCAAACCAAAAACGTCCAACTACGTTTAGTAATGTCTACAAAGAGGTCTTTGTTTTACATAAGAGAACATTTAGGACAGTAAACGAAAGATTACAATTATTCCAGAGTCAATACCAAATTTAATCAGATATATCTGACCTCGAAACAAATAACCTCTTTCACCAACCTGATACGTATCTGTTTGCTCTGGTGTATAGGAGATCAGTAAGGGGTTCGTCCCCATTGAAAACGGTTTTTGATCCAGTGCCATCATGAATTATTCTGAAAATGAAACGGTTACCTTGAGAATAAGATTTTAAGTCAACACAACTTTACATAACCATGTGGCCTGAGATTTGAGAATGCTGTGATATTCACTTTTTCTCCGGGAAGTCATGAAATATCAGTGAAATATAACCTTTGTGGTCAGACCTCTCACCTGTGGTTTTTTAACTGACTGTTGACACCTCGACATCTGACTTCCCAGTCTGGTCTGTCATCTGGAACCACAGTCTCACACGAGGTCACCTCCAGGACATCGAGACTCACATTAGCCAGTGGACCTGAATAATGAGTTCAGATAAAGACGGGCATTTGTAAAACCGTAGCACAGCATCTGATTCAGATGTGTTATTATCCCAGTAAACTTGAAGTACAGAACATGGATGGACGTACAGCAAGGGTATAACAGGGTCGCATGAGCAATGCTTAATGCATGGTAATAGTCACTCAGTCAGATATGTCCCTAAAAAAACTATCATAGCTTTTTACAGGCCAAAGTTGGTTGGTTGGTTGGTTGGTTATTTAACTCAGCAATATTCCAGCAATATGGCGGCGGTCTGTAAATAATTGAGTCTGGACCAGACAAACCAGTGATTCACAGCATGAGCATAAATCTACACACCTGGGATACGGTAACACGTGTCAACCAAGTCAGCGAGCCTGATCCACCGATCTCATTAGTCGCCTCTTAATGAGTGAGGAGTTAAGTTTGACGCCAGAAATCTCAGCAATATTCTAGCTATATAGCGGCGATCTGTACATAATCGAGTCTGGACCAGACAATCAAGTGATCAACAGCTTGAGCATCGAACTTAGCAATTGGGATACGATGACATGTGCCAACCACGTCAGCAAACCTGACCACCCGATCCCGTTTGTCACCACTTATGACAAGCATGGGTTACTGAAGATCAGCTCTAACCCGAATCTTCAAGGGTTTCCAGGCCAAGGACACAATAATACAACAAATTGTGGTTAAAGTGAAATCCTACCTGGTTCAGGAGGTGTTAAATCAACCACGACCCCCTTGCTATGGAGGATGGAATCAAACTGGAGGTTGTTGATAAGGTGAAGGTTGAAGTAGTACATGACCCCGTGACGTAGAGACAAATCCTTGTAGATGAACTCGTGGGCAAGACCAACTCCAAGCCTCTCATAGTGAGAATACTGATCAGACTACAAGGATAAAGAATGATGTGCGGTTAGTGTACATCATACATGTTTCAAAATATTTCTTGAAAAAAATACTTGAAGATACTCAAGGTAATATTTCGCTTAAGAAATGACCTTCCCTTATACGCTGAGAAAACCATTCCTGATAGTTTGATATCGAATCAGTATTTTAACTATAGAATATATTAGAGACTCATGCTTTCCTGGTATTTGTTTGTCTCGGCTCGCACAAGGTAGCAAAATATACAGTTGGGGCATTATCTCGGAATTATGTCTTGTTTCGTGTCCTGTCTATTAGGTTCAAGTCAGGATTGTGTTCAAGAAGCTGAACGACGGGTACACAAATTACAGAAAAGGTCGTTATCGTGGATTACCATTGCCGGTATGTGTTTTGCCCACAAAAAGAATTACAGAGCTCCACATGAGATAGCTGCTGACAAGCGAAACTGGCAACATGTTGTGATATGAAGGGGTGAGGTTCAAAAGTGGTCAGGAGGGCAAGTTCAAGCCACTTTTACCAACCGATTACAATACACATCCGTGTTTGCAAGTCATATAGTGATACACGGCCTAACATATGGATGGAAAATTACAATCTCGGAAATGAATGAAGTTACATTATGAAAAAAAATTATGTTTCACTTATATTAACGGCAAAAAGTAACTGTGCAAAACATGAAATTGCATAAAACAAAATAATTTAATGTAGTTATGGATATAAATTAGTAAGAGATTCAGTACAAAAGTTTGCTTGATATAGAACGTCAGTGCAAAAGTATATCCATTGTTCACTATCCTCAGAAACCGATTCCTTGTGATGTAAGGGGAACAAGAGCTGTGAAACTTTTATGAGAGGCAATAGGTGAAATACCGGACTTCTATACAATTTTTGGGAAAGACAAAGGGAAGAAGTAGGCATCCCCATGTGCACGAGAGTGTTCCATAAACTGTCGATCTGTTTCTTTTTGTAAAATAATCAGAGGTTCTGTTCGCCTAGGCAAAATCAAATGAACTGAAATTGATCAAGTGTAAGTTAAACTTCCTGAGTATCGATATTCAGTCTGTTCTATGTCACTGCTTCACCCAACTAAACTAAAAATCAGTGACAGTGAAACCGTTTCTTCTGTATCATTATCCCGTTATATAAAAACGGAAATGCACAAAATCCTGACAATTATAGGGGTATTTCTCTGACTAGTATTCTAGGTAAAACTTTTACATCTATAATCAACAGTAGGTTAACACAGTGGTCGAATATGAGAGATTTAATACCGGAACCTCAAGCTGGATTTAGAAAGGACTACTCAACATTTGATCATATATTTACCTTGTATGCTATTATTGAGAGATATTTATCCTTTAGCAAGCGAAAGTTGTATGTAGCTTTTGTAGATTTCAAAAAGGCGTTTGATTCTGTAGATAGAGGTAGAATGTGGAAATGCTTAAGAAATATAGGTTTGAGAGGTAAAATGTATGGTATCATAAGATCGATGTATTCCAATGTAAAGTCATGTGTCCGCTGTGGCTATGGTGTAAGTGACTTTTTCGATTGTCCTGTCGGTCTGCGTCAAGGATGTATTTTAAGTCCTTTACTTTTCTCCTTTTTCATTAACGAATTATATTTAGATATCATAAAGTCTGGTAAACATCGCATCCAACTCTCTCCCGATGTAATAGAACTTTTTATGTTATTATTTGCTGATGATGTCATTCTTATGTCCAGCTCTGTAATTGGTCTTCAAAATCAAATAGATATACTCTCAGCGTATACAGATAAATGGCAGTTGAGTGTGAATCTAGATAAAACAAACATCGTTATATTCCGAAGAGGTGGTCCTTTGTCGGCTAGAGAGAAATGGTTTTTTAAAGATAAACGTATGAATGTTGTGAATGATTATAAATACCTTGGCATATTGTTTACCCATACGCTGAATCTGAATAAGTCCGTACTTAACCTGGCGAGGAGAGCAAAGAAAGCTCTTTTACAACTTCACTCTGTTGTTCCTATGCTCGGTCTTGTTCCACCGACTATTTACTTCAAATTATTTGACTCTCAGATACAACCGATTTTACTGTATGGATCTGAAATGTGGGGTTTTAAAGAGTATTATACCATAGAAAAATTCATTTGCTTGCCTGTAAAAGTTTCTAAATGTTGGTTTGTCAACACCAAATGTTATGGTTTATGGTGAATGTGGGAGGTTCCCATTGTACATATCATCTTATTGTCGTTGTTTAAAATATTGGTGTAAAATAATTAATATGCCTGAACATCGTTTACCTAAAAAAGCTTTCAATATGCTTTTACATCTTGATTATCTTGGAAAGAATAACTGGACATCTCATATTCGCACCTTACTATTTAGATATGGTTTTGGTTGTATTTGGTTATCACAGACAGTTGGCAATGCAAATATGTTTATTAAACAGTTTCGTATGCGGGCTATTGATATGTTTAAGCAGGAATGGCATTCAACTATTAATGAAAGTTCTAGATACGATTCATATCGTCAGTTTAAGTCGTTGCTTGAGCCAGAGTGTTATCTTGCTCACCTTCAATACAGAAATATTCGCAATGCTTTTATACGGTTTAGATTAGGCCTTAATGATTTATTAATTAACCGTGGAAGATATGTTTCTATGGAAAAAACCCAAAGATTATGTCCATTCTGTTTTATTATTGAAGACGAATTCCATTTTATGTTTATTTGTCCTGTATATGAAAATCTAAGAAATAAGTATCTACCGCAACTGTCTTTATCTCAAATCAACGTTAATCTATTGTCTTCCTTACTTTCCAGCAAAGAACCTCCAAAACAACACAAAGTTGCTCTATTTATCTACAATGCATTTTTGTTAAGAAAAGAATTGATAAGTTAGAAAATTGATTATATATGCCATTGTTAAGATGTATCTCTTTTGTATATGGGCCTATGGCCTTTCATACAATAAAATATTGAATTGAATTGAATTGATACAGTTCCGTGTATAATGACGCAGAGTGATAACAAACTACCCCCAAGGCTGTAAGACGAGGGATGACTGATATTTCCAATTTTCCTTTTCGTGGAGCAATATTTAAAAAACTTCAACCTTTGGTGTCTGCTCAATAACAACATGCTATCTTTCCGAAGATTTCGAAGAACGTCATTCAGCTCATCCTCAAAGGTTTTGTGATCACGATTGCAGCATTCAGATGTGAAGGCAAAGCTTTCACACAGTTTCACTGCAGACACGTAATTGACTTATCCGTGACCAGAAAACGATATTCATTCCCTGTTTTGATTTGTTCCTTTTTTATTAATGGATAGGGGTCAATTGTCGTATAAAGAATATAAAATACACTCATGATGATAATAGCATAGACACATGCAAGTGTTTTCCTAGATACATGCCTAATCTATACTTACAATGAAGATTTTATGGTCGTGTCCTTCAATGCCTTCTAACAGTTCACAATGTCCACTAGGCCCGTAGTCATAGTTGACGCTCATACATTTGGTGTCCGGGAACTTCATACACTCCTTCACACACGACCCGGCGTGGTTCATCCTGGAGAACTCGGCAAACACTGGGCCAATCAGCCGACCATCCTTGAGACCCGTGAAATGTTTCAACGCTTCATGGCCATACTGATCAGATGAAGCTGTAAGCAGTAACAACAATCATCTTTCACATGTCCAACCTGTTATAGTGAGTGAGTGAGTTAATACTTAACGTCACATCGGCAATATTTCAGCCATATCGTGACGAGAACATTTGATATTGAATTGAAACACATGTACATTATATAAACCTGTCGACGAAGGACTCCAACCTGTTATATACGATCCTATGTTGTTTGAAAATGTGTACACTTTTTTGGATATGGTCTCTGGTAACAAGACGAAATGCCTTATTTCCTGCCTGTGAACAAACAGCGTGAGTGAGTGAGTATGGTTTTACGCCGCTTGCAGCAATATTCAAGCAATATCACGGCCGGGGAACACCAGCTAAGGGCTTCACACATTGTACCCATGTGGGGAATCGAACCCGTGTTTTCAGCGTGACGAGCGGACGCTTTAACCACTGCGCTACCCCTCCGCCTGAACAAACATTCAACCATTTCTGGTGTAGAGTGAACTGTATACTACGAATGATAATGCACTTCGAAAACGTATAAAGAATTATTTTCTTATATAAGTATTGCAAAAACTGACCATATTCTTGATTATTTGTCACTCATCTTC
This sequence comes from Haliotis rubra, assembly GCF_003918875.1. Classification (NCBI taxonomy): domain Eukaryota; kingdom Metazoa; phylum Mollusca; class Gastropoda; order Lepetellida; family Haliotidae; genus Haliotis; species Haliotis rubra. The sequence continues at coordinate 146,584 of NW_025767357.1, read as the reverse complement.
AATTCCACATTTTATGTTTACCCCTTACTTTGTTTAGCTATGTTTAATCATAACAATTCATTAGCAATTCATTTTATGTTTGATTATTTAGTCATCTTCTATGGGTATAAGGCTCTTGTTTTGTTATACACAGTAGATCAGGTTTACTGGCGATCGTATGATATATCATATTTGCCGTACGGTCATAGCCTGCTGTGTGCCTTCCTCTGAGATTGACCGAGTTGTAGGCTATTATTTCATCTGCGTAGATTCCCCTTCCCAGACCGACACCCACAGAGGATTTAACCAGACCGGAATCTTCATACACCACCACGTTCCCTCTCAGCTCAGCTGGGTTACTGGTTGAACTAAAGTCCGCTGTCAATCTGCCGCCAGGGGGCGTGACGTCATAGGTGGGGATGGCGCAAGTCACGGTGGATCTCGCGCCTGCGCTGTTCTCTCCATACACCGTGAAGTAAACGGGGACACCGTAGCCATTCTTGGAAAATCGCTTAAATGGATAATGTCATAAATTTAGATTACATAGAGTTCTGAAATATCTACTTGTCAATATAGATATTAATCAAGATGATTCTACTAAAATGGTAACGTGCATGCACGTGTGTGGTTTCCTGTGCTCGTCAGCATATTCCGGTTTTATAACACTGTACACGCCAACTGAGCTACAATAATAAAAACAATTATATATGGACACCAAGTTCTGACACAATATTTCAACTACAACAAAACCCCGCAATGCTGTAACGAGGGGTGGTACACACCTTTAGCGATTTTTGGTATGACTCTACTATGGACTCGGCCTTCCGTACTGTAGAAAGACACACTGTCCACTAGACCAATGACGCGGTCTGTCAACACAATCGACAGATACTTAAAATTATATATTTCTCATTCTTGTCTCTGTGAGAAATGTAACAATGGCGAGTGCTATCTGCTCCATTCAAGAGACATACAAATCTCTATATAAAATAATTATTGTAAAGGAAGTACAGTCATCAAAATCAACAATGACATCTGTCGTCAACATATTCGATGTGCGTGATTTTTCGCATTTGCAATACCAATTATGATGGTGATGACAGACTTATAATAATAGCCATGTGATTAATCAGTATGATTGCCTCAGAAAACGGGGGTTGGTGGATGCAGGGGATGGTGTGTGTGTGTGTGCGTCTGCGTGCGTGCGCGCGCGCGCGTGTGTGGTGCGTGTGTGGGGTGGTGGTGGTGGTGGTGTGTGTGTGTGTGTGTGTGTGTGTGTGTGTGTTTGTCAGGAAGGTTGATTCACTATAAAAGTACTGAAAAAAACGTGACATGAGTGGTGTTGTGACAAGGTCTGATTTACTTTTGTTCAACATAAGTGTGCCTGAGGCAAGTGATTTTGTGCCTGTGGCTTAATCACTTTCGACAATTACAAAAGTAGGTTTGGTGCTCTTCAGGAAAGAGAACTTAAATGAACAAAGTAACCATTCATGCGCATGGGATGATGACAGAGGCATTCTCCTACGTCGGCTCCATACCTGAGTGATAATTGTTGATGGTCCACCAAGGGTGGATTTTCTCAGCACATCACTGAGACCAGGTTTGGTCCCAGCCTCCACAAAGATCTGGACCTGACTCCGGTCATCCTGGGCAGCTATGGCTATCTCTACAGCCGGTTCTGTGTAGTCTCTATTGGGAAGTTGTCTCACTAAGCAGCTCCGCGATGTGGACACTGCTCTCTTCTTTCGGCCAGGACTTCCCTGATGGAAATACATGGATGTGCATCAGTTTTTTCCTCTGACTCTCTACTATTACATTTCTGAACTGACAAACCAGGAACCCGTTTAATAAGTCGATGTTAGTGCTATGGTAACTCCTATAATTTAACATACACTTACCACCGCCGTAGGGTTACGTTCGCTTTGTGAAACGATGTTCTGCCCTTTGCTGGACTGATGAATCATGATAGAAAAGGCTTGTAAATACAGAAGCAAATGTTTGTTTATTGTTTAAAACCGCACTCAGCAATATTCCTGCTTTATGGCGTCAGTCTGTAAATGATCGAGTCTTGTCCTGACAATCCAGTGATCAACAGCATGAGCATCGAATATACTTGTTAACCAAGTCGGCGAGTTTGACAACCTGATACTGTCAGCCGCCCTTTACAAGCATGGCTGAGATCAATTCTAACCCGGATCTTCATGGGTAACATAAACAAATGAAAAATGTAGCATTTGTACTTTACTTTGAAAATGTTCTTAAACGTACCGTATTGTCCACGTAGTTGAGGAACTGTGGTGGAGACTTGTCCTCCTCCTTCTTGCTTGTGTCTATCAGTCTTTTCCTTATCACTGGAGTAGCATATCGCCAGATAACTGCCTGGTACAATATCTTCTTGATCGTGACGAACAAGAGATTGACCTCCAGGGTAACTAGTCCCCGCAGGGTCAACTCCAGAGGAACCAGCTCTATGTCCATCTTCAGACTAGAGAGGATCGCAAATGAGGCATATGATTCATGATTCCTTGAGGGCATTTTAATATTGCAACAGTTTTCCAGTAATATTCAGGTAAATGTTACTACATTGAAATAACATTGCAGTTGCATGAGAACATATGTTCATGGCACAATGCTCATATTATCTGGATGAGCAGAGGCATACTTCCATAAAGGTTTCTGGCCAAAGGCGGCACCACATGGTTAGGAACAATGCCCTTCAAATTCTTTGGGGTCAATCTGACAAACACTAAAGTAACACGCATTCTCAAACAGTACGCAACTTAATCACATACCTATTTAGTATCTAGGCTGTATAGAATGATATAATATAAATCACCATGTGGTATGCGCATGTGTATGGTTTGAGACACGTTAACTAATTTATGTAGAATACTTACCTTAAATCAAGTGGGAACTTATAGAACCCTATTTCAGCCCTGGACGGGAACGCAACGTTCATGAGGTAACCATCAAATCTCAGCTTGCCATACAGTATCAATCCGATGCCAAGTTCTCCGTAAACATGGGCACTTCCATAGGGTACTACTTCACCGAACACCGTCATGCCAAGGATCTTAGCTCCGACAACTATTCCAATTCCAAAAGAAGCTCCGGCTCCAAACTCTGAAGATTGAAGAGGCTGAATGCAGTGGATGACGTGGTATACGCCCATACATCATGGAGCGGAGTGGAGTGGAGCGGAGCAGAGCGGAGCGGAGCGGTGCAGTGCGGAGCGGAGGGGAGTGGAGTGGAGCGGAGTGGTGTGGAGCGGTGTGGACCGGAGTGGAGCGGAGAGGAGTGGAGTGGAGCGGAGTAGAGAGGAGCGGAGCGGAGTGGAGAGGAGTAGAGTGGAGTGGAGTGGAGTGGAGAGGAGAGGAGTGGTGTGGTGTGGTGTGGTGTGGAGTGGAGTGGAGTGGAGTGGAGCGGAGAGGAGTGGAGTGGAGTGGAGTGGAGGGGAATGCAGTGGAGTGGTATGGTACTAACAAATGTAAAACAATTTCTCAAGCGTAAATGTGTCAGTGAGGTTGAAAACAATACTCAGTTTATCAGCTTGGAAAAAAAGAAAGCCCACAAAAAGAAAGACAAAATTCTGTAGACATACATCTTCTCTCTTGCAACTAACGTGAGGATCAGTATCATCACTTGCGTGATAATGATGTTAGTATCTACACCGAAAGGTCACATGATCAGTCGCATAGTAACCGTTTACCAATCTACACCGAAAGAGCACATACATTAAAAATGAAATTGTATACCCATTCAAATACCTTCCTAGTTCCATCCTAGGAGCTCCATGCCATTAAAAGGCACTGAATGAACAGATATGGTAAAGTATTCTAGGATCATAATCTGAGCAAATATATGGGATTAGAACCAATTATCAGCGGATCAGTGGGACGTAGTCCTCAATGACAAGTTTCCTTTGACTCTCTATGTCGTTCTATCGTATACTTGGAAAAGTACCTTGACCAAGAGTGAGTGAGTTAAGATTTAAATTCACATCGGCAATATTTCAGCCATATCGTGACTAACCTTGGCCAAGAGCGTGAACTAAGCCATATTTCATCTCATGAGCTTCACATATTGTACCCGTGTGAGGAATCATGTCTTCATTGAGACGACCTTATGCTTTGGCCTAAAAGCTGATGCCATTGCTCCTTGAAAGGAAAAAAATGCATGCATACTACATGTGGCATGTGACAGTGACAGTGAAAGTGACAACAATTACAGCCTGGATGTAGAAACGTTTGAAACACTACTCTGACATTCCTTTCAATCCAGAGTCAATCGTGTTTAGGGTTTTCTAAACCCATACTCACCAAAGGTCATGGGTAAGATTCCTCCAATCAGGAAGTCATGCTTGAATTTGAAGAAAGTGAGGCTTGTTCTGGGTATACTGAAATCTCCTTGAAGGGTAATGTCAAAAGAACTAAATGCGTTGGTTCCATCGCCGTTGATGATGGCATTGATGATATCTGAATACTGAAATCGGAGAGATGACATAAATATCAACGGCTTTAGGAGAGCTGACGACGTCAGGGAGAATTTCATTTGCTTGTTGTTTAACGCCGCACTACGAATTTTCTCAGTTATATAACGGCGGTGATATATATTACTGCACGACAGACGCTGAATCCAAAATGACAGTAAGAAAGTGGAAGTCGCAGTGGACGAGTTGGAGACCGCTGCCTTTTGTGTTGGCGATTAGGGCCCTGATTCTAAGAGTGAGGGTTCGAATCCGGGATGGTACTAAAATCTGTACTTTATTGAGAATGTGTATTCCAAAATAAAACATATGCTACAGCAGGCACTAGTATTTAGATGGTAAATATTGATATTTCTCTCGGCACATTTAGCACTTGTCTACATTTATATAATTTCTATATCTGTATCACGATAAATGTCATCTGATCAAATAAGTAGAGAAAAAGAAGAAGTGTACGTCTTGAACATGATCTTAACCAAATTGACCTTGACCTTTAAAACATATTTTGCGTGTTCTAAGCTCGCAGAAAGGTAACCATGCCCCCCCCCAAAACAGTGACATCACTAATGTTTTACAAAAAAATGTTTGGTAATCTTTTTCAATTTCATGACCTTGACCTTTCATATTCTGAGTCAAATTAATTCCTCAAAGCCACCAGTGGAAGTTCATGCAAGAACAATCATCGATGATTATAACTGTTGCGATTATTTAAAAGCAAAATCACTGGCAATTTGAACAAATACTGCTAATAATGTTGGGGCTACCATACATATATGAAGATGATTTCATTCTTTTATCTTACACCTGGAACATGGAATGTGATATATAACATTAATTATGGATAACTAAATATCAGCATAACTAAAACGTTACCAGGGCAAGAGCCAGATCTCTCAATTGTCTCGTCAGTCGAAGAGCAAGTTCAGGGTCGATGTTCTTGGCATCAAACATGGCTATGATCTCCCCAATACTCATGTTGGCTAGCTTAGCACCAAGCAGCTCCAGTCCTTTCCCAGTCAGACCTTTCCCAACAGTGTAGGCCTGGTCCCCGCGACCCGGGATGTCGGTGACCTGACCAAGGATCTTCATGATCTTCTCGCCTAGGTGAACCAAGAACAATAAAAACGTGTACTGAACCACGAGACTCTTAACCAGCAAGCTCACCGACAAGCTCTGCTTGCCAAGCTGGAGGAATGAAGCAGCTAGTTCTGCGTGTGATGTGTCCGGGACTCTGATAGCTGCTGCGTGCAGCAATATTCTGGACATGTCACTCGGGGTACAGACGTAATAGGTTTCACGAATTGGAATTTATTCAACTAAATGGTTTTGAATGACTCGGATGTATTATTGCTACAGCGTTGTTTAAACGTTCAAAGTCCAAGTAAGCTTTAACCTTTATAGACAACATGTGAAAGACATTTCAAAATTTAATGTATATCAATGACAGAAATTATATCCTAAGCAGTTCCGATGTTCCCGTGTTCTTCAGCTGACTTTCAAGCGTTAGTGGCGGGTGCCACCGGTCAGGCAGGATATGCACACATTTCCCCCTGATATCGTCACTTTTTGAGAGTGAGGCATTAAAACAAACATGCCCTAATCTAAACTGCATCTGGCAAGGATTTAATGTCATCATTTTCGTTGGTTTTATTTTTGTTTCCTTAAAAAAGTGCAAAAAACGTTAACGTAAAGATACGTTTGATTTTTAGACATATTCCTTTAACTATTGACCTTTTGCATAAAGGTACTTGCAAAGCCATTTCAGATTTGTACAAGTTCGTAAATCTATCAACGGACATTCATCTACGCGTTCATGTGTACAATATATACTTTCAAGTATAAACATGTGGCCTGTAATTAGACATTGAACTGCAATCCAATCGGAGAAAGAAATGTTGATTTAGCAAAGCGCATTCACACCTACAAAAGATATAGTTTATTGTCATGGCATAGATTACCAATGTGCTACTCTGATGTTGCCAAAGAAAAAACAACAATAATTTAGACAATATATATATATAAGCTCTTATTCAAAGCATGTATAGTTCAAATTTGAAGATATTTCGGTTTTAAAACACATTCGTTGTAATCTTATATATGATAGAGTGCATACGAAACTAATCGCACAAAACATACAAAACATATATGCCTTAAATACTCTGAACTCAACAATTCTATGCTTATTTCGTGACACTAAACCCTCTCACCTCCTTCCATGCCGAGCACCACGTTCCCTCTGCCGACCTCCCCGGAGTACAGAATGGTTCCTGGGTTGGCCATACCCATCTTTCTGATGGCGCTCTTAGTGTTGGTGGCTGTGCCATCATCATCCGTGCGAGTGAACATCAGTGAGTTGTCCCTCTTCTGAAGGTAGAGAACTTGTATTGCAATAAAGCTCTTATTCAAAAGATGTATTTTTCAAATTTGAAGATATTTCGGTTTTAAAACACATTCGTTGTAAAGCAGAAAATCATGTCGGCATATGAAACATCGATGAATTGAGGACAGTGATCTTCAAAACACCAGAGCCGAGGATAACATTCATATATCATTGAGAGCATACTCAATTCATCGCCAGATCTCCATAAAGACAATTCATGTTAGTGGCAAAACACAAATGCTACAAAATAGTATCCTACTGCTTCAGTCTTCAGTCTTTCAAAAAGATCCTTGATTTCTTCATTTGTAAAGTTCTGGTTCATAGCATTATTAAGGATCCGTTTGGCATCTCCTGTATGTATTCTGAAAAGGAAGAATGCCACAGCAATTCAAATTAGTTACATCTTCAACATTCGTTATGAGAAATAAACGAAACTATTTTCCAGAAATTGTGTTTATCAATTAGCATATTAAAGAATACATGGGTTATGAAAACAGAGGCAAAATGAATCGCTCTGTGTCCTCAGCAAAGTATTATGCAACACTCACAGGTCTAAAGGACTTCTTCTTTTCCTTCTTCGTCCAACAGGTGAACAAGAAGACGGCATCTGGAACACCTTTTCATCTAGGAGTTTGTAGTAGTAGCACTTGTTGATGAGGTCGTGTACGTTCATGACACAGAGCTTGACGTGGAAGGACACTTCATAGGAGGATGCAGTTTTGCTGATGACGTAGCTCACGGTGATGGCGTTGCCAACTAACACAGTGTGGTTCTTGTCTAGCGGAACAGCAAAAGGACATTACGACAAAAACGTACTGTTAGTCATTATTGTACATTTTGAAATTTACTCATTTTGGGGTTGGGCCTAGGACAGTTGCCACCGACAAACTGCCACCTAGGACAATTGCCACCTAGGACAATTTACCAACTTTTATTGAGTTTGACATAACAAATAAAAACATATCCTTCCATATAACCAGCTTTCACCAGGTTTTAAGAAGGTGTTCGATACAGTATCTACAAAAGATGTCTTGAATATTGTTTAAGCTAGATTTGGTAATCATTCATTGGATAAATATAATGACATATGAAACAACATTCTGTGTAACCTAACATGGTAAACTCTCTGAGGCAAGGAGATCCTCTGTCACCGTACCTCTATATTTTTGTCGCCGAAATACTTGGTTGTATGATTAGAAGTAATAAGAACATAAAAGGTATTGTTACTGACAATAATGTCAGTGTAAATTAAATCAATATGCAGATGATACTGAATTATTTCTTGATGGGAGTGAACAAAGCTTAAAGGCTGCTCGTGATGAAATTGATGCTTTTTATAAAATGAGAGGACTTCTAAGATTCTTAGAAATATACCACTATACACTCCAGAAATATCCCAGTTTCTAATTCACTCATAACTGAATGTCATTTGAATTTATTGAAATCATGCAAAGGCTCTATAATTTTGTATGACTCATTGATTTCTAATGAAGATTTACCTAAAGTGTGTCTTAAATGGCAAGCATCTTTTGCTTATGTTCCTTTTGATTGGAATAGATTTTTTATGACTTACAGAAATAGTGTGAAAGATGTCAAACTACTTGATTTCCAACACAAGTTTTTACTTGGTATTATCTATACTAAAAAAGAACTACTTGTTGACAATTTAGTTTGCTGTTTTATGTAATGAGCTGAATTAGAGTGTTTATCGTGTTTATTGGGAATGTAGAGAAATACACACATTCTTGAATGAATTTGAAGTTTGGATGAATAATCATATTGAGAACACAATTAACATAACAAAATACCATGTTTGGTTTGGAACATTATACACTGACAGATACTGAATCATATTATCTTAGCTGCCAAACATAATAAACAACATGCTCCAAAACTTCAAAGGGTTTTGGTTAATTTGAAAGAAATTTCCAATATTGAAACATTCAATGCAATAAAAAATGATAGCCTTCATAATCATGGCAATAAATGGCTATCTATATTCCCAGCTAAACAATAAATTTATGTGTGTCAACAGCAGTTTAATTTACTAAAATCACTACTAAATTGGATTTAATGCTGAACCAAAGGATGAAACCTGTAGATTTGAACTGTTTTTCTAGCAAAGTCTATGTACTCACATTATCAAAACATTCATCTCAACATGCTATATTTCAGACAGCAACACCCAAGCTTTAATAAGTTGTTTTTCTAAACACTTGATCTTCTTATCACTTTAATCATATGTTTTCATCAAAGTCAAAACTTCATCAAAGTCAACATTTCGTCAAAGTAAAAATTTCATCAAAGTGAAAATTACTTTAAGGTGAAAAGTTAATCAAAGTCAGAATATGTATACATACCAAGAAAACACTGACTTTTCATCATCTAAATGTGTGTTTATTGACACCCTGCATTCATTTTCTCAAATATAATCACATAAAACTTCTGGGTGGCAATTGTCCTGACTATAATAGTAAAAATAACCGGGTAGCAATTGTACTAGGTGGCAGTGGTCCGGGTGGCAATTGTCCTTTCTTTTGGGGTGCTGGATTAAAACACTAAACACATACAAGAAGTAGAATCCTTGAAACTTGGCCTCTGCAACTTGAAATGAAACTAAAGTCTATAGATATGTTTTACTTAATTATGAGAGCAGCATTCATCAATATACAACTTCAGCCTAGCGACTGTAGGTGTGGTGTGAGTTACAGAGTTGAAAATGTGAAGAAAAAATATTTTCATGAATGCACTTTGTTTTAAGTATACCTACCCCAGGTACCCGAGTTACTTCGCAGTTACTCACAATATTCCACAACCTGAAGCTTCTTTGTCCACTCTTTGTTCTCTATATGATACACAAGCTGGTCATTGCAGTGGTCAACCTCGATGCCCGCAGTGATGGAGTAGATGCCGAGGTACTTCAGGTCGACGTCCACACAACACGTAATGCCTGTGCAGTTGTCAGTCAGGCGGCAGGTGCTCGAGATAGCCGTGGGGAGGGATGCCGGGCAAGCTGGGGTTATGAATACAAGCAGCACTCAGAAGACATCATTATAATAAAATTTGCGAAAACTATTAATTTAATACAAACATGCCTGCTGGTTATTTGATATTCCACGATCACGTATAGGAAACATTAAAAAAAATGATTAAATACATACTTTTCAAGACTTTGTTTGGGCTTACCGGAAGTTTGTAGAGCACATTTTTCAGACTTCCAGAAATCAAAGGAGACTCCTGTAACGTAGAGAAAACAATGTTTACATTTACACCTTTGTCTCTAGAAATATGGTCACACACTAGCACTCACGCACACACGCACAGTATACATACACAAAACATGCTGTATCTGCCAGTATAAAGCCAGTGCTAAGTTTGTCTAAAATCCTGGTCAACCTTGGGCATTGGTATGAAAGATCATGTGGTAATCCACAAAATCTGTTTCCGTAAGTGTGACACCTTTGATTAAGTACACACCATCAAACGGCACCGGTAGACTCGGGTTACATGGGGAATACGCCAGCTCTGATTGCGAGAAGACTGGGACTTCAAGCACACACGTGTTGTCTTCAAAACACATCTTGATGTTTAGATCAATCACCAACGTCTGCGTGGAAGGGACGTGCTCAAGTTTGTACCTGCAGCGACATTCCATAAGTTCTTCTGAATGTTTATGAATGGCATTTGTAAGAGTCTATGCAATCAAATATCTACATTATTTTCAGTTGAATACTCTTATCAGTGTACAGGAGAATAATTATTAAGCTCTAAAGAAGTGTAACAGATTCATGACGTAATATCCCTATTCTAAAGCTGTGTGCAATACATCGACTGAAAATTGATTTAAAGATTATAGTCCAAGGCACTATGAATAGCTTTTTGTTAAACAATAAAATGAAATCGGAGACCAACGTTAAGGTCTAATGATTTGCAATATACATTTGTGCAAAAAGGACTGACTGACTGACTGAGTTTAGTTTTACGCCGCTTTTAGCAATATTCCAGCAATATCAGGGCGGGGGACACCAGAAATGGGCTTCACACATTGTGCCCATGTGGAGAATCGAACCCGGGTCTTCGGCGTGACGAGCCAACGCTTTAACCACTAGGCTACCCCACCGCCCCGTGCAAAAAGGAAAGATATGACAGGAGAAACTACAGGCATCACGGCAGGTTCAGTCACATGGACATAATGCCATCTGATACTCACACCAGCCGTGTCATATCTCCCAGGATGAAATGTCCTTCCGTGCCTGGAACAGATCGGAAAGTACATTGAATCAGGAATGACTAAAATACGACTGGTTAGTACCTCAAAGGTGTTAAGATGCGTAAGTCTCATGTTGGACAAACCTCAACGTGACTATACCATTATGAATACCATCTAAGCTCAGGTTCTATAACAACGGTGTCCATTCATACTGAATGTGAATTTGATATTTGAAACTGAGTGGATATCGACACATTTCTGAACATTGGATTCCAGTGGACTTAACCATGGGCCAATCCTGAACCTGTGAAGAATTCTCCTTGTGACAAACTAGGATAGAGAAACAGGATGAATTGTAGAATATTGTGCAAGTGGACATTTACCCCATACATACTCCAGGAGTGAAACAGTGTAAGATAGTCGTTCAATGATCACTGTCATCTGTAAGTTACAAATATCCACATCAAACTTGGCTTGGATTGTCCTCTTGATGAGTCGAACATCGACACAACAGTCTACAGTGGAACAGTTGGAGGTCAGGTGACATCGCACAGAGTCGGGTAGGGATGGTACGGCTCGGCTGCTGCATTCTGGAAACACAGACATATAAATCGTGTACCTTCTGTTCTTCCATCTTCCATCTCACTCTAATGAATGTAAGAATTCCGAAATGTTCAAATCGTGTATTATAACACGCATTTTCTTTACTGGTGTGGTAGATTTACCAGTATATCAACTATGCTCTTATTAAACGTAACAATCTAATAAAATGTTTTGTAGGTCCATCGTATTTCACTACTTGTACATAATTTACTGCCTGTATCATGATTTGCTGTTTGGATCACTAATTACTACTTATTGCACCATATGTATAATGTATATGTATAACTTCAATGTATATGGGCCTGAGGCCTTTTGTACAATAAACATCTTTGACTTTGACAGTACCCTGCTCTTTCTCTGTACAAAAGGGGCGATGAGGCAGCTTAACAGTTAAAGCGTTTGCTCGATGACCCGGGTTTATTTCCCTAAATGGGTACAATGTGTAAAGCTCGTTTCTGGTGTTACCCGCCGTGAAATTGCTAAAAGCGGCGTACAACTAAACTCACCCACTCTGCGCAAAAAGGGCATAGGGGAAATATTCATTTAAATTCATTGCGATTTCAGTGCAAATATCTATGTATATAAGTCCACAAAAGATTTAAAAGCGGAATGACCCTATGATTCTCATGAGAAGAAACATTTCGTAATTGTTGGTTTCATCAGTAACCCTGATTTCAATTAAATATATGCTCAACTACAGGCATACTTCAGTTAAATATATACAGGTACAAAACAACATACAATAACTTCATACAGATTGTACTTTACTCCAACACCAATAACATAGTGGTATAAATGGTATATATATACCATTATTCCAGTTGTTTATCCCAGCAGGGGAATATGGACTTGCTGACTCATCACAGGCTAAACTGACGAGGTACTGAGACACCCCGAGATCATCCGTGAGCTGAGATATGAGTGTTTCCGTGAGAGTCGACACGGTGGAGGACAGACCCTTGCCTGATGCCCAGTTGGTCAATGAGAAATCTGAAACAAACAGTCATACTTGCTGTGTTGTCTTCCTTGTTATTCCGTTAAAATATTTAATAACATTCTGTTGGTTCAGATGCAAGGTTGCTATGTTGGTTATCTCTTAAAGGATGAGGCAGTCAACCATGCTGTTTCTCTAAAACCACAAAGATTTGAAAAGTAAAATTAGAGATGTATCTTAAGACTTATACATGTCATTCTGCACTTATATACATCTATGGGGACCGGATGTCTAAAATTAAATTGACATTAATTCACACACAATATACCATAATGAGGGGAAGAAGACACATATATACACGCATGGCAAACATTTACTCAGTCAAACAATTATGACATAATTGTTACAGCAGAACCAGAGACTTGTCTAAGACATCAACAGAATATGAAGTCACATCTTCAGAATACTTGATGTGCTGTCACCAAAAACTCCTGTTGAAATTGTTTTCGACTTTCAAAAAGGTATATCTTCAAACTTGCTTCTTATTGTTAAATACATGAAGGAAAGTCCATTTGTTTCGATTTATGTGTAGAAAGTACGACTGTTTAAACTTAAAAAACATCCATGAAATAACTGAAATAAGATATGCAATTTCAAATACATATGTAAGAATATAGTTTTCTTGTGACCATGTGAATGACATGCCCCTCCGACAGGACGGTTTGCATTCACACGACCGGTCAGCAAGGGCAACACGTGCTCATCATGAGTATGAGTGGCAGGCCACCCAAAATGATTGTTTAACCATCTGGTATTGACTATACTATATTCTGTCGGCCTGTCTATTGCAGTGTGTGTTTACCTGAAATGAACAAGAACACCCTCTTTGTTAATTATGCAATAGGATGAGAAATGAGAGATAGGGATTAAACAAGGACACATATCTAGTCAAGCCTTACTTCTCTGTTGCAGCCTGGCCTTCCAGTCACACAGGGGTTGTGGTATCTTGGCTTTGTCAAGGAAGGTTTTGGAGAACAGACACTCGTTTTGTTTCAGACACACACTGACAGATGCAGTCACCTCCAGTTTCTTCTCAGACATAAGTCGGTTGATGGTGTATCTGAAACATTGGTTCTATGTATGCATATTTTCAGGTAAACGTTACGCGAGTGGTGCATACATAAGTGTAGATCCACATTTTTGTGTGTTTTTGTCTTATTTTACTGAATCATTATGATAACTGATTAAATAACACGTCAATACTTACTCAACTCGAATGACACCTTTTACATGAAAATGTTCCTCTGTGCCTGTAAACAAACATAAAATACGTTACACTATGTAATTGCAATACTCACGTTTTAGCACGTGATGTGTGCGTGGTAAAACTTCCCAGTGTTTGTCAACGTTCAGATTATACTTGATGCAGAAGTTACACTGGACGAAAATATTCATTTGTAGGGACAATCAATCAACCGCTCTAACCTTTCCAAATGTGTCATGATGCTTAATTCCAACAATTCCATTTTTTTTTTTATGAATTGGGTTGCAATATTGTTTTCGAATGTTTTGGAATGGAGTCCGGTGTTAACATGTGACAGACCGACAAGGGATAATGTATAAGAATACCATAACGTAGCAATACTTACAGGTTTCATAAAACGGCAATCAGACTGCATAAATAATATGCTAACATACCCCACTGATAGTCCAACAACATCCGTTTGTAGACCAGATTTTCCACGCCCACCGTCAGCTGATAGGTGCACATGTCCACTGTTAGGATAACGTTGAAGGCACGTGACAGGAAGTCGATGTAGATGCAGCAGTCAACGGCGGTACAGATGTCGGGGACGTGACATGCCATGGAATCAGGGAGGTCAGGGAGGTACTGGTCAAGCCCATGAACTGGACACTCTGAAGTCATCGAATTGAAAACATCACCATAATTCTGTTACATTTGGTCTGGGAGGAAACGTTGCAGCTATCATCACAATGGAAAGTTGTTAAATATATAAAATCACTCCATCGTTGCTTTCAGCTGTGGACGTATATAAATAAACTTAAGTTTATTTAGAATCTTGATGACATATGAATACAGTGACTGGAATTTCATGCTGGTTCAACATATCGCATGTTAATCCGGGTCCTACCGTTGTTCCATCCATTGATTGTAGGTACATAAGGACTACTTGTATTTTGACACTGTGCTGTCTTCAGATATCCAGCTATTTCCAGCCTCTCAAACAGTTTGGCTGCGATGACTGAAGTGAGACTCGCAGACCTATTAGACTTCATCTCGGACAGGAAGCCAGACAAAGAGAAATCTGGAAAAAATGGAGATGTATTATCATGAATATTCTGAAGGGAAATTTGTTGAGGAATGCCATCACATTTCTTGTTGATACACATACAGTATATGATTCTTCTGGTTTTATTCGTTTGTTTGCCGCAATATGCAATGTTCCAGCCATGTGAATAATTCAGCCTGGATCAGACAAGCCAGTGACTGACATTATGAGCATCAACCAAGTCAGCGAGCCTGGTCACCCGGTCCTTTAGACGCCTATCATGACAAACATGGGTTTCTGAAGACCGATTCTAACCAGAATCTTCACGGGTCGATGTTTCTGGTAGGCACTGATAAAGAAGCACTTGTTATACACATGGGAAGGACTTCCTGAATGAAATGACAGGAAATGCTATATATATAATCTAGTTGACCATTTTACGACACCAACAATGTGTGGGGAAACAATCTTAATATGATACGGTATAGTCATAAGCCTGAACACGTTTAGAATTAAGAGGGTTTACTTTCACATAGAACCCTCATCCACATCACTGACCTGCAAGAGCAGCCGTACTGTCCAAGTCACAGACCAACTTGGGAATCTTTACATTCTTCAGAGCTGGGAAGGAAATCATACAAGAATCCTCCTCGAAACAGACACTGATGTTGAGGTTGATCAGGAACTTCTTTTCCCCGAACAGGTCATCGATCATGAAACTGAAAAAAAACATGTGTCCTTAAACAGTGACGAAGGGATGCCTCTGATTAGTACAGTGATGCGTACTATTACAACTCGGACAAAGCAAATGCTCAATTCTTTTACAATATAGTGAATTACCAATGTTAAAACAATACTTACTCTACACGGACCACGTTCTTTAAGCTTAAGTGTTCCACAGTTCCTGAAAAATCAACACCTATGTAAGAAAGGACATGTACGTTTCATTGTTCATCGTCATACATATATAGATGCATTAAAACGATTCATTATAGTCAATGCTCCTTCCATCAAACTCGATTAATACTTTCACATTTGTATCCAGATACTCGAATATCCTAATATATATGTTAACATTTTGACCATCCCCCAAAACAGCACCCTGCTCACCCCATTTGTAGTTGGATAAGATCCTGGTAAAGACCAGCTTCTCTATGCCCATGGTGAAGGTGTAGGTGCAAGGGTCTATTCCAACCTGGACGTTGAAGGATCTCCCGATAAAGTCCACGTCAATACAACACTGTATGGAGCCACACGGGTCCGACAGATGACAGGTGACGGAGTCTGGTAGTGTTGGCAGGGTGAGACTGGCAGGGCAATCTGAAAACATCATACAACAGCATGAATCTGTGAGTCTGTGTTCTCTTATTGTTATATATTTTAGCTTTTTTCTATTTGAAGACCCATACTCACAAGCCTTTCCCATTGCTATCAGTTTGTTGAGCGCAACAATGATCACATGCCATATTTGAAGCCTTAATGTCATACATTTGCAAAAGTTCAGCGTTTAAACAACATACCCTTTTTCCAACCCCCAACTGCACCAGGTGGTAGGCTCTTCTTACACTGGGGGTCTGTCAAGTAGTCCGCAATCCCAAGTCTGTCCAAAAGTTTCGACACATCTAAGCTGGCGAGTCTCTTACCAGACGGGAGCTTCAAATCCGAAAGCCAGTTCTTCAAAGAGAAGCCTGCAAATATGTGGTTAGAAAGACATGATATTAATCCCATGAATCACAAACACATGAACATCATTGATAAGGACACTGTCATATGTAACATTTATGCAATGTCTTTATAACTTATTACAGAAACGTGAAGTGCATCAGATGTTCATGTAGCGTATAGTTGTCGATGTATGTGACTTACCTTTGCCAGTCACCCGTTAGAATTGATCTTCAGTAACCCATGCTTGTCGTAAGAGGCGACTACCGGGATCGGGTGGTCAGGCTCGCTGATTTGGTTGACACATGTCATCGGTTCCCCGTTGCGTAGATCGATGCTCACGACGTTGATCACCGTATTGTCTGGTCCAGACTTGATTATTTACAGACCGCCGCCATATAGCTGGAACATTGCTGTGTGCGGCGTAAAACTCACTCACTCGCTCGCTCACTCACTCACCGTTGTCAATCGCGGAGAAAGGATTATCCCAGTTCCACACTAGTTTGGGGAAGCTGATATCTGTGAGGACAGGAAGGCTGAGAGCACAGGGAGAGTCTGCTTCAAAGCACAGCGAGAGTTTCAGACTCATCAGGTACTTCCAAGCATGAACAAGGTCATCAATCTTGAAACTGAGGAGGTAAGATGGACATAGTGTTAGGTCACGTACATAACTGGTATTGAACTGGTTTAATGTTTCATCTGCATGAGTAAAGTGGCTGGTAGTTGTCAAGGGTAGGAACAGATAGCCACCCCAAGAGACCATGAGTCGTAGTACTAATATCGGTCATTTGACTGTCCAAACTGACTTCAGTCAACTCACCCCAAAATGTTTATTCCGTGTCATCATTCAATATACTTATATATATATATATATATATAAATATATATATCTAAGAATATACTTAATGCAGTCGCTCTGTAAGTGTATGAGTATTCTCGTGACAGTCCATTCTAAACATATGTTACAGGAAGTGCCAGCAGTACATATAACAATTGGTCATTGAGAAGGAAATGTTAAATATTTTCGTCTTGAAAGTTTAGACACTGAGTTTCATATCATATCACACGACATACATGTTCATATTCAATTGGCCTTAGTGACGTGAAAGATAAAGGTTCTTCATTTTAAACATAATAAATGTACCGTATATACACTAATAATAATCCATCTCACCTTAACCTAACGACGCCATTAAGGTTGAAATTTTCCCATTCTCCTGAAAAAGCGTAAACACAAAGTTGACATTTCCGCAAAATAATCAATAAGTAATTTATTGGTTATTATTCGTTATACATGACATTGAAACTGTGTACATACGATATGGAAAACAATTCCCAAAACACTCTACTGCTGTTAACAAAAACGTAAAATTGATTGTCTATTTAGTAGAATACACATGATCTGCATAGCTATGGGGGTGCTGTAATGAGGCCTACCCCACTTGTAGTTGAACAATGATGTCTTGAAGGTGAGCTTCTCGATACTGAGAGTCAGGACAAGGTTCCGTGTGTCCAGAAGGATCTTGAAGTTGAAGGACATCCCCAGACTGACCACATCCACACAGCAGTCCAGTCCAGTGCAGTAGTCGGGGATATGACACGACAGGCTGCTCGGGAGGCTTGGTAGGGTCATTGGTTTTGGACACGCTGAAATGTCATATAATAACCCAAGTTCCTAACTTTACGATAACCAGAGGTTTCTACTTTTAGTTGCACCGATATTTCCCTTCATTTCAGCAACTGGATAGAAATAGTAATTTGCATGGTTCCTGCAAAATTAATGATTTTCACAACCATTTACCATTATTCCATCCCGGCTTGTATATCCCCCTCTGCCTGTCGCACATGGGATCCAGGAGGTACTCAGAGATGCCCAGAGCTAGAGATAGTTGGAACCGGAATACTGATGTCAAGGCTTGTCCGATGTTCAGATTATGATCATTCAGCCAGTTCTTCAGGGAGAAGCCTTTGCATATTGAAGTGGAATAAGATAGTGTACATGTTTCACCATCATATCATGTTAATATACAATGTAACCCCACCACGCTGAGTTAATGAAATCAAACTAGGTTTATCATGTATGGAGGCCTTGCCTCCTGTTGATATATTTTGAGTATGTTTTTATACTGGAATGGTCAAACAATTAATGTTTATACGATTATATATTCCATACATCACGCATGGAAAGTTTCCCTAGAACTGTTAATTATTAACTGTTTTATTTATTCACGGACGTACCTTTGAGGGAGAGTGTTGAGTTCCAGTCGCATCCAGGGTTGGGGAACCTGGCCTGGTTTAACACTGGTAGGGTAACCAGACACTTCCCTCCAGCCTCGAAGCAGGCACTGATGTTGAGACTTACAAGGAACTGTTTCTCTCCCTCCAGATTGTCGATGACGTAACTGACAATGAAACACTTGTATTTCGAAACGTACGAGACTCGAATAGGAGATTCCAATTCACCATATACATCAGCTATGTACTTTGAAAATACTAAAAGTAATGGCAGAGTACCATCACAACTATATTTATGTCTGTTTAAATCTGAAGTGAAACCACTGTAATAGCAACTTACTGAACAAAGCATCAACATTTGAGTAACTTACTCTGCTCGGAATATCCCCTTCAGATTGAAACTGTCTGGCGTTCCTGAGGAAGGTCAAAGCAAAATAGAAATTTTAAATGTATATACACTTGCACATTGACTGGGCCTAACAAAAAGACATTGTTGTTCTTGTGTTCAATGCGTAGAATCAGGTTCCACTTCCCCCTAAATATACAGCCATTCATTTATAACTTGCTTGATATTTCCACCCACCCCATTGGTAGTTGAAGAGCAGCCAGCTAAACTCAAGCTTCTCTATGGTATATACACTTGCACATTGACTGGGCCTAACAAAAAGACATTGTTGTTCTTGTGTTCAATGCGTAGAATCAGGTTCCACTTCCCCCTAAATATACAGCCATTCATTTATAACTTGCTTGATATTTCCACCCACCCCATTGGTAGTTGACGAGCAGTCTGCTAAACTCAAGCTTCTCTATGGCCAATGTAAGGGTCATTTTGCACTTGTCCAAGTCGACCTTGAAGTGGACATTCCGACTGATGAGAGGCACATTGAGGCAACAGTCTATTCCTGTACAGTGGTCGGGAAGACTGCAGGACAGAGAGTCGGGTAGTGCTGGCAGTGAAACCGGTCTGGGGCAATCTGAAATATGATATGTACAAAAAAAGTAGAGAACCCTTCATCATACTAATGAAATGTCAAACATCTGTTCCCTGCCGAATATTTTTCCACAAACACATTAGTACTTGGCCCCCAAGAAGATAACATTTGTTTTATGTATACAGGTTCAAAGTGACAAAAACATTATCCACGAGACTGGATGAGAACAAGAATGTCTTCTATTTTCCAGTAGTCAACCGTCTCGTTGTGTCGGACAAGCCCTACGCTTTACACAACATCCCAGGCAAAATCGAGCGTGTTCTTTCTTCGAGAGAACCGCATTAGACTCTTCCTCGAAAATTGTTTGATCACGATTATTACATTCAAGACCTTTTTAAAATATTCAAAAGAAGGAAATCAATGACCAACATTATGTTCGCTGCAGTTTCCTGTTTCAACTCTAGTATCACATGTTTCCTGGTTATCTCAGCTGAATACTGGACTTTCTTTTCTTCCACGTGTTTGTTCCTGGTGCTACCGTTGCGACAGGAACAACTTGTTAACAATAGTTGGTTAGTTGGTTTATTATTTCACGCCACACAAAGCAATATTCCAGCTATTTGGGGACCAGACAATGTAGTGATCAACATCATGCCCATCGGTCTACGCAACTGGGATACGATGACATGTTTGAAACAAGTCAGCGAGCCCGACCACCTGATCCCGTTTGTTGCCTCTTGCGACAAGCATGGAGTACTGAAGATCAATTCTAACTCGGATCTTCACGTGTCCGTGAACAATAGACATCATGTTTCATTAACACATGTTCACGATAAAGACACCTGAGATCTACCCTGAGATCATGAAAAGGATTTGTCGTTTTGTTGTATATCTGTTCACTGTTGGTCAGTGTGCTATAAATATCATTTATCTTAAACGGTTATGTCTCCTCACCTGAGCTCCAGCCATTCGTGCCCCGACCACTCATGGAACACTGTGGGTCCAGAAGATAGCCGGATACACCAAGAGTCTCCATCAGCTTGTCCACCAGTGCATCAGTCAGTCTGTCCGTCAGTGCACCACCTTGCAATGTCACAAACTCTCTAAGGGAGAAATCTGAAGCAAATTCAAATCTTTTGACATAACGTTCTGCAGGTTTTTGTCCTTATTCAAAGATGATCTGTTCCATCACGTCCGTGTTATTGAGAAGGGCTTTGCTCGGATTAACCAAGGGCTATCAAGTAGCTATTGCATATGGAATACAAAAGAAAATTAATCTCGTTCTTACCTTGTAGCTGCTTAGTGGCCTCCCAGTCACAGAGAGGTTTAGGGATGATCATGTCTGTGAACACAGGGAAGGTAAACTGACAAGCCTCTCCAGCAGTCAGACAAACCTTAAGGCTCAGGTTCACCAGGAACTTCTTCTGACCAGAGCTGATGGTATATCTGGAAAGGTACGCCGTTCTTTAAATTACTTCCATTCTGGGGAAATTTTGCGAATGGTGGGTACTATCGGTTTTCGTGAACACCTGGTGTCATCATTGAATTTCAGTGATCCATTCATGTATTTTCCCTTTACTCCATAAGGAACTTGTTTCTGAGAATAGTCAATACTGGGTATTCTTTTGCACTGATGCTATGTATATTAGGATGCGTGAATTTTTTTTTGAAAACGGAAATAGAAAGTATATTCAGATCTAAACATGAACGTCCTTGTCAGCCTGAGGTATGTATCCTAGACAATATCACCTGATAAAAACTGAAAATAATACTTTTTTAAATAATCAAAATACTTACTCAATTCGTACAAGTCCTCCAAGATCGATAACTTCTGTTTTACCTTAAAAGGGGAAAATATTTGTATATGAATACCAGCAGTTGAATACACTTTTACAACTGACACGTGTATCTGTATGCATTTTCGGAATAAAAACCCCCAAATCTTTTCCTTACCCAATGTTTTCCAGTGTACAACTTACCCCATGTAAGGTTAAACAGTGTACAATTTACCCCATGTATAGTAAAACAGTGTGCAACTTACCCCATGTATAGTTAAACAATGTACAACTTACCCCATGTGTAGTTAAACAGTGTACAACTTACCCCATGTATAGTTAAACAGTGTACAACTTACCCCATGTGTAGTCAAACAGTGTGTGACTGAACTCCAGCTTCTCAATGCCGACTCTCATATTGTAGTTACAGTGTACAACTTACCCCATGTGTAGTTAAACAGTGTGTGACTGAACTCCAGCTTCTCAATGCCGACTCTTATATTGTAGTTACAGTGTACAACTTACCCCATGTGTAGTCAAACAGTGTGTGACTGAACTCCAGCTTCTCAATGCCGACTCTCATATTGTAGTTACAGGAGTCAAGGAAGAGGTAGGCATTGAAGTTCCGTTTGACCTGTGGCACTTTGACACAACACGTGACCCCGGTGCAGTAGTCAGTCAAGTGACAGAAGACGTTCTGAGGCAGTACTGGCATCATAATGTTTTCAGGACAAGCTGAAATGTTCAACATTTCTATATTAACTCAGTATACCATAACACTCGACTAGTTCAGTCACCTGATTTAATTATACTGATACCCCCACAAGAAGCTTCTAATGCGGTATGACACCAGGCATTATCTGGTATCAGCATTTGTACGAAGTCTGGAACAAAGGGGTTACAATGAATGTGTACAACTCAATAGTTATCCAAACCCTTTAGTAAACAATATTAACAACACAAATAAACACTTACAGCCTGGTAGAATGCCATTTCACCCATGTCTATTAACAGATCTATAGGTGACAATGTCGACAGTATAATCACTTTTTACTCAATCTTCCCCCAACTTGCAACGGTCCATGCAAAGTACAATACAACTTTTACGAAAGGTTTTAACCCAGTTAAACGTACCATTATTAATTCTATTTACAATAGACAACCGTGATATAGTTGTACTACGTTTTGCGATCGATTTGATGTCTTGCTTTAGTGACAACAGACAAATAGGGACATAGATATTATCTGTCATATGAAGCCACCAACAAAACCTACCGTTGTTCCATCCACTCATAGCGCCTCTGTAAGGTTCCAGGTAGTCCTGACACTGTGTGTCAAGCAGGAACTGTTTAATACCGAGCTCTTCCATCAGGACTGCTGACAGCTGAGCTGTGATCTCACCGCCCTTTTCTTTCAGCCAGTTCCCCAGTGAGAAATCTGTAGGGAAATAAACATGTACATGCATGCATGCATGCATGCATGCATACATACATACGCATGCATGCATGCATACATACACACATACATACATACGCATGCATGCATACATACACATATACGCATGCATACATACATACACACGCATACATACATTCATACATACACATGCATACATATATACATACATACACATGCATACATACATACGCATGCATACATACATACATACACACATGCATGCATACATACATACACACATACATACATTCATACATACACATACATACATACATACATACATACATACATACATACATACATACATACATACATACATACATACATACATACATACATACATACATACATACATACACATGCATAAATACCTAAATGTGTAATACTATAATCATGATATTTGAGTCATAGTGCACTGCTAACAAACAATAGCCACTTCAAGATATAATTTAGCTAATAATACACACATACATACATACATACGCATGCATGCATACATACACATATACGCATGCATACATACATACACACGCATACATACATTCATACATACACATGCATACATATATACATACATACACATGCATACATACACACGCATGCATACACACGCATGCATACATACATACATACATACACACATGCATACATACATACATACATACATACATACATTCATACATACACATGCATACATACATACATACATACATACATACATACATACATACATACATACATACATACATACATATACATACATACATACATACATACATACATACATACATACATACATACATACATACATACATACATACATACATACATACATACACATGCATAAATACCTAAATGTGTAATACTATAATCATGATATTTGAGTCATAGTGCACTGCTAACAAACAATAGCCAAGTTCAAGATATACTTTAGCTACCATAAGTTAATTTACTTGAAGTAATTGAGTTTACATAATGTTTCAGTGCTGAAAGTTTACACCAACAGTTATCCTTACTTTGAAGTTTGAATCCCTGGAACTTGGCACATCCTGGCATGGGAAGTCGTGTCTGATTCAGGACCTTCAGATCCAGCTCACAGTCATCTCCCTCCAGACACAGACTCGCAGACAGGTCAACAATAAACACTTGCTGGGACAGAAGCTGCTCAATCGTAAACCTGGGAAATATTAGACAAATATTGACGAGAAAATCGACAATTCTTTAAACTTTAAGTGATGTCAAATTTATCGCACTAGTAGCAATAATTAGCATTTATTTACTATTTACTAAATGTTTACCGTTTATGGTAAAAGCAGAAATAGATTCAATTATCCCGAGAAAATGTTATATTATAAAGTATCCGACGACAATAACTTTGTCCAACTTACTTCAGTTTGAGAACAGGAACACCATCAAACGTAATTACTTCTTCTTTTCCTGAAACAAGACTTGTGACTTGTACGTTATGTTCATTTTGTAAAAATGCACCAGAAAGCGGAATTCATCTCTTTTACGACTATCTAAAATCGAAAAACACACACATGTAGTCAATGTTTCACTTGGATATCAGATATCACATTGAATATCGCTGAGAAAAAAATCATATGTGGGTTTTCTGAAAAAAAGGAGCGATATCCTTAATCTCCTGATAACAGTTGTCAGCTTTACTCTGTTTAAAATATTAATACAGACATGTACGCCAGCTTTCGATGTGATCAGAAAGGAAATAAGACACATGCCATCTCTTCTTGTAATTTTACCAAATTTGTTGGATTCTGGTCCGATTGCCAACCTGACTGACATTTACTGACAGCTTGCATATTTTCTAACAGTGACATCTGTTATAATATACTTGTCAATACTTGAGATATGCCAAGATCTATATACAAACGCATGGTTTTATAATTTGCTCGCTGTTATTTGAAGTCATAATTTTGTACCTAAAACTAGATGAATAAACAAATTAAAGACTTGTAACTGCAGAGTGCAACCCGAATAAACATTGAGGTCAACAAAACAAATTGACAGATACAGCCTATTACCTTTGTATCCTATTATCATCGTTTTGGTGAAGCTAAAGCTTTCTCCTTCTGCTTTATGTGAGGAATTTTGTAAACCATGTCATAAACACATACCCCAGTTATAGTTGAGTATGTTAAGCTTAAAGCTGAACTTCTCAATGGAGCCTTCAATGAAGTAGTTACAGAGGTCAATGTTGAAGGCCATGTGAAGAGACAGGTCAAGGACGTTGCTGTGGAGACAACAGTCTATACCCAAACATTTGTCATTGATGTGACAGTTGGCCGGAAGAGTTATTGGGGGGAGGGAGATAGCGCTGCCGCTCAAGTCACAATCTGGAATAAGAATAAGGATTATTGTTAAATCTAGGTTAAGACGTCTTTGGTGATCTGTGATACAGTCTATGTGTAGAAAGGGTAATGATTAACTGTTTGACTGGTATTCACCACATTACTAAATTTGTACTGTACAAATATTCTTATGAATCCCATCTGCCTCCACCTACTTACTGTCCCAATTACAATTCAGAACCACTGATCATTTTAAAAAAACAACAACATTCGTCCTATGGGAAAAACATTCAATGTGAAAAAGAGTCATGACAAAAGTACTTATTACGCGTACCTGTTCACCTAAATGAAATGATAAACATCATCAGGTCTATCTGACTATCTGACTATCTGACTGACCATTCTTCCAGTTGCCTGCATCAGCTGGCTGGTACTTGAGACTGCTCCGGTTACATGGCGGATCCAGCATCTTGTCTTTGATACCCAGTTGCTCCAACAGAAGGTTCACAGCTGTCCGTGCGAGACCCTTGGTGAAATCCTGTCCCCTTGCCTTGGCCCAATCCGATATACTGAAATCTAGAGGGTTAGAACATTACAGATAGAGTTTGGATTGGTTGGGGTGGGGGTGGGGGGGTGGTTGGTTGGTTGGTTGGTTGGGTAGGGGTGGTCGGTCATGAGGTAGGCAGATTTTGAAGGACCACTGCTGCATCAATTACACCCCTACCCCTTCCACCCCTATATTCAATCAATCCAAAACCCTGCACACTGGACCCCATCTTCAAATAGTTCAGCCTTTGAAAATTGGTAGTATCTTGTTGACATATCATAATAAATATGTTCACTAAATTTTGAACCTAAATGAGGGGACTGGGTAGTTACTGAGTCAATACCAAACCTAACATACGTTACCTGTATGACTAAGGTGCAAGCATTCTGAACTTCAGTATATGATGTTGTATGTCGATGTTCAGTATATGATGTTGTATGTCGATGTTCAGTATATGATGTTGTATGTCAATGTTCAGTATATAATGTTGTATGTCAATGTTCAGTAGATGATGTGTATGTCGATGTTCAGTTTATGATGTTGTATGTCAATGTTCAGTATATGATGTTGTATGTTGATGTTCAGTATATGATGTTGTATGTCAATGTTCAGTATATGATGTTGTATGTCGATGTTCAGTATATGATGTTGTATGTTGATGTTGAGTTTATGATGTTGTATGTCGATGTTCAGTATATGATGTTGTATGTCAATGATCAGTATATGATGTTGTATGTTGATGTTCAGTATATGATGTTGTATGTCGACGTTCAGTATATGATGTAGCTGTGTGAAATCTATACTCCTCACATCAATATGGATAGCGATTCAAAGAATATATAACCCTTAGTGAATGTCAAATTGATTTATCTGATAACATTGACAACGTCACCCGAACACAACCACCCTCAGAAACAACATGCAAAATGTGTGGCATGGATGTGCTTTACTCTTCACACATGCACCCTGGTCGGTGTTAACCTACCTGTAATCATTCCTCTGGCACAACAAGCGGGTCCTTACTTCATGTTTATGGATGATAATGCCCGAGAAGAGTTTTTAACGATGTTTGTTTAGATCAACATCATGACATTTATGCCTGGCCTGCAAGGTCACCTGATCTTAATCCCATTGAACATGCTTGAAGCATTATTGGAAGTCCTGTTTACGGTCTCCATGTTCACCTCCAACTCCGGATGACCTTGAGCAGGCGTTGCAGACAGAATGGCAGATCATTCCACAACAGCAACTTTAAAGGCTCATTTAGTCAATGCCAAGAAGCTGCTTCACTGTCCAAAACTGACTTGAACCTTAATGTTAACATTTTGCTCCATCAATGAACGACTGTTTCACGGGTACATGCTTTTGATGATCTGTGAGTCTAGTATTGCTCAATACCATCTCATATCATTTTGTTAATCGTGTGCACATAAGTTTCACCTTTCTATTGCATCATTCCATGATTTGAAATATCAATAAATGAAAATGTAATGAGACTAAAAATGTATGTTGCTTAACTTTTTGTGAGGAGCATACATTTCGTACAGGGACATTATTTCTATTAGCTAGGTCTCATGGCTTACTTTTCAGGGTCCAGCTGGCATCAAGGTCGCACACAAGTTGTGGAACTTCAGTTCCCTTCATAATGGGCGATGAAACAAGGCAGGAATCCTTCTCCAAACAAACCTCAATGTCAAGGTCAAGCAGTAGAACCGTGTCTTTCTTTTTCAAACCAAATCTGGAATAGAGATAATATTTAGAATCGATGGTAAATGGTGACACTTCACACCCAAACCACTTTTATAATTTATTTTTATGATGCCTATTTTATCGATGTATTTATTACGAACACAGCTGACAATTAGTGACTTACTTCATCTGGAAAACATCCGCGATATCCAGCGTCAGTGATGTACCTGGAGATGAATCATAAGGCGAGACTCAGATCAGAGGTGAGTTGAATTTAACAGTATTCGAACCGAAACACGACGTAACAATTGAATAAAGGAGAAGAGCCCGAGGTCTTACAGGTTTGTCACTTTCATGAAAGCCATGCTGTACGTTGGCGACAAGATTCGAACCCACGATCGTTGATTTCTGTCGTGCGCAAGGTAAGAACATGTATTCAGTGACTTGCAGCTGCCTGGATGACAGACACCTCTGCCCAGATTCAGATCGTAACTCATACAATAACTGTTAGACTTAAAATAACCTTATTATGGCACACCTGATTTGTAATGTAAGTACATTAAATAAATAACACGTTGAAAACCAACATTATCTGCATTAGTCTGACATTCCAAGCAAGGCCATGCTGTGTTCATGTCAATATACTGAGTTGAATAGGAGCAACAACACAAATTTCTTAATATCAAGAAATCTCTGCTGAAAGCAAAGTCTATTGTATGATTCCAACAAGGTCGGGAGCATACGTTCCCAGGGTACATAAACTATATGGCCTTTATTGACGTAGAAAAGTAGAATTGAACGCCCGTTTGAAATACATGTCTGCGAGACAGTCACTGCTTGTCACATGGCAGTTGTAGACTCAATCATTAAAATTGTCAAAATCAGTGTTTCCTGTCAGGCATGGTAATATTGACGCCATTGTGACGTGGGGCATCGGACAATAGTTCATACACCGCATCGACGTGGGGTCTGAGGCCGGGTCTTTTGAGTCACGAAGCAGAGCTATAATCTCACAGACAGCAATCTACTCTTATTAAGTTTTGGAGAGGTTTAGTCTCTGTACTGTTTCATCCCTATCAATCACAGAACAGCATATTTTCAGCTGACAACTGGTCACGTACCAGCATCGAGGTCAATACCATTCCCTAAGATTCCCAGAGTCCTGGTTTTGTTCTCGATGGCGGCATAAATGACGTAGTCGCACATATCGACGTTGAGGACGGCGTTGAAGGACATCTCCAGGAAGGGGACATGGAAACAACAGTTTATCTTGGTGCACGTGTCCGCTAGGTGGCAGTACAGACCGCTAGGAAGATTGGGCAGCTTGCCAATACTCTTCGGGCATTCTGAAAAATACATGACCCTGAAATTCTTTTCCTATTCTTTTTGACAGATTTGACTTTTCATTATAAGTATCAGTATGGATACAAAAAGAGAGCTGTCCACAGAATCATCTTTGACTTTTTCATTATAAGTATCAGTATGGATACAAAAACAGAGCTGTCCACAGAATCATCTTTGACTGGAATGTTCTTGTCCTAACTGAGTACATGGGTGATTTATTTAAACATCAAACGAATTTATTCATTGTACACTCTTGGATTAATAGAACGGAACCAAAACTAACACTCATATATCATTTTATACGCATGCAATGCAAAAAGGTGAAATTGTTTTCGAGCGATGCAGGTGTTTCGTGTTCGGAAAATTATACTTTCGTACCATTCCTCCACCCGTAAACACTTGGCTTGTATGGTGTTCTAGAAACATCACATCTGTCATCCAGCAGGAATTCAGAGATGCCAAAACGATCTAATAATAACCTGGCAGCCGCTTGAGAGAGGGACTTCAAGTTGACGTCAAGATCAAGGTCGCGTAGCCAATCAGAAACTGAGAAATCTGAAAGTATACGCAAAATGAAGTACATTTGAACGAAATCAATGTCAAGTATTACTTTGCAACACGTGGGTAACCAAACATTTCCGAAGAAAACCAACATGGACAAGGAAAATAATTTACCATATGGAAGATTCAGAAACTCTTCCTACTCTTCTTTCAAAGTTTAAAACACATTGGGTTTACACGATGACAAAAAGAATGTAATAGGAGCAGTTCTTTGCTAAGGTGGACATACTTTGTTTTGTGAACTCCACCAGTGCATTAGCATCACAGGCGGGTATCTTCTCCTGATTCATCAGCGTCATTCCTCCTTCTGGGTAACAGAAACTGTCACCATCGATAGGGATACATGTGTGGACACTCAGGTCAACAAGGAAGCCTTTGGGATACTTGGAGATCTTGAACCTGGAATACAAAAAATTTACAGAAACTGTCACCATGCATACACACGTGTGGACACTCAGGTCAGTGAGGTAGCTTTAGTATACTTGGATCTGGTGTATACTAGTATACTTGGATCATAGATCTGGTGTATACTAGTATACTTTGATCATGGATCTGGTGTAGGCAAATGTACGGAAACTGTAACCGTACACAAACTTGTCAGAGGACACATCGAGTGTTCTCGCAGATCCATAATTAGGAATTGAAAATCACACACATGTGTAAGAAAGAAATCACTCTTACATGATGAAAGATAGTATAGTATTTCAAGAACAGGTTAATCATTATTTGCTTTTCTCATAACAATCGACAGAATCAGATGTTGTTATTACTGTCATATTACAAGAGTGTGTCATTTGATATATATTTCTGCAGATAATCTGAATGTGAGATATTATTACTTACTTGATGACTACTGGTGATGGGTTGCCATTGCCAATGTGCAGTTGATTTTCAGTCCCTTGTATGAAATAAACACCGGGAAAAATATTAGACATGTACTGAGAAACATACAGAAATATTATTTGAAACACACACACAGAAACGGACACACACACGCATATTCACATGCAAGTGTGATCATCAATGTATTAAACTGCTAAGAAACATTATCGTAACGGAATGAATCAGTTCATGTTTAACATTGTGGTCGTATTCACTCTACACCATCACGGCCTGTAAGTGGACAATCAGTCAATCCGGACAACGTTCATCGGGAAAGAATGACACACAATAACTCCTCTTAGACATTGTATTCAGCAGAGAGTCTCATATAAAGAATGAAATAGCCTACCCCAGCCGTATGCCATCAATCAGATGACTCACTCCAGTTGTATGTCAACCCTTATTGACTCACCCCAGTTGTATGTCAACCCTTATTGACATCCCCCAGTTGTATGTTAATCCTTATTGACTCACCTCAACAATCAAATGACTCACCCTAGTGTAGGTCAACAATCAAATGACTCACCCAAGTGTAATTCAACAACAAAGTGACTCACCCTAGGAGTATTTCAACAATCAAATGACTTATCCCAGATGCTTCGATGTATGCCAACAATCGAATGACTTAACTCAGTTGTATGTCAACAATCAAATGACCTACTCCAGTTGTAGGCAAACAATCAAATGACTCACCCAGTTGTATGTCAACGAGTAAATGACTCACCCCAGCTGTATGTAAACATTCAAATGACTCACCCCAGTTGTATGTCAACAGCCTTTCCTTGTAGTAGTAGCTCCCAAAGCCGACCTCCAAAGTGAAGTTACACGGTTCAAACTTCAAGAAGAAGGGGACGTGTTTGACGAGGGGGTTCTCAAACAGCGGGATGTCAAACGAGAAGTCCACGCAACATTCTATACCGAAACAGTTGTCAGGCAGTTTACAGTTGACGTTGTGCTGGAAACTGGCGGGTAGAAGATGCTTGTAGTTTGGAAGTGCCAAAGGGCAATCTGGGGGGTAAAAAAGTTTGAAAGTCTAAGTGTTTTGAAGACAAACAGAAAGGTTTCCAGCGTCACATATCCAATCATCATATTGTAGATTAGCTTTTAAGTCAAGTAGTATCTCGGGTGTGCCATGCAAGCAACGTTTGATGTAAGAATCATGACGTTTTTGTCAAAAATAATGGGATTGGAGATTATGGCACTTTTTAGCTATGGCATTACACCAACCATGTGTTACCGTTTAGCTATGTTGAACTTAAGAGTGTATGTTTCAGTATACATTGCACCAAATGCAAACATAGATGAAGTGACATATCCAGCTGTTATACTACCTGGCTTGGGCGTTAATGCTGTACAGCCTCCGTCTATCAGAATCTTCTAAAATTAGAAAAACAAGTATAAATAAACAGCATTTTGGGACTATAACATAATTTCCTGGATCCACAGTACACATGTACTTGTATTTCTACTATAATGATATTGCAATCATGGAGGATGTAGAGATTCCGCCAGTTTCGTTCATTGTCGCATTGTGTGCTTATTTGTCGATGAAGACAAGAAACCTAATTGTTAAGAAGTTTGCTTCGTAAAACTCACATCAAGTCCGAGTTTTCGAAACACCACATCTACCACCTCTCTGATTAGCTTTCCTCCCATTTGTTCTGCAAGGCTATTCAGAGATCCGTTTCCTTAAATCAGAACATTTTTGGAATGGATATATATTCGAAGCTGACACTGAGAAACTAAACACATTATATCTGTATAGTATGGAAGCGTGTTCGTGCCACAGCCTAAACATTTTTTATCGTGTACGTAGAACATGCTTGTACTTTCGTCTGCGTACAATACGCAGAAGATACTGATATCTACATGTTCACTTTACTTCTACGTAGGTATTACCCTAGTAGATTATGAAACATTTTTATACAGACTCAATTATGCTTCCATAGTATACCAACTAAAATTCGTGTATACACCAAAATCCAACTATGAAATGAGCTTTTTCAACATATGTCCCTATATTTCCCAACGGTTTACGATCGGGAGGCAGGACTGCCCAGATCCCAACTAAGGTTTGAAGTCTTTAATGGGTTACTTCAATATTGTGAAATGTTATGAATAACTTAAAGTCGTCATTGTATTCGACACTTACCCGGAAGAGAGAAGTTTTCATTACAAACAGGTATTGGTACATCTACGTTTTCGATCAACAAGTCATTCAGAATCGGTTCCGACGCTCCAAGACTGATTTGTAAACCAATGTCAACCACGAACACCTTCCTTGCCTCACTCCTGTCAATGGTGTACCTGGAACACGGTGCACATAATGCATTGGTGGCGAGGACTGCTATTGACTGAATGACATCGTAACTGCACTATCGTTCAATAAAGTCATCATAAAGGATCATATAGTTGATGTAAATGGCGATCGGGTGTTGCCGTGTTGGCTGGCTGACTTTATGTACATTACATGCTGTCAAACACTGACTTAGATACACCAAAGAAGTGTATTTACAGATTGATGTGATAAAACGGCTGCAACACATTCGTTTACTACTTTTAATCTTTAAAATGAACAGACATAATCAACATATTTGTAAAAGGAGCACAGATCGATAAAATGCGACGACAAACACACAACTACTATTTACAATATAAAGTTAAACATCTTGCAGATTTGTGATAAGTTATATATATTGATTACGACTCACGAGGTATTTTTGTAAATCAAAAGGTAATGTTTTGAGTGATTGTGCATCAGGATCGACAATTTGCCATTATGCTCAATATGTTAAACCTTACACATTATAGGAAGTATCGATTTTCTCTAAAACCAGAAGATAGTGCCCTTGTAAAGACAATCCTCTGAATCTCTGTAGAGCATCCGAAAGGAGATATCTCATTTGTGAAAGGTACTGTTTTAAAGGTGCTACCTTATGGAGACCCAATCATTCAATCTTGCGGTCTTCTCTTTCCCTGTAAACGCAATGACAGAAATATCAGTTGGACACGGTGGTTGGATTTGATAAACGGTGCTGCTGTGTGGCTGTCAAGGTGTTACACGGGATAGGAATCTTTATGAAGCTAATATGACGTGCCGCTTGTGTCTAGAATGTATGGAGTATCATCATTATGGAGCAGCAATTTCATAAAGGTAAGTACTGTATTTTTACGACACTTGAAGGGACATTTAATTGTTATCAATGTGTCTTTATAGCAATTAAGGATAATATTGCACTCAGCTATCTAGCACTAGACTTTGATCTTTGATCCACTACCTACCCCAGTCGTATCCCAGGAGGATAACTGTCTCAGTGCAGTCCTCAAAGTTGACGGTCATTGTGAATTTACACGGGTCTAGCTGTATGTAAGCGTTGACAGCCTTGTTGAAATTCAGCTTCTTAATCCTAATATCAACACATGCATCAAACCGCAGACAGTCCGGGGCTATCTCCATGTACACGATCTTGTTTATCTTGTCGTTCTTAATTGTTGGGAGGGTAACTGTCCTGTTCATCAGTCTGCAAGCTGGGAGAAGGTAATAACATAATGTTATCTCTAGAATTACAACTCGATCCTTAGAAATGTTATTTATGTTCCGGATTGATGTCATGTGAATGCAACACGTCACAATTTAATTCTGGACTCAGAAAAGTCCAGAAACTCTCCGCACTGTGGGCACTTTCTGACAAGGGATTCGACCAAATCAAACATGCAGTTGTTATGAATATATGCCAAGGATGAAAACATGAAAAAAAATAATTCAAAAACTTAATTTCGATCAGAATTCATGTTTTGGAGGCTGTAAATGAATGAGTATATGTTTATACGCATCATGACACAAATTTCAACTCATTTTGACTTAATTCGACTAACTTAGAGCGATATTAAAAAATCTCGCCCATGGGCGAAAACTTTTTGGTCCATGGGCGAGAACATTTACTTTTACTGAAAATACATGTTTTGGAGGTTGCCTTGCCCCCTTCAATGTTCCCATACCACCCCCCTCACCCCGCACCAGTTTAAACCCTTTTTCTTTCTTTACCCCATATTTAATTATAAACAGCTTAACTGTTTCCAAAACAAGCTCCCCCTATTCTATATAAGCCCAACTTTATATGTATCAGTTTAGTTCTATTTCTCATCTCTTCTCATCTAATTACATCAAACTACATTATTTTTTCTTTTCCCTTCCTAATCACGGCTTTTTTTATTTATTATCATGTTTGTAGCCGTTTTCATTCAAAATTCACTTAGGTTAACACCCCATCATTTACATTTTTGGGGTATGGTGGTTTATCCCTTATTATAAACATATTAATTATTACTTTAGCTCCCACCTACCCTGTCGGCGTTATTGGCTACAGCCGACGTTAAACTCATAATCATCATCATATATAGTCACTAGGCACTTAAAACATTAGAAGTTATGCCATGGAACAAGTTATCTAACTACAGTATGACGTGATATTGTATAGTAGATGATTTGAGAATCGCAGGTTCGCACGTTTCGTTTTAATTTTTTGTGATCAATTATTTTGTAATTCCCGTTTGCCCGTCACGGCTATTCTTCGCCCGAGGTTTTAGGGAGTAAAACAAACGAGCACGCACGCACGCACGCACGCACGCACACACACACACACACCAAAAAATAAAATAAAAATAAAAATAAAAAAAACACAAAAAAAACAACAACAAAAACAAAAAACTAAAACAAACCCCATTTAAATGGAAACATGAAGCAATTCCACATAAATAAACATGCAAAGTACACACAATATGCCACTGCTAACACTGAGACCATTCTGATTTATTGAGCAGAGTAAGATTGGCACTATTTTGGCGGTTCTGACACTTTTGCACTCTACCTTTTTACCTGAGGCGTGCAGATTCTTGGTGCTTTTTAGTATTTCATTTATTTGTTTAGATTGGTTATTTTGGTGTTTTGACGGCTTGGGCCCGCTGAGTGAGTCTATTATAATACTTGTATTTTTACTATGTTGTTTAACGAGCTAGACATGGAGTGCTGTTATCATGAATGTTATCATATATTAGCGGGATGCATTGATAGTAATGAAAACTTATAAGAAGATATTGTACCTCAACATACAAACCTATCCCGATAGCTCTCATCGTCACTCTCGTGTCAATCCATTGTGACTGTTGCAGTCCTCCTGTACATCCTGTATATATAAGCAAGTTGGGTTTTTTTGTTTCGGATTTATTATTGCTAAACACACATTTAACCGAGATGAAGAAGGGGGTCTCCAATTCCATGTATGCTTTTAGACATCCCATTTGTCAGACACGCCAATTATCAGACAACTTTGGAGCAATCAGGGGTGACTGTGATTACAAACCTAGTTTTACCCACTGACGTAATAGACCTATCCCATAGACTAACGAGATATTTTCATATTAGTGGTTAGTGGTATATTTTAACACTAATTATGAGTTTGTTACTTTTTGTGCAGAAATACTTTGATCAGAATACTAATGTTTATTGACTTCGGCTCCTCACAGTTCGTGTTCATAATGTTCACATTGATCAAAACACGATTATGGATTTCACATGTAACTAACTGAGTACAGGGGTGGATACGACGGGCTTTGGGCTTCCTCTGCTCTCCTATGAATAACTGACAAGAAACTTGAAACCAAGATCGAGTAAACAGTTAAAAACATAAACTCAATGAAGCTGCAAGCTTGCACCTAAACAATGAAAAAAATCAAAACAACACAAATATTTAATAAGAATAAATGACCATCACTAAACTATCGATAGTCGCACATACTATCGATGCATTGATAGTTTTTCATTTCTACCATCATTTCTACCATAATTGCTTTTGGAATAATTGCAGTTCATCGATAGTTCGATGCATCATTACAGCACTATTAATTATATCGCTTAATATATTCTTATGCACATTACTTTGGATCAATCCATTACCCAATAAAGATAAAAGTGCAGTGTACCTGAGTGCAACCAACCATAACTTTTGTTGATTTAACGTGTCTGGGACGTCCAACTGATCGGAGGACACCAGAGAGTAAGTTGCATGCAATATTTTTTATCTTATGGGAAGATACCGTTTTTTTCCATGGGGCGGGATATAAATGATTTATTCTGCCTGATGCAAGCAGTGCACAATCGTGCACCCGGCATACATTGTAATTTGTTCGGTTGTAGATAAAAAGTCATAGGAAAAAGTCACTTGTTTGAGTGGCATTTTAGAAGTTGAGACGTACAACATGGAACAAGTTTTTATGGATATCAACTTCTTTATTTCGTGAGTGCGACGTTTCGATACAGATTCTTGTACCGTTGTTAAGCAAGAGTGATACATGAAGTGGAGGAGCTGCATATTTATGCTGTGTATAACAATGAAACTACATACATTGCAATTGACAAAGGAAACAACATAATTGCCATAATTGGTAAAGCAGTAAGCTGATGAAGCCAGTGAGTACACAAAGGATAGTGAATGGAAGCCAGAGATGTATAAATACAGGAGTGGTACAATGAAGGAGATGTTTATACAATAGATTGGGCTTGGTGGAGGAGTGGATCATAAGCTGATGGAATGAAGTATCCTTGGTCACGGTTGATGGTGGGCTTATGGCGTTTGATGTGAATGGCTTCGGTGAGCTTGCGCTTAGTGAAGTCCGTTTGGTTGTTTGCGAGAATGGTGAAGTCGGACCACTCTATTTGATGATTGGGGTTTGCTTTGATGTGATCACCATTGAAACAGAGCAACCAGTTACCTTTCCTTGATGTCCTTGTATCCCGCATATTAAAAAAAGGTCAGGACTGATAATGTATTTATTTAACAAGTCATAACAATATTATCATCAACAACACTACCACATTTGAACCTAACTTATAAAATTAATGTAATCATTCAAGTAAAATACATGACATCAGAAAATGCACTATCATCATAACACTTTGCACTACATCAGTCAGTGGTCCTAGCACATTATATTTAACCGAATGTTCCAGCCAATGCCGTGAAGAGTTTGGATCACAGTCTTACGGCCAGCGTGTCTTATATTAGCTGCTAGAAGGAAGCCATTTGAGTAAAAGCATTAACTGATAATCCCATGAGTTCGTTAATCGGTGTGATATCGTCAAGCTCAAAGCTAGTTAAACAAACAATCATGTGACTTGTGACTTTTAATCCCACAATCCGTTAAGAACTAAACAAATAAGAATCTGTTCATTTCTCCTGTTTTGATAAGAACCAATCGCTTACAGCGTCACACTACAGGAATAATTAACTTGAAAGTGAAATAGCATAAACAAAGTAAATAACCGGAGAAGATGATGTTTTATAATAGTTTTCCAATAATAGTTTTCCACCGTTTGTTCAAGGTCACGTGAATCAATCAGGGATAAACGTTATCACATGAGGTAGGGTAAATGTGCATTGTACGTGCTTAGGAACCTTGAACTTGCAGTTACATTTCATTATTTGTGTACAGATATTGGTCTAGAATAATTAATCAGTTCGTTTAGTCTTGAAGATGTATTGATGCAGGGACTCCATTATGTTCTTGTTGACATTGTTGGTAGCTAGAGGTGTTCCTAATTTTCACAGTTTGGAGTGAGTGAGCGAGTGAGTTTAGTTTTAGGCTGCACTCAGCAATATTCCAGCTATATGGAGGCTGTCTGTAAGGAAATCGAGTCTGGACCAGACTATCCAGCGATCAACAGCATGAGCATCGATCAGCGCAATTCGGAACCGATGACATGTGTCAACCAAGCAAGAGAGCCTGACCACCCGATCCCGTTAGTCGCCTCTTACGACAAGCATGGGTTACTGAAGATCAATTCTAACCCGGATCTTCACGGGTTCGACGCAATTGGGAACCGATGACATGTGTCAACCAAGTCAGCGAGCCTGACCACCCTATCCCGTTAGTCGCCTCTTAAGATAAGCACGGGACCTTCACGGGTTTCACAGTTTTGCCTTCTTGAGAGGGTACGTATGTCTCAAAACATTTGAAGTAAATTTAGATATACTAGGTTTATAATAGTAGGGTACTTGTGTTTTTAAGTGACGGTTAAATTTGTGCACAATCGCCAACGTATGAAGGGACCATGTAAGTCCTCCTAGGGTGGATTGGGTGAAGGGGTGGTGTGGGAGCATTGAGGGGGGCAAGGCAGGCCTCAGCGAGCGTAGTATTTGAGGGGCTATGGGCGGCTTTGACCGTGGAGTTGGATATGGTTGGTGCTTGAGAGGCGGCGGGGATCGGTGGTGGTTCGAGGCGCGTGGACCTCGGAGGAAACAGTAGTTGGTGGGAGGTAGAGTTGGTGTGAAATAATGAAGGAATGGAGAGGCGCGCGGACCTCGGAGAAGACAGGTGGTAGGAGAGAGAGGTGAAGTTATAGATGGCTTGATAGTGAGCAGAAAGTCGATCGAGATTGCTAGGTTGAGAGGTGGGCGCGGACGTCGGAGAGGACAGTCACGCACATATGGTGAATTTGGAGTGACTACATACCTATCCGTGAAACAATTAAGTAATGAAACAATAGGCGAGAGCTTTCGATAGAACTGATAACTCATGACAGGTAATTAATGACAGATGGTCGGATTAGGGTGTGATGATAGTCATAGCCCGGGAAAGCCACTTTTAAGAAAACAAGTGTTGAAAATGGTTTGGCTCAACCGGCAATGGATATGGTTGAGTGATCGTGTGAATGTGGGTCTCCCGGAAGTGCGCAATTAGCTAATCCATGTTACCGTAAACAATGCAGATTTTTTAATATCGCCCTAAATTAGCCGAATTAAGTCAAAATGAATTGAAATTTTTGTCATGATGTTTATAAACATACACTCATTCATTTACAACCTTCAAAACATGGAAAAACATTTATTTTGAGTAAAAGTAAATATTCTCGCCCAAGGGACAACATATTTTTCGCCCATGGGCGAAATTTCTTATTTCGCTCTAAGTTAGTCGAATTAAGTCAAAATGAGTTGAAATTTGTGTCATGATGCTTACAAACATACACTCATTCATTTACAACCTCCAAAACATGAATTCTGATCGAAATTAAACATTCTCGCCCATGGGCCAACATATTTTTCGCCAATAGGCGAGATTTTTTAACATCGCCCTATGTTAGTTGAATTAAGTCAAAATGAGTCGAATTTGTTTCATGATACCCGTAAGTATACACTCATTCATTTACAACCTCCAAAACATGGAATGAACATGTATTTTGAGTAAAAGTAAGTATTGTCGCCCATGGGCCAACATATTTTTCGCCGATGGGTGAGATTTTTTAATATCGCCCATGGGCCAACATATTTTTCGCCGATGGGTGAGATTTTGTAACATCGCCCTATGTTAGTCGAATTAAGTCAAAATGAGTCGAATTTGTTTCATGATACCCGTAAGTATACACTCATTCATTTACAACCTCCAAAACATGGAAAGAACAATAATTTTTATGTATTTTGAGTAAAAGTAAGTATTGTCGCCCATGGGCCAACATCTTTTTCGCCCATGGGCAAGATTTTTTAATATCGCTCTAAG
Organism: Haliotis rubra; assembly: GCF_003918875.1. Taxonomy (NCBI): domain Eukaryota; kingdom Metazoa; phylum Mollusca; class Gastropoda; order Lepetellida; family Haliotidae; genus Haliotis; species Haliotis rubra. Next base: position 106,758 of record NW_025767357.1, on the reverse strand, counting down.
TTAGTCGAATTAAGTCAATATGAGTGGAATTTTGTGTCATAATGTTTATAAACATACATTCATTCGTTTATAACCTCCAAAACGTGGAATTTTTTATATTTTGAGTAGAAGTAAATATTCTCGCCAATGGGCGAGATTTTTTAATATCGCTCTAAGTTAGTCGAATTAAGTAAAAATGAGTTGAAATTTTTGTCATGATGCCCATAAGTATACACTCATTCATTTACACCCTACAAAATATGGAAAAAACATGTTTTTTGAGTAAAAGTAAATATTCTCGCCCATAGGCCAACATATTTTTCGCCCATTGGCGAGATATTTTAATATCGCTCTAAGTTAGTCGAATTAAGTCAATATGAGTGGAATTTTGTGTCATAATGATTATAAACATACACTCATTCATTTATAACCTCCAAAACATGAATTCTGATCGAAATTAAACATTCTTTTTCATTTTGTCATCCTTGGCATATATTCATAACAACTGCATGTTTAATTTGATCAAATCCCTTGTCAGAAAGTGCCCACAGTGCGGAGAGTTCCTGGACTTTTCTGAGTCCAGAATTAAATTGTGACGTGTTATACTATTTTATTATCGTTTTGTTCAATATGGTTTCATTATGAACAGGTAACGGTTAAATAGTGTGAATATTCATATTTCATATCCCTCAGATTGGACGAAATTGAAGTCTAGTTGTCATAATTACATCGTATTTATAACTTCATAATCGTGGATAAAGAGAATGAGTAATAATGTATAGTTTTTGTCAAATCAAACCCCTCAGAGACTTACAATAAAAAAATACCATTCCAAAAGGTAAATATTGGACGTCAGGGCAAAGGAATAAACAGCATTAACTATTCTCAGAAACAAATACACTTTGTTTAAACTAGATGTGAAATATATATGAATGGATCATTGAAAATCAGTTATGACACAAGGTGATCGCGAAAACGGTAAGCTTGTCCTGCCTACCGGTAGCACCCACCATTCACAAAATTGGACTACAAATGGAAGCATTTAGGCATGCGGCCTGTACACATATGGCAGCAAAATATACCGTAATTATTGAACGCAAAACATTTCGCATCAGATTAGTTTTGACTACTGTATCCACAGTATGCAATTTTGTGTGTATGATATTCCACGAAGGGAGTTCATTGGGTACAAAGAGGAAGACCATTTGCACTGAATAACAAAAACGCCATATTCCAGTGAACCACTTACTTCTGTGTCCAACCGTAAGCCTCTGTTCCAGTTCGTCTCTCGTGCCTGTCATCTGCAGTCCTCGCTGTTGTAGCTTCTGTTTGAGGATATCCTGAGTCAGGGCCTCGGGTCTGGGACAGGGATCCGTCTTGCCTGGAGCCTGGAAATGCATCCATTGTTATTTACTCATTTGTCTGCCCTATGGAGCAACTCTTTTGGGCATTTATGCCGGGGTACCACAGTTAGAAAGAAGTAGAGTACCAATATAAACCAGCCAGAGTTTCCATCCTGCCCAAATCGTACATGAAGTTGCTATATAATAAGAACACAGAGAATATATTTAACGTGACAAATACACTGTGACGTGGATAGAACTGAGCCATACTTACATCGGGTGATATACACGGGATTACACCAAGTAGTTCTTCTATGCCTTTCTTTATGGTATCCTTTGCAAACTTTTTCGCACTTTCCCGAATTCGTCTCCTGATTGATTCCTTATCTAACAAACTCCTGTAGTCAACTGGTAATAGAAGAAGGTACTATTAGTTATACTGCCATGTGAACAGATCAGCAAACGATACAATTTTCACTTAATACAGTCTACATAGCCTCACATTGTTACAGACCGCGACTCGTTCCGGGCTGGAGAACGTAGATCATGAACAGTAGTGTATGTTTGTATCTGCTGCATTAGTTCCTTGCACTGAAACTAAACGTCTATTAAACTTACAGATGTTAACGTCAATGTTACCCTAAATCAACGGACTGGTGATAACATTGGTAAGGCTGTCGGTGACCTTGCATCCAATAGCAAATGAGTGAGTGAGTTAATATTTAACGTCACATCGGCAATATTTCAGCCATATCGTGACGAGAACATTTGATATTGGAATGAGATATATGTATATTATAAAAAAACCTGCCGACGAAGGACAGTAAAACAACTAGAATATCACAATTAGAATTAAAACTAGCGTGGAAAGTTTAAAACTAATAGCACTTTTGGGACAAACAATATAAAAACAGGCTAGAGATCGCCAACAACAGAAGGTAGATCACCATACTAGGGACCATGGGGACTTACAGTACCTTTGCTACCTTCATGGACCCCAGCTGGATTTAAACCTTCCCTTCAGCTGCTGGCGATTATCAGAAAGGTTAGCCAAAATTAAAATAACAAGAATACTACGGTTAAAAATCCTAGTAAGTTTAAATTGACTTTCAAAGTTTTGGGACTTACGTACCCTCTCAAGGGGACAATAATTTTACGGTACTTCAACCCCCTTTGAGGGTACAGCCACTAACAATCTCAGTTTCTAATTCAAACTACCAATAAAAAATATATATCTATTTACAATTCACTTAACAAATCTAATTCTTTTAAAAATTCAACTATTAAATGAGAACTAACAGTATAGAAAAGATCCTTCAAGGTTTTAACATTGAAATACTAATCCCTTGTGATGGAATATTCAACACAGTCAAGCAGGACATGCTTGACCGTGATTCTTTCATCACAAGGGATACCAAATAGCAAATGGAATACATCGCTTGTATGTCATAACACCGGATAATACATTTCATAACTTTGATTACCGAACCTATCTTAAATATGTGCCCCATAACTGGAGTAGTTCATACATGAGTTGGTTAATTGAGATATTTGACACAGTTTCTCCGAGGTGATATATTTTTATAATGTTTACCGTCTGGCCAGGTTATTAAGCCATCTGGGTGACATATAGGTAGAGGTGTTGGAAACTCGTCCAGGATGTTTAAGAATGCGATGCAGTTCTCGTGGTCGTCCTGGGAACAGAAGCCGGCGGCCACTGTGATGAGAGCAGCGGTGTCATCTTTCTCCAACTTCACTCTGAAGAAACAACGCTGAAGGATGTGAGATCTGGACATCATGTCTACAGCTACACTGACATGTTCATACATCCTCTCTCCAGTAACAAGAGTAATCAGATGGCAAATTGCCCGGAAAGCTTAAACTGAAAGCTAAAACAGATGTTCGTTTGTTCATTTAGAAGGATGTGATGCTGACACAGATCTTGGATTCAAAGCAAATGTCAACGAATCCAAGCTGTTAAGGGATGTATTTTCTTCCAGTGGGCGCTCATATAAATTCCGTCATCTAAACATTTTAAAATAACGGTTGATAACATTTATGTGTTGAGTTTCTATAGTTAATAATCTACTTCGTGATAGTGTTATATCCAGTTCTCAGACGGTCTTAGTTACTCACAAGATGTGAATTGTGTTTATACCTGATGAGTAGCTCTATTCCTCCCAGTATGTCCAGTTTCACATTAGTCGGAACAGTCTTTTCCAAACCTGTAAAATAAAACCGTCTTTCAATGAAGAATAAAAACTATCATTTCCAAACTGGAATTATGTTTATATCCTTCAAAACTTCATGTGCATGTACAACAATGTATATGTATATAATGCTTGGTATCTTTCTGTAAGGATAAGCAGGGCCATCTTTCATATCAACCTTACTTGCATAATTCAGAGAAATCATAATGCACTCAATTATTTCAAAGCACAGAAATATGTTAATATTCTTCTATATATTTTTTTCAGAAACACTTGTAATTTTATGTAAAACAATGTAAATGATTTCCAACATAAATTCCATTTTTCAGGTTTCATTGAGACTGTGAATACTCGATTTAAGGAATGGCACCTACCTGCATATATATCCTTCAGGTCACCTTTAATTCCAATAGACGTGTTGAACTTCCCAGCACCGACAGAAAATTTCAAGTCACATGGGTCAAACCTCGCAATCATCTTATATGTCTTTTTGAACATGAAGAGGTTGAAATGTACACAGCATTCCAGTCCAAGACATTTGTCGTCAAATGTGCAGTAGATGTTGTTGGGCATCGAGATCTTCATGAGCGGACAGGCTGCAAAATATTAATTACATTCATTTACAAAAGTTACATTTCCCTATATTGTAAACTTACGCTCAGTGAATAAATGTTGTTTTAAGCCGTGTTCCATTATTTCAACTCCATCACGAAGCCTGTACTGAAGCAACTCCAGAACAAGCAATTAAGTGTTTGACAGCATCAACAACGATCCACGCAGCCGGTGAAGGATTACACTTAATCAGCCAGTTCACACATATATTCTACTTTTTGTCTCATTGTACATAAATAAGTACAAAGACCTAGTCTGTCCGGAGGTGCCAGAGAGCCCGAACACTTATATCAATATACGGACACAAGTAGACTGGGGCAACCAAATGTTAATAGATAAAGAAGGAATGCTCCAGCAAAGTGTTGCTCCTTAATCACGAGGCATAGTGTGACACATGAAGTTTATTAATATCGTGTAAACGAATTTTAGTAGACAGAGAAACGTAGTAAAGCCTGTTGTGTCGCTAAAATAGCTCTATTAAGACGGCCTTTGAACGACTATAGAGTGTCCAATACTCAAACTATATTAGTTGTACAGACTGCATAAACTTGGCAAATAACCTAAAAGCGACAAAACAAACCATGATCAAGAGAAATATCTGTCAACAACACAGTCCATTGTAAACATTATATTGTACCACCAAACAGTAGGAATGACTTTAAGGAGACGGACCATGGACAGTCTTATCGCTTCGCTTCTTATCGCACACATCTACGGAGATTAAGACTGTTTGATACTGTGTGAACTGACTGTTTGATGGCGTGGTGAGGGAGTTGATCATTTGTTCCCGAGTCCCCTCTGCCCTCATCCCCCTCTCGGTCAGCTCCGTCCTCAGCTGGTCATCCGTCATCTGGTAAGGGTTGAAGCACGGCTTGTTGTCAATCATCTCCTGCAGCACAGAGAAACGGGAACATACATGATTCATGGTATTATAGTGGACTATAACAGAATATTAAGAAATCGTTCATAACTGTTTCATGAAATTGATATACGTCATGGTTAAGATCAAACAGTCATAGTTCAGCAGTTCGACGCTGTGATATGACACAATACTTCGTGCAACCAAAACAAATGACAGCAACGAAAGTATACAACTGCAAGATATGTACACAGTAATGTACAAAGCAAATTTGTCAAACATATTTGTTTATAACTATGTTATTTATAATCGTTTAAAACACAAGCTATGTACCACTAGCGCTAGGATTGACCATTTTGCTTGTGAGAACGACTGTGAAGAATATTCATTTTACAATGTTTCCCATAAGCCCAACAATACAAAATCGTACCTTGATTGTTCTTATGACATCTGCCACCTTCTCTTGACTCTCGTCAAGGCCGAGAATCTCAAGAATATCCATGATAGTCCCCATTTTCAGGTTACGGATGGAGAATTTCTTCAAAAAGGCACCAGCCTTCTCCAAAAGGGTTGCCAGAGCTAAAAATTAAATTTGGTAGGGTAAAGTTAGAATGTAGGTTGTATATAGCAGTGAGTCAATGCATCTTCTTGCTGGCTGGCTTAAAAATATTTATCATGAAGTTCATCAGCCAATTCCTATCATTGCCATTACAGTTTACATGCATTTCATTGCACTTAAGCCATTTTACAGCATACACAAAGGCAAATACATAATATGTGTATCTGTGGGATACATGTAAGGTGTCAGTAGCATCTGTCGATACGTTACTGTACACTGTGTGTAGACATTTTCAAGTCAGGTTGCAGGTTTTTTGTCTGCATTGTGAGAAACTATAATATTTTCCACATCGATTGTCATAATCTGCTCACCACCATCTTTTGTTTTCTTCGCCTTTTCTTTTATCTGTGGTTTTCGGGGACTGCATCCTTTGAAACATAGAATCGGGCTTTTCTGAAACGATATATGTACAGGTAAAACGCTGCTGGACTAGTATGTTGCAAGGAAACACAACCGAGAGTCTTTTCCTATACAAGTTACGTAGCCGTGGTGGTCTGTCCTTAAATAAGTGTGACTGAAAAATGAATCCTGTGGAAATCATGTTTTATCAATGATTTTGTCTGCGTGTAAACAAAGCCATTGCTGCGATATCGCCATGGAGAGAGAGACTCATCTTACACAACCAATATATCGATATTGTTTGTGATGACATTATTTATCTTGCATTTGTATAATGCATCTCAGACTATGATTAAACTGGAATGTTTCATCGATAAGTACTGGGTGCATTATAATAGTTTTACACCTTTTTCCCCCAAAATCGGAGAATCAATCATCGATATTCCCCCAAACAATACACAGGTAACTATTTATCCCATATAATCGAAAAAACGGGTGGTAATTAAAAGCTCAGAACAGAAACAACCTACTATTTTCTGCGTCGGCAACAGAGGAAGGATCTTTTGAGGAATCAAGGTCCTCTGGCTTGTCAACATCCTCTTCTTTTCTCTCTGGACTGGTGTCATCCTTGTCTTTACCGTCCGGACAGATGATGCAGTCTTCGTATATGTTGTCATACTGAGCCAGAAAGTAGAAATCAAGTGTCGTGTCTTAGTGTCTTTGGTAAACGTGTGCGTCGCAACATGACACATAATTTGTCAAAACAAATATGTTGACCAGATTCGTCACAGTATGTGTCCATACAAGTACGCGTGTGATTCAAATCGCACTGATTCTACTTCATACGTCTTGTATATGGAACTTCATGATCACATTGTACATTTCAGATAAATAACTAAATATATTCTCGGCAGATACACATGCATGCTTATCTGTCTATCCCTATGCCAAAACAGAAGGCAAACGTTATCTACCTTAAACACCACCCTGTAGTCGTCACATTCTTGCACCCACTCCGGGATCTTCGGGACCCTAGCTTCCAGATAGTGTGTAGGATCCACATAGCCGCCCTTCCGTCTCAGGGAGAAATGAATGTGTTCGTTACCCCCACACGGGGAGTTGGCCGCCACGCCTATCTTCTGTCCAGCACTCACCTGGAACAATGGAACAAAAATACCTATCTAATCATAGCTTTCGAAAAGGAAGGATAGCAACAGATGGATGAACAACTTCTTTATTACAACGAGAGCGTCGTTTCGGTGTAGATTCTAAGGCAATTATCGAACAAGAGATGAACAGAATAAGGATTGGGTGGCACATTGGCACAAGTTTAAAGTGTTTGTAAAGCATATTGTCATCCTTCCTTACTGCTCCAACTTCTAAATGACTCTCAAAGAAGTTCACACAACAAAGTGTTCTTGACGCCCCTCAATATGTGAAAGATGATGTAACATTACAACAACAAATGTTGCGGATTATTCATCTGAATCATATACTGATGCATAAACACTCAACATCCATCATAGAGTATATGACACTTTCGATTTCTTCAATAAGAGAATGCATAATCTTGAGAAGACGATTTGAGCATTACTTTTATCAAGAAACTTCACATAAGATAGGGTGGGAATTTACTAAAAGTGATTGATGGCAGAAAGGTCGTACTTCTTAAGGACGCTTCACAGTATGGCACGCAGAAAATAATTCATGGAGTCTTAAAATCCCCTAATTAATTTCGTTGTCTCTTACGATAGACAGAACGTGTTGTGAAAATGCCCATTGGCTTGGTGTCTATGAATTAACCTGCATGCTACAACATGCCAACGTTCACTGTAATTCCACATGGTGTTCATGGATATGTCTTTCATCTTAGGAGCATAATAATGTCTACACGATCAGTATACAACTTACTGGATTGTCCACATATGTATAGTCACTTGGATGCTGGATGTTTAAGGAGCTGTCGGGGTTGATGTTCGTGATGATGACGTCCGTGTCCTTAAGAGATCCTGCATTCGGGATGATGATGACCTCATGAGATTTGTCGGACAGCTTGATGTTTCCAGCAAACGGAGACACAATCTGCAGAATTAAGGTCTGTTGCTTTGTACACGGATATACCACGAGTGAGGGGGGCACGCCATTATAAAAAATATTTTAATTAAAAATAATAACGCCCTGTCTACCGTGTTTTGTGTTAAAACATTACACATGCCTGAATAGATTGTCATATACCGCTTGGACTCATTATAGTTTCAAGCCACGATCAGCGTTTTCTGGTACGACGAAGGACGGCGACGCTTAGGCCCCTGGGCAACTTTTGACCCCGGGGACGGAGAGGAAGATCTCCACTTACTTAGGAAAACACTGAGATATTGTATTCATGTCGGAATGATATTTTCAGCCCCTGTCAGATCAGAACTTGAACATGCGATGTCCGTGTCTGTGTCAGACTAAAGGCCTATAAAATGTTTAGCAACTCTGGGGCGTAATAGCCATAGATCTTCTCCAAACAAGGGAATATACATCTTGTGAGAATGACTTTTTCGACAGGGAAATTTACAGCAATGCGACATCACAATTACTTACGTGATATTTACTCGCAATCTGAGTTATGGATCGTCAGTTTAAACAGGACAATATAGACGAATTTCACAAAAGGCACGGAGATCCAACATGTCTATGATATACTCAGAGAACGCACCCGCCTGTGCTATCCGGTCATAATTGCTACTCGATAAAAACAATTTTTCATTTCATGTCTCACAGAATATATAATTTGATATGGCATTGTTTCTTATTGTATACTTTTGCGTTAGTGAAACAAACTTTTTATGTATGGCGTTATTACAGCAAAGGCTGAGCGAATGGAAAATATGGTTCAGGCACTGTGAGACTATTAAGAAGGTCACATGCAGTGCAATAATATTCCAATTATGTACTGCCACAAAATATTTTACAGTAGATGCGCGAGCTGAACAGACTTAAGAAATTACGAGTTGGTTCGTGTAGCATATTTGACTGTGCTCCAAGAGAGACAAAGTGCTATTCTTTTGGGGCAGCTAGGGACACTTGCGAGGACAAAGGGGCAACGCATCGCCCTTTGTTCACCACTGAACCTTTCAATCCCTCGAAACATGCACCTCACAAGATTTGCCAACACCACAGACAAGGCGTAACTGATACTGGTAGCAAGAGCGAGTGCAGCTTAATAAGGCGTGTAAGCTTGCGTAATACCGCTTTCTTTGTCAGGCTCTTTGGTGATAAGAATATTGAGGTCACGTGAACGTTAATTTCAAACGTACTAAAATGTGTGAAAGTGAAATTACATGAGCCAAGTATTTCACATGATGGAAACATGATCATCTTGCTTGAGTACAGGTAACATGATGATGTATGAACCGTTCATATACATACCCCTGAAATCCGGTATGATACATAAATATCTAAGGTGTGTAAACATTTGCAAATTTGAAAAGTTACATGTGTTTTCCCACCTAAGTAAATTCACATGTTTCCAACCCGTGTAAACTTAAAACGAAATCGGAAATTTCAGCACCCATTGAAATTCAAAGGAATGCACTGGAAATACTGTATGATCATGTATTTACCGGGGTATCTGTTTTGCAATTCATATTTGGAAATCCCTGACAATCCGGTCAGGGCATACATGAACGAGGTGCTTGTGCATGCGAAAATGTACGATGAGCATATGTTTCAAAGGTATAGATTCATATGAAATATATGCCCGAAGTTAGGAAATATCTGAAAACATACGTAAACCCGGTCATGTCATGTATTTCCTACTGTATTTACGGTTATTTCAATGGTTTACTATCCGGTTTTTTATGCTGTGGTACATGTACACATTACGAACATGCAAGTAAGTGAGAGGAGCTGGTTAGACACCGCTTTGAACGGTATTCCAGCTATATGGCTGCGTGGAAGCTCAATTTAGGAGGAAAGTTCGAAATGATTCTGGCCTCAGCCATTTAGTACTCTAACGAGAACAGTGAGAATTACTAAAAAGATTTTACATGTGTACATGTGTAATGACAGACGAAACTCTGGACCACAGTATGAACAGGTTTTCAAGGGGAGCACGCATTACACTGGGACTGTATTACACAGTGACGTATGTGTACCGAACACTGCACACGTTATATCTTAACACGACTACACATGTGGACGTTAGGTCACCTCTTTGCCAGGAGATATTGTCACATCTATTCCTTCATGCTCGTATTCATCTCCATTCTTCAGTTCAGAAGGGTAGCTGCCCTGTCCATTGCATCCACCCCCAGCGAGTCGGAGGGTTCGGGGAAACTCCTTGTGACATTTGGGTCCGAAAATACGGTCGATAAGAGAGCGGGCCGTTCGGTATCTGAAGCCAATATGAACACCATACATTCTTCAGGTTGTATGAGGAGATGTACAAAATACTCCCAATGTCTGTGTTCTCTCAAATCACTTTCCCCATATGTGAAGTTACTTTGAATGAGGATTCCAGATGGAAAAAAACGAGATATAAAAACTTGTAATCAAGAACACGAACTCTAAACATACAAGTGCTACCCGCCATTTTGGTTCAACCCCATGTTGGTTTATTTCAATGTATACCACGACCCTCTGTTAAATAAAAAAACTAAAACATAACACTAGATGATTTGGAAAATAGTAGAACGATGTTAAGATTAACGATATTACATATTATCAATAGTTAATAGTTGGCATATTGTTCAGTGCAGCGTTAACCAACAAACAAACTTTACCCTTCCTTCAGAGTGTTGTAAGCTTCCTTCACGGTTTTGACGAGATCAAACACCTTCTGGAAAGTGTCCACGAACTTCATTCCCAGGTTTTTTAGAGGTCCAAGAGGAGTCAGAACATCATCGACAATGTCCTTCAGCATTGTCACCACTTCCTGTCTCATCGCAGTCTATAAAATTTGATCAGTATGTTACAATTTGTATAAACAGAGAACAAACTGTGTAATCGTAAAATTTAACTTCTCCTATTCAAGGCATTCGGATATAAAGCCCATGTTCTACTCCTGGATGCAAAGGCTACTGAAATATTCGCCTTCGCCGGATTAAACAGGAACATTCCACAGATATCCAACAATAGCACACAAAGCTGAGTGATCAAAAAACATTTTTTTCAGTTTCCTTCATACAGCCGTGCTTTAATTCTAACATTTGAATTATTTTATTCAGATATGGGCAGTTTTCCGCAAAACCCAGATATTTGGTGTTTAGCCATCCTGGTCTATTAGCAATTGGTGAGTGACGTTTTATTCCAGCTATTGTTCAATGGGGAAGACGTACCCGTACCAAACACATGAGAAACGACCAGGGCCATCGTGGCACTATGATATTCAATTAGCATGTCCTAGAGTTTGAAAACAGCGTCTTCTTTATTCAGATCTGGCCACCAGTATGTTATAATGGGGACCTATCTTTCACTGGAGTCTCAAGATACAGATGCGTAATTGCTTGAATGTGTGAAAAGATGGGTCCAGTCCACAGTACAATAAATCCGATGTGGTCATTCATGAGGTAAATTCCAGCTCAAGTGCCTTCAAGACATACTCCGTATTGTATCACTCACCATGTTACTCTTCCCCTTGGAAAACTCCGCTACAGGGTCCTTCCTCCCCTTTACAACCTCCTTGATCCATTTCTCCCCACCTTCCAGCAGTGCCTTCTTTGCTTTAGCCCCTGCCGCCACTATCTCAAGCACCTTCGAACCTAGGTCCATCCAGTCAGGAGGATTGTCTATTGACACATGAGACAAAAATAGTGAGCATGTAATCTATAACACCAATAGTTATCCGTATGCCAGTGGAAGGCCCAACGAGAGGAAGTAAATGTTTCCAGATATTGTGAAACCTCGAAGCCAGCATAGTCATCACAGTAATACTGCTACACACAATTAAAAAGGAATATCATGAAGACCCGGGTTTGATTTCCTACATGGGTACAATGTGTTTAGCCCATTCCTGGTGTCCCTCGCCGTGATATTGCTGGACTATTGCTTAGGGCGGCGAAAAACAACTCAACAACAACAACAACAAAAAGGAATATCACATGTCAAATGTTACTGAGTAGTTAAAAAAATGACTCTTTCCAGTTAATAGACATCTGGAAAAAGGTTAAGCTTCCCTTCCATCGGCATATTACTGTGGTAAGTGTAAGTCAAGCGTAGTTGACGTTTATAATAGAAAGACTTACCGAGGGTTGTATATATTGCAGTTTTGGTCTTGTAAATGACGTGAACCAGATTCTTTACTTCTAGGCCTATGCTGAAAAACAACAAACATTATTCCAAATTAATAGACTTAAAGACAGAAATTATTTGAATCATGAAACGATATTTACAGCTACTCTTTGACGAAGATAATCAGTGGTACCAGGTGTTGCGTGAGAGGTACTCACGTGATAACGTTGCCAGCGACAGTAGAAATTGCCTGTTTGGGGTCTTTGTTGAACGTCCTGAAGCTATCAATGATAGCCTTAATAGCCTTATAGATCATCTTCCCTGCCCTGGGTATTATAATCGTCACTGTCTCCATCAGTTGCTGAAATGGACAGCACAATGATATTCATTTCTCTTTAGTAAACATTCTTCTTGTTTATAAATAAATGATAGCATTGAATGGAAGATTACCATTTCACTTACTAAAACACCAGGGAATTCAAAAACCAAATCGTACCTTTTTACATTGAAACACCTTCCGGTTACTTACCTCAACAGACCAGGTAGTTTGAGGTGCAATTTGAAAATAGATTTTATCCATGTAAAGATGCTCCAATAGTAGCTGCCGACTTATAGCCAGCCTACCCAACTAACAGAAAAGATTGAAACGGTGGTCTCAGTTACATTATGACACTACATCAATATTGACAGAAAGGAACTCAAAAATAATTATTACGAGAAGCACAAGATATTGAAGAAGACAAAATTATTATGGCAATACCTACATTGTAAAAGCTGAGGACCGATGACTTGACTTCGTTGTAAAGATTTGTGATTTTCAACACCAGGTCCCTGGCAGGTTTAGCAAAGGGAGGCAACTGTTTCTCGTCCAGCTGACCAAGGACTGCCATAGCATCTGATGCCTTCTTTCCAACACTCACAACCTGTATCATACGATGATGTGCTTATTGTCCTAAAGGAGGGTAGTGTGGTAGCCTAGTGGGTAAAGCGTTCGCTCGTCACGCTCGTCGTTCTATTCCCCACATGAGTTCGATTTAATTAAATATCCGCGTGTTATTGGTTCGTGTGTGGACTTCCTTGTCGTTGGTCTTTACGAAATGTTACACAAGTAAGGAAATAAAAAGATATAATTAAACTGGTCATAACCCTTCGACATAACGCCAGTAATGGGCTTCACACAGTGTACCCATGTTGACAACCAAACAAGGCTACACCACCGCCCATTTACATACATCAGAACATGAACGAGACCTATTTCATGTTAAAGTTTTTTGGACATGTGGACATTGTATAGGGCTGGTAAAAAAATATTTCATAATAGGTGATCTGCTCATGATGCCGAGTTTATCTGACCTCTACATAACAATGGAAAACTCTTGATTGTATGATAAATTGCTCAATGAACACACCTTATCTGGAAGCTCCTCCAGCGCCTTCCTGAAATCTTCTATCATGTCAGCAAGCGAGAACTCCCCATCGATGATGCTCTTGAAGAGATCCAGACCTCTCCCTATAGCACCAGCAGCATCACCCTTGACAGCGTCGTAGAGTTCCACCAGTTTCTGGAGGTTGTCCACGCCATACTCCTGGAACAGGAACAAACGGTGCCAGCCGTACGTTATTAAATGTGCATTGTATGTAATTAAATGTAAAATGTTACTTTATAATATTCTTATGATGGCTGCTTGACACATTCTCATTTGGAAATGCTGATAAATCTGATGTGGTATTATTCATCTTGTTGGCATTTGAATATGAATTGTCTTCCTGTTACACTGGAAGGCATCAGGCTTCCTAACGTTAACACAGCCGAGTGTAGACATATATTCCCTGTCCGACAGAACGTAAGACATTGGAAACATTACAGGAAGGTCTTAGCGCAAAGTTGTGTCACACATTCACAAAGGGTAGACACACAACTATCACAGACAAGAGTCATTTGCTACAACGGTTTAGCTGAGCAGACTGGACACAACAGAAGTGGTTCAACGGGCTGCTTTGTTAGGTCACCTGCAGCATGTTCAGGTTGTAAGAAGCTCCTCCCTTGAAGCAGATCCTCGCCAGAAAGAATTCCAGATTCTTGCCCATGAAACCAAGGTGGATGCGGGCGTAGGCTTCATCGTGGACGTTCACTCTCATGTGTCCACTCAAAGGTGCTGTAACATGCAGTGACAATATATACTATTGGAATACCAGGAAAACTGATTTGTATGGGTCAGGGTGGAGGTCTTGGAGTCTTTTCCGAATGATGGTAAGGGCTTCCTCTCTGGGTACATTGGTGAACAGGTCTACTACGTCATAGCTAATTAGTTTGCCAGGCTGGGTGATTGAACTGATCTTGGTGCAGAATTCGGCGGAGTCGGAGACAAAGGATGTGGCTGATGTGTCTACAGGAAACCCACCCATACCGACAAATATCTTCACTTTACCTCCAACCACCCGCTACAGGTTACGAAAGGCATCATATCCACTCTCACCCGGAGAGCTAAGAACATCTGCTCGACAACGGAAGCCCTAGAAACAGAACTTAACCACATCCGCCATGTCTTCGTCCATTATAACCAGTACCCCCAAACCAGTCAACAATATCATCACAACCACCCTCAACCCAAGAGATAAACCACCCCGCCGGCATTCAGCACCCTTTGTAATAAGTATCCCATACGTCCCAGCAGTCAGCCACCAGATAAGACGACTCCTTCAGCGGCAAGCAAGCATAGACGTCCTGTTCCAAAAAGGCAAATCCATCCAGAACCTCCTCCAAGCCACAGGCAAACCACCGTCAACAACAAAAGATGACCCCTCGGGAGTAGTCTACCAGATTCGTTGTCAATGCGGAGACTTCTATATTGGTGAAACATCCCGCCCGCTCCCACTACGAATCAAGGAACATAAAGCGTCAGTCCAGAAAAACGACTCCAAATCCGCTATAGCTGACCACACCCAAGCCAACCCTGACCATGCCATCCTATGGAACAACATCGATATCCTAGAAATCAACCGACAAGACTACAAAATTAGGAAACTCCTTGAAGCCATAAACATCCAACGCCACAACCCCACCATGAATCGAGATCAAGGTTATTTCATCTCGTCAGCCTATCACCACCTAATCAAACACCACCACCAGTATCCTTCCCTACCTCCTTTGTCCATCTGGCTTCCCTGCTCCCTCATTTGTACGTCAACTCATCAATTGTATAAACTCAACTCTAATCACAACCAATCACTCTGTATATCAACCTCCTCTGCTGTAATCACTTATCAAATACCCAATGTACATCAACCTTGTTAATTGTATATACTCACTATACAGCTATGTATATATTCTCCTTGCCTCAGTTGTTGTATCACTTGCTTGATAACGGTGTTAGTACCTACACCGAAACGTCGCACTCATTGCAATAAAGAAGTTGACTATCCATACAAATCAGTTTTCCGTCATCTTCACAACTTCTAAAATGCCTCTCAAAGAAATTATTGGAATACAGTAATTGTGCATTAGGTGATGTTATGCCATTTTTAGTGAAAACATGATGTGTGGTGTTTTCCTTAATCACTGTAACTGTTGCCAGGATAATATCGAAATCTGTATGATTTTAAACTAGGCATCGTGACATGCCCTTGATGAGATGTGATATTCCAAAGGCTCGTCAGCGAGGAAGCCCAGACGACACTAAGCGACTGAAGAAAGCCTGGGGAATGTTGTTCCATGACTAAACCAACGCTTGTTCCTGTTCACCTAACGTCAATGGGCAATCTGTTCTTGACGTAAACGTCGCTCCATTTCATCGTAAGCGTGCTCGATAGGGGACAGGTCCGGAGCTGGCCATGGATGTTCTGCTGCCTCAGGAAATCTGTCACAACATGTGGACGGGCATTACCTTGCTGAAGCGTGAATGTCTGTACAGCCTTGCCCTGCCATCTGCGCTGTCCAGGTGAAATCTCGTCTCGTCAGTGAACAAGACACTATCACAATGTTGTCTTCTAGATGCTGTCTGCACCAGGCAAGACGTACCTGTCGGTGACGCTGGAGTAAAATTGGACGTATTGCAGGCCTCTTGCCTAAGCATAGATTGTTGAAGGCCAATTTCATCCAAGATTTTCACGGATCGAGGGGTTGAGAGGAACATGAAATATCAAAATCGTCCTTGTGTCGACGGACAGATAACATCAAAGTTGCATGTCAAATAACTCCAAGAATTCTGTTAAACGCAGAAATTATTATTGAGTGTGTTAGGTTGTTTTGTTAATGGCTTGGATTGCTGCATCATTATTTTCAAGTTAGGGTATTCGTCAAATGTTTTTGAATGCTAGTCTGACATTACAATTAAATAAACAATGATGTTGTATGACATTTACAATGGAATCTGAAATGTGAGTATATTATGATAATCTGTGACATCTTAAACACTGTGGATATGGAAGGTCGGTATACATAAAACACCGTTGTGTCGAAGTTTGATGTGTCGAACTTATAGTTATCTCGATGTTAAATCTTCTTTTTCTTTTATTTATTCGGATAACTGTAAGTATTTACAGAGGTCGCTTCACCTTCGACAAAATGGTGCGCGACTGTATGTCACTGACACGAGCATACCTATCTTGAAGTCTAAAGCGTTGTTCATGAGGAGTCCAAAGGAAGCTCCAACTGTTGTGGTTCCAATCATCTTCTTCCAGTCTACGTACGGTGAGGCCAGTCTGAACTCGATCTTACCGATGTCCCTTTTACGTCGATGGTGTACTTCAATGTCCCGTTTGCCAACATAGCGAGGATCCACGTGAAAAATGGATCCATTCATGGGACTGTAATATATCATATGATTAGGTTTAGCATCGATTTAACAGTTTGTCTGAAGGGTACAATTAGGTCATCTCAGCTCAATCGGAAACAAAATGCAATGTCGAAGGCCTAACCGCCGGACACAGATATGGTGCTGGTAACAGACCAAGCCCAAGAATTCATGATAATTGCATTCTAATGCTGCTTGGGGGTGCTTCTCTTTACAGTAAGATGCCTCTTCTAGGTGACACCTTTGACAACTACCGGCTTAATGGGGAAACCAGGGGTATACAGAAATCAGTGACTGAATAATAACAAAACACTTCGGACGTTATTCATCCAGCCACCCTATTGTGATTCATCGTCAATTCGTACTGGACTGGTGAGGAGGTGGGACACCGTTTTAACCTTACAGCAACCCAAGAGTCCCACTGAAGTAATGGGCTACGGACAATTCATCTATGATGTACAAAAGTAAAAAAAGATCTGAATTGTCTTACCTTTCGGTAGTAAATTGGGGGGTTGGAAGAAGTAATATTTTTGGAAGCCACAAAATATGCCATTAAAATAGCGTATGTATGAATAGTTGAAAGTATTCAATATTCACCCTTCTTCTCTGTACATGGGGGCTATTTTTGCTGCTTTTGGGTGAGCCTGGTATTGTAGGAGGGCTTCATATCGCACCTTCTCGTCGTCATCGTACAGGGCTGTCTTCAACATCAGATGTGCTGCCTGGATCAGGGGATGTGTCATTATTACATCGTACCCTCGTACCTCTACTCGAATATTTTCTACTGATGTGAAGCACTCCTTGGTGCCTCTACCAAATACCAGTTGGTTACAATTACAGTTTGACAATGTTTTTGTTAACATTTAAGAGTGTATTACTTCATATTTGTTCAGCTGTTGCCTATCTGAATGAACGAAGCTGTACTGAATTTCCTTTTTGGTTAGTTATAAAGTTAATTGTGTGCATACCCCTTCATGTTGGTACTTCCTCAAGGCGTGTATCCCAGCCCGCTTCACCCACTGAGAGTTGGTTGTGTTGACATGTGACACAATCATCTCAAATGATTGGTCGAGACCGGCATTACCCAGAGATCCCAGTAGAATAACTCTCCAGCGGTCGTCATTAATTACTTCTATTTCTGTCATTGTAGATCGTTTCGTGCGGTAAAGCCAGGGATCTGGAAAAGATGAGCAGATAATTAATCCACAACAGGCTCAAGATCGGGATGAAAGTAAGTTAGGGAATGTGAATGTCATTCGATCTGTAACAATATAGCAGTCACAGACAAACCTGTGAACGCCAGATGTGTGAAGTGAAAATTCAGTGAGCATTAACCGAATTAACAAAGTTTGGCGAAAATACTAAATTATGTTTGTGGTTGTTGATGTGTTCTAAGTCAAATAGTCATTCTCACCATGTAATCCAAGCCATCCCTCAAACTTCATGACAATATCAACCGCCTCCTCCTTCCTCCCAGCGTCCAGTAGTCGCCTAGCAACCGCTCCCAACGCCAGCACCATCCTGTGATATGTTTTGTGTTCTTGTAAAGCCACAGGGGCCTTCTCGCGCTCAAAACACAGGCTCTTTAGTTTTGTGATGATACCCTGTGCAAAAAGCAAAACATACAAATAATCCGGGATCTACATTCAATCCGAACAATTGCAATACTCCCTGGGCTTCCTCCCGTCGCTTACACCTCGGGAATTACCACTGCTGCTAGTCGTGGTAGAATCAGTATTCTTTCAGCAAATAACCAGTGTTGTGGAGCTTGTACCTGTTATACCACACATATCTACATTTACATCTATCGATGGTCCATCAAGAGAGACGATGTGCAACATAAGCTTATAACTGTTATACCACACATATCTACACTTACATCTATCGGTGGTCCATCAATGGAGACGATGTGGAACATGAGCTTGTAATTGTTATACCACACATATCTACACATATGTCTGTCGGTGGTCCATCAAGAGAGACGATGTACAACATAAGCTTGTAACTGTTATACCACACATGTCTATATTTACATCTATCGGCGGTCAATCAAGGGCGACGATGTACAACAGCATGCGCGTGTAAGGCGATTTATGCAGCTCCCAAGGGAGCCGTGCTGAAATAGGTGATACGTACAATCTTGGAGGCTTGTAACTGCTATTTCACATATTTACACTTACGTCTACCAGTGGTCCATCAAGAGAGACGATGTACAACATAACCTTGTAACTGTTATACCACACATATCTATATTTACATCTATCGGTGGCCCATCAATGGAGACGATGTGGAACATGAGCTTGTACCTGTTATACCACACATATCTACATTTACATCTATCGGTGGTCAATCAAGAGAGACGATGTACAACATAAGCTTGTACTTGTTATACCACACATGTCTACACTTACGTCTACCAGGGGTCCATCAAGACTGACTGACTGACTGACTGAGTTTGGTTTTACGCCGCTTTTAGCAATATTCCAGCAACATCACGGCGGGGTTCTATAGTTCATCATAGGCATGCGAATGTCGTAGCGTTACGAACGTTTTCTATTGGAACACAAGGTTCCAGCCGTTTGCATAATTTATATTTCAAAGACATATGATCCCAGCTCTGTGTGGGACTTACTTCAATTCCAGCAACAGAAAAGACATTTTAATGACTGACGGAGTTTGGTTTTACGCCGCTTTTAGCAATATTCCAGCAACATCACGGTGGGGGGACACCACAAATGGGCTTCACACATTGTGCCCATGTGGGGATTCGAACCCGGGTCTTCGGCGTGACGAGCCAACGCTTTAACCATTAGGCTACCCCACCGCCCCTGGGGTCCATCAAGAGAGACGATGTACAACATAAGCTTGTAGCTGTTATACCAAACATATCTATACTTACATCTATCGGTGGCCCATCAATGGAGACAATGTGGAACGTGAGCTTGTAACTGTTATACCACACATATCTACATTTACATTTGTCAGTGGCCTATCATTGGAGACGATGTGGAACATAAGCTTGCAGCGGTTATACCACTCATATCTACATTTACATCTATCGGCGGTCTGTCAATGGAGACGATGTGGAACATGAGCTTGTAGCTGTTATACCACTCATATCTCGATGCACAACAGCTTGCGCGTGTAAGGCGATTTATACAGCTCCCAAGGGAGCCGTGCTGAAGAGGTGATACGTATACAATCTGGGAGGCTTGTAACTGCTATCTCACATATTTACACTTACGCCTACCAGGGGTCCATCAAGAGAGACGATGTACAACATAAGCTTGTAACTGTTATACCACACATATCTATATTTACATCTATTGGTGGTCCATCAAGAGAGACGATGTACAACATAAGCTTGTAACTGTTATACCACACATATCTATATTTACATCTATCGGTGGTCAATCAAGAGAGACGATGTACAACATAAGCTTGTAACTGTTATACCACACATATCTATATTTACATCTATCGGTGGTCCATCAAGAGAGACGATGTACAACATAAGCTTGTAGCTGTTATACCACACATGTCTACACTTACGTCTATCGGTGGTTCATCAAAGGAGACGATGTGGAACATGAGTCTCGTCACCAGGGAGGAGTCGGGTCTGGATCTGTTGAGGACAAGGTCCAGCAGGAGCTGATGAGACAGGTCTGTGGTCAGACCAGCGATGGCATCAAACATGTGGTTCTGGTCCTTGAAGGTCTTAGTCAGTCTGTAAATAGATGTAATGGAGGATTGCAGGTGTCGTTGGAACCATGATGATTTAAAATGCATCTACCAGTGGACATGTTTAAGCATCACGTTAAGTACAAACAGGTAAACTAGATAAAACTAGGTAAACTAGGATAACGATAATCTGAGCCAAGGTGAGCAACTGGTATGCTATAAGATATTCATTATACACACGAGGAAGAATCAGATACCTGGCAGTTAATACCATTCAGCTTAAGATGATCTTTGGTAGGCATTTAGAAGTGATACACATGAGGAAGAGAGTCTTTCATGGATGTCAACTTCTTTATTATAAGGAACACAACGTTTCGGGGCATATCCTTTACTCCTTCATCATATATATACAACTGTATATACTTTATTTCCTCCATTGTCATTAAGTCATGAAATACATAGTTTACTACTTCTGTATAATTTACAGATGTATAAATACATATTCTTATGCAAAAACATTTATTGCATAAAATATTGATTTATATAAGACAAGTGCCATGAACTGTTTCAATGTGTGTCTAGTAACTACTTCAAGGGTTTATTCACCTCGGCCTGTCGGTCAGGTACTGTCTGGCAAGGAGAGTCAACTGTTTGTCAGGTAAGTCCCGGAGAACGGCAACAAGTTCAGTGAAGCATTTGTCCAACTTCTTCGAACCTGAAAAAAGACAGAAAACATTTTAATATTCCAAATTCTCCCCTTACTCTGTGCTTAAGAAGCTTGTATTCACACTCCGATCAACTATTTTCAAAGGTGGCTGTTACGACGTAAATTGTAATAAAAACGCAAATTGTAATACTTGCAGCAAATTGTAATAAACTTGACGTAAATTGTAATAAAAACGCAAATTGTAATACTTGCAGGAAATTGTAATAAAGATTGACGTAAATTCTAACACGCAAATTGTAATAAAAATTGACGTAAATTGTAATAATTTTCGTTGCGGTAAAATGTAATAAATATTTACGTAAATTGTAATAACAGTTTTAATCACTCGTAAATACGCAGGTGTTTGTTTTTCGTTGCATTTCATACGTCAAATAATTTGTTTGGGCGATAACTCAAGAAAGAAATGATGGATATGGTACCAAGGTATATTGGCGAGTGACCTTGAGATAATTTTCAAGGTCACAGCAAAAATCTGAGGGTTTTGCCAATATAAAGATTGTTAGCGCGATAACCCAAGAAAGAATTGACAAATCTTAGTTAAATGACGAAAATTATATTCGTCCTGATATATAATCGATATAAGATCTCTTACTGTCCTCTGTATCATGTCTTTTCGCAAATATCTTTTGAGGTTTTGATATGTATAAATATGAAGTGGGGTGGGGTGGGGTGGGTTTCTAACGGGTATATCAAATCAAATCAAATCAAATTAGACATTTGTATAGCGCTACATATCCAGAGTCCTGCTCATGTGCGCTTAGTCGAATGCTCGTTTGAAGAGGATGGTTTTGCGACAAGATCGGAAACTGTTGATATTTTCCGATTTTCTGACATTTTCAGGTTATCAATTCCAGAGTACAGCACCCGGTCTGCTAAATGATTTGTCTCCGTATGTTGTGGTTCGGACAAATGGCATAGCCTAGCTGACGAGCAATGAAATGCATCACAAATTAAACTTCAGGAAACAAAATAAGCAAGAAACATTTTGGTATGTTTGAGATTGGTAGAGGTCGGCTAGAATCAAACTTAGATATTAAACTGAACAAAAGGCAATTTGAAACTACAATCGCTTGTTCAAATGACTCCCCCTTCGGTTTACTGAAAGAACTCGAGTAAGAAATGATGGATTTTGTTCAAATTTGGTACCAAGGTTTATTGACGAGATTTACCGACACCACTTGAATTTAGTGACCTTGAGGTCATTTAAAGGCCACAGCGAAGGTGTAACAGTTTTGCACATGCCAAGCTTGGTAACCGCGAAATTAGGAAAGTATTAATAGATTTTGATCCAATTTTATATCAAGGTGTATTGGCAGGAATCCCCCTCCACCAATTGAAACAAAATATGCAAAAAACATGTTGTATGTTGGTAAATGTCAAACTTAGATATTAAACTGCACAAAAAAGCAATTTTAAACTATAATCGCTTGTTCAAGTGACTCCCCCTTCATGTTTACTGAAAGGGCTTGTTTTGGAGACACTACCCACCCCCTTTCAGTTGACGTCATTATAAGGATATAACTCATCCTAAAGTTTTCACTTATTCATACATGGTGTCAAGGGTTCAAACTAAACACTGAATGGTTACACAAGTGTCAGCTCTCAATATGTTGTATATCTGAACACAATGTTTTTGAAAATTTAAAATGAGGGTGTCCTAAAAAAAACAGTCCCCGCCTAAATGTAAATCAAGCAATCCAAATCTTTGAATGTTGATGATGACGGGAAGTCATCCAATACTATGCTTAACATATTTTATATGATACTATCTGAGGGTATACCATTATCCAAGAGATAGCGCAATAGTGCAGTTGTACGGCGTCTGCCTATCACGCTGAAGACCCTGTTTCGAGGAGGCACCGAGGTTCTGTTCCCGAGATGGGCACATTTGCGTAGTATCCTTGGACAAGATACTTAGATCTACACTGTCTCAGTTCACCCAGCTGTAAAATGGGTACCCGTGAGTATGTGCTGGCAATGTGAGTGTTTAGTTCATTGCGCCTAACAGGCAGCATGGCTGTACAGTCCCCAGGGAGTTGAAAAAGTATCGGAAACAACGATAGTGTCCTGTGATCGGGGATAGTAATGTACGTAGCGCCGTGAGCAGGCAATGTGCCTGGATGTGAGCGCCATATAAGCGGACTATTACTATTACTAGATACCAAATGGGAGATCGTTTTCCATTTTCTGCAAATTTGCAAGAAACATAATACCCCAATGTTGTGATGACTAATATCTCGTTAACCACATTACCCACGTGAAATTTTGGATATGACTTTGCTAATGATTCCTTCATAATAAAATGGAAGCTTTGTTTCAAACATTGGACATCGAGAATATAGTTAGTTTGACTACTTTTTCAACGCCCCTCGTAACATACTTAAAAGAAATGAGAACGTCTAAGGAAAAAAGCATTTCGATCTCTGAATACTTCTGAGTTTTTTAAATACAAAAAGCAAAAGAATAAAGTAAATAATCTGAAAAGAATAGCCAAGGGAAACTTTTAATCTATTTTTGATAACTATTTATCACCTCAGTCTACTCAGTCAGGTGGTTACGACTTCATCGGGACCCATTCCCCTTCTAGTCACTGATGATTCTGGGATACCTTCAGTTTTTACAGATTTGGATAAAGCTGAAACATTACATGAATATTTTGTATCTGTTTCAAATGTTACTGATGGCGGCAAGACTTTGCCACCTGTTAGCCATCGCTGTGTTAACAGTATAAGAAATGTCATTGTAACCGAAAAGGAGGTATCTGATAAGACCATACCAGCAAACAAATCTAGTGGACCTGATGGCATTAACATGAGAGTGTTAAAACGAATTTGTACATCTATAGCTGAACCTCTTTGTTTGCTGTATAATATATCACTGAGTGACTGTATTTCCTACATTATGGAAAACAGGTAATGTTACTCCTATTTTGAAAGAAAGAAATGCATCCCTTCCAACTTATTACAGACCTATTAGTTTAATACCTATCCTTTGGAAAATCCTTGAAAGAATAAGGGTAAAGCATGTGCACGACCATTTCCATGAACATAACATTTTAAGTAAATTCCAGTCAGGTTTTACTGCTAGTCATTCTACTACATCTCAACATAGACATTTATCATAATATATGCTCAAACCACGTTTTGTGATATTTCAAAAGCTTTTGACAGGGCATGGCATAAAGGTTTATTGCACAAATTAGAAAATGGTTAACTAACTATCTATCTGGGCCCGGTTGTTCAATACTCGGTTATCTTAACCGCCGGTTAACTCCTGACGGCCGGTTAAATCCTTAACCGGCCTTTAGGTAACCGAACGTTAAATATGCGTTGTTCAAACCATGGTTAGTCATGCCGTTAGCTAACGTCGCCGTCAAAGTTTAACAGTGTGGTTAACGTCACTGGTTAGCTTCCATATATCCCATAGTTCCGTTTTCTGTTTACTTACGGTTTACCACAAATGGAAACGCAAAATGTCGCCTGCACCCCAAGGAAAAAGAGAAGTCGAAATTTCTCTGCTGACGAAGAGAATGTAATCCAGTCAATGGTTGAGGCCAACTCTATAGTTCATCATAGGCATGCGAATGTCGTAGCGTTACGAACGTTTTCTATTGGAACACAAGGTTCCAGCCGTTTGCATAATTTATATTTCAAAGACATATGATCCCAGCTCTGTGTGGGACTTACTTCAATTCCAGCAACAGAAAAGACATTTTAATGACTGACGGAGTTTGGTTTTACGCCGCTTTTAGCATTATTCCAGCAATATCACGGCGGGGGGACACCACAAATGGGCTTCAAACATTATGCCCATTTGGGGATTCGAACCCTGGTCTTCGGCGTGACGAGCCAACGCTTTAACCATTAGGCTACCCCACCGCCCCACATTTTAATGAAAATCTATAGCACAGCTATAGATAAAATATGATGAATCCATGAAAATAATATTAATATTAGAAGCATGTTGTCCGTGGATAGAAAATGTATAAATATTACACACAGAGTTACGCTTAGACGGCTACAGTCTTAATGAAACTTTGAATTCCCACAATACCTATCGCTCACTTTTCACTCCTTAAATTGTCCTGACTGTATGGCCAAGTCGTGAAGATGCTATCAATATCATTTATTCATTATTTGCCAAGTCTGTCAAAAATTGTAATGAACACACATTGCCAAATCTTTTAACATCAAACAATATAGATGTTGTGTAATTAATACCATAGCTTTTATCTGAAATATGCATTCAATACCAATAGAAACTTAATATGTTACTAGCACCACGTCCAAGTAATCAAACTTTAATAGTACTATAGGCCCCAGGGCCAACACTGCTGATCTATTATCCGACCTTACTTTTGACAAGAATCTCATGAATAATACTGTGCAATATCGTCATTATCTGAACGCCTTCACAGACGCATATTCCGGAAAGATGTCTTGAAAAACATGAAGCTGCGTCTAATTTATAGATGAACATAATTTCCTCGATACTCATTAATCAGATGAACCTTCATTTAGTTCAATTCACAAGTGACTGCAGAAAATGCATAATTCTTGTTAATGACTTCACGGTCTGAAAACATATATTATATTTCATAAGTGTATTATAGAACGCTGTAGTAGATAAACATAATTTCCCCGATACTCATTAATCAGGTGAACCTCCATTTAATGCATAGATAGTTCTTTTCAATGTCCTCAAGGACGGAAAACATGTATTATACTTCATAAGTGTATTATAGAACGCTGCAACGATTCGGCAGAGAAATACTATTGTGCCATAGTATTCCTTATATGAA
The DNA here is from genome assembly GCF_003918875.1 of Haliotis rubra. Lineage (NCBI taxonomy): Eukaryota > Metazoa > Mollusca > Gastropoda > Lepetellida > Haliotidae > Haliotis > Haliotis rubra. The sequence goes on along the minus strand of NW_025767357.1, from coordinate 80,576 downwards.
CCTATCAGTGTTTAACATTAGCATTCAGATATTGTTATAAAATAAGTTAAAAATTCCAAATATTATCGTGTAATATGACAAGAGATAGTGTTGTGTTCGCTGTGACAAAAGGGTTTCGATATTCAAATATAATATTTAATCAAAGTGACTACGAAGTAGGCCTGCATATCACTCACAACAGAAATAGATACATAATAATGTTATGTTTATTTTCCTACACATCAGTTGCGAGAGCACTGTTTATGCTAACTAAGTTTTCATCAATTAATACAGCATTTTTAAAAGATGATTTGCTTCAATTAAAACATTCGAAGAAATTAGGCCTATTGCTGAAATGATTAGTAAAACTATAATTAAAATCCATCTATGGGAAGGAATGCCAGACGGACATATCAAAACAAAATCGGATAATTACTTGGAGTATAGATTTTCAAAAATAGCATATTAATTAACAATGATATCACTTTTTAATAAAATCACTAAAAATTCTGAAACGTTGCCGATAAGCCTGGAATCGTGTTCAGGTGTTTTCATAAATACACTCACACGAACGCCCAAGTGCACTTTGCGCCCTATTGGATAGTGTTTACAAAATCACGTTTCGCGAAGGCCGGTATTGAAACGCCAATTACATCACTTGTATTTCATATTCAGCGGCGACAAATGAATCACTGCATTCTAAGGCTGGGACGGGTACTCGGGTACTCGAATCTGGGTCGGGTACAGCTGGAATCGAGTCCTATTTCTAGGAATCGAGTATCCAGAAAGGGAGAGAGCTCTGTAATGACAAGGGCAGACAATAGCTTGTCTTTTTCATTTTTGACGTAACACACATTTACATCATTGAGTGAGTGAGTGAGTGAGTGAGTGAGTTTAGTTTAACGCCGCACTCAGCAATATTCCAGCTATATGGCGGCGGTCTGTAAATAATCAAGTCTGGACCAGACAATCCAGTGATCAACAACATGAGCATCGATGTGCGCAATTGGGAAGCGATGACATATGTCAACCAAGTCAGCGAGTCTGACCACCCGATCCCGTTAGTCGCCTCTTACGACAAGCATGGGTTACTGAAGGTTCATTCTAACCCGGAAATTCACAGGTTTTTACATCTTTGGTATTGTCCGATTAATGGAGCATAGTTTTAATGACTGTAATTTATCTGTGCATGAGCAGTGAGTAGTTAAGTTACAGTAGGAGCAGGAACAAAACTTTCGTTGTTATAACGAGGAATGTAAGTAATGGTGTTACTCTCTATATTGGTTAAACAGACGTAAATTAAATAGCTTGAGGTCAGTTTTAATGTCTTATTACCAACTGTTCAAGTTTTCTACAATAATCTCTGTCAAATCGTGATTGAATATTCAGAAAGTTGACCCGAATGTATTTCTAACATTTCCGGGTACTCGATTCCGATTCGGGTACGTACATGCGGGTACTCGATTCCATTGTTTCCTACTCGTCCCAGCCCTACTGAATTCCTCATACATTTTAGAATCCAATTACAACTGGTCTTTTTGGCACCAATACCAAGTGTCTAGATAAAGTGAAACGAAAGATATTGGGGGTGGAAACAACTGCTGTGCTCGAAAGACAACACCTGTTTGAAATGTAAACAAAGAAAATTTCACTTTACACTGTGTAGCATTTTCTCAAATTTTTAGACACCCATTTACATGGAAAGAGCATAGTAGCAAGAAATAGGAAATTAAAAATAGATACAATACAGGAATGTGATGTGTTTACACGAAACTGTCAAGTTTCTGTCCTGCCTGACGCCATGACTGACGCAAAATCACGCAGAACGACAACGGTAATAATCGGCATTTCTGGCTTCTTCTCTTTCTTAAAATGGGAGAGTATTTGGCAATTTCTCTGAGGTGAAGGTCGGTAGAATAAGAGTATACACAATCACCATATCCCGCCGATTACACTTTCAGTATCATAATGAAATCGTTCGGATATTTTTTCATGAAACTAATTTAATTATCTACATGTAGCCTTTTGAATATCATATCATACGTGGGTATAGGGTGTACGTGTTATATTCTTTGAAAGTGTTTTTTTTAAATAATATTTAGAGAAGAAATTCACACATTTAGTGTAGTAAAGCATATATAAACCTTTCCACAAGTGTTAACAGATGAAACGTAGGCATCATGTACTTGTACAACATGTATTTTAGTTCCTATGATGTGCATAAATACAGTTTCGTATGTAACTCTTCGTCAGAATAATTTCCAATATCGAAGTCCAGTCCACGATACACCCTATCCTTTCTTTGCTGAACTGGCATCATGAAAGCAGTGTTAGTCATGAACGCCGTTTGCGAGTTAACCACACTGTTAAAAAGTTAGCGGCGGTCCCTAGGTGTGTTAACTTAACGTCACGTTAACAGCCCGTTAAAAGTTAACAGAGTTTTGAACAACAAGATAACCCTCTGTTATAAGTTAACAGTCGGTTAAATGTACTTAACGGCTGGTTAAAAGATAACCGAGTTTTGAACAACCGGGCCCTGATAGACGACAGTGTGTCTCTGTTAATGGAACATTATGAAAAACTAAATTTTACTGCAGGGGTTCCTCAAGGATCTGCCCTTGGTTAATTTGTGTTCCTTGTATATATCAATGATTTACCTGGACATTTACAAAATATCACAATAATGTTGCCCGATGACACATCAATCGGTGTTGCGGGCAAATATGTTAAATCCATAGAGGCAACTCTCAACTATGATTTAGCCAAATTGAATAAATGGGCAGAAAAGTGGTGTGGTGTGTTCTAACGGTTATATCTAGCATACTTTAAGACATAGAGGGGTGGTGGTGGTTCTAACGGTTATATCTCAAATACATGTAGAGGCGGGAGGCCTAACGGGTATGAACAACAATAAAAACTTTCATGCATTTATGACCCACATTTTCGAACCTTTTATCAGTCTCTAAAAGGGAGCTGGCAATAGATTTTAATAAACTTCGTCCTTCAAGCCTGAAAACCTTTTAATATGGTTCATTAATCCTTTGTCATTTATCAAAAAAGTAGTGAGGTTGTGCTTTAAATATTGTTATAGATTTCAAAAATATATGAACACTATTGGGACGTTGGTAACTGTCATCAGACATTATTTGACGACATTTCTCATGGTTTGAATTATATCCGACTTTATAGAAGATAAATATCAGTTTACAACTCAACTGCCTAAGTCTTGGTATTTTCGGAACCAGAGTAGGGATATGCCGATATTTAGGTCGTTAACCCTATCGTCGTTATGTTTGCCCTCGTATGTTATAAGCATTGTTATTATCATTCTTTGAGGTTAATGCCACCCGTTGAATTCTTTGTTGTATTTTGAGCGGTGAAACTAAATAAATGATTTCTTTGGTCTACTCATAACAATTAAGGTGTCAACTTCCACTGTATACCTTACAGAAAGAAGTTTTGACTTTACTTTGATAACGAGCACATCTGATCGATTCCTTGAAGCAAATGATGCAATTCAATATCATTTCTACATTTTATTTTAAATGCATCAATCAAATACAACAAATGAGTAGACAGATTGACTGCTATGTGACAAGAAATAACCAGGCGCCAGCGATTTATGATATCCTTAGCAAATGTAACTTACAATTCCCGCTCATAAAAATACAATAATTTGTAGAACCAGGTTAAACTATGACAACGCAATATATGAATATATGATCGAAACATAAATCATAATAAATCACATAAAATTGACTTCAAATATATCCTTGCGTCAACATTGAAAATAATTCGAAAATGAAGACGAAGAAACGTACATTTCAAAGCGGAAACAAGCAATATCCTGTTATGTTGGGATATGCTATGAAGAACTTCAAAATGTAATAGAAATAACATTAAATTATTGAAAGCTATTGCTCGTAAAATATGTCCTTGCGTCAACATCGAAAATAACTCCATAATGAAAAACAATTAACTTTAATTTTCGAAACATACACAAATAATCTCTGACTTTTTTAAGACGTGTCACGAATAATTTCACAGCTGGTAGAATTAACATGAAATTATAGAAACCATATGCTAACAAAAATTTGAAAATTAGTAATAACAAAGCGTTTGTCACAAACATAGCTATTACCCCCGCCACATGTCGATATCTGAATGTCGCAATTATCCTCTGTCTGACCCTGAAATTTATGTAAACGTTACCGAAACTGTCATCTGATGCCTTGATACAAAATACGGACAAATTCCATCCATTAGGTTTGGAGATATCGCAAGAATACTCCCTGTGACCTTGAAAATAATCCGAAGGTCACTGAATTCGACTGGCGTTAGACGATACTCCCAACGCATCTTGGCACCACTACCTTTAAGCAAAACATATTAATTCTGTCTTGTATTTTCGCACTAAAATGTTAGACATGTGCCAAACACTTTTCACTGTGAACTTAAAATGGGCACAAGTTTCCCAATTCGACTGGCGTTAGACGATACTCCCAACGCATCTTGGTACTACTACCTTTAAGCAAAACATATTAATTCTGTCTTGTATTTTCGCACTAAAAAGTTAGACATGTGCCAAACACTTTTCACTGTGAACTTAAAATGAGCACAAGTTTCCTAATCAATTGGTGTTGGGGGAATCCCGCCAATACTCCTTGATATAAAATTGGATCAAAATATATTAATACTTTCCTGAGTTCGCGGCTACCAAGCTTGGCATGTGCAAAACTGTTACACCTTCGCTGTGACCTTTAAAATGACCTCAAGGTCACTAAATTCAAGTGGTGTCGGTAAATCTCCAATCTACAGTCAATAAACCTTGGTACCAAATTTGAAAAAAATCCTTCTTTTCTTTCTCGAGTTCTTTCAGTAAACAGAATGGGAAGTCATTTGAACAAGCGATTGTAGTTTTGAAATTCCTTTTTTGTGCAGTTTAATATCTAAGTTTGATTCTAGCCGACTTCTACCAATCTCAAACATAGCATATTTTGTTTCCTGAAGTTTGTGATGCATTTTATTGCAGAGTTTCAGTTTTTTGGGAGTACCAAGCCAATATACAAAGTCTCACAAAATGGGGATCGTGAGGCTGCAACATAGCAAAACCACTTTGCTTGAGGCTGACAGATAATATGTAGAAAAATAAAACATAAAAACAGCTGCATTTGTATCATATTCTAGGTGAGGCTGACTACTATTTGAACGTCCCTCGTAGTTATACCCGTTAGAACACCCACCCACCTCTCCGACTCTACATGCATGCAAGTGTGTTAGATATACCTGTTAGAAACCCACCCTTCCCCCACCCCCACTTTATATGTATACATATCAAAACCTCAAAAGATATTTGCGAAAAGACATGATACAGAGGACAGTTTATATCGATTATATATCAGGACGAATATCATTTCGTCATTTTGCTCATATTTGTCAATTCATTCTTGGGTTATCGCGCTAATAATCTTTATATTGGCAAAACCCTCAGATTTTTGCTGTGACCTTGAAAATTATCTCAAGGTCACTCCATTTCACTTGTGTCGGTGAATCTCGCCAATATACCTTGGTACCAAATTTGAACAAAATCCATCATTTCTTTCTTGAGTTATCGCCCTAACAAGCTTATTTGATGTATGAAATGCAACGAAAAACAAACACTTGCGTATTTACGAGTGATTAAAACTGTTATTACAATTTACGTAAACATTTATTACATTTTACCGCAACGAAAATTATTACAATTTACGTCAATTTTTATTACAATTTGCGTATTACAATTTACGTCAATTTTTATTACAATTTACGTTTTTATTACAATTTACGTCGTTTATTACAATTTGCTGCAAGTATTACAATTTGCGTTTTTATTACAATTTACGTCGTAACAGCTGTTACTTACGACGTCGTAACAGTGGCATTTACATATTGATAACCTACAGTCTTTAGAATCCGCTATTTACAACCGAATCAAATGTGTGGTTTTTGAGACTTGTGTTTACAAATGGACCTAATGTGTGATTTAGAAATTGGTATTTATTTACGGGACTCTATAACATTAAGACCCTAGACCATATCTACACATAGTAGTACCTTTATCTGGCTCGTTTCGCATGCAGGTGAGGTTCCCCTTCACATACTGCAGGTACTCCTCCACATTGACTGCTGGCTTCTTGCGCTTCACCTGGGACAAACGATGTACTAGATGAGGGTTCTGAGGTCCCGTACGTCTAAGTTGATTCTCAATTCATTATTTAAGACATTTTCCTATCAAATGTGCACATACGCTTTGCACATTTTCTGTATTTCATTATTTTATTGGTTTCCTTTCTGTCACTGACTGACGTAAGCGTTAGCGTGAGATTAATTGGACGAAAAGCTATGGTCGTTAATATGCAAGGGGATTTACATTGTTTAAATTGTGTGCTACGAAACATAATCCCCAAAATATTAACGATTCCTAGCTTTTAGCATTCCATGTATGAGGTGTCCTTAGACTTTACTGAACAGATTCTCTGTATATTATCTTTCTCTTTTTAAATGCTCTCTGATTCATTTTTAGTTTTCTTAAACAAGATCACATCAAAAAGCCCATCGATATTAACAAAACAATTTGAAGAAGGTTTTCAAGGAGGAAGGTTTGAAAATGTTGTAACAGGTGTTTATTGTATCCGATCGACATGAAGGTGACTGAAAAGATCTACTGTTTCTGACGCATCTGAACAGGAGTGCCATCGCTAACGTATGAATACAAATTTTCACAACAGAAATCGAGTTAACGCGACAGATGGGGATTCACTCTGTATTTTGAATGTAAAAGATATATATACGGTTACCTCTTTGATATGAATGGACGCCCTATTGATGTTTGTCTTTGGTCTGCTGGGAATACTGTCAACCTTGTGTTTGCTGAGGAACACCAGCTTTCCTGAACCTTGCGCTGACATCTCGGGTAATTCTGGAGACAGCAATCATGTAGACTGTCATATATTACAGTTTTGATGTACTCTTCTTCACAGCACTGACACAGGTTTCATGTAAGTAAACAGTTCTAAACGCGGTAGATCCAAGACATTGTGTATTCAAGTCCTAGCGGGGTTACAGTTTTATAGAAAAAAAGTGGGTGCACAGCATTTTGGAAAACATGTGTGTATGTGTGTGTGTGCGCGTGCGTGTGTGTGCACGTGCGTGCGTAAAATAAGTCAATTATTTTCCTTTTTTTGGGGGTTGAATCCGGTTATTCATGTGTATGATTTTATCAGGATCCATGTATGGACTCATTGAATGTGTTCATTTAATAATAAACATAAATCGTTCTAGTAAATTGAATTTGATTGGGGACTTGTTAGTCTTGGTATAAATGTATATCTGTCTTAAGTCAGATCCACATAAGCTCTTTTGAAGATAACATCATCCAACAAATAATGTACAAATTCGCAGAAGCATCTGTAAAATATTTACCACCGCTGATAACCGTAAGGGTCTGTCATAACTAGATATAACTGCTCACCCATTTCTGTGAAGTTGTTGACCGCCTTGACAGGACGACTGTTTTCATACGGGTCATATCTAGTGAGTGGCAGAAAAGTAACATAGATATAGACAGTACCAGGTCCGTATGTTGCATATCTAGCCAGTTCAATCCTTTTGTCTGTGACCGCCTCCGTGGGGTAGTGGTTAGAGCGTCCGAACGGAAAGCGGAAGGTCGCGGGTTCAATCCCAGACCGCGTTATACCAAAAGACGTTAAAACATGGTACTTGTTGGTCCCTGCATGGCGTTCGGCATTAATGGGTACAACAAGGACTACTCGGCTCGGAGACAGTATAATGTGTCTGAGTGGGGTATCCATGCTTCACTGCGGCATGGTATCTCAGTGGGCTAGCACTATACAACCAGCTTCAGTCTGGGCTAGTACAAGCAGCCGCACATACACATACACACGCATGCACGTCGTCATATGAGCGAAATATTCTCAAGCACGACGTTAAACCCAATTTTATTCTCAATAAGAGGGGCATGATGATCACTTACCCGGAGAGATCATTATGCTCACATTATGTGGGGTAGCCTGGTGGTTAAATCGTTCGAAGATCCCGGTTCGATTCACCACATCGATACAATGTGTGAAGCCCATTTCTGGTGCCCACAGTCGTAATAGTGCTGGAACATTGCTAACATCGGCGTAAAACTAAAACTCACTTACTCTAATCACATTGAGGCAACGACCTGTGTCGCTATCCCAAATTAATCTGAAATGAGGGTGAAATACTTTGAGAGCAACGTTACACACAGTCCAGTTAATTTAAATGTTTGAGTATGATGGTGGTCATTTCATTAAGAAAGTTGATCAGAAATAAAAAAAACGAGCGTGGTCACGGCGTTGACAAACCCAGAAACATCACCATGACGACCCGTGATCCGATCCCACAAACAACAAAGGGACGCAACTCTGCACATCGAATACCGGGGCCTCTGCTGGCTGACTTGGTCAGCCGTGCCAGGCAAATGAGTGTGATATAATAAAGATGGTGACATCAACAGTAAAATGTGTTTTCAAGCGAAATATTCAACATCCTCACCCTTCTGCAGTCTTATGCATAACCCGGAACTTCTCCTCCACTTGAATGGTGTGCATTGTTCCAAGGGCAGTGTCGTAATACAGCGTCTGAAATCACGCCCATCATATCGTCATATAGTCAAGTATATATGCATACCCATGGTAATCAAAATACTTTGACTTAATGGTCTTGCTATGTTTTAGCATGAGAACATTTTATGATGGAGCAGTAGTTTTGATCTGACAAGTGATCATTGTGGGAAAAAGAACATTGGTTGAGGCGCTCTTAAAATGTCATATGTTCGCGTACAGTACAAACTCCGCAACAGCGTTTAACACCTTCGGTCCTCTCTGAGTAGACGACAAAGGTTGAAGCAAGGTGTCCATGTTTACGTATTGTCTGCGTAATTGCGAGATGCGTAGTGCGTATTGTCCAATTCCATGTGTACGCGTGTAAAGGCTATGTGATACGTCAAATCTTTCTTTTCCTGGAGATCGTACTGATCATAACTGCAGTCTACAATTCCACTTTGCTTCTCAAAGATCGCTAGAAAATAATAGACATAACAGAGGATGTGGTTATTGCAGGGTTATTGCGCGGGTATGTGAAAAAACACAAACCGAAGAAAAAAACATGGATTAAAAATTAAAATTTGTAGCAATAAAATAGTAATCAAATAGTTTGAGCACATGGAAACCAACTTTAATTGTTCAAGAAGTATCTCGGGTACCTTGGAATTCCTTGGAATTTTGCAACTTGCGTGGGCAATGAAAACCACGTGACATTGGCAAGACCCCTTGGGAATCCTTACTAACGGCCTCCGTATAGCTACGTGATGCGTATTCGGACGCGTTTTGAACGTAAGCAAGATCACACACTAAGCATCACGCAGCACGTATCACGTGTGCATGGAAAACGCTATTACTATTTTAGTACAAAGTGTTGCTTACGCACTGCCAATCACGCCCTACGCAGACATGGAAACCCTTCTGTTTAAGGTTTCTGTTAAATTACCTCACTGTGGTTTTGTTGGCGTTTATCACGTACTTGTAGATGAAAGTCACTGTTTGTTGTGTGAGTTTGTTGTGTAACGCCGCACTCAGCAATATTCTAGCTTTATGACGCAGTCCGTAAATATTCCAGTCTGGACCAGACAATCCAGTGATTGACATTATAGTCATCGACCCGCGCAGTTGGAATACGACGACCTGCATGAAAGACGTCAGTGAGCCTGAACACCCGAACCCGTTAGTCGCCTCGTACGACACGCATTGGTTGCATTGGTCGAATCCCCACATGTCTACAATGTGTGAAGCCCCATTTCTGGTGTCCCCCGCCGTGATGTTGCTGGAATATTGCTAAAAGCGGCGTAAAACCAAACTCAGTCTGTTTGAAACTGATCCCGAATTTTCTCCGTTTTTTATCCTTCTCACGCATTATATGATATAGCAATATGTCCATTGTACACTATGATATGCCATTTCAATGTATTATTGGAGTGAATAGATTTTTGCAAAGTTAACTAAAATTTCGAACAGTATTTCCTGATATGCTTCATCGGCAGCAGCAGAAAGTGCGTGGTCTACCTTGGTATAATCTGATGTTGCGTGCGTGACGGGGTGGTGACCCGGATATCTCGTCTTGGTGAACACGTGACCTGTGTGAGTTGGCCGCACAGAGTAGGTGGCGTTGTGAGGACCTGGTGTAGGATTGCAATACATTTATAAATTGTAAACAATTAAAGAAAGTACTCGTATCTTCAAGACAACCAATATATCAGACTGCATTCCTGCTAAACAGTTATATTTACTATTGCGTGCAACCCGTTCTTGACAAGCAACCAATCATCGTCAACCAACCCACCCAGGAAAACCATCCCATCCACATCCTCCAACACATCCACGGACTCGGACCAGTCCTCAATCAACATCCCTTCTGCGGCATCCAACTCTTTCTTATTAACACATCCCGGATCATAAGCACAACCGCGACCTCCAATCTATCACATGTTTAAAACCCATTTCGACCTTACAACAGCCAACCAGCCCTCCCACGGACAGCAATCAATCTAAGTCGTCAATACTATCCCTGACACCCAATGCCTGCCCGGTACCAGACCCTATCCCCGATCCTTACCCTCATGTCCAGTTTCTCTCACGTCATAACCCCAGCCGTCGTCAGTTGCATGGACATGACCCTGAAACGACAACCAAAGACATTTGTATCCAGGTGAGAAGGAATGAGTGTTGGTCCTTAATCAATAATAATCAGTACGATATCTACTGCCTGTAAACAACCGAGTGCAGTCAATCGGCAACCATAGCATAGACTGCACACTACACCGTCGGGAAACGATAATACACGTAGCTGTGTCTGACATTATAAGTTGTATGCTTCTCTCGAGGGTAATACGGTCTGATGTACGCCTCTTTGTAGAAGTGTCACCCGAGCCGATAGGCACTTTTCATTTCCTTCCTGGAAAAGTTGATGAAATGTTTGGAAGCTGTTATAACAGATACAAGTTTGCAGTAATTAGACATAATGGATTTGACATTCTGGTGATCAGCAGACTTGATGGTCTTACCTTTGTTTGGAGACTTTACTGGTGGGTCAGTTCCATCTTATCTTCAGGAATTTATTCAAAGCAATACACATGCTGGCTGGCCGTTGAGGCATTTAAGCATTTCACAGGATATTCACTGATGTAATTGTGTGTTTAAATCAAAATGGAAGTTACAGTTTTAGATATAGCTCCAATTTGCAATGACTCTGAGAAAACACTTGACTATATGAAAAGGAACAAATTACTGGCTTCCTCACAAATATGTAGCATATGCAATGTGAATATGTTGTGGCAGAAAGACAAACAGAACGCTGATGGCCATAACTGGCGATGTCCTAAATGTAGAAAAACAAAGTCAGTGAGATTAGGTAGCTTCTGGGAAGGACAGAGGCTTAGTCTTGGTACTTTCCTCATGATATTGTATCTGTTTTGCATTGATGTACCTGCCCACTTGGCTCTCAAAATGCTTGATGTTTGTGAGACAACATTGTACAATTGGTACAATTTATACAGAGACTTAATGTCTCGTGCATTATTAGATGAGCCAGTTACTGAAGGGGTGGGGGTGGGGTGGGGTGGGGGTGGTCATACTGTGGAGATGGATGAAAGCAAATGGGGTAGAAAGAGAAAATACCACATGGGTTCCAGTCAGGGTATTCCTACCTATTGGGTTTTTGGTCTCATAGATAGAGACACTAAAAATGTTCTTTTATTCAGTGTTGAGAACAGAACCACTGAAACATTACTACCCATAGTACTTGCCCATGTTGAAGTTGGCACTCCGATCATAACTGACGAATTCAAATAATATCTTTGCTTAAAGAGAAATGGTTATGAGCACCAAACAGTTTGCCACAAAAACAATTATGTAGATCCTCATACTGGGGCTCACACCAATACCATTGAAGGGTTTTGGGGTAACGCCAAATCAAAGTTTAAATCCATGCATGGTGTATCCAAAGGGCAGCTTGGTGCACATCTTGATGAACTTATGTTCCATTGGAACAACAAGAATGAGTGCATGTTTTCCCTCATGACAGATCTCATTAGGAAATACCACCCCTTTTACTAGTTTTTCTGCTTGGTGTGCATAACTTTACAGAAACAGTATATACTTGTTGGTAACTACTTCCAGGTCTCTGATGTAAAATTATTTCCATCACAGTAATGAGTTTTAATTAACTGTTGTTCTTGCTTCATTATATTCATTATAGTTTCATTTCCCTCAGCATGATTTAAGTGATAAGCCTGCATATGGACACGCTCAATAAAATCAACCTGATGATGTGTCTAAGGAATTCAACAAGTGCAAATACATTCTTGTTCATTGAGGGGGAAATTAAAGTTGTTTTAGTTGAATTTCATGCAGTTTGTGTTATATTATAAAAACAAAAAGGTATTTACAGAATACCATGATACTACAAGCAATGATGAGTTTCTAAATGTGGGCCCACTTATTTTCGGCTCCTATAACAGGCGCTGAAGTGGGCCCACATTTTGGAATGACATTATTGCCACTGTATGCACTTGGTTCAACAATATATATGGATGGAAATAATGATGCTACAAAATACTTCCCGATATATGAACGTTTACAATATCTCATTACTTCGTTCGGTAATTTCAAACTTACCGTGTTGGCACAAGTGGAGCCAAAACAGCGAATACGAAACTAAAGCGCTTAACTCCTAATGCGGGAAACATGCTCAGAGTTACTTCCCTTCATCCAGCGATAATAATGTTTGGCCTGTTAAAGCTTCATTGACCAATGAAGTTAAAGTATTTTACATGAAGGTAAGATAATACACCTTCCTGATTCTTGTCTGGTTGACATATTCAACACAAAGGTAACTCTCGGAAATGCTCCTTGCTTCTCCGGAAGACACAACAGTGGTCTGTTTAGAAACATGCACTGAACTTCAGTTTGAATGATTAAACATTCGTTTAGTATTGAGCACAACTATTGTGACTTGAACGTAGAAGGAAACTGTCAATATTTGAAGACGTGGAGCTCTCGGTGAATTTCTGGAGCAGGTTTATGGTGCTGACAGACCAGGATTCGTAATCGTAGTTAACCTGGGATTCAAGTTTATGTTAGGAGGATCCTGAAATGTGTAAGGGACGTAACCCTGCACCTAAGACAACTTTGATTCACAACCTATATGTAAATAGGTTCATTATTGTGTTTTCCAATTGCAAGGGGTGCATAGGCGGATCCAGAGGGGATGTGCAGGGTGTCCTGAAAGTTTATTAAACGACCACTGAAACTCTCGCAAAAACAGGTGAAAATGAACTATGCACCTCCCTTTTCTCAAAAATCTGTATGCGACCCAGTCCTTAGCACCGACCTTTTTCAATGCTACAAATCAGTGAAATTCAGTATAAATGTATTTGTTAATGGGTTCATAGAAAGATCCAAAAATATATGAAGCGACATGGTTCTAAGTTTCACGAACGCCTGTATCTTGGTGATGATCGATATCACTGGATTGTCTGGTTATTTACAGACCGCCGCCATTGATAATTGATATTAATCTTATCTTACATGGCAATGCAGGTCTCTCAATTACGAAAAATCAGAATGTTTTCAAATATGTACATATCTATATCTCTCAAACAAAACGTTTTCTCAGTTAACTTCTGTTGTACATAATTTAACCTATGTCGGTCACTTGTGTACAATGTTGTAAGATGAATTGTGTAATTATTGGTAGGGGTTTTTTCTAAGTTGGACAACTTGTGCCCGATCCTTTTCTTGAATGAATAAAATATGTTATCATCAACCGCCGCCATATAGCTAGAATACCGCTGAGAGCGGCATTAGACAACAATTAAATCACATCAAATCGAAAGTGGATCAAGTGGTTAAAATGGTATATTTCTATATTTATTGCGTGACAGAAACCACACTGGTATAACATTCAAGTTTATGTTCTCACACTATTGGGACAGTTCAAATATATAAAACTACAATTTCTTGCTACAAGCCATTGGTCCACAGGCATGTGTAACTCTAAAATGAGCAAAATTATCAGATGTGTTATCATATGAATAGGAATCACATAAGACAAACAGCGAAACGCTGTACTTTGTCCCACTATAATTGGGACAAAAATGGGATTCGAACCCGCGACCATACGGTTCCAGGACTCCAAATCTGGCAAATGTTTGACAGAAAGACGGCGTTTTTTAACCACCAAACCAACCATGATCTCGCACTGTATAGCAGCAGGGGTGAACTAGAGAGGCGGAGGCATAGTCCGTAAAGCCGATATATCTTTAAGTCGGTGTTTATTTTACAGTTTTATATAGTCGGAATCGTACATTGGACTAGCATATATTTGATGATCTCGGGATAATTACTCGGATATAAGAGACTCAATAAACATAGTACTATCAATGTTACTAGTTTTAGGTTAGCAGTACATACTAAGGGGGATCACTCTCATCTGACTTCCTGTTCAAGGTCATGTGCTCATAGAACCAGCCACTGTTAGCATCCAAGGTCCTGATAAAGCATTCTAACACGAAGCTCAACCTGTAATTTCTTTACACCCACCACATTTTGACGTCAGGACTAACGATGTTTAGGTGTAGACTTCTATTAATCTATGAAACTAAAAAGCAATGAGAACCGGGAATGCTGTCTAAAAGACGGTTCAACACTGGCAGACTTAGACGCCTGGTTAACTAATAATTCCTCATTACCTCAGTGGCGTGGTGTAGACGAGACGCGAACATGGCGGCGGCTCCTTTCTTCATGGCAACAGCTTCGTCGTCGTCGTCAGGAGGGTGGTAGACATGGAGAATCTCGCCTTGGGACGTGATCACAAACGAGAACCTGTGAGAGACATAATGAATGTCCATGTGGAGATTTGATAATAACTCGTCAAGGAAGACACCTTGAAGACTAAAGAGCGATGGTAAAACATACTTTGGATTGTTCACATTTGACCTGTTATCAATACTTCTTTTTTTTAACATCTTTATTTCCACATTTTACATTGTACATGAAGAATGCATTCACATAAGTATATTCATACAAATATTTATGTTCAATATAACAAATATATTCAATACACCCTCACAAATCCCCTTCATACAATGAATAAATGTCTTTGAATATCTTATCTCAGTGATTCCAATACTAATAATAGTAATTAAATACATTTATTATATGTTTTCTGACCTATTATTTTCTGTAAATAGATTGTGGAAAGATGACCAGAAGGTAAAAAGCTCATTGTTGCTGCATGTGGAGTACGCATGTAATTTCATAGTATTTTGATACCTCGCTTACTACATGTTTGAAACTTGGAACTTGTTCTTTTATTTTTTGTGTGTATATTACCTGTTTCACAACAAGACATATTGCATTTAAAGAATTATTGTTTTTCCCTTTAAATCCAAGTAAGATGTTTTCTGGTGTAAAGTCTATGTTACCTTCAGTTACAGTCATTAACCAACTGGTCAAACTCTCCCAAATCTTTTTAACATGACAACAATTACAGAGTAGGTGGACAATTGTTTCTAGTTCCTTTGAACAGAATGTACACAAAGGCGTGTCCTTTAGACCGATCCCATTTAAGAAAATATTTGTGGGTATAATATCATACAATATCTTCATCTGTAACCATTTCAAATTGCTACATTTTGTGGATCGTTTTGCCATCATATATATGTTTCGTAGCATTGTGTTATCATACTGTGTTTCAAAGACTCTTTCCCACTTTTTATGTGCATAAGACGTATTGTAATTGGAGTCCAGTAAAGAAAGGTAGAAGGTTTTGGTGCCTTTGATCTTTAGATTAAGCTTGGATATATTAAATGGTAGTATTGGTGAGAATGGGAGTGTTTTAGGTAGAGTGATTTGTCTTCTCTTTAAGCAGGCAGTTATGGAAGATTTAATACTGTGGTATCTTAAGATATTTGTTTTAACTTGATATATTTTTTGTAGTTCTTCATAAGTATAGAATTCCCCTGTGGTTGGATTCATTAGATCATACATAAAGTGTATTCCTGCATTGTACCAATTGTTTATAAAATTTGTTTCGTTACCTATGCTAAACATGTAATTAAACCAAATACATTGGTTTAACATGTCATTTGAGTTTATTATATTATAATGCTTTTGAAAATATGATCCCCATGCAGAAATTACATCTCTCCAAAATGGATTTCTTATGTATGGTTCTATATGTTTTTCCAAATATTCAGGATCAGCTAACCAAAGTCTTCCGTAGTTAGGTATACAGCTGTTCTCAATACTTGATAGTGGTTCATAAACACATGCTCTGTCATCGTATATCATTGCATCAATCACTACATTATCCGGTCCAGACTAAAATGTTTTTGAAGGAAAACTGATTTGTATGGATAGTCAACTTCTTTATTGCAATGAGTGCGACGTTTCGGTGTAGGTACTAACACCGTTATCAAGCAAGTGATACAACAACTGAAGCAAGGAGAATATATACATAGCTGTATGGTGAGTATATACAATTAACAAGGTTGATGAACATTGGATATTTGATAAGTGATTACAGCAGAGGAGGTTGATGTACAGAGTGATTGACTGTGATTAGAGTTGAGTTTATACAATTGATGAGTTGACGTACAATAGTTGTGATTACAAGCACAAAGGAGGGAGCATGGAAGCCTGATGGACAACGCAGGTAGGGAAGGATAACTGGTGGTGGTGTTTGATTAGGTGGTGATAGGCTGACGAGATGAAATAACCTTGATCTCGATTCATCTTCACAACTTCTAAAATGCCTCTCAAAGAAAAGAAAATGTTTTTGTCGTACAGATGTAATACTGCTGAAACAAATATATACTCATGATATAGTCAAAATTGTACGATTATTGACTCTTTCAGCAGAGATTTCTTATGGACGAGGAAATGATTTTGTCGGTTCTATTCACGGGACGCTTAAAAAACGGTGGTAATTACATTGTGTTTCAAGAGACTCAATTTAGCACCGGACTGCATAGGAAAGTTATAGCACGCTACTACCACTAACACACTCTTGTCATGCCTTCTACACAGTTTTTAAGCAGAGTAAACAATGCCCGACCTTGTCAAAACGTTACTAGGTGAGAGAACATTGATTAACGCCGTATCAGCAAATTTGCAGCTTTTCGGAGCGAGAACGTTACTAGGTTGAAAACATTTATGTTATGTCCAAACCAGGAACATATCCATTTTTTGTTTCTTTCATTGGTCGCCACGATCAAACAGGTAATCTCTCGTGGGTGCAGTGTGTGAAGCCCATTTCTTGTGTCCGTGCCATGATATTGCTGGAATATTGCTTAAAGCGGCTTAAAACCTCACTCACTCACTCACTCAATCAATCACTCACTCAATCAATCAATCACTCAATCAATCACTCAGGCAGTGTATATCTGATGTCTATTCAATCCCTCTCCTTAGATGAATATGGGCGATCAGAAATTTAAACGTATACGCGCTCTATGATTTGACAATTACCATTTCGAGAAGTCCAAATGATGGCCAATGGTATCTGAAAAATAACAAGAAAATCAACTTTATAAAAAGTATGGTATCAAAATATCAAAACAGGCACACTAACATGACAAGCAAGGCAATATAACTACGAGACATACACATATGTAATACCAATAATTCCTCGCCTATGCAATATTCACCTCCTCTTTGAATGTTTTGCGAAAACTAACACGTAAAAATTCCCCCGTGCAATGCAATATCCAGACACGAGACACAATACATGTCTTGAATGTTTCCTAAATTAAAAAAGGGAATTAACTGCTGTATACCATAGAGAAACCGTGATCAATTACAAAATTCACGATTAATTTCTTATCAGTTGATTCAATGACAATGTTTGTATTGTATCATATACACGCCCGTGAAATAGTGATCGGGTATTAATGGGTGATCGAGGAATGCAGTGTGTAAGACCCGTGAAGTATTGATAAAATGAATATATCTATGGGCGATAGTTTATACAGGTCCGTACAGCATTGACGATGAATTCTGTGGTGCTGGGGGAATGTGTAGAGTATACAATCCCATAACGTTCTGAGGCTGTATTCATGGATAATGGAAGATTATAGAGTACACTAGCCCGTGAAGTATTGAGGCTGTATTCATGGATAATGGAAGATTTTAGAGTACAGAAGCCCGTGAAGTACTGATGCTGTATTCATGGATAATGGAAGATTATAGTGTATACAAGCCGGTGAAGTATTGAGGCTGTATTCATGTATAATGGAAGATTATAGTGTATACAAGCCCGTGAAGTATTGAGGCTGTATTCATGTATAATGGAAGATTATAGAGTACACTAGCCCGTGAGGTACTGAGGCTGTATTAATGGATAATGGAAGATTATAGAGTACACTAGCCCGTGAGGTACTGAGGCTGTATTCATGGATAATGGAAGATTTTAGAGTACACTAGCCCGTGAAGTACTGAGGCTGTATTCATGGATAATGGAAGATTATAGTGTATACAAGCCGGTGAAGTATTGAGGCTGTATTCATGTATAATGGAAGATTATAGTGTATACAAGCCCGTGAAGTATTGAGGCTGTATTCATGTATAATGGAAGATTATAGAGTACACTAGCACGTGAAGTATTGAGGCTGTATTCATGTATAATGAAGGATTTTAGAGTACACAAGCCCGTGAAGTATTGAGGCTGTATTCATGTATAATGAAGGATTTTAGAGTACACAAGCCCGTGAAGTACTGAGGCTGTATTCATGGATAATGGAAGATTATAGAGTACACTAGCTCGTGAAGTATTGAGGCTGTATTCATGTATAATGGAAGATTATAGAGTACACAAGCCCGTGAAGTACTGAGGCTGTATTCATGTATAATGAAGGATTTTAGAGTAAACAAACCCGTGAAGTACTGAGGCTGTATTGACTGGTAATGGAGGATTATAGAGTATACAAAAAGTACTGAGGCTGTATTGATGGTAAATGGAGGATTATAGAAAATACAGATACAGAGCGTGATGTCCCCAATGTAGACAAGATTTAGCCAGTCCGTGAATATGATTTAAGACACTTCACAACTGGAGGGGACGAAACATGTGGTTCACCAATGTGATTTATAACAACATACTATAAGTCTACTTTATTCCACTTGAAAGGATTCGTATTTCAACTGACGTTCGTGTACAGAATGTTTTAACGTGTTTCACTGAAGTACTGAGGCTGTCTTCATGGGTTTATGGGTATCCATTTAGGAAAGATCCTTATTTTATTCAGCGACAGTACTCACAGATATGTTCCTAATGACTACATGGACAATCTACACAATATTGGACCTGCAGGAAGTGTTGCCCTTCGTCATGCATAGATGATAATCACATCCGTGACAACTCGTGTCATTCCGGGACAAGCCTAATAGTCCCTCTGGCAAGTTTGCATGTGTTTTGTGTCCAACAAAATTGACATTTATAACCACTAAAATCCCTTTTGTGAAACGTTTGTGGCTGTCAGTATCCTCCCTGTTTCAGATACAAATAATACTTGTAAAGATAAAGCATTAAGGAGGAATTCTTTGACAAAACGTATTTTGTGTGTTTGTTTACTTATAGTCAATCTTGTGTTCGTGTAATGACGACTTTCAGATCATTCCGTGCTTGATGTCCCCAGTTTATGTGTGATTTCGCCAACATTGTCTCATAAATCACATAAATCTATCTATAGGGCATAGCTTCTTGAAGGTTTTACGACAAACCATAAATGGGGTGCGGTTAGGGAGGGTGAGGTGGGGTGTTGCAGTGAAGGAGATGTTAATGTTGGTAAACAAGTTGCAGGTGTGGGGACTGGTTAGAATTAAGTTTTGAAGGTCAATATCTCGTACGACACGTGAAGGAGCCCGCTGTGTTCTGTACAAACAGTATCGTATTGTACGTTTTGTGCTCTGTGGAAATATTTTAAGGCTACGAAACAGGTTTATCTACCCTTGTCTCATTCAGGTGTAATTTTAGCCTAAGGTAAAGAAACGCGTGTCTTCCTGGTTCACTGATAATTTTTGACTATATCTGTCTTCCCAGCGTTTAACCGTTCTGGTGGCGGTGGTGGTAGTTGTAGTAGGAATAGTTGGAGCTGTCTTAGTTGAAATAGCTAAATTAACGCCGTATGGGTAATTTTACGACTAAACGTGGCGAAGAATGGTGATGGTGATATAAACTATTAGTTGTATCAATAAAATAGTCGTAGTCGTAGTCGTAGTCGTAGCCGTGGTCGTAGTCGTAGTCGTAGTAGTAGTATAAGTAGTGGTGGTGTTGGTGGCGGTGGTGGCGGTGGTGGCGGCGGTGGCGGTGGTGGTGGTGGAGGTGGTGGTTGTGGTGGTAGGAGTACGAGTTGATGGAGTATATTATAAAAGAATTGAAGTAGTAGCTACCTTGTGAGTGTTTGGTCTTCAGCTGCAGAGCATACACCTTCACGTAGATCTCTTGTCCGTTGCCGCTGTCACCGACGTTGATGTAGCCGACCTGAATCAGAGACGTACATGATGAATTACAGGGGTACTGTTTTTAACATGGACACAAGATGATGTCATTGACTATTTATAGTAGACATGTGGAGGATATTCCAGATGGGATGCATCAGTGACAAAAATGATGTCCGATGCAACTCTTTATTTTGACATGTACCATATGTTCCCATGTCTTTTTCCGGTGAACAATTAACTTGCCTTTGCATGTGTTTGTGACGGGTGCTGCAGAATATACCCAGCTTTTCGAGACCACCAATATTTACCAGTATTTGATGCTGCATCATAACCACATGCTCATGATATAGCACAACTGACTCTTCTCTTACTGGAGATTATTATGTTTTACAGATTAAAGATTGTACGCAGCAGAGAGGGTTCGGGTGATCCTGGCACAGTCAGGCTGGTAAGGCTCATCATCAGCTCAGGGCCCTTGCCCCCTCTACACGCAGCCCAGACAGCGAATGGGACTTCTCCCAGGAAACGCTGCCTAGTCGAACCCACCAAGAACTTTCCGGAGAATATGAAGGCTCCCCAACACTGCAGCCTTCTGCATTACCCAGAGTGTCAGAAGGGCTGTACTCCCGGTGGAGAACCCGGGCACTCTCCTGATCTGCGCCAAGAGATCAGGAGGTACCAAACCAAGGGCACCAAGAACAATGGGGAGCCTGGCGACAGTGTACTTGGGATGCAAGCGAGACATTTCAAAGGCGAGGTCCGCATATTTATCATGCTTTTCCTTAATCTTGCCAATCACATTGGTGTCAAAAGGGACAGAAAATTCAATGATATAAATAAATTCATTGGCTTTATCGAAAAGGACAGGATCAGGTTTGTTGGCAGGAATTCTTCTGAGGCTGTACATGGGCCTATTCCATAGAAGTTTGAAAGCATCATTTTCCATGACGCCCTGGACATGTTCAGGGTCGTACCATGGATGGACCTCGGAGTCAAAGCCACAGGCATGTCGGAGACGGTAGTAAAAGCAACGAGCCATGCCATCATGTCGTTTAAATTATGCTGATTGTGCCAAGGAAGGGCATCCACTGACAAGGTGTTGAACAGTCTCTGTAAATTCATTGCAAAGTCGACATTTCATATTGATACTCTCTTTAAGAATCACATTTAGGCGATTGCGAGAGGGAAGTGACTGGTCCTGAGCAGCAAAAAGGAAGCCCTCAGTTTCACATTTAAGACCAGCCGACTTCATCCAGGCGAAGGAGTCGGTGGGATTGCTATTCTGTTCCACACACTGCATGTACACACGGTGCAATGGCTTCTCAGAAAGCTTCTCCACAAAAGACCGACTCTGGGCAGACTTGGTGAAGGACTTCACCTGGTTTACTCCCATCACTGTACCATCCAGCAGCACATCGCCATCAACAAAATCAACCTCAAATCTCAGATTCTGTCCAACAACCTTGGCACGCTTAAAATAGCTGTGGAATTCCTTGCTTTCATCATGAGTCTTTACATGCATCACTAGAGGATCATCCGATAAATAAATATGTGCAAAAGTACACAATAAAATTCTGTCATGAAGAGCCTCCACATTAATCAAACCCCGACCTCCAGAATTGATTGGCATGTATAAACGGTTAAGAGAGGAACGAGGGTGGTGGGCTCTGTTATCAGACATGATCCTTCTGGTCAGGCGGTCAAGACTCTGGATGTCTTGTTTCGTCCAGTCAACTACTCCAAAGGAATAGGAGAGGACTGGCACAGCAAAAGTATTGGTGGCTTTGACCTTGTTACGAGCATTTAGCTCTGAGCTCCAGATTTTCTTTAAACGAGATTTGTACTCGGCCCGAAGTTTTTCTTGAATTTGGGCATTCTGGAGCTTGTCTCGAACTTGCATTCCAAGATAGGTGTAGGCCTGATCTTCCACAAGATGCTCAATAACTCCTCCCCCTTGTAACTCGACCGATCCATCATTAACTACCTTGCCACGTTTCAAATGAAGAGTATTACATTTGTCGAGTCCAAATGTCATGCCAATATCATTAGAAAAGGACTCGACAAGGAGAACCTGCTCTTTCAAATTGGAATTTCCTTTGGCAAGGAGCTCGCTGTCATCCATGTAAAGGAGATGAGTAAGAGGTGTTAGGGATCTGTGCTGAGGAGGTCCGGGATGGTAACCCTCCTCTCTGTTGAGCAGAAAGCTCAAAGGATTTAGAGACAAACAAAAGCAAAGGACTAAAGGAGTCCCCCTGGAAAATTCCCCTTCTGATTGGAATAGATTCCGAAGTCTGCACCTGCCCTTGCGAGTACATCTCAAGTTGAGTTGACCAGCAACTCATTAAAGACTTGAGTAAATCAAGTAGTCGCTCAGGGAGGTCCATACAATGAAGAGACTTCAGAATCCATTCGTGAGGAACAGAGTCGTATGCTGTTTTGTAGTCAATCCAGCACATGGAGAGGTTGCGGTGATATGCTTTAGCCTCTTCCAAAATCATTTTTTGTACAAAAAAGTTGATCCTTGCACCCCCAACATCCCTTTCTCGCCCCCTTCTGCTCTCTGTATCATTGGAAGAGCAGTAAGATGACACGAGGTTTGTCAAACACCCTGTGAATATTTTGTATTGTGTATTCAAACATGTGATAGGTTTTGGGGATCAGTCAAGTCTCCTTTCTTGGGAAGGAGTATTGTGCGACCATTGCAGAACCATGGAGGAACATCACCTGTGTCCACAAGAGAATTGAAACAGTGAAGTAATGGCGTTTGGACACAGGGGAACAGTTTCCAATACCGGTTTCAAATGCCATCAGGCCCTGGAGCTGTATTAGATTTGGACTTTTTGATGACACTTTTCAGGCAATCTGGTGAGATGTAACAGACAAACGACCTATTTACTTTCTCATGCATTGCATGGTCATAATCACGGACCCATGGTGCCTCCAGGTTACAGTCGCCGGGTATAGACCACAACTGTTTCCAGAACCTTTCATTGGCATCCATGGAAGGCCGTTTCTCATGCTCACCATCACCCTTTGTTTTCAGTTGCCTGTAGAAGTGTTTTTCATTATTTCTAAACAGTTTATTTTGTTTGATGAATTTATTTTTCTTTTCCCATTTTTTTCTTTCTTTCAGTCCAAACCTTTATTTTTGCCTTAAGGCAATCGACAATTTGAAGAAGTACCTTTTCTTTTGTTGTCTTTTACTGCAATTTTAATTTTCTCCAAATTGTCTTTTGCCGTTTTGACATTGGATTCCCTGATGATCTTAGTTTCAGGCACAGCTCTATCCAGGAAATGTATTTTCTAGTTTGCGTGAGTTTTACTTGATACCGGTTTTTCTTTGGTGTATTGTTCTTAGTATTAGTTGTTTTTTCTTTGGAAACTTTGTGAATTTCCTCCAAGGTTCAAGCGGCAGCATAGACACAAGAATTAACTTCATGTAATGAACAGTCCGATGAAAGTTTCATAGATATAAAGTCATTTAATATATTAATTTCATGTTTGGGAAAAGATACATTTGTTTGTTGAATTGGCCTCCGTTTTTCTAAAGGTATGTCAAATATTTCATCATAAATAGAATGAAACAAAATATACACAGGGTTTTCAGAACGATCTGTAACTGAAGAAGAGGAAGAGTGAGCATCCGAAATTTCGGGGCCAATTGGCTCTATGCCGGAAGAATTTCCATCAGCAAGAGGAAAGAGGTTGACACGGACGTCCATTAGCAGTTTTGGGTCTGCTGCCACTTGAGCATTCTGTTCATGCAAAGGTTCCTGACGGGCACCAGTTGTGGGTTGAACTGGCTCACGGGGCAAGAGATTTTTAAGCCGCCGGAATTGACCTCGAAGATTTTGCTCCGTCAGGTAAGCATACATGGGCATGGCATTGTCCCAATGCAGCTTCAGCGACTTGCCATCCATACGTGGATTTGCAGGCCATCCTGTCGCTCTCGCACACTCAAGTAGTGTGGTTTTAAGGTGGTTTGACCAAGATATTCTTGGTCGGGTTCTGTGCCTTCCGCTGGGGCAAGTCCCATCTCCAGTGTGGTTGGTTTCACTACCGGAGGAAGGCTGACTGGGCTGCGGAGTTAAAAGATCGTTTGCTCCTTGTTTTACGGTAACCTAGTGAAAAACCAGCTTCGGGGGGTCAGCCCTAACTGGGTGATGTACGTTTAGTTCAGGGAATATAATTCCCTTATCTAGGCCCACCACGGAGAGGCGTACATCGTCAGGCCCCTGGAGATTATTATGTTTTACAGATTAAAGATTGTATGCAGCAGAGAGGGTTCGGGTGATCCTGGCACAGTCAGGCTGGTAAGGCTCATCATCAGCTCAGGGCCCTTGCCCCCTCTACACGCAGCCCAGACAGCGAATGGGACTTCTCCCAGGAAACGCTGCTTATTATTATTATTATTATTATTATTATTATTATACGATATTTATATAGCGCACATATCCAGGCAACTAGTGCTTGCTCAAGGCGCTGGTATTTTTTTCCCTCGATCATTGGATGTCAATCTCAACAGCACATCGTGTTATCAATCTCAACTCCCTGGGGAGTATGCAACTCTTGCAGCCACTAGGCGCAGCGAGTTATTGCGGCTTTCTCATCCTAACTTGGTACCCATTCACAGCTGGGTGGACTGGGACACACACATAGTCACAGTACTTTGTCCAAGTTCACTGCACGTTGCTGTACACGCAACTGGGTGTTTGCACGTATTCATGTAGGATTTCTCTTTGTTATTGTGAATTATGAACGGGCGAATACCGCTTCGATGACTCTTTTGTTGTTGTATTATATGTTTAACATGAATAACCACGAAGACATATACATTTTTTTTACAATAACAGTGGCTTGTAAGCATATATAGAAATAAGTATGTGACTATAAAGATTATGATAGGTATTAAAGATTCAAGGCAATATTGACATCGAAAGTTTATCAAGTTTTCGACCACTGAGAACATTTACCATACCTTTTAGTCTGCTTCTAAAGCCTATTGCAAAACCTATTTGAGATGGTATGAAGTCCTCAGAAGTGACATTGCCCTTCAGAAACACACCCCTTCCCCCCCCCGTAATTTGAATTGTTACATGGTTGTAACATGGTGCGAACATGACAAATAAGACTTTTCACGCGTGCCCACAAACAACGAGGACAAGCATTACATAAGCGTAAAATGGTTTTGTAGAGGAAGATGAAGAGCCAAATACGTAGCCCGTCGAAGTAGTTTGTTGTTTTGCGCCAGAGCAACGGCAACGGCCCACGCCGTCGGGTTGTGATGACACAGCGTCAACCAAGTCCAGAGCCTGATCACCCTTTCCATTTAGCATATGTTTGAAATAGTCACAAGATTCCATCACACCTGAGAGACTGCTTTAGGTCACGTACAACACCCGGTGTCGCCCTCTGGTGGATATTTCAGTAACACCCACATGTAACTCGCATAGAATTGGCCAGGGGGTATATAAATGTTTCTTAAAGGATATGGCATACTAGTCAGTGACTGTATAAGTTAGTATATGGTAGGCTTAAAACATGAAGGTATGATACAGCGTTAACTGTTGCAGGACACAAGAGCCCCCCCAAAAGTTGACTTTTCCGGCATCACTTGTGTCACAAATAGTGGTAAACGTCTAACAGTTTACATCTAAGTCCTGCATTACGTCCTGTGCCAAACGTAGTTCACATCTAAGTCCTATATTACGTCCTGTGACAAAAACAGTTTACATGTAAGTCCTATATTACGTCCTGTGACAAAAAAGTTTACATCGTAGACCTGCATTACTTCCAGTGACAAAAGAAGTTGACAGCTAAGACCTGCATTACGTCCAGTGACAAAAGCAGTTTACATGTAAGTCCTGCATTACGTCTAGTGACAAAAACAGTTTACATCTAAGTCCTGCATTACGTCCTGTGACAAAAACAGTTTACATCGAAGACCTGCATTACGTCCTGTGACAAAAGCAGTTGACATCGAAGACCTGCATTACGTCCTGTGACAAAAGCAGTTGACATCGAAGACCTGCATTACGTCCAGTGACAAAAGCAGTTGACAGCTAAGACCTGCATGACGTCCAGTGACAAAAGCAGTTTACATGTAAGTCCTGCATTACGTCCTGTGACAAAAAACAGTTTACATCTAAGACCTGCATTACGTCCTGTGACAAAAGCAGTTGACATCGAAGACCTGCATTACGTCCAGTGACAAAAGCAGTTTACATGTAAGTCCTGCATTACGTCCTGTGACAAAAAACAGTTTACATCGAAGACCTGCATTACGTCCTGTGACAAAAGCAGTTTACATCGAAGACCTGCATTACGTCCAGTGACAAAAGCAGTTGACAGCTAAGACCTGCATGACGTCCAGTGACAAAAGCAGTTTACATGTAAGTCCTGCATTACGTCCTGTGACAAAAAAACAGTTTACATCGAAGACCTGCATTACGTCCTGTGACAAAAGCAGTTGACATCGAAGACCTGCATTACGTCCTGTGACAAAAGCAGTTGACATCTAAGACCTGCATGACGTCCAGTGACAAAAGCAGTTTACATGTAAGTCCTGCATTACGTCTAGTTACAAAAACAGTTTACATCTAAGTCCTGCATTACGTCCAGTGACAAAAACAGTTTACATCTAAGACCTGCATTACGTCCAGTGACAAAAGCAGTTGACAAAGAAGACCTGCATTACGTCCAGTGACAAAAGCAGTTTACATCTAAGTCCTATATTACGTCCTGTGACAAAAAACAGTTTACATGTAAGTCCTATATTACGTCCTGTGACAAAAAAGTTTACATCGAAGACCTGCATTACTTCCAGTGACAAACGCAGTTGACATCGAAGACCTGCATTACGTCCAGTGACAAAAGCAGTTGACATCTAAGACCTGCATGACGTCCAGTGACAAAAGCAGTTTACATGTAAGTCCTGCATTACGTCGTGTGACAAAAAACAGTTTACATCGAAGACCTGCATTACGTCCTGTGACAAAAGCAGTTGACATCGAAGACCTGCGTTACGTCCAGTGACAAAAGCAGTTGACAGCTAAGACCTGCATGACGTCCAGTGACAAAAGCAGTTTACATGTAAGTCCTGCATTACGTCCTGTGACAAAAAACAGTTTACATCTAAGACCTGCATTACGTCCTGTGACAAAAGCAGTTGACATCGAAGACCTGCATTACGTCCAGTGACAAAAGCAGTTGACATCTAAGACCTGCATTACGTCCAGTGACAAAAGCAGTTTACATGTAAGTCCTGCATTACGTCTAGTGACAAAAACAGTTTACATCTAAGTCCTGCATTACGTCCAGTGACAAAAACAGTTTACATCGAAGACCTGCATGACGTCCAGTGACAAAAGCAGTTGACAAAGAAGACCTGCATTACGTCCAGTGACAAAAGCAGTTTACATCTAAGTCCTATATTACGTCCTGTGACAAAAAACAGTTTACATCGAAGACCTGCATTACGTCCTGTGACAAAAAACAGTTTACATCGAAGACCTGCATTACGTCCTGTGACAAAAAACAGTTTACATCGAAGACCTGCATTACGTCCAGTGACAAAAGCAGTTGACAGCTAAGACCTGCATGACGTCCAGTGACAAAAGCAGTTTACATCTAAGTCCTGCATTAGGTCCAGTGACAAAAACAGTTTACATCTAAGACCTGCATTACGTCCTGTGACAAAAGCAGTTTACATCGAAGACCTGTATTACGTCCAGTGACATGTAAGTCCTGCATTACGTCCAGTGACACAAGCAGTTGACATCTAAGACCTACTTTACGTCCTGTGAAAAAACAGTTTATGTCGAAGACCTGGATCACTTCCCATCACAAAAGCCGTAAACGTCTCAGATATCCATAATTCGCTCGATGCATTATCAACATACATTAAAACATGGATCAAACGAAGTTGTGCTCAAATCATCCTATCCTTCGTTACAGGTAACACAACGTAGGTTCAAACGAACTCACAAGGCCTCTAACATACGTATACACGAGAGTTAAGCATACAATACCTCATATTCAATCAATCTTTATTTCAGTACTTAAAAGGCCACAGGCCTGTAGTACATTTAGAGTTTACATGAGTAGATAGAAATCATTTATAAATTCTTTTCTGTAACAATACTTTTTCTTAATCTCATAGCGAAATAGATGTACATTGCCAGATTCTGTAATATTGATGTGGTAGTATCTGTTAATAGTGAAATTAATGTTCTTACACTTGGATGCTTATAATAGTATGGCTTTAGGTATTTTGTTCGTAGAGTCGTATAAACAGGACAGATTAGAAGAAGTTTGTAGTTCATCCTCAACAGTACTCATATTACATAACTGACATATTCTGATTTCTCTTTGTATACCTGCATACCTGCCAGTTTCAATATTACATACTACTGATCACAGCTGTCATGGAAGTGATTAGTCCTCAAACTAAACAGATTTCTCAACTGATTTTCTATGAGGTCGAGCCATATTTTTACCAAAGAGGATTAATTTTATGATTTTTAAGGTCGACAATTGATATTGTCATGATCAGGAAAACGATACCCCATAAGTAATCACCTTGCTTAATGGGAAATTATAGGCTACGGGACCACTCGAATGAAAGCAGCGTGTTTGTCCAAGCATAATCCTAGATCGGACTTGTGCTGTAGACGGAAGACAATTGCATGTTTATTACGCTTTACGTGACACTCTGAATGAATTGGGAGATTAATTTCAGCGTTTGTATTCGGTAGCATCACAAACGAGCTTGTTACACTCCACAGTGTGACCGCGATACTACTGTCCTAAATCTAATTTTACAAATGGACTTGATTGGTTTGTTGTTTGGGTTCCCGACCTTTTGGATAACATCTTAATTATAACGGGATTACATGTCTTTAGGAGTTGCTATACATATAGTTACAAGTGAAAGTGTAGCCATATATGTAGATGTAGATTTAAGTGTAGGTGTAGATGGAGTTGTAGCTGTTGGTGTAGATGTAGATTAAGGTGTAGGCGTAGATGAGTGAGTGAGTGAGTCTAGTTTTACGCCGCACTCAGCAATATTCCAGCTATATGGTGGCAGTCTGTAAACAGGCGTAGATGAAGACGTAGCTGCGTGATGTAGGCATAGATGAAGGTGTATGTGTAGATGTTGGTACAAATGTTATATTGATATAGTTGTTGATGTATATGTGGATGTTGATGTGATGTACATTTATGTGTAGATGTAGAATAAGGATTAGACATGGATGAAGGTGCAGCTTCTTAGATGTAGGTATAGATGAGTGAGTGAGTGAGTGAGTGAGTGAAGTTTTACGCCGCACTCAGCAATATTCCAGCTTTATGGCGGCGGTCTGTAAATAATCGTGTCTGGACCAGACAACCCAGTGAGCAACAGCATGAGCATCGATCTGCACAATTGGGAACCGATAACATGTGTCACCCAAGCCAGCGAGCCTGACCACCCCATCCCGTTAGTCGCCTCTTACGAAAAGCATGGGTTACTGAAGGTTCATTCTAACCCGGACCTTCCATGGTAGGTATAGCTGAAGGTGTATGTGCACATATGTGTGTAGATGCCGGTGTAAGTTATCAAGGTGTAGGTGTGGAGTTTTTTGTAGATGTAAGTAGATGAGAAGGCGTAGATGAAGGTGTAGCATTGTCGATGTAGGTGTAGAGGAATGTGTACATATACACTAGACGCCAAAAGAAACTATACCCTCCTACCTTTATGAATTACTTAAAAACTATCAAAGACATGTTAGAAGGTTTTAGTTTAGAAGAAAGCTTAACAACACAGCTTTATGCAAATCACGAAAAATAATTCTCAAGTGCATTCATATTTAGGTGAAATGCATCTTTTCCAGAAGAGTTAAATTATCCTATTTTCGACCCTGCCAAAATAAACCAATAACAGTGATTCAGATGTCCAAAATAAATGTTGAAATACACTTCTGCATTGAGACAAAGATAAACAATTTATAGTCACCATTTTTCAACTATTAAAACAAGAAACAACTGTTGTAGAGTGTGTAAAATTGTAAAAGAATCATTCCTATGATTTCGGTCTCTTAAAACATTTTATGTTGATTTGCATTAGTCATTGATATTGTGATAAAGTGTTTAGGAACATCTAAAAACTATCTTTGTTAACATTTTTGCTTGCAAAGTAACATTTTTCCATTTTCTGTTTACACACAACAATATCAATCGCCGAACCGTAGCAATATTCAAGCAGTATTTGCATCAATTTCACGTATAGAATGATTCGATAGGGTATAAAGAGAGACTAGAATGCATGATATGATACACAAGTACAAGAAATATGCCACGATTAACAGCTGAAGAAGGTGAAAGAGACATTGGGATGGTGCAGGTGTTTTGTGTATGTGTAGATGCAGATTTGGGAATAGGTGTGAGATATTGTGTCTTGATTGTCCATTGAAACATATTCCACTGGGCCTTGTCCTACTTTAAATAGGAGCGCTGGGGTAGCCTAGTGGTTAAAGCGTTCGATCGTCACGTCAAAGATCCGTGTTCGATTCCCCACATAGGTACAATGTGTGAAGCCCATTTCTGGTGTCCCCTGCCGTGATATTGCTGGAATATTGCTAGAAGCGGCGTAAAACTAAAACTCACTCACTCACTTACTTGAAAGATCTCACCTTTGACATGTATTCAGTGGGCTTCATAACAGTGACTCATCACTCACTCAGCCAAGCAAATGTATGTAGTTTCAAACGATACACACTATAGATTTGTCAACCAGCCTATAACACTTGTGGGTGTCAAGGCATGTACGTTATTTATTGAGAACCTATCACGCTGAGATACAATATTTGCTTAGTAACTAGGACGAGAGATCCTATTTGAAATGACATACCTAGGAACAAAAAGGGAGCGACGTGTGACGAATTCACCACCTATCTCGCTCTCTTGAGTAAGTGAGTTGGTATTCCTGGACACAACCGGGAATTCGATACATTCACGTTCGAGAATATTTGTTTTTGATGTATTAATAGCCACCAATCAGTCACCTCCAGGATCTGATAACAAAGATGTAGTCGATACAAGCAGCCGTGATCTCTCGTCAAGAAATTAGCCCCAATCCAGCACCTGATCATATGTGTCCGCTCTGGCTGTTTGATACTGGGGTCTACTAAACACCGAAATCACAACGTTGACAAATCACAAGCGTCAATAATAATCAAAGTGCAACCAGAGTGAAGCCACTGATTCAGAAAAAAAGTCTTACAAGTCTCCTGTTTGTGGCCTTAACATGCACCGAAATCATCACAGGTAACTTGTGAAACCAAACTGAGATGAGCCACTGTCCTTCGGGCTTTACATACAAAAGCGATCCTTTACTTATTCATTATCATGCGTGTTTCAAAAGGCGTGTCTCCGTGTCGCAGTTGTTGCCGGTGAATGGCAGACAAATCGGGACTACTTGGAAATCCGGTTACACAGCTCTGCCTGAGTTTCCAAGAATACACTGTCGACATATGTAAAAAGCTAATATGCATTTTTGTCAAGTGCACAGGCTTGAGCTTCCCGTGTTTTACAAAAATGCAAAGGTCAGACAGTAGGCTGAAGGTAAACAAGGAATTTGAAGCATTCACATCCCTAATTATCTTCATAAAAATCATGACACTCGGTCAGCATGTCTGTAAGTTGTCAGCAAAGGAGCGTGTCGCCCAGGATCGTTGTTCCCAAAGGATTAACCATTAAAGGGAGTTCTTCCAGTCACGTAATTTGCTTTTACTGTGTTAGACGCAGATTTCAAAGATATGTTTAACTGGTATGAAAGTCACTTCAAGCAAATTGATCTGGGTATAACCTTCTTTAAACATCATCCTATCTGGATGGATAATTCAAATGAAGGAAGAGTGAGTGTGCGTGGTTTTACGCCGATTTTAGCTCTGTTCCAGCAATGTCACGGCAGGGGACAACAGAAATGTGCTTACACATAGCACCCATCTGGAGAATCGAAACCGGGTCTTCGGCGTGACGAGCGAACGCTTTAACAACTAGGCTACCCCAGCGTCCTTAATACAAATGAAATGATATTCCCGATGGATGTTTCCACCGTATATGCATATATACGTTTGGCATGATACCGCTAAGTATTTGCTGGCGTTTACGCGTCTATATAGTTATAATAGCGACATTAACTTGCATTAAACGTATTTATATAAATTACAATTCTGTAGCCTGTCTCCATCTTGACACGTGTAAACACAATGTGCCACCTGTTTGTTTGATTAATCACGATCGTAGTTGATGATACTAAATTTTTGCTTTTACTTATATGCCTTTATGTTGTGATTACGTAGCACCTATTGAGGACTCCATATATGTCTTCTCATGCCGTATTCATGCACATGGGCACTTGAGCTTAAGTGGTTTAAGAGGCCACGAATCCGTTCACAGCTGTTTCCAAAAGGCGTACCAAAATCCTACTAATTCCAGATTTGCCACGATTGTCATTTCCAATTTTTCAGCACACGTTATACTTGCACTACTTCTGATTTTTGTTCGACAATAAGTTGAAAACCCACAAATAACTGAAATATTCTGGATTAACTCCCTCAGTATTCGGGTATTTTCCTAGTTCTCTTTCAGTCGCTAACCCCTTTAACGCGAAACATCAGGGTGTCCATTCCCAAACTGTTAAACCTGCACCACTTCTCACCACTTTTTGTTCCACAATAAGGTGGAAACCTATAAATAACTGAAATACATGTACTGTGTACTCCTCCAGTGTTCGGGTATTTTGCTAGTTATCTCAAGGTCGCTGTCCTCTTAACGCGAAACATCTGGGCGTGCATTCCCATTCTCATATTTAGTCCTCTTAATTTATTGGAAGTACATTTTGTGTCGGCATATACAAAATAAGAATTATGGAAATGAAATAGGACTCAGGAACTCACCTTGGCTAATACTTGAAAATCTCCAAGATTTTTCACAATTGCGTTGGAATCATACTTGTACTGGTACTCAAATCCCGGTTCAAAGTTAATAAAACTTGAAGAAACACATGTCAGTATAACAAATATTCCACAAAGTGCCGGAAAATGATTTCCAGACATTTTGTAGAATGTATTCTTTTTCCAAATGCGATACAGTGCTCTATTCTTGAGCGAGGTCTTGCATGACTGAAGTAAGCTGCAGCTTATATGTACTCACTGCCGTGCGATTGCGCTCGGGAGACGAGGAAGTAGATTTAGCTGTAAATATAGCTGTGACGGTTCCCTTAAGTACGGAGCAGTCTGAGCCCGCTCCTCGTTAAAAAAAACTCTCCTCAACTGTTCAATACGGGCTACAAAAAGCAAATAATATGAGTTTGAACAAGATGTTCTTATCATGCATGACTTTACTGACAGCGGCGTTGAGTAGAAGTCTGAAGTAGAACACATCATCTTCTGCAGTCAGTCACACATGATGATATATCCACGATAGGTTGTGAATATTTAATCTGAAAACATGTTAATAGAAAATGCATTTTCTAATATATCTGTTTAATATTCTTACGCGAAGAACGAAGCTAAAGGGGAATATCTGTGATAAATTATCAATTGTTGCTTTTAGTACATATCTATCAAAGTATATCCGTGATATCATTTGAAGGGCTCGGTGATAGTGACATAGACGCCTGTGTTAAACCAGCTAGTGGGTGCTTTT
The DNA here is from genome assembly GCF_003918875.1 of Haliotis rubra. Taxonomy (NCBI): domain Eukaryota; kingdom Metazoa; phylum Mollusca; class Gastropoda; order Lepetellida; family Haliotidae; genus Haliotis; species Haliotis rubra. The sequence goes on along the minus strand of NW_025767357.1, from coordinate 46,326 downwards.
GTCCACATTATGTCTATTATTATCATTATTGTTATTGTCAGAGGTAGATCCAGGGAAGCCTCTTCTGTGTTCATAGATGACATTCGGAATGATCTCAAATGACTGCTTGTAAAGTTGTTATCCCAAAACTGTGGCACGTACAACAATCAACAACATCGGCTTCAGTGATACACAATCAGATACTTGACATTAGACTGGTCACTTTTCGATCCTAATGTGTGTATGTGTGCGTATTATTTTTAAAGTGTATATGTGTCTCACTTATTTCATTCCGTGCTCTTTATTGATGGGGAAAATCCCAAATAACCTAGTCAGTGCCATACAGCCCAGACTATACACTGTTTTCATTGCATTGTCACAGTTAGATAGAGGAAGATATTCAAGTTATGATCCATTGTTGATACAGGATTGGCTCCACAACATTTGTCCCAGACAAGGAAGACTTCCTCAATGAATATATCTACTCTAGCTACTTCGTTTTAGTCACAGCACAGTCGTGGTCTCGAGCATCAGAGTGGACGACTTGAAGAGTATTTCAATTACTGCGTGTCCGGCTGTGGGTGGAAAGGCAAAAATAGCTAAACTTGTAAATGTTAACCACTGCAGTAAGCTGAGGCCGGGAAAATGACATTATGCGTCGCGACAAAGATGCACTGGTGTGTGTGTTAGTGTGCGTATGTGATTGCGTGTGCGTGTGTGTGTGTCTGTGTGTGCGTCCGTCTGTTCTTGTAAAGAACGGAACGGTTTTATAGTCAAAACCTTCAGATGCTATACCATATGTGGATACCCAACAAAGACACATTTTATTGACTCCATGCAACCAGTCTTTGTTCTATTCCCTTAGGGGCGGTGGGGTAGCCTAGTGGTTAAGGCGTTCGCTCGTCACGCCGAAGACCCGGGCTCGATTCCCCACATGGATACAATATGTGAAGCCCAATTCTGGTGTTCCTCGGCTCGATATTGCTGGAATATTACTAAAAGCGGCGTAAAACTAAAACTCACTCACTCACTCTTCGACCGAACGTTTTTAACTATTCTGGCTCCCACACATGTTGATGCATTCATAGGCGATCAATGCCATAACTTGCTGTACAAGTACATATTAAAGATAAACTGTTGATTTAATGAACTGTTGATAAAATTCAAATAATGCATTCTCCATTTTTTGTTGTTGTGGACAATTAGTTTAGGTTGTATGTCTGGTTGTGCTTGAGTCCACAAGTCGCGGAAATGTCATTGCCTAAAGGTGTTTAGGTTTCAAAAATTCATGGTTTTAAATATTCATTAAAAATTCACCTGGAAAAATGCTTTCAATGAGACGTTTGATTATTGTATTCGCTTGAAGCTTGCTTAGATAGGTCAAGATAGGTATTATTAGACATACCTGAGTGTTTAATACCCTCAGTTCGTTGTTCTTGTTAAAAAACATTGGTTTGAATAGACTCTGACTGCTGACACTACCTACACCAAAACGCATATATCAACAAATGAATGAATGCTTGAATTGCGAATAAAGAGAAACAAAATCAAACGAAACGATTTGTTGATAGATTACTGGATATATTGACCATATATCAATAAACAATTCAATATTATGAAATGTACAATAAGGAATATCAAGTATTTCATGATAAGAATGGCCATTATGACCTGGGTCAAAGACGTTTCAAGTGAATCTTCCAAGCATTGAAAGGGCCAGGGCAATGAGACTAAGTTAGTTTTGTTTGACCCTGTTTTCAATACAGCAAATCAGGTTTTCCTGAGAGAACATACCTTGTGATGTCATGTACATCCTTCCCAATAATGAAGTATGCTATCACTGATCAGAATTCTAAATCACACTTACTGGAACCTTGTACCATTAGGGGACGCAACCCATCATAGCAATTGCGGATAACTGGTCCAACCGTGCACTTCACAGATACACTGTATTATCCAATGTCAATGTCTCACTCTCTCTCTCTCTCACACACACACGCACGCACGCACGCACACACACACACCAAACGGCAGCATTGAACACTTAGCTAGTTGACAAAATGTCTGTCTGTGCATGTGAATAGGTTTGAATGCGGGTGTTTATTTACTCATTGATTTCCAGAGTTATAAGTAAACATAAACAGATGTTTAAGAAACGGTAACACAATATTCGTGGGTACCTGTGTTTCAGCATACATATACAATGTAAATATATACGATTGTAACGATCAATTGACACGTGTGACAGCACGGTAAACATGCTGGAGTTATTTGATTTAACATGTCATAGAAGCCTAGACTCTTGCATAATATATGTAATTACTATAATAATATAAGTAGATATGTGGTGGAAAAGTGTTTGATATGTGCATGAGTGTTTGATTGTGTGTTAGTGTGTCTGTGTATGCGGCCTGTTGGATGGTTGGTTGAATTGTTGTTTAACGCCGCACTCACTAATATCCCAGCTATATGATGGTGGTCTGTAAATAATCGAGTCTGGACCAGACAATCCAGTGATCAACAGCATGAGCATCGACCTACGCAGTGTCAATCAAGTCAGCGAGTCTGACCACCCGATCCTGTTGGTCGCCTTTCACGACAAGCATTGGTTGCTAAAGACCAATTCTTACCCGGATCTTCACGAGGGCAGCATGGATTGCTGAAGACCAATTCTTACCCGGATCTTCACGAGGGACAAGCATGGATTGCTGAAGACCAATTCTTACCCGGATCTTCACAAGGGACAAGCATTGGTTGCTGAAAACCAATTCTTACCCGGATCTTCACGAGGGACAAGCATGGATTGCGGAAGACCAATTCTTACCCGGATCTTCACAAGGGACAACCATTGGTTGCTGAAGACCAATTCTTACCCGGATCTTCACGACGGACAAGCATTGGTTGCTGAAGACCAATTCTTACCAAGATCTTCGCGAGGGACAAGCATTGGTTGCTGAAGACCAATTCTTACCCGGATCGTCACGAGGAACAAGCATTGGTTGCTGAAGACCAATTCTTACCCAGATCTTCAAAAGGGACAAGCATGGATTGCTAAAGACCAATTCTTACCCGGATCTTCACGAGGGACAAGCATTGGTTGCTGAAGACCAATTCTTACCCGGATCTTCACAAGGGACAAGCATTGATTGCTGAAGACCAATTCTTACCCGGATCTTCACAAGGGACAAGCATTGGTTGCTGAAGACCGATTCTTACCCGGATCTTCACGGGTCTGTGTATGTTGAGTGGGAAGGGAATATGTTGGACGGGAGAGGGGAAGGGAACAGTTAATCATGACATAATACTTTTCATTGCCCGGTGTGTTCCGAATGTATCAGATATATGTGCCGTTATTTTCCTCTTGGGAACTATGCACTGATGTGAGGGAAAACATGGTCCAGCGCAGTGAAGAGTTACTTTACTGTACCGTCCTTCCTTGGCTCGAGCTCAAGATAATCTTGATTGTGATCCGTTATCTCCACATCAATGCGGGGCGGTGGGGTAGCCTAGCGGTTAAAGCGTTGGTTCGTCACGCCGAAGACCCGTGTTCGATTCCTCACATGGGCAAAATGTGTGAAGTCCATTTCTGGTGTCCTCCGCCGTGATATTGCTGGAATATTGCTAAAATCGGCGTAAAATCAAACTCACTCACTCACTCAAAATCAATGCATGTAGGCGTCAATTTGATCGATGTGTATGACCTGTGTAACTTTAGGCTCTGCCTCATCAAGATGTCTCAGGGGCATACTAATGAAATATCCTCGCAGAGTACAACCAGAAGTGTGAAACATCAATACCAATCAAGCACAAAATGAAAATTAGGCATTATTGGCAGGTGAGAATAAATATTTTCATGCGGTTATATATACAGGTGGATATTATCCGCATGTAAGTATTATCAATTGATCGACATTATCATCAGGTTAGTACTTATCACAGGGGGCCATAATGTACAGGTAGGCATTGTCCACAATATGTACTGATGTATTATTTATAATTTGGAATATTTCTAGGTGGGCATAACGTATTGTTTGTGTTTTGTGCAGGCTGATTTCATTTACAGGTTGGTATTGTCCACAATATGTACTCAGGTACGATTCATAATTTGGTCTTTTTGCCAGGTGGGCAAAATGTATTGTTTGTGGTTTTTAGCAGGTTGATTTTATTGACAGGTAGGCATGATTTTCATGTTATTCGCAAGTGGACATTTATTGATTGGTGTGCATTATTTACAGGTAGACATACTATTCATATGTATAGATATACATATATATTGACCGAAGGGTATTTTTCACAATATGTACATACAGAACATTATTTAAATACAGGTATTTTGTTATGTAGGTGGTCATTATTTACAAGTGGGCATCATTTACAGGTTGTCTGTTTAAATGCAGGTATTTGTCACAAGTGGACATTATTTACAGGTAGGTATTATTCACAAATGGACATTATATACAGGTAGGTATCATCATAAGTGTGGCACCCATGAAGGGCCACCTCCTCGTAGTGGGTGCTGGGTAACGCTAAGCGCCCTTCAACCCCCCGTTGTGGACCCGGGGGGATATTTGGTCCACCAACCCGTTTGCCGTGGGTTGCGCCCCTGTGTCGGTGGAGGAAGGGATTCTGGTGGTTGAGGGCACTGGTTCCAGGAACAGTGTTCCTTTGCCCAACACACCACTTTGGCCCTGACTTCACCTAGACGGGTGGTTGAATGGGCCCGGTTCAACCAATCGGCTGGTCATGCCAAGCCCTGTGTATGTATAGTGTGCTGCACAAATTTCGGAAACTATTTAAAAATGTATCATATGTTTTGGCTGCATGGTTATATGTATTTAAATTCCAAATGAGTCACTTCTATTTTGTAATTTGCCTAGAGTCTTATGCGCAGAAGGCGGTGGCTCATGGGCCAATCCGGTGGAAAAATTATTATTTTAGTTTTTCTGCTTGAGTATATCATCCGAGTATCCTTGGTGCTGCAAGTTGGAGGCCCACTTGTTTTTAGCATTGTCCTTTGTGATACTCCGTGGTGGGTGGGGAGCTCGGATGATGAAATTTCAAAACTAAAACATGGCTTACGAAACCCCAACAAAGAAAACCAAACGTCCTCTTGACACTGACCCTATTGACGATGACCTCAGACCATCCAAAGCATTGACTTTTGGCCACGTTTTGTAGTGATTGAAACTGTTGACAAGACACCGTTAAAGTTGAACCCTTTCGCAATATCTAAGGGTATTCAGGGTATAGCCGGAGATGTTAAGAACATTAAAAAAATTACGCTCAGGTGCGCTGCTGGTTGAATGTGTTAAACGACATCAATCAGCCAACCTGATGAGCACCGAATCGTTCGTCGGCGTTCCCGTTACTGTCTCTGCTCACAAAACATTAAATACAAGCAAAGGTATCGTCAGAGACCGCGATCGCCTGTTTGCTGACATGTCAGAACTTGATATCGTGACTGAAATGAAAGACCAAGGTGTGCTGTACGTCAAACGCTTTTCAACCCGTAAAAACAATGAAACTATTCCAACCAACACTTATCTATTTTCCTTTTCTTCTCCGACAGCTCCCAAATCACTGAAGGCAGGTTACTGCAACATCCAGGTTGACTTGTATATTCCGAATCCGCTCAGATGTTTTAAGTGCCAGAAGTTCGGCCATGGTGTAAAGACTTGTACATTGTCCGTTGTGTGTGCTCACTGTGGTGAGAAGACACACACAACTGAAGATTGTACAAGTACCTTTAAAAAAATGCACCAACTGTTCAGGAGAACATTCATCGTTTTCAAAAGAGTGTCCGATTTGGAAAGAACAAATGCAGATCAACAAGATCAAATTTAGCCAAAACATCAGTTTTTCTGACGCCAAAAAAACTTGTGAAGAGATCGGAAATTACCGAAAGTTATGCTTCAATAACCAAAACACCTACTGAATCAAGCCCTAAAGTATCTACATCATCCACAAGCTGTCAAACAAACTTGACTTGGGTCAAAAGTGACAGTCCACAGTGTTTATATCCTGCTATATCATCTCAAACCACGGAATCACTTCCTAGTACAGCTGAAAGGCAGGCAGAGTCATCTTCAGATCACAAGTCACTCACACAGTCACGTTCACAATCTCAATCGTCATCTGATACTCAGCAAACTGCTAAAAGCAAACATAAACAGAAGCTTGATGCTTTCAAAAAACAAAGTGGCAGAGCCCCAAAAGGGTCGGAAAATAGAATTCAGTTATATAACCAATACGGATCACTTGAGGACATGGACGTGTCCGAAAACGTCCATTCTAGGGCACATAGCTTGTCGCCCTCGAAAACAGTGCGGGGTAGATCCCCAATTAATCCGCCTAAAAGATAGGTCTATCTACCAATATCGTGCAGTGGAACTGTAGGGGACTCCGGACAAATTTTAATGAAATACAGCTATTTGTCCAAGATTTAACACCATCAGCGTTCTGTCTGCAAGAGACATATCTGAAACAGACAGATCATTTTAACTTACGCCAGTTTGAAGACTATAATTATTTTTCCCCTCCAGGTGATAGAGCTACTGGAGGTTCTACTATCCTTATACGACAGAATGTTATTCACAGCCCTGTTACTCTTAACACTAATCTCCAAGCTGTTGCAGTGCGACTTACTCTGGGTGTAGCATTTCCGTTGCGCTCTCTGTATATTCCACCTTCATCGACACTTCATCTGACTGATCTTCAATCACTCTATGATCAACTCCCGAAACCATGTGTTATCATGGGTGACCTAAACGGTCACAACCCACTCTGGGGCAGTTCTACCATTAATACTAAAGGTAAAATAATTGAAGACTTCATTTCAAATAATGACCTGTGTATATTTAATGATGATTCAAGCACCTATCTGCATCCTGCAACTGGCACTTATTCTTCTTTGGATTTATCTCTTGCAGATTCTAACCTCCTGAATGAATTTGATTGGTCTGTTCATAATGACCTTTGTGGAAGTGACCACTTCCCAACTATCCTTTCAGAAATAACTCCATCTGATTCTCCCTCGTACACAAGATGGAACTTTTCGAAGGCTAACTGGTCTTCATTTCAAACTAACTGTAAATCAAATCAGCGACCTGATTGTTTCAGTGATATAACTGATCCCATTCAGATTTTTGCTGACGTTTTAAATGAAATAGCTGACGAGTGTATACCGAAATCCTCTACAATTCCACATGTACGGAAACCATGGTTTAATACAGACTGTAGACAAGCCAGAAAAGCGAGGAAGAAGGCAGAACATTATTTCCGCCATCATCCAACTGTCCATAACTTAAATAAATTTAAAATACTCAATGCAAAGGCGCGTCGTACCTTTAAACAAAACAAACGACAATCTTGGAGAAATTATGTCTCCAAAATTAATTCGCGCACGCCAATGTCTAAGGTTTGGAACATGGTTCAGCGAATAAAAGGCAAAGGTTCAAAATCAGCTATACACCATCTTAAAGATGGTGATAACTTGATAACTGATAAATCTGACATTGCAAATAAAATTGGCGAAACCCTTGCCAAAAATTCATCATCGGCAAATTATGTCCCTGAGTTTCAGAGATATCACAAACAACAGGAAAAGACAAAACTTAATTTCGAATCAAATAACGGTGAAGATTATAATGAAGTGTTTTCATTACATGAGCTACATACTGCTCTTGAGCAAGCTCATGACACTGCAGCGGGTGATGACAATATACATTACCAGCTGCTGAAACACTTACCTGAACCATGTCTGATGACACTTTTAGATATATTTGACAAAATATGGACGTCTGGAGAATTTCCTACTTCATGGCGTAATGCCATTGTAGTCTCAATACCAAAACCTGGCAAGGATCATACAGATCCGTCTAATTACAGACCGATCTCTCTAACTAGCTGTGTCTGTAAAACCATGGAACGTATGGTGAATAATAGATTAACTTGGTATCTTGAAACCAATAACCTTATAACCAATATTCAATGTGGTTTCAGGAAAAATCGTAGTACCATTGATCATTTGATACGCTTGGAATCCTTTGTTAAGAATGCTATAGTAAGTAAACAACATGCTGTATCAATTTTCTTTGATCTTGAGAAAGCTTATGATACGACCTGGAAGCATGGCATTTTGAAGGATTTACATGACTTTGGTTTGAGAGGCCGTTTGCCTCTTTTTATATCACGGTTTTTGAAAGACAGACAATTTCAAGTCCGAGTGGGTTCAAACATGTCTGATCATTACAATCAGGATCAGGGTGTTCCTCAAGGCAGTATTTTGTCTGTCACTTTATTTAGTATCAAGATTAACAGTTTATCCAAGGTTTTAAACGATTCAATTGATGGATCACTTTTTGTGGATGATTTTAACATTTCTTGTCGTGGTAAAGATATGCATACTATTAAGCGGCAATTGCAGTTGTGTTTAAATAAAATAAATAAATGGTGTCTTGAAAACGGTTATAAATTTTCCAAATCCAAAACTAATTGTCTACACTTTTGTAGAAAATATAAGCCGCATAAAGATCCAGAACTATCTTTAAATGGCACTCCCATCAAAGTTGTTAAGGAGGCCAAATTCTTGGGTCTAATTTTCGACTCCCATTTAACTTTTTTGCCACATATTAAATCACTTAAAGCCAAATGCCTGAAGGCACTCGATTTGTTGAAAGTTGTTTCCAACTCAAAGTGGGGAGGGGATCAAGCTACCCTCCTCCACCTGTATCGATCATTGGTCCGCTCGAAACTTGATTATGGCTCCATCGTATATGGTGGAGCCTGCAAAAGCAACCTAAAATTATTTGATTCTGTCCACCACCAAGGCCTAAGACTTTGTCTTGGGTCCTTTAGAACCTCTCCTATTGATAGTCTATATGTTGAAGCAGATGAGCCTTCTCTTACACTACGCCGTATAAAATTAACTTTACAGTATATTACAAAACTTTATTCCAATGAGTCAAACCCTGCATATAACTGTGTCTCTAATCCACTATATGAAGATCTGTATAACAAGAAGCCTTCTCTTGTTCCGCCTCTTGGTATAAGATTGAAACCTTTCCTTTCTGCTGCTGGCATTGAGCTAGAACATATAGCTCCTTCCCATTTCTTTTCTTCTCCGCCTTGGCAATTGGTTAGGCCTGAAGTTGACCTAACATTAACTACATTTAAAAAATCATAAACAAATGAATTACAGTATAAACAAGAATTTAGTCAATTAAGAAATAAATATAAAACATATAAATCCTTATTTACAGATGGGTCCAAGGATGGTGGCGCGGTGGCATGTGCCACTGTCATTGGATCCAAAACAATATCTTCTCGACTTCCAAATAACAGCTCTATTTTCACAGCAGAAGCAAACGCCATCTTAACAGCTCTTAAATATATTAATAAACATCGTAAATATAAACAATATATCATCTTTTCCGATTCTCTTTCGTGTCTTCAGGCTATTAAAAATCTTTCTTGCAAACATCCACTTTTATTAGAAATTATTGAATTGTACAATGAACTTGCGACTGGCCAATGCGACATCGTCTTTTGTTGGTTACCCAGTCACGTTGGCATTTCTGGGAACACGATGGCTGATATTGCTGCTAAGGCAGCCCTCAACAAACCTGTGACACCACTTCTTATCCCATACTCTGATTATAAAGCCAGCATTAGAACATACATCCGCGATCTGATGCAAAAGAAGTGGGACACCCAAGTAGGTATTAATAAATTACATGCAATAAAACCCTACATTGGTTACACCTACTTGGGTTGTCAGTCCAGATTTGAGGAGGTCATTATGCGACGATGTCGCATTGGCCATACCAGATATACTCATGAATATTTATTGAAAGGCGAAGATCCTCCGTTTTGTATCCCTTGTGATGAAAGGATCACAGTCAAGCATGTCTTGCTTGACTGCATTGAATATTCCATCACAAGGGATATCTATTTCAAATCCAAAACTCTGAAGGATCTTTTTAATAATGTCAGTTTTCATTTAATTATTGCATTTTTAAAAAAAATAGATTTGTTGACTGATTTGTAAATAGTTACATATTTAATTATTGGTAGTTTATATTAGTAACTGAGATTGTTAGTGGCTGTACCCTCAAAGGGGGTTGACGTAGCGTAAAATTATTGTCCTCCTGAGGGGGTACGTAAGTCCCAAAACTTTCAAAGTCAATTTAAGTGTATCAGGTTTTTAATCGTAGAATATGTGTGCTTTCAATTTATGGCTAGATTTCTCTTCTGTTGCCAATGGCTGAACGGATGGTGTAAATCCAACTAGGGTCCATGCAGGTAGCAAAAGTAATGTAAGTCCCCATCGTTCCTAGTATGGTGATCTACCTTCAGTTGTTGGCGATCTATAGCCCATTTTTATATTGTGTTGTCCCCTGTGGTTAAAATGTTTTAGACTCTATTACTAGTTCTACATGTATATCTGTGATATTCTAGTTGTTTTACTGCCCTTCGTCGGCAGGATTTTATAATTTACATCTATTTCATTTCAATATCAAATGTTCTCGTCACGATATGGCTGAAATATTGCCGATGTGACGTTAAATATTAACTCACTCACTCACTCACTCATCATAAGTGTTACTCGTGGACAATTCTGGCATCGGGGTTGTGTTTGAGTGCGGGTAAATACCCACCTGCTTTGTAAGCTAAAGGGACTGTGCATGTGCTTTGAATTATAGAACTGTTGCTACATCTAAGCATGCATTCAGAGATCCAACAGCTCCACCGATTTGTTATACTGGTACTGATAAGGACTCATTGGGTTTGTTTTCTGTACATGTTTTTCTTACTTGGTTGACTTTAAACTAAGTTATTTTAAGCTCCGCAGTGTACAGAACTCAAACCAAATTATGCGGGTTTAAGGGATGGAAAGAGAAAACCGACAAATGTCCAAATGTTTTTCTCAGATTCAAACTCCATCTAACCGATCATGGTTTGAAATGCCTTTCCATACAGTAGGCCTCGCCTTCAGACGTAAAACCAGACAATCACGAGTTGTTTGAACGGCCTCAATCTGAATCACTCCCAGCCTTCTATAAAGTCGCGAACTCGCCTTTAAGAAACTTCACTTAGCTATAGATGATATTGTCAACGTAAGGAAGACGTAAAGCTGACCGTGGCAAATGCGATGTAATCGAAACGCGTGCTCGTGACTCTCGTAGTTAAACAGGGATTCCTTTTCAAATTAAAACTGTAATTTGACACGCTTTTCTGTCTCACCTTTACAAGTACTACACAAAACGAATTCGCTTTTAATCCGATTACCACCTAAAATTAGATCATATTTGCAAGTGCACCGTTTCTTGCCGTCCGTGGTTTCGGCATGGGCACGTCCAAAACGTTTCTGCATTTGCATCCAGATCAACTCGTAGAGCACCATTTGTGACATTCATCGCCGCTCGCCTCTTTCCGTAACCTCCAAGAAGACTCTATTCGTCACCACTCGCCCCTTTCCGTACCCTCAAAGAAGACTCGTCCCCCACTCGATACTTGTTATGTGCGAAAATACGACAAACCAATCAGAACGCGCGTAAATGAGCGCGGTGCTTTGATAAAAACAATCCCGAGTACTTAAATCGTTTATGGCATTATGTCATTCTTGTTTAAAGAATCATGAAAAATATATATCGTCATATTGAAAGTACAAAGAACGTAGCTAAAAGGATTTTGCTGACTATTATGAAGTTTTTAATAAGAATCATGAGATTGACGGTGAGAGATTCAAATACACGCACGTGCGTTCGTTGACATCACTGCTCTCATGGGTCCAACTGGGGGTATTTCTGACGATCTTGCGGGCTTGTTATGGAGATGGTACGTGCGCTTCGACCAAATTGATAATCGCTACGAGTTTCAAAACAATAATATCGTATTTGTATGTAACTGATCAACCTTAATCTTTAACATTGGGCTTATATTTCATAGCTCAGGGGCTATTTTAGTCTGAGTGTTTTTTGGCTTTTCATATTTTTTTTCAGCAAATTCACCAGGGGTGGGACAGCAAGGTTACACGAATGTTCAGTTTGAGAAATATTTTAAAGTCATTTTTGAGTATCTGCTTTGGGATTTAATGTAGCTGATGTTTTTCTTGGATTTTGTTTTGTATATTCAATAAAACAATTCCCATTTGTGATAATTAAACCCTATTAAGAAAATAAACATAATTAGAAAAATTATAGGTGAACAGCTGGTAATAATTACATTAGAATATGTCTAACAAAGATGTGTTTCTCCTTCTTTTAGTTGTATCAATGAGGTTTAATTCTGTAAACTAAATAAGTAAAAAACAAACAAACAAGAAAACAACCTAGCAATACATGTACATGTGCTTCGGTGATGTTTAGAAACATTGGAATCAAATAGGGATAGAGTTATCGTTCTTTTTAAAAGTAGTTCTGATGTTCATGCGCCAATATGAAATCCTTCCAGAGGTGCACGAGTCGCTATTCGGCTTGTCCTGGAATAACACGAGTTGGTCACGAATGCATTGACTGGCAACAATAAACCGTATTAACCAATAATGTAATTGAATGGCGCAAGCGCATACTGTTAGAGTTTTTAACGATAAGAGAATTATGTACCCGCAGCTGAACAGGGATCAAGGAGTGTTCCTCACCTGTGCCTGGGAAGTCAATTAGGTATTTACTGGCTTCTACCCACATCTTCTCATCACTTGTATAAACGCTTCCCTTGTATAAACAATGCCCATTATCTGTACATCTCACTCTTTCATCTCCTGTTTCTTATCCAATTTATTCCACTGGCTTCTTGTACGTTTAGTATATATATTAATTGGTGTATCTTGATGGTTACAATTCACCTGACGAAGGGGCAAGGAATAGCCCAGAAACGTTGTGACACACAATAAAGAAGAAGTTGTCATCCATAATATTTGCGTTTGACTTGAATACCAACTTCTAAATGCCTCTCAAGAACCTTCTCAATATAGTGAATACACTTAATGCATGGTAACTTTAGTCATCTGTAATATGCCTACTTATATTTGTGGGGGCGGTGGGGTAGCCTAGTGGTAAAAGCGTTGGCTCGTCACGCCAAAGACCAGGTTCGAATCCCCACATGGGTACAATGTGTGAAGCCCAATTCTGGTGTCCCCCGCCGTGATGTTGCTGGAATATTGCTTAAAACGTCGTAAAACCAAACTCAGTCAGTATAATTGTGATGGTTCAAGTAATGTGTTGGGCGCCAGTAAACCCCACTTCCGGTCCAAGTCGCCTTAAATGTATAACACCACCACCACCAGCTCTGGGGGAAAAACGTTCGTCATCCCATCCCAGGCCATTAAAAATACTGGTTTATAGTTTCAGAGTAGTTGCTTTTCATTTTTGTGACGGTAAAATATGACCTTGTTTTACGAAAAGAAGACCTTATATGAGTTTCATATAACTGCCTATGTCACACATTTACATTATCAATATTTTCATTTGTATACACAATTTGGCTACCTAAAGTCAACAATTTTGGGCAAACGTATTTCCCCCGACTTGTGCTTGTTGGTTACAAATGTAATAACCTTCCTTGAGAAGCATTGACAAGTTATAGATTCTACCACTTGCTTGATAACAGTGTGAGTCCCTACACTGAGACGTCGCCCTGTTGAAATAACAAACCTTGTTTATCTATATATATTATTATCCTTTCAATACATGTACGGTATACGAGAAGTTAGTTTGATACATAAGCACATTGTCAAGTCAAAACATTGATTATACAACAGTCTCGTTTCCTGTTGACTGGGTTCCATCCTATTGCGCAACTTAGTACAATAACCAGTCCACAATTTTGAGACCAATTTTAAACATTCCTTCACTCTGCTCCAGGATACTCTGGGTGGCATGGTACTGACTGTGTTACTTCGGGATTTCCCCCTTCATAAACAGCACGGAATGACATAAGTGAGACACTGTTGTGATCGTCTTTATTTTATAGTGTTTTGTGATGCGTTTCGTGTAAATGCTTTATGTTCATTCGCTGTGTAGCTGTTTCCAGATATTGTACCAGAGTACGACTATAGTGGGTAGGAATCCCGGAGTAGATTGTGTTAGGCATACCATGATGTGCAGTATGAGACGTCTTAAAGTCAGGCACTCAACATCTATCCATCCATCCATCCAATAACACAAAAGGGGCTTCCCTGGATTTACCACTGACAATAATAATACTATTAGATATAATACAGCGGGTATTTTAAGTTGGGTAACTTGTCCCAAATCCCTTTCACATTTGTGAACAAAATATGTTTAAATCAAATCAGACATGATGTGGACAAAAGCACCCATTGGCTGGTTTAACATAGTCGTCTACGTCAATATCACAGCGTCCTTCCCATGATTTCACAGATATATGCCTTGATAGCTCAAATGACGATGAATACAGTCACGCAAAAGCAAAATATGGCCATGCGTCACGGATATTTCCCCTTCGCTTCAGTCTTCGTTTAAGAAGACACCCATTGTATAGAGTTATGTGTGTGTGAAAGTACTGTTTCTGACTTCTGCTCAAGGTCGATGTGAATGAAGTGAATAGCAAGAACATCTTGTTCAAACTGATATTTACTTTTTGTAGCCCGTGTTGAAGACTTGACGGGAGGTTTTTACCAGGAGCGGACTTTGCTCAAGAATAGTGCACTGTATCGCATTTGAAGAAAGAATACGTTCTACAAAATGTCTGAAAATCATTTACCGGCAATTTGTGGAATATTTGTTATACTGACCCGTGTTTCTTCAAGTTTTCTTAACTTTGAACCGGGATTGGGTACCAGTACAAGTATGATTCCAACGCAAACGTGAAAAATCTAGGAGATTTTCAAGTATTAGCCAAGGTCAGTTCCTGAGTCCTATTTCATTCCCATAATTCTTATTTTGTATATGCCGACACAAAATGTATTTCAAATACATTAAAAGGTCAAAATATGGGAATAGGAATGCAAATACAGATGGTGAACTGTGTTCCTTTAATGGTTAATCCTTTTTGAACAACGACAATCTTCCAGGCACTCTGACCGAGTGTCATGGTGCTTATGAAGATACGTGTGCTTAGGGAAGTGAATGCTTCAGATTTCTTGTTACCTCCAGCCTACTGTCTGACCTTTGCATTTTTGTAGAACACGGGAAGCTTAAAACTGTGTACTTGACAAATGTATATATTAGTTTTTTACATAGGTCCACAGGGTTTCCCAGGAATCTTTGGCAGAGATTTCAAAGTAGTCCCGATTTGTCTGCCAATCAAAGACAACATTTTCGACACACAGAAAGGCCTTATGAAACAGGCATGATAATGAATGATTAATTAATGGATCGTTTTTGTACGTGAAACCCGAAGGACAGTGGCTCATTTCAACAAATCTTTGAATGTTGGCATTCTTAGTTAATGTCCTATATATGTTTGGTTTGACAAGTAATTTAGTAACATTGCACTGATTCAGAACCCCATACTGCAGACTTCTGAATCCGTGGCCTTGACTCGCTCGTAAACTGTCTGCTTCCACTTTGAAACATAAAACCTTTTCAAATATGAAAAATGGACGTTCTCACCAAAGAACACAACACGTCACAATTTAAACCTGGAAACCCAAACTCCAGAAACTCTCCGCACTATGACCAGTTTTAGGACGAGAAAATCTACCATGCTCTATTTCTAATTGAAAGGTACCACAACATAGTTCACCTTGAACGCTACGGTGCCATCTAGGCAGTGTAGAAGTCATGCATGGTTCCGGAGTAACAGTGTACTTAAACTGTCTATATGTGCGTAGCTTACTACCCATGGGATTACCTTGGTCATTCCACAGTTCCTGTAGCCACTCCTGATGATCTGACAACTGCATATGTTGAAATGACAAAGTCAATTCACTCCTACATATGTGTAGCATATGATTGTAGCATTACGACTGTAATAAAGATGACACTATGTTATCCGATGATTTGGCTAAACGCTGTGACCAGCTGCTAATAACAGAAGGCAATCTTTCAGGTGCAGTTTATCCCAAAATCGTAATACTTCTGTTCTCTGTTTTGACAAAGTACTAGTCCATCCCATATCACCCCTAACTGCCAAATTGGGAGTTTTGCTATTTACACCAATAAAAAATCTACAAGCACGGTTCTATACTGCGCTTATACAACTAAAATCCTTAGTTCCCCAAAGTGCTGCACCTTAAGACAGAATAGGTTGCACTAAGTTATTGTATAATGTATTAAAAACGCTATAAGCCATACCGCCCACGGACTTAAACGTACACATCACCTATCCCAGTGCACGATTAGCAGACTTGGCTATTTCCTCAGCAGTGTAATTTAAATCAAGATTCTCTTCAAGCCAAAGTCCCAAGTATTAATCGGCGTTAGTATAATCAACACAATCATCACCAATTGTAAAGACAAATTTAGATCTCATAAACGATCTCGGACGATAATGAATTACTTTGGTTTTCTGAATATTAACAAGAATTCGCCAGCGGGAGCACCAATCAGCTACAACATCCAATATTCTCTGCAACGACACCTCGTCAGAAGCAAACTTAACATAAGTAGTATACTTGATGGGGGTTCTACTACCTATGTCAAAGCAATGGGGGAAAAGCTTTTTGTCCACGTTTCTATGTATTTGGACCACTTTCCGATGTTATTTTTCTCTCCACACATAGAAAAATCTGTCTACTCCTAGAAAGTACTGTTGAAAGCAATTTTGTCCAAGATACTGCCAATGTCTTGCTGACAATCTCGGTAGAACAAATCTACAACCTTTGGAAGGCCTACCTACATTTGTAGACGATATATACGTGTTTGGCTACCTACAGCCCAAAGACTGCGTTTGCAAGAATGTCAGAGTATCTTTGGGAAAAGCGAAGGGAAAGTTCTCGTAGTTTCCAGAATCGCCATCGCAGTACAAGAGTCCTTGGCAACACCCAAAATATATGCAAACAAATATCCTACATTTCTACGCATACAAAAAGACATGCAGCATGCAGCATACAGCAACAGAAGACAAAATGTAGTCCAAACACACACAAGAGTAGTCCCTGTGGAGGTGCACACCCTTTAGAAGCCTCAAATTTGTTTTCCACAACTTGTGACAGTGCAACTCCAAAAGTAGTATACACACAAGAGTTGTCCAGAATATGAAACAAACACCAAAAGCGGCACACGTTCGGAGGAATCCATACGTGCAAAAGTTTGCAGAAGCGAAATACAAAGGGGAGAACAGATTGTTGTCGCTACTTGATTCGCCGACTGGAGAAACGATTCCGGTCTACAGCTACAAGATACGAGAAACAATTCGAGACAACGACGGAATAGAACATCTACAGTTGGTGGGTGGACCGTTTCTGTGTAGGCCTGGCAAAATCTGCTACTCGCCCACTTTGGAAAAGAAAGACGATCGAGAAGTTGAGTTGCTGTTCCCAGAGACCAAGTTGGTAAAGCTTCCATCGAGTCACACACAATCATGCATACAAACATATTTATTTCTAGTCCATGTAGAAGGGGTGCCTGGGGTGGACTGTGCAAACTTGTTTGGACGTTTCTGTCTTCTCGTCGGCCTGTCTGTCTGCAAGTGTGCAGTGCTTCCAGGTCATCTGCGCAGCCTTCCAGAGAAACACAGTGGCTAGCGAAAGGGAGGTCCACTTTGGGGCCGATTCTGGCATCAGCCCCACCTTCTGGATATCCAGATGAGTCTCTTTTTGTTCCTCCTTTACGTTTTCTATTTCCTTGCGGAGTTCGTCGAGAGTGGAATTATCATCGTCGTCCAGCCTAGACAAGATGTTGACCAGCATATTCGTGGTTTGCTCCCCATGAGCCGACAACATCGTCGCGGTTTGCTCCACATAAGCCTCGATCTTCCCCAGATGATTACAGAAGTCCTGGAGAGTGGTCGACGGTTTTGCAGCAGGCAATACGGTTGTGCTGGAGGGCGACGTCATATTTGGTGCTATCTCGCCGGTGGGCAAGAGGGTCGAACGTTCTGTGGCGGGCAATACGTTTGTGTTAGAGAGCTCTTGCCATAGCTATAGAGACTTTTAAAGCCGATACCGAGACGCTCTTTAACCTCGGCTGCCAGAGTACAACGCAAAGGTCACAGATTTCTTGGATCTGGTCCGGAGACAAATCTCTTTTTGGTGGCATGGTGTTTTTTACTGGATATAGACATTTGAAGGAACTAGGTTTCCTAGTCCTAGAGATGTGGAAAACCAGGTTTCCTAGTCCTAGACATGTGGAAAAAACAGGTTTCCTAGTCCTAGGTTGCAGTTCAACACATCGCGAAATGACATCTCCAAGTAGCCTTATTCTAACCACATTTTCAGTCCTGTCCCACGTTAGTACTTCTGATGTTTTAAGTGCCGAGTGATTACATACTTATCAGTTAAACAATTTCTCACTGAAACGATAGGCGGGAGCTTTCAATACCACTGAAAGTTCCTGACAGGTAATTTATGGCAGTTGGTGGGATTGGGGTGTGTTGATTGAAAAACAACAATTACAGAAACACAACAATACAAGCTTGATACAGGTGTAATTAACTGGTTATTAATTTAATTAACCAAGACCAAGTCAGACTTAACATTGTTTAATATTGTGTTTTGTGTTTGTTATCTTTCCGAATCCTGTCCTTCTCGCATCAATGGTGCAGAAGACTTGTTTAATAGGCTCCTGTATAAACTGTATACTGTTCTCATGGGCAAGTTTTTTGCTGACTTCTTAACACAGTGTAATTTGTGTGTTTTAAATGGGCGCCTTGGAACACAGGACTTTGCATATATCAAGAACGATGCCTCAGTAGTTGATCATGTTGTCACTGGTCATGAACAACTGAATTACTTTATAAACTTTAATTTTGTTACTGTGTCATCAATAATCAAAGGTGCTAATATGCCAAAATCGCTGCCAGACCATTCAGTTCTCTATTGGAATTTATCTGTACCCGGA
Source organism: Haliotis rubra (assembly GCF_003918875.1). Classification (NCBI taxonomy): domain Eukaryota; kingdom Metazoa; phylum Mollusca; class Gastropoda; order Lepetellida; family Haliotidae; genus Haliotis; species Haliotis rubra. The sequence goes on along the minus strand of NW_025767357.1, from coordinate 27,382 downwards.
ATTTTCTACGAAATGTCGGTAGTCAAGTTCTGGATTGGCCGTTGCGTAGCCCTGACCTCAGTCCTGTCGAACACATCTGGGACGAGCTGGGTCGAGGTGCTCGTCAGCAAGTCAATCCACCACAGACGTTACAAAATCTTCACCGTCACCTTTTTGAGCAATGGCGACGTCTTCCTCAGGGTGTGTTTACTAACGTTCTAAGATCCATGAGGAGGCGTTGTGTGGCTGGAAGAGTCGCTGGAGGAGGCCACAGCCCTTACTGAAGTCCTCAATCAAATTGTTCTCCGCGATATGAACTTCATTTGGAGGGTATATTGACATCATGACCGCTATCGTTGTTAAAGATTTTCGGTGAGCGTTTTGTTTTCCTTTGATGTCAAGATGTTCTGTGCACAGCACACAGCTAAAATTATTGTCTTGAACAGAATATTTAAACCTAGTCCAAAAAATCCTGAATGTCACGTTTTCAGTGTTGCTCAGTGTATATGTGTTTAATTCTTGTAGTTCAAGGCCATTGCCCAACAGAATGTAGGGTCATGACAATAATTCGTACATACTGAATGAAAACGATGCATAAAAAGGGGCGATACATGATCATCAGGTTTGTGATGACTGCTGTCTGTATGCAAAAATTACAAATTTTGACATGATAAAGTGCGCATTTATATTCAGAGGACAACAATTCAATACATTTACTGTATGTTGGATGATGAATGATATTCAGAGCTTTAAAATTTACTTCTTAGATGTTATGGGCAAATTATGGATATCCGAGACGTTTACTGATTTAAGGACAACAAGTGTTGCAGGTCTTAGACATTTACTGCTTTTGCGACAAGTGATGCAGGTCTCAGACATTTACTACTTTTGGAACAGGCAGTGACGCAGGTTTTAGACATATGTGCTTTTGTGACAACAAGCGATGCAGGTCTTAGACATTTACTGCTTTTGAGACAGGACGTGACGCAGGTTTTAGACTTTTACTGCTTTTGTGACAACAAGTGATGCATATCTTAGACATTTACTGCCTTTGTGACAACAAGTGATGCATGTCTTAGACATTTACTGCCTTTGTGACGAGTAGTCATGCAAGTCTTAGATATTTACCCGGGTAGCATGCCATCATCGGCCCGACATCGGCTCAACGTTGGCAAACTTCAATGGCCCTGCATCGGCCCTGCATCGACCCTACATCGGCATACTTTATTGGCACTGCATCGGTCCAACGTCGGCATACTTTAAAGGCACTGCAATATTAAATATTTGCTCACTTCACTTCTCCACGGTGAATACATATTTGTTATATTTGACAGCATATTTACCAAAATCTATAAATGAATACAATTTCATATGTGTATTAAAAATATATATATATGTGAAAAAGCATCACCTAATCATTTCACGTTTTAAAAACGATTTATTCACGTGAATTTGTATTGTTCCAGAAACAGTGTTTTCTATGATTATTTGGTTATAAAATTCAGTAACCACCAAAACGGTTTCTGAAAACGTTTTATTCATGTGAATATTTATGGTTCAGGAAACGTTGTAATAACATTTTCTGTCAAGAAGTGGTTTTAACTTTTCAGTAAAACACTAACCTCAAACAACAAGGTTACATGTCTAAGAAAATAGACATTGTTACTCTTAACAAGGAAAAAAAACAAAACAAAAAGAATGGCAGACATGTAATCAACACTTTTTATTATTTATGTTTTAAAAAGCTCGTAAACATTTTGATATTACTAGTATTTTAGAATCTTCTTCTTTGGTTTTGCCTTTATCCATTTTCTGAAAATAACGAAAAATGCATAGTAAGTATATTAAGTCAAACCAAGAGACAATAATCAATTAATGAAGTCTTCAGGCACCGATTCTATAATATATACAACAAAATGCTCCATCCTACCTTTGTGATCTTATGCCGCAAACTGTTGAATCTAGGACAAATTATAATCTTAGAAACATTCGTGATCTTTCCCTGTACTATTCCCGCACAAATCTCTACAGTCAATCATTTTTCCAATCATCTGCACAACTTTGGAATAATCTCCCTTTATATGTTAGAGAATCAGTTTCCCTTAAAGGTTTAAATCGCATATAAGCTCGCATAAGTCAAAAGCACCAGGATATTTCTCATTTGGTAATAGAAAACTCAATGTAATTCATACCCAGCTAAGATATTCAAATAGTAGATTAAATGGTGATCTATATAGGATCGGTCTCATAGAGAACCCCGAATGTAATTGTAAATTTACCTGTGAAAATTCTCAACATTATTTTATGGAATGTTCTTTGTATTCTGTTATCAGACGGGAAATGTTTCAAAATATTAGCAGAATTTGTAACATTAAAGCACCAACAAACCTAGACGTACTATTAAATGGCAGTGCAGATCTTCCGTATAGTGACAATATTCACATTTTAAAAAGTTCAAAATATATATCAAATTCCAAAGGTTCAGTGATCATATATAATGAGTATGATCTAAATAATTCATGTATTCATTGTATTGTATATATCATTTTGTATATATCTTTCTATCCCTGTACATATAGTTTGTTTCACTTTTGCATGTAAGCACTGTAAATTGGAGAGGGTTTCACTAAGTTGGCATAACTTGTACCCAATCCATTCTCTTGAATAAATATGTTTAAATCAAAATCAGGCACCGATGTATATTACAATGTATATGCAAGTGTTTGATGGAGAACACAATGGAAAATAATGGAAATCCTTGAATCCCTAATTTGGTAATAGTATCAAATCACACGGAATAGCAACAACCCCATCACTCTTATTGGTCAGAGGCTGAGTGCAGGTACTAATCAAAGTTTCGCAATAACAAGCCAAAACGCCATCAACAAGTATATACAGACAATGGAGTTTAACAGGTGCACTTAGGTTTTCGGATTCACAGCTCCTGGATTTTTAGATGTAATCCTCAATAAATTCAACGCTTCTGTTTGTATCTGCTGGAATGCTTGTGTCTCATTTTCGAATGCTTGCTGCGACGAAAATAACAATGTTCCACATTACAACAAGTATATAAATCTAGTTAGTCCGAAGTTGAAATATATTGTGTAACTGCCTAAATTTTTTTGGGGGTCAACACTAACTAGATTTAACACTAACTAGATTTAACACTAACTAGATTTAACACTAACGTGTATATTAAAGTTGGAAATAACTGTGCCCCTTTACAACAAACTTGGATTACTGGGGAGCGTTTCTAACCTGGAATCCAAACAGGAACTGATATATTAAATAGCTATTGTAACTAAAGTGCTGTCGGAAAAAAAACTGTTTTAGGCTGTTACTCTGTATCCCTAAAATTTAAACAATTGCAAATAGCATATGTCGAAATAACCCACATCGGCCTAACTCGGCGTTCAGTGGGATGCATAATAGGGTATCCAGAAAAGCATGTTTACTCGTAAAATCAGGGCAAACTTACAAAAAAGAATAGCTGCTGAAAAAATAGATCAGACTATGCATGGCAATTAGGTCGCTCAGCCAGGCTTGACGACGGACCGTCGACTCACCTGGCATGAAATGCATGTGCTGCCTACGGGCACAAAGGGATCATCTCAAAGACATATCATGCTTTTTCATGTGTGTTGAACATGTCTCATCTATTGATTAACATCTTACGTGTCTTTATTTCATAAACTTGAGATATGTGGAAGAGTATGATACTCATAAAAAGCTTATATCAGCCATCATATTAAATGTCCCCAGTTTTGACACAATACGAAATCGCGATTCACAGCGTTATTTGCTGTATGTTTTGAAATGTGAAAATCGGATAATTACTAGGAGTATTGAATTTTAAAATAACATATTAATGATCACTGATATCAGTTTTTTCATGAAATCACTAATGATAATTCTGAAACGTTGCCGATGAACCTAGAATCGGTTGGGATGTTTAAAAAATACACTCACACGAACGCCGAAGTGCGCTTTCCGCCATATTGGATAGTGTTTACAAAATCACGTTTTGCCAAGGTCGGTATTGAGACGCCTATTACATCACGTATATTTCATATTCAGCTTCGACAAATCCATCACTGAATTCCCCATACATTTTTTAATCAAATTGCCTCTGGTCTTTGTCACTAATACCAACTGCCTTGATAAACTAAGACGAAACATATTGGGTGTGAAAACGAATGCTGTGCGAAAGACAGCGCTTGTTTGAAATGTAAACACATAAAAAATCCGATTTTAAACTGCGTGGCTTTTCTGAAATTTTCCGACATCCACCTTTAGAATATGCATGGAAAGACTATCGTAGCAAAAACATAGGAAATTAAAAATAGATGCAATGCCATGATTTGATAATTCATAAGAAATTGTCAAAGTTTCCGTGCAGCGTGACGCCATGGCTGACGCAAAATCACACAGAACGACAACAGTAATTGTCAGCATGTCTTGCTTCTTCTCTTACTTACAATGAAAACGATAAAAACATATAACCATACAAAGATAGTCGGAATCATTCTGATTACTTACATGTCATATTTATGTACAAACAATACCTGAATCAATTGGTCATCGGTAGTGATGTCATACGTCAACATTGTTGAACATATCAGGCAATTTCTTTGAGGTTGAATAAGAATAAACCCAATCGCCATATCCTTCCGGTTACACTTTCAGTATCTACATGATGTATATTTTACATATCGTTCAGATATTTTTTCATGAAACTAACTTCAATATCTCCACATAGCCTTATTCAACATCATATCATACGAGGGTATACGATACGTTTTATATTCTTTGAAAGCTTTGATTGTTTGAATAATATTTACATAAGAAAAAGATACATTTAGTGTAGTACACCATATTTGAAACCTTTACACAAGTGTTAGTTAGTTAGTGTTATATTAATCGTAGTCATCGCTGCAACATGTATAGTATGACCGGAAATTATTTAGAATTTTAGGAATATGTTTAATTGGATTTCTAGTATAAACAACCTTGACCAGCTATCAAGTGCTTGATTTCATTCAAAAGAGACAACTCCGTTCATCCTTTTTCATTAGTTTGTGAAGAGTTATCCCCCTTTGTTTACTTGCTAGCAGACGACATTTTCAGTGATCCTCAGTATGGATGATTTAGAAGAGGAAGTTGATTTTAGAGTATTATAACAAGGACATCAGATCAGCTAAAGTGATTCCAAGTAGAACAGGCATCCCTTTGTCAGCTGTTTATCGTGTTTTGAAAAATATTGCAAATGGATATGGCATTGAGCACCAGGGAGGCGCAGCTAGGCCCAGAAACTTGACTGTCGGTGACCGGAGGCGGCTTGGTATTCTTGTTTCTAAAAACAAACGAAGGAGTCTGAAGGAGGAAAACTTAAAGCTCGATATGGTGGATAGAGGAACTGTGGCTGTCTGTAAGGGGACAGTTAGAACTGAGCTGCATGCAATGGGTTGGCAGAATAGTCGAGGAATTCCATCACCGATCATGAAACCTGAACAAAAGGAGCGAAGGTTGAACTGGTGCTTACAGCATAGAAATTTTAACTGGGACAATGTGATTTTCTCAGATGAAAGTTCTGTGTGGCTGTTTCTAATACACTGAAATTCTGGACCAAACAAACTGAAAAACCTTTGTATCAGCGCCCAAAGTACAGTCCGTAATTTAACGTGTGGGGTGGCATATCTGTGTTAGGGGCAACGCCCTCTGTGTATTGAAGGGAATATGAACAGTGAGAGGTACACAGATATTCTCGAGGGACATTTACGTCCATCTGCTCACGTGTTCTATGGAAATGTTTTGATTTTCCAGCAGGACAACGACCCAAAACATCGTTCAAAGCATTCACGGGCCTGGTTTCGGACCCAAAATATGACATTATTAGATTGGCCAAGCTATAACCCTGACCTAAACCCAAAAGAAAATGTTTGGGGACTTATGAAGGAACGTGTCAATAAGAAAAATCTGACAAATATTGCTGAAATGAAAGAAGAGGTGGTCCGATATTGGTACAGCATGGACCACGACTTTCTAACTTCTTTGATCAGAAGTATGCCCCGCCACATTGAAGCCTGCATTGCTGCCCATGGTGACTTGACAAAATACTAACTGTTCACCTGTCTTTGAATCTGGAGTTATGTTCTGCTAATATTCACATTTAATACGTGAGTAATGAGTGAAAATATTTTTAAAAATTACAATCTTAAATTCTCAATAATTTCTGCTTGTACTGTACTTTAGTTCCTATGATATACCATATTCAACACACTTGGACTAATTGCAGTTTCATATGAACAGGTTAATGAACAGCGATTTCATTCAACCTTATAAGTAACGCTGATAAAATTAATGAAATGCTTTATACATTTTATGAAAAGTATATGGACGCACATTTTAACGGAATTGTCTTGTTCATTGACTTTGTTTGTGTCCTTTTATACACAAAACAATGATACATATCGATTGGACAGGTGCGCGTTTGTCAGAAACGTTTTATGATTCATTATCATTGTTTTCGATAATATTATCTATTCATATTCGATTAAAAAATATTGTGATGACAGGATATCAAATTCGAACTATATTTATATGAAAATTGTTTAAAAATACATAGAACATGTCATACCTTAATCTGACAAACCTTGCATCATTATCCTGATAGTTCCATAAAAAAGAGCTATTGTTTTGCATCTTTCATTGTATACTTCTGAAGAGAAATAGCCACATAATCATGGACAAAGAAAGGCCTTATCCTAAAAATATTCGGGTGAATTGTGAAATATTCGTTGTCACCTATGTTACATTGATGTGTTGTTCAATTTAAGATACATAGTCAAACCGTCCAATTGTCTATCTATTATAATTATTTAAATGGTAAAATAACTTATTATATGTTATGTCGATAGAGCGTTAAAGTCTGACATAGATACCGAGACCTGTTATACAATTAATGGAAATTAGGTGAGATATTTACTAATCAGCATACCAATGTCGTCTTTTATCGACGTCACAAAATACATTAAACAAGCCATGACGTCAACTAAAGTGTAATTGTTTAGTAATTTCACTACATTTGAAGATTTGGCTAGTACTCTGTTAATAATGATGCAAAATTAGTCAAAACATCTCCACAAACAGGCGAATATGTGAATCTAAGAACTGATTTACATATCAGATGGGAACCATCAAATCGCTATTACGTGCTTTCTCTTGTACATTGTCACCTTTTCTTATAAATTGTGAAACTACCAAAACGTATCCGCTCACATTGGGGATTTTTGTATTGGAATAGTTTACTTGACGGTGAACAAAACATAACGAAAATATAGCGTCCGTATCTACAACAAATTCTCTCCCAGTGAGTTACATTGGCCTAGTGTTAAGCATAGTGGAGTTATGCCCCCTTATCTTTATACGTGTATGAAATCTCTGTGGTCGTTTGACGTCATAGAAGAAAATCCATTTTCGACATTTATTGCGAGTAATTTTTTAAGTTTTAACGTATAACGTTACGTATAAGCACACAAATCCATTTCATATCCACTTATGTCGTTCAGATATCAGGCTGTATTTTCTTCGCTCACACTTTCCGTAAATCGTAGCGTTAAAAAAGTAGTCAGCCTAACTATATTCGCGATGTTCAATGTTTGAAAAGCTTCCATTTTATTTTATTTATTCACTACCCGTCATAATCAACATTCAAAGATTTTGATTCTTTAATTTGCATTTAGAAGGGGCGCCCCATTTTAATCTTTCAAAACTGTGTCAAGATATTCAAGCTGGCACTGTTTACAATATATTGAGCTGACATTTGTGTGACCATTCAGTATTTAGTTTGAACCCTTGGCATCATGTATGAATATTTGAAAACATTAGAATAAATTATACCCTTATGATAACGTCATCTGAAAGGGTTGGGTAGTGTCTCCAAAACAAGCTTAAGTAAACATTAAGGGGGAATCATTTCAACAAGCGACTGTAGTTGCAAATTGCTTTTTTATGCACTTTAATATTTAAGTTTGATTGTAGTGGACTACTGCCTCTCTCAAACACACAGGATGTTTCTTGCATGTTTTGTTTCCTGATGCATTAATTGCAGATTTTGCGTTTATGGGGGCTACCAAGATAAATAGTCAACAAAATGGGGATCATGAGGCTGGAACATGGCAAAACCGATTTGCTTGAGGCTGACAGATAATATGTAGAAAATAAAATATAGAAATATTTAATGTGTTATGACATCATGATATTTAATGAAGTTAATTAAATCTCAAGTTCAATATTATTTTTGATAATATTTTTGATAATATTTTTGTTATCATCTATTAAAACCATTCTCTGAAACTCTTAGTTTGGTTATTGCTCATTAAAATCATTCTCTCAATTGCTAAGTGTTTGGGCTGGTCCATTCTATGAAATAGGTAACAGGCAGGAGATTAGCAGTGCACTGGACCAGGAACTTTGTTGTTATAAGCTGTAGGGGTTATGGGATGTAGGGGTTTTGGGAGGTTACCAACTGTTTTCATACAAAAATCTGTATATGTCTTGGTGGTTATTCATGTTAAATATATAATACAACTACAAAGTGTCAAAACGAGATCGTATTCGCCCGTTCAAAATTCACAATAACAAAAGAAAAAAACTTCAATCTCTGGTAAGAGAAAAATCGATTGTGTTATTCTGGCTATATCATGAGCCTGTGGTTATGAATCAGCATCATATACTGATAATAATTGGTGGTCTCGAAAAGCTGAGCGTATTCTGCCCCACTGTCACAAACACACGCAAAGGCAAGTCCATTGTTAACCGGAAATAGACGAGGGAACATATGGTACACGTAAACACGTAAACGCATCTGATGCGTATCACTTTGAATGTCCTCCACCTTTCTACTGCAATTTCACCTTGTACCTCCTCTACTCTACCGATTCATCATCATGTACGTCTCTGATTCATGTCGGCTACATCAATGTTGGTGACAGCGTGGACAAACAAGAGATCTACGTAAAGGTGTATGCTCTGGAGCTCAAGACCAAACACTCAGAGGGTAGCTACGTCTCAATTACAAAAGAAAAATACAACCACTGCTACTTCTACAACTCCTACTCTTACTACCATCACCACGACTACTGCTACTACTACTGCTGCTACTGCTACTCCTACTCCTCCCACTACCATTACTATGTTCATTTATATAAATAATAGTTAACTTTATATCACCATCACCACCGATCCTCATTCACCTCGAATTAACCCCACCCTAACTCCGACCCCCACCCTAACCACTGACAATCTATATACAGGAAGCACAAGTAATTGCAAGTGACATTAAAGCTGATTAAGAACTTATGCCTATAGATGAATTTTGTCACGATAAAATACAGTGGGAATCATGAAAATAATAGGGACATCCCAAACGGACTGATCTGTCATTCGTCACTACATACCCCTTATCGAAACCTGCAAGAACATTCGATTTAGAAGTAAACAGACTGACAAAATATGGTTGTAAATCATTTGTTCAAAGAACTCCTCCTTAATACTATTTCTTTACATACATGTTTTTGTATCTGAAACAGAGTTGAAAGTGACAGTCACAAAGGTTTCACAAAAGTTAACATTCAGTGGTTATAAATGTTACACACAGAACACATGCACAGTTGCCATGGGAGGAACCCGTGTCTCTATTCGGCTTGTCCCGGAATGACACGAGTTGTCACGGAAGTGATTTTCCTCAATGCATGACAAAGCGTAACACTTCCTCCAAGTCCTATGTTGTGCATATTGTCCATGAAGTTATTAGGAAGGAACTTGTGGGTACTTCCTTTTCTAAATGAACCCTATAAGTTATGTTAAAAATAGATACAGTACAACCAGAAATTATTGAGAATTTAAAGAGTGTACAATTCTTTTTTTTCACTCACGCATTAAATGTGAATATTAGCAGACCATAACTCCAGATTCAAAGACAGTTAGTATTTTGTCAAGTCACCATGGGCAGCAATGCAGGTTTCAATGCGGCGGGGAATACTACTGATCAAAGAAGTTAGAAAGTCGTGGTCCATGCTGTACCAATATCGGACCACCTCTTCTTTCATTTCAGCAATATTTGTCAGATTTTTCTTATTGACACGTTCCCAAACATTTTCTATTGGGTTTAGGTCAGGGCTATAGCTTGGCCAATCTAATAATGTCATATTTTGGGTCGAAACCAGGCCCGTGAATGTTTTGAACGATGTTTTTGGTCGTTGTCCTGCTGGAAATCCAAAACATTTCCATAGAACACGTGAGCAGATGGACGTAAATGTCCCTCTGTGTACCGGTCACTGTTCATATTCCCTTCAAATACACAGAGGGGCGTTGCCCCTAACACAGATATGCCACCCCACACGTTAAATTACGGACTGTACTTTGGGCGCTGATACAAAGGTTTTTCAGTTTGTTTGGTCCAGAATTTCAGTGTATTAGGAAACAGCCACACAGAACTTTCATCTGAGAAATCACATTGTCCCAGTTAAAATTTCTATGCTGTGAGCACCAGTTCAACCTTCGCTCCTTTTGTTCAGGTTTCATGATCGGTGATGGAATTCCTCGACTTTTCTGCCAACCCATTGCATGCAGCTCAGTTCTAATTGTCTCCTTACAGACAGCCACAGTTACCCTATCAATCATATCCAGCCTTAAGTTTTCCTACCTGCGCCTCCCTGGTGCTCAGTGCCATATCCATTTGCAATATTTTTCAAAACACGATTAACAGCTGACAAAGGGATGCCTGTTCTACTTGAAATCACTTTAGCTGATCTGATGTCCTTGTTATAATACTCTAAAATCAACTTCCTCTTCTCTAAATCATCCATACTGAGGATCACTGAAAATGTCGTCTGCTAGCAAGTAAACAAAGGGGGATAAACTCCTCACAAACTAATGAAAAAGGATGAACGGAGTTGTCTCTCTTTGATGAAACCAAGCACTTGATAGCTGGTCATGGTTGTTTATAGTAGAAATCCAATGAAACATACTAGTATTCCTTAAATTCTCAATAATTTCTAGTCATACTATATATTCTCGTATATCAGTTGAAATACGAATCCTTTAAAGTGGAATAAAGTTGACTTATGGTATTTGGTAATAAATCACATTGGTGAACCACATGTTTCGTCCCAGGCAGTTGGGAAGTGTCTTTAAATCGGCCAACTTTTAGAATTCAGAACCACAAACTTTACAGATTGAATCACAATACCTGATGACGTAATTTGTGAAACTTAGTTACCAAACACAATGCTCTGCGACGTCAGATTGTTGTTTGGGTTTGCCTAGGTTCCTCTCAGTGGTCTGCTGTCTCTACGTGCATTGGCGCTGAGTAAGCCAAGCGATTTTGGGAGTTAAAACATACCCGGCGGCGCATTTAAAAGCATGTTTAGTTTACACATATTTTATTTCGAAATACAAAAAATGAGGATCGGTGAACAAGCCAAAGGATTATGCATATACCTCTTCCGTACAACATAGAGAGAAGAAAATATAATTTTAGTGACATCATAAAATAGTCGTTTAAGTGTTGTTGGCAAGTGTAATCAATACAGCAATTGTATTGTCACATATCAATCAAAAGTATGGTAGTATATCAAAAGGTATATGGTAAAATTATGTAATTATGTTTCATTTTTTACATCGTTACGAAATTATGGAGTGATGTGTTTCTTATCTTAGTATTTTACAAAAGCAGGAAATCTACCTGATAAAAATATTAAACTGTGCACTGATTTCAAGATTTCCATATTCGTTTTTAAGTGTGAGCTGGAATGACCGTAAAGAACAGATTATAAATCAAAGCCATTCACAAAGTAATACAAATCGTGTCTGATCAATTCATAATCAGCGCAGACAAAGAAATAATGTAGAGTGTCTTCAGTATGACAGCCACAGTTATACATTGGTCTCTCAGCTATATGTCTACCAAATTTGTCGGCGTTGAGATCGCTGCAACCAAATCGGAGGCGGGAGTGACTGATTTGACAGAATCGTGAACAGTAGTTAAGATCGAAGTAATTTAGTTTAGAAATATTGTCCTTTTTCAATCTCTTTTATAATTCGCCAAGGGATGGGGCGCTTGTACTGTCAGGGGGTAAAGTATTCCAGATATTGATTGTGTCAGGAAGGAATGTTTTGGCATACTTCTACAATTAATACTTTGGAGGTTTAGATGATTTCTTAAATAATAAGTGGTTGAATAAGATATACTTTATTTGGTAAGAGAGATGATAAATAAGGAGGCACTAGATTGTTTTCCATTTAATAGAACATGCATAGCTTTTGAGATTGTCTCCTTTTATCCAAAGAGGTAAGAATTGTTTCATCATAAAGTTTATCATAACTAGTGCCACTGACAGCTCCACATTCAGTTCTGATTGCATGGAGGTGTCACTTTTCAAGCATAGGTTTTGTTCATTTGTACAATTGTACCAAATATGACTGACATAATCGAAAATAGGCAGTATAAATGATTTGTACATAGTTTCCAGAGTCTTTCCATTAAGGCGATACTTAAAACTTCTCAGACAATTTATCATGAGGCCACCTTACCGTGAAGTTTCGGTATGACTGTACCAGAGGCCATCTTGTTGACATGTTACTCTAAGGTGTTTATGGTCTGGCACCTCGGCGATAACAGAGTTATTCATTAGCAATTTTGGCGCTTGAGTTAGTTTTCGGGAAATTTGTATAGATGCAGTGTTACTTGGATTGAAATCAACTTGCCATTCATCTGCCCAGTTAGATATTCTTGATAAATGCTCATTTAAACAAGCTGCAGGTGTTTTGGGGTCATGTACTATAACATAAAGTGACGTGTAGACCGCGAAAAGTCTTATGTTACTATTAATGTCATCAACAATATCATTTATGTAAAGTATGAATAATAGCAGTCCGAGAGCTGATCCTTGGGGGACACCTGCTAGAACTAGTCTAAGGCCGGATTATTAACCATTTAGAACAACGCGTTGACATAGCTTTTCTAGTAACTTTTAAACCATAGTAACAAGTTGCCGTTTAAAACCATATGATTCAATTTGTTTTGAGAGGCATTTTAGAAGTTAATGAAGATGAAGGAAAACTGATTTGTATGGATAGTCAACTTCTTTATTGCAATGAGTGCGACGTTTCGGTGTAGGTACTAAATGTTAACAAATTTGATTCATTATGAGTAATGAAAAGGATTGGCAAACAAGCCAAAGGCTTATCTTAATGCCGCTCCAATACAACAACATCGATTGTGTACATATGTATGATATTTCAACAGAAAATAATTAAGTGACATTGAATTTGTTCAATGAAATAATATCATTTACCGTAGGTTAACAGTTATGTATTAAATTGTGTTTCAGTGCATTACTTTTTAAAATTTAGATCGACAAGAATTTTAAATAAAACAATTAACAGATTTAACAATTTGCAATTTTCAATTTCTGATGCTTGAATATTTCCATATGGGATCGATTTGAGATTGTATCCATTTCTATAAAAATACATATCGTTTCTTGAATTGTCATAATTTGGACGCACAAAGAAATAGTATAAATTATCTTCAAAAAATGCACCACAGGGACGAGATGGGTCGTTAGATATATAAGGATTAACTTTGTACGAGTTTAGATCATTACATCCTAATCGAAGTCTACAGTGCATGATTTGACAGAATCTGCTTCAATTGTTCAGGATAAGGGGAGTGAGTGTGTTTCCACCAATATTAGCAATTTTCCAGCAATGTCAACCAAGAACAACCAGAAATGCGTGACGGGCGAATGTTTTAACCACTATATGACCACACTGCCGCTGTGAATCCCCCGTCACCATTTCACGGGATTGTATACACTTCAATCCTCCACTACTCATGAATACAGCATCAAAATGTCATGGGATTGTATTCAAAACATATTCCCCCAGCCCCACGGAATACATCGTCAATAGTGTACGGGCTTGTATACACTTTCGCCCATAAATGCATTCATTTTGTCAATACTTTACGGGTTTTATGCACTACATTCCTCCCTATTGTAAATACAGCCTCAATACTTCCATTTGGCTTGAATACTCTATAATCCTCCATTGCCTGTAAATACTACCTCGATGCGTGATTGTGTGTTGTATACTCTATAATCCTCCATTGCCTGTAAATACAGCCTCAATACTTCTATGTAGCTTGTATACTCTATATACCTCCATCACCTGTAAATACTACCTCAATGCGTGATTGTGTGTTGTATACTCTATAATCCTCCATTGCCTGTAAATACAGCCTCAATACTTCAATGTAGCTTGTATACTCTGTATACCTCCATCACCTGTAAATACTACCTCAATGCGTGATTGTGTGTTGTATACACTATAATCCTCCATTATCTGTAAATACAGCCTCAATACTTCTATGTAGCTTGTATACTCTGTATACCTCCATCACCTGTAAATACTACCTCAATGCGTGATTGTGTGTTGTATACTCTATAATCCTCCATTGCCTGTAAATACAGCCTCAATACTTCTATGTAGCTTGTATACTCTGTATACCTCCATCACCTGTAAATACTACCTCAATGCGTGATTGTGTGTTGTATACACTATAATCCTCCATTATCTGTAAATACAGCCTCAATACTTCTATGTAGCTTGTATACTCTGTATACCTCCATCACCTGTAAATACTACCTCAATGCGTGATTGTGTGTTGTATACTCTATAATCCTCCATTGCCTGTAAATACAGCCTCAATACTTCTATGTAGCTTGTATACTCTGTATACCTCCATCACCTGTAAATACTACCTCAATGCGTGATTGTGTGTTGTATACACTATAATCCTCCATTATCTGTAAATACAGCCTCAATACTTCTATGTAGCTTGTATTAGTCAAGGAGCTTATGGGATTCCGTGAAAGTTTTTTGATGGAAGCAAACCATATATTCTTTTGTGTTGATATGTTAAAGGAGTTTAAAAAAATGTTTGGTTCCAATCTGAATATTGATGCGAAAGCTATTTTTAGCTCAAAATCCAAGATGGCCGCCAAAATTTAACCGGGAACTGAAAAAGTTGCAAAAACTCAGAACAAAACAATTGTTTTAATATCAAATACCATGCATATTTGGTTACGGAATATATTTCTCATATGCTGTAAGTCACCAGATCTTTTTAGTTTGATTTTAGTCTTAAATTTACATTAAAGAGTCATTTTTAGCTCTAAAAGTTTTAATGATGAATAAAACCCCCATTTTTTCACAAGGCATATATTTTGTATAGAACTAGTACAATATGAAAAAGGAATATACTTTTTACCCTGTTTATCAACTATAGATGAGGTCTTTACATGAAACTGGGACCCAGAAATATACTCTTCAAAAAGAAACGCACAAGCCATTTTTTAGAATAATTTCTTGCATTAGTTTAAGAGCTATTATTTCATGTAATCCCAATGGTAAAAAGGTGAAAATTCAAACGTCTATAGACGAATGCTTTACTGTTGTGTTTCTGTTCTCTTGAGTCCACAAGATGGCGTAAAAGTCAGTTCTTTCTATAGCCACCATTGGCAGCAATTACTGCTCGGCACCGTCTCAGCACAGACTGGATAAGTTGACGAAGTAGCTATTATCATCGTAGGCGACTTCAATTTCCATTTTGACAACAAGGATAACCATGACACTAAACGAATAATTAATCTTCTTGAAGTCCACAACTGTGTACAACTTGTGTCAGAGGCAAGCTACAGAGGTGGACACACTCTGGACTGGATAGTTACCAGTGATTCAGACGCTTGTGTCAGTTGTGTACCTGTATAGGATCTACAGATCTCTGACCATTTCCATATATTTGTGAGCTTGGACCTCTCAATACCCAGTCCAAATGTGAAGATTACTCGCTGTAGGAACATGCGCTCCCTGGGTATGGATACTTTTAAAGACAATTTGCTAAACTCTTGACCTTATACTTGAGCCACCATCTGACGCTGAGAGTCTTGTTCTGCTATACAATAGAGTTCTATCTGAGCTGCTATATAGACAAACATGCACCAGTGAAGGACAGAGTCATACCAGTCACTAAAACATCTGCATGGGACTTCACACCTGAAGTTCGACAAGCGGAAAAAGACAAAAGGAAAGCAGAACGCAGATGGAAAACAATCTTTCCTGGAGATTCATCTCCAAATGCATATTTCAGCCAAAAATCACTCAACAACGGTCATCAGACAAATCAACATCTCAATTCTAAGACTGAAGCACTGAAGCCAACACGTCAAGTCCAAAGTTGCTGTCCAAACTTTTGTTCAGTATCTTGAGTAAAGACTTTGAATCGACACTTCCGACATCTGATGACAATGAAGTAATAGCACAGACATTTTCGGATTATTTCTACAAAAAGATCCAAGAACATTCATGCCAAGATTTCGTCTTCTGCGGCTGTGGATGAAGCTGATATTCCGCCACAAATGTTTGATGGCACGCCTCTTACTCATATTCATAGTTTCACTGATATTTACCAACATTAGTGCTTATTATTAACTCTTCTACTTCATCTGGTTATGCCCCAAGTGTACTCAAGTCAGCTCTAGTTAGGCCAAATCTGAGGAATCAAGCCTTGATTAGGAGGATCCAAAAAACTACAGGCCTGTTTCAAACTTAGCATATATATCCAAACTCATTGAACGTGCAGTCTCAAGTCGTCTCATGGGCCACCTTTCCTGGCATAACCTCTATGAGGTGTTCCTATCAGGCTGCAGAGCACACCACAGCACAGAGACGGCCCTGCTGAAGATCCCGAATGACCTACGATGTGTTATTGACACAGGACAAGTGGCCCTGCTCACATTACTTGGCCTAAGCAGTGCCTTTGACACGACTGATACAGAACTTGGATTCAGCTTTATCCTGGCTGGCATCTTATCTACAGGACAGGACTCAAACCGTTGTTGTTGGTGAGTCTGTGTCAACCGCATCTAGCCTTGAGTGCGGAGTCCCTCAAGGACCCGTGCTAGGTCTGATCCTCTTCACCCTCTACAGTGTTCCACTTGGCTTTGTTGTAGCAAACCTTAATCTTGACCTCTTCTACGCAGATGACACGCAGCTGTGGAAGTTATTTCAACCAAACACAGAGTCAGCTATAGAGCGTCTCTCTGTCAGACATCAGACTGTTACCAGAAGATATTCATGGATGTCATCAAATGCTTTGAAATGAAATTAAGAGAAAACAGAGTCCATTCTTTTGGGACAGGCTGGAAAACGCAAGCAGTGTGACATTACTAGTGTATGTGTCTGTGGAGCAACCATTCCTCTTTCTTCCGCTGTCAACGATCTGGATTTTGTCATCGATCAAGATCTAAGTATGACAGAACACGTCAAATATGTTACTAAAACTTGCTACTCCCATCTCCACAATATCAAAGGCCAGACCGTTCTTACCAAAGATGCCTAAAAAACCCTCTGCCTCAGTCTAGTGACATCGCGTATGGACTACTGTAACAGCCTTTTGGCCGGATCTCCATCTTGTGTCACTGACCAACTCCAATGCATACAGAATTTAGCTGCTCGCATTGCCTCCCAGATCACCAGAAAAAAAACGCATCACACCAACTCTAATGGACCTTCATTGGATGCCCGTGAAACACAGAATCTCCTTCAAACTATTCTGTCTCGCATACCAGTGCACGACTAACACGGCTCCAGTCTAACTCTCAGATCTTCTTCAGGCTTATGCACCATCTAGATCTCTCAGATCAGGGAATCAACACCTTCTTGTTATCCCCAAAGTCAAACAAGCTAAATATGGACACCGTGTCTTCTATCCTGCTGATAAAAATTTTTCTCCCCACATTTATTTGTATATGTTTTTTTTCAAAGATTATAACCATTTTAGAAAGTTATTCGATCTGATGACTTGAAAATTATTTCAAGGGATTTAATTGAGAGAGTGTGAAGCAGAAAATAGTGTTTTCTCCCCATCATTTCGTTATATTCTTATCTATTTTCAAAGAACTCTGCTTTTAGAAGCAAAACTTCAAGCGTAATAATTAGAAATTGATAAATCATAATCTGATATTGACATACTACATTTTGAAATAAGGACTGCTCCCTTACTGACAGTCTCACCAAACAAAAATAAACATCTCTTTTTAGTTTCATACATAACTGTTCTTTAACAACTTGATTTACATTGAGTTGATGAAATGAAGCAATCATATACTTACAAAATGCACAAAACCTACATCTGCTTAAATTCGTCTGCTAGCTGACATTTTTAGAGAGGGAGTGTTCATTATATATTTTTTTTTAATTTAAAAAATATATTTTGGGGGGACTAAACTATTTCATGAAATAGAGAAACACACTTGGATAAAGTTAATAACCTCAAATTTTAAATATTCAACTCTCCCATTATGACCTTCTGACTTTTTAGCAACCTTTTCCACAACCACTTTGAACAGTGCTCAAAAGTACTGTTTGCACCATATTTCAGCTTGGAACCAAACTTTTTATTTAACTAGCATGTCTGATGAATACGAAAAACACAATGTCTTGCTTTCATCGCAAAACTTCCACGGGACTTGAATTCTGTACCCATCCTACCAGACTATATACTCTGTATACCTCCATCACCTGTAAATACTACCTCAATGCGTGATTGTGTGTTGTATACTCTATAATCCTCCATTGCCTGTAAATACAGCCTCAATACTTCTATGTAGCTTGTATACTCTGTATACCTCCATCACCTGTAAATACTACCTCAATGCGTGATTGTGTGTTGTATACACTATAATCCTCCATTATCTGTAAATACAGCCTCAGGGGCGCTGGGGTAGCCCAGTGGTTAAAGCGTCCGCTCGTCACGCTGAAGACCCGAGTTCAATTCCCCACATTGGTACAATGTGTGAAGCCAATTTCTGGTGTCCCCCGCCGTGATATTGCTGGAATATTGCTAAAAGCGGTGTAAAACCAAAAGGTATTGATACAGTTGCAGGCAACGATAAGGTCTCCTTGGCTTTAGTTCCATCCATTGTATCTGAGGGCTAGAAATCATCGTCCAAAACGGAGCCAGGACACGTTTATTGACAGGCGAGCGGATCTTCCAAATACAGCCGGGGTCGCGGGGTCATGTACCTTTTAAGAAGTTCCGGAGAAGAAATAGTTCCCTCTTTAAAAGGCTGTATCTCAGTTGTTCTTGGGTCTACGGTCAAAACAATTAGAGTTCTGGTATCACCAAGACACCATCTACCATGCTGGCATTTTGGGAGCAAACTACTCAGAAAACTGCTGAAAAACATAGCCAAAAGACTGAAAACGAAAATAACTGCCAAGCGGTACGTTTTAGCGACTTGACCCGTCCAGGCAAAATTGTTGGGAATTAGATTGTGCATCTGTACAAGAAATTTGGAAGTGTTGGAACAATTCGTTCTTGAGATGTTTGCTGTCAAACGTTGAAATTTTGGAATAAATTTTGAATCAGGGTTTTAACCCCTGGACATGGTAGACAGCCCAACAGACTTTCTAATGGTCAAGGTCAACAAGGTCACGGGGGTCAAAGTCATTTGACCGGTCCGTCACAAGAAAAAGTACTTCTTTGACGAGCTAAGACGCCGCTGTTACTGCTTCTGGGCTAAAAGGAATTGGTGTTTCAGCTTTGCCCGGACCTAGTGTATTGTATGGAATGGTCAAACTCGGCAAAGCTGATCCCGACGTCTGTCCGCATGTCTGTCCGCCAAACTATTTTCCCCTATTTTCTCCGGAACTATTGCCATACAGAACTGAGATTGTGCAGACAGCTTTCCATTAACTGTGCCTACTAATATAGTAAATGTCAAGTCATTCCCTTTTCAACTTTCGTTGGTATGGGAATCTGAAAAAAATAAGTTTAAATCAAGATGGCGGCCAAACGGCGGGACGTATCCCCTTGGAACAAAGCAATCGAAAATCATCGGAATCTCATGGCAGAGACACATACCAAATATGGACGCTATTGGGTCGATGCTGACGGAGATATATGCTGTTTTATGCCGTTCTGATGGCATATCGCATTTTTGCAATCTTTTCAATCCAATATGGCCGCCAAACCACGTGACTTTTGACATATGACTAAGAACAGAAAATGTACAGCAACAACAGACAACATCTAAACCAGCTTGTTGAAGACTTTTCCCTGTTAAGTTTGCTTTTGAAAAACCCGTGAAGAAGTCTTTGAAAGTTTTTGAAGAGAACTTTGGCCCGGAAGTAGCTCTTAATATGGCGGCCATCGAAGGCACACCCAAGGGGTCAACAGCATGAACATCAATCTACGCAGTAGGGATACAATGACGTGTCAACCCAGTCAGCGAGACTGACCACCAGATCCCGTTAGTCACTCCTGCAATATCACGGCGGAGGACAACAGAGTGGGAAACAAACTGAGTAACTCATTCACTCACTAAATAGTGCCTCAATACTTCAACGTGGCGTTTATGCACTATAATCTTCCACTACTTGTAATTACAGCCTCAATATTTCGCGGGCTTGCATACACCATATATTCCGTCACCCTCCATGAATGCATGTTGTCAGGCTGTATAGACCTATAAGAAATTAATTGTACGTTAACACTGATGATTTTGCAATTAAACACAGTATATAGTTGTTAACTCCCATTTTTACTCTAAGATAATTCAAGACATATATACATATAGTGTGTCCCGTGTCTGGATACTCCATACTTCAATCGTAAGAAATGTACCAGTAAATCAGTAGAATGTTAAAATCTGACAGCTGAATGATCAAAGTTCCTTGCTGATTGTGTCCAAACTGCTGCACAGGCACGCCTGTTTGTTGGCGTAACACTGTTGTTATCTTTCTCTACACTTTCTTAGCAAAATGTTTTATGAGAATTTAATTGCCCTAGTTTACTGACAGGGCTACACATTAGTTTTCTTTACAGCAATATGTGCAATATACTTCAAAGTTATTTTGCAACGTGCATAGGCCATTTTTTACAGGGACACATGATAAGACTATAGACTATGGAAGAGGAGGTGAATATTGCATAGGCGAGGAATTCTTGGTATTACATGTGTGTATGTCTCGTAGTCTTAAATCCGCCTTGAAGTTATATTGCCTTGCATGTCATGTTAGGGTGTCTGTTTTGATATTTTGATACCATACTTTTTATAAAGTTGATTTTCTTGTTATTTTTCAGATACCATTGGCCATCATTTGGACTTCTCGAAATGGTAATTGTCAAAACAAAGAGCGCGTATACGTTTAAATTTCTGAGATTGAATGGACATTAGACATACACTGCCGGACAAGAGTGAGTGAGTGAGTGAGTGAGTGAGTGAGTGAGTGAGTGAGTGAGTGAGTGAGTGAGTGAGTGAGTGAGTGAGTGAGTGAGTGAGTGAGTGAGTGAGTGAGTGAGTGAGTGAGTGAGTGAGTGAGTGAGTGAGTGAGTGAGTGAGTGAGTGAGTGAGTGAGTGAGTGAGTGAGTGAGAGTGAGTGAGTGAGTGAGTGAGTGGTGGTGAGTGAGTGTGAGTGAGTGAGTGAGTGAGTGAGTGAGTGAGTGAGTGAGTGAGTGAGTGAGTGAGTGAGTGAGTGAGTGAGTGAGTGAGTGAGTGAGTGAGTGAGTGAGTGAGTGAGTGAGTGAGTGAGTGAGTGAGTGAGTGAGTGAGTGAGTGAGTGAGTGAGTGAGTGAGTGAGTGAGTGAGTGAGTGAGTGAGTATTTTACGCCGCTTTTAGCAATATTCCAGCAGTATCAATACGGGGGCACAAGAAATGGGCTTCACATATTGTACCCATGAGGGGAAACGAACCCGGGTCTTCAGCTGACGAACGGACGTTTTACCCGTTCGGGTACCTCACCGCAATCCGGACAAGAGAGAGATTACCCATGTTTGATTGAGGCTAAAAATGAAAGAAACAAACTGCTTATTTCATGGAAATGTTCTTGGTATGGATGTCACATTGGTGTTTGGAACATTAAGTATGTGGTTTTCAGCCTAGCAACGTTTTTCGATGCCAAAGCTGCAAATTAAGTTATAACGCTGCGGGGTTAAGTAGTTATCACTACACCCAGTAACGTTTGGAGGTTGGGTTTGGTTTGTCCTATCAAATATTTCACTTCCCCGTCGCTCTATATCGAGATTGATTGTGTAGAAGGCCACGGTATAGTGTGTGTGGTGGTAGTAGTAGCGTACTATAACGTTTCTGTGAAGTCCGTGCTAAAATATCTAGTCCGAGGGAAACACAGTCATACTAGTACTACCATATTCATACTAAGCCTCTCTGTGAACATCGGGCAAACACAAACGTATGTTATAGCATAGCCCTATAAACAGGTCTTCAAGATGACTTGCTTGACCATTTATTATCAAATCTACATATGGACATTCATTATGTATCTCACAGGTTCTCGTTTGTGATCACGCCCCATGGCGAGATTCTCCACGTCTACCACCCTCCCGACGACGACGATGAAGCTGTTGCCATGAAGAAAGGAGCCGCCGCCATGTTCGCGTCTCGTCTCCACCACGCCACTGATGTAATAAAGGATTGCAGTCTCTCCAGTGTTGAACTGAGCAACGTTCTCACAGACAGCATTCCCACTTCTCAATTCCTATAGTTTCATAGATGAATAGAAGTCTACAACTAAACCTAGTTAAGTCCTGGCGTCAAAACGTGGTTGGAAATACATTGAATTACCAGTTGTTTGAGACAGACGGATAGTAATTCTCCCTTGATTTTTAAAATATAGTATTCACAGAAACTATTGAGAAAGTTGTTTCAGCAAATACGTGATACATGTATATAAACTGTTACCAGTAGAAGTTTTACTCAAATGAATATGCTGAGATATGATTCCCTTACAGTCGAAGTGTCTTTTCAGTACTTTGTGATAACTCCTTGGCCTGCAATACACAAAAGAATGCGCCTAGGTACACTACCAATCAAAGTTTGTAGGAAATCGTGTGGCAGCGTATCCCAATATTCTACCACTTCTTTCTTCATATCATCAATATCTTAAAGTCCTTTTTGGTTTATTCTGTTTATTCTGTCCCACATATTCCCAGTAGAGTCAAGATCTGGGCTGTAGCTGGGTCAGTCAAAAACTTTAGTCTAAAACATTGTCATCTGAAAACCACTGTTTTGTGTAGCCCCAGTATGTTTTAGGTCGTCATCATGCTGGAAAATCAATTATCTTCATACAGTCTTCGGTCCATCGTTGGAAGGAGGTGACCAAGATGCCCCTGTCTTGTGCTCAATCCCAACTCCTGACTGCGTATTCTTCAAAGTTCTGTATGCTGTAGACAGAGGAATGTCATGTCTAACAGCTAACTTTTTTGCATTAATCACACTCCTTTCAAAATCATCTGGAACCAGCTTTCCTTTCTTTTCTCTTCTACTGTCACACCTGCAATGTCAACAAAGGAAGCCGTCTGCGACACCTGGGGAGATAATTCTTGATGTAGTAAGGCTCATTCTGAAGCCAACAAGGGTTGGGAGAAACAATAGTCATAGAAAATTTAACAATCAAACTTTAGTTGTGTTCAAAACTACGATATAAACTCCAAAAACCATTTCATTTCTATTTCGGTGAGTACTTTAGCACTGGTTGACACGTGTAGGCCATGACTCTTTCCACCACATCTGTCCACCTGTTGAATGCAGTTCGGCGCTAGTTCTTGTTGGCGTCAATAGACACGATGTCTCCCATCCCGTCGTTGCAGATTTATCGCTGATCCAAACGCATCGCCAGTTCCCCAGGTTCATACCTGTACTCTGTTGCACCATTGGACACGTCGTGTCAGGTCAGGTTCAACTTTTGGTCGATATGCTCGAATTCCCATTTTCTCTCAGATGATGTCTGAAGGTTTGCTCGGACATTTTTCGAGGCACCTGTCCTCCATGATGAACTTGGTTTGACCTTTTATAGTCGATGTCTCTACCAATGTTTCCTACCCATAACACGTGAATTGAGTGGAAAACCTTTTCTGCAGACTTTTCATGTTTCGTTTCCTTTTTTATGACAAACGCTTACAAACACATTTTGGGATGCGTTTGCTCTCAATACACAGGAACCATGACATGATTAACGAGATTCAAACATAGGAATTGTCTTAATGACGAATGCTGTCAAAATATATCGAAATGAACTGCTGAAAACACCTGTGCGTTTTGTTTGCTGTTTTGTAAAGAGTGTATTGGGTAGCAAAGTGGATTTAAACTGTGAATTCTATTATTTCGACCATGTGATTAATATTGATTATGGACTTAACGTAAATACCAGGGAAAAACCAGTCTGGATTATCCGCCAAAACGGGTTCAATACAGCATTGAAGACAAACTAGATGTGTACATATTACAATTTGTCTCTGGTTATGACTGCAGGCGTTGGCGCCTTGACTCTACATATATTTGGCTCTTTTCAGCAGTTCAGAAACAAATACATCTACACTGATTTGTAGTAATACCAACTACTATAAACATCAGTGCTATGGAGTGATGCTAGGAAAGAGACACACCACCTGGAAATGACAAATAATGCTCCTATCTACCTATAGTTTGTGAATCAAAGTTGTCTTATGTGCAGAGTTACGTCCCTTATACATTTCAGGATTCCCTGAACATCTTGGTCTGTCAGCACCATAATCCTGCTCGAGAAATTCACCAAACAGTTACATCTTCAAATATTGAACGCAGAATAGTTGCGCTCAGTACCAAACGAATGTTTAATCATTCAAACTGTAGCTCATTGCATGTATAGCCCAGCGGATAAGTGATCAAATTGTGCACTTTGTGTTACAAGCATGAAACTTGGCATGATTGTAGCTTATACCATTCTAACTGAATAAAGATCGAGAGGCCTCGCAGATTTTGTTTATTTTCCATAATTTTGGGGAAAAGTGAAAAATATAATTTTATACTATTTTCGTCATAACCTTTACAAAATTCTCCAATTCTCATAAGTCATATATCAAATTGTAGGAAATCCATAGCTGGTCATTTTCCATCTGTACATGTTTTTATCTTTAACGGTTAGGTCTACGGAAGTCAGTTTATATCACGACTACCCGAAAATGCGAAAGTGGCGGCCATTTTGAAAAATGGCCGCCAATTTTCACACACCATTTTGCAAAATGGCCGCCATATAGAGTACATCAGTAAAATAAGTATGAGATCACCCAATGATCTAAAATATTTTTATCATTTCTTTGCAAATTCAATACCAGAAGCCTCACAGATTGTTGTAATTTTTTATATTTGGGGGGAAAAGTGGGGAAAAAATTGAATTTTCCAAGATGTTCCTTTATGTCAATTTTAAATCCTCATAAATTGTATGTATCTAGAATATTGTGAGAACAGACGAAAGTTTATTTTAAGGAATATATCATTAGATTTACTTACATGTATAATGTATGAGCTTGGTTGGCTATAGAACACCTATAAAAACATTTCAAAATCAACACAACATCAATGTCAAAGTAGCTATCTCATCACTCTATGGACGGTTACTCAATCATGTGTAATTGTATCTAGCTTGACTGAATGAGAAAAGTGCATAGCACTTGAGAGATGTTTTAACGCACTTGGACCGGTTTGAACATTTTATACACATGCATTTCAGCAATTCCCGGCTGCTCTTTCATGCCTTCGTGAGAGTTGTCCATAGTTACTAGTATGTTGGATCAAAGTTGATTCAGTTGGGGGAATATTGTCCACTGTTCTCCCCTTTGTGGCAAACACATGTTTTCTTGCTCATTCACTTTCATGAGGTTGCTTGCACTGTCATACAGCAGTACAACAACTCTCTCATACTGATTAATTTTGTGCATTAGGATTTCAAGTGGTGGACAAGCGAGGGAAATAAAGGTGCCTGTAAGTTCAGGAAAAGTATTCCATGTATTTCGCGAGGCCTTCTTTTCAATTCCACTAAAGGATGACATACTGTCATGGCCTGTGAAGCTGTGAAACACTGAGAACGCTTGATGCAGCAATGGCCAACACAACCACATCTGTGTCAACAATACGGATGTAGAACTTCTTCCATGAAGACAAGATATACACAGACGAGTCAAGGGATGGAAACCTGGATGAGTTTGTCCAGACATGAAAATCAGTCTTGCTATCCAACTATATCTCATCAAGGTTCTCTACGTCCATGCGCAAAATCAGTTCTTCTCAATTGCTTTGAAGAAAATTTCACCACCAACTGACTCAACACCAAATGTTGACGTATCAATCCTTGATGGATCTTCAGTAATAAACATGCTAAAACCAGCAGCTCCAATAGCATTTGATGAATATGCTGATAATGTGTTCTTGAAGTACTTGCAGTCTCTTCTGGACACTAATCAGAGAGTGGATATTGTCTGGGACGAATACAAAACGGACAGCGTAAAAATCCAGTGTAAGAACAAAAAGAGGAAGTGGAAAAAGACGACGAGTGGAAGCCAGTTCTGAGGCACTGGCAAGAATTCCTGAGGTGTCATACCAGCAAGAAATATCTTTTTGCTTTCCTTGTACAGAAATAGCCTTGATAGAATCAAACAAGTCATCAGCCCTATTGGCGAATATGTGGTGTCCAATCAACCAAAAGACCTTTTGGAATTGGCACCCTGTAACTATTAAGAGATAAAAAGACTTTCTTCACTGATGCTTCACATAAAGGATGGAAGAAGTTTTACAGCCGTACTGTTGACACTGATGTGGTTGTCTTGACCATTTCTGGTGTCCCCGCCGTGATGTTGCTGGAATATTGCTAAAAGCGTGAAAACCAAACTCAGTCAGTCAGTCAGTCAGTCTTGGCCGTAGCTGCAACAGGCATTCTCGATCTTGAAGAAGTATGGGTGGGGTTTGGTACCGGAAAACTCTTCCTCTATATTGTAATTCATGAACTTGCATCAGGTCTGGGTCCTGAGAAAAGTAGATCCTTCCTATGTGTCACAGCTTCACGTTCTGTGACATTGTGTCATCCTTTGATATGAAAGACCTCGTGGAATGCATGGATTGCTTTTCCTGAACTTACAGGCACCTCTATTTCCCTCACCTGTCCACCACTTGAAATCACTAATCACTAATGCTGATTCATCATTGCTGTATGACAGAGCAAGCAACCTCATGAAAGTGAATGAAGCAAGAAAGCATTTGTTCACCACGATGGGAGAACTTTGGACAATATTCCCCAACAGAATAAGCTTTGATCCAACATATAAAGAGCTGTAAATCAGGGGAGTTATGTTTCAGAGCAATCCCTGATGAAATCACAGGAGTTACCAAGCCCTCTGTATAGGGTTGGCAATAACTCTAGGGAGAGCTTGGACCTGTATGGACAACTCTTCTGTTGGCATGAAAGGGCTGCCGCGAATTGCTGAAATGCATGTGTATAAAATGT